>NC_042615.1:224943485-227343485 GCF_901001135.1 Rhinatrema bivittatum | reverse complement strand
ACTATCATCATTTTTTAGTGCCTTAAAAGCAAGTGGACCATATTATAAGATAGCAGTGAAAGATTGCATGGACTTGTATACTCTAAGTTTGCTAACCACATTTATGATTGCCCTTTTACACAATACTTTTTCTTAGTATTTTTCTGCACTCTCTCTCTCTTTCTAAGCAGGAGCTTCAAACCTACTAAAACAGGCCTTTCAGGAGACATCACAAAATACAATAAAACCTTACCACCCACTAACGCTACTGAAAAAGGTGTAGTTAAGTCTGTGCAATAGCACTTCACAGACTGGCAAACCCAGCCCGCCCCTAACTCCTCTTCTTTTTCAAATTTGCATCACACCATACGATATGGTGCTATCGCATGCGTTAACGGGGCTTTTCGCATGCGAAAACGCCTTAGCGCATTTTGATAAATGATCCCCTAAGAGTCTTTCTATTCTTGTTTTTTAGAATTTTTTTCCCACTCTTCAAGCTCAGAAATATTCTTAGGTCTCTTTGCATGCACTGCAGGTTTGAGATTTCCCCACAGATTTTCAGTAATAGTTAAGTCTGGGGACTGTGCAAGCCAGTCCAAAACCATCATCTTTCTTTCCTGCAAGTACTGTATGGTTGATTTTGAGAGATGTTTTGGATCATTGTCTTGCTGAAATAGCCAAACTCTTTTTTTGCTTTACTGACTATGATACATTAGCTTCTAGGCTTCTAGTTGATCCATTATTCCTTCCATCTGTACAATATATCCTGTGCCAGTGGCTTCCACAGAACCCCCAAACATAATACAGGGTGGCCCATGGAAAAGTAGCCCGCCTCCAATAGGAGGCGGGCTACTTTTCCATGGGCCACCCTCTAGATCCACACCTGTGTTAATGATTGGCCAAGTGTTTTTTTTTACTCCAAATGTATCTTGTGTAGTTGTGGCCGAACAGTTCAATTTTCCCTTCATCATTCTACAGCACTTTGTTCCAAAACACTTCAGGTTTCTCAGGTTTTTGTTTTGCAAACTTTATGCAATAACTTTTGGGATGAAGTCATAGAAAAGGTTTCCTTCTGACAATCCTCCTATGCAGATCATGGTAGTATAAGCAATGCTGTACTCAGAGCCGAGGCCAGCTTTTTCTGTGCCTGGGGCAGATATTCAGAATTATGTCCTCCTCCCTCCCCCCCCCCGCATACACACACTTTTTGAGTTTTAGTTGTAAACAACGTGAGCCTGCAATACCGCTATAACTAGTATAATGTAACAGTAAAAAGGTATTCCATAAGGGAAACATCTTTAATGTCTATTGTCACAGCAGTAGAACTGCCAGCTGAGAATACACTCTCATTTGAGAAACAATACAACTCCATACAATAACAGGCTAGATCAGGGGTGGCCTGTCTTATGCATGAATGGCCACAAAACCAGACCAAACCAAAGGGCCAACTCTGTGTGTCTCTGCCACCATACCTCCACCAGTTTGTCTATTTCTTCCCACACTCTGTCCAGCCTCTCTGCCCCTCTGTCTTCCTCATCTACCACTCTGCCCAAACTCCCTCTTGCTCTTTGTCTCTCCACACTCTGCCCAACCTGTCTCTCCCCCCCATCCCCATTCTCTGCCCAACGTCCATTTCTGAAAACTCTTCTCAGTTTCTCCATCCTCCATCTCTCCAACCCCCACATTCTGCCCAGCCTCTTTCACTCTGCCTCTCTACTCGCTGTCTGTTGTAAACTGTGAGGTTTGGCTGGACCTTTGGACACTGTGGGCAGCTGACCATGCCCACGGGGGGAAGTCCCGTGAGGGGCCACAGGTCAGGCTTAGCTCAGGACACACAAACACAGAGTTTGATCTTTTATTAGACTGTGTAAGGAAACCACCAGAGGTGGCAGTAGTGAGCAGCTGGAATAGCCTGGCAGGGCTGGTATCCCTCAGGCGCTGGAACAGTGACTCCTCCGGTAGCAGTGCTGTAGTGGAAAGAACTGAGAGAATGAGTACAGTGGAGTATATACAAGACCGCAGTATGGAGATCCCCAGGGTAGGGAGAGCAGACCTTCGAGGAGCGAGTATCTGAACCCTGAGAGCTGGGAGGCTTGCAGATGATGAACTCACGCAGCGGTTCCACGGAGATGGCACTGAGGCTGGAACGGAGGCAGGCCCTCGAGGAGCAAGTGCCTGGTTCCAGGGAACAGCTCTGAGGTGAAGATGGTAGTACTCACTGATGTTGAAGATTAGCGAATCCTTCCAGGCAGAAGAGAAGGTAGGAGTAGGCAGCGAGTCAGGGAACATTGGCCCTCGAGGAGCGAGTACCGGTTTCCTGATAGCGACCTGGAAAGCAAGTGAGGCCCCCGAGGAGCGGGTACCCCGTTAGCGTTAGAGAGTCCAATAGAGATTGGAGAGGCAGAGTAGCTGGGTACGGAGAGTGAATCCCATCCATAGGATTCCCGTAGGATTACCCCCTTGCTAACTCAAAGGCTAGCAAACATTGCAGGCTTTAAATATCCGGACATCATGACGTCATCTCGGGGGGACGCCCCGGAGGTTCGCGCCAAGTAGGAAATAAAAAGAAGAGCTGCGCGGTGCACGCGCCCTATGGTACAAGTGGAGCATGGCGGGAGGCAGCGCCCAAGCCGGTCCAGGGACGCCGGAGAGGACGGCAGGCAGACGCCGCGGCAGCCAGGCATCCATCCGCAGCATGAGGAGGAGCAAACAAAGAGAGATAGGTGGAGTGAAGCCATCGGAAAGGGACGGTTGCAACACTGTCCAGCCTCTCTCTGGACGAATGGGCAAAGTAGATGGGCTATATGGTCTTTTTCTACTATCATGTTTCTCTGTTTCTCCCCTACCTCCACACTCCGTCCAGCTTCTCTCCTCCCCACTCCCTCACTCTGCCCATCCTCTCACACTTCTCAGTCTCCCTCTGTCTCTTCACATTCTGCCCAGCCTCTCTCCCCCATCCTCATACTCTGCCCAGCCTCTCTTATGTTCTGCTCCCAGTGCCACTTCTGCCCCCATCCACACACACTCTGCCTAGTCTCTTTCTCTCTCGTCCTCTCCACATTCTGGCCAGCTCCTCATTCTCTCCCCCACTCCCCACTCTCTTCTCAGCCTCTCTCGCTCATTGTCTCTCTACACTCTGCAAAGCCTCTGTCTCTTTTTACTCGAGTCTCCACATTCTGCCCAGCCTCTCCCTCTGTCTCCTCTTAGGAAAGAGAGAGGGATCAGTGGTGTAGCCCTGGGTGGGCGAATGAAATGAAACCTCTCAAATGCTAAACTTCATTGTTGTCTTTGACAAATCAATATAATTAGTTATCAGACTTGTTTAAGTTAATGCAAGATAACATCAGCCTTGTCTGATGAAACCATATGTAAGCCCTTCCCACTTGTCTTGATTCTTTTCCTCTGTGATACACCCTGGGGATCCCATTGCTTTCACTAGATCGGATGTAGCAGTGGCTTCCTCTCTGAACCTCCTCGGCTATATTTTCCCTCAACCCCCATCATGCCATGTCACGGAGAAGCAGCTTTTATCCTAACTAGGATATTTATATATCTATATCCACCTAGATGTCTAAATCTATATATTGTTGCATTCGAATGGCTCACGGGCTGCCCCTATCCTTACCTTCAAACTGGCACATTCTGGCTGGCTGCTGTCTTTGGTGCAGCAGGGCGGTGGCCACCATGCGTCAGGACGCTGCCGACTCCTGCTCCTCCTGGCTCCCCATAGGCGCGCATGTGCCCAACGTTCGACTCCTTAGAGGGGCCGCAGCAGGAAAGTCCCCCTGGCCCCTACTGATGATGTCGCAGCATTGTCCTATTTAAGGGCGGCTCTCACGATGCACCCTGCCTCAGCAACAGGTCCAGTGGTACATGTTGCTTGTTCCTGCCTTCGTCTGCCCAGCATGCCTCTGCCCTATCCATCCCTCGGACGGATACCTGGTTTTGACCCTTGCCTGGACCCTGGATAGGCCTGAACTCCGCCTGCCTCGACCCTTGCCTGGACCCTCGCTAGGCCTGAACGCCGCCTGCCTCGACCCTTGCCTGGACCCTCGCTAGGCCTGAACGCCGCCTGCCTCGACCCTTGCCTGGACCCTCGCTAGGCCTGAACGCCGCCTGCCTCGACCCTTGCCTGGACTCTCGCTAGGCCTGAACGCCGCCTGCCTCGACCCTTGCCTGGACCCTCGCTAGGCCTGAACGCCGCCTGCCTCGACCCTTGCCTGGCCCCTCGCTAGGCCTGAACGCCGCCTGCCTCGACCCTTGCCTGGACCCTCGCTAGGCCTGAACGCCGCCTGCCTCGACCCTTGCCTGGACTCTCGCTAGGCCTGAACGCCGCCTGCCTCGACCCTTGCCTGGACCCTCGCTAGGCCTGAACGCCGCCTGCCTCGACCCTTGCCTGGACCCTCGCTAGGCCTGAACGCCGCCTGCCTCGACCCTTGCCTGGACCCTCGCTAGGCCTGAACGCCGCCTGCCTCGACCCTTGCCTGGACCCTCGCTAGGCCTGAACGCCGCCTGCCTCCACCCTTGCCTGGACCCTCGCTAGGCCTGAACGCCGCCTGCCTCCACCCTTGCCTGGACCCTCGCTAGGCCTGAACGCCGCCTGCCTCCACCCTTGCCTGGACCCTCGCTAGGCCTGAACGCCGCCTGCCTCCACCCTTGCCTGGACCCTCGCTAGGCCTGAACGCCGCCTGCCTCCACCCTTGCCTGGACCCTCGCTAGGCCTGAACGCCGCCTGCCTCCACCCTTGCCTGGACCCTCGCTAGGCCTGAACGCCGCCTGCCTCCACCCTTGCCTGGACCCTCGCTAGGCCTGAACGCCGCCTGCCTCCACCCTTGCCTGGACCCTCGCTAGGCCTGAACGCCGCCTGCCTCCACCCTTGCCTGGACCCTCGCTAGGCCTGAACGCCGCCTGCCTCCACCCTTGCCTGGACCCTCGCTAGGCCTGAACGCCGCCTGCCTCCACCCTTGCCTGGACCCTCGCTAGGCCTGAACGCCGCCTGCCTCCACCCTTGCCTGGACCCTCGCTAGGCCTGAACGCCGCCTGCCTCCACCCTTGCCTGGACCCTCGCTAGGCCTGAACGCCGCCTGCCTCCACCCTTGCCTGGACCCTCGCTAGGCCTGAACGCCGCCTGCCTCGACCCTTGCCTGGACCCTCGCTAGGCCTGAACGCCGCCTGCCTCGACCCTTGCCTGGACCCTCGCTAGGCCTGAACGCCGCCTGCCTCGACCCTTGCCTGGACCCTCGCTAGGCCTGAACGCCGCCTGCCTCGACCCTTGCCTGGACCCTCGCTAGGCCTGAACGCCGCCTGCCTCGACCCTTGCCTGGACCCTCGCTAGGCCTGAACGCCGCCTGCCTCGACCCTTGCCTGGACCCTCGCTAGGCCTGAACGCCGCCTGCCTCGACCCTTGCCTGGACCCTCGCTAGGCCTGAACGCCGCCTGCCTCGACCCTTGCCTGGACCCTCGCTAGGCCTGAACGCCGCCTGCCTCGACCCTTGCCTGGACCCTCGCTAGGCCTGAACGCCGCCTGCCTCGACCCTTGCCTGGACCCTCGCTAGGCCTGAACGCCGCCTGCCTCGACCCTTGCCTGGACCCTCGCTAGGCCTGAACGCCGCCTGCCTCGACCCTTGCCTGGACTCTCGCTAGGCCTGAACGCCGCCTGCCTCGACCCTTGCCTGGACCCTCGCTAGGCCTGAACGCCGCCTGCCTCGACCCTTGCCTGGACCCTCGCTAGGCCTGAACGCCGCCTGCCTCCACCCTTGCCTGGACCCTCGCTAGGCCTGAACGCCGCCTGCCTCCACCCTTGCCTGGACCCTCGCTAGGCCTGAACGCCGCCTGCCTCCACCCTTGCCTGGACCCTCGCTAGGCCTGAACGCCGCCTGCCTCCACCCTTGCCTGGACCCTCGCTAGGCCTGAACGCCGCCTGCCTCCACCCTTGCCTGGACCCTCGCTAGGCCTGAACGCCGCCTGCCTCCACCCTTGCCTGGACCCTCGCTAGGCCTGAACGCCGCCTGCCTCGACCCTTGCCTGGACCCTCGCTAGGCCTGAACGCCGCCTGCCTCGACCCTTGCCTGGACCCTCGCTAGGCCTGAACGCCGCCTGCCTCGACCCTTGCCTGGACCCTCGCTAGGCCTGAACGCCGCCTGCCTCGACCCTTGCCTGGACCCTCGCTAGGCCTGAACGCCGCCTGCCTCGACCCTTGCCTGGACCCTCGCTAGGCCTGAACGCCGCCTGCCTCGACCCTTGCCTGGACCCTCGCTAGGCCTGAACGCCGCCTGCCTCGACCCTTGCCTGGACCCTCGCTAGGCCTGAACGCCGCCTGCCTCGACCCTTGCCTGGACCCTCGCTAGGCCTGAACGCCGCCTGCCTCGACCCTTGCCTGGACCCTCGCTAGGCCTGAACGCCGCCTGCCTCGACCCTTGCCTGGACCCTCGCTAGGCCTGAACGCCGCCTGCCTCGACCCTTGCCTGGACTCTCGCTAGGCCTGAACGCCGCCTGCCTCGACCCTTGCCTGGACTCTCGCTAGGCCTGAACGCCGCCTGCCTCGACCCTTGCCTGGACTCTCGCTAGGCCTGAACGCCGCCTGCCTCGACCCTTGCCTGGACTCTCGCTAGGCCTGAACGCTGCCTGCCTCGACCCTTGCCTGGACTCTCGCTAGGCTTGACCATCTCCTGCCTCTGACCATAGCCTGCCCTTGAACTACATCCTTAAGTCTTCAGCAGAGACCTTCGCCTAAGTCCTTTCGGCCCCGGCAGCCATAGGCTGACCCCGAGGGGAATGTGGGCTGGTAAAAGGTGAAGCTCCTGACTGGTCTCTGTTTCACCTGGGTCCGCCTGCTGGCAGTGAGAACCTGCAGGGCTCCTTCCCTCAAGAAGAGCCAATCTCACCACAGCCCAAGGGCTCCACAGATACAACATTTATTTTGTATATGTACAAATTAACTAGTTATATTCACGCTTAAAGATACTTTTGACTTACTGGAAACCCTGTTTTTCACATCTGTTTAATTTTCATCCTGGATGCCAATAAAATAAAATGCCCTGGGTATTCCCCAAAATGAAAAACAGGACTGAAATTAAACTAGTTCAGACTGACTAAAAAGTTGTGACATCTTGCCTTGAATTCAGCTAGAAGGTATGCTGAAAATCAGGGCTGGGACCAGTTTTTCCTGCGCTCGGGACAGATTTTTCAGAAATATGCCCCCTTCCCCCCCCCCCCCCCCCCCCCCCAACTTACCAGTGGCTGCTCGAGCACTGCACTTTCTCCTTTGGCGACAAAGGCACAGCTGTCCTTCTAGTGGTAGCAGCATAAACCCCATCTTGTCTTTTCCCTCCTATCCAGCATCCCCCTTTTTATTTCCCTCCACCACTTCCTGTGCATCCGCTTTGCATTTCCTTCTTTTTCTCCAACTACACTCCATGCCCTGCATCCCCCTCTCCCCCCACTTCTTGCCCTGCATTCCCCTCTCTTTTTTTTTCTCGGCCCCCAAGTTTTGGATCCACTTCCTTAGGTCCTCCAGCCCCCCTCCCCTCCACCAATTAAATAGCTGGCGTATAGCATCCCCCTACAATTTTGATAATTAAACTCAATGATCATTATGTCCCTACCACAACCCTTCCCAGAACAATCCTGTACATTCACATAATTGGACATCATACTTTTAATACTAAACTTTTGTGTGTGCCTACCTGTCTATGTGGATGTCTTTGTCTGTGTGGGAGAGTATTTGTGTGGGCCTTGGCCTATGTGTGAGTGTGTGTGTGTGTGTGTGGGGGGAGGGCTTTTGCCTGTGTATGTGTGTGTTTATATGTGTCGGCCTGTTTGTTTGTGTTTCTGTGCCTGTTTCTGTGTTTGCCTGTGTAAGTGCATATGTGTGTGTGCGAGCCTTTGTGCATTTGCGTGAGCTTCTGTGTGTTTCTGTGCGCTGTGTGTGCTTGTGCGTACCTATGCCTGCCTGTTCCTCTGTGTGAAAGCGTGAGAAACAGGATTTCGTAGAGAGAGCATATTAGCGAACACTACCTGACATTGCTCAGGTTGTCTGATGAATAACATCCTGTATGTGCAAGTGCCTGCCTCTGCCTCTGTAAGTGTATGTGTGTTTGGGGGAACCTGTGTGTGGCCAGATGCCTGTGTGTGTTTGTGACAGTGTTTTGCAGACAGAGCATATTTTAGAGACCTTCGTTTTTAATTTTACTTTTATTTTCATGGGAATTTCAATGCTATAACAAAAAAAAAAAAAAAAAATTCAGTGGAAAGTCAATTTTTCTGCCGACTTTTTTTTATAACATTGAAATTCCCAGGAAAAATAAAACAAAAACTGAAAATGAAACTCCCTAAAGCATATTGTAATCCGGTTTGATTTGTATTCTATACAAGAAGATCGGTATATAAAAGTTTAAAATTAAATAAATAAATACATATTAACGTCTATATTCAGACTTATCCAGCTAACTTTGGAGGCATATTCAGTAATGCAGCCGCACAATTGAATATATCCAGCTTCTTACAGGCCGATTCAGTACAGTGCGCTCCGGTGTTAACCCGCATTTGGATGCGCGTTTTCGACGCGCTAGCTTAACCCCTTATTCAGTAAGGGGTCGAAAACCTGCGTCCAACCCCCCACCCCCAAACTAATAGCACCCGCAACATGCAAATGCATGTTGCGGGTGCTATTAGTTATTCCCGCGCAATTCAGTAAGTAAAATGTGCAGCAAAGCCGCACATTTTACTTTCAGAAATTAGCGCCTAACCAAAGGTAGGTGTTAATTTCTGCCGGCACAGGGAAAGTGTACAGAAAAGCAGTAAAAACTACTTTTCTGTACACCCTCCGACTTAATATCATGGCAATATTAAGTCGGAGGTCCCAAAAGTAAAAAAATAACTAAAAATAAAAAAATTTAAAATCAGCCTGCGGCTCGCAGGTTGAAAACCGGACGCTCTATTTTGCCGGCGTCCGGTTTCCGAACCCATGGCTGTCAGAGGGTTTGAGAACCGAAGCTGGCAAAATTGAGCATTGGCTGTCAAACTCGCTGACAGCCGCCGCTCCTGTCAAAAAAGAGGCACTAGGGAAGCGCTAGTGTCCCTAGCGCCTCTTTTTACCGCGGGCCCTCATTTGGATACTAAATCGAGCGCACAGGAGAGTGGCCTGTGCACGCGCCGGGAGAGCGGGCCCTCGCCCGCTCTCCCGCAACTTTTACTGTATCGGCCTGTTAAGTAGTTAGCCGGCTAACTATAGCCAGCTAACTTTAGGGCAGCTCTTTAATCTGGCCAGACTTATCCAGCTAAGTTAACTGACTAAGTCTGGATATCAGAGTTAGCCAGACAACTTAGCTACCTAACTCAACTCCTCCCAGATACGCCCCCGACTACGCCCCCGACTTATCAGGCTAAATTCTAACTTATTAGCCAGCTAGAATTTAGCCTGATAAAGGCTGAATATAGGGACTACAGAGAAGGGAGAGAGGTGAGAGGAGGTCTCGACCAGCTAAAATGAACTGCCCTGAATTTCCCCGGAGTGCTGACTCACTCTGTTTCAGCGGTGCTGACTCACTCTGTTTCATGGTGGCTTGGGGCCGCGAAGATCAAGAGAGAGCGATGGCAGCTCGAGCCACGAAGTGCTGTAAGCATTGGCGGCACTCCATGCCACTGGGACAGCACAGGGTCAACATCGGAGATTGTGAGCGAAGCCGCTCATGGGCCTGTCCCGCAAGCGAGTGCAACAAATAGTAATTATGTAGATCTTTTGGTTGAAAGAGGCAGCTGTGCTCCTATTGATTTACAGTTTATGTTCTATGTCTGGAGGGTGGAGGTTCCAATGGATCTTGCGGGGCGGGATTTTTTTAGTTCCATGTGGAAGGAGCTCAGGGGGAAACTTGGCTTGTCTGCTACAATATCCTTTCTATTGCCTCTGGTTGATAATCCTAATTTTCCCTCAGGCATGAAGGGGCCATTTTCCTCAGCAGAGGGTTGTGGAGTCTGCTGTTTCCTTAGGTGATTTTTTTTAAATAAAAAGACATTACAAATACATACCTTCACAAATATTCAGCAGACATTAGGTTTTTTTATTTACAAATTCAGTTACATGTCAAAAGTGATGCGTGGGCAGTAATGCGTCTCTCCTGCTTTTAATGCTTATGTGCGAATGTGTTACAAACATAGATATTCTTTATCCACCTTGTATAAACTTTTTTTACCCAATTAAAATACCCACTCTACATTAGACATGTTAGCGGTGGTATGGGAGAAAGATTTAAAGACTGACCTAGATGGAAGAATTATGGGAGTCCATATTACGATCATGTATAAATATACAGAGACCGTGATGCTACATGAATTATAATTTCGTATTTTGCATAAAGTAATAATTTCACCTTTATGAGCGAAGCCTATGAACATAACTAATTCTGATCAATGCAGAAAATGTGCTATGCCCACTGCCACTTTAATCCATTGTTTATGGGAATACCCAAAGATGCAATCATTCTGGATGACAATCACCAATTCTTTGGCAGGTATGATTAAAAAACTGGTGTCTATAGATGGTGGTTTTGCCCTTTTACATCATGTTTCTCAGAGAGCAGATATGGGAAAGGTTCATAAATATTTCTTTGATAAGGCCTGTTTATAGGCAAAAGGCTGTAATCTCGTACACTGGATGGACTCGAATCTACCTGGATGGGAAATGTGGAAATCTCAGCTGTTTGATTTGATGACTATGAAAGATAGAACAGCAGATCTGAAAACAAAAACAGCAAACACTTTTATGTGGCTGTTTGGAGTCCCTAGCATGAGAAAATTGTATAGTGGTGTGCAAACTTCATAGACATATGCATGCCTGATGGCTAGTTTTTGCTATGTCCTATTTATATTTGTTGTTATTCTGCTTGTTGTGTATGAAGGGTGGAAGGGGATGGGTGGGGGAGAAAAACTAAAATTATATAAGAAATTTTCTTTTTGTGACTGTATATTTTGTTGTTCATATTAAGTTATTAAAAAAAAAAAAAGTACCTGCGGGCATTGGTCCAAAGTGAACAGATGGAAAATTGCCCCCGATATGTCCTGACTATGAGTCCTCCCTGCCAGTAGAGGCCTCTAATGAGCTCTGCTTCGAGCCATCTCCTTGCTACCGGCCCGACTATGCCTGAGGTATAGCCTCCCAGTCTCCAGGAGCCCTCAGTGAGCTTGGTCACCTTACTTCCAAAGCTCCTCCTCCCTGCTTGCACCTCACCTAGACCCCATCCCTACATACACCGAAACCCCAGCCCTACGTAACCCTGCCTTACCAAACCTAGGAGCCGATGCAATACAGTTACTCAGCCGAGCGCACTGTATAACCCGCAGTCTGACGAGGGTTAAATAGGCGCTAATCCACCCCCTAATGCAATAGGGGGATTAGCAACTATTTAACGCGTGTCCGACGCGGAGTGAATGCGATAGCGCTCATCACATGCAAATGCCTAGAGATGTGAATCGTGTGCCAGATCGTCTTAACGATCAGATTCGGCTGGGGGGGCGAAATCTGATTGTTAAGATATGTGATTTGGAATCGTTTCGGATTCCAATTCACATCGCTAATTTTTTTTTTTTTAGGCCCGCGCCGCTAAAAAAAAAACCCCACCCGACCCTTTAAATCGACCCCCCCCCCCCCCCAAAACCTTTTAAAATTACCTGGTGGTCCAGGGGGGCCTCGGGGAGAGGAGAGATCCAGGGGGGCCTCGGGGAGAGATTTCCCGTTCCCAGGCATCAGCTGTTCTAAAAAAAAATTGGCGCCGATGCCCCTTTGCCCTTACCATGTGACAGGGTATCCGTGCCATTGGCCGGCCCCTGTCACATGGTAGGAGCACTGGATGGCCGCAGACTGAGGTTTGTGTGTATTGCAGCCCCTCTCCAGTTTCTCCCCACCTGCTGCTTGCAGTGTCTACTCTAGGCTCGCCCCCACATCTGTTCTCTGCAGGTTTACTGAGTGAGGGGAATGGCTGGGCTGTATACATAGAGGCCCTGAGATTTGTAGTGTTTCCCCTGAGATCCTGCAATTGATGCAAATTCCCCTGAGTCTCAGGATGAAATCCTGAGAGTTCCCAGGTATGGTGATGGGAAGCCGATGAAGTTGCCAGAGCAGTTTCATTGATCATTGATATGATCTCTGACATAACAGGGTACTAGTAAACATGCAGCCGCATTCTGTAGTAGCTGAGAGCTTTTGACGTGTACTTGGGAAGACCTGTATATAGGGAATTGTAATAGTCTAATGTGGTTAAGACCAATCAATCTAAAGTCAGAGACAGGTAACAGATACCTTAGAGAGCCAATCATTGTGAATTTAAAAATTGCTGATTGATAACAGCCCATAGGTGAGGCTTAAAAGAAAAAGTAGAATTGTCTAAAAAACCCCAAGATCCTGAAATATATTGATGAAAGCAGCGGGTACCCCTTCCACAGTAAAGTTTTATGTTTTGCATATAGTTTTATTATGTGCGTATTTTTTGTAATGGAGGAGGCAACCCCTGTAGTAGGAGCAAAGAACCACACACAGACACAAGACAAGGACAACATGGAACATAAAGGCCCAAAAGAAGTATTAGAGGAAGCCCGTAGGGGCTAGGCGAGGAGACGCCTAGACAGGCCACAAAGTAAGGCAGGAGGTGGTGTATATAAAAAATGTTGAACAGAGTAAGAACCAGGGGCTGTGAGAGAGAAAGGGAGTCTGGGTTGAACTTTGGGAGAGGAAAGGACTGAACTCCACCCATAGTGGCTATACAGCGAGGCCTAGAAAAGGGAGAAAACTACCAGTAGGAGAAGGAAGAAGGGAAAAAGATGTGTGTGTGTGTGTGTGTGTGTGTGTGTGCGCGCAGCATTCCTCAAGCAGCCAAGCAGGACCCAGCAGGAGGAGTCCATCTTGCAGCTGCCGTTATTCTATCCCATCTGTCCCAGCACCCTGTGCATCCAAAACTCACGAGCTGGCACTTCCTGTCTGCTGATCTCACAATACACGAAATCAGCAGACAGGAAGTGCCAGCCCAGGAATTTTGAACATGCTTGCCATACTGGCAAAGAAGAGGAAGAGTGGCCAGCAACAACAACAGCAACTACCGCAAGACTCCACCATTGAGCCTGTACACCCAGCCAGAGGTATGGGCAGATGTGGCAGCAGATTCAGAGGCAGTGGTGGAGGAGGCAGATGAGAAAGGGTGGGTTTGGGGGAGTTGGGGATGAAAGGCAAGGAAGATGATGCTTGGGGAAGGGGAAAAGGAGCCAGGGGGCAGATGCTGGATGAGGTGAGGCAGAAAGGGGGCAGATGCTGAGGGAGGGCAAAAGGAAGCAGGGAGAGCAGATGCTGAAGGGAAAGAAGGAGGAATCAGAGGACTAGATGGTGAGGGGAAAGGAGATGGATGCCAGGGAAGGGGGTGGAAGAGGCAGGGAGTGCATGCTGGGGAAGGGAGGGAAGAGACGAGGGATAGGCTTCTGGGGGAAAGAGGAAGGAGGGCTGATGCTGGGGGAGAACAAGGCAGAAGGGCCGATGCTGGAGAGGGAGAAAGAAGCAGGAGGACAGATATTGGAGAAAAGAAAAATGGAGGATTGTTGGTGGCAAGGATTAAGAATGGAAATGGAGGCATTATATGGATGATAGATGGAGGGATGGGAAACAAAATGAATGGAAGGCTAGGAGACAGGAAAATGGCGAGGAAGGTGAGAACTGAAAGATGTGAGAAAAGCCTGGAAGAGATGGTAAGGAAGAGAAAAGAGATGGAAGCTGAGATGAGAAAGATGTAGAGAATGAAGAAGAAAGACAGAGTTTAGGTCCCTCGTGCAAACAGCAGTAGCGGTACTACAGTAGAAAAAGCTCAAGAGGGAAGGGGAGCCACAGCCCTGCTGCTGCCGCCCACTTGCAAACATTATGTGCCCAGCAGTAGGGCACAGCCACACATTTCCCCCAAAACATTAGAGGGAATGTTGGCTGGAGGCCTTTTGTTTCCAGATGAGAATTTTGTTTGAGTTAGTGAGAGGGAAGACCCATGGCTTGTTGCACTTTCCAGTTCAGTTTTTGTCTGTACATTTCTGTTTATACTGTACGGTTTCTTTATTCTATATTTAAGGGTCTATCTGTGTTTTGCATGTGTGACTGAAGTGAATTATTCTGTTAGTGTGTAGTTTCTATGTAGGGATCTATAGCAGCTTGGATTGTTCTGTTTTCCTAATAGAGGGTTTATTACTATTTTAGGCCTGGTGTAATATTTGCAGTGTTAACTTTCACAGACAGGGCTGTTACTAATTGAGTGCTGGCAGTTAGTGCTGTTTTGATATAGAAATTCTTTTTTCTCGTGGCTCTCTGGGGGTAAAGACCATGCCTAAGATGCATTACAGTAGGCCTAATACCATATAGATTCCAAGTGTCTCTTGCTTTTTTTTTTTTTTAGGGTTTTCTGGGTGGCACCTCAGCAATGCATGTAAATATAATATACATATTGCAAGTGATATTTTTACCTCAGAAGACTGTGCTTTGAATGTTCTTTTTCATATAAAATCTGTATTATAAATGCATAATTTTTAGTTGTGTGTGAGGAGGGTGTGATGGGATGGGGGGTGCAAGGCTATAAAGTTTTCTTAGGATGATAGATGATTGCTGTACAGACATTGAACAGTCTCCCAACTTGTGGTGTCATGTGTTGTGTAATGAGTGAGGGTGCAGTTTTTTACTTGGCCATAGGTGCCAAATTGCCAGGTTACAGCTCTGCCCAGTCCCCATGTGCCTGGTGCACCCCCACTCCCTCAGATCCCCATCCCACACCTCAATAGGAAATACAATCTGCCGGGAGTGGGGTCTTAACTCACCTGGTCTAGCACTGGAAGCGTAAACTGAGTGTAGTTTATACTTCCAGTGCGGTCTGTCAGAAGCAGCACCGACGCCTGCAGGAGTGGGTGAGTTAAGACCCCACTCCCGGTAGGGATTTTTTCCTATCAGAGAGTGGGATGGGGGGAAAGGTCCGGGGGGGGGGGGGGGAAGATCTTTGAAGATATCCAGTTAAGTAACTAGTTATACAGCCATACAAGGCCAAATAACTTAAATATATTCAGCGGGATGTTTATCCCGCTAAATATATGGGATAAGTTATCTAGCTAACTTTAGACAGATAACTTGCCCACAAACCACCCTATTGAATATGACCCTGATTATGTACTAAAGAGTTTTCCCCATATTTTATGTCTATGGGGGAAAATGCTTTGTATGTAGTGTCCATTTTGTGTCAGTGACTCATAAAACCACAGCTCCAAGAAATATGCCTGGTAATTTGTCAGATAAGCTGCAACAAATATGACAATCCTTTCAGAAGGAATTGCAATGAACTAGTTTTAAGACATTGACACTAATTCTGTGCCATCGCTTTTGTTTTGTAGACAGAAACACTTCTCCTGCAGGTGGAAAAGAGGACTCTGTGTGACTGCACAACAGTAAATGCCCTGAGCTAAGCAGTGGAAATAAGCACGATGTCACTCGTTTTACATTCTTTTCGACAAACGGATGGTGTTACAAAGTAGATATTACAGGCCTACCAAAACATGTACTGAAAGGGGGGTTCTTACAGCTGGTGAAAGGTACTCTTACTTGTACATACCTTTAGCTGTGACCTTATGTTTTGGTTTTTATTTGTAGACAGTGGGCCAGATGCACTTGACATTTTTCTTGTAGACATAAAGAAGGAGAAACACTTTATTTCCTAGCGTGTAGCCAGATGGACTCAGGACCAATGGATTATGCTACCCTGCAAGCAGATGGAGACGGAGTCAGATTTTAAAGCTGACGTCACCCTAGACACACCCTTTGTAGTGACCTCAGCCCTTCAGTATTTCTCCATCTGCAGCAGATGGTGGACGTACCTCTCCCTATGGAGATTGCTATACTTTTTGGAAGAAGAAATTCTACATTTAAATTAGAGAAAAAAATTGAACCCCGCTCTCCTGCAGTGATACCTAAAGGTCCCACCCCAGTTGAGAATTCCTGAGGCGATTTCCGATATCATTCAGAGGTGTGCCTTGGTCCGGTAGCTGGTTCCTGGTGTGGACTTTGCTGCTTAAGCAGCTGAAAGGCAGCAGTTGCAGGAAGCCAAGTGACGGCCAAAGCCCTCTACCCCTGCAGCCGGGGACCATATCTGTACTCAGCCGGTAAGTGCTGAGCCCAGGTAAGTAAAAAAAAAAAAAAAAAAGAGAAGAAGATTTACCTCCCAATTCAGAGACATTTGGAGGGGTTTGAGTAAGACTTCCTCCGGTCTCCTTGCTCAGTGCGCCGTACCGACGTCATTCCCGATCCCATCGGGGTAAGGGGAAGTGGGTTTCTGAGCGGGTTGAGCAGTCCCCTGATGGGCTAGGCCCCACTTTAGGCTTGGTATACTGCATGGTAGGCCACGGCGGCGCCATCTTACACGCGTCTTTGTGCGTGCCGTATTGCCCTTTATAGAACGTTGATACGAGCAGTGCGTTGGCTCTGTGCGCATAACATTGTGCTCTACATACACGCACAACCTACTAAGCACAGAATACAGGTAAAGCTGGGTGCATGGACTGTGTGTGCACCTAGCCACGTCCCGCCTAGGTGCCTAAATCTGTGCGCATAAAATTTTAAGCGTGAGCTGACAACACACAGTTACCACCAATGGCTCCGGCAGCCAAGAAACATAAGCACCTTTTTCTCTGTGCTGCTTGTCATATTAGGGCTTCACAGTCTGACCTGGATTCCAACTTATATCAGCACCATGAGGAAGCCCAGGGAGAGTTGGCCTCCCTGGACTTTGCTAAGCCTGGCTCCTCCCATTCTGAGAATGGGTTAACCACAGTCTTAACTGGAAGTACCCCGGATCTGAGTACCCCTGGGACTGGGTCATCCATGGGAGAGGGAAATTCAGCCGAGTCCATGCCTAGCCCAGAACCTCCTGGGTTAGGCATGGACCCAGCTGCCTTCTCTTGGGTGGAATTTTTAAGGGTCTTCAAGCCTTTGTACAGGCTCAATCTGCTACCTCACTTGCCTCTATCCGGATGGAACCTCAGCCAGTAAGTCCTCCCGCTCCCAGTTCTATCGGCAGACCTCGAGGCATACCTTGCCTCACCAAGGATATCCCTGGCAGGGACCCGGATGGCACGGATGAAGAGGAGGATACAGATTCTTTGGAAGATGGGGAAATTCTCCCTGTTTTAGAACCATATTGGACCATTTTATGGTTTTTCCATAAGGCAAATTGCTGGCTCTTGTTTTCCAGACCCTGAAGATGCTGAGAGTTCCTGGGACAGACTCTTTGATGGAACCAAATAAGAATCCCATTCTGATTTCCCTACAGAAAGCCTCTTGCTACTTTCCAATACTGAAAGCCATCCAGGAGTTGATTGACCTGGAATAGGATGCCCCAGAAGCATATTTTAAAGGGAGATGAGCATTAGAAGCTCTATACCCACTGGATCCGGCAGTGAGAAAGCATTTGCGTTTCTCTAAAGTGGATGTGCTGGTCTGTGCCATCTCTAAGCGAACAACTATCCCAGTGGAGGGAGGAGCGGCCTCCTCCCTTCATGGAGTCCATCCGTCTATCAACAAGCCTTTGATGCAGTATCAATGACCTTACAGATTGCTTCTTGTTGTGCCTTAGTAGCTCATTCGTTCCTTCAGGAGGTGGATAACTTGGTGGTGAATTCCAGAGCAGTTATGGAACCTGCCTCCGCCTTTTTAGCTGATGTGGGCTCGGATCTAGTCTGTACTTCGGCCTGAGGACAACTATGGCTGCAGAACTGGTCAGCAGACTAAATCTCCAAGGCAAATCTTACAAAAATGCCCTTTAAAGGATCACTCCTTTTCGGAAGCAAATTGGAAAAGCTGGCCAGTAAATGGGGCGAATCTCCAGTTCCTTGGCTACCAGAAGATAAGAGAAAGCAGATACTGCGCCCCTCACCTATGAGGGGTCGATCTAGGGGCTTTCAACGCTTTCGCCCCTAAAGAAACTCGACATTTCAGAAGTCTCGGCCCTTTGGGAGGTCTCAGTCCATTCGTAGTTGAAGCCCAAGAGAGGGGCAAGCTCGGATTTAGGTTTGTCCTGAACCCCCCAAGGAAATTTTGCTGACCCTCCCTCGGAATGAAGAGATAGGGGGTCGACTGTCTATCTTCTTCCAGAGGAGGGTCAGGATCACTTCAGAGAAATGGGTACTGGAGGGCATATGAGAAGGATATGTGCTGGACTTTCACAGCACTCCTCAGGACATATTCATGATGTCTCCTTGCCACTCCCAGAACATGAAGCAGGCAGTAGAGACTTCTCTTTTAAGGCTTCTCAGGTTGAGGGCTATAATCCCAGTATCTGCACCCCAGGAAAATACTGGGTGTTATTCCATCTATTTCATCATACTCAAGAAGGAAGGTTCCTTTCGCCCCATCCTGGACCTCAAGAACGTCAGCTGACATCTACGAGTGAATCATTTCCGCATGGAAACATTATGCTCCGTGATAATGGCTATACAGTTGGGAGAATTCTTAACCTCCATGGACCTATCTGAGGCCTACCTACATATTCCAGTCCATCAAGAACACCGTTTCCTACGCTTTGTGGTTTTGGGCACTGCCTTTGGCCAAGCCACCACCTTCAGAACATTTTCCAAGATTATGGTGGTTGTAGCGGCAGCATTGAGAAAAGAGGGAATCCTGGTGCGCCCGTACTTGGATGACTGGTTGATCTGGGCCAAGTCCATGAAAGAGAGTGTCTGGGTGACCAACAGGGTGACCTCCTTGCTTCAGGAACTCAGTTGGGTCGTAAACCTAGACAAAAGCAGTCTCAAGGCCTTGGAATATCTGGGAATCTGGTTCGACACCAAGCAGGGCAAGGTCTTCCTTCCGATCACGCAGATAATAAGTTGATGTCCCAAGTTAGTCAGTTGATGAGCACAATATGCCTGACGGTGTGGAGCTATCTCCAAGTTCTCAGTTTGATGGTGGCAATCCTGGAGGTTGTGCCGTGGGCTAGGGCATACATGCGACCACTTCAATTCTCACTACTGTCAGGTTGGAACCCGTAGTCTCAAGACTATTTGATTTGCCTCCACTTAATGATGGGAGTATGCCCTCAGTTCCAGTGGTGGCTGCAGGAAGCTCATCTGAGCAGGGGTCTACCCCTGACCTCTTCAAACTGGCTGGTCCTCACAACAGATGCAAGACTCCGGGGCTGGGGAGCTCACTTTCAGGAACTGACGGCGCAAGGATGTCAGACCGAGGAAGAAGCCCTTTGAAACATCAACTGCCTGGGAGCCCGGGCTCCCAGGCAGTTGATGTCTACATGTCTACAATTCAGCCACAGACTCCAGGGTCAGGCGGTCCATGTAATGTCGGACAACACAACGACGGTAGCCTACCTCAATCGCCAAGGTGGAACCAAGAACCAGCAAGGGTCACAGGAGATAGATCTCCTTATGGAATGGGCAGAAATATATCTACAGATGATCTCAGCCTCCCACATCGCAGGAAAAGACGTCAGAGCAGACTTTCTAGTCAGGGAGAGTCTGGATCCAGGAGAGTGGGCATTGTCTGCCAAAGCCTTTCAGCTGATCTGATGGGGTCTCCCATCCATCAACCTGCTGGCTGCATCTTACAATGCGAAGGTTCCCAATTCTTCAGTCGCAGAAGAGATCAGTGGTCCTTGGGGATCAATGCTCTCGTTTAGACCTGGCCGGAAGAAGAGTTGCTATACGCCTTCCCTCCATGGCCCCTCCTGGGCAGAGTCATTCACAGAATTGAGCACCACAGGGGATTAGTCCCACTAGTAGCTCCAGATTGGCCCAGGCGTCCGTAGTATGCAGACATGCGGAGACTCCTGGTGGAAACCCCCTGTGCCTCCCACCGCATAGGGACTGCTATAGCAGGGACTGGTCCTTCACTAGGATCTGACTCGATTCTGTCTTACGCTCTGGAGAGCTCACGTGATGAAGCAAGGATATTCTGTGGCAGTAATTGCCACCTTACTCCGCGTGCATAAGTTCTCTACATCCCTAGCGTATGTGTGGGTCTGGAGAGTATTTGAGGCCTGGTGCGAGGAACGCAGTGGTCCCCCTAGGGCGTTCAAAATCCCAATAATTCTGGAATTTTTACAAGACGTCTTGAATAAAGATTTCATCCTTAACTCCTTGAAGGTCCAGGTAGTGGCTCTTTCCTGTTTCAGGGGGTGAGATGAATGGCACCCGCCTGTCGGCTCATTCGGACATGGCCCTTTTTCTGAAAGAGATGAAGCACCTCAGGCCACCCCTACGGTAGCCGGTTCCCTTGTGGAATATTAGAATTTTTGGCAGGGCCTCCTTTCAGCCGCTGCACAGTCTTTCCTTGCATTTATTAAAATTGCAAATGGTGTTTCTGGTGGCTATATGCTTGGCACGTCACATCTCTGAACTACAGGCATTGTTGTGTCAGGAACCGTTCCTCCAGATGACTCCAGGAGCATTACAGTTTCGTACTGTTCCATCCTTCTTGCCCAAGGTAGTCTCAGAGTTTCATTTGAATCAGTCCATTTCATTGCCATCCCTAGATAAGCACAAGGACGTGGGACAATACAGCCTCCTCCGTCATTTGAATGTCAGTAGATTTTTGGTGCAGTATCTGGAAGTTTCAGAACCGGTCTGAAACCGGCCTGTTTGTCCTTCACGGTGGAAAGAAGCGGAGCGAACCAGCTTCGCGGGCTACCAAAGCTCGCGGGCTACCAAAGCTCGCTGGATTAAAGAGGTGGTCACGAGAGCCTATGTGGAGGCAGGAAAGCCATTACCTTCTCAGGTTAAAGCTCATTCTGCTAGGGCTCAGAAGGTCTCGTGGGCGGAAGGTAGACTCCTGTCTCCCATCGATATCTGTCGAGTGGTGACGTGGTCCTCCTTGCACACCTTCTCCAGGTTCTATCACCTGGACGTACAGGCCTGAGAGGATTCAGCCTTTGCAAGAGCGGTGTTAACTGTTATGAACCCTGCCCACGGGTCCCCCCATGAGCAGGCTCCTTACCGTGGCTGCTTGCTGCTTCCTGACGCGGCTGGTTGCTGCCGAAGATGGGCCTTCCTACGCAGCCAGAGCCGCGGACTCTGCCTCCCTTTGCGGCCCGGAGGCTGCCCGTCTTGCCTGCTCTTCACCGCGGCCGGAGCCGCGGACTTCTTGCCATCACGCGGCACGGAGCCGCCGCCGCCGTCCTGCTTGTCCCGGGGCTGGAGGCTGCAATCCCCGAGTCCACCTGGCGGCTGGAGCCGCCCTTGGGGCCTCCTGCAGCGGCTGGAGCCGCTGTCGTCGTCGGGGCTTGCTTCCTGGCCCAGCCCTGCTTCTACACGCAGACGTCGGTGCAGGACCGCTGTCCACCCTCCTGCACAGTTCCTGTTTCCTCCCTCTAGGCGCGCGGCCGCGCCTCTCTTCTGGATTTAAAGGGCCCACGGCAGATATGCCCTGGGCCCCATCTTTGTGACTGTTTCCTGTCCTAGCCCTATAAAAGGGCTGTGTTTGCATTTGCTCTTGGCCTTGCATTGGAGTGTCTTCAGCCCTGGAGGCTCCTGCCTGCCAGCACTCTGACAGGTCTCTTGTCTTCTTCGTGGAGCTCCTCGTCTCATCTCGTCTGCATCATGCCAAGTCTTCGTTCCCTGAGGTCCCCGTCCAGGTGTCCTGGTGTCTTATCTCCTAATGTCTTGCTTCCTGGTGTTCCAGCCCTCCTTGGTGTTGTTCTTGCTCTGGAGCCTTCTGTTCTACCGGCCGTGGATCTCCAGGTGATGCTTCTCCGTCTTAGGAGATGCCGGCAGTGGAATGATGTCCTGTGCTCCTGAGCCGTCCTGTCCTGCCAGCCTTTGTGGCGCTTCGGATGACATCGGCTTAGTCGTCGAAGTCCCGCCTCGACTGGATCTTCTCCTGCGCTTGTCCCGCTCTCCTCGTGGTCCGTGACCAGCCTCCTCGGGCTGTGTAGGGCGCGCAGTGGGACAGGGTGGTCCGCGACTACTCCATTGGGTCCGCCCGTGAAGGTGGGCTGAGTAAGGCACCCTGAGAGACAGTGCCAATGTCTATCTTCCCAGCTTCTTGTCTCGTCTATACTTCTTCAAGTTCCTCGTCTCGTCTCTGATGCCGTTGCATCATCCTTGGTGTCATGTCTTCGCATCAACCCTTGCCTGTGATGCTGTTGCTTCAACCTTGGTGTCATGTCTTCGTGTCAAGGCCTCCATCTGCCCTCATCCTCAGGCCGGCCTGCTGCTCCATGCCGATCCAAGCGGCAGGTCCGAAAGGACTTGGAACGGTCGGAGGACCGTTCCCCTACCAACATCATCCTGTTGTTGGCTCTGGGAGCTTGCAGGCCTGGCAGAGGGTAAGACCGTGTTCTGCCATGCTGGGACACGTTGCCAACCCTCGGTTCGGTCCTGGATCTGTCTGGGGTCGGGCTGAGGCCCAAGGGCACACTAAAACCCGTGTCACATACCAGAATGCAAGGCCTTCCGAGGCCGTCTCACATAACATTAACCAGACCATGGGCAGCCTCCTGCCCTGATCGAGAGTAGTTTTTGTACATCCCATTGGTCCTGAGTTCATCTGGCGACATGCTAGGAAATAGAGAAATTGCTTACTTGATAATTTCGTTTTCCTTAGTGTAGACAGTTTTTTTTTCAATATTTATTTATTTTTTTATTTAGATTTATATTCCGCTTTTTGCACTTTTTTCAGCACTTCAAAGTGAATTACATTATAACATTCGCCTGTGCGCGCATGTTATAAAATTGGGCGTAGATTTGTCTACGCTGGGTTGCGTGCACAAATCTACACCTGCGCATAGGTACAAATATTTGGCCCTAAGTTTGTACCTGAGGCAATGGAGGATAAGTGACTTGCCCAAGGTCACAAGGAGCGACAGTGGGACTTGAACCCTGGTCTCCTGCTTCATAGCCCACTAGGCTACTCCTCCTCAGTGGCTTTTGAAGAGAATACTGAAGGGCTGAGGTCACTGCAGTGGTATATCTAGGGTGACATCAGCTTTGAAATCTGACTCCATCTCCATCTGCTGGCAGGGGAGCATAACCCAGTGGTCCTGAGTCCATCTGACTACACTAAGGAAAACAAAATTATCAGGTAAGTAATTTCTCCAGTACATCTGACCCACTGTGTAAACAAATTCTCCCTGAGCCCACTTTTTACAAGCCCTTGCATGCTATGAAACACTCCAAAGAGCAGATTTATCTAAGGCTTGCTCCAGTGCAAAAATTGCTCCAGCTTTTCCCATTGAAAATAATTTTGTTGACTGGAGCAATTTAGTGTGCTGAAGCAAACCTTTGCTAACTCTGCCCCTGTATTATAGCATGAGTGGGGTGAAAGTACAATGAGTTATTTATTTACATCCATTGTATGTCCAACATCAACAGATATAGTTAGATGACATTTGCACCGAAGATTTAAAGATTGGTGTGTTTCTCCCACACAGGAGTTCAGCTCAACTGGAAGGCAAAAAAATCCATGTACCCAAATGTGAAAATATTCTCATGGTTTGTGGAAATCAAAATAATGCTAAAGCTTCTAAATGTAGGTTAGCTGAAAGCCTGCCTGCACCCTCTGAAATCCTTTAAGATTGTTTTAATATGATCTAATGGGAGTTGGGGAAACCTTGCTGAAGAGGAGAAAGCAAGGAGAATTTGCCTGGATGAAGTGCAGTCCATATGCAGGCTTCCAATAGTGGCATCCAGAATGCTGTATATGTTCTGGAGGTTAATAAAGCTTTCATTCTGCAATCAGCGATATAACACCTACTCCATGTTAGAACATCATGTACAACAGCTACACTTCTCCCCTCCAGTTCTCTGTGGCTTTCATTCATTTCTGTCTCATCTCATGCGGATATTTAGTTTTAAATCCTGGGCCGTGTAGTTCCTTATATTCTTCTGACATGCCCATTTGTGCCTGTTTTAAGTCTTGATTCTACTGTATAAACTAGCCGTCAGTACAGTATGCAGTCTCTCAGTAAAGATCTATAATGAGAAACTTTTTCTTCTAGTATAGAACACTGGCATTTTTGGGGTATTTTTTGTGGATCAGGTTTTGGTAATGGAAAGGCCTCATTTTATAGTCTAAAAAATGTTGCACTTATTGTTTTGGATTTACCAAAGGAATTGTCAGCATTATTTGTTTCTTATTTAAAGATCATGGACTAATTAGATTTCGATTGACTTGTCTTTTTTAAGGTGGCTTCTCCTGTGATAAAAGTCAATCTAATTGACTACAATATTCAAGATGATTGTTTTGGGTCCTAATATCACCAGATATCCAAATGGTGCTGTCTAATGATGTCAGCTCCTGAAACAATCATCTTGAATTTCCTAACTCATATTTATTGTGCAGTAAATACTGAACATATACAAAGTGATTTTTACCACTAAACTGAGTAACACTGATCTGAAACTCATGGACACGCAAGAATGTCTTGTTTTAGCAAAGTGGACTTTCTGGCTGAAGAGACAAAGAAAGAAGGGCTGGGATCTACTTTTGTGTTCATAATAGTCACTGTGACCTCACAAATGTCAAAATATTTCTAAAGGGAGTGGGAGTTTTTTCCATTTAAATCTGGGTCAAAACTCTAGGTCCTAATTGAAATCCTTGCCTGTTTTATTGAGTGAATAACCTGAGCACTTGGGTACTATCAAGGAAAAGGTTTACATTAAAAGGGTTGCAAGGGACGTTTAAGGGAATGATCCTTGTGGTAGAGGGGGACTAAGCAAAGCAATCAGTTTAAAATAATTTATCCTTTTTTGTACTTCATTTTAATTATTCCAATAAAAATAATGTACATATCTTTGAAGAACTTTGTATTTTTGTGTTGCTTTCTTAAACTGCTGAACATTTATTTTAATTATTCTAATGTGTGGACTTCAACAATGGCCTTTTAAGTAGGATTAATTTTTGAAGTTCATTTAATTCTTTTTTTTTTTTTTTTTTTTGCAACTTATATATTAAGTTTTATAAAAAGAACCCCTTATATATGTCATGGTCAGGCAGACTGGATTCAGGTAGTACCCCAGCAGGAGTGGACATGACTTCAGAACAGAGCAGGACAAGGTCTTCTGCTTGACCAGCTCCCTCCTCCTTGGGTTGAGCCCACAGGTTCTGGGGCTGGGAGGACTTTCCTGGCATAGTACATATAACAATTAGGAAGGACTGGAACTGGAGAAAAGGCTGGAATTGGAGACAGGCAAGACCTGGCAGCAGGCAGAAGCTGGCGATGACAGCTGGAACTGGAGTCAAGGCCTGGGATGAAGACAGGGACTGGAACTGAAGAGAAGGACTGGGCTTGAAGGCAAGGCAGTAAAGGGAGACAAGGGCTAGGCCAGAAGGCCCACAGGGAGCAAGAGCTACATGGAGGACCAGGAAGGTCAATACAAGAACTGGACAGGACAGGGCAAGGACTGGACAGGATAGGACCCAGGAACAGGAACATGGCAAGGAACATACAAATGCAGGTACCAGGAACTAAAATACAGCACGAAATATATAAGACAAAACAAGGAAGCACAGACTAGGGGATCTAAGTAGGCCACAAATCAGAGCCAAGTGATACTAGAAGGCATGAAGGCTACAAGGCAAGGCAAGATGACCATGGAGGCTGCAAGCCAAAGGAAGAAGGCTGAGGAGACCAGAACACAGGGTTAGAAGGTCAAGGAGGCCAGAGGACAGTGATAGAAGGCCAAGGAGACCCCAAGGCAAGGCAGAAAGGGTGAGCAGGCCACAGGACAAGGCAGGAAGGCCAGGGAGCTCACAAGGCAAGGCGTAGCAAGAAGATCATGGAGCCACACAGTAGCAAGATAAAGCAAGTTGGGCCAATGCAAAGAGCCAATGTGACTCAATGAAGAGGCAGGGCTAAATTGGGCTCGCCTTGCTGAGTCATGGGAGCATCAAGGAGGTGGCTAGCACAGGAGAGGCTGTGGCTCTGTGAGGATCTCTGTCTAGCAGCCAGGATCGTGACAATATATTAATCAAAACAGATGATAGCTGAAGAGTAGAGTACAGAAGGTAAGTTTGCCTACTGTAAATGGTATTTTCCCATAGCTAGCAGGATGAATTAGCCATTACATATTGGTGACGACATCCAGTAGCATTGAATGGACTTGTCTTTCCAAGCTAATAGAGTTTTAAGCTCTACTGAGCATGTGTGGGAGTTCCCACACAGGTTTTGCCTCAGGAACTTCCTCAGTCTACATCATAGTTACATTTAGCTAGGTAGTTGACTCTCTCTAGGGAAATGGGTGGGCATTCCAAGGCTAATACATCCTGCTATCTACAGAAAATACTGTTTACAGTAAGCAAACTTACTTTTTCCATTGATAAGCAGGCTGAATTATCCATTGCATGTTGGGAGTCCCAAACTGAGGGCTACAGCGCAGTGATTACTGGATAAGCTGTATTATGCTTTCCCTTTCTGTAGATAACGAGGTAAGGAAATTTCTCACTAGACCTGCAATATGGTCAAACGACTGATGTGTCCTCCGAACTAGTGGAACATCCCCTATCTCAACATCTGAGTGTCGTGGGATGCCTTGACACATCCCGAACTCTGGGTGCCACAACACATCCAGCCTCATCGAAATTGACTTCCATTTCATTTATGCAGGCTCCATGCAGAGTGATTCTTTTCCTCGACCCTGTGACTTTCATTTGGGCTGATAGAGGAGTTCTTGAGGAGCTCTTAATCAGCTCATTTCCTGACAAGACATACGATACCGCACTGCAGAAGGAGGATTTACTGCAGTTTTTGAAAGTTTCATGTAGTTCCTCTATGCCCTGGAGCGTTGAAAACGTGGGATACCGATCCACAGGCATATCCAGAGCAAAGTATGTATAACAGATCAGGAACCATTCATTGTGGGTTTCTTTTTGCCAGCCATTTGAAAAGGCAATAGTGTTTTTTTTCTTTTTTTATGTAGCACTGAAAAGTGCCATTTGGGTGCCGCAGTGCAGCAAGCCAACTAAAAATAAGAAAACTGAAAAAGAATAATGACAAAGAAACAAAAATTGTAAAGGATTAAAAAAATGTATCTGGAGAGACTGAGTACATGTCCATGCTGTACTCGGACAAAAAATGACTGAGGAGGCTCACAAGACAATGCCCACACAGGAACTCCCATGTATTCTCAGAGCTCAAAGTTCTACCAACTAGGAGAGATGAGACTGTTCAGTGCCATCAGATGATGTCACCCACATGTAATGGCTAATTCAGCCAGCTTATCAACGGAAGAAGTGTAAAACACATTGGAGAAAATTTTGACTAACCTGCATAGTAGTAAAATACACAAGCACTATTGTACCCTTGTGTCTTTAGCCATTTTTCTTTCTTTTTTTAATTTAAATGTTTATTGTGTCAATCAATCACAATACATAACCAATCTTTCAAAACAAACCTAACACAAAGCTGGTATTTTTACACATATTCATGCCCTGTCAATTCTCTCCTCCCCCAAGCCAACTCCTGCACAAAGTATACAATAGCCCACCGATCTTTACAAAAATATGATAGCTCAAAAATCACTCCATAATGCCAATAACAAGAATGTATAAACTTGAGCTATAACCTTTTTACAAGAAATATAGGATTGTATAAGTGAATGGAATATTCATGATCAACTAACCCTGTTCAGGACAGCCTTTTCCCCTTGTTTTGCTTTCCAAGATACGTAAGGAGCCCATATTAAATTCAATTTGATAACAAAGTGTCTCCTTAAAGCGGTAAGTTTACACATACAGTATATTCTTGTTAGGTTTTGTAGGTTTCGTGGACCCTTGGCCCGAGGTGGGAGTTGACTCTCCCTGTGGGGTTGAGCCCCTCAGGGCCCCACCGTCGGGAGGTGAGGTAAAATGGAAACACCGGCAACTGGACCATGGCTGTGGCCCAAGAGCAAGGAGGCGTAGACAAGTTGTCTGCATCACAGCCACGTGATCGCAGACACCTGCACGGAGGTAATACTGCAGGGTACCCCGAGGAGCAGGGTCTGAGAGAACAGTCCAAAGTATTGCAATGCTAGGCAGGTCAGGAGACGGGATAAAACAGAGGAAGGATCTCCAAGGCAGAGATGCACCGAGCAGGCCCGAGGAACAGGGAAGCGTGGAGACAGGATCTCTGGAGTAGTAGCGCTGAGATTACCCCGAGGAACGGGAAAGTGTAGAGACAGGATCTCTGGAGTAGTAGCGCTGGGACCACCCCGAGGAGCAGGGAAGCGTAGAGACAGGAACTCCAGTGAGGAACGCTGAGGCTACCCTGAGGAGAGGGGAAACATAGAGACAGGATCTCTGGCAAGGGCGTGCTGAGGCTATCCAGAGGAGCGGGGCAGTGCAGGACAAAGTCCTGGAAAGGAAGCGCAGAACAGGCCCCCGAGGAGCAGGTACCCAGAGCCAGAGTCCAAGGTTGCAGTGTAAGGATCCAAGGCAGGAACCGCAGGTCCGGAGAAAGGTACAAGCACCACAGGAGCTCAGGGAACTCGTTGCCAAGTCGGTTAGCTTAGGCCAAAGGAGGTGCTTAAATATCTCAGACTTGTAATGTCATCAGCCAGGAACACCCCTGGAGTTTCCGCTATAGGGTCTTTAAAGGGAGGCCAGGTGGTGCGCGCGCCTAGGAAGAGCCAGAGTCAGAGAATATGTCGGTGGTATCCCAGCCTCCACATGGAGTCCGGGAAGCCAGAAGGAATGTGGCGGTAGTGGCAAGCCACCGCCGCGAGCTTACCCGGAGTGGAGAGCAGGGCCAGACATGATGTGATTTGGGTCTGCTGCGGCCACCCGCAGCCGACAGTCATAACAATTCTATCTATATGTTTAAAAAAAAAATGCAACTGAAGGAACTTCCAATTTCTTCCAGAAAAGAGCTATTTCGCAGTGAGCCACTAGGAATATCTGCTGCGCCAGTAGCTGGGTATATCTATCAGCATGAGATATCGGTATACTCAGCAAGGCATATTTAGAAGAATGAACATTATCCACCCCAGCAATTGAATGAATGAGAGAAAAGATCTCCTCCCAAGATGTTTCCTGCCAGATATGGAAAAACGATCCCATGTCCACACACTTTCTCCAAAATTTATCGTCAATATATGGAAAGGTTTTATGCAGCCACTCTGGTGTTAAATACCATCACAGTAAGAACATAAGAAGAACATAAGAAAATGCCATACTGGGTCAGACCAAGGGTCCATCAAGCCCAGCATCCTGTTTCCAACAGTGGCCAATCCAGGCCATAAGAACCTGGTAAGTACCCAAAAACTAAGTCTATTCCATGTAACCATTGCTAATGGCAGTGGCTATTCTCTAAGTGAACTTAATAGCAGGTAATGGACTTCTCCTCCAAGAACTTATCCAATCCTTTTTTAAACACAGCTATACTAACTGCACGAACCACATTCTCTGGCAACAAATTCCAGAGTTTAATTGTGCGTTGAGTAAAAAAGAACTTTCTCCGATTAGTTTTAAATGTGCCCCATGCTAACTTCATGGAGTGTCCCCTAGTCTTTCTACTATCCGAAAGAGTAAATAACCGATTCACATCTACCCGTTCTAGACCTCTCATGATTTTAAACACCTCTATCATATCCCCCCTCAGTTGTCTCTTCTCCAAGCTGAAAAGTCCTAACCTCTTTAGTCTTCCCTCATAGGGGAGTTGTTCCATTCCCCTTATCATTTTGGTAGCCCTTCTCTGTACCTTCTCCATCGCAATTATATCTTTTTTGAGATGCGGCGACCAGAATTGTACACAGTATTCAAGGTGCGGTCTCACCATGGAGCGATACAGAGGCATTATGACATTTTCTGTTTTATTCATCATTCCTTTTCTAATAATTCCCAACATTCTGTTTGCTTTTTTGACTGCCGCAGCACACTGAACCGACGATTTCAATGTGTTATCCACTATGACACCTAGATCTCTTTCTTGGGTTGTAGCACCTAATATGGAACCCAACATCGTGTAATTATAGCATGGGTTATTTTTCCCTATATGCATCACCTTGCACTTATCCACATTAAATTTCATCTGCCATTTGGATGCTTACTTTCTGTAAGGGGGCACAGATGGAGCTCCTCCCAGTGTGCAAAAAAGATCTCACTTCCTCAGAAAGAGCCAGCCCAAGATCTTTCTCCCAGGCTTTCATATGGATTGGAGATTCCTGGAGCTTTGATTCAAGCTAGCATACAGTTTTGAAATAGTCCCTTTAATCTTATCAGCATTATTTTACATGCATTCAAAATGTTTTTCCCAATAGAAAATTCTTCTTTATGCTCGCAGCACCCATGAAGTGTCGCATTTGCACATGTGAACTGTTCGCTGGCTAGCAAATTATATTTGCCAACCAGCAAATCAAAGCTCAACATCTCATTCCCCCCACCATAGATGCTCCAATTGAGTTACCCCCAACTCTCTACACTTCCGAAAGGCTCTCAGAGATAATCCCGAGGCGAATGCAGTATTATGATAGAGCGAGGAATTAAAAAAACTAATCTCTTTGATCCACTATCTTGGTATGGCAAAAGACCAAATTCTCAAAGTATTGGCCATACTAGGAAGCAAACCCCCTAGAACTTTCCAGATATTTTTTGTCACTTTGGTTGAGGATTTATATAGCGGGTAGGCCGTATGGATTCAGAATTTTCACCCAGACACAGACTAGTTTGAAGGCCACAGGCCAACCTCTGAGTGAACTATTTACTGTCTTGCACTGTGAAATGCTTATGAACAGGCAAGAGCCTGTTTACTTAGTTATTCCACTAGTCTGTGATGAGAAAGCCTGAGAGAGAGAATGAAGGTCACACAACTGTGCCTGAAATTTGATAAGAAATCAGAGGGAGAGAACGCCACTGTTTTCCACAAGCATTTGTAGTGTATAAGGTCAGACAGCGAGGGGGGGGGGGGAGAGCGCACTGGATGTGATGGTACAGGCTGATCCTTTGGAAACATATAAGCATTTTATATCTATGTAGCAAATGTTATTATCTACTATTACTTCTGTGTAATCTGATTTTATGTTGTTCTATCCTCCTATTGCTCAAATAAACTTACTTTCATAAGTACCTGGAACCATGATGTATTGAATCAAAATTTGTGTGTGGCTCTGTATTTTGGGAATTAGCTCCTGGGATTAAGCCCCCAGGTATAATCCCAGTGATTGTGTGTGTTTATAGGGGATTAGCCCCCAGTGTAGATCTCAGTGAGATTAGCCCTCCCAGGTCAGAGCCCCTGGGCAGAATACCAGTGTGCACAGTCTGAACCCGTTACACCACACCATAGCTTGTAAAGGCATAGTATCCACTAGAGCGTGTTCCAAATTCACCCACTATTTCATCTCTCCCTTTCTATTCCAATCCACTATGGCACGCAATTGAGAGGCTATATAGTACCACAATATTTTGGGGATTCCTAATCCTCCCCCTTGGCTGATACACTACTCTGCATGCCACCCTTGGCAGCCTACACCACCAGACGAAATCAAATAGTCATCTTTGCCATAATGTCAACATGTTATTGGGTACTCTAACAGGCAAAGTTTGAAATAAGCGGCATAATCGGGATAAAATGTTAATCTTCATGGTGGTTACTTTCCCCATCCAGGATATATTATACTCCTTCCATTTCTCCAAGTCCTTCATTATGCTATGTATCAATGGGGGATAACTGAAATTATAGAAAACATCCGTTTACCCAAATAAACTCCCAAGTATTTTATTCTGTGTCTGGCCCATTTGAAGGAGAAACCCTAACTGTTCCTGTGGGACAGAAATATTCAATATTTTGGATTTTTCCAAATGTATCTTGAACCCAGACAACTTGCTGAACTGTCCCATCTCAGCCACCACCCTCTCTAGAGAGGTCCCTGGATCTGTGAAGGTAAACAATATGTCATCCGTAAAGAGAGATAACTTGTAGGAACTATTTCCAATGGATGCACCTCTCATCGTGGAATTTGCCCTAATCTTAGTCTCAAAAGGCTCCAGAAAAATAGCAAAGAACAGCAGTGATCTGCTACTGCTTTGGGCAGTATCTTTAGATCTAAATTGATTAGCAATATCGGCCTATATGATCCACAGATGGTTGGGTCCCTGCCTGGCTTAGCTATTATGGAGATTCTAGCTATATTAGCTCCCTGAAGGACAGAGCCACCATTTTGAAGGTAATTATACATTTTGGTCAAAGGAACTACCAAACAAGAGCAAAGCATTTGTATAATTGAGCCATAAAGCCATCAAGCCACAGGGCCTTTCCAGACTTTAGATTTTTAATAACTTGAAGAACTTCTGGGGTTGAAATTTCCCTGTCCAGCATCAATTGGTGTTCATCCGTTAACACCGGTAAGGTAATGTTGCTTAAATAACTATCTTGTTTCATAAAATTTCAACATATCTCCTGCCTGATTCTTGATTTTAACTACTTGGTTTTGAAAACCCACCTTTTTCAATTTACGCACAAGCAATTTGCCCACTTTATTGTCCCCTTCAAAATAGTCTTGGCATGCTAATTCCACCTGGTGTGCTAAGATACCAAGTTCAAGCACATGCAGCTCATCTCTGGCCTTTGTTAATTGGCTAACTACCAACAGGGATACATTTTGTTTGTGTAACTTTTCAAGTGTTGTAATCCTTTCCCACAGTGTGTTTTTAATTTTCTCTTTTTTTTTTCCCTTTTGTAGGAGGATCTCAATATCAATTTACCATGAATCACCACCTTTAAGCAATCCCATATAACTACAGGGGACATATCTTCTAAATCATTCAAGCGGAGATACTCGAATTTCTTCCATCAACTGCAACTCATCAACCAATAAATTGTCATTTACTCTCCAGTATCGTCTCCCTATGTTATATTGTGAGAAATACATCTATCCATAAAAGGGCATGATCAGAACACTTAATAGATAGTTCAGTCTGAACCACTAGGTTAACTAACCCTTTTTCCACTAAAATAAAATCAATTCGAGAATGTGAATTGTAAGGGTTAGAAAATAAAGTAAAGTTTGGTGATTTGGGAAAATGTGACCGCCATATATCAATTAGATTCCTATTATCTTTTAGCAATTTAAGTCATTATGATATGCTTGTAAAGTGGCCCTACTCCCTGCGGAATTATCCATTGCTGGTACCCTTGTGGTATTAAAATCACTGCCTAATATAAAATGGCCTGCTACTTTAGAGAGTAAAATCTCCTCCAAAGACGTAAAGAATGCTCCCTGGTCCTTGTTTGGAGCATAACTATTTACTAGTGTATAGTTTTCCCCTTCCACCACTATCTGTATTATGATATATCTACCATTTGGGTCACCATCTGAAGTTCAAAGATAAAATCCCTTGCAAACAGTATGCCCACCCCAGCATATTTCCCACCTTTGGTGCATGCAGTAGAGAATCTATGGGAGTAATCATTAGATTTCATCAGATCTTCATATCACCATTTTAAATTAATTTCCTGGATCATCACTATAGCTACTTTTAAAGAACTAATTGGATCATTTATCAAAATGCGTTATGGCGTTAACATGTGCAATAATGCATGCAATAATGCATTAACGCATGCAAAAAGTATAGTAGCGCAGGGCACGAATGCTAATTTTTGAGGGGGTGGGATCGCATGGTTTTGAACGCTGGAAATAACTACATCTTTTTCCCTGGCGTTAAGCTGTGCGATATGTCCGAAATGGCCATAATGCAATTTGCGATAAATTTTTGGAATTACATTTTGGCCATTTCTGGGGTTGGGGGGGGGGGGGGGGCGGGGAGGAGAGAGAGAGAGAGAGAGAACACCTCTGGGGAGGGCCTCACTGTGTTTACCTTTTTATATATCTCTATAGGAGGGCCACCTGATAGGTCAAGGTGAGGTGTTAATGGTGATTTAGAGGCCAGTTTTGCATGTACATTGAGACGTACGAACAGCACAGTATACCCTGGTGAAGATTTGACGTCATTTGGAGTGAGGAAAGTCTCCAAAAGATGAAATTTTGTACTATGTTCTCTCACCCTAGCTTGATGTTACCCTGTTATAGAGTCACATGCACTTTGTTTATAATCCATTAACTGGACTAAGATATGTGGCTCACAGAATTAGCATATTACACGCATTATTATGTTACTGTATGTCATACTTTTATTCCGACTGCAGGAAAATATCAGCCTGGGGGATTTTTCAAAACCATCCCACAGGGAATCTCTCTGACTCTGTCATGTGCTTTCCCTGCAGTATGTGCTTCAACAGCTTCCCAAAAACACACCAGCTGACCCTTTAGAGGTACATCATGTGACCTGGAGCCTGGCTGAAGCAGAGCACACCTTAGACCAGGGCTGAGCAATATATAAATATATATATCCTGGAATTCTGGTCTGATGTCTGGTTTCTGATGTCTGATTTCTGGTCTGATGTCAAGTAATAAGCTGCCAAGTAATAAGCTGCCAAGTAATAAGGCAACCGCACTCCCAGCCAGGGTCATGTACACACAGTGTTAGACACACTGGGTACAGACACGCACTCGGTCATACAGATTTTTGGATTGAGGAAACTTTATTGGCACACACACACACACACTCGCACTCTCTCTCTCTCTCTCAGATTCACATACACTCAGACACACATCTTTGTGTCTCCAAGAGTGTCTCTTTCTCTCTGATACAGACATACATACACTCTGCTGTTGTGCTGCTCCTCATGTGCTCACAAGGATGGTAACTTTAAAACAAGTGTATGGGCGCCCAAGCGGACATGCTGGAATTTTAAATCATGCACGCAGTTGCACATGTATAATTTAAAATACACCTACCTAATTTTAAGCAGTTGCTCGAGCAAACGTACTTCGCACGTCTTACTTAGGACTTTTTCGGCTTTAACATGCGCAGGTAAGTGGATTGTAAAACATGCTCGCGTGAAGGACATTCCCAGTTTTACCAATTAGTCCACCAATTTGCCCAGTCTATCTTGAGGTCATTCAGACCTCTGGTTCTTCAGCCTGCACGCCCCCCAGTTGACCCGCATCCTGTCATATTAGGCCTAAAAAGAGATTTCTGCAGACTTACACTTCATTAGGAGCAGTAGTAAATGTACATGGCTAACAAGCCACCATGTACTGAGGCTGTCGGATTTAAAATACGGATTTACATGTGTAACGTTTGGACCCGCCCTGCAACGCCCTTGGCATGCCCTAACTCTGCTGCTTTTTTATTTACTTGCACTGCATATATACATGCATGATTTGTGGCTTTTAAAGTATGCATTGCTCGTGCATGGTCCAGATACTCTCATATATGGGCCTTTAAGTGTGAGCAACACTTTTAAAATTCAATCCATAGTGAGTGCCCCTACCTTACCACTGCTGCATCATTATGTAAAAATTAAAAGTTAAAGCTTGTTTTGTAATTCATCTTGAGGCAACTCAAATGTCCATAAATAAAATTCTTGCTCGCTGCCAGCCCTTCCCCAGCCTACAGCAGCCCCTCCCAAGCCTTCTCAGCACCCCCACTCTCCAGGTGGCACAATAGTTCCACAGCTAGCTGCCTCTTTCAGATTTCAGTCCAGCCACTTCAGTCAGAAGACTCACCAATACTGCACAGGCACTTTCTCCTGGCTCATCCCCTTCCTTTCTGTGCCTGCAGCTTGCCTCCACTTCTCTACTGTCCCTGCCTCCCTCATCCCCATACCTTTCCAGTGCATTTCCATTGACTGTGCACTAGGGTTGTGAATCGTTTTTCTAACGAATCGTTAAAAATCGGTTAAAAGAAGGAAACGATCAATTTTACCCCCAATTTTTCGTAAAAATCATTTTTCGGGTTAGTGCGCACGAACGGGAGTTAGTGTGCACTACCTCCAGTTAGTACGCACTAATTCATGTTAGTGCGCACTAACAAAAAAATGTTTTTGTTAGTGCGCACTAACCCAAAAAATGATTTTTAACTAAAAAAAAACCGGGGAAATGTGGGAAAACGATTTTTTCCCGCGGCCAGACGATCCCGATAGTGGGAACGATTGGGCACCCAATTCACATCCCTACTGTGCACTACATAGTCTGCTCTGCATACCTATCCCGGGAAGAAGTACCAGAAGTGATCAATGCTGTTCCCTGGGCTTAAAAAAATATGTAACTCTTCAGTGACCTCATGGAATTTCGGGGCACACGATTGTCCCTGGGGCCACTTCTTCTCCTGGACCTCTTAACTCTTTCCCTTCTCACATAAACACAGTTCTCTGCAGGCCACGGGGATTCAATCCTGCAGAGAAAAGGATCAGCTTCCAGGGTCTTAGGCTCATAGTCTCTCATTTCCTTTGACCTCTCTTGGTTCACAGTACTCATGCTTGGGATGTTCTTGCTTTTGCTGGTTACTCTGGTTGGGTGTTCAACAAAAATTTACTGTAACCAAAAATACTTAAAAGTCCAATTCACGGGGGAGATGTAACGTCACTGGCTGAAATGGCAACATAAGACCTGAGCTCTTGCTCCTGTTCAATTTCATCCTATTAAAATCTACCACATCCTCTGATATTTTGGCCATCCGAGGGCAACATCGGACAGTTATTACTATAAAGATGTCGTCTAAGAAAAAGGCCCTGGATTTTAAGCAATTTTTTTACGTGAAAACTGCTTCCAAGTCAGAGGTGTTAGATGAAATGGAGGAGGCCCACGTGTGCGCTTCCTCCAGAGAGAGAGAGAAGGAGCCAGGGACTGCAAGTATAACTACGGGGATTAGGTCTGCTCCAATTTGGAACAAATTTCAGCAATGGTTCAGTGACCTTTGGAAAGCAATGAAAGAAAATAAAAAAGAGACTGTAAATTTGATATCTGATCTGAGAGAGGAGATGTCCGAGATTGGCCGCTGGGTGGATGATTGTGATGTGCGATTGGAGACCCAAGCGGACACGATTAAGAAAATGCAGACTCAATGTACTAAACTGGAGACAGAAAATTCAGAGCTGGCTGAGAAGATTGAAGATATAGAAAATAGAGCACATCGATGTAATTTGAGATAACGACGGATCCCTGAAACAGAAGACTATATTAACTGTATTGAGATAATTCAAAGAATCTGTGAGCCCCAAAGTAGAGAGCAAGCCCAGAGATATAGTGGTTTGTTTTCATTGATATACCATTAAAGAGCAAGTCTTTGCGATTGCTAGTAAACAATTTACTTGGACATGGGAATCGCATATCATTTCGATTTTTGCTGACCTGTAGTCAGTCACCATTTGAAAACGGATGGAATTTAGAGAGATAACGTTTGTGCTTCACAAGGAAGGATTCAGGTATAGATGGCGATATCCCATCAGACTGGCAATGACAATCAGATGGCAGCCATTTTGAGAACTGCTGGGATTACCATGGCAAATGTATGTCAGTGATCGGCACCTATGCTAGTTTCCAAAGAAACTACACCCTTGTTCATTTTTTTCCCGGCGCTTCTCTACAGCGGAACATAATTGCGCCACTGGGGATAAAGAATTGCTGGTCATCAAGCTGGCCTTTGAGGAATGGCGACCCTTGCTTGAGGGAGCCCAACACCAGATCACCGTATACACGGATCTTAAAAATCTCGAGTATTTACATCATGCTTAGCGTTTAAACCATCGCCAGGCCAGTTGGTCCCTCTTTTTTACCCAATTCATTTTCATACTGCATTATCACCTAGCCAATAAAAATGATCACGCCGATGCTCTCTCCAGATCCTTCATCGCAGAGGATGTACCCGATACCTCGCGGCACATAATAGACCCTGCCAAAGTCATTCTGTCCGCTACCTTTCCAGTACCACCGGGGAAGACTGTGGTCCCTTGCCAGCTACGACGGAGGGTTCTTCAATGGGTTCACAACTCTTTGACCTCAGGACATCCGAGCCAGTCCAGAACTCTGTCCATCCTTCAGCGGTACTATTGGTGGCCTACTATGCAAAAGGATACACAAGCTTACGTAGAGTCCTGCCCTACATGTGCCCGTCATAAGCCTCCAGAAGGAAGGCCCTGGGGACTCTTGCAACCACTCCCCATTCTGAGCGAGTCCTGGACTCATATCGCAACGGACTTTATAGTGGATTTGCCTTCTCCAATGTTAACAACACCATATGTGTCACTGTCGACCATTTTTCTAAAATGGCCTACTTCGTGTCTCTACCCGGCCTTCCTTCTGCACCTCAGCTTGCTAAACTGTTCTTCAGGCATGTGTTGCGGCTCCACGGCCTCCCCGAGCACATTCTCTCAGACCATAGAGTTCAATTCACTGCTCGCTTTTGGAAATCTCTGCAAATAATTCAAGATCTTGTTAGATTTCACCTCAGTTTACCATCCTCAAGCCAATGGACAAACGGAGAGGACCAATAGAACCCTAAAGCAATTCTTGCGAGCCTATGTGAGCCTGCGGCAGGATGACTGCGCCGACCTCTTTCCATGGGCGGAGTTCGCACTAAACTCCCATCAGTCCGCTTCCACCGGCTTGTCTCCTTTACAGGTGGTCTATGGACGCCAGCCTTTGCCACCACTTCTGCTCCCGATGTCCGTGGCCTCACCAGCAGCACAGACAACTGCCCAAGAATTGCACCAATTGTGGCTCAATACTCAACAGCTGCTCAGAGATCAAAGAAGGCCTTTGACGCGCATCATCGCGAAGCGCCCCAGTTCCAACCTGGGGATAAAGTATGGCTCAGTACCATCGGGGTCAGATGGCTTCGCCCCTTGTACCTCACCTTTTTCTTCGCTCCTCCCACTTACCTTGGGAAGATGGCTACCGCCGCGTCTGCCGCCCTCTCCGGCGTCCCCAGAAAGGCTATGGCGTTGCCTCCCTCCATGTTCCTCCCAAGGGCCTACTAGGGTGCGCGCGTGCTACCCACATCTTTATTTCAGCTATGGCGCGAACCCTCAAGTGACGTCACGCCATCCAGGTATATAGCCTGTACTTGTTTGCTAGCTCACTGATTTAGCAAGGATTGGACTCGTCCGGTCTAAGCTACTCTGCTGCTTCCGTGCTGCTGCTGGAAACTCTCTCTCTGCCCTTCGGGGTAATCTCTAACCTGGGTACCCGCTCCTCAGGGGCCCTCTGCTTTATTTCAGGTGCCTTACTGGGATCAGGTACTCGCTCCTCGAGGGTCTGCTCTCCCTGCCTCGGTGCCGGTTCCATCTACTTCTGCCTGGTGGAATCGCCAACCTACAGCTACCATCTAATGAGTAATCTAACTCTCAGTCTGTCTCATCTACAGCATTGCCTTGCTGGGAAACCCACACCGGAATTCCCCTATACCAACGTGGTGAGATGGGTTCCCTCTGCCGAGGGTCCCGAGACTGTTACATCTGGATCTCCTCACTACTGCCACCTCTGGTGGTATACATCAAGCTGTACAATAAAAGATCTAATTCGGTGTTTGTGCGTCCTGAGTCTAGCCCAGTACTGTGGCTCCCCACGGGGCTCCTCCCTGTGGGCGTGGGCATCTGCCACAGTACCCAAGAATCCACCCAAACACTGCTAAACCATAACAAAGCTGCCCTCAACTCGCTTCGCTCCCAGGTATATTGGCCCCTTTCCTGTGCTCCGCCGTCTGGGCCCAGTTACTTACCGACTCCAGCTGCCTTCCTCGCTCAAGATTCACAACGCTTTCCACGTTTCTCTACTAAAGCCTTTGGTTCTCTCTGGATTTTCTAAAAAACCACCAGACCCTCAACTGCTGTCCTCGGAAGCAGACATCACATATCAAGTCCGAAATATCCTGGACATTAGAAAACGTGGAAGAAAGTGGGAATATCTCCTTTCATGGCAGGGCTTTGGGCCTGAGGAGAACATCTGGGAACCTGCCGCCAATATCCTGGACAAGGATCTCATTCGGCAGTTCCATGCCAAGCATCCTCACAAACCCAAACCCCCGGAGGGAGGGGGGGGGTCTTAAGAGAAGGGGTACTGTTATGACCGTTGGTCGCAGACAGCTGCGACTGCATCTACTCAGGTCCTGCACTGTCTTTCTTCCCTCTCCGGGCCTGCTTGCGGCAGGGGCCAGTCTCTGCGCCGCATACCCCATGGTTCCTTGTGACGGTCAGGACGCCTCCCCGCTGACTCTGCGCCTTCCTAGGCATGCACGCGCACCACCGGGCCCTCTTTTGAAGCTGCAACGGCGAGAACCTCGGGGGCGTCCCTGATTGATGATGTCATTGGATCAGGGTTCTTAAGCTCCACCTTCACCCCCAGCTAGCCGACTTGGCAACGAGTTCCATTGCTACTCTACAAGCTCTTGTCTCCATTGGACATGTGGTGACTTTACTGGATCCTACTTGGACTCTGGACCCTGGCTAGTACCCGCTTCTCGGGGGCCTGTATGTGCTCTCTACGGAGACCTGGTCTCCTGGCTTCCCCTGCTCCTCGGGCTAGCCCTGCGGTTTCCAGAAGTCCTATTCTGCTGGCTCCCTGCTCTCCGGGGTTGCCTCTGGGAACACCTTCACTACTTGGGAGTTCTATCTCCGTGCTTCCCCGTTCCTCAGGGTAGTGCCTACGTTCTACACTTGGGACTGTCATTGATTCCCCACTCCTCAGGGCAGTACCTATGTTTGACACCAGAGACTGTTGTGCTTGCCCGCTCCTCGGGGCAGTACCCTTGTTCAACCACCGGTGCTGCCGGCATTTCCCACTCCTCGGGCTTGACTACATCATCACCTGGAGACCTGACTTGGGCTTCCCCACTCCGTGGGTTAGCCTATGTCATCGCATCAGTACCTCCCTCAATACGCAGCTCCGCCCCTCGGGGTAGCCTCTACAGTACACCTCCTGCACGTCCTGTCTCACGCGTCCCGCTCCTCAAGTCTGCCTAGCACCACCCCCTTCGAAGGTCTATGCCCAGGTACGGATCTCAAGCCTGCCTGTTTACTATTGGGGTTCCTCCTTGCTGTGTCTCTTATCCCGCTCCTCGGGACCCCTCCACAGATTCTCACCCAGAGCTCCTGCTGTGCCTGACCTCGCCTCCCGACAGTGTGGACCTGTGGGGGTCCTCCCCACAGGTCCACACTCTCATCTCAGGCCAAGGGGCCACAAACCCACAAACCATTACACTTGGTTTGTTCTTTTTCCATAATAGGAAGTGTATTGGTGTTTTAAGGTCGGGTGTAATATTTGCAGTGTTACCTTTTTATGAGTAAGGTTGTTACTGTTTGAGTACTAGCAGTTCATCCTGTTTTTGTCTGGGAGGTTTACCATTTTGCAATAGTAATTTAATTTATTCATGGCTTTCTGAGGGCCAAACCCACAAACAATGCATGAGATCAAGGAGGATGATCTGAAATATATGCAAATTAATGCAAATGAAGGGGCACAAACACACCTCCTCCCCCCCCCCCCACCCCAGAGTACTGAAGTGTACTAGCAGTTCATCCTGTTTTTGTCTGGGAGGTTTACCATTTTGCAATAGTAATTTAATTTATTCATGGCTTTCTGAGGGCCAAACCCACAAACAATGCATGAGATCAAGGAGGATGATCTGAAATATATGCAAATTAATGCAAATGAAGGGGCACAAACACACCTCCTCCTCCCCCCATCCCAGAGTACTGAAGTGTCCAGTCCTGGTCTGTGGAAAAGTTGGCAACTCTAGGGAGGAAGGAAGTGACAATGCCTCTGCACAAGATATCACATAGGCTTCCTTTCCAAACTGCCTCCCCAGTTACATGAACTGATCAAAGGGGAGAGGCGAACATCAAAAACATCAAATTTTATAGAACAAAAAGCACCAGTGCAGACCACAACACCCCAATTCCATCCTTACCCTACCTTCAATAAGAACCCCCTGCACTCCCCAGAGAAAACCAAGGCATTTTGTTACCTGACCTTCCTTTCTTTTGGCACAGAAGTGCGGTATTTCGTTTCTTTGCAAAGGAAAAAAAGCAAGTTTGCTTACTGTAATCGGTGTTTCTGTAGATATCAGGATGAATCAGCCATGCTGTCTTGGGCTGTTCGTCAGGCCCAGGAAGGCGGAGCTTGATAACACTTTACACAGAGTTCAACTCTGTGCGCCTGCGCATCCGTTCCCACGCAGGAAAAGACAGATTCTCCTCAGTCTGTGATATATAGCAGTCGTATGACTTGAACTTGTTGTTAAGGTGGCCATTCAGGGAGGTGGACGGGTCCGCATGGCTGATTCATCCTGCTATCTACGGAAACACTGATTACGGAAGCAAACTTGCTTTTTCCCGTCGATAGCAGGCTGAATCAGACATGCTGTCTTGGGAGTCCCAACCTACTGGTCATGCATAGTATGTGATGACTCTGACTTTTGAGATAGCGTGACCCAGATTGTGGACTGGCCACTATGTATTTATGTTGTAAGGGTGTTGAGTATTGCCCGACCCAACTTAGCATCTGTTGTTGTTTGTTGATTGAGGCAATAGTGAGATGTGAAGGTATGTAGAGATGACCAAGTTGCCGCCTTACAGATATCAAGTGGCGGAACATTTTGCAGATGGGCCAGTGAAGTGGCAACTGCTCTCACTTGATGCGCCTTTGGAGATGAGGAAAGGTGTAGACTCTTTTTCTCGTAGCAAAACCGTATGCAATGAACAATCCAGCTAGAAATGGTTCTCTTGGACACCGGCAAGCCGGGAAAATTAGGGTTAAAGGTGAGGAACAGCTGAGAATGGCGGGTTCCACTTACTGTTCTACTTTTGTAGTAGTGTGAAAAACAAAGCAAGACCGGAGCCTCAGAAAGAAGATTTATTAATTGATTATACACAGCCTGACTCTGGCCAAAGTTTCACCTTTTATGGCTGCATCAGGGGCTCTTACCAATTTGATATTTTTGATCAGCGAAATATTGCTGTTCCTTACAACTGAGCTTTGAAGGAGTAGCCACCAAATCATACAAGTGATTAAACAAGTGAATACATTCCATAATCATATATGGTGCCCGGACATATACTCTGTATTTTACTTTAATCAAGAGCCCCTGATGCAGCCATAAAAGACGAAACTTTGGCCAGAGTCGGGCTGTGTATAATCAATTAATAAATCTTCTTTCCGAGGCTCCAGTCTTGCTTTGTTTTTTTCACATCCGTAGCTTTTCTAGACCGCTTACCGTACTGTTTTGTGGTTACTTTTGTAGTAGGCCAATGCTCGTTTACAGTCTAATGTGTGTAATAGTCTTTCCATGTCTGTCCGATGTGGTTTTGGGGAAAAAGTCGGCAGTTCTATGGACTGGTTGAGATGAAATGCAGAAACTACCTTTGGTAAAAAAGATGGGTGAGTACGAAGTACCACTTTATTGTGGTAGAATTCCATGTACGGACTGTAATGTACTAAGGCCTGAAGTTCACTGACTCTTTGAGCTGAAGTCACAGCGACTAGGAAAACTACCTTCCACGTAAGGTATTTAATATGGGAGGTTTCCATAAGTTCAAATGGTTCAAATGTTCCAATATGTTCCAATGTTCCAATGTGTTCCAATATGTTCCAATATTATATTTAAATCCCATGGAATTGGTTTTGAAACTGGTGGACGAAGATGTGCGAGTCCAGTCATGAAATGTGAAACCATTTGATGAGTGGCGATGGATTGGCCTTTTATATAGTACATGTAAGGCTGCGATTGCACTGAGATGAACTCTTACTGAGGCTGTTGCTAGACTCGTTGCATATAGGCCAAGAGGTGTTCCGGCGGACAGTGTCTGGGTTCTAAATAGTGGTCTGTACACCATGTAGTGTATCTTTTCCACTTGAAATGGTAATTTCGTCTCATGGATGGTTTCCTAGCTGATAGTATTACATTTTGTACTCTGTATGAGAAACCCATTTCCTCTAGTAATGACCGTTCAATCTCCATGCTGTCAGGTGTAGAGACTGGTGCATCGGATGTAGAAGGGAGCCCCCTTCTTGCGATAGATCGCTGCGGTCTTCCAATCGTAGTGGATTGTCAATTGATAATTTGAGCAGGTAGGCATACCATGGTTGTCTGGGCCAAGCCGGTGCTATTAAGATAAGGTTTGCTTTGTCCTGAATGCACTTCTGAATGATGCGAGTGAGAAGAGGAATCGGCGGAAAAGCATACATGAGGTTGCCCGTCCAAGGAATGAGAAAGGCATACGGAGCTATCCTTTGAGGGCTTCGGAGTAGGGAGCAAAATCTGTTCACCTTTGCATTGTGCTCTGTTGCGAACAGGTCTATGAATGGAGTACCCCAGTGGCGGAAAATCATGTCTGCAATCTGCTGGTGCAATGACCATTCGTGAAGAAGGAAAATTCGACTTAATTTGTCTGCTCGGGTATTGACTATTCCTGGAAGATATGTTGCCTGGAGGTGAATGGAATGAAGAGTTGCCCATTCCAGAATTAGGATCACTTCCCTGCAGAGGATCCATGAACCTGACCCTCCTTGCTTGTTTTTATAGAACATGGCGACTTGATTGTCCGTGCAAATCATGACTCTTTTGCCTTGCAATTGTGGAAGGAATGTTTTGAGCACATTTCTGATGGCTCTGAGTTCCATAAGATTGATTTGGTATGTGCTTTCCGTTATGAACCATTGACCTTGCGTCTCTAAATGGTCGAGGTGAGCTCCCCAGCCCTTGTGGGAAGCGTCCGTCGTGAGAACCGCATTGTGAGGTAGCGCTATGAAAAGCGCTCCCTTGGTCAGCGTTCGTTTCCTTAACCACCAGTCTATATCTGTGGTTATCTGGCTTGTTAGAGAAATGGAACGCAACAGTGGTTGCCGATGCTGCGACCATTGTCTCTTTAGACCCCATTGCAGTCTGCGAATGTGGAGACGAGTGTCCCAGACTGTGGCTGCAGACATATGCCCCAGGACTGTTAGAATGTCGTGCTGTTGGCCGTTTCGAGGCCTTGAGCTTCCTTAATAGTGTTCTGAGTGTTGTTCTTCTGTCCTTTGGCAGAAAAGCTCTGCATTGATATGTGACTAACCGGGCTCCAATAAATTGGAGATACTGTGTTGGGGTAAGGTTTGATTTTTTGAAATTCACTACCAGTCCCAATGTTTGTAAACATTGACTTGTTTGGTGAACTTGCATCTGCAGAGTGTTTTTGTTGGGTGCAACTATGAGCCAGTCATCCAGGTATGGAAACACCTGTATTCCTTGTTTCCTGAGGTGGGCCACCACCACTGCCATGCATTTTGTGAACCCTCTGGGTGCCGCTGCTAGTCCGAATGGAAGTACTCGGTATTGGTAGTGTTTGCCATTGAATTGGAAGCATAGGTAGCGCCATGAAGTCGGATGCATTGGAATGTGAGTGTACGCATCTTTCAGGTCTAGTGAACACATCCATTCGTTGGGTTGGAGAAGAGGAAGGATGGATTTCAGTGAGACCATCTTGAATTTTTCTTTTACTAGGTGTTTGTTGAGTTCGCGCAAGTCCAATATAGGGCGCAAACCTTCCGTCTCCTTGGGAATAAGGAAATATGCGGAGTAAAAACCTTTGCCCCAGGAAGCCTGGGGTATGCTCTGTATTGCACATTGTTGGAGTAATTGGTTGATTTCCTTTGTCAACTGAATCTGGTTTGTCTTGTGTCCCTGCATATAGGAAAGGGAGAGCAGGGATGGAAGGGACGAAAAATGAAGGCGATACCCATGCTGCACTATATTGAGCACCCAACGGGCCAAAGTTATCTGAGTCCATGCATGGAAAAAGGATGTGATTCTGCCCGCTACAATGTTTGGTGGTGGCCCAGTCATATTTAAAAAGATGATTGAGTCTTAGACGTAGATGCAGTTGTTTGACTCTGTGTACGTTGGTTCCGAGCCCTTCCGCGTCTGTTCTGTTGTTGCGGAGTATGTGACCTTTGTGGTTGCTGATAGGTCGGGGGCCGATAGGGTGGATACGAACGGAATGGTTTCCGTTGGTATGGTGGGCGTCGAGGCAGTGCATTAAAACGCCTGATGGATAATGTGGGAGGGTTGACCAGGATTGTACTGCTGCCGATTGTTCCTTCAATTGTAAAACCGATTCCTGTAAACGGCTACCAAACAAGTTGTCCCCTGTGCAAGGAAGATTGGCCAGTTTATCGTGCACATCCTCCCTGATGGCACTAGAACAGAGCCATGCAATCCTCCGCGCTGCTATCGCTGATGCAGAGGTACGGGAGGATGTCTCAAAGGTGTTGCGTTTGTGCCTATTCTCGCCCTCGCTCCACTCTCTCTACCTTTGTGGCAACTCCCTTCGGGTCTGACGGACAGATGCTGCCGCGGCTTCTCCTCGCCACTTCTCCCTGGAATCCCCGGGCTGGCCTGACGCTGCAGATCCTCCATGTTCCTGATGACGTAAGGGCGCGTGCGCTCCAGAGTTTGTACCGGCAAGGGCGTGAACCTCGGAGGTGCCCCCCCGTAGTGACGTACCGGTACTCGCTCCACGAGAGCCCATGTTCCTAAAACCCTTTACAGACTCTCTTCTATCTCAGAAGCTATCGCATACCTATATCTTGTGAATTACTATTACAGATTACAGATAGAAACCGGTACTCGCTCCACGAGGGCCTATGTTCCTAAATCCCTCCAAAGACTCTCTTCTATTCCAGAAGCCATCTCATACACAGATACTGTGAGTTCTTATTCCAGACGGCATACAGGAACCAGTACTCGCCCATGGCTCCTGTTCCTGAATATACTGAAGACTCTCTGTTGCATAGAAGCCATTACAGATATCTACAATTGTGAGTGTATCATCTACTACTGGTTATGTATCCAGCATACCCTGTCTACTCACTGGGGTAGATTTTTAAAAAATGCGCGTTCGAGTACTTTTGTTGGCACACCAGTCGCAAACAAAAGTACGCTGGATTTTAGTAGATACGCGCGTAGCGCGCAAGGCTGCCGATTTTGGGCAGCCGGCGTGCGCCAAGCCGCGCAGCCTGCCTCCGTTCCCTCCGAGGCCGCTCCGAAATCGGAGCGGCCTCGGAGGGAACTCTCTTTCGCCCTCCCCTCACCTTCCCCTCCCTTCCTCTACCTAACCCACCCCCCCGGCCCTATCTAAAACCCCCCCCCCCACCTTTGTCCACGGATTTACGCCTCCCGGAGGGAGACGTAAATCCACGCGCGCCAGCGGGCTGCTGGTGCGCCGAGACGCAACCCGGGGGCGGTTCTGGAGGGTGCGGCCACACACCCGGACCGCCCCGGGCCGAAACCACGCCCCCGGGCCCGCCCCTGAAACGCCGTGTCCCACCCCCAAAACGCCGCGTCGATCGGCCCCGCCCCCGACACGCCCCCGACAAAAAACCCCGGGACTTACGCGAGTCCCGGGGCTCTGCGCACGCCGGCAGGCCTATGGAAAATAGGCGCGCCGGCGCGCATGGCCCTGCTCGCGTAAATCCACCCGGATTTACGCGAGCAGGGCTTTTAAAATCCGCCCCACTATCTATAGTCTCTCTCTACAGCTCAGCAACTCAGAGATCGCAATTCCAGTATCGGCGGGACCTCAGCCCTGCCGGGCACATCAGCTCACTACTGCCACCTCTGGTGGTTCTACTTCCTGTCTAATAAAGAACTATCTGTGTTTGACTCCATACTCCAGCCTAGCCGGTGGTCCCTCTCAGGATATCCTCCTGGGGGCGCTGTCATCTGCCATCGGCCCAAGGATTCACCAATTTCCATTAAGTGTTTATTACTTACACTACTAGAGCGGTATCATAACAGACTGCCACTCTGTGGGAGCCAACCCACAACAGATCATTAACTCCGCCTACGGAATAATACAAATTGTTAGCTCCTCCCCTCTGGGGGCAGATCCACAACAGATTGCCAACTCTGCCTCCCTGGCGGGATAATCGCTAACAAATTATTAACTACACTTCCCTGGCGACCAGATCTATAACAGATTGCTGACTCCTCCTTCCGTAGGAACTAGTTCGATAACAGATTGCTAACTCCTCCCTTCTTGAGGAGTAGATCTCTAACAGATTGCTAACTCTGTCCCCTTGGTGGGGTGATCCATAACAAAAGGACTCATTTACTGTTCTGAGAAGATGGCGTAACCCTTCCTCCATATCTTGTATAGGCTGAGGAATCACTGAAGATGTGTCTGATGTTGGTAACAGAGTTTTTACCTATTGTAGACTATCATATAAGTACTGAACAATGTAAAATTGGTGCTGTCCAATGCGAGCACCTAACATTGCTGATTGGAATGATTTCTTTGCAAAATCATCCAAGTACTTATGGTTCTTACCGGGGGGGTGGGGGGGTGTTATTGGAATGAGTTTTAGTCCTCTTAGCCCGCTGCATAGCTGATTCCACCATGATGGATTGATGTGGCAGTTGCGGGGTGGAATAATAATTTGATTACTTCATCTTATACTTGAGGTCAATCTTTCGAGAAATGGACGCTATGTTGAAAGGAGTCTCCTGGGATTTTTCAAGTAATGTATCGAGAACTTTATGTGATGGTAGGCTCGTCGGTTCCGTAGGTAGGTCAAATATTTTTAAGAGCCCGCTTGAATTTCCAATTGTAGAGCCGAACCCACCTTACTAATAAATTTAGGATAGGTAAGGTCTTCAGGAGGCGAGAAAGGCTCCTGTGGGCCTTCCATAGGATCTGATGGGTATCCCGTAGATGATGTAGGTGACGATGGTATGGAAATTGGCTGTTGCGGAATTGAGGAAGGACCTGGTTGTATTGGTTGTACTGGCAAGGGAGACGTCGGAGTTGGTGACCTTGGAGATGTACTTCTTGGTCTTTTGGGAGAGTGTACCCTCGAATCCGAAGGGAATTGTGTAGGGCTATATGGCGAGGGTTGAGGAAGTTGATATGCCGTTTGCATTGATGTGAAAAGACCCGTGAGCGCTGTGGAAATCTGCGCCAAAGCTTGTTGTGCCAGCTCTGCACTTGAGGTGGAAGTATGTTTAATGGTATTGGTGTGGGAGTTGGTGCTTGCAAGTCATCCCCACCTTTTGGATGTGGTTGAGTAGGCGGTGGTGTTAAAGCTACTTCTTGTGGTCATTTTTTATGAGAGAGTTTACTAAACACTGAGTCTCTGCCCTGTGAATGTGAAGCTGAGGACAACTTTGATGACCTCTCTAAAGATTGAGATGATGACTGAGAGGATTGAGAAGATATATTCACCCAATTATCAGTGGATACTCTCCCTGAGGTAGGAGAGCTTTGATGAGTGAATGGTCAGCATGCAGAGAATAGTCAGCATGTGAATGGTCAGCATGCAGAGAGGGACCAGAGGAATGCGAGTGTGAGATATGCTTCCTCCTATGTGAATGTTTTCTTGGAATGTGCTCCGAGTGAGGAGTAGGAGATATTTCTGTTCTTTGTTTTTTTCTTTTTTGATAGCTCTGCTAAGTCTGATACCCCCCGGCTGCGTTTATGGGGCCTTTGTTTTGGGTGCGTCAATTTTGTGTCGCCTTGCGTTGAGGAATGAGTCGAATAATGAGGTGTTGAACTCTGCAGCTGTTTTGATGGCGTCGGCGTCGGTAAATGCACCGGCTTCATTGGGTGCGTCGAGGTCGGAGTATGTGCCAGTGTTGGAGGGCACTTCGGCGTCAGTGTGCGTGTCGGTGTTGATGAGTGCGTCGGCGTCGACAAAGGTGTCTGTGTCAAAGGGCGCAGCGTGGTCGATGCATGCGTTGAAGTTATATCCTGCGTCGACTGATGAGTAAGTGTCGACGCAATCGCAGGCTTCGATTGCTGCACCAAAGGGGAGGTATCCCGGGGTAGCGTCGAACTGTGTTTGGATTGTTTTTTATGTGTATGCCCTCATTTAGGGCCCTTCTCTCTTCAACCGTCTCCCTCACCCATGCCTGAGGAGGCAGGGCCTAGTGAGGATGCCCTCTTCGGAGTCGGTGTTTGTCTTTTCTCCAGTCAAGGAGAAGAATGTGATTCTGAAGGGGGAGCATAGGAACTCTTCGCTCGCCTCAGTTTCTCTATTTTTTCTGCTCTTTGTCGCCTTGCCCTGGGCGACATTCGGCCGCAGTATCTCCAATTTTTTAGATCGTGGTCTGATCCCAGACACACGTAACAGGCCGAGTGGTCGTCGGTAATAGGGATGTGAATCGTTTTTTGACGATTTAAAATATCGTCCGATATATTTTAAATCGTCAAAAATCGTTAGAGCCGCGATACAACAACAATTCCCCCGATTTATCATCAAAAAATTGTAAATCGGGGGAAGGGGGAGGGCGGGAAAACCGGCACACTAAAAAAACCCTAAAACCCACCCCGACCCTTTAAAATAAATCCCCCACCCTCCCAAACCCCCCCAAAATGCCTTAAATTACCTGGGGTCCAGAGGAAGGGTCCCGCTGTGATCTTCCACTCTCGGACCTCCGGTGCTTGTAGAAATGGCGCCGGCGCTACCTTTGGTTTTTCCGTACAGAAAAACGATTCGCGGCAGGAGATCGCTCCCGGACCCCCGCTGGACCCCCAGGGACTTTTGGCCAGCTTGGGGGGGCCTCCTGACCCCCACAAGACTTGCCAAAAGTCCAGCGGGGGTCCGGAACGACCTCCTGCAGTCGAATCGTGTTGTCTATGGCCGGCGCCATTTTGCGCAAAATGGCACCGGCCGTAGACAACACGATTTGACTGCAGGAGGTCGTTCCGGATCCCCGCTGGACTTTTGGCAAGTCTTGTGGGGGTCAGGAGGCCCCCCCAAGCTGGCCAAAAGTCCCTGGGGGTCCAGCGGGGGTCCGGGAGCGATCTCCTGCCGCGAATCGTTTTTCTGTACGGAAAAACCAAAGGTAGCGCCGGCGCCATTTCTACAAGCACCGGAGGTCCGAGAGTGGAAGATCACAGCGGGACCCTTCCTCTGGACCCCAGGTAATTTAAGGCATTTTGGGGGGGTTCGGGAGGGTGGGGGATTTATTTTAAAGGGTCGGGGTGGGTTTTAGGGATGTTTTAGTGTGCCGGTTTTCGATTTTCACGATATTTTTAAAACCCAAACGGCGACGATCCGATTCCCTCCCCCTCCCAGCCAAAATCGATCGTTAAGACGATCGATCACACGATTCACATCTCTAGTCGGTAATCGACATTATCTTCCCACAGGCACAAGGTTTAAACCCTGAAGGCCTGGGGACTTTACCTTTCTTCATTATTGGGTTTTTTCTCTCTTTTTTTTATACCAAACGCTGTGAAGAAATTTTATCTTGATGAGGAGATCTGGCGCTCTGCGTGCGTTCCCGCACATGGAAAAAACAGACTGAGGAGAATCTGTCTTTTCTTGCGCGGGAACGGACGTGCAGGCATACAAAGTTGAACTCTGTGTAAAGCTTTATCAAGCTCTGCCTTCCCGGGCCTGACGGACAGCCCAAAACAGCATGGCTGATTCAGCCTGCTATCGACGGGAAAAAAGTTTAACGCTCTACATTTTATTAGGTGTAAGATTCTATCACGAGGCAGGGTGAGGCGGTTGCTTCAGGCGGCAGAATTTTGAAGCAGCAAAAGGTGCCCCTTCAAAACACTGCAGCCCCCACCTCATCCTGCTTTTAGAGACTGTCCCCCCCCCCCCCCGGCAGCAAGAGATGATGTGGGTTCCCACTGACAGATCTGCTTTCGCTGCCCCATCCGCTCATCTCCTGCGGCCACCAGTCTGGCGATAAAAGCCTTTGTAACATCCTGTGCAGAGGCATTGTCACCTCCCCCCCCCCCCCAATGCATGGTAACTCTGGAAAGTGACAGTCATGCATATCGGCTAAATATGCCTGTGGCACTTGGCAAACAATTAGACCAATACAGAACCGCCGAGCGCACCGTTAGCCCCCATTTGGCTGCGTGTTTTCGACGCGCTATTTTTACCCCTTATCCAGTATGGGGTAATAGCCCGTGGAAAACACGCAGCCAATCCCCCTGAAACTAATAGCGCTCATCACATGCAAATGCATGTTGATGAGCCGATTAGGTAGTCACCCCCAGTACAAAGGCTGGAGTTAATTTCAGACAGCACCAGGCAAGTGTACAGAAAAGCAGAAAAAAACTGTTTTTCTGTACACCCTCCGACTTAATATAGCGATATTAAGTCGGAGGCTGCCGCCGCTTCCGCCAACAAGAAGTGCTAGGGACGCGCTAGTGTCCCTAGCGACTCCTTATTAGCGCGGGACCTAATTTAAATACTGAATCGCATGCCCAGGAGAGGTGCCTGGGCGCGCATCGGGAGAGCGGGCGCTAGCCTCGGAGCGCCGTCTCTCCCGCGGATTTTACTGTATGGGCCTGAATCTGGGCTACCGAAAAGTACCCCCAAGGAAGTTTATCTCTGGCGCTGGTGACCGGTTACTGGAGGAACGCAATTTGTAACTTCATCAAACCCTCTTTCTCAAAAAATAAATTGCTTCTGTCCATAACAAAGCAGAGCTTGAGAACTGCCCAGTTCGGGGCATCAAACCGGGAGGGGATGGCATTAGGTTTCCCAGCTCCTTCCTCCCAAGGAGGGAGGGTGAGGGCGGCGATGTGAAACTGAGAATTAAAGCCGCCTCGCCTGGGCTTGGCTCGCGTTTCCTCGCTCGCCCGCAGAGAGAAATGGGGCGGGCGGCTGCCACCAGCTCCGGCCATGGAGCGCTGTAAGAGTGTGGAGAAGATCGAAGTGAGGGCTGCCCCGCGCTCACCCACATGGCTCGAGGGAAAGGTGCAGATGTGCGCCAGTGTGTATAGTTTTATTCGTTATTCATACACCTGTCTACACGAATGTACGATCTGGATATGGATCCAGCATATGAAGTTTTCACCCGCCTCTCCCCAGCACCTAAAGCTGCTGCTGAAACGCGGAACCGCTTTCCTCGGCAGCTGAGGTTGCACTCTTTTTTGTTTGTTTGTTTGTTTGTTTTAAAGCAAAGGAAGGAGGTGGAACTGCCCTCATTTGGGAGCAATCGAGGCCCGCCTTCTAGTGAAAGGCTGCGGGCGAAAGGGTGCACGCGCCCGGTTCCCATTGGTGACTGCTGGGACTTGCTGAACTCCCGGAGCCCTGGCTTTCTGCAATTAGTTGCTGGCAGGGCTGTAAATGAGCCGCCACTCGCTGGTTTGCAGGTTAAATAGAGGCGTTTTTCTCCGAGTAGTCACGAGAAACCTTTCCTTGTGCCTTTTACACAGGGGCGGCTCAAGGAAAACTGCAGCCGAGGGTTGCCAGGTTTTCATGAAAGGACAAGCGCTATTTTCCAAAAAAAGCCCCAAACACATGAGATTAAAACTATGGGGCAGATTTTCAAAGGGGTACGCGCGTAAGAAATGCGCGTACCCCCCGAAAACCTGCCCCAAGTTCCCCCTGCGTGCGCCGAGCCCATGTTGAATAGGCTTGGCGGGGCCCGCAAGCCCCGGGACACACATAAGTCCCGGGGCTTTCCTGGGGGGGGGGGGGCATATCGGGGGCGTGTCGTGGCGGCGCATCATCTGGGGGCGGGGCTGCGGACGTGGTTTCGGCCTGGGGGCGTGGCCGAGGCCTCCGAAACTGCACCCTGGCTGGGGAATCGCGCGGCCGCTGTGTGCGAGTTACGCCTGCCTTGGGCAGGCGTAACTTTTCCAACAAAGGTGGTGGTGGGGGGGTTTAGATAGGGCTGGGGGGGGTGGATTAGGGAGGGGAAGGTGCGGGGGGGGGGGGGATGGAGGGAACGGAGGCAGGCTGCGCGGATCAGCGCGCGCAGGCTGCCGATTTTGCACAGCCTTGCGCGCACCGACCCCAGATTTTAAAGATACACACGGCTACGCGCGTATCTATTAAAATCCGGCATACTCTTGTTTGCACCTGGTGCTCGAACAAAAGTACGTGCGGGCGTACTTTTTAAAAATCTACCCCTATGTTTATTAGAAGGTATTTATACATAGAAAATACTTTAAAAAAAAAATACTTAAAAAATACTTTTCTGAGTGTAATGGAGGAAATAGAGTGGTTTACAATAGTATTTAACCCTCTAAACTCTCCATCAGATTTTTGTGGATTACATGACATTACACAGATTGTTCCAGACAGTAAGCGGGAAAAGTAAAATTTTAAACTCACAATTCATTATTCAATAATGGCTTTGTAGCCGTTCTCCCAAGCAGGCCAGTTGTATTTTTGACTAGTGCACCACCACTCCAATCTCAGCCACTGAACTCTGTAGCTCTTGCAAAGTGAAAATAAAAAATGTCCTCCCACACACTCATTCTCCCCCCCCCCCCAGCACGTTTGGCCCCCACACACTCATTCTCCTCTCCCCTAGCACGTCTGCCCCCTCAAACTCATTCCCCCTCTCAGCACACTCATTCCTCCCCCTCCAGGTACCTCTTTTTGATTGTTGCTAGTTAAGTGCTTCATTCCCTTCAGTTCAAGCCTGCTGTGATGCATAAAATCTTCCTTGGTTACCAGAAGCTGTCGGTTGCTGTCAGTGCCTGTCTGCCCGTGTGCTCCTCTGAGGGTAGACAGGCCTCATCGGCAGCAGCAGCCAATCACAGGGATAACTAGGCTCAAGTCCACCCACCAATCCCCCCAAAATGCGATTGACAGAAAAAAAACCCCCCAATGATAAGCAACCTGCGAAATGAATAAAAAAAAGCCCAAACTTGCTGGAAATAAGTGAGGGTGGCAACACTGCTGCCACCTGAGGCGTGGGACGAGATGGTGCCCCCCCCCTCGTTCTCTGCCCCCCTCCCGGCCCCTCTTGCTCTGCCCCTGCTCGGCCCCCGCCCCTGTCCCTCCTTCCTTCAGCCACCGCTGGCCTGGCCTCTGGCGTCGTCATTGTCCGTCCTCCACACCGCTGGCCTGGCCTCCAGCGGCATCTTCTTCGTCCATCCTCCCTCCTCCACCAGGCCTGCGGCAGCGACCCTCTCCTCTTTTCTGCCGCCGCTGGCCTGGGTCGGCAGGGGCAGGCAGGGTGAGGCGGATGCCACAGCGGTGTTCTGAGAGGGGCATTTTTTGCCACCTCTGAATTCTGCTGCCTGAAGCGGCCGCCTCACCCTGCCTCATTATAGAATCACCCCTTGTGTGCATGTGAATGAGGTGAAGAATTCCACTGGTGTGTAGTGTCTAGCTTGTTCTGTTTTTCCAGTAAAGGGTGTACTGGTGTTCTAAGGCCTAGAGTAATATGTACAGTGCTGTCTCTTCCTAGGTGTAGTTGCTGCTGTTTGAATCCAAAGTGACACCAGAATCTGAATTTATTTTTGTATGGTGAGTTGGTGAGGGCCTGTCTCTTGGAGAGTGTTTTTGGGTACTTAAGTAGGGATGAGGCCATCTCATCCCATCCCTCGCCTCAAGTATCAGGTCACCTTGAGCCGTTCCTGACTGCCAGCACCTATTACCGATAAAGTAAAGCTCTGCTCCTGCTCTGGGTTGCCGACACGCTGAACTACCTCCCACAGCCTGATGTCATCATAGATTTACAGTATTTTGTCATTGAATGTCATTTCCTGAATTGTTAAACACAAGGGTACACACTGTCCGATTCTCACCTCATCTTCAGCCACTGGTGTCCGGACAATTGTGCCACTGAAAAAAAATAAAAAAACATTCAGGAATTTGTGCAAAATTGTACTATGCATGATGTAGGCGCACTGTTTCGCCCCACACACATAAGTGGTGCAAAGTACGTTCGTCTTTTATACACGCAGAATTTAAGTTGACTGAGTTTTCAACCACACGGGTAGTTTGAAAATTAGCCATCCAGTACGCATATACAAAACTCCGCGTGCACCATGCAGCTAGGCGGGCTACTCAAAATTTCCTCTATGTGTCTATGGGGAATATGTTTAGCATATGGGACCCCAGTTTCCTGTACTATCCACATTCAAAGGCCTGCAGATTTCATGTATGCTCTTGCCTTCTTGCACTGTTATGCTTGTATGTTTCCGTAATGGTTTTATAAGGCTTTGTTTGGGTAGTGTTCCTGTATCTTAATTCAGAATTCTGGGTATGTTTCTCCCAACTTTACATTAGCAGGTTTTTTGTTTTTTTTTTTTTCAATGTTAAACCTTTATGCGAGATCTTGGTTGATGGGAGTGTGTGCAGCATTGACTTGGGATATTGCTGAAACAGACCAAACGGCATGGATTGTGCATACCTACAATGTTCCATTTTCACTGAGGCATTTAAAACTTTGGGCAGAAAAAAAAATGTCCACAGTGTATATGGCTCATGATGAGAACAAGCCTGTAATGTAGTACTCTACTAGCATTAACATTTTATTATAGATAAACCAAACTAATGCATGCTTCTTATTTCTGAGTGCTCTATTTACTAAACAGTTTTCGCAAAGTCACAAGTATTGTGGCTGCCATGTTACTTGACTGTGTGGAAATAAGGGGTCAACAAAGAAGTTCTAGGTCAGGGGTCGGGAACCCATCGCTCGCGAGCCAGATATGGCTCTTTTGAGGGCTGCATCTGGCTCGCAGACAGTCGCCACACTTTCCCACTGACCCAGCTGCTCCCCGGTCCTCCTCCGCCCGGGCTTAAAATGCTGTCAGCCCGGGCGGAACGCGGCAGGACAGCTGGAGTCAGCGGCACCGGTGTGCTCTCTTCGCCCCCCCCCCCCCCCTGTGTGTGTGTGTGTGTGTGAGAGTGAGAGATTGCATGTATGTGAATGATTAAGAGCCTGTACATGTGAAAGAGAGTATGTCTGTGATTGAGAGCCTGCCTGTGAGAGAGAGAGAGAGCATGAATGTAAGTTTACCATTGGGAACCTGTATGTGTAAGTTTGTGATTGAAAACCTGTTTGTGTGAAAGAGTATGTGTGTATGATTGAGATCCTTTGTGTGTGAGAGAAATCATGTGTATGTATGATTAAGAGCCTGTGTGTATAAGTAAGAGAGAGATCATGTGAGTCTGTGTGTGATTGAGAGCTGGTTTAGGTGATGGAGCATGTGAGTATGTGATTGAGAGCCTGTGTTTAAATGAGAGAGAGAGACCATGTGTGTCTGTGTGTGATTGAGAGCTGATTTAGGTGAGGGAGCATGTGAGTATGTGATTGAGAGCCTGTGTGTAAATGAGAGAAAGAGAGGACATGTTTGTAAGCATGTGAATGAGAGTCTGTGTGTGAGAGAAAAAGACAGCATGTATTTATGTGATTGAAAGCCTGTGTGTGTGTGTAAGCGTGAAAAGATAGACAGCATGTGTGTAAATGTGTAATTAAGAGCCTATATAAGTGAGTGAGAAAAAACATGTGTATATGTGAGTACTGAGAGCATGTGTGTATAGGTGTGTCATTGAGAGCCAGTGTGAGAGAGAGCGCTGGTATGTGACTGAGAGAGCAAACCACCCCACCTCCTGCTAATTCAGAACAATCTCAGGACACCTGGATATCAAACGTTCCCAGGTATGCAGAGCAAAAAAAAATTTGTATCCTTATTATTTTTCATTACTGGGTCTTTGTGTCTGCTATTTTGAAATATTTTGTTGGTATCTGGAAATGTTTTATATGTGTTTTTAATTATTGGATATTCCACTCATTAGCTGTTTCGAAATATGTTCTTTTTGTTAGTACAGTTTTACTGCTGATGATTTTATATTTCTTGATTTGTTTTATAAGGATGGGTGATGTTTCTTTTTTCCTTTGTTACATTGCATACAGAGACTCTGGCTTGTTGCAGTTTCCAATTCATTTTTTTCTGTATGCTTCTTGTTATGCGTTTTGGTCTCTTTATTCTATGTTAGGTGAGGGACAGCACGTGATTCAGGTGAGGTTTTCTGCTGGCGTGTAGTTTCTGTGTAGGACTCTATAGCAGCCTGACTTGGTCCGTTTTCCTAATAGGAGATGTATTGGTGTCTTAAGGCCTGGTGTAATATTTTCAGAGACTTATTGTACTTTAAAAGTGTGATCTTACATAAAATGCACACATTTACTTATATTTAGTTTTAAACATATTGTATGGCTCTCATGGAATTACATTTTAAAATATGTGGCGTATATGGCTCTCTCAGCCAAAAAGGTTCCTGACCCCTGTTCTAGGTGATACCTTTTAACTGGACTAGCTCAGTACAAAAGTGTAGACATGTACCTTTCGAGAGTTATACTTCCTTCGGGGTCAATGAGCCCCTCAAATGAATCCTATCAGACAGAAGTGTCCCCAAACAAATCCTACTGTCGGCTAAGGACCCTGGCCCTTTCGTGGACCCTTGTTTGCTGACCTAATGACGGAAGCGTAGTTCTTGAAAGCTAGTCACAGATGTACTGCATTAGTTCAATAAAAAAATGTATCGCCGCGTGTTTTTTTTACCTCAATTCCGATACACACAAAATGGGCGAAAACCTTCAGTACATCAGGCCCCTGAATTTAAATAGCTTCAGTGCACAAATAGCAATGTGAGCCCTGAATTAAGTGGCATTAGTATCCCAGTTTGTAACAAAAGGAGGAATAGAGACATTCTTAATGTGAGAAAGGAACTGCAGTTATTAGAATTTATATTGGACTATATTTAAATGTCTGCTGGAAATAGTTTTGACCCTTTTTATTGCTGCTTATGAATTTCCATGGTTTCAGATAATTTTCCAAGGTTATTAAAAAATAGCATGTTTTTCTGGCAAGGAATTGGCAGCTAATTGATTTCTCCCTGTTATGAAGTGCTGTAAATTGCTCATAATTAGTTTGGGTGAATAACAAGTTGCCATTCTTGGGTGTTGATGTCTTGCAGAACTGTTTATCACAAAATAGGATATGTGTGTGTGTTCATATGTTACCCAGAGATCTTTTCAACAAAGTCTTTCTTGGCTAATCAAAAGCTAATCTCAAATTACTCGAGCACTAAACCCATCTGTCTGGCAAGCACCAAGTGCGGTCTTTTGAATTCATTTTTTTCCTTTCATCTTTTATTCACCGTCCCTCATTCAATAATGGTTTGCAACTATTTCCAGAGCTGATGGAAGTTGTAGTTGCTCCGTGCCAGGCACCCAGAGGAAACTGAAGTCTGTATAGGTTGTGATACCTTCCAAAGCATCAACAAAAAAACGTGATGTGCTGGTGTCAGCAAAAAAAAAAAATAAATCACCATCCATTTCAGAGACGATTTTGTGGCGGTCAAGGAGGGGAGGTGTTCTCCCCTTCTCCCATTGAATTAATCCTGTCTTGGGGGAGGGTCATTCTGAGCAAACCCTACTGCCGACTAAGTACCCTCTTTCCCCTCCATGGACTCTTGATTAACCATACAGCATCTAAACCACCCCTTTGACCCCCAGACCCTTTTTCCCTCCAATGGATATCAGGGCAGTGGCTTTGGAATCAGGAATGGGAAATGAAAACTCTCTTCCTGCTACTGATGCCACTGCTGCTGCCGCCGCTGCTGCTGCTACCTTGAGGTCAGTGGGAGAGAGAGAAGAAAAAAAGAAAATCCACAGGTGGGGATATTGGAGGTCTGGGGTGGGGGTGGAGAAAGACTGGAGGAACGATGTTAGGTTCCATATTAGGAGCTACCACCCAGGAAACAGATCTAGGTGTCATAGTGAACAATACTTTGAAATCACTGGCTCAGTGTGCTGCGGTGGTCAAATAAGCCATCAGAATGTTAGGAATTATTAGGAAGGGAATGGTGAATAAAACAGAGAATGTCTTAATGCCTCTGTATTGCTCCATGGTGAGACCGCACCTTGAATACTGTGTGCAGTTCTGGTCGCCGCATCTCAAAAAAGATATAGTTGAACTGGAGAAGGTACAGAGAAGGGCAACCAAAATGATAAAGAGGTTGGAACAGCTCCCCTATGAGGAAAGGCTAAACAGGTTAGGGCTGTTCAGCTTGGAGAAGGGATGGCTGAGGGGAAATAAGATAGAGATCTATAAAATCACGAGAGGACTAGAACGGGTAAATGTGAATCGGTTATTTACTCTTTCCAATAATAGAAGGACCAGGGGGCACTCCATGAAGTCAGCAAGTAGCTGACATTTAAAACAAAAAAATTCATTTTCATTCAATGTACAATTAAGCTCTGGAATTCATTGCTGGAGGATGTGGTTAGGGCAGTTAATGTAAATGGATTTAAAAAAGGTTTGGATAAGTTCCTGGAGGAGAAGTCCATCAACTGCTATTAATCAAGTTGACTTAAGTGGTAACTTTAAAAGTGTCTCGTGTGTGTGCACTTGTGTACGCGTTTGCCAGTGCACACACATGGATGCGCCAATTGTATAACATGCGCACCATGTTATAAAATAACATGGGAATAACTACTGCTATTACTGGCATTAGTGCATGGGATCTATTTAATGTTTGGGTACTTACAGCCTCTATTGTATGGCTTGTGAAAATCTCTTTTAATGACAAGGATGCCTTCTCCAATATCTTCCTCAAATAGGTGTTTACTGTATGCACCAATCTTTCCCAGAATCCTCCTTACCAAGCCTCTCTCTCTATGCTGAACTTCCAAGCGATGCCCTTTGCAGTGAAGAAATCTCTCAGCTCCTAAGTGCTAAGAATTTTGCATAATTCTTTTAGATTCATGCCTGCTCTTTTAAAGGTTTATGCTTTATCAGAATACCGTACCTTGTCCAGTCCTCATCTCACAGTAAAACGTTTTCAGTGGTCTTTTCTGAGACAAGCTCTTAATGAATTGCTCTGGGGATTGCCCAGGCGATTATTTCTTGTATACAATGGTCTATCAAAATCAGCACCAGAAACTTCAAACTGTGGATTATCTATGATATGATCCTTAGGCAGAGGGCCTGGTATCTCCCTTCCAGGTTTCACCATAAATCTCTGGCAGATCAGGCATTTCTCTATAATATTCCTTACCAGCTACCAGAATGTTTCAGGAGTTGACCCAAGGTACTGTGTACACCCATGTGCATTACCTTCTTATGTTAAAACTGCTCCTGAAACTCAGTAAAAGGGTGTCTTGATGTAGAATCCAGGGATGCTGCTCCTGTGATTTAAGTTTGCATGCCACTCATTAGCCCTTGCTTATCCAAAAGTGGATTTAAGTCCTTAATCTTAGAGATCTTGGTTACATCAGTATTTGCTTTAAGTTGATTGAATTCCTTGTTAAACTCATATTCTTAGGCAAAGCGTATCCAATATTGCTGATCCCTGACAATCTCCTCACTATTAAGATTCCACCCCTTTTGGACTCCAGATATTGTGCACAGACCTCTGAATCCAGGCAGTAATATGGAGTACAGGTGTCAGCTTGTTGTATATCTTTAATTCCTCTAAAGGCTGTGCTATCAGTTCATTGCAATTGATTCGTACTTTCAGTTGACTGGATGTCTTTAATAGGTATGTGCATTCATTGCTCCATTCATTTCATTTGTTTCGGCGGTATGCACATATCTCACGAATGATTAGTAGGTGCGCAAAATGGATGGTATGTATGTATGCCAATTGCTGACTTCATATGTGCACACCATTCGTTTTGCGCACCTACTATCCATTCATGAGATATGCGTGTTCTGCCGAAACAAATGAAACAAATTAGCAAAGAATACACATCCCTAGTTTTTAGTTCAACAATTCTCTTTTTTGAGATGTTGTGGGTGGCCCATGCTGCCAGCTGGTAATGTCTTTCAGCATGATTATTTCTTGTCCTGTGATGAGGAGGTGTACTTAGTTTGACCTTCCATTGCAATATGGCCATGTTGATGGTTCATTGAGAGGCTGAATTTCCTGACCCTGTTCATTAGAAAAAGTTTTCAGTTTTTTTTGCTGTACTTTGAATTCAGTGTTACACTATCAAGTTAGTTCACATACATGTTTGCATAGATATCATTTATAAAGCATCTAACAAATGTTTCATGAGTTTAGCATTAATTAATGCATCTAATAACTCCAAGCGAGACATGATTACCCTTTGTAATAGTGCTACGAGGGATTTGAAGGCAATTAATATGGTTGACACAGTTCCTTCAGTATTGGTTCAGTATGGATAAGCCACTGCTCTATAGGCTGTCCCAGTGGCATCACAGAATATGTGGAGCTAAGTGGCAGGATCAATTTCACAGTTTATTTCAGAAAAATACCATGTCAGGATTGCAAGATCCTAGAGATCTGAACATAAGAACATTATACTTGCCATACTGGTTCAGACCAAAGGTTGATCAAACCCAGTATCCTATTTCCAACAGTAGCCAATCCAGGTAACAAGTACCTGGCAGGATCCCAAGGGATAAATAAATTCCAAGCTGCTTATCAAGAATAAGCAGTGGATTTCTGCAACTCTATCTTAATAATGTTTAATGGATTTTTCCTCCAGGAACTGGTCCAAACCTTTTTAAAATGCAGCTACACTGATAGCTTTCACCACATCCTCTGGCAAAGAATTTGAGAGCTTAATTATGTGTTGTGTGAAAAAATATTTTCTCTTCTTAGTTTTAAATGCATTACCTAGTAACTTCATTGTGTGTCCCTAGGTCTTTGTACTTTTCAAAAGAGTAAACAACTGATTAACGTTTATTCGTTCCAGTCCATCATTATTTTATACATATCTGTCATATCTTCCCTCAGCTGTCTCTTCTTCAAGCTGAAAAGTCCTAAGCTCTTTAGCCTTTCTTTATAAGGGAATTGTTCCAACCCTTTTATCATTTTGTTCACCCTTCTCTGTGCCTTTTCTAATTCTGCTATATTTTTTTGATGTGTGGTGACCACAACTGCACACAATATTCAAGATGAGGTTGCACCATGGAGCGATACAGAGGCATTATGATAAAAGGTAAGGGCTCCTCTGGGAGGTCCAATAGCAGGTCTAGGCTTAGCCGGTTAGAACTTATCTGGCTAAGCGCTTAGTTATACCTGGTTATCTTTGCCGCTTGGCAGTTTAATGAACATTGACCTCTAAATGTTTTACATATTAAATAATGTTAATGTATGCAAATGAGCATCAGAATTTCAAACATTTTGCTGTTGAATTTTCTGCCTCCTGCCACAGAATCTACCCTTGAGCAGCTGCAGAAACCCAGAGAGGATGGGTATGTGTGTGTGTGTGTGTGTGTGTGTTTGTGGGGTTGGGGATGGGGATGGGGGCTTGACAAGCATCTCTCATTAGATGCCACTGCCTGGGCAATAAGGAAACCACCTGCAAAACCTGGGCTGTATCATAGCATGTTCATTATTGCTTTGAATTGTTCACACAAGTACTTCAGTACGTATAAGTGGTTTCTCACAAATGCAGGGCTCAGCGTGAAAGACTGCTGTTAGGAGCGAGCACCTGCATTTGAAAGAGATCTGAATGAAAAAAAAAATAATTACAACTGTGTTCACCCAAAAATCAAGATTCCAGATCCCGGAATTTAATGAAACACGCATTCAGCTTCTGTTTGCTTTCCTTGCATTACAATATGGCTATACTCACACTGCACTCCTGCCGCTCGTACAAAGCATTGCGCACACTGGAAGAGCACTGAAAGTGGGACCAGATCCTGTGAGCCTGTAGACACTGACAGCGTTTCAGTATGTCAGCCAATTGTGACAGAAAGTGGTTTTTCACTGCTTCATTACATGCACAAGACAAGGACTATTTACTTTGTGTCCGTGTTTCTGTACTGCTATGACATTGGAACCATTATGAGTTGACACAGATGTACAAGCTCTGATCAATAATACCTTGCAAATTGTGAAGCACATCTGTTGCCTTGTTGCTTATCCTCTGAAAGCTCTTAATGCACAGAGTTGCATGGCAACAATGATGGCTTCTCCCAGACTTTGGGCTTGTCTTGCTGTTAGTGGTAGTGGAGTTGATGAAGCTGCTGCTATTAAGAGTTTCCATAGAGGGGAAGAAATCCCATAGTCAGTGATCTGTCCACTGGTTCACATGTTTGCACTTTTTTGTACTCCTGAGTTTTCTAATGCCTTGCTTACTGTTACCATGACCTCTTTGTACAATTCAGGAACAGCTTTAGTAGAGAAACAGGACTGAGACTCTACCAATGTGGAACAGCATATTCTATAAGTTTCTTAGGTGACCACTGGCCTGAGGTCCTCACTGAAGCTGGCAGGGTCACCCTCAATTCCAAAAGCTTTTGATATTCAAACTTCCCATACAGTTATCAAGTCTATCTCTCCCTGTCTCTCTGATTTCTGGGCGATTTGCTACTCTTCAGTTTGTCAATCTGTTCTACTACATCTTTCAGGTTCACCATAATTTGGGTCAGTTCACCTGAATCATCACCCTTGAAAACCATCTGCAGAACAGGTATCTCTATCTCTCCAACATCTTCATTAGTAAACACTGAAGCAAAGAATTCATTTAGTCTTTCTGTGATGGACTTATCTTCCCTAAATGTCACTTTAACCCCCTCAATCATCTAAAAGTACAACTAACTCCTTCACAGGTTTCCTGCTTCAGATATATTTTAAAAAGTTTTTATTATGAGTTTTTGCCTCTATGGACAACTTCTTTCAAATTCTCTCTTAGCCTGTCTTATCAGTGTCTTACATTTAACTTGCCAATGCTTATGCTTTTTCCTATTTTCTTCAGCCTGATCTATCTTCCAATTTTTGAAGGAATTTGTTTTGGCTAAAATAGCCTTTCACTTTATTAACTAAGCTGGAAAGCGTTTGGCCTTCCTTCCTTCTTCATTTTATCAAAGTCTCCCTTTTGAAAGTTTTGTGCTAGAGCTGTAGATTTACTTATTGTTCCTCTTCCAGTCATTAATAAAAATTTGATTATGTTTTGAACACTATCGCCAAGTGGCTCCACCACTGTTACCTCTTTCACAAATCCTGCGTTCCACTAAAAATTAGAGCTAAAATAGCTCCCTTTGATAAAATGAAGAAGATGGAAAAAAACTGAAAGGTGCAGCTACAAAGGTTAAGAGTGTAAAACAGGCATGAACATTGTTTAAAATACCATCTTAGAAGCGCAGTCCAGATGTATTCCATGCATTAAGAAAGGTGGAAGGAACTCTCCCATCTTACCTCTTGGACTTCTAGCATTGGCATACAGACATTTCAAAGTATGTTTTTTGTTGGTATTAACAACCTGCTTATCAGTGGACAGGGATAATTTGGAATCTTTTAACTCAGGTGGTTCTTTATTTATAGGCATATGGACTACTTTTGCTTTTATTGGAACCTCTCTGTCGGGATGCCTTAACTCTCCTGCTTCATTAGTATCTTTTGAAGATTCCTCCCTCTGATCCATGTACTACTGGGTGACTGTTGGCCTTCCCCTTTGTTCTAGTTTAAAAGCTGCTCTTATCTCCTTTTTAAAGGTTAGTGCCAGTAGTCTGTTTCCACCCTGGTTATGGTAGAGCCTCTCCTTTCAGAAAAAACTCCCCCTTCCTCAAAAGGATGGCCAGTTCCTTACAAAACTGAAACCATCTTCCCTGCACCATCATCTCATCCACAGCATTGAGACTGGAGTTCTGCCTGCCTCTGGGGACCTGCGTGTGGAACAGGGAACATTTCAGAGAATGCTATCCTGGATGTTCTGGATTTCAGCTTTCTATCTAAAAGCCTAAATTTGGATTCCATAACCTTCCTCCTACACCTTCCTATGTCATTGGCGCCCATATGTACCATGACAGCCAGCTTCTCCCCAGCACTATCTAAAATCCTATCTAGGTGACATGTGAGGTCTGCCACCCTTCACACCAGGCAGGCAAATTACCAGGTGATCCTCATATCCACCAGCCACCCAGCTATCTGTTACGAAGGGTTGTTTTAGTGTGCCCTTGGGCCTCAGCCCGACCCCAGACGGATCCAGGACCGAACCTAGGGTTGACGGCGTGTTCCACCATGACTGACGGTCTTACCCTCTGCCAGGCCAGCAAGCTCCCATGGCCAACAACAGATGATGTTGGAATGTGAATGGTCCTCTGACCATTCCGAGCCCTTTCGGACCTGCTGCATGGAACAGCATGGAGCAGCAGGCCTGGCCTGAGGTCGAGGGCAGACGGGCCTTGACACGAAGACATAACAGCAGACTCGATGCAATGGCATCGTGGACGAAGACATGACACCAGGATCGATGCAACGGCATTGCGGATGTAGACAAGACACCAGGATCGATGCAACGGCATCGCGGACGAAGACTTGACACCAAGGCTGATGCAGACGGAATCACAGATGAAGACTTCACACCAAGGCTGATGTGAAGACATCACGGACCAGTGGTCAATGCGACGGCATCCCTGACCAGGGTTGATGCGACATCAGGAACAAGACATGATACCAAGAGTGATGCAACGGCATCCAGGACGAGACGAGGAACTGACGAAGTCCAGATGAGACGAGAAGCTGGGCGGAAGGACATTGGCACTCTCTCTCAGGGCGCCCTACTCAGCCCACCCGCGGGACTGAGTCGCGGACCACCCTATCCCATTGCGCGCCCTACACAGCCCGAGGAGGCTGGTCACGGACCACGCTGGGAGCGGGACAAGCGCAGGGAAGGATCCAGTCGAAGCGGAACTCCAACAACGGAGCCGATGTCGTCCGAAGCTCCACCAACGGTTGGCAGGACATGATGGCTCAGGAGCCCAGGACACCAGTCCACCTGAAGGCTAGTCCATACTCAGGCACAACATCATCCGAGGGACCCCCGGCCTACAGGACCAGAAGGCTCAAGAGCGCTGAAGACGAAGACACAGGAGCAGAACATCAAGGAACCTGGAACATCAGGAAACGGAGGATCAAAGCAAGACACCAGGACACCTGGATGGCAGTGAATTCATAACACTGTCTACATTCCTAATAATTGAATCACCAACTATGATGGCTGTCCTAAACCTTCCCTCCTGGACAGTAGCCCTGGGAGACTCGTCCTTGGTGCGAGAAGACAGTGCATCACCTAGAGAGCAGGCCCTTGCTACAGGATCACTTCCTGTAGCAATGACATCTTTGTCCAGATGAATAGACTGTATTCCTTACTTACCAGTTCAATCTCCTCTTTTCATTATCCAGGTGATAGTATAATGGTTAACACCAGATGGATGTTGCTGATCTTCTCTAAAGACCAACTTCTCTTCCTCCCAGGAGTAAACGAGGATTTATTCCTTAAGTGACCTTCAAAAGTTGATGGGTCTCCCAGGGTGAGAGGCACCAAATCTCCTTTTAGATGGTAGCACTTGGGAACTCAGACATAGTGTAAAAATAAATCAGTTTCAAAAAGGTAACCCAAAATGAGGAAAGAGGGTGGATTGTACTTCTTTCTCCAAACAAAAGGGTTAAACGCTGGAATCAGTAAAACGAGAAACTTGTGCATTTTTCTTCTCTTCCTGGGGTGGCCAAACTTTCACAGACCAAGAGCCGAAAAAAGAAAACAAAGAGAGCTCATATATATAGTTTTGTACCTATAGTTTTGTAACTATATTTTAACATTTAAAAGGTTATTATTAGTAATAATAATGGCATTACCTTCATCTTCTCCACCTCTCCCTCTCTCTGCTGCTTAGGAGTCTGTCACACACTGCCTATCTCTCTCTGATGCTGCTTGTCGGTGCTAGGGGTCTTCCACACTGTGCCTCTCTCTTTCTGCTGCTGCTTTTGGGTGCCAGGACTCTTCCATACACTGCCTCTCTCTCTCTTTCTGCTGCTGCTTGTGGGTACCAGGAGTCTTCCACAATCTGCCTCTCTCTTTCTCTCTGTGCAGCTGCTTCTTGTGGATGCCAAGAGTCTTCCACACTCTGCCTCTCTCTCTCTCTCTCTCTTCTGCTGCTTGTGGATGTCAGGAGTCTTCCACTCTCTCTTTTTCTCTCTCTCTCTCTCTGAGCAGCTGCTGCTTGTGGGTGCCAGGAGTCTGCCACATTCTGCCTTTCTCTGCTGCTGCTGTTGGTGGGTGTCAGAAGTCTGCCACACACTCTCTCTCTCTCTGCTGCTGCTGCTTGTGGGTACCAGTAGTCTGCCTCACTCTGCCTCTCTCTCTCTCTCTCTTCTGCTGCTTGTGGATGTCAGGAGTCTTCCACTCTCTCTTTCTCTCTCTCTCTCTCTCTCTCTGAGCAGCTGCTGCTTGTGGGTGCCAGGAGTCTGCCACATTCTGCCTTTCTCTGCTGCTGCTGTTGGTGGGTGTCAGAAGTCTGCCACACACTCTCTCTCTCTCTGCTGCTGCTGCTTGTGGGTACCAGTAGTCTGCCTCACTCTGCCTCTCTCTCTCTCTCTCTCTTCTGCTGCTTGTGGATGTCAGGAGTCTTCCACTCTCTCTTTCTCTCTCTCTCTCTCTCTCTCTCTGAGCAGCTGCTGCTTGTGGGTGCCAGGAGTCTGCCACATTCTGCCTTTCTCTGCTGCTGCTGTTGGTGGGTGTCAGAAGTCTGCCACACACTCTCTCTCTCTGCTGCTGCTGCTGCTGCTTGTGTTAGGAATCTGCCACACTCTGCCTCTTTCTCTCTCTGATGCTGCTTGTGGGTGTCAGGAGTCTTCCACACTCTGCCTTTCTCTCTCTCTCTGCAGCTGCTTGTGGGTACCAGTAGTCTGCCTCACTCTGCCTCTCTCCCCATGACTCCTTCCTGGATCCTCTTTATCCTTCTGTGCTCCATTCACAACTCATGGCCCCTTCCAAAGTACTCTCCAGCTTTCTGGTCCCATCATCTTCTACTTTGAGTGATCCCAGTAAGAGATCCTCAAGCTCAGCTATAACACAGGGCCTGAACAGCACTCACACTTACTGCAGTGGTCATGCCCCTTGTCTTGGTTTCCTTGGTAAAAAGATGCCCATGCAGTAAAAGGGGATGGGGCCACAGCAGGGCCTGTGAGTGCATGCCTGATACAGGTCCAGTGCTGATTTGTTTGTGCTATAGCTGCACATGAAAATCTTCCTCACTGCCACCACTGGGTCCAAGACCAGGTTCTGCTTACTTTATGTAGGTACAGGGTCCTTGTGACATGGGAGCACAGGGCAAGTGACCTGGTTGCCCCTAACACCAGCCCTCTCTCTTCCATCATGCTTTGCCCAGTGTTGCTTTCTTTCTTTTCCCTGCTCTCCCCAATTTATTTTCCTCTCTCCATCTCCCTCTTTTCAGTCTCCCTCAACTTTCTCTGCCACTCTCCATCAGCTTTTCCCAGTTTTCTCCTTCTCTCCATCTCCCTCTTTTCAGCTTTGCCCAGATTTTCTCCTCCTCTCTCCATCTCTCTTCCCCAGCTTTCTCCATCTCCCTCTTTTCTCTCTCACCCTTTCCCCACTTTTCTTCTCTCTACACCATCTCCCACTTTTCTCACTTCTGCCCCTACCCCCCCCCCCAACCTCACTCAAGTGACTGCATTATTGCCCTACCAGGATCAAGCTGAGGCAGTGGAGCAGTAGATTCCTTGCCTGGGCAGTCACTTTGGTGGTGAACAACATGGCACTGTGAAGAGAGCCGCAACAGAAGAACGGTGCAGCGATGACAGCCTCAGCAACAATGGCACTGTGTGAACACTAGCATGGCAGCAACATCAGAGGCGGTTCAGCACAGTTCATATACCACCGAGGGGACTGGTGGCATGAAATAAAATCGGCCCTACACCAGCAAGCTCCTGCACGTGGCAATCCTCCTGGATGTCAGCAGCTTGTCCATGCCGGAAGTTAGGTATTACAACTTCCGCTTCAGGTAGGCTGCTGAGAATGGGGAGTATCTCTGTATGCAAATCCTGCAAGTTGAAGCTCTTGCTATGCCTTCCACCCATATAAGAATTACGGGGCTAGCTCCAAGAGTGGCAAGACTCCTCCAATGAATGGCTTGCAAGAACCCGGTTGGTCACCCTGTTCTAGTCCATCCCCCAAGTTTCTTTCCAAGAAACTCAAAGGTCCTTTTCCCAAAACAAAACCAACAGATGAACAAGGATGAAAATATGCTACCTCGGAGTCACATGATGTGGTGGGATTAACAAATTGTGTCGGATTGAGCTTTGGGTGCTGCCACCCCTGTTTATCGTGAAATATCACCTTTTGTAAGATAAATTTTCCCCTGCTTCTTCATATGGAGGAGAGAACCCTGGATAGCATAGATCTGGAAAATCTCAAGCGGATTCAGGCAGTTATGGCACTTCGCACAAGGAAAAGAGAGAAAGAGAAACTAAAGGCACCATCTCCCAAGATGGCCGATGGCACCGGTGCAGGTGTGACGGAAGACTTTGAGGCAACATTAATTGTAAACCTCACCGATGTGGTGGTATCTGCATTGGACGATTGCTTTTCCCACATTTCAACACAGATTGAAGAATTACAATCTATATTAGCTGAAATTTGTCCTAGACTTGACCAGGAGGAGGGCCGACTCTCAACTGCTGAGGATGATATCCTACAACTGGAGAAGCATGAGCATGTGTTGGAAAAGGAAATGGAGGAGAAAGTGAATAAAATAGACGATCTGGAAAACTGTGCACAATGGTCAAACTTAAGATTTGTGGGGCTAGCTGAAGATGAAGCTACAGCGGATGTAAGCAAATTTATGGAAGGATGGCTGTTGGAGGAGTTGGGCCTTCAAGAACTGCAGGGGAGAATTCTATTTGAGAGGGCACATCGGTTGGGGCCTACGATGCAAGAGCGGACTCGACCCAGGATAGTAATCGCCAAGATTTCTAACCATGCATATAAAGGAACAATTTTGAGATCCTGTTATAAGAAGAAACAGCTGATGTATAAAGAGAGCAAATTATTGATTTTCCAAGACTATTCCAATTGTGTGATGGCGCAACGGAGATTATTTTCCCTAATATGTTTGAAGCTGGCTCAACACAACATTCGCTTTGCTCTACAGTTCCCTGTGCAGCTACATATCTGGCACCAAGGCACTAGACATGATTTTATGTCAGCAGAGGAAGCTGAGAAATATCTACCACAACTGGTGCCCAAGGAATAATTAGGGGCCTGTGAATGGATTCAAACAATATTATCTACACTAAATGATATTTATTTTATTTTATTTATTTAAAATTTTTTCTATACCGTCATTAAGTTATTTACCATCATAACGGTTTACAAAAAAGGCACATATAGTAGGGTTTAGTTAGTACTTTACAAAAAAAAGGTGCCAGTAGTATTCGGTAACATAGAAATATTAAAAACTAGTTGAATAATGATATATATTACCTATTGATACATGACTCATGGGTGAAGCACATGTGATTCATTCTAGACTTTTCAGTTGTTTTTATGATTATCAGTGTGATAAAAATAATTTCCAGGTAGGTATCTGGAGATTATGTGTTGGGTGCTTTATGCCAGCTGTACCTTACTTATTTTCACCGTTCTCTTTGTAAAAGGCTTGTTTGAAAAGCCAGGTTTTCAGATTTATTTTAAACAGTTTGATATTTCTCTGTAGTCTTAGTTCTAGAGGCATAGTGTTCCATAAAATGGGACTGGCCAGTGATAGAGCTTGCTCCCTGACCTGGGTCAGACTTGCCGTTTTTACTGATGGGATAGTTAAGAGTTCTTTGCTGATCTTAAATTTCTATGCGGTACATGTACTCGTAGTGCTGTGTTCAGCCATTCTGCTTTTTCGTCATGGATCAGTTTGTGTATGGTGCACAATGCTTTGAATTAAAATCTTTGTTCGATTGTTAGCCAATGTAGTGTATCTGTAATGTGATCCCTTTTCGTTTTGCCCGTGAGAACTCATGCTGCCGAGTTCTGTAATATTTGCAGTGGTCTTACTGATGTATAAAAAAATCCTAGTAACAGTGCGTTGCAGTAATCAGTGCTCGCAAAAATTAATGCTTGGATATAAAATTGTCCTTCACTAGTTGATACGCTACGGGGAAGGAAGACTGCTGGACTTTTCTCTTTTTTTTTTTTTACTATTCTTGTTTACTATGGACTCTTTTTTGATCACAGTATACTAAGAACTCAACGACGTAATGGATGGGAATATGTGACCTGTTGTGCTTTCGGGATGTGGACCCTTGGTTCAGCGAGGAATGAATGTTCGATCGCTGATTGGCGAGGCCTAGACCAGGACTCTCACAGAGATCTGGATGCAGGTACTTCCAGTAGGTCGTGGACTCAAAGGTGGATGTCCTCAGCAGGTCGTGGAAAGTAAAGCTGAGCTGGCGCCTCCAGCAGGTCGTGGACTCTAAGGTGGATGTCCTCAGCAGGTCGTGGACAGTAAGGCTGAGCTGGCGCCTCCAGCAGGTCGTGGACTCAAAGATGGATGTCCTCAACAGGTTATGGAAAGTAAAACTGAGCTGGCGCCTCCAGCAGGTCGTGGACTCAAAGGTGGAACAGTTCGGATTAAGGGAGTTGAAGGAAACTCCACAGTCAGTCCGATGGTCGAAAGCCACAGGATACCCCAAAGCCAGTCCAGGGGTCAGAAGCCAGAGAATTCACCAAAGCCGGTCCAAGGGTCAGAAGCCAGAGAATACGCCAAATCCAGTCCAGGGGTCAGAAGCCAGAGAATTCGCCAAATCCGGTCCAGGAGTCAGAAGCCAGAGAAATCACCAAAGCCGGTCCAGGAGTCAAAACCACGAATCAAGTACAGGAACCACAAACAGGAACAAGCCAGGAGCCCAGAGGAAGTCAAGGCAAGGTCTGAGGTGCAAGACCTGCCTTTAAATAGCTCCTTCCAGCTGGCATACCAGGGGAGAGCCAATCCCGCTGCAGGAGGTATCCAGCAGCTAATCAGAGGCAACGATGTTAGTCCCTGAAGGGGGGCGGAGCCAGCAACCAGGAAGAGGAGCCGAAACGCCGCGGCCATGTTGTGCTGCGGTCCGCGGCCCCGGACCCACGACTCAGCACCACATCAGGGCAACTGCGGCGGTCTGCCGCGCTGGTAAGCGGCGCCCCTCGGGCGCGGCGTGCCGCGAGCGCGGCTCCTAACATGACCTTTTTGGTGATACCTTAAGACTCTCAGACTTTTGGGGCATAGGAGCTCAATTATTCTGTGGGATTGGATATAGTAAGCGGAAGCGGAGCAGATTAGAAGCAAAGAATTTACCCACCATTGCAATAGGCAAGCTGCAGGTCACCCGCTATCCAGAATGATCACTAGATTATATTAATTGTCGGTGATCATATGGTCTGGTGAGGAGGTATTCAAAGATACTATAATTAATTTCGGAGGAACTTGAGTATTCTGCGCTATTGTTAAGCCGTTGGATCTCATTATGGAGTTCGGAGGATATCTGAACTTAATTGCACGTTATTGAATTCTCATTCTCTCTTAAGGACATGAATAGTTAAGGAGTAGTTAGGATGATTATTATGAAGGTTGATAATGTTAAGCATTTTTGAGCAAATAAGGGGTGAATTGAAAGAGGGAGGGGTGGAGGCACCCGAACACGTCTGATTGTCTCCCAGCCTAGAAATAGGCAATAGGTGTAAATGTTGGAGAAATGGAGAGGGGAGGGAGGATTGCAGGAGGGGGGGAGGGGGACAGGGAGGGAAATGGGTAACAGGGCTCCTAGTATTTTATATGATTGGGACTGGGCAGTAGGTGAGTTAAGCTGGGATGGTTTGGATCGAGGTAGTATCTCAGATGAAGAGCGGTGGTTTTTACATAATAGTGGAATAGAATGTTTGTCAGTTTCAGTAAGGAGGTGTACCATATAGTGGTTTCTCTGAAATGTTTGGATAAATCATAAGTATAGATATACTTTCAAATTTGGTATATATGTGTGAATTTAAGACATTTAATATCTAATCTTTATTTCTATGTTTCTGTAGCTTAATAGGAGTGATGCGAAGAGGACATTGTTGAATTGAGAATTATTGTTGTAATGCTGTTTGGCTTCATAATGCAGATGTAAAAGATTTCATGTATCAATATTTTTTAATTATAGATATGATTGGAATGGGGCAGTGAGATTTATTTTTGGTATATAATAGCGTATTTGTTGTTTTTGCCTATTGTAGGATATTTATCCCTCTGAGGAAGCTTGTTTGGGTGAAATGAATGTCCTTTGTAGGGGAAGATTCTCTGTGATGGGACAAGATTTTTTTCAGTACAATTGGAAGCAGGGCCGGTGCAAGGGTATTAGGCACCCTAGGCAAACCTTACAGTTTGGCGCCCCCTCCCCATACACAATTTTAAATTATGCATTTATAACATATTTTACATGAAAAATGACATTCTGAGGTAAAATTAATATACAAGTTATTGTGATAATTTCATGCACTGTTGTGATGGCAACAAGAAAACTTTGCATCTTGCAATTCATATGGCATCATACCTATTGTGATATATTTCAGCATGGTCCTCCCATATCAACACAGTACTATTTGCCAATACTCAAAGAATAACAACCCCACCTATGAAAAAGAATCTAAAATTCAATACACCTCCTATCAGGAAAACAGAACAGGCCAAGCTACTACAGATCCCTACAGAGAAACCACATGCTAAAAGAATGCTTCATTTCAGTCTTTGCATGCAGAACACAAACCCTCACCAAATACAGAATAAAGCCACATAAAGTATGAATAGAAATGTGCAGACAAAAACTGAACTGTAAAACGCATCACGCCAGACTCTATACAATGTAACAATGGAAAACAAAAATTTCACCATTCCTCATGAAACAAATCAATAAAATCAAGATATATAAATCATTAATCATAATTATAAAATCATACAAATAAAATAATTTCAAAACAGATGATGAATAGAATACCCAATAATTAAAGACTCATGCAAATTTTGAAAGCTTTACCAAACACCAATAAAATATTTCCAACAACAGACACATCACATACTACCCAATAATAAAATGGTAGTCAATCAAGAAAAATGAACTTAAAAAGCCATCTTTAGTTATCCTCTCCAGCAGTTCTCCTACTCCTTTTCCTTGCAGGCCACACCAGAAGCAGCAGTAGCTGCTGAAGCTGTCCTCACAGTCCTCTTCCTTAGGGACCACAACCAGTCTCTTCTCTCTCACACACACACACCAGTCACACCCTCAGGACCAGTTTCTATCTCTCACACACCAATCATTTCCCCAACCAGTCTCTCTCCCCCAACACAAGCACACACATACCAGTCATCTCCCTGATCAGTCTTTCTCACACATACACACGTCACCTCTCTGGCTAGTCTCTCTCAATCACACATTGCTCTCGCTCTCTCTTACTTACACACAGGCTTTCAATCACACACATGCTCTCTCTATTTCACTTACACACAAGCTCTCAATCACACACATGTTCTATCTTACTTACAAACAGGCTCAATCACACACATGCCCTCTCTTGCAGCCACAAGCCAGTCAAAAACATGCTCTATCTCTCTCGCACACACACATTGACACACACAATCACCCTCCCTGACTCACATATACACCACACACAAACAGAAGCACCCTCCCTGTCTCACATACACAACGCACCCTCCCTGTCTCACATACACATTACACTCTCACAGAAGTACCTTGCTTTCAGACTTGCATGATTTTTCACTTTTACTAAAAGTGAAAGTGATGCTCCCAACCACATTCCTATCAGAAGGCGAAATGACACCCTTCCTTCAGGTTCTGTCCTCCTAAGGGACAGCCACCCACACTGTACAGCTTCTCTTGTTTTACGCTTTCAGGCAATAAAGCAAGTGTCTTTCTTCAAATTATCAGTCGTATGATTATTCATGTGGGAGATATGGAACAGAAGACAGCCTTAGTCAGCTTCCCTTTTAAATGGGAAGATTCTAGTCTTAGTCATTTAAAAATATACATTTTCTAAAGGCTTTAAAAAAAAAAATAAAAAAAGCAAAAACATTTCAGATTGGAACTATTCTAGTCTTCATGCTTAAATTATGCTTAAAAAAAACCCCCAAACCCCACCTGGCATCAGTATCTTAAATTTGTGATTTTGCTGAGATGAACATTTTAAATACTTTAATTTTTTTTTGCTTTAGTATTTGTCTCTACCCACTTTAAGTTAAATTTTATTTTCCAGAAGAGGGATGCTTAAAATAGAGTAATTTCATTTTTTATCCAACTTTTCAAAAGTTGCGCTACCAGCACAAAAGTTGAGGTATATGTATTATCACATTTCATTTTTTAAACTGGCAGATTCCTTTCTCACATACACATCACATACACCCATCCAGAAGCTCTATTCCTTTCTAACATACACATTACATACACACACACACAGAAGCACCATTCCTTTCTCACATACATATCACATACACCCACACAGAAGCTCCATTCTTTTCTCACATCACATACACCCACACAGAAACACACACACACACAGAAAGAAGATCGGCGAAGCCGGCGACTTTGGCCACGTGATCAGCTAGACCGGCCCACCGGGGGAAGCCCGATCCCCCGATAGGCCAATCTGCCCCTGGCGCCAGTGGCCTTCAGCCCCTACCATGTGACAGGGGTTACCGCTGCCATTGGTTGGCCCCTGTCACATGGAAAGGGCAAAGGTCACCAGCGCCATTTTGGTTAGTGGCAGCCGAGGCCCCGAGAGTGGCAGATCGCTCCCGGGCCCTCCGCTGGACCACCAGGGGGGAGTCGGGAGGGTGGCACTGGGGGGGAGGCAGGGCGAGTCGGGGACTGGCAGAATTTTGAAAGGGCACTTTTTGCCCTTTCAAAATTCTGCCGCCTGCCGCGGCGCCCCCTAAGTCTCGGCGCCCTAGGCACAGGCCTAGCTCGCCTAGTGGTTCCTCCGACCCTGATTGGAAGGCATTCTTCAGACTTGAGAAATCTTATGAATGAATCACATGAACACTTAATGCAAATTTTTTTCAATAGAAGTATAATCATCTTATAGAAGGAATTTTTGATGTATTAATAGATACAAAAAATAGATGAAAGAAATGTGTGAAGCATTTTAGATATTGAGATTCAGTTTATATGTCTTTATCTTTTAATGGTATGAATGAGTTATGAATGGGAGTTTGGTTTATTGGGTTTTTAGTGGGTTCATAGAGTGCTATTGTATAATAGGGTAATCACGCTGGGGTAGATTTTATAATTCTACGCGCGCGCGTACATTTGTTCGCGCACCAGGCACGAACAAAAGTACGCCGGATTTTATAAGATATGCGCGTAGCCGCACGTATTTTATAAAATCCAGGGTCGGCGGGTGCAAGGGGGTGCACATTTGTGCAACTTGCGTGTGCCGAGCCCTGCGCGCGCTGCCTGTTCCCTCCGAGGCCGCTCCGAAATCGGAGCGGCCTCGGAGGGAACTTTCCTTCCGCCTCCCCCCACCTTCCCCTCCCTTCCCCTACCTAACCCACCACCCTGGCCCTATCTAAACCCCCCCCACCTCTGTCGCAGAAGTTACGCCTGCTCGAAGCAGGCGTAACTTTGCGCATGCCGGGCTGGCTGCCGTGCGCCGTGTTCCGGTCCGGGGGCTAGTCTGGAGGCCGCGGCCACACCCCAGAATGCCCCTGGGCCGAAACCACAACGCCCCTGGATGATGCGCCGACCGCGTCACTCCCCTGACACGCCCCCGATGTCGCGCTGTCCGCGTCACACCTCCCGACACGCCCACCCCAAGAAAGCCCCAGGACTTACGCACGTCCCAGGGCTTTGCGTGCGCCGGAAGCCTATGCAATATAGGCTCGGCGCGCGTAGGGGGGTTTTAAAAGGGTTACGAGCGTACCTTATGCGCGTAACCCTTTTAAAATCCGGCCCAGATTGTGAGATTGCATTTATGTATTAGGATATGTGTTTTTTTGTCTATGAAGTTATTGTAATAAAATTTGCACGTTTTTTATTTTAGTACATTTTTGTGTATGTCTCTCATTAGTTATATGTATGAAAACTGAAACAGTACCATTCTTCATAAAAAATTAAACAAAATCAAGAAATATAAAACATCAATATAATAAAATCATATTCATATATAGAAAAAATATTTCAAACCAGTTAGCGAATAGAATACCCAAAATTTCCAAACACCAATAAAACATTTCAAATAAAATACTAAGCAATAATATTAAAAAATCCCTCTCTCCATACCTGGGAACTCTTTATTTCCAAATGCCCTGAGATTGTCAAGGACTCATGGGGGAGTGGAGGGGAAGTCTCTCATACTCACACAACCAAAGCAGGCTCCCATTCACACACATACACACATCCCAGGCGGACTTACTTTCACACACACACACACACACACACACACACACACACATCCCAGGCAGGCTTCCTTTCACACACACACACACATCCCAGGCAGGCTCCCATTCACACACATACACAAATCCCAGGCAGGCTTCCTTTCTCACACACACACACACACACACACACATCCCAGGCAGGCTCCCATTCACACACATACACACATCCCAGGCAGGCTTCCTTTCACACACACACACACACACACACATACCAGGCAGGCTCTCATTCACACACATACACACATCCCAGGCAGGCTTCCTTTCACACATGCACACACACACACACACATCCCAGGCAAGCTCCCATTTACACACATACACAAATCCCAGGCAGGCTTCCTTTCACACACACACACACACACACACACACACACACACACACACACACACATCCCAGGCAGGCTTCCTTTCACACACACACACACATCCCAGGCAGGCTCCCATTCACATACATACACAAATCCCAGGCAGGCTTCCTTTCACACACACACACACATACATCCCAGGCAGGCTTCTTTTCACACACACACACACACACACACACACACACACACGCACACACACACACACATCCCAGGCAGGCTCCCATTCACACACACACACACACACACATCCCAGGTAGGCTCCCATTCACACTCACACACACACACATCCCAGGCAGGCTCCTATTCACACACCCGCACACACACACACACACACACACCCCAGGCAGGCTCCCATTCACACACACACACACATCCCAGGCAGGCTCCCATTAACACACACACACATATACACCCCAGGCATGCTCCCATTCATACTTCACACATACACAACTCAGGCAGGTTCCCATTCACACACACACACACACACACACACACACACACACACACACACATACAGACATACCACATATATCCCTGGTAAGATCCCATTAACACAAACACAGCCCAGGCAGGGTCCCATTCATACTCCCATTCACACACACATCACAGGCAGGTTTCCATTTTCATACGTACACACCCCCCCCCCCCCCCAGTCAGTCCTCTATTCACAAACATGCATATAGGCAGGCAGGCTTCCTCTCACAGACACACACATTCAGGCATGCTTCCTCTCTCTCACACATACATACAAACATGCAGGCAGTCTTTCTCTTTCACACAAAAACACATATACAGGCAGGCTTCCTTTTCACAAATACACACAGGTAGGCTGTTCTATGGCAGAAGGTGGCGCTGCAGCCTTTCTTTCTTTTTTTTTTTTTGGCTGCTGGCAGGTTGGGTTCCGCCATTGGCCATAAAGCATTTCTTCTTTTTCATCCTCCGGCAGGTTGGACTTCACTGGCAATGCAGCAGGCTCTTCTTTTCTTCATCTACTGGCGGGTTGGGCTCTGCCAGTGGTCCCATGGCCTCTCCTGCTGCCACCACTTCCCAGGGTGTGCCACCCCATGCAAATGCATGATATGCACACCTGGTCATGCTAGGCTTGCTGGCAGACCCCAACCAAAGATGAGCTGGAGACACTTGGGTGTGTGTATGAGAGAAGGAGCATATGTGCGAGCATATATAGTATATATATGTGTGTGTGTGTGTGTGTGATTGTGTATATGAGTCTGTGTATGTGTGTATGAGAGCTTGTATGTGAATTTATATATTATGGGGGTGTTTTAGCAGCATGTGCAATGTTTATATAAGGAATCAATAAAATAACAGTTTTGCAATAACAATTTTTTTGAAATATTAAGATTGTGGTCCAGGGGAAATAATAATATTTTTGTATATATGTATATGTAAGAAATAGAGGAGAAAGTTTGTGCATCGCACTCCCACAAATCCACAACAATGTTAGAGTGACTAGAAATCAAAAGTTCCCGGTTATAGAGAGTGTGAATTTTTTTTATTCTTATTAGTTTTATTTTTCAGATATTATTTATCTGCTGTTTTGAAATATTTTATTAGTGTTTGGGAAATTTTAAAAAAATTATATATGAATTTTTAATTATTTGATCTACTATTTTTGAAATATTTTTATTAGTATGTTTTTACTATTATGATTATGGTTTTATTATATTTCTTGATTCTATTGTTTGATGTGTGAAGAATGATGAGGGTTCTGTTTCTCCATTGTTGGACTCCATAGAGAGTTCGGCTGGTTGCGGTTTCTAGTTCAGTTTTTGCCTGTATGTTTCTATTTATACTTTACGTTGCTTTATTCTGTATTTGGTGAGGGTTTATTTACGATCTGTATGTGTGACTGAGGTTAGGTATTCTCCTAATAGGAAATATATTGGTATTTTTGTGCTGGTAAAGTATTTATAGTATTGCCTTTTCATAGGTATGTTTTGTTTGATACTGTTTGAGTGCTGGCAGTTAGTGTGGTTTTGGTATGGGAGTTTTATTATATTGCAGTTATAATTCAGTTTAATCATGGTTTTCCAAGGATCAAGCACACACCCTGTATGTGTTACTATAGGCCTAATACTATATGGGTTCCAAGTGTCTTTTTTTTATAGGGATTTGTGGTTGGTATCACTGCAGTGCATGTAAATATAATGGAAGTGATATTTTTACCTCAGAATACTGTAATATGATCGTTTTCATTTAAAATATATTACAAATGCATAGCTGTGTGTGAGGAGGTAAGGCTATAAGATTTGACTAGGACATCCTAATACCGTTGCACTGGCCAGGGTTCTGGGGGACGGGGGTAAAGACCCAGGAGTTTGGGGAGGTGTCAGTTTTTAAAGTTTGTATCGCTGGAAGGAGCTGAGCTTTTTTTTTTTTGTGGGCCCAGAGCAGAGACTGAATGAATTGGAGGGAGGCAGCACAGTAATTGTTTGCACAGGGAAGCAAAAACGCTAGCACCGGCCCTGCTCTGTGCCCGGCGGAGTGGGCTGTGACAATCAGCTGCTGGGGGTGCTCTCCTGGGGGATCAAACTCCTCCTCTTAATCAGCCACTGGTCCATATCCTCCTGTGGGATGAAATGCTACCTCTGGATCTGCTCCATGGACCGAAGCTCCACCAGTGCATGGCCAACGTCCTGAGGCTTTCTTCCTCAGTAGGAAGGATTTCTCTTGCTAGGGTTTATGGCTCAGCCAGGATTACAGCTTGCCCATTGCTTAGAGATTACAGCTCTCACTGATTCTAACTCAGTTAAGTCCATGGCCTGCTAATCCGCTTTTATCCAACTTGGAAGGACCCCAACTGTCTCACCCTCAAGGCCAGGACACAGACAGAATATAGGAAAAAGAAAACAATGCAAACGCTCCTACCTTGCCTGGCCTTTGTCTTTCTGCTCTTAAAGCCAGATGCTCAAGGTTTTTTTGGCCACTCTTTATCAGTCAGGGCGACAATCTGTCTGCTTGGAAAAATGGTCTTCTGACACATTTCCAACACAATTTCCTCTTTTTGCCAAAGTTTTGTAATTTAAGACTTGGGTATTATTTGTAAAGTGATATTTGATTCTTATTCAGCAGTAAATCTCAAAGGGCTTAGCACTTTGCACACTCCCAGCCTGAACCTCTGACTTATACCTCTGCAGTAGGGGTCAGATCACCTTCACAGTGGGGTGTGATCACCTTTTTGTCCTTGTTCTGACATTCCCAGATAGACACTGCTTCTTCCTATTTCTGCTCATTTCAATGGCAGTATTCTCCCCCCACCAACCCAGGAGATGTTTGTTGTTGTTTTTTTTATAAATGATTGGGATTCTTCTTCTTCATTTTAACCTGATGCACTCTCTCTAAAGTGGACTGCGAAAATATGTGACAGCCTTGTCCATTTAGTTTGATATTTTCTCCTGATGGCTGTTTCTTTGGTTGCTCGAAGCTTTTCCTGTTTGTGTGGTTCCTTGTAAAACAAAAAAGAAAAGAATGTGAAAATCTTTACCTTGGAAGTTTTCCAAACACTAAATACCTTTTTGATCATTTTGGAAAGTTTACTGAAAGACTTTTTTTTAAAGAAGTTCATCAAGATTCATTTTATTGCACATGTATGCTCTTATGAATGTTGCGACCGTCGCTGCCCGACGTCTCCACTCCGCCCTCCTCACCTCCTCGGCGACGCCCTCTTGCTAAAGTGGAAGGTTGGCTGCCGCGGCGTCATTCTGCCGTCTTCCTCCGGCGTCTCCGGAGCGGCTCAATGCTGCAATCCGCCATGTTTCACAAGGTCCTAAACACGCGCGCGGGCGGCGCGGCCCCGACTGATGTACCAGCAAGGGCGCGAACCTCAGGGGCGTCCCCTGAGATGACGTCAACAGTACCGGATATATAAAGTCTTAGAAATCACTAACGAATCGAGTTAGCAAGGGAAAGGGTTACTCTACCTAAGCTGCTCTGCCTCCTCGGACTTACCAGGGGTACCCGCTCCTCGGGGGCCTCGCTCTCTCTTTGTTTTTCAGGTCACAGTCAGGAACCGGCACTCGCTCCTCCAGGGCCCATGTTCCCAGACTAGTTGCTGAATACTTACTCTGCCTGGAAGTCATCGCTGCCTACTACACCAGTGAGTTACCATCTCTCTCTCAGAGCTTTCCCTGGAACCAGGTACTCGCTTCTCGAGGGCCTAATCCATTCCAGGCTCTGGGCTGCTTCAATAGACTATTGTGTGAGTGTTACCATCAAGGTTCTGTTCCTGAACTCTGCATACTCTGCCTACTCACTATATTCAGTTTCTCTACAGCTCAGTTATCCAGGATCGCTGTTCCAGAACCTGAGGGACTACAGCCTTGCCAGGCATTTTCAGCTCACTACTGCCACCTCTGGTGGTTCAATATACTGTTTAATAAAAGAACTAGTGTGTGTCTGTCTCCATACTCTGAGCCTGACCGGTGGTCCCTCTCGGGATCTTCACCCGGGGGCATGGTCATCTGCCACTGGCCCAAGGATCCACCCACAACTACCTCAAACACCATCAGATTGCTAACTCCATGGATCCGGCACAACTCAGTGCTTTGCAGGCCATACCGGGCCTGGCCCAGTGCATTGTGGAGCAGCAAGACGCCTTGGAGAAACTTATTTCAGCGTTTCATCAGCTACACACACAGAAGATTCAAGGCACAGCTTCCAACCAAGAAGGTCAGTTACAGGAGGTAACTTTAAAAACTGCTGTACCACTGGTGGCTCCTATCCGTTTTTCCGGTGACATTCAGAAAGCCCGGGGCTTCTTAAACCAGTGCTGCATGCACTTTGCCTTACAGCCATCTTTATTTCCAATGGCTCTTTCCAAGACCACCTACATCCTTTCATACCCGGATGGTAGGGCCTTGTCTTGGGCATCTACCTTGTGGGAGCACAAGGACCCCATTTTACAGGACATAGAAGGATTTATGGACTTGTTTAAATCCGTTTTCAACGACCCTGCTTGTACTGCTGTAGCCAGTTCTGCTTTGGTGGAATTGAAGCAAGGCAGCAGATCATTGGCTGAATTTGCCATCAAGTTCAAAACTCTTGTGACAGAACTTCGCTGGGACCCCAAATGTCTCAAGACACTCTTTTGCAGAGGCCTGGATACCCGTTTAAAAGACAAGCTGGCTGCTCGTGAAACATCTAACTTGCTGGACAAATTAGTAGCCTTGGCCACTTGGATTGATCATCGGCTCTGGGACAAGGTGAAGGAACTCCAGCCCAAGGTGTTACCTGGGTTGAAACAGGCTAGTGCCATATCTGCACCTCAGATGGTTCCAGTAATTCCTGCTGTAGATAAAGATGAACCAATGCAACTTGGTCGTCTCCATACTCTGAGCCTGACCGGTGGTCCCTCTCGGGATCTTCCCCCGGGGGCGTGGTCATCTGCCACTGGCCCAAGGATCCCCCCACAACTACCTCAAACACCATCAATGAACTATAAAAGCTTTGTGGGGACCATGACTAAAACATTTCAAAGTTATGATTATCACTGATTGGTTTTTGAAGCCCCATTTTTGCAGCATTAAATAGTGACGAGGAAAAAAGAGAGCAAGAGTGTTTATGTGGGGAGGCAGTGAGAAGACAGAGCCAGAGAGTATGTGCCTAGGGGCAATAAACAGAGATAGAAGAGTGTATAAGTTGCCAAATGAGAGTGAGCAAGGAGACCAAGGAAGGAATAAGAGCAGGGCTGGCAGGACGTATTAGGCGGACTAGGCGGCCGCCTAGGGTGATGGAATAGGGTGGTTCGCCGTAGGTCAATGCGAGGGCGCTGTTGTGCTCCGCGGCCGTGGCGCCCCACGACTGCGTTCCCCTACCTGACTCTCAACGCCATGAAAGCCCCGGAGGAGGGCTCCGACTCGGGCCCGTGCTGCCCGCTGCAGGGGAAGCCGTCCTGCTTCCTCAGCGGCGTTTCACCTCCACCGGGGAAGGTCCAAGATGGCCGCCGCCATGGAATCCAAGATGGCCGCCGTCAACTCATTTGCATTTAAAGGGACCAGTCCCTTTAACTAGACTCACCTGCTTCCAATGATCCAGAGCAGAGGAAGTATATAGGGAGGCTTCCTCTGCTCATTCCTTGACTTGGCAACGTCTCTTGCGAGTGTTGTTTGAGTCTGCTTGCCTCGGTGAGTTCCTGCTTCTTGCTCCTGTTACGTCTTGGTGTTCCTGGTTCCTGACTTCGGATTGGCTTACGGTGATTCTCTGGTTCTTGACTTCGGATTGGCTTCGGTGATTCTCTGGTTCCTGACTTCGGATTGGCAAGCGGCGATTCTCTGGTGCACGACCCTGGTCTGGTGAGCAACGACCCTCTGGCACTCGACCTAGGACTCCTCCAAGACTCCGTCTCCAAGGGCCCACCTAAGTCCCAGCGGCCCGGGTCCTTACGGGCTCCTCCTGGGGGGACCGTGGGCTTCCAGGGCGAAGTTCCAGTTGGCCTTTGCACCATAGCTTTGACCTCCCTAGGTCCACCTAAGTCCCAGCGGTCGGGTCCCTACGGGCTCCTCCCAGGGGGACCGCAGACCACCAGTGGTGAAGACTCAGCGCCTCATCTCGTCTCTTCATCGCCTCCGTATTCGCCTCAGCCTCCAGTGCCAAGGGTCAGCTGGTCCCGCCTCCTGTTCTGCCTCGCCACCCGACAAGAGACCCTACGGACCCTCCGAAAGGTATACCATCCTCTTGTCGGCCAAGGGTCCACAAGCCTGAGCATAACAGTCGCCATGTTTGACAAGAGAAGGAGTCGTGTGGTGCAATGTGGAGATAGGTAAGATCACTGCGATTCGTGGAGTCTGGGAGAGAGAGAGAGAGAGAGAGAGAGATCACCGCCTAGGGTGGCTGGATATTCTTGCACAGGCACTGGATGAGAGGGTAAATCAAGAGGAGGGAGCAAGTATGTGGGGGGGGGGCAAGAGGGGACAGCAAAGGGAGAGAGCATGAGATTATGTAGGGTGATGAAAAGTGGAGGGATGATAGAGAGAGAGAGAGAGAGAAGAGCAGCAAGCAGGAGGGAGGGAGAGTACAAGAGAATAGTGGAGTTGGTGGAGAGAGGGAAGAGCAAAAGGGGGGAAGGAGAAGTGGATAGCAAGGGGGAGGATTAGAGTAAGAGGAAGTAAGTGGAGGATGAGGATAAGGGGGAGAAAGGAGAAAAAGAAAGCAGTGAAGGGTATCAGGCTGAAAGCCCCTACAGTGCAAACACGCTGGGACTGGTGTCTCAATGTTGGTAATAACATAACCTTCCCTGACTTCTGATATACTGCAGATACAAATAAAACAGGTAACACTCATGGTTAGAGAAAAGGTTACATCCAGTCCATATACCCAGGTCAGGTCAGTTCACAGTAATTCCTCTTTATAGACAAACAGAAAGGGGTACATATTGAGAAGCCATTGAGGCAGATTACAGGAAAGTTATCCATCTAACTGGCTTAACCGCATTTTTAAAATGCTTACCCAGCTAAATTCTAGCCAGGTAATTCGATATCTGCCTAGAATTTAGCTGGGTAAGTTGTAGGCTTTCCTGAGGTAGGAGGTAGGTGTTCTGGGGAGGAGCTGAGTTAGCCAGTTATGTTAACCAGCTATCTCCAAAAACTGGTTAACTTGAGACTCAACTTCTACTTAACAGACTTTGACATAAGACTTCAAGACTTCACATCACATCACATAATATACAGTAGTATATATAATAATAAAAACTCTCATATCTTCCTCTGGGATCCTAAACAGACGTTTGGCTTCCTAGAAGCTGAGCAAGAAAATCAAAGCAGTGACACCAAAGTTTGGCAACCATTTAATATCTTATTGAGCGCCCTACCAGGTCTCTACCAAGAAGATGGTCCCATATTAACAGGGGGAATAAAAGTAGGTTTTTGGTTTGGTTTTAGCTACTGCATGTGGCAGGTTGCAATGGTGGAGTCCATACAGCGTAAGAAGCAATGCCATCATTTTGCTGTGTGGATTTTTAGTTATCTCTTACAGGGGACAGGATGTCACTGGTCCTGGGTCTGTTTTTTTTTTTTTCTGGGAAAGGACCCTTAGACCTCATGGAAAGAGATCTGCTAATGGCAAGGGAGAAAAGGTGCCTTGTACTAATCTTAATGCTGTTATTTTTGTCCTTTTTGGGTTGAAGTTGGAACTGTTTATTTTTACTATCTGACTGAGTTTCCTAAAGATTCAGGGATACAGTGCATAACATCTTAAAGGAGTTGGAATCTTTCACTGAGAGAGAGCCAGTGGGCTACTCTTGGAAGTCCTATAGTGAATGAATCTTCATTCATTCCTGGGAAGAGGAGAAGTGGATTTGGGGAAGATCAGTGGTACCTATCTGGAGATAAAGAAAAGGGATGGAAAGGTAGTAGAGAAGTAAAATCCCCTTTATTAAGACAGTAGATATTTGGAAAGATGTGTTATTCATCTCCTAGAAGCCAAAATCAGGAATAGGAGAGGGGTGAAGCAATCTGAATGACTTATGACTGTATCAAATGCACATAAATGCTAGCAGTGCCTCAGCATGTACTGATGACTTGATGGAACAGAAAAAAATGATTGAATTAGCATAGTTGAAACTAGGGGCATCCATTTTGAAATCAGACTGACCCAATCAGCGACAGCAGCACAGGCCAATGATAAGAGCATAGCATAGCATAGCATAGTATGGTAATGATGGCAGAAAAAGACCAAATGGTCCATCCAGTCTGCCCAGCAAGCTTCCCATCGTAGTAAATGCCGCTTTGTGCAGGTTACTCCATGTTTCTGTTAAAGATAGTAACTGCTGCTCCGTGCAGATTACTGTTAGTGTTTGAGGTAGTTGTGGGTGGATCCTTGGGCCGGTAGCAGATGACCATGCCCCTGGGGGAAGATCCCGAGAGGGACCATGGGTCAGGCTCAGAGTATGGAGACAGACACAAACTACTTCTTTTATTAAACAGAATATTGAACCACCAGAGGTGGCAGTAGTGAGCTGAATTGCCCGGCTGGGCTGTAGTCCCTCAGATACTGGAACAGTGATCCTGGATAACTGAGCTGTAGAGAAACTGAATATAGTGAGTAGGCAGGATATGCAGAGTTCAGGAACAGAACTTTGATGGTAACACTCACACAATAGTCTCTTGGAGGCAGCCCAGGAGCAGAAATGAAGTAGGCCCTCGAGGAGCGAGTACCTGGTTCCAGGGAATGCTCTGAGAGAGAGAAGGTAACTCACTGGTGTTGTAGGCAGTGAAGACTTCCTGGTAGAAATGGTATTCAGTAGCAAGTCTGGGAACGAGGGCCCTCGAGGAGCTAGTACTGGTGCAGACTGCGATCTGAAAAGCAAAAGAGAAAGCGAGGCCCCCGAGGAGCGGGTACCCCTGGTAAGTCTGAGGAGGCAGAGTATCTTAGGTAGAGTAACCCATCCCCTTGCTAACTCGATACGTTAGCGATTTCAGAGACCTTAAATATCCGGTGCGGATGACGTCATCTCAGGGGGACGCCCCTGAGGTTCGCGCCACTGCTGGTACTTCAGTCGGGGCCGCACCGCACGCGTGCCCTTAGGCTCTGGGGAAACATGGCGGTGTGCAGCATCTAGCCGGTCCGGGGACGCTGGAGGAGGATGGCAAGAAGATGCCACGGCAGCCAAACTTTCAACAGGCAAAGAGGGAGTCCCGAAAGCGGTAAGGTGGGTGTAATGGAGATGTCGGGCAGCGACGGTCGCAACAGTACCCCCTCCAAAGGGCGATTTCCTCTGCGGTTACTAGGCTTGGGTTTTGAAGGATGCGCGAGGTGGAACTGACGAAGCATCTCTTTGTCCAGAATATTGGTCTGAGGCTCCCAAGAGTTTTCTTTGGGGCCGAAACCTTCCCACTTCAGAAGGTATTCAAAAGTATTGCCTCTTTTACGAACATCCAGGACCTCTTCGACTTTGAATTCTAAGTCGTCCTCTGCATTGATGACAGGTGGATCTTGAGGTTTGGAAGAAAATTCACTGAGTATGAATGGTTTCAGAAGTGAAACGTGGAAAGCGTCATGAATGTTGAGCCCAGGCGGTAGCTTCAGACGGTAGGTGACATTGCCAATACGTTGAAGGACTGGGAATGGTCCCACGTAGCGAGGAGCAAACTGAGAGGAGGGTAGTTTACGTCTGAGGTGCTTGGTTGACAACCAGACCTTGTCTCCTGGCTTGAAAACTGGAGCTTGTGAATGGTGCGCATCGTAGTACTTCTTAGCACAGTCACTCGCTTTGATTAGCATGTCCTTTGTCTGAACCCACAGATTATGGATATCATCAGCAGTGGATTGAGCTGCTGGGGACATCACTGAGAGTTTCAGTGGAAGTGGTGATGTTGGGGAACGTCCATAAACCACTTCAAATGGTGACAATCCAGTAGATGTTGCTGGATGAGAGTTGATGGTGAATTCAGCCCATGGAAGCAATTCGGCCCAGTTGTTCTGTTGTGACGTGACATAGGCTCAAATAAACTGCTTTATTGTACGATTCATCCATTCTGTCTGGCCATTCGACTGCGGATGGTAGGCTGAAGCATAGTCTAGAGTGATGTCAAACAACTTGCACAAGGCCTTTCAGAATCGTGCCGTGAATTGGGACCCACGGTCAGATATGATGTGCGAAGGTAGGCCATGGAGGCGGAATATGTGCTTTATGAAGAGCTTTGCAAGCTCCAAGGCTGAAGGTATGCCAGGGAGCACCATGGAGTGTGCCATCTTGCTAAATCGATCCACAGTCACCCAGATGGTGTTCATTCCTCTGGACATAGGTAAATCGACTACAAAGTCAGTAGCGATGTGCGACCAGGGACGATCTGGAACTGGCAAAGGTTGCATCTGACCCCATGGTTGTCCAGAAGCAGGTTTGTTCTTAGCACAATTGGTGCAGGATACCACATAGGAATAGGTATCCTTTTTGATAGTAGGCCACTAATACAGCTCCTGTATCTTGAGCAGGGTACGGCATTGGCCAGGATGGCCAGCCAGCTTAGAATCGTGCGCCCAAAAGAGCACTTTCTTCCTGAGTCTCTTAGGAACGATAGTTTTCCGAGCGGGTACAGACTGGGTGGATGCCAAGAGGATATTCTTTGGGTCAATTATGTGCTGTGGCTCATCAGGCACATCCTCCGAATGAAACGAGCATGACAGAGCATCTGCTCTGGTGTTTCTATCTCCAGGGCGAAACTTGAGCACAAAGTCGAACCTATTAAAAAATAGGGACCATCTGGCCTGTGTGTAATTCAGGTGTTGTGCGTGACGGAGATACTCTAGGTTTTTATGATTCGTGAATATGGTTATTTGATGTTGAGCGCCTACGAGCCAAGGCCACCATTCCTCGAATGCAAGCTTTATTGCCAAGAGCTCTTTATCGCCGATCCCATAGTTTTTCTCGGCAGGAGAAAATCTTCGTGAGAAGAACAAACAGGGATGTAAGGCTTTTGAGTCTCCTGTTTGGCTTAACACAGCCCCTGCACCCACATCTGAAGCATCAACTTCGACAATAAAGAGCTTGTTGGGGTCTGGATGCTGCAAGCACGGTTCTGTGGAGAAGGCAGTTTTCAGTTTCTCGAACGCGGAAATGACCTCTGCTGACCATTTTGAAGCATTGGCACCCTTGCGGGTCATTGCAGTTAAGGGTACGGTTAAAGAAGAATAGTTCTTTATGAAGCTTCGATAATAGTTGGTGAACCCTAGGAATCTCCTTAAAGCCTTCAGGCTGGTAGGTTGGGACCAATTCTTGATACTTTCATGTTTGTGAGGGTCTATTTGGAAGCCTTCTTTTGACACGATGTAGCCTAGAAAAGGCACTGAGTCTTTGTGAAATTCACACTTAGAGAGTTTGGCGTACATCCAGTGTTCACGGAGACGGTGAAGTACTTGCTTAACATCTGCAATGTGGGTGTCCAAATCCTGGGAGAAGATGAGTATATCGTCCAGGTAGACCACAACGTTCTTGTACAGCAGATCCCGCAAGATGTCATTCATCATATTTTGGAAAATGGCGGGTGCATTGCACAACCTGAACGGCATTACAAGATACTCAAAGTGGCCGTCTCGCGTATTGAAGGCTGTTTTCCATTCATCGCCGCTCCGAATGCGAATGAGGTTGTAGGCCCCCTTCAGGTCAAGCTTTGAAAATATCTTGGCCCCTTGCAGCCGGTCAAACAGTTCCGAGATTAATGGCAAGGGGTAACGGTCTTTGATCATGATTTCGTTTAGAACTCGGTAATCGATACATGGACGTAAGGTACCGTCCTTCCTCACAAAGAAAAAGCCTGCACCGGCTGGAGACTTCGATGGTCTGATAAACCCCTTCTGAAGGTTCTCTTCAATATATTCGGACATTGCCTTGTTCTCAATTGCTGAGAGAGGATAGACACGTCCTTTAGGAGGTTCAGTATTGGGTTTCAGTCTTATGGCACAGTCATAGGACCTATGCGGAGGAAGGATGTCAGCAGCTTCTTTGGAGAACACATCCCCATAGGATGCGTATTGGGGCGGCAGTCCTGGCATCGCTGGAGTTGTAGGCATGCAGATGACAGGAGCAATCTCCTTAAGGCACCTCCCATGACACTCTGGGCCCCAGCAGGAAAGTTCCAAAGATGCCCAGTCAAATTGGGGTTGATGTGCTTGCAACCAGGGTAACCCCAGGATGATAGGGTGCATAGCCTTTTCCAACACAAAGAAGGGAAGCGATTCTGTATGGAGAGCTCCGGTGCGGAGAGTCACTGGTATCGTTTGGCAAGTCACGTCACCCGGTAAGGGCTCTCCATGGATGGAGGATAAAAGTAGTGGAACTTTCAAACTGATGAGGGGAATCCTCACTTGTTCCACTAAACGTCAGAGAATAAAGTTGCCTCCTGCCCCTGAATCCACCAGGGCAAGGATCTGAACTGTAGACGGTCCGCAGGTCAAGGAGATAGGGAGAGAGAGTGGAGGAGAGGCGCAGTGAGGCCTAAGAACAGTCCTCCTGCAGGACTTAGGCCTGTCCATTTCCCGGATGAATAGGGCATGTACTGACATTGTGGCCGGGCTGACCACAGTACATGCAAAGACCACGCCTCTTCTGAAGTCTTCTCTCTTTGGAAGTCAAATGCCCGCGACCAAGTTGCATCAGTTCATCTTCACTGGCAGCAGGAATTACTGGAACCATCTGAGGTGCAGGTTTAGCACTAGCCTGTTTCAGACCAGATATTCTATTAGGACGGAGTTCCTTTACCTTGTCACGAAGCCGGTGATCGATCCGAGTGGCCAAAGCCACTAGTTCGTCCAGCAAGTCAGGTGTTTCGCATGCGGCCAGCTCGTCTTTTAAACTGGAATCCAAGCCTCTGAAGAAAAGTGTCTTCAGGCATTTAGGTCCCAGCAGAGTTCTGTAGCAAGAGTTTTAAACTCTATCGCAAAATCAGCCAGTGGTCTGTTGCCTTGCTTCAGGCCCATCAAAGCAGAGCCGGCAATGGTAACTCGAGCAGGATCATCGAAAACGGATTTAAATAAGTCCAGAAATCCATCTATGTCCTGCAATATAGGATCCTTGTGTTCCCACAGTGTAGACGCCCAAGACAAGGCCCTTCCATCCAGATAAGAAAGGATGTAAGTAGTCTTGGAAAAAGCTGTAGGGAACTGAGAAGGCTGTAGAGCAAAATGCATGCAGCACTGGTTTAAAAAGCCCCATGTCTTCTGAATTTCTCCCGAGAAATGAACTGGAGCCACCAGCAGTACTGCAATCTTTAAAGTTACATCCTGTAACTGACCTTCATTGCTGGAAGCAGTGCCTTGGGTCTTCTGTGTGTGCAGCTGATGAAACGCTGAAGTGAGTTTCTCCAATGCGTCTTGCTGCTCCGAAATGCGCAGGGCCAGGCCCGGTATGGCCTGCAGGGCATTGAGCTGTGCCGGATCCATGGAGTTAGCAATCTGTTATTATTTGTAAGGGTTTTGGGTGGATCCCTGGACCTGTGGCAGATGACCACACCCACGGGGGGAAGTCTTGTGAGGGACCATAGATCAGGCTCAGCGTAGGAGACACACACACACTAGTTCTTTTATTATACAGGATTGGTGAACCACCAGAGGTGGCAGTAGTGAGCTGGAAAGTAGCCCGGCTGGGCTTGTAGTCCCTCAGGCACTGGAACAGCGACCCCACAATGGCTGTGCTGTAATAGAGAGAACTGATATTGTGAGTAGTAGCAGGATATGCAGAGTTCAGGAATAGAGCCTCGTTGGTAATGTACTCATGCAGCGGTCTCTCAGTGTGGAGCACAGGAGCTGGAGTAAAGGCAGGCCCTCGCGGAGCGAGTACCAGGTTCCAGGGACTAGCTCTGAGAAATAGAGATGGTAACTCACAGATGTTATCGGCAGCAGTGTCTTCCAGGCAGAAGTGAAGTCCAAGTAGTGAGTCCAGGAACATGGGTCCTCGAGGAGCGAGTACCGGTTCCAGACTGCGACCTGAAAGATAAGAGAGAGAGAGAGAGGCCCCCAAGGAGCAGGTATCCCAAATAGAATAGGTCCAAAGGAGGTAGAGTAGCAAGGTACGGAGAACGAATCCCATCCGTTAGGAAACCTTTGCTAACTCGATTAGCTAGCAATCGCGTAGGCCTTTTATATCCTGGATGCATGACGTCATCACAGGGGGGCGCCCCTGAGGTTTGCGCCACTGAAGGTACTTGAAGCAGGGCCGTGCGGCGCATGCGCCCTAAGGCAGCTGAACAGCATGGCGGGAGGCAGCACCCAAGCCGGTCCGGGGACGCTGGAGAGGATGGCAGGCAGATGCCACGGCAGCCAAACATCCGTAAACCGCAGGAGGAGTCGCCAGAGAGGTAAGGAGGGTGGAGTGGAGACATAGGGCAGCGACAGTCGTAACACCTTTCTCTTATGTATCTGAAAAATGTGTTGTCACCTTGCTTTACCTCCTTGGCAATCCTTTTCTCTGCCTGACTTTTTGCTTTCTTGATTACTTTTTTCATCTCCCTCAGTTTCGCCTGTGTTCCACCTTTTGGGATCCTTTGTATTTCTTAAACGCTGCTTCTTTTGCTTTTATTACATCAGCCACCTCCTTTGTGAACCAGATTGCTTTCTTATTTCTCTTACTTTTGTTTACTTTTCTAACATATAGATCTGTTGCTTTTGTAATTGCTCCTTTTAGTTTGGCCCACTGTTGTTCCACCTCTCCCATTTTCTCCCAGTCTTCAAGTTCCACCTCCAGGAATTTTCCCATTTCGGCAAGGTTTGCATTTTTGAACTGCAAAACTCGGGTCTTCGTGTGACTTCTCTGTAACCTATTTGCGATATCAAACCATACTGTTTGATGATCACTGATGCACCCACCCGGCATTAGAGACATTATCTCCATTAGTGAGCATTAAGTCGAGTATAACTCCCTCCCTCATGGGTTCCATTACCATTTGTTTGAATAGAGCCCCTTGCCGGGCATCCACTATCTTTCTACTTCTGTTAGATTCTGCAGAAGGGATTCTCCAGTCCACGCCTGGCAGATTAAAATCTCCAACAATCAACACATCTCCCTTCCTTCCCACCTTTTGTATGTCTTTTATCAGCTCTCTGTATAGTTTTTCTGTTTGAGTTGGAGGCCTGTAAACCACTCCGGTAAAAATGGATGCACCATCCTCTTTTTTTAGGACGGCCCGTAATGCTTCTTCTCTACCCCCAAATCTTTGCAGTTCAGTTGCTTGGATATTGTTTTTGACATAAAGAGTTACTCCTCCCCCTTTTCTGTCTTCTCTGTCCTTCCTTAACAAGTTATAGTCTGGTATGGCCGTATCCCAGTCATGAGATTCCATGAACCATGTCTCTATAACAGCAACAACATCCAAGTCCGCCTCCATCATTAGGGCTTGCAGGTCTGGGATTTTATTGTCCAGACTGCGAGCATTAGTGCTCATAGCTCTCCAGTTTTGTTTGTTCTGTTTACTGCTTCTCTTAGGCTTGGTTTTTGCCTTATTCAGCTGACCTTTGTTATCCACTTTAACCTTCTCCTTTGATTTTGTATTTGTTTTTGTTGTTCAGGGGGTGATGCCCCACTGTCCTCCTGCTACCCCCGTTGTTTAGTTTAAATGCCTTATGGCATAGGATTTGAATTTATCCCTTAGTATCCTTTTTCCTGCTACAGACAGGGACAGCTTTAAATGAGATGATTGTGTTTCATATTTTATGAGCCCTTTTGGGCCATATCAGATTAAGTGGCTAAGTATATGTTTCTTCAACATTTGGGTATTAGGATTTTAGATTTGGGGTAGTTTAAAATGTGGGAAATATAGTATAATTTGATTTAGGGTTTCAGATTTCTTTAGTGGTGTATTATCACAGTTCTTTAAATTATAAATTAAAAAGAATAAAATTTTTTTCTTTATATAGAAATAAAGCAATGACTTTGCAGCATGATGACAATAAATGATTACAAGTAACAAACTGCTTCAGTGACCGATTACGGCTTGCGGCCCATTGAGTGGCGAGAGGCTGCAGAGTGAGATCTTGAGGCAATCATTGATGATATTGTCATCTGCTAGCATATAAGTTGTTTATTGTAATATTTTTGGTTTCATTATTTAGTATATGGGATTTGCATCCTTTTTCCTCTCTTTTTGCTTTATTGATAACAGACAGATGTAAGCCATCTTTTACATAGAGACCTTTTCTATTCCATAAATTGCCTCAGCCTCCAATATATTCAAAACTTTGTTCTTTGCACCAAGTTTTGAGCCATGTATTAACAGGATTAAACATCTGCACCGAAGGGGCTGATATCAAGGAGAAGGCATTAGTCTTCAGGACCACAAGGAGCTGGTAAGACTGAGGTTCAAGGCCAGAGGGAGTGGGGGTGGAAGAGTGCCGAAAGTGCAGTACTTCTCTGACACTGGAGCATCTCCCCTCTTACTTCTCTCCCTCAACCTTTTAACCCTGGACAGTTCTATTGGGCTGCTCCTTTTCTTTGGCCTCAGTACCTCTTTTCTTTCTTCTTCATCCATATGTTTCACACATCAGTTGTTTTAACTGTGCGATGCTCAATAGAAACATATATGGATGTGAGCATATGGAGAGCGAAGATTCTCAAGATTCTATAGCCATCCTGAAACTGGTCAAAGATGAGATCAACCCAGTATTGGCAGAGATCACGAACCTCTCCTTAAATAGTGGCATAGTTCCAGCTTCATTAAAACAAGCATGGGTCAGGCCAAAATTGAAAAAAGCAAATGCTGACACCAATATCTTTTTCTAGCTGCCAACCAATTTCTTCTCTACCATTTGGACAAAAATCACTGAAGTAGCTGTACTCGACCAACTAAATAAGCACTGATGAGAGACAAATCCTTGACCAGTGTCAGTTTGGATTTAGAAAATCATTCAGCACAGAAACATTGTTACTTTCTAACCTCGACACAATTATTAAAGGTTTCGATAAGCATTGCAAATTATGTCCTAGTATTACTAAGCATAATAGTGGCCTTTGATACCCTGGATCACGACATTCTGATTTCTAGACTGCAATCCTTCAGCATCTCATCTATGTTCTTAACTGGTTTTCATCATAATTATCAAACCGTTCACAATCACAACAGATAAAGACTAGAAACTCTGTATCAGTTTGGTATCCCATTTCCTCCAATGTACCACAAAGCTCTTCGCTTTCTGTGACCCTATTCAATATTTACATTGCCCCACTCTGTAATTTACTGGCTTGTCACGGCATAAATGATAAAATTTACGCTGATGACATCCAGTTTTTTGTCCCATTTGATACTTCTTGATCTAATAGCTTTACATTTGTTTCACTATGTATCAAAATGGTGCAATGCTGGCTATCTCAACACAAGTTACAACTCAATATTCAGAAGACTGAGATAATAATAATAATATCAATAATAAAGTCTCCATCTGTACCTTTTCCGTCTACATTCGAATTCCAAAACTTAAATATACAAATCTTGTACACACTGTTCATGACCTTGTCATCATGCCTGATTCAACATTATCAATGAAGGTTCAAATAAACACCATAGTAAAGTCCTCCTTTTACAAGTTACATCTTGTTATGGTTATTGATGTTTGGGTGGATCCTTGGACATTGTGGTAGTTGACCACGCCCACGGGGGGCAGTCCCGTGAGGGACCATGGTGTCAGGCTAGATTCTGGACACACAAATACAGATCTGAATCTTTATTTAAACAGTTTTGGAAACCACCAGAGGTGGCAGTAGTGAGTACTAGATGTGGAGCCTGGTTGGGCGAGTATCCCACAGGACTCTGGAACAGCGAATCCTCTGCTTGGCTGTGCTGTAGTGGAAAGAGACAGAGTTATGAGTATACAGTGAGAAACATACAGAGTCCCAGGTAGAATAGGAGAAGCTCCGAGACAGGGAGAGCAGGCCCTCGAGGAGCGAGTACCTGATCCCTTACAGTAGAGAGATTCAGTGGTATTGTACTCACACAGCGATTCCACTAGACGAGAGGTCTGGAGAGTGTCTGGAGTCTAGCCTAGTACTGTGGTTCCTCACGGGGCTCCTCCCTGTGGGAGTGGTCATCACCGCAGTACCCTAAGAATGCACTCCAACACCTCAAAACCATAACAGATTGCTAACTCCATGGATTTGGCTCAGCTCACCACATTGCAGGCCATTCCAGGCCTGGCCCAGCGAATCTCCGACCAACAGAACTTGAGGGATAACTTGACTACTGCCTTTAACCAGTTGCATGCATAGATGAATACACCGACCACCACAGGTAAAGAAGTTACACCGCCAGAGGTGACGGTCAGGACTACTGTACCTCTATCTGCTCCAACACGCTTCTCAGGTGAAGTTTGGAAATGTAGAGGATTTATCAATCAATGTTGCATGCACTTTTCTCTGCAACCTAATCAGTTTCCTACAGCTTATGCCAAGACCACATATATCCTGTCTTATCTGGACAGAAGAGCATTGGCTTGGGCTTCTCTGCTGTGGGAGCACAATGACCCTATCCTGCATGATCTTGCTGGGTTCCTGGGACTATTCCGTATAACGCTATTACAGATATAATCATGTCTCTGGTCCCTCCCGATGCAGCCTAGCGAAACACGGGACCGTGTCGGGGGACTGCTGAAATTTTTATGCTTTACGGAGTTGCCATTCTAAATGAAAACGTAAAGTTTTGGAACATCACAACATTAAAATAAGATTCACTGACAAGTTTTGGTGGTGACAAGTTTTTGCCTGCACCAGTGTTCTTGGGTAATTGAAGTCTCCCATTATTACTGCACTACCAATTTGGTTAGCTTCCCTAATTTCTCTTAGCATTTCACTGTCAGTCTCACAATCTTGACCAGGTGGACGGTAGTATACTCCTATCACTATAGTCTTCCCCGACACACAAGGGATTTCTACCCATAAAGATTCAATTGTGCATTTAGTCTCATGCAGGATGTTTATCCTGTTGGACTCTATGCCAACCCGGACATAAAGCGCCACACCTCCTCCCGAGTGCTCCTCTCTGTCATTGCGATATAATTTGTACCCCGGTATAGCACTGTCCCATTGGTTATCCTCCTTCCACCATGTCTCTGAGATGCCAATTAAGTCTATGTCATCATTCACTGTTATACATTCTAATTCTCCCATCTTACTTCTTAGACTTCTGGCATTAGCATATAAACATTTCAAAGTTTGTTTTTTGTTTGTATTTTCATTCTGCTTTTTAATTGATAGGGATGTTGCGGTCTCCACCGCTTCCCCCCTAATTGCCGTATTCAGGGCTCACCTTCTATGCCGGGAACGCCGCTCCCGCGGCTCTGCTGGGTCTATGGGGCATCCGCCATTGCCGGGCCGTCTCTCTGCGGCCCCGCATGCGCGCAAGGACGCGTGTTATGGACGCACGCTCACCGGAAGTCTGGCTCCACCTGAGTTAACCATGCCACACCCCAAGCCTGATTTAACCGGCATTCATCGGGTTTCTCATTGCCTTGCAATGAGGGTCGCTACTGCTTGTAGTTCTTAGTTGCATCTCTGCTGTACTGCTTCCTGCCATTGACCGCTACTTGTTCCTGACTCCGCTTCTGCCTGCCGCCTGCCATTGACCTCTGCTCGTTCCTGACTCCGCTTTTGCCTGCCGCCTGCCACCGACCTCTGCTCGCTCCTGACTTCGCTTCTGCCTGCCGCCAGCCCCTGACCTCAGCGTGTACCCGACTCCGCTTCTGCCTGCAGCCAGCCACCGACTTCAGCTTGTGCCCGACTCTGCTCCTGTTTGCCGCCAGCCCCGACCCCGGTCGGTTTCCAGGACTGTTTCCATTGGCTGCCAGTTTGACTTGGGTTTCTTCTCCAGCTACTCTCTGCCAAGTCTGAGTCTCTACACGCTGCTGGCTCTGGTCCTGGCTTGTGCCGGTCATACTCCACGAGGTTACACAGACACCATTCCAGTTACCTGTCTGTGCTCTCGCTGGGCCTACCTGCTCCCTGCCATTGGACTCTGTGACTTAACCTTTTCCCAGGCCTTTCCTAGAGACTGAGACCTTACTCCTGAGTCCCAAGGTTCTGGGACCCTACGGGCTCCTCCTGGGGGGTTCCTGGTTCCCGGGTGAAGACCTGTGCCTGAGACTCCGCCTCCCGAGCTACTCTACCCAGGGTGGTTCGGCTCAAGGGTCCACACCAGGACTGCAGCTTCCCAGACTGCAACAAGGGATAAGTTAGAATTTTTTAGCTCAGATGAGTTTTTAGTTACAGGCACTTGGACTACTTTTCTTATTATTGGAACCTCACTGTTGGGATGCCCTAATTCTAATGCATCATTAGTATACTTAGAAGATACCTCTCTCCGAACCATGCACTGCTGAGCGACTGTTGGCTTTCCCCTTTGGTCTAGTTTAAAAGCTGCTCTATCTCCTTTTTAAAGGTTAGCGCCAGCAGTCTGGTTCCACCCTGGTTAAGGTGGAGCCCATCCCTTTGGAAGAGACTCCCCCTTCCCCAAAAGGTTCCCCAGTTACTAACAAAACTGAATCCCTCTTCAGACGAATGGGGAAACCTGTGATTGGATGGGTGAAGAGAGGAGGAATTTTGAAATTGGGTGGTTCACTAGACTGGGAGGGGGAGAATAGAGCAGGGACTCTGAGATTGAGTTGGTGGGCAGAAGACAACAAGGACCCTGAGATTTGGGTACTTGGGAAAGAGAGAACAGGGACCCTGAGATTGGGGGGGAAGGGGAATCGGGCAGAGAATTAAAAATTAAATAGATGGAAGAGGGTAGGGAGAAGAAAGAAGAGAGAAGGGACCTTGAAATTGGGTGGGTGGAAGAAGGCAGAAATCCTGAGATTGACAGGGGGAGGGAAGATAGCAGGGACTGTGTGATGGGGGGGGGGGGGGGGGGGGGGGAGGGGTCAGCGGAAGGATAGAGAGAGGGACTCTGAGATGGTGGTGAAGACAGGAACTCTGAAATTGGGTGTGTGGAAGAGGGTAGTGACCCTGTGGTGGAAGTAAGAGAGAAAGGGCATTGAAATTGGATAGGTGGGTGGAAGAGGGCTGGAGCCCTGAGATATGAGAGGGGGGAAGAGACTAGGAGGATTATTGGGGGAGAATAAGCAGGGGCTTAAATGGGGGGGGGGGCAATGCAGAGACTCAGATTGGATGGGGGAGCATGGACTGTGGGGCCTTGTCAGTTGGGTGGTGGGTTATGAGTGGGGATTTGTTATTTCAGCTGTGGGATATATTTACAGCAAAGGTGACATATGGATGTGTGTTAGGATAAGAGAAGAGAAGTTGAAGGGTGCGTAGAAATGGTGAAGGATCGGGAAGGCTGAGAATGGAGTGAATGAGAGGAAAGAAATGTCTGTGGAAGGGATGAGAGAGGGTAGAAATAGGGCTAAGGAGGCAGTGAATGAGGGGTAATAGGAGACTGGGTAGGGAGTAACAGACAGAAAAAAGGGGACGAGTTAGGGCAGGTGAGGGAAAGAGACAGGGGAAAGTAGGTAAGAACTGGGGAGGAGGTGATAGAAATGAAGGATTAGTGTGGCTGAAAGAGAGGGGAATGGGAGGGGGTGAGAGAGCAGGGAGATAGCTTGGGAAGGGAGTGGGGGATGGAAGGCTGGTAGGTAGATGAATGGTGGAAAGAGATGGTGGGTGAGAGAGGGGAAAGAAGGGTGAAATCTAGCTATGGTTGGATGAAGAGGCAGAAAAAATAGAAATGGAAAAGGGAGATGTAAGGGAAGGATCAATGTTAGGGGAAGAAGTGAAGAAGACAGAAGGAAGATAAAAATACCAAAAAGACAGAGTGTGACAATGCAATTTAAAAATTAAAAATTTCCAGACAGCAAATGGAATATGATACCTTTGGGAAATATGCATCTCATGTCTTTGCATTTTGCACAGCATGGGAGGATATGGGTTTCTGTTTCAGTCGGAAAAAGTAGATCTATTTCTTGTTAATCTCTCCCAGGAATAGCGATTGCTTTCCCTAGTCTACCTGACTAATAATGCTTTATAGACTTTTCTTCTAGGAACCTGTCCAAATTTCTTGTAAACACTGCTATGTTAGTCACCTCGACCATGTCCTCTGGCAGTAGATTTCACAGCTTAATTGTGCGCTGAATGAAAAAGTACTTTCTGTGCTTTGTTTTAAATCTGCTGGTGGTTGGTTTCATGGAGTGTTCCCTTGTTTTAGTATTTTTTTTTTTTTTTGTATGGTGAGTTGTAAGGGGAAACGTCCTAGTTCTGCTGTGCCCCCGTTGTTGGGAGAGTTTCTGTGGATGCAGAGTATTAGTTTACAGGCTTTCAACGTTCAGGGTATGTACTGGGGTTCCGTCCCATCTTTTATAGACTATGCGGCACCACCGTGGGACTCCACCCTTCTCTCGCACAGAGGGAGGCATGCTGAACGCAACCCTTGCCCAAAGTGCCCTTTTCTCCATCGTGGACCCTGTGAGCCAGCATCAGTTTTTAGCAAAAGACTTCCTAAGAGATGGACGCTGGGAAGGGAGGGGAACTGGACTGAGGTTCAGAGAAAGGCTGCTGATGCTGCAGACAGGGTGAGGGTTGAGAGGCTGGAGACTGTCAAGTCTCTCAATCTCCACCCTGTCCCACCTATCCACCACCATCCGATTCATCTAAACCCCTTCAAGGTAGGACTTCATTCTAAGGTGAATTTAAATAGGGTGTTGCAGTTATCATATTCTGCTTTTCGGCATAAATCTAATTTTATTCCAAAGGCAACAGAGGGTAAAGTGACTTGCCCAAGGTCACACAGAGCAATAGGGGGATTTGAGCCCTCATTTTGCTGCATTGCAAGTGGCTGCTCTAACCACTGCGCTACTCCTCCTCTCCTCTCCTCTCCTCACCCCTCTACCTACTGGGCTCCTCCCGAGGCAGGAAGCTGAACAGAGTGGGTGACTTGGGGGGGACACAAAGGCTATCGAATTCTGGGCGTAAAAAGCAGCTGCTGTGGTACTTTTATTATTGGTTGTGCTGGTGGCGAGGGTATAAAATATCTGAGGAACAAGGTAGCCTAGAAATATAATATTTAGAAAGGGTAACAACACAGGCTCCACCACTATTCCTACCTTCTCCCCGTATACATTTCTAAAACTTATTTAATTCTGTTGAGACCTATAGATGACTCTCACACGACAGTGACAGCAGGTACCAAAAATTCTGTGATTTCTAGTCTGCAGATAAGCAAAATATGTCTTTCTGTAATTGTACTTAGACCAAATGACGGCCCCAGTGAGCACATATGAAGCTGTTCACCATCACTGATGGGGTTAGATAATCTAAACTAAGAATTCTTACAGACTCAGAAAATGTGCAGTATAAAATTAATGGTTGCGAACCCGGGTTTCTGGAATCTGCTTTAGACTGAGAAAGTCAGAGGATCTGCCACATAATGATATTACTCCAAATTAAAACGTTTAGCATTATTTTCTCTACAGGATCATCCAGTGATGACATAAAACTTGAAGCTAGCCAGTTTTTAGATTTTTAATCCCCCACTCCCAACTAGACCCCCAGCAACAGTGCCAGAGGTCTTGGAGGCTAAGTTGGATGAGGCCTGGTTGATATCGGACTGGGAAAGATCAGCAACTGAGAATCATAAAGGGGCAATAGTAAACCTCTGTGTTTTCTGCCAAAAAAAAGGTCAGGGGAGGCATGGACACCAAGCCCTTGGCATCAAGAAAGAGGATAATAAAAAAAATACACTCCAACTAAAGCAAATTAAAAAATATAAATGGACTGATTTTACTACATTTCAGTGTTGATCATAGTGTAATCCCCTCTAGGTCTTCTTGTAAGGCTTCTTTTGTAGTCTACCTTTCCTTGTAATGAACTTCATTTGCCTTCACTCTATTTCTTACAATCAGTCTCTAACCCAGGGGCCGATGCAATATGGTGCGCTCAGCTGAGCGCACTGTTCACCTGCAGTCGGACACGGGGGGGGGGGCGCAGATTTTCAAGGGGTAAGTGCGTAAGATACGCATGTACCTCCCGAAAACCTGCCCCAAGCTCCCCCTGCGCGCGCCGAGCCCATGTTGAATAGGCTCAGCGGCGCGCGCAAGCCCCGGGATGCGCGTAAGTCCCAGGGCTTTCCTGGGGGGCATGTCATGGCGGCGCATCGTCTGGGGTGGGGCCGCGGGTGTGGTTCCAGCCCGGGGACATTTTGGGGGCGTGGCTGAGGCTTCCGAAATTGCTCCTGGGCCGGGGAATCGGCGCAGGCATAACTTTTCAAACAAAGGTAGGGGGGATGGTGCGGGGGGTTGAGGGAACGGAGGCAGGCTGCGTGGCTCGGCGTGCGCAGGCTGCCGATTTGGCACAGCCTTACGCACGTCGACCCCAGATTTTAAAAGATACGTGTGGCTACGCGCATATCTATTAAAATCCGGCATAATCTTGTTTGCGCCGGTCGCGCGAACAAAAGTACGCGCGGGCATACTTTTTAAAAATCTGCCCTGGGTAGAATAGGCGCCAATCAATCCCCTAATGCAATAAGGGGATGAGCGCATATTCAACGCGCGTCCAACGTGGAGTGAATCTAATAGCGCTCATCACATGCAAATGCATGTGAATAAGGCTATTAGGCATTCACTCCCGATGCAAAAAAAAAAATGTGCGTCTCGGACGCACATTTAACTGTCAACTATTAACGCCTGCCTGTGATATTAAGTAGGATGAAAAATAAAAGAAACAAAAGTAAAAAAAAAAATTGACACTCACACCCATCACGAAAACCGACGCCGAGTTTATTGGCGTCGATTTTCCTTACCGGTGGACAGCCACAAAAACAGATGCTGATAAATCCGGCATCGGTTTTCCTTACTGCCGTACACCAGTCACGAAAACCGATGCCGGGTTTATTGGCGTTGGTTTTAGTGATGGCCGTCCTCCAGTAAGGAAAACCAACACCAATAAACTCGGCGTCAGTTTTTGTGACCAGCGTATGATGGTCACGAAAACTGATTGAGTTTACTTTAGCAAGGAGGTGCTAGGGTTGCTAACGCAACCCCTAATTTTAATATTGCCTGGCGCCCCCAGGACTCTCTACCTGGGTAACATCAAGCTAGGTTGAGAGAACATTGCCCAAATCTCATCTTGGAGTGAGTTTCCTCGCTCCGAAGGCCAGCAAGTCTTCACAAGAGACCACTGTTCTGTTCGTAGGTGTCACGTAGCATGTCAAAGTGGCCCCTAACCCCCTACACACTTACCTAATTCCCACCTCGAGTTACTAGGTGGGCCTACCCTAGGGATACAAATACCTGCCTATGGGCCATGATATTATGGCCAGTCTCTCTCTCTCTCTCTCTCTCTCTCTCTCTCTCTCTCTCTCTCTCTCTCTCTCTCTCTCTCTCTCTCTCTCTCTCTCTCTCTCTCTCTCTCTGTGTGGTTGAATGCAGGAAATACATCAGGTTTGGCACTTATTGCAGAATCTGAAATGGTATTGCAATTTGCACAGGTAATTATTGCAATAAATCCTTTTGCTATCGCATGCGGTACTTACCGCATTTTGATAAATCCAGGCCTTAGATTGTAAGCCCTCTGGGGATAGGGAAATACCTACAGTACCTGCATATAATCCACTTTGAAGAGCTGAATAAAGTATGAAAAGTGGAATATAAAAATAAATAAAAAAATAATGAGCCATCAGCATAGAACAGTATCAAAAGCTTTACATGAGCAAAGTATAGTGGTTGCCCTGTTAATCCATTTGAATAGAGTGAAATAAGATTCAAGACGCTATTACCTGTCATCCTGTTTGTGAAAATGGATGTGGATTATACATAGGGCTTCTATTCTTAGGTCTTTAGAAATTGTAAATGTAGGTATTTATTTTCCAGCTAATTAGGAAATCTTTAAGAGTAAAAAAAAAAATGTTTATTGGTGTTTTTGCAGCACAGATGCTATTGCTGGATGTTTTTTCTGGTTGAATTAAATACATACATTAGTGCAGTTGAGTAGTCAATGTGGAAAAGGCACAAAAATAGAGTGGAGAATCGAAGGTAATGTGGTGAAAGAGGTCTAGTGGATGTGGTGTTTTCTGATGATTATCCAAAAAACACCTATTTCTGGATTCCTATCCCATCTGGAATGCTTTATTGGTATTTATCAGTTAAAACCTACAATCAGAAGCCCTAATTATGAAGCAGTGTTCTCCATGTGGACGACATAGATTCATATTACAGACTCCTAATGACAACTACTTTGGACCATCAAAACAACGCAGGGATTGTTGAAAAACTGATTAAATTCACCATAACACACAACTATTTCAGCTTCAGTAATGACATCTAGTTACAGATGGAAACTACTATGGGCATCAGAATGGTACTAGAGTATGCCAGTCTTTTTATGACAGAATTGGAACAAATATTCCTCGGTGGATACACATCAGACCTTTCAGATATTATGGGTAAATTACTAAATTGATTATATCTTCATGATTTATGTTATGCTCGGCGGTCCGCGGGCTATTCCCATGGACTGCTGCTCTCACCTCCAGCCCGGCCCAAACAGATGTGCTGTGTCCCAGCGTGATGAGGGCCCCCTTGCGTGGTGTGTCATTGCCCATGGCAGGAGCGCAGTTCCCTGACTCAGTCTTGGGCTGACCAGAACTTGCAGCCGAGATGCCACCAACAGGGCTCTAGTCGGTGCATTCTCTTCAGGCGCGCACGCCCCTTATCTAAATTTAAAGGGACTGCAGTGGGAAAAGCCCTGTCGCCCCCCTTGATGAGGTCACTGTCCTGGGCCTATGAAAGGCCACTTCTATGGTTGCTCCAATCCGCTTCTGGTTCCTGGTTCCTGATCTTGCTTCCTGGTTCCTGATTCTGCTGTGTGTCCTTCCTGAGTTCCTGTGTCCTGTTTCTAGTTCCTTGGCAGTCTGGCTTGCCTTCTGAGTTCTTGGCTTTGTGGTCAGTCTCCCCTTCGTCTGTCTTCAGCATCTCGTCTTGCTCTTGTGGTTCCTCGTCCTCCTTCTTCCTCTTCGTTTCTTGTCTCCTTCTGATTGGACTTCTGGCTTGACCCCGAATTGGACCTTGATGCTGCTTGTCCTCTGCCTGCCTTTGACCACTGCCTACTCACCGTTACTGCTGATCTCTGCCTGCCCTGACCACTGCCTGAACCATGACACTGAGTTCACTCTGCCCGCTCTGACCACAGCCTTAACCTGTCTCTGTTTGCCTGCTGCCTGTCCTGACCACTTCTCATCCTGACTCCGCTTTCTTCACCTTGCTGGCCTGCAACCTGTTCCACGTGATGGATCTTCACCTCCACAGAGGACAGCGCCCAAGTCCAGCTGGCCCCAGCACCCAAGGGCTCAACGTAAAGGGAATGAGGGCTGGTATCGGTGAAGCTCTAGTTGGCCTCTGTCCCAGCCAGCTCCAGCTGCCGACGGTGGAGACCTGCAGGCTCCTCCCTGCAGGTTGTGCCAACTCCACCTTGGCCTAAGGGTCCACTTGCGCAACAGATTGCTAAGACCATAGACCCGGCAGATCTATCCGCGTTGAAGGCCATTCCCGGTTTACCCCAGAAACAACAGACCCTCCAGACAGCCTTGGAATTTGTAGTCACAGATATGGACCACCTCACTGCCCATGTGTACACCTTATCCATACCAACTGTGTTGCCGCTGCCAGCTGCAAGCTCAGCACTGACCCCAGGAACTTACCAACCAGCATATCCTGATATGCTTTCTTTCTCCACCATCCCAAATGTTCATACCAATTAAAGGTTCTAGCGCATTTAACCGCATCAACATCACTGACATACTTATACTCTATGATGTCCTTTAAACTGTCCAATCACGAATCATCATCAGCTATCACGACATTACGTCGATGGTGGGGAAAGAAAGCACTACAAGGAATTGGTAAAGCTCCCGACGGAAGGAACAAGGCTGACATCCCCTAAGGAAAGACTGCTGGTCTGAAACATGGCCCCGTTGGGTGGAGAGAAGCTGGGGGTGGCTCCATGCCGCCTAGGAGGGAGCTGAAGGTGGCTCTTGCTGCGGAGGACAACATTGACGTTGGCGGCTCCCAGCTGCGACGACCGAAGGTTTTCAGTGCGGCCTCCAGGCTGCAGGGAACGACGTCTGCGGCCTATGCCGCATGAAGGAAGCAGCAGCAGTGGCTGGTCCACCGGGTGAAGAGGAAAGTGTGGGCGGCCTCCAAGCCGCAAGGACAGGCGATAGATGGCATCGAGGAGCTGGCTGGAACAATGTGAGAGACTGCTTGCGGCCTAGCTACGGGCAGGATCATAACAACATATCCTCACCTGAATATCTGATTACTCTGCCTTACCCCTTTTAAACCCAGATTCAGTATCTGCTAGCCAGCTGGTAAAACCCTATATAACTTGCCCAGCTTCCCCCAGTAGGTCCCTGTCTGTCCCTGACACACTCCCTCCCACCCCCTGCCCTGTTCCTATGTCCACTAACTCAGAGAGACTAGCCCAGCCACGGAAAACACCTGAGTGAAAATGAAAGTTTGTACTGTCTCGCATAAATAGGTAGTAGCAAATGTATCCATGTGTATGTGCTGAACGCGTCCGCTCATAAGTGTGCGGCCCTTATAATATACGTCATATGCGGCCTGACCCTGACACGCCCATTTTTGACGTGCACATGTTTGTGCACTAAGGCCTATATACACAGAAAAATGTCGTCTATGCAAAATAGTGTCCTTGCGCGCTCAGCACACATGCACATGTATCTCCACAATTTTGCACACGCGGCCCTTTTAAAATCTACCCAGTATTATTTTCAAGTGATTTATTTATGATTTCTAATTTTTTTTTCCACTTAAGCAGAGTTATTTTAATTATTGTATTGTTTATAATCGATTTGTTTTAACTTTATATGTATTTTGTTGCTTATTTTATATGATTTTATTTTGTTTGTTTATCTTGGCTATACATTGTGCATGTCATTTGTAAACTGCCTAGCATGGTTTTTCTTCTATAAGCGATATAAAATAATTTCTCAATAAATAAACAAATCACCTCCCACTTTAGACAGCTTCAACTTGTTCTTTCTGGGCCTCCACTGAAATCTATTCAAAATTCAGCTTCAACCATGTAACTCCTTTTCTCAAGTTGCTACACTGGCTGCCTGTCTGCTTCCGTATACAGTACAAGCATATCTTTTACTCGCTTATAAGTGTATTCACTCCACAGCTCCTTTTTACCTATTTTCTCTTCTAACCCTACACCCTTTCTTGTGACACCTTGTTTATGTGGTAAATTGCTCTTATCTGTGCCTTTCATTTCCACCACTAAGTCCCAAGTCTGCTCTTTCCACCTCGCTGTACCTTATGCCTGGAATAGAATGCCTAAGTCTGGGCATCATGCTCCATCTCTGGCTGTATTCCTGTCCAGTTTAAAAACTCCCCCTTTTGCAGCTGCTTTTACATCCTGTGTACTTCTCTACAATAAATGCACTTCCCACAGATTCTTGTCATGTAATGTATGTTTTGACTAGATTGTAAATTCCATTGAGAAAGGACTGTCTCTTGTGTGTATCTTTACAGCACTGCATGTGTCTAGCAGTGCTTTAGAAATGATAAATAGTAGTACTAGTGGTAAAGCAATTATTCTTGCAGAACAAAATTTTTCTGCTAATAAATATTTAATTAGCAAACCAATTTCTCACTCTAGCACGAATCAAGCAGTTTTCAGATGATTGCTGGAACAAATCTAAACTTTCTCAAAAACACAGCCTTTTCCCTGTAGCCTTTGTCACAGAATTTAGAATAAATTAAGTAAACCCTAATCTCTCTCTGTCTCTTACACACACCCATACCCACCAAGGCTTCAACGCTGGCTAGTGTCCATTTATACATCTTTCATATAAATTCATAATTCAGTCATCCTTTTATAAAAAAAAATCTGTCTAAAATGGCAAGTAGATCTCATATTTTAGTTGGATCTGACACCTCCAGCATGAGGAATACGCCAAGCATGAGGTAAATGTGAGATATATGCGACACTTTTTTTTTTAAGTTGATTGAATTATGAATGTATATGAAAGATGTGCGAATAGACAGTAGCAATGGTTAAAGCCTTGATAGTTGGTGCTACTGCTCAAAAGATTCAAATTTGTTCTAATTCAACCCCTTTTTGTATCTGTTACCATGTTAGGATTGCCATCTGGCTCCAGATTTTAAGGACAGTTTGATCCAGTCCTGGTTTTACTCCCCCTGCATGTAGGTACTTATAGTCTTGCTTTTCTTAGAGAATACAATAGGGAAATCAGAATAAGTCCCAGCATGCAATGGGGAAAAAACCTGGACTGGATCAATCTGTCCTGAAAACCTGGAGCCAATTGGCAACCCTATACCACGTGTCCAATAAATGTGAATGCATATTTCTAACTTATGCAACAGGCACGTCTCCCTTATCAATTCACATCTGACTTTCTTTCTGTCTTTCCCTGGATTCTGGAGGTAGAAACCGAAGCAGCCATCCCATCTAGCCAGACTGTGAACCTTGCTAGATAGGAAGCTCCATGATTTAGTGCCTGTGCTATGTGTAACCACTGTGCCTCCAGTGGGATGTACATGTTGGTATTTTATAACCACCCTGGGTACTTTATAACAACCCTAATACTACCTCTTGAATACTTTATAATAAATTCTAACTGTGCCTCTAGTGGGGCAAGCCCTATTGGCAGGCACCTTCATTTCCAGTTTTTATTTTATATTACCTTGGAATTTAATGTTAGAACAAAAAAAGTCAGAAAACAGATCTGAGACTACTGCCACCTAGTGTTTGAATGATGCCCAGTTTGCATCCTCTTATGTTACCCCGCCAAAAGGATCTTTGTCCTGAGATGCAAAGCTTCCCACTCAGATTTGCAAAAGATTACACACACACGCAAGCATACACACACACACACACACACACACACACACATGTCACTGAGACTACGCTTGCTGACAGTGAGGCTCACAGGGCTCCTCCCTGTGGGCTGAGACACCTCTTATCTCAGCCCAAGGGTTCACATTCTTACAAAATTATAATAGATCATTTGTCAATTTCCTGGGCAGGTAAGAACATAAGAACATAAGAAATTGCAATACTGGGTCAGACCAAGGGTCCATCAAACCCAGCATCCTGTTTCTAACAGTGGCCAATCCAAGCCACAAGTACCTGGCAAGAACCCAAAAACTAAGCATATCCCATGCTTCTGATGCTAGTAATAGCAGTGGCTGTTTTCTAAGTCAACTTGATTAATAGCAGGTAATGGACTTCTCCTCCAAGAACTTATCCAAATCTTTTTTAAACTCAGCTATACTAACTGCACTAACCACATCCCCTGGCAACAAGTTCCAGAGTTTAATTGTGCTTTGAGTGAAAACGAATTTCTCCGATTAGTTTTAAATGCGCTACATGCTAACTTTATGGAGTGCCCCCTAGTCCTTCTATTATCTGAGAGAGTAAATAACCGATTCACATCTACCCGTTCTAGACCTCTCATGATTTTAAACACCTCTATCATATCCCCCCTCAGCCATCTCTTCTCCAAGCTAAACAGCCCTAACCTTTTTAGTCTTTCCTCATAGGGGAGCTGTTCCATCCCCTTTATCATTTTGGTCGCCCTTCTCTGTACCTTCTCCATTGCAACTATATCTTTTTTGAGGTGCGGCGACCAGAATTGTACACAGTATTCAAGGTGCAGTCTCACCATGGAATGATACAGAGGCATTATGACATTTTCCATTTTATTCACCATTCCCTTCCTAATAATTCCTAAGATTCTGTTTGCTTTTTTCACTGCCGTAGCACACTGAGCCAACAATTTCAATGTATTATCTACTATGACACCCAGATCTCTTTCCTAGGTAGTAGCTCCTAATATAGAACCTAACATTGTGTAACTACAGCATGAGTTATTTGTCCCTATATGCATCACCTTGCACTTTTCCACATTAAATTTTATTTGCCATTTGGTTGCCCAATTTTCCAGTCTCACAAGGTCCTCCTGCAATTTATCACAATCTGCTTGTGATTTAACTACTCTGAATAATTTTGAATCATCTGAAAATTTGATTACCTCACTCGTCGTATTTCTTTCCAGATCATTTATAAATATATTGAAAAGTATTGGTCCCAGTACAGATCCCTGAGGAACTCCACTGCCCTCTCTCCTCCACTAAGAAAATTGTCCATTTAATCTTACTCTCTGTTTCCTGTCTTTTAACCAGTTTGTAATCCACGAAAGGACATCGCCACCTATCCTATGACTTTTTACTTTTCCTAGAAGCCTCTCATGAGGAACTTTGTCAAATGCCTTCTGAAAATCCACATATACTACATCTACCAGTTCACCTTTATCCACATGTTTATTAACCCCTTCAAAAAAGTGAAGCAGATTTGTGAGGCAAGACCTTCCTTGGGTAAAGCCGATGAATATATTACCTAAATTGCTGTATTTATTTCAGCAACTCCCTTGCACCATGCCTCTCATGTATTTTCTGACTTGCATAAGTTATTAGGCAGGTTTATTTGGAGGCACCGTAGAGAGGGAACAGGCGAGCATGGTTAATTTGGTGATGCTCCCCTCTCTTCCCCCTAGCTCTCCCTTAAGGCATAGAATCGGAAGATCTAGTCCAGTGCTTGCTCTCACACGTTTCATATGGAGTCAGGTTCAGAAGTTTTTAAGTTTAGATGGGGATGGTTTGTCCCCTGTTACACCCTTATATGAAAATCCTGCTTTAGCTAGCTGTACTTTTTCCCCAATATTTAAGGTGTGGAGAGATAAGGAATTAGTATTCATTTCTCAGTTATGGGATGAAGATGTCTTTATGACTTTTCATACTTATGGTCTGAATTTGACTTGGCCCTGATTGTGTGCCTCCTTTTTCCAGATAAGGGATGCTCTTCAGTCTCATTTTAATTTAACTGGCCCTTTAAGGCAATTGTCGGGGTTGAAAGATATTTGAGTGATCCCGTTGCTAGGAGGAAAGGAGTGACATTGCTATATGGGGGAATTCTGACTGGAAAACATGGGGTGGACATGGTGTCCTCATTGATTGAAGCCTGGAAAGAGGATCTGGGGATGGAACTTGATGGAACTTGACGCAAAAGCCTGCATGTTCATGTAATTCAAATAACTTAGCTGGAAATATACGCGGAAACGCCATTGTAGAATTCTTGAATCCAGACGGACTACAAATACAATGCTGAACTCTAGCTCTTGATAAAGAACAACAAGCTTTCGAAACATGGACCCATGTCGGGCGTGTTGACAACCCATGGCTTCAGCGATGCTTACAAGCTAAGTTATTTGAATTACATGAACTGCATGAATTATACACACAGCAAATGAAAATATAAAAAAATTGATTTATGACTTGGGACTTTGACTGATGATTAAAAATAAGGCTTACCATCCAGCAATCTTGCTTATAAGATGAAGCCTATTATGACTGGTCAATAATATTATAAACGTCTTCTTTATAATTGCACAGTACTTCTGGCATTCCGACTTGTCATAGGGGTTTTAATTTGCCAGGAACTCACCATATGAGGCTCCTACAAGGGGGAACTAGCCTTCTCATAGATACTAATTCTGTTTTCCTCATCTTTTAGGAGAAACCAAGTACTGCTGGTAGGGAATCTTTAGGTGCTCTGCATATGCAAAATTATGCAAATTTTCCACATAATTGCCACTGGATTTTGAAAAACCAGAATTTGCTAACTCTTGCTGCAGAATCTTGAAAAATTTGCCATAGGAAACAGATTTCAAGAACGAAGGAGTCTTTGCCAAGACTAGACAGTTGTCTGGTCTCTGAACCCTTCACTTTCTGGAAATACTGGGGTGCTCCCTGTGTTCTTTCTTAAAGTTCTGAGGATCAGTGGGATTCCTCATGGTTGAGACCACAGGAATAAACCAGGTTCCATGCAAAGCTGCTTAAGTCTGTATTTACATAAGTCAACCTGTAACTCTGTGTATACAGAAACATCAGCCTTTGACTGAGTGGACTCTAGTTTGAGGCTGACCAGAGCAATTTATGCCCTAAGAGGTAGTCAGAGCAAGGTCAGTCTAAAAACCCATCTGAAGTTTATTTAAGTGGCTTTTTTTTTTCTGAGATACATAGGCCCTCGAGTCATAGTTTTTAAAAATATAATGTAATTAATTAAATATTGCCCACCAAAAAAGAGTGAAAAGCAAAACAATATTTAGTAGTTTTGCAACACCAAATATGCTTACAGCACAAAATGTTATAAAGAAAAAAATGGTATCATAAGGATATATGACAAACAGAAAATAAAACATCAGATAAGGCACTCAAATCTAATCATTTACCATGCCTGGTTGACAAACATTTTCTGTTGCGTCAGAGGTGGACTCTTGGGCTGAGGTGGGGTTGACGCAACCCTTAGGTAAGGACCTACCGGTCCCCACCGTTGGCAGGTGGAGTGGGCTGAAGATAGAGGCTGCTGGAGCTTCACCTATACCAGCCTTCGTTCCCCGCGGGTTAAGTCTTTGGGTCCCAGGGCTGGCAGGACCTAGGTCGGCCTCGAGGTTGGTTTGTGAAAAAAGGTGGTTCAGCCCAGAGTCAGCAGTCGATAGGTGGCGTAATCCTATCCTGGACTGGGTTCGGTACAGGAATTCAGGCGCCAATGGAACAGAAAGTAACTGGAGGTGCTTAAGCAAAGAAAGGCCGGAGCCTTGTAAGTCCACGTCCAGGGAATAGGCTAGAGGAGGCGTCACTGACAGGCTGGGATGAGGACCGGTGGCAAGTGGACGTCGTGGCAAGCAATGTAGGTTTCTGGACACGAAGAGATCTGTAGCATAGTCAATCAAGGCAATGGTCAGGGCACGGAGAAGGCAGGAGTAGTCAATCAAGGCAATGGTCAGGACACGGAGAAGGCAGGCATAGTCAAGCGTAGCAGAGGTCCGGGGCTGGAGAGAGGCTGAAGAGTAATAAACAAAGCAGAGTTGAAATCCAGAGAGTCAGTCCAACACATAGACAGGGCAGGAACGAGGAAGTCAGGAACCGGGAACCACAGGAGTCAGGAACACGAAGTAGAGAGGATTCTCTATCAGCAACGAGTACTCGGAGTACTCGGAGACCTGTTGCAAAGGCAACGCTATGGAGCGAGGACTGAGCTTATATACACTTGAAGAGTCTGACATCAACATCTGGGGCCGCGGCCAGGTTCCTGCCGCAGGCCCTTTAAAAGATTTAGGGATGTGCGTGTGTGCACCTAGGGAGGGGCGTGGCGCCGATGGTGGCGTCTCTCCATAGGCCAAGCGGAGAGGCCCGACGAGCAGGGGCATCTTGACTGGCAACACTGGAGATCATGGCAGAGCCGGAGGTACTGGAGGCGACCCGAGGTCGGAGCTGGCGGCCCACCTCCGCCAGTGAAGAGGAACCAGAAGCTGGAGTCCGTGCAAGAAGGTGAGAGGGCCGCGCCGCGGGTCTGCTGCGGGCGGCACATGTAACATTTTCAGACTCTTTTTTTTGTGTATAACTTGCATGTAAAAAACATTTCAACTCACTGTCCCATACTTGTTTTGTTGTTTCCACCTTATAATGTGCAATATAAATCGATAATAAAAGAAGGAACGCTTATCTCAGAAGCACTATAGCAATGTTCAAAGAGGCCTACTGAGTCATCATCGCTGGTTGAAGCGAAACCCCATGCTCCAAACAATCAGAAAGTCAAGACACTGCCAATGTTTTGGCAAACACATAATGCCTCCTTCATTTACCATATCGTTCTGGCTATTCTCTGTAAGCTAGGGGGAGGATGTATAGACCAATTACCCAGATATATCCAGGCAAGTGGGGCAAGGCTGGCAAGCAATAGGATAGTTTGGCGGTGCCCATTTTCTAACTAGAGGATGGGGGTCTGGGTAATATAATAATGGGTAATGTAACGTTGTATTTATGCATCAGGATGGTAACTTTCAAACGGGAGCACGAGCACACATATACACATGTATGTGGGCGCGTGGCCAGAGACGCAGCAATTTTATATCCTGTACTACTACTCACCTATACAAGGAGAAGTCCATTACCTGCTATTAAGTTCACTTAGAGAATAGCCACTGCCATTAGCAATGGTTACATGGAATAGACTTAGTTTTTGGGTACTTGCCAGGTTCTTATGGCCTGGATTGGCCACTGTTGGAAACAGGATGCTGGGCTTGATGGACCCTTGGTCTGACCCAGTATGGCATTTTCTTATGTTCTTATGTTCTTATATTATAAAATAGCCCTGAAGTGCGCATGTGTGCTTCTAATTTTACAAGTGTGTGCACATAACCGCTTAATCATCTCCGTTGTGATTTCATTTCGGAACGACGGAATATAAATAACACAAATAAACAAACAAACAAATACATAAATAAACAAACAAATAAATAGATGTTGGCTTTGAGCTGCACAAGTGAGGGAATTTTATAGCAGGCGCGCATCCATGCCATGACCAGTTTCACCAGTTCAGCCGCCAGTTTGCCCAGTCTACAGCTAAATCCTCCAAACCCCCCTGGTTCTTTAGCCTGCACTCCCCCCCACTTAACCCAGACCCCTCAAACACCTCAGAGATGCCTGGAAATAGTTTTCGTAAGACTTAGATCTCCTCCATTGCAGAAGTAACTTTACGCTCAGATATACTTGGGCATGCAAGTTGCTTGCGCGCACATCTCTTGGCCCCGCCCCGGAACATCCAAACCTGCCCATGCCCTACCATATTTTTTCCTGATGCGAGATATTTGCTGATCGGGACTTGTGCGCGCATGTGGGCGGCTTATAAAATCAAGTGGATACGCGCATGTGCTAGATGCGTGCACATCTCCTGATTTTGGTGCACACCTGACTTTTAAAATTCACCTTTAAGCCTGCATTTTGTTTTATCTGATGTTTTAAATATTTTGTGTTTATTACATGTACACCATTTTGCATAATAAAGAAAGATGGTATATAAACACTTAAATTAATCGATCCTTTAAATGGTATCATTGCCTACAAAGTTCTTTTCAGGACCAGTACAATTACTATAGATAGATGGGATGTATCAGCTGTGTTCAACACTATTAACTGTAACATCTTGTTATGTCTGAGGTCATTTGGAATAAGTGTTTTAGAATGGTTTTCCTTATTTCTGTCGCATTGACATGTTGAGATTCCTGGCCACGGTCGGTCACGGCCGGGCTCTCCTTTACCTTCGGGTTCGCCCTCAGCAACGCAGCCTGCTCCGCTCCATCTTGCTCCATGTCGGGCCCTACTCTCGGCATTCTCTCCACGAGCAGCACGCCGCCAGCTGCATCGGGCTGTCCTGCCTCCTAGGCGCGCACGCATGCAACACGTCGGGATTTAAAGGGGCCGCGGCGGGAAACCTCGGCCAGGCCTCAAATCCCACTTCATCAGCTAGGGCCTATATAAGGCTCCTCCTGACCTTCCTGCCTTGCCTTGGCAACAGGTCTACTCTTTGAATGCTAGTTGCTGATCCTGCTGTTCCTGAGTTCCTCCCTGCCTGTTTGCTCCAGCTCTGTTCCTGTGTTCCTGCCTGTTCCAGCTCCATTCCTGCCTACCTGCCTGTTCCAGTCCGTTCCAGTGTTCCTGCCCTCCTGCCTACTCCAGCTCCGCTCCTGCTTCCTTGATCCAGTTCCTGCTTGCTTGAATCTCCGGTTTGACCTCGGCTTGGCTTCTGGTAATCTTCGTCTGTTGCCCGTCCTGATCCCTGCTTGTCTTCTGGCTCCTTCTGTCTTCCGCCTGCCCTGACTGCTGGCCTGCCGTCTCGTCTTGCACCTCAGCTGCCTGCCTTGACCCCTGGCTCATCTCCGACCACTCCAGTCTTCAGCCTGCCTCAACTTGGACTGTCCTACAGATTCCTCCTTGCCAGGAGACCCTCGCCTAAGTCCTGCCGGCCCGGCCCGGCACCCAAGGGCTCAACCTGCGGGGAACATGGGCTGGTAAAGGTGAAGGTCCCGTCTGGTCTCCTGGTTCAGTACTGCCTCCCGGCTACGTGCATCACTGCAGGCCTCCCTACAGTGAATCCTCCACACATGCTAGCCGGCCCAAGGGTCCACGTGCATAACACGATAGCAGCAGGTGAGGGCTGGCAACAAGAGTTTAACATGGAGAACATTAGAGTCATGTGTACCACAATGTTTGGCACTCCCTACTGTATTATTTAATTTATATTTACAATCACTTGGGAAGGTACTGTCTGCTCTGTGAGTACACTATTATATATATATATGCTAATGTTATTCGGTTTTGTGTAGCAGATAATTCCGGTGAAAGTCTCCCTGAAGACCTGCTTGAGCAGAGTTTCAGAACTGTAACTTGCTGGATGGCTGCCAATAGCCTCTATTTAAACTTGCAAAAATAGAGATTCAGAGGATAAGCAGAACATTGTTAGAGAGTGAATTAACTGTGACTGTTAATGATGTTAAAATTGATATGAAATGAAACTAGAGGTTTGGGAGTTCATTTGAACTCTCGTTTATCTCTTAAGACTCAGATAAAAAAAAAAGGCAGCCAAAATTGTATTTTTTTTAACTTTGGATAATATGGCTCTTGAGATATTTTATTTCCAGAGAAAACTGGTGGTGCAAGTATTGGTGTTGTTATATTGAGTATTGTATTTTGTTATACCTAGGGTTACCCAAGAAGCTGTTATTACAACTTGTTCAGAATGCAGCTATTTGAATGATTAGGGGAATGGGTATAGCGAAAGAGTTATTCCTTATTTGAAGCAACTGCATTGGTTCCCTACAGACTTTCAAGTCAAATTTTAAGTTTCTTGCATTGGTGCATACGGTCGTTATCAGTAAAAAGTCTCATTGTCTTCCTACATGGCTGGAAATATATGTCCCATCACAGGAATTATGCTCCTTAGGTCATAATCTGTTGGCTGTCTCCTCTTATAAATATTATAAATTGCAGGATTCGAGAGCCAGGCCATTTTCTTTTGCTGCACCATCCATGTTGAATGCATTGCCTAGTGAGTTACCAGGAGTGGATTGTTTAAAATTTAGAAAAAGGTTGCAAGATTTGAGGTTGATATTCAGAGCCACTTAACCAGCTAAGTGGCAACATCTGAATATCTGGCTACGTTCATCAGCCACTACTTAGCCAGATAACTATTTATCCAGCTAAGTGGTGGGCGTTTTGGGGAGGAGCTACTTACCTGGCTAACTTAACTGAATAAGTTACACCTGCTATTAAGCATCTCTAAAGTTATCCTGATAAATGTATCTGGGTATCCTCGATGGCATGGCTGAGCAGCTGAATATGCCAGCTAAGTTAGCCAGATTTGTTTATCCAACTAACTTCCCCAGCCAGCTGTCTTTTGAATAGCTACCTCTTTGTTTTTTGGACAGGTTTATGGGAGGCATTTAAATGTATACCTTTTAAACTTTTTGTTTTAACTACATTTTATGTGCTTGTTTGTTTTTATTGAATTCTTTTGTACTCCATTGAGATGAATTTTATTGGAATTTTTTCCAGATATAAGACTATTTAAATAATGAAATAAAAATAGTACTCAATCACATGCCATAACTGACATTACATATTTGTATTTTTTAGCCAATTCAAATTAGTGCTTGTTATAATGATTATTATACTTGCCATGACTTAGTAAGATGCTTATGTTTATAAAGCTACAACAATTTCTAAGTGATTTATTATCATGATGATCATGTTAATGAATGGTCCATAAACGATCTATGAACCTTTTACTATCTATTTTAGTCTACTTTCTGAAGGAAAAGAATGATTATGAGATCAATATGTGTGTGTGTTTCCCAAAATAACATTTTTGGTGTCTTTTCCACACCATATTTTTAGGATATGTCAAGGGGACATGAAGACTGTGACAGGGATATTTTATTTCATATCTATGCATATGTGTGCATCCTGGAAGCTAAGCTCCTTTTTGTTGTAATATATATTCTATTTTTTTCTGAATTTATACAGATATATTTATTTTTACTTTCTAAACAGTCTGGGATTTGTAGTCCTATTTTGGGAATATAAATGCAAGATGACAAATCCTAAATATACTTAATGCACTGGGTTAAATTCAGCAGCGATTCAAATGGGTCTCTAACAACATGGAAGTAGTTGTCAAGCCTGCATCACAAATCGCAGTCATTAACATGCACACAGGGTATTTTTAGTTTGTTTGCCTCTATTACTCCTGTCAGACTCTGAACTCTTTAGAACTGTTGCCTTGCAGCAATTAAGAGATCTGTCTTTCAGCCTAATTGCAGAGAAGGGATGGATGAACTGTGAATCAGTAATGGCCTCTGCTCAGCAAGGCTTGCTTATGAAACACCCTGACTCCAAGCAGAAGAAGAAGAAGCTGGAAGTCCCTGCATTGCTTTTCAGTAAGACATTGCTCAAAGCACAAGTGGTTAATCAAACCCTTAATTTTACTTTCTTTGTAAATTCAAGATGACATAAAACCCAGTAATGATTTTAATTATGTTACACCGTGACCTCAATACGAAAGGTGGGGTTCACTTCCAAGCAGCGGGGAACCTTTACTTCTAGGACCTTGAGGAGTATTGTCAGAAGAACAATCTTCACATGGCCAACAAAATATCTTTACTGTAACAAAATGTCTGCCACAGAAATGATTTAACAGACTGTGCATTTACTGGGTGAAGAATCAGTCGCAGGACCAGTTCTTCCATTAGGTGAACTAGGCTGTTGTCTAGGACGACAAGTTTTATGGGAGCGGCTAGAACCCTGGAAACCCCCAAGTACTGCCTACTCACTTTTAAGACACAACATCACAGAAGAGGAGGGAATGGATGCTGGATAAATGTAGGGGGTAGAAACAGAAGAAGCTGGGGGAGCTGTGGAGAGAGAGAGAGAGAGAGAGGATTTGGGGTAATGCATAAAGAGGGCAAAGAGATTGGAGTGATACTTCTGTGCTGAGCAGGGAGTGAAGGAAATGTAACCCTTTGTTGGGGAATTCAGTTAGTGTAGCTGGGTTCAAATAAGATTTGGATAAGTTCTTGGAGGAGAAGTCCATTAACGGCTATTAATCAAGTTTACTTAGGGAATAGCCACTGCTATTAATTGCATCAGTAGCTTGGGATCTTCTTAGTGTTTGGGTAATTGCCAGGTTCTTGTGGTCTGGTTTTGGCCTCTGTTGGAAACAGGATGCTGGGCTTGATGGACCCTTGGTCTGACCCAGCATGGCAATTTCTTATGTTCTTATGTAAAGGCACACAAACTAATTTTCTATTTCTGGAGCTGCTCCGGCTAACACTTTCCCCTCTCTCTTTGTCCCAAGGGGTGGGTCCTTCTTCCTGAATCTCAGTGGCCTGAGACTTCTCTGAAGAAGAAGTCTGTGTTGAATGGAAAACTGCATGTTCCAGCCCTGTTTTCCAGTGAGATGGGGTGAAGAAAAAAAAAAATTCCCCACAAGCAAAATGGGAATGTCTTCTATTTTTCAAAAAATCTCTCTGCCTGGTGCCTGCCTTTTCTAGGGAGTAGAAAAAGGCTCTTGCCCTTTAGGTCCAGGGGTGGTTTTCTCCAAAAGGGGTCAAGGTTTAAACATCAGTCCCAATCTCATAAACTAGGATAACTTCTAGCCATCAAACATCTCATGCTGAGTAGTGCTGTCACTAGTGGTTGCCTCCCCTAGGGAGTTGAGGTTAATCACAAGTCTCCAGCCCCTAGTCCCGAGATTGGGTATGTCCCTCTCCAAGGAAAACCAAGGGTTTCCCCAAAATGAAAATGCAAAAGGAATCTGGTAAAAATCTATCTCGTCCAAAAATGAGGTAGGACCTCTCAGACAGGGAGTGTACTGAGGGGAACCTCCTCTAAAAAAAAAAGACAACCCTTAAATTGGGCTAGAGGCCAAACTTTGAAGAGGAACAGAAAAGAGTTACTTGCCTCTCCAAGGACTAACTAAAAATGACCACACCAAATTTACTAATCCCCTCACTAAATTACCCTGATATAACCAATCAGAGTCCTCCAGGTTGGGAGGGGCTGAAAAGGAATGGAAGTTTCACTGAGCTGTTATTTTTGTGGTAAAGGACATGGGGCCATCTAGTGGCAGATCAGGGGGTCTGCTACAGGAACAAAGAAGAGCATGCTGTGAGGGAAAAGAAGAAAGATACTGGATGGGCAGAATGAGAAAGGGATGCAGGGCACTGTGGATAGGAGGCAAATTGAGGGATGCAGAGCAGAGAGTGAGAGGTGGATGCTGAGTGGGATAAGAGTGGGATAAGAGAGGGGAATGATGTACCAGAGTGGCTGCCAACAGGCTGGTGTGTAAGGGTGAGGGCACAAGATTGAAGGTTTGCCTAGAGACCTTTATGCTCTTGCACTGGCCCTGATCAGTTGTCATCATTCACACATCCAACAGTATAAACAGACAGATTTTCTCTTTTCACTGTGGTAGGTCCTCCAACTGATTGTTAGGGAGCTCCTATACCTTTTAGGGGGCACTCCAGGTTCCTGCAATCCTGTGTAGATGCACTTTTGCAGGAAATTCCTGTCTTTCCAGCATGAAGAATCATTCTGGCATCTTGTTACACTGCTGTGTGAGTCCAAGATCCTTTGTGGACAACCCAGTTGGAACTCTCCTACTTCTCTCTTTCCTACTTGTTCTCGAGTTTAGGACACTAACATTGATATGTGTCTCAATTATGGATGCTAGGCAGACTTCCTGTCAGTAAGGGCCCTCACAGGGCCATGTTCTTCTCTGCTCTAGCTGCTGCCTTGAAGGCTGCATGACGCAGCAAGGCCAGTCCTATAAGAACATCCCTCGATGCCTCGTCATCGAATCACCTCAGCTCCTTGTTCCTGCCAACCTTGTGCTTGTTCTTGTTACTGTGTGGCCTTCTTGGACTTCTTGACTTGCTTTCATGTGGTCCTAGTGGCTTTCTTGTCTTGTTTTTTTTCCATGTGGCCTTAGCAGTATTCTTGCCTTGTTTCCAGTGTGGCCTGTGTAGGCCTTCTTGCCTTGCCTTGTTCCCAGTGTGGCCTCTGTAGGCCTTCTTGTCTGGACCTGTCTTGCCCTTGTTCCCTAATCTTAGTCTGGGCCTCCCGGTGGCCCTCCTTGTCTGTCGCTTGTTGTGCCTTGTTTTGTATTTACTTTGTCTTACCATCGGTTCCTGTTTGCCTGTGTCTGTATATACCTTGCCCTATTCCTGTGGACCTCCCTGTGACCCTCCTGCTCTGTACATCTTTTGTCTTGTCTGTGTTTCTGTGTGGCCGGTTTAGACCTTATCTTATTGTGTTTGTTCCTATGTGCCTTGCCTGTCTGTTTGTTTGTCTGGTTCCGTGTTGGCCTCTCAGTGCCCCTCCTGTTCCTGTGGGCCTCCCAGTAGCGTTCAGGTGTGTTGTCTAGGCTCCCAGGGGCCTACCCTATCTCTGTGTTCCTGGTCTTGCCCAGACCTCCCGGAGGCTTAGGTAGTCTTTCTAGATCCTGTCGTGCACCCCTGTTACAGTTTAGCCCATTTTTTATCCTGTTCCTGCCTGTGTATTTTCCCTGGCTCCAGCCTTGTCTCTGTGCTCTGGCCCTGTCCAGCCTTGCCTCCCCATCCAGCCTTGTTCCCCTGACCTGCTTTTGCCTTGGTCTTCCCAGTCAGCCTTCTCTGGACTGATCTTCGTTGCTAACTTGGCCATCTCTGGACCTTGCCTCTGTTTGATCATTGCTTGTCCTGATCTCTGCCTGGACACTGACCTTGCCTGACTGCTGCCAGCCCTGACCTCAGCCTGTCATGCTAGATAAGTCCTACCGGCTGCTAGAACCTTCAGGCCCATCCCAAGGGAGAGGTGGCTGGACAGGCAGAGCTCTGTACTGCTCCTGCTGGGGGAATATCAGTAACCAGTCTGCATGGCCGTGACAGTATGTTCGTTTAAACAATATATATTTGAAACCATCACCATCCACCTTCACATATTCTTTATATGAATTTAACAGTGTAGTGACCTTATATATATATTTTTTTTTTATAAGTAGTGGGTTCAAGTTTGTTTTGATAGTTTTATAATAATGATGTCAGATCAAGTTCCTCATTCATACCCTTCGGGGACATGGTCCTTAAAGTGTATATCCAAAAAGCTTCACGATAATTTAATTGTGATCCTATATCACTGCCCTGAATAGTACTTTGTATTTGTTCAATAATTGTCCATTTTAAATCTATAAAATTGTGATCTAATTCTCACAATGTTGTACAATTGATGCAGTTAATTTCATTGTCTTCATTCGAGATTTGTGTTCAGTCAACCTCAAGCACATGAAACGCATTGGGGTAGATTTTCAAAGGGTTACATCCGTACATGCGTAGGTTACGCGCATAACCCCCGAAAACCTACCCCAAACCCCCCTGTGCGCGCCGAGCCTATCTTGCATAGGCTCGGCGGCGCACGCAAGCCCCGGGACGTGCATAAGTACTGGGGCTTTCCTGGGGGGCGTGTCGGGGGCATGTGTCGCGGCCGGCGCGTCATTGGGGGTGTGTCGGGGGCATGTCGTGGCCGGCGCATCATCAGGGGCGTTCCGGGGGCATGGCCTCAGGAACAGCCCCTGGACCGGACCATGGCGCGCCGGCAGCCGGCCCGACACGCACAAGTTACTTCTGCCTCGGGCAGGCGTAACTTTCGCGATAAAGGTAGGGGGGGAATTAGTTAGGGCCAGGGGATGGGTTAGTTAGGGGAAGGGAGGGGAAGGTGTGTGGGGGTGGAAGGAAAGTTCCCTCCGAGGCTGCTTCAATTTCGGAGTGGCCTCTGAGGGAACGGAGGCAGGCTGCGCGGCTCGGCGCGCGCAGGCTGCCGATTTTGGGCAGCCTTGCGTCCGGATTTTAAAAGATACGCGCAGCTACGCGCGTATCTATTAAAATCAGGCGTACTTTTGTTTGCCGCATATGATCGCATATATTACATTAGTGGAAACACAATTTGGGGCGGATTTTAAAAGTGTTATGCGCATAAATTACGTGCGTAACCCTTAAAACACCCCCTGCGCGCACTGAGCCTATTTTGCATAGGCTCAGTGGCGTACGCAAGCCCCTGGACGCGCGTAAGTCCCAGGGCTTTGCTAGGGGGGGCGTGTCGGGGGCAGCGCGACGTTCGGGGCATTCCGGGGGGGCGTTCCGGGGGGTGTCTGGAATCCCCGCTGAACGACCTCCTGCAGTCGATCTCCTGCCGGCGCCATTTTCCGTACGGAAAACGATTCGCGGCAGGAAATCGCTCCCGGACCCCCGCTGGACCCCCAGGGACTTTTGGCCAGCTTGGGGGGGGCCTCCTGAACCCCACAAGACTTGCCAAAAGTCCAGCGGGTGTCTGGAACGACCTCCTGCAGTCGAATCGTGTTGGTCTATGGCCGCCGCCATTTTGCAAAATGGCAGCGCAGAATGGCGCCAGCTGAAGACAACACGATTCAATTGCAGGAGACCGTTCCGGACCGCCGCTGGACCCCCAGGTAATTTAAGGCATTTGGGGGGGGGGTTCGGGAGGGTGAGGGATTTAATTTAAAGGGTCGGGGGTGGGTTTTAGGGTGTTTTAGTGTGCCGGTTTTCCTGCCCTCCCCCTTCCCCCGATTTACGATTTTTTGACGATAAATCGGGGGAATTGGTATTGTATCGTGGCCCTAACGATTTTTGACGATTTAAAATATATCGGACGATATTTTAAATCGTCAAAAAACGATTCACATCCCTACCCCTTTGTGCATGATCTTCTTTTAATTCTATATCCCATCACTGGATCTTGCCACATATAACCCTCAATGGTATTCTGATACCACATACACTGTCCACATTTGAAATGCCCACATTCTTCCACAGCCTGTGATTGTTCTTTCAACCATGAATGAACCACTATCTCTTATGTTTAATCCACATGAACAGGCCATTAAAGGGGGTTTACAGAACACCTCATGTAGGGCGAAATGTGCCAATGTCTTTTGATGGCAGATGTGATCACTGACACTGCAGTGATCTGTTTTAATACACAAACCAATTGAGACTGATCTTTTGTAGGTTTCTACTGTAACTTCAGCACTTCAAAGCAGATTACATTCAGGTACATTATAATTTTTCTTGTTATAAAAAAATATCTTTGGATCCCACCAAATCTTTAGTTTGTTAGATTACAATGAAAGTTTAACAGGATGGTCATTTAAAATCTAGGGAATTTACTTTTTTCAATAAATCTTGTCCAAATATACCCACTTTTTATATTCTTCATTGGTTAGCCCTTGGGTAGACCTATTGTGTCCACAAATGATACCTTTTGGAACCTTTATCTTAATTTGTTCTATTTTTTAAACCATTTGTCAAACAGACACCATCATATATTAAAGACATTACTCATTTTTTAATGATTTTAGATGTAAATTCCTTATACACCTCGATTTCATAGCATGATACTTTAAAAGTAATTTATGATCATGTAGAATCTTGAGTTATAATGTTCCATCTAAATTCATTGTTAATTTGTCTTCCATTGCTGTTAAAAAAAAAAGTTTTTTTTATTTTTGATGAGCAACTTTACTTTCAGATTTCTGGAGCAGCCAGGGTGCCCCCATGGTTCCGTCTTTGGCAAATCTGTTTATGGCTAATTTTGAAAAGGAATGACTAACTGTTTCTTCTTTTGAAGAAACAATTTTCATGTGGAAAAGATTAAACTATAACTTTTTCTTTTATGGAAGGGTACAGAAAATGAACTTAATTTCTTTCATTTGTGGTTAAATTCTTATAATTTGAACATACAATTGTCTTATAGCACAGTGGAAGTTTCATTTTTAGATGTGCGCATAACAAGAATAGGTTGGGTCAATTTAATACTACTGTTTATAAAAATCCACAAATTGCAATTTCTTTTTATCTGTTCTAGTGCACACCCTTGATTATTGAAGGATAATTTGCCTTTCTCTTAATTTTTATAGTTTAGATGCATCTGTTTGGATCTCCAGGACTTTAAATAGAGATCATAGTTGCTTGCTTGCTAAAGATTTATTGGAAGGATGTTATCCTCAGAAAATTACTTAAAAGGCTTATAAAACAGTCTTATATTCATCTAGAGACTCTTTACAACAGCTCATTTAAATCAAAGATGTAATGAGGATGTGTTTTGCAATATAGATATAGTGCAGTCTCATAAAAAATGAGTGATACTGTGCGTAAGCACGGGCCATTATTGACTTTATAGTCCTGTTTTGCTAAATGTCATTTGCATTTGGTTTATACGAGGGGCCTAATTTGAAAGATCTTTTAAGCCATTCACATTTTTCATTTAAGACACATAACAATCAATTTCATATACAGATGTTATTAGTCTCTATAAATGCAGTCATTGTTAAGCCTGCATGGTCATTCAGCAAACAAAAGTTTCCACTCATCCAACTGCGAAACAGGACTTCATTTTACATAATTTTACCACTTGTGTTTCAGCTTTTGTAGTATATGTTATTATATGTTCTTGTTTAAAATTATATGTTGGAAAGTCAAAACAACTCTTGCATAAGTATTTTTGAACTTAAGAGCTGCCTACAAAATCAACAATGGGAGGCTCCCATAGTGACCCCATTGTTTAAAATATTCTTATAGGTTTGCCAATCTCCATTTTCTAGTTATGGATAAAGTTCTTAAGAATGAAAGAGGTGAAGATCATGACTTAGAATTATGTAAGCGCAAAGAAAGATGGATTTTTAAATTAAACAGGCTGGAATCTGCAGGTCTGAATTCACATTCTGAGTAGCATTTATTCTTATGAATTAATTCTAAATGCCTGTCTAAATGTTTTCAGATAGGATATCTCAAGCCATGTGATTTGTGTAACCAATGAAATGTGTCCTCTATGCTCTATGATTGGTTCTAAGTGCTTGAAAGTTTCTATATAAAGATCTATGCCACAGTTGTGAGTTATATTCATACTAAGAAGAGATGATAGATATTTGTCTCTGCAAAATGTGTTTTATATCAGTTTGCACTTGAAAAGCAAGATTTTTTTATTGAAGGGGTATTTTTATTTTGCTCTTTGGGAATATAATAATGATTATGATTGTCACTTTTGCTCGAAAGTTAGTTCCTGACATAGTCCTTCTTTGGCAAAACATTGGCCATGTCAGACCATTTTGACTGCACTAAAGAAATTCTTGTGTGATATTTAAAATAAGTTTTCAGCTATTCAAGCTTTTCTCAAAAGTATTGTTAAACAAAAGTAGGTTTTTTATGACATGATTATTTCTAGCCAAATAGGATATTTATTCTATTTCTCACAGGCTTATGAAGACTTTGTCCTCCTTTGTATAAATTTATTTATATTGTTCAGATGCTTTATAAAAAGGTACTATAAAAGCATTGTAAATCTCTCATTTGCATTCATTAAGTAGTGCTGCTACTTGCAATAACAGGACACCGTAATGTACAGAAAACTTTTGTGAAAAAGAAAGGACAATTGTTTTACCACCTTCATTATATAAACATAGAGTATGTCGGCAGAAACGGAGCAAACAGTCCATCCAGTCTGCCCAGCAAGCCTATGGTAGCATTTGCTGTGCCAAACAGATCACCCCGATCCTTAGCTTCCCAAACCGTCAAAGTCAGGACCCTTGTTGGTTGCTGTCTGAGTCCAATTCCCCATTATCTCTTGCCATTGAAGCAGAGAGCAATGTTGGAGTCAAAAGGATCAGGCTTATTAGTCAAGGGTAGTAACAGCTGCATTGGCAAGTTACTTGTTTTCTCAGACCATAAAATTCAATGTCCTTGTTGGTTGCTGGCTGAATCTAATTCCCCTTTTCCCCCTGTCATTAAAGCATACAGCAATAATGGAGTTGCATCAACAATATGAAGCCTTATTGGTTAGGGTAGTAACCGCCACACCAGCAAGTTATGCCCAAGTACTCTTTTCATCCTCTAGCCCAGCAGTTCTCAACCAGTATGTCGCGACACACCAGGGTGTCGCCAAGCACATGCAGGTGTGTCGCCATACTTCCCGGTCCCCCACTGCTCCCCCTACCCGAGTGAAATAGGTCCTCCGCCCGGGCTTAAAATGCTGATAGCTCAGGCAGAACGCAGCAGGACAGCTGGAGCAGTGGCACCAGCATGTCCTCTTCTTCCCGCCCCCCTCCTCGTGGCCCAGAAGAGGAAGTGGTGAGCAGCAGGTGCGTGCGCGGGAAGAAGAGAGCATGCTAGTGCGGGCAACATTGGCCTGAAGAAGAAAAGAGAGGCGCAGCCTGAAGAATGAGCAGCACAGCTCGGAGTAAAACGAGGAAGAACGTCAACCCCCGCAGCCCAATGGTTTCTTTTTTCCGTGAGGGTTGGAAGTGGAGGAGGTTGCTGCTGCCGCTAGTTGGGGGGGGGGGGGGGGGGGGAGTGAGTAAATGAGCAAGCATGTGTGTTTGAGATCCTGTGTGTGTGTGTGTGTTTGTGTGTGTGTGTGTGTGTGTGTGTGTGAGATAGCATGTATGTGAATGATTGAGAGCCCCTGTGTATGTGAAAGAGAATATGTATGTGATTGCGAGCCTGTGTGTGAGAGATAGCATGAATGTAAGTGTATGATTGAGAACCTGTATGTGTAAGTTTGTGATTAACCTGTTTGTGTGAAAGTATGTGTGTGTGATTGAGATCCTTTGTGTGTGAGAGAGATCATGTGTATAAGTAAGAGAGAGAGCATGTGTGTCTGTGTGTGATTGAGAGCTGGTGTAGGTGAGGGAGCATGTGAGTATGTGATTGAGAGCCTGTGTGTAAGTGAGAGAGTGAGCATGTGTGTCTGTATGTGACTGAGAGCTGGTTTAGGTGAGGGAGCATGTGAGTATGTGATTGAGAGCCTGTGTGTAGATGAGAGAAAGAGAGAGTGAGCATGTGTGTCTGTATGTGACTGAGAGTCTGTATGTGAGAGAAAAAGACAGCATATATGTGTGCGATTGAAAGCCTGTACCTGTAAGCGTGAAAAGACAGACAGCATGTGTGTAAACATGTAATTAAGAGCCTATATAAGTGAGAGAGAAAAAGCATGTTTATATGTGAGCGATTGAGAACCAGTGTGAGAGAGAGGGGAGAAAGTTGCAAGCAAACCATCCCTCCCCCTGCTAATTCAAAACAATCTCAGGGCACCTGGATATCAAACGTTCCCAGGTATGCAGAGCAAAACATTTTTTGTATCCTTATTATTTTTCATTATTGGGCCTTTGTGTCTGCTATTTTGAAATATTTTATTGGCATCTAAAAAATTTTTATATGAGTTTTTAATTACTGGATATTCCATTCATCAGCTGTTTTGAAATAATCTGTTCTTTTTGTTAGTATGGTTTTGCTGCTATTGATTTTATATTTCTTGATTTGTTTTATGAAGACTGCTGATGTATCTTTTTTTCCATTATTACACTGCATATAGACACTCTGGCTTGTTGCGGTTTCCATTTCAATTTTTGTCTGTATGCTTCTAGTTATGCGTTTTGGTCTCTTTATTCTTTGCTGGCATGTAGTTTCTGTGTAGGGCTCTATAGCAGCCTGACTTGGTCCGTTTTCCTAATAGGAGGTGTATTGATGTCTTAAGGCCTGGTGAAATATTTTCAGTGTTGCCTTTACTTAGGTAAGGTGTTTACTGTTTGAGTACTGGAAATTGATGCTGTTTTGGAGTGGGATGTTTACTATTTATGCTATTTCTGTTCAGACAGAATACGTATCTTTCCCTTGTGTCATTCTTAACAATAAAAATAATACTGGGCCTTTATTTTTTATTTCCACCGTGAATTGTAATGAGCAGTGTGACACACATGTGAGCGTGGTCTGTCAGGTGTGTCACGATGGGAAAAAGGTTGAGAACCACTGGTTTAAAGGTCCCTCCTCAGGTTAAGCAAGATACAATTTGATATAATCATTAACCAACCTCCAACCACCAATATTTATATAACAAATGTAGTGCCAAAAAAACAGATTTAACTTAACAAAAATTATAAAAGAGCTGAAAACCATGAACTGAATATGCTGAAGTGTCTCTAATATACAATAATTCCCATAAGACACTGACAAAATCAGTCGACTTAGCTCAAATAATGTGCTCCTGACGTGGCCAAGTTTCGGAAAATATCCTTCGTCAGGGGACCCGACATGGCCAAATGTACACAATTACTTCATCAGGAATCCAAACATGAAACTGCAATAAATAAAACCTTCTCATTTGATTGCAGGAAGAAATTATTTATGAATTTAATAGTGTAGTAACCTTATATATATTTTTCGATAAGTAGTGGGTGCAAGTTTTTTTTTATAGTTTTGTTTAGTATTCTCACTACAGTGGAGCATTTTTGTGTATTTTGGTTTGTCATCATTATTATAAAAGCAGGGTAATCAATTCATATAGGCTATAAATATCTCCCATGTTAAGTTGTTAAACAAAAGCTTCCTCCCTGCTGTGACTGGTTGATTTACTTACCTTGAATTTCATTGGTTGGTAGCAAGTCACAAGAGCAGGTATATAAGAGAAAGACACTTGAGGGTAGTTCAGAATGGCATTTATATACAAGAGCAAGAATGGCGCTTGGTGGTGAGATTATGAGTGACACAGTTTTGACAGCGTTTATGAGAGTGACATCCTCTGAAGAAAGACATTAATTTGAAACGCGGCCTTGTCGAGAGGGCAGTAAGCTTTATGGTCAGATTTTGGTGTGCCGTTTTAACAACATCAACAATGGAAAAATACGGACTTTCTTATTCTTTTTAGAAGATTTGGACTATTTTGTAGATAGTTTTATTATCACATTAAGTACATTGTAAAGATTTTTAAGTGAATGGGATGTGCACATTTTTTAAGTGCTTTATAAAATTAAGATAAATAAATTAAATTTATTGTTTGGAATATTAGAAAACATCAGCTCAATTGGAAGGACGTTGGCATTTAATGATTAAAATATACTATGATGTTCATTACTGGGTGGTAATTGACTATATATGAAATCAACAACATGTTCCATAAAATATTTTTTGTATAGATATAAAATTGTTTAAAACACAGGAATTAAGATTAACAATTTAAAATAATCAGTAAAATAAAACAATTTAAAAAAATAAGCGAACAAATCTTTGTGAGTTAGGAAGGTGTTAGGTTGTTTTTGATTCACTAATTGGAAACACCTTTATGTGGTGGAGTTTTGTTGGGTTGAAGTGCTGAAAGGCGAGAAGGGCACCCGATATGCTATCGGGTGCCCGGAGTAATATGGGCGCCAGGCACGATTTGTGCTGGCTCCCGAGGGGGAGGGGTGAGCTGTTGAGCACTGAAGGTGATGTCAGTGCTCGGCAGGGAAGCCCATTGGCTGACTAAATGACGAGGTTTGATTTCAAACCTCAGGGGGGAAAACGCGGGAACCTATTGTTTCCCCTGTCGTGGTTGCCTGGATGGGAGGAGCCTGTTGGGGGATGTATGAGGGGGGAGTAATGGTCAGAAACACTCTTCTGCCATTGCTCCCCAAAGCCGCTTCCCTCCCACCCACCCTCAAGTATATTGTTGTATTTGGGGTACAGGTTTATGTTAAAGAGGGTATGTTGTTGCAGCTTGGAGGGGGCGGGTTGCCCGAGCCAATAAGGTGGCAGAGTGGTCTTGTGTGGTACGGCGACCTGACAAGTATCAGGTCCGAATGGCAAGCAGGACAATTGGGTGCAGTTGTCCTGCGGGAGGCTCCTTGCTGGCCAGTGGTGGGAGCTGGTTTAACGACCCCTTGCTGGGGTTGAAGGGGGTTGAAGGGGAAGCATATGAATTATGCTATTGGTACAAGACTGGCAGGCCTGGACAGGTGTGCCTTGCTGGGGCATGGCTGGTACATTATGGGGCCTATGTATATAACGGTTAATTGAGCTCAGGCACCTGGAGTTATTGTTAATAAAGCTGCGGCCTGTTTGATCCCAAACTGGAGTCTGTGTTTTATTGTTGATGTAAGAGGTCGGGTGAAGGGAGAAGAGTCAGTCCTAGCTACCCATATTAAGAATATAAATCATATCAAATAAATAAGTAAGGGGTTGTTGGAAATATTTGAGGAGCAAAGACATTTGTTGAAAGGGGCCCACCAGTCAGTTCAATTCATAGCTGACCATAAGAACCTGGAGTATCTTAAAAATACAAGACATGCAAACAGTAGGCAAGCATATTGGTATTACTTCTTTGTCTATTTTCAGTTTATCTTGGCATACAGACTACACCCACAGAATAGAAAAACAAATATATTATTTTGGAAGGATGAAGATGAACCAGGAAAAAAGAACCAAAGCTCATCCTAAGAGCAGAGAATTTTATTAGGAGTACCCAGGAGACAGAACTTATTTCGGAAACAAAAATAGAATTCAAGATAGACCTCTTCTGCAAGATGCATGAAAAGCATCCGACAGACTCAGCCTACAAGGAGGGAGCATTATACCTGAAGGAAGAATTTATGTGCCGAATGGAAACCATGACTCAGAATGGACAGGACATGAGAAAATGAGGGAAGTAGTGGCCTACCAGACACTATGTGTCTGGCCTACCAGACACTACCAGACACTATGTGTCTGGTAGGCCACTACCAGACACTAATACATTTAAAGGAAGTTAGACACATTCCTACTCCCATAGCAACCTAAAACTTAACTATGAACTGATCAAAATTGAGATGAAGGCAGCAGTCCAGCAGCAAGAGGGGGGCTTCCCAGTCTTTTGCATCGAGTGTCACATGTATGATTTTTTACCCACCGGTGAGAAGTTGTACATGTGCATGCGATGCAAAGAGCTCCTGGCTCTCAGAGAACGAGTCCGATCTCTGGAGGCTAGAGTGGCAGACCTGGAGGAGCTGAGGCAGACAGAGAGGTATATAGATGAGACCTTCAGGGACATAGTAGTCAAGTCCCAACTTCAGACTGGCAGCCCTGGTGCTACCTTGGAGGAAGGTGGTCTCATAATGGGAGAGCACCAACCAGGTGTAGCAGGAAAGGATCCTGTAGCAAGGACCTGCTCTCTAGGTGATGCATTGTCCTTTCGCACTGAGGATATCTTCCCAAGGCCTACTGCCCAGGAGGGAAGGGTTAGGTCGGCCGTCATAGTTGGTGATTTGATTATTAGGAATGTAGATAGCTGGGTGGCTGGTGGGCGTGAGGATCGCCTGGTAACATGCCTACCTGGTGCGAAGGTGGCGGACCTCACGCGTCACCTAGATAGGATTTTAGACAGTGCTGGGGAGGAGCCGGCTGTCGTGGTACACACGTGGGCACCAACTACATAGGAAAATGTGGGAGGGAGGTTCTGGAAGCCAAATTTAGGCTCTTAGGTAGAAAGATTAAATCCAGAACCTCCAGGGTAGCATTCTCTGAAATGCTCCCTGTTCCACGCGCAGGTCACCAGAGGCAGGCAGAGCTCCAGAGTCTCAATGCGTGGATGAGACGATGGTGCAAGGAAGAGGGATTCAGTTTTGTTAGGAACTGGGGAACCTTTTGGGGAAGGGGGAGTCTCTTCCGAAGGGATGGGCTCCACCTTAACCAGGGTGGAACCAGACTGCTGGCGCTAACCTTTAAAAAGGAGATAGAGCAGCTTTTAAACTAGAACAAAGGGGAAAGCCGACAGTCGCTCAGCAGCGCATGGTTCGGAGAGAGGTATCTTTAAAGGATACTAATGATGCATTAGAATTAGGGCATCCCGACAGTGAGGTTCCAATAATTAGAAAAGTAGTCCAAGTGCCTGTAACTAAAAACTCACCTGACCTAAAAAATTCTAACTTATCCCTTTCAATTAAAAAGCAGAATGAAAATACAAACAAAAAACAAACTTTGAAATGTTTGTATGCTAATGGCAGAAGTCTAAGAAGTAAGATGGGAGAATTAGAATGTATAGCAGTAAATGATGACATAGACTTAATTGGCATCTCAGAGACATGGTGGAAAGAGGATAACCAATGGGACAGTGCTATACCGGGGTACAAATTATATCGCAATGACAGAGAGGAGCAGTCGGGAGGAGGTGTGGCGCTTTATGTCCGGGATGGCATAGAGTCCAACAGGATAAACATCCTGCATGAGACTAAATACAAAATTGAATCTTTATGGGTAGAAATCCCTTGTGTGTCAGGGAAGACTACAGTGATAGGGGTATACTACCGTCCACCTGGTCAAGATGGTGAGATGGACAGTGAAATGCTAAGAGAAATTAGGGAAGCTAACCAAATTGGTAGTGCAGTAATAATGGGAGACTTCAATTACCCCAATATAGACTGGGTAAATGTATCATCGGGTCACGCTAGAGAGATAACGTTCCTGGATGGAATAAATGATAGCTTTATGGAGCAATTGGTTCAGGAACCGACGAGAGAGGGAGCAATTTTAGATCTAATTCTCAGTGGAGCACAGGACTTGGTGAGAGAGGTAACGGTGGTGGGGCAGCTTGGCAATAGTGATCATAATATGATCAAATTTGATTTAATGACTGGAAAAGGAACAGTGTGCAAATCCAAGGCTCTCGTGCTAAACTTTCAAAAGGGAAACTTTGATAAAATGAGAAAAATTGTTAGAAAAAAACTGAAAGGAGCAGCTACAAAAGTAAAAAATGTCCAAGAGGCGTGGTCATTGTTAAAAAATACCATTCTAGAAGCACAGTCCAGATGTATTCTACACATTAAGAAAGGTGGAAAGAAGGCAAAACGATTACCGGCATGGTTAAAAGGGGAGGTGAAAGAAGTTATTTTAGCCAAAAGATCTTCATTCAAAAATTGGAAGAAGGATCCAACAGAAGAAAATAGGATAAAGCATAAACATTGGCAAGTTAAATGTAAGACATTGATAAGACAGGCTAAGAGAGAATTTGAAAAGAAGTTGGCTGTAGAGGCAAAAACTCACAGTAAAAACTTTTTTAAATATATCCGAAGCAGAAAGCCTGTGAGGGAGTCAGTTGGACCGTTAGATGATCGAGGGGTTAAAGGGGCACTTAGAGAAGATAAGGCCATCGCGGAAAGATTAAATGATTTCTTTGCTTCGGTGTTTACTGAAGAGGATGTTAGGGAGGTACTCGTAATGGAGAAGGTTTTCATGGGTAATGATTCAGATGGACTGAATCAAATCACGGTGAACCTAGAAGATGTGGTAGGCCTGATTGACAAACTGAAGAGTAGTAAATCACCTGGACCGGATGGTATACACCCCAGAGTTCTGAAGGAACTAAAAAATGAAATTTCAGACCTATTAGTAAAAATTTGTAACTTATCATTAAAATCATCCATTGTACCTGAAGACTGGAGGATAGCAAATGTAACCCCAATATTTAAAAAGGGCTCCAGGGGCGATCCGGGAAACTACAGACCGGTTAGCCTGACTTCAGTGCCAGGAAAAATAGTGGAAAGTGTTCTAAACATCAAAATCACAGAACATATAGAAAGACATGGTTTAATGGAACAAAGTCAGCATGGCTTTACCCAGGGCAAGTCTTGCCTCACAAATCTGCTTCACTTTTTTGAAGGAGTTAATAAACATGTGGATAAAGGTGAACCGGTAGATATAGTATACTTGGATTTTCAGAAGGCGTTTGACAAAGTTCTTCATGAGAGGCTTCTAGGAAAAGTAAAAAGTCATGGGATAGGTGGCGATGTCCTTTCGTGGATTGCAAACTGGCTAAAAGACAGGAAACAGAGAGTAGGATTAAATGGGCAATTTTCTCAGTGGAAGGGAGTGGACAGTGGAGTGCCTCAGGGATCTGTATTGGGACCCTTACTGTTCAATATATTTATAAATGATCTGGAAAGAAATACGACGAGTGAGATAATCAAATTTGCAGATGACACAAAATTGTTCAGAGTAGTTAAATCACAAGCAGATTGTGATAAATTGCAGGAAGACCTTGTGAGACTGGAAAATTGGGCATCCAAATGGCAGATGAAATTTAATGTGGATAAGTGCAAGGTGATGCATATAGGGAAAAATAACCCATGCTATAATTACACAATGTTGGGTTCCATATTAGGTGCTACAACCCAAGAAAGAGATCTAGGTGTCTTAGTGGATAACACATTGAAATCGTCGGTGCAGTGTGCTGCGGCAGTCAAAAAAGCAAACAGAATGTTGGGAATTATTAGAAAAGGAATGATGAATAAAACGGAAAATGTCATAATGCCTCTGTATCGCTCCATGGTGAGACCGCACCTTGAATACTGTGTACAATTCTGGTCGCCGCATCTCAAAAAAGATATAATTGCGATGGAGAAGGTACAGAGAAGGGCTACCAAAATGATAAAGGGAATGGAACAGCTCCCCTATGAGGAAAGACTAAAGAGGTTAGGACTTTTCAGCTTGGAGAAGAGACGACTGAGGGGGGATATGATAGAGGTGTTTAAAATCATGAGAGGTCTAGAACGGGTAGATGTGAATTGGTTATTTACTCTTTCGGATAGTAGAAAGACTAGGGGGCACTCCATGAAGTTAGCATGGGGCACATTTAAAACTAATCGGAGAAAGTTCTTTTTTACTCAACGCACAATTAAACTCTGGAATTTGTTGCCAGAGAATGTGGTTCGTGCAGTTAGTATAGCTGTGTTTAAAAAAGGATTGGATAAGTTCTTGGAGGAGAAGTCCATTACTTGCTATTAAGTTCACTTAGAGAATAGCCACTGCCATTAGCAATGGTTACATGGAATAGACTTAGTTTTTGGGTACTTGCCAGGTTCTTGTGGCCTGGATTGGCCACTGTTGGAAACAGGATGCTGGGCTTGATGGACCCTTGGTCTGACCCAGTATGGCATTTTCTTATGTTCTTATGTTCTTATGTCATCAACAGAATCTTCTGGTGATTGTGCAAAGACATTAAATAATACATTGCATCTTGTGAGATATATACAAGGAATAAGATTCCTTAAGAGAAATTGCAAGGACTATTATATCCAATGCTCAAGCCAAATAAGCCCTGAGAGTGGATAACCATGGATTTCCTCAGAGAATTGCCCAAGACACAAGGAATGACCATGACTCCAGTAAGAACATAAGAACATAAGAAAATGCCATACTGGGTCAGACCAAAGGTCCATCAAGCCCAGCATCCTGTTTCCAACAGTGGCCAATCCAGGCCACAAGAACCTGGCAAGTACCCAAAAACCAAGTCTATTCCATGTAACCATTGCTAATAGTGGATGGCATTATGAAGATGGTCCATTTTGTTCCAACAGAAAAACTTCCAATAGTTCTCACTATGTCAGAGCTCTTTCTAAAGGAAGTGGTGCATTTGCTTGGACTTATGGAACAAGTGGTCTCAGAAAGGGGCTCCAAGTTCACTTCTTGTTTCTAGCAGGAAGAAATGAGACTGCAGGGCGTACAAATATAACTGTCCTGTTGTTCTGCCGTCTCAGTGTATTTAAATATATGTATATATGTTTCCTTTTTATGCTACCACTCTGTATCATCTCATTGATGTTGTAGGTTTGGCTTTTCTAGATGCTGTAGAGCTCTCCCTCCTGATTGGTTATCTTTTGAATGATTCTGATCTCCTTATTAGATCTTTCCTGTTTGGCATTGTCTCTGTCTGTTTTCTCTTCTCTGCTCTCATTGGTCCTTTGCTACTAGGAATACTGGGACAATTTGCTTCCTGTAATTTCCTTCAGTTGGAACTGGGCTCTTTGCATGAAATGGCAGTTACTACTTTTAAGAGAAACATGGGCGTAACCTGCACAGAGTGGCAGTTACTATCTTAAAAAGCTTGCTGGGCAGACTGGATGGACCATTTGGTCCTTTTCTGCTGTCATTTCTATGTTTCTATGTATCTGAAATGCTTTCTCAATTATGAGCAAAGCAATTGGAAATTGTTATTGCCAGTAGTGGAGTTCATGTACAACAACGCTATCCATACCACATCCTGGCACACCCACTATTTTGGAACGAATACCCTGATAATGTGGGGGTTTCAACTCGGCATCTGAATACACAAATGCCCACAGAACAGCTGGACCAGAACTTTATAGGCCCTTTTCTGGCTGAAGGACAAATCAATCCTGTAACCTTTAGAGTTAAATTGTCACTTTCACTCCATATAGACACGGTATTCCAGATATCATTAAACAATATTAGACCCAAAAAATGAAAATGTAAATGTGAAATTTACCATGCTACGCTCTGTTGAATTATCTTGCATTTGCTTAATACAGGGGTGCTCAAACCGGTCCTTGCTTCCCCCCCCTCCCCCATCAGTTGGGTTTTCAGGATATCCCTAATGAATATGCTTGAGAAATATTTGCATACATAGGAGGTAGCGCACCACTTAGGAGCCTTGATACCTAGTCCTTGCTGTGAGTTGACCTCGATCCTGAAACTCAGACTAGTCGCACAGGTATGCAGCCTGGAACTGACCGCCTATATCTCAGTCAAGTCTGATCGCCTGTGACAAAGTCATTATCATTGTCAGCAATGGACTAATAATACGTATAAATATTAGAGACAGTTTTTCCCTAAAGGAAATTAGACAAGAAATGGAGTCAGCTGATGACCACAGTGTTAATACCTGTGAGGTTTAATGCATTCTTCCTAATGTGTAAAAATTAAATACATCTCCTGAAGGGTAGTTAAATGTCCTTCATGAGGAGGAACATGTTAATGTGTGGCAATGGGCCCAGAGAATCAAGCCTCCAACCCCCAGAAGAATGGGTCTCCTGGCCCCCTACCACAGGAGAAAAGATCAGGCCTCTGGGTCCCCCCCACCACCACCATCACCTCTAACCCCTGTAACAAAGACTGGACTCTGGGCCCAGCCCTGTATCACTCTCTCTAATCCCCTGAAAGAAGAGAGGGCCTCAGGGCCCAGCCTGCAACTCTCTCCCCAGGAAAAGCCTGGCAGTGTTGGTAATGGGGCTGCCAGGAACAGCTCCCAACCCCAAACCATCTCACTCACCCCCTCAGGCTCCATCTAGGTTTTTACCGGAGGTAATGGCTCTTCAGGTGGGTTAATTTTGCACGCACCTTGAAAGGAATGCACTTCACTCATAAGTCAGGATATATTGGGTATGATCTCAGCCTCTCAAATTTACTGCTAATGGCCTTCTTAATATTTAGTTATTTATTTATTTTTTAAAATGTCTAATTCTCACGATCCTGCGTTCTCAGTGGAGAGCAATAAAAACATGCATAATCACATTGGTCTGTGCATTAAATTATAAGAATAGAATTAAGGCATAATACTTGCATTGTGCCGAAGACAACGTCCTCCTCTTTCTTTCAATTTTTGAGGTGCCCTCTTTGTAAATCCTCTTGATTTAAATATAGGGTTTGTGGCACAAAAATAGCAATACATTGTCTCCTTTTTGTCTTCAGGGGTCCACATAACGGTATCTCTTTCTCTTAATTTTTTCATTAAATTCTGTGGTCTGTCAACTGCTGCAGTGGGTCCATGAACAAGTTCACCATGGCCTAGAGCAGCACCAGGATTGCCATCTTCAGCTGAAGGGTCTGTATTATTGCTCCACCATCATTAGCTCTAGTGCTGAAACTAAGGGTGGGCATCTTTTTATCCTGGGCATCGTGCAGCCAGTATGAATTTTTTCTTTTGCTTTCCTGTCATGCTTTAATAGTAGTGTTAACCTTGCTGAGATTTACTCCAGATGTTATACAATGAGGTCACCAAGAGGGAGTTAGTTTCCCTCCTGCCAGCAAAGCTGCAAATTCAAAATAGTGCCGCCTGACCTTGTGCTATATACGATCTGCAGGGGACAATGCAGAAGGTGGCGATGTTAAAATTGATACATTCAGTTTTTTGTAGCCATTTTAGTGCCGCAGTGTTGTGCGTTTAATTAAGTTGGCACACTGGGCTTTAACGCACAATGTACCGCCCATGTTAGAAGCAACAGATAATGTACATTATACAGCTGGCTGGATGCAGGTTAGTACACAGGCCACCTTTAGTTTGTTCGGTCTGTCCTCATGGTTACAGTTCCCTTTTCATGTAGCACAGTTCTCCTTTGTATACCACCATGTACGTTACCTGGTGTGATCACCAAATTTGCAATCAAATGAGGAAAGCCTAATGCCTGGCTGTAAATCCTACTTTTGCCACTGACACTCTTTGTGGCCTTGGCTGCTTTGCCATCCATAATCATCCACTAGGTGTTTGGCAATGTTAGCCAGATAAACGTATCCAGCTAACTTTGGCAGGACATTCAGCAGTGCGGCTGTGTCGCTGAATATACTGTATCTGACTATCTTAAAGTTTATCTGGCTAACTTTAGGACTGCTCTACTGCACAACCAGAGTCAGCTGGATAAGTTATCAGGCTAACTCTGAATTATCAGTGTTAGCAGGTTAACTTATCCAGCTAACTTAACTCAGCCCAGAAATGACTCCAAAACACCTCCAAGTTATCCAGCTAAGTTTAATCTGGCCAAATACTTAGCCAGATAACTTTGAGGCGACCAGCCAAGAGCAATTTTCAAATCCTTAGCCAGACAAATGATGCCGAATTATCAACCTCTTTATCTCCCTTGATCAGTTGTCAAGGCTTTTGTCTTATAAATAAAAATGCTTATAAATAAAAATGCTTTTATTTATAGTGAAAAACTGTCAGCATTCTCATGTATTAATCCCAACTCTAGTACAAACTCAAATAGGCCAACTATTCTAAGGGGGTTGCCTCTCCCTTCTTCCTCGTGATCAAGATACCTACTCCTGAAGTTCCCGGGACCTCCCTTCCACCTCCTGGGCCTGCATGATTAATACTCAGTATAGGATCCTCCCTGGGAACATAGTTCCTTGCAGCGTTATGCCTTAAAGCTGGGCCGGACCAGATAACGGAGCTGGTCCTTAAAGCTGTTCAGAGGCTCTTAGGTACATGCTCTGTCACACTCCCATTTTCTCAAGTATCTACTTAGATTGCAAGCTCTCTAGGATATGGACTCATTGCATCTGTATGTAATTTATTGTAAATGCCAAAGCAACATTATTACATTTTTATGGCATTACGTTCCCTTTCACGAAGCCTTGTTGGCTGATTGCAGTCACTCCAACTTATTCTAAATGAGCTGTTATCCTTATTTTCTCTAATGCCTTACTAATATGCTGGTGAGACTTACCAGTCTGATGGTTTTACAAGATCCCAGAGTATCTTTTGTGTGATTATGTGATGGTGTGATGTGTCCTACTTTTTCAGGGGAAGAGACACTTAAATAAGGGAACTATTTTGAAGCCACGAGCTGGGCTTGGTTGCTGTATGGATGCTGAATTGCGCTGCACCCCCGCAGCCTTTTTATTTTTTTTAACTTGGATGCGATTATACAACCCCTGAATATCTCTATGCATAAATTTTCACCCACCTACGAACTTCTCACAAGTCAAAGCAAAAATACCTATTTGCAGTCTGGCTTAGAATAAATTTGAGCAGAAAGAGGGTCTTTCCCCATCTTTAATATATATGAGTCAGATTATGAGTGGGAGGGGTTTGGATCTGCAGAGCTGACCACCCCCTCTGTTCTAATCTATCCTATGGAGGCAGAGGTACATAGAAGCTGGGTAGGAAGCTCGTATCTTCTATGCAACGGCTATGCACTGAGTGAGGAAAGGGGAGTGGGGAGCTGAATACTAGCCTGTTATTGAAACTAATACTGCACAATTACTTTAAAAGAAAATACATTCATTTGAATTGTGGTGCTGCTGAAGAATCCTGAATGGTAGCTATAGAAAGACCTGATTTCACATAAAAAAGTGCATGAGATGATGGAAAGTAGAAGATCCACCACAGATCAAAAGGGAAACTAGGTTTTGCCGGACATGTGCTCAGAGGTTCTGGAGGCAAATTATCTAAACCGGGGCAGATTTACTAAGCTGTGCTAAAAATCAGCTACTATAACGCGTGTGTGGCCCTGCCTTGGCTTCACTAGAAAGGAGTTTGTGTGAAGGTGCAGCTTCTTCCATTAGAGGAAAGTCAGGAAAAGCTCAGTTAAGTGAGGGGTAAACTTCCTGAGCTGGTGAGAGAGGCTTTCCCCTAAGGGGATGGGCATTTTGGGTGTGATTTAGTGCTTCCACAAGGCTCCAGAGAGAGGAAGAGGAGGTTTCAGTGATTCCTGGCTGCTTCCAGAGTTTTAAGAATTGAAATGCTGAGAGGATGACAGTTCAGTCCTGCAAAGGAGCAGGGCTGGGAGTTAATGACAAAAAAAAAAAAGAAAGGAGGCTGGAGGAGCTGAGGAGTGTTTCCTGCCAGCAGGACCGGAGAGTCAGCCCGAAGGACCAGGACTCCACGAGCTATTCTGCCTGTCAGGGGAAGCCCATAGTTAAAAGTACATCAAGATATCCGAGGATTTGTGAGTTTCATGTCCGAAACAAAAAGAGAGAGGAAGAGAACTGATTTGGAAAATAATTGTAAAGAGCTCAAGCTGTTTAGAAATTGTAAGTTTCTGCCTGTTTTGTTTTTTTATGATTGGACTGTAGACTAAGTTTTTGCTGTGGTTTTTTTTTTTCACTGGAAGTTTGAGTAGTTTGATCTAAAGTTGACCATACAACGGAGGTGATGGGCCAGAGAGCCAAATTGGTGTCTCTTTGGTACCATCACTTGGCCCTAAAGTAAGTGAGGGAAGGCTCCTCACATTTGGCGTCTACAAAATCTGACACCCTAGACATTTGCTTATATTACCTAATGGCTAAATCTGGGTTTGGTGACATTCAGGAAGATGCAAGAACTGAAACACAAGTGAAGAGATGTGCGAGCACAGGTGGCCCATAAACTCTGCAGGATTACAAGGTGTGCCAGAAGTAAGAGGGAGTTTGTGGTGTGGAGTGGTGTCCCCATAGCTATCACTTCCTGTAGTAAGCACAGTATCTATTGCATTGTGACATTCTCCCCAACAGCATCCTTCACTGTCTCCAGGGTTAATTGCAACATCCGAGAAAAGTCCTGAAGATAATTATTCCTTTACATGTGCCTGTCTGATTAAGTAATTTGTAGGGTTAGAAACAATTGTGTCAAAGTAAAGAGGGCTAGGATAATGGCAAATACAAATGGATATGTAACCACTGGGTTTGTGACCCCCTCGCAGGACCCCCAAAGATCACACCTGAAATAAGGGTTTAGCTGTTACTTCTCATCTACTAATCTGAAAGTCCAGAATTCCCTGTCACGAGTGGGGTGGGGTGGGGAATATTGCTTCCTGGGCCATGAGCGTTATTCAGTAGTCAAATCCAGTATGAAAGTCTCTTGTATACAGCACTCATAAATCACACTGGAAGCAATTGGTGGCTTCCAACTTAAATTTTACTGATTAAATATAGAAATGTCCAATTAATGTCCCACAACATCAACAATCATAACACAGCCAGCTCAATTCCAGCTCTTTGTAATTATTTTTAACTACTGTTAACCTTTTCTTTTTCCCCTCCTCTCCAAGTTTATTCTTCCTTGTTATTTGTAACTGCTTTCTTCCGCACTATAGTTCTTGTTTGAAGTTTATTATGCACCCCTGTTTAACTGTAAACCAGCATGATGTGAGTATATCATGAATGCCGGTGTATAAAAATCTTAAATAAATAAATAAATAAAATGTGATGAAAATATTATGTCACAAGTTTTTGGTTTTTACAACTTTGGCTCTTCTAATAAATTAGTGACTTTCTGCTTCAGTTAATGTAGTCTGCTACTGATGTTCAATAGTTTTCTTATCTCTAATCCATTCTAAACAATGGGGAGTTTTTGAGCTTCCTCCCAGAATTAGGTGGCTAGGATCATCTTTCCCCAATTTAAATATACTTTAGTAAAGCACTATTTTTCATACCTTAGTCTAGTTGTTCAGTCATTCTCCTTACTTCCCTTGTTTGTAGCTAGATGGTACCTCCATACCTTCTCTTCCTTCTTTATCTCGATGAGATGGTTGTGGTAAACACTGGATAGGTGCCACATAGCTCTCTTCACCACCTCCTATTCTCCCCCAGGAATGAACTCAGATTCATTCCTCCACCAGGACTTCCAATAGTCCACCTGTGCTCTCTGGTTGAGAGACACCACTCATCTAGATGGCATATTCTGCATTCCTGGGCCCCAGGGTACTCAGGCATATAAGAAGAACAGAAGTCATAAGAAAAAGAAACAAAAATTAGAGAAAGGACAGGTAGAGCAACTTTCTCCTCCAAAAGCAATACGTTTCCAAAAGGACATGATAGGCAAAGACACAGTTAATACTTTTTTTTACCCAGACCTCAGCCTTAGAAGTCCAAGGGTCCTTCCCTTAGTAAACCAAACAGAAACAGGAGACAGTATAGTGACATTCTGCCCCTACAAGGGATAACTAAAAAGTCCACACCCTAAGATGGTGGCAGAGGTTTATATACTCTGAGAACTCACCATCTTAGACTCCCATATGGAAGAGCTAAAACCAACACAATCACTACTCCTGTTCCCCCTGTGACAATGGAATAATCCTCTTTAGTAGAGATCCTTTAGGCTCTGTACAGAAAGAAAATATTAGAATGCTACTTGAGTAGGGTCTGTATAAAAGGGGTTTTTCTTTTCACATCCTACTGATGTTCAAGATGGTGAGCAGAATAGTGGTGCTCTTAAGCCTGCCATAGAAGACATCAGTATGATTGATGAGGAGAGTCTTCAATCATGTCCCTTAGCACTTAGGCAGCCTCAGTCTGTTGCATAAGACCTTTCCACTGCATCATGCATCATGTCTTATCTCTAGATCCAGCAATTACCTCAGATTCTACTCTAGGGCAGACTGCCTCACAGAAACTTCTCTATGATGATGCTCAACACTCACTTCCCTTCCCTCTCCAGATTACAGATGAGGGGGTTACAATGAAGGACCTCTCCCAAAATAGACCCCAAATGAAGAGGCTAAAGTGGAGCCTCCACCTTCTACTGGTGATGAGACAGTTTCCCTCTTTACCCAGAAATTTGTCATCTCTTTCTGAATTACCTGAGTCAGTCCTAACCAGTCAGGTTTTTAGGATATCCCCAATGAATATGCATAAGATGGCACTATGTATGCATAGCTATCTCATGCATATTCATTAGGGTTATCCTGAAAACCCAATTGGTTAGGGGGCCCTCAAGGATTTGAGTGCCCACCTCTGGTCCAAGGAGATAAGCATCATCATAGAGAAGTTTCTGTGAGGCAGTCTGCCCTAGAGTAGAATCTGAGATAATTGCTGGATCTAGATATGACCCAACAACCAATGAGAACCCAAATATCATCATATCCCACAAATTATATATAAACATAAGAAATGTTTTATTAAGAATAATACATCCTGACTAGACACATAACACTAACTAACCAGTCATCATTCACCCTCATTCCCTCATTAAAAAACCTCAAAATGTAAATACCACATAGGCAGGTATAAAGACAGCATACATTTGTCACTTTCATGTGAATCCTATTCACAAAGCAATTATAAGATAATAAATATCATATAGAGACTAATCTCTTCCTCCAAGTGTATTACACTCTTAATTTATCCTTTGTGCTCAAACAACTGCTGTCACAATGTTGTTCAAAAACTTCTCAGCCGCATGGCTCTTCTCCTTTAACCGCTGCCACAATGTTCATTCAAATGCTTTTCAACGCTGTTTCCCTCTCCGTTATCCACTGCCACAATGTTATTCACTCGAATACCAATCCCCGATCAATCAAATATCGATCCCCAGGGGAAACTTTCACCAATCAAACAAATCCAGTATTTCAACACCACCATTACTTGCTTCCAATTTATCGTTTATCCAAAAACTTTAAACATGTGTCATCTTCTCCAAATACTCATAACAATTCTTCAATGGTAGCGAAACTTCAACATCCGGAAGGGACGATCCCACTTCCTAGAGACTAATCTCTTCCTCCAAGTGTATTACACTCTTAATTTATCCTTTGTGCTCAAACAACTGCTATCACGATGTTGTTCAAAAACTTCTCAGCCGCATGGCTCTTCTCCTTTAACCGCTGCCACAATGTTCATTCAAATGCTTTTCAACGCTGTTTCCATCTCCGTTATCCACTGCCACAATGTTATTCACTCGAATACCAATCCCCGATCAATCAAATATCGATCCCCAGGGGAGACTTTCACCAACCTATAATAACCAAAAACAATATACTAATTCCAACACTATTAACAAACACAATACTTACAACCATTACCTTAATCCTTACCAAACAAATCCAGTATTTCAACACCACCATTACTTGCTTCCAATTTATCGTTTATCCAAAAACTTTAAACATGTGTCATCTTCTCCAAATACTCATAACATTCGTCAATGGTCGCGAAACTGCAACCAAAAAAATGTTTTCATGAATCAAAGAACTATAATCAGAAAAGGAAGACACCATACCTGAACAGACGCCAACAACACATACCTTCAACATCCGGAAGTGACGATCCCACTTCCTTTCTCCACTACCATGCGAACGGTCTACTCCTTATATTGCCACCAAATACACAATTATTCAATTGAATAACAACGACCTATAGGGAAGATCTCCAATCCCATAATTAATCAAATCTAATTGCTCAAGAGCACACTACTGACTCTAAATTTATTTAATAAATGCAGACCACTCTATAGGGCCATTAAGGCCATAGGGACTCACAGTGTTCCAATTAAAGATAAAACGTTGTTCAACCCGCCTTAGAATTGACGATAAATCCCCTCCAGACTCAAGTTTGATCTTTTTAATAACAAAAAATTTCAAATCTTCAAGAGAATGATGCAAATCAGCCCAATGCTGCACCAACGGTGCATTCTCAACATGAGATCGAATTCTGCTTCTGTGTTCCCCAATACGCAATTTAACGGCTCTAGCAGTCTGTCCAATATAAATAAGCTGGCATGGACAAACTATCGCGTAAATTACTCCACTGGAGGCACATGTAAACAACCCTGGAAGAATGTAAGATCGAGTTAGGTTAGGATGATGAAAAACCTTCAAAGATAAAACATGTGAACAAACTGTACAAGATCCACATGCCAACTGGCCGTGCTCAGAATCTACCCTAGCACATTGATCACCATATTGTTTTAAATTGTCCCACAAACTCTTTCATTTTTTTAATGCAAAAATAGGTTCATCAACAAAAATATTCAAGGGGGTAAGCACAAGCCAATATTTCTTAATAATGTCTTTAATTTGAAAAGCCTTTGTAGAATACGGAATGGTGCATATCATTCTCGATGGTGTCTCATGTTGCGGATGGAGAAACTCCGGATGTGGATCCTTGGGCCGACCGACCCGAAGGAGCAGTCGGTAGGCAGAACTCCCACTGGGCAATTAGAGCTTCACCTGGAAACCCGTGACTCCTCCAGAGGAGCTGTGGGAGCCCGGGTTGCTAGGACTTAGGAGTCTTCGCCCTGGAAGCCCGAGGTCCCCCCAGGAGGAGCCCGTAGGGACCCGGACCGCTGGGACTTAGGCGGAGACGAAGAAACCCAGGAGTGGAATCCGAACTGGAGACTGGGCAGGCGGCGAGCAAGCAGCAGTCGGGGTCACGAACCGGGATCAAGGCAGGCTGAAGACAAGCAGGAGTCGAAGTCACGGACCGGAGTCAAGGCAGGCTGAAGACAAGCAGGAGTCGAAGTCACGGACCGGAGTCAAGGCAGGCTGAAGACAAGCAGGAGTCGAAGTCACGGACCGGAGTCAAGGCAGGCTGAAGACAAGCGTGGTCAAGCTATCCGAGGTCAAGGCAGGAGACAGGCAAGCAGGGTCAGGCAAAGCGGAGTCCGGCAGGAAACAGGCAATCCAGGAACGCAACTCAGAGCTACCAAAGGCAGTGAACCTCGTTGCAAGGCAAGGAAGGCTGGGAACTGCAGGGCTTAAATAGCCCTGCAGCGTCTGACGTCAGGAAAGGGAGGAGCCGTGTTTTCCCGCGCTGGTCCCTTCAAAAGCAGGGCTCAGCTGCGCGCGCGCGCCTGGGGGCGGAGCTAGCCGCGAGAGGACGCCGGCGGCAGAGAGGGAGCTGGCGCGTGGCGCAGGAAGGCCCTGCAGGCCCGCGCGGGGGTCGGGACGGCAGGCGGACGCTGCGGCCGGGGTCCCGAGTCCACGGGACGCGGTAGTTCTCCGGGGCCCGAAAGGAAGGTAAGGCCTCGGGCGCCACCGTGGCGACCGAGACCGCAACAGTACCCCCCCCCTCTTACGCCCCCGCCGCCGAGGGCCAGGTTTCTTGGGATTGTCCAGATGAAATTGAGTTAGCAAGGATTTGTCCAAGATGTTTCTGGCTGGTTCCCATGAGTCTTCCTCGGGGCCGCACCCTTCCCATGCCAGCAGGTATTCCCAGCGACGGGCATGAAAGCGAACGTCCAAGACCTCTCGTACCTGATACGTAGTCTCCGTAGATGTAGGAGATGATAGTGCATCAGCGGAAGGATGGTGGTACCGGGAAAGTACCACCGGTTTCAACAGGGATACGTGGAACACGTTATGGATGCGGAGTGAAGACGGAAGGCGAAGTCTGTAGGATACTGCTCCAATACGCTCCGCAACTTGAAAAGGCCCGCAGTATCGGGGGGCCAATTTACGAGAACGGTTAGGTAGTTGGAGGTTCCGAGTGCTTAACCACACCTTGGTACCTGGCAGGAAAACTGGCGCTGGACGTCGATGACGGTTGGTAAACTGCTGAGACTTCCTTGCTGCGGTGGTCAGTTTCCGTTGAATCCCTTTCCAGAGATGATGTACTTGACGTGCTGCGGTTAGAGCAGCCGGTGATGGAATGGAAATAGGAAGCGGTAACGGAGGCCTTGGGTGACGTCCATACACGATCTGGAAAGGGGTTTGTCCCGTGGCAGCATGGGTATGATTGTTGTAGGCGAACTCAGCCCAAGGCAGGAGAGAAACCCAGTTATTTCCCTTTTCGGTGATGAAACTACGGAGGAAAGTTTTAAGAGTGCGATTCGTGCGCTCCGTCTGGCCGTTAGTCTGGGGGTGAAATGCCGTGGACAAATTTAATTGGACCCCAAATTTCTTACAAAGGGCACGCCAAAAACGGGCCGTAAATTGTGGCCCTCGATCTGATACGATACTCTGTGGTAGTCCATGAGCCCGGAATACGTGGAGGGTAAACAAGAGTGCGAGTTCAGGTGCAGAGGGCAGCTTAGGCAAAGGTACTAGGTGAATCATTTTAGAAAAACGGTCTACGGTTACCCAAATCACCGTATTACCTTCCGAGAGTGGCAGATCTACTACAAAGTCCGTGGCTATGTGGGACCAAGGTTCCACGGGAATAGGCAGCGGCTGCAGGAGCCCCCAGGGCCGACCACTAGGCGGTTTTTGCCGGGCACATACTGGGCACGAATCCACATATACTCGCACATCTTGTCGCATTCGAGGCCACCAGTAATACCGGCCAAGCAGATCAAGTGTCCTCTCTCTGCCAGCGTGACCCCCCGAAAGAGAGTCGTGGGCCCAAGCCAACACCCTTCTGCGGTCTTTGCAAGAAACCACCACACGTCCTAGGGTGGAAACTGTAGTGCTGGCTAAGTGGATTTTAGCGGGATCAATAATGTGTTGAGGGAGGTCTTCCTTCTCCTCCTGAATTTCATAACGGGAAAGCGCATCAGCCCGTACATTCTTCAAAGCGGGCCGGTACTTCAGGATGAAATCGAAACGGTTGAAGAACAGGGACCAACGTGCTTGTCGAGGATTAAGTCGTTGGGCCTGGTTAAGGAACTCCAGGTTCTTATGATCAGTATAAATTGTAACTGGATGAAGGGAGCCCTCCAACCACTGTCTCCATTCCTCCAGAGCAAGTTTGACAGCCAGCAACTCCTTATCCCCAATGCCGTAGTTGCACTCGGCTGACGAGAATTTCTTGGAAAAATAGGAGCAAGGTAGGAGATGTCCGGAGGTAGAGACTTGTGAGAGGACCGCTCCCACAGCTATGTTAGAGGCATCGACCTCGACAAAGAATGGCCGTGTTGGATCCGGGTGACGTAAACAAGTATCCCGGAGAAACGCCTCCTTTAATTGTTCGAAGGCCTCACAAGCTTCCTCCGGCCAAAGGTGAGTGTTTGCCCCTTTCCGGGTAAGCGCGGTTAGAGGTGCCACCAAGCGAGAGTACTGGGGAATAAAGTGTCTATAGAAGTTAGCAAACCCCAAAAAACGTTGCAACGCCTTTAGCCCCTCAGGACGGGGCCACTTCCTGATGGCGGACACCTTACTGGGGTCCATCCGAAAACCAGTAGAGGACACAATATACTCTAGAAAGGGTAACGACTCTTGCTCAAAGAGACATTTTTCGAACTTTGCATACAAATGGTGATCTCGTAAGATCTGGAGTACTTGTCTCACATGTTGCCGATGGGAGGTAAGATCTGGGGAGTGTATGAGGACATCGTCCAAATAGACGATCACGCAGGAGTGCAGTAAGTCTCGCAGAATCTCGTTCATCAAGTGCTGGAATACAGCGGGAGCATTGCACAGTCCAAACGGCATCACTAGGTATTCATAATGGCCGTCCCGGGTGTTGAACGCCGTCTTCCATTCATCCCCGGGACGGATTCGGACCAGATTGTACGCGCCGCGGAGGTCCAACTTAGTGAAGACTTGGGCTCCTTGGAGTCTGTCCAGCAATTCCGGAATGAGGGGAAGCGGATACCGGTTCTTCTTGGTGATAGCATTGAGCCCACGGTAATCAATGCAAGGTCGTAAGGCTCCGTCCTTTTTTGCGACAAAAAAGAAACCAGCTCCGGCGGGAGACTTTGAAAGGCGGATGAAGCCCTTAGCCAGATTCTCGGTGATGTATTCGGACATAGCCCGGGTCTCAGGCTGAGACAAAGGGTACACCCGTCCTCGAGGGGGAGTAGTACCTGGAAGCAACTCTATCGCACAGTCAAACGGACGGTGTTGTGGTAACAATTCCGCCTTTTCCTTGGAAAAGACGTCCTGAAAGTCAGCATACGGAGCCGGTAATACCGGCGAGGTGTGAGCTAGCGGAATCCGTTGGAACCTTTTCGCTTGGAGACAGGAGTGGAAACACTCAGAACTCCACTGGGTAATCTGAAAATCCTTCCAGCGAATCACAGGAGAGTGTTTCTGGAGCCAGGGTAACCCAAGAACCACTGGGTGTACAGCTCCTTCCAACACTAGCAACGAAATCTCCTCTGTGTGTAATAAGCCCGTCTGCAAAATCAAAGGTATGGTCTCGGTGGAGATGCTCCCCGACAAGGGAGTACCCTGAATAGAGGTTACCCGTAAGGCAGGAGTCCTGGGTCGCGTAGGAAGATTCAGCTGTTGCACCAGATCCTTAGTAATGAAGTTGCCTCCTGCCCCGGAGTCAACTAGGGCTTGCGTGAGGAAGGAACCACCAGGATATTCCAAGGTTACCGGTATGGTACATTGAGGAGCAGGGCTAAGGCAGCCTAGGGGACACTCCTCCCTTACACCTAGGCGCGGGAGTTTTCCGCTCGTTCTTTACACTGTGCAAGGTAGTGGCCCTTACCGCCACAGTACAGGCACAGCCTCAAATCGCGGCGTCGCTGCCTTTCTTCGGGTGACAAAGATGAGCGACCCACTTGCATGGGCTCGTCAGAGGAAGTTGCTGGTGAAGGTGCAGTTCCTCGTGACCCCGAACTTGAATTCGAGATCCTGGGAGGCACGGACGGCAAGCGTCGGAAAGGGCGCCCCTCTTTCGCCCTCTGCTGCAAACGCCGATCAATTCGACCTGCTAAGTCAATCAGGGAACTCAGGGTCTCCGGCAGGTCCCGAGCCGCTAGTTCGTCCTTAATACGACCGGCTAAGCCCTCCAGGAACACGCCCCGAAGAGCCACATCCTGCCAGCCTACCTCGTGGGCGAGGGTGCGGAATTCCAACGCGTAATCCGCCAAAGTCCGCGTTCCTTGCCGGAGCTGGAGTAACTCAGAAGTAGCGGAAGCCTGTCGTGCTGGCTCATCAAAAGCCGCTTTGAACTCTTCCACAAAGCGGTTCAAATCCCCCAGTGCCGGATCATTGTTCTCCCACATGGGGGAAGCCCAGTTCAGGGCCCGTCCATCCAGAAGGGCAAAAATGTACGCCACCTTGGTGCCATCAGTGGGAAACTGGTTAGGCAGTAGCGCAAAGCGTACATACATTGGTTTAAGAACCCTCGACACGCCTTGGCATCCCCGGCATAGCGAGAGGGTGCTGGGAGCTGCGTAGGGGACTGGAGGGTTACCAATGGTGCAGGAACAGGTGCTGGTACTGGAACAGGTGCGGGCGGTTCGGTGTAGCAGCCAGAGAGTCCAGGACTTGTTGTTGCTGAACTAACCGCTGGGCCAAACCCGGAATGGCCTGTAGCCCGGCGAGGTCTGCCGGATCCATGGCCTTGCAAACTGTTGCGGATGGAGAAACTCCGGATGTGGATCCTTGGGCCGACCGACCCGAAGGAGCAGTCGGTAGGCAGAACTCCCACTGGGCAATTAGAGCTTCACCTGGAAACCCGTGACTCCTCCAGAGGAGCTGTGGGAGCCCGGGTTGCTAGGACTTAGGAGTCTTCGCCCTGGAAGCCCGAGGTCCCCCCAGGAGGAGCCCGTAGGGACCCGGACCGCTGGGACTTAGGCGGAGACGAAGAAACCCAGGAGTGGAATCCGAACTGGAGACTGGGCAGGCGGCGAGCAAGCAGCAGTCGGGGTCACGAACCGGGATCAAGGCAGGCTGAAGACAAGCAGGAGTCGAAGTCACGGACCGGAGTCAAGGCAGGCTGAAGACAAGCAGGAGTCGAAGTCACGGACCGGAGTCAAGGCAGGCTGAAGACAAGCAGGAGTCGAAGTCACGGACCGGAGTCAAGGCAGGCTGAAGACAAGCGTGGTCAAGCTATCCGAGGTCAAGGCAGGAGACAGGCAAGCAGGGTCAGGCAAAGCGGAGTCCGGCAGGAAACAGGCAATCCAGGAACGCAACTCAGAGCTACCAAAGGCAGTGAACCTCGTTGCAAGGCAAGGAAGGCCGGGAACTGCAGGGCTTAAATAGCCCTGCAGCGTCTGACGTCAGGAAAGGGAGGAGCCGTGTTTTCCCGCGCTGGTCCCTTCAAAAGCAGGGCTCAGCCGCTCGCGCGCGCCTGGGGGCGGAGCTAGCCGCGAGAGGACGCCGGCGGCAGAGAGGGAGCTGGCGCGTGGCGCAGGAAGGCCCTGCAGGCCCGCGCGGGGTCGGGACGGCAGGCGGACGCTGCGGCCGGGGTCCCGAGTCCACGGGACGCGGTAGTTCTCCGGGGCCCGAAAGGAAGGTAAGGCCTCGGGCGCCACCGTGGCGACCGAGACCGCAACATCTCACACTGTGAGTTAATCAGTAAGTTATCTCTATTAGAAAATAGAGCGCGTTTATATGCCCTTTTGACAACAGGCCGAGAATATCCCTGATTTCTAAATCTGTCACCTAAACTTTGAGCTTGCATTTTGAACTCATCCACTGTGGTACACAACCGCCTATACCTAAGAAACTGTCCCACTGGTATGTTGTTCTTCAATTGAAGGGGGTGGAAACTTTGGTAATGCAACAGTGTGTTTTTATCCGTGGGTTTTCTATACACAGTGGTCAAAATATTGGAATTAAATAGGGTGACCTTCACATCCAAAAAAGAAACAGTATGTTTATCCATAGTAACTGTAAATTTCAAATTTGGATCTCCACTATTAATTTCCTGAAAGAATTGTTCCAAATGCTCAATTTCACCTCCCAGACCAAAAAAATATCGTCAGTGTATCTACCCCACCAGAGGACCTGCGCGTACCATACAGAAGAATAAACAATCCGTTTTTCAAAAGAGGCCACATAAAGGCAAGCCAAAGTGGGCACTATGGGCGAACCCATAGGAATACCCTTGATTTGTAAAAAGTAACGAGATTTATAAGAGAAATAACTTCATGAGAGTAATCTCTGCTATAGAGATATGAAATTGATACTTTTTTTCAGAAAAATTCATAAATTTAAGCTCTTCTTTAATTATCTCCAGGGCAGCGGATTGTGGGACATTAGTATAAAGAGCAGTGATATCGGCTGTGGCCAAAAGCCAATCTTGTTCCACCACAGGCAATAACTTTAATTGATTAAGAAAATCAATAGAATCCCTGATATATGATGGGATAAGGAGTGCCCTAGGTTGTAGAATTTTATCTAGATATTTCGCTAGAGGCTCAAAAATCGATTCTATTCCCGATATTATTGGCCTTCCAGGAGGCGACGTAAGCGACTTATGAATTTTTGGTAGAATGAAAAAATGAGGGATAGACGGACAAGCTACTGTAAGAAAATTAAAATCCTTACCAGAAATGATCTTATCCTTAAGAGCAGCTTGTAGAATTTTATTAACCTTCATATGAATATCGGGAGTAGGATCAATGTCCAATTCTGTATAAAATTGGGCATCCTCTAACTGCCTCAAAATCTCAAAATCATAATCTACCTAATCCAATATCACAATCCCTCCGCCCTTGTCCGCTGATACAATTTTAATAGATGTATCATTTCGTAAATCTCTCACAGCTAACCATTCCTCTTTAGATAAATTGTACAAAGGGACCTCTTTCACTTTATCTAACTTATTCAAATCATCTAAAACTAAAGATTGAAAAGCCTGTAACAAGGTACTTGGGGGCAAAGGAGGAGACCACCCAGATGGTTTATACAACGCATTCTTATCTGGAATAAAGTCATTAGGTCCAAAAAATTCTCTAATATGAAGCCTACGAAAAATTTTTTGTAGTTCGATGTGAGTCTGAAAAGGATCATATTTACAAAACGGAATAAAGGAAAAACCCTTATCCAACACTTTAACCATAGCTGCAGATAGATGTTTTGAAGACAAATTGAAAACAGCAGCACGGTTATACCATTCATTATGTGATGCACCTTGCATGCCCCCATTTTGATTCAATATCACCGGCGTAAGTTGTAATTTGTCTGCGTTCGCGAGTACTTCTACGTGCGTGTTTCCTTTACATTTTTGTTGCCCCAGGTACGAGACCCTAAAAAAGATTAATGCAGTTGAGTATTATCATTAGTGGATTCCTGAAAATGTACATGTCGAGGATCTTTCCTATTTTTTGTTGAATTCTCACTATAATCATCCCCTGAATCATCTGAAGATGAAAAATCCCCATGTTTTTTCAAACCCTTCTTCCTATTAACATTCATCCATGGGTACACATACCCACCCGTGTAGTCCCTTTCATCACGTCTAAACTTATCAAGCTTCAATTTTTTAGTCTCCTTCCTAAACTCATCCAGTTGTACCTGCAATTCCATTAGTTGATTATCCACTGTTTCTTTGGGACAACATTCAAGAACTTTTGTCAACTCATCCTCAATTTCCTTCTTTACATTATCAATCTTAGTTTTGGTGGTTTCCACAAGGAGTACCATTAAATCATGGGAGCACTTGTTTAAAATGGAATTTCATTTTTGTATGAATGCCTCATCATCATTAAAATTGACGGTTCTTTGTTAAGTCTTAAACATGAGGTATCCGCTTAATGTGACAATATTCCTCCAATGTGGCGGCATGCAATTCCATTCGAAGTACTCGCGCCAGTGCGGCAGGCCCCGACACAGTGGCCTGTGTCGGGGCACTCAGCCATGCCCCCGGACCACCCACATGCCTCCGAACATGCCCCCGATCCAAAACCACGCCCCCTGGCCACGCTCCCAACTGCCCCTTTTTGCAAGCCCTGGGACTTAACGCGCGTCCCGGGGCTTGCGTGCGCCGCTGAGCCTATGCAATATAGGCTCGGCGCGCGCAGGGGGGTTTTAAAAGGGTTACGTGCGTACCTTATGCGCGTAACCCTTTTAAAATCCGGCCCAGCATGAACCGAGTTCACAACATATTTGTAAGTCATCGGTGATGAAAAGCATTTCACAGCAGTTGCTTTGATCATGGCAGATATTATAAAGAATAGGAGACCTCACAGACCCCTGGGAACAACACCTTCTAATGTCTAAGGTGAAGAATATTGTTCTTTCCCTAAAAGTAAAAGTGGTTCTAGATCCAATTATATTATGTTGAGATGCCATAAGCAAAAAAGATACCAACTAATGATATATCCAGCCCATAACAATGATATTAGTATTTTGAGAAGAAGACTGTAAAGATCCTGAGACAAAACCTAATCTAAAACATTTCCTACATTGTGAGTTGGAGACTTATCTGTAAAAAACCTAATACTGACATTAATGTTAGAAATTCAACAACTGTATGGGAACTAGCAGATTGTGATAAATTGCAGGATGACCTTGTGAGACTGGAAGATTGGGCAACCTAATGGCAGATAAAATTTAATGTGGACAAGTTAAAGGCAATGCATATAGGGAAAAATAACCCATGGCTGTAGTTATACAATGTTAGGTTCCATATTAAGAGCTATCACCCAGGAAAAAGATCTAGGCATCATAGTGGACAAACATTGAAATCATCAGCTTGGTATGCTACAGTTGTCATAAATGTAAATGTTAGGAATTATTAGAAAGGGAATGGTGAATAAAACAGAGAATGTCATATGCTCCTTTATCACTCCATGGTGAGACTGCATCTTGAATACTGTGCGCAATTCTGGTTGCCGCATCTAAAAAAAGATATAGTTGCGATGGAGTAGGTACTAAGAAGGGCAACCAAAACGATAAAGGGGATGGATCAGCTCCCCTTTGAGGAAAGGCTAAAGAGGTTAATAAGGCTGTTCAGCTTGGAGAAGAGACGGCTGATATGATATGATGTAGGTCTATAAAATCATGAGAGGTTTAGAATGGGTAAATGTGAATTGGTTCTTTACTCTTTCAGATAATAGAAGGACTAGGGGGCACTCCATGAAGTTAGCAAGTAACATATTTAAAACAAATCAGAGAAAATTCTTTTTCACTCAACACACACTTAAACTCTGGAATTTATTGCCAGAGGATGTAGTTAATGCAGTTTATTTATTTATGTGAAAGGATTTATAATCCGTGACCTCCAATGTTCGGAGCTGGTTATAACAATACAGTATTAATTAAAAAAGACACACAATTAAAACAATAAATAATATAGAGCAGTAAAAGGAGAGTTAACATTAAAATAATAACACAAGCAGATTTAGAAATAAAACCTTAAAAGAAAATTAAATTAATCAGAAGTAAAAGAATAAAAGAAAGAAAGCCATTATGATCTTCGTTTGGAACATCAGTACATAAAATGGCTAAATAAATAAACAAATAAACAAATAAATAAATAAAGATTGGATGGCAGCGTTCGTGCCACGAAGAGGCGGAGGTCAGCATCTGTGGCTTTTAGTGGTCCTGGGAAGGCCCAGGCAACACCGGGGGTGAGTGCTGTGGCTCGTGGAAGGGCCCTGCGAGCCATGAAAACAAAACAATTGGCAATTTGTTGACCCAGAGCAATCAAAGAATCACAGTTATCTTGAGAAGCTCTATAAGTTACATACATATAGAAAGTTACAGAAGTTTCTCCTCTCAGCAATAGGCATTCAGACCCAATGGGTTGATATAAAACATGTTCAAATATATTAATACAATCCCAAGAGAGCATAGCTACTCATCCATCCTTGCCCTTAAGTCTAGGATATGAAAAATGTGTATAATTCAGAGGGCAGGCTTGAGTTAATAAGACCATCTGCTTTAGTCAGCCATGTTTCAGTTAAGCATAAAAAGTCAAAATTATGTTCTGCCATGAGAACATAAATCATTGCAGCCTTAGATCTTAAAGCATAGATATTAAGCAGACCAAAATTAAGAACAGCCTGAGAAGAATTACTGCTTAATTTAGATGAAATCGGAGCAACCTGAATCAATGCAGCCTCTCGCCTAATTCTGTTATTAGTATAACCCTGACCCTTTGAGTAGTGTCCTCGGCTGAAAATAACTGGAACTGAATTTCCAGCTATAATATTCTCCAAGCAGCAAAGAGATAAAAACCAAAATCAAAGAAAAGATAAAAATCCAAAAGTGATAAATCTCCTCACTGGAGGTAGCAACAGTATTATCAGATAGAGCAACAAGTGTTAACATCTCTTTGCATAAAATACTAACAGTACATTCCCCTATAAGAATACAATTAAAATCAACAAATAAACTAATTAGCCTATTTTGTGGTGCCAAGGGAGCAAAATGCATAAAAGCAAACTCCAAAATTCATGAACCATTCTGTTCAGAAACCACCTCAGTGTCAGTGTCACAAAAGATCAGCAATCACCCCAAGCCAAAAGGGAGTTGATTTGGAGCTGAGGTACACAATAGTGCATGAAGGAACACAAAGGGGCCAACCTCCTTTGGGCTGTCCCCCTTTGGAGTCAACCCACATTGAAACAACTGTTGTATCTGTGGACCCTGGGGCCGAGGCAGGATTGGCTTTATCTGCAGGGAGGAGTCCTGCCGGTTCCCACTGTTGGCAGGTGGACCCGGGCGAGACGGAGACCCATTAGAAACTTCACCTATACCAGCCTTCATTCCCCTTGGGTTGAGCCTTTGGGTGCCTGGGTGGGCAGGACTTAGGGGGGATCTCTGCTGATGCCAGGAGAGGTCCATGGTAAGTTGGGTCATAGGCAGTCAGAAGTATCTGGAGCCCAGGCAACGGTCACAGGCAGGCGGTGGTCAAATGTATCCGGTGTCCAGGCAATGATCAGACCAGGTATCTGTCCAAATAGGAGCAGAGAGACTGACAGCTAGGGCGGGTAGGCGAGGACACATACAGGCAGACAATGTGGAAGGAACAGATGAGGATGAAGAGAGAAGACAAACAGGAGACAGCTGGACGAGGACCTAGGTCAGGCTGGATGGAGACTGAAGGCAAGGTTGGAATGAAGACTGAGCAACTTGCACTACAAGGCAGTAGCTGGATCTGTTCCTGAGGCGAGTTGCTGTTCGGGAGCTACCCTCTTATAGGGTAGCACTGATGGCATCATCTCTAGATGCCGCAGGGCTTTTCCCGCTGCGGTCCCATTAAAGATTGAGAGGAGACGCGCACACATACCTAGATGGAGACGTGGCATGCTAGAGTTGGGAGCATGATGGCCCAGCGGAGTCTCGCCACATCAAAGAGCAGTGTCCTACTGCTTGGCGGACAGATGGCACTTCCTTGTGTCTGGGATGGTGCGGCTAGTCCCAGGACTGGAAGTAAGGGTGGCAGTTTGCGGGGTTAGCCGCCAAATGCAACAGTGACCTGTTTCCAGCAGATACTGGAATTTTATACCTCCTGAGCTGGTGATGATACCCATGGAGGGTGGAGTCTCAATCAGGGAAGTGGGACACCAAACACCAATAGCCGCAAGAACTAGAGTTGTAGTTGGCTGTATTCACAAGGCATCAAGGCTTCCAAAGCAGCGAATTGAGTAATCAAGTGGCAATTCAAATCCCTCCAACAAAGAGAAGGTAGATATGTGGTGGCACTGCTCCATTGTTCAAAGTGAAAAGGCAGATTAAGAAAATAACAACAAGGAATATTCCTTTGGCTGCAGAAGTATTCCTGTTTGGACTTTCAATAAAAGGAGTGTATCCCATGCACGAAAAGCTGATTACCCGCTTTTTGGTAGCTGCTAATGGATGGAAAATGATAAGCAAAGATTGGACCATATTTAATCAATTGGCTAGACAGAGTCTGGGAGCTTGTTGCATTGGAGAAACTGATGCTAGGAAAACATGAGTCCAATATTCAGTAGGCTGTTTATTGGACAAGTTATCCAGCTCAAGTTAGTCAATTAACTTGTCCTGCCTATTCAGAGAGATAAATGTTCCGCTGAATATACTTGCTTAAAGTTATCTGACTACATATAGCCGGCTAACTTTAAAACCTAACTGGCTATGTTTAAATATAGTGGTTAGGTTTTAATGCTATCTGGCTTTGTGTGGCTGGTTAACGAGCCTGTCATGTTTACTAAAAAAACAAAAAACTCCATTGGGCCTGTGGCTCGAATGTCAGCCTACCAAGCTTAGGGCTCAGCGCTCCTCAAACATATAATATCTGATTCCTCTTCCTACCCCCATCTTTCGCTAGTTTGATTCCAAGTGCTCTGATTAGACCCCCTCCCAGACTTTCATACCCTTCCCCCAGTCACTAAAGAAAAAGATCACCACCCCTCCAATGGCCAAAACCCATCTCTGCCAGGAGCGAGGTTCATCACTCTCCTGCTCCCTGGTGCTGCCAGCGCCTAATGTATGAGGGATATGCAGCCCCAAAATATTGTTTGGTTTGTTTTTTTGTTTTGGGATTTCATTTTTTCATTTTCATTTGGACCATTTAAATTTTTTTTTCAGTTCAGATTGTTTGCCAAACTAAAAAAAACAATAAACCAGGGAGCGAGGTTAATTGTTTTTTTTAATAAAAGTCCAAACAGGAATACTTCTGCAGCCAAAGCAAGGAGTTAATAAACATGTGGATAAAGGTGAACAGGTAGATATAGTGTATTTGAATTTTCAGAAGGCGTTTTACAAAGTCCCTCATGACAGGCTTCTATGAAAACTAAAAAGTCATGGGATAGGAGGCGATGGCCTTTTGTGGATTACAAACTGGTTAAAAGACAGGAAACAGAGAGCAGGATTAAATGGTCAGTTTTCTCAGTGGAAAAGGGTAAACAGTGGAGTGCCTCAGGGATCTGTACTTGGACCAGTGCTTTTCAATATATATATATAAATGATCTGGAAAGCAATATGACAAGTGAGGTTATCAAATTTGCGGACGATACAAAATCATTCAGAGTAGTTAAATCACAAGCGGACTGTGATACATTACAGGAGGACCTTGCAAGACTGGAAGATTGGGCATCCAAATGGCAGATGAAATTTAATGTGGACAAGTGCAAGGTGTTGCATATAGGGAAAAATAACCCTTGCTGTATTTACACAATGTTAGGTTCCATATTAGGAGCTACCACCCAGGAAAAGGATCTAGGCATCATAGTAGATAATACTTTAAAATCGTCGGCTCAATGTGCTGCAGCAGTCAAAAAAGCAAACAGAATGTTAGGAATTATTAGGAAGGGAATGGTTAATAAAACAGAAAAATGTCATAATGCCTCTATATCGCTCCATGGTGAGACCGCACCTTGAATACTGTGTACAATTCTGGTTGCCGCATCTCAAAAAAGATATAGCTGCGATGGAGAAGGTACAGAGAAGGGCAACCAAAATGATAAAGGGGATGGAACAGCTCCCCTATGAGGAAAGGCTGAAGAGGTTAGGGCTGTTCAGCTTGGAGAAGAGACGGCTGAGGTGGGATATGATAGAAGTCTTTAAGATCATGAGAGGTCTTGAACGAGTAGATGTGACTCGGTTATTTACACTTTCGAATAATAGAAGGACTAGGGGGCATTCTATGAAGTTGGCAAATAGCATATTTAAGACTAATTGGAGAAAATTCTTTTTCACTCAACGCACAATAAAGCTCTGGAATTTGTTGCCAGAGGATGTGGTTAGTGCAGTTAGTGTAGCTGGGTTCAAAAAAGGTTTGGATAAGTTCTTGGAGGAGAAATCCATTAATGGCTATTAATCAAGTTTACTTAGGGAATACCCACTGCTATTAATTGCATCAGTAGCATGGGATCTTCTTAGTGTTTGGGTAATTGCCAGGTTCTTGTGGCCTGGTTTGGCCTCTGTTGGATGCACAGGAAGTAGTGCATGGAAATAAATCGTATGCATATTCATTCGGGATATCCTGAAAACCCTACTGGCAGGGGGGCCCGTAGGACTGGTCTGAGCATCCCTGAGCTAGAGGTATCAGTCTACATTCTCATTGGCTGTCTCTTTAGCTACTTGTTTGTGTTGCCAAGGTTGGAAGGTGGTATGTGTGGGGGGTTGGTGTCACCTGCCTGGAAATAAGTGTAAACAAATAAGTAGTAATGGTATCAAGTTCTAGTCAGCATAAGCATGCAATGCAAGTGCATAATTTGAATTCAGTAATGGATGTGAATTTTGGGAAAGGGGCCCTGGAATTATGGGATATATGTACTTTGAATCCCCCAATCCTGCTTCATTTTTTTAAGAGGTACATGGTAATTAATAAAAAGTGGTTTTTCAATTAGGTTGTATTTTTATTAATATGACTCAACAGGAGATATAACAAGAGGGGATTCTGGTTGTCTGCTGATTTTCTTCTGTGTGGATGTGAGGAGACCACAGCTCTTTGTTCATTTGAGAGTGACTTTCTTGAAATCACAAATTAATCATCCATCGTTGTTAGCTGCAGCTGGTGCTTGATTTTGATTTAGTGTCAGTCTTGGGAGGCAGCCAGGAAAGCACTAGGCTTGCAAGGTAGGGACCATTGTAGGCTGAGACCCTGTGCTGTGCAATATAGTAGCTAGTAGTGAGGTCTTACGCTAAGTGACCTGCTGCTATTTTATAACCTGTCCAAGGTCTCACTGGCTGCTTTGCCCTTAGAGTGAGAATGTAATATAGGTTTCTGTTTTATTGTCACTGTGTGTCTGTTTGTTGCCTGGTCTCTTTCCTCTGGCCTGCAGCCACTGGCCCACTACCTCAGTGTCAATTCTCATTTCTAATTATAAACGTATTTAAGAGCAGAATTCTTTGTATCTCATATACACAGCAATTACAGTGGTGCACTAGTGGCACTGCCTGGCAAGCAGGCTGTCAACAGTCAGTGAGCCGAGCGCCACTTATACTCTGTGTGGTCAACATTCAAAACTGGCTGGTTAAGTAACTTAAGCAGGTTAGAACTTAACCGGCTAAGTTACGATGTATGTTCAGTGGCAGTGGCAGCTGAACGTGGGCGCATATTCAGCGACCTCTACTTAACTGCATAGGTCCCACTGATCTGGCTAAATAGCGCAGGAGTGCGCTTTGAATATTGACCTCACTGTGAGGTGAATTTTAAAAGCCCGGCGAGTGCCATAATTGGGAGATACGTGCACAAGTCATGGTTGCGTGCGCCCACCGAACTTTAGAAGCCTCCCAGATGGCACATGTATCTCCCCGCTGTACCCACATCTCAAACGTTTTCAAAAAAGGGGTGGGGTTTGGGCGTGGTATGGGCAAGGCACGGACATTTCAGGGCACAGCCAAGAGATGTGTGCATTAATTCGTACACGCCCAGGCACGCGCCCGGATCCCCCGCCATGTAGGTTTACCTCTGCTAGGAAGGAGGTGTAGGTTTAAAAATAAAAATGAAAGAGCCATTTCTCAGGGATTTGAAGGGTCTGGGGTAACTGGGGGGAGTTTAGACGATCAAACCAGGGGGATTTGAGGACTCTAGCTGTTAACTGGGTGAACTGGTGGACGAACTGGTGAAACTGGCAATGGCATGGACAGGCAGGATTTACGTACATAGCATGCGCCCACTTAAAATCTGGTGCACATGTGTGCGCGGTCAGGATATCTTATAGCATGCATATAGGTTATAAAATGGCTGCGTCCCTGGGTGCTTGCTGACACACATGCGCCAACATGTTGGTATGAAGGTTACTGTCCCTGTGTGCGAGCATTGCCCTTAGTGTCTCTGTGCAGTGCGCTTTGTGGCTTGCTCACCTCAGTGAGTACTGCAGTTATTATCTAAGTCAGTTATATTGTGCAGTGCTGGTGGTATATTTATACAGCTCAGTTGATTTATTGCTATAAATTTAAGAATAGAAGTCCTTTTGCATACATACAAAGGAAACAACAGTAGCAAGTGGTGAACTTGTTACACAGGCACAGCCAGCAGCCACTTATAGACACTGTGTGTGTGTTAGCTGCATTGCCTTTAATGTCTTTGTGTGCACTGCAGTTCACTGAAAATTAAATTGTGATTTGCTGTCAATCATTGATTAACAGGAGGAAGTATCACACTATCTGGGAGATGCATCAAGCTGCGAGAGTGCTCCAACGTGCACTAAACAGCATTATCGCAGTGATATTGCGATATTTTATATCTTCCCACCCTAGTTCTATATCGGTCCCCACTACGGGACCGATATAGAACTCTCCTATACATTTATACAACTGACATCAACGAAGCCAAACGGAACTTCTACTCCCAAAGAATTCACAACTACCAATACAACCCAAAAGTCCTGTTCGAGTATGTAACCCAGCTGACGCAACCCATCAGCAACCCCACACAAAAAGAAACTGCAACAATATCCAGCCACAGCTTCGCTCAATACCTTATAGACAAAACAGCCAAGCTTAACTCAAAAGACCCACCAATCAACCAGGAACCCAACTCACAAACATCACTCACAGCAGAGCTTTCCAAACTTTTCATGTTGGTGACACACTTTTTAGACAAACATAATTTCGGGACACAGTAATTCATCTACTAGCAAACCAGAGGTTAAAGGTTAAACGAATGAAATGTATTTCGACAATTTATGTATGTTTCCTTAAATATATACATAATAAAATGTTTCACGACACAACCTATCTTGTGAAAACCTTTCATTTATATTAAATATATATAATATTCCAAGATTAATGTTATTGTTATAATTTATGAGTAACAATAATAAAACAAAGTTATTGTGTTATTCAATTTACCTCTTTAATGAGATATATGATGAGCTTGATGGACACAGCTTTTGAATATTTGATGTTAATAAAAAAGTCCAAAAGGTCTTCTGTGTAATTTTAAAAAGCTGGCCAGTTTCACACTATATAATTATTTGATAGCCTCATTCAACTAATTCTATATGGCTATGAGAGTGAAGTCTGGAATTTATAGGAAGGGACAGAATGTCAATAAAAATCCTGCACCTCCAGTTCTGTAACTCTGTGCATCCACTGAAATTCCCCCAAACAATGGAGCTTGGATGTTTCCCTTACAGCTCATCATACTAAAAGATATTTTCAAATTCTGGTGTCACCTCACAGTAACAGCAGCACAAACACCTTCCACTGCCAGGCACATTGTGAACTAACACATAACCCCACAAAAAATACACTCAAAATCTATACTGCAATCCCATCATAACGTAACAGTAATAACACCAAGGACTCAAACAACAATAACCCTACCTGTGAAAAAGCAAGGGTAAATATTACACTGGGTCCTAGAATACCAATATACCACCTACTGAGGAAACAAAACAAACCAGATTGCTATAGATCCCTATGCTAGCAGAATCTCTCATCATGGTCACACACACAGAGCAGAGACAGACCCTCACCAAATACAGACTACAAAATAAAGGAGCACAAATTAGACAAAAACTGAAATGGAAACCCCAAGAAACCAGACTCTGTGTATTAACAATGGAAAAACAGAACCACCATTCCTCATAAAACAAATAAAATCAAGAAACATAAAGCATCAGTTATAATAGTAAAACCATACTAATAAAAGAATATTTTAAAACTACTGATAAATAGAATTTCTATTAATTAAAATCATATACATTTTTTACAATTTCCCAAACACCAATAAAATATTTCAAAACAGCACATTTATCAAATAACACCCAATAATTAAAACTAAGGATTTTAAAAAGCCCCTGCTCTCCATGTTGCGGAGCGCTCGGTAAGCGATCCCACTCCTGGGAGATGTGTGTGCCCTTGGGCCGCGGCTCGACGCCAGAGAGTCTGAAGAGGTGCCGCGGGAGGCGTGGCATGCCCGAGCATGGGCTGGACGGAAGCAAGCTAGAGTGAAGACTGGAAGACAGGCCCTCCTCCAGGCCTGCACGCTTCAGAAGACCTAACAATGCTATGTTGGTCTTGTGAACAGTCCTCCGACCGTTCCCAGCCCTTTTGGACCTGCCGCAGGGTACGGCATGAAGCGGCAGGCCGGATGGAGGCCAGGGCAGCGAGGACTGGAACATAGATGCAGACGAGATTCAGAGACAAGGTACTGGACGTGCTGACGTAGACTCAGAAGCTAGGTACTGGAAATGCCGACGAGGACTCAGAGACAAGGTACTGAAGGTGCAGACGTAGACTCAGAAGCTAGGTACTGGAAATGCCGACGAGGACTCAGAGACAAGGTACTGGACGTGCTGACGTAGACTCAGAAGCTAGGTACTGGAAATGCCGACGAGGACTCAGAGACAAGGTACTGGACGTGCTGACGTAGACTCAGAAGCTAGGTACTGGAAATGCCGACGAGGACTCAGAGACAAGGTACTGGACGTGCTGACGTAGACTCAGAAGCGAGGTACTGGAAATGCCAACGAGGACTCAGAGACAAGGTACTGGACGTGCTGACGTAGACTCAGAAGCTAGGTACTGGAAATGCCGACGAGGACTCAGAGACAAGGTACTGGACGTGCTGACGTAGACTCAGAAGCGAGGTACTGGAAGTGCAGACGAGGACTCAGAGACAAGGTACTGGACGTGCTGACGTAGACTCAGAAGCGAGGTACTAGAACTGCAGACGAGGACTCAGAGACAAGGTACTGGACGTGCTGACGTAGACTCAGAAGCTAGGTACTGGAAATGCCGATGAGGACTCAGAGACAAGGTACTGGATGTGCTGACGAAGACTCAGAAGCGAGGTACTGGAAGTGCAGACGAAGACTCAGAGACAAGGTACTGGACGTGCTGACGTAGACTCAGAAGCAAGGTACTGGAAGTGCAGACATGGAGTCAGGAACGAGGTATGATGCATACAGGAGACTCAAGGGCGAGGTACGAGACTGGCAACATGGAGCGCCCTACACAGCCCGCCCGTGGGGCTGGTCGCGGACCACGACAGAGGTTGCCACAGGATACCAGGCTTTCAGAGAGTTCAGGAACAAGGTAAGGGTTTCTCACAGACTCAGGAACGAGGTGCAGGACTTGCATCACAAAGCACCCTACTCAGCCCGCCCATGGGGCTGGTCACGGACCACGACATGGCTTGCCGCGAGGCACCAGGACAACTTGAAGAACAGGAACGAGGTGCTAGCTTTCAGGAGATTCAGGAACAGGGAAAGGCTTTCTCACAGACTCAGGAACGAGGTGCATGGCTTGCATCATGAAGTGCCCTGCTCAGCCCGCCCATGGGGCTGGTCACGGACCATGACATGGCTTGCAGCAAGGCACCAGGACATCTTGAAGACACAGGAACGAGGTGCTAGCTTTCAAGAGATTCAGGAACAGGGTAGAAGCAGGTTGCTGCACACCAGCAGCCTGAAGCAGGGTTTGCTGCACACCGGCAGCCAAGGCAAGGGCTGCTGCACACCGGCAGCCTAAAGCAGAGTTTGCTGCCCACCGGCAGCCAAAGGCAAAGTAAGCATCATGTGAACTGGAACACGGGTACCGGATTGGAAGACAGGCCAAGGGCAGGAACATGGACAGGCAAACATCAGGGCTGGAACATCATGCAGACATCAGACTGGACGAGGAGCTCCAACAGAGAACGAGTAACACTGGACCTTGCAGAAGGCTGGAACACGGACAACTCCTGGAGCAAGGATGGTAAACTCCCAGGAGTGACCAACTCCTTGCGAAGGCAAAGACAGACTGAATGCTGAGCCCTTTAGTAGGGCTGATGAGGACAACGCCCAGGGAGGAGCCAGCAGGAGGCCACACCTGGCTGGCCCTTGAAGAGGAGCAGAGAGGCGCGCACCCGCGCCCTAGGGAGCTGGAGAGATGAGCGCTGGAAGCTGGTGGCATCCTCAGCCACGTGGAAGGCCCAGGGAAGCAGTGGAGCAGCCCTGGGCTGGAGCTGGGTGAAGGCAGGTCACTGGAGCAGCTCCCAGCTGCAAGGACTGAAGCAGGAAGAAGCAGAGAGAGGTAAGGCTGGCTGCAGGCACCGGCAGGGAGAACAGAGAGCTGCAAGGACTGAAGCAGGAAGCAGGAGAAGGGCTGACTGCAGGCAGAGTAGAGAGCTGTAGCAGGCTGCAGGCACTGGAGGGATGGCTTCCCTGCCAGGCAAGGACCCGGGCTGAAGCAGGCACCGGCAGGGACAGCCGCCCTGCTGGCTGAAGGTCCCGGGATCGCAGCAGCACGTCGGGAAAGGCAGAAACAGCAGCAGAGGAGCCAGCCGCATGGCAACAGCTGTGGGGACGGCCCCAGCTGATTCAGGGAAAGAGAAGCAGCAGCGTCAGCAGCCCGACTGGCTGTGAGAAGGTAAGAGCCTGCCCGCACTCCTCGCGGGCAGGATCACAACAGTCCATACGTTGGAGCTCTTGATTTCCAGTCACCCTGATATTGTCAAGGATTAGGAGATTATCCTCTCTCTCTCACACACATACTCACATGTCCATTCTCTCTCACACATACACTGTCACATCCATACACATTCATGCTCTTATATCCACCATAACCTCTCGCTCTCACAGACACTGACACACTCTCAGGCTCTAAGACACTCTCTTCCCCTCCAAACACACCCCCCACACAAACTCTTACTCCCCTGGATTTTCTCATACACACTCATGCTCTCACTCTCTCTGGCTCCCTCACATACACACACACACCCACACCCAGGTAAGCTCCCAGTCATTCTCACACAAACACACACACCCAGGCAAGCTCCCAGTCATTCTCGCACACTGAAACTGACCCATTGGTCAGCCCCTGTCACATGGTAGGAGCACAAGATGGCGCCGGTGACCATGTGACAGGGGCTGACCAATGCACCGGTAGCCCCTGTGACACAGGCTATCGGTGCCGTGATGAAACCGGCAAACGAGGGTGTGAGAATGCAGGGATGGCTTCTGGATTCCCCGCTGGACCACCAGGGAGTTTTGGTAAGTCTTGGGGGGGTCAGGAGGGTGGGGGGTTTAAATTTTTATTTAGGAGGCCGAATAAAACAGAAACTGTTAAATACGTGGGGAGTCGCGATGCATTTCGCCTCCCCACGTATTTAACAGATAGGACAAAATAAGTTGCAGATTACAAATACGTGGAAAACGGATGCACACCTCTACTAACTGCCAGCACTCAAACAGTAACAACCCTACCTATGAAAAGGCAACACTGCAAATATTACATTAGGCCCTAAAATATCAATTCACCTCCTATTAGGAAACAGAGCAAGCCAGAAACTACACATTAGCAGAATACCTCACCTCAGTCCCACATACAAAATACATACAAACCCTCACCAAATACAGAATAAAGAGACAAAGAATAATTAGAAATATGCAAAAAAAAAAAAAAAGAACTGGAAATTGCAAGAAGCTAGACCCTGTATGAAAGGCAATAATGGAAAAACAGAATCACTACCATTCCTCAGAAACCATAAAACAATAAAATCAAGAGATATAAATCATTAATAATAGTAAAACCATTCTTTTTTTTTTTTTTTTTTTAATTCTTTATTTATAGATTTCCATTTTTACAAAACGAAATCAAACTTTGTGTTCAATAACATTTAACAGCATTGAATTTTTGTGGATACTAGGTTCAATACAATTTTCTTTTTAACATAAAATACAAATCAAATTAAGTTAAACCTTCTCTGACCTAGTTTTCCTATTAAACAAATAAAGGAGAGCCTGTTGAGCAATTCTACTTATTACATAATCTCCAAATTGGTCACAGCTTAACAATAAGACAGAACTCCTACAAAAACTTTAAATAATCCAACAAAGATATCAATTTGAAGGTTCTGAAGCCCCTTCTTGAGGTCTGCGCGCTTCCAAAAACCTTTCTAACTCTAAAGGGTCATAATAAACATATTTTAATCCATCCACTTTCATTATGCATTTACATGGATATTTTACATTAATGTGTATTCCAAATGTTTTAGCCAATCCTGCTAATGCAATAAATTTTTTCCTTCTCAATTGAGTGTCTTTTGTTACGTCCGGATAGATCCATATTTTTTGACCCAGATAGAGGAGGGATCTTTTTTTCATAAATGAATTTAATATCTTGTCCCTATCTGAAATAAGGGCAAATTTTACAATTAAAGTACCCCTCATCTCTATCTGTGTACTAAATGATGGCTCTATCAGATCTGTGACATTTAAGGATGAATCTTGTAATGGTAGATTCAAATTTTGATTTTGTTCTGGTATATTTAAAAAATATGCCAATTTAATCAAAGGAAAATTATCCGAAGATAAAGACAATACATCACTAAAATAATTACGTAATTGTTCAACTGGGGAGAGCATCCTACACTTAGGAAAGTTAACAAATCTAAGGTTAGAGTACCGAATCAAATTTTCTAAGTTCTCAACCTTTTTACCTAGGATATTCTCTCCCTTTATTATATTAGTTTGAACCTCTTTGATTTGTATTATATCTGTTTCCACCTTTTTTAGAGTCAATCCGTTATTTGTCACCAAAGGGCTTAAATTTTGCAAAGTAGAATGAACATCCTTTATATTACTATTCATTTTTTCTACATTTTGATGTAAAACCATTATAGATGACCATAACATTTCTAACGAAACTTTTTTGTTAACATCAAATTTAGCATTAGAAGCTAATGGATTAATTAATGATTTTAAAAGCTCTTGTTCTGACGCAGAACCAACAGAAGGGGCATCCATATTTCCTCCTGTCGCTCCTGATCTTTGATCCAATTCTTGGAACGTCAGGGAGTTATCCCTTTCTTTCCCCAGCGCTGCTTCTTTACCTCCATATGCTGCCTCTAACGGACTCTCCTCCCTAAACGCCTTCCGTAAAAGGGGTGAGTCTAAGCTATGAGTGTCCACAGCGCTCATTGGTGGCGGCGGAGTTGTTGGCATCCCGGGACTGAGACTTGTTTCTCCCGACATAGGGGATACTTGCTCCGTATCCCTCAGTGTAATGGGACACTCCGGGGTTATATTAGTTGTAGGTGAGTAAAAACCGGTTAAAGTGGTTTGTATAGGGCCCGGTCTGACAGGGGTAGAGGCATCCTGTCTGACTCTGCCCTTTCTTTTTGTATGAGGCATAAATAGTTGAACTTATAACTATTATCACCCTTTCGCCCTTTTACTCACTGTTCTGTCGTTGACTATCAAGATTGTTGAGGTCAGAGGGGATGCCAACCGACTCCTTAGTCCATAACAGCCTCCCAGCCTTCGCCGGCCTAAGCCGGCACAAGCCGGGCGCGCGGCTTAGGATGCGCCGACGGCAGCGGTGCGCCGTCCGCTTGCTCAATTTGTAGCAGCGGACGCCCGCTGACGTCACACCAGTCTCTTTCTGGGTCTCGCTGGTCGGGACCTCCGCTTTGTTCCGGGGCTGCGTCCTCGGTTTCCCGGGCCTTAGGTATGTCGGCAGACTTGAGAGCCCCTCTCTCCTCCAACTCAGGCTCCCAAGATATCAGTGTCCGCTTGCTCAATTTGTAGCAGCGGACGCCCGCTGACGTCACACCAGCCTCTTTCTGGGTCTCGCTGGTCGGGACCTCCGCGTTGTTCCGGGGCTGCGTCCTCGGTTTCCCGGGCCTTAGGTATGTCGGCAGACTTGAGAGCCCCTCTCTCCTCCAACTCAGGCTCCCCAATAGTAAAACCATTCTAATAAAAATAGTAAATATTTCAAAACAGCTGATAAGCAGAATAACATCCAGTAATAATTAAAAATGTATATACATATTTTAAAAGTTTCTACAGCCATGTGGCTGAGGTCCACTGCCCAGACCTTGCCCCGGTCATGTGACTCGGGGGCAAGGTCAGGTCAGCGCCATGTTTCAAAATGGTGCAGGCCAGACCTGCACTGGAGCTTTTTTGTAATTTTGAGGTTAGAGGGTGCGGGAGGGGGATTCCAGGGGGTTAGAAACCACCAAAGTTTTGTGAGACTTGGGGGAATCTTGCATCCTTGTCTGCTGCTGCCATTTATTTAAAGTATTTCTTGATTTCTCAAAGGCAGACCAGAAGAAATCATCTTTATATAGATGATAATGCAGCCCAGGCTTCATACTGATATTCCTTACTGGCCATAGGTAGATGATGAACAGGACTGGGGATAGGGTGGAACCTTGGGGCACCCTATACTCCAAGGGTCATAGATTAAATGAGGATCATTTAATCTAAAAAAAAAAAAAAAGGAATGAAACTATTTCCTAGTTACATCCCTTATTCCTAACTCTAATACTTTATCCAATAAAACAGAGTGAAGCAGGGTGCAAAAGCTGCTGCTAAGTCTAGTAACAGTGGCACCTCCACCCAGTCTAACTCACAATGGAGATTATCAACTAAGGCTACAAGCAACATCTCTATACTAAAACATCCTCTGAATCCCAATTGTACAGGATCTGTCCAGAAAAGCCTTGAGCTATGAAGAGACTATCCATTCAGTTTATCCATAAATCATAAATTAAGAAACCCAGTTTATAATTATCACAACTGGGATTCAATGATGGCTTTTTTATGATGAGGCAAACTACAATAGTCTTTAAACAAGATGGCGATATCCCTTCCTTAAGGGAAGTGTTTACAATAAATATTTTTAAAAATCTATAAATAATCCTTTTGAATATAATAAATGTTCTATATTGCTGGTTGACAGCAATTTTATCACATATTGCTGGGATGAGCGGTCATTTCAACCAGTACAGGATGTTTGAATAATGGGGCACAGTGTCTTTTTCAAATATGTTGGATTTTCCTTTCCATGAATGTTTAAGATATGTATAAAATTGTATGTGCATATTTAAAAAAGCAACAATGGCTGCAGTTAAGCTTGCAGAAACGCACATTGCCTATTAGTATGATTTCTTATTTATATAAATAAAAATTGTGTCAATAAGCAATATACAACATTTATTATATTATTCAGGAGGATTATTTACAGTTTTGTTATTCCTTCATTGTCTTTATTTTTTGAGCATTTTACAATAAATATAAGCCATTCCAATAGTCCCACCAAAAACCATGAAGGACACCGGTCTAAGGAACATGTAAGAGCTTTCATTCTGATCAAATATTTTTATTTCATTCTGGTATTTTATTTCAAGTTAGGGGCTTATAATTTTTTTGTTTTCTCTTCTAATTTTTAAACTGATTAGTTCAGATGTAGAAAAAAATACATGATGTTAAAAGTTTATGCTGGAAAATCAATAAAACTATGAAGTTATAAAAAATGAAAAATGTTTTTCTACCTTTTTCATCTGAGGGTGTTTTTCATGATAAACGTTGTGACCCTTCCTGTGATTTGCTCTGGTCTGCCCTCTGAATCTTTTTTCTGGTATTCTTTTCACTTTTTTTTTATGCGTCTTTCTCCATCCCTCCCATTACTCCTCTTGCCAGAATTTCTCTCTCTGATCTCATTTTTCTCTTCTCTCTATCTTTCTGCTTTCAAATATCTCTTCACTTTTCTCCATTTGTCTATTACAGTATCTTCTTCTCACACCCTTCCACCTTACCTATTTCTCCATTTCCTTCCCCTTTCTCTCTCACTCATGACCTCTTGTTTGCCTTTACCACCGCTCCCCATTGCTCTCAGTGAGCACTTCCTCTTTCCTTGCTCTCAGCTGCCTTCTTGTTTCTTAATCTCAGCCAATTACCTTCCCCCTGCTGTATCTCCCTGTCTTCCAACTTCCCCTCTTAGCACCACCATCTTCCCCTTTCAATTCCCCCACCTCCCCTATCTCAACCCACAATTCAGTGGGAGCACTGCGAGGAGAGGATCATCTTGCTGGTGGCTTAAGAGGATCGGTAAGTATTGCTTTGGGAAATTTTAGAACTTAAAAAGTTTCGGGGAGAGGTAAACTATTGGGGTATGTTCTTTAGTGTGTGTTTGTGTTTGTTAAAAAGAAAAAGTAAACCAAACGGTAGGAAAAGCCTTAGTTTGTATGTGTTTGTTATAATATGCTAGCCAAAAGGTAGGAAAAAGTTTAATTTGTGTGTGTGTTTGTCTTTCCCTCACTCCCACCCCTCTCCCGCTCACCCCTAGCTCATCCTTTGATTTATAGGAGGAAACACTTTCACATTAAAAATCAAACATCCTTTTATCTAAAACACAGGATTGCCCCAGCCTTATGAAGAGTTTAATTATCCTGTTGCCAAACATTACCAGAATATACCAATAATATGTGAATATACCAATAAAATTAAAGGACTCTTATTTACACATTCCTACTCCCTTAGCAACCTTAAACTTAACTAAGAACTCAACAAAATTAAGATGAAGGCAGCAATCCAGCACAAAAGGGGGGCCTTCCAGTCTTCTGCATTGAATGTCACATGTATGATTTTTTTTACCTGCTGAAGAGAGGTTGTATCTGTGCACCTGGTGCAAAGAGCTCCTGGCTCTCAGAGAATGAGTCTGATCTCTGGAGGCTAGAGTGACAAACATGGAGGAGCTGAGGCAGACAGAGAGGTTTATAGATGAGACTTTCAGGGATATAGTAGCCAAGTCCCAACTCCAGTCTGGCAGCCCTGGTGATGCCTTGGAGGAGGAAGGTGTTCTGATCAGAGAGCATCAACCTGGTGCAGCAGGAAGTGATCCTGTAGCAAGGATCTCCTCTCACACCAAGAATGTGTCTCCCAGGGCTATTGCCCAGAAGGGAAGGGTTAGGTTGACCATCATAGCTGGTGATTTGATTATTAAGAACAGCTGGGTGGCTGGTGGCCTGGTAATATGCCTGCTGGGGGAGAAGGTAGCAGACTGCATCACCATGCATCACCAAATAAGATTTTAGACAGTGCTGGGGAGGAGCTGCTGTCATGGTATATGTGGGCACAAACAAGATAGGAAAATGTGGGAGAGAGGTTCTGGAAGTCAAAGTTATGCTCTTAGGTAGAAAGCTTAAATCCAGAACCTCCAGGGTAGCATTCTCTGAGGCAGGCAGAACTTTGGAGTCTCAATGTGTTAATGAGATGATGGTGCAAGGAAGAAGGATTCAGTTTTGTAAGTAACTGGAGAACTTTTTGTGGAAGGTGGAGTCCTTTCCAAAGGAATGGGCTCCACCTTAACCAGGATGGATCCAGACTACTGGTGCTAATCTTTAAAAAGTAGAGCAGCTTTTAAACTAGAACAGAGGGGAATGCTGACAGTTGCTCAGCAGCGTATGGTTCGGAAGGAGGATCTTCGAAGGATACTAATGAAGCAGGATACTTAGGGCATCCCAACAGAGAGGTTTCAATAAAAGGAAAAGTAGTCCATGTGCCTATAAGTAAAGAATCACCTGAGCTAAAAGATTCCAAATTATCCCTGTCAGCTGAAAAGCAGGCTATTAATACAAACAAAACACACACTTTAAAATATCTCTATGCCAATGCCAGAAGTCTAAGAAATAAGATGGGAGAGTTAGAGTGTATAACAGTGAATGATGAGATAGACATAATTGGCATCATGGAGACTTGGTGGAAGGAGGATATCCAATAGCAAAGTGATAGAACACGGTACAAATTATATTGCAATGACAGGGAGGAGGAACTTGGTGGCTCCATTTTAGGAGTTACCACACAGGAAAAAGATCTGGGTGTCAAGAGTTGATATTACATTGAAATTGTTGGCTCAGTGTGCTATGGACCTCAAAAAAGCAAACAGAATATTAGGAATTATTAGGAAAAGAATGGCAAATAAAACAGAGGATGTCATAATGCCTAAAGAAGTTAGGGTTGGTCAGCTTGGAGAAGAGACGGCTGAGGGGGGACATGATAGAGGTCTACAAAATCATGAAAGGACTTCAACGTGTAAATGTGAAAAGGTTATTTACCCTTTCGGATAATACAAGGAGTAGGGGGCATGCCATGAAGTTAGGAAGTAGCACATTTAAAACAAATCTGAGAAAATACTTTTTCACTCAATGCACAATTAAGCTCTGGAATTCGTTGCCAGATGTGGTTAAAGCAGCTATGTAGCTGGATTTAAAAAAGAGTTGGATAAGTTCCTGGAGGAAAAGTCCATAAACTGCTATTAATCAATAAGGAATAGCCAGATTGTTGCTGACATTGATAGCATGGGATTTATTTAATGTTTGGGTACTTACCAAGTACTTGTAACTTGGATTGGCTACTGTTGGAGACAGGAGACTGGGCTTGATGGACCCTTGGTCTGACCCAGTATGGCATGTTCTTATTTTGTTATGGCTCCATTTACCCCTCTCAGACCTTCTTCAATGCCCTCTCATGACCTATTGCTCTCAATCTCTCTCAGATTTTCCCTTCTAGTGAAACCTGGGTTTAGTGAAAGGGACTGGGCTTACACTTCTCTGCCCATTTGCCAGCTTCTCCAGTATGAGCCAAATAAATCATTTAGCTATTAAGAAAATAAATGTAGAATATATTTACGTTGCAAAAAATAATGCTTTTCTCTAGATTCAGTGACATCTGTCATACAAAGCAGGACAGTTACAAAACAGAATACAAACAAAATGCAAATTCTCTCTATCAGAATTCTGAAAAAATCAAACTGAGGAAAAATATAATCTTCAAGCTTTACAGCTCAAATGGCAAAGAAGGTGTTTTCTTTTTCAATCTGGAAAGATATAAAATCTGGCATACAATAAAGTAATAATTAAAGTGAAATTACAGCATCATTGAAATTAACATTCTGATATAACTTAATTCAGCAAATAGCAGTAAAGCAAATTTCTTGTTTCTTTTGTTATGCAACTGGGAAGCACTACACAAGGTGTGGTGAGTGAGCTGTTCTCCATCTGGGATTTAAAACCCTTTGTGTTCCTTTTTTTAAGGTGATAATGTTAGTGCTTTGTAATTCAAAGATTGAAAATCTGTCACCTATGTTAATGGTCCTGCAAATGCACCATCAATACTTGTACCATTAACTCCAAGCTTAATTCCTAAAAATGAAACCTGGGACAGACAATTTTGACTTTGTTAGAATGTATTTTATTTCCTTTCTATGCTCTTTATAAAAGTAGTTCTGTAGGGTGCCTTGCACACAGATCCTGTAAATACTGTACTTATTAGATCGTTTAGATAATCACAGATGCACCAGTTGGAAGTCTGAAGGTTTTGGGACAAGGTTTAAAAAATAGAAGGGCTTCAATTGAAACAGGCACCTATAGAAACTGTTCCTGTCTGTATGAGAAAGTAACAAACTGTCTGGCTGAATACACAACTTTGGAGATTGATGCAAAAGAAAGCTCTATTTCCAGGGCTTGTAACAAATCCCTGCCTAACAAATTTACTGGACAATCTGGTGCATACAAAAACTGACTTGTTACTTCTTTTCCTTGTAACTGTATACTAGTTTTAGCTGTCCTATGTACCAGCTTATTCTGTCCTTCAAATCCTATAGTTTGTATGGTTTCATCTGACAATTCAACTCCTTTTGGAAGTATTGTTAGCACTGAAGAAGTCGCCCCAGAATCCAAAAAATGTACAAGGTTGCTTACTAATATATACAGTCAACATGGGTTCTTCTGATCCTGCCCTGATTTGCACCACTCCTAGCAGACATTATGTATAACCATTCCCTGCTCTATATCTCTAAATCTCGGGAAATCATCCTGGTCTGCCTTTCCCACTAATTCTATTATATGGGGATTTCTTTCAGGGTTTGCTCTATATTTATGTGCAAAATGAATATCAACATTCAATACCTGTGCTCCTGTCAGGATCAAAACTAGCTCCTTATGAAGGGCTAAACACCTCTGCCATTTATCCTTCTTCTCATACTTCCCATCCTTCTAGATTACTGCACCTATTAATTAATTCTGGGAATACCAAGCATCATTTCCACTGGTTCCATATTCCACATCATCTGAAACCCATTTACCCCAGATACTTTCTCAGCATTTATTCTATCTAGAAACACTTTTCCCTCTTTCTGCTTATGTAATTCCTCCATTTGCTTAGAATATAACTTAATTGGGAGTTTAGTTAAATCTTCAGCTCTGGCCACTTGACAGTGTGATATGTCTTGGTATAAATCACATATTCCCTAGAGGTAAATTCTGCTCTATTGCTGCTTCTGCACAAGTATTTTTTCTATACCCAATATACTGAATTTAGTGAGCCCCTTCTATTTTTCCCTTACCTTTTTGAGTATTTCTTCCTGAAACACTACCTATTGGTTTCTTTACCTAAAGTATGGTTCACAGCCTCTTATGGATGTTTTCTGTCAATGTGGCATTTCTGTCTATCCATTTCTTCCTTCCAGATGGTGTGGGACTTGCGCTATGGTGACCTTAGCCGCTCCAGTATTTATTTCTCTTCTTTCTATATTTTCTCCTTCTGTTTTTTCTACTCGTACCCATCGTTCTGCCTATTTATCTACTCCAACTGATGTACCTGATGAATTTAAATTGTTCAGCCGAACTGAAATCTTTTTTGCTTCTTGGCCGACTCCTGGTGTTCAAGCTGCTACAAATGTCAAATGGATTCAAACTATTCGTTATCAATTTATGTAATTTGTTAATTTAACAAGGACTTAATGCTCTCAACTCTAAACTACGAGCAACTGCTGTCATGGCTTAGCAGAATTGTTTGGCTTTAGATTCAATCCTTGCCTCAAAGGGAGGTGTCTGTGTTATTATTGGCACTGCATGCTATACCTATATTCCCACTGCTACCTATGACCATAACATGTCTTATGTTCTTCAGCATCTCCGTAACCTATCTCACATTATGTATGCACAAGGTGGTGTGAATTCTTCTGCTGACTCTTGGTTTTCCTCTTATTTTCCTGGCTTCCTTCACTTTCTTGGTTGCGTACATTGCTTATATTCCCGTTTGCTATTTTTGCAATTTCTTCTTCTTTTTCTGTTTTATACCTTTCCACTCCTGTCTCTGCTGCTCACTATGAGACAGTACTCCATGCAAAAACACGCCCAGTATAACTCTTCTTTTATAGATAACATTCAATACTGGAGAAGGTTCTAGAGATTTGCGTGACTGCCCAAAGGATCATATACATAAGTTGTAATGTCAACTGCATGATAACATCATCCCTAACTAGGCCTGATTAGTTTCCCTAGGACGTGTAGCCCATTTACCATGGCTGTCAAGATAGTTCTTTGTTCTGTTAAAATCTTACTGGTCAAGACAATCAACATGTCTGTAACGGTGTTGATTACAAACTCCTGAGAATAGTATTATGAGAAAAAATAATACTTTCATACTGGTTTCTCTTTGTTGTTCTTATCTTTACTGCAACATTACTATATAATTACCTGATTCTGACAGGCAACATTATCATAAGGTTTCTTTTCTTTATAATGTAGTCATTCTTGCAGCTCCACTATAGAGCTAATGGCTACCTAGTGAAACTTAGTTATGCTTTTATTATTAGTCAATTCGAGAGTGCGTGTCTGTCTATGAGTCTCATTTACTTTAGGGGGGATCTAGAGGGATAACAATACACACACAAGGTTAGTTGTTAGCTTACACATTTAGCCCATTTGCCATAATCACTTTTCACGGTTCTGTCTTCACCTCTGGTACTTGGGTGTGCCACTTTTGCCATTTGTAAGTGGCACAAGAGGGAAATGAGAAGTATGCCTGAACAGAAAACCAACATGGAGAAGGAAATCCCCAGAAGCCTCTGCTTTTCTTTAGCCTGCCTAGGCTGAATGGACTCTGAGTGACTTTCTGAGCATGACTTACAGAATGTCCCTGGATATCTGTAGAGGCAAGCAAGCTGGCACCACACAGGTGATGCCTATTCATAGGGTCACAAAGAAGAAACCACAGGGGAGCTTCAGGCACTATTCTCAGGAGTTTGTAATCAACACCGTTACAGACATGTTGATTGTCTTGACCAGTAAGATTTTAACAGAACAAAGAACTATCTTGACAGCCATGGTAAATGGGCTACACGTCCTAGGGAAACTAATCAGGCCTAGTTAGGGATGATGTTATCATGCAGTTGACATTACAACTTATGTATATGATCCTTTGGGCAGTCACGCAAATCTCTAGAACCTTCTCCAGTATTGAATGTTATCTATAAAAGAAGAGTCACATCCTGTATACAAGGAGATGCTGGTCAGTTTGTCAGACAAAGGGCATCCAGTACCCAGCACCTCCCGAGAATACTTATACTGATTAATAAAAAAGAAATTATACTTTCTACTGAGTCTAAGTGTTCTTGTGTCCCTGGCTATAAGCATAGAGTGCGCTTTACATTACAAGTCCCAAAGCATCTCAAACACATTTTCCTTCTTGAAGTCTTTGATTTGTTATTTTTAGTTTTCTTGATGATGCTCCAACGTCTGACCGCTGGAGTAATTCTCCTCCTCCTTGAACCAGTGATGATTCTGCTGCATCTGCTCTTCTGTTGGCTTCATCTGGAATGAAAGTAATTGAAACATGGAGTCCTGCAACCTTCTGATAGTAGGCCACAGGCCTGAAGCTAGTCTGGCACCTGCTCTTGGGTCTGCTGCCTCTCTCTTCTGGGCCGCAGCAGGATTGAATGGAAACCCCATCCCTTGGCGCCTATAATCAGGCTCCACAGGCAATTTGCACTCAACACATTGCAATATCCCTCAATACAACTGACTCCCATGGCAGCAGTTGTGCATTGAGTATGTGTTGTACCCTTCACTTCACTTAAAGGGGAATTTACCCATGCTGATAAAAGTCAATGTGGATAAAACTGGTATTGCCCTGTTATACTCCTGCTTTCTCTTATCCCACACCTCACCAGTTCTCTCAATAGTGCCACAGGTCCTGGGTTCTGTTCCGCATCTGATGGTAACATTTCCCCCCTTTTTTTTTGTTCTTCATAATTAGCACACATGATGGCCCTTGCTCCTCTCACTCATTCCTAGTAAGAGTACTCAGGGTACTGCTCAAGGCAAAATATTTACAAGCTACAAAATTCCCTGAATACGTCGCACAGTTAGATTTGTTATCTGTAGACCACCAAAGTGCATAAAATATATTACACTATGTAAAAGTTACTGTTAGTGTTCCCAGCCGTGGCGCAACGTTGGGACAGCCATCGGCATCACGACAGCGGCGGGAAGACACCCCCGGGGAAGGCCTGGTTCCTCTCCGAGCTAAGCTCGCCCTCTCGGGCAGGGCAGCACTGGACGCACGCTTCCTGGTTCTCCCTCTGTGTCGGGCCACGCAGCCCTCTTCCTGGTCTCGGTGGGCCGGCCCTCTCCTAGGCACACGGCCCCGCCTCCTGCCTATTCTGCATACTTTATATTGGTCAAAATAAATCTTTAAGTCAGGGGTTCTCAACCGGTGTGTTGCCACACTTCCCGGTCCCCCGCTGACCCAGCTGCTCCCCCAATCCAAGCAAAATAGGTCCTCTGCCCGGGCTTAAAATGTTGATAGCCCGGGCAGAACGTGGCAGGACAGCTGGAGTCAGCGGCACCAGCATTCTCTCTTCTTCCCGCCCCCCCTCCGTGGCCCGGAAGAGGAAGTGGTGAGCAGCGGGTGCGTGCGTGGGAAGAAGAGACCATGCTAGTGCAGGCAGCGTCGGCCTGAAGAAAAGAAGAGAGGCGCAGCCTGAGAAATGAGCAGCACGGCTCGGAAAAAAACAAAGAACGTTGTCAACTCCCGCAGCCGATGGGACTCCTTTCTCCGTGAGGGCTGAAAATGAAGTAGGTTGCTGCTGCTTTAGGGTTAGAAGTGGAGGAGGCTACTGCTGCTGCCGCTAGTTCGGGGGAGGGGGGAGAGTGAGTGAATGAGCAAGCATGTGTGTTTGAGATCCTGTGTGTGTGTGTGAGTGAGATAGCATGTATGTGAATGATTGAGAGCCTGTACGTGTGAAAGAGAGTATGTGTGTGATTGAGATCTGGTTTAGGTGAGGGAGCATGTGAGTATGTGATTGAGAGCATGTGTGAAAGTGAAAGAGAGAGCATGTTTGTAAGCATGTGAATGAGAGTCTGTGTGTGAAAGAAAAAGACAGCATGATGGGTGTGATTTAAAGCCTGTGTGTGTAAATCTGAAAAGATAGACAGCATGTATGTAAATGTGTAATTAAGAGCCTATATAAGTGAGAGAGAAAAAGCATGTGCTTTAAGAAATTACATTTTAAATTAAAACAGAAAAAAGTTATTACTTAAAGATGCAGAATTTTAAATATTTTGAGCAGAATTTCCCTAGAAATTCACTGTAAGAGAGTGTCCCTTCTACTCTCTCTCCCTACTTCCCTGGCTATTTTGCCTTCTCAGGCCCCAACTCTTCTACCTGCCAGTATCTCTCCCTCCACCTCTAGGCTCAACCCCCTTCCACTCTATCACCACTCCCAGAGTTTGACCCCGTTCTCAATACTACCCCTCACACAGGCTCCCTCTGTCCCCCCTTCTCTCTAATATACATACACACACCCTCATACAGGCTCCCTCACTCTCTCGCACACACACATCCCCTCATACAGGATCCTTCACTCTTGCATACACACCCACACAAGCTCTCTTTCTCTCTCACACGTACACCCTCACATAGGCTATCTATGTCTCTCTCTCACACACCCCTTTACACAGGCTCTCTCTCACACATACACAATCCCTTCACATAGGCTAGCACCCTCACATACACATGATCTCTTTTTCATACACACTAACTCTCAATCTCTATCACACACACACACAAACACTCCTTCACAATCTCCTCATACAGGCTCCTTCTCTCTGGCACCCACACTCAAGCACCCCCCCTGCTCTCTCTCAACCTCCTTGCTCACTCTCACACCCTCCTGCTTACCCCACTAGTCTCTCTCACACCCCCTTGCTTACCCCCTGATCTCTCTCACACACCCCTGCTCACTCCCTGCTCTCACCCCCCTGCTCTCACTCACCCACTCCTGCTCTCTCTCACACCCCCTCTCCCCTGTTCTCTCTCAACACCCCTCCCCCCTCTCTCACTCCTCCCATTCCCCTCTCTCACTCCTCTCCCTCCCCTTACTCACCCCACCCCACTCACCTCCCCCCTGCTCTCTCTCGCACCCCCTCCCCCTCCTCTCGCACACCCCTCTCCCCTCCCCCACACACTTCTCTACACACACACTCACTCTTACCTGGGCCTTCATCTTCGCCGCGAGTGGAGTGTGTCCCATGGCATGCCAAGGCCTTCATCTTCGCCATAAACAGCGTGCACTCTGTTCGCAGCATGCCAGGGTCTCCGCTGCCATTTTCTGCACAGAATTTGGCAATTCTACGCAGGGCGGGAATTCTGCATTCCGCAGTAGCGCAGAATTCCCCCAGGACTAAAATGTAAACCAAAATATTTATTTACAGTATATAAAAAACCATGTATATTAATAAACATAATCAAGCATATCAGTATCATTTTCCATATATTACAACAAATATAAGTTGCAATATTCTATTCTGACCACTAGAGATTAACTGTAATATAAAATACAGCTGATATACTACAGGGTGGCCACCTTGTATGTCCTGGTACTTAGAAGCAATCAGGTGCCATTCACCAAATGTTCACTAGATGGCACAGTAGGTCATAAAGAAAAACTCTGTATATGTCAATGTTTTGCATCTCACTTGCCAGTGCTTATGCTTTTTTCCTACTTTCTTCATTTGGATTCTCTTTTCAGGTTTTGAAAGATATTCTTTTAACCATAATAGCCTCTTTCACCTTTTAACCATGCCAGCAGTCATTTGTCTTTCCTTCTGCTTTTTTAAATGTGGGGAATACATCTGATATGGGCTTCCAAGATGGTATTTTTAAACAAAGTGCACGTTTGATGTATACTCTTTGTAGCTGCATCTTTTAGTTTTTTTCTATCTATTTTCCTCATTTTATCATAGTCTCCCTTTTGAAAGTTAAATGCTAATACAGTAGGTTTTTCTTAATGTCTTCTCCAGGTATTAAATCAAATTTGATATCATTATGATTATTATTGCCAAGTGGCACCACTACTATTACCTCTTGCCCCACATTCACTAAGGATTAGATCTAAGATAACGCCTCATCTTGTTTCCTGGACCAGCTGCTCCATGAAACAGTATTTATTTAATCTAGAAACTTTACCTCTCTAATTTGTCCTGATAGGACATCTACCCAGTCAATATTGGGGTAATTGAAATCTCCCATTATTATTGTGCAGCCAAATTTGTTTGCTTCTCTAATTTCATAGTCTGTTCATTCTGACTAGTCAGGAAGTAGTATGCCCCAACTGCTATACTCTTCTCCATCACCTGCATGAGAAGGTGAGAGGGCTGCGCCACGGGTCTGCTGCGGGCGGCATGCGTAACAGAATCAATCTATGGGCAGAAGCTGAAATTCTAACACTGGGATCTGTAATCAGAATTTATGTGCAGAAATCATGCTTTGTGTACACAAAACAATGTTTTCTGCTCATAAATATGCTTTAAACACACAAAAAATGCTTTCTGCACTGAAAGCATTTTTGTTCTTATACATCATATTTTTTGAAATTCAAAAATACAGACTTTGTCAAAATAGGGATGGTCCTGGATGAAGAACTAGAAGACTGGAAGATAATGGGTGAAGTGGAACAAAGGTGGGCCAAATTAAAAGGAGTTGTTACAAGGGCAACAAATCTTTATGTTAGAAAAGTAAACAAAAGTAAGAGGAAAAAGAAAGTGATCTGGTTCTCTAATGAGGTAGCTGAAAAAATAAAGGCAGCATTCAAGAAGAGAATAAGAGAGAAATCAGGAAAAAAAAATGTCAAGCGGAGGAAAGGATTGCCAGAGGTAAAGCAAGGTGAAAAAACCTTTTTAGATACATCAGAGAAAGAAGGGTGGCCTAAAGAGGTATAGTGAAATTGAAAGGTGACGAGGAGCAATATATGGAGAGAGATGACGAAATGGCAGAAATATTAAAGAAATACTTCAGTTTGGTGTTTATTTATTTATTTTACAGCTTTTATATACCGGTATTAGTGGGGACATCATTCCGGTTCACATATGAACTAAAGGACTGAAATTACATAATAACAGGGAGCAGGAACTGGGAGGGGGGGAAACTTAAAAGCAGAAATGGAGGACAGGCTATATACATCAGAGAAGGTAACTCTATGAGAACTTAAAACATACAGTATTATAATATGGCAATACCATCTTAATATACAATATCTTAGCAATTATTATCTTAAAAAAAAAAAGAAGATCCTGGAGGACCATTGCTGGTTGAGAATACTATAGATGGGTATGGGATAGACAAACCTTCATTTACAGAAGAGAATGTATGGGAAGAGCTAGGAAAACAAAGTGGACAAGGCCATGGGGCCGGATGAGGTTCACCCCAGGATACTGAGGAAGCACAGAGATGTTGTGGCAGGTCCACTGAAAGACCTGTTGAATAGATCCCTGGAAACAGGAGTGATGCTGTGATACTGGAGAAGAGCGGTTGTAGTCCTGCTTCACAAGAGTGGGAGTAGAGAGGAGGGCTGGAAACTACAGACCAGTAAGCCTCACCTCAGTGGTGAGAAAACTAAAGGAGACTCTGCTGAAGTAAAGGATAGTGAACGAATGGGCGGGTTGCTGGACCTGAGGCAGCATGGATTCACCAGGGGAAGGCCCTGTCTGTTAGATTTTTTTGATTAGGTAACTAGAAAATTGGATTGAGGAAGCACCCTCGATGTAATCTACTTGAATTTCAGTAAAGCTTTTGATATGGTGCTGCATAGTAACCTACATAAGCACATTAATGTTAAAATCAAACTGCCTAATTTGTTCCTAACAATCAGGTTTAACTTACACACCTAGTTTATTATTTTAAATTGTTACCGTACTATGATGGCACACGAGTAATTTGTAATCTATACCACCCATATTTCTCTTTATCGTGCCCTTCTGTAAAACGTTGTGATGGTATTTAACTTAACGACGGTATAGAAACATTTTTAAATAAATAAATAAATAAATAGGAGGCTTGTGTATAAAATGAGAAGCTTGGTAAATGGAACCTACTCTGAAGAGAAAAACGTGTTAAGTGGAGTGCCACAAGGATCGGTTGTAGGGACCAGTTGTGTTAAATATTTTTGTGAACGACATTGTTGAAGGGATAGAAGGTAAAGTTTGTCTATTTGCGAATGCTACTAAGATCTGCAACAGAGTGGACACACCTGAAGGAGCTCAGAGAATGAAAAGTGATTTAAGAATGCTTGAAGAGTGGTCAAAGATTTGGCAGCTGGGATTTAATGCCAAGAAGTGCAGAGTCATGCATCTGGGGTATGGTAATCCAAAAGAGCTGTATGTGATGGGCTGTGAAAGATTGATATGTATGGACTAAGAAAGGAAACTTGGGGTGATAATGTCTGGCGATCTGCTGGCCCCTTGATCAGGTCCGATGACTCACTGGTTGGGAAACGCTGCCATAAATTATTATGCAAGGGCTTATGGCACCTAGACATCAAAGTGCTCATTCACCCAGGACTTTATAACTGCACATCCTCAGGGACCATTTAGAATATTATGGAGCAACTGATTCTATTGCTCTAGGGCTGCATATGAAAAGATCTTATATATTATCATTGTTGCTTATAGAGTAGGTGAGCATGTATTGAACACATGGCAGCATCCGCACAAAGCATTGAAATAGCACTAGCTGTTGCTGCAGTGAATTAAAGGTTGAAGTCCATTTCACTTTGGTCTGTATTTCCACTTATTTTGTGTAAATAGTTACCGATTCTTGGCCTATTTCTTTACAGTATCTACTGTGCAACTTTTCCTCACTGGTGTTTCAGGCAGAGGCACGTGCTGTCTTTTGTTTTTTTTTAAGTTGCAAATAAACTCACACAAGGCACAATTTACCACCCTTGCACAGCACTCATTTCCTTTAAACATCTGATAAATAGAAATAACTAAAATACTTTGGGAATAGGAGTGGGCTCAGGAAAAGAAAGGAAGCATAGCCACCCCAAGCTATAGTTGAGGGGAAGAAAAAAAATCTGAGTTTTCCAGCTAGAAGGCGCCTCTCCGGCTGCAATCCCTGCGTGTTGAGCAAAACTAGCTGCACCAAGGCCGCAGCGCGCATGCGCGCCGAGTGCCGGCCACTTCAAGCTGCCGGTTTGAACCGGGACGAGCAGGCACATTTTTCTTTTTTTTTTTTGCTTGAAGAAGTGGGCGGGGTTTTTCCCGACCGCACTTCCTTGCAGATGCAAAATTTTTTTTTCCCTGGCGCCTCTGTCTTCCATGCACCACCTTTCCGCAGTTCTTCAGCTGCAATTTCTGGTCAGAATTTGCTGAATGTTTTTGTTCCCTCCCCAGCCCGGCACGCTCAGTAGATGAGATGTATTTTCCCCAACCCTGATACTCCTCCAGCAAGACCCCATTCACCCTCTCTCCTTTTGCAACGTTTGCCTTATCCTAAATACAACATCGACATTTATCCATGAGAGACTTGTAGTTTTCTGGTGTGGTGAGAAAGAAAAGTCGTAAAATATACGTCCCATCGCTAACTAATCAGATTGCAACGTTAGCCTGCCTAGGCGAGTCAGAGCAATAAAAGATGCACAAACATTGCTTAGGCATTGAACTTAGTTTTAATCTGACGCCCACGTGATAGACTAGAAATAATTTATGCGGGAGCACGGATTCACCCACCCAAGTAACCAAATTAGTTCACTTGCTAACCCTGGGTTGGACTTCCCTTGTCCCCTGCCTCGAAAGAACATCCTCATAAAACCCCTAGTCAATTACCGGGAGTCAAATAAAAGGCGACAACAATGCTTACATGACGAAGAAATGCTTGGTAGATCGAAGGATGATGTGCGTGACGAGTAGAAAACTGAAGTGAAGAGGGTGCATATGGAGCCATATTTCTTCTGCGGTTTATGCCCACCGCTGTCTATAAACACGTTTTATGCAGATGTGAACTTTTGTTTCCACAGGTAAGAAAAGCGTAGCCTAATCTGATCTAGCATCTGTCTGCCATGGAAATGACTTTCAGTTCGCCTGCAAAAATAAAAAGTCTATCAAATCCAGAGTTAAAGATTTTTCAAGAACCTCCCCCCCCCCCAAAAAAAAAAGATTAAATGTATTTTATGTCTGTAAAGCACCTTCAAAATAACGTACATTAGCATCCGGCCTACACAAACGCTTACCATCATAATGACGTTCACAAATGGTAATTTTCAGGAGCAGTTTTTTTTGGGGGGTTTTTTTTTTTTTTATTTCCCCTGGACATTTATTTATTTTAGTTCATTCTACACTATACGACTGCCTCCCAGAAGGAGGAACCGCCCGCCCTAACCCACCCACAAAAAAATCTCAATAATTCTTTTAAAGAAATCCAGCCACTGACAGTTTGTGTAGCGTTTTGTAGACCTCAGCAGGTCCAGATCGTTAAAGCAACATAAAAGGAAGAGGAAATGCTGTAGTAATTTGCAATAAAATAAAGATGGAAAGGAGGTGTTTCTTGCACACCCCTGGAAATCACATGGTGACCCTTTCCAACCAATAAGATGGGCGCTGGGCCCCGAGAGACCCCCCCCCCCCCCAAGCAGAATTGCACCGGCTCAGCTGCGTTATAAATGCTTCTCCAAAAATGCAGCACACCTTCTTAACCGCTTTCCAGCTGCTTCTGTCCTGCTCTCGCCCCTAAGACCCACTGCCGGCTTTATATTCCCAGTCTTGTACCTATCTCCTTTCTTTCGCCAATTGCATGTATTGTTTGTCTCCGAAAATGGTTTGCGAGACTAAAATCGTGGCGGATGATCATGACTCGATTCCAGGAGCCAAGAAAGATTCGCGGCTTGTTTCGTCTGTTCAGATGTGGCCCTCCTTGTCAAGCCCCGCCACCTCCCTGTCGTCCCTCAGTGCCACGGTGGAAGAGGATGAAAGGGACGAGCACGTTTACATTCGAGAATTTCATCCGGTCAACCAAGAGACTGCCTGCCGGATATTTTATGAAGGTATATTGGAAAGGATCCCTAGCACAGCCTTTAAGGGATTAAAACATCAGCCACGAATTCAATTTTTATATGCGTTGCTAACAAGTAAGTTCCCGATTATTTTTAGCTCCGCTTTATGCTTTCGTAAAACTCTTTTCTTTTAAGATAGTAAGAAAGCAAGCTAGCTCTGTGCACTCGTCATGATTGCCTGTTCTCCCGGCTAATATTGCGAGGAGGACTGGAGTTCAGTGCTGCTGTAGAAATCCTTCAGCATCTCCTTGCCTTGTAGTAAAAAAAGACAAAATCTTCCAACCTCTTCAGATTTTGACTTATGATTTTCTAAGGGTAGTGTTTGTAATAACCCATTAATACAAGTGTATTGTACTTAGCTTCCATGTAACTATTTGTTGTATGCAGTGCACTAATTACTTAGAGGTGATCGTGAGGCTTGAAGATGTGAAATCTTGAAGTCTGGCTAAGGAATGAACCTTTAAAAGATGTCCTCATCTTGTATCTGTTAAGAGGAAAAAAAAACCCCAAAAAACTCTATAAATTGGACAGACTAAAATGTGGCCATAAGTGTATCTTATATTTTTTTTGTGCTTGCGTTCGCGGCATGCGTTTCTGCGTCTGGCGTGCTGCTGCTGCAGGATTAGCTGTTTCTGTTCCCGGTAATATCCCGACGCGGCAGTGTTATCGATTGCCGGCCGGCGGAGTCTCCGCCCCCCTCCCGCGCGAAAAAAAAAAAGAAAAACCTGAATGAACCAGCTCCTCTGTCGCCGCTACTGCGCTCGCGCCGTTCTCATTCTCTTCGCTAGAAACCCCGCCTCGGGGCTGCGGACGTGCGCTTGGGCGTTCTCGTGAAAGCGCGCGCGCAGCACCGGCGGCCCAGGTTTAACGCTTTAAAGCGCGCGCGCCTTTGCTATGTTCTGTGTTGGGGTAACTGGTAAGGGGTTGCGCCTGAACATGGGGGCCCGGCTCTTTTGGCGCGCGTGTCTCGTAGGGTCTGCATCCTTTCGCCGGAGGGATGCGTTGGTTTTGTCATAACGGGAGCCGTGTGTCCCGTCCGGGTTCAGAAACTTGTGGTGACAACACTTTTCAAAGGTGCAGCGTTATCGTCTGCTCTGGCAAGTGCAGTGGGTGGATGAAAAAGTGGTAACCCGAACTGCGAAATGTTGTGGAAAGCAAAAAACAGCAGAATTGCAGTTACCCTAAACAAATCAGTTCCTAATCCTTTTCGTGTAAAAGTGGGAGCGCAGTTTTGAGCTGATGTACTAAGGTATTTCCTTATGTCAATAGGACGAATTCTTAGGGCCTATACTTGAGTAAGGGGGACTCTTGAAAATTGCTGTGATACTATGTTACACTTATGCACTTAACGCCTTTGAAAACTACTTGTGTGCATACGGTCTGCTAATGTCCTTGATGACCTATATTGCGCCTCTGAGTTTAAGGCCCAATAAAATGTTTTCATATACTATATGAAATATAGCCTGCAGTATATGTATGATGGGAAGGAATTTCAAATTGGATGTAGATAGCTTCTTATTTAAATATTCCATGCTCTGTTCGTTATAATTTAAGGGCCCGATTTTAAAAAAGCACTTACATGTATAAAACTGGCATTTACTTGAGTAAATGCACTTTACTCAAGTGGGCTTTTGAAAATGGCAACATAACCTATTGAACTGTCATAGGATCTACTTGTGTAAGTGCACTTTAGTAATGGCTTTTGAAAACTACTATAGTAGTATCTCACGTTAGCGTGTGTAACTCCTTTGAAAATTCACCAGTAAAGATCCTGTGCACTAAAAGACTTTTTCCCATTAAGTGCCAGATGTGCAAGGCTTTTTTTCCCATAGACACAAAATGGGAAAACCTTAATTTACTTGGCTTTTCATGCCTGTAAGGGTGGGGAGTTGATATCTGGTCATTAATAGATAACTTTGTGTACAGTAAGCTGGTTACCTATATCTTCTAAGGCACTGATGCAATACAGTGTGCTCAGCTGAACACTCTATATTAACCCACAATTGGATGTGGGTTGTATAGGTGCTAACTAATCCCCTTATGCAAAGCGGAGTGAAATACATGTGAATGAGGCTATTAGCTATTCCCTCCCAAAGTGTAAAAAAAAAGTGCATCTAAGATGCACACTTTAGCGATCAGAAATTAATGCCTGCTCCGGAGCAGGTGTTAATTGCTGAGCACTCCCAAAACTAGTACAGAAAATGGCACGGGCCATCCATTGCTCCTTCCATGTGACAGGGGCTGACCAATGACATGGTAGCCCCTGTTAAAGCGCCATGGCGCTATTTTGATTAGTGGCAGCCAATGGCCCGAGAGGGAGAGATCGCTCCCGGGACCCTGCTGGACCACCAGGGCTTTTAGTAAGTCTTGGGGGGGGGGGGATCGGGATGGTGGTGGGGGGTTGTAATTAAGTACATTTGAAGGGTTGGGGTGGGGTTTTTTTCTGGTCCATTTTGCCGAAAAAAAAAAGTAGGAAAACTAAGTTTTCCACGAAGCACCTGACCTGAAAACTTAAAACTAAGCACATCTCTAATATTAAGTAGGAGGAATAATTTTTTTTTTTTTTTTTAAGCACTGGCAGTTAGGTACAGGAAGTGCATGCTCAGTTGAAAAGCATCCGGTTCCTGAACTCCTGGCAAATCCACTGGTTAGGAAAACAGACTCTGATAAATTCAGCGTCCATTTCCCGAACCTGACTGTTGGCACTGTAAGGAGTGAATAAATCAATATAAAAGTGTTGGGCACTTAATATTGATTTCACTCCTTCACTTATTGCCTATTAGTCCTTTTCACTGACATTTGTCAGTGAAAGGACCAATCCCATTTCAGGACAGCCTTCTGAAAGGTGATTGGTCCCTTTACTGTCACATGTCAGTGAAAGGGCCAGTCGGCAATAAGCGAAGGAGTGAAATCAATATTAAGTGCCCGACACTTTTAATATTCATTTATACACTCCTTAGGTGCTGGCAGTCAGGTTTGGAGAATGGACACTGAATTTCAGTGTCCTTCCTAACCCATGCGTGCTGGTTAGGAAGATGGACGCTGACAAATCCAGCATCCATTTTATTAACCAGCAGACCTCTCTCGGGCATACGCTCTCAAGGAGGCGCTAGGGGCGTGCAATCGCCCTTAGTGCCGCTTCGACTGCGTGAGCCCGATTTTTAAATGTTGCACCGCACCCCCAGCATAGGTCCCTGGGGGTATGTTAGGAAAGCGGGCACTGAACGCTGAGCATCTGCTTTCAGCGCAACACTTTTTTGCATCTGTCCCTAAATTAGCACCATGGAGAGAGAGAGTTATGTAAACTGTATTGTGTGAACACAATCCCTGATCACTGACAAAGATTTAAGTAACAAAAAAAAAAAAAAGCCAGTGTTCGGTGTTACTAAAGGGTTTTAATTGTCAGAATCTTCAGACCTTGGATACTTGATGGAGTAGCAGTGTTTAATTTTCCATGACACTCCTCCTCAATAGAAGGTGTCTTGTAGGGAGTTTGTTCAATACTTTTATATTTTATTTGGCTCATGCCTTTTCGTTGTAGTTCAAGGTGATGTACATTCAGGTACTGCAGGTGTTTCCCTGTCCGCAGATGACAGTGGAGGGTGCAGTGACTTGCCCAAGGTCATAGATCAGCAACAGGATTTGAACCCTGGCTTCACTGCTTCTCAAAAATAAGAACTGATGGAACCCATTTTGGCTTACATTCTGGTGCTGAGGATTGCTGGCCGCAAGGGTGAAGCTGACAGGCCCTTGGAGATTTCCTTGAACTCAAAGGAGGATCTTGAGAGCAGAAGGGACCAAGAGATGATCCAAAGAAGGGAGTTAGTCCCATACTCCATACCTAAGATTTCTGAGTAGTGTATTAATGGTAGGCTTCTACTCGAGTACCACCTGATTAGGAAGTCTGCTTGCAGAGTTGGTACGGAAAGAATGTCAACTCCCCTGAAGCTTGTATCAGAACGATCTTCCATTTTCGCACCGTGAAGGAGCCTGTGCTTGAAGATACTGTTAAGAGATGTGCATAGGGAGGCTCCCGTTGAAGAGTACTTACTGCCCGGGAGTTCAGATTTACCAGTCAGTGACTCAGTCTGATCTATTGAAACTTTATTTCCCAGCCGGTGTGCCACAAAAGTAATCACTGATAAGGTCCAGACCAGCACCTGAACTCTGCATACAACACCGCACAGCAACAAAGTTTTGGCACTTTAAACCACGGAGGAGCTTCTCTTTGAGAATACATGTAATTGTCCAAGCCGCTTGAGCCCTGGAGTGTGGCAATTAAGGGGCGGCATGGATAGCTGGGCCCTGCTTTGTACAGTGCAAATAGTGCCATCTCATGTTTCCCTTCTGAGCTTCCTCTTGCATCCTTCCAGCCTCATCTCCAGGCTGAGGGACAGGGGGGAGTGCACAGAGGATTGGATGTGTTGCATTTTGAGTGCTGGGAGTAGCAGTACTGAAGGAGCTCTGGCAGCCAGAGTGATTGAGGTGGCTGTCCACCTCACATGCTTTTTTTTTTTCCTCCTGGACTTGTATATAAAGGGAACTGGTCCTTTGTGATGAGTTCACATGTTTCTGCCTCCACTCCCTTTTTTATCTTAAAACTTGGAAGAGATTGGGGCTTTCAGTGCTTCTCTGGTGCTTTTGGTCATGAGTCCTCTTCATGTCCTTTATTGCCTGCCCTGTGGAGGTTGGGCAGCCACGCATCTTTAATGTAGGTGTGGCTTAGCATTTAAAAGGTTGGGAAATACTGTACTATTCCAAAGTGCACCTGCTGTGAATTTTCACTTGAAATTAAGTTAATGAGTAAAAAGATTTTTAACAGCTGATTGTATGCAGTGTTTTGTTTTTTTTACTGAAGTTAGAAGTCCTAAGGGCCTCTAAAGAATGGTACCTTTCCCCTCCTCACCAACCTGGGAGCACAGTGCAGAACGTGGCCCCAGCCCTCAGAGCCCCTGCAGCAAACTGCTAATATAACCTCTGTTTAAGTGGCTAAAGTAGAAACATATTTTATGAAGACTGATTCTCCAATTTGCCTGCTGGTTTCAGCTTTTCAGGTATTAAAATTGACTTTGAAACTCCTTTTGTGCCCTAGCGTCTTGCTGGTGAGTGCAGTTACTCATGTGCAGGGTCTCTTGTCATCAATTAAAAAAAAAAAATCCACAGGAAATTCCCAGGATTTTGCAAAGAACACGTTAAAATGACTTTCGCCCCAGTTTCAAAAGCATAGCAGCAGGGCCCATGATGCTTCCCAGCATCTCCTCTCCCCCCCCCCCCCAGAAGACAGGGCATGTACAGGAAGTGGGCCCATATCATCACAGTGTGAAAAAAGTGCAAGATCAGGAGTGCATTTCCATGATACAAAGGGAAGTTGCAAGCTGAGGGGATACCAGAGGCACCATTGGAGTTGCACCGGAGGTGTGAGGGCAGAGTTGCTGCTGCTGCTTCAGCCGTTGGGGAGAGAAGCCGGAGTAACCACCGGAGCTGCATTTTGAGGGAATTCCCAGACCTGCCTTAAGGGAGGAAGGTCAAAGCTGCCATTGGAGCTGCTGCTTAGAGGCACAGGGAACACTGTTCTGAGGAGGCGGGGGCAGAGGAAGAGGAGGCCCGGAGTGAGATGCTGGGGGGAAGGTGGAAAGAGACTGGAAAAAAAGAATCGAGAGTAGGTATTTAAGGGAGAAAAAAGGGAAGAAAAGTCATAAATTTTCATCTAGCCTTGTCAATGATTTTATTGATAACAGATATTCTGCATTTTTCCAAGTCTACAATCAAATTAGAGTAGACTAACAAGTATATTAGTTGTAGGATTGTGTGCGGTTGTTACTAAACAGGCCGGGGGAAGGCCTGGTTGAACTGCTAAGCCTTTGGGGTTTTTTTTTTTTTCATAAATTGAGAGGTCTGTTCAAGGCAAAGGATATTTTGGATGCGTAGCAGCTGCAAGCATGCACTTTAATTCTGTGGAGGGGGGAGGAGAGAAGGGCCTCTTGGGAGGATCAGTTTTCTTGTGGGGGTCTAGGAGGCAAGAAGGAACTGATAATCTGGGGCCTCTTTATTCACTCACTCAAAAATTAAGCAGAAGATTTTGAATTTTATCCTGGATTCTACCAAAAGCCAGTGCAGTTTGTATAGAACGGGCTTTATGTGGACTGCTGCTTTGGTCACAACTCTTGCTACAGTATTTTGCAGGTGTTGGGAGGAGTTTCATACTATGAGATGCTATTCAGTAGTAGCTCCTTATCTTCCTCTCTAAGCCTACTTTCTCTCCCTTCTTTCTGTTTCTGTGGATAACACTGTATTCTCCCAGTTCCCTCAATCTATAACCTTGATATCGTCTTCAAATCCTCTCCCTCCTTCTCTACAGATGAAATCTCATAAGTGTACAGTTTTTCTCTGTATCATCAAAATCTGTTCCTTTCTGTACACAATCTGAATCCATATCTATTCTCTCATCACCTCTTACTTAAGACTATTGCAACCTGCTTTTCTCAGGTCTCCCAGTGAGCGCTCTACTCCAATCCATCCAGAATGCAGCTGTGACTTAATCTTTCACCAGTCACTACACCCTTATAACCCCTCTCAAGTGTCTACACATCTGCTTCCTATCCTTTGCCGCATACAGTTCAGGCTTCTCCTACATATGGGAGTCTTCACACTGCAGCTCCTCATTACCCCTCTTCATGTACTCTATTCATCAGGCAAGTCCTTCTCTACCACCAGTTCCCAACTCGATGCTTTCTACATGGCTGTACCATGTGCTTGGAATAGACTACTGTTTATTTGTAACAGGAATAGACGTTGGAAGAGTGAAGAAAAAAAAAGTATAAGACTGCAGTACATAACCACCTTAAATATAAATCCATCATTATAATCCAAACTTCAAGCTCTATCAAATCTTAAACAAGGTTTATGGCCCAATATGGGCCCCATGCTTTATCATACACTGAAGATTTGTGTTATACCGAATAAGTAAGCTTTTCAGTCATGGCAACCAGAAAGTTGCCACAGTAAAATGAGCAGCCATCCCCATCTGATCTCACAGCTTCCTTTGAGACTTATTAAGAGATAATATACCTGTCCCATGTGGTGAAAGCTGCACTGGCACAGTCAAGCATCTGGTGACTTCCTCTTGCACCTCCTTCCAGAAGGTGAATACAAATGGACAGGACCACCACATATGCAGATAAGTCGTGTCTTGACCATATCCCCTCCAACAAGCCCTAGACGTGGAGGGAGCAAAACAAGCCAAAAACGTAGGGCATCTATATGTCCTGTGAAGGAGCTTGTACACCATTTCCACCCTCCTGCTGCATAGAGATCTTAAATGTCCTCCAGATATATTTCCAGGCTTCTGAATCAGTCTAAGCCTAGGTCATTGCTCCATTTAGCTAAGGAGGCTGGATTGTCTCTGGCCCTGTACAGCCTTATAAAGATCTTAATTACCTGTCTTGAGACCTTCAGACACTAAGGCTTTTTCTAGTTTAGTAGGCAGTTTTCTAGCCTGGCCAGCACCCTCTAACTGTTGAATAAGTCAGGATCCTGTCATTGTGCTCCTAGAAGTAGGACTAATATCACTGATTGGAGCTCCTGAAAAGGAACCCAACCTTCATCGTCCCACAGCTGTCCTAAGTGTCTTAGTCCCATATCCCACCATTCACACACTTCTTAACAAAAGTATGTACAGAAATACCCGGGTTCTTGTAAAGTAAAGACATAGGTGACAACACCCTCTGGCAGATGCATATGCCTACACATTTCCTTCCAGACCAGTGTAGTATTTGCTATAAGTGGATTAGTGTGCATCACTTTCCTAACTCGTACTGAAGCAGGAGAAAAAGCAGGTTGCCAAGATCTATACCATCCACCACATCATTCTCTAGGGACCAGCAGGCTGCAGACTAGTCCCGATCCAGCCAACCGAGCAGACTGTTTGTCTCACTACCCAATAATACCCCCTGAAGATCAGGGAGGCACACAACCTCCTTAGCGTGACAGCATGGCCAGCTTAATTTGAGGGGACTTCACTCTCCAAATCTTGTAAGACATCTATTTAGCATAGAGAAGAAGCTCTTTGGAAGCGAGCAGGGCATATGTTGAAATAAAGCAATCGCGGCAACACGTTCATTTTCAGACCCCCTATTCTTCCAGTCCAGGAAAGAAACACATCCTGCCACTCCATGAGATCAGCCTGTATTCTACTGACCACAGGCACATAGTTAAGCCTATAGATGTCCTTCCAACTATGCAGAACAGAGACCCAAGTAACGAAACCCACTCTGAGCTTGTTGAAAGGGTATAGAGGCCAGAACACTTCTCCCCAGTCTCTCAGGATGAAATATATATACGGTAAATTTCAGATTTTTCATTAACTTTATAGCTGGAAACTTTTCCATAAGCAGAAAACACAGCCAACAGTCTGGGAATTGATCTAAGTTCTGTCAAGAATAGCAAAATGTCATCAGCATATAATGAGATTTTGTGCTCTAACGGCAAACTGAATGCCAGCTATCAGCGGATCTTTCCGAATCAGATCAGCTAACGTCTCAATAGCCAAGTCAAAAACAGGTGATAGAGGGCACCCTTGTTGTCTAGTAATGTGTTGAATGGGAAAAGGGTCAGAAAGATCATTAGTGAGAGCTGGTGCTACAGGGTAGATAGAGGGCTTTTACCCATCCCACATAGGCCGGATCTAACACAGATTTGTCCAAAATAGCAAAGGCCAGTGCAGCCGGTCAAAAGCCTTTCTGGTGTCCAGGGATACTGTTGCTCTGGTCCTAGCAAGCTTTCCCAATTAACACCATGATATTAAATACCCTTAGAGTATTAGCCACTGATTGACCCTTCACAAAACCAGTCTGATCTGGGTGTATGAGATCGGGAGTACAGGTTCCAGTCGTAGTTGTCTAACTTTAGCCAAAGTTTTAACATCTGCGTGTAGCAAAGAGACGGGGCGGTACAAGCCAGGGTCTGTAATATAAGAACATGCCATACTGGGTCAGACCAAGGGTCCATCAAGCCAAGCATCCTGTTACCAACAGTGGCCAAACCTGGCAAGTACCCAAAAACTAAGTCTATTCCATGTTACCATTGCTAGTAATAGCAGTGGCTATTTTCTAAGTCAACTTAATAGCAGGTAATGGACTTCTCCTCCTCCAAGAACTTATCCAAACCTTTTTTAAACACATCTATATTAACTGAACTAGCCACATCCTCTGGCAACAAATTCCAGAGTTTAATTGTGCGTTGAGTGAAAGAACTTTCTCCGATTAGTTTTAAATGTGCCACATGCTAACTTCATGGAGTTGCCCCCTAGTCTTTCTATTATCTGAAAGAGTAAATAACAGATTCACATCTACCTGTTCTAGACCTCTCGTGATTTTAAACACCTCTATCATATCCCCCCTCAGCCGTCTCTTCTCCAAGCTGAAAAGTCCTAACCTCTTTAGTCTTTCCTCATAGGGGAGCTGTTCCATTCCCCTTATCATTTTGGTAGCCCTTCTCTGTACCTTCTCCATCGCAATTCAATTTTAGATTGACCCTACCATCGTAGTGATTCCTATGCGGACAAGTGGGGTGAGCCTTTAAGTGTTGGAAAACTTTGAATAAGATGGGGCCTAACTGAGAAAAGAGAACCTTTATAGAAATCCAGGTGATACACCTGTCCAGGCCAGCACTTTTCCCTTTAGGGTGGTGACTTGACTGCTGTCTATATCTCGTCCAGCTGAATTGGCAAAACTAGCTTATGATTCTGGTGCTGTCACCTAAGGGAGCTGACGCGAGCTCAAGTATTGATTAACCCCTGCAGAGGACAGACCAGCATCTCTTTAGCATAGAGATGGGCATAAAACTGTGCGAAGGAACAGTTTCACCCGAAGTGGTACAGATACCAGCTATAACTCTACTCCCCCCCCCCCCCCCTCTTTCTCAGTAACCCTGCCATGAAAGATCCAGGTTTGTTACCATGCTTGGATTGTTTGCTTGAGACAGGACAGGTAGAGAGATCTTTATCTGAAGACTATCCAGCTCTGCTCTAAGCTTCTGCAGTTCTTTCCAGACCCATCTAGAAGCAACTCTGACGTTCCAAGTTCACTAGTTTCCTAGTTAGGGAAACCTCCTGCTGCGTTTTGAGGTGGTTGGCTGGCAGATCCCATGATCTCTCCTCACAGCACAGCTTTAAGCTGAAAAGAGTGAACCTGGAAAAATTCCTTAATAGTTTTAAGTATCATGTCCTTAAAGTTGTCTCTGCCCAGAAGAGAGAGGTTGAGCTTCCATGAAGTACCCCCCTCCTGCAGTGGAGTCAGCCTTCAGAGGGAGAAGTACAGGACTGTGATCTGACAGCATAGCTGATAGAATATCAGACTCTCCCAGTATGGAGCCTAGTTCAATAGAACCGAGGAAAATCTCTATACAACTAGAAGACTGAAGCGGAAAAACGTGTTTCAGCCAGATGGGTATATCTCTAAATGTCCCTTAGTCCCAGATGGCTCATTAAACATTTTAAGCCCTTCCCTTTGGTCTGAGTGACTATTCCCACCTCTGGTTCTGTCTATATTAGGACTCAAGCAAGTGTTCCAATTCCCTCCTGCCACAATGTCCACTTTGGAGAAAGCAGCTAGCTGAGCTGTTAACTTTTGGTTTAAAAAAAAGTCTACTTTTTTATTAGATCCATAGACACTGGCCAGCACAAATTTTCTGCCGTATAGCGTACACCCCATCAGTATTCTACCCTCTGGATCAGATTGTGTTTTCTGTATAACAAGGTGGAGGGCCTTGTGTATCAAGATACATACACCACAACTGTTACACTTATAGGAAGCATATCCCAATTGCCCAATCCAGTCCTTTTCAGCTTTTTGTGCTCTTTATCTGTTAGGTGTGTTTTTTCCAGTGATGCAATATGTATGTGTTGCTTCTTAAGATAGGTATATAATCTCCTTCTTTTTTTTTTTTTTTTTTTAATAGGAGAGCCAAGCCCCCTCACATTAAATGACAACATGTTCACCGATGTTGCTGCTATAAAAAGAAAAGGAGGAAAATGCAGCACATTAGCTTCCCTATCTATGCACACAACCATAAATTATAAACACCCTTCTTTCTGCACCCAGTAGCAAATATCACGACCTGTTCCCATTTTTCTTACAGAAAATAGTAGTCCCCTTCCACTACCCCCCCCCCCCCAATCAACAAATGTCTAACTCCAAAATCCAACCAAGAATGCCCAACCAGGCAGGAGTCCCATTTGATCCCTAAGAATAGAGGGAAATGCCAACCACAAACCAAGCCCCTAAGACTTCCCCAGCCTCTCCCCACTTCTCCTCCAAATGGTACATTTAACAAGCAGCTCTCTCAGGTGGGGGGAAAACCCAGAGGCCTAACTCTGCCATGCAAAGTGCCCCAAATCCAACTGCACAAAAAGCAACAGTATGAGAGTAAAAAAAAACAAAAAAAAAACCCCTGAAAAATCATGAGTGCAAAAAAAAGTAACCCATCTCACTTCCCACTGCCAACAAACGAGTCCCAGTCACACGGGCTTAACTGGAAAAGCCACATGAAGTCCAGCATAAAACACAACAATCTGAGCTGTAATGCATCAGTATAGAGACTCTGTACTGCTTCTGCATCCAACTGCTTGCTGTAGTATAGTAGAGACAGTTTCACATGCAACAGAAAAAATAAACACTCCCTTCACTTACCCTCCAGGTTAACCCTGTAACCACAGCAGAAACATTGTGGGGAAAAAACTCCCTAAAACTGCCATCTGCCTCCATGCAGGATATTGAGACTCTAGTTCAATTGGGTCACCACTCCTCCTCCACCATTGTAACTTCCCATGGCATGGGTTGCCTGAAAACTCATTTTGTTTTCTCTCCACTTGAGGCCTCCATCAGGTCTTGTGTGTATTTCTCGGCCTCCGGGGCAGACTTAAGAAAACTGCATTGCCCCACTGAACAGGACCCTCATTTTAGCTGGATACAGTAAAACATATTGTGCCCCCCACCAAGCAAAGGAGTCACATGGCTTCCAAGAAGCCTTGGCACTTTTGTAACTCGGCTGAAAAGTCCTGAAAAAAGTACACCTGCTGGCCTTGAAAGCACAGATCTGCAATGTTTTGCGCCATGTCCAAGATCTTCGCCTTGTTGCAGGCGGATTAGCACCACTCTTGGTCTTGCAGTTTCAGCACCAAAGTGTGGCATGCCCTGTCTGTTAAAGGATGATGAGGAAGCCTGTAAGTTGAGTATTTGCGGCACCCATGTTGAGAGAAGAAAGCCCACTGTATTGGTGCCCTCCTTACCTTTTGAGACTAATCTGAATGTTGTGGCAGCTTCTATTCTCTGCTTTGTCTTGCTGCGCACCAATTTGTTTGGCAATCCTTTCCAGTTTATCTAGTTTTCTGCTTGAGTTTGTGGTGGCCATTTCAACCTTTTCAATTCATTCCTGGAACGCATCCAAGCGAGCAGAGTTTTCAGTTAGTGTGGCCACCAGATTAGTGGTTTGACCAGCCATTGATTCAAATTTCTCTTCCAGGCTGGTTTGTTTTGATCCTGTCTCTGATCTTTCCCTTGACTTCACGTATTGTTTCTAGCACATCCCCAGGCCAGACCCACTCTTCATCCAACAAGGCCTTGTCCACAGCTGTCACTTTCTCTGGAACTGCTTGTTTAGAAGTTGTTAGGACACACTCTGGTCACCCCACATCATGGGCAGAGACCTTTTTAGGAGGATCACAGACCATTTGTAAGCCATGGGCATGTAGCAATCTGCGGGATCCAACAATGCAGGAACGCATCAGATTTGCAGCCATCTTGGCACACCTCTTGCCTTTAAGTCCTATGTAAAAACCTACGTTTTGAGTCTGCTTTTAATCTTAAACCCAGATTTTCATTGTCTTAATAATAAACGAAATTCCCCAAGTCTTTTTGCCTGTATATTTGTCTTGATTAGATTGTAAACTCTACTGAGCAGGGATTGTCTCATATGTTTTGTACAATATTGCACTATAGAAGTGTTAGTAAAGTTAGAATAGTCAATTCATCTGGTAATTAGTGCATAAATTATGGTAGCTAGATTGTGTTGCTCAAGGTAGTTGTGTAATTGGAAGAACATGAGACTTGTACTAATTTTGACATGTCTAATTCAATCATGAGATTTTGATCAGATTAACCCTTAAGGCTTCGTTCTGATTCTGGACTGAAGGTGAGTTCCTGACAGAAGGTGGAGACAACAGGGAATGACTCTGGCTGTTTAGCCAGAGATGATATTTTGAGTTTGTGGTTACTGAGTCATTGGGCTACTGCAGTAAGATAAGTTATTGAGATTGCTAATGGAAGCATCTTGGTTGGATGTCTGAAAAGGTGGCATTCAGTGTTGAAGGATTGAATAAGGTCATAGGTTGGATGCATGTAAATACTGAAGAGAATTCAGGAGAGAACGGTCCTGTGGCATTCCAGAAATGTTTGAATGGATAGTTTGTTGACCTACAAGACAAAAAGAAAAGATTTAAAGGTAGTGCCTTCAATGTCAGTGCTTCCTAAGCACTGAAACAGGAGTTAGTGATTGGTTGGCAGAAAGATCTAACAGGACTAGAATGGAGTCACTTGCTTCATCTGCATTTAGATGAATGCTGTTGGTGATGACCAATGGGACACATTCATTTCATGGCCTTTCCTGAAGCCAGATTAAGGTGCAAAATGTTTCCCTCTTCATAAAGTTTGGGAATCACTGCTCCAGGATTCCAGTGTATTTAATTTTAATTGTCCTAGCTTCTGTCAGATAATTACCCAGAAAAGTCATTCTACCTCCCCATTGACTTTTCACTTATTTTTTGTTAAACATTGAAATTCTAGGAAAAATAAAAACCTAAAATGAAGAATGCTGCCCATATGATACTGGCTTCTACTGAAGTAAAACTGTCAGCAGGCACCTCTCTAGAAAGCAAAAAACTCTTCCCAATAACTGGATGGTATAGGGTCAAAGATCTGGGAAAAGCTTTTTGTAAAATGTGCATGGTTTTGACACCTTCTGCAACACACTTGACAGTTTGTGCTTGACAGTAGTTCTCTAAATAGGACTAAGAAAACAATCATGTCTAAAGCATGCAGCAGTGTGAATGCTAATAAATCGTGTGTACTTTAGCAGTCAAACCACTGCTACCCTTAATATTGCTAAGTTATGACAAAAGCATTAATGTTGATAAAACCGCATTGGTGCAGGAGGCATTATTCTTTGGGAGAGAAACTGAAGCATCTGTATGTTTTGGGGGTTTGTGCTAGTTTTTGCCTTGCACAAATCTTCACACTCTTGTATGTCTTTGACACAGTGATGGCAGGAAAAGACCAAATGGTCCACCCAGTCTGCCTAGCAAGTTTCTTATGGTAGTAAGCTGCTCTGTGTGCAGGTTACCCCATGGTAATATCAATCAAAACTGAGCACATAATTACTGTTAATTTTTTTACTTTTAACAGGGTGAGCAGGTGCTTCAAAAATTCAGACAATGCAGCTTCAGTGTGCTTGGCTTATGGACTTGGCCATAGAAGCAGTCCTGTGCTTTTCCCTAATCTGCATATCAGTACTGTAGACTGTAAAAAGTCCTATTCTTCTCTTCCTCCCCCCCCCCTTCTAAACAGAGTGATGTTGCAGTTGCATCAAAATAATCAAAGCTAATTGGTTAAGGTTAGTAATCCCCCATGATTTCTGTGAGGGGAAGTAGCTGCTGCTCCATGTATTCATCCTTTGAAAACTATACTGGAATATCATTTGCAGGATTTGAACATGTGACCCTGGGATTTCTAGGCTATGAACCTGCATCTTGAAATCAAAATGTATTAAAGTAGAAATGTTTTACTGATTTTTATACAACATATTCTACACTTGAGTGTGAGGACAGTTGTAGAAATGTAATAAAACTTAAGCAATCAAGACTTTATTACAATACTTGTGGAAGCCCCTTTTTTCAGCTGTAACAGCTGTGTTTTTTTTTTTTAGGATAAGTCTACTAACTTCTTACAGCAGGATGGTGCAGTTCTTGACCATTCTTGGCAGAATAGCTGAAGCTCTTCCAGGCTGGCTGGGTATTGTTTGGGCTGTGGTCTTCAAGTCTTGCCACAGGCTTTCTATTGTATTCAGGACTGGCCTCTTTACTGGGCCACTTGGACAGTTGCTTTCTTCAGGCTGACACACTCAATTGTCACTTTTGCTTTGTGCTTAGGATCGTTTTCTTGCTGAAAAGTGAATCTTCTCCCCAGTCACAGGTCTGTGGCAGACTGGAGCAAGTTTTTCCTCCAGGATCTTCATGTACTCTGCATTATCCAGCTTTCCCTTTAATCTTCACAAATCTCCTGACCCTGCTCCTGCAAAGCACCACCATGCTTTACTGCAGGAATGAAGAAGCTTTGAGTGCCAGGCCCCCCCCCTCCCATTCATGCAAGTTGGTTGGGCATCCCCAGGATGCATTTATTATATCTGTGTGTACACATGTGAAGGGTATTCACTAGGCAGCCACACTGCCAGCCAGTGACTCAAAAGCACCCATTTTGTTTCTCTTCAAGTTGCTGAAAGGAGTTAGCTCAAACATGAGCACAGAGGCAGACACATCATACCCAGACATCCCAAATCCAAACTGACAGAATGAAACAGATAACCAGAGGACCCCCCCCACACACACACTATGCCAGAAAAGACAGGCAGACAGACCGCATTACATACAGATACAGACATAGACCAAGCACCCTGCCACACACCAAAATGGTGGGGGTTGGAAAATTTTCAGATAACTTGGGTGCCAGCCAAACGTTTTTAGGAGCAGAGAAACTCCATCCCATCCTGCCCCAACTTTTTTTTATTACTTTTCTAGTTTGCTCATCCTTTTTTCTCATGGCTTTTTTTTTTTTGCTTGTTAACTTATACTTTTTGCCTTTAACCTCCCTCCCCTTATTCTCTGACTTCTTTACCCATGCCCTTTTCATCTGACGGGGACAGCTGTGATCTCTCTCCCTGGGTAGGAACCCAGCAGAGGCAGGAAGTCCTCTCGGGCTGAGGCCTGAGCTGTATCTGGGTTGTGGATAGGGACTTTCATTTTCAGGTCCTTGTTACTGGGAATTGATTTAGTTTATAACAAATAAAAATGGGAGAAAGTTAGTGGGGGAAAAAAATTGTTTTTCCACTGACCTTTTTGCCTGCCTGTTAAAATAAACAGATTTTTCCAGGAAAAATAAAATAAAACTGAAAACTAAGATCCTTAGTTGTGGAACACAATATTGGCTGCTCCTATGTCTAGTTCTGCCACAGAGTAAGCGGCTCCCTACCTGGTCCCACCAAAGCAAGAAGCAGCTTCTTTCCATGACCTACCGAAAGATGCACGGGTAAGCTCTGACCCGCTTACAATGTCACTAAATTCTGGCTGCTCCCCCTCTCCCTACTTGGTTTGCAATGCCTCCATGGATTTGTTCTTCTCTGATTGGGCAGCTAGTATTGTGCCCCTCTCCCAGGGCCCTGCCCCCCCCAGTTTGCTCATCCCTGTTTTACTGTAGGCACTCTGGGAGAGAGGGGGGTGCCAGCTTGGCCATTTGGCTGGGGCCTACTTTTGTTGGGCAAAATTAAAAAAAAAAAAAACAAACCCAAAAAACTAAGTATATCTATATTTCTAACATGTATAAATAAAAATTTCAATTGTAATTGAAGAATTTGCTAACAAAGTTCATAAAGCCTTCTTAAAATTTATTTGGGAAATTTTAGAAAACTATTTCTCTTGAGTATCACATCAGAACCTTACATAGGGGCCTACCTTTCTTAGCTGGCATGGGCCTAATTCCTGCTCTCTGGCCCTGGCTGTAGGAATGGTGTAGCTGCATGATGTGCTGTTCTGTACCAGACATGCCGTACACACAGACCAAATTTTCATTTTGATCTCAGACCACAAAACCCACATGTGCAGTATCCCTTAAATGTTTGCAAATACTATGTGACATATCTGGCTTTCCTTAAGTAGTGGCTTCCTTCTTGCCATCTTCCCAGGTAGGCCATGTCTCTTGCGTTGACTTCAAGATCAATCTTTTTTTCTAGCTTAAGCCAGGCATCGCCAATTCTTTTTAAAAGTTATTTGAGGCCTCAGTGACAATCTGCAGTAGTTTCCTTAACCGCTGCCTTTGGAAGGGTAGCCTGATCACAGTAGTGTCTTGTGGTGCCAATGTTTCTGCTTGCCATGATGGATCTGACAGTATCCCAAGGATTATTCAAACACATTGAAATTCTCTTATAGCCTTCCCCCAGTCTATACCTTTGGAATGTTATCCTGGAGATCTTTCGGTAGCTGCTTGTTCAGCATGTTCTGACCTTGCTTCATATTCGCTTGATTTATTCAGAAGTATTTAAATCATTTCAACTATTGATTGGACTCAGGTGGCCTATATAACTTGCAGGCCTTGACACAAATCTTTTTGAACTGAAGCTAATTTGGATTTACTGTGACAAATGGTGTGAAGTTATGCAGTCAATTTGATCTTTTGTTCTTATAATTACTTTTGGAATATTTTTTCTAGAAGCGTTCTTTCTGGATGAAAGCATATGTAGACCAATGAAACGCATGCTTGATGCATTTTGACCTCTAATTTTAGACAGCAAAATGTACAAGGGTGTGAGCATTAGGCAGATACTGGTTCAGTGCCTTGCAAGACTTCAACTTTCCTAAAAGCTCCCCTTTTGCTTCCTTACTATTTCCCCCTTCCCCACCAATATAACCGTTGTCTCCAGGTTACTAAGGATTTATCAAATACATATAATAAACTGCTTACTAAACGGGGTCCATTCCATTTGGTTTAACTTCTCCATATTGTTGCATCCAGTTCTGCCATGCTTCATATTTTGAAAGCAACTTTGACTGTTGGTGTAATCTTTAAATATTTTGGCTTGTGTAATTTTGTTTACTGAATGAATGCATCTTTTATTTGTCTGTTTTGGGCTTTTTTAAATTCCGAAATCAACACTAAATTCTCTTTTCTGACAGGTATCGTTTATTTCTCTTCCTTATCTCCATAGTAATGTGCTTTGTTGTGACCAAGTCCTTGCTGCTGACCTGCTGCTTGCCCATCTTGGTCATGGGCTTGAGGTACTACTACAGTAGAAAAGTTATCCTCAGCTATCTCGACTTTGCGCTACACACGGACATGTCTGATATTGAACACTATTACATGAAACCGCCAGGTGAGTATTATGCCACCGACCCACAATATCATGAAGAAAAAAATCCTTCCCCTATCACAACTAGCTTGTAGTCTTTTCTTCGTGGCAACATCTGAGAGTAAAAACTCCAATTAGGGGGAAAACTAGTTGAAGAGCCTGTGCATGCTGCTGTAAGCTATGGAATCAGCACAATGTTGTATGGTGCTCTTTTGTGCCGTCTCTGGTTGAAGACTTGGCATGATTGGTATATTGAAACAAAACAGCACAGGAGTGCTTTTTTTTTTTCAAGGAAAATAGGCAGACTGTCCTTTTTTTTTTTTTTTTTTTTTTTTTTTTAAACAAGGACAGTCAGGATCTCAACACATTACACCAGCTGGCTCTGTACTATCATGAACAAGAAGAGCTCGGTCAACATTTACAAACAACAAAATTTGTATGTTTTTCCAAACTGATTTAAGGTAGCTACATAACTTTATTGAAACCTATTCCAGTTCAGTAACTTATGTTAAGATCCAAAAACAGTGGGTTGCTTTGTCCAAATTACAGTGCATCTTTTTAAAGTGTTTGAACTAAACTTTGTCTATTTGGGTTTTTTTTTTTTAATTTTCTAAACCAATTAAATGTTAATTAAGAGTTGTAGCATAAACCAAAGCCAGGGATTTTCTAAAGCTTTTTAGAGTTCAAACTGGAATGCAGTTGTGGCTAAATAACCTTTTTTCTTTTTTTTTTTTTTTGACAGTGCTTCCGTTCCAGGGTTACCTGTGGAAATATGGGCAAATTTTATATAGGTTAAACTCAGGAACTATTTAAAAGCAAATGTCACTTTGAACCCATATTAGGTGCTACAAACCATCTTTTCTTGGGTTTGTAAATTGCATTAAATGAGTGAGTAGTTATGCTAAAATGCATTACATAGTTGCTCAATTCTTGTGGATCACATTCTGTTCAAAAGCATCAAATATCTTCCTAATGATCACACTTGGAGTGAAGGTCTTGCTCTTAAATCTGTACAGCTTTTTGCTGCTTTTGAAAACTGAAGACACAAAAATTGTGAAAGTAAGTTCTGCAGCAGGTCAAAACATGGGTGTTTGTGGAGGGGTGACCCCTTTTCTTCCCATAACCTTATCTGAAAATTCTTTCCAAGGTCATAAAGATCTTTGTAGAGTTGTCATTGTGTGATTGTACATAGAGAGGTGGGAGGCAATTGAACCAAATCACAGCATTTAAAAAAAAAAAAAAAAAGCTCTTCTAATAAAATTAGATTTCAAGGTATACATTGCTTAGTATCTGCATATCACCAGTGTCAGGCCATTGGCAGTCAGTAATTGTCTGCTGCCATATACACAGATGGGATAACATTTACAATGAGAAGTTCCCTGCTGTTTGCCATCTGATATAGTGTCTTAAGGACCACACACTAGGATGAGTGGAAACATGCTGCATATGTCTGTTTTTACATAGTTCTAGATTTCAACACAGATGCCTGCTGTCAACTAATCAGCCTTCAAACCACATATTTGGGCAACTTGTAGTGTTCTGGAGGAGCAATGTTCCAGTAGCCGTATTGGTCCTGCAAGAAACTGGATTGCAGGCACTAATGCCTCTTGAGGCAACACAATTATCCAGTGGTGTTGCAGATGAGTATTTTAAGATTACAGTTCAAGACTGGACCAGTGAGAGCTGGAAAGCTCACATGCAACATCATTCAAGGATTCTTATGTTCCAATTAAAGGTGTTGGAACCTGCTCAGAATCTGGTGTTCTAGAAAGTATTAAAAACAAAACTAAAAACCCTGTGCAACACAGCAAAGTGATCCATTGATAAAACAAATTTTCTTCGAATTGAGGAGATTAGAGCAAGTCTCTGTATATGTAGAGCAATTGGTATGTGAAAACCTGGTAATCTGTTTAGATCTTAATGGTAACTTTTATACAAAAGTTAACAGAATAGTCTAACCTGCCTTGTGGATAGACTTGACCTGAGTCATTAGGGCCAATGCAATACAGTGCACTGAGCCCAGCATACTGTATAACCTGCAATTGGACGCGGGTTGTAGAGGCGCTAACTAATCTTTCTATGCAATAAAGGGATTACCGCCTCTACAACGCACATCCAACGTGGCGTGAAATTAATAGCGCTTATCACATGTAAATGAGGCTATTAGCTATTCACTCCCTGTGCAAAAAAAAAAGTGCGTTTAGGATGCACATTTCAGAGATCAGAAATAAATGCCTGCCCGGAGCAGGCGTTAATTGCTGAGCGCTACTAAAACTAGTACAGAAAAGCAGAAAAAAACAGCTCTTTTGTACTGCCTCCTACTTAATATCCCTGGGATATTAAGGGGGAGGAACAACTCTTTAAAAAAAAAAAAAAAAAATAAAAATAAAATAAAAATTTTTTTTAAAAAAGCACTGGCAGGGGTTTGGAAAATGGACGCTGGTTAATTCAGCGTCCAATCTCCGAACCTGACTACCGGCACCAGAAGGTGTGTATAAAATCAATATTAAAATGTAGGGCACTCAAAATTTATTCACTCCGCTTATTGTGGATTGGTCCCTTTGTCACATGTCAGTGAAAAGGACCAATGGGCAATAAGTGAAGGAGTGAATAAAATATTAAGTGCCTGACACTTTAATATTGATTTTATCCACTCCTTCTGGTGCCGGTAGTCAGGTCCCGATGGTCGCTGAATTAACAGGTGTCCATTTTCCAAACCCCTGCATGTGCGCTGGTTAGGAAAAATTCAGTGTCCGTTTTCTTAACCGGCGGACAGCCACCACAGTGGACCTCATTCCGGCTTGCGCTGTCAGTGAGGTGCCAGGGGTGTGCAATTGCCCCTAGCACCTCCTTGACAGCGCGAGCCCTAATTTAAATAGTGCATCGTGCCCCCAGGAGAGGTGCCTGGGGGCATGTTATGAAAGCGGGTGCTGAATACACAGTACCCGCTTTCAGCACGAGTTTTTTTGCATCTGCCCCATTGTTATGTAAAGCAGTGTTTCCTGGGTTAGTCTCAGAGTAACTAGCCAGTAAAGCTTTCAGTATATCTAAAATGAATATGCATGAGAGACTAGCATGCACTGCCTCCATTGCATGGAAATCTGTCATGTATGTTGTGACTATCCTGCAAACCAGACTAGTACTTCCTAGCCAGTCTAGTTTTCAAGATAGTCACAACATGCATGAGATTTCCATGCAATGGAGACAGTGCATGCTTGAGACACTAATGTAAAGTCCTAATCTCTGAGCAATCATTTACCAAAGCTCCTGAAAATTACTCTGCTGGCCTAATCTTGTTGCTTACATGTGCGGTGTATATATCTCTGCTTTGAGTCAGTCTTGTTCTGGTTTTAACTCTGAAAGAGCTTTTAATCTGTAGCAGTTCATTGTGCTTGCAAGGCTTGGCGGTGCCAGCATGGGCTTTTGGTCCTCTTGTGCTATGTCCAGTCCTGTTCTCTAGCAGGATGTGCTATATATACTGGCTTTGATTGCATTTTTATGATCCAGACAGACCAAGACCCACGATGCTTTAAATAGCAAAGCCTTTGGCTACAAGCTACCTTTCTGCTCATCAATTCATGTCTGAAAGAGAAGGCTATGCAGTATGACTTGGAACTCTTTGACTAACATGATCACCTGAAGAGTTTTGAAGAGTCCTTTTTTTTTTTTTTTTTCTCCCAAATACCAAAACAGCATTTAAGGATTTAGGGTTTTAGGGATGACTATAGTTCAGCCCCTTAAGATTTGATTTATATCCACCTATTCTCCAGTGTGTGGTTCTGGTTCAATAAGTCTGGACACAGTATTTCACTGTGCTGACTGAGCAATAAAACATTGTGTTGCCTGAAAGGTAGATGCTGAAAAACTGAATATTGCAATACATGGAGATACTTTAACAGTGAAAGTTTTGAAATGGTCTATATGGAGGCTGATGTACTTTACCAGCATTATGCATTTTGTCCCTATGAAACTTGTTCTGTGTGCCCGTGGAGGGCAGTGTTTAAAGATCTAGCCAGTTAGATCTCTCCTGACTCAAAATTGCCTTGCACAAAGGTAAATGTAGGTAGCTTAGTGAAAATTTGATTACATGTCTTGGAGGGGGGGGGGGGAGATGGGTGGACTCCCCATCTCCCTCTCCCTCATAAGCTGAGCCAGTCCTGGCTTTGCTCACTTGCATTAAGATGCAGTAGTCCTGCTTTTTGTCAAAGGAACTCAAACTGGATTTCCCTATTAACATATCTGTATGTATCTCTTATGTTCTCTATGCCTTGTTCTGTCTTGGGCCTACCTTTTTAGGAAAAGGTGAGAGATCAAATGTTTATAAATGGAACTGTAAGGAGGTGAAACAAGGACTGATGTGATCTTGTCTCCATGGATACTGAGCTATATAATCCCTGTTCTGGTTTTTTTTTTTTTTTTTTGCCCCTCATGTGCAAGCAAAACAGTCTTACATATCACTAGAAAGAAAATCAGATTCTGTTTAACTAGAATAAATCTGGTCTCTGCTTGCTGAATCCAGTTTAGAGCATCCCCTTGCCTATATCTGCTGCTTTCCATTTTAAACTAAAGCCTTCATTTTAAGCAAACATTGTATACTTGTCAACTTGCTCTTTTACAAATCAGCTGCTATGTACTTAATACAGTGACTTTTTTTTCCACAGATAAAGTGGAAAACAAGCAATGAATAACTAACTGGAAGCTTCTGAATTTCTGCAAACATGCATAGCTCATTTAAGTGTTGACCTGTTGACTGTCTCCTTCCTAATAGTTCCCCAGTTTGGCTAAATGCTAGGGGCTGTACACCCTCAAATACTAGTTACCATGTCATATATGCTCTAGTTTACTTAATGTGCTGGGAGTAAAGGGAGGGGGAAAGAATTAAAGTAAGCCATGAAGCTGCTCTTCTGGACCTGCTTTCCTTCTGCACATCTTTGTCCTCTTTTTGTACTGTTTTCCATATCTTACTCTGGGGTAGGCAGGTCTGGTTTTCAGGGCATCCATAAATATGCATGGCATTTGCATAGAGAGAAGGTACTGCATGCAAACTTATTTGTGAACACTTGGTGTTCCACCTTTCCCAAAACTGGTCTCAAGGTAGATATAATACATCTTAAACATCTGTCAGTCAAATCAGAAAATGCAATTAATGTAGCATTGGCTTCCAGCCTAGAAAAACCCAGTTGTGTCCCTGATGTAGATAGTAGTCCCTTTGTCAGTGGTTCAGGAAGCTGAGCTGAAGATGTGAGTCTATTCATTGCAAATATCATGAAAACACTCCAGGGCCAGAGTTGCCTAATCTGTTTTACTCCCTCGATTTGTCAGGCTTGAGTGAGCATTCTTGTGAAGGAAGGCTTGGGAAGACGGAGGTTTCACTTGGCATTCTGGCTTCTGTTTTTGCCCATACCATTTGATTTCCTTTGCTGTTTCTGGGAGCGGAGAGCACATAAAATAAGCTGCTAACTTCCCTAGTTCTGCATTTGAAAGCCATAGATACTGAGATACAATATTCACTCCCCTTCTCAGGACCTGCCATGCTGAAGATTCCCAATGGAATGAATTGATTTTGACATAGGTACTCTGAAGATACTTGGCACTAAAAAATGTCAGAAGGTAAATGGTCTGTGAAAAGATAAGGCAAAAGGGCAGAACCAGAGGAAATACTCCAAAATATGTGGAACTTATAGAATGTTTGCATGCATTGTTTAATAGGTATCTATGGCATATAGAGTAAGGATGGTGGTAGGCTTATGAATGAATCAGTTGTATGTATGGTGATTGAAGTTAATGGTTGTATTGGATTCTTATTTGCCACCAGAGCTTCCAAGTTATGACCAGTATATCACTTTTCTGTTGACCATGTTTCTAAAAAGGTTCTTCTATTTTATATCATGCACTCATTCACTTCAGATCATGTTCCAGTTAATATTCAGAAAACTCCTAGAACACCACATTTCAAATTTTACTGTCTCTTTACAATAACTGTAACTTCACTTTTGTAGCCTAGCATGAAGGTGTATGCTCAGTCTTTTTCTGTATCTCTAAATCTGGTTTCTTCAAAGCGCCTTTTATAGTAAAGTCACTTTTTGGTATGTCTACTCTTTACTACTGTAGACCTTTTTCCATAATCTGTGATCCAACTACCTAAACACTATTCAACTTATTTCAGTTTTCCTCCATCAGCAAATATAGTATTTTGGGATAAAGTGAGGCAGTTAGTGGCCATAAGATTAGAGCCACTGTATTTATTGTAATTCTCCTGACAACCAATCTCTTTGGAGCTCTCAAGGACCAGTTTGATCCCCATGACAATTGTTTTTTATACCAAACCAGGTGACCTGTCCCATTTTAAAGTTCCTGCTTACCAGTGCTGTCCATAATGCAGAAGGTGACTTGACAAGAGGATTGAGGCAGATATTGATAACACCTAATTATTCCAATGCTTCTCTAACAAGGAATCTTGAATGGCACCCTGGCCTTTTGGCCGTAGACATAGCAGAACATCACAGCTATGGGAAGGGAAATACTGGAGATTTTGCATTCATGTATTAACCAGGTGAGAATGAATGAGTGCTGGAAACCTTGCAGGTAAGGATGAAGTGAAACTTGACATTCATTCCTGATATTTTAATGTTGACCTTTCTGCTGCCTTCCCCAATCCTGTCAACCCAGCTACCAAATGCATATTTCCTGATGTCTAGTGAAAACCTGCTGGTGGGGCAATTGACCAGAGTATGAGATGCATTTCAGATGCTTTCCGGCCTTAAAACATAAAAGCTAACTGTCATGCTGAAATACACAGCAGGAAAAAGATACTGGTAAAACAAAGGGCCAGTTCCCTGAACGAACCCGGATCATTCCAGACTCCTGGGCTTGTACATCTCTGGCAGCAGATGGAGACAAAGTTTAACTGACACTGCCTGCTAAGCACTGGGTCCACCTGCAGTTCCTCAGTATTTCTGTCTCCAGCAGATGGTGACAGTTGCATTCTCCTGCAGTTTCTGGTAGGGTGGTTTTTTTTTTTCCTTTTTCAGTTTCTCAGGAGCATTTCTCCCAGGGGTCGGGTTCCCTGGGGGGAACCCTTCCCTGTTTGGTTGAGGTGGAAAAGCTGGAGGTCTGTAACCTTTTTTTGTATGCTCACTCTAGCTCCCACCAGTGAGGTGCAAATCTGGTGGTCTAGATCCCTCCCTTCACGAAGCAGTCTAGGTTGCTTTTTAGCTCTGGGCAGCTGCTTTTTGTCATTAGGGCGCTCTCCTAGTTTTCAGGCTGAGCTGAAGCTGGACAGCTCCTCTTAGCCTTAGGAAAGCAGAGACCCTGTCTTTGTAAAGTTAAAAAAAAAAATAAAAAAAAATATATATATATATATATATATTTTCTGCAGCAAGGTTCTGTCTCATTTTTTGGGGGATGATCTCGCTGTGCTCCATGGGTAATCACGTGCTATGGTTCGGTTGGCCCTGCCACTCATGTGGCGCGGTTCCTGCCCACCTCAGCCCTCTCTCTGCTCAGCTTAGCAGGTGGTGAGGGACTTTCTTTCCCCTCCCCCTGTGAAACGCTGGCACGCCTGGCCTCCTTCTGCCACCCTTATGGTTGCTGTTGGATGGTGTTTCCCACGTCCGGTCTCAGCCAGTGTGGGAACGGTGGCCATTTTAGGTTCCCCGGCAGACTTTGGGGGGGGGGGGGGGGCTGGAGGACACCCCCTCCTCAACTTTCCCCAGTGCACCAGGGCCCTGAAGGAGGGGGCAGGGGAGCCTGGATGAGGCACTGATGGTGGATTTAGCTCAGTCAGGGGGGCACTGGGCCTACAGGGTCTGCTCCCTGCAGTTTCTCCCCAGAATTTATTTTACTGCTCCACCATGCTTTTTTGGCACAGCAGTAAGGGTCAGACCTTTTAGCTGGGGGACATGGCCCCTCCTCCTCCCTCCCCAGCCATGCAGGTGGCTGGGTCTGGCTCTGTTCAGTCACGAGATACTTTGGCCCCCCCCATGGTGCAGCATTTACTGAGGCCACTGCAGTCAGAGAGGGAGATGGAGGGTTCCGGAGGGCCCTTAGACTCCTGGGGATACAAGGCTCCCCTTGGAAGGGGGTTCAGCCCCTAATCGTGGGGCGGACGACCCATATGGTGCGGACCCGGATGCTGCCAATCCAGGGAACAATGTAGCTGATATGCCAGGGTCCACGGCCAGACCCAAGATTCTTAGTTTATTTCATCGGGAGGAATTGGCCCCCTCAGTCAGATTCAGACCTAGATGGAGCGGACCTGGTTCTAGATGGGACTCATGGTCCTCCCTCTACTTTTCCCTACCAAAGGTCTATGCAGAGGATGGTGGACCAGGAGTGGAGTTCTCTGGATGTGGGATTACAGGTGGTTCAAGCTATGTCAAAGCTCTATCCCTTAACCAAGCAGACCTCTTTGCTGTGCCGAAGGTGGACACTGTGGTATCGGCTATCACCAAGAAGATGACTATTCCAGTTGTGGGGGCTGTGGCTTTAAGCTGGAGATTCACCTCAAGCGGCTCTTTGAGGTTTCTGCTTTGAGCCTTCAGGCGGCTATTTGCACCAGCTTCATGTAGTGGGCATGCTTGCGTTGGGTGCTACAGCTGCAAGGGGACCAAGCTGGTCTTGCGGAGTGCTTGGAAGCTTCAGTGGTATACGTAGCTGATGCATTGTATGACTTAGTACGGGCCTCTTCTCGGCTTATGGCTTCTGCGGTGTCAGCCAGGAGATTATTGTGGTTGTGGCACTGGTCGGTGGATGTTTTGTCCAAATCTCAGTTGGATTCCCTGCCGCTTAAGGGCTGTTTTGTATTTTTGTTTTGTTTGGAGAGGACCTCGAGCAGTTGGTGAAACAGGGGACAAAGTCCACAAGTTGCCAGAGGATAGACCTAAGTCCAAATAGTTCTTTCAGTCTTGGGCCCATTTCCATGAAGGCAGAAGGCCTTGATATGCGAGGGGGGGTGGGGGTGGGGGGGCAATGGTCCACAGAGGCAGTTTGCAGGCTGTGGTCAGTCCTGGGTGCAGACTTTTTGGGGAGCTCAGAGGCCCTTTAGAGCCCTAGGGACAAAGTCCTCCCAATGAGGTGAGGCTGGCCCACTACATCATTCCCTTCTTAGGGGGGCGTCTAGCACTTTTCTACGAGGAGTGGGCCACTCTTACTCAAGATCAGTGGGTCCTCTCGATCATAAGACTGGTACGCTTTAGAATTTGCTCGACCCGTCCACAACCTCTTTTTGGTCTCTCCTTGCAGTTTGGGAGACCTTGGACAGGTTCTGGGGTTTAGGAGCTATGGTGCAGGTTCCCCTGGAAGAACGGGCACTGGGTGGTACTCAGTTTTTTCATGGTTCCCAAAAAAGAGGGCACATTTTGGACTTAAAGTGTAAATGCAGTGCTGAAAGTCCCCGGATTTTGCATGGGAAAACCTTAAGTCAGTGATTGTGACAGTTCGCAGTTGGGAGTTCCTAGCATCCTTGGATCTAACAGAGGTGTCTTCATATCCCCATTCATTGGGATCATCAATGTTTATCTGAGGTTCATGGTTCTGTCAGCATTTCCAGTTTCAGGCCCTTCCGTTCGGCCTAGCCACAGTGCCGTGGACCTTCACCAAGATAATGGTGGTAGTGGCAGCAGCCTTGCGGCATGAGGGAGTTCTGGTACATCCTTATCTTGATTGGCTCATCAGGGCAAAGTCTGAGGCCAATTGTCATTCAACTCCTTCAGTTGCTGGGCTGAATGGTGAATTTCGCCAAGAGCCATCTCAATCCAACCCAATATCTTGAGTATCTGGGAGCCCAGTTTGATACTAGCATGGGCAAGGTGTTCTTGACAGATGAGAAAGCAAACAAATTGCAGTCACAGATCCAGTCTATTGGCGTTGTGGGTGCTCAGAGCTTGGGGGTTTTTTTTTTGTTTTGAAGGTTCTGGGATCCATGGCTTCCACCCTAGAGTTGGTTCCCTGGGCTTTTGCACATATGAGACATTACAGAAAGCTCTGGCACAATAGAATCCACTGTCAGAGCTTTTTCATCAGCTGGTATCTCTGGATGTTCCTCAGAGTGCCTCTTGGTGGCTCCAAAGTCTCACCACCTTCGGGGAGTCGTCATAGAGGTACCAGATTGGATTGTTACTACCAATGCCAGTCTGTCTGGTTGGGGGGTAGGTTGCCAGCTTCAGTCAGCTCAGGGTGTGGTGTCGCTGGTAGAGTGCTCCTGGTTTATCAATTGCTTGGAGACCAGGGCAGTGCGATTAGCATTGCTGGCCTTTCTACCAAATGTCCAAGGTCATTCAGTCAGAATTCTGACAATGCAATGACCATGGCTTATATTAATCAACAAGGTGGTACTAAGAGCCGGATGGTAGCTCAAGAGGCTCAGGAGTTAATAATCTGGGTGGAGGCACACTTGACCCAGATAGCAGCCTCTCATATTGCAGGCAGCGAAAATGTCCAGGCATTTTCTAAGTTGCAGTCTTCTAGATCTGGGTGAATGGGAACTGTCAGTGATGCAGCTCATTTGCAAGAAGTGGGGTTCTCCACGTGTAGATCTGATGGCATCTCACCACAATGCAAAAGTGCCATGATGTTTCAGCCGCAGATGACTATGGAGCCAAGGGAGTCTACGCTCTAGTAATTCCTTGACCTCTTGAGTTCTACTTTGCTTCCTCTGGTGGGCAAGATTTTGCGCAGAATAGACACCCGGGGGATGTCTTAATTGGTGGCTACATAGTAGCCACGTCACCCATTGCTTGTGGATCTCGTCAACTTGGCTATGGACAGTCAGATTTATAGTTGTCACCTCACTCATCTGCTCCATCAAGGTCCCATATTTTTCGATCAGTCAGATCACTTCTGGCTAGCAGCTTGGCTTTTGAGAGGCAACATTTAAGGCACATGGGTACACAGAGCCGGTTATTACTACTTTTCTGCATGTGAGGTGCATGTCTACCTCAATGTCTTATGTCAGTCTGGAAGGTTTTTGAGGTTTAGTGTATGGCCAAAGATGTTGCTGCTTTTTGGGCTCTGGTGTCCCAGATTTATCCTTCCTGCATGATGGCTTGGGCAAAGGCTTGGCATTTAACTCTGAGTTCAAGTAGCGGCTCTGACCTCTTTGCAAGGGATGATTGACTGAAGATCTTAGTCTTCTCATCCTGATATAAAGTTTCTTCAAGGGGTCAAGAATTTACGTCCTCCAGCAGAGAAAGTCTGTCCATCTTGGAATCTTAATCTGGTCCGTCGAGCTTTGTGTGAACCACCTTTTGAGCTTCTTTGTAGGGTGACTGTTACGCTTGGGCTCCGGTCAGGAGGCGTGAACACCACCCAGCAGGGTGGCTCCAGGTGGAGAGAGACAGGAAGCTAGAAACAGTGTCTGGTTCCAGGCTGGGTCAAGGCAGGCAGCAATAAGCAGTGTCTAGTTCAGGCTGGGTCAGAGCAGGCGGCAAGGAGCAGAGTCTTAAGTTCAGGTTGGGTCAGGGCACAGTAAGCAGGGCAAGGCAGGTCAGAAGGCCCGTAGGCCACACACACACAGAAGGCCCGTAGGCCACACACCATAAGCGGGGCAAGGCAGGTCAGAAGGCCCGTAGGCCACACACACACACAGAAGGCCCGTAGGCCACACACCATAAGCGGGGCAAGGCAGGTCAGAAGGCCCGTAGGCTCCACACACACAGACAGAAGGCCCGTAGGCCACACACCATAAGCAGAGCAGGGCAGGTCAGAAGGCCCGTAGGCCACACACACACAGAAGGCCCGTAGGCCACACACCATAAGCGGGGCAAGGCAGGTCAGAAGGCCCGTAGGCTCCACACACACAGACAGAAGGCCCGTAGGCCACACACCATAAGCAGAGCAGGGCAGGTCAGAAGGCCCGTAGGCCACACATACACAGAAGGCCCGTAGGCCACACATACACAGAAGGCCCGTAGGCCACACACCGTAGTCAGGGCAAGCAGGTCAGAAGGCCCATAGGCCACACATACACAGAAGGCCCGTAGGCCACACACCGTAAGCAGAGCAGGCAGGTCAGAAGGCCCGTAGGCCAGGTGAGAACAGCGAGGAAGGAGGCCCGAAGGCCGCGCAAGGCAAGGCAAGGAAAGGCCCGAAGGCCGCGCAGGGCAAGGCAAGGAAAGGCCCGAAGGCCGCGCAAGGCTAGAGCAGGGAGCCCAGGTGAGCTCGATGCCGAAGCACCGAGGCAACTGTCAGGCAGGGTTATAAGGACACACCCAGAGCACAGAGTGGACAGATAAGATGGACTGGGCCTGTCCGGAAAGCCAGCACTAGAGGGACCCCTGGTGGTGAGGCGGTTGCACTGCAGCCAAAACTGTAACAGTGACTCTTAAGGATTTGACCTTGAATGTTGTTTTCCTGGTAGCCGTTTGTTCAACATGGAGAATATCAGAGTTGCAGGCTTTATCTTGTAGGGATCCATTCCTACAGATTTCAAATTCAGGGGTGTCCTTATGGACAGTTCCATTTTTACTTCCCAAGGTGGTCTCAGCTTTTCATGTTAATCAGATGGTCTAACTTCCAGCTTTTCTCAATTTGGATGCTTCTCATACGCGGGAACTCAGGTGTTTGGACTTTCGGAGAGCCTTACTGAGATATCTGGAGGTGACCAATGCCTTTTGGAGATCTGATCGCCTATTTGTTTGTTTTTTGGAGCGGCACGAAGAAAGGGCTCCAGGCTTCCAATGCTACCATTGTGAGGTGGCTCAAGGAAGCTATTGGGTCAGCCTGTATTCTTAAGGGCCGCCAGCCCTTACGGGCTCATTCTACTCTCACAAGTGGCCTTGTGGGTGGAGGCTCAGTTGGTGTCTGCATGAGATTTGTCAGGCAGTTATATGGAAGTCTCTACAAAATGTCTCAAAAGTATCGCCTAGACATCCGGGATCCAGAAACTCATTCTCTCAGCGAGAGTGTTTTGTGAGTGGGACTTTCCAGGTTCCACCTCAACTAGGGGGCTTTGGTACATCCCAAGAGTCTGGAATGATCCAGGTACGTACAAGGAAAGGAAAATGGTTTTTACCTGCAGAATTTTGTTCCTGTAGTACCATGGATCATTCCAGAGCCCGCCCACTTGATGGAGGTGGAAAGTCTTCCGCTCAGCTGTGCTTTTTTTTTTTTTTTGCATGCTTGGGCACATATCATACTGAGGAACTGTAGGTGGCACCAGTGCTTATCAAGCAGTGTCAGTTACTTTGTCTGCATCTGCTGGCACAGATGCATAAACCCAGGAGTCTGGAATGATCCATGGTACTACAGGAACAAAGATTTAGGAAAGAACCAATTTTCCTATTCTTTAAGGCTTTTCTCATTTTATGTGTATGGGAAGAACCTTGGTGAATGAGGTATCAAGTAAATTAGAAAGTTCTGATAGAGGTTGTAAAAAGCTGAGGCCAGACTTATTTGAATACAGAGCATGCAAATAAAACTATTCCAAACTGCCTCTATCTGGGAAGCAGGTTTATGAATACACACAAATAGAAATACAAACCAGATTTAATGACTATGCAAGAAGACTGAAAAATAAGACTGGAGTTAGAATGTATGGTACTAAATCAAGATAATAAATGCCAGGTGTCTGAGACCTGGTTGAAGGAGTATAATCAATGGGACATGGATACTAGGGTACAAGTTTGCTCTGTCGATATAAGATAGAATTGGAAAGTTGGCTGTGTTTAGAATATTGTTAAGCAGGATGTTTTTTTGCAAGAAACAGTTTGCATGCTGCAATCCTCATGAATAGAAATTTCAAGGGTAAAAGGAAAGGGTATAGCAGTGAGCAATATATTTGCCACTTGTTTGGCCAGGATGAGGAAACAGACTGTAACATGCTAATGGATTAGACTGGCTGGTAACATGGAAGACTTAAGATACCCAAGTATTGGATAATAGAGATGAGCTTCGTTTTTCTGGCTCGGGTGAGATTTCGGTTCGGGCGCTTCGTGGGAAAACTCGTTTTCCCACGGATCGTTTTTTGCCAAAAATGAAACTGGAACCCGAAACCGGAAAAACAAATAAAAAAAAAAAACAAAAAAAACCCACACGCGAATCGGGGGGGGGGAACCACACCAACCCTTCACATTTTATTTTTATACCCCCCACCACCATCCCAATCCCTCCCCAAGACTTACTAAAAGTCCCTGGTGGCCCAGCAGGGTCCCGCGAGCGATCTCTCCCTCCCTCCATGCCGTTGGGCCTGCTATAACTCAAAATGGCGCAGATAGCCTTGCCCTTACAATGTCATATTCAGGAGTGCAATATAAGAGACTAATGCTGACAAGTCTGATTTTAAAGTTTTAAAACTGAACTATAGCAATATATTAATTAAATATTGGATGTTTAAAATTTTATAGCTTTATTCTAACCAAATCATAGTCACTACTTTTAGATGTGAACGATATGTCAACAGCTGTCATTGTTAAAGGTGCTGCCATGAGAAAAATGAAGGCAAGACACTTGTATTACCGCCGCATCTCTTGCACTCACTTTTGTAGATATGTATTTCAATTACAAAACTAATAAAAATATTAACAGGGTAAGAACTCTCTAGACAATTCCTCTTCCTCTGATAAAAGTCAAAACAAAATTAGTATAGTACATACAAGTAAAGGCCTATGATGTATGTCCTTCGATATTGGAACAGGTAATTGCCTTCGCTGTAACAATCAGTATTCCGTTCTCAACAATAACAGAACAATAATAAAGAATAAAACATAGATAAGAACCACGTTAGAACATAATGAAATAACTTCATTAGGGATGTTGTCCATGTACTTCATTATCACTACTTTATCCGGTCTCCCCCAATTCCCTCCCTCCCTTCCCCTACCCCCTCTCTAGTCTTTCCTATTGTGTTTTCCCAAATAACATGTAAATAGCAGGTAGATACAGGTAAGGTACAGGAACTTTATATTATGGAGTCCATGGTGCTAATGGTATGGGGATATGTCCAGAGAAGCGTCTAATCTTAGAAGTGGATCGATGGAAAGAATGTACAGCAAAAGCAATAGGACAGCCTTGTCTAACTTCCCTCTAGATCTGTATGTCCCTTCATAAAAGCCCATTAGCCATTATGTGAGAAATCAGTTTGTCATAAGATATAGATAGATATATAGATATATATTGCAAAAATTCATCCCGAAAACCAAATCTGTGAAGAACCAAGAACAGATATGTCCAAGACACACGGTCAAAACACTTTCTCGGAATCAAAGCCGATTAGCTAGGGCTGGGATATTTTGAGTTTGACACAGTTAAACTAATCACAGCTTTTACTATGTTTGTGTTTGCTTTCCGGCCTTAACAAAATCTACGTGGGTAGGGGAAATCAATGAGGCCAATATTAAATTTAGCCGTTCAGCTAACACTTGCACTAATAGTTTTAAGTCACAGTAAAGTAAGGATATTGGCCGATAAGCAGGTAGTAAGGGATCTTTGCCCAGTTTAGGGAGTACCGTAATATGAGCCAAATTTAAAGGTGGGTGGGAACTCCCTTTGAGTAAGGCCATCTGTATAAAAGTTAGAGGTGTAAGGATATAAGCAATGAGTATTTTATAAAAGTCGTATGAAAAGCCATCTGGGCCTGGGGATTTCCCAGATTGTGCCAAGTTAATCGCTTGAAGCACATCAAAAGTCTGGATGGGGGCGATTCAAGAAATCTGAGCAGTCATGATGTTGGGCAGCAGGAGGTTCTGAAAAAGAATTCTCATCTTCCCGTCCCTCAACCAGATCAGCTGTATATAATGTCTCATAGAAACATCTAAAGACTTCACTGATTTCTTTCTTTTTCATAATTGTCTCCCAAATGCGTTTTCATGCGTGTGATGTATGTTTTCTGTTCAGCATATCATACGAGGTTTTCCAGGTTTGTTTCCAAACCGGAACAATTGTTACCCCCTTACATAGGGCATATTGGGCTTGGAAATCGAGAAGTGTGTTTAGTCGTCCGAAAAGACTATATATTATGTATTCCTTTTGGCTCCCAGAGGGTTTTGATTAAGATCACTTTCTGCTTGTTTTAACAAGGTTTCTGACTGAAGAATGTCATTGTTCAGAGTTGTTTCGAAAATGGACATATGCAATTATTTCTCCCCCATAAGACCGCTTTTCCTGTCTCCCAAAAGAGTTGGGGCTCAGACATGCTGTTCGTTATTGATCAGGAAGCTTTGCCACTTATCTTAAGAAGGTGTGGAATTTGAGATCAGCTTTAAGGTGAGTTGGAAACCTCCAAAGGCGTGGAGAGGCCATGTTGGGTCTCATCTGGTATGTGACAGACCAATGAATGGTCGGAAATTACTTGAGTTTCTATGTGTTTTGTCAACCCGGAAAAAGGATTCTTTAGAAATTAAAATAGTCTATGCAGGATAGTGAAAGATGGGATCTGGAGATGTGGGTGTAGTCCCTCTCTTCTGGGTGTAATGTTCGCCAAATATCTATTAAATCGAGTTGCTGACATAAGAATACTATCTCAATTTTCTTTTTATTGCCCTTTCTGCCAGTTTTTGTTGGTAATGCTGGGTGTTTATCATGAGTGCAATTAAAATCACCTGCTAACAAGAGCGTTCCTTGCATGTGAGTGAGGAGGACATTAGAAAGATGGATAAAGGGATGGGAATAGACATTGCAGATGGTAACTAGTGTTCCAAGCCATTCCCCTATCAGTAAAATATATCTGCCTTCTGGGTCTGTCATACAGTTATGAATCTGAAAATTCGTGGTTTTGCTGATCAGTATAGCTACCCCTGCCTTCCTATTGGGAGCAGCAGCAAGGAGACATGAGCCCACCCATTCCCTCTGTAGTTTCTGGCTTTCTGTGGCAGACAGATGGGTTTCTTGTAGGCAAGCTATATCTGTATGCAGACATTTTAATGTGAGAAAGTATCTTCTTCCTCTTTTTATAGGGGATCCCAGACCATTTACGTTCCAAGAGACTAATTTATTCATTGCAGTGAAATCTTAGGTAATATGGTAACAATTCACTACTATTAAAGAGTAGGGAGACCCCCAGACTAGCCCCCCCTCATCCAACCTAGAAAATATATAAAAGCTTGATGCTGTGTCATTGAGAAACTTAGCATCTCCATTCCAGTACAGTTGTAAAGACCTAAGTGTTGCTATAAAGATGGACAAATAGGAAAGACCTGTAATTTCCCTCCTCCCTCTTCCTTGGCTAACCTCCCCCCAATATACCCAAATAACCCACACACCCCCAGTCCAAAGAAAAAAACCTCATTACTGAGGTGTTTAGGTCAAGTTCAATGTGCCCTACTCCTATCGCGAGATCCTGAAGGATTTTAAGAACATAAGAAATTGCCATGTTGGGTCAGACCAAGGGCCCAGCATTCGGTTTCCAACAGAGGCCAAACCAGGCCTCAAGAACCTGGCAATTACCCAAACACTAAGAAGATCCCATGCCACTGATGCAATTAATAGCAGTGGCTATTCCCTAAGTAAGTTTGATTAATAGCTGTTAATGGACTTCTCCTCCAAGAACTTATCCAAACTTTTTTTGAACCCAGCTACGCTAAATGCACTAACTGCATCCTCTGGCAACAAATTCCAGAGCTTTATTGTGCATTGAGTGGAAAACGTTTCTCAGATTTAGTCTTAAATGTGCTACTTGCTAACTTCATGGAATGCCCCCTAGTCCTATTATTCGAAAATGTAAATAACAGTCACATCTCGTTCAAGACCTCTCATGATCTTAAAGACCTCTATCATATCCCCCCCCTCAGCAGTCTCTTCTCCAAGCTGAACAGCCCTAACTTCTTCAGCCTTTCCTCATAAGGGAGCTGTTCCATCCCCTTTATTTTGGTTGCCCTTCTCTGTACCTTCTCCATCGCAACTATATCTTTTTGAGATTTTCCCATTAAAGTTCTCATAACTATAGATACTATAATTGAAGTGTCCACTCGCCCATATGTCAGCACTTCGCTCAGTTAATCCTGAGGGCTGCGACTGTGTACTTGCGAGTCAGAGGTTTCTTAAGGCCATTGGCCAAGCCTCAATGGCGTTTTATAATTCTAAAAAGCAATGTCCAAATATAATGCTGAGTGGGTGTGGCAACCCCACAGTGGTTTTTGAAGACTTTGATGCCAGCCTCCTCCATTTTGGCTACATGGTGTTATCCCACATCCCAATTGTCCTGTGGTGGTGCCATCATTTCAGGTATGTATAGATCCACTCAGCTGCCCATCTGCAAAGGTTGACCCACAGTATGATTGTTGGTACATTCTAGGGGTGCTCATTCTTGTCCAGCGCGCTCTCCATGAATCACATACACATACAAACAGAGCCGCAGGGCCATGCCAAAAGCTGCAAAATCTCCATATTGGCGCGGTAAGCAACATCCTTTAGAGATCAGTCACTGTCCCATCTATTATACAGCCTCAGAGAACTTAGCAGATAGTGTTTTTATGCAGAAACCAACTTGTGAAAAAGAACAGAAGTTTCAAAGTCCCATTTTTGCTGAGCAATGAACACTAAAACCAGCCCAGCCACATTGTACCAAAGAAACTTATCCAACCAAGTCACTTGTTCAATTTGTCCAGAAAAGCGCTGTCCTTGTCGGGTATTTCAAAAAGATGTGATTTTTCTCCTCGTGCCAAACTCGCAGCTTGGCTGGATATTGCAGAGAAAATTTAATTTGCATTTTATGTAAGGCAGAGCATGTTGGTGAAAAACTCTTGCAGAGCTCCAAAATTGCCGCAGAGTAGTCCTGGAAGATGCATATGCTTTGATTTTTGTATAACAATTCCTGTTTTTTGCGAAAAGCTCGCCAGATCTCATTTTTATGGGCGAAATTTAACATTTTCGCTATGACCAGCCATACTCAGCGGGTCTCTTTATTTCAATCTGTGAGCATGCTCTTTCACAAGTTTACCCCGCATATCAAGGAGGACAAGCTCCAATGGTAGCCAAGTCTCTAATACTGAGCTCAAATTTCTCGGTCGACTCGGGGAACCCTACAAAAAGCGGAATAGAAATCTCAATTAAAAAAACAAAAAACCCCCCGGAGATTAGATCGTCGTACCCTATTCTCTAAGTCATCCAGTTTTTGTTTGTATATCAGAGAGCTTTTTATCTTGGGCAGCCATTTTGACCGAGCTTGCAGTCTCATCCTCCAATAGAGAAATCTGCCCTTCTACCTGGTCTAATCGGGGATTAATTTCATTGTGTGGCGCTAACCCAGCTAATTTTGTCAAGTGCTTCTCACTACCTACTTCATATCTGCAATGGTAACAACTGTAACTGGAGTAGCCCCCTGCACTATTGCCCCCGGTCACCATCTTGGCTTCGGCTCCACGAGGCTTTTCTTTATCCTCCTTACCGCTTTTTGACGCCATTACGGGAGGAGATCTTTGCATATAAGTAACTATAGACATAAGCCTCACTCTGTTGTCACTGATGATGGTAGGAGTTTTGTTGCTGCATGGATGTAACAGGATTGTAGGAGCAGGCCCTAGGAGCCAAGGAGAAGTCAGTCCTCCTGACTCACCACATCACGTGACCTCACACACTTTTGTTTAAAAATAATATATTGCAATACCAATATTAAAAGCACTTAATGTTTAGCAAAAAAAGGTAATTAAAAGTGCAGAACTTACTTCAGCTAAGCAACTGATCACAGCAGTCACATACTGGTCAGTATCTCTGCAGACCAGAAATGCAAGATACAGAGTTTCCTGCTGAAAACTAACTTAATATATATAAAACTCTGAAAAAGTGGCAAATTTAAAATGCTATACAAAAACATAAATTGCAGTCTTAAATTTGATAACAGTAAGGTTTTTTTATTGCTTATTTTAAAACAAATTGCCATAGCACAGAACGGGGGAATTAGTGAGAAGCTAAAATCTAGTAACTGTATATAAATTCCAGGCATAAGTTGGATAAAAAAGGTGTTAACTTATTGACAAATATACATACCTCTTATTTAACATGAATACAATGTCATAAAGAATGGGGAAATTTAGTGTAGCGGCATATACTAAATGACAGATTGAAATAAAGTAGACCCACATAAGTGATAGAGCACCTGCTGCAATGGACATGCTGTGCCCTCTAGACTCATTGTTCAAATCGATACAAAGTACCATCAAAGTGAAACTTACAATGAAATGCTGCATCAGTTAACTTGTACAGCCGAGTTAAAATACCCTTGTATGAACCTTAAACATAAAAATTGATCTAGATCTAAAAAATGTGGGCAACAATTTAGTTTAATATTTATAAAAAGCAGTGTATTCAATTATTTTATATTCTAATGAATATATTATAAAAGTTTATTCCATTTGTAGCCCTAATGGGGGGATGATTTTTATTATAAACAAATGACAAACTGCCAATAAAATATTTATAAAGTATAATTTTAAAAAATGTGAAATAAAAGATTTAACAATGTGGCTAAGTTATAAGAACATAGAATAGTCAATCTTTGTCATGCGATGAGAGCAAAAATATATCTATGAATTCAAAGCTAATTTTAATAAATGTTTGCCACCTCTCCAGGTCAATGTGGGTTTATGAATTACACAAAACTTATTCATCAAATCTATGTTGAGCCATAATTGAATGTTCAACTAATGGTTTATCTTTTCTATTTACTGCACTTCTATGTTCAATAATTCTTTTATTGAAGGATGTAAATTGGAAAAAATTAGATCTTTTTACATGGGCAAATGGCTGTATGACACCTTCGCTTTTACAATTAGTGAAACTTCTCAGCAAAAAAGTCCTGTTTGTTGCAGTGATGGTAATGCTACTAGTTTTAATATTCACATTACAACCAGTACAGCTACCCCATGGCCTATGCCCTGCTGGTCTAATGTCTTTCATAGCTCTGAACGGTAACTCGGATGGTGGAAGTAGATCCTCTACATTTTTATCTCGTTTGTGAGCAACTATGTCTTTATTTATTTATTTATTGTTTTTTGTTATACCGAGTTTCATGATAGGCATCACATCAACCCGGTTTACAAATAACAAGGAGTGTAAAGCATAACGTAACGTAAAAAACAATATTTTCAATAAGAACCTTGAACTTTAAATACAGTGAATCAGAAAAAGGGAGAGGGAAAGTTACAAAAAACAAGGAAAATAAACTTGGGATGGAAGGGGAGAAATTGAACAGCACAATATTTACATTTCAGCCTATTGATACATTAGAATAGCAAGTGAAAAAATAAGACTATGAAACGGTACATAGGTAATCAAATGAATAAATATGACAGTTGTGAATGGTAATAGTATGATAAATTTAAATGATTTAAATGATTTAAATGCTGGTAAGTTCTGCATAATATGCCAATGTTTTTTTTCAAAATTTTAGTTCATCCCATTCCCTCTTGAATATCATCACTGGGAAGGTACTGTGGGCATCTACTAGCCTTTCTGTAAAAAAAAAAAAAAACAAAACAAAAAAACTCCTGACATTCTTCCTGAGCCTCTGGGAGCTTCTGATCAGGACCCCATAATTCTACAGCTTCTTTTCTATTGGAAAAGTGTAGTCTTGTGCATTAATACCTCATAGGTATGTAAATCTCATTTCCCCTTTCTCTTCTGTAGGGTATATATTTAGGTCTTTCAGTTTCTTTTTGCATAGCTTTTGGTGTAGACCTGTACCATTCTGGTTCTTTTTCTGGGCCACTTCACGTGTGTGTGTGTTTGGGTTTTTTTTGTTTTTTTTAAAGCCTCCTTAACTGAACACATACTTCCAGGTGAGGTCTCCCTAGTGACCAGTACAGGAGCATTATCTCCTTTTTCCTGCTGGTTATGCCTCTTGGCAGCCTGGCTTCCCTACCTCATCACACTGCTTTGCTACCTTGATTGGGTATCGCCCAGAGGTCTTTCTTCTGGTCCATACACTGCAGATCCTTTGGATTTTGGAACCCCAAATGCATGACTGCATTTTGATATAAAATCTTAATTGCCAAACATTTTGAATGCATTTTTTTTTACTTTTTTTACAGTGGTCTAATCTTTCAGGTATGTTCACTCTGGTGCAGACCTTACTGTCCATCTGCAAAGACACTTTTTTTTTCCTTCTGATCCTCTGCAGTATCCCTCACAAATATTGAACAAACTGGACCCAGAACTGATCCTTGAGGCACTCCACTAATTTTTCTCTGTTAAGCATGAATTAGCTGTTATGCATGGGTGACTTCATCTGAGGGCATGGACTCAGAGCTTAGTTTTACTGAGCATGCACAGGAGTTCCCACATGTGTACACTACCTCATGAGCAGCTCTTTGACTGAGCTACTACAGAAATCTCCCTATCTCAAATATTTCTACTTTTTGGGGCCTAGTACTCCTATATTCCTCATTAAATTTTTCTGCAGCTTCCTCAAATAGAATTGAGTTTATCTATCTAAAATTCTCAGGCTTTTTTCTTTTTTTAAGATTAGAACACAGCTAAGCCCAGAAGCCTGCAGCAAACTTGTTTAAGGCCTGCATCTGGGCACCAGATATAAATTATGAGTAGGTACTCAATCTGCAATTACTGTTGGGCGAAATCACAACTCAGTTGCTATAGCTGTGGTTGGGATGTCCCCTAGGGTGCAGCAGTACTGTCTGGAAGATGGGAGGCCCTAAGGAAGGTGCTGCCAGGTAAGTTTCAAGCTTCAGTAAGAAGCTGAGAAGTAGTAGTCGGTGTGGTATAGTCTGGGTAGGTAGGAAGTTCTTGTGATTGCAGGATCAAGAAGGGGATATCCCTGTAGCTTCAGCTTCTGGATCTGTCAAGTCAGAGGTTGCGTATGGCATGGATGCCTGCGGTGCAGGAGGAGGAACTGAAGTGGCACAGGGGACCCCTTTTTAGGACTGTCCCCCCCCCCCCCCCCCTTAAAGCTGAAGATCAGCACAGGGCTCTTCGGAGTGGGGCTTTCTGTGATGCTGAAGTAAGGCTTCGCCTCATCAGCAAAGGTGCCATCTTTGTTCATGATGTGCAGAGTTCCCATGATTCTGAGCCATTTGTTTTATCTGGACCTGTAAACCAGGGCACAGTGTCCTCCTGTGTAGCTCATATTCTAAGATGCAGTAAACAGCATGGCAGATCATTTCAGGGCATATATTCCATGACCGTCCTAGCATGAAAGGAACAATTGGCACAATCTATGGAGCAAGTATTAGTAGATGGGAGTTGTCAATGGAACAGGTACAGTATGCCTGGGAGTTAACTACCTCGGCAGCAAGGAATGGTGCTAGGTTCTTCAACTCTACAGTCAGCTCTGACTGAGGATTCATCTTATTTCTGAAGAGGATAGTTCTCCAATTTTGGCTCAAAGGGTCTCTCAACCAATTATTGGAGCTAGTGAAGAATTTGTCTCGAGCCTTGAGAATTGGAGGGTGTAAAAGGTGGGCTTTGTCCACTTGAGTTCTTTGCTGGAAGTTTCTCCATCTTTCTCCTTCATCTGTTATGCCCATGGTCAGATAAGGAGGGTCCTATCTGATCCCTTATTGGACTTGCCACAGCATACCTCCTTTGAGGGTCTCTGCTACTCCAGGTTATTGGATAAGTTAGTGAAGATTTAGTGTTAGGAAAGAAAAGGATCCAAGACTTCAGGTGTCTTCAGTTCCTTCCCCCAGCCGATTCTGCTAACCTGGTTCACGAACTGCTTAATCTGCAGCTGAGGATGTGACATCTACATAATACCTTCCAGTATCCCAGAAATTGGACTCAAAATAGAGTGCAGTCTATCCTGGTTTTTGGGGTGGTTGAATTGCTGCACCATTTTGTGGTAGCATTGGCATTGAAATGTACTAAATGCACTCATGATCTTGCCAACATGCCCCCTTTATGGAACTGTCAGATCCTGAGCTGGCAGACTTGTCGAGCAGTGAAAGACATGAGAAGCACCTTATCTAGTCTGTATACAAAGCTTTTGATATTACCGCCTGCACTTTGGCTGCCTCTATAGGAGCTTGAAGGTTCACATGCTTGTGGGCATGTAGTCTCTGAGGATGTACTCTGTTCAGGGGATAAACTGTTCAGTGAAAGTTTTGAGATGGTGGCTCTGGTTAAGTGCATCAACCAAAGTTAAAGTTATCAGCTGCATTGGGGGACCAACTGGCCTCTGTCTGACACCAGTACTTTTCTTACAAGTGGCCACTTTCCAGAAAGATGCTTTCACTTTTCAGCATCATTGGGCCCTACCTGCTTCAGGTTGGTAGAGGGGACTGGTGGCATTCTGAGGTTCACTAGCAGTCTGAGCCAGAAACCCACCTCCCTATCTCATCCAATGGGAAGGGATGGGTTCATGGTTTCCAAAATGGCTTCAGATCACAAAAGACCAGTGTTTCCTGAACGGTGGCATATGGCTACCTTTTTATGCTTTTGTCACCCTCCTACACAATGGATTTCAGTCTTCAACTCTAACCCTTAATTGTCTCAACTGCCACTGGCAGAATCTCCTCCAAAGGCTGATCAAACTTTTTCCCTTCACAGAAGTGTGAACAGGGATTTTTTTCATAATTGCCAAGAAGTTGAGGAGGGTAAGGCCTATACTTGATCTTGCTAGTGTCAGGGTTAAGTTAAAATCTCTCTCCAGATGATCGTTCCTTTAATTCAGGATTGGATGTGTGCTCTGGAACTGAAAGATGCTTATGTATGTAATCTCCTTCATCCCACCCACTGGAGGTTCCTCGGGTTCATAGTGAAGAATGTGTACTATCAATACAAGGTTCTCTCCTCTGGCCTCTCTACAGCACTGAGGCTGTTAATAAAATGCCTTGCAGTAGTGGAAGCACAGCGCTCAGTAGGGAGCCTGTATATACTCCATACCTTAATAGGTTGGCGATGGACTCCAGAACTTCTGTGAGAAATGAATCCCTCAAGTCCATTCAGCTTCTCAAGTCCCTAGGTTTCCTGGTTAACTATGCCAAGTCAAACCTGATTCCAGCTCAAATAATTCAATTTATAGGAGTCTGGATACTCCAGGCAAAGGGAGTTTCTTCAAGTGGAAAAAGATGTGTTGCTGATGGTTCTAGAAGGAGCCTCCCAGAATTTGAGGACGGTGTCTGGCTTGAGGAATAAAAAGTAGGATATCATCTGCAAATGTGCTCATAAAAGAAAAATTAAATGCCATATAAGCTTGGAGGTCCCAAGGAGCCTAGACCAAGGGCTCAATCAACAAGATGAACAGGGGGGACAAGGGGCAACCTTGGTGGGTACATCTGAACAGAGGGAAGGAAGGAGAGACTATTGACCCAAATACAAGCCTCTGGATTAACATATAAGAGCTGAATGGCTTGGGGGAGAGCCCGAAAACCCAGATTTCTCTAAAAATGTTAAGACCACAAAACCCAGTCAAAGGCCTTCTCACCATCAAACCCCACCAGGACAGGGTCAACAAAATGGTGGCGTTTGCAAAGGTCAAATAAAAGGGAAATATGGTGAATGTTGATGCTAAAATGCCACCCTTTCACAAACCCAGCCTGACCCAGAGAGACCAAGGAGGAAGAACAACCACCAAGCAGTTGGCCAAAAGCTTAGTATAAATTTTAATATCAACATTTAGCAAAGAAATCAGTCGATAAGCCGATGGCTCTTGAGAATCTCTACCAGGCTTAGGAAGCACGATTATATTTGCCATACGGAGTGTTAGGCATCTCTTCCTTGACCACCATGGCTTCAAACTTGGTAGCACAGCTGGGTTCAGTACTTTTTATTAAAAAAAAAAAATCAACCAGGGCTGGGAGCTTTGAAATTTTTTAGTTCCGTAACTATCAAAGTGATTTCCTGTACCCTAAAGGGCATGTTTTAACCTGTCTAGATGCTCAGGGGATAGTTGGTAAAGAGATTTTCTTCATAAATCAGGCTCTAGCAGAGAGGTCATTCCCCGCCCCCATATCCCCCAGTATATAATTGACAATGATAATTCTGAAAAATAGCACCAATATCAATGGAAGTGGCTAGTTTCCCCATCACTACCCCGGAGACTGGAAACAAACAGATTTCACCTCCTCCCCCCCCCTCAGTAAATTGGCCAACATTTTTTCCAGATTTATTCCCAAAACGAAAGTCGGTGTTTCAATGCAAACAAAGATGTCACTCTTATGTAAGCTCTCATTTAAAGCTTTCTGCAAAAAAAAAAAGTTGGCGTTCCAGGGTCGAATATTTATTAAGGCTCTACTTTGATTTAACCAATTAGTAAGTTCCAAAATATTCTTATCCAGTTCCCATTTATGACAAATAAGAGTACCCAATGATTTCTCCGCAATGCACAACTTGCCATTTCCCAGAAGAGAATAGGGTCGTATTGATGTTGCTGGCTGTGCAACTCGCAGGCCTGCCAATTGGCCAACAAAAAAAAATCCTTAAAGGCCCTATGCAGTAACCAAGGAGGCATTTGCCAATTAGAAAAACTATGCTCAGAGCCTAGCCCCAGCAAAACACACATCACCAGAGAGTGATCAGATTACCCCCCATAGGAACAATAACAGAACTCTGTAACCTGAGAGAAAAGGGAATCAGAGACCGTATATAACCAAATCTGGATTTAGAATCAGCAGATGGTGCACAATGAGTGAAGTCCATGATGCAGGGATTGAACACACTCCAAGCATCAAGAACATGTAGGGAGTCGCATAGTGTAGCACTAAAGGAGTGCCTCTTCTAAGTGGTCTACCCAAGGAGTGACTGATCTAGAACAGGATCAGCCACACAATGGATCTCCCCTCAAGCACAATAGCCCCTCTACCTAAGGAGACCACCAGAGAGGTGATAGGCACTCTTCCTAAGGAGACCACCTAAGGAGATCAAGCGGCAAGGTCAGAAAAAACCCCATGATCATACTGATTTGATCCATAAGTATTGTAAGCTTTCCAAAAAGGAGCCCCACAATAATATAGTGCCCCCCCCCCCCCGGGTCCAATGTGGACTGTTGTCGTAGAAAAGACTGACTTATGAATTAAGATGGCAACGCCTCTACTATGAGAAGAACCTAGTGCCACAAAAACTTGATTAAAACCTTTTTTAATTTGAGATGTGCTCTGGCAATCATAGTGTTTCCTGCAAAAAAAAAACAAAAACTGGAAGCTTTAAACAGATTCAGGTTAGAAATTACCTTCTCCCTTTTAACGAGGGGGGGGCCCAGGCACACCACATTCCATGTGAGAAACTTAATTGTACTCCCCATTATCAAATAGAAAAAAGGGGAGTCCACAATTCCAAGCCAAGGAAAAAATAAGGGAGTTTACACTGTCTACAATAAAATTGGGTGTTGTGAGAGGCATAGAAGAGGATTAAAAAAAGCAATACTCCACCAGACCAAAGAACTATACACACAAGACAATTTCCACTAAAACAAACTCCTCACTGCATCCAGGACACACCACCCTTATTGCCCTCCCACCCACTCATCTATTCTACAAAAACCACTTTCCACTGAGAGCTGAGGTCATCATTAATGCACACTTGTGCTTTCCCTCTGCCCCCCTCCTCATTCATCTTGTAACAGTGTACAGGCAGTGGAAGTTATCAATAAAACACACAATAGCTCATAGAAGCAGCCTGAAAAACTACTGAAAAGTAGAAATTGCTTAAATAACTGTAACCTCTGGGGCCATAACACAAGTTTTAATAGTGGACCCCAACAGATAATAAAGTAGAGGCAGCCAGTAACAGTGCCCCCGTACAACAGCAGAAAAGACACGAGTCCAGAAACATTTTGAAAATCCTGAAAGCGTCCAAATATAGAAGGTCGTTAACCCACAGCAGTCTCCCAGTGAGCAGCAATGCCCAGCAAACAAGGCCCTGAACCTTGAGTCTTTTACCAGTCCAGTCTAGTTGAAATGTGAAAAAAAAAAAGTAGCAGTACAGAGAGATGTAGAGCACCTTGTTAACTGGCAAATGTGAAATGGCACATAGTCCACCATCCATGCTTCATGTCACCGGCTTGGGAAGCTCTCACAGAAAGGCCTCCGCCAGTGTAGATGTACCAAGAAATGAACACCATTCTTGGCCCAGATCTTCAGGCCAGCTGGATATAAAAGCGAAAGTGGAGCTGATTAACCAGGTCAGAACAGATTGGTGTAAAGGCCCTCCAACAAAGACTGTGGGAGAAAAGTCCTGAAAAATCAATAAGCATTGCCCCTCTTAACAATTCCTGCTTCTTATGGTAAGCCTGCATTATAAGTACCTTGTGGGCATAGTTGAGAAGCTTAGCCACCACGACCCTGGGTGTTTATTGCCTGCCGCTGACAACCCACACAGTGTGTGCGCAACTTTAAGGCACCTTACCAGGGCGGGCAGGCCTAGTTCCAGAGGCAACCAGTTCTCAAGCAATTCCTGCAGATTAGTATCTGTAGTCTGATCAGGAAATCCCACGAACCAAAGGTTTGACTTCCGGGACCGATTCTCCAGGTAATTTATTTTCATGTCTTGAGACCACCAGCTCTTCCAATGAAGTAAGCTTGACTTGTAGAGCAGTAGTATCAACTATGCTCACTCGGCCCTCCACTGTATCCAGCCGAGAATTATAATCCAGATAACGAGGCTTTAACCTCTATCTGAAAGGCAAGTTCATCAAATCAGGGGGTTAGTGCTGTGACAACTGCTGCAGTGAGATCAGAGACCATAGTCACTCAGGGTGTTAGGGGGAATCAGGTCTGGTATAGCGGCCATTTTACCTTGCAGCACACAAGTTTCTTCTCTTTCCTAGTAAGTTGGTGGACATCCTGCAGACAAGCTGAGCAGGTTCACTGGCACTATGGTGGCAGGTGGAGGATAAAAATGAGGGGCTCCTTTATCCAGATGTTGGATTCAAGATGGGAATGCACCCGGAACACAAGGCAGAACATCCTCTCCACTCTCTGAATCACATGATCTCCTCCTTTTTTACTCTTTGAATGCTGTTTTTCAGCTAGTTCTTTGGAGAGCCATATTTGGTCTTATAGAAAGATGTTGCCATTATAGCTCCTTTTTAGTTTAGCCCACTTCTTCCACTTCATCTATCTTCTCCCAGCTTTTCCCGAAGGTATTTCTCTCATTTTACCACATACTTCCATGCTCCTAAGTTGCCCATCAGTCTATCTTGACCAGTATAAAACTTTCTTCCACTGAAAAAGCCTACCTCTTGTACACTTATACCTTTTTTGAGGTATTTTAATGTCTTTCTGTTATTCCAGTGTAAGGTATACATATTTAAGTTTAACCTCCATAGGGCTTATGGTTCAGAAACTGCACCATTTTGCTAGTCCTCTAGACTGGTACTTTGTCATCTCTGAGAGATGCCCTCAAAATTGAACACAGTACTCAAGAGAGATTCTTGCTAATTTATACTGAAATTTTCTTCATTTTTTTTCCTGCTTGTTATAGCTCTCCCTGTATACCTCAAAGCATCTTTTGCCTTGTTATACTGTTTACAAGTTTGAGATCCTGTGAGATCATTACTTTCCTCCCCATCATGTACTACTCCCTTGAGCATTTTCTGCTCTAAATGCTTAAACAGCAGGCAGCTGTGGATAATTCCTGGGGCATTTCTACCTAGATGCATCAACTTGTTTTATGACTGCAGTGGGATTCGTGGAGTCTTAAGCAGAGATTTCCAGAGGGTCAATGGACTCTGCTGTAGCATGAAGCAATTTAAAACGAGTGGCAAGCTTAGAGGCATAAATGAAAAATAAACTTGTACAAAGTTATCATGCAGAAGCAAATATCTGATAAAACAATGGTGTCTTTAGTAAGCTAACGAGGATTTTAAGTTTCTTTAGAATACAATCTATTTGTACACAAAATTAGGCCACAATTGTCAAGAATATTGGCATAGAATGGGAGAAGCCTCTTTAAAAATAAATTGGGTATTAGTTAATATTACAGGGGATGTACCACACTTAATGGAAGGAGCAACATCGCTTGAGTTAATAACTTCATCCTGTTCCAGTATTTAAAAATAGTGTTTAAAGTCAAAATGTCTTTGGCAAACAAAATCCACTTGGAGCCTAGCCATGAATTACCTCACTGGTTATTAGGCGTTCTCCAACTTCATCTAAATAGATGCATAATCTAATTTTTGGATTCTGGGGACAAGCAACTGACCTAATGACACTTCATGCCACAGGTTAGCTGGACTGGAATCCTAGGACCATAAATGCCATACTAGATCAGATTAAAGTTTGAGCCCAGCATCCAGTCTGACCAGTGGCCAGCTTATGTCAAGTACCCAGCAAATCCCAAAAAGTAGATTTTTTTTTTTTCTTGTTGCTTATGTTCAAAGATAAAGCAATGACTTTCCCAAGTCTACCTGGCTGCTAATTCTTTATGGATAGGTTTCTGGTGAGTTATAATCTGCAAAATGGTGGCATCTATTCTGAAAGTATTACTGGCCATAAACATGTCTTAATGGGGAAGAATCAACATGGTTTTAGTAAATTTGGCCTTACCAATTTAGTTTTTGAAGGTGTAAAAAAAATGGATAAAGATAAGCTAGTTGATATAGCACATTTTAGATTTTTGGAAGGCCTTTAATAAGGGGGAACTATTTTAGATCTGGTCCTTACTGGAATATAGGATTTGGTGTGAGGTAACTATAGGGGAAACTCTGCAATAGTGACTATAACCTGATTAAATTTGTAACACAGAAACTCATGCTAGAAATATTTTAAAGGTGAGGATTCAGAGCTGGAAGATATAAGATAAATTGACAAATTAAAGAGTAGCAAATCACCTGGACCAGAAGGCATACATCCCAAAGAGCTGAAAGAATTGGAAAAATAAAATTGCAGACCTACTACTAATTTTGTAAACTCATTAATCTTGTATGATTGTCACTTTCAAAACACCAATTTTCACAGTTATAGGGGTAGTCCAGGAAAACTACAGACCCTTGAGCCTGAAATCAGTGCCAGGCAAAATGGTAAACTATCAACAAAAATTATTGAACATAGTCAGTTTAATGGGACAAAGCCAACATGGATTTAGCCAAGGGAAGTCTTGCCTCAGCTGGCTACACTTATTTCTTGAAGGCCGTCTCTTCTCCAAGCTGAAAAGACCTAACCTCTTTAGTCTTTCCTCATAGGTGTTGATTCTGCTTTTCCATTTTTGAACTGCATACATGTCTGTCCTGTGATTTCCAGTTTTGTCTGCATGTTTCTATTTACTTTATGGTATTCTGCTAGCATGTAGTTTCTGTGTAGGGATCTATAGCAGCTTGGCTTATTCTGTTTTCCTAACAGGTGTTTTGGCATTTTTGGGCCTGGTGTAATATTTAGTGTTGCCTTTTCATAGGAAGGTTGTTACTGTTTGAGTGCTGGCAGCCTACAGTTTTGGTGTGGAAAGCTTACTATATTGTAATTTAGCTTATCGTAACTTACTGAGAGCCAAGCCTAAACCTGGCATTACAACAGGCTAATACTATATGGAATCTAAGTGGGGTATGGATTTTTTTTCAGGGGTTTCTTGTAACCCTGAAAAAAGTAGTGCATGTAAATACAATATGGGGCGGATTTTCAGAGCCCTGCTCGCGTAAATCCGCCCAAAACCGGGCGGATTTACGCGAGCAGGGCCCTGCGCGCCGGGAAGCCTATTTTACATAGGCCTCCCGGCGCGCGCAGAGCCCCGGGACTCGCGTAAGTCCCGGGGTTCTCGGAGGGGGGCGTGTCGGGGGCGTGTCGGAGGGCGGGCCCGGTCGTCGCGGCGTTCTGGGGGCGTGTCGGCAGAGTTTTGGGGGCGGGTACGGGGCGTGGCTACGGCCCGGGGGCGTGGCCGCGCCCTCCGTACCCGCCCCCAGGTTGCGGCCCGGCGCGCAGCAGGCCCGCTGGCGCGCGGGGATTTACGTCTCCCTCCGGGAGGCGTAAATCCCCCGACAAAGGTAAGGGGGGGGTGTAGACAGGGCCGGGCGGGTGGGTTAGGTAGGGGAAGGGAGGGGAAGGTGAGGGGAGGGCAAAGGAAAGTTCCCTCCAAGGCCGCTCCGATTTCGGAGCGGCCTTGGAGGGAACGGGGGGAGGCAGCGCGGCTCGGCGCGCGCAGGCTATACAAAATCGATAGCCTTGCGCGCGCCGATCCAGGATTTTAGTGGATACGCGCGGCTCCGCGCGTATCTACTAAAATCCAGCGTACTTTTGCTTGAGTCTGATGCGCAAGCAAAAGTAGGCTGATCGCGCTTCTTTTAAAATCTACCCCTATATGTGTAAATGCTAGGTAAAAATATCTCCTTTTTGCATTATAAAAAAAAGTGTATGAGATCCCCAGCAGGGAGGGCCAGGGGGTGTTAGGGTTTTGAGGCATTGGAGTTGATTCTTGGGTACTGCGGTGATGACCACACCCACAGGGAGGAGCCACGTGAGGAGCTGTAGTACTGGGCTAGACTCCATACACGGAAACACAGTGAATTTGTATTTATTATACAGGTTGGTGGTACTACCCAGGGGTGGCAGCAGTGAGGTAACCCAGTAGGTAGTCCAGGGGTCCTCGGGAGAGGAGACCGGTCCCACGTTCGTGTAGCAGTGCAGGGTGGAAGAGGGAGCCCGGATGTAGACTCCCAGCGCAGAAGCTGTAGATGAGACAAGCTGAGAATTAAGTTACTCACTGAAGTAGATAGCTGTATTGATGATATCCTGGCAGGCAGAAGTAGTAGAGCTGTAGGCACCAAGTAGGGAGAGCAGGCCCTCGAAGAGAGTACCCAGTATCCCAGTTAGGTATCTGAAAGAAAGCACAAGGGCCCCCAAGGAGCGAGTACCCAGGTTAGCGAAGACCCTGAAGGGTAGAGTTTCCAGTGGCAGAGTAGCTTAGACCGGAATGAGAAGTCCAGATCAGAGTCCTTGCTAACTCGATAGCAATGAAGGGAAGGCTAAATACCTGGATGGTGTGATGTCGGTCAGAGGGGGGACACCCCTGAGGTTCCCGCCATGACGTGGATAAAGACGTGGGTGGCATGCGTGTACACCCTAGGAGGCCCTCAGGAAATCCATGGCGAACACTGTTGCCGTTGCCATTCCGGGGACGCTGGAGAGAGCGGCATGAAGATGCGGTAGGAGCCATCTTCCCAAGGCTTGAGGGGAGAGAATGAAGAAAGGTGAGGCACAGCGGTGAAGCAGTCTTGAGACCAGACGCAACAGGGGGAAGGAGGGGGAGGATTGTGAGGCACAAGGCTCCATGGTTTGCCTAGGGTGTCTAATACCCTTGCACCAGTCCTGGCTCTAGAGCAGGGGCTGTCATGTTTTTGTACAGCACCGCATACATAGAGGAGAGCTATAGAAGTGATTTTAAATAGTAGCTTTCCCAAAGAAAAGGAGGTTGCAAGGAGGGACATGAGGATAGATGAATATAGCTTGGGCCTGTAGAGTGAATAAACTGAATATGGAAGTAGAGCCAATGTAGAACTATACATATGGTCACCTTGTGCTGGAGGAAGAGAAGTCATTTGGTTAAGTTGAATGGAGTATAGTGACGGGAGTACAAGTGAGAGGTGATGAGGGTTTTGATGTGCTCAGAGAAAGGATGGACTTCTTGGTAACAGGCTAAATCCTGAATGCTTTTGGTATGAAATTAAACAAAGTACAGAAAAATGGCTAGTCTATACGCACTTGTATTGCTTCTGCTCTTTTTTTATTCTTTCATATGTTCCTGGTTTATACCTTTTTTCCTTTTTATGCAGAGAGGAAAAGACCTCCATACTGGTTGAAAATGTATTGTACTGAATTTGATCCAGTTGGTACAGTCCCAGGTCAAAAAACCTCTCTATTTTTAAAACTAAAAGTCCATTGTTCACTTATCTTTCAACTTTTTAAATTTCAAAAGCAGAAGAATTGCCTGGTAGAACAAATTGTGAATCCATTGTAATAGCAGTTACTTAATGCATCTCATTCTTTTTTATCCTTTGATTTCATTCTTGGCAACATCACTATAACACCACATCGCTGTTACAACAAATTTTTTTTTTCTCTGAAACGCTGATGTTGCCAACATTTTGCATGAGCTGCATCAGGGCGCTCTGTTGAATGAAAACACTTAATATCCTCTCTCATGTAACTTTAATTCATTGAAAAATGTTTTACTCTTCTCAGTTTATCAATGTATGCTTTCACTTTCTTATTCTGACGGGCTAAAATCATTGCAAACATGGCTGCAGCTTCTCTTATAAATACTCCCAGGTTCTCTGAATGCGACCAATCAAACATTCTCCCATGTACATCCACTTGCACAGTCATGACACTACATTTCATTTGTTATGATTCATTCAAATGTGCTTCTCATTTACCTTCATGCATATGTATAGTCAATAAAGTGGTGTCTTATCAATTCCTCACTCATTTAACGATGCTTGATCATTATAATTCAACACTTTCAACTTCTAGATCCTTTTGTTTGAACAATCAATATTGTCTTAAAATAAAGAAAAATCCATTCATCTCTGTACAAATTTGTTATGCAAAACAATCTAATTCAGATCACTTATTTCTTCCATCTCCTCTTATATTCCACTCGATCTTACAATTAAGTCCAGTCTGTTCCTCTGTAGCTTGTATATCCATTTTTGTTCTTTCCAATATAACACATACTCCATGTTACCACCTCTTCTATTTTGTGTCACTTGGTTTATGGTGAGCCAATGTAAATATTCTACCTGATGTTTTTCAACTAGAGAATGTTAGACAATAGGCGCATTCTCTCGCATTCTGCAAACAACTTTTATATTCACCTATATATTGTTTTAACACTTAAGTTTGTCCTACATACATTTTTGGACATGGACATAAAGTATAAATCACAAAATTAGAGGTGCAACATTGTACCACATGTAACTTGTAAATATCTTGAGTAATGGGACATACAAATTGCTTTATCTGCATAGTTTGACTGTAGATAAGTGTCCAACTTATGACCTGCAATCTTCCTGCCAGTCTGAATGGAAGTATCTTCCTTTTTCCATTTTGGCAATGTTGCTGGACACTATTTCTCTCATTTCTACTTCTGGAAAACACTATCCAAAAGTTTAATATTCTCTAATCCATGACAATGCGATTGTGTACTTAAAGTATTCCTCTGATTCTAAGAACTTCACACACGTTGCAGTTTCTGAACTGACTTTCTCCATTCCAATCAATGCTTTTCTATCATTATATAATATCCTTTTATGTGCATTTCTTATACACTCTGCAGAATAACCTCTTGATTTTTAACTGATTCATTAATCCTATCGATTTTGCTTTTTATAAACTTCCACATTTGAGCAATTTTGTCTGTATCTTAAGAATTGAGATACCAGTAAACCGTTTTTAAGTGGTAAAGGATGTGCAATGGTATAATGCAGCAGAGTATTTCTATCAGTTATTTTTCTATATATACCCTGGTTGCTGCCTTTCCACTTTGTTTTTGTAATCATGACATCTCAAAAAAAAAAAAAATGCTGGTCCAATCATAACTCAGTGAATTGTATATTTTCATCACATGCTTATCCATTTTCCAGATTAAGTTCCTCTTCACTTTCACATATGATGACCATCTCTGTACATGTTTTCATAGGAAACAATCAACATTTTGTGAAAGTGGTTTTAATCGAATCATTGGAAAACAATATTTGTCTTCCAGGCAGCTTCTCTAAAGTTTGATGTACTTTTTGGAAGAACATATAGTTGGGATTCAAAAATTTATATTCCTTCCCAGTCAAACCTTGCTCTTTTCCAAAATCAGTTATTTTTGATATTGATTGTAAATCTTGTCTGTAGGCGAACATAAGTTTTGCGGAATGCAAGTATGAATACGCCTAACATCCAACATGGTTTATAGCAAACCAACGTAAATCTTCTACCTGACCTTTTTCAACTAGACAAGTGACACAATATAAGAGTGGTAACAGGGAGTATGTCTTATATTTGAAAGAACAAAGGATATACAAGCTACAGTTAGAAGAACAGATTGAACTTAATTGTAAGATTGAGTGGGAAGCTTGATTTAATTAGCCATTTTTATGAGCATTTAAATTGATATCAAGAAGACAGCATATTTCTAGTGCTAAACTCAATATAAGATGGAAGAATTAAATCAGAATTAGATTGTTATGCAAAATAAACTTGTACAGAGATGAATGGATTTTTCTTTATTTTAACGGAACACGATATTCAAACAAAAGGAAATCTAAGTTGAAAGTCTCCGAAGAATTATAATCAAGCATCGTTAAATGAGTGAGGAATTGATAAGACCCTGTTTTGAATATAAATATGCATGAAGGTTAATGAGAAGCATATTTGAACGAATCATAATAAATGGAACATAGTGATGTGGTGATGGTGTAAGTGGATGAACATGGGAGAATGTTTGATCGAATTCACAGAACCTGGGAGACTTTTATAAAAAGCTGCAGCCATATTTGTAATGATTTTAGCCTGTCTGAATAAAGTGGAAGCATACTTACTTTTTTTCTCAGTTTATCAAACAATATTTTTCAATGAATTAAAGTTACAGGTGAGATTTTAAGTGTTTTCATTAAACAGAGAGCCCTGATGCAGCTCGTGTGAAATGTTGGCAATGTCGACGTTTCAGAGAAATGTTTTGTTATAGTGATCTCGCCAAGAATGAAATCAAGGATAAAGGAATGAGACTCATTAAGATAAGCAACTTCTATTATAATTGATTCACAGTTGGTTCTGCTGGGTGATTCTTCTGCTTTTGAAATAAAAAAAAAAGTGAATGGACTTTTAATTTAAAAAAATGCGTTTTTGACCTTTGACTGTACCAACTCGATTGAATTCAGCACAATACATTTTCAACCAGTACTGAGGTCTTTTCCTCTCGGCATAAGAATTTAAAAAAACAAAAACAGTATAAACCAGGAACATGAATGAATAAAAACAAAAGCAATACTAGCCACATTTCTGAACTTGGTTTATACAAAATCCTAGTGTATCCCAGATTGTGATATGAAATTAAACAAAAATAAAACACCACTGAAACTCCAAGCAAGATTTTAGAATGCTGTATGCATAAAAAAAAGAAACTTTTTTTTGAGGGAGGTTAAAAACCAAACTTATTTTTTGCGGTTTAGCTGCAATGTTTTCACTAGAATAGGGGACAGAACTACTTAGACGGTGAATCGGGATTTGCAGAATACAAGTTTTTCCAAAAGTTTTAACTTCAATACTTCCAACACATAGCAGCTGTCATTTGTACAGACTGCAACTTAAATGTATATGAAGGTGGAGGGGATTTAAGGGGACTATTCAAAAATATGCATGTTTACTTTGGAGGGAAAAACCCTATATCCTCAAACCTTCCTTACACTAATTATAAAATAACATAAATCTTTGAAAAATGTAGAAGTAACTAATAGTAGTGACCCATTGTGAAAATCTCCTTCACTTGCCTTAATTACCGAACTGTACAAGAGACCAATGGGTCGTGTGTATGTATATATAATTTTTTTTTTTTAATTAAACCTGGCACCACATTGGCCACCTTCCAGCCTTCAGTAAATCATGGCTATTTAAAATAGGTTAATGTCACTTAGAATTTGATAGAATGGGACTTACAATTAATCGTAGAAAAGTATTGGGAATAACAAGACTTAAATGAAGTAACCCAGTGCTCTTCACATAATATTTATATTACCGACGCTGCACATCCAAAAGTGTTGCAATAATGACCATACTAGGCTTCCTCGTTAGGGCTTACGCCTAAATAACTCGGCCTTATGCTTAATCATAGGTCATAGTTGAAATATTTTTTTAAAAAATTTTTCTTTTGCATTTCAAAATCAAGTGATTGACTAATATTGTTCCTTATAAACAATTCATCATTGAAATAATTGAACTTATCTTAAGGTATTTCAGTGTATCTTGTCGAAACTCATGACAGTGTTCACAGTGCTGACGGGTCATCATGAGTTTCGACAAGATACACTGAAATACCTTGGTGGACTGGCTGAGCTGCACCTTCCAACCTCACGAGTGGTCCCTGAAACGGGAAGTAGTGGATCAGCTGTTCCATCTCTGGGGGACTCCGGACGTAGATCCGTTCACCTCCCCCAGCAATGCAAAGGTGCCTTGGTACTGCTTTGTCCAGTCGGATAGTGTTCTGCCTATAGATGCCTTTGCAGTCCATTGGGGGATGGATCTCCTGAATGCCTATCCACCTCTTCAATTAGTGTTGAAGACTCTCCAGGAACTTCGCCAAGACTGGAGAACCATGATCCTTGTCTCCCCATACTAGCCATGGAAGGTATGGTTCCTGCTTCTGTGGCAACTGTCCAGACGGAACCCGATCCATCTGGGGACAGTTCCAGACCTTCTCTCCAGGATCAGGGTAGGCTGCACGTGCCATATCTCTCATGGCATGGATGTTGAAAGGTTGATCCTACAACTCCTGGACTGTTCGGATGACATGACCAGGATCCTGGTGGCTTCCAGGAAGCTGTCCACCAGGAGGTCTTATGCCTTGAAGTGGAAGCAGTTCACCATATGGTGCAAGTAGAAGGGTCTCTGTTCTTTTTCTTGCCCCATCTGCCAACTCCTGGACTACCTTCTGCACCTGTTGGAGGCAGGTCTTAAGACAAACTCCATGCAGGCACACCTTAGCATCATAGGTGCATACCATCAAGAGGTAGATGATTTGCCCATTGCGGTTCAGGTGGGGGCTGCTTCAGCTGCAGCCTCCACAGTGGCCCCCCTGCAGTCTCATGGGACCTGAATGTGGTACTGGCCCAGCTGAAGCTGCCATTTGAGTTGATGCACTTGTGCACTGTCAAGCATTTGACATGGAAGCTTGTCTTTTTGATAATGATCGCATGAGTTGCACATCTTAACTTATTCACTCTACATGAGACTCTTATCATGACAGGGTGGTTCTGTGCACACACCCCATGTTTCTGCGAAAGGTAGAGAGACTTCCATCTTACCAGTCTGTTGTGCTGCCTACTTTCTTTCCCTGGCCTCATGCCGCCCCAGGAGAGAGGGTGCTGCACACACTGGATTGTAAGAGGGCCCTGGCTTTTTTTTTTTTTTTACCTGGACCATACAACAGGCCACAGGCTATCCATCCAGCTGTTTCTCGTTTGGCTCCAACTGGCTGGGTAGGGCGGCAGTTACTAAACAGACCTTTCCACCTGGCTAGTGGACTGTATCTTTCTGCCTTGACTAGGCAGGACTGCACCGGGAGAGCCATGCCACAGCACATTCCATAAGGGCTGTGGTGACGGCTGTGGCCTACCTGCATGCAGTTCCATTGAGAGATCTGCAGAGCTGTGACATGGAGTTCCCATCACACTTTTTCTGCATGTTACTGTCTAGACAGGGATGGCCAGCGCTTTTTCAGCTGTGAACCCAACTCTTCCACTGTGGGCCCTTGGCTTTTATTCAGACTGTCCCTGCAGTTACCACCAGCCCCTCTGTGCCATTGGCACCTGGTTTGGTGTCTGGTTCCACTGGTTTCGCTCCAGCCTGTAGCTAGGGATTCACCTATGTGTGAGGACTACCATCCTGCTTGTCCTAGGAGAAAGCACAGTTGCTTACCTGTAACAGGTGTCCTTCTAGGACAGCAGGATGTTAATCCTCATGAAACCTTCCCACCACCCCACGGAGTTGGGTGGTTCTGGTTTGTTTGTTCTTTTATTGTATCTACATATATAACTGAAGTGAGACCCCGTGTGGATACATCGATAGTAGCATGTTGGGCATGCTCAGTGTGCCAGCTTAAGTTTCTTGAAACTTTGACAGACGTTTTTGGTGCTGGGCTCCATCTGATGTCACCCATGTGTGAGGACTAACATCCTGCTATCCTAGGAGAACACCTGTTACAGGTAAGCAACTGCACTTCCCCCTCCCCGGCCCCCCCCCCCCCCCCCCCCCCAAATATGTCCAGCAACTGGGATGTGATAGGTGGCAAGGGCAGAGCTTGTGCTATCCTGGGCAGGAGGTGTTGTGTAGGGCTGAACCGAAGGGGAAGGCATCCATCCCAGGCATAAGATTCCAACCTTGGTTCTAGTTGGAACCTGCCAGTCTCGCCTTGTTTGTGCACTGCCTGCTCCTAGCTTTAGGGGGTCACACATCCACGTCAATGCATCTTCTGCTGCCTCTGCTCTCCCCTCTGTCCCCTCTTCTGCAAAGAGAACTGACTTGTGGAAGAGGCTGCTGTGTAGGCAGGAAAATGGGAGGACTAATGGCTGGGCCCATGGGGAAAGAGTATTAAGCCTGCCTGTTGTGAGGAGAGAGACAGTACTGGGGGAGGGCAAAGCAGTATGAAGGGGTGGGAAATGTTAGATTAGGGCCCCCAATCCCCCGACCTTGTGTGTTTGGGAGGGAGGTCTTATATTGGAGCCACTGAGTCCCCATTGTTCACTTTAAAGTTTGAGAGGGAGAGGTCTTATGTTGGAAACAAGCCCCTGTCGTCATGAAAAGGGGCTATTCCTTTTATTTAAAAAAAAAAAAAAAAAATTCAAATAAAAGGAAGAAAGCCTTTGTCTTTTTGGATCGGGGATTCGAATGTCAGTTTTGGAGATGTGAATGAGTAGCATCTACACCTTTGTATTTTGCACAGTACAGAAGAAAATGCATTTTTCTTTATTGCTTGCACTGCATGCGGAGTCTGGTTTCTTGAGGTTTCCTGTCTGTGTTCATATTTCTTTTTTGTGGTCGCCTATTCTGTATTTCGTGAGGATCTATCCAAGTTGTCTGATCAAGGGGAGATGTTCTGCTAGTGTGTAGTTTATGATCTCTAGCAATCAGATGTGTTCTGTTTTCCCAATAGGTGTATTGGTATTCTAGGGTTGGGTGTATCATGTACAGCCTGTGAAAATGACAGTATTGTAAATCTAGTTGCAGGAGTTGGGACCTTGGGTGGCTGCTCCTTCCCTCACCACCACCAGGAGGTTCTGCATGTAGATTCCAGAAGGAAATACACCATCTAGGTTTATAAATGAAAATATCCTGGTGTTTTTCAATAGGTGCAAGTGTTGCATTGAAATGTATCTGCTTCAGTGGCTTAACGTCTGTTTGGATTGCCTATATTTTTGCCACTTGAGCCATGTTCAGACAGATGGAATTCTATTTCCAATGAAACATTCATTGACTAAATCTAGTTTGGAAGGTGTTAGGCATAAGTGAGAGCATAACTCTTCTTGCCAAATACTTTTATTTTTGAATGCAGTTGGGAATTGTGGGGAAACCTTTTTTTCTTTTCATGAAGAAATAAGTCCTCAAATAGTTAAGTTGTAAATGCCCACTTTGATATTTGAAACATTTATTAACCTATATGATGAAATAAAGAGAATAAATTGGACATCAGAAATGACTCACCCAATTTTTCTTACAATGATCAATTACAATGTCTGACTTCATTAGTTCAGTGATTTGTGTTTGACCGACCTACCTACCTTTACTGGATATTGCATTTTGCCTTATGGACAACTTGTAACTTTCTTTCACTGATACTTAAGAAGAATTTTCCATAGATTTAATTTTTGCAGAATTCATCAATTATATGCAGTGCATTGCAGTGGCAGTACTCCTGTCATGGTGCACAGGCACAAACTGATGGCTGTAGTTCTTATGTTTAAACACACTAGTTTCTCATGCATAACCATCTTTCTATTCCAATGAGCATATTTACTCAGAGTTCAATTCAAGGTCTGGATTTTCATTTTCCCTTTAGTAGCCTCTTACCAGATTCTCAGGAAAAAAACAGGGAGAAAATTAACCAAAAATATAACACTGGATGTTTGTTTCAAATAGCAATTATATAAGTACTGTAGCTGTTAAAGCAGCTCTGTATTTAGCCTAACCACCCATCCTATTAATAGAAAAGGTGAAGGAAACCAAAGTAGCACACAGGGCCATTTTATTATGCATTTATCTTAATTAAAACCAGGCCATCCTATGCATGTTGAGATGATCATCCCAAAGATTGCAGAGGTCTCTGACTTCTGGAAAAAGGCTGAGCATGACAGCAGCTTTTTCAGATTAAGATATTCTCCAAAATGATGGTAATTCTTTTCAGTCTGTGTAGCAATGCAAGTGTCTAGTTCTGTTTTTTTCAAAATATCTCAGCCATATGTTGGTCAACTGAAATCATAACTTTGGTATTTCTATCTCCTGTATCTAACAGAAAGCTAAACTATGCTTGGATCCCCTTTTTTGGCTATATACCAGACTGAGCCTAATGGAAATATTACTATATAATGAGTCTAGCTCGGGCTTGGTCTTGTAGTGCTCTTGCTGAAGTGCCCTTGACATCTCTGTAAGTGATAGACCAAGTCTTGAGTCAAAGTAGGGCTGCCCCCTATTCGCATGGGTCTTTGCAGTGAACCTATGGACACTTGCAAAGTGTCTTTTATGTATATAAACATAAAGACCAACTGCAAAGTGTACATATGTGAATGTCTGCAAATACCAAATTTGTCTTTGATTACCTTGTTAAAATTATGTATCCATTTCACTCAGTTGCATTTATAAAAAGTACTGTATCTTGTGTCTATAGATAAGCATGTTACTCTGCCAAACATTCTCCAAGGATGAGCAGGATGGCAGTGCTCACAAGTGGGGTGATATCATCTGAAGCCTGGCCTGGAATTTGCCAGTTTATAGAACTTTGCCTCTGCCTTACTAGGCACGTGCAGACTGGCATGATATTGCATGTCTGTGTGGGAACCCCTCCTTTTCAATGGAGCTAATTGGTCACTGTTCTCCTCCTATTTTAGTTGGCATTTTTCCTCCAAAAATCAGGCAAGAATCATTCAGTGTGGGCCTCACAGTCTGTTTCTACCCTTGTAAGTGTCCCTATATAGGTTTTTCAGCTTTTGTAAGCTTTCATTCCATTGTCATGCCCAGTCAGTCTGGTTCACTGATGGGAAATCTACCAGTTGTGGTCAGTTGGATTTTGCCTCCTTAGAATAACTGCCAGATTGCAGTGCAGAAATGATCAGGACACAACAAAGCGTGAAGTACAAAAGTCTTTATCTGTGTATGTAAAGGCATATAGGCACTTAAAGATATACAAGATAAGATATATGCAAAAATAAGTCTCATTAGTAAAATCAAGTTATTTGTTCAAAAATTAGATTCAGTAATTAAGCTCATTTCCCTTATCAGGTCCCCCTTTCTGATAAGTGGTGCAGCCTTGCATTTCTCCACTGGGAGTTGGCAAAAGTTTGACTTCACCCCCAGATTGAGGACTTACAGCACTGAGGCACAGATCTTCTCTTAGCTTGCTTCCATCTATACCAATTAACAGGGGCTAGGGACTAGGATTTTATATTTTGAAGTAAAAGGACATGCACAGCTTGTTTTTGTTTGAAGCAGTCCTAATGTATAATCATAGTTCTGCTGTGGTTCACTTTATGGTGGGGGGCTATTTTGTCCCTACACATACACCTAAATTCTTCCAGTCCATGTTCCCTAATCCTAATACATGTGGATTTTTCAGCCAGTCAAGGATAAATCTACCAGTGGCTTCAAGAGATGCCCCCTGTGTGACAAGGTCATGAGTATCACAGATCTGTGCCAAGGGGTTTCATGACATCCCAGGATGTCCATTCATGACTGCAACCCAAGGGACAGAGGTCCTAGCTGGAGCTCATGGAGAAACACTTTGAGCACCATGAGTCATGCCCATCGACATTTTGTAGACATTGATACCTGTACAAAGGGAACCAGGAGCTGCATCAGTGGTGAGGCATCAAACCTCCCGCAACATTGAGCATTGGCAAGGACCAAAGATTGTCTAGTTCTTCCTGTCCAAAAACAAAAAAAAGCCAAAGGTTTGGATTTCTAGACTCTGGCATTGAAGTTTTGATGCAGAGTATCAAGCAAAGATGAAGACGCATTGGAGCATGATGTGGGGAGGAGAGGCATATTCTGGCTGTAGTCATGCATCCTCTGAAGTAGTCCTGCAGAGAGGAAAGCTAATGTCTGATGCATTCCTGGAACCTGATAAAGCCTCAGCGGGTCCAGGTGTTGGCCATGGATTCACCTGGCATCCAGGAGGGTGTGGCCTCCTTATAGAGTTGTCTTTAACTCTCTACATCTACGCCATTCCAAATGGTTAACAGTTATCCTGGAATGGAGTAAATTCAGAATAATCAATATAATCTGATGCTGCACTAATGCGTCAAGACCCATCTAATTGGTTCCTGAGTATATCCTCTTATGAGATGAGTGCGGTGAATGGAGAATGCTGTATAAGCCATTCACTTCCTGAGGTAGAGAGCAGGACTCGCGAAACATTGTCTGATTATATTTGATTCGTTTGAACTTATTCCGTTGTAGGATAACACTGACTCTTTACATCTGCTCCGTTCTAAATGGTTAGACATCTCTATAAGGATCATCTATGAGAACTTGAGACCTTCTAAAGAAGCCATCTATAAAATGTTTTAAGTGCATCAAAAATTTTAAAAATTTAACAAAATTAGAAGAACTGAGTGACATTAAGCTCCTTTGCCGACCTGCTTATTCTGATAGCACTATTCAAAAACATCAACAGATTTTTAATGCAGTTGAGTGCTATGATGGTCTTTTAACACATTTGGGTTTTTTTTCTAACAGTTTTTTTTCTTCTAACATAGTGGGTTTATTGTAAGATTTTCAGGCACCTAATGAAATTTCTATCATTCTTTGCTTATTTTTTATTCCATTTTTTTGGGTTCCTTTCATATGCAGTTGCATTAAAAGCATGAACGCATATTGGTTAATGTTAATCTCCATGCCTTCTATTAAGGGTAATAACTGCTGAACCAGCAAGTTACCCCCCCCCCCTCCCTGAGGAAATTCTCTTCACATGTTGGGCACTTCGACCCAAGTACCATTCCCTGCAAAACAGCCCAGTCCAGGATAGTCTCCTGACATACAGGAGGAGATATGAGTTTTTACTACAACAAGCAGAGAGGTACATTACAACTTTATTCATCTGGACCAATATCACTTTGGCAAAGATTTTTGAACATACTAAATTACCCTTAATTTTTATTTTTTTATCTTAAGAACATCTGCTAAAGCTCTTCTTGAGCAGCCCAAAGGCCTTGAGTGCAGTGTCCCTCTGTACAAGCTGCTCAACCTAGGTGGGATGCATCCATAGTCAAGACAATTTTGACTAGAGGAATTTGGAAAGGTATGTCTGTCCAGACTGGAATTTATTTATTTTTTTTACACCAGGAGAGGAAGTCCTTGTAGTTGCATGATACAAATATTGTCTCAAAGATCCTGAATGATTTGTATCTGCTGTGATCTGTGGATCCATTGGGCTTCCTTCATATGGAGATGTAACAAGGGAGTAACACTTTTGATGCTATGAGGCACAACAACCTCAACATATCTTATGCTAACACCTGCTGACTTACGTGGATCTTTTCTAGAATGGAACACGTTCCCTTGTTTTGGAATCAGGAAGGTCAGTGTAAAAATTCCCACTCTTTCCCTTGATAGAACAGATTCAAACTACACCAAGAAGGAAGAGAGCTCCTCCTGAAGCACATCCTGATGTAGAGACTTCCCTCAAGCAGGGTCTGGAGGCTGATTTGGTGGAACTGACAACAGATGTAATCAATAACCTCCTTGTACTGAGGACCCACACACCTGAAGTTACTAGACCGACAGTTTACATAAAACCCTAGCTTGTCTCTAACTGGAAGGTCCTTTGATACAGGTACTAGGATCTGAGCTATGTACCACAAGCTAGTCAAAATCCTGTCTCTAGTTTTGACTGGGGCTATGGCTTAGGGTACCTCTGCCTCAAACAAGGGGCCTATTGCATTCAGGACCAGGGGTGTGGGAGAACACTTCCTTAGTTGATGCTGTTTCAAAAACATAAGTCAATTGAACCATGCATTTTCCATTCCTATTCTTGTGCCCACTAGTGTCTGGAGGTTGTCAAGCTGCTCGGCCACCTCGCATCAGGCTCAGTAGGTCCCATATATACTGGCCTATGAAGAGCTAGTAAGAAGCAATGTGGACATTAAGCATTTCTCTCTGGAAAAACTTCAAGATCATCATGTCTTTGGAATTCTTCCCCAGGGGCTCTGAGAAATGTCTAGCCAACGTGATGACTACAGATTAGTGTGGTAGCTGCCTCTTCAAATCTGGAAGCCTTCTGTGTGGGAGTCATAGGAGCCACAGAGGAGGTTCTCGCACATCTTAAACTGTACCTCTGAGCTATCTTGTACCGAGACAGCTGTGATCTCCTTGGGAAGCTCTATGAACAGTGGAGAATAGCCAGCATCTTGTGCCTGGTCTCATCCTCCTTTAGCAAAGAATACTGAATGGCCTCAGCCATTCTCTGCACAAACTTGGCAAAGGAGAGGCCCTCTGGTGGGAGCTCCATGGTCAGTTTATTTTTTATTCGACTGCTTTTTTTTGTTTACAAAATTTTAGAGAACCTTTTACTACCAGAAACAATTCTTGTTTTGCCAGTTGGCATGATTTTTTTGTTTTCCGCTTTTGTTTTGTCCCTTTTTGGGATAATCTGTAGTTTGATTTCCCACTTTTGGCAGTCCTTGCTTGTCAAAGAAAGCAGAGTTGATTATCTGTAACAGGTGTTCTCAAAGGATAGCAGGATGTCTGTCATTACGATTTGTCTTCTCAAAGTTTTAAAGTGTATTAGACTGAGGTGGCTCCCACATGATTGTATATTATCCCAGCCTGCACATGCCCAGTAGGGCACAGTCAGAATCCTAGAAACTGACAAGCCACTCCCACTTGGATGCACAGAGTGACATCCTGTTGTCCTTGGACACCTGTTACAGGTAAGCAATACCACTATATTTTGCTTAAAACTACAGCTGTGGAGGAATTCTTATGTCCTTCAATATTCATTTTGCTGAAGGTTAAAAAGGCTTAAGGATATATTGTTCCAAGTGTGCCCCTGGCCTGCACCAGAGTTGTTGGTTGTTTTTTTTTTTGTAGTGCTTGTTCTGTTGTGCTTTTTTTTTTTTTCTATGCTACTTCAACACTCAGCAAGACTTAATGGTAGAGATGTGATTCTGTCATTTTGTTTTCCTGTGTTTGAGGGGATATGGATGTTGGGTTCTTGCCTGCATTCTGACAAGAATACCAGTTTGGAGCTGCAGCACTGACTATTGAGCTAGAAATAGCAGTGAAACCGGTACAATGCTGTCTATTCTAGGCACACAGAGCTCTTTTGATGCTGGCTGATTTTAGTCTTGTAATTTTTCACTAACTTCCTGTCCTTTTGTAATAGCCACAAATACTCAAATGGTAAATTTGTTACCAGTTGCCCCTGAAGTGGTTCACTTGCAATACTGTTAATGTAGCAGAGAATCTGCCTGCAGCAGTGTGATGTAGCAATCTGAAAATGTGCAGCCAATATATAAGGTTCAGTTGTAGCATGGCAGATATGGTACCTGACTACTGGGCTTAAAATTATTTTCCAAGTGTGTATTGAGGATTACTGTTTTTGTCTACCTCTACTTCATTGTGCTGCTCATGTGCTTTTTTTTTTTTTGGGGGGGGGGAATGCTTCCAAGTCAATTGGAATCAGGACTGGGATCCAGAGCCATAAGCCTTCATTTACAACTACCTATGGATTCCCCCCCCCCCCCCCCCCCATTTATATCCTCCCAATTTGCCCGGCCCAGTCATTGTAGTGATGGTGCTCAGTCAAAGGCTTCATACTAAGAGCTCCTCCCAGGACCCTGCAGTCATGGACCCTAAATCTGGCCAGCAGGCTGTATCTGTTGCATGAAGACTGGGGCTCCTTTCTCAGGGGAGGGGCTTTTGAAAGCACTCTACATTATCCCCAGCTGCTCTGGAAAGAGAAAGATGACCTGGGAATCGAATCCAGATTCTCCATATTGCAGCGTTACTACCAGGCTGGCCCTTCACGTTTCTCATTGGGTCTTGTCTTCTGCTGCCTCTTGTTCTTTGGAGCCCTTCTTTTTATCCATCTGCGTCCACTTTGCCTGGTAATGCTCCTTGTCTGGCACTATACAGCATGCACTAGCATTCCTCCTGTAACCCCCTTCCTGAGACACCACCATAAAAGGGGGGCTGTGAGTGTGCAGATTTCTTCCTAAGCAGGGGGAAGATACACTTGTGGGCCCTTGGTTTAGGTGCTTGGAGCCTAAGAAACTGATCTCCTCCATACTGAAAGGAGATAAACATAAAACGTTACTAAAATGTTTCACACTGACAGTCTGGTGGAGTGCATTTACTTGGCGGTGAATCTTTCATCTACTTAGTCACAAGCAACATTTCTACAAGCTGTTTGTGTACATACACAGAAAAACATAGCACACCCAAGAAAAAGAAAATAGAATATTTCAAAACACTGTATAGACTTGTACACTACTCTTAAAATATTGCACATAACCTTTTTACACACAGCCCAAAAAATTTAGACTGAAGAAGCCACTCTCTCTCTCAGGATTACCTTGCTTTTCTGTTGCAAGCTCTGAAATTTCTATACTTCTAACATACTACTTTCTACCTGATAGCCAGTGGCTGTTCTGCTAATTTTTTTTTTTTTTTTTTTTTTTAGATTTATATTCTGCTTTTCGCACTTTTTTCAGCGCTTCAAAGTGGATTATATTCAGGTACTATAGCTATTTCCCTATCCCCAGAGGGCTTACAATCATTCAGGCCGGTTCAGAAAAAACGCGCGGGAGAGCGCACAGACCACTCTCCTGGGCACGCGATTCAGGAGGTTGGCCTATGCAAATTAGGGCCACGGTAAAAGGAGGGGCTAGGGACACTAACTCGTCCCTAGCACCTCTTTTTTGACAGGAGTGGCGGCTATCAGTGGGTTTGAAAGCCGATGCTCAATTTTGCCGGCGTTGGTTCTCAAACTCGCTGACAGCCACTGGTTCGGAAAACGGACGCCGGCATAATTGAACGTCTGTCTTCTGACCCGCAGGCCAATTTAAAAATTTTTTTTAAATTTTTACTTTTTTTTGTTTTTACTTTTGGGGCCTCTGACTTAATATCGCCATGATATTAAGCCAGAGACCCCACTTCCCTGGTGCTGGCTGAAATTAACGCCAGCCTTTGGGCAGGCATTAATTTCTGTATCGCGCGGGAATAACCAATAGGGCCATCAACATGCTGTTGCAGGCGCTATTAGTTTCAGGGGGATTGGACGCATGTTTTTGACTATTACCCCTTACTGAATAAGGGGTAAAGCTAGCGCCTGTATCGGCCTGTAAGATTGTACCTGAGGCAATGGAGGGTAAAGTGACTTGTCTAAGGTCACAAGGGAGCAACAGCAGGACTCAAACCCTGGTCTCCTGGTTCGTAGCCCACTGCTCTAACCATTAGGCTACTCTTTCCTATTCAGCTTGAGCATTGAGTACTGTGTAGGTACCATATTCTCTCTTGAATGGTATAGTGCCTTGTTTGCACCTGGTCACACTGGACAAATCAGCATGATAAACTCCTGCCTGAAACTTTCAGTGGGCTTCTGTATGGTCTCTAGAACCCTTTCTGGCAAGCCAAAAGTAGAAATCACTGAGATCAGCAATAGGAATCTCTCTTATTTCCTGAGAAACTGAGGGAGAACTGTCTTCCATTCCTTCCTTCTGACCTCAGAAATGAAATGGAAAGCTTCACAATTCCCCTTAGCTCTTCAAAAATAGAACATACAGACCCTTTATTTGGTCCTGCAGCTACTTGCACAAAACAGCTCCTGTGTTATCTGCATATCTCCATGCAGCTCAGTACAAGAGAAATCTTGTTGAACTCTTTACATACTATTGCAGGAAAAAATCCATTCTGGCCACATCCAAAGGAGTGCTCTGACAATAGACCATATTACACTTCTTTACTAACAAAAAATGTGATCTGTATAAAGGAGACACGTTAAATTGTGGGGAATATAAAGAATTCTTAGTCCCATAGTACCTCGGTTGCCAGACTATCTGCTGACAAAGTAGATCTGTGTTGAGAGGAAATGCAAGCGCACAACCCACCTGGCTTTTCTTTTCTTTTTTTTTTTTTTTACATTCATTCCTTGCAGTCTCTCACCTATGCCAATAGATAGTTTCATACACTATACTCTTGCAGCATAGCCAAAAGATTTACTCACCAAATTTGCTTAATTTTTTTTTTAAGTCTGTCTACCCAATTAAAGTGTAAAAGTGAGCTACCTGGAAGGTTAGAAAATTAAATCAAAATTCAAAGTTTAAGGGGAGGTTAAACAGTGGTAATCACATAATGCATGTGTAAGGGATATGAGGCCATGTAGAGTACCTTATTAGCTTCATCACAATCGGGCTGATACAGTACAGTGCGCTCCACCAGAGCACACTGTTAGCCTGAGTTTGGACACACGTTTTCGACACACTAGCTTAACCCCTTATACAGTAAGGGGTAATAGCGCATCAAACGTGCGTCCAACCCCCTGAAGGTAATAGCGCCCGCAACATGTAAATGCATGTTGATGGTCCTATTGGTTATTCCCGCGCGGTACAGAAAGTAAAATGTGCAGCCAAGCCGCACATTTTACTTTCAGAAATTAACACCCTCTGACTTAATATCATAGCGATATTAAGTCAGAGGCCCCAAAATTAAAAAAAAAATAAAAAATTTAAAATCGGCTGGCGGCATGTATATGTATACATTGGTTATTAGTGAAAAAATAATTGTAAATGACTTTACAAGCTGCAGTGCAGGAGGAACTACTTGCATGCATACTCAGCAAGGGTCAATATCTCAACCTTTACCACTGTAAATAGTCTCCATCTTTTAATGCAACATGTCTCTCTAAGACTACATTCTTAAGACCTTAGAACCACACTATGCAGTTCTCAACTGTGCATTGTCATGACTTCCACACATCAAGACAGGCCAGCAAGGCTTAGGAGCCTTGGCTATCATACACAAGGGCTTGATCACTTAACCTCCTACTCTGCTTCTCCCAGGAGTCCTATAATAGGAGGTTGTCTTAAGTACCTCCAAGGCCCTGTCACCTACTATATCACAGTAGTATGCAAAAGTTTAGACATCCTTGGTCAAACTGTGTTTCAGTGAATCTCTAAGTAAACAGAAGCTGACCCTTCTACATGGTACAAAGTCACACTTCTTTCTTAAATGTTAAATTCTGCAAATAGTAATTTTTGCATTAAACAGAGAAATTAGGAGAAAAAAAATTAATTATCCCAATCCACAATATAAATACCAAAGAGAAAAAACCACAATTTGAAGTGAAATCCCTGTAGCATCAGTGAAAGGGTAAGATTACAAATTTAATATTCTGTCTAATTTCAACAATTATGGGCTCCTCTAACTGAGCATTTGAAATGGAAGATAATTAAACTCACTCTTACAAAGCTGGGGAAGGTGATTTAAAAAAAAAATACAAAACAAAAAAAAACCTCACTAAATGCTTCCAGCTAGCAATTTCAGTTGTCAAAAACACTAACAGGTCTATCTAATGTACATTTTTCAAGGTTGGGATAAGATATGGAAGACCAAGAAAACTCTAGAACTGCCTGAAAACTGGTTGGATCTCAAACAGGACCCTCAGATCACTACAATTGAGCTGCTGAAAGTTTTTAGCTGCTACTGGAATAGTTGTCATCAATACACCATTGCTTAAACAGTGACTTGCATGAGAGATGTTAGTCCTCACATGTGGATGCCGTCATCCGATTGAGCCCGGCACAAAACATTTTGTCAAAGTTTCTAGAACTTTGACTGGCACACTGAGCATGCCCAGCCTGCCACTAACCCTGTAGCCACCAGGGGTCCCCCTTCAGTCTCTTCCCCCCCCCCCCCCCCCCCCCCACACACACACACCAGTTGCTTCACTGTTTAGGAGCTCTGAGAAATTTCTCACAACTTTCCTTACAGAACTAGTTGAAGTTTCTTCTTAAAAATCCCTCACCAGGGTCCCCTATCGCGCTCCGTTCCCTCCGCTCAGTAAGTGCTTTTTCCCGGTACTTGCAGTTTGTTTCCGACAGTCACAGACTGCACGCCCGCCAAATTTTTCTCATGGTGACCAGGTTTAGAAAAAGCTCCGAGTGTCTGAGGACCATGTCCATAACTGATCCGCATGAAGTCTGTATTTTGTGCTTAGGCCCCTTGCACGATGTTCGTCTATGCCCTAGTTGTGCACAAATGACCCCCAAAGGCCGTCGCGCTCGCCTGGACAAAATGGAGCAGTTTCCTTCAAAACGCACTGCTCTATAGATGCCAGTTCAAGCGCCACAGACTGTGGAGGGTCCATCGACCTCAGATGATTTGCCAGGAGCATCGTGGTCAGGGTGATCATCTTTCAGACTCCACTGAGGACATCGGCGCCATCGTCCTTGGTGCCGGGGAAAGACCGGACCGAGCAGTACCGATACTGCAGCAGCATAGACTTCCATTGAGCCACCTGGGGAGAGGAGTCCCCATCCTCCTCTGAACCTGGGACCCCTAGGTGTTCCCCACTGGTGCCAGGGACTGAGCCTCCATGGGCCTCAGTGGAAGCTCTGGTGACGCCTAGCCTGCCTCCTACCCCAGTAGCCGTGCCACCCATGCCGGCTTCCCAGGAGGAATTGGACCGCATGGTCCAAGAGGCAGTACTAAAAGCCTTATGAGGCTTCCAATCGCCCCCAGCGCCGACCCCCATTCCTGCCCCGGAACTGGCTCCCTAGATGTTTGCACCACTCCTCGAGCGCCTCAATATGCTCATCTGTGCCTTATCGACTCCTCTGCCACCAGACACGCTGGCATAGTCGTCCAAGGCCTTTGCAGGTCCCAATTCCAGTACCAGGTTACTCAGAGGAGGAAGGATCAATTCCCGGGAACAGTCTAGGCCGGAGCCCATGCCAGGGCCATCGGGGTTACTGGTACCCAAGTGCACCTCATCTGCCCTGATGCCAGCACAGATTCCATCAGTGCCAGGGCCGCATTCATCGATTCCTTCTGTCCTCTTGGCTTTGGCAAACTTCCTCCTTCAGGAAATCCCAAGATCCACTGGGAGAAGGAGAAAGTCGCTATAATCCATGGGACGATGCATCCTCAGATTCTTCACGGACTTGCTTTCAGAGCCTTCACCATCGGAAGAAAGGCGAAGATCTCCTCCAGATCTTCGCCTTTCTTCCGATGGTATAGTCTCAGACATCAGTTTTGTCAGATGTGTGAGACTATACCATTTTCACTGGTTACGGAGGAAGATGCTCGCCATATGATGTTGGGAGGTCTTACAATTCGTAGATGCTCCAAAGGAAATAATGGCAATACCAGTGCATGAAGTTCTTTTAGACCTCATGCACCGCCTGTTGGAGCATCCAGGTACGGTACATCCAGTCAATAGAAAGATGCTACCTACCTGGTGGTACAAGCCCCAGGTCTTCAAAAAAAAGTCAGCTGCTCCACCACTTTAGCTGTGGAATCAGCTCAGAAAAAGGCTAAATAATTGTGTCCACATTCCTCTGCTCCTCCCGGGAAGGAACAAAAGGCATTGGGATGAAGAGTTTTCCAAGGGTCTATGTTGATATCGTGAATTGCAGCATATCAATTATATGACCCAATATACCAGAAATCTCTGGAAAAAAGTCCAGGAAATTGCAGAGATGGTGACTCAACAGGAGACTTTTTATCCTCCATCCTACAAAAAGGAATGGAAGCAGCCAAACATGAAGTCAGAGCTGCCTATGATTCTTTTTGAAACAGCATCCAGCGTCTTGGCAGCGGGCATCCGTGCTAGACGCTGGGCCTGGCTTAAGGCCTCAGATCTACACCTGGAAATGCAGGTCAAACTGGCAGATCTACCCTGTACCGGAGACAACCTATTCGGGGATAAGATCCAGGATGCAGTGGCCCAATTAAAGGACCATCATGAGACCCTGCCACCAGTTGTCAATTGTCTCCCGAGATGTTCTCTCCATAACCCACAGGGTCACGTGTAGGGAACCCAAGAAACAATTGTACAGGCCTCCTGCATCCCGTGCACGACCAGCTCAGGCACCTCAATGGGGACATATGCGCCAAACGAGAACATCTAGACCACAGCCAGCACCACAAGCTGGCCCTGTGGCTGGACTTTGACTTTTTTTCTCCCCCCTCCCCAGAGAGCAGTAGCCATATTCCACATCCAATCCCCACGGACTAGTGGATATTTTCCATCGTAACCCACGGTTACCATCTAAATTTTTCAAAAATACCCCTGGACTTCCCACCCAATCCATTCTGGAGCTGGGACGACCACACAGGAAAACTCAAGTCAGAGCTCTCAACCCTTCTGTCAGTCAGAGCCGAAGAACCGGTTCCATCTAATCAGCAAGGAAAGGGGTTCTACTCCAGATATTTCCTAATTCAAAAAGAGACCGGCGGCCTCCGGCCTATTCTGGTTCTCCATGCCTTGAATATATTTCTTCACAAGGAATGGTTCAGAATGGTATCCCTGGGCACCATGCTTCCTCTACTTTAACAAAGGGATTGGCTCTGCTCTCTAGACCTTCAAGACGCATAAGCGCATATCGCAATCTTCCCTCCTCATCGCAAATATCTGTGATTCGTGGTGGATCACAGTCACTATCAATACAAGGTACTACCCTTCGGCCTAGCCTCAGTGCCTTGAGTCTTTACGAAGTGCCTGGCAGTCATGGCTGCACAGTTACACAGCAGAGGCGTATGTTTTTTCCATACCTGGACTGGCTCATAAAAAGCCAGTCAAACAAGGAGCCCTCGACTGTCTCACCATAAGGCTTCTAAATTCATTGGGATTTCTAATCAATTACTCCAAATCCCAGTTGATACAGTCTCATCTTCTCTCCTTTTATAGGAGCAGACCTAGAGACGACAGAGCATTCTTACCCAACGACCGTGCGATTATGCTGTCCAACCTTGCCAGTTTTATCCGCCTTCGGAAAAGAGCCTCCACTGGCCAGCTACTCAGGTTGCTTAGCCATATGGCATTAACAGTCCATGTCACCCCTATGGGCACGCCTTGCCATGAGAGTGACCTAATGGATTCTAAAATCCCAGTGGTATCAGGCTACTCAACCGCTATCATCCCTGGTACACATAACCAGCCAGCTTCGTCTGTCCCTTGCCTGGTGGACTTACAAGTCTGTCTTCCTCTCCATCAGTTGGCTCCATGGACACCACCAACCTAGGTTAGGGAGCCCATGTCAAAGGCCTTCAAACTCAAGGGACTTTGCCAACAGCTGAAGTGACCCATCAAATCAACTTTCTGGAGCATTGGCTGATGCGGTACGCCCTATATGCATTCCAGGACTGCCTCTCCAGCAAAGTTGTTCTGGGGGCACAGGCTCTTATCTACTCTGCCAGGAAGCAGTGCAGATTTGGGCCTGGACCCTGTCACATTCCATACTTCTGCGAGCCACTTATCTAATGGGCACACAGAATGCACTGGCGGACCGCCTCAGCCGAAGTTTCCAGCCCCACGAATGGTCTCTGGATCCCATGGTAGCGAGCAGAATCTTCCACCGGTGGGGTCAGCAGACCATCAATCTCTTTGGATCCAGTCAGAACTGCAAAGTGGAATGCTTCTGCTCTCTGCACCAGGGACCGGCTTCGCCCGCCCCTGGAAGAAAGGCCTGCTTTATGCATATCCTCCGATTCTGCTAATGAGCAAGACTCTTGTGAAGCTACGATAGGACAGGGGCTTAATGATACTCATAGCCCCATATTGGCCGATCCAAATTTTGGTTTCCCATACTTCTCGACCTTTCTGTCCAGGACCCCATTCGCCTGGGTATGTCTCCCAACCTCATAACACAGAATCACGCAAGTTACGCCACCCAAACCCCCAGGCCCTGTCTCTGACGGCCTGGATGTTGAAAGGTTGATCCTACAACCACTCAAACTTTCAAGTGACGTTTCTCAAGTCCTAGTAGCTTCACGGAAACCTTCCACGCGGAAATCCTACAGCTCTAAATGGAAGATATTTACCTTGTGCACACAGAAGAGCTTGGATCCTTTTTCTTGTCCCACATTGTCTGTTTATCTCTGGCACCTCTTGGAATCTGGTCTCCAGACATTTATCAGAGTGCACCTTGAATGCCAATTCTGCTTACTATCAGGGAATAGGGGATACCCTGATAACAGCTCAACCCCTGGTGAGTCACTTCATGAGAGGCTTATTACAGCTTAAGCCTCCTCTACAGCCACCAGTCGTGACATGGGACCTCAATGTTGTCCTTGCACTGCTCATGCACATGCCTTTTGAGCCCTCGCACTCCTGCGAACTCAGATACCTTACGTGGAAAATTCTTTTCCTAGTAGCCATCACGTCTGCTCACAGGGTAAGTGAGTTACAGGCCCTTGTGACCTACTCACCCTATACAAGGTTCCTACAAGACCGGGTGGTTCTCCACACTCACCCTAAATTCCTTCATAAGGTGGTAACTGATTTCCATTTAAATCAGTCCATAGTCTTGCCCACTTTCTTTCCAAAGCCTCACGCTCTACACACCTTGAACTGTAAGCGAGCTCTTGCGTTTTACTTAGACCGTACTACAACCCATAGGAAGTCCACCAAACTCTTTTTGTATCTTTTGATAAAAACAAACTTGGGAATGCGGTGGGCAAGCAAACACTGTCAAACTGGTTAGCAGACTGCATTGTATTCTGCTACCAGCAAGCAGACCTTCCACTGCAGGGACAAGTGAAGGCACACTCAGTCAGAGCAATGGCATTGTCAGTAGCACACTACCATTCGGTACTGATTGCTGACATCTGCAGGGCTGTGACACTGATCTCTCTCCACATCTTCACAGCTCAACACTGCCTGGACAAGGCTGGATGACAGGATTCAGTCTTTGTTCCCAGTTTAGGAACCCAACTCGTCCTACCTCAACCCGCTGTGAATTTCAGGCTGCCTCATCCTTGCCAACAGCACCCCAAGTGCCTGTTGCACATGTGTGCTGCTTGGCCTCATATGTATGACTCAGCCTGTAGCTTGCTATTCACCCATATGTGAGGACTACCATCCTTCTTGTCCTGGGAGAAAGAGTTGCTCACCTTTAGCAGGTGTTCTCCCAGGACAGCAGGATGTTAGTTCTCACAAAACCCGCCTGCCAGCCCATGGAGTTGAGTTCTTACGTTTTATTTTATTTTTCACTCATACTTTTGCTACAAACGAGACTGAAGGGGGACACCTGGTGGCTACAGGGTTAGTGACATGCTGGGCATGCTCAGTGTGCCAGTCAAAGTTCTAGAAACTTTGACAAGTGTTTTGTGACAGGGCTCCATCTGATGTCACCCATATGTGAGGACTAACATCCTGCTGTCCTGGGATAACACCTGTTACAGGTAAGCAACTCTATCTATCCTCTGTCTCTCCACTCCCCCAGACCTCAGGGTCATCAACTTCTTGGTGCCAAGGAAAGACCACTCCAGGAAGCACCGGCACAGATTGCAGTCCCGAAGCAGCACCAGCCATGAGGCCCCAGTAGTTCAAGGCATTCCCCACAGTTAGTGGTGCAGGGTGCTCTGCCACCTCGGGGACCAGAGGATGAGCTGGCAATGCCTTATCCTTCTCCATCAGTTCTGAGTACTCAGGACTTTCAGGAGGAGTTGGACCGCCGGGTGCAATCAGCAGTGCTTAAGGTGCTGCAGAGCATTGAGCTGCCAGCGCCACCAGCCTTCATACCGGTGCCTGAGCTTCTGCCATCGTGTTAGCACCTCTGCTAGAGCATCTGGACATCCTACTGACACAGCCGGTGCTAGAGGGGCCCTCACTGCCCCATTGGCCACCAATGCCCTTTACTGGGGTGATCCCGAATCTTGGGTCCTCCAAGGAGGATGAGGCAATTGGGACCATGCATCCTCACCCACGGTTCCCCAAGCTGTCACTGGACCCCTCCGGCTTACCACAGCTGATGACTCCTCCCTCCCCCCGATGCCAGGGAACCCATCAGTGCCCTTCATGGCCCTCACCCTCAGTGACACGGCCCAAGTTAGGCAGAGGGTTCTTATGACCCTTGGGGTGATTATTCCAGACTCCTCTTCTGAATACTCCGATCCCCTCTTGGAACCTTCCCTTCCCGAGGAAGAGTGCCGGTCACCACCTGAAGACCTGTTTGTGGCGTTTGTCAGGGCTATGCCTGAAGCCATCTCCTTTCAGCTCCTCACGGAAGAGGATGCACATCATAAGATGCTGCAGGCCCTCCAGTCCGCTGATGCTCCTAAAGAGATCGTGGCAGTTCCAATCCATGATATTTTTAAGGAACTCCTCCGCATGTGGGAACCCCCCCAGTTAACAGGCCAATGCCACTTGGTGCAAAAGGCCCTGGGGTTTGAGAGGCAGCTCCCCCCACCAATCAGTCGTGGAGTCCACCTTAAAAAAAAAAAAAAAAAAAAAGGCCTGGCGTTCTCGCACCCACGACTCCACTCCTCCAGGATGCAAACGTAGGGAACTCGATGCCATAGGGTGAAAGACTTTCCAGGGCACTATGCTGGTGGCCCACATCGTGGCCTACCAACTTTACATGACTCAGAACAACCGTAATCTTTGGAAGCAAGTCCTTTGTGGAGTGCCTTTCCCAGCAACAGGAAGCTCTTGCTGCTTTGCCTCCCTGGGTCTGGAAGCAGGGGGAACACTAGGTGCTTTCCACCTACGACATTTTTTAAACTGCAGCCTGCTTAGACACTGGGCATTGGCACCAGAAGGCTGGCTTGGCTCTGGGCCTCAGACCTTTGACTGGAGATCAGGAGAGGCTCACAGACCTCCTCTGTACAGGTGAGAATCTGTTTGGGGGATAAGGTCTGGGATGCAATGGCACCGCTGAAGAACAATCATGATACCCTCCAGCAGCTATCTGCTAGTGCCTCAGAAGGGCCTTCCTCAGCCAGGAAATCCTCCAGGTAAGGTTCTCGTAAGATCTTCTATAGGCAGAGGAAGCATTACCCTCTGGATGCTCGGACTCCCACCACAATACGGTGCTCCAGCCACAGGCTTTTGACCTGCAGTGAGGGAGCATAAGCCAGCAGGCGGTCGTTCCCCCCCCCCCCCTCCCCCCCGGTGCCCAATTCCCTAGTCTGCAGCAGGCTGCTCAGCTTCGCCTGGTGCTAGGAAGAGATCACATTGGACTGATAGGTCCTCTTCATCATCTGCTAGGGTACCTCTTGCACTTCAGCTGGCTCCCAGAGACCTCTTCCCCTGTGTCCATTTGGGGGAGGGAGTTCATCTGCCCATCTGGTCATTTTTCAGATGGAACTCACCGCTCTCCTTGCAGTGGGTCCTACCTGAGGTACTTCCTCATTCTGAAAAGGAATGGTGGCCTGCGCCCTATTCACCACCTCGGGGCACTGAACAAGTTTCTCATAAGAGAAAAGTTCAAGATGGTCTCTCTGGACCCACTGATTTCCCCCCCCCCCCCTCGTCCAAAGAGGGGACTGACTTTGCTCCCTTGATCTGAAGGAGGCATACGCACACATTGCGATTGTCCCCAGCCACAGGAAATACCTCCACTTTCTGGTGGGGAATGCACATTTTCAATAGAGTGATGCTCTTTGGGCTGGCATCAGCCCCCCCCCCCATATCTTCAACAAATGCTTGGCGGTGGTGGCTGCCTACCTCGGGCATCACTCGGTCCATGTGTTCCCATTCCTGGATGACTGGCTCATCAGGAGTGACTCCCACTCCGGAGCCTTGCAAGCTCTGGCCTTGACAGTTCAGACCCTGCAGACTGTGGGGTTCATTATCAACTTCCCCAAGTCGCACCTCTATCTCTCCCTGCAGCTAGACTTCATAGGTGCCAGGTTGGATACAGCACAAGCAAAAATTTTCCTGCCCAAGGACCGGGCGATTGCCCTCTCCTCGCTGGCCATCCTCATCCGCAACAGCAGGAGGGTGTTAGCCCATCTCCTACTCCGCCTGCTGGGCCACATGGTAGCTTCCGTCCATATTGACTCCCTTAGCCCGCCTCTGCATGAGGAGCCTTCAGTGGATCTTGCGGTCCCAGTGGCAGCAGGCATTCCAGGATCTAGAGGCTACGATCATGGTCACGGACCCTCTCAAGCTATCCTTGACCTGGTGGGAAACCCTCCCCAATCTAGAATGCAGACTTCCCTTCCAGCCTATACCGCCCTAGGTGACCCTCACCACTGATGCTTGTTAAGGGTGGGGGGCCCTCACAAACTGCCTACACACTCAAGGCCTGTGGACCTCAACCGAAGCATGTTGCCAGATAAATGTTTTGGAGCTTTGGGTGATACGGTTCGCTTTGTGGGCATTCTGGGATCAGTTGTCATCCAAGGAAGTTCTAATCAGGACAGACAACCAGGCCGTGATGTGGTACATCAACAAGCAGGGTGGCACAGGCTCGTTCCTCCACTGCCAGGAGGCAATGCAGGTCTGGAACTGGGCCCTCTTCCAAAGTATGAATCTGTGGGCGACCTACCTGCCGGGTCACCTCAACGTGGTGGCAGACTGCCTCAGTCAGCCCTTCCAGCCATACGAGTGGTCCCTCAACTCTGTGGGAAGAGCCGAATTATTCCGCTGCTGGGGTACGTCGGATGTGGACCTGCTTGCTTCCCCTCTCAATCACAAGATAAGTAGATCCTGCTCCCTTGTAGCGGGGAATGGCCATCCGCCTGCAATGCAGTCTCCCTTCATTGGGGGAAGGGCCTTCTGTATGCATATCTACCTCTCCCCTCCTCTCAAAGACTGTCAAAGCTTCAGGAAGACGGGGGACCATGATCCTTGTGGCACCCTCCTGGCCTCACCAGGTTTGGTTCCCACTTCTCCAGGACTTGGTAGTGCATGCACCCATCCTGCTGGGGACAGCACCTGACCTCATATCACAGAACAGCAAACTGCACCACCCAAACCTCCGGGCATTGGCCCTCATAGCTTGGATGTTGAGCACTTGATCCTCCAGCCCTTTCAGTTCTCGGACGGTGTTTCTCAGGTCCTGATCGAATCCCGGAAACCTTCAACCACTAAGTCCTACAGCTCAAAATGGAAACGCTTTTCTGTCTGGTGGTGGAGGGCATGGGTTTGGACCCTTTCTCATACCCTCTCCCCCAGCTGCTTGACAATCTGTGGCACTTGTCCAAGTCTGGACTCAGACCAGTTCCATCATAGTGCACCTCAGCGTGGTCAGCACATACCACAGAGGTGTTAGGCCCATTTTGGTCTAGCCCCTCATTGGCTTTCATGCGGGGGTCTCTTCCAACTGAAGCCCCCTCTTCAGCCACCAGTAGCATCTTGGGACCTTAATGTTGTCCTGGCAAGACTGATGCGATCTCCCTTTGAGCCTCTGCAGTCCTGTGACCTGAAGTTCCTCACCTGGAAAGTCATATATTCTTGATGGTGATCACTTCCGCTCGCAGGGTCAGCTAACTTCAAGCCCTGGTTGCATACACACCATACACGAAGTTCTTCCATGACTGTGTGGTCCTGCGTATGCATTTTAAGTTCTTTGCCAAGGTGGTGACTGATTTCCACATCAATCAATTGTTTTACCCACCTTCTTTCCGAGGCCACATTCCCACCTGGGGGAACAAGCACTCCACATCCTGGAATGTAAACTGGCATTGGCCTTCTACCTGGATCGCACGGCAAGCCACAGTCTACCCAACTCTATTTCTTGACCCCAACAGGCTGGGTGCAGTGGTGGGTAAACAAACCCTATCGAACTGGCTGGATTGCATTGCCTTCTCCTATGCGCAAGCAGGCCTTCAGCTAGCCAGCAGGGTGAAGGCTCACTCTGTGTGGGCCATGGCAGTGTCTGTGGCTAGATTGCGTGCACTCCCTGCCACAGATTTGCCACGCTACAACCTGGAGTTCTCTTCACATGTTTGCAGCTCACTACTACCTTGACAGGGATAGCTATCAGGACAGTGCTTTTGGTCAATCTGTCCTGCGCAACCTGTTCCAGGCCTGAACCCAACTCTCTACTCATGCTCCCTGTGGGACCAGACGGCTCCTGTTTTCCCACAGTGTCGCAGTTGCGTTGTGCCCATTGGCACCTTGTTTGGCTGCTGTTTAGTCTCTTTCTGATTAAATGGGGCAGTCTGAAGCTCTGTTCTCACCCACAGGTGAGGACTACCATCCTGCTTGTCCTAGGAGAAAGCACAGTTGCTTAGCTGTAACAGGTGTTCTCTTGGGACAGCACGATATTAAGTCCTCGGGAATCCTGCCCGCCTCCCCACGATGTTGGCTTCACCTTTTGGTTTGTTCTATTTTTTCACTTTTGCTACGTTATGAGACTGAAGGAGGACCTCGCATGGACACGCAGATAGTGGAAGGCTGGGCATGCTCAGTTTGCTGGCCAAAGTTTCTAGATACTTTGACAAAAGATTTCCGTGCCAGGCTCCATCAGATGTTACCCACATGAGGACGAACATCCTGCTATCCTAGGAGAACAGCTGGTACTGGTAAGCAACTGTGCTTTCTACAACCTCATCACAAAAGTAATAAGCCTGAAACTTTGGAACAAAATGCGTGACTGATGAAACTAAAACTGGAACTGTTCTACCACAACCACACAACTTCTTTGGAGAAAACCTTTCCAACTGGCAGCCAGTGGTATGGAAATGTGTAGGTGAAAGGAGGAATGACGTCAAATATTAATATAGCCTAAAAACTAATGTCCCACAGTCCATGAAGAAACTGGAGCTGAAAAGAGGTTGGATTTCAGTAAAACAGTGACCTGAAACCTACCTTTTAAAAATCAACCATGAAATTTCAAAAAAGATAGTGTCTTTTTTTTTTTTTTTGAATGGCCTTCAAAGTCCCCAAACTTGAATATTGAAAATCTGCAAAAATATGCAGTGCATGCAAGGAGAGCTTAAATATTTCTGAACTACAAGAAATCCACAAAGAAGCAGGGAATTATAAAAGTAAGAACTTTCAGCCTTGGGAAATGTTTAGAAGCTATTTCTGCCAGAGGTGTGAAAGGGTATCTAACGTTTTGCACGTGCATATTCATGCTTATTTTGAATCTGTAAAAAAAAAAAAAAAATTAAAACTGCAAACTATGTATTGAAATTTGCGGAAAGATGGTTAACTTTTATATACCATGCAGAGGTTGTTGGCTTTTGTTCACTTAGATTCATTGAAACATGCTATTTGACCAGGCTTCCTAAATCTTTGCACCCAATTATACATATTGAATAGTATAGGATGCTCTGCAGACCAGCTGCTGACATTGATTTGAGTAGGAGTGCATTCCAGTACACATGTATATGCAAATGAAAACATCTGGAGTCCAAACAGTGACTAACATGCACTTCTTACCCCCTTCTCTCAGGGCCATAACAGAAAAGCTAAATTCTTTGCTTCAGGAGGGTATTGATTCCTACATCGGATTCATTCTTTGAGGGCGATAATTCAGAGGAGGAACTGAAGAAAATCATGGTGAGCTTGGAAGATATATTAGAGCAAATTGACAAACTATAAAGAGTAACGCATCATTGGGTCCAGATGGTATACACACCAGAGTTCTGAAAGATCTAAATAAAATTGCTGACTTATTACTAGTAACTTCTCATCCAAATTAGCTAAAATACCTGAGGATTGGAAGGTGGCCAACATAGCACCCATTTTTACAAAAGGTTCCAGGGTGATCTGGAAAACTGCGGACTACTGAGCTTGATGTCTGTGCTGGGCAAAATGATAGCCAGTATCTTTGTTCCTTAGAATAGCTTGTATCTGCATAGACATAAATTTAGCGGGGCAGAACCAACATGGATTTAGCAAAGGGAAGTCTTACTTGCAGAACTGGTGGATGTTTTTTTTTTTTCTTTTTTGAAGGTGTTAAACATGTCGACAAGGGTGACTTATTTGCTATTGTGTGTGTGGATTTTTAAAAGGCATTTGACAAAGTCCCATATGAGACTTTTTTTTTTTTTTTCCAGGACAGTAGTCAAGGGATAGGAAGCAATGTCCTATTGTGGATTAACTGGTTAAAAGATGGGGAACAGAGTAGGAATGAATGGTCCTTTCTGTCAATGAAAAAAGGTAAATAGAGTGCCACAGAGATATGAGGTGGGACCAGTACTTAATATATTTGGAAAAGGGAGTGATTGAGGTGATCAGATTGTCAGATGACATAAAATTAAGTAGTTGAATCATAAATTGTGAGAGGACCTTGCAAGGCTGGGGAATTGGGTATCTAAATGGTAGATGAAATTTTAATTTGGACAAATGCACATTGATTTGAGATATAGGGAAGAATAATCCAAACTATAGTTACACAATGCTGGGTTCCATATTAGGTGTTTCCATCCAGGAAAAATATATTGGAGTCTTGGTGGATAATACTTTAGAATCCTTGGCTCAATGTATAGCAGCAGTTAAAGCAAATAGAATGTTAGGTATCATAAGGAAAGCAATATAAAACAAAATAGATGTGACTCTTATCAGTCTATGCTGCAATGGCACTTTGAGTATTGTGTGTAGTTCTAGTTGCCCTATTGCTAAGATATATATAGCAGAAGTTGAAAAAGGTGCAGAGAAGGGTGACCATAATGATAAAGGAGATGGAACAGGTTAGGGCTCTTCAACCTGGAGATGGCAGAGAGGAGATACGAGATCTACAAAATCATTAGTAGGGAGCAATATATTAACTAGGGAATTTTTCTTTACCATTTCCAATAATTCTAGGACAAAGGGATAATCCATAAAGTTAATAGGTAGCCCTTGTTAAAACAAATCTGAGTAACTTTTTCACACAGTGTAGTTAAATTGTGCAACTTGTTTTCAGAGGATGGGTTTGGGCAAGATCTTGTAGTAAACGTTCATGCATGGCTATTAGCCTTGTAAACTAGGGAGAATGCAACTGCTTAGCCCAGTTTTGAGCAAGAAGGGTTGTACCTATTTGGGATCCTGCCAAGTACCTGTGACCTGAATTGGCCACAGACAGGATGCTGGGCTTGATGGACCTTTGGTCTAACCAAGTAATGGCATTTGTTATGGTTTATGATCACAAGCGAACAGGATGCTTTGATGCTGTTCCTAGATAGCAGAAAGATGTGGTCTTTTTAAATAGTACAGCACTCTCATGGTAACACTAGATACAGGCTTTGCTTATTCATGATATCACATAATGGAAAGCCCCAATTAGCCAGTGCTGCCTAACAGGATAGCTTCCATTTGCTGGCTTTCCTGCAGTGGATCCTCTGGCACCAAGACTGGGATGAGGACCCTTAGCAAATCTTCCCAACTCCCAGTAAATATAGGTTGGACTTGCCTTCCTGTTGGCAGGGTAGGGTCCACATTGTATTTTTATGTCATCAGTTATTTTGTCTAAATTAATACTCTGTTTTGCACTTGCTTGATTCATTCACAAAGCTTTTTTTGTTTACTGATCTAGGCCCAGTGACCACACTGCTAGCCTAGGGGTTGGAGCTTGGCACTCTACTTCCTGGATATCAGAAAAGTGCTTGTGCGTATATTGGACAGATGGTAACAGATACAAAAAGGGTTGAACTAGCACAAGTTCTTAAACTTTATGTGCAGCAGTGCCAGTTGTCAAGGCATCAGTCCTGCCTACTGTCCATTCACATTTTTGCATACATTTATAATTGTCATTTAGATTTTAAAAAAAAAAAAAAATGAAGTGGAAAGTATAACAAAGAATGTTTACCTACCTCATGGCTGGGCAGCATGCAGGCTGAAATTTTTTAAGGAGTTGCTTTAAATGGGGAAATGCAAGTTGGGAAACGCAAATATTAATAAGTGAACAGTTTGGGTGTGATTGTCCAGGGTGAGGGACTGGGAGAAAAGCACATGAATACTATATGGAAGTAGAGGTGGGCGTATGAGGTAGGTGCAGGATTATGAAGGATGTGAGGACAAGTTATTGTTAAAGAATACTGTATGTCCTTCCTTTCTGTCCAAGAAGTTTCCTCTTCCTTTTCCTACCCTCTCTTACTTAAACCTTATGTTCATGTTTATCTGTACTGAGCTTTCTCAGAGGACAAGCAGGATAATAGTCCTCGCACATGGGTGACATTGGATGGAGCCCTGGTCCAGAACTCTGATCTCAAAGATTCTAGAACTTTCAGGAATGCCTTACTAAGCATGTGCAGCTGTAGTCATCACCCTGTCCCCTAGGCAGTCTGTCTTCTCTTCCCCTCTCCCCCCCCCCCCCCCCCCCCCCAATATGGAGCCATGTGGTCATGAGCAGTGTTTCAAGGTATTCAAGTTTGTGCTCTTCTCCAGGTTTTAAGTGATTTTTTTTTTTCCCCTAGATCTGCAGCAGTTTTGTTTCCTTTCCCTTACAATAGCTTTATTTTCTTTACCTTTTTTCTTCTTTCCTATGTCTGCCAGCCTGGTAGTCTGTTACTATCCTTATACTAAACTGCAGGTGCAGTATTTAATATTCTCTCCTTGCTCTTTTTTTTGTTTTTTTTGTGTATTTTTTGTCAGATGCTGGTAGGATTGACTGAATGCAGTCCGTAGATGATCTGTGTAGGCCGCTGGACCTAGGAACTCACCCAAGTTCTATGCAGGCAGTAGTTCAATGTTTCACTGATCTGGCATCTATGGAGGTTCCGATAGGAAAGAGATTGAGGACCACACCATTCCTGTAGGGGGGGGGGGGGCGGGGAGAACTCATCCAAAGGAACTAGTCTCCATGGGTATGAGCCCTGGATGACATAGCCTCCCTTCCTGCTTGCCTGTGATGGCAGTGCAGTCTCCTTGAGAGGCTGAGCAGAAGCTTGGGCAAGGAGCTTGCTGGCACACCTTCTGTACCATGCCCAGAAACAGTTGCCCATGTACACCTGTGACCAGCGCACTGTTGATCTGACTCATCAATGTCAGGACCACATTGGGGACCAGGACTGCCATTGAGCACCTGGACACCATCGAGGTGCTGGGGTGCCCTTGATGTGCCCTAAGGGCCTTCTGTGCCATAGGCATAGTCTTGATGCACTCGAGTCATCGATTGCCTTGGGCCTTGATGTGGTGGAGTAGTGGCACCAACCTCTAGGGTCAGTGACCAGTACTGCCATCAAGCACCATGGTCCATCCCCCCAACCCCCTCAATGCCATCAAAGCTGCCTTAGATGCAATATGTCCTCGGGGCCTTCAATCCCATAGAAGTGCATGCAATCAGCTGACTTGGCCACAGATGCCATTCGTCAAGCACCATTAATGAAGCAGTGGGATAACAGTTGAATGCCCTGGTCATCCTCTAGGCCATCAACTGCTGGGGCTCTTTAAAGCCCATGAGTGCCACTGAAGCCCTCAGGCAACAGGGGTTTCGGTCTTGGACGGATCAAGCACAAAGGTCACCATCCACTCAAGGCACCCTTGAACATTGAAGCATCCAGGCACAGTGGTTCAGTGCCCTCCAGGCTCCTTGCAGTGTCCTCATGGGTCACAGAGAGGCAACCTGCTGTCCCATCACTGACCTTTGGCTATCAGGCACCATGGATACTGCCAATCTTGAGGACTGAGCTGCTGGGATCGGGACATCAGAGGCCCTGCCTGGATTCGTGCACCATCTATGCTAATGAGCACTAGTGAGGCTATCAGCCATAGCTGCTAGCAAGGGATGCCATAGAACTCACAGCATAGACTCCCTTGAATGGATAGGGGAACAGTCAATGGCACTAGCAGTCTGAAGGAACTGATAACATGTTGGGGCTGCAGAGCCTCTGCCTGCAGGCATGCCTGGCTTCCTTGGTTGCTGCCAGTCCATTGATGCCTTCGGGCACTGGGGTCTCTATCGGTGCTGTCAATGTCCAGGCACCAGGGATGGCACTATATACCATTGAACTAAGACAGTCAAGTGTCATTGAAGCCCTGGGTGCAGCGTTGTTTGGTGCCCTCAATATAATCCATCATTGGTGAGCGCAAGAGTACTATTGGCCCTACAGGTGCCCTTCATCACAATGGTAGGCACCAGTGGAAGCAGTCAGATGCTGCAGGAAGCGACCTCAGAGCCTCAGGGGGGTACAGTCTGTCGCCATGGACTACACTGCTGTTCCATGAGGGAAACTGCAGTGAGCCATTCCCAACAGAACTTCAAGGGCTTTGTCCAGCCTCTTGAAGCATTATTGGCTACTGGAGGGGGGTGATGCCATAGAATACCACCCACTACCATGCCATAACCAGAGCCTCAGTGGTACTGGGAACAACGTTGTCATAATGTTTCTATTCACTCCACTGGGAGTTAATGTGACAGTGGAGTGCAGCATGTGCAGTAGAGTATGGCAAGGCATCTGCTCCAAGCATCTTGGGCAGTGGCAGGCAGCATTCTCCCTGTCTATGCAGTACTCAGCCATGGCAGAGTTCTGCCATCATCACATCAAGATATCGGCCTCACTTGTCAGTTTTGCACCATGTGTGGTGATTACTGGCAAGGAATGCGACATCGCACACGCTGATTGCCAGTGACTCACAGGTGGTGCTCTGCCATGGGATTCTATCCACAAACACGACGAGTGGGTTTGTAGGATGGGATACCGTAGAGTACTAGTCAGCATGCTTTTACATTGGAGGACTCTCTGCTTCCAGTTGCCCTCTACTGTATGTGTGTGTGTTTGTGTTTCTCATGGTGAACACATACAACAGGTTGTGCACAACAGCCACAAGGCTGACCTAGGATTGCATTCCTGGTTGAATCCTCAGGAGAGTAGACACTAGGGAGGGTGGTGTAGAGTCCTCTTCTTCCTCTGAAGAGGAATGACTTTTTGACACACCCCCCACTCCTCCCAAGGTGTCAAATCCCCTTTGTGGGGAAGCCCCTGGAGCTCCATCCCTTGCATGTTATTGCCAAACTGGAGCCTCAATTCTTTGAATCTGTGCCTCTCCTTGTAGGCCAGGACTGGGGGAAAGTAGTGAAGGTCATTGGACCATTTTTGCTGGGGTCCCTCTGATTACTGTGGTGGCCTACCCCCATCTGAGGGACATTTTCTGAACCTCAGTGATTGTAACTCAACTCTCAACTGGAGAGTTGACTGATTTTTCAGGATTGAGAGACCCTGATTGCCTTTGTTTTCCTGTCCCTTCAGGAAGCAGTGTCCCTCAATCTGTTTTCCTGGAGAAGAAATGTCACTGCTTCTGACTGGCAGTCACTCTCAGTTCCTTGCAGGCTCAGAACCAGTCAAATAGTAGCACTCTCCTTAGGTTGTCCTAAGGCTCAACAGGTCTGTTTCATGAGGGAACCATTCCAGAGTAGCTCCCTGGTGAAACTGAGGGGTTTCTCCCATCCAGGAGTCACCTTTGATACTTGCTGAGCTCAATGGGCAATTTTTTTTTTTTTATAAGGACCACTATTGCCAGTCATTCTTGCCTCAGTTCTAGTCCATCTAACTGGCAAGTATGCCTTTTGACTTTTTGCCATATCCATGGCTGAGGGAGTTGGGGGAAGAGGGGACCCCACAACAGAGGTGCTTCTTTTTTTTGGTTGCAGTGGCTTGCAAGCTGTACTTCCTCATTTTAGGGATAACCCTGTCTGCAGAGAGGGGAGTTCTGGTTCTTGTAACGATTGTTCCATTTACTGGACTGCGTGCTTTCTTGGAGGAAGTATTTGTAATCATGGCTGAGGAATTAATACCTATGCCAGGTTTGTGGTAGTCTGTTCAGAGATCACACCGACCCTGTCCTGGTACCCTTAGTTTCCAGGCCAGTGAAGAAATCCTGTTCGTCAGGGGTCTACACTTGCAACACCCTCGCTTCCTGTCTCTCTTGGTGGAGTTTCTGGATTTCTTCCCTGGTGGGTCCGCTCTGTTTCACTGTTCCAAGCAGGCTGAGGACTCTATCTCAGTGGGTAACTCCCTACTGGAAATGGCAGTGAGTTATTTTGCTTAGGGCTAAGATACAACATAATGACGTGGTCTGCCTCCTTGTGTTTTTCGCTCCTTCTGACTTCCAGTTGGAATGTTGAGGGAAAGGGAGGAAAAGTTAGGGCAGAAAAAGTCACCACTTTTTCCCTATATTTTTGTCAAGTTCTGGCCAGTGCTGCCTTTAATTTTTCTCACTTTACTAGGTTGTCCAAAGTGCCTTCCTGCTCACCTGAACTGTCCTGTTGACAGGATGGATAGCCCTACCCTTGACAGGGTGCAGTGTGGATGAGCTTCAGGCCTAACTTAACTCCCTGCTCAGGGGTTTGGGCTAGCAATTCCATTCAGGGATTGCCTTTCATCCCCTGAAATTCTTGATGCTGTCCTGCATGGTTAGCTGTCTGGTGCTCTGGCTCATAGGGTATGTCAGACCCTGCTGTTGATGATTATTCTTCCAAGCATGGTTTGGGTTTTTCTGCCCACTGTGCCTATCAGCCAAACATGGGCACACTCCTGCAGATGCATTCTGTCCTTCAGATGCCAGTGGACAGCAGTTTCTTTCTGGGGAACTCTCAGGGGCCCCCAGTTGGTTTTTCGGTTGGCTTGTAACAACGAAGGAAACTGTGGTCTTTGTCAGAGTCCTTCTCTTGTTTACATCTCTAGACTTTTCCTGTATCCAGGAAGTTCTAGACCTACTGTCGGATTTCCTGATCCAAAACTTACTTGTAATGTTTTCAGTGATGCGGAGTATGTTTTTTGCTGGCATACCTTGGTATGCATGGGGGGTTTTGTCTGTTTCTATGGCTTTCTCTTTGTAAAACCCAGCTCTTTTCCTGCATAGACCCCTTTGTGGGTTGATCACTTCACATGCAAAAAGGAGAGATGGTGCAGTTTCCCACATTGTCCTGCTCTGACATTCTATAACTTGGGAATAACCATGTGTGAGAGCTGCCATCCTGCTTGTCTTCAGAGAAAGCAGAGTTGCTTAACTATAACAGCTGTTCTCAGAAGACAGCAGGATGTTAGTCCTCATGAAACCCACTCGCCTCCCCTGGGAGTTGGTTTCTCCATGTATTAACTATATATTGTGGACTGAGGGTGATGACTACAGCTGCACATGCTCAGTAGGACATGTTTGAAAGTTCTAGAATCTTTGAGATCAGTTCTGGACTGAGGCTCCATCTGATGTCACCCATGTGTGAGGACCAACATCCTGCTGTCCTCTGAGAAACACCACCTGTTATAGGTAAGCAACTCTGTTTTCTCTCCCTGTAGTGATACGAAAGTTTTGGGTGTACTGTCATTGCCGTATTACAAACAGAACTACCAAAAAAGTCTTTCTTAGACCTCTTAATTGTGATTGCTTTTTCAGTATGGGTTCTCTGGTTGAGACTGATAGTTTGGTGCCACAACTTATAGGGCCATAAAGATCATCAGGTAATTAGCACAAATTCCTTCAAATGTTTGGTAACATGGGTACACTTTTTGCCAAGCTTGACAGTAAAACATTAACATAAGAATTGCCATACTCTCAGACCAAAGGTCCATCAAGCCTAGCATCCAGTTTCCAACAGTTACCAATCCATGTTGCAAGTACCCAGACAGTAAATAAATTCCATGCTGGTAATAACAAGTGGCTATTCCCTAAGTCAGCATGATTAATAGCAGTTTATGGACTTCTCCAGGAACTTGTCCAAACATTTTTAAAACCCAGCTATGCCTTAACCACATCCTCCAGTAAATTCCAGAACTTAATTGTGCGTTGTGTAAAGAATTTTCTACAATTTGTTTTAAATGTGCTATTTTCTAACTTCATGGAGTGTCCCCTAATCCTTGTATTATGTGAAAGTAAATAACACATTCACACTTAGCTGTTCTAGTTCTCTCAAGATTTTATAGACCTCTTATCATATTCTTCCCCTCCTGCCTTCTCTTTTCCAGATGGGAAGGCCCTGATTTCTTTAGTTTTTCCTCAGTGGAGCTGTTCCATTCCCTTTATCATTTTGGTCTCATTTCTCTGTACCTCTTCAATGGCAACTTTTTTTTTTTTTTTTTTTTAAGATGCAGTGACCAGAATTGCACCCAGTACACAAGGTGTGCCCCCCCCCCCCCCCCCATGGAATGATACACAGATATATTTTATTCACCATTTCTTTCCTAATATTTGCTGCCACACACTGAGCCAAGGATTTTTTTCCCTGTGGCAACTCTAATATGGAACCTAACATTGTGTAGCTATAGCATGGGTTGCTTTTCTTTGTGAATCACTTTGCGCTCGTCCATGTTAAATATTAGCCTGCCATTTGGATTTCTAGTCTTGCAAGGTCCCCCTGCAATTTCTCACAACTCACTTATGGTTTTACAACTCTCAATTTTGTCCTCTACAAATTTGATCACCCCACTCATCCCCTTTTCCAGATCATTTTTAAATATATTAAAGCACCAGTCCCAGTATAGATCCCTGAGGTACTCCACTGTCTACCTTTTTTCTACTGAGAAACCATTTAGTCCTACTCAGTTTCCCATCTTTTAACTAGTTTGAAATCACAAAAGAACATTGCCTCCTATCCAATGACTTAATCTTCTTAGTGTCTCATGGGGGACTTTGTCAAATACCAGCTCACCTTTATCCACAAGTTAACCCTTCAAATGTTCAAATGTAGCAAATTTGAGGCAAGATGCCACATGTGTAAATTCATGCTAGCTGTGTCCCATTAAACCAGGTCTCTGTTCTGTGATTTTATTTATAATTCCACAGATTTTCTGGCACTGAAGTCAGGCTCACTGGTGTATAGTTTCCCAGATTACCCCCACAGCCCTCTTTCAAATATCTGGGTTACATTAGCCACTCTCTAGTCTTCTGGTGCAATGGACGATTGTAATATGCTACAAATTACTAGTAATAGATCTAAAACTTCACTTTTGAGTTCTTTCAAAACATTGGGGTGTATACCATCTGTTCTAAGTGATTTGCTACACTTCAGCTTGTCAATCGGCCCTACATCTTTCAGGTTCACCATGATTTTGTTCAGTTCATCTGAATAATTACCCTTAATTTCGGAATGGATGCCTCCCCAACATCCTCATTAGTAAACACCAAAGCAAAGATTTCATTTAGGCCTTACCTTCCCCAAGTGTCCCTTCTATCATCTAATGGTCCAACAGACTCCCTCACAGGCTTCCTGATTCGGATATATTTAAAGCTTTTATTATGGCATAGGTCAAATAAGTCTTTTCTGATGTGCAAACACTGGGCTAGAGAGTCTATATCAGTGTACTTGGTAGTTGAGTGTGTAACTCACTTCTTCGGGAGTCACCTTTTGAAGGCCGCAAAGTGTGGTAAAAGACTTTACTGTAGCCTTAGATTCAGGCCAGTGCGTACCAATAAAAGCTGGGAGACCCAAGGGGAGAGTTGCAATAACCAAAATAAGGTCTACACCAAAAATATTCCAAAACAGAATTTATTCAAGGTACAAACAAAATGGCAAAACAGAGCAGAATAAAAGCAGGGACATAAAACTCAGCTTCAGAATAAGTATTATAGCTTTTCCTTCCAATCTCCACTAAGTCACAAATGTTACTGTTTCTCTTTTCTTTTCAATCTATCTGGTCAGGATTTCCCCAGTCCAACACCAGTAAGATCCTTTACACTTCAGGACCTTTGATAAAGCTGTGGGCTTCCCAAGACATGACATAGCAAAATTCTTTCCCCTTTGAAAATCTTCTTGCTAATATTTTAATACAGCTCTTCTCCAGAATCAGAATATCTCTCTCCCACCAAAGGCTACAGGTCTCGGCCTCAGCACCACAAATCTCTTGACTCATGGGAGAATCAGCCCTCTGTTTCTCAACCAGCTCCTGATTACTCTGACCACAACCTCTGGCCAACTCAAGTACTTAAGGGAAGCACTTTTTTTCATAAACACCATCCCTTTTGGGGGGAAGGCATCTTCTTGTCACTCACAACTTGTGCACATCTCAAAACCCCCAACTCAGGAATAGTTCCTCATTTCAATCATTTTAACCATTACAGAAGAAAATGTTGGCTCATGGGTTAATTTCTGTATATCTAACGGGCCTTTCTTTTCTCAAATCTGGCTTCAATGATCCCTGCTGAAAGTTTGTGACTTCAGGATGTTATGACCAGATAGCAAGGGCTAGCAATCCCACTTGCAATAGGCATAGTCCAGTGAGTCCCAATATACTCCATAATAGCATACCCTGGCATATCTGCAACTCACATTTGAAAATGTCCCTCCTTAGATTTTAACTTTTTGTTAACTAACTTTGGAGGCCTTTGAGTTGGCAAATTTTAACAGCTATATCCAAGGTGGCGGACATTAGACAGAGCAGATTGGCAACAGCAATGTCCAGCTTCAAGTTGGTAAGCTATATCTAAAAATGCATAGATACAAGATAAGACCAGATGGACAAGAAGGTAGAATAGATAGAGAACAGTTATGTACTCTTAGTTTCATGGAGTGTCTCCTAGTCTTTGTACTAACTGGTAGCAGATTTAAAACAAATTGGAAAAAGTGTTTTCATTCAGTGCACAATTAAGATATAAAGTAGTTGCTGGAGGATGTGCATCTAGCATAGTTGAGTTGTTTAAAAGGGTTTGGACAAGTTGTTTAAACAATTAACCAGGTAGATTTGGAGAAAGCCACCACTTATCCCAGGGTGTGTAAACAAATTGATCTAATGGTTTTGGGACCTGTTGGGTACTTCTAGAAATCTGGATTGGCTATTGAGACAGGATGCTGGGTGTTATGTACGCTTGGTCTGACCCAGCATGGCACCACTTATAAGCATATTGAAGATCACTCTGTGAAATAACACATCACCAACAATGAAATATAAATTCTAAAATGAGTAGGATGGTTCACATGACTGAAATCTCTTCAAATGTTGTGCCCCTATTATAATCAGTGTTCCACCCTTAATGTGCTTCAGTATTTTTTTTTAAACTTTTTAAAATTGCAAATAACTTGTGTGAAATCAGAATCTATATCCAATAGAACAATCTTGCAGCTTTCTTACAACCTAATGCTGGCCTGACATTTCAAACAACTTCCTTCATGAGGGGACGCTGCAGTCTGTCTCTCTCAGAAAAGCACCATCTTGTGAACTAACATGTACAAAAATATCCATTTAAAAGCTCCAGTGATCTGCAGAATGAGCCACTGAGAGCATCAATTGTGGACATATCTAATTCTACAATGAACATCTGTAAACTCCAGACTCAGACTGGTATTCTCTTATCTAATTCATGATCAAATTCCTTAAGCCCATATGGTGCTACGGTGTTCAATTTAACAATGCAGCATTGTTACCAATAATTTAATTGGGCTTCCCCACATTGTGGGGTCATCACTGGTTTCAAAATTAGTCTAATGAATTGATAAAATCATGATGAAAATCTATACTCTGTTGTACAACTGAGGCTGAGGTCCTGCCAGTATTTATGCAACTTCTATGAGCGGCTTCTGTGTGGCTTGTTTTGTCCAACCCATGTATAATTTAAGGCAAGGACATACTAGATACACAAAATTGTTTATCTTTGCTGTTTATGAACAACTTGACATATGTAACTGGATGTTCTAATACTGTACCAGCACATGTATGGGAACACCTAATTACACAAACTCAATATGAATTGTTCGGCGCCCATTTGTTTAGTGTTGGTGTGGCCCTCTTTGGTTTACCTGTTAACATAATTAAAGGTTTAGGATATTGAAAATCTGAACCTAAGGAGAACTAAAGTTTCTCAGATTACCCCCAGAGCCCTTTTTAAAATTGGCATCATATTGGCCACCCTACAGATGACATAAGACATCTTCAAGATCTTATAGGATTTCTGGTCTAAAAAGATCCCAGCAGCATAACAGCAACTGGCAAGGACCCTGTTTTAACTCTACAGAGCAATAGAATTGATATATGGCAAGGAGAGAAGTTCTCATAAACCTACACTTCCCTGAGACAAGCCCTAATATATAATCTAACGATGAATGGGAAATATGACCAATCATTGCTTTATTCTTTAAATACAAGTTTCCTTTCATCAGATCCTTAAATTTACCATGCATTTGGTGCAATCTCGGATCAAACCTAAAATCTGCACCCAATCACGTTACCCTGTCTACCTATGCCCTAATACTAAAGCAATACTCCTTTGTCCTCCATATTAGGTCTTTACTTCCATTTCATGCTTATGGAGATAAGTCTTTTGGATCTCCATCTTAGGGAGATGCCTCATGGTCGGTGTCTTAATACTAATGCAATACCTTGTGATGTTTATAGCAAACAAGCCCTGCAATTTTCGCTGAGATTAAAGCTTCAAGTGCAGATCTAAAATAACCTTAATCTTTGATTTTCAACACATTTCACCCTCAAATTATCAGACTTTAGCAACTTATAGTAAACAGCTGGCTTAGCAGTATATGTTCCACTGTATTGCTTTCTGCATAGCTGATCTAAATGGAGACCTCAAGACCCATGAAACAAGGGTCCTTTCTATTCTAATTCCATAATCTCCTTGGGTAATTGTAGGAAGGGGGCTTCAGCACCAGATGATAGTAGTTTGATAGCTGTTCAGAAGAGAATGCAAAATCAACCCTAAGGCCTTCAGTCACTATTCGGTTACCAGCAAGACTTACATGATCCTGGAAAGCTAAGTTGCTTACCTGTAAGAGATGCTCTTGGACAGGACAAATCAGCCACAAAAGCAGGTGATGCCAAGTTTAGGGTTGCATGTATTTGTCATGTCTTTATATCAGTAGTACAATATGCTTGAATTGCTTGGACATAACCTCTGCCTAGGTATGAAGCATTTTCTAGGCAGTAATGAAGAGGGAAGACCAAGTGACAGCCTTGAGCTATCTTCTGTGGAAGGAAGATGGGCTGAAAGCTGCTGTAGCCCTCACTTGATGGGCTTTTACCTTGGTTTTCTGATTGAAGATGCCTTAGTTTGCATCTCATAATCAGGACATGTCATTTGTAACTGAAAATAACCTGTTTAATTGGTTGAATGAAATAGAATAGCTGTCAAGATTTTATCTCCAAACAAAGTCAAAGCTCTTCTGCAGTCCTGTGTATGAAGAGCCTATTCACCTTATTGGTCATGTGATCTTGGAAAAAATGTTGGTAGCACATGTTGGATTGATTTAAGTGAAATTGAGTCCACTTTTGGAAGACACTTAGGGTGAGTTTTAAAAACTTTGGTTGTGGAAAAATGAGACTAGTTTTTGCAGCTCACTTTCTTTTCATGCTGTCAAAAATACAACCTTCCAAGAAAACAATTTGTTTGGCTGTCAGTTGAGCTAGAACCACATTGAGATCCCAAGGAGCAGGAGAATTTTAAATTGGATCTTTAAGAAGTTAGGCCTTCCGTAAATCTGACGATTGTAGGTTGATGTGAGATTAGCTCCTTCCACATTTTCATGGTATGCAGTATTCTGTAGCACTGAGATGTACTCTTGACAGTTTTTCAATATTTAGTCAAATAGGCTTAAGTATTGAAGTACGAGGAACAGGAGACTTAAAAGGGATTCTGATTGAAATGTGAATACCAGATAGAGAATCTATTCCATTTGAAGTTGTAAAATCTTGAAGCTAGAAGAGCCTTGCTGACTTCTGTAGTCTACTACTTAGAAAATACTAATTGGCACAGACTGCATGGATGTTGAAAGTCAAAGATGGACTGTTGATTATTCCTGTTGTATTGCATGATTAGGGATGGGGAATATTCTTAGGCTTATTGGATGCTGAACAGCTAGGCATGAAGCTACAGAAACAAAATTTGATGTGGCTAAAAGTGCTGTCAAAATCATGCATGTTAACTTTGTCTTGGCTATAGTGGAATTGGTGGGAACACCTACAGAAGTCCATGATTTCATGGGGCTGAAAAGGTATTTGTAGATACTATTCATTTCTGGTCTCCTGGAGCAATATGTGGAGACCTTGTTCAGTGGTATGTCAAAGATCTATTTGCAGAATATCCCAAAACTGAAATAGTTCTTGTGTGATGTGATTATTCAATGACCATTCATGTGGCTGCAATTGGTAACTTAGTCTGTTATCTAATTTTGGTTTCCAGGGAGGTAGACTGCTATAAGATAGTCTTTTGGGAAATTTCCAAATCTTGCAGGTTTCCTGTTCCCAAACCACACTGGTACTCACAAGGAGGATTTATTTTTATTTATTTAAAACTGTTTATATACCGGTGTTAGTGTGTACATCACATCGGTTTACATCTTAACAAAATGTTTGGAAAGTACATTTAACAAGGGTACAAAATAGTGGGGAAGGGTGCACGCATAAAGAGGCATAGAAAATAGCGCAACTGGCAAGAGGTTCTTAATATAGGTGACTATTGGTATATATCATGCTAAGTGAAATGAATAATTGTATGCTATTATGTACAAGAGTGCATATAAACATATAGTACAATGGTAGTAGCGAAGGGGTCAGATAATTGAATTAGCGGAGGCAGATAGAAGTAGGGAGAGATGGTTAGTCGGGAAATGCCTGTCTAAACAACCATGTGTTTAGTTTTTTTCTAAATTTGAAATGACAGGATTCGAGACGGAGTGTTGAAGGCAGGGAGTTTGAATGTGAAGGGCCTGCGATCGTGAGAGCACGTTCTCTTGTGGTGGATAGGTGTGCTATTTTTAGGGAGGGCACATGAAGGGTTCCTTTGGTGGTTCTAGTGGGACGATTAGGGTTAGCAGAGGTGAAAGGATGGTCGAGCCAGTTGGAGTGGTGGGAGTAAATGGCTTTATGGGTGATTGTGAGTTTTGTAGAGAATACGAGAAGGTATGGGGAGCCAGTGCAGGTCTTTGAGAATGGGAGTGATATGGTCTGTTCTGCAGACATTTATGATTCTTGCCATGGTGTTTTGGAGCATTTGTAGGGGTCTTATGGTGGAGTAAGGGAGTCCTAAGAAGAGTGAGTTGCAGTAATCCAGTTTTAATGATAGGGTGGTTTGGATTACTGTCCGGAAATCATGGGCATGTAGTAATGGCTTGAGCTTCTTAAGCACATTAAGTTTGAAGAATCCTTCTTCAAGGATAGTGCTGACGTGTTTCTTCAGGTTTAGTTGTCCGTCAAGAAGTACTCCAAGGTCTCTTACACAAGGTTGCGCGGTAGTGAGCTTGAAGGCTGGGTAATTAGCAAAGGATGGTTTAGGGGTGGAGTGGTGCGAAATAAATAGTAATTCGGTTTTTTTTAGTGTTAAGGGCGAGGTGGAGATTGGTAAGAAGAGAGTTGATTGATTTGAGGTAGGTCTCCCAATGAGCTAAGGCATCAGAGATGGATGAGTGGATAGGTATGATTTGAACATCATCTGCATATAGGTAGAATTTTAGTTTGAGATCTGAGAGGAGTTGACAGAGCGGGGTGAGGTAAATATTGAAAAGGGTGGAGGAGAGGGAGGAACCTTGAGGCACTCCATGATGGAGGGGGATAGGGGGTGGATATGGTATTACCTATTTTCACAAAGTATTTTGTTGGATAGGTAAGAGAACCAAAGGAGGGCTAATCCTGAGATGCCGATGTCTTTTAGACAGGTGAGGAGCTGGTTGTGGCATATGGTGTCAAATGCCGCTGAAATGTCTAGTAGGGCAAGGATGTAGCTGTTCCCTTGGTCCATGCCTCTGAGGAGGTGATCGAAAAGTGTGAGAAGGAGGGATTCGGTATTAAAGTGTTTGCGGAAACCAAACTGTGCAGGGTGAAGGATTTTGTGGTCTTCAAGGTAGTCTGTCAGCTGTGTGACAACTCTCCATTATTTTAGCTAAGAATGGGAGGTTTGAGATGGGGCGGAAATTGGCAGGGTCCTTCGGGTCCAGAGAGGGTTTTTTTAAGGAGGGGGTTTAACCATTGCTTATTTTAGTGCGTCTGGGACTATGCCTGTGGAGAGGGAACAGTTTATGATGTCAGATAAAGATTTTGCTATGGAGGTAGGAACAGATAGGAGAGCTTTGGTAGGGATGGTGTCGTGGAGGTGGGAGGTTGGTCTGAGCTTTTTTAGGATAGTTTCAACTTCTTTGGAGGTGAGATCCAGGGAACTTAAGGAAGCGGTGGAAAGGGTGGTCCCTGATGGTGTGGGGGTGCAGGGGGCTGGTGAATCTGGAGAGGAGATTTGTTGTTTTATTGAAAAATTGCGCCAGTTCTTCACATTTGGCATGGGCTTCGGAATCGGGGATCATGTGTGGAGTGGATTTGGTGAGGCTTGATACATAGGAGAAGAGCGCTTTGGGGTTGTACAGGTATTGGTGGATCTTTAAGGAGTAGAAATCCCGTTTGTGTTTAAGTGTGGTGATTCTGTAGGAGTGAAGGGCTGACTTGTAGTTGGAGGTATGCTGAGGGGTGGGGTCCTTGCGCCATATTCACTCTTTTTGTCTTTGCTTATTTTTCATTGTTTTTAGCTCTGAGGTGTACCATGGGTTAGTGTTTGGACTCCGTGTCTAATACATGTTTGGAATGAGGTTAAGGCAGGTAGAGGAGTCCTAGCGTACTAGAACTCAGAACAGAAGATGGAGTCTGAAACTTGGTGCAATAAGTAGAAGCCAGAACTGCACGCGTGCTACTCCCAGAGAAGTTATCTTTCTTTGTAATCTAGCAACTTCCCTCTCAAGCATCATGCAAGGAAGAAAAGGGAGAGGGTGAGCTTGGAGCAGACAAAAGGGTTCATTGGGGAGGAGGGAGGTTGTTGAGGGGCAGTCACTGGGGTGAGGAAGGGACTGGGAGACTCTTCTGTGAGAAGAATGGAGAGGAAGCAAGTGTCTTTGTGTGTGTACCAGATTGGGTGGGATGACAAAGGGGATGCAAGGGGGAGTGGGATTGGATCATGGTAAGGTCACTTACCACACTCATGCCCTCAGTAATTCAGATTCTTTTTCCCGTGAACTCTATTCTGTCCCCAGATTCTGAAACCTCCCTTCTTTCTACCTCTTCCCTCCCTCCCCCCACCCTTTCCAGTCCTTATCTTTTTACCCCATTTCTGGTCCTTTCCTTATTCAAAGTCTTTCCTGTATTGAGATCCCTTTCCTTCCTCAATTAAAAAAAAAAAAAAAAAAAATTGAAAAAATCTATTTTTTTTTACAGTGTAATATAGAAGCTGGAGACATTTTGTCAAAATACTTCAGAATTTTCACTTTTGCCACAGCATCTACCCCTGAGTTAAAGCAGGAGACTAGAGCGCTGTGCCTTACTCTCTACTCTATTGTACGACCTTCCAGAGGGAGAACGGGGGGCAACAGCACAGACAGTACCTAGAGGGCAGCAAAATCCTAAATGCATCGCTGCCACTGGCTGCCACCTATACTCCAAACTTGGGCCCTTCCCCCTACACTCTTAAGCTCCTTCACAAAAAGCTCTGGTGCCCACATGACTAGAGTTTAGGAAAGTGTATATTGCAGGTGATCAGATGATGTGTTTGAAAACGTTTTCTGCTATTGCTTTCCATCACATTCTGGTGTTCCCATCATATGGGAAGAATATATCAAACTTTTCACCTGTTAATCCATGTTAGTAGCCTCAAGAGCTTGCATGCATATTGGTTACTGTGTATTCTACAAATTTCCATGATTTTTGTTTTCTGCAGGTTCGTGCTTTTGGGTAGCAGTTCTCGATGGAAACGTGGTGGGTATAGTGGCAGCGAGAGGCAATGAGGAAGACAATGCCATAGAGCTGCGTCGTATGTCTGTAGACTCGAACTACCGTGGAAAGGGTATAGCCAAAGCCCTGGGTCGCAAAGTCGTGGAATTTGCAATACTCAACAACTACTCTTCTGTTGTCCTTGGCACAACAGCAGTCAAAATGGCAGCCCACAAGCTGTACGAGTCTTTAGGATTCAGGCACATGGGCATCATTGAAAACTACACACTCCCTGGGATGACACGTTCCTTACTGGAGAGCATGTTTTTCCAGCTTCGCTACCACCGCTACCGCTTGCAGCTACGTGAAGAATAAAACATCTATCCCTTTTAAGTTTTCAAAATGTTTTCTGTATTTTTATTTTTTTGATCCCTTCATTTTTAATTTACTTAAGAGCTTGAGTGTACAAAAAAAGGGATTCCTACTGACATGCTATAAGATGGCGGTGCTGATGCTGGGAGTACTATTACACTCCTTATGCATACAGTGTTAGATCTGGCCCACTGCAGTGGTTCAGCTTTACCCAGGTAACTACATAAGCACAGGAACTTGAATATGTAAAAGTACAGTAAAACTGGTCTCATGTAAATAGTATTTTCAAGTGTAAAACTTGATATTCACATGAGTTTAAAGGTATTACTTGAATTAATTTCTCTATTTCTTGCACCAGTGAGTAGAATAATCATTAATCTCCTGTAAATTACTGGTTTAGTTTCTTTTTTTTGTTTGTTTTTCATTTTCAAAGAAAATGTGAAATGCTTGCTACAATGCATGAAGAGGAAGTGTTTGCTCGCACGCAAACACAGCACTGCCAACAAGGTACTAATCTTTGCACTTTTTTGGATGTGCCTCATTCTGCCAAATGTCTGAAAGAATCTTGGTGCATCCAGTTCCCATGACGTCATTGTTATGTAAGCCAGCAAATAGACTCAAACCATTTGAACTCTGAGCCCATTTGTAGTATATTGTAAAAGAAAACCACTTGTAAATATCTTCTGCTGTTTTTACCCATGCGTTGCCTGCAGTCCTGGGCAAGACTTGCACGTTGACATTTCTTCTTGCTGTGTTCCCCCCCCCCCCACACTCCTGGCTTGTGCTGAATGATATTGAAGTATAATGGAAGCTGCAGTTCCTATGGCAACATATTTGCACATTGTGAACACCAAATCTAAATGCTTCAGAGAAGCAGTGTGTGACTGATAATTGTATTGGGGGGGAAAGCAGCATACATTATCTTAACTTGCCTGTTGGATAAATGTAGATGGCCTTACTGTAGCCATTCATGAAAGGTAATTAATTGCTTTAAAGATCTCCAGTTTTGTGAATTGTACGTATGCACAAAAAAGCAATGCAAAGCAGATTCGGCATGTCTGTACCAAGTATATATGTGCAGTGCCTGCCAAACAGTAAAAACAAGTGCACCTGCTTCTAGCCTGAAATATGAAGTTTTTATAGGTTACTTAAACAATAGCAAGTTTGCATGAATTTTAATCTGTGAAAATTCAGTAGGATTTACTTTGAGACATGTATTAATATATAAACATATCTGAATGGAGTCTATTTGGACATTAGGATTCAGGTTCCTTAAATTTTAAAGGAAAACTGTCATGTAGCTTAGTCCATGTAGCTGAAATTTCTGCAAAACGTGCTACTATTCAGTAAGGTGTTCGTGGAAAATTTCTTTGCTTATAGGGTTAGGATAAATTGATTTATGCTCGGTATTAATACTTGCATAACACTATTATACACAGTTGTAAAGAAGTCGCAAAATTATAAAGTCTTGCTCTGAAGAACAAACAAGCAGAGAGCGGCTTGCTCAAGAATGCTGGCTAAGGTTTAAAACTTAAGCCCTTCAGGTAGCCTAGCCCTGACCACTAGGCTACAGTCTGTGTACTTCTGACAACCTTAGTATTCACCTCTTGCCGAGAAATTTCATGCTAACAAATAAGGTGAGCATCAGTGATACCTTGCTGCAAGTTTAGCTATAAACATTGGGGTTAAACAATATGTCTACAGGACTTTGCATCAAAAATAAAAAGTTAATGTTATGAATCTCGAATTAGACTGAGATTATGCACTCTGTACTGAGTTCATCAGTTGATGATTAGCACAGTTAGTAGCATTGCATAGTACCCTATGTACTAGAGACTTGATTTTGACACATTCTTGAGATTCCAACTTCCCAAGCTAGCAGAAGCTGTGAACCTATCACCAGGGGTTTAAGGTAAGTTATAAGCGTACTTTGTAAGCAATAGCTGTAGCTTGTGCTTTAAGAACAGCATTATAACTGGTAAGGAGGGAATACAGTTTAGTGTGTGAGAGGACTGAGTAACCAGGTGCATGAAAATTGCCTGCTGTTCAGATCTAGTCACCACTTATCATTCACTTGGTTTTGGGAGTGTGTTTTTTTTTTATTTTCACTTTCCTAGCATGTAGACGGATAGACTCAGGACCAGTGGGTTATGCTCCCCTGCCAGGAGATGGAGAAAGAGCAAGCTGCCAGAATTCTCAGTTTCCAGCAGATGAACATGCATCTCCCTATGGGGATTGCTTCAGATTTGGAAAGAGAATTTTAGAAAAGAAATACAAAAAGCTCTGCTCTCCTGCTGTGATACCAGATGGTCCCTCCCCCAGTTGAGAAATCGAGCTGATTTCCGTGGTACCTCAGATTTACCTTGGTCCGGTAACTGGTTTATGCCAGTGTGGACTTAGCTGATTGTACAGCTTAAAGGCAGCGGGTGCAGGAAGCAGAGCACAGCGGTGACAGCAGGTGCCCTCCTCCTCTGCAGCCAGACTCTGTCTCTGTACTCAGCCAGGTAAGGCTGAGCTCCGGTAAAGTTTTTATTTTCTTTGTTTAAAGTTCAGGCAGAGACACTGCAGAGGGGTTTGCAGGATTTCCTCTGATCTGTTCTCAGCACGCTGTCCCGACATTTGTTCCTACTTGCGTGGGGGTTAGGGGAACTGGGCAGCCTGGCGGGTTGAGCAGCCCAGGTGGGCTAGGCCCTGCAGCTAGGATTTTCCCTGCGTACCACATGGTAGACCACAGAAGCATTTTCGTGCACTTAGGGGGCACTCAAGCACACACATCAGGACATCTGTGTGTGCAATGCGTCCGGCTCTGTGTACATGTGTGCTCCATCTTGGGCGCATCCTTTGGGTGCACATTTTTAAGTATCGGTGTTTCGCCCAGATATTGGCGCACACCTTGTGCATGTGCTTTTTTACAGTGCCTGCACTTGAGCATCTAACTTTTGTGCACTTGAACTTTTCAGCGTGAGCTAGCTGGACACACATTCTCCATTAGGTGTGCGCTAATGGTGCTGGTGAACAAGAAACCAAAGCAACTTTTTCTGTTGCCTGTCATATTTGGGCGTCTCAACCTGGAGAGACCTCTAACATATCAGTACTGCTTAGAGGCTCAGGGTAACTTGTATTCCTCTGACTTTGCTAAGCCTGGTTCCTCCAAGCCTGATAGTCTAGCTAAGGATTTGTCTGGAGGTACACTGGACCTTGGAACTCTGTAAACTGGTTCCGGGAGATGGCAACTCAGTGGGCCCCGCTCCAGTACCTTCTGGTTTTGGCCTGGATTCTTCTACTCTTTGTGTAGTGGCTTTTTATTCCCCCCCCCCCCCAAGGATTGCAATCCTTTCTTCAGGCACTCTCCTCAACTTCGACCAATCCTGTCAGGTTGGCTCCACAGCCGGTGGCCTATCCCTCTTCCAGTCTTCAGTTTGAGCACTGAAGCACGCCTTCGTTAGCTGTGGGTATCCCATACAGGAACCCGAATGGCACCAATGAGACAGATCTGACATCCTGGAAGAGGGGGAAATATCTCTGGGATTGGAACCATATAGGACCATGTTGCAGTTTGTTCTTAGAGATGAACTGCTGGTCTGTTTTCCCAAACCTTGAAGATTTGTATGTACCTGGAACAGATTCCGTGGCTGAGCCAAATAATTCTATTTTGGTTTCCTTGGGTAATGCCTCTTGTTTTTTTCCCTCTTATGGAAGGCATTCAAGAATTTGATCTTGAATGGGACGCTCTGGAGGCAATTCAGAGGTGGTCTGTTTTTTGGAAGGTCTGTACCCTCTGGATCTGGCGGTGAGGGAGCATTTGTGTTTTCTGAAAGTGGATGCACTTGTCTTTGCCGTCTAAGTGGATGACTATCCCCATGGAGGGAGGAATGGTCTTGAAGGATGTGCATGATAGGAGGATTGAGGCCATCCTTATGCAACTTTTGAAGCAGTGGAGATGTCTACAGATAGCTTTCTGTTGCACTCTAGTGGCTTGCTCTTGTCTGCTCCTTTCATAGGAAGCTGATTCTGGAGTGAATTCCAGAGCAGATATGGAACCTGCCACCACCTTTTTTAGCTGATGCAAGCTGCAATTTGGTCCATACCTCCACTAGAAGAGTGGTTTCCGTGGTACCAGCCAGATATCAGCTATGTTTGCAAAACTGGTCAGCCAATGCAACTTCTAAAGGCTCGCTCTTGTTTTGAAAGCAAGTTGGAAAAACTGACCAGTTGGGTGAATCTCCAGTTCCTTGCTTGCCGGAGGATAAGAACCAGTTGCAACACCCTTTTGGTATGAGGAGTCTTCTCTGGGATTCCAAGCAGTTTCATCCCTATAGAGGGTCGACCTTTCAGAGGACTCTGCCTTTTGGTAGGTCTGACCTTTCGTCCCAGGCAGTCCAGGCAAGGAGTGGGCTCGGGTAGTGGATACACCCAAGCATACCAATGAAGGTTTGCCGATGACCCACCTTCAGGAGCAAGAGATAGGGAGATTATCAGAGGTGGATCGAGATCACATCGGATCAGTGGGTCCTGGAGGTGATTTAAGAAGGATATGCAATCTAATTTCAGTGTTCCTCAGGACGTGTTCACGGTGTCTCCTTGCCACTCCCCACAGAACAAGCAGGCAGTGGAATCTGTTAAGGTTCCTCGGTCTAAAGGCTGTGGTCCCAGTGCCCCATCTCAAAGTATAAGGCGATATTCCATTAATTTTGTTGTGCCCAAGAAGGAGGGTGTATTTCATCCTATCCTGGATCTCAAGGGAGTTAATTGTCATTTATGGATGACTCATTTTCGCATGGAAAACTTACGTTCCGTGATACTAGCCATGTAGGTAGGGGAATTTGGTGCTCCAAACGGATGGGAATATGAAGGTAGGCCTTGGACATATCCAGGGATGTCTGTTTTCTATGTTTTGTGGTGTTGGGGACCATTATCAGTTTTGAGCACTGCCCTTTGGTCTAGCTACTGCTCCCAGAACTTTTTCCAAAGTTATGGTGGTAGTGGCAGAGTTGAGAAGATGGAATCCTGGTACCCCCATATTTGGACGACTGGCTGATTTGAACCAAGTCACTGGAAGAGAACCACCTGGTGAACCGCAAGGTGATCTTCTTGTTGCAGGAGTGTGGGTGTTGAACCTGGCCAAGAGCAGTCTTTAGCCTTCTCTATCGTTACAATATCAGGGTGTTCTATTGGACACAAGACTGTTTTCCTGCCAGTCATTCGAATTCAGAAGTTGTCACAGGTGTCTTTTGGTAAACAGTGTGGTTCTATCTACAGTTTGGCAGTAATCTTGGAAGTGGTACCGTGGGTGAGGGCGTATGAGTCCTCTTCTGCGCTCCCTTCTATCTCGTTGGAACCCGCAGTCTCAGAACTGTTCAGTTCCACTTGCCGATTGGAAACTTGCTCTTAATTCCAGTGCTGGTTGCAGAAGGATCATTTAAGAAAGGGGGTTTCCGTGACCTCGCCAAGCTGGCTGATTCTCTTGACAGATGCAAGTTTCCAGGGTTGGGGAGCTGATGGCACAGGGGCACTGGAATGCCGAAGTGTCCATCTGATGTAGGCCATCGTTGCATTATCTGACCTTATTCGGACTGCTTGCCCCTGCTGAACTGCAAGCATGCCAACCAGACTTGCAGGTGACTTGATACTCCATTCAGCAGGGAGGAACCAAGAGCCAGCAAGAGTTGCAGGAAATAGACCAATTTATGCAATGGGCAGAAGGACATCTCCAGGTGATCTTGGCCCCTCACATTGCAGAAATAGACAACATATGAGCAGATTTTTCTCAGCAGGGAGAGTCTGGACCCAAGAGAATGGGTGTTGTCAGATGAGGTGCTTCAGCAGATAGTGGATCACTGGGGCCTTCCATTCCTAGACCTGCTGGCAACGTCTTGCAATGCAAAGATTTATCAGTTCTTCAGTCGCAGGAGATCCATAGTCCCTGGATATTGATGATCTCGTACAGGTCTGGCCAGAAGACAAGCTGCTTTATGCCTTTTCCCCTATGGCCCATGTTGGGCAGAATAGTTTGCAGGATGGAAGGCCACACGGGACTGGTGGCCTTGGATTGACTCAGGTGACCGTGGTATGCAGATCTATGAAGACCCCTGGTGTACCCCCCCTTTCATATTCCACCGCACCAGAATCTGTTGCAGCAGGGACTGGTTCTTCATGAGGATCAGACTCTGTTCTGTCTTACGGTTTGGCCTTTAAGAGGGCTTGCCTGTTGAAGCATGGATCTTCTGCAGTGATTGCCACATTGCTCTGTGCTCAAAAGTTCTCCAATTCCTTAGCCTATGTAAGGTTTGGAGAGTGTTTAAGGCCTGGTGTGAGGATTGTGGTGGTCTTCCTTGTTTAGTTAAAATTCTGCTTATTTTGGAGTTTCTATAGCATAGGTTAGATAAAGGCTTGGACCTTAATTCTTTGAAGGTGCAGGTTTTGCGGCTCTTGTCTGTTTCCAGGGCTAGGTGAATGGTGACGCCTTGTCTCATCCTGATGTGGCCCATTTTCTGAAGGGAATGAAGTATCTTCGACCTCCCTTGAGGTTACCAGATCCATTATGGAGTCTTAACCTGGTACTGGATTTCTTGGCAGGCCCTATGTTTCGAACACTGCATAAACTTTATTTGCAGTTGTTGACTTTGAAGATGATATTCCTGGTGGCGATATGTTCTGTCAAATTTCCGAGCTGCAGGCCTTGTCTTGCTGGGAGCCATTCCTTCGGGGGAAACCAGGGAGCAATACAACACACTGTTCCCTCCTTTTTTTTTTTAAGGTGGTTTCAGATTTTCACTTAAATCAGTCCATTTGTTTGCCGTCCTTGGATAAGGACAGGGATGCAGAGTATCGCCTATTGCGTCCCTTGGATGTCAGACATGTCGTACAGTATCTGGAGTTTCCGAAAGACAGATCACCTGTTTTTTGTCTTTCATGGTGGGAGGAAGCAGGGCGAACCAGCTTTGCAGGCTACTGTGGCTCGCTGGATTAAGGAGGTAGTCATGGCCACATATGTGGATGCTGAAAAGCCATTGCCTACTCCAGCTAAGGCTCATTCCACTAGGGCTCAGGCAGCATCATGAACAGAGGTTAGATTGTTTCCTGTCAACATTTTCAGAGCTGTGATGTGGTCTTCCTTACACTTTTTCCAGGTTCTATTTCTAGATGTGCAGGCCTGGGAGGATGCATCCTTTGCACATGCAATGTTGACTGGACAGTGGGCAGCCTTCCACCCTACTCAGGACCAGTGGGATGTACCAAAGGTACTTCTGAGTCCATCTGTCTACACGCTAAGAAATGGAGAAATTTACACTTAGCAGATAATTTTTGTTTTTCCTTAGTGTAGACAGATGGACTCTGCTTCCCACCCTCTGCTGCCAAATGATTGTCAATGGTCCTCCTCCTGTGGGGCTCTGGACCCCAGGGGATTACTGGTAAGTGTTCATCCACTTCCCCTAGCTTGGGGTACATTCATTCTTATGAGTTCAGTGTTGGTTGAGTACAGAAATGGTTGACTGTTTTTTTTAAACAAGTTTTTCTAGTCTGTCCATAGTTGCTTTTGAAGAGAATACTGGCAGGCTGAGGTCACTGCAGGGATGTGTGTGTATACACACATCCCTGCTTGCTCAGTCTATCTGGCAGGGAAGCATAACCCACTAGCCTCAAGTCTATCTGTCTACACTAAGGAAAATGAAGCTATCAGGTAAGTACCCTTGTTCTCCTCCAGCAGTATTGGAGAGATTACTATAAAGACCATGCCTGTATGCCTTAGTCTTTTCTCTAGAACTCTGGATAACTGCAGACAAGAAACCTTTGTACCCACTGACATGTCTTTTGAATGTCTTACCATGCTTGTACATTTCTGCCAGTGCTGACCTATCCAGCTCATCTTCATCGCAGTGACAGAATCTACCTGCTTCATATGGTGAATAAAATGCTCTAGCATTTTCTTTCACGAACAGGTCAGCCTGATGTAATATTTAGATAGTGCCACTGGTATACAAAGAACTGCATAAGATTACCTATTTCTAAAAGGTATCAAATTTGCATAGAGGTTTGGAATGAAAACACTAACATTTGTGCACTGTACTGTATTTAAAAAAATATATCTGTATCAGTTGGTAGTTTTACTGAAGAAGTCTCAAGTTTTTGTGTTGGTTTTTTTAAACTGCATCCCTGCTTTCCCTTGGAACCTTGAGGAGCTGCTTTGATTGGAAGGGCCAGAATTTATGTAATGTGCACAATATAAATATGGCCATTGATATGAAACAGAAGTCTGTGTAATATGCAACTTGTGACTCTTTAATCTTGCTGAGCTGACTTAAAAGTATGCACAAAAATTACAAGCAAATGCAGATTAAAGAATGACAGGCATACAATAAAATTGTGTTTCTTCATTTGTTTTGAAATGCTGCATGGTAGGTAAAGGGCCTGACTTCTGTGACTTCTAGGATGTCAAAATAGTGAATAGAGGGATGGAACATGAACCCAGGTCTGCAGTAGTATGCTGTTATCACTATATTGCACTGCACTATTAATGCCTGTTATGTGGAGGAGGCACTAAGGTATGCATCTCATACTGAAGGCTGTAGGTACCCATAGGTTTTTTTTATATAGCATACAGAAATGGATAGCAATTTCGTTCCACTTTCACTTATGGATGATGAAATTAGATAAGGGAGATGTAAGCAACATGAGTTTTTGTGCCTTTAAGTTTTAATTGTTGCTATGTTATCACTGCACTAGACCCTGAAGAATGAAGTTTCATATCTTAAGAAATGAAGTTGAATTCACTTAATTTTTAGTGGGATTTTGCATTCAAGAATGTTGCATACTAACATTTAATTCCTGTGCCTTTTTAATCTGCCTCATTCATATTGATTGATTATAAACCAAAACTGGTGCAAATGCCCTTAGTCTCGCACAAGTAAAGAACCATTTTGTCAGCTAGCTGAAAACTGGCTTAAAGCACACCTTGAATTGACCAAAGCATTTGAGTTTAGAACAAGATGTGCTTGTACTAATGGTAAGCTTGTACCCATAATGGTGATATAGTGTACATAACCTGACTTAATCAGTAGGTTTGCATTTCAGTAAAGGTCTGGATAACCTTGTTCCTTCCTTCAGTTTTGAAGGAACTTAAATGCTTGCTCTTAAAGATTCATGGCTATGCAGAAATTTTTCTTGCATTTTATATAATAGCAAATGCAATAAGATCCGTTTTTATTTAGGGAATGTAGAAATGAACTTTTCTAAAGAGTGTTTCATAGAAATTAAAATAGGCATTTACAGAACTTGTCATTTCTGAAAATCCATGTTCATTCATGGCAGTTTATGAAAATGTATTATATATATAAAGGTCATATTTTGTAGCGCTTTACCACTTTTTTGAATTGTAGTGATCACAAGCCCAGTGTTGCCTGCTGTAGCATCCCCTTAACTTCCAGACATTACACTAATTCAACTTCAGGAAGACCTAGTTTGTAGGGATCTCAAGAAAATAGTGTACAGAACTCAAACTTATCATAAGGTAATGGAAAAACTATGCCAAATCATATGGCATTTATTCTAAGAGGTGGCTTTTCCCTACCAATACTTTCCCTTTTTCCTTCAGTAGCTTCAATACATATTTACATTAAATCTCAGGAAATTTTTTAAATGTTTTCTAATAAGTCATTGTCTTAGCTGTACACCTAACAGGATTGCTAGTCTTCAAAGTACCTTTTCTAATGTAATAGCTTGTGTATGTTATCTTGTATACTGCATCCTTATGAGCAATTCCCCAAATTCTTAGAATATTGAGATTGTCAAGTCAGAACTGAGTTTTAGACTTTGTGTATTGTACTTCATAAAAACAAATGCTGCCTGATTTAAAACCCCTCCATGTCTAGGTCATGTCACTGACTTGATAAAAAATCAAAACCCTTTTAATTTTGGTTTGCATACGAACTCATGCAAATCATCGCTGTTGCAAAAGGCTGGCTATGTATGGGGAGGCCAGCATTCAGACCCATATGGAGTGTTTGCGGGTGTTTGCTAGCCAGTCTTTTAAAGGAAACTTCCCAGGAGATTTTGTGCAGGATACCTTTGCAATTCTGTGGCGTTAAACTTCCATGTATGCATATCTCCCTCTGATGCCACAAACAATTCTCAAAACTTCGAAGCGCGGGTGAAACGGATAGCCCCCATGTTGGCCAAAGCAAGCATGGTTCCTGTGGCTGCAGATTAACATGCCCGCCAGGCCTTCTAAATCAATTCAAGGGAATAATGATGCATCCCATCTTCAAACTCTAGCTCTGACGGCATGGCTACTGTGCTCATTGTCTATATAAGCATGAACCTACCATGCAAAGTGGTAGTTCTATCAGCATCCAGAAAGCCCGTGATCCAAAAAATCTTATGCCTGTAAATGGAAGATGTTCTCAGAATGTTGTGCTCCAAACAAGAAAAATGTTTGGAAAGGTTTTTGTCTTGTATATTTTTTTTTTTTGCTGGTTTTTTGTGTTTTGTTTTGTTTTTTAAATCCCTTGGGAAAACTGCCCTCAATAGATTCAGGTAGGATAGTTTAAAGCCCCCTAAATATCATAACCAAGTCGGATGATACTGTTTATAAAAAAAAAAAGTCAAACCTTAATTCTGACAGTCACTTTCCGTTAAGGTGTACATTCTTCATTTCTGATTAGGGAGGTCTTTTGAACCATTTTTTGTGATTTTTGTAGGATATTTTCATCACCAAAACTAATCTTTCTTTTTTGGTGACTTTTGCAGTAAAAGTTTCTGTATACAGTTCCTCAGGTTATAATTGACCTCCCTTCTTTCTCCCAAAAGTGAAAAAAAAAAAAAAAAAGCCTGGGCCAGTTGAGTGGAAGACTTGGGATTCTCAGGTCTAGCTTTTGTTCCAAGGTGATTGGGGGATGCTGCAAATGGAGGGATTTTCAGTCACTTGTCAATGGTGATGCCTACTGGCTGGAACAAGCATGCACACAACCAGGTTTTGTCAGGGAATCATGGTCTATGGCTTCCAGCCAAGGACCATCGCACTGCAGTGATTGGGCAAGGGAAAGTGTTAAAATAGTGGCAAATGAAGGGTTGGTTTTCCTATCTAGGGTATGGTTCCATTGCTCAAGAGGTCATTTCTGATTAAAATGGAAGCCAGAGCAGCAGGAGGAAAAACTTACATGTTGAAATGGATTTTGCTATTTTTTTTTTTGTGTGCACTCAATGCCTTTTGAAGTCCAAATTACTCCATTTGCTCTATGGTTTTTCTGTCAGAAGACATCAGGTGGACCAAGCATATAAGCAATTGTTAATGTTTGCACTGAAGCAAAAGCACCTATTAGGATACACATGTGCAGCTGTCTGCTTGTCCATCTATGGCTTTGTATCAGGGAGGGTATGGCTGAAACTTTAGTTTGTGAGACTTGCCTCATAGTTGTAGTACAAAATGTGCCTACTTTGTTATGCTACCAGTGAAGGTTTCAGCCTCAGAATATCTTCCCTTTTGTCCCTGGTAGGGGGAAAATTGATAGCAAAGCCAAGACCATTTGACGTTTCTGGAGCCTTACTAACACAGGAACATGATGCCTATGAATGCAAAATTAGTGGGTTGGGTTTTAATTCTTTTTAGTTTTGCTAGAGTTGCTTAACAGGGGCATAGCCATTAACCATGGTTAAGATTGAGCAAACACAATTGACCTTATCCTGCTGTCCCTTAACCTTTCTAGCTCAGAGGACTGGAGAGGAAGCCCTCTGATCTTTCCTCATTTTGTCATGCCATTTCATTCCATTGACAAATCTGCAGCACTTTTTTTTAATGGGGATTTTTAGGATGGCAGGGGATTGAATGGTATTGATTTTTGTTTTTCTGGTATTTTTTTTTTTCTTTGTCAGGATATCCAATTTGAATGAAGAGATGGATTAACTTGAGGGTCTCAATGTGAGACAAAACCAGGCAAGGGCTTTTTAAAAATGTAAACTCCCCTTCCCCAAGTCTTTACTATTCTGATCCTGACCTACAACTGCCAGAAGAGTTAAATCTGTGCCTTGCAGCTTCTTGCTTCTAGAGCTTGCACATTCCTGTGCGCTGCACTTAGCTCGTCTGAAGTCCCATTTCCTCAGGAAGAGGTTTCACAAGTCTTCTGGGCTTCATTCCCACTGTCCTGATCTCCCATCACCAGGCTGCCTGATGCATTCTCTGTCACCAACTGATAGGGCCTGATAGTCTACTGTTCTTTCCCTCCACATACATGGTGTGATCCATACTCTTTCTAGTGCAGTCTTTTTCTCTCAATTTTTTCTTTAAAGTTGATGAAAATCTGTTTTGACTAGTCTTAGGAAAGCCAACCCTGATCTGGCGGTCTATTTATCAAGGTGCAACTCTTAACTTAGATTTACCACAGCTCCCATTATTTGCAGTGGGGCCTAGCTTATTAACATGTGCTAATGTGCATCACATGGTAACTAACCCCTTTGGAGACCAGCTTCATTCAGTAAAGCAATGAGAGGATTTGGGTTTGATCAGTCCTTTTGCAGTTGTAGATGGTTTTAAATCTTGGTAAATCTATAGGGATTTTATCTACTAGTATTCATAACTAGTACCTAAATCAAAGTGTACATGGGAGGTACATTTTTAAAGGCTTATTCAGGAACATGGGGGGATATGAGTGGAATGGCTGAATCTATTCAAGTGGATTTTCAATAGACTAAAGTACCTGTATACTTTTACCTGCAACAAATCAGTACTCCCGGGAGTATAATTTTGGTAATGGGAGAACTGTGACTGCATGTGTGCACAATATGCAGGTAAAGTGCATAATCCTACTCTCATTTCAGTTGATTTAAAAGTACACACACTGCAGAGTTTGCAAACATGGGGGTTATAAAAGTAGCAATCAATTTGCATATGAAGATAAGGTTGGTTTGTGTGGGCTGAAGTGCATGCATAGTTTAAGCAGTTTGTTGAACTGTAACCATTTATTTAAAATGATAAAAGTACGGTGCCAGTCTGGCTGTTCAATGTAAAATAGTTACATGGAGGACCTTGGGTTTGATGGCCAAGCATCTGCTTTCTGGGCTGACTGTCAGTTCGGTGGGCTTGCTGTATGTTGCTGAGAATGGTGTATGAAATGTAAAAAGATGGGTTGTTTTTTTTTTTTTTTTTTACATTCTCATTGACCTTGTTGCTCTTAGCAACAAATTCATCTTAGTTTTCTCCTTCCATAACTTCTACTTAAGTCATCTCATTTTTCATTTCAGTTTTTTCTTCTCTGTTCTTTGGTCTCCATGTCTCACCATTATTTTCCTTCCTGTTTGCTTTTTTTCTCACTCCCTTTCATCCCACATCTAATTCTTCCCACTTACTTCTTCTGCCTCTTTCCTGTTTCTGTACATCCCCCATCTTCTGTCCCTACTACCTCTCTTCCTGCCTGAGATCTCTGGCTGTCGTTAACAATCCTGTCCACACTCCACATCTCTGGGTCGCTTCCAGTGACTCTCTTTACTTTTTGGCCCATAGTAGGAAGGAACTGCTAATAGCTTCTCAAGCTCAGAGGCTGTGTTTTGCACCTTCTTATCCACAAGCTCTGCCTCATTTTTGCTTCCAGATAATTGATCTACACTTGGTCCTCTGGTTCTTTTTCTCATCCTTCAGCAATTCAGAGAGCTTGAATCTCCTCTTTGCATGGTTGAGAGAGGGCTAGTTTATGGCTGCACATCTTGTTGAAAATAATGAAGTATTTATATGCTGGAAGCGCTCACAAATGCTAATGGTACTGTTTTATTTAGAAATACAGAAAGTGTATGCCACAGCTACACATACTACCTCTCTCCAGCCACTCCTGATGTGTCCTTTGCCATCCTTCGGACTTAGGCGATTCCTTGAGTCCGGTGTCTGAGTCATCTAAATAATAAATGGTGATACTTGTACATATTCCAGTACATCGCTGTATGAAAATTTTGTGGCTTTGTAGCTGTATCTGTTTTTTTAAATGGATACTCAAAACAAAATATATCCAAATTTAAATTAAGCTAAAAGGATGCAGCTGGGAGAAATAGGAGCTGGAATGGTGTCCCTTTCAGCCTTTACAAGAGATCTTTTTTCCCCTCAGATTTTACTGTTCTGAAGCTTGGTAAGCACTACATTTGAAGCAATAAAATAGTATTTTAATTGTTAAATTCTAAATACTATGCAGTTGTGGTTTCTGAAATGTCCAACTTTTACATGTTACGGTATCAAAGTTCCACTGCAGGCCATCCAGAAACAAGATGCAAGTTGACGTAGCCTTAAGAATAGTAGGATGCTATCAATTTGAGTTTTCAGAAAACAAATTGGGGTAGGAGAAGCCTTTTCAGAGACCTTTTTCCCTATTTGTATGAAACAGGAAATCTCTTTTGAACAGGATCCATAGAATAAATATAATTGTATAATCTTATTACAACAAATGGTCAGTTATAGAGCCTGTATTGAAGCATCCATGTTTATGGTTTCCTTTTACTAATTTCAGTTTTCACACATTGAATTGTCTAACAGTACTGGTCTGTTTAGTTCTAAGCACTTCTCTACCTACACAATTTCATTAGTGGGGTTTTTTGTAAATGCTGTAGTTGAAGGTCAGAAAAAAATGTTTAGGCTGCTTTGTACATATTTATAGAAAAACAGTTTGGCATGCATAGCTTATGTTAAACCCAAGGTCAGTTTAAGAGGGCCACCAATTATCAGAACTGTGGCATTCAGACTCTTGGTAAACCTACAATCTGTTCCTTTTCTTAATAAACAGAAAATCACCATGCACATTCTCTGCTCACTATATTTCTGTTTGGACCAGATTGTATGCATTCAGTTTTTTTACTTCAAAAGTGTGTTAAACAGCAATAATAGCTAACTTTTTAGTGAACTGCTAAGCAGGAAAATTTCCTTAGGGGAAGCAGCTGTGAAAACTTGGCCAATGAGCACTGTTAGTGGATAGATGAGAACTTCAGCGCTTGGCTTTCACCTCTGGAACTTTAATTCTCTCACACTTAAAGGTTTGCAAATAGCAACTCTTGTATTTAAGCCTTTTAAATATTCAACAAACACAATTGGCACAAGCTATAGCATTTTACATTTTTGGACAAAAGTGCAAAAAAAGCCTTTGCAAATCTGTTTTCTTACACAAACTTCAAATATGCAAAAGATGTGCTAAGTATTTAATTTTCTGTGAGTTTAGAAGTGAAGAGCCACCAGTATTTTCCATGCCAAAGTAATGTGCTAATCTTAAATTTAATACTTGTAGACAAAACCCGCCATGCTTTTGACTGACACTTTTACTTGTGTGAAAGAGTTCACAATTATGTAAGTAAATGGACATTTGCAGGGTTTTTTGTACCGTTGGTTTGTAGTCTTTGGTGTCAGGTACAATTGTCAGGTAGAATTTGAGCAAAATGCCCTGGAGTTCATATGAGACCATTGCCTCTTGGTTGAGACTATTCTGATTACTGCAAGTGTACTTATTTATGGATAGACCAGGCAATTTTGTAGCTTCATTTAATGCCAAAAGCTATTAGTCTACATTCAAAACTTTGTAACATGTATTATCCATATAAACGGAGTTTCATGAGTTAATAGATTTGATTCTGGGTTTTCCAGCATGTAAAAACCCTCTATCTGGATAATTCATGCCAGAATTGAAGGTGCAAATTTTTGTTCTATACAGGTTCTCTTAGGTACAGAATTAAAATCTTGAGCAAATAGGGCTAATTCATCTTTAAAGGCACAAATTTTCTTAAAACAAGAGTGCACAAAGCAAATGCTTTATGGCTTATTCTTCATGGCACCAGACATTTATACAAATGATCAAGCACTGTTCAGGATTGTCTATACTGCTGTACATATACAACGATTGTGAATGTAACAGTTACCATGTATTGAACTGTTAAATATGCACATTATACCTCATTTGATTGAACAGTAAATATAACTGCATACTGGTGACTGACTGGTCCCACTAGTGAAATGGGCCCTTGACATAAGTGATTTGTTACATGGTTTTCTTGGTTTGGAGTCGTCCTAGTCTCTATTGGCCCCCCTCTTAAATCAATGCCTGGGAACAGATGAATGAAGTAAATTTTGTTTTACATACTTAAATTCTATTCCTGATGGCCGCTGTAACTGTGAATATTAATCTGACCTGTGATTTGGTGGAATTTTATTTGCATTTTCTTTTTATAAGCTATTAAACCATTGTAACATGAAAGCTACTGCTGTAAATGTATGAATACAAAATAAAAAGGAGCTTGTTGCTTTTTCCATAAACGGTTGTGTATTAATGACTAACAGTCTAGAAACTTTATAAAAGTATATTGATCCAAAAACTGAATCTAATGAATCATGTAAATTAAATATTTTCCCTTTGATCCTTCCCAGGTACAGCTTATGATCAAATTGAATCCTACAAAAGCCCTGAGTAAATCTGTTAATAGCAATTTTTATGTATAGATTTTCAAAATACAAATTAAAGTGGGGCTGCTGGTCTTCTCTGTATCTTTTTAATGCTGTACCTTTTTTAGTTCTTTCCATTTCTGTCATAAATTCACAAGTACACTGATAAACAGTCTGCTATAGGTAAACATAAGCATATAAGAACTGCTATACTGCATCAGGCCAAGGATCCATCAAGCACATTTTTACAGGCTAGGCCACCATTTGAAACACATTTTTTTCCAAGTTTCACAATTGTCTCTCTGACAGTAAGGAATTCTGAAAATCAGAGGGAGATCTTTCTCATGGTCTTATTCATGTCAGTATAACATGCGAGTGATTCTGAGCTGTAGAGAAGAATTGAATAACTTGGTTCGGGAATGTTGGAGACAGTGGAACTCTCTGGAGCATCCAGCTGGTTCTAGTGTTCCACTCTAGCCAAAGCCTGCACTTTATAGTAAATAAAGGATGATCAGAGCTATAATTATAAATATATTCCTGCACATTTGAATATAGACTGTAGTTTAATATTTGTAGTTACAATATAAATGCTGTTCAGATTTACCACATTCATTTAGGCAAAATCTTTTTATCTGGTTTTACAGATAAATATCTATTTAGTATATATCATACACCTCAGTGGTCTCCAACCCTGTGCTGAGGGCCCACTAGCCAGTCGTTTTCAGGATAGGCATGAGAGAAAATGTGCATCCTGAAAACGACTGGCTGGTGGGGCCTCGGGACAGGGTTGGGAACCACTTATAGCTCATCTAAGGAGGTATTGTTTGTATTTTTCACTATAGAAAAAGCAGTTTATTTTTACAGTAATCTCTGCCTGTTGGCCTCTACCCACTGTAGCATGGTTTTAGACTTTTTTTTTCTAATTTTACAAATTTACACATGTTCCTAAACCAGCTGCTGTAACCTTCCTTAAGGTTTGTTCAAACTAACCCTCTGCTGTAGTTGTATGAACACACAGGCTTGTAAAAGTGCAGTATTTCTTGAAAGCAAAACAGGATAATGGTGAGGATTACAAAAATTAAAAATGTGTGTAATATAAATGATCCATGACATCTATCACAACTGCATTTTGGTTATTACAATACTTGTCACATAAGGAAAAAATCCTTACACCTGAGCTTCCTAAACTGTGCCTCAGGACCCCAAATGGGGTCACAAATACCTCAAAGGGCAGTCTTCTCCAGCCAGCAGCAGTAGTGGAAATCAGCATGGGATCTTTGAGCTAGCAGGCGCTCTCAGGTCCTGCAATGGTCCTGCCCTCGCTTGAGCTTCCATGTTAACAGGAAGCTGTGTGTGAGGAGGGACTGGGGCCACTGCAGGACCTGTGAGTGTTTACTGGCTCACAGATCCTGTGCTAACTTTCATTACTAAAGCTGCTGCCAGTTGCAGTTCAACATCAGGCATTGGACCAGCCATTGGGGCAGAGTCTGTGCAGATTGTTACTTCTTTATCCTCTCCCATCACTGAACTTACGTAAGAGAAAAATGTTGCCCCTGTCTTCCACTTATTGCCTGAGGCCCAAAGGAAAATGATGCTGCTTATCCTAGTCAAGGGGGTGTTTGGATGGGGGCTGTTTGAAGGGAGGAATCAGATGTAGGAAGATTTTGATGGCTGGATCAGTGGGAGAGGGATGCAAGAGAGGAGCTAGGGGTGAGAGTATCGGGGGGGGGGGGGGGGGGGGGGGGGGGGGTGAATGTGAGAAAAGAGGAAGGGGAAGACGTGATCAATTAGAGATACAAAAATGGCTTTGAGGTGAGAGGTTCTGTGGGGAGGAAGTAGAAAGCTGGAGCGGGTGAGTGACAGGATAAGGCTGGGAAGGGGAGGGGATCAGCTGGAGGGGGGGATGGTGGTTGAGAGGGGGATCAGTTGGAGTGCAGGAATGGAGAGAGGAGGTATTGTTGGAGGTGAACTACACCCTTGCTAATTAGGTTTGGTTGTCCTCTGGGGTCGTATGAATTTAAGTGCTAAAATGGGGTCCCATTGGCTAAAAGTTTGGGAAGCCCTGCCTTATCCTGTAAAGTGGGGGAAAAAAATCTGTCCTTAAACCATGGAAAGGGATGTTTATATCATAGCAACTAAAATGGTCACAATAGTGGGCCATACTCAACTTTAAATCAAATAGTATGATTTAAGAAAAGTCAGCTTTGGGGTAGTACATAAATCAGGCAAGCAGTGGAAGTGTAGCAGCTTTAACAAAAAGGGTTATGTGGTCTGGAAAAAGTAGTACATTTGATGTAAGAGATCATAGTACTTGTCTTGTTTATTGCAAACAGTTTGCTTTAGTTCCAAAAATATTAGGCAAGATTCTATTCAATGGCTTAAGCTGAAGAAAAAATTCCTTCAAGAACTCTAACAGTAATCTTTGCATGTAGAACTAGACTGAGTACAGACTACACTTAACCTGCTCAATTTAGAAAGGTCATGCACAGGGCTGGAGGCTTTTATCTTAATTGAGTTTTCTTATCATAAGAACCCATACAGTGTGTCCTAAGTCAGTTGCCCTAATTATAATTCAGATAAGCATATGACTCTCTGCAACAATCCTATATTTTCTAAAACTAGTACTAATTCACAGAGCTTTAAGTTAAAATCTTTAAACAGCCAATGATGGAAATGAGGCTATAACTCTAGACTTGCCAGCAATAAATGGTGATATAGTAATTCTTGTTTTCTTTTTTCTGATTATGCTGCTTAGATGTTGTCAGCCCAAATAAAATGTTAGGATAGTAACTATTTGTCTAAGCAAGGCTCAAAACATGGTATGAACTGAGCCATTGAATAAATGTTTTAGGGCGAATTTTAAAAGCCCTACCCATGGCAAATCCAGCCGATATGCACACGACTGGGACACATGGCGTTTGAGACTCGTAGCCATGAGCCCATCTCTCGGATTGCAAATAATGAATGTGTGTGGGGGGGAACGTGGGTTTGGGTGGGCCGTGCCAGCAAGTCAGTGTTGTGAAGAAGTTCACCCGGGCTTTGGACAACCACATGAGCTGCTGCTACGGACCAGGTAAGTTTAAAAAAGAAAAACAAACTCTAGGGTAGTCGGTGGGGTTTTAGGGATTGGGGCTGGTAGGATAAAAGGGAGGCAGGTTAGGTAGGGGGTTTAGGAAGTTTGCTCCTTTTATAGAGGCGAAGTGGGAGAGAACAGGGAAACTGGCCTATCGTGTCACTGCACATTCCTACTAAACCTCCTCCCATTTTATGACAGGGGTGCACAGGTTATAAGATTGGCGTGTCTGTGCCCGCACCGGCAAATGCACATGCAGCCATGTGGCAGTTTGAGAGTTATTGTCTTTTTATATGTTAACATTTAAACCAGGTTTCTTTCATTTTAAGTGTAGGCTCAGTACATAACAAAATGAAAAGATAGACTTTAAAAGGGCTGCGCATGAGCCCATAACTGCACCTAGCTGACTGCGCACAAAAATAGGTGCTGCTTTACCTACACCCACAGATTATAAAATACTCTCCACATACCCAGCTCTGGAGTTGTACATGCATGTGCACCCTACTTTGCTACTGCTCCTTGTTAGATGCAGGATTCCTGTGTCCACTTTTTCTGGGCACGTGTACATGAATATACACGTGCCCTTCCCGGCTATTTAAAATTTGTGTAGCTCCTCGGGCCACTTATGCATGTGAATGGCTGTTTTTTGCGTGCACAAGCCTTTTAAAATCTACCTTTAATCTTTCCCTGTCGTGAAATTTGTTTCTACTTTAGTCATTTCACCTACTGATAGTTTGTTTTTGGCTTTGATGCTTTGTCCAGCAGGTAGCAGTTGAAACTAAACCTCCAGAAGCCACACTTTACTCTTAAGAACATAAGTACTAGAGGTGTGAATCGTGTAATCTATCGTCTTAACAATCGATTTTGGCTGGCGGGGAGGGAAATCTGATCGTGTTTTTTTTTTTCTAAAAATCGTTAAAAATCGGGGGAGGGCGGGAAACCGGCACACCAAAAAAACCCTAAAACCCACCCGAACCTTTAAAACAAATCCCAACCCCCCCCCCCCCAAATGTTTTAAATTACCTGGGGTCCAGTGGGGGGGGGGGGGGTCCCGACGCGATCTCCTCCCGCTCTCTGGCCACCACTGCGTTGAGAAATGGTGCCGGTGGCCCTTTGCCCTTATGTGACAGGGCAAAGGTAGCGCCGGCGCCATTTTGTTTCCTGGCTCCCGACGTCACGCGTTCAGGAGATCGCCCCCGGACCCCCGCTGGACTCCCAGGGACTTTTGGCCAGCTTGGGGGGGAGGGCCTCCTGACCCCCACAAGACTTGCCAAAAGTCCAGCGGGGGTCTGGGAGTGACCTCCTGCATGCGGGCCGTATTGCCAATCTTCAAAATGGCGCCGGCACTACCTTTGCCTTCACTATGTCATACGGGCGTGCGGGAGATCGCCCCCGGACCCCTGCTGGACTTTTGGCAAGTCTTGTGGGGGTCAGGAGGCCCCCCCCCAAGCTGTCCAAAAGTCCCTGCGAGTCCAGCGGGGGTCCGGGGGCGATCTCCCGCACGCGTGACGTCGGGAGCCAGGAAACAAAATGGCGCCGGCGCTACCTTTGCCCTGTCACATAAGGGCAAAGGGCCACCGGCGCCATTTCTCAACGCAGCGGTGGCCAGAGAGCGGGAGGAGATCGCGTCGGGACCCCAGGTAATTTAAAACTTTTTGGGGGGGGGTTCGGGAGGGTGGGGGATTTGTTTTAAAGGTTCGGGTGGGTTTTAGGATTTTTTTGGTGTGCCGGTTTTCCCGCGCCCTATTTAACGATACAATACAAATGCCCCTGATGATAAATCGGGGGCATTTGTATTGTATCGCGTATCTAACGATTTTGGACGATTTAAAAATTATCTGACGATAATTTTAATCGTTCAAAAACGATTCACATCCCTAATAAGTACCACCATTGTGTGTTGAATCAATGCTTTGAGACATCCAAATGGCAGATGACATTTAATGTGGACAAACGCAAAGTAATATACATAGGAAAGAGCAATCCAGATTATAGCTAAAAAGATAAAGGGATGGAATGATTCCTCTATGAGGAAAGGCTAAAGATGTTAGGGCTTCAGCTTGGAGAAGAGATCTTAGTGGAGATATGGATAGACCTCTATAACATAGTGAGTGGAACAGGAAAATGCAAATATGTTTATGCTTTCAAAAAGTAGAAAGATTAGGAGACATGCAATGAAATTAGTAGGTAATACATTTAAGACTGATAGGAAAAAATGTTTTTCCTTAACACAAAAACTCTGAAATTCATTGTGAGAGGCTGTGGTAAAAGCTGTTACTGTAGTGGGGTTTAAAAAAAGGTTTGGATAAGGTCCTGCCTGAAAAATCCATAAACCACTGTTACAATGGAATTAGATTCCATGCTACTTATCCCATGGATCAGCAATGGATTTCCCCATCAACCTTTTGGGATCTTGCTAGGTACTTGTGGCCTGGATTGGCTATTGTTGGAAACAAGTTCTTGGGCATAATGGACCTTTGGTCTGACCCAGTGAGGCAAAACTTATGCTCCTGTATCATGAGAGGCTATGCAGGTAAGGGCTCTTCGGATTTGAAAAGAGACTGCTAAGGGGACATGATCGAGGTTTAGTTACCCGTTCCCCCCACTCTTGATTTTATAAAGGATGGTTATTTATCCTTTCAGATATTAAAGTAAGGTCTGTGCCATGAAACAACTGGTGGATTTAAATCAACTTGTAAAAAGTACTTTCACTCTGTGCTCAATTAAGCTGTGGACTCTATTGGCAGAGGATATGGTGAAGGCAACTAGTGGAGTCAGAGGTTTGGCCAACTTCTTGGAGGAAAAGTTCATAAAACAGTGAGAAACTATTGATGACCCTGGGAGTGAGCAACTAACAAGAAATAAATCTACTTTGGGCTCTGCTGAGTACGTGCAATCTGGACTAGTGAGTGTTGGTGACAGACAAAAGGGCAATCAAACCAGCATCCTATCTCACCCAGCATGATATTTATGTTCTTAAATGGTTTGGCTCATACTATGGAGTATAAGATCTCAGTACCAGTATTCCCTTGCTATAACTGACATGTACAAGAAACTTAATTTTGTTGTAGTGTTGTGGAATGCTCTTCCATCAGATATTTGGTCAGAACTGAATTATCTAGTATTCCTTAAGGTAAAGATCTGGCGCTTCAATTTTTTTTTAATCTGATCTGTCAGTTGATCCTGTGGATAAGAGAGGCTTGAGGGGTTTAGTCGTTTTATGCTCTCTGGGCATTGTTTGGGGTAAGGGAAGTCCTGGGAAGGGAGAAATGAGGTTGAGGTCCCTCTTGTTTGAGCAGTGTATGTGAAGAGGTGGGGCTCATGGCAGTTTATTTTTTAGAAGAAAAAACTTTTTTTTTCTGTTTGTTTATTTGTTTTTCTATACCGATGTTCAGTTTAGACACATCACACCGGTTTACAGAGTAACAGGAGGAATCTATTAACATAGATGTCTTATGTTACATTGAAACTTTGTAACAGGAGTAACAATTGGACTGTGGAGTCCAATTGTTAATTGGACTCCATTAGTGAAAATATTAAAACTTTGCAACATATGTAACATCTGTGATTAAAGAACATATAATGTACTTTAATCCATTTATCTAAATCAGAGGAGGGGAAGTCTAGAACAAGCAGTCTCAGTATGAGGCTCCCAGTTTGCAAGAGTAACAACGTATTTCTTCATGGACAGGGTAGAAGTAGAGTATGGCCTTCCCCCATGGAAACAAAAATAATGATTCAAGAAAGCAGGCAATAAGCAGAGGATTTGAGAAGTAAAGGGGAAGAGTGAGCTCCCCACTGCTTAGCTGAGGTCTATGGAAGAAAAGGTCCATTTATGTTGCCTACTTTGTCATCAGCATCTGCTTTTGTTACTGTTTTTCAATAATGGATGGATGGATCTGGTTTCGGGGGGGGGGGGGGAGATGTTATAACACAATAGTTTCTAGCTCTAAGAAAAGCATTAGGTAAGCATGCAGGAACTTTGCAACTTAACATGTAGGTAGAGTTTAAACTGAAGTGGTATATGTCTGGGTGGAATGCCCTAAGGGGAGAGAGAGGCAGAAGCACCCAGTTTATAATCTCTCAAACATTTATAGCACATCAGTCCTATGCTCACTGTTATCTTGCATCCATTTATTTTATGTATAGAAATGTTATCTTAATTTAACAAGTTGGTATAAGAGTTGATATAATGATGGTAGTCAGCACGATGCCTCATGCTACTCTGTCTCTTTGACATGGAAGGTATTAGAATTGAAGTCAGTGTTTTGCACCATAAAGTCTGAGGTGTACCACTTCCTGGAGCAGAACTAGTTAAAAGTTTGATTTCTGCCAAAATAAAATATCACTTTAGGTTGCCATTTTGAGAAGCTCTGCATGTAGCCTAAAAACAACCTATGTATATAACTTGTACAGTTTTCCATTCATATATTTACATTTTAAATGTATATTTACCCAAGTTTCAAAGCAGATGTGTTTAGCTATTGGTTGAAAGTCCAAGGGCTTTTTATGCCTCTAATTATCCCTGAATGTACATCACTGACAAATTAGGCCATGCTATATAAACAAAAAATTAACATATGTTAAGTGGTCTTTGTCTATTTTACTATCTAATCTGCCTAGTTATTGTGATGTAGAATAAGATGATATCAGAGTTGCTACTTGTAGGATACTAAAGCTTATCCGAATTAACTTTTTGTTGTCTTTATATATTGGGTAACTAAATATGTATTCTATTTATTTACCAACAGAGGGCTTACAATCTAAGTTTGTACCTGAGGCAATGAAGGGTAAAGTGACTTGCCCAAGTTCACAAGGAGTGACAGTGGGACTCAAACCTTGGTCACTTGGTTCATAGCCCACTGCTCTAACCACTTGGCTACTCTTCCACTCCGTTCTAATGCCTGGGCCCTCTTACTACTTATCAATCTAAACTGCTACCAAAAGTGAAACTGTTGCCTGAGGCACCTATTTTGCTGTGCCCATGCTGAATGGTACTTGGCAACAACCAGCCTGTTAGCTTCAACTCAATTTGTTCTGGGTACGGTAGTTATAGCTTGCTGGTTCCCATCTTGCTACCCCTAGCCCTGCAGTGGCACTAGCTTGTACTGCCTTTATGTGTAGGTTTTTCTCCTTATCACTTATCCTCTGGACTTGCTATTTAGGGAATGAAGGAGGGTTGGTTTGTTTTGTTTATTTATTTAAAAGTGTTTCTATACCGCTTTTACAAACAGTTTTAGTCAAAATGGTTTACATAAGTGTAAAAAAACATAAAAAAAATAACTAAAAAATTATATGAATTGCATAATAATAAAAAGTTAAATTTATAAATCTAATTTAAATCAAAATAAATCAAAATTGAGACCAAGTGCTGTCTTATAGCCACTGAATATATATTATATGGAAGAAAGGGGAAAATGGAGGAGGAGGGATGATTTTAATAAATATATATATATATATATATATATATATATAATATATATATATAGAGAGAGAGAGAGAGAGAGAGACTAATGGGAGGGGAATTTGGGAAGAAAATATTGATATGGAGTATTACTGTTTGGTTGATGGCATGTTGAAGGCAGTCTGAAAGAAGTATGTTTTTAAAGATATTTCTTGAAATATATAGGGTTAGATAGTAATCGCAGTGAGTCAGGTAGTGCATTCCAGAGGGAGGGACCTGCTACTGCGAAAGCCCCCTTTCCTTGTAATATCTCGTCTTGCTAGTTGAGGTGAAGGGATATCCGAAAGGTTTTTAGTCAATGTATAGGGTGAGTTGTAATACTGTGAGCTCTTAACTTTTGTTTGTGCTTCACTGCCCTCCATCTGTCTCAACCATGCTTGCCTTCTAAAACTGTACTAGTTTCCACCCACCTCTGCTGCTAGGTTGTTCTAATCACCTACCACTCTATTAATAAAGAAGTCTTTTTTTTTTTTTTTTCCTGTTGCCTCTGACCTTTTCTCCATGTAACTGCAGAGCATGCCCCCTTGTCCTTCAATTTCTTTTTTTTTTTTAATGGAAAATTTTCTCCTTTTCATTCTTCATCCCTGAGAGGAGAATAGCTGTAAATGAATTAATGAACAGAGGTGAGAGTGAGTTAGACCCACCCTCCTGAGCAGAAGCCAGATCCTGGGACTCCCTAGCAGATGGTGCAAGGAGCCGATGCTGACTCTGTCTCATGTAAGGTTGGGAGCCGTGCGCTGCTGTTGCTTCCCTCCAGGAGTCGGACCTTAGAGCTGGCCTCTCTTTGAATCATTGTCTCCTCCATGCCCTTTGCTATTAACTTTAGTATTGTTGCTGGCTGGCAGAGGGGAGACAGCAATTGCTTTTCTTTCTTTTTTTAAAACTGATCAGATAGTGTAGTAGGGGGGAGGGGGGAAGGAAACGAGGGATGCAGTTTTCCCAATGATCAACTATTAACTGGCTGGGGGAGAGAGGGAGGTGTGGGAGATTGGGACCCTTACTGTTCAATATATTTATAAATGATATGGAAAGAAATACGACGAGTGAGATAATCAAATTTGCAGATGACACAAAATTGTTCAGAGTAGTTAAATCACAAGCAGATTGTGATAAATTGCAGGAAGACCTTGTGAGACTGGAAAATTGGGCATCCAAATGGCAGATGAAATTTAATGTGGATAAGTGCAAGGTGATGCATATAGGGAAAAATAACCCATGCTATAATTACACAATGTTGGGTTCCATATTAGGTGCTACAACCCAAGAAAGAGATCTAGGTGTCATAGTGGATAACACATTGAAATCGTCGGTGCAGTGTGCTGCGGCAGTCAAAAAAGCAAACAGAATGTTGGGAATTATTAGAAAAGGAATGATGAATAAAACGGAAAATGTCATAATGCCTCTGTATCGCTCCATGGTGAGACCGCACCTTGAATACTGTGTACAATTCTGGTCGCCGCATCTCAAAAAAGATATAATTGTGATGGAGAAGGTACAGAGAAGGGCTACCAAAATGATAAGGGGAATGGAACAACTCCCCTATGAGGAAAGACTAAAGAGGTTAGGACTTTTCAGCTTGGAGAAGAGACGACTGAGGGGGGATATGATAGAGGTGTTTAAAATCATGAGAGGTCTAGAACGGGTAGATGTGAATCTGTTATTTACTCTTTCAGATAATAGAAAGACTAGGGGGCTCTCCATGAAGTTAGCATTGGGCACATTTAAAACTAATCGGAGAAAGTTCTTTTTTACTCAACGCACAATTAAACTCTGGAATTTGTTGCCAGAGAATGTGGTTCGTGCAGTTAGTATAGCTGTGTTTAAAAAAGGATTGGATAAGTTCTTGGAGGAGAAGTCCATTACCTGCTATTAAGTTCACTTAGAATGTAACCACTGCCATTAGCAATGGTTACATGGAATAGACTTAGTTTTTGGGTACTTGCCAGGTTCTTATGGCCTGGATTGGCCACTGTTGGAAACAGGATGCTGGGCTTGATGGACCCTTGGTCTGACCCAGTATGGCAATTTCTTATGTTCTTGTGTTTATCTTTATGAGACTGTTTACAGACACTTTCTTAACATGGCAGATCAGCTGCAGGCCTGACCCAGGAGGTGGAAGAGTATATATCCTCTGCCTTTACTGTTTAATTTTCTGGGGATTTCCCCCCATCACAGCAACCAGTCTCTATAATTTAAAGAAGGTTAAGAAGCACTGTTGAAGAAAGTAGGACAAGATAAGATTCTCTTTTCTTTAAATAGGTAATTGCTATTGTAGTCCTCCAAGGAGGTAACAGCAATGCTAAAACCAAAGCCATTACCATTCAGAAAAAAAAACAGAAGAAGATAGATCATGTACTTCTCAGGAAACACAACAAGCTGGAGGAAGGGCAGGTAGATGAGCAGAAGTCCATAAAGAGGAGAAATTAGCACAAGCACTAAAATGAGGCCACATAACCACCTTTTCATATATATATATATATGAGAGAGATGAAAAAAACAAAGGCCAACAACGTAAGATAAATGGAGAAATTGTAAAATGTAAAAAGGACAAGCAGAAGGCTGATGTCTTACATAACTTAATTTGCTCAGTAGTATTAGAAGAAAGGGAGACAAAGAACCTAAGATAGGAAAGGGCATTACTAAATAGGGATGTGAATCGTGTCCTCGATCGTCTTAACGATCGATTTCGGCTGGGAGGGGGAGGGAATCGTATTGTTGCCGTTTGGGGGGGTAAAATATCGTGAAAAATCGTGAAAAATCTAAAAATCTAAAAATCGCAAAACCGGCACATTAAAACCCCCTAAAACCCACCCCGACCCTTTAAATTAAATCCCCCACCCTCCCGAACCCCCCCCAAATGAGTTAAATAACCTGCGGGTCCAGCGGCGGTCCGGAACGGCAGCGGTCCGGAACGGGCTCCTGCTCCTGAATCTTGTTGTCTTCAGCCGGCGCCATTTTCCAAAATGGCGCCGACAAATGGCGGCGGCCATAGACGAACACGATTGGACGGCAGGAGGTCCTTCCGGACCCCCGCTGGACTTTTGGCAAGTCTCGTGGGGGTCAGGAGGCCCCCCACAAGCTGGCCAAAAGTTCCTGGAGGTCCAGCGGGGGTCAGGGAGCGATTTCCCGCCGCGAATCGTTTTCGTACGGAAAATGGCGCCGGCAGGAGATCGACTGCAGGAGGTCGCCTCGCTGAACAACCTCCTGCAGTCGATCTCCTGCCGGCGCCATTTTCCGTACGAAAACGATTCGCGGCGGGAAATCGCTCCCTGACCCCCGCTGGACCTCCAGGAACTTTTGGCCAGCTTGTGGGGGGCCTCCTGACCCCCACGAGACTTGCCAAAAGTCCAGCGGGGGTCCGGAAGGACCTCCTGCCGTCCAATCGTGTTCGTCTATGGCCGCCGCCATTTTTCGGCGCCATTTTGGAAAATGGCGCCGGCTGAAGACAACAAGATTCAGGAGCAGGAGCCCGTTCCGGACCGCTGCCGTTCTGGACCGCCGCTGGACCCGCAGGTTATTTAACTCATTTGGGGGGGGTTCGGGAGGGTGGGGGATTTAATTTAAAGGGTCGGGGGTGGGTTTTAGGGGGTTTTAGTGTGCCGGCTCACGATTCTAACGATTTATAACGATAAATCGTTAGAATCTCTATTGTATTGTGTTCCATAACGGTTTAAGACGATATTAAAATTATCGGACGATAATTTTAATCGTCCTAAAACGATTCACATCCCTATTACTAAATGTGAAATTGTATACTCCCCTTTACAGAGGCATAGGTAATAGACCTCATATGCCACCTCAATAAGATTTTAGAGAATTGGGAGGGGGTGACTGGCTCTCATGGTATATGTGAGTATCGATGATATAGGAAGGTGCAGGTATGAAAATGTGGAGGCTAAATGTAAGCTTTCAGGTCAGAAATTGAAAACAAACCTTGGGGGTTGCATTCTCAAATGCTCCCTGATCGAGAGAAAGGTAGATCTTTGGAATCTCAATGTATGGATGAGATGATGATTCAAAGAGAGGGCTTCATCTGTGTTAGGACCTGGGGGAACATGGTTGAAGGGAAGGAGCCTATTCTGATGGGATAGTTGCAATGTTAAACAGAGTGCAACCAGACTGCTGCTACTAACATTTTAAAAAGGAGAGCGCAACTTTAGCAGTTTCCCCCTCATGATTCAGCTTTAATCACTCAGCTGCATATGGTTTGAAGAGTGGTATCTTCCAAGGCTACTTGTAAAACAGCAATGTTAGAAATTTGTGCATAAGGCTGAAGTAGCTCAGCCAAGCACACAGATGGGAATGTTTTGACACTGCCTGTATCATTTAATACTAAGTAGTTGTGAATACAAACAAAAGTACAAATAAAAAACATACTTTTAAAATGTCTGTTCATAAATGCCAGAACCATGAATAGTTAAGATTGGAGACTTAGAATATATGACACTACACCACGATATAGACACTTCAATGACCTGATGGTGTTGTGAACCTGCCTTTCTTGCAGCTTCTCCACCTTCTTTTCTTTGCTTCTTCAGCGGTCTGGCGGCCACCAGCGTTTCCTCTCGCGGTCCAGAGACCGCCGGCGTCTTTCCACGTGGCTGGCACTGCGCTGCTCTCCCATCGCGGCTGAGACGCGCTTAACTCTCTATGCAGCCTGGAGGCCGCTGACACACTGCACATGTGGCTGAGAGCCACGCTGCCACCTCCCAAGTGGCCCAGAGGCCACCGATCTGCTCCTATCGCGGCAGGAGCCGCGCTGCTATTTCTATGTGGCTAGGAAGCCATCACCTGATGTCCCCATGAGGTCACCGACCTACCTTGGGCCCTCTGTGGGGAGAGGGCCTGCATCCCCAGTCCTTCCTGCTTAGTGGAGCCGCCCTGCTGTCCACCTTCTGAGGCAGGGAAGCCGCCTACCATTTCGGGGCCTGCTTGAGGCTTAGTTCCTACCTCCAGCTCTGCATCAGCGGTGGGGATGCCGCTCTCCATGGTCCTGAACTTCCTGCTTCCTCCTAGGGGGTGAGGCTGCATCTTCCTTCCTTTCTTAAAGGGACAGCGAGGGAGTGTCCACTTCTGATGTCATCATTGGATCTGCCTCTTTTTCAGTATAAAAAGCTTCAGTCTTCATTCCTTCCATGCCTTTGCAAGGAGTAAGTCCTCCTTAGGACTCCTTGTCTGTTTCTTCTCCTAGGCACTCTGTTCCATGTGGGATCCCAAGTCTTCATCTAGATGTTCTTTGTTCCTTGGTCTCTTGTCTTCGTCTTTGTTCCAGATGTTCTCCTGATGTTCTGTTCCAGTCCAGCTGTCTTCTGTACCCTGATGTTCCGTTCCAATCCAAAGGTTCCTGAGATTCCGTCTTCCTGTCCCTCGTGGTCTGCAACCAACCTGGCTGGGCTGGTAGGGCACGTAGTGGCCCAGTGGTCTGCGACCATCCCGGTTGGGGTGTGTAGGGTGCTGGTGGGATTCCTCCATCTCACGGACCGAAGATCCTCATCGTCCATCTGTGAATCTCCTTCTCTGCGGCAGTTCAAGCAGCTGAGGACCCTGGTTCTTATTTTCCCTGCACTGGGTCTTGTCTCAGTGTTCCTGGCTCCAAGTTTCATCTCCGAGCTTCATCCTTCTTCTCATATCCTGCCTGGGTCTTCGGAGTACATGTACCTGCTTCTACCTCAACCCATCTGAGTTACATCTTGGATCTTCATCCTCAACCCATCTGAGTTTCATCTCGGATCCTCACCCTTACATCTTGAACTAGTTAAAAGACAGGAAACAGAGAGTAGGATTAAATGGTCAATTTTCTCAGTGGAAAAGGGTAAACAGTGGAGTGCCTCAGGGATCTGTACTTGGACTGGTGCTTTTCAATAAATGATCTGGAAAGGAATATGACGAGTGAGGTTATCAAATTTGCGGATGATACAAAATTATTCAGAGTGGTTAAATCACAAGCAGACTGTGACACATTACAGGAGGACCTTGCAAGACTTGAAGATTGGGCATCCAAATGGCAGATGAAATTTAATGTGGACAAGTGCAAGGTGTTGCATATAGGGAAAAATAACCATTGCTGTAATTACACGATGTTAGGTTCCATATTAGGAGCTACCACCCAGGAAAAAGATCTAGGCATCATAGTGGATAATACTTTAAAATCGTCAGCTCAGTGTGCTGCAGCAGTCAAAAAAGCAAATAGAATGTTAGGAATTATTAAGAAGGGAATGGTTAATAGAACGGAAAATGTCATAATGCCTCTATATCGCTCCATGGTGAGACCACACCTTGAATACTGTGTACAATTCTGGTCACCGCATCTCAAAAAAGATATAGTTATGATGGAGAAGGTACAGAAAAGGGCAACCAAAATGATAAAGGGGATGGAACAGCTTCCCTATGAGGAAAGGCTGAAGAGGTTAGGGCTATTCAGCTTGGAGAAGAGACAGCTGAGGGGGGGATATGATAGAGGTCTTTAAGATCATGAGAGGTCTTGAATGAGTAGAAGTGACTCGGTTATTTTCACTTTCGAATAATAGGAGGACTAGAGGGCATTCCATGAAGTTAGCAAGTAGCACATTTAAGACTAATCGGAGAAAATTCTTTTTCACTCAACGCACAATAAAGCTCTGGAATTTGTTGCCAGAGGATGTGGTTAGTGCAGTTAGTGTAGCTGGGTTCAAAAAAGGTTTGGATAAGTTCTTGGAGGAGAAGTCCATTAATGGCTATTAATCAATTTTACTTAGGGAATAGCCACTGCTATTAATTGCATCAGTAGCATGGGATCTTCTTAGGGTTTGGGTAATTGCCAGGTTCTTGTGGCCTGGTTTTGGCCTCTGTTGGAAACAGGATGCTGGGCTTGATGGACCCTTGGTCTGACCCAGCATGGCAATTTCTTATGTTCTTAACTCTAATGTAATTGAGTCAATGTCAGCCTTGCTGCTTTGCCTCCAAAGTGGTCCGCGACCATCTCGGCTGGGGTGTGTAGGGTATGTGGTGTCACAGCACTCCTTCCAAGTCTTCCTCCAAGCCTGAGTCTTCATCTTCCTTCTAGCCTGAATCTCCTTCTACCTCAATGCCTGAGTCTTCGTCTTTCTATGTCTGAGTTTTGTCCTGTGTCAGATGTCCTCTGTCCAACCTGCTGCTTCCCACCCCTTCCCAGCGGCAGTCTGAAAGGGCTTGGAAGGGTCAGAGGACCATTCAGAGACCACCATTGCGTTGGTAATCTCAAGAAAGCATGCAGGTTCGGTTGAGGGTCAGGGACGTCTCACCATAAGGGCACACATCTCTTGTCCCGCATTGGGGAGAGCCCCCTGGCGCTCCCTTCCATCTGCAGCGCAACAGATGGAAGGATAATCAGTGGAACACTGTGATACCAGGGTACAAATTATATCAACATGACAGCAAGGGAACACTGATCTGCCCCATCTCCTCACTATAATTTAGATCCTGGTAGCAAATTGGTGGAACCAGCATGCTGGTAATAATTTTTAAAAATGATAATGGCCAACCAACTTAAGTTAGAATGTCCTAAGACAGAAGTGGTTGTAAAAACTGAAAAAAGCCCACCTGTATTTAAATACAGAGCATGAAGATAAAATTGGCTACAAAAATTTAAATATAGAGTATGCAGATAAAAATGACTCCAAACTGCCTGTATTTGCTATCAAGTAGGTTGTGGATACAAATAAAATAGAAATACAAATGAACCTACTTTAAAATGTCTATACAAGAAGTCTGAAACATAGGACTGGAGAGTTAGACTGTGGCACGAAGGAAGATACAGATATCATGGGCAGTCTGAAGATTTGGTGGAAGGAGGATAACCAATGGGCCACTGTGATGCCAGGGTACAAATTATATCAACATGACAGGGCAGCTAAAATTGGTGGAGGGGTGGCACTATGTGTTAAGGATGGGTAGAGTCAAGCAGGATAAAAGATTTGTAGCAAACAATACTTTGAAATCCTTCTGGCTAGAAATTCTGAGGGTAAGAATATAGTAGTGAGGGTTATTTTGCCACCGATCTGGGTAGAAAGAGGAAACGGTCTGTAAAATGGTAATAGCGAATAGATTGACTTGTAAAATGGGCAACACAATAATAATGGGAGACTTCAATTGATTGCATGTTTTGATGTGATATTTATCCAAAGGAGGTAACATTCCTGTATGCCATGAATGACTGGTTCCATGAAACATTCAGAGGAGGAATTCTATTAGATATAGTTCTTGGTGCAATGCAGGACCCATTGCAAGAGATTAAGGTGGTGGACCCACTTGGCAACAGTGATCATAATGTAATAAAATTTGACATAATCACTAGAGGGCAAATACTAAGGAAAACTGCAGTAGCATTAACTATAAAAAGGGAGACTATGCTAAAAGGAAATTTTATTAGAAAAAAACTAAAAGGAGCAATTCACAAGGTTAAAAACTTGCTGGAGGCATGTATACTTTAAAATGATGATCCTCTAGGCCCAGACAAAATGTACTCTCTCTATTAAAAAAAAAAAAAAAAAAAAAAAGTTGAAGGAAACCAAATGACTGCCAATGTGATTTAATAGTGAAGTGAAAGTGGTAACTAAAGCCAAAAAGGCATCATTCAAAAAAGGAAAGCAGACTCAAATGAAGAAGATAGGGAAGAGCGCATAAGCACTGACAAGTTAGATATAAAAGGGAATTAAGCAAGCTAAGAGAATTTGAAAACAAGCTTGCCAGAGCTGTAAGACTTTTTCCAGTATAGTTGAAGCTAAAAGCCCATGTGTGTGTCAGTGGAGCCATTCGATGACTGAGCGGTAAAATGGGTGGTCAGTGAGGACATAGAAATAGCTGGAAAAACTAAATTCATTCTTTTGCCCCTGTCTTTACTGAGCAGGATGCTGGGGTCATACCCTCCTCAGAAACATTTTCTGATGGTGTTGACTGAGAGACTTGATGAAATCATTGGGAAACTGGAGGCTGTAATAAATTGGACTAAAGAAAGCCAAATCACTGGAACTAGATTGCATTTACCCTATAGTTCTAAAGGAACTTAACCATGAAATTGCAGAGCTGTTTCTGGTGATTTGCAGCTTATCATTTAAAATAGCCATAGTACCAAAAGCCTGGAGCGTGACTAATGTAATGGCAATTTTTAAAAAGGGCTCCAGGTGTGATCTTAGAAGCTTTAGACTGGTGAGCTTGATGCCTACACTGGGTAAAATGGTGGAAGATATTCTTAAAAACAAAATGAATGGCCACAGATACATATGATTTAATGGGGATAGTCAACATGGCTTTTGCAAAAAGACATTTTGTCTTAAAATTTACAGAGAGGTCACTATTCAGTACCACTTAGCCAGATAATTATGGACTTAGCTGGCTAAGTGGTGCTCTTATAGTTGGCTGTGTTTAGTGACTTCCACTTAACCAGATCTGTCTTTACTTGGCTAAGTGGTGGGCAGGATGGGGCAGGATGGGGACCTAATGGAGAGGAGCTACTAACCTGGCTAACTTAGCCAGATCCGTGTGATATTCAGACTTCTCCAACTTAGTGTTATTTATCAAATAGCATTATGGTGTTTTTGCATGTGTTGAGAGAGAGAGTGTAAGAGTAGCCATAATGCCCTCACACTAGATAGGTATTTATATCTCTATGGGAAGCCCACTTAGTAACTCGAGGTGAGGTTTAGGTATTAGTGTAGGGGTTAGGGGCCACTTTGATATTCAAAGTGAGATGTACGAACAGAACAGTGCTCTCTTGTGAAGATTTGAGGACCTTCAGAGTGAGGAAATTCAGCCAAAGATGAGATTTGTGCAATGTTCTCTCAACCTAGCTTGATGTTATCCAGGTAGAGAGTCCATCAAGCTAGGTTGAGAGAACATTGCACAAATCTCATCTTTGGCTGAGATTCCTCACTCCAAAGGTCCTCAAATCTTCACAAGAGAGCACTGTTCTGTTCGTACATCTAACATTGAATGTCAAAGTAGCCCCTAACCCCTACACTAATACCTAAACCTCACCTCAGAGGGAACTTTCCTTCGCCCCCCCCACTTCCCCTCCCTTCCCCTATCTAACCCGCGCCCCAGCCCTACCTAAATCCCCCCTACCTTTATTTTGTAAGTTACGCCTGCCTCTGGCCTCTGGCAGGTGTAACTTGCACATGTCGGCTGGCAATCCCCTGGCACGGCCGCTGTGCTGGAGGCCTCGGTACCACCCCCGCCCCTTTCACAAAGGCCCGGGACATACGCACGTCCTGGGACTTTGTGTGCGTCGCCGGGCCTATGCAAAATAGGCTCGGCACGCGCGTAACCCTTTTAAAATCCGCCCCAATAGCTGCTGTAACAAACCTCTCAGCTTGGGAGGAAAAGCTATATTGGGGTCTGAGCAGACTTTCACTGCTTCAGCTCTTTCCTCTGACAGAGGCAAGGGAAAAGAGGAAGTGTATTGCTGGTGGCAAAGTATCACCCAGCAAGGCCACAGGACCTAGGCAGCCAGATGTTTGGCCAATAGCTTCACTAACATTTTAGAATTAGAGGATTACAACACTTTAGTTGTAAGATCAGGAGGCAGAGGAATGAGGGATTGCTGCGTATTGGATTAAGTATGGAAATTTGTATACTCATCCACCTGAAATGTTAGAACCAAAGAAGAAGACAAGAAAAAGCTGCCTTGTGTGCTAAGCAACATTCTACAAGCAATCAAGTTTCTACTGCTGGCAGTCTGGCTATATCCCTAACAGTACAGATTAGAATAACTGAGCATTTCAGATAGGCTAATTGAAATTTACCTTTCATCTGTTACTATATAACTGCTTGGAATTATATATACAAAAAAAATGACTTACTATTAGTATGTCACTACTCGGTATAATTTAATGCTTTCTACAAGAAATAATTACACATAATTGTATTTTTTATGCATCTCACTTTAATGGTATGAATAAAATACCTCTCAGTACAACAGAAACAATTCAAAGATTAATGTTAAAACTGTTATGAAAACCAACTCCAGTAAAAGTGAGGCTTCAAGACTTACTGAGAACCCAAGTGAGTGAAAGTTAAAATACTACTACAACTTTTAACAGGCACAATAATGTAGAATTACTTAATGTGAGGGTCTTATTAACTAGAGATCCAATCAAGATAGAAATCTTGGACTGTGCCAGGGTTCACTGGTTAGGTACTTGTGACTGCTCTCTGCAATAAAGTCTTACAATTTTCATTGCAGGTACAAAATGAGAAAAAACCTTGTGGACCCAATTCAAATGTTTTCTCAAGGTTGCTATGAGCCACGTGTCAAGATTTTATTTGTTCTAATATTTTCTGGGGGAAAAAAGCTGTATACACAGCAAATGTTTGTGTAAAGGGGTTCAGTCAGACCCTTGAGATGGCAAGAGATCTTTTCTGAATCTTTTTGCAAGAACTCATAGAGAACAGGGTCCTCCAAGGCTGACATTTATAAGCTAAACTAAAATGTAAGTAAAGAACATAACCAACAAAAAATACTATAATGTAAACAGCATTTAAAACTTTCTGTAAAAGTAGAACATATTTTTTAAAAAGCCCAAAAAACATTAACGTATTACTTCATAAAATTACAATTAGAACTTTGAGCAGAACATCTAAGAAATGTTTCTGCATTAGAATAGCATTAACCACAAATCAGTCTCATCGACAAAGCTCCATATTTCTAGTCTTGCTTTCAGAAAACATTTAAAACAACCTTCTAACTGTTTTGAAGAATGATTGTCCTTTTAAAAAGGATTGTGAGAAGAAATTTGCTGTGTCAATTGTACAATATAAAATAAGCGATTTGATTACATACGCTTGCTGTTTAAAATCATCTAACTTCATGCCATGTTAGATAGAAACTACAGCGTCTGACAATAAGTTAAATGAACAGAAAATATGTTTGAAGAATATCTGTGACTTAGCTAGGATAGATGTTCTGTTCCCTAAGGGTTAATGTGGTCTTGCTTCATTTGGTAATTTAGTTTTGAACAAAGGCAGCTCCCTGCTGGTTACCTTGGCCAAAGAGAACACAATAAACTGGAATAAACCAGTCTTATCCCACTGCTGTTGCCTAGGGCTACAGATAAAATGAAGTAAAAAAATTCACATGCAGAGTATTAGGTGCTGATGAGAGTGCCAGCAGAGCTGTTGCCTAGTGATTCACTAAAGAGAGAGTGTGGAGTGAAGAGGTGCCTGTGTACTTTATAACAGCCCTCCCGGGGATTGTTCTGTATTTACTGTAGTTTTACCATGGACCCCCAGGATTTTCCAGTGGTCAGAATCACTTTCAGTGGAACCTATGGGGAAAAGAAGTAAAGAAATAAGTGAATATATAATAACTCTATAAAAGGACACTAATATACAATAAAGGCTTAGGTTAGCCAAAATCAGGTTTTAGAAACATTTCTAGTAGAAAGTTATTCATAGACTTTGGCAAATAAAAAAAATGTTGTTATTCAGAGGCCCTGCATACCTCGGGAATACAGAATAAACCCCTTTTACATGGATTTTTAGATCATCCAATGCACAGAATGGCACAAAAGATCAGCTTCTTTACAATATGTATAACCCTCATTATCCTTGTTTGATGTCATTCTCTTTGGATCACAACATCTGGAACTAGGTGGAGAAAGTACACTGAGCATGCTCAAACTAAGGACAAGAAGCCAAAATCATTTACCCACATTCCAATCACCATACTACCTACTACTACTACTTCTTAACATTTTATAGCGCTACACGACATATGCAGCGCTATATAAGCACACAAAAAAGACAGTACCTGCTCAATAGAGCTTACAATCTAATAAGGCAAATATACAGAACAAAAGACTTGGGGAATTTCATAAAGTAAGACAATGGTAAGAAAAGAAAAATAAATTTAGATAATGAGGCTAAAAGCAAACAATTGGGCCTAAGATTTAATAGCAGCCTCAAAAAGGTGGGTCTTTAGGTGGGATTTAAACACAGTGAGAGAGGGAGCATGATACATGAGTTCAGAAAGATTACTCTAAGTACATGGTGCAGCCAGGTGGAAAGCACAGAGTTGAGAATAAGCAGTAGAGGAGAAAGGCACAGACAGGAATGATTTGTCTGATGAGCGGAGTGCACGAGGAGAGGTAGTGAGGTGCTGCAGAGTGAAAGCATTTGTAGGTGAGAATGAGGAACTTGAACTGTAAGCGGGAGCAGATAGGGAGCCAAAGCGCTGACTTCAGAAGAGGGGTTATGTGGGTGGAGTGACTTTAATGAAAGATAAGTCAAGCAGCTGAATTTAGGATGGATTGTAGAGGAGAGAGATGGCTTGCTGGGAGACCTGTGAGGAGCAGGTTGCAATAATCTAAAGTGGGAGGAGATAAGAGAGTGGCTAAGGGCTCTGATAGTGTGTTCAGAAAGGAAAGGATGGAGTTTGGTGATGGTATAGAGAAAGAAATGGCATGTTTTAGCAGAACTTTGGATATGCATAGAGAAGGAGAGATGAGGCGAAGATGACTCCTAGGTTACGGGCTGAGGGGACCAGGAGGATGACCGTATTATCCACAAATATAGAGAAAGGAGGAAGAGGGGAGGTGGGCTTGGGGGGAAAGATAAGGAGCTCCGTCTTGGCCATGTTGTATTTAAGGTGACTGTGGAACATCCAGGCAGCAATGTGAGACAAGCAGGCTGAGATCCAGGACTGGATTTCTGGTGAAATTTCTGGTGTAGAAAAGTAAATCTGGAGTCATCAATATAAAAATGGTATTTAATGAAAGGAATCAGAGTACTAAGGGAATCAGTATATAGGGAGAAGAGAAGAGGGCCCAGGGCCGAACCTTGAGGCACACTAATTGATAGTGGAATGGAAATAGAGGAGGAACCATCAGAGGAAATGGTAAAAGTGCAATGGGAGAGGTAAGAAGAGAACCAAGGCAGGACAGAGACACAAAATCCAAGTGATGATAGAATATCAAGGAGTAGGAGGTGATCTACAATGTCAAAAGCAGCAGAAAGGTCAAGGAAAATAAGAACTGAGTAAAGACTTTTGGCTTTAACCATAAACAGGTCATTGGAAACTTTGGCAAGGGCTGTTTCAGTTGAAGGTAGAGAGCAAAAAGCAGACTGGAGTGGATCAAAAAATGGCTTGAGATGTAAGAAAGTCAAGACAGTGGCGGTGAACAGCACACTGAAGTAGTTTGGAGGCAAACTCATTTAAATGACTTATATAAACCAAAAAAGTTATAAAACTATGGAAAGCAATTCCATTTGTTTGAAGAAAGCATCATAACAATAGATACAGAAAGCAGGAAAAGGGGAATTGTGCATACGCACTTTAATGGCACAGCCAAGCTCAGTGTGCTTTAAAATTATTTTCCCCCACATTTTATAACCAAAACCCTCGACTTGTATGAGTTTTGACTTCACAAGGTTTCTCTTGCTCAAGAGTCTGTGAGATGATGTCCATCACAGAGCTGAAGTGGTTTTCCTAACTAATGCATATTTTACACATTAAACTATAAGCTAAAAGTTCATAAATGCCACCCGCAGCTTGCATCTGTGTTAGCCTATTGTAACTTTTCTTCAGCTTGACTTCATCACTGAATCAAAGACCAAAAGAAAACATGTTAGACATTTTGACCATTCATTTTAACCAGGAAAACCTTTTAAACATTATTACTAGATTGTCCCAGGATTTGAAATGGTAAAATAGGCACTGATAAAATCTCTGGCAAATGTCATACAAAATAAAATTCGAACATTTAGAGACTTAATCATATCCCGTATGGCAGATGAAATTAAATGTGGACAAGTACAAAGTGAATGTAGATAGGGAAGAATAATCCATGAAGCTAAATTCTGTATTAGTTGCTACCACCCAGGAAAAGAATCTTGGGGTCAACCTGAACAATACTTTGAAATCCTCAGCTCAATGTGCAGCAGCAATCAAAAAAAGCAAATAGAAGGTTAGGTATTATAAGAAAAGGAATAGAAAATAACACGGAAGATATCATAATGCCGTTGTATTAATCCATGGTATGACCACGCCTGAGAATTGTGTGCAGTTCTGGTCACCTCAACTCAAAAAAAACATTGCAGAACTATAGAAAAGGGCAATCAAAAAGATTAAAGGGGATGGAACGACTTCCATATGAGGAAAAGCTAAATAGGCTTTTCAAGCAGGAGAAGAGATAGCTGAGAGGAGATGTGAGAGAAGTCTATAATATCATAAGTGGGGTTGAATAGGTAAATAGGAAACATTTATCTTTTCCAATAGTACTAGGCCTAGGGGATGCTCCATGAAGCTAATAGGTAGCCCTTCTAAAAGAAATTGGAAAAAATATTTTTCACTCAGTGCATAATTAAACTGTGGAATTTGTTGCCAGAGGATATGGTGAAAGGACTTACCATAGCTGGGTTTAAAAAGAGTCTAGACAAGTTCCAGTTTTAGCAAAGTAGATTTAGGGAAGTCACTACTTATCCTGGTTATGAGCTAGAAGGACTGGATCTATTCTTTGGGATTCAACCGGATACTTGTGACCTGTATTGGCCACTGTTGGAGACAGGATCCTGGGTTTGGTGGACCTTTGGTCTGTCCCAGTATGGCTTTTCCTATGTTCTTATGTTAGAACATAGGCTATAATGGGTCAGACCAAGAGTCCATCAAGCCCAATATCCTGTGTCCAACAGTGGCTAACCAAGTCACAAGTAGCCAGACATTAAGGGGTAGATTTTATAAAAGTACGCCCACCAGGCACAAACAAAAGTACGCCGGATTTTAATAGATATGCGCATAGCCATGCGTATCTTTTAAAATCCGGGGTCGGCGCACGCAAGGCTGCGCAAAATCGGCAGCCTGAATGCGCCGAGCCACGCAGCCTGTCTCCGTTCCCTCCTGCCCCCCCGGCCCTAACTAATTCCTCCCCCTACCTTTATCGTGAAAGTTACGCCTGCCCAAGGCAGGCGTAACTTGTGCGTGCTGGGCCGGCTGCTGGCACACCATGGTTCGGTCCGGGGGCTGGTCCAGAGGCCGTGGCCACGCCCCCAGAATGCCCCGATGATGCGCCGGCCACAACACACACCCCGACATGCCCCCCAGGAAAGCTCTGGGGCTTACGTGCGCGCGCCGGCAGCCTATGCAACATAGGCTCGGTGCGCGCAGGAGGAGCTTGGGGCAGGTTTTCGGGGGGTACACGCGTATCTTACGTGCATACCCCTTTGAAAATCTGCCCCTAAATGAATAGATCCCAAGCTACGAATCCTTATTGATTAATAGCAGTTTATAGAATTATGCACTAGGAACTTATCCAAATCTTTTTTAAACCCAGCTACACTAACTGCCATAATCACATCCTCTGGCAATGATTTCCAGAGCTTAATTATGCGTTGCATGAAAAAGAATTTTCTCTGATTTGTTTTAAATGAGCTACTTGCTAACTTCACGGACTGCCCCCTAGTCCTTGTGTTATCTGTTCTCCAAGCTGAACAGCCCTAACCTCGTTAGCCTTTCCTCAAAGGGGAGCTGTTCCATCCTCTTTATCATTTTGTTCGCCCTTCTCTGTACTTTCTCCAGTGCAACTATATCTTTTTTGAGATGCGGTGACCAGAACTACACACAGTATTCAAAGTGCGGTCTCACCATGGAGTGATACAGAAGCATTATGACATCCACCATTTTATTCGCCATTCCCTTCCTAATAACTCCTAACATTCTGTTTGCTTTTTTGACCCCAACAGCACACTGGGCCAATGATTTCAATGTGGTATCCATCCACTATGACGCCTAGATCTCTTTCCTGGGTGGTAGCTCCTAATATGGTACCTAACATTGTGTAACTACAGCAAGGGTTATTTTTCCCTATATGTGTCATCTTGCATTTGTCCACATTAAATTTCATCTGGTATTTGGACGCCCAATCTTCCAGTCTCACAAGGTCCTCCTGCAATTTATCACAATCCGCTTGAGATTTAACTACTCTGCATAATTTTGCAAATTTAAGCACCTCACTCATCGTACCTCTTTCCAGATCATTTATAAATATTTAAAAGTACCAGTCCAAGTACAGATCCCTGAGGCACCCCACTGTTTACCCTTTTCCACTGTGAAAACAGACCATTTAATCCTACTCTCTGTTTCCAGTCTTTGTAATCCATGAAAGGACATCGCCTCCTATCCCATGACTTTTTAGTTTTCTTAAATGATTTATCACCCAAATGTGATTTGAGGATGACCTGCAAATGGCTCACAAGATGCCAATGCTATTAGGAGAATCAAGAGACAGCCACGATAGTTTTGTAGACATTTTTTAATACTTTATTTATTTAAAAATCATTCATATTCCATGCCCTGCAAGGTTGGGGTAGGGTACATAAAAACATACACAATTTCAATAGAGCGAATACAAGAATCAATCACATAAATGATTCTATCTATGGCTATAGTGGCTTCCAGCAATAATATTTGGTTGACTGGTAACATTTATCTCTGTTTGGGAGCCCCCCTATTGAACTTGGAGGTTTCTGAAGGCCTTCATAATTAGAAATGTTTTTAGGGCTTTCTTGAATTCTTTGGTATCATTTGTGCTACGAGGTTGTGGAGGTAGGAGCTATTGAGAAAGCTTTCTCCCTTGTTGAGTCAAGAAGAGCGCAGGGCGGGTATGTCTAAAAGGAGCTGACCAGAAGAGAGTAGAGTGTGACAGGGGTTATAGATTCTTAAAGTTGAGTTGACCCATGGAGACATGACAAATGTGTAGCAGATTGTGACTTATGGAGGTGAGTTTATATTATACCACCACTGCATTGGGAACCAATGCAGTGAAAATAGGACTGGGGTAACATGATCATGAATCTTTGCTCCGGTTATCAAAGGTGCTGCAGAATTCTGAATAATTTGTAGTGTTTGAAGCATATTTTGCAGTAAAATTTGACAAGTTCTAGTTTTATATTAGCAATATAACACTCAGAATAAAAACTGTTAAGTGATTTGATTTTGCATGGTTTCTTTGATGTTGCCAGTACTCTTGTGTGATTCCTGAGGGGGAAAAAGGGTAGAGTACCATTCCTTAAATGCTATCAAACTAACTATAGTTATCATTGCAGTTCCTGGCAACTCCATACACTGCTAGATTTAGATGTCACCAGAATGAAAGACTGCCAATAGTTTATGTACTGACTGAAGGTAGTTAATTTCCTAAAATAGATGAGTGGAATCAGGGATCAACAAACAAGTTATATGTGATATCTTTTTATTGGTCTATCTTAATACATTTAGGTTAACAAAATTATCCTCTCTTCAGCAGATTAGGGAAGAAACAATGCAGTTATATTGGGTTTAAATAGTAAAGAGTCATCTAGGTCATAGGACTGTCTGCATGTGTAATCACAGTTCAATCAAGACAGTTATTTCTTTCTGTTCAGAAGTAGCTGTTATACTTCTGATATTCCAGCAGAGGGCCAAAATATAGACTGTACTGCAGAGCTTTCCAAACTTTTTATGTTGGTGACACACTTTTTAGACAAACCTAATTTCACGACACAGTAATTCAGTATATTAGCAAACCAGAGGTTAAAGGTTAAACGAACGAAACATATTTTGAAAATTTATGTATGTTTCCTCATGAAAACCTTACATTTATATTAAAAATATATAATATTCCAAGATTAATGTTATTGTTATAATTTATGAGTAACAATAATAAAACAAATTATCTGTCTCCCACACACTTCTCTCTCTCCCCCCCCAAGCACATGTCTGGCCCCCACACACTCATCTCCCTCCCCCCCCAGCACATGTCTGGCCCCCACACACTCATCTCTCTCCCCCCCCCCCCCAAGCATATGCCTGGCCCCCACACACTCATCTCTCTCTCCCCCCCCCAAGCATATGCCTGGCCCCCACACACTCATCTCTCTCTCCCCCCCAAGCATATGCCTGGCCTCCACACACTCATCTCCCTCCCCCCCCAGCACATGCCTGGCCCCCACACACTCATCTCTCTCCCCCCCCCCCCAAGCATATGCCTGGCCCCCACACACTCATCTCTCTCCCCCCCCCAAGCACATGCCTGGCCCCCACACACTCATCTCTCTCCCAGCCATGCCTGGCCCCACACACTCATCTCTCTCCCCCCCCCCCCAAGCACATGCCTGGCCCCACACACTCATCTCTCTCTCCCCCCCCCCCCAAGCACATGCCTGGCCCCCACACACTCATCTCTCTCCCCCCCCCAAGCACATGCCTGGCCCCCACACACTCATCTCTCTCCCCCCCCCCAAGCACATGCCTGGCCCCCACACACTCATCTCTCTCCCCCCCCCAAGCATATGCCTGGCCCCCACACACTCATCTCTCTCCCCCCCCCCCAAGCATATGCCTGGCCCCCACACACTCATCTCTCTCCCCCCCCCAAGCATATGCCTGTCCCCCACACACTCATCTCTCTCCCCCCCCCAAGCATATGCCTGTCCCCCACACACTCATCTCTCTCCCCCCCCAAGCATATGCCTGTCCCCCACACACTCATCTCTCTCTCCCCCCCCCCAAGCATATGCCTGGCCCCCACACACTCATCTCTCTCCCCCCCCCCCCCAAGCATATGCCTGGCCCCCACACACTCATCTCTCTCTCCCCCCCCCCAAGCACATGTCTGGCCCCCACACACTCATCTCTCTCCCCCCCCAAGCACATGTCTGGCCCCCACACACTCATCTCTCTCCCCCCCAAGCACATGTCTGGCCCCCACACACTCATCTCTCTTCCCCCCAGCACATGTCTGGCCCCCACACTCATGTACCTCTTCTTTTTGATTGTTGCCATTTAAGTGCTTCACTCCCTTCAGGGTTCAAGCCTGCCGTGGTGCATAACACCTTCCAGGATCACCAGACACTGTTGCTTGCAGTCAGTACTCCTCGTGGCCAGGCCTCATTGGCAGCAGCAGCCAATGACAGGGACAGCTGGGCTCAAGTCCCACCCACCAAGCCCAAAGAAATGCGACTGACAGCAAAAATCGTCCAATAATAAGCAACCCACGAACTGAAAAAAAAAAAAAAAAGTGAATCTCTACAAAAAAAAAAAGCCCAAACTCGCCTCGAAGTTGACCGGGCTTGTGCGACACCTGCACACTGCAGGCGACACACTAACGTGTCGTGACACACAGTTTGAAAAGCTCTGCTGTACTGTTTTAACATTTGTGCATTTAAACTATGCCTAAATATGCAGATTAGTTAAAACCAGTAAAGTGATTAGTTAGAGGTGACATCTTTAGAAAGCTAACAAATGTTAATGGTGCAAGCCTTCTGCAAACTTTTCCATGCTTGATGTGGGAACCTTAGTAGTGCCAAAAGTTTGAATTTTTAAACATTGGTTTGCAAAGGCAGCAATTAATTTATTTCATGCTGGATAATACTACACATCTCTTACACTTTTCAAAATATTTCACTAAAGCTCTGAAAACTTGGAATAATGGTTTAAAATTCTTGCTTGCTTCTAAAAATATTTAGTAAAGTACTTGACACATTTTTCTTGGTTTGGTGAAGAGGTTGTTGAAATTTTAACTGAAACATTCAGCTATGGAACATTTACAATAATTCAAACCTGAATTATCTGGGATTTTTCACATTCAGTGATCCTTAACTTTTCATTCAAGTTCTAAGGATTGCATCAGTGAAATCACATTAAGAGGAATTTGCCAAGGATAATGAAGCAGTTACTTGGATAAACTCCCTGGGATGAAAATTATCCTCTCCTCAACAGCCAAAAGTATGCATGCTGTTTCTCAGAGAGCATCCAGCAGATATACATCAGCAACCAAAAAGGCTATAAGGGATAGGCTAACCAAGTTCTGGTTGAATCCCACTGCTTCTATGGATTTATAATTTCAGTTTCTCTCAGACGGGCAAGGTTGCAAGTCCATAGAGACAGTAGGGATATAATAAAACCACATTTTCAAAATCATAGGTTTAGGATTGAAGCAGGACAAGATGGCAGCATAGATATAGTCGCAACGCTCTGCAGCTCAAATTCCTTTTACCTTTACTTACTTGTTTCCTCTGCACAATGCCTCTGAAACGGAAAGGTAAAGTGAGGGTCTACCTTCCAGACCCTGTCTCCTCCGCGTTTGCTTTTCCGATTTCAGCCACTTGTGTCCGGATCTACAAACTCCCCCGGTGCAGAGGGCTTCTGCAGCAAGCGCCCCCACGACGCCTACCAAGGACGTGTCAGTGCTGTCCGTGGTGGAGGGGGGGTCGCTTCCTTGCTTGGAACCGCTACTGCCGGAAACATCCTTCCAGCTGGAGACCAGAGGTCTGGGAGTTGAGAATGCTTCCTCTCCCCTTTCAGCGGTGGGTTTGCCAGCTTTGGAGTCAGTTTTGAGACCTCCTTCGGGGTTACTTTGGGAAGACCAGACTACCGTGAGTAGTGACCTTTTTGCTATTCCTTCGCGTCCAGAAGTGGTAACACTGGAAGCTATCTGGGACTTGGTTGCCAGTCTTGGGAAGACCTTTAAGATGTCAAATACTAAAATTGACCTCCTTGCTTCAAACTGCCATCAAAAATCATCTGAATTACAAGACCAATTGACCTCAACTAACTCAAACGTTTCTGCAATTGACACTCTGTTAAATCTCTTCAGGATATGAATATTTCTACCATCAAAGATCACAACTTCTTTATAGATGGATTATTTGGAAAAGAATATGAGACATTTAAATTTTTGAATTTTCCAAGAATTCTAGGGGAAATACCATTAGTAACCTTAAAGAGATTTTTTCAAGATATTTTAGGTTTCTCATTAGAGGCAATGCCATCTGCTAATACTTGTTACTTTCTTCCTAATAAGATATCTGTCTCTTCTCAAAATGCTGAAGTTCAGTTTCCTAATGAACACATTTTCTTGAGAATTCTACTTTGGAAGTGTTTAAGTGCTGTACTTTATTGGTTTATTTTATTTCCTTCTCCAATTTGAGTAATGTTATGCAAAAATATTTCAGAAATCTTTCCTCTCAGTTTTATGGTCAATCTGTCAGGACTTTTCCTGACATTGCACAGGTTACTCAATTTAGAAGGAAAGGCTTCCTATCCTTAAGGCAGGAAACTATATCCCAAGATTTTATTTTTTCTTTTATGTTATTCTTGTAAGTGTGTAGATAAGTGTAGAAATGAATGTTTTATTTTTTTCCTGCCTGAACAACTGAAAGCTTTTTTTGGAAGCTAGAAGACCTGTAACCTCTTCCCCAGTGTCTAGAGCAGTGGTTCTCAACCTTTTTTCTGTCGGGACACACCTGACAGATGGTTCTCACATGCATGACACACTGACCCATGATCGTCATGGGGCTAGATGTAAAAGTACAGTTTGCATCCACGGGGACCCCCCTGACCAACAATAATGGATGTGAAGCAGAATTACGACATTCCCCATACAACTCACCCTACAAAAAAGATATTCTGGTTCTGGTGTCATCTCAATAACAGCAACTCAAACTCCTTCTACTTCCAGGATCAATAGCCCTACTTATGAAAAGACAGCAGTTTAACACCAATGTATGTCCTCTTGAGAAAACACAACAAATAAGACTGATACAAACGCTTACATGCTAGTACAATATCTCATCTCGGTAACAGACACAGAACCGACCTAACATACTCCCAGGATCTGTAGTAATGCACATAAACTAATCCGCACACAGTTGCACCTGTATTATGGAATACACTCAAACAGGAGCACCCTATCTATGAAAAGGCAACACCACAAATATTAAATCAGGCCCTAAAAACCAATACACCTCTTATTAGGAAAACAGAACTAGCAAGCAGCTATAGATCCCCACACAGAAATAATTGTAAAACTGTACTAATAAGCAGAATAAATGTTTCAAAACAGCTATGAATAGAATAACATCCAACAATTAAAAACTCATATTAACTATTAAACATTCTCCAAATACCAATAAAATATTTCAAAAAAGCAGACCACATAATATTAAATAATTAAAATGGCAGTCAATCAAGAAAAATAAACTTAAAAAGCCACCTTTCTTATCCCCTCCAGCAGCTCTCCTACTCCCCTTCCATGCAGGCCGTGGCACACACCAGAAGCAGCGGTAGAAGCTAAGCTCTATACACATGGTCCTCTTCCTTAGTGCCCATGTCTCTCACACACACCATACCAGTCATGCCCCCATGACCAGTTTCTGTCTCTCACACATCAATCATCTCCCAAACAGTTTTTGACACACACACACCAGTCACCTTTCTGAACAGTTTCTCTCATGCCATACACACACACAGGCTTCCCACTCCCATGTTCTACTTACATATATGGGCTTCTCACTCTCATAATCACTTTCTCTGTCTCTCTCTCACACACACACACACACACACACACACACACACACTCACTCACTCACCAGTCTCTCACTCCCATGCTTGTTTTCTCCAAATGCACAGGCTTCTCATTCCCATAATCACTTTCTTTCTCTCTCTCTCACACACACACACACATACACACAAACACACACCAGTCACCTGACCTCTCTCATGCATACACACAGACACACACAGGCTTCTCACTCCCATGCTGTGTCTCACACACACCCAGGTTTCTCACTCCCATGCTCACTCTTCACCTGCACAGGCTTCTCATTCCCATAATCATTTTCTCTGTTACACAAACACCAGTCTCTCTCTCATTTCCATGCTCACTCTCCATGTGCACAGGCTTCTCATTCCCTGAATCACATTCTTTCTCTCACATTCACACACACCAGTCTCTTTCTCTCACACACACACAGTGTCTCTCTCTCTCACACACACACAGTGTCTCTCTCTCTCACACACACACCAGTCTCTCTCTCTCATGCATGCACACACACACACACAGGCTTCCCACTCCCATGCTCTCTCTCACATAATCAGGCTTCTCACTCCCATGCTTTCTTTCACACAACCCCCCCCCCCACAACACCAAGCTTCTTACGCCCATGCTTTCTCACATACCCAGATTTCTCACTTTCATGCTTTTTCTCTCTCTCACACACACACACACATATCAGTCACCTCCCTGACTAATGTCTCACACTCTCACATATACATCAGTCATCTCCCTGAGCAGTCACTTTCATTGTCTCTCACATATACACACACATCAGCTCTCTGACCAGTTTCTCTCAATCACACACATGCTCTCAATCACACACAGGCTGGCTGGCTGCTTCTCTCTCTTTCTCTCACTCACTTCCTCCCCCCTCCCCCCCCCCACCGAGCACAAATTAGCTGCAGCAGCCTCCTCCTCCAGCCCCAGCAGGCCAATAAAGAAGAATCCCATCGGCCGCGGGAGGCTCATGCTGCTGTCTCCTTTCCCGATTACCGGCAGCTTCAATTGTTTGGGGGCTGATGCTTGTGCCTCTGCTGCTATTTTTCCACGCGACCCGGCTCTTTCTCCTTCCCGCGCACCACGTATCACTTCCTGTCCCGGGTCCGGGGGGGGGGGGGGGGGGATGCAGGCGCAGGAAGAAGAAAAGACCAGCTGCAGGTGCCACAGTTTCTTTTAGCACCGCTGCCGTTCCCACTAGGCTTGAACGTACTGCTAGCCCGGTGGCAATGTTAGCAGGGAAGGAAGAGCAGCGGGAGAGACCAGGAGCATGCGACACACCTGCCGGTGCTTGGCGACACACTGGTGTGTTGCGACACACTAGTTGAAAAACGCTGGTCTAGAGCAGTGGTTCCCAACCCTGTCCTGGGGACCTCCCAGCCAGTCTGGTTTTCAGGATATCCACAATGAATATGCATAAGGGAAAATTTGCATGCACTGCCTCCATAACATGAAGATTTCCCCTCATTCATATTCATTGTGGATATCCTGAAAACCCAACGTGCTGGGGGATCCCCAGGACAGGGTTGGGAACAACTAGTCTAGTAACTAAACGGGCAATTGCATTATTTAGTAGAGATGTGAATCGTGTGATCGATCGTCTTAACGATCGATTTCGGATGGGGGGGGGAGGGAATCTTATCGTCGCAGTTTTGTTTTTTAAAATATCGTGTAAATCGTAAATCGGGGGAGGGCAGGAAAACCGGCACACTAAAACATCCCTAAAACCCACCCCGACCCTTTAAAATAAATCCCCCACCCTCCCGAACCCCCCCAAAATGCCTTAAATTACCTGGGGTCCAGAGGGAGGGTCCCGGTGTGATCTTTTACTCTCGGACCTCCGGTGCATTGTAGAAATGGCGCCGGCGCTACCTTTGCCCTGTCATATGACAGCAGGGCAGAGGTAGCGCCGGCGCCATTTTGTTTTTTTGTCCCCCGACGTCAGGAGCATAGGAGATCGCTCCCGGACCCCCGCTGGACCCCGAGGGACTTTTGGCCAGCTTGGGGGGGCCTCCTGACCCCCACAAGACTTGCCAAAAGTCCAGCGGGGGTCCGGGAACGACCTCCTAAACTCGAATCGTTTTGCCGTACAGCAAAATGGCGCCGACCGTACGGCATGGTCGGTGCCATTTTGCTGTACGGCAAAATGATTCGAGTTTAGGAGGTCAGTCCCGGACCCCCGCTGGACTTTTGGCAAGTCTTGTGGGGGTCAGGAGGCCCCCCCAAGCTGGCCAAAAGTCCCTGGGGGTCCAGCGGGGGTCCGGGAGCGATCTCCTGGACGCGTGACGTCAGGAGCTAGGAATCAAAATGGCGCCGGCGCTACCTTTGCCCTGTCACATAAGGGCAAAGGGCCACCGGCGCCATTTCTCTTCACAGCAGCCGTGGGCAGAGAGCGGGACATCACGCCGGGATCATCGCGCCGGGACCCCAGGTCATTTAAAACATTTTGGGGGGTTCGGGTGGGTGGGGGTTTGTTTTAAAGGTTTGGGGTGGGTTTTAGGGTTTTTTTGGTGTGCCGGTTTTCCCACCCCCTATTTAACGATACAATACAAATGCCCCTGACGATAAATCGTGGGCATATTGTATCGTGCACTCTAACGATTTTGGACGATTTTAAAATTATCTGACGATAATTTTAATCGTTCAAAAACGATTCACATCCCTATTATTTAGCTCGTTATAACTATGTGATAGTCATTTCTTGTTATTGTTTTTCTTCATATTCTCCCAAAATTTTCTTTGTCCCTCTCTTATTTTGCTCTGCTAGGTTTTAGAAGTTAGCAATTTTCTTGGTTTTCTTTTGTTTCTGTTTGTCGAATGGAAAATGTCATATTTCATTGCTAATCCACTCATTACTGTAACAAAGGATATTCTTTGTACTTGTAAAAATGTGAGAAAATTTTAAATATATAATAATTTAAAAAAAATCATAGGTTTAGATTTATAAATGCAACCAGCTGCAAGGCAATAATATGTGAATTGAATTCAGTGCTTGCAAAGGAAATAACAGTATAACAGTTTAAAAAGGGATTAAAAAGAAAGACGTGACTACTAAAAATCCATTTTCTTATTTTTAATTATAGTATAAAAGTCTCAGCAAATATATAATTTTGGACTTGGATTAAACTTTATTTTGATCTGGCACCAATAAGGTCAGCCATAAAAATGGGGATGAACTGTTAGCAATTACATTGGAAATATAAGCCCCTATAGGGCTAATTTTCAAAGCTGTGTATGTGCATAAAACCTTAAAACTGACCCAGGCTCAGTGCACATAAAAGAAAGTGTGTAACACGGTTTCATGAGTACTTTTATGCATACTGAGAACAATTAAATATAGACTGCACATTAAAGCAAACCTGCGACCATCAGAAGTCACCAAGCTACAAAGCAAGAAACAAGCATAGGGATAGTCACATGGTGTAGTCATTGAGGAGTCGCCAGAGCTGCCTTGCTGGCCCCTCTTGCAACCTCTGGAATATCCCAGTGTCTGACTATGATGCCCAGACCAGGATCAAGATGTTCACTAGCTCCTGGCCAGTGTAAAATATTCAAAAGTGAGGCTACCATTTACTGTACAGTTTACAAAGGTCACAGCAAAGTACAAACCAACTATTATTTATCATGATCACCCTATTAGCACACAGTGAATCTATCAACAATGAATGAAAACCTGAAAAGTAGTGCACAAGTTGCTAGGAAAAAGCAAAGAGCTGGGAGAAGTCCCTTCATGGGAAGTACCAGGATTTCCAATATAGGTCTAGAAGAACCAACTGTGGGAAAGGGGTTGGTGAAGCCATAGTGCTTGCTGGTATAATTATGCTTGTTATCAATCAGGCCGATACAGAAAGAAACGTGGGAGAGCGGGTGCTCCGTATTGAGTGCCCACTCTCCCAATGCGCGCCCAACCACCTGGGCGTGCGATTCAGTATTTAAATAAGGTGGTGCGGGGCAAGATGGCTGCCATTGAGTAAGTCCGTTAAGACGCTGCTCAAGGAGAGGTTTTACCTGAATTGAAATTTTCTTCTTTTCTCCATGTCACATACAAAGAGAAAGGGAAGACTAAGGGGGTCGGTTGATTCCCTGTCGGTCGATGCCTCTCAACCTCGAATCGAAGGTTTCTTCGCGAGAGCAATGGCGTTAACTCCGGAAAGCTCAGTCGCTGGAGGAATATCGCGAGAGCAGGTGCTCTCCTCGACTCCTGAAACCACCTTGAGAGCCGGTGAGACCAGCCCCCCCCCCCCCCGACCAACAGTGACGCTACCCAGCACGCCCTGGAGAGAGGAAGCCCTCCTTTGATGGTAGCTCGAGGTGGAGAGGCATTGAGGATCCAGGAGGCAATCCAGGTAGCGGCGTGTGCAGAGACAGCTCCAGGGAGAGTAGTGGAGGAGTTGCCTGCTGACATGGCCTGGAGAGAACAATTACGATTGCTGGAAACAACACAAGGTATGCTGTCTGAGAGGAGCGGTAAACTGGAGTAGGGAGAGAACCACTTGAGGGACCTGCTGTCTGGTTCATTAACAGAAACGGATAAAAGTGGTACATTATCAGGGATATGGACTCTATTAAGATTGATAGAGAAATCTATCAAGACCCTATCACTGGTGACAATGGATACAAGAGACCAGACGGTAATAAATAACAATTTGATTATTTCTTACACTAAAAAAGTAGAGGATCTGGAAAAGAGAGTTACAGTTACCGAAAACACCCAGATAAAACTAATTACATCTGAAGGACTCTTGAACAAAAGGCTCGAAAGAGTAGAAAATGCATTAAGGGCTCATAACCTGAGGGTTATAAATTTCCCTGTAATTAGGTTAATTTCTCCTCTGGAACTTTTCAAGGTATATATGCACCAGGTTCTTAAAATACCGGAATCTGCTGCACTGGTAATTGTAAAGGCTTACTATCTTCCACAACAGCAACAGCAGGCCCAAACTGAAGAAGGGGAACAAGAAGGGAATGTAGATGTTACTTTAGATTTAACAAATTTCCTGGAAACTTCCCTGGGAACTGAGGTTACCCAAAGGAAACCACTCTTAATTTCCTTCGCTTTCCTATCAGAACGAAATCAAATATTACGTTTGTTTCTGAGGAATAGACAAACATTGTTTTTCAGACGACCCATATGGCTCTACCCAGATGTAATAAAGGCAACACAAGCACGACGGAAAAAGTTTCTACAGATGCGATCTGAAGTTCAACAGCTGGGGCAAGCTATGTACTTAAGAACCCGTGTAAATGTGCAATAAGGTACCCGAATGTACAATATATATTTTATGAGCCAGAGCAGTTTGAGGCCTTTTTAGAGGCTCGCTTTCTATCACCACCAGCTATTAACTCGGCTCAAGTAAGCTAAAGTACCATTGCTCTCTTCGATGTAAAGGCCTTGGTTTGTTGTTTTTTTTTTTGCCATATTAAGTTTCTTGTTAATATTGCTCTTTTTCTGCCCCCCACTATTTACTTATAAATTTGGATATTGTGAATTGGAAATTGAATTATTTTTTGAGAAAGAAATTGTTTCTTCTTTTGTGTTTATATTGAAATAACAATATCCCGTTTTTCTGTACAAGGTTTATATATTTGAAATTGTTTTTTGAAAACTGAAAATAAAGAATTAAATGAGGTGTGCGCTAATAAGGAGGCACTAGGGACAATAACGTGTCCCTAGCACCTCCTTATTAGCAGAAGAGATGGCTGTCATCGAGCCCGACAACTGACACTGTATTTTATCGGCGTCAGTTTCCAAACCCGCTGACAGCCATGGTTAGGAAAACAGACGCCGGTAAAATTGAGCATTCGTTTTACTAATCGCTAGGATAGTAAGTCAGAGGGTGTACAGAAAAGTATCCTGGGGACTAACTAATAGCCTCATCAACATGCATTTGATTGTGATGAGCACTATTAGTTTTCAGGGGGGTTGGCCACACATTTTCGATGCGCTAAACCCTTTACTATATAAGGAATAATAGTCGCATGTCAAAAACTCATGGCCAATTGCATGCTAAATGGTGCGCTTGGTCGAGTGCACCATACTGTATCAGCCTGAATGTTTGCTGGTGTCACTATGCTTACTATCAGAAATATTTTATCCCTGTATTTTTATAATCTATTTTCAAAGCTATTTTCAAAGGCCACATCTGTTTTTGCTTGCTAGCCACAGATGCAGCACAGCCTATGCTACAGTTTTATACTTGGCAACTGCCTTTATATAAGGGCCAGGATACTTAAGTGTCAACCAAATGTGTCAAGGCCTCTCTGTTTGCCATAGTTATCTACATGCCCTACTACAAAATATTCCTGTGAAGACCAGAAGAAACAGGAGATAAGATAGGCTTTTTGTTTTATTAGACAGGTCACATTCCTAATGTAGAGGATAGCAGAGTTACTTACCTGTAACAGGTATTCTCCTAGGACAGCAGGATGTTAGTCCTCACACATGGCTGACATCATCAGATGAAGCTCGGTATGGAAAACTTCTGTCAAAGTTTCTAGACCATTGACTGGCACACTGAGCATGCTCAGCATGCCCTAATCCACGTGTTCACGTGGGGTCTCTCTTCAGTCTCGTAACATAGAATTAAAAAAAAAAAAATAACAAACATAGACTAAACCCAACTTTGCTGGGCAGCAGTCATGTTTCATGAGGACTAACATCCTATTGTCCTAGGAGAACACCTGTTACAGGTAAGCAACTCTCTTTCTCCTAGGACAAGCAGGATGGTAGTCCTCACACATGGGTAAATCCCTAGCTACTAGGGATGTGCAGAGGGACGCCATACGTTGCATTCGTGATTCGGATTCGGCGGGGACCAGATACGTTGCATTCGGCCGTATGGCGCCCCAATGCGTTAATACAGCGATTTCTATTCGTGTCCCAGCTAAAATTAAAATTAACTACAACCCCCCACTCTCCTGACCCCCCCAAGACTTACCAAAACTCCCTGGTGGTCCAGCGGGGAGTCCGGGAACCATCCAATGCACTCTCACACCCTTGGTGCCGGTTTCATTATGGCGCCGATAGCCTTTGTCACAGGGGCTACCGGTGCCATTGGTCAGCCCCTGTCACATGGTCATTGGCGCCATCTTGTGCTCCTACCATTTGACAGGGGCTGACCAATGGCACCGGTAGCCCCTGTGACATAGTATGGGCAAAGGCTATTGGTGCCATTTTGATTACTGGCATCGGACGGCCGGAGTGCAGGAGGTCGCTCCAGGACCCCCGTTGGACCCCCAGGGACTTTTGGCCAGCTTGGGGGGGGGGCCTCCTGACCCCCACAAGACTTGCCAAAAGTCCAGCTCTCTTAGGCGTGAGGCCGCGCCTCCTCACAGAATTTAAAGGGACCTCGTCCCTTTAATTGCCTGCACCTGTTTCCTATGAACCAGACCAGGGGAAGTATATAAGGAGACTTCCTCCGCTCACTCCTTGACTTGGCAACTTCGTTGTTCGAGTCTGATTGCTTCGGTGAGTCTTCTGGTGCTTCGGATCATTGCTTCCTGGTTCCTGTTCCTTCTCGGTGATTCCTCGGTGTGTGACTTCAGATTGGCAAGCGGTGATTCTTTGGTGTGTGACTTCGGACTGGCAAGTGGTGATCCCTCGGTGTGTGACCTCGGACTGGCAAGCGACGACCCTCTGGTACTCGACCTTGGACTTCCTCCGGACCATCGTCTCCAAGGGCCCATCTAAGTCCCAGCGGCCCGGGTCCCTACAGGCTCCTCCCGGGGGGACCGCGTGCTTCCAGTGGCGAAGACCCAGTTGGCTTCTCCGGCGTCTCAACTCTTCGCTTTCTCCATGGTCGCCGCAGTCTTCAGTGCCGAGGGTCAGCCAGTTCCATCTTATATTCCACCTCGCCACCCGATGGGGGAACCTAAGGACCCACCTCCTAAGGTAATACCATCCTCCCGTCGGTCCAAGGGTTCACAAGCCTGATCATAACAACTGAAGAGGGACCCTGTGTGGATCTGTGGATTAGGGCAGGCTGTGCATGCTCAGTGTGCCAGTCAAAGTTCTAGAAACTTTGACAGAAGTTTTCTGTGCCAGGCTCCATCTGATGATGTCACCCATGTGTGAGGACTGCCATCCTGCTTGTCCTAAGAGAAAGATATTCTAGCCATGTTTCCTGTTATGAGTTGAAAATTTTGGGGGTGGAGTTAGAATTCTCGTCTGTTCCCTACCACACAAAAATGTCCCTCCCCCAAAACAGCATTCATCCTTACCAGCTGCAGTGGCTCCAGGCTCCTCCTCCTTCTGTTTTCAGCAACATACTCATATTCCTGTGCTCTGTAGTGCAGCATTAACCACATTTCTGTATCTATATAGAGCCAGGGAGCTGCTGAGAAGTTCTTATGGTTGGGGGCGGGGGGGGGGGGGGGCCTGGATCCTTTTCTTCCATTGAGCTACTACTCATCTGTGTTTTGGGTGGGTTACTGCAGATCCACACTCTGGCAGTGTTTCAGTTCTAGCCCTCTTCTGGCAGTATACCAGTGGTCTGACCCTTCATCCAATGGTTGCTGTGCTCTCCCACAGGAAATGTGCATGCTCAATTCTGTGTGACCTCATCGCCATGCACCAGAGAAACCATTTAAATCAAAGCTTTCTGTCTGAGTAAGTCATGAAGCTTTGACCTAAGTGGCAGCTTTCTTAGCATATGGAAATGAGGTCATACCAAGCTGAATATAAGTAGCTCCTCTTGGCTCCTGTAAGAGAGTGTGGTTATTGTCAGGAGAAGATCTGAGGTATTTTGGCTGTGGGGGGATGGGTGGGTAGGACTGGGCTTGAATGTAGCAGGTTCTTCAGCTCTCATTGGCTTCTAAAAGCTGTTGAAATGCTGCATCTACAGCTTTTCAATTTACATAAAATTAGGGTGAAAATTGGTATAATGAAGGACCCTAAGCATATATAAGCTCATATACTTGGAAAGACAAGGACTCAAGAAAATATAAAACAGATTATTGCTTTATTTCAGTTCAAAAGTGATATTTCACAGTTAACTTATGTCTTAACTTTTTCTCTTTTGTTTTTCATTCTGAAAGATGAAATATAATTTGCCCACTGTACGTTAGTGGGATTTGAAGGCTAGCTTCTGCGATTCACAGGCTAGTGCTCTAGTGCTCTAACCATTAGACTACTCCTTCACTTCACTATATCTTCACTTAATAAATTGTTGATTTTTTGTACTTGGTACATTTTTTTAATTTATATATATATAGTTTAAATATTGTTAAAAAAATCCCAATGTGACTGGTTTTAAAACCTTTTCATATTTTGCATAGTCAGAGGTGTGAATCTTTAGGACAAATTATGTAAATTTGCTACATAATTCTGTAGAATCTTGAAAATTCTGCTGCAGAAAACTGGAGGCTCTGGGTTTTATATTTCTTTTACTTTTAAAGATAGTTTTACTTGTCTTTACAGTATGATCGATTCATCTGGATTTCCCTGAGATGATTGTTTTACAAAACCTTTATGGAAGGTCATCTGTAACTTTGCAGTTTGCTTTATATATGTTTGTGTATTATATGAGTTTTATGTGATTTTTTTTAATGCAATAAGTGGTGTTTGGATGTGTAACTTTGTATCTAAATATTAACACAATGTTGTTCACTCAGTGCACTCATTTGGATGAGAAAGTGGGTAATAAATTACAATCAATCCAGCAAGCATGCGCGTGAGTAGAGAGCTCTTTGAGTGAAAACATCTATTAGGGATGCCATGGGCAGGGTCCTGCTGGGTAGATGTGGCAGCGATGGAGTCCTTATGGTTCCTATGAGGCTGCATTCCCCACTGTTCTTACTCTTTCAGTGCTATCTTGCTCTTTTGGTATTTGTAAAGGGGGTTAGGCAATAACTCTAGGGAAAGGAGTTGTTTGCCATCTGAGATATCATGCACTAATGGAAAGGATAGTTGCCATTCAAATAAGGAGAACCTGGGGTGCACAGATGGGGAAAAGTATTTTGATATGCTTGTAGATGAATTAGCCTTTTTATCCTACTCTATACCATCCTAAGGCATAGGAATTTATTTTTCTACAGCAAATCTAAAGTTTTCCCGCCTTTCTTTCTCGCTGCCTTTGCCCATTAATTCCTTCAAAGTAGGCCAAGTGATGATTGAAGTATGAGCAAGTGTGTACTTATTTTGCCCATTTTACATGCTGAATTTGTGCTGTTAGCATGCTCTGTGCACTTCCTTTGCCTTATTTCAATGTTGCTGACATCATGAGAGTGACCTTACCTGCCTGAAAAGGTTGGGGGGGAGGGGGGCTGGCTCTTTTTCTTCCATTGAGCTACTACTCATCTGTGTTTTGGCCACAGTGTTTCAGCTCCAGCCCTCTTCTGGCAGTATACCAGTGGCCCCATGCATATTGCAATAAAGCAGATAATATATTACATGCCAGAGAAAGGAACCAGCTACAAACTGAATAAAGGTGTCTGGGTTTGTGTAAGTTTTACAACTGGGCAGGGAGGGACTCTTGGCTTTTGAAACAAAGGTTTCAAAAGCATTTATTTGCCAGTGGCACCAAATTAATTTTTGCTGGAAACTGTCTTATGCTCCTCACAGAGATGATTCAACTTTAATGTCTTAGCAGAGAGACTTTATCTGCATGGAGCTATTATCCTTGATATAAGAAGATCAACACCTACCATTGCCTGGGAGGTCACACGGTTCCCACTGCTTATTCTGAGCTTAAAATTCCAAATGTAAAAGCCAATACAGAATTATAATGGAATGTGGTGGGGATGTGGCCAGAGTTACAATTTGAACTTTGTAGAAGCCATTAATCCTACCAATCTTATTTTTAGAAGAGTTTTTCAAATTGCAATAAAGAAGATGTCTATAACAGAAGTATCTTAAAAAAAAAAGTTAACTATGCAATCCAAAGAATCTACCTTATAAATGGGCTCTGACCGATGGCCCGCAAATGCGCAGTAGAGAGCAGCTCTACCGCGCATGCGCGGGCGAGCTCGTCGGTCAGAGTGGAGCGTGCCTGAAAAAAAAATGGCACTGGGTCCTTAGGAGCAGGAGCGGCGGCGAGGAGCAGGAGGAGCAGTAGCAGCGTTGGCGACGTGCGTGAGGGAGGGAGGGACACCCCCCGTCTGCCAGTTTTGGATGAGCTGAAAGGGGAGGGGATTGAGAGAGGGGGAGTGAGTGAGGGGAGGGAGGAGAGTGAGGTGAGGGGCAGGGGGGAGAGAGTGAGGAGAGGGTGAGGGGAGGGGGGGAGGGAGGAGAGAGTGAGCTGAGGGGAGGGGGAGGGGGAGAGGGAGGGAGACTAGAGGAAGGGAGAATAGAGGGGGGAGGGGGGAGAGGGGAGAGGGGAGAGGGAGGGAGACTAGAGGGGGGAGGTGGGAGGGGGAAGGAAATGGACCGAAATTTTTTTTTTTAATGTAGCCCGTTGTTACGGACTTAACGGCTAGTTTACTATATTTTCTCTTTTGTATTATCAAAGTCACATTTTCACTGCTTAAACGTATGCAATCTATTAGGGTTATTTCAGAGTTTGTAATTATTTATGCCTAAATATTATAGAAATTTTAATCCTAAATTAGTTTTCTTCATATTTATGCAGTGATTACAAAAATAAAACTGCAAGAAATCCAAACTGAAATTTAGAAATTGTCACAATGATTATCAAAATGTAACCAACAAAAGGTAATGCAGATGTCAGTGAATAGTTAGTTCAGATCAGTCCTACCTTCATTTCTATCCCCATGACGTCAACTTGCTGCAGAGATTCCATAATATGTTTAACAAGTACTGCAACATCAGAAAATTTAGAAAATTAAGTAAAACATATCAAACTTTTAGATCACAATGGGTTTCTTCATATAGGGAACAATTGTCAAGTAGCCCAGGTAGTTGCAAATTACTCATGTGGTTTTAATGCTTGTATCTTAGGGAAACTTTCAAAGATTAATGAGCTGAGGTGGTCCTCTTTGAAAATTAGAAGGCGAGGTGGAGGGGGGGAGAGGGAGAATAGCATATGTATATTTGAAAATTGAATGTAAATTTGCTGTTATCCTCCCCTGCCTGAAACATACCCACAGGAACACCTCTTTTTCTTGTGGCTAAAAGTACTCATGCCATGGCAGCTGCATTCACTTTTAGCCACATTTGAGTAAGGCAATTTTCAATCAAACCATTGTCTATCTGGCTACATGCCTTTGACAATTGCACTCATAAATGAAATATGATCACAACTAGAAAATGTGGAAATGGTAAACCTTTGACTAAACTGGAATGTGAGGCTGTAAAAATTCTCTCTTCCAAGTATCTGCAGACACTCCCTTCTTTGTATTCAAGCTCTGTGACTACTAATAGAAACCCTAGAGAGAAGTGAGAAAATTATGGCCTACGAGCGACACCTGACCCATGGGTGCCTTGGCTCTGGCCTGCGGCAGTGCCATATATCTCTGCCAATAGTGGTGGTGACATCACTTCCAGGTGCCCTGGCAAACTGTATGGTCTCCAGTGGCCGCTACCACTGCTGACATATCTTTTCTTGCCAGCCTCATGATCAGCTGTTTCTGTGAAGAGTTGATCTTACTTTTTCTATATCACCGGTAAAATTGGAAGTTGGTCCTGTGGCAATATTAAAACATAAATCAGCTTTTTGCAAGAACAGCTGATTGCAGGGAAATATGCAGCGGCAGTGGAGGCTGTTTGAGACCATACACTGTAGCTCAGATTTTAAAAGGGCTACGCACGTAAATTTCGGGATTTACGTGCATGGCCGGGCCTTGCGCTCATTTTACAATGGGCCCGGCCACGCACTTAAACCCCAGTATGCGCAAAAGTGCTGGCCAAGGGAAAAGGGTCAGCCGGGGGGGGCATGGTCTGGGCAGGGAGGGGCAGGGCAGGGGAGAAGCCAGGACAGCGCCATTAGCTGCTATCTCGGGGAAGTGTGCACCGGCAGCTGGCCGGCATGCGCAGATTAAAATTAAAAAACTTAGGGTTAGTTAGGGTAGGTTTAGGGGGGCGGGAGGAGAGGGGAAGAGGGAGAAAGGATAAAGTTATGTGTAGGACAGTTCCTTCCCAGTCCACTCCTTAATTGGATCAGACTGGGAGGGAACTGGGGGAGGCTCGTTTGCTTTGCCATGCATTGCTTTGTAGAATCCCCCCCCCATGCGCGCGAGTCGCGGGCTGCCCACACGGGTGCGTGTGGATTTTAAAATCCAGCGGGCATGTGTGCGAAGCCATTGGATTTTATAACATGAGGGCGCCGGCACGCGCCGGGAACCGTGCGCACATAGACACCCGCGCGCTCCTTTTAAAATAGACCCCTGTACCAGGCAACTCGGAAGAGGACAGACTGAAAGGGAGGCTGTTGATGGTTGTGGAGGTGATTGCTGTTCACCCCAGGGGAAGCAGAGTGTGAATAAGCATGGAGTCAGAACCATACAGTAGCTGCTAGCTGCAGCATTGTGAATGAATTCTGGGCTCACTGTTGATCTGGGGGGACCTTCCCTCTCATCCAGAACTCCAGGGGTATTCGCCCTCCAGCAGGCAAAAGCCACTCATGTGGCTCTTGGTAAAAAAAAAAAAAAAAGATTTGCCTATTTCCAAAGGAGTCAATTCAAACATTTTGAGACTGGAAATAAAGCAAGCTGAATAGCTGCTAGGGCAGACCAAGTAGTTTTTAACTACTGACATCTGTGCAGACTCTGATCCAGTTCTAATTAACATATATTTTTATTCTCCCTGCTGCTCCTTCTAAGCGTATGCACAGGGCGTGCACCAGGACATAAAGGCCATGTGGCAGGAAATCACTTGAAGTGCCGGGAGATGACGTCAGAGTCAGCTGGGGATTTAAACTCTAGTCACGCTCCTAGCCGGCACCTCAGCAACAGGTCTCCAGGTCTACCTTGTGCAGTGTGTGTTGTTTTCGTTCCTGCTTGCCTTGCTTAGTCTCGTCCAACTTGCCTTCCCTCTCCAGGTCTTTCTCATCTTGTCCAGCCAGCCCTGCCTTCTTCAGTTCGCTTTGCTGCATTCTTGCCTTCACCTTGGACTGACTTCTGGACCTTGACCACTCCTTGCTTGCTGCCTGCCTACTGTGCTCGTATATGCCTTATTTGATCTGAGGTTTTCCCTCCCTCTACCACTAAGGTCTCTTTGTGTCTGACCCATGCATGCCTCAATTCTACCACTGTTTTGGCTCCCACTGTTCCCAGTGTCCAGCACCCTCTCAGTGGAAAAAGTATTCCTTCTGAGTCTGACTTCCTTTCTCGTTGTATGATGACCCCTTATCCTTGAGAACGTCATTCTATGGAAAATGCTACTTTCTGGTACTTTCTTGAAGCCAGCTAGATATTTTGAAATTTTGTATCATATCTTGCTTTTCCCTTCTTTAGAGAGTACATTTTCATCTAGTTTAGTCCATCTATGTGTGATGTATTAATAGTAGTTTTCACCTCAATCCTCAGGACACACACAGTCAGCCTGGTTTTCAGGATATCCAGAGTGAATATGAAGACAGATATTTGTATGCACTGCTCCCACTGTATGCAATGTCATACATATTCATTGTGGCTATCCTGAAAACCAGGCAGACAGGGTGTGTCCGGAGGACTGCATTGAAAACCGCTGGCTCATAGTGCAGTTCTTGTACCATTTTGGTGGCTCTCCTTTGCATTGCTTCTACACTGTCAATGCTCTTTTATAGATACAGTACTCTCAATTTGCACCCAAGTATACTATTTGCTTTCCCAACTGCTTTGACACACTGACTGGCTATCTTGAAATTCTCAGAAATATGATTCTCTAGGTCTCTTGTTTGGTGACTGATGGTTTTTCACCTCTAAAATGTATTTGGCTTTTTGGTTTCTGTATCCCAAATGCATAATTTTTAATTTTTGTAATTAAATCATTATACTTTTGACCATTTTTCTAAATTTGTAGTCATTTTTCTTCTTCTTTTCCACTAATGTCCCTTATATAAACCTTGCAGAGGACTGGGCCTAGCACTGGTTCTTGTGGTACCCAGCTGATCATTTTCCCTTCATCACAGTGGACCCGAGCGACTACATAAGAACATAAGGCTTGCCAACCTGGGTCAGACCAAGGGTCTATCAAGTCCAGTATTCTGTTTCTAACAGTGGCCAAGTCAGGTCACAAGAATCTGGCAGGATCCCAAGGGATAGACAGATTCCAAGCTGCTTATCCCAAGAATAAGCAGTGGATTTCTGCAACTCTCCCTTAATAATTGTTAATGGACTTTTCCTCCAGGAATTTGTCCAAATCTTTTCTAAAGGTAGCTATACTAATAGCTTTTACCATATCCTCTGGCAATGAATTCCAGAACTTAATTATACATTGAGTAAAAAATATTTTTTCTTAGTTTTAAATGTATTACCCAGTAACTTCGTTCTGGGTCCCCTGGTCTTTGTTATTTTTGAAAACGTAAACAACTGATTAACGTTTACTCGTTCGATTCCACTCATTATTTTGTAGACCTCTGTCATATCTCCCCCCTCAGCCATCTCTTCTCCAAACTGAAGAGTCCTAACCTCTTTAGCCTTTCTTCATAGGGGAATTGTTCCATCCTTTTTATCATCTTGGTCGCCCTTCTCTGTACCTTTTCTATTTCTGTTATATCTTTCTTGAGATGTGGTGACCAAAAATGAACACAATACTCAAGATGAGGTTGCACCATGGAGTGATACAGAGACATTATAATATTCTCTGCATTATTCTCAATTCCTTTCCTAATAATCCCGAGTATTCTATTTGCTTTCTTTGCTGCTGCTGCACCCTGAGTAGAAGATTTCAATGTATTATCAACAGTGACACATAAATCCTTTTTCTGTGTGGTGACTCCTAATGTGGAACCTTTCATTTTGTAGCTATAATTTGGGTTACTCTTCCCAAGTGCATCACTTTGCACTTGTCTACATTAAATTTCATTTGCCATTTGCATGCCCAGTCTCCCAGTTTTGGAAAGTCCTCTTACAATTTCTCACAATCCTCTTGTGATTTGACTACTTTGAATAATGTTGTGTTATTGGCAAATTTGATTACCTCACTTGTTATTCCCATTTCCAGGTCATTTATAAATATATTAAAAAGCATCAGTCCCAGAACAGATCCCTGGGGCACTCCACTATTCACCTTTTTCCACTAGGAAAATTTATCAGCCCTACTCTCTGATTTCTATCTTTTAACCAGTTAGTAATCCATAAAAGGACATCACCACCTATCCCATGACTTTCTAATTTCCTAAGAAGTTTCTCATGAGGGACTTTTGTCAAATGCTTTCTGGAAATCCAGATACACTATATCAACTGCCTTACAGTGTCCCACTGGTTATCCTCCTTCCACCAGATCTCTGAGATGCCAATTATATTTATTTATGTATTTATTTATTTTTATTTAGAGAATTTTATATACCGACAGCCGTTTGCACATCATATCGGTTTACATATAACTTATAACTATTTGGCAATGCCTTTACATAGAACAGGAACTATATCTACCTCTTCATCCAGTGCTATACACTCTAACTCTCCCATCTTATTTTTTAGACTTCTAGCATTTGTGTATAGTCATTTCAAAGTATGTTTCTTGTTTGTGTTTACAACCTGCTCATCAGTTGATAGGGGTAATTTGGAATCTTTCTGCACTTTACTTAAAGGCATCTGATCCCCTTTGACATTTATTGCAGCCTCTCTATTGGGATGCCCTAGTTTCCCTGTTCTCTTAGTATCCTTCAAAGATACATCATTCCGAACCATGAGCTTCTGAGCGACTATCGGCTTTCCCCTATCATCTAGTTTAAAAACTGCTCTATCTCCTTTTTAAAGGTTAGTGCCAGCAGCCTAGTTCCACTCTGGTTAAGGTGGAGCCTGTCCTTTTGGAAAAGGCCCCCCTCCTTTCCCCAAACTGAAGCCCAGGTCCTAACAAATCTAAAACCCTCTTCCTTGCACCATTGTCTCATCCACATATTGAGACTTTGGTGCTCTGCCTGCTTCTGGGGTCCTGTACATGAAACAGGGAGCATTTCAGAAAATGCCACCTTGGAGGTTCTGGATTTCAGCTTTCTATCTAAAATCCTAATCTGGCTTCCAGAACCTCCCTCCCACATTTTCCTACCACTCTCCTATTTCTTAATCAATTTCTCACCCAGTGCATAACTATGCTTCCAGCTTCCATACTGGCCAACTTGCTCACTAGTCTTTGATGTGAAATGTATCAAAGGCTTTACTGACATTCAGACAGGTCACATCTACTACATCTTCCTAATCTACTACTCTAGTCACTTCAAAGAAAATGAATGAAGTTTTGCTTGGCAAAATGTTCCCCTTGTGAAGTTATGTTGCCTATGGGGCTAATGTATTAAGGTGCATGTGGCAGAGTGCACAGTTTAACTCACAGTTATGTATGCAGGTTTTGTTCACAAACTTTACTGCCAATGCAGTAAAGAGTGTTGCACACAAAAAATATGCGCACAGCACTGTGCTTGCAAATTCCATGCTAATGATGGCATTAGCTGTTAACCTCCTAGTTCAGAGGGGTGCACTGGCTTACCTTGTTTTTTCATGATGCTGAAAAAGTAACTTTTATCAAGAGGTGGAGTAAGGTAAGGTTAGTCTATGAGCTGGAGCTACCTTTCTGGTGCTGAGATCTGTTTATGTGCGCAGAACATTTTTTCATGAATTCTAAACATTTTCTTTAGGCACATTTTCCAGTTTTGTACACACTCCTGATGCATTAACATACCATTAGCTTACCGCATCGGGGGTTAACAAAATGTGAGCATGTATGTTACAAAACTGTGTCCTGAATTTCATTGCACAGTTTATTATATCATCCCCTATCATCCTGTAACCCACTGGCCTCAAGTATTGCATTCTCTCCTTCAGAAATGCTTCCATTACACTGCCCATCAATGATGTTAAGCTAACAGGTTTCCTGCTTCCTTCTTGCTCCAGGCATTGAGGAGTGGCAGTATATCTGTTTTTTCAGTTTCCTCCAAGCTCTTGTATTTCAAGTTAATCTGAACAGAACTGTGAGGAGTACAATCAGCCCCTTTTAGCACTTTCATTGTTCTGGAATGTACCCTATCTGGTCCCATGACCTTGTTGACTTTTAATTGTGTTAGTACCTGCTCAGTAAATGGAAATGTTTTAAATCCACAGTCCTTTACATCCTTGCCTTTTGTCTTTGATCTTTCACCTTCTTATCAAGCAAACGTATTTGTGTAAGATATCTGCTCTCTTCTGATCCTCCTCATCATTAAATCTATTCTTCCCTTTAATTCTTACTATTTTCCCTATGCTCTGACTCTTCAACATAATTTTTTATCCCCTGCCTTTACGATTAGGCAATGTTCTCCTCCATGTGAACCTGTATAATTGCTTTTTCTGCCTCCCTTTCTTTGTTTCTCCTGGTAATTTTTGCCTGTCACTTTCTGCTCTTTCGAAATTCTCCTCCTACTTTGGTCTAAGGGTGAATAACAGAGAAATAGACGTGGCAAGGGAATAAAAAGCTTCCCTGAGAGCCTTGCTGCACCCCCTGGACTGCAAACTCATTTTCAATGGGAAATTGCTCATGGAGTTTCCCTTTGAAAATCTTCCTGGTACACACAGTGAGGGTACAGAGTATTTGCGTACTTTATGTCTACTTTGAAGGAGGTATAAAGATTGTGAAAGAAAATACACTCAGGGATTTGATTATGCAATCTCCATGCCTACTTCTTCTCTGCCAACTTAATCCTGTTCACTTTTCTCCTGGCTAAGTGGGTGTGCTGTGAACAGCAAACAAGCTTTTACCTATTTACAGGGCAGGGGGTGGACTAATCAAAAGGCCCTTTCATGTGACATATTTACCTGCATAAAAAGCTTTGATTATTGGTTCCACAATGAAATATTTTGGGCCTGCCTTCCTCAAGTCTAGAAATGTATTAGCTGTCTCATTTTGCTGTGCGTGTGCCTCAGTATCCCTTTTCAGATATGCAGAGTCAGTCGAGTAACATCGGTTCCCTTTCGAAAAAGGTAGGAAAATCATTCTGAGCATGAGAAGCTGAATTTAGGCTTCCAGGTATAAAGTTGACATCCAGAACCTCCAGGATAGCATTTTCAGGAATGCTCCCCATTCCATACAAAGGATCCCAAAGGCAGGCAGAGCTCTGGACTCTCAATGTGTGGAGGAAGCTACAGTGCAGAGAAGAGAGCTATAGATTCCTTAGGAACTGGGCAACATTTTGGGGAAAGAGGCAACAATTCCGAAAGTATGGGCTACACCTTAACCAAGGTGAAACTTGGCTGCTGGTGCTAACACTTAAAAAGGAGATAGAGCAGCTTTAAAATTTAATTATGGAGGAAGGCAGACAGTTGCTCAGGAGCACATGGTTCTGAGTGAGGTATTTTCAAAGGATATTGGCATACAAGGGAAGTTAGAATATCCTGAAAATTAAGTTGTGACAGAGGCAGAAATTGCCCAGGTATGTTTAAATGAAGAACATACAGTGATAAACAATTCCAAACTACCAATTTCAACTGCTAGACAAGTTGTGAATACAATTAAAAAACATACTTTGGTCTGTCTGTATGTGAATGGCAGAAGTCTAAAAAATAAGATTAGAGAATTGAGATGTATGGTGCTGAAAGAACATGTAGACAAAATTGTTGCAAGTGCTAGCCGCGGCAGGCCCGCAGCCAGGCCCTCTTACCCTCTTCTGCCTGTTCCAGCATCTGGCTCCACTTCCCTCGTGGCGGTGGGCTGCTGCCTCCCACCTCGAGCTGTCCCCAGGGCTCTTGTCTCCACGGCAGACACCTGTGCTCCGCAGCAGGCCTCCCCACGTGGTCTCCGGAGAGATGCCCCCATCCCACGCCGCGCTCCTCCCTAGGCGCGCACGCGCGCATCTCTGTTCCTTTTAAAGGAGCCACAGCGGGAATCCAACCCGCGGCCTCGGATGATGACATCACTGGGCTCCGGTATATAAGGCCAGGCCCAGCTCCTGTTAGTTGCCTTCGCAACAGGTCTCCACGCTGGACGTGTACTTTGTTGCCTCCTCTGGTGATTTCCTCGTGTTCCTGGTTCTTGTTCCTTCCGTGTTCCTGATCCTGGTTTCATCTTCTCCTGGTTCCTGTGCTTTGTTTTACTCTACTAGATTTATGGACTGATCTTCTTCTGGACCCGACCTCTGCTTTGCCTGACCACGCCATTGATCTTCTCCTGGACCCGACCTCTACTTTGCCTGACCACGCCATTGATCTTCTCCTGGACCCGACCTCTGCTTTGCCTGACTACGCTACTGACCATCTCCTAGTCCTGACCTCTGCTTTGCCTGACTACGCTACTGATCATCTCCTAGTCCTGACCTCTGCTTTGCCTGACTACGCTATTGATCATCTCCTAGTCCTAACCTCTGCTTTGCCTGACTACGCTACTGATCATCTCCTAGTCCTGACCTCTGCTTTGCCCGACCACGCTACTGATCATCTGCTGGACCAGACCTCTGCCTTGCCTTGCCACTACTCCTTGCTTGCTGCCTGCCCTGACTTCAGCCTGTTCTACGATGCCTCTACAGTCTCAACCCTGGACTTGGCCTTTCAGGCTTCGGCCTGCTTTTACCCGGGCACCCCCTGTTTGACTCTTGTTCCTTTTGGTGCCTGGGTCTCCCGGACTCTGCCTCGTCCAGTACAGATTATCCATTTCCACCATTGCTGGCCCTTGGCTGACTTCCTTATCTCCCAGAAGACCTTGGGTGGAGGCCCACCTAACTCCAGCCGGCCCCGGCACCCAAGGGCTCAACCCGTGGGGAACGAGGGCTGGTATTGGCAAAGCTCCAGCCAGCCTCCGTCAGTCAGCCAGCTCCACCTACCAACAGTAGGGACCCATAGGGCCTCCCCTATGGGTAGCATCAACCCCACCTCAGCCCAAGGGTCCACCTCATGTGCAACAAAAATAGGTATCTCAATGACCTGATGGAAGGAGGATAACCAATGGGATACCCTGACAGCAGGATACAAATTATATCTAAATGATAGCCAGGTCAAAATGGAAGAGAGGTGGAACTAAATTTAATGGATGTCAGAGTCAAACAGGGTAAAAAGTCCTGCAGGATCCAAAATGCACTGTGGGATCTCTATGGCAAGAAATTCCATGAATGATGGGAACAGTATAGAGGTGGGGTATACTGCCCTCCACAAGGCCAGCATTAAGAGACAGATGATGAAATGCTAATAGAAATTAGGAAAGCTAACAAGTTAGGCAATAAAACAATAATAGTAGATTTCAATTGCTCTAATATTCCTGGGTAAATATCTCATTGGTATATGCTAGATAGGTGTGCTGTGAACAACGAACAAGCTTTTACCTATTTCCTGATTAACATTTACTCTTTGTTGATAGGGGACCCTGACAGATTGAGTCTGAGATTGACTAAGACTGAGGGTGGCAGGGAGGAATACATTACAGAGGCTGCGTTGGCTGGAGGGGGAAGGACTGCTGAGGATACACCTAAAGTAAAGAAGCCTTTGGAAATTTTGAGTCTTGTTCTGTGTTTCTCTCAATAAATAGATAAAGGGGATGGAATGATTCCCTTATGAGGAAAGGCTAAAGAAGTTAGGATACTTCAGCTTGGAGAAGAGATGACTGAGGGAAGATATGATAGAGATTTATAAAATAATGCGTGGAATGGAACTAGGGTTGCCAACATTTTCACAGACCAGGACTAGACACTCAACCGGGGGATGGGGGGATGGGAGGGGGGTGTATGCCCCTCACCTCAATTTCATAAATTTGCATAAAACATCAAGAAATATAAAACATCGATAAAGTAAGACCATATTAATAAATACAGTAAATACTTCAAGACAGCTGACTAATAGAATATCCATTAATTACAAAAAAACTTAAAAAATATATATCAAACACCAATAATATATTTCAAAACAGTAGACATCAATTAACACTGAATAATTAAAACTAAAAAATCTATGGTTTAGTCAGGGGGTGGAGGCTGTGCATGGACTTTCTCTTCTCTCTCATATACATACACATTTTAAGACAGGGATCCCTGAACTCAGCCCTCAAGGGCTGCAGTCTGGTCAGGTTTTTAGGATTGCCTCAATGAATATGCATGAAATCTTCATGCATTGCCTCCATTGTATGCAATAGAACTCATGCCTGTTCGTTGTGGAAATCCTAAAAACCTGACTGGGTTGCGGCCCCTGAAGGGATCTCTGATCTAAACCCCACATTGATTCTCTCACACATGCTCACTCAGTGACAGATTAAAAGGCAGGAATAACCAGTAAGAAAAAGGAGGTGATCATCCTCTTGTACAGGTCCTTGGTAGGGCCTCACCTGGAGTACTGTGTTCAGTTCTGGAGACCGTATCTTAAAAGGGACAGAGACAGGATGGAGGCGGTCCAAAGAAGGGTGACCAAAATGGTGGGGGAGTCACCATTAAATGACTTATGAGGACAGGTTGAGGGACCTAAATATGTATACCCTGGAGGAGAGGAGGTGCAGGGGAGATATGATATAGACCTTCAGATACCTGAGAGGTTTTTTTTTTTTTTTAATTTTCTTTTTCAAAATTTCACAATTATACATCATGAATTATTTCTTAAGATGAAATACGGTACATATCTGGAATAAGGTAACCAATATATCAAAAAGGAAAAATAACCTAATAAGAAAAATAATTGCCTTACCTGAGAGGTTTTAATGATGCACAATCAACAAACCTTTTCTGTTAGAAAGAAATCAATAGAACTAGGGGTCACGAAATGAAACTCCAGGGAGGACGACTCAGAACCAACGTCAGCAAATATTTCTTCATGGAGAGGGTGGTGGATGCCTGGAATGCCCTTCCGGAAGAGGTGATGAAGATGAAAACAGTGAAAGATTTCAAAGGGGGATGGGATAAATACTGTGGATCCCTAAAGGCTAGAGGTTGGAAATGAAGAAAAGAGCGCATGGGATAACTTGCTGGTGTGGTGGTTACTACCCTTAACCAATAAGCCCGATACCTCTAGCCGATGAAGCAGAGAGCAATGTCAGAGTTGCATGAAAAGTAATGGAGAATTGGACTTAGACAGCAATCAACAAGGGCCCTGACTTTTATGGTCTGGGAAACTGATAAGTATGGGGGTGACCTGTATGGTGCGGCAGATACTACTATAAGCTTGCTAGGCAGACTGGATGGACTGTTTGCTCCTTTTCTGCCGTCATTTCTATGTTTCTATCTTTCATGCTGACTCATACATATGCATATAGACTGACATGTTCAGGCTAGTTAGGGATGACTTCCTCCAGATGGGGAAGATGAGGGATAGGTTGTTTTCCGAGGGGAGCTGTAATTGCTGTCGTATGTGTGTGTCTTTGAGTTGCAGGGGAGAGAGGGAGATGGGGGGGGGGGGACACGACAGTATCGGTTGCTCAAGGGTGTGTGTGTGTGTGCTTGAGAAGAGGTGGGGGAATTTTTCTGGAATAACTGGGGGGGGGGGGGGGCGGGGGGCAAAGTAAATGCTGCTGGCAGGGAGGAGTGGAGAGAGAAGTTCTGTTGAAAGGGCAAACAACCATTCAGAATGCACTGTGCCAGGCCCGGGGTGGTGAGGGTAAAATGTGCCGTGTCAGGGGGTGAAAGCAAGGGGGTAGAAATAGGGGAAGAGAGGAGAGGTAAAAGGGTGAAGAGAGGAATGGGGGAGAGAGGATAGGCTGGAAACAGGGGGAAATGGCTGTTGACAGGTGAGAGAGGTGCTGAGGAGAGAGAACAGGGAAAGATCGAGAGCAAGAGGCAATACGGAAGAGGAAGACAGAGGAGAGAAAAGAGGAGGGAGAGGAGGGGAGAGAGGAGAAGGAGTGGGGAGGGGGAAGATAAGTATCTCTCCTTTCTTTCCTCTGCCTCTAGCTCCTTCCCCCTGCTCTCTGATCTCTCTTATTCCCCTCTAGCAAAATCCTCTTCTCCTTTCAGCCCCATCCTCACTTTGTGCCCACCTCCATTGTGCTTGCCTCATACCCTGTCTTCCCCACCCTGTCTCCCATTCTCTCCCCATGCATGCTATCTTCTGCCTCTTCCCCTCTTCTCTCTTCAGCATCCCTCCTTCTTTCCCTGTCTTATCACTCCCTTTCATTTTGTGCTCTCTCTCTCGCACTCTTGCCCCCATCCTTTGCTCCCCACCTCTCCCCTATCATCAGTCCACCACAATGACCTTCCACAGTGACAAACCATCGGACAGCAGCAAAAGCACAGTGGAGGTGGTCTGGTGGTGGCAGTCTGGCAGTAGAAATAAAGGCAAGCGGGTCCCAATACCTGGCATCACGGCTGGCAGCAGCGGCAAGAGAAAGACAGTGATTATCCTCCTGGCTGCCCAGCAGTGGCAGCAACACAGAGAAGACGGAAATTACTAGCAGGTAGCAGCAATGACAAATAGAGGAAGAGGAAGAGGTCTCTGGCTACAAAAAAAGCACACAAGTTGTGCCACTGCTTTTTTGAACTTCCTCGCAGTGGACGTTGCATCTTTAAGACAAAACTTCCATCACGAGCAAGTTGCAGAAAAGGAGGAGTCTTCTGAGCATGTGCAACTCGTTTTCTCTCTTTTGTTTCCTGCTAGCCATATGTACACTGCTCATGACCGGATTTTAGAGTGTCCGGTTACACTTGGAACTAGACACTGAACAACCGATGGAAAAATCAGACTGTCTGGTTCAAAAAGTTACCCTAAATGGAACATTAACATTAACTGAATTACATAGTCTGGGTAAACAAATAAGCATGGGTGTAGCTTGCTTATTGCAGCGGTTACTACCCCTAACTAATTAAGCTAGATATTTCACTTAGATGCAGTTCCAACATTGCTCTCTACATTAATGGTGGAGGTGGAAGAGAAATAGAACCAAAAGGTTACTAAGAGCCAAGAGTAACAGATAAGTATGAGAAAAAAAAAAGTGCGAAACTTGCTGGGCAGACTGGATGGGCCGTTTGGTCTTCTTCTGCCGTCATTTCTATGTTTCTATGATAACGCCTCTCCTTCAATGTCAGGTGGCTGTGGCCTAGCTGCATTGGTTCTTCCTCCTTGATATTGGATACAGGAGCGGTCTGAGTAACTGGCAATGGACGAGAACAAGAAACTCCAGATATCATCTTCTTAGGACCTTTTATCTCTTGTAAACGCTCACACTGCCAACAATCAATTCGTCCAGCAAGGTCAATGAGAGAGCTCAAGGTATCGGGGAGTTCACGTGCTGCTAATTCGTCTTTGATGCAAGAGTTAAGGCCTTCTAGGAAAATAGCCCACAGGCAACCCAGGTCCCAATGTAGTTCTGAGGACAATGTTTTAAACTCAATAACATAATCAGTCAAATGTTTGGAACCTTGTTGTAAATGCAGGAGAGGAGATCCAACGACAGTCTTGCTGGCAGGATCATCAAATTCAGAACAAAAGAGCGTGAGGAATCCCGTCAAGTCCTTAAGTATTGGGTCATTACGTTCCCAGAGAGGTGAAGCCCAGGCCAGGGCTTTTCCTTCTAGAAGAAACAGTATATATGTAGTTTTGGAGACTACATCTCTGAAGTAAGTAGGTTGAAGCGAAAAGTGCATACAGCACTGATTTGTCAAACATGTAGGTGCTGGCAAGGGCACGGAGAGACCGTACAGGCATCATCTGTGGAGTGGAAATGGCCTTGTCAGGCATTCCTGTGGAATTCAGCCGAGAGTTTAGCTGATTAAAGGCGTAGCCAGAGTCTCTAATGTCCTTTGTTGTTCGGCAAGAATTTGGGCCAGGCCAGAGATGGCCTGAAGGGCTGAGACCTGAGCCAGGTCCATGGAGTTAGCAATCTGTTATGGTTTTGTAGGAGCCGAGATGAGAGATGTCTCCACCCACAGGGAGGAGCCCCATGAGCTTCACCATCGGTGGGCGTGGTCTCAGCGACGTAGGACACAGCTTGAGAGAGAGACATTATTAGAGAGAAAAGGTAAGGCATATCCCGAGGAGCGGGAAATGCAATAAACACAGTTCATGAGCACTAAAGATATACCCAGGGTGGTACTGTAGATGAGAAGGCCACTACAGCGCGGGGTACACCAGGAGGTTCCTGCCGGCTGGTGGAGATACCTCAGAAGTGCAGATCCGGTAGTGGCCTGCAGTGCGGGGTATGCCGAGGATTACTGTACTGTAGGTGACGAGGTAGATAAGGTCTTGAGATACAGGAACCAAGCACAGGATCTTGAGTAGATGCAGCAATACCTTGTAGCTCAGGATATGTAGAAGCGATAATGCTGAAGAATGGTAGTGGCCCGAGGCATGAGGTACACCGTGGAGACTTCAGCAATGTTGGTATCGTAGGAAACTGAAGAAGGTACTCTCACAAGGAAGTTCTGGAGAGAGACCCGAGGAGCAGGACAGGTGAAGTCCAAGGCAAGAAGGCCCTCCGAGGAGCTGATAGCCAAGACACAGAAGGGCCAGCATGGAGCGGGTACCCAGAGCGTCCAAATGCCACGAGGAGATACTGGAACAGGAGATCCAACAGTGGAGCAGATTTAATGAGAGAACTCCTTGCTAACTCGTTGTAGCAGTGGGCCGGTCAGCTTAAGTAAACCAGTGGGTTGATGTCATCGGGAGGGGACGCCCCCGAGGTTCCCACCATGACATATACAAAAGGAGGCACTGCGCGAGCGTGTGCGCCTAGGTGATCTGGAAATAAGATGGCAGTCGGCAGTGCCCACGCTGTCCTGGGGATGCCGGGGAGGTTGGCGATAGTTGGCGGAGGCCGCCATTCTTCCTATGATTGACGGTGCAGGGAAAAAAGAGGTGAGCATGAGAGGTCACAGCCGTCTGTGACCGGGCGCAACACCCCCTCTTGAGCTTCCTCCTTTGAGTCCTTCCAGCTTCTCCTCCCCAAGCTAAATGATACAGGGAGAGTGTGCACTGAGTACTTCATATGACTCATTTTGAATTTTGGGAGCAATAGAAGTGAAGGAGCTCTGGCAGCCATCTGTGGCAGCCAAGGTAATTAACTGCTCTGGTTGCCTGCAACACACTGACTTCTCCCTTCTCCTGCACTTGTATATAGGTGGAATTGGTCCATTGTGATGGGTTCATGCATGTCTCTGCCCCCTCTCTCTTTGTTTAAAATCCGGAAGAGGCTGATGGGATTTTCAGTGTTTCATTTGCTCTTCTTTTGCCCATTTGAGTCATACCCATGTCCACACTAACTGCTTAATGGCAGATGTGCCTTGGGCTTGAGAAGGCTGGGAAAAAATGTCCTATTTAATATACAACAAAGGGAAGTCATCAATGAGACTAAAACCTCAGATCCATATCCTTTCTTGAAGCCAAACTGATTAGCATCTAAAATCTGATGCTTTTCCAAAACGTTTCAACCTTAACACCCACCTTTTCATTACTTTGCCTAGAGTAGATAGGTTGGAAATAGGGCAAATATTACTAACTTTACTAAATGGCAGTGTCAGCTTCATTTTTACAGGACAGACCACTGCCTGTTTTAAACTATCAGGTAGGCAGCCTTCCTCTAAAGAGGCATTGATAATATATACAATGAGTTTATAAGAAACCACATGTATACATCTTATAATCTAAAATGGGCATTTATTATATTTTTATATCATTATGGTCAAACCAGATGCTTCTGCTCTCCGTGTAACACCCAAGGGGGTATTATTTCACATTTGAATCAGTAGATTACAGATATTCTCAGAAAGTAATTGATGGAATTTTAACCTTTCTACACATATAACAAATGATCATTAGCTCTAGTTGGTTGAAAGGCACAGAGAAAACTGCACAGCTGTTCAGAGACATGTCTATCATATTTACCAAATGTACTTAGGACATCATGTTCATTCTACCAGGAGGAGCCTATTTATTGACTTCAAAAAGGTCATCCTGTCCATACAAAATGGATATTGGCCTCAATTGCTCATGGAAGGAATTTTATCAGAAACTTGAGGACCTGACAAGTAGCCCTATGGATATACTTCCACAGACTTCCAATTTCCACTCATCTTACAGTTAAAGAAAAGAAGTATAGTTGCCAATTTTCAAGACTGTTGCTTTAATTAACTCTACACAATTTTATCTATGCTCATTTATGATTATATATCTTGTAGTAATGTTAAGTTATTACAATTTATTTTATTGCTTCATTGTATGACTAATCACTGCTTATACGTTGCATAAATATGTTTGAATTGCAATTGTCATAATACTCTGTTAGTAGAATCCCTGATGTAGACCTTATGAAAACTAGAGTTGACCACAATCCCTAGGATAAAAACACATTTTGGGGATTTTAAACCCCTGTGGGAGGCATTGGGTAATCTAAGACCATTAACATGACTACTGACTCTCTTCACCATATGCAGGCATGTCATACAAATATTGCTAATAATTTGGAGACTGCTACATATGTGAAAGTCTGCCAGGTTTCACACCATCCACTCATGCGATTATGGATTATTTGATCCATCCAATTTTCCTAGTCATTGCACAATGTTCATTCCCTGTCCTGATGCCAATCATGTTTTTCATGTCAAAGAAATGTATCAGCACCTAGATGGGTTTGAATTCCAGTTCAAGCCTGAATATCTCCTTTGCTGTAATTTCATTACAGAGGGAAAGCAGAGTTGCTTACCTGTAACATGTGTTCTCCCAGGACAGCAGGATGTTAGTCCTCACATATGGGTGACATCATCGGATGGAGCCCTGCCACGGAACACTTTTGTCAAACTTTCTAGAACTTTGACTGGCACACTGAGCATGCCTAGCATGCCAGCAACCCTGCATCCAGCAGGGGTCCCCCTTCAGTCTCGTTTGTAGCAAAAAGTACGAGCGAAAAATAAAATAATAAAACGTAAGCGAACCCAACTCCACAGGGTGGCAGGCAGGTTTTGTGAGGACTAACATCCTGCTGTCCTGGGAGAACACCTGTTACAGGTAAGAAACTCTGCTTTCTCCCAGGACAAGCAGGATGATAGTCCTCACATATGAGTGAATAGCGAGCTACAGGATGCCCGAATAGAGTGAACCAAAGCACCCAACGACGTGCAACAGGCACAACAACAGGGGTGCTGTTGATTATGAGGGCAGCCTGAATTTCACAGTGGGTCGTAGGTAGGAAGTTGGGTTTTTTAAACAGGGAACAAATTACGTAGGACAGGCTGGCCAAAGACGGAATCTTGCCTGCCAGCCTTGTCGAGACAGTAATGAGCTGCGAAGGTATGGAGAGAGCTCCATGTGGCAGCTCTACAGATGTCAGCAATAGGAACGGAGCGGAGGTGCGCCACTGATGTTGCCATGGCTCTGACCGAATGCGCTTTCAGGCGTCCCTAAAGCGGAAGGCCTGCTTGTTGTTAGCAGAAGGTAATGCAGTCTGCCAGCCAGGTAGACAGGGTCTGCTTGCCTACCAGAACTCCCAGTTTGGTTTTATCAAAGGAGACAAAAAGTTGGGTGGACTTCCTTTGGGCTTCAGTGTGATCCAAATAAAAGGCGAGCGCATATTTACTGTCCAAGGAATGCAGTGCCCGCTCACCTGGGTGTGAGTGAGGTCTTAGAAAAAAGGTAGGAAGTATTATGGACTGATTTAAGTGGAAATCAGAAACTACCTTTGGCAAGAATTTACGGTGAGTGCGGAGTACCACACGATCGTGGAGAAATTTGGTATAAGGTGGGTATTTTACCAATGCCTGTAGCTCAGTGACTCTGTGAGCTGATGTTATAGCAACTAGAAAGATCACTTTCCAAGTGAAATATTGTAGCTCGCAGGAGTGTAGGGGCTCAAACGGAGGTCACATGAGCCGTGCTAACACAACATTGAGGTCTCATGCCGCAATTGGGGGACACAGTGGAGGCTTTAGCTGGAGTAAACCTCTCATAAAGTGCCCTACAAGGGGTTGCACCAAAAGCAGAGCATCTCCTACCCCTTTGTGGTAAGTGGCTATGGCACGTATATGTACTCGAATGGAGGAAGTTTGTAGGCCAGACTCCGAGAGGTGCCAGAGGTAGTCCAGGAACCTTGTTGTGGGACAGGAAAAGGGATCTAATTCCTTTGTCTTGCACCACAAGGAGAATCTTTTCCATTTGCAATGGTAAGATTTCCTAGTAGAAGGCTTCCGTGAAGCTACGAGGACCTGGGACACATCATTAGACAGGTTAAGGGATTGAAGAATCAACCTTTCAACATCCATGCCGTCAGAGACAGGGTGTGGAGGTTCAGATGACGCAACAGTCTGTTGTCCTGGGTTATTAGAGTTGGATCTGTGCCCAGGCAAATTGGTTGCTGGACTGAGAGGTTGCATAGGATGGGAAACCAAACCTGCTGCGGCCAGTATGGAGTTATGAGAATCATTGTGCCCCAGGCTTGTTGTAACTTCACGAGAGTCTTGCTGATGAATGGAATTGGAGGATATTTATTTATTTTACTTATTTATTTTATTTATGAACTTTTAGTATACCGACATTCATAGAACACATTACGCCAGTTTACAATTAACTCAAAGAAAGGAAAATTACATTTAACGGGGGGTGGGGCGAGGGGAACAGGTAAGAAAAGGGGAGAAAAGAAGGGCTGGGAACGAGAGGGACTAAGAGTAGAATACTGAAACGAAGAAAAGAGGAGAAAGTGGAGAGGAACCAAAATAGCTATAGAAACTTACTATATATATACATCATTGGGAGAGTACATAAAGTAACTGGGCTAGCTATATACATAAATATATTGTAAGGCGAGTACTGCGAGGCAGGGTGGGGCTTGTCTAGGTTTGGTTAGTATCTGGGTAGGCCTGTTTGAAAAGCCATGTCTTGATGTCTTTTTTAAAGTTGCGTAAGGATGGTTCTAGACGGAGATCAGTGGGAAGGGAATTCCAGAGGGAAGGGCCAGCAATGGAGAAGGCTCTTTCTCTAGTGAGGGTAAGGTGTGCAGTTTTGAGGGATGGGGTGTGAAGGGTGCCTACAAGGGAGGTTCTGGTGGGGCAGTTAGAGGAATGGAAACGTGGCAGTTCTTCGAGCCAGGGAGGGTTGTCTTTGTAAAGCGTGTTGTGTAGGATGGTGAGAGTTTTGTATTGAATGCGGAAAGGGATGGGAAGCCAGTGCAGATCCTTTAGAATGGGGGTGATGTGGTCCCTTTTGCAGGTGTTGGTTATGATTCTCACCATTGAGTTCTGCAGTATTTGCAAGGGCTTAATAGTTGATGACAGGAGGCCTAAAAGAAGGGAATTGCAGTAGTCCAGTTTAGATAGAATGGTCGTTTGCAGAACTAGGAGGAAGTCCTGGGTGTGGAGGAGGGGCTTAAATTTTTTAAGGATGTGGAGTTTGTAGAAGCCCCCCCTTTAGTAGAGACTTAATGTGGGGTTTGAAATTTAGGCATTGATCTAGTGAGACGGCTAGGTCTCTTACGGAGTGCAGTGGGGTAAGGGCTGAGGCAGGGTTATGAGGGGTGGATTTAGATGTGTGTTCCGGTTGCTTAGAGATGATGAGGATTTTTGTTTTAGATGCGTTTAGTGCAAGGTGGAGGTTAGATAGGAGGGAATTGATGGAAACAAGGCAAGATTCCCAGAATTGCAGGGATTTCATGAGGGTTTTTGAATAAGGATAAGGATTTGCACATCATCAGCATACAGGAAAAACTTCAGGCCTAGGTCAGAGATTAGGTGGCAGAGTGGTAAAAGGTAAATATTGAATAGGGTGGAGGATAGTGTGGAACCTTGGGGAACACCTTCCCCAAGTGTGTAAGTGTAATGTGCAATGATTCAGACTTATCAATTTTTACTAAGTATTCTCTGTGGGAGAGATAGGATGAAAACCATGATAGTGCTGAGTCGGCGATGCCTATTTCTGCCAGGCGGGAAATGAGGATTTGGTGGTTGACAATATCAAAGGCTGCCGAGATATCTAGGAGGACAAGTAAATATGATTTGCCTTGGTCCATGCCTATGAGGATGGTGTCTGTAATTGCTAGTAAGAGATTTTCAGTATTGCAACCTTTGCGGAAACCAAATTGTGATGGGTATAGGATATTGTGGTCTTCAAGGAAGTCAGTGAGTTGCGTGTTGACAACCTTTTCAAGGATTTTGGAGATGAAAGGCAGGTTGGATATAGGCCGGTAGTTTGCTGGGTCAGTGGGGTCGAGGGAGGGTTTTTTGAGGAGGGGCTTGACGACAGCAAGTTTAAGAGAATCTGGGACTTTACCAAAAGCAAGGGAGCAATTAACTATGTCAGCTAAGGGTTTTGCAATGGCAGATGGGATAGAGAGGAGGGTTTTTGAGGGGATTGTGTCTGAAATGTGTGTAGCAGGTTTCATCTTTTTCAGGATGGATTCAATCTCCAAGGATGATGTTAGGTCGAGAGACCCAAAATTGACTCCGTTGTTATTTGGGTGTGGAGAGGTGGGGGAAGGATTGGTGGGGAAGCGAAGGAGAATATTGGTGATTTTGTTCTGGAAGTACTTAGCTAGTACTTCGCATTTATCTTTGGTGTTTTCTTCGTGGGAGGTGGGAGGGGTGTCTTTGTGAGATCTGCAACATATGAGAAAAGGGCATTTGAGTTGAATTGATAATCATGAATTTTAGCTGAGTAGAAATCTCGTTTGGCTTGGAGAGTGGCTTGACGGTAGGTGTGCAGTGTATGTTTGTAAGCTGTTTTGTGTGAGGGGGAGGGTTGTCTACGCCAGATGCATTCTTTAGCTCTGAGGTCCTGTTTTATCTTTTTTAGTTCACTGGTGTACCAGGGTTTTCTATCTGTTTGCGACAGGGGTATATGCGTATAGAAAACCCGTTGTCCAGGAGTGGGCGAAGGCATCCCTTGGAAGTGCCTTTCGGCTTCAGTGAAGAGAGTAGAATTGGCCTACTTTGTGGTTGTTGATTGACGCAAAGAGGTCTATGTGCGGGCGGCCCCACTGGTGGAAAATCGTGTTTGCTACAGTGGGATCTAGGGACCATTTGTGTGGATGAAAGGTCCGGCTGAGATTGTCCGCCATCACATTGTCCATGCCTGCCAGGTAGGTTGCTCTCAGTATCATGGAATGGGAGAGAGCTCAGGCCCAGATCTGCGCCACCTCCTGGCATAGCAGGTAAGAGCCCATGCCACCTTGCTTGTTGAGGTACCATTACTACTCGCTACTTGGTTGTCTGTTTTGATTAGGACTACATTGTTGGATAGGCAATCCTGAAATGCGAATAGGGCAAACCGTATCACCCTGAGCTCCAGAAAATTTATCTGGTGGTTTGCTTCTCCTGTGGTCCAGGTTCCCTGGGTTTGTAGGTTGTTGACATGGGCTCCCCAACCCAGGTTGGAGGCATCTGTGGGTAATGTAATCTGAGGATCTGGAGGTTGAAAAGGTAGTCCTACCTAAAGATTGGACTCCTGAATCCACCAAGCTAGTGAGAGTCGAAGCTGGCTGGTGACGCGGACAATGTGGGACAAATGTTGGTGTGATTGGGACCACTTGGACTTTAAAGTCCATTGTGTTACTCTCATAGCTAGTCGAGTCATTGGGGTAACGTGAACTGTAGAAGCCATGTGTCCTAACAAGGTTAACAGGTCACAAGCTCTGTAGTATTGCTGAGAGACTATACTGCTTTGGCTAAGGTTGACAGCGTACTTGCTCGGTCCTTTGGGAGGAACGCTCTGGCACTCTGACACCAACATTTATCTCACATCTTTATTAATTTTCCTTACTCCTTATCTTTACCCCTCCCTCTTTGTTATTATCCTTCCCTCCTCCTTGTTTATATCCCTTCCTCCCCCCAGTATATATCCGCTCTCCTCCCCTCCTTTTACCCTATGTCTACCCACAATTTTTTCTGTGCCTTCATACTAATCCCATTTTGTTAGACCCTCTGCAATTTATACTGTTCAATTCTTCTGTTCCATTGTACCACTTGACTATCCTACCAAATCTTCCCACAGTATTTTTCTGTGCCTTCTTAATAATTTCATGCTGTTAGACTTGCTGCAATTTTCCTGTTCAATTGTTCCGTTTGACTTCCCCCCAAGTTAAGCTTATCCCTGTTACATGTTATTCTTTTTGTCCCATTTGACTACCCCCTCCCCCCAAGTTGAGCTTACTCCTGTTCCATGTAATTTGTTTTTGTTCCATGTAAACCGATATGCTGTATTTACGAATACCGGTATATAAAAGCTGTTAAATAAATAAATAAATTGAATGGTATTTAGATCTGCTCAGATGAACAAGAGGGTACATGACAGAGTCAGATGTGATTTGGGATAGTTTATGAGAAACCCCAAGGACTGTAGCATGTGAATGGTAAGACAGAGGGATTGAAGTACTACCTCCTTGGATGGACCTCTGAGCAGCCAATCATCTAGATACGGATAGACGTGGATACTGCATTGCCTTAGGTAAGCTGCTACTACTGCCAGGCATTTCGTAAATACTTGGGGTGCTGACGCTAGACCAAACGGCAGCACTCGGTATTGGAAATGTCTGTTTGTTTAGAGCACGGAGGTCCAGTATAGGACGTATGCTGCCCGACTTTTTTAGAATCAGAAAATATCAAGAGTAAAACCCTTTTCCTCATTGCAGTCAGGGGACCGGTTCCACGGCATTGGACTGAAGGATGATTGAGAGTTCTGCCTCGAGGAGTGGAGTGTGGTCTGTTAGACTCCACGCCGGACGCGGTGGAGAGTCCGGTGGTAGTGTAAGGAAATTTAGATGGTAACTGTGGGTTACGATGGAAAGGACCCAGTGGTCGGTAGTGATTGTGTGCCATTTGTTGGCAAATTGGCACAGGCAGCCTCCCACCGGAAAGATGGTTGAAGGGGGGGTTGACTGCTGCTCTCTAGAAGGGAGTCAAAACCCCGACACAGGACCAGTCTGAGGAGCTGGCAGGGATTTTGGGGGTCTATGCTGACAAAGCTGGCCTCTTTGAGAGGGTCTAGACGGTCGAGTGTGAGATGGAGGAGGGTAATACCTACATGGTTTATATGATAGCCTCCTAGGCTCTCATCTAAATGGTCTCTTGGTGGTGGGCAAGAAGTCCGAGGGAACAGTGGACAGTTGGCACAAGGTCTTGTGGTGATCTTTTAGTTGTGCCACTGCCTCCTAAATTTTCTTGCCAAACAAATTGTCCCCTGTGCATGGAAGATCTGCCAACCTGACCTGGACTTCTTGGCATAAGTCAGAAGATTTGAGCCATGCCCAGTGTCTGGCGCTTATACCCGCCGCTGACACTCTGGAGGCAGTCTCGAAAATGTCATACGCTGCTCTGACCTCGTGCTTCCCAGCATCAAGCCCTTTCTGGAGGATGGTAGTCAGTCCTTCCTGAAACTCTTCTGGCAGGGTCTCGGAGAAGTTTTGGACTTGTTTCCAGAAATTTCTTGAGTATTGTGTCATGTATAGCTGGTAAGCTGCTATATGTGCCATAAGCAGAGATCCCTGGAACACTCTTTGGCCGAAGGCTTCCAAAGACTTTTGCTCTTTGCCAGGAGGGGCAGAAGAATGGGGCGGGACCTCTTATCCTTCTTCTGGGCAGATTCGACCACCACAGAGTGGTGGGGTAGCTGGAGTTTTTGGAAACCTGGAGCTGACTGAACCAGGTACGTGGCATCAGTTTTTCTGTTCACCGGAGAGACTGTACCAGGGTGTTCCCAGGTACGGTGTAACAGGTCAAGCAAAACTTTGTGGACTGGAATTGCCATCACCTCCTTGGGGGCATCCATGAACTGAAGCACCTCCAGCATTTTATGCCTGGCATCCTCCTATGTTTGTAGTTTAAAAGGGATGGTTTCAGACATCTCTTTTATAAAGTTAGCAAATGTGAGGTCTTCTGGAGGAGAATGGCGGCATTCTTCTGGGGGTGAAGGCTCTGAAAGAAGGTCCTCGGAGTCTTGAGAGTCAGAGGAATCATCACCCCAAGGATCATATAGTGGATATCCTCCACCCTGCAGGCCTTCAAATGGAGGCAGAGGTCCAAATCCAGCCAGATCTGGAGGTGGCACCGATTGAAAAGATGGAGGCACTGAAACAGGGGGAGGCAGTACCGAGGACGGCAGTGGCACCGATGGTATCAGTATTTTCGATGGTCGTCGGGGTGGAAGCACATCTGATGGCCCTGGAATCCGCTCTGGCATTGGTGGAGACTCTTCCTCGTCCAAAGACAAAGGAATCAGGATCGATGCCAGTGGAGGAATCGATGGTCTCGGAGGAGCCGCTGGTCCGGAAAGAATGGGCACCGATGGAAGTGCACCGATCAAGGTGTCCAATCGCTCGAGGAGTGGAGCCAGCATAGTAGGCACCAGATCAGGCGTTGGCATGGGAGTCTGCGCCGGTGGTGAGTGGAATCCTCGAAGTGCCTGAAGGACTGCCTCTTGGACCATCCGGTCCAATTCCTCCTGGAAGGCTGGTTGGGCAACACAGTGGCCGGGGTTGGAGGCTGACTAGGCATTGCCGGAGGGTCCACAGGAATTTGTGGAGTCTCAGCTCCCGGCACCGTTGCAGGTGGGGAATGCCTCGGTGTCCCAGGTCCAGAGGAGGATGAGGGCTCCTCTCCCGGGACGTCTTGGATGGCGACTCAATCGATGTCGATAGCTTGTCGGTACCGGTATCGGATGAAGGCTCATGTCGGTGTCGATGAATGTGCTTTTCCCGATGTTCGGCCCGGTTCTTCTCCGGCACCGAGGATGTCGATGCCTTTGAGCACGAAGATATTGGTGACGGCTGGTCACTGGTGTCTCAATGGTGTTGAGACGTCGATGGAGACGGAGTCGATGAAGAAGAAGGCTTCTGAGTCGGTGCAGTCTTGGATGGAGTAGACTGAGATGAGTGCTTAGATGCGAACAGGTGTTCTGTCTTTTCTAAGCGGGCCTGGCAGCCTTTAGGGGTCATTTAGGCACAACTGGTGCACTGCTGGACATCATGGGAAGGCCCCAAGCATAAGACACAGACGTCATGATGGTCTGTAATGGACATTGTCCTCTAACATTCGGGGCACTTCCGAAAACTGGTCACCATTTCGAGAAAAAGGGGGCAGCGCACGGTCGGTGGTTGTAGGGCACCAATGGAAGCACCCCTGGGAACCGACCGCAAAGAACGTGGTAAAACCTTATCGGCATTATCGGAGGACGGCAGTCGATGGGGGATCCCGGGACAGGGAAAATTTTTTAAAAATATGAGAAAAACTTCCTTGAGGAAAAAGTTGTGAGAAATTCTCACAGAGCTCCTAAGAACTGCGAGGCAACTGCTACGCGGAAAAAAAGAAACTGAAGGGGGACCCCTGCTGGATGCAGGGTTGGTGGCATGTTGGGCATGCTCAGTATGCCAGTCAAAGTTCTAGAAACTTTAACAAAATTGTTCCGCGACAGGGCTCCATCTGATGATGTCACCCATATGTGAGGACTACCATCCTGCTTGTCCTGGGAGAACTGTTGCAGTTTGTGTTCATACAATGATGAAATGCATTGAGCAAGTCATTTTGTTCTCATTACAAGAATAATGCAGAACTGTTCTCCAGAGCTGTTCAAATAATCTGTAGCATGGATAATGGGGCAAAACCAAATTCTTTAATAACCTGAGTGATGAGATTAGTCTAACAATGGCGCACACCCTAATCTTGCAGCAGACACTATAAATTTGATGTGACACAAGTAAGAATGATTGACATGTGAGATCAAAGAAGGACCAGAGTAGTTTTTTATGTGATCTGGAATGTGGGAGGAGAATCCAGTAGTTAGGGGGAGTATATGAGCAGGAGCCATATACATATCATTCAATCGCTATCCTCCCCCAGTGAGCTCAGAAGGAAGACAGTGGAAGGATTTCAGTCTGGCCACATGATATCCTGGTATTGAATAAATGTTATATTTTGTCACTGTCCTTTGGGTTCCAAATCAAGATACCTAAGGAATATGAACCGCATTATGTTTAACAATAAAATTATTGAAATGTGTTACTGTTTCTGCTCTGTGATGTTATATAGTTTTAGAAGTGTAATGATTGTGTTTGGTTACAACTAACCTGAAAACTCCTTGATCTGAGAATCTTCCACTTCAAATAGTAATTCATCATGAATCTGGGCAATCAGCCTGAAACCAATCAATAACAATTACATTTTTTAGTGTTTTTAGAATTTCTGGAAATGGATGGAGAAGAAAGTTAAATTACAGAGTAGATATCTCTAGGTAAGTGCTCCTAAATTAGGAAAATGATAACAGCACATGTTAAGATAGAACTACAAGCTTTGTAAGCAGGCCCAGCTCCAGGATTTTATTATATTATAGAATTCCTTCAGACTCTTTCATGGTCCTCTATGAATATAACATATAGTATTCAATGCAGGTCATGTGGACAGTAACGCTACTTCAATGAAAGGGATCATAAATTAAAAACAAGAATAAGCCACATAAGACACACAATAACACATCACAGAGGAAAGCAAGATGACACCTCTCTGGTAGAACATTTTTCCCTGCCAAACCTTGCTCAAGGCTCTAAAAGGTAATGACCCAAGTTAAATGAGAGAGAAGCTGGCCTTCTACAAATCTTCCAGAGCTTAAGATCCTCACTCGAAGCCTCCTTAATCACTCCATCAACAACTTTTCTTGGGAGGAGCACCTGCTCTCTGGAACTCTCTAGAGATGTGAATCGTTTTCCATATCGTCTTAACGATAGAAATCGTGTGGCAGGAGAAGAAAATCGTGTTTGGCACGATTATTTCGTTGAAAAATCGTTAAAAATCGTTTTTTCCGATTAGTGCGCACTAACTCGAGTTAGTGCGCACTAACTCCCTGTTAGTGCGCACTAACTCGAGTTAGTGCGCACTAACTCAAAATGATACAAATAGACACTTTCCAGGTCACTGAAGGTCAGTTAGGAATGAATATGTGTTCCTATTGGCTGGCAGCCCTCTTATCTATTGATGTTACCAAGGTTACCACTGAGGTGATGGTTGGGGGGATGGGAAATGGAACTGGAAACTCATGAACACCAACAGAAAATGAAACAAAGTGTTCACACTTCCCAGGTCAGTAAAGGTCACTTAGGAATGAATATGTATTCCTATTGGCTGGCTGTGCTCTTATCTATTGATGTTACCAAGGTTACCACTGAGGTAATGGTTGGGGGGATGTGAAATGGAAACAGTTGGAAGCTTGACATGTGATGATCAGCACTCACGTGACTAGAACTTCTTTGTTTATTATTTTTGTTAGCAGACACGTGCATGTTGAATTTGCCAATCACTGTGCATTTTATAAAGGTGGTCCTGGCTGGAACTGTACACAGTTCAAATATATGTAATTGATTGTTGGTAAGTGTATTTTTTAAGTAGCCACACTGGCACAAGTATGTTTACTTTTCCTCCTACTTAACTCACTAGCTCAGCTTTGTAAGAAGGGCTTCTCTGCTTGAGTGAGGGTCAGGCAGCTCCCCCCTGTCTGTGAAGCCAGCCTCTCACTAGTAATGCAGGGAGGGAGCTGTCTCAGACTTCACCATCCTCCCCCCCCCCCTCACCCACACAGCATTCACTAGCTGGGACATGGGGGAAGTCAGGAGTGAGGGTCAGGCAGCTCCCCCCTGTCTGTGAAGCCAGCCTCTCACTAGTAATGCAGGGAGGGAGCTGTCTCAGACTTCACCATCCTCCCCCCCCCTCACCCACACACCATTCACTAGCTGGGACATGGGGGAAGTCAGGAGTGAGGGTCAGGCAGCTCCCCCCTGTCTGTGAAGCCAGCCTCTCACTAGTAATGCAGGGAGGGAGCTGTCTCAGACTTCACCATCCTCCTCCCCCCCCCCCTCACCCACACACCATTCACTAGCTGGGACATGGGGGAAGTCAGGAGTGAGGGTCAGGCAGCTCCCCCCTGTCTGTGAAGCCAGCCTCTCACTAGTAATGCAGGGAGGGAGCTGTCTCAGACTTCACCATCCTCCCCCCCCCCTCACCCACACACCATTCACTAGCTGGGACATGGGGGAAGTCAGGAGTGAGGGTCAGGCAGCTCCCCCCTGTCTGTGAAGCCAGCCTCTCACTAGTAATGCAGGGAGGGAGCTGTCTCAGACTTCACCATCCTCCTCCCCCCCCCCCCCCCCACCCACACACCATTCACTAGCTGGGACATGGGGGAAGTCAGGAGTGAGGGTCAGGCAGCTCCCCCCTGTCTGTGAAGCCAGCCTCTCACTAGTAATGCAGGGAGGGAGCTGTCTCAGACTTCACCATCCTCCCCCCCCCCTCACCCACACACCATTCACTAGCTGGGACATGGGGGAAGTCAGGAGTGAGGGTCAGGCAGCTCCCCCCCTGTCTGTGAAGCCAGTCTCTCACTAGTAATGCAGGGAGGGAGCTGTCTCAGACTTCACCATCCTCCCCCCACCTCACCCACACACCATTCACTAGCTGGGACATGGGGGAAGTCAGGAGTGAGGGTCAGGCAGCTCCCCCCTGTCTGTGAAGCCAGCCTCTCACTAGTAATGCAGGGAGGGAGCTGTCTCAGACTTCACCATCCTCCCCCCACCTCACCCACACACCATTCACTAGCTGGGACATGGGGGAAGTCAGGAGTGAGGGTCAGGCAGCTCCCCCCTGTCTGTGAAGCCAGCCTCTCACTAGTAATGCAGGGAGGGAGCTGTCTCAGACTTCACCATCCTCCCCCCACCTCACCCACACACCATTCACTAGCTGGGACATGGGGGAAGTCAGGAGTGAGGGTCAGGCAGCTCCCCCCTGTCTGTGAAGCCAGCCTCTCACTAGTAATGCAGGGAGGGAGCTGTCTCAGACTCACCATCCTCCTCCCCCCCCCCCCTCACCCACACACCATTCACTAGCTGGGACATGGGGGAAGTCAGGAGTGAGGGTCAGGCAGCTCCCCCCTGTCTGTGAAGCCAGCCTCTCACTAGTAATGCAGGGAGGGAGCTGTCTCAGACTTCACCATCCTCCCCCCCCCCCTCACCCACACACCATTCACTAGCTGGGACATGGGGGAAGTCAGGAGTGAGGGTCAGGCAGCTCCCCCCTGTCTGTGAAGCCAGCCTCTCACTAGTAATGCAGGGAGGGAGCTGTCTCAGACTTCACCATCCTCCTCCCCCCCCCCCCTCACCCACACACCATTCACTAGCTGGGACATGGGGGAAGTCAGGAGTGAGGGTCAGGCAGCTCCCCCCTGTCTGTGAAGCCAGCCTCTCACTAGTAATGCAGGGAGGGAGCTGTCTCAGACTTCACCATCCTCCCCCCACCTCACCCACACACCATTCACTAGCTGGGACATGGGGGAAGTCAGGAGTGAGGGTCAGGCAGCTCCCCCCTGTCTGTGAAGCCAGCCTCTCACTAGTAATGCAGGGAGGGAGCTGTCTCAGACTTCACCATCCTCCCCCCACCTCACCCACACACCATTCACTAGCTGGGACATGGGGGAAGTCAGGAGTGAGGGTCAGGCAGCTCCCCCCTGTCTGTGAAGCCAGCCTCTCACTAGTAATGCAGGGAGGGAGCTGTCTCAGACTTCACCATCCTCCCCCCCCCCTCACCCACACACCATTCACTAGCTGGGACATGGGGGAAGTCAGGAGTGAGGGTCAGGCAGCTCCCCCCTGTCTGTGAAGCCAGCCTCTCACTAGTAATGCAGGGAGGGAGCTGTCTCAGACTTCACCATCCTCCCCCCACCTCACCCACACACCATTCACTAGCTGGGACATGGGGGAAGTCAGGAGTGAGGGTCAGGCAGCTCCCCCCTGTCTGTGAAGCCAGCCTCTCACTAGTAATGCAGGGAGGGAGCTGTCTCAGACTTCACCATCCTCCCCCCCCCCCCTCACCCACACACCATTCACTAGCTGGGACATGGGGGAAGTCAGGAGTGAGGGTCAGGCAGCTCCCCCCTGTCTGTGAAGCCAGCCTCTCACTAGTAATGCAGGGAGGGAGCTGTCTCAGACTTCACCATCCTCCCCCCACCTCACCCACACACCATTCACTAGCTGGGACATGGGGGAAGTCAGGAGTGAGGGTCAGGCAGCTCCCCCCTGTCTGTGAAGCCAGCCTCTCACTAGTAATGCAGGGAGGGAGCTGTCTCAGACTGGTATCAGGGTTAGGGCACTGTGTGCAGGAAGATCACAACACTCCTGGTATTAATAGGGATAGGGCACTGTAAGAGATGACTGTAGTAGATTGAATAAAGATCTGATGTTTCTGCTCTCCTCACACCAAACAAAAACAACACACAAGCAGAGAAGCCCTTCTTACAAAGCTGAGCTAGTGAGTTAAGTAGGAGGAAAAGTGAACATACTTGTGCCAGTGTGGCTACTTAAAAAATACACTTACCAACAATCAATTACATATATTTGAACTGTGTACAGTTCCAGCCAGGACCACCTTTCTAAAATGCACAGTGATTGGCAAATTCAACATGCACTAGCATTTCAGGTGCCTGCTAACAAAAATAATAAACAAACAAGTTCTAGTCACGTGAGTGCTGATCATTACATTACTTTTTTTGTCAAGCTTCCAACTGTTTCCATTTCACATCCCCCCAACCATTACCTCAGTGTTAGCCTTGGTAACATCAATAGATAAGAGCACAGCCAGCCAATAGGAATACATACATACATATTCATTCCTAAGTGACTTTTACTGACCTGGGAAGTGTGAACACTTTGTTTCATTTTCTGTTGGTGTTCGTTAGTTTCCAGTTCCATTTCCCATCCCCCCAACCATCACCTCAGTGGTAACCTTGGTAACATCAATAGATAAGAGGGCAGCCAGCCAATAGGAACACATATTCATTCCTAACTGACCTTCAGTGACCTGGAAAGTGTTTATTTGTATCATTTTCAGTTAGTGCGCACTAAATCGAGTTAGTGCGCACTAACACGATTTAACGATTTTTAACGATAAATCGTTAGAATTTCTATTGTATCGTGTTCTATAACGATTTAAGACGATATTAACATTATCGGACGATAATTTTAATCGTTGAAAAATGATTCACATCCCTAGAACTCTCTCCCAGAAGAGCTCCACTAAATGCAGGATTACTCCCACTTCAGGAACCAAGAAAAGCCTGGCCTTTCCACCAGTTCTTTAATGTTAAACCCATAACTATCTCCATCCTGGAATGCAGATAACTGGCTTTCTTCCATGCCTTAAAATGACTGACAACCTGTGCAACACCATCTCTGAGCATCTTAAACTGACTACTAAAAACACCCTTGCACCATTTATGAGTAGCTGGAATTTGCTGCTACAGCCTATTGTCTTGTTGTGATGTTTTTCACTTCAGATGTCCTTACTATCCACCTCTTCAGACTAGACCTTTTAAGTTGTTAAACCTACCACTATAGTGACTGCTATGTTATTTTCTAATAGGTTGTGGGTGAATTCCATATTCAAAAAGGTAATAAATCCAAATAAATAAATAAATGGAAACTTAAAAACTTACTCAAAAAAGTAAGACATTTGCTGTTAAAATGCACATAAAATTTGAAACACTCACTTAGGTATTTAATAGGGACATATGGTCTTTCTCAACCCTTAGCAGATATGACTTTTTAAAAAAATTTATATGTCATCCTCTAAAAAGGTTTCAGGGCAGCTTACAACACATCATCATCAAATGCAACAAATACAGTGGCATGTGCACAACAAAAATAATATCTATCCCCTCTCCAACTTTCCTCCCACAAGGGGTCAGGACATTTAATATCCTCCTGAAGCTGTGAATTCTGCTATTTATCTCTACTTTCTCACTCCCCTAGAAAGACAGTAACCCGCCTCCCCATCCTCTTAGAGATGTGCATTTGTTTTTAAACAAAATGAAAAATTCAACAAAACACCCTTGTTTCATTTTCATTAAACATAACATGAACAAACTCCTCACATTTGTTTTTCTTTGTTGGCTTTCATTTCAGATAGTCAACAACAAAAACCCCCTGCAGCCATCAAAACAACAAAATTACTTTCCCATCCCCCACTCAGGTCTTACCCATCTGTGCCCCAATCTGCCTGGATGTCTCTTATCCCCTTCCTGGGATCTGCAAAGTAGAAAGGGGCAAGATCAAACCCCAGTTGTTCCTGCCCTACTGGATTCTAATTTTAAAAATGTTATGGGCGTCAGGTCAGGCCAGTTCAATTTTCAAACCGGGATTACTCCTGCCTCTTTCTACTTTGCACACCTCAGAAACTGGTTAAGAGATGGGGAGAGGGGGGGGGGGGGGGAGGGGGTGAGGGCGGTATAGAAATGTTCATTAATTTTGCTGTTTTAGAACAGAAAGGGGGACACTTTCTTTTTTTTCTTTTTTTTCTTTTCTTTCTTTAATGTTTACTTCAGTTTAAGTAAATTAAACAAACTGAAACATGAATAAATGAAACCATCTGGAAGAAAAAAAGCTAATACTGCCACACAGCCATAGTAATGTAACCTGTATATTAGGCAATTTAATCAGGTCAATACAAAGGGGTAGATTTTAAAAGCCCTGCGCGCCGGCGGCCTATTTTGCATAGGCCGCCGGCGCGCACAAAGCCCCGGGTCACGCGTAAGTCCCGGGGCTTTGCTTGGGGGGGGGGGCGTATCGGGGGCGGCCCGGCGTTTGGGGGCCGGTCCGGGGGCAGGGCTGAGTGCTCCGGCATAGTGGCCTGTGCTGGGGCAGGGAGCCGGTGACGCGCGCAAGTTATGCCTGCCAGAGGCAGGTGTAACTCAACGAAATAAGGTAGGGGAGGGGGATTTAGTTAGGGCTTGGGGTGGGTTAGATAGGGGAAGGGAGGGAAAGGTGGGGGGGCTGCGCGGCTCGGCGTGCACAGGGTGCCGATTTTGCCCAGCCTTGCGCACGCAGCCTTGCGCGCACACGTACTTTTGTTCACACGCGCATACTTTTTAAAAAATCTGCCCCAAAATGAGTAAATATGAAAAAAATATAGCTCTTGAAAGCTAGTTGTAAATGTGTCAAGTTCAATAAATAATATAATTATTTAGTATTAAATTAGTCCACTAAAGTAGGAACTGGATGGATCAGGGAATTTAAGACTAATCGGAGAAAATTCTTTTTCACTCAACGCACAATTAAGCTCTGGAATTTGTTGCCAGAGGATGTGGTTAGTGCAGTTAGTGTAGCTGGGTTTAAAAAAGGGTTGGATAAGTTCTTGGAGGAGAAGTCCATTTATTTATTTAAGCCATTTCTATACTGTCTTTAACAATACAGGATTGACCAAAACGGTTTACAATGATTTCAAAAATAAAATCAATCAGAAAATAATATTAAATATACTATAGTAAAACAAGAATAAAATACTATAGAATATAAAATAACATATAAATAAAACAAATAAAATAAAATCAGGACCTAGGGAATGGCCTCTGCTATTACTGGCATCAATAGCATGGGATCTTCTTAGTGTTTGGGTACTTGCCACGTTCTTGTGGCCTGGTTTGCCCTCTGTTAGAAACATGATGCTGGGCTTGATGGACCCTTGGACTGATCTAGCATGGCAATTTCTTATGTTCTTATGCAGAGTCTTTCACCTCTGACTCACTGGTTTAAATCCAGCTCAGGTCAGTAAGGGCTTAAATGAAAAATGAGCTGGTGGTCTCAGTCCACTTCTAAGGACCATAGCAGAAGTGTTCACATTGTGGCTTCTGTCAGATTTCTACTATGAATTCTGCTGCATACCTTGGCACTTATTTGTAACCAGGACACAAGACAGAACATGAGTCCAAATGAAAAGGTATCACTTGGGCTAGCTGAGGCTGAGGATGCTTATATTTATCTTCTTGGGTGAAGAAATCATTATCATTTCCAGTGGTGAAATCTAGTGGCTGGGTTTAGAGCTCATGATTGCAGGCTTTTGGAAGGAGCCTCTTACAAGGCTCCAGGCTGAGCACTATCAGTGCAATTACTGGACAAAAGTAAGTTGGGAGGGGATATAAAACAGCGGAAAAAAAATCCCTGGATTGTTGCAAATGAAAGATCATGATGACAGATCTTGACCCTGGTTCCAAATGAGCTGGCACCCCAAAGATCCAGGAGGAAACTTCAGGATCAAAAAGAGTGGTATTACCTGCAACCTATTTGTTGACCTTTATTTTTACGCAGAACCTCCTGAGGCAATGATTGACCTCACTGGTAGAGTGTATTCGAAGAAAACTTCAGAAATACCTTCTCATGGAATCCCAGTCCTCCCGCAACTGTCAGATCCATCAATGAACAGTGCTCTAATTTTCTTGCAACAGGACCTGCTCTTCAAATCTCGCAACTCAAGAAGGAGGGTTTGTCGGCAGTCAAGTTTATCATCATTATCAGAGGTCTTGCCATCCAGTACTCCATTAACATCATCTCTGCCTACAAAAGACTCATACTGGAACTGAGGAAGCTGATCGCTATTACATCAGAGGACTTGACTTATTGTGTTCCTCTCCCTGTGCTAAGCATGGTTGTGCCACGGTTCAGCATTGCTGATGCAGCTCCTCTGTCAATGAATGTTTTGCAACACCATAGGGGTTGACAATTTCCCTATATGTAATGTATAAATGCTCCTAAGTGCCAGTTGGAAGCAGCAAATTCTGTCAACATAAGAATATAAGATATGCCATACTGGGTCAGACCAAGGGTCCATTAAGCCCAGCATCCTGTTTCCTACAATGGCCAATCCAGGTTACAAGTATTGGCAAGTATCCAATCATTAAATAGACCTCAAACTACTTTTGCATATTAATTAATTGCAGTTTATGGATTTTTCCTCTAGGAACTTATCCAAACCTTTTTTAAACCCAGTTACACTAACTGTCATAACCACATCCTCTGGCAATGAATCCCAGAGTTTAACTATGCGCTGAGCAAAAAATAATTTTCTTCAATTTCTTTTAAAAGAACTACTTGCTAACTTCCTGGGTTTCCTCCTAGTCCTTCTATTATCTCAGAGAATAAATAACCGATTTACATTAATCTGTTCAAGTCCGTTCATTATTTTGTAGACCTCTATCATATCCCCCCTCAGTCGTCTCTTCTCAAAACTGAACAGCCCTAACTTCTTTAGCCTTTCCTCATAGGGGAACTGTTCCATGCCCCTTATCATTTTGGTTGCCCTTCTCTGTATTTTCTCTAGTGCAACTATATCTTTTTTTGAAATGTGGCGACCAGAATTGCACACAGTATTCAAGGTGCGGTCTCACCATGGAGCGATACAGAGGCATTATGATACCCACTGTTTTATTTTCCATTCCCTTCCTAATAATTTCTAAACTTCTGTTTGCTTTTTTGACTGCCACAGCACACTGAGCCGATGATTTCAATGTATTATTCACTATGACGTTTAGATCTCTTTCCTGGCTGGTAACTCCTAAAACAGAACCTAACATTGTGTAAATATAGCAAGGATTATTTTTCTCTATATGCATTACCTTTCACTTGTCCTCATTAAATTTCATTTGCCATTTGGAAGCCCAATCTTCCAGTTTCAAAAGGTCCTCCTGAAATTTATCACAATCCGCTTGATATTTAACTACTCTGCATAATTTTGTGTTATCCGCAAATTTGATCACCTCACTTGTCATACTCCTTTCCAGATCATTTATAAATATATTAAGAAGCACGATCCAAGTACAGATTCCAGAGGCTCTCCACCATTTACATTTTTCCACTGTGAAAACAGACCAATTAATCCTACTGTCTGTTTCCTGTCTTTTAACCAGATTAAAATCCACAAAAGAACATCGCCTCCTAACATATGACAATTCAGTTTTCTTAGAAGCCTCTCATGAGGGACTTTTTGAACATCTTCTTAAAATCCAAATATACCACATCTACTGGTTCACCTTTGTCCATATGCTTTATTCAGCCTTTCAAAAAAAAAAATGTAGGAGATTAGGGCCAGATTTTCAAAGGAGTACGCGCGTAAGATATGCGCGTACCCCTCAAAAACCTGGCAAGTACCCAATGCGCGCGCCAAGCCTATGTTGAGTAGGCTCGGCGGTGGTCGCAAGCCCCGGGACGCGCATAAGTCCCGGGGCTTTCCTGGGGGGGGGGGGGGAGGTGTCGGGGGGGCGTGTCGCGGCGGCGCGTGATTTGGGGGCGGGGCCGCGGGCATGGTTCCGGCCTGGGGGCGTTTTGGGGGCATGGCCGAGGCCTCTGAAATGGCTCCCGGGCCTGGGAATCGTGCACCGGCGGCTGGCCCGGCGCGCGCAATTTACACCTGCTTCGGGCAGGCGTAACTTGTACAACAAGAGGTAGGGGGGTTTAGATAGGGCTGGGGGAGTGTGTTAGGTAGGGGAAGCTGGGGAAGGTGGGGGGAGGTGGAAGGAAAGTTCCCTCCGAGGCTGCTCCGATTTCGGAGCGGCCTCGGAGGGAATGGAGGAAGGCTGTGCGGCTTGGCGCGTGCAGGCTGCGCCTGGTGCGAGAACAAAAGTACACAAGGGCGCAGATTTATAAAATCTACCCCTTAGTGAGGCAAGACTTTCCTTGGGTAAATTCATGCTGACTGTGTCCCATTAAACCATGTCTTTCTATATGTTTTGTGATTTTATTCTTTAAAACAGTTTCTAAGATTTTTCCTGGCACTGAAGTCAGGTTCACTGGTCTATAGTTTCCCAGATCAACCCAGAGCACTTTTTAAATAAGGGGTTACATTGGCCATCTTCCAGTTTTCAGGTACAACGGATGATTTTAATGATAGGTTACAAATCAATTGAAATAAGTCTCAAATTTAATTTTTTAGTACTTTCAGAACCCTGGGATGTATACCATCTGGTCCAGGTGATTTACTACTCTTCAGTTTGTCAGTCTGGCCTACCACATCTTCCAGGTTCACCGTGACTTGGTTCAGTTCATCTGAATCATCACCTTTGAAAACCGTCTCTGGAATGGGTATCTCCCCAACATCCTCTTCAGTAAACATTGAAGCAAATAATTTGTTTAATTATCCCTAAGTGCTCCTTTAACTCCTCGATCATCTAATAGTCCAACTGACTCCCTTGCAGGCTTTCTGCTTTGGATATATTTTAAAACATTTTTATTATTAGTTTTGTCTCTACAGCCAGCTTCTTTTCAAATTCTCTCTTAGCTTGTGTTCACAATGTCTTACATTTAACTTGTCACTTTTTATGCTTTATCCTATTTTCTTCTTCCAATTTTTGAATGATGATCTTTTGGTTAAAATAGCCTCTTTCACCTCACTTTTTAGCCATGTCGGTAATCATTTGTCCTTCCTTCCACCTTTCTTAATGTGTGGAAGAGATCTGGGCTGCTCTTCTAAGATGGTATTTTTTAACAATGTCCATGTCTGTTGCACACTCTTAACCTTTCTAGTTGCACCTTTCAGTTTTTATTTTCCCTTTTGAAAGTTTAGTGCTAGAGCCATGGATTTACTTACTGTCCCCCTTCCAGTCATTAATTCAAATTTGATCATACTATGATCACTATTGCAAAGTGGCCCCACCACCGTTAACTCTCTCACCAAATCCTGCACTCCACTGAGAATTAGATTTAAAATTGCTCCCTCTCTTATCAGTTCCTGAACCAATTGCTCCATAAAACTGTAATTTATTCCATCCAGGAACTTTATCTCTCTAGCATATCCTGATATTTCACTTACCCAGTCAATATTGGGTAATTGAAATCTCCCATTATTACTGCACTACCAATTTGGTTAGCTTCCCTAATTTCTCTTAGCATTTCACTGTCCGTCTCATTATTTTGTCCAAGTGGATGGAAGTATACTTCTATCACTATACTCTTCCCTAACACACAAGGGATTTCTATCCATAAAGATTCAATTGTGCATTTAGTCTCTTGCAGGATCTTTATCCTGTTGGACTCTATTCCATCCCGGATATAAAGCGTCATCCTGCCACCAAGTTGTCCTCTCTATCATTGTGATATAATTTGTACCCCAGTATAGCACTATTCAACTGGTTATCCTCTTTTCACCATGTCTCTGAGATTCCAATTAAGTCTATGTCATCATTCACTGCTATACACTCTAACTCTCCCATCTTACTTCTTAGTCTGCTGGCATTAGCATATAAACATTTCAAAGTGAGTTTTTTGTTTGTATTAACATTCTGTTTTTCAGTTAACAGGGATAAATTGGAATCTTTTAGCTCAGATGAGTCTTTAATTATAGGCACTTGAACTACTTTTCTTATTATTGGAACCTCACTTTGGGATGCCCTACCTCTATTGCTTCATTTGTATCCTTTGCAGATACCTCCCTCCGGACCACGCACTTCTGGACGACTGTCGGCTTTCCCCTTTGATTTAATTTAAAAGCTGTTCTATCTCCTCTTTAAAAGTTAGCACCAGTAACCTGGTTCCACCCTGGTTAAGGTTGAGTCCATCCCTTCAGAAAAGATTCCCCTTCCCCATAAGGTTCCCCAGTTCCTTACAAAACTGAATCCCTCTTCTTTGCACCATCATTTCATCTACACATTGAGGCTCTGGAGTTCAACCTGCCTCTGGGGACCAGTGCATGGAACAGGAAGCATTTTAGAGAATACTACCCTTGAGGTTTTGGATTTCAGCTTTCTACCTAAAAGCCTAAATTTGGCTTCCAGAACCTCCCTCCCACATTTTCCTATGTTGCTGGTGCCCACATGTACCATGACAACCGGCTCCTCCCTAGCACTGTCTAAAATCCTATCTAGGTGATGCGTGAGGTCTGTCACCTTCGCACAGGTAGGCATGTTAACAGGCCACCCAGCTGTCTACATTCCTAATAATCAAAATACCATATATGATGGCCGCCCTAACCCTTCCCTCTTGGGCAGTAGCCCTGGGAGACACATCCTTGGTGCGAGAGGGCAATGCACCACCTGGAGAGCAGATCCTTGCTACAGGATCATTTCCTGCTGCACCAGGTTGATGTTCTTGGATCAGAAGACCTTCTTCCTCCAAGGCAGCGCCAGTCACTTGCTTTACCCAGTCACCTACTTGACAGACGTTAATAGCCACTATGTAGACTGGGTATATTCGTCATCAGAGTGTGTGTGTGAACTATTTGTAGACTGGATCTTAAGAAACTCTCTTCTGATATATGACCCCAAGCAATGAGCATTCCATTCAAGCAGATAGGTTCAGAACTATTCACTTGACCTGTGCTGGGTCAGTTCCCCTGATTGCCATTGCCAACCAGCACAGCGCCTAGTCTTCCTGCACAGTCAATACAGGCCATTGATTATATAGATTGACCTTTACCTTCCAATCATCAGCAGCCATAAGAAGATTTGATCTTGTCAATTATTTAATTTTATTGAAGTTGGGTTTGCTCTTGGTTTATAACTCGAAGAGTTCCTCAAAGCTCCATCCTCTGTCTACTTCTTTTTAATTTTTTTAAACAGTCACTGGGAGAGATCTTTAAAAAATACAATATACAATACTATCTTTATGTGGATGATATACATCTCTTTATGTCTTTTAGTCATGATTTATTATGCATTTATCTGTTAGGTCTCTAAATCAATGCTTCATGTTCCCTATTAGATTGCTAACTTTGCACTATTGTATTAAGAATTTAATTTTAAATTTGATTGTAATCTGCTTTTGAGACTAATTTGAAAAAGGTGGAATATTACGTGTCTATAAATAAATAAATATAAATTGCACCATCCTGCTGTGTTAATTGGGAGACACTTATCCTAGATGACTCATGGCTGTTATTGACGCATAAGGAGCTTCCACCAAGTACTGAGTCAAAGAGTGTGAAGAGTTAATGCAATCAAAATTTCTTTTTATTTTTTAATTCCTAATTACTTTTGGAATATTTTTAGAGTTGTTCTTTCATGATGAAAATGTTGAGAATGTTGTGTAGATAAGTGAAACAAACTACTTTAATGCATTTTAATTTGTAGTTTTTAAACCGCAGAATGTGAAAAATATTCAAGGGTGTGAAAATTTCTACAAGGCACTGTAGGTAATAATTCTTTCCCTTGCAAAGTTCATTTTACCCATAAACCCTCTTGGTCTGAGGCAACACAACAAGCAATGCTATGGTCAGCCATCTGTTCCTGTTCAAGAGGGATAAGAGGCAAGAAACCTTTCAGTTATTTCTGAAATCCTTTGTGTACTTTTTCAGAAAAAAATTCTAGAATTGACTTGTTTAGATACTGTATTTATATAGAAAATAGAAGTACGATTATGATCTCTTTCAAACCCTTCTGTTGCTTTCTTCTGTGAAAACAGTGTATGCACAATAAGGCATCCTACCATATGTTATGTTTTCTGAAATTAAGGTTTCAGCCATATGTGGGAATTATCTCCCCTGCAATATTTGTTTTCTATTAAATTGTCACATTATTACTACAAAGTGCCACATTTCCATGCATTTGCTCCCTTGCTCAAGAAGGGTTATAGATAAGAAAAATTTGGGAGGGAAATGTGTTCCACCTGTCATCACTAAAAACCCAGATGAGACCCTAATATGTCATTGTCTTGTCTGTATATAGACTGTTTTAGCATATGTTCTCTTTTATGATTGTTTTCCTTTGTAAGCTACCTAGGACACAGAGTAGTACGGCATCCAAGTGTTTTAAATAAATAAATCAGTTTTGGAAATGTTCATTTTATGCAATTTCAAAGAGCATAAATTGTGCTTGGGCACTTTATTTTTCAGGCACAAGAAGAGACTGTGGGTCATAAACTGCAAAACTGGCTCTAGTCTACTGTTTGACTTTCTGATGACAGCAATATTTGCACAATAAGATAATCCTAACCCAAGCAATAGTTCAAAAACTAGTCAAAACAAGCATTCCCTGGATGGGGGCTATATTTACCAACGAGTGATTATGTTACCAATAACCCCCTTGCACTCGAACATTCATACTAAAAAATCATTTTAGTTCCATATATTTCCTCCAGTTAGAGAGAAATTATGGATAAAATGAACAAGTTATCTAAATGAGATTAGCACCAGTGCAAAGCCCGTGTTATGCAGAAAAAAAGATAAGGTTTTCCTAGTTGAACCTTAAGAAAGGGTAAACTAGGGTGGTTTGAAACTTTTACTATAAAATTCGTTTGGCCATAGACATGCAAACATCTTTAGCAGTACAAAGCGTACACACATTATATGCTCACATATTATGAGACCTCTGGTTTCCACTGGTAACATGGGTCTATGGCATCAATCAAGTGGCAAATTAGCTTATTTTTGCATAAGGTTTTACATTATTAAAATGCACAAAAAGACAATTTGCATTGAAAATATTTCACATTTGTGTTTACACAATATTTAATTTATTTTAGGGTAGCCAACTCTGGTCCTAAAGAGCCACATACAGGCTTGGTTTTCAGGATATCCACAGTAAATATATGAGATAGATTTACGTGCACTTCCTCCTTTGTATGCAAATACAACACATTTTGGATATCCTGAAAACCAGGCCTGTTTGTGGTCTTGAGGACCAAAGTTAGCCATCTCTGAACTACATATAAATAATAAAAATTTTTCCATGTACATAAAAGATATTTATCAAGTAGAGATCAGCATTAACTTACAGATTTGTAAAATGTCACTTTTGTTTTGACTAAAAGCACAGTGGGAATGATTCAACCACTTTGAATCCAAAAAAAGAGGACGTGGTGAATAATTATTTGGAAAGGCTGTGAATAAAAATATTTTCAATTTAAAGCTGGAGCAGGGGCTACATTGGAGGTCCTATTTGGCAAATTGGATGAAGCATTTCAGGTCCACCTTGCTCCAAGCAATGGACTGGATTACAAGAGCATCCTATACTAACATGTAAGATCAGTCCCTTATAGAAAAAGACAGGAAAATCTCACTGAGCATATTTGGGCCATGTCAGAGCAAACTAAGGGGGTCATTTTCTAAAAGTCCCTTTTCGCGTGCGATACCTAGATCGGGGCAGGTTCTGGGTGGCGTCGGCACTGGAAGGGGAGGAGTCGGGACGGCACCGGGGCAGATGCCACAAAGACATTGCTGACGGCGAAAAGGTAAGGACCCTTATCACTGTCAGTAACACGCCTAATAGCACCACCTTTCACGGTGGCGCTATTGGTTTGCGAAAGCCAGCAGCGATAGCACCGCGGTGGTACGATCACTGTCGGCTTTTGCAGGCCCGCCCCCCGCTTCGCCTCCCCACCCCCCAGTACCGCGCGATTCACAGAGGCCTGCACCATTAGAAAATCTAGCCCTAAGACCAAAAAGTCTGTCCACATGTCTATTTCCACTTTGCATACTTTCTGAAACACTTCTTCAACTCAATGTCAACGGGGAAAACACCAGTATCCCAAGCTACCAATGTCTGGTACCACATATCTCACTTCAATTTAGAAGCTGAAACAGTAGGAAAAGAAAAAGAAGACAAAACATTTGGCAAAATGTAGAAAAACAACATGCTTTTGCAGGTTGCCACCACATAGATTGCTAAGTATTAATTAAATACCTCTTAAGAGGAGACCTATCAACAGTGGTGATCTTTTGCCAGGTCATTGACCTGGAATCATTTTTAACTTGAATCTTTTTTCCCATTGCAGCTGTAAAGGAAGCCAAAAGCCATCAGTGGCCCCAACCACATTACTTGTGAGACATTTATCACATTTCCCTACCCGGCAACATTTGAGTTTTGCTTATCCTGATATTTGTGGGTATGTTTGTGGGTATGAGGAATGAGGTGGGCTGCACAAACTGTCTTTCTTTTGTTGCACAATTCCTCTTTTCTCTCCTTCCCCCTCTCATTGCAGACCTTATCTCTTTTCTTTCCGATCTCACTGCTAAGCTCTGCCTGTTACCCTGGACCACTGCTGTGTGTGGTCCTGTTCTCCTGTTTTAAAACCTCCACATTGACATTGGAGGCACTGTGCATTGGAGGAGCATGTGCCTCTGTTGCATGTATGAGGGAGCACAACAAAGGAGCCTGCTGCTTTGTGTGCAACCATATGCCTTGGATTCTACTTTGATTATCTGAACTTTTGATTTCAGCAATATACTTACCATTTTGTGCTGTTTCTGTGTTTTTGCCTGACGGGTGACTTAATAGTGGCGAGGAACTCTTTAAAAATGTTTATATGAGTTAGTATGGCTTTACTTTTATGATTGATGTTTTATATTTCTTGATTGTATTATTTGATATTTTATGAGGAATGGTGATGTTTATATTTTTCCATTGTTACACTGCAAAAAGAGTCTGGTTTGTTGCGATTTCCAGTTCAGTTTTTGTCTGCACGTTTCTATTTGGACTGTATGGTCTCTTTAGTCTGTATTTGGTTAGAGTCTGTCTGTGCTCTGCATGTGTGACTGAGATGAGGTATTCTGCTACTTTGTAGTTTACGTGTAATGTCCTATAGCAGCCGGACTTATTCTGTTTCCTAATAGGATGTGTATTGGTATTTTTGGGCCTGGAGTAATATTTGAAATGTTGTGTTTTCATGGGTAGATTTCTTACTGCTTGAATGCTGGCAGTTAGTATTGTTTGTTTTAGTGTGGGAAGTTTACTATATTGTAATTATAGTTCAGTTTTAATTTATATTTATAGTTCAGTTTATAGTTCAGTTTATAATTTATAGTTTATTAACACAACCATGTAAAACCAATATATTACATACAGTAGGTATAATTGGAACCTTCTAGTAGGTTGGTCGTCGCGTGTTTTTGCAGAAGTTTCTTTGTCATCTTTTGAAGGAGGGAGTTGTTTTTTTTTTTCACCACCAGCTCCCTGCCTTATTTTTTGAGAGAAATGTTATCTTTTCCCTTCACTGGGGAGAGATTTGGACATTGGGATATTGATTCAGAGGCTGACCTGTAGTGCTTGGAGTTGCCATCCTGTTGGTTTTCTTTTTGATGATATTACTATTCCTGGAAATATATTTTTAAGTTACAGTAAAACTATTTTTGTTTCACACCACTCCAAGCCTCTGCCTGCTCTTTTACACCTCAAGAACCAGCCTGCTGAACTGAGAGATCCACCTAAGTTAGTACAAGTGGAAGAAAGAGTATTTGGTTGTGAGAAATACAAGGTACCTAGCCCCGGGAGCTTAGGGCTACGGAGGTTGTCCTCCTCCCCGCTGGTTGAACTCTGGCCCAATGGTGGATTACTGTGGTGTTTTTGATGGTGTGACAATGGCTGGGAGGCAATGACTGTAATCCTTGAATTAGGGACCTCAAAACCAAGAGGGGATTATATATACTTGTGTCATTAATGTGAGAGACCTATAAACCGCACCATAAGCTATTTATTGACCTGTTTCTTTTATGTCAGGGCTGGATTTAAGATTATGGTGCCCATAGGTAGAGGACTGGGGCAGGAGATTTTGCCCCCATAAATCAGCACAGGGAGTCCCAGTTTCTGGATGCCTTCAAAATGTGGTACCATAGGCACATACTTTTCTTGCCTATGCCTAAATCTTGCCCTGTTTTATGTTACATTTTAAACATTAGTACTTCAAGGACTGGGCATATAGAAAGGGCCCATTTTGTAAATGTCTTCATTTCCTCCTATTCTACTATCATATTTAACATGTTCTACCATTAAGGAGGGAAACATATGAGAAAGGTTACATGATAGTACATAAATTATATGCAGTAGACTTTCTCTCAACCTAGGGGAATTATTAAAATATCACATTGGTGCCACTTTCGGTCTATCCTGTGAGAGAGACTATATAATAGCAGACAATTTCATCCTGTTGCTACTGCTGGTGCTCAGTGGTCTGTTGCTGTCATTGCTGCTGTCTACCTAGTATGGTTTTTTTGTGTGTGTTATGAAGCGTAACTCATATATTTACTATCCAGCCATTACAATTGTCCCTCCATTTGACAGCTATTCCATTAATTTAATGCAGTCCTTGTAGAGCTTGATTGACAGATGACAGGTAAGAGTTACCTCTCTTATCTTGGTTACATTCTCCAGAACTCACCATAGTACTACTCAGGTCAATATATCTGAGTCACACATCTTACGAAAGATTTGCTGGGGCATCATTGTAGTACAAGTGCTGTCGACTCAGATTTTGCCTTCTTGAATCTAAAGGATTAACATTTCTGAATGGAATAGAGGACATGGGTGAAGAAGAAAAGAGCAAGACCACCACCCTTTAGCTAATAATGAGGCCGATGTACTTCTGTGAGAAAAACTTTGCAAACCTGGCTTCGCACATGAAAATGGGAAATAGCACACACCATTTTCCATTTTAGGCCTGGATTTTCTAAGGTCGCAGACCTTAGAAAACCGGCGATAATGGGGGGGGGGGGGGGGGGCCGGGCTGCGAAAGCCAGCAGCCTTTCGCACCCAATAGCGCCATCATAAAAGGTGGCGCTATTGGGCGCAAAACTGGCAGCAAAAAGGGTCCTTACCTTTTCGCCGTCAGCAGTGTCTTCGCGGCGTCTGCCCCGGTGCCGCCCCGACTCCTCCCCTTCCGGTGCGGACGCTGCCCAGAACCCGCCTCGATTTAGCTATCACACGCGAGAAGGGACTTTTCTCGTGCGATCTGCATAGAAAATGACCCCCTTAGTGTTGCGAAGATGTGTTTGCATAGTTTTCCTGTTTTGCTAAGAATACAGTTTTGTGCAGTTTTCCATGTCCAAAATTGTATGCAAGGTAAATAGTTAATGAGCTATTATAATACAAAATCATGTAAAGCAGATCATTAGCTATTACAGCATAAAAAAAACTATACATAAAATTAGCTTTGAAAGATGATTTTGCTAAAACAGAAAGCATACACTTGAAAAAGGTGTAGGGAATTTTTTGCAAAATTTTATGTGCAATTTTTCAATTAGGCTAACTTGCATATCAGTTCCAACAGAAAAATTATATGCACTGTTTTGCAAATAGTGCACAGGAGTTTTTGCAGAATAATACATCAGCATCTTTGTCTGTAGGCATTCTAGCTATAGCAGAACAATGCAGGTAGTACTCCACAATTCATGAGTGGTGATATACTCTCTCCCTGATCTCTAGCTTTATTCTCATTTCCTCACAAACGGGCCGATACAGTACAGTGCGCTCCGATTGAGCGCACCGTTAACCCGCGTTTGGACGCGTGTTTTCGATACACTAGCTTGACCCCTTATTCAGTAAGGGGTAATAGCGTGTCGAAAACGTGCGGCCAACCCCCCCCGAAACTAATAGCACCCGCAACATACAAATGCATGTTGATGGCCCTATTAGTTATTCCCGCGTGATTCAGTAAGTGAAATGTGCAGCCAAGCCGCACATTTTACTTTTAGAAATTAGCGCCTACCCAAAGGTAAGTGTTAATTTCTGCCGGCACTGGGAAAGTGTACAGAAAAGCAATAAAAACTGCTTTTCTGTACACCCTCCGACTTAATATCATGGCGATATTAAATCAGAGGTCCCAAAAGTAAAAAAGAATTAAAAATAATAAAAAAAAAAATTTTAAATCAGCCCACGGCTCGCGGGTTGAAAACTGGATGCTCAATTTTGCCGGCGTCCGGTTTCCAAACCCATGGCTGTCAGCGAGTTTGAGAACCGACGCCGGTAAAATTGAGCATCAGCTGTCAAACTCGTTGACAGCCGCCGCTCCTGTCAAAAAAGAGGCGCTAAGGACGCGCTAGTGTCCCTAGCACTTCTTTTTACTGCGGGCCCTCATTTGCATGCGGGCCGATACTAAATTGCGCGCGACTTTTACTGTATCGGCCCGAAATTAAGGAGCCTGTGTTCATGTCCTAGGTTTTATTGAATTTAGATACTATTTTTTCTCAGCTGTTTCTGTCTCTCCTTTCCTAGAGGGTATTCATAATTCAGTCTTTAAGGGCCTCCTTTAAGGGCCGCCGCAGTGCGATTGCTGCCGGTTTCGCACCCAATAGCACCACCATAGAAGGTGTAGTTATTGGGCGCGAAATAGGACGCGAAAAGGCCCTTACCTTTTCGCTGGTGGCGCAGTCTTTGCGGAGTCGGCCCCGGTGATGCCCCAACTCCTCCTCTTTCAGGGCCGACTCCGCCCCGATTTAGGTAGCGCAGGCGTGCGCTACCTTCACAAGCTATCGCAGGCTTGCACTGTTAGTGCAAGCCTGCGATAGCCTTAGAAAATAAGGCCCTTAATCTCACCTCAGTGGACTTATGGTGCAGGTTGTACCATTTTGTTAACCCTCTTCTGTGCTATCTCTACTTTGACTATATTCTTTTGAAGATGCATCCTTCATAATTGAACTGTTGTCCACAGGTGTCCTTTACCTATGGACAGCTATATTATATTTCAAGCAGTTGTCAACTGATATACTTTGAATAATTTAATATATTAGGATATATTAGGATTTTCATAATTTAAAAATACTGCCAGACCCACAACTTGAGGGACATTGGAGACATATTCATCCTCTGGTTGTCACGGATACGTTCTCCTTCATATTCCTATCGGGGTCAGGGGAGGCTGAGGAGCCCTGAAGCACGTGAGGCAGGCATGCAGGCAGCGCACCCTACTTTAGGCCCCGGAGCCCCGATCCGACACAGGCCGCAAAGAAACCAATCAAAACTAAGTAGGACCGCCTACCTCCTCCCACGCTGACCAATCCGGCTCTTCCAGCCCTTTAAAGGGCCCGACGGCTCTAGGCGTCGCGCACCCCTTCGTGCGAACCTGTGCCTGTGCCTGTGGGTGCCTATTCATTCACTTCAACTTGCAAATGACAGATTGGTCACAGGCGCAAAGCTAAACATCAATTTAAGTTGCTATCACCCGACCTTCACCAGGAACAGTGCTTCTCCCCATTCAATCCTCCTCTAGCACACACCTTAAGAAGCAAGATGCAATCTTATCCTATCCCCATTAGATATTAACACTTCAGCTCTCGCTTAAAGTTACCACTACAACACTCAAGCCGACCCGCTGGTTTCCTTCTCCCTATCATGGCCTCCCCCTCTCTCAACTTCTAGGACTCACCCTCTTCACTCTAACACTATTCAATGCTCAGTCCCTTACAAAGAAAACTCACATCCTCAATGATTACCTCATGGATTCAAAACCTGACATCTGTGCCATCACAGAAACCTGGCTCAGAAACTCAGACACCGTCCTGACAAACCAATTACCCACTCACATTTATGACATCTTCTCTATACCCAGACAAAAAAAAAGAGGAGGTGGCCTCCTTTTAGCAGCCAAAAAAGACCTTAGGCTCACCAACCAACCAATCAGGACCTCCTCCAAACTCGAACTAGGTTTCTTCAAATCGAACCAACTTCAAATTCTGTTAGTATATGCTCCCCCTGGACTTCTTGACTCGGACGCCTCCCCCCTAATAGAAGCCACCATGAAATACATAAACACAGACTCCCCAGCTTTGATCATGGGGGGACTTCAATATCTATGTCGACGATACACCACCCTCTCCAAACTGTGAGGCCCTCCTAACCACCCTCAGAGCCATGGGCTTCGAACAAATTATAAACAAACCTACACACAGAGCAGGCCACACGCTGGACTTCATTTTCATTAATTCAGGCCTATCATATTCCTCTCCCCCAGATTGTATTCCAGTCCCATGGTCAGACCATTCATTGATTTCCACTACCCTCATGACCAAAGCACGCTCTAACCCCTCTCAACCCCTCTCCACTATACACTTCCAGAAGACATGCACCTCCGACAGCCTTAGTGAACACCTTTCCAAAGAACTCACTAACTTGGATATAACCAACCCCAACACAGCTATTCAAACTTGGCACATTACAGCCAATAAGCTATGCCCTCCAGCAATCAAAACAATCAATCCGGATCAAAAAGGAAAACAACCTTGGTATTCTCCAGAACTTAAAAAAATGAAACAGGACCTCAGACATAAGGAACACAAATGGCGCAAGGCACCCAGCACTACTAACCTATTAGACTATAGAAGCTCCCTTCACTGCTACAGGAACCTCATACTACAGACAAAAAGAGACTTCTTCGCCAGCAGAATTCATGACCTCCAATTCGATGCCAAGGCTCTTTTCTCCTATGTCTCCCAACTCATGAAAACCTCCGCCCTGGCTATCCCAGATGAACAAGCACAAATCAAAGCTGAAGAACTCACTCTTTTCTTTCAGAAAAAAATTTCAAATACTCTAGCTCTGCTGCCCCCATCACAACCCCACCCTTGCCTACTCCCACCATTCCCACCTACTCTGGAGCCAGCCTAGATTCCTTCGAACCCACCTCATCCAAGGAGATCGAATCCCTCCTAAAGAGACTGAAACCATCCAGCCACCCATCAGACCACGTACCCACAAAACTTTTGCTACTTATCCCAGACAACATTGCTAGACCCTTAGCAGACATCATAAACTGCTCTTTATCCCATGGAATATACCCTGATGCACTAAAATCCGCTTTTCTCAAACCCCTTCTGAAGAAACCCAACCTTGACACACAAGATCTCTCCAACTTCCGCCCTATTTCCAACCTCCCTTTTATTGCTAAAATCACCGAGAAACTGGTCAACATTCAACTTTCGGACTACCTAGATGAACACAAAATTCTCCATCCATCGCAATATGGTTTCCGCAAATCCTATAGCACGGAAACCCTCCTCCTCTCCCTCACGGATCACGTCATCATGGGCCTGGACAAAGGGCAGTCATTCCTTTTAGTTTTACTTGACATCTTGGCAGCTTTCAATATGGTGAACCATTCCATTCTGTTAAACCGCCTCTCTGACATCGGACTTTCAGGAGCTGTACACAGATGGTTCAATTCCTTCCTAAGCAATAGAAGTTTCAAGGTTAAAATCAACAATAAAGAATCACCCAGTTTCAATTCATCGCTAGGAGCTCCCCAAGGATCCTCCTTATCCCCCACCCTCTTCAACATCTACCTCCTTCCCCTCTGTCAGTTACTAACAAACCTAAAATTAACTAATTATCTCTATGCAGACGACGTACAGATTCTTATCCCCATAAAAAAATCCCTTTCAAAAACACTCATATTCTGGGAAAACTGCATCCAATCTATCAACCACCTCCTTAACAGCTTGAACCTAGTCCTTAATGCTGCCAAGACGGAAATACTTATCTCCTCGGACCTCACCTCTTCTTCACCTCAGCTCCCCCCCACCACCCAGATCACACAAGTAAGAGACCTTGGAGTGATCCTTGACAACTGTCTGAATCTAAAGAAAGCCATAAACAACATAACTAAAGACTGCTTTTACAAACTTCAAGTCCTAAAAAGGCTTAAACCTCTCCTCTACTCACACGATTTCAGGACAGTCCTCCAAATCATGCTCTTTGCCAAGATTGACTATTGTAACTCACTTCTCCTAGGGCTCCCCCTCTCAACCACAAATCCACTACAGATGCTCCAGAACGTGGCAGCCAGAGTCTTGACTAACACCAGTCGTGGAGACCACATTACGCCCGTTCTCCGTAACCTACACTGGCTTCCAATAAACCATAGAATTTTATATAAATCCCTCACCATAATCCACAAATCTATTCGCAAACAACTCCAGCTTGACCTCCAGATCCGACTCAGACTCCACTCCTCCTCCAGACTGATCAGAGAACTGTACAAAGGATCTCTACACGTTCCCTCAACCAAAGCATCACGCTACACAGCCACCAAAGAATGAGCATTCTCGATAGCAGGACCTACCCTTTGGAATTCTATCCCACCGGACCTCAGACTGGAACCCTGCTTACAAACATTTCAGAAAAAACTCAAAACGTGGCTATTCCGCCAAGCTTTCCTATAATCGGTCCAAATTTAGGAACTTTTCAATTTAACTTTCCTCGCTAGACATGTAGCTAATTTCTATTTACTCAATGGTTATTCTCTCTTTTCCTCTTCCTTGTCTCCTTTCCAGATTCCAAGTTTTGCTACACCTTGTTAAATGTAACTTTGCCCCCAGTTAAAGTCCTCTTGTTAATCAGTTGTTAATGTATGTTAACCCCTAGGTTCCTTGTAAACCGATCTGATATGATCCATGTCATGAAGGTCGGTATATAAAATAAATAAATAAATACATAAATATTGTCAGAGTCAAAATCTGTTTGAGATTCAAATTTTTACTGGCCTTCTACTACAATCAGTATGGGGGGGTTCCATCTCAGCATGTGGTGCCTTCACTAGTGCCAAAATTCAAAAATACATCCAGAAGTGACTTTGTAAGCACAGCTAAGTGGGTGAAAAAAGACTAAGCTAGAATGCAATCCAGAGAGCACAGAAAAATTAATGTAGGGGCAATTTTCAAACTGTCTACCTTGGGACAATATCTGCAGGCACTTTTTAACTGTGGACCTTGCACCAAACTGCAAAAAGAAAGTGCACACGTATTTTCACTTTGTAACTTGCAGTGGATACAAAGTTCCTGTGGACTTTTGCATGAGCACTTTTTCCATTGAAAATAATGCACATACATTTGAAAATGCAATCTCTGCACATTATTCCCTCCTCCCCCAGGAATACCACCTCTAAATGTAGCAAAAAGTACAGCCTTGTAAAGCAATGTACATACTTTCAGCCGCATTAAAGGAAGACAATTGTCAGTTCATGAGAGTAAATCTCTATTTACCCATGTAAATGGCTTTGGATAACACAGTCATTCTCCCAGTACCCTCAATCTGTAACCTAGGAGTCATATTGACTCCTCTCTCTCCTTCTCTGCACATATCCAAAACTCTGCTAAAACATATCTTTTCTTTCTCTATAACATTGCCAAAATCCATCCCTTTCTTTCTAAACAAACTACCAGAAACCTTATCCACTCTCACATCTCCTCCCACTTAAACTATTGCAACCTGCTCTTCACAGGTTTTCCTGCAAGCCAGGTCTCTCCACTCCAATCTATCTTAAATTCAGCTGCATAAATTATCTTTTTCAAAGTTGCTACATACATATAACCCCTCTTCTGAAATCACTGCATTGGTTCTGTTTCCACTCCTGCATACAGTACAAGTTCCTCTTCCTCACCTACAAAAGCCTTCACTCTGCAGCTCCTCACCACCTCTCTTCTCTTACCTCTCTCCGCACCCCTCCTATCTATGCCCTTCTCCTCTACCACCAATTCTTGACTCTGTACTTTCCACCTGGCTTCACCATAAGCTTACAATAGACTTCCTGCGCTGGTGTGACATGCTCCCTCTTTCACCTTGTTTAAATCCCATCTAAAAGTTCACCTTTTTGAGGCTGCTTTTAAATCTTAAGTCTGATGGTCTGTCTTCAGCCTCATTAACTAATTTTAACCATTGTCTCTTGACCTGTATGTTTGTTTTGATTAGATTGTAAACTCTTTTGAGCAGGGAATGTCTCTTGTATGTTGTTTGTACAGCACTGCGTTTGTCGAGTAGAACTATAGAAATATTAAGTAGTAGTAGTAGCTTTGAAAATTGTCCTTCCCATGTCTCCTTTTAAACAATGTCCCTCCAGTACCCCAAAATACTCCACAATACACACAACTCCCTCTCCAATACACTTAAACCTTCTCACCAAACTGAACTCTCTATGGGACTGATACAATAAAGTGCGCCTAGCCTAGAGCACAGATTTACCTGCATTTGGATGCGCTAGACTAGCACCCAATGCAATAAGGAGATTAGTGTGTCCAAAACGCACAACCAAACAACTGCTTAGCCAACTGCGCTCACCACATGTAAATTCCATATAGATGAGGCTATTGGCTATTACCCCCTGATGCAGAAAATCATGGGCAGCCAACGCACACTGTTTAACACAGCAAATTTAACTCCAGCTCCGGAGCTGGCATTATGTCCAGCCACGAGAGGTTTCCAATGTGTAAAAATACAAACTAACCACTGTATAAAGAAATACCAGGAGATATGCACAATTAGACTGATAAAAAAAAAAAAAAAAAGACCAGACATATTTCCAGCTAGGCTTGCAGCAATAAGTCGCACAATTACTGAAATTGGGCTGGTTTTCCATCAGACAATACTTATATAATTAATACGGCTTTCACAAATGGTCTGAAAAGGCTGCGTTTGTCATACAGTGTGATTTGAAAAATGTAGAGATCAGAGCATTAAAAGGTATGTTTTATTTTAAGTTGGTTTGTTCAGGTTATAACTATATTTATGCTTCATTCTCTCCCCCTAGAAAGTCATCTGTAGCTCCGAAATAACTTGCAGTTTGATCCCCTATTTCAATAGTTCTGCCATTGGCACATGGTTAGAAGAAACTATTTAAAAGAGAGCCCACTGTTCATAACGTCGCCTCCAAACTAAAACTTGTCAGGGTGACATGCCTGCCGAGTGAGCACTGGGGCGCTCCACATTCACTTGGTGGCAGCCGCGGGCTCCTGGGAGGGTTGCATCTTCTCTAGGTGGGTTTGAAGTGTGAATTTCTCCAAGCTGTTGCAATTGTGGGCACACAGCCATGTCTCCTGGGTGCCCAATGCATTTGAGCGATAGGGATGCACAATTTTCCCCTAGTGCTTCCTTTTTAACGCAACAGCTCATTTTAATATTGCATCGGGTGCCAGGGAGATGTGGCTATGCTCATGTTAGGAAAACGGGCACTCAATTCAAGTGTTTTAACCTGCGTCTAATTGCATCAGTGCCTATGTGATTGTAAGTCCTAATCAGTCTCATAGTACTCTTTTCAAATTTACTATGATCCATATATATGCTAACTGAACTTGGGCAACTTATGGTATTGGATTTATGCATTTTTACAAAATATTTCTCCAGGTACTTTGGTCAGATAGAATAGTAAATGATACACCAGAGGACTGAGTCTTCAAAGTCTTTCTTCATAGACAGAGAATGAAAAAAACAAGCTTTATTGAATCAGGCTCCAAGTGTATTAAGCTCAGTCACTTTCATGTGTAATGAGACAGCCAATTACTGAACGTGATTTCTTACTAACCTGGCTGTGAAAGTTGAAGAAGAGGCAATAGATCTAAAAATTTTAATCATGGCCAGTTTACACAAGTCAGCAGCAGATCCTGAAAAAGAAGTTTAAAAGTATGTAATAATACAATAAATATTTCTCAGATTTCAAAATGTTTAAATAAAAAATGCTAAATTCATCATAACAAAAAGGCATGTCAAATTAAAGTGTTCTGCTCATTTGTGTCACAGGTAGTACTCAATCTGTGGTCTTCTCTTTCCCTCCATCATGAAGGTTCATTTGTTTCTGGCTCCTACCAACTCCGCTGAAAGTTTGTTTCTAGTGTCTACCACCTCACTGAAAAAGCATTTTTTCATATTACTTTTGTGCATCCTTTGCTTCAGCTTCATATGATAACTCTTTGTCTATGAGCATCTCATCTCTGGAAAACACTACCTTCTAGTGTTTTATTGAAACCTGCTAAATATTTGAATGTTTGTATATCTCCCCATTCTTGTCTTTCTTCTAGAACGGAACCAAATCATTGTGAACCTGGAAGATATAGTAGGCCAGACTGACAAACTAAAGAGTAGTTAAAATTTGTAACCTATCATTAAAATCATCCATTGTACCCGAAGACTGGAGGGTGGCCAATGTAACTCCGATATTTAAAAAGGGCTCCAGGGGCAATCTGGAAAACTATAGACCAGTGAGCCTGACTTCAGTGTTGGGAAAAATAGTGGAAACTATTCTAAACATCAAAATCATAGAGCATATAGAAAGACATGGTTTAATGGAACACAGTCAGCATGGATTTACCCAAGGGAAGTCTTGCCTCACAAATCTGCTTCATTTTTTTTGAAGGGGTTAATAAACATGTGGATAAAGATGAACCGGTAGATGTAGTGTATTTGGATTTTCAGAAGGTTTTTGACAAAGTCACTCATGAGAGGCTTCTAAGAAAAGTAAAAAGTCATGGTATAGGTAGCGGTGTCCTTTTGTGGAAACAGAGAGTAGGATTAAATGGTAGGATTAAATGGTCAATTGTCTCATTGGAAAAGGGTAAACAGTGGAGTGCCTCAGGGATCTGTACTTGGACAATACTTTTCAATATATTTATAAATGATCTGGAAAGGAATATGATGAGTGAGGTAATCATATTTTCAGATGATACAAAATTATTCAGAGTAGTTAAATCATAAGCGGATTGTGATAAATTGCAGGAGGACCTTGCAAAACTGGAAGATTGGGCATCCAAATGGCAGATGAAATTTAATGTGGACAAGTGCAAGGTAATGCATATAGGGAAAAATAACTCATGTTGTAGTTACACAATGTTAGGTTCCATATTAGGAGCTACCACCCAAGAAAGAGATCTAGGCGTCATAGTGGATAATACATTGAAATAGTCAGCTCAGTGTGCTGCAGCACTCAAAAAATCAAACCGAATGTTAGAAATTATTAGAAAGGGGATGGTGAATAAAATGGCAAATGTTTTCATGCCTCTGTATCACTCCATGATGAAACTGCACCTTGAGTACTGTGTACAATTCTGGTCACCGCATCTCAAAAAAAATATAGTGGCGATGGAGAATGTACAGAGAAGGGCGACCAAAATGATAAAAGGGATGGAACAGCTCCCCTATAAGGAAAGGCTAAAGACTTTAGGGTTGTTCAGTTTGGAGAAGAGTGTTAGTGCTGAACAGGAGGAATATTCTTTTCACCCAAGGTCCTCTGTGCCAGAGATATGGACCTCCCAACAGGTTTAGTACAAGTTTTGGGCAATAGGTTCCAGGGCACAGGAGATATCCTTTTATGTGGGGCATAAAAACTTTCATTAGTATCTGGTCCATCTGGTTTGTTTCAGCAGTGTGCCACTGTCTGGTGCCAGAACTCAGGGTCCCTTTTCACTGGAGTATGATTAAAGGCTGATGAGGGATGACAAGGCCCAGATAGTATTTACTTACAGATCCCATGAATGTGTGGTCCAAGTTACAGGTAAGGACTACTTCATTGAATTACAGGCAGCCTCTCCATGGGCCTTATTTTCTAAGGCTATCGCAGGCTTGCGCTGTTAGCGCTACCTACATCGGGGCGGAGTCAGCCCCGGAAGAGGAGGAGTCGGGGCGTCACCGGGGCCGACTCTGCGAGGATGGTGCGTACAGCGAAAAGGTAAGGGCCTTTTCGCTGCCTATTTCGCGCCCAATAACTACACCTTTTATGGTGTAGTTATTGGGCGCGATGCTGGCAGCAATCGCACCGCGGAGTTGCGATCGCTGCCGGCTAGCGCAGGACCCCCCCCCCCCTGGTTTCGGCCCCCCGCCCCTCATTACCACATTTTTCTAAAGTACCGCACGCCTGCGATCCTTTAGAAAATGAGGCCCCATGTGCCAACCCTGTTATTTAGGGCTGAATATGACAAGCGGGTCCTACACAGAAATAGGGGATATTTCTATTTCAATACTGAATCCCCCCAAGACCTCCAGATTGTTCTAGCACTCTGATATTCAAATAACACACCAGCCCTCTCCTCCCCTGTGGAAGTCTCTGGACTTCTCTCAGAGATCCTAATACACCCGCTTCTGGACAACATAAGAACATAAGATATGCCATACTGGGTCAGACCAAGGGTCCATTAAGCCCAGTATTCTGTTTCCAATAGTGGCCAATCCAACTCACAAGCCCCTGGCAAGTACCCAAACATTAAATAAATCTCAAGCTACTATTGCTTATTAATTAACAAGCCGTTAAGCCCGTTAAAACGGGCTACATCCCTCATTCTCTCTCCCCTCACTCTTCACCACCCCCTCCCTCACCCACTCCTCCCCACCCTCCCTCTCCTCTCACTCAGTCCCTCCCTCCCACTCAGTCTCACTCTCTCCCTCCCCCCCTCTCTCCCTCCCTCTCACTCACTCAGTCCCCACTCACTCTCACTCAGTCCACTCCCTCCGTCCTCTCCCTCCCTCCCTCAGTCCCACTCACTCCCTCTCACTCAGTTCCCCCCTCCCTCCCTCTCACTCAGTTCCCCCCTCCCTCCCCCTCACTCAATCCCTCCCTCCCACTCAGTCCCTCCCTCTCACTCAGTCACTCCCTCCCCCCTCTCTCCCTCCCTCTCACTCACTCAGTCCCACTCACTCTCCCTCAGTCCCACTCCCTCCCCTCTCTCTCCCAGTCCCACTCCCTCCCTCAGTCCCACTCCCTCTCACTCAGTCCCCCCTCTCCCTCTCACTCAGTCCCACTCCCTCCCTCCCCCTCAGTCCCTCCCCCTCACTCAATCCCTCCCTCCCACTCAGTCCGTCCCTCCCTCTCTCTTTCTCCCTCCCTCGCTACTGGCCGCTACCGCCGCCTGCTACCGCCATCGCCGCCGCTCGCTACCGCCGCCGCCCGCTACCACCGCCGCCGCTCGCTACCGCTGCCGCCCGCTGCTGCCACTGGACGCCGCCCGCTACCGCCGACGCCGCTACCGCCGTCGCCCGCTACCGCCCGCTGCCGGTACCGCCGCCGCTCGCTACCGCCGTCGCCGCCCGCTGCTGCCACTGGACGCCGCCATTTTTTTTCTTTCTGACGCTGGCTCAGACCGACGTGCTCGCCCGCACATGCGCGGTAGAGCTGGTCTCTACTGCGCATTTGCGGCACGTCGGTCAAGCTTCGTTTATCTAGTAAGATAGCAGTTTATGGATTTTTCCTCTAGAAACTTATCGAAGCCTTTTCTAAACCCAGTTACACTAACTGCTGTAACCATATCCTCTGGCAGTGAATTCCAGAGCTTAAGTATGCCCTGAGTGAAAAACAATTTTCTTTTATTTGTTTTAAATGAGCTACTTGCTAACTTCATGAAGTGCCCTCTAGTCCTTCTATTATCTGAGAGAGTAAATAACAAATTTACATTAACCTGTTCAAGTCCTGCCATGATTTTGTAGACCTCTATCATATCCCCCCCTCAGTCATCTATTCTCCAAACTGAACAGCCCTAACTTCCTTAGCCTTTCCTCATATGTCAGCTGTTCCATGCCCCTTAACATTTTGGCCGCTCTTCTCTGCACTTTCTCCAATGCAGCTATATCCTTTTTGAGATGCGGAGTCCAGAATTGCACACAGTATTCAAGATGCAGTCTCATTAAAAGCCAGTATAGAAAATAATAAAATAAATAAAATAAATAAATTATGAAACGATATTGAGGCATTATGACATCCATCGTTTTATTTGCCATTCCCTTAATAATAATTTGTAACATCCTCTCCTCCCTCACCACCGACCAAAACAGAGCGTTGGCATCCCACGACGGACAGACAGCAGAAGGGCGGCCTCCTCCACCAGCCAACCAGAGGGCAGCAAGAGGCAGGAGAATAGCAGCAGCACCCATGCAGGTGAGTCCCCTCCCCCAGCCCTAATAGCAAGATGCTGGCACTGCAAGGGCTGACACCGCCCACCCACAGCCCGAAGTGTAGACCTGAAGTGCCTACTTGTTAGTGCCCTAGCCATCTTTACCTCAATCATGGATCAGATGTGCTTCATCGATCCTACTCTAGGCCGAGGGCTGTATGGAGACCTAAGAAGAATCCCCAGAAAGATGCCAAGATGGAACACAAATTTGGTTTGTCCGATTACAAGCAATACTCTTCCGCTATCTCTTCTTGCTTAATATTTACCCTGCTTCTGTTAAATGCTCAGTTCCTAACAAAAAAAAAATCCCTTTGATTAATAATGTCCTGCTAGAGGACTTAAATCCAACTATTTTTTGCATCTCTGAAACCTGGCTTAATGACAAAGATAATGAATTCTTAAACCAAATTTCTCTTCCTAATTATAATGAATTTCATTTCCCTAGACCTAAGCGAAAAGGTGGGGGTTTACTCATAATTAGCAAAAAAGAACTTAAGCTAACTCCCTACAAAGTAGCAATTAACCTTCCCTATGAGGTGGCTATTTTAAAATCGCCTCAATTAAACATACTTCTGGTCTTGTATGCTACAGAAAGATTGCTCACCACTGATTGAATTATTCACAAAGGTGTTTCCATCTCCGGACTCTACCTTAATTGTAGGAGACTTTAACTTTCAGGTAGACAAAACACCTAGAACCGCAGCCCGTGATACGTTTTTGGAGAAACGGAAGCAATGGGGTGGTCCCAATTTGTTTCTAAAGCAACTCATAAAGCAGGACATATTTAGGATCTAATATTTGCCAATGCCAATAAGTGTTTAACAAATACCTCTCACACTATATTGCCCTGGTCTGACCACCAATTAATAAAGGTGGAAATAACCTTCCTCAACCCACCACATAGAAGTATAGATAAAAATAATACTTTTACTTTAGGAAAAAGATTGAGATAGAGGTACTTTCAGAATAAATAGAAAATAAGCTCCATAAATTAAATCAAGATAATGCCTCTTCGGCATTTGATTCCTGGGATCAGATTGTCAATGACATAGCTGAAAACCTCAGTCCAGTCCAGACAATGACTATAAATAAAGAAAATAATACCTCCAAACAAAGAAAGCCATGGTACAATGATAATTTAAGACACAATTAGAGAAAATTAGAGAAACATTGGTGGGAATGCAAGTCTCCTGCATCCCTAGGAAAATATAGATCTCTCTTAGCAAAATAGCATGAATTAACTAATAATGCAAAAAAAGATGACTATGCCAAACAGATTCATGGAGTTATATTTAATTCAAAACTACTCTTTCATGTTAAAAATTTAATTAAGAACCCATCATCCTCCTTCCTGAAAAATTATAACTTCTCATACATTGCTTGCAATGAGAGTGCAAAATCTTTTTTAGATAAAATCAGTAGATTGAAATCTCACCTCCCTGTCTGTGATCTCACAATAACCCCAGAATATTCACATGGCCTGGTTAAATGGACTACGTTTGAAAGAGTAACTAACTTTGAAACTAGCCAAATTATTGCCAAAATTAATCCTACTATTCACTCATGTGATCCAGTTCCAGCCAGTTCCTTGAAACAAGTACACAATGTGATCACCCCAACTATCACAACCTTAATAAATCTCTCTCAGAAGGAATTGTACCAAGTGGGTTAAAGGAAGCGGTGATAAAGTCGATTCTAAAAAATAACCAGTAGAATCGATGACTGGGACAACTATAGGCCCATATCAAATCTGTCCTTCCTCTCAAAAGTACCAGAAAAAGCTGTGCTATCTCCATTTACGAATCATTTGGATGACCATGAGATTCTGTTCTCAAATCAATTTGGATTTAGGAAACACCGTTCAACTGATACATTACTCCTCTCATTAATGGACTCTGTTCTACAAGGGTTTGATTCTGATGACTCTTATTTTCTTGTGCTAATCGATTTAACAGCCGCCTTTGACACTGTCATCAGCTGAGCAACATTGGGATTGAAGGTAGTGTTCGCAAATGGTTCTCTTCCTTCCTATCTAATAGGTCATTCCAAGTCAAATTGGGCAATCACACATCTGACAACTTCCACATTGATACAGGTGTCCCTCAAGGTTCAGCCCTCTTGGCAACCCTATTCAATATTTATATACTGCATCTAGAAACATAGAAACATAGAAACATAGAAATGACGGCAGAAGAAGACCAATCTGCCCATCCAGTCTGCCCAGCAAGCTTCACACTTCTTTTTTCTCATACTTATCTGTTTCTCTTGGCTCTTAGTAATCTTTGGTTCTATTTCCCTTTCACCCCCACCATTAATGTAGAGAGCAGTGATGGAGCTGCATCCAAGTGAAATATCAAGCTTGATTAGTTAGGGGTAGTAACTGCCGCAATAAGCAAGCTACACCCATACTTATTTGTTTACCCAGACTATGTTATTCAGCCCTTATTGGTTGTTTTTCTTCTCCCCTGCCGTTGAAGCAGAGAGCTATGCTGGATATGCGTGAAGTATTAGTTTTTCTTCTCCCCTGCCGTTGAAGCAGAGAGCTATGCTGGATATGCGTGAAGTATCAGTTTTTCTTCTCCCTTGCCGTTGAAGCAGAGAGCTATGCTGGATAAGCGTGAACTATTAGTTTTACTTCTCCCTTGCCGTTGAAGCAGAGAGCTATGCTGGATATGCGTGAAGTATTAGTTTTACTTCTCCCCTGCCGTTGAAGCAGAGAGCTATGCTGGATATGCGTGAAGTATGTTTTTCTTCTCCCCTGCTGTTGAAGCAGAGAGTTATGCTGTATATGCATTGAAAGTGAAGTATGCATTGAAAGCCACATTAACTATCAACAAATATTGAATAAGCCTAATAATTGGTAATATCTATAGCCTTTGAACTCTCCGTTAATTTTACATACTCTTACCCACCCCTGGGTTTTTTGTTTTTTTTTAATTTGGAGATGGCAGCCCTCCATCCTTCCGCTCCGTGAAGGTGGAACACCAATCACTGGCATCCCGCTCCGTGAATGCCTCTGTGGCTTCTGCCGCTCCATGCAGTGTTTTGCTGCCTCTTCTTTATACACGTCCTCTAGACCTGATGGACCTTATCTGTTACTCTTGGCTCTTAGTAACCTTTTGATTCTATTTCCCTTCTACCCCCACCATTAATGTAGAGAGCTGTGTTGGAACTGCCTCTAAGTGAAATATCTAGCTTAATTAGTTAGGGGTAGTAACCGCCGCAATAAGCAAGCTATACCCATGTTTATTTGTTTACCAAGACTAAATAATTCAGACCTTGTTGGTTTTTTTCTATATATAGATCTACTTTTCTTCATTCCCCCTGCCGTTGAAGCAGAGAGTTATGCTGAATATGCATTGAAAGTTAACTATGAGACTTTCTCCCCTGCTGTTGAAGCAGAGAGCTATGCTGGATATGCATGATGTATCAGTCTTTCTCCCATGCCGTTGAAGCAGAGAACTATGCTGGATATGCATTGAATGTGAAGTACCAGGCTTATTTGGTTTGGGGTAGCAACCGCCGTAACAAGCAAGCTACTCCCCACTTTTTTTGTGAATGCAAATCTTTTTCCACGTTTCCTCTTGCCGTTGAAGCTTAGAGCAATGTTGGAGTCGCATTAACCGTGTGTATGTTTATTGAATAAGGGTATTATCTCTAGGCAGTAGCCGTCATTCCCGCGAGCCACTCACTCTTCATTCACGTCCTCTAGACTTTATGGATCCACAGTGTTCATCCCACGCCCCTTTGAAGTCCTTCGCAAATTAATGATGGATTTAGGAATTTCTTTCTTCTTGTATGCTGACATACAATTTTACATACCATTCTCTAAATCACTTGAAAATACAGTACTGACACTATTGACATATATGCAAGCAATACAGCAAATAATATCTCATCTTAAACTAATATTAAACCCTAGAAATACTGAAATCATTTGGTTAAGCAGAAATCCTTCGATAGTTAACCCACTTGGGTACTTTTCAAATTACTCCCTCAAACCAAGTACAGAATTTAGGTATGCAGCTGGATGAAAACCTTACCATGAAAAAGCACATCAATAAATTAATTACTATATGTTATGCCAAGTTACATATTTTACATTGGCTGAAACCTTTATTAACCTTTAAAGAATTCCGTACAGTATTACAAACTCTTATTTTCTCGAATATTGACTATTGTAATTTTCTATTACTCGGTCTTCCTGCAAATATCTTGAAACCATTACAACTATTACAAAACGCCTCAGCTAGACTATTATTAGGAACCAAGAAATTTGATCAGATTACACCGTCACTGATCTTGCTGCACTGGCTGCCTATACAATAATGAATCTATTACAAAGTATTAACATCAATATTCAAAATCAGTCATGCTAGTAATACTGGTATGATCGGAGTGACATTACAACCGTATACACCTCAGAGAACACTAAGATCTCGAAATAAAGAACTACTGACTGTTCCTACCATAAAATATACACATCTGATCATATGTTTTCCATAGCAGGTCCAAAGCTTTGGAATTCCTACCTGAAATGCTACATCTGTTACCAGATAGAAAGAGATTTAAATGTGAGTTAAAAACTTGGTTATTCAGAAATGCATATAACCTAACCTAAAAACACAAGAATGAAATGAATGACAATAACAAGAGAGAAAAAAGATATTATTAAAAGCAAGAGAAATAAAACATATTGAGAGAACATAAGAGTCTTAAGACAATGTAGAGACTATTATATGATATTTGTTATTGTAATTTCCAGATATATTGCCTTTAGTCTTAGATAATCAGTAAGCAATCTAATATATTGACAATTATGAATGTAATTTATATAAACTGTTGTGATCATTTTATGGAACGATGATATAAAAAATGTCTAAATAAATACATAAAATAAATTATGTTTGCTTGTTTGATCACCACAGTACACTGAGTTGATGATTTCAATATATTATCCACTATGACACCAAGATCTCTTTCTTGGGTGGTAACTCCTAAGATAGAACCTAACATTGTGTAACTACAGCAAGGGTTATTTTTCCCTATATGCATCATTTTGCACTTGTACATGTTAAGTTTCATCTGCCAATTGGAAGCCCAATCTTCCAGTTTCACAAGGTCCTCTCCAATTTATCACAATCTGCTTGAGATTTAACTACTCTTCATAATTTTGTGTCATCCACAAATTTGATCACCTCACTCGTCGTACCCCTTTCCAGATCATTTATAAATACACTGAAAAGCACTGGTCCAAAAACAGATCCCTGAGGCACTCCACTGTTTACCTTTTTCCACTGTGAAAACAGACCATTTAATTCTACTCTCTGTTTCATGTCTTTTAACCAGTTTTCAAACCACAAAAGGACATTGCATCCTATCCCATGACATTTTAATTTTCTTAGAAGCCTCTCTTGTGAGACTTTGTCGAATGCCTTTTAAAAATCCAAATACACTACATCTACTGCTTCACCTTTGTCCACATGTTTATTCACCCCTTCAAAAAAATATAGGAGATCTGTGAGGCAAGACTTCCCTTGGATAAATCCATGCTGGCTGTGTCCCACTAAATCATGTCTATCTAAATGTTTTGTGATTTTATTCTTTATAAGAGTTACCACTATTTTTCCTGGCACTGAAGTCAGGCTCCCAGTCTATAGTTTCCCATATCACCCCTGGAGCCCTTTTTCAAATATCGGGGTTATATTGGCCATTGTCCAATCTTCAGGTACAATGGATGATTTTAATGATAGGTTAGAAATTAATTGAAAAAGGTTTGAAATCTCATTTTTTAGTTCTCTCAGAACCCTGGGATATATATCATCTGGTCCAGGTGATTTATTACTCTTTAGTTTATTAAACTAGCCTACCACATCTTCCAGTTTCAGTGTGATTTGGTTCAGTTCATCTGAATCATCACTCTTGGAAACAGTCTCTGGAATAGGTATTTCCCCAACATTCTCTTCAATAAACACCAAAGCAAAGAATTTGTTTAATCTTTCCACAATGGCCTTATCTTCCCTAAGTGCCCCTTTAGCCCCTCGATCATCTAATGGTCCAACCAACTCCCTCGCAGGCTTTCTGCTTTGGATATATTTTTTAAAGTTGTTATTATGTTTTTGCCTCTATGGCCAACTTCTTTTCAAATTCTCTCTTAGCCTGTCTTCTCAATGTCTTATATTTAACTTGCCAATGCTTATGCTTTATCCTATTTTCTTCTGATGGATACTTCTTCCAATTTTTTAATGAAGATCTTTTGGCTAAAATAGCCTCTTTCACCTCATGATTTATTTTATTATATTGCTTTATTTTTATTGTGGTATATTTTTATTTGTGATTATTACCAATGCATTAACTTATGAGGATATATTTTATTTGCAATTGTTATTTATGTATTTTTTACATTTTTGTGAACCGGTATGATTTTCTTGGAATATCTGTATATACAAATAAATAAATAAATAAATAAATAAAATATAAATTTTAGTTACACTGGCAATCGTTTGACCTTCCTTCCACCTTTCTTAATGCATAGAATACATCTGGACTGTGCATCTAAGATAGTATTTTTTAACAATGTCCACACCTGTTGCACACTCTTTACCTTTGTAGCTGCACCTTTCATTTTTTTTTAACTATTTTTCTCAATTTCTCAAAGTTTCCCTTTTGAAACTTTAGAGCTGGGTTTTCTAAGGTCGCAGACAGGGGTCGAAACTGGCAGTGATAAGGAATCTTACCTTTTGCAGTCAGCAAAGTCATCAAGGAGTCTGCCCCGAGGCTGCCCTGACTCCTCCCCTTGCAGTGCGGCTTCGCCCCGACTCCACCCCGATTTAGCTATCGCTTGCAAAAGCTTTCGAAATTGAACCCCTTAGTGTTAGAGCCATGGATTTACTTAGTGTTCCCCTTCCAGTCATTAATTCAAATTTGATCATATTATGATCACTATTGCTATATGGCCCCACCACCGTTACCTCTCTCACCAAATCCTGCACTCCACTGAGAATTAGATTTAAAAATTGCTCCCTCTCTTGTCAGTTCCTGAATCAATTGCTCTATAAAACTTATTCCATCCAGGAACTTTATCTCTCTAGCATGTCCTGATGTTTCACTTACCCAGTCAATACTGAGGTAATAGAAATCTCCCATTATTATTGCACTATGAATTTGGTTAGCTTCCCTAATTTCTCTTAGCATTTCACTGTCCATCTCACCATCTTGACCAGGGGACAGTAGAATACTCCTATCACTATACTCTTCCCCAACACACAAGGGATTTCTATCCATAAAGATTCAATTGTGCATTAAGGGGCTGATTTTAAATTTTATGCGCGTGGGGTACATTTGTGCGTGCTACGCGGCGCGCACAAATGTACACCTGATTTTATAACATGCGTGCGCTGCCACTTGCATGCTATAAAATCTGGGGTCGGCGCGTGCAAGGGGGTGCACACTTGTGTGCCTTGCATGCGCCGAGTCCAATGGGAGCCCCGATGGCTTTCTCCGTTCCCTCCAAGGCTCAATATTTACCTGCTCCAAAACACACACCTAAAGTTTAGTGTTAGAATGTAAAGGATACAAAAATGTTTTGTGGTAGACAAAGGGGAAGTGTAAAACAACCACGATACCAGAGTTATACAAATCTGGTGTTCAAGAACAACATACAGCCCTGGTTTTCAAACTATTCAGAATAAGTATTCCTAAGGTACATTTGTATTTATCTGAATGAATAAACATTAATTTGCATATTCTGATTACCCAGTAAACCAGACTGGTTTGCTGCCTTCAACAACTGGAATTGAACATCTTTATATTATACTCATAACCAATATATAAAAAAAAAATAGACTTAAAATTCAAGATGATTGGTCTGAAAAAATAATAAAAGAAAAAAATCTCAAATGGGACACACCCTTTCTGATCTTTTAAAATAAAAGCTTTTTCAAATAATTTTTAGAGTAAGTACATTTGTTTTGTGCTTTACAGTTATTGAATCTGTTTCAACAAATGACAAAAGCATTATAGATTTGGATAAAAGTTTAATTTCAGTGTATTCATTTATTTTATTTATTTATTTATTTATTATTTATATTCCACCTTTCAGGCATTGCAGAGCAGATTACATTCACATATTCATTGTTTCACTATTTGTATAACAAATGAATAGGAACCTCAATTTTTGTTCCAAAAAATTACTGCATAAAAATCTGATAATTCATTTTATTTTATTGCAAATTCAGAAAATCATCCAAATCAGTAACATTTTCTGTATCTCATCTCTTGACAGCAATCTGAAATTACCTTTAGACAATAGTTTACTAGTTGAATCTTAAATTTATCAATGGGAATATATATATTAATCATAGAATTCACTGAATGGAATATCCCTTGGTATATAAACACATATATTTTATTGTGACTCTGCTTTATAGGAAATGGTTTCATCTAATGTATCTGTATTAATTAATCATGGCAAATTATGAATTATTGTACACAGAGGCAAGATCTATATTACATCTAGATTTTCATGTACAGGAGATAAGTACCTAGTTTACTTTCAAGTCTGCATGGCAGAGTTCTTTATTCTTCTCTAGAATGAATAAAGATCTCTTTTTTTATGATATGAAAGAAAATGATGTTGCTGGTTGGTCATTGCATAGCACTATATAAAATAAAAGACCCCATTATTTAACCCAAACCACTAGACCATCTGGTACATTCACAGTTCTTTAATTTAGGTTTGTCGAGAGTAAAACATTCTAAATAAATTTGTGATATGTCTAACAGTGTTAATCATTCACTAACATGTTGGCATTATATAGTAATTTCCCATTTTAGAAATGGCACTGGGATCTGGGGAATAAATGTGTATAGGCTGCCAAAATAGACCATTATATTAACTGATTAAACCAAATGGAAATATTAAAGATAAATTTAAAATGTCTTATTTCCTGCTGCTGCCTAAACAGTGATGGTGTATAATGATATACAGTATGTGCCAACAGCATCTGACATCATTATGAAATTGCTCCTTGTAGAAAGCAAGAAAACATACAGTTCAGTTGTAGAGAGCTGCTTTTATAATTTGCCCATGAAGGCAAGAAAATGTTGGAAGAGAAGATTCACTATTTAAGTCAGAATTCTAACATTTTCAGTTCAATGGCTTCAAGGAAGAGTTTGGAGTCTGTATGTGTATGTGTGTGTTGGAGGCGGGGCTGAGGCATGGCAGGGTAGCAAAGGGAGATAGTGAGAGAGGAGGATAGGGGGATAGGGTTTCATGAGCTTGGACTATAACCACACTGATGACCTGCAGGGAGATATCCCATGTTTTATCACTGAAAGCACTAAATATGAATCATAATAGCCAAAGAAGTATACAGTCAAATACTTGCAGGTCCCCAAAACACTGCCTCAATGGAAAAAGAAAAAACCTTGCCCTGATGAGAACTTTACACTGAAGGATACGTTATCTAGATCTGCCAGTTTGTAAGTGCTTTTTTAAATAAAAATAAAGACAGAGAGACAAAGCAACAGCTTAAGCTCATAAGCAGGATTCAGGGACCAGCCAAGCAAGTCCAGAGGTTAGAAAGACCCCCACCCTTGGAAGGGGGGGGGAGGTCAGTCTGAGACAGAACAAAACACTCTGGAATAACAATTTGGCATACAGATGTGGCAGTTCTGCTCCTAAAGAAATGGGGAGGGGGAAAGAGACCTACAATATGGCAAAGACCCTCCACCCACCACGTGATTATGCATAAGCTTATGCATATTTATCAGCTGGAATGTATAAAACAGTGGGGCAAATAGGGAGGAGGAGGAACCCTAGGAGAGCAACCCTGGGAGCGAGACCCAAAAAGAGTGAACCCTGAGAGTGACCCTGAAACCCGAGAAAGGACCCCTGAAAGAAAAGAAATGGGAGCCTGAAGAGGACCAGCACTCCCTGCTATTGAGGAGGGAAAAGACTAGGTATGGCCAAGAGACCAGAGCAGGAGAACAGTGACAGGAGACACCCTACTCAGGTACGGAGAGTGACATGGAGTCAGAGACTGTGAAGGTCGAGAGCAAGCCCCAGACAGCCCGCCAAGTACAAGAGTCAGAAGATAATTTCCTTCCTGGATCGCCACCAGCTCTGCAAGTACCAAACCCAGGAAGCAAGTCCTTCCCTGCACACATTCTCCAGACCTTCAGCTAGCATCTGCTTCAGAGGTGAACAGAGGGGTATCACCTGAAGTTGGAACCAGGGGTAAGTAAGTTAGCCATAAGTATGAATATATTAAGTAGGCTAAGGTTTATGGCATGTTTGTTACTACCCATGATAAGAACTTTCTTTTGGGAAAAATGGTGTTTAGTGACCAGGATGTTAGAGACAGGAATTGTTGTTGTTTTCTAAATGCTATATCCTGCCAAATCTGATAAATAAAGTATGTTTCTGAGGAGAACACATTGTCTTTTTCCTGACTTAGGATCATGAAGTAAGGTGGGAGGGCAATTATCTAGCCAACTATCTAGCAATTATCTAGCCAACTATCGCCCAGTATCAAACCTCCCATTCCTTTCCAAAATACTGGAAAAGATTATCAACAAACAACTTACTGAATACATTGATGAACACAACATTCTTTCCACATCCCAATTTGGTTTTCGCAAACACCATAGTACAGAAACGCTACTCATCACCCTCTCAGAATCTATACTTAAAGCCATGGACAACGGACAATCCCACATACTTGCACTATTAGACATCTCTGCGGCATTCGACACAGTCAACCACCTCACACTCATCAAACGCCTCATGGAAATTGGAATTGCTGGCACAGCCCTACTATGGTTCCAATCATACCTTAGTGACAGAAGCTACAGTGTAAAAATTGGTGGTAATAAATCTAACCCTGTCAAACTATCTCAAGGAGTACCACAGGGTTCATCCCTCTCTTCTACACTCTTTAATATATACCTCCTTCCCCTCTGCCATCTCCTCTCTAAACTGGGTATCCAGCACTTTATATATGCTGACGACGTGCAGATACTCATCCCTATTAAGGATTCCATTACAAATGCAATGAAGATCTGGAACTCTGCACTATCTGAGATAAATAAATTGCTCTCCGATAACTTCCTAGCACTCAATACTAACAAAACAGAGCTACTCATTCTTTCCCCTCCTAACAACCCATCACGCAGTCTCTCCCCCACACCCTCACTACCCAGTTGCCCTCCCACCCCTCTAGTCCGCAACCTTGGCATTATGATAGACAACCAATTTAACCTCAAAAAATTCATTTCAGCCACCATAAAAAACGGATTCTTCAAACTCCACACCTTGAAGAGAATCAAACCTCTTCTTCATACCTCTGACTTCCGCACAGTTCTGCAAGCTATGATCCTGTCCAAACTTGATTATTGCAACGCTATCCTCCTAGGCTTACCAAAAAGTACTCTACAACCCCTACAGTTATTACAAAATGCCGCGGCACGCATCCTTACCAACACTCACCGTCATGACCACATCACTCCCGTCCTTCAATCATTACATTGGCTCCCCGTAACCTCCAGGATAGTATATAAAGTACTCACGCTCATACACAAAGCCATCCATAACCATGACATGCAATGGTTCCCAGAACATCTCCAGCTTTACACCCCGACAAGACCCACAAGAACGCATCACCTGGCCAAACTCCAAATACCCTCCCCTAAGCACATAAAGCATACCACCTTTAGAGAGCGATCGTTCATCACTGCAGAAACCGCTCACTGGAATAAAATGCCTTCCCAACTACGCCAGGAACCTTGCCACAAAAAATTCAAACACAATCTTAAAACATGGCTGTTCAAACTAGCGTACCCTGACTAACGAACTGTCTTTCCCCTAAGATGTGATATGACCGGCCATCTGACCTTTGCCCTTTCTATCCTCTCCCTACCCCCACCCTCTGTAGATATACTCCTCTTCCTCCCCTTCCCTTTTTACAATCCCCTGCTATTTAGCCTGATTGCTTTGTCTCTCTTATTAAAACTAGCATGTACATTTGTATATAATCCTTGTATTATCAGCTCCTGCCCTTGTTAACCCTCTCCCTGTTAATGTTACTATTGTAAAGCTTGTTGCTAAGTTACGTTACACTGTGAACCGAGGTGATGTTTTGCAAACGTGCCTCGGTATATAAAAAACCCTTAAATAAATAAATAAATTGAAAGTGTCCCATAGCAGACAGGTCCCTGCACCCCTAATCTTGCTTGCAGACCTATGATATAATGTTTGAAACTCTGCACTAAGCTGACAACTAAGTTAGAGAGAAATTGATTTAAACACTTTGAAATGTAATTTTATTGGAACATAGGCTTTATTAAATCATCTGGGACCCAAGTCTAAGGTTATATTAAGAAGCGGAAAGGAGGGATTTATAAAAAAAAACAAAAACATAAACCAATGACAGAACAAAGCAAAACCTATCTCTGTCTAAGCTCTAAATATACCAGCAGCCATCCCCATATTGCTAGGAGCCAAGCTAAGCCTATTGTTCCTTCTCTTCCATCCCTTTTTTCCCAAAGACACAGAGGGGTGGTTTTTAAATGCCCTGCGCGCACCGGTGTGCCTATTTTGCATAGGCTGCCGGCGTGTGCAGAGCCCCGGGACGCGCGTAAGTCCCGGGGCTTTGTAAAAGGGGCGTGTCGGAGGCATGCCCGGAGTGACACGGCATTTTGGAGGTGTGTTGCAGCGTTTCGGGGACGGCAACGTGGGTGTGATTTCGGCCTGGGGGTGTTCCAGGGCGTGGCCGTGGCCTCCAGACCAGCCCCCGGGACCGGAACACGGAGCGGGGCTGCTGGGCGTAACTTTGCCGACAAAGGTGGGGGGGATTTAGATAGGGCTGGGGGGGTGGGTTAGGTAGGGGAAGGGAAGGGAAGGTGTGGGGGAGGGCGAAGGAAAGTTCCCTCCGAGGGGAGCGGCCTCGGAGGGAACAGGCAGCGTGCGCTGGGCTTGGCGCGCGCAGGTTGCACAAATGTGCACCCCCTTGTGCGCGCCGACCCCGGATTTTATAAGATATGCTCGGCTATGCGCGTATCTTATAAAATCCAGCGTACTTTTGTTTGCGCCTGGTGCGCGAACAAAAGTACACGATCGCGCAAATTTTTAAAATCTACCCCAGAGAGTTCAGCAAAAGGTAGTCTAATTTCCCTTCTGGAATATCTTACTTTGTGCACCTGGAGAATATAGTGCCAGAGTTCTGCATCTCTTGGGAATAGGCTCTACTCTATTTGGTAAGTGTCACCAGTTCCAGAGTCAGGTTTTATTCCTTCCTGCTGCTGTCACACACATTCTTTCTCCTTCAGCCTTCTCCTATTTCCCACATGGCCATTTTATCTGGGTTTTCTTTAGGTTACAGAGTGACTCAACAGAAGCTGGTGCTTCCCTGGGGATTAGTTACCAAACTCATCCCGAGCCTGTAAATTAATCTGAACTGCAAGTTAATTCAGCACTTTTGTCTAAACTCAAAGAGAGGCTGGAGACCCCAAGGCATGTCAGACCACAGACTATTTTGATTACAGCTATAAATAGGTTTGGGACCCAGGGAAGAGACTCTTCAGTTAGGAACTCATAGATCATCACAGGCTTGTTAGCATGGGCTGCATGGGACCCTGACTGGTGTGTAGCTGCACATGCAGTACAAAGTGTGAGGTGACAAATGATTTTGGACCAGTGTAACATCAGGATGGAGGTGGGCTGCTCTCCTACTCCTGCTGCTTCTCCAGTCTTGGGGGAGGACGCAGCCCAGAATACTGCCTTCACTCTGTTGTTACCTGCTCATATGCCAACCCAGTCAAAAGAACATAAGAACATAAGAAATTGCCATGCTGGGTCAGACCAAGGGTCCATGAAGCCCAGCAACCTGTTTCCAACAGAGGCCAAACTAGGCCACAAGAATCTGGCAATTACCCAAACACTAAGATGATCCCATGCTACTGATGCAATTAATAGCAGTGGCTGTTCCCTAAGGGGTTACGCGCATAACCCCCGAAATCCTACCCCAAACCCCCCCTGCGCGCACTGAGCCTATCTTGTATAGGCTGCCGGCGCGCACAAAGCCCCGGGACACGCATAAGTCCCGGGGCTTTCCTGGGGGGGGGGGCATGTTGGGGGGGTGTCGGGGGGCGTGCCGTGGCCAGCGCATCATTGGGGGCGTGTCGTGGTGGCGTGTCATTGGGGGCATTCCAGAGGTGTGGCCGCGGCCTCTGGACCAGCCCCCGGACTGGACCATGGCGTGCTGGCAGCCGGCCCGGCGCGCGCAAGTTACGCCTGCCTCGGGCAGGCATAACTTGTGCAACAAAGGTAGGGGGGAGTTTAGATAGGGCCGGGGGGGGGGGGGGGGGGTTAGGTAGGGGAAGGGAGGGGAAGGTGCGGGGGGGGGGGGGGGTGGTGGGTGGAGGGAACGGAGACAGGCTGTGCGGCTCGGCGCGTGCAGGCTGCCGATTTTGGGCAGCTTTGCGTGCACCGACCCCGGATTTTGACAGATACAGGCGGCTACCTGCGTATCTATTGAAATCCGGCGTACACATACCTACAAAAATACACATACCTACAAAAATACAAGAAAGAAATAATATAAACTAAAAAAGCCTTCTATACAACAAAAATAAAGAATGCAAACGGCAACCCCAGATTATTATTCTCAATTGTGAAAGATTTAACGACAATACAAAATGCATCTTCATCTACCGCAGCTGACGATCTTTGCAACAAAATTGCCAAATTCTTTAGAAAGAAAACAGAAGACATTTCAACAGAATTTGACTCACTACCCATTCCGAAAATCACTCTACCTCAACTAGCATGTTCTTTTTCCGAATTTTCTTCAATCAATGATAACACCATCATCAATATATTGTCAAAATCAAAACCTTCAAATAGTCCTTTCAATCCCTGTTCTGGTTTTTTACTCAGAGACATGAAAGATCATATTGCCCCTTCCATTTCAAATCTAGGCAATGCCTCCCTATCACAAGGCATATTCCCAGATTCTCTAAAAAAGACATCAATCCTACCCATTCCCAAGAAGAAAAACCATGACTCCTCAGATCTAGCTAATTACCGACCAATTGCCTCACTACCTTCCATTGCAAAAATTATAGAATCTGTAGTATTACATCAAGTTTCTGAATACATAGAAGATAACAATATTTTACATAACAATCAGCATGGTTTTAGAAAGGGTCATGGCACAGAATCCCTGCTCGTCTGGTCAGTTGACACTATCATCAGAGGTTTTGATTCCAACACAAATTATATATTAGTACTACTCGATCTTTCTGCAGTGTTTGATACACTAAATCATGATATCTTAATTTCCAACCTATCCCAGATTGGCATCAAAGGTCCAGTCTTACAATGGTTCTCTTCATTCATTGCAAATCGACCACAAAGAATCACAATGGGCAAATTTCATTCAGACTGGTACACTACTAAAACAGGTGTACCTCAAGGCTCCGCACTTTCTGCCCTCCTATTCAATTTATACCTGTTACCATTATGCCGCCTTCTAGCTGGTTTAAGCCTAAACTTTAAAATATATGCAGACGATATACAGTTTACAGTCCCATTCACCGATTCTTGGTCTAAAACCTTCTCTCTATTACAACTATGTCTATCAACAATAAAAATATGGTTATCCCACAACAGGTTAAAACTAAACACAAACAAAACAGAGTTAATCTATCTTTCAACAGTACCAGACTCAATTCACCAGCCACCTCAAACCTTTACATTTGAGAATCAGTTTATCCCAATAAAATCTCATGCAAAAAATTTAGAAGTAATCATCGACTCCAGACTAGAAATGACTGATAATATATCTGAAATAGTAAAAAAAAATATTTTTTCAAAATATACATGTTGAAAAAACTTAAGCCGCTACTACTCCCAAATGATTTCCGTCTTGTTACTCAAGCGTTGATTCTTTCCACCTTAGACTATTGTAATTCATTATATCTTGGTCTACCTCAAACAACAATACAACCACTACAACTTGTACAAAATGCAACTGCTCGAATGTTATGTAATGTATCCCGCAGAGACCATATCACACCTACACTACAATATTTACATTGGCTCCCGATATCGTTTCGTACGACATATAAAATCTGGTCCATAATACATAACTTACTATATAATGCTAACTCCATTTGGTTATGCTCATTACTGAGAATATACAGGCCCACAAGACAGCTCCGTTCATTAGACAAATGTACTCTAGAAATTTCTTCAATAAGATCTGTCAGCCTATCACTAAACCGAAAACGTGCTTTCTCTATAGCCGGTCTGATGTTATGGAACTCTCTCCCAGATCATATTCGATTAACAGCAAACCGTAGAGAATTAAAAAAATTACTAAAAACCCACCTCTTCACTCGTGCATATAATCTATATTAAAGAACTATGTACTAGGCATCCCAATCCTGCTAGCACAAATTAGTACTGTAATGTAATGTATTGTATTTTAATTGATGTAAGTAACAATTTTGTGTATGTTTTATCTTGTAAACCGCCTACATGGATAGACCCCTACCCCACTGTGCAGAATATAAAAACTTTTAAATAAATAAATAATATCAGTTAATGGACTTCTCCTCCAAGAACTTATCCAAATCTTTTTTGAACCCAACTTCACTAACTGCACTAACCACATCCTCTGGCAACAAATTCCAGAGCTTTATTGTGCACTGAGTGAAAAAGAATTTTCTCCGATTAGTTGTAAATGTGCTACTTGCTAACTGCTAACTAGCCCTTTATTATTCAAAAGTGTAAATAACTGATTCACATCTACTCGTTCAAAACCTCTCATGTTCTTAAAGACCTCTATCATATCCCCCCTCAGCTGTCTCTTCTCCAAGCTGAACAGCTCTAACCTCTTCAGCCTTTTCTCATAGGGGAGCTGTTCCATCCCCTTTATCATTTTGGTTGCCCTTCTCTGTACCTTCTCCATCGCAATTATTATCTTTTTTGAGATGCGGCGACCAGAATTGTACACAGTATTCAAGGTGCGGTCTCACTATTTACCGATACAGAGGCATTATGACATTTTCCATTTTATCACCTTGGGGTGATAGTGTCTAATGATCTGAAGTCGGCGAAACAATGTGACAAGGCGATAGCTAAAGCCAGAAGAATGCTGGGCTGCATAGAGAGAGGAATATTGAGTAAGAAAAGGGAAGTGATTATCCCTTTGTACAGGTCCTTGGTGAGGCCTCACCTGGAATACTGTGTTCAGTTCTGGAGACCGTATCTCCGAAGAGATAGAGAGAAGATGGAGGCGGTCCAGAGAAGGACGACCAAAAAGATGGAAGGTCTTCATCAAATGACTTATGAGGAGAGATTGAAGAATCTAAATATGTACACCCTGGAGGAAAGGAGAAGCAGAGGTGATATGATACAGACTTTCAGATACTTGAAAGGTTTTAATGATCCAAAGACAACGACAAACCTCTTCCATCGGAAAAAAATCAGCAGAACCAGGGGTCACGATTTGAAGCTCCAGGGAGGAAGACTCAGAACCAATGTCAGGAAGTATTTCTTCATGGAGAGGGTGGTGGATGCCTGGAATGCCCTTCCGGAGGAAGTGGTGAATACCAGAAGTGTGAAAGATTTCAAAGGGGCGTTGATCCATAAAGTCTAGAGGACATGAATGAATGTGGAAAAAAAGATTTACATTTACAAAAAAGCGGGGAGTAGCTTGCTTTTTTGGCAGTTACTACCCCAAACCAAATAAGCCTGATACTTCACTTTCAATGCATATCCAGCATAGCTCTCTGCTTCAACGGCAGGGGAGAAAGACTGATACTTCTCACATATCCAGCATAGCTGTCTGCTTCAACGGCAGGGGAGGAAGACTAATACTTCACGCATATCCAGGATAGCTCTCTGCTTCAACGGCAGGGGAGAAAGTCTGATACTTCACACATATCCAGCATAGCTCTCTGCTTCAACGGCAGGGGAGAAAGACTGATACTTCACTTTCAATGCATATCCAGCATAACTCTCTACTTCAACGGCAGGGGGAATGAAGAAAAGTGGATCTATATACAGACAACCAACAAGGACTGAATTACATAGTCTGGGAAAACAAATAAGCATGGGTGTAGCTTGCTTATTGCGGCGGTTACTACCCCTAACTAATTAAGCTAGATATTTCACTTAGATGCAGCTCCAACACTGCTCTCCACATTAATGGTGGGGGTGGAAGGGAAATAGAAACAAAAGGTTACTAACAGCCAAGAGTAACAGATAAGTATGAGAAAAAAAAAGTGTGAAACTTGATGGGCAGACTGGATGGGCCGTTTGGTCTTCTTCTGCCGTCATTTCTATGTTTCTATGTTTCTATTAACCATTCCCTTCCTAATAATTCCTAACATACTGTTTGCTTTGTTGACTGCTGCAGCACACTGAGCCAACAATTTTAAAGTATTATCCACTATGATGCCTAGATCTTTTTCCTGGGTGGTAGCTCCTAATATGGAACCTAACATCGTGTAACTACAGCAAGGGTTATTTTTCCCTATATGCAACACCTTGCACTTGTCCACATTAAATTTCACCTGCCATTTGGATGCCCAATCTTCCAGTCTTGAAAGGTCCTCCTGTAATGTATCACAATCTGCCTAAAATAAGAACATAAGAACATAAGAAAAATGCCATACTGGGTCAGACCAAGGGTCCATCAAGCCCAGCATCCTGTTTCCAACAGTGGCCAATCCAGGCCATAAGAACCTGGCAAGTACCCAAAAACTAAGTGTATTCCATGTTACCATTGCTAATGGCAGTGGCTATTCTCTAAGTGAACTTAATAGCAGGTAATGGACTTCTCCTCCAAGAACTTATCCAATCCTTTTCTAAACACAGCTATACTAACTGCACTAACCACATCTTCTGGCAACAAATTCCAGAGTTTAATTGTGTGTTGAGTAAAAAAGAACTTTCTCTGATTAGTTTTAAATGTGCCCCATGCTAGCTTCATGGAGTGCCCCCTAGTCTTTCTACTATCCGAAAGAGTAAATAACCGATTCACATCTACCCATTCTAGACCTCTCATGATTTTAAACACCTCTATCATATCCCCCCTCAGTCGTCTCTTCTCCAAGCTGAAAAGTCCTAACCTCTTTAGTCTTTCCTCATAAGGGAGTTGTTCCATTCCCCTTATCATTTTGGTAGCCCTTCTCTGTACCTTCTCCATCGCAATTATATCTTTTTTGAGATGTGGTGACCAGAATTGTACATAGTATTCAAGGTGCGGTCTCACCATGGAGCGATACAGAGGCATTATGACATTTTCCGTTTTATTCACCATTCCCTTTCTAATAATTCCCAACATTCTGTTTGCTTTTTTGACTGCCGCAGCACACTGTGCCGACGATTTCAATGTGTTATCCACTATGACACTTAGATTTCTTTCTTGGGTTGTAGCACCTAATATGGAACCCAACATTGTGTAATTATAGCATGGGTTATTTTTCCCTATATGCATCACCTTGCACTTATCCACATTAAATTTCATCTGCCAATTGGATGCCCAATTTTCCAGTCTCACAAAGTCTTCCTGCAATTTATCACAATCTGCTTGTGATTTAACTACTCTGAACAATTTTGTGTCATCTGCAAATTTGATTATCTCACTCGTCGTATTTCTTTCCAGATCATTTATAAATATATTGAAAAGTAAGGGTCCTAATACAGATCCCTGAGGCACTCCACTGTCTACTCCCTTCCACTGAGAAAATTGCCCATTTAATCCTACTCTCTGTTTCCTGTCTTTTAGCCAGTTTGCAATCCACGAAAGGACATCGCCACCTATCCCATGACTTTTTACTTTTCCTAGAAGCCTCTCATGAGGAAGTTTGTCAAACGCCTTCTGAAAATCCAAGTATACTATATCTACTGGTTCACCTTTATCCACATGTTTATTAACTCCTTCAAAAAAGTGAAGCAGATTTGTGAGGCAAGACTTGCCCTGGGTAAAGCCATGCTGACTTTGTTCCATTAAACCATGTCTTTCTATGTGTTCTGTGATTTTGATGTTTAGAACACTTTCCACTATTTTTCCTGGCACTGAAGTCAGGCTAACCGGTCTGTAGTTTCCCAGATCGCCCCTGGAGTCCTTTTTAAATATTGGGGTTACATTTGCTATCCTCCAGTCTTCAGGTACAATGGATGATTTTAATGATAAGTTACAAATTTTTACTAATAGGTCTGAAATTTCATTTTTTAGTTCCTTCAGAACTCTGGGGTGTATACCATCCTGTCCAGGTGATTTACTACTCTTCAGTTTGTCAATCAGGCCCACCAACAGAAATGTTGGAGGCCAGCACTGTAACATAATTTACAATTGTTTGGGACATATATAGAGGGAGTAGGAGGAATAGAGTTGGGACTTTGGGCATAATTGATGGTGGAAGGGGGGAGCTAGCGTTGATTTATAGATGTGGAGGACTTTGTCAGATTGTCAGAATAGTGAGTAGAGAAACTATTTGCTATGTCACTCCCTTCTAGGAGTGATTAAAATGATGTAATCCAGGGTGTTGGTCAGAGAAGCCTTAGTATATTCTGGGAAGAGAGTAGTTGGGAGCTGGAAAGAAAGGAAAGCAAAGTTGCTCACTTATAACAGGTATTCTTCATAGACAGTAGGACAAATTGGCCACACAAGTGGGTGATATCATCTGATGGCTCTGAGAAGGAAAAATTCTCTCAGAGGTCAGAAAATCCCAGAAGACTTTTCCTAGCATGCGCAGGCATTACCATGCAGCTGTCTTGCAAGTTTCCTCAGTCTTCATAGCAAGTTGACTTCACCTCTTAAGGAGAGGAGAGTGGGACTTTGTAGCTTATTTGTCCTGCTGTCTAGATAGAATACCTGTTGCAAGTGAGCAAGTATGCTATTGCGAGTGACGTAAGTGTGATCCCCTATTGCTATGGCACAACTGGTGCAACCTCCTGGGCAAGGCCCTAAGGTTTGTGCCGATGGTGTGCGAGTGATTTTTGGCACAGGCCAAGCTATGACAGAATCCAAGAGGCTGTGGCTATGGTTAGATCCAATGGGCAGGCAAGGACTGGGGACCAGATGAAGCTGTAGCCAAAGGCAGTCTTAGAGCAAGGCTGAGGCTGAAGCGGAGCAAGGATAAAGACTGGAGTGGAGCAAGGCTGAAGACTAGGAACCAGACTGAAGACAAAGAACCAGGCAACTTTTGCTGAGGCAAGGCTGGAATGTCTGAGGAGCCCTTTTACAGGGTAAGAAGCAAGATGTCATCCAAGTGTGCCATGGGTTTTTCCTGTCTAGGCCATTTAAATGAAAAAGTATCGCACGCATGCACTTAGGCAGGAGCATCGCAGGAGCGGCAGCATCTGCCACACATCAGTGGCTTCCAACCACTTGAGACTACTGGCAGTGTTTGGGGTGAGTGAAGCCACTTGTGGGAACATAACAGTACCCCCTCCTCTAAGACTCCTTCCCAAGCCTCTTTTCTTCGGCTTCTGAGAAGTTACATTGAAGTTACATCTTTACCATCAGGGAACTCGGGAGAATTTACATAATGCCCAGGAATACTTTAATTTCAAGCTTGAACTGCAGAAGTTTTCACAGGCTGGTCCTGCTCTAAAGACAAGAATTCTTTGGCAGGGGAGAGACGTGACTTATAAGTTCCAGGGTCATTGTGTTGAATGAAAATGGCTCCTGCCGCCTTGGCAGTGGCTTCTACATTCACGATGATAGACTTTGGAGATTTGGAGTGGTCAACACAATTGAAAGAGACTATTGTTCTTGGTTGTCTCTCATAACATAAGCTGGAAGAGGATGAATACAAGACTGACAGATCCGGTAGTTCAAGCTGGGTAGTTTAGAGTGGAGCAGTCAGAGATGAGGCAGCACAATGCTCCTGCAGGATGGACCCCAATGGTCAATCTGTTGTTTACTCCAGTTGATGGATGGTTGGTGAAGTCTAAGCCAGGGAAACTTATGCACAAGAGGACTGGATGCCTTAGGTAGCATGTAGAACTGAAGATTTTCTTGATAAGATCCTATCCTCATAGAGATGGAAAAGGTTGCCACAGTCACATGACTAAGTAAGGGTTTTCTGTAAATGGAAGAAATAACACAAGGAGTAGTCAAGCTGGTAGTAGGGCAGCCACATTGGTGTAACAGAGAGTCCTGAATAAAGTTGTCTCTGACTCTGGTATCTATTAAGGCTTCAGTTTGAACTAAGTGTCTTCCAAAGTTGAGGGACACTGGCTCCATTCGTTGTGGAGAGGGGGCAGGGTGGTGAAAAATTGCCCTCCCAACTAGTCATATTTTCCCAGAGTTTCCAGGTTTCTCAGGGCACTGTCTGACAAAATATCCCTGTGCTGGACAGTAAAGGCAGAGGTTATGCTGTCTTTGCCTTTGTTTTTCATCTGCCAAAAGTCGGACATTGCCCAGTTGTATGGGCTCTTCGAAGACAATGACCCTCACTGGTTCTGATGCAAAGTCCAAGAGATTCAGAGGCTTGGGATACACGGAAGTGGTCTGATGGGAGGTCTTCCTCTCACGGACTTGTTTCTGGAATCTCAGATCTATACACATAGCCAAAGCAAGTGCTTCAAGGAATAGAGGAGGGTCCCACGCTTCTAGATATCTTTTATTCTCCCAGATAATCCTTGCCAGAAAATGGTGGTTTGGCTATTGTCACCCCAATCAAGTTCAGAAGCTAGGGTATGGAATTCTACTGTATACTCGCCAACTGAGCAACGGCCTTGATGATTATGAAGGAATTCTGTGGCAGTGGACGAGACACATCCGGGTTGGTCAAAAATCAGGCGAAATTGATGTGTGAAGTTATCCAAGTTCCTCAAAGTTTTGCCTTGTCAGCAGTGTTATTCAACCTGCACTTGGCTCTAATTTCAAAACTCCTTGCCAATGTTACAAATGGATATAAAATATATGCCGACGGCATTCAGTTTTACATTCGCTTACACCCTACATGGGATATAACCCTTGAACATCTTCAGCTTTGTATTTCCTCAGTTAAACAGTGGCTACATCAAAACAAACTTTCCCTAAACACTTCTAAAACTGAGTTTATATTGATTCATAGGACTCATTCTATCTGTCAGTATGATTCTGTTTCTATCGATAACTTTACTTTTCCTATTAATGTCCCTATAAAAAGTTTAGGTGTCTGATTTGACCCTTCTCTTTCTTTTCAACCACAAATCAAATCTATAATCAGAGCTTTTTTTTTTTTTTTTTAAATTATGTGTATTAGCAGGTTTATGTTATCTTCTACATTATCAAGATTTTCTCATTATTGTTTGTGCGATGATCTTCCCCCACATTGTCTACTGCAATAATCTTTATTTTGGACTTTCTACTGATTCTTTATATTCATTACAATTGCTTCTTAACTCTGCTGCTAGATTGATCACTGGTGTTAAATGTAATGATCAATTCACTCCTGTACTTGAAAAGTTAAAGTGGCTACCAATCCAGCAACGAATGCATTATAAAATCAGCATGACTATCTTTAATTTATTAAGTGCAAATTCTTGTTCAAGGGCAAATGCCTTGTAAAAATATATAAACCATCACAAGAATTGAGATCTTCTCAACGTGGACTGCTGGATATTCCATCTATTCATCACGCCCATCTCTCGGTAACAAGGGACTCTGCTTTTTCGGTTGCTGCACCCATTTTTTGGAACTCTTTCCTAATGGTACTCCGGTTACAAGATTGCCTCAAGAAATTTAGACTTCTTTTAAAAAGCTTTTTACTAAAGCAGGCATTTTCTTAATAACGGTTTGCCAGACTTTTATTAGGTTTTGCAGCTTGTGATCTTTTATGTTTGTTTGTTTATTTAGTCTTTTAACTGTCTTATGTTTAAATCTTGATATTTATGTTTTTATTATGAATTTTACTTAAATTGTAAATCACTTAAGCCTTTTTTGTGTTAAGTGATTAATACATTTTAATAAATGAAATGAAATGAGAAATAAGTAATCTTGCTACCTCAAAGGGGAAGCCAGGCTAGAGCAGGACCATCCAAGAGTGAGAGATTATACGAAATCTTGACACGATCAGAAAAAATACGGGCTAGCTGTAACTCAAAATGCATCTTGCAAACATTAAGAAACCTTCTGCACCCCTTAGGGTCACCACTATACCTCAGAGGTGGAGGAAGTTGTATCATGGATTCCATGGTCCAGAGAGATGCCGGTACAGGATTCACCAGAGCTGGTGTTGAGACTGAGGCCAAACATTAGGCTTGTATCAGATCTAAGCATTGAGACAAGGCCTGTAGTAATACATTTACTTGATCAAGTTGCTGCTGGGCCTGTTGCATGAAGCTATTCAGGAGACTATTTGATTCAATCTTTTGCTCTAGAATCTGAGAGGCCAATACAGCAATGGCCTATTGTGGAGATGTGCAACGTGGATTTTAAAAAGCCATGAATTACATGTGTATTCATGTGAGCATAGGCAGTGCAATTTGGCACATTATGGGGAGGCCCCAAACAGCAGAGACATCTGTTATGGTGTCATTTTGAAAGAGCAATGGGGACATCTCTTGAACGCAAGCTTCTTGTCTGCCATTTTGAAGAGGACCAAGGCCAAATCAAACTCAACTTTTTTAAAGAGAGTCTACAAAAAGTACCATAAATAAATTAAACAAAGATTTAATGAAGATTAAACAAAGAAAGTAAAAAAGCCATCAGGAAACAAAAAAGATGATGAGCAGCTAGAAGAGAGAGCCAAAAAAAAGTCCTTTCACACTAGTGGAAGAAAAAAGACTGAAGAGACTCATATGGAGTTTTATGAGTTCTGAGAGGGTTTATCCAATCCATTTCAGCACCTTGGATGACATTACCCACTTATGTGACTCATCTCTGTCCTGCTTGCCTAAGAGAAGCAACCTTCCTTCTCTGGCTTCCCATAGTAAGTACAGAGGGTCAAACAGGCTCTGTGGTGGTGCTTCTGATTTCTCCTAGCAGTAAGTGTTCCAGTCTGAGAGAGCAACCCTCACACTCTGGGTCAGTCTTTCTCTGGAGGAAAGAGAACCCTGATCTGATGTTCCAAGTATGTACAAAGATCTTGTGCAAGAGGAGAGATATGTGAGCTGTATAGAAAAGAAATAAAGAAGTAGAGGAGTGTTGCCCATCTGGTGCTCTGATTCAGTGATCCAGAAGTTCAAAAGAGGAAGGAAAGAATTGTATAAGGAAAGATTCAAGAATCGGAGAGTCACATATCAAAAAGGGTCCTTGGGAGTCAAAAAGTCTTAAACCCCAGGAGAAGGAGTGAGGGGATCCAAGGAAGGTCTAACAACAAGAATTAGAAATCCCCCTTGTAAAATGTCAGTCTCTATTTGGAGGACTTTTCCTGCTAAAAGACTGCATCATTTGCCGTTTTCTGATATGAACTGTTTTGTAATGACATCAAAACACTGTGTGCAGTGTCTTCTTGGAGCTGTTTTAATCGAAATCCTTCTCTCCATTGAGGAATCCATGTCAGGGTTAGGAGAGTCAGTCAGGGATTCAGCCCTGGTATTGTGTGGTGCTTTCCTAGCAAAGGGATGTATGATGGCCCCTTAAGTCTCTGAAGTACCCTTGCCTCTTTCACGTGAGAGAAAAAAGGATTACATATGGGAATTTATATACTCAACTATTGAAAATGGTATAGCCACAGAGAAGAAGATAACAGGGCAGAATGGATGGTCCAATTCACCTTTACATGCATTCATCTATTATGTTACCTTTAGAGCCTTGCAATGCAATCAGTTGGATCCTATTTTGCCCTACTTTTTGATGTAGTACATGATTATTTGTCCAACTGAATATTGGTAATTTTATTGGTCACCCAATTTTTTATGGCCTTTATATCACTCAGAACAAAATCTCACCTCCAGAAGGATGGTGTGACATGGCAACTTCTTGAATCAACAAGGGGCTCAGGACTGAATCCCTCCTAAATAAGTCTCCTTACCCAGTTTGGCTGAATTTCTGGTTAGAATAATTTGAGACTCTGAAATTTGGAAGGGCATACCCTAGCAAACTGAAATGATACAGTAACCAGGTTACTTGAATGACAGTAATTTGTTCATGACTTGAATAAAGTCCCCTTGGTTAGAGTGATCTGAGAGTACTGCAATTTAAATTTTCTTACTGTAACTTGAGTTTATGTGATTAATTGTGGCAAGATTGCTTAATGCTAGAATACTACTTGAAATTCATTAAAAATTGAAGCTGAGGTTAAAGTACAATCTTTATCATCAGTGGTCAAAAATTCTTGAGACTTTAGCATTTGAGAAGTGATCCACATTGTCATTCATCAAAGTGATAAGTGTTTGTGATCATTAATCAATAAAATTATGCTTTAACCTTAATTTCAGCTTCCTTAAATTACAGGTGCTGTGCAACTGGAATCCTAAATCTTAAAAAAGTTATGGGAATACTTTTGAAATTTGTAAATACTCAAGAGTTGGCAAAAGAAGAGTCGTGTTCATATGCATGACTAGTCAGGATGTTTAACTTTTGGAGAATAACATTTTATTATTAAAAGGACAGAAATAATTTGGTTTTATTTTGGCCTAACTTGCATTGTCCAAAAGACACTACACGTACCCCATCTTTTATGTGAATGGACAAATAAAAAGAAGGGCGAATATGAGATTTTTAAAAGTATTTTACATAATTTTCCTTTGGTGTTTATTTATTTTTATTTATAATTAATATTTATACTGCTTCTCTTGAACAGCTCTGAGCAGTGTAGAACAATATAACATAAAACAAAGATTTAAAAACATAACATACAGTAGAGATGTATATGTATTTGAGTTATTCGCATTCAATTATTTTAATTTATAAATTTACAAATTTTGGATATTCTGATATCCAGTCTTTTGGACTGAATTTAGCATTTTCTTTTTCTATTCTTACTTCGTAGGACTTTACTGTAGTTATCAATTTTTTTTCTTTACCTTGAATCACAAAATTAACTGCCTGTCTTTCTGCTTGAGTACGTTGGCTATAGTTCTGTGCATTGATCTGAGGCAAAGGTCTTCTACGTCCCATAATAGAAATCACATGCCCTTTGTTATAAGAGAAAAACATTATATTGGGATGATTATTTTACAACAGTTGGGAATGTATACAACAGAAAATTCATTTTTTCTAAGTAACTCTAACATGCTTCTAATAATTGCTATAATTTGGAATATGATGCAAATTATAATATGGAACCAAATATTAGTTTATTTATGCAATAACTAGTGAAAAGTGCCTGGCATTGCTCAGGTAGTCTTGTTTATAACAGCCTGTATGTGTGTACAGATGTGTGTATGTGCCTGTAGGGGCCTATGACTGTGTGTCTGCTTGTGTGTGCATATGTGTGAGGGGGGTGCCTGCACCTGTGTGTGCGCATCTCTGCCTGTGTATGTCTGTGTGCATGTGCATGTGTCTGCCTGTGCCTCTGTCGTATGTCTGTTTTTGCCTGTGCGTGTGCCTGTGTGTATGAGCCTGTGTGTGTGGGTACCTCTGCTTTTATGTGTGGGAGGCCTATAGGGAGATATCTCATGTTTACCACTGATGCGCCAATTATGAATTATAATAGCCATGTATAGGCTAAATTCTGACAGGCTCCTAAAGGGCACTGTCACAGCAAGAGAAGGAACTTTGTCCAGGTGAACTTTAAAAACTTGTCTCTATGGAAAATGAAGAGGTTTTGTCCTGATACACTGAAAGATACCTTATCAGATGTGCCTGTTTGTCAGTTTCTGTGTAAATATAGAATGTACACAGAGAGGCAACAACTTAAGATCCTAAGTAAGTGACAGGGACCACCAAGCAAGCAAAGTTCAGAAAGACCGCATCACCCTTAGAGGGGGGAGGGGCAGCCTGAGGCTAAGAAAAACACTCTGACATACTGCTTGCCATGCAGGATAAGGTTTATGGCATGTTTTGTTACTACAAAAAAAGCCCAAACGTATTCCAGAACCCTCACACTGTAAACACACATCAAAAGAAAAGGGTATCACTGGTCAAAATTCATACACATGTAATGAACCACATATGTCAAAAGGAACTCAATTTGTAGGACCTATAACTCGATAAATTTGGCTATCATTCAAACTCATACTTGGGTACAACGGTCCATTTAATTTATTAAAACCAGAACCAATTTTTTAGTTTTTTTAGTTTTATGTTTTATAGAACCCAAAAAGTTCATTTTCAATAAAAGCTATATCAATAAACTGAAGCTGACGCACACACACACAATGGATGTCCTTGCAAATCCTTCTGGATAGGTTATGATGTAATAATCGCAAATCACCCATTTTGCATGAATACTACAGGCTCAATAAGGCAATAATACTTGCAAAAATAATAATGTGGACCTCTGTCTTCTTATAGTTTCAAAAGCTCATCAATAATAGAGAGATACTCATCTGAAATTAAATGGCAAAAGTCCATTCCAAAAAATGTCCCACAGGACAGCAGGATGTTAGATCTCACATATGGGTGACATCACAGGATGGAGCCCAAACACGGAACACTTTCTGTCAAAGTTTCCAGAACTTTGACTGGCCCCTACTGGGCATGCCCAGCATGGCACTAACCCTGCAGCCAACAGGGGTCCCCAATTTGATAGGATGGAAAGAGACAAATAATTGAGTGCTCTGTCTATGGGCAGCTGTACGGTCTAGGTAGAATGCTAGAGCCCATTTACAGTCAAGGGTATGCAGAGCCTGCTCTCCTCGATTGGAATGGGGCCTGGGAAAAAAAATAGGTAGTATAATGGATTGATTGAGATGAAACTCTGAAACTACCTTAGGTAAGAACTTAGGGTGAGTGTGGAGTACTGCCCGGTCCTGCAGAAGTTTAGTGTAAGGCGGATAGGTAACTAGGGCCTGTAACTCACTAACTCTGTGAGCCGAAGTGATTGCCAAAAGGAAAATCACTTTCCATGTGAGATAGCGAAATTCGCAGGATTGGAGAGGCTTGAATGGTGGTTTCATGAGCCGACCCAAAACTAGGTTGAGGTCCCAAGAAGGGGCCGGAGGAAGTAGAGGAGGCTTGAGGTGAAGCAAGCCCTTCAAAAAATGTGTTACAAGGGGTTGTACTGAAATAGGAACATCCCCAACACCTTTATGGAAGGCGGCAACCGCACTGACATGCATTCTGATGGAGGAAGATTTTAGACCTGACTCTGATAAGTGCCAGAGATAGTCTAGAAACTTTGGGATTGGACAGGTAAAGGGGTCAAGGGACTGAGAAGAGCACCATGACGTAAACCTGTTCCATTTGTAAGAGTAAGAGTTTCTCGTGGAAGGCTTCCGCGAAGGAATCAGGACACGGGAAACTGGTTCAGAAAGGTTAAGTGGCTGAAGGATTAACCTTTCAACATTCATGCCGTCAGGGACAAGGCTTGAAGATTGGGGTGGCATAGGCACCCATCGTTTTGAGTGATTAGAAGCGGGTCTTTTCCCAAGGGAATGTGCCTGCGAATGGAGAGATCCTGAAGTATTGGAAACCACGCTTGGCGCGGCCAGTGGGGTGCTATCAGGATCTTGGTTCCCTTGTCCTGACGTAACTTCACGAGAGTCTTCGAGAGAAGTGGAAGTGGAGGGAATGTGTATAGGAGACCGGTTGCCCATGAGAGGGAGAATGTGTCTCTTGGCTGATAGTGTTGGCTGCAAGTGAGAGAGCAGAAGTTGTCTACTTTGCGATTTTGAGGTGACGCAAAGAGGTCTATTTGAGGATAACCCCATTGGAGGAAGATCGAGTTCGCTACTGAGGGGTTGAGAGACCACTCGTGCGGTTGAAAGGTGCGACTCAGCTTGTCTGCCAACACATTGTCCACTCCCGGCAAGTAGGTGGCCCTGAGGTACATCGAGTGGGAGAGGGCCTCCGCCCATATCTGTGCAGCTTCCTGACACAGAAGGTAGGAGCCTGTCCCTCCTTGTTGATGTACCACATGGCCACCTGGTTGTCCGTCTGGATCAGGATGACTTGATTGGAGAGGCGACCGTGAAATACCCTGAGAGCATATGTGATTGCTCGCAGCTCCAGGAAATTTATTTGGTGTTTGGCTTCCTCTGGAGACCAAGATCCTTGTGTCAGCAGATCGGCCACGTGGCTCCCCATCCGAGGTTGGAAGCATCGGTGGTGAGAGTTATTTGAGGGTCTGGAGCCTGGAAGGGCAAGCCCTGGAGGAGACTGATCTGATCTTTCCACCAGGCGAGAGACAGACAGAGTGAGTCAGTTACGTGGACAATGGTCGACAGGGGCTGAATGGATTGAGTCCATTGTGACCTAAGAGTCCACTGCATGACTCTCATGGCCAAGCGGGCTATTGGGTGACCTGGTCTGAGGACGCCATGTGTCCCAGGAGGATGAGAAAGCAATGTGCAGTCGTGGAGTGTTGAGACTGCAGCTGGTGTGCCAGAGACACAAGAGTGAGAGCTCGCTGTCGAGGCAGGAAAGCCTGCCCCAAGTCTGCCCCAATGAAAGTCTGCCCCAATGAAAGTCTGCCCCAATGAACGATAAGGTTTGAGATGGGACTAAGCAGGATTTGTCGTAATTGACAAGAAATCCGAGTGAAATCCGAGTGTGTAAGGTGAGATGTAGGGAAGACAGAGCAGCTTGCTGAGTGGGAGCCCTGATTAACCAATCGTCTAGGTAAGGGTAGACATGAACACCTTGAGTCCTGAGGAAGGCTGCAACTACAACGAGGCATTTTGTGAAGACTCGTGGTGCAGACACAAGGCCGAATGGAAGCACTCGGTACTGATAGTGCTTGGAGCCTCGAGAAACCTCAGGTATTTGCGATGAGATGGAATTATCACAATATGAGTGTATGCGTCCTGGAGGTCTAGAGAGCAGAGCCAGTCTCCTCTTTGTAGAAGAGGAAGAAGAGAGCGCAAGGTTACCATTTTGAACTTTTCTCTCTGGAGGTACTTGTTGAGGGCACGTAGATCCAGAATTGGACGAACGCCTTCCGATTTTTTGGGGATTAGAAAGTACCGGGAATAGAACCCTAGGCTTTATTGAGAGTATGGTACTGGTTCTATTGCTCTCGACTGGAGAAGGAGGGAGACCTCCTGCTCCAGGAGCAGTGAGTGGTCAAATGTTTTCCACGTCAGTAGATGTGGGGAGTGCGGTGGAATGGAGAGAAAGTTCAGATGATAACCTTGAGCAATTATCACTAGGACCCACTGGTCTGAGGTGATTGAGTGCACCTGTTGTTGAAATGGCACAATCAACCTCCCACTGCTGCTGCTCTCTATGTGAGAGTCAAAAACCGGAAGCAGGGCCTGGCTGAGGGGCTGTTGTTTCCATGTCTGACGAGACTGGGCTTTCTGAAACGGTCTCGTAGAATGGGTTCTGGTTGGTGGCGGGTAGGACTTCTTCGGGCAGAAGAATGACTTCTTAGAGTACTTCCAGAAGGGCTGTTTGGAAGAGTACTCTGAAGGCATCAGAAAGAGCTGTCTTAGGGTCTCACGATGGTCCTTTAGTTCCGCCACTGTCCGTTGAATCTGCTCGCCAAACAGATTGTCTCCTACACAGGGGAGGTCGGACAATCAGTCCTGAACTTCAGGGTGAAGGTCTGAAGACTTGAGCCAGGCCCATCGTCTTGCCGAGATAACAGCTGCAGATACCCTGGTTGCAGTGTCAAAGATATCATAAGATGATCATATCTCATGCTTGCCTGCCTCAAAACCCTTGGTGACTAGGGTTTGTAGTTGCTCTTGAAATTGCTGAGGCAGGGAATCTGTCAAGTCTTGTAGTTGCTTAAATATGACCCTATTATATTGGGTCATATAGAGCTGATAAACGGCAATTCGAGAGATGAGCATTGATCCCTGGAAGACACGGTGACCAATGGCATCTAGAAACTTCTGTTCCTTGCCAGGGGAAAAAGAAGTGTGAGGTTTTGATCTCCTTGCTCTTTTCTGTGCAGATTCTACAACCACAGATTGGTGATCCAATTGAGGTTTTTGGAAACCTGGAGCTGACTGCACCAAAAAGGTAGTGTAAGCTTTTCTGTGGACTAGAGCAATGGAGCCAGGATGTTCCCAGTTCTTCTTGAGGAGATCCAGAAGAACCTGGTGGATAGGGATAGAGGTTATTTCCTTGGGAGCATCCAGGAATTGCAGCAACTCCATCATCTGATGCCTATCATCCTGTTCAGTCTGTAATTGGAAGGGAACCAATTCAGACATTTCCTTCACAATATTTATAAAGGAAAGGTCCTCTGGAGGAGAATGCTTTCTACTTTAGTGGGTGAAGGTGGTGAAGGCAAATCATCCCTGACTGGTGAGGAATCATCAGTCCAGGTATCATAGAGATCAGCACCTGTCCCTCTAGGAACTAGAAGGGGACGGGTTGGTGGGATACCTGAAGGTCCCGGTCTAGGCTCCGAAGGAATCGAAGGAATAATTGAAGGCACCGATGAAGGCATCGAAGGCACCAGTACAGGCATCGATGGATGGCTCGGTGGCGCCAACGGACATATTGGAACCAATGGATGGATCGGTGGCGATGGCCATATGGGCATCGATGGCTGAGGCAGAACTCCCGATGGAGGGATGCGGAACGGTGTTTCTCCTCCCGATGACAGAGTAAGCGGGGAGGGCACCGGAGCCATCGGTGACCCGGGGTCCATCGGTGGAAAAGCAGCAATAAGCACTTCCATCCTGGAGAGCAGCGGTGCCAACGCTGCTGGAATCGGGTCGGTTCCACAATCAGTACTGGTGTCGGTGCCAGAGGAACCTGGGGTCGTTGCATCGCATTGTCGATGGCTTCCTGAACCATCCGGTCCAGTTCTTCTCGGAGACTTGGAGCAAGTAGCCCCGGCTCCGGCACAGAAGAAGGAGGCAGAGGCATAGCCGGAGGGACTACCATTAAAGGCGGAGTCGCGGATCCCGATACCATAGCTGAGAAATGTGTTCACATGAAGTTAGGCACCTATACTAGGGAGGCTTAGTGTACATGAGTGTGCCAAGACACAGCAACAGCACTGCCTCATCAGTTTCAGAGCCACTGCAGACTAGGGTTACCAACTGGTTTCAGATTTACAGGGCATGATGATCCAGTCGTGATCTTACTCCCCTGCATGCAGGTATTTATAGTCTTGCAATAGGAAATGCAATAGGGAAATCAGAAATCAGAACAAATTCCAGCACGTAATGACTTTTCATGGCTTATTCTGTTTTACTAATTGGAGGTGTAATGGTATTTTTATTTTATAAACTGGTGCAATATTTACAGCATTGACTTTTCATGGGTAGGGTTGCTACTGTTTGAGTGCTGGCAGTTAGTAGTCTTTTGGTATATTGCAATTGTAATACAGTTTACTCATGACTTTCTGAGGGCCAAGCTCATACCAAATACAAGTTATAATAGACCTAATACAAGTTCAGATATTGAGAGGAATAATATACTATTATAAGTCTTTCTATTACTCTCCCTGGTTACAAGAGACCTCTTGTAACCAGGTCTCTTGTAACCAGGGAGAGTAATAGAAAGACTTATAATAGGCCTATGAGTTCCAAGCATCTCTTTTCTAGTGTTTTCTGCTTTGTACCACAGTAGTGTATATAAATATATATGTTGTGATTATTTTTATCTAAGAATCTCCTTTTTCTTGTAAAATCTACTGTAAATGCATAACTTTTAATTGTGTGTGGGGAGATCTGTGGGGAGGAGGGGGAGCGAAGGCTCTAAGGGTCACCTAGGGTGCCTAATTCCCTTGCACCAGCCTTGTTTGCATGTGTGGATCCACTGTGCTTCTGCCATGCTTTCTCTCTAGTACTTCCTGTGGGAGGCCATTCCATTCTGTGAACATAGTAAATGATGGCAGAGAGAGATCATTTTGGCCATCCAGGTTGCCTAGTGCACACTGAAAAGTATACGTCCCTTCAGCCTTCCACAGAATATGATCACCTGTCAGATTTCTCCTTATCTGGTACAGTCTTTTTCCTTTATACATCACCATCTTAGGCAGAAAAGCATAAAGCATACAAATTCTACACTTAGTTTCCGTCAGCCCTCCTTCTTTCCCTTGCCTAAACACAGTTGTCCTTCATCTATCTCTTTGAAGGCTCTTATCTCTTAAGGGCAGGAGGCCCAACAATTATAGTGCTAAAGGAGGGCCTGCCAGGCTTGGGTTATCCTCTCCTGCTGACGCTTGATGTCAAGGATGGGGAAGAGGCAGCCCTTCTCTGACACAAATAGCTCAGCTAGCAGCTGAAGGTTCCAGTGGGAAAAAAAAGTTGGGCTTCTTTGCTCATGTTTGCATGCAATCCTGGAAGTGGAAGAAGTAGGCATGGAAGTTACGTGCATAACTTTCATGCACACAAAATATGTGTACATAATTGCAAACATACATACATAGGTTAAGGGGCAGAGATACACGTATTTTATAAGTTGTGCGGCTTCCACTGCAGCTATTATAAAATACAAGGATAACCTTAGGTGTGCCCATTTATGCATATCTTCACCCACTTTGCTACTACTGAAAATTGCTCTCCCTATGTACTCTGTGGACTATACCTTTACAGTCTTGTTATTTACTCTCGTCTTTCTCTTATTCTATCTGCTTGTTCCTTCTTGTTTAGTCTTATGTTTAGTTGTCTGTACTCTGTCTAACTTGTTTCCTATTCCTGATAAAACTGAGTGAATCAAATATGTCCCAACAAGGTGTTTCTTTAATTGCTATTACAGTGGTCATATTCTTTTATTTTTCAAGATGAAGTAAGATAATATTTTAAAGCATAGAAAATAGAAATGTAACACTGACTAATCAAGTTAGCACAACGTAATCTACTTGTCTCCAGTGAATATATACAGAGAAAAATCTATGCCAGACTTTAGAAAATCTTTCAACATATTTTAACCATGTGTAAATAAAAAAATGACATAATTATATTTTGATTTTAGTAGTTGTTTAAAAATGGAATTTCAGAAAGTATTCTGCATAAACTAATCCTATGCCATCCTAAATGTTTAACACACTTCATGTAAAAGATGGCATTATTCTCTTTAAAAAAATTCTTAGTCTAGATTAATATCACTTTTAGCCCTTTGTAATAATTTAATGATTGCATATATTACCTTTATTGTGGCATTGCTGGATTGTTTTCTGTGTAAAATCTCGCACCTTCTTGTATTTCTCTAGAAAGCTCTCTATAAATTGACTGGCTTCAAGAGGGCTAATTCCCAGACATTGTGCAAGATGCTCCTTACCTAAATAATTTGCAAGATAAGACATTAAATAGATGGTGAATCAAAGATTTCTTCATTGAGACATCATATCTATAGTAATAGGTATTATATATGAATGAGTTTTCCATTCATTACTAGTCAGACAGATATTGCTTGCCTAATCCTGTCTTTTTTTCTTTTGACCTGGCAGTTGCCTCCTGGCTTGTGGTTTCTTTGGACTTTCAGCTCAACTGGAAACAGGGCTGGGATCCAGCACCATAAGTCTTCCTTCATAGCTACCTGCGGATTTGTATCCCTATTTTATATCCCCTCCTAGCTCACTTAGCCCAGACATCGCATTAACAATCTTCAGCTGGTGGCCATGTACCAGGGCTCCTTCTGGAATCCTGCAATCATGAGCCCTGAATTTGTCTGTTGTGCAATGTCTGCGAGTCTTTCCCCAAGTGAGCTGTGAACGCTGCTTCTGCAACATCCCCAGTCCTGGCTGGGATGGAGAAAGGAAGATCAGATCCACTGTATTATCCTGTTCTAATCACTTTTAGTTTTACACAAACATTTATTTTGTCCGTATATTTTTCACTTTATATACACATTGAAAATGAAGTTGAATTTAGCTGCCATTCAATAGGCAGTTGAGAGAAGAGGATATGAAAAATCTGCTACATAAGAAAATGCCATACTGGGTCAGAAGGGTCCATCAAGCTCAGCATCCTGTTTCCAACAGTGGCCAATCCAGGCCATAAGAACCTGGCAAGTACCCAAAAACTAAGTCTATTCCATGTTACCATTGCTAATGGCAGTGGCGATTCTCTAAGTGAACTTAATAGCAGGAAATGGACTTCTCCTCCAAGAACTTATCCAGTCCTTTTTTAAACACAGCTATACTAACTGCACTAACCACATTCTCTGGCAACAAATTCCAGAGATTAATTGTGTGTTGAGTAAAAAAGAACTTTTTCGATTAGTTTTAAATGTGCCCCATGCTAACTTCATGGAGTGCCCCCTAGTCTTTCTATTATCCGAAAGAGTAAATAACCGATTCACATCTACCCGTTCTAGACCTCTCATGATTTTAAACATCTCTATCATATCCCCCCTTAGCCGTCTCTTCTCCAAGCTGAAAAGTCCTAACCTCTTTAGTCTTTCCTCATAGGGGAGCTGTTCCATTCCCCTTATCATTTTGGTAGCCCTTCTCTGTACCTTCTCCATCGCAATTATATCTTTTTTGAGATGCGATGACCAGAATTGTACACAGTATTCAAGGTGCGGTCTCACCATGGAGCGATACAGAGGCATTATGATATTTTCCGTTTTATTCACCATTCCCTTTCTAATAATTCCCAACATTCTGTTTGCTTTTTTGACTGCTGCAGCACACTGCTAAACCACAACAGTAATGGAAGGTGTCAATACTAATAGATTTACATAACTAGTATGGGGACTAGACTTCTGCTAAGAATTTATAATCCCATGCTTTCTAGGTAGGTGTTCCCCCTGCAAAATCACTTTTACAGTTTCTTTATCTGTTTCTGTGAATGGCACTCTCATTTTCCCGGTTACCTCAGCTCATAACCTTGGGTTCATCTTTGATATCTTTCTCTCTTTCTCTACACATATCTAAACTACTACTAAAGCATGTTATTGCTTCTTCTGTAATATTGCTAATGTGACCTTATCAAAGAAGCTTCCTGCCTGTCATGGTGCCAGGGGGAATGGATGTTAAGACTGATGCAGATATTCTCCTGTGTACCTATGATAACCTGGACACAATGGGGGAAAGGCCCTATCACCTTTCCCAGTAATCCCAACCCTCTGCAGGGTAACTTGAATAATTCCATCCTGCCAAAGCATCTCTTGCAAGATTCTGACTCCAAATGTATATACCTTTACACATATATTAACCTTATTTCTTTTGTATTCCAGGAACCTCAGAATATGATGTACAGTATCAGATAAGTATTGCACACCAAACATTTTCAATTTAACAGAATGTACTGTCCATACGTTCTGATTCTTTTCCCTGAATCTGTCTTTATATGTTTTTCAGATGATTCAGTCCTGGATCCTCAGAATCAGTAAGAATGTATTAGTAACTTGAGGTGAATATTCAAAAGGTTGCTCGCATAAAATTGGCCTGTCGCATGTAAGTAGCCTCTACTCAATATTCCATATTTTATAAAAGTCCAAAATACACAATGTATGTTCACTTTTGCATGCACAGATACACATACAAAAAAAGGAGCTGACTAGGGGTTGTTCCTAGATGGGGCCAACAGTTACATTCATTGCTATTTTAAGAGACACTTACATGCTGTCACGCTTTAGGGAGGTGAGCCCTTAGGCTACTGACGAATTGGTGCAGCCTGGTTCATGCAAGCACAGACTGGGCTCCAACAAAGGGCAGCTGAGTTTTGCAGGCTGTGGTTGGGGCAGAAAGAGACTAGGCAGAGACAAGGAGTGAGCTGAGGTCGGGACTGGCAGAGTTCAGGCAGAGCAATGTTGAAGGTCAGCAATGGGAGGACAATCCAAAGGCAAGGATATGCAGGGTAGGCAGAGCAGGGTAGATAAAAGCAGAACTGGAATGGAGGCAGGAACTGGAAAACAGGCAAGAAGACCAGCAGGGACAGGAGTCAGGATCAGGAGCAAAGACAACATCTAGGCAGAGGTATCTAGAGGGAACTATTGCTGAGGCACTGGTTCACCTAATCCAGGGAGAATGGTGATGTTATCAACCAGCGCCCATAGGAAATCCTAAATGCAGGGCCTATAAAGACTCAGGAGCTGCAGTCTACTTCCTAGTCAGAGCAACTGGATTAAGCCTGCTGCCAGAACTATGTCGGGGAAGCCTGAGGTCAGGAGGTCGCCACTCGAGAAGTAAGGGGCATTACACACACATACATTTTCTAATTTGCATATTTTTACATCTGCTAATTATCTGGCATGATGTTGGGTATTACTGACTGGGTGGGAGGTCTGGGTGAACTGGGGGGAGTTCAGGCTGAAGAACCAGGAGGGTCTTGATGACCTGGAGAAGGACTGGGCAAACTGGTGAACTATTTGATAAAACTGGTAATTTCATTGACGCGAGCATGTTATAAAATATACCAACTTATGCACATCAATTGGAACTTATACAGTTAAGTTCTATTTTACTTTCACACGTAAAATATATGCACGCATAATTTTAAAATGGGTGGGTAAATTATGTGCGTTCAATGCATTCATATATGTGGTTTCAATACATTGCATGTAAGCTTATATACGCATGTGTATTGTATAGAGGCGAAGCTAGGATCTCCAGCGCCCGGGGACCAATGAATGTGTTGTCTCCTATGCGCCCACCCTTTCTCCCCCACCATCGCATCACCGCATGGCACCTCTTTTCACTGGGGAAGAGCAAGAACCCAGCCCACACATCACCACATGGTGCCGCTGAGCAGGGCCACAGCTGGCCATTTCTCATTCTGGTTTTTTTTTTGCTTTGTTTTTTACATTTTATTTGTATTCTTTTTCTAATCAGGGTCAGTGCAAGGGTATTAGGCACCCTAAATGAATCTTACAGCTTTAGAACCAGCCTTCCCCTCACCATGGCCCTCTACACGCACAATTTCAAATTATGCATTTATTATAAAAGTTTTTACATGAAAAAGGACACTCAAAATACAGTCTTTTGAAATAAAAATATCACAACAACATGTATGTTATATTTACATGTACTGCAGTAGTGTCAACCATAAAACCCTGCATAAAAGCCAAAAAGACCCTTGGAACATATATGAAATTAGGAATATTGTAACGCATGTTGTGTGTGGGCTTGGTCCTCAGAAAGCCATGAGCACGCCTGGAAGACCAGACCTCAGAGCTTGTGAGTTTTAAGCTCTCCCACCATAAACATCTGCAGATGAATACGAGCTGCTTAATCACCTGGAAGATTTGGAAAATAGGTCATGAAGGGCGATTTTAAGATTTAGAGATGTTCCAGAGGACTCCAAATTTGCTAATTGTAGGCAAGTGGTAATCAGTAGGGATGTGAATCGTTTTCCATATCGTCTTAACGATAGAAATCGTGTGGCAGGGCAAGAAAATCGTCTTAGGCACGATTTTTTAGTTAAAAAATCGTTAAAAATCGTTTTTTCCGATTAGTGCGCACTAACTCGAGTTAGTGCGCACTAACGGGAGTTAGTGCGCACTAACTGGGAGTTAGTGCGCACTAACTGAAAATGATACAATTTGACACTTTTCAGGTCAGTTTAGGTATGAATATGTATTCCTATTGGCTGCCCTCTTATTTATTCATGTTACCAAGTTTCCTACTGACAGTATATGGGGGATGGGAAATGGAAACAGTTGGTAGCTTGACAAAAGAAGTAATGTGATCAGTCAATGTGACTAGAACTTGTGCCCTAACCCTGATACCAGGGGTATTGTGATCTTCCTGCACACAGTACCCTATCCCTATTAATACCAGGAGTGTTGTGATCTTCCTGCACACAGTGCCCTATCCCTAATACCAGGGGTGTTGTGATCTTCCTGCACACAGTGCCCTATTCCTGATACTGGGGGTGTTGTGATCTTCCTGCACACAGTGCCCTATTCCTGATACCGGGGGTGTTGTGATCTTCTTGCACACATCCCGGTATCAGGGATAGGGCACTGCATGCAGGAAGATCACAACACTCCTGGTATTAATAGGGATAGGGCACTGCATGCAGGAAGATCACAACACTCCTGGTATTAATAGGGATAGGGCACTGCATGCAGGAAGATCACAACACCCCTGGTATCAGGGATAGGGCACTGTGTGCAGGAAGATCACAATACCCCGGAGGAGTGAGGGTCAGGCAGCTCCCCCCTGTCTGTGAAGCCAGCCTCTCACTAGTAATGCAGGGAGGGAGCTGTCTCAGACTTCACCATCCTCCCCCCCCCCTTACCCACACACCATTCACTAGCTGGGACATGGGGGAAGTCAGGAGTGAGGGTCAGGCAGCTCCCCCCTGTCTGTGAAGCCAGCCTCTCACTAGTAATGCAGGGAGGGAGCTGTCTCAGACTTCACCATCCACCCCCCCCCCTCACCCACACACCATTCACTAGCTGGGACATGGGGGAAGTCAGGAGTGAGGGTCAGGCAGCTCCCCCCTGTCTGTGAAGCCAGCCTCTCACTAGTAATGCAAGGAGGGAGCTGTCTCAGACTTCACCATCCTCCCCCCCCCCTCACCCACACACCATTCACTAGCTGGGACATGGGGGAAGTCAGGAGTGAGGGTCAGGCAGCTCCCCCCTGTCTGTGAAGCCAGCCTCTCACTAGTAATGCAGGGAGGGAGCTGTCTCAGACTTCACCATCCTCCCCCCCCCTCACCCACACACCATTCACTAGCTGGGACATGGGGGAAGTCAGGAGTGAGGGTCAGGCAGCTCCCCCTGTCTGCGAAGCCAGCCTCTCACTAGTAATGCAGGGAGGGAGCTGTCTCAGACTTCACCATCCTCCCCTCCCCCTCACCCACACACCATTCACTAGCTGGGACATGGGGGAAGTCAGGAGTGAGGGTCAGGCAGCTCCCCCCTGTCTGTGAAGCCAGCCTCTCACTAGTAATGCAGGGAGGGAGCTGTCTCAGACTTCACCATCCTCCCCCCCCCCCCTCACCCACACACCATTCACTAGCTGGGACATGGGGGAAGTCAGGAGTGAGGGTCAGGCAGCTCCCCCCTGTCTGTGAAGCCAGCCTCTCACTAGTAATGCAGGGAGGGAGCTGTCTCAGACTTCACCATCCTCCCCCCCCCCTCACCCACACACCATTCACTAGCTGGGACATGGGGGAAGTCAGGAGTGAGGGTCAGGCAGCTTCCCCCTGTCTGTGAAGCCAGCCTCTCACTAGTAATGCAGGGAGGGAGCTGTCTCAGACTTCACCATCCTCCCCCCCCCCCTCACCCACACACCATTCACTAGCTGGGACATGGGGGAAGTCAGGAGTGAGGGTCAGGCAGCTCCCCCCTGTCTGTGAAGCCAGCCTCTCACTAGTAATGCAGGGAGGGAGCTGTCTCAGACTTCACCATCCTCCCCCCCCCCTCACCCACACACCATTCACTAGCTGGGACATGGGGGAAGTCAGGAGTGAGGGTCAGGCAGCTCCCCCCTGTCTGTGAAGCCAGCCTCTCACTAGTAATGCAGGGAGGGAGCTGTCTCAGACTTCACCATCCTCCCCCCCCCCTCACCCACACACCATTCACTAGCTGGGACATGGGGGAAGTCAGGAGTGAGGGTCAGGCAGCTCCCCCCTGTCTGTGAAGCCAGCCTCTCACTAGTAATGCAGGGAGGGAGCTGTCTCAGACTTCACCATCCTCCCCCCCCCCCCTCACCCACACACCATTCACTAGCTGGGACATGGGGGAAGTCAGGAGTGAGGGTCAGGCAGCTCCCCCCTGTCTGTGAAGCCAGCCTCTCCCTAGTAATGCAGGGAGGGAGCTGTCTCAGACTGGTATCAGGGTTAGGGCACTGTGTGCAGGAAGATCACAACACTCCTGGTATTAATAGGGATAGGGCACTGTAAGAGATGACTGTAGTAGATTGAATAAAGATCTGATGTTTCTGCTCTCCTCACACCAAACAAAAACAACACACAAGCAGAGAAGCCCTTCTTACAAAGCTGAGCTAGTGAGTTAAGTAGGAGGAAAAGTAAACATACTGGTGCCAGTGTGGCTACTTAAAAAATACACTTACCAACAATCAATTACATATATTTGAACTGTGTACAGTTCCAGCCAGGACCACCTTTCTAAAATGCACAGTGATTGGCAAATTCAACATGCACTAGCATTTCAGGTGCCTGCTAACAAAAATAATAAACAAACAAGTTCTAGTCACGTGAGTGCTGATCATTACATTACTTTTTTTGTCAAGCTTCCAACTGTTTCCATTTCACATCCCCCCAACCATATTGGTAACATCAATAGATAAGAGCACAGCCAGCCAATAGGAATACATACATACATATTCATTCCTAAGTGACCTTTACTGACCTGGGAAGTGTGAACACTTTGTTTCATTTTCTGTTGGTGTTCGTTAGTTTCCAGTTCCATTTCCCATCCCCCCAACCATCACCTCAGTGGTAACCTTGGTAACATCAATAGATAAGAGGGCAGCCAGCCAATAGGAACACATATTCATTCCTAACTGACCTTCAGTGACCTGGAAAGTGTTTATTTGTATCATTTTCAGTTAGTGCGCACTAAATCGAGTTAGTGCGCACTAACGGGGAGTTAGTGCGCACTAACTCGAGTTAGTGCGCACTAACACGATTTAACGATTTTTAACGATAAATCGTTAGAATTTCTATTGTATCGTGTTCTATAACGATTTAAGACGATATAAACATTATCGGACGATAATTTTAATCGTTGAAAAACGATTCACATCCCTAGTAATCAGCAGGGATCCGAAGTCCTGCAGAGGCTTCTTGAACCAGTGTCAGATCGTGTTGCATTACAGGTTGCAAGCTATCCTTCTGACCAGGCAAAGGTAGCCTACATCGTCTCTCTTCTCACCAGATGCAACGACCCTTCAATGAATAACATATCCATTTTCATGGAAAACTTCTGTAGAGTTTTTGAGGAACTAGGCCATTCCTCCTCCGCTGTGGCCAATCTTTTGCTCTTCCTCCAGGGATCACAATCAGTAGATCAATATGCGATCCAATTTCGGACATTAGCAACGGAACTACACGGGAACAACAAAAGTCTCATGGTAGTATTCTGGCAAGATTTAACCACTCCAATCAAGGATGACGGGATGCAAAATCCCCACAACACTGAGGTCAATCCCGTACCAGTCCACGCCTGGCTCATAGTGTTGCACTGGTGGACACTTGGACTGAGGGGAAGTTGATGCTAACTGTGGGGAGGAGCCCCACAGGTCTCCACCATTGGTAGGTGAGGCTGGTGAGGAGCAGAGACCCCACTGGAGCTTCACCACTACCAGTCCTTGTTCCCCTTAGGTTGAGTCCTTGGTTACCGTGGCTGGCTCTACTTATGTGGGGCCTCTGCAGCGAAGGAAATCCCAGAGAAGGAGAGATGCTGGAGAGTAGGCGAGTTCAGGAACAGGCTGCTGATTCAGAGAGCAGGTCCCCAGCAAGGGATGAGACAGGCAATGTATCTCATGGTCAGGTTCCAGGCAAGGGTGGAGGCAGGCAGCATATCTCATAGTCAGTATCCAGTCCGAAGTCAAGCCAAGGTGATCCGAGAGACAAAGGGAAAGGCAAGGAACTCAGGAAGCAACACCAGCACTAAAGAGCAAGGAGACCCATTGGCAAGGCAAGGCCTGTAGGCAGGAACTTGCCTAAAGTAATGCCAGGATAGTGATGTCATCCACGGGACCTGGTGGTACTTTCCCACCGCGGGCCCTTTGAATGTTGCGAAGAGGCATTTGTGCGCATCTAGGGAGCCTTGCAGGAAACTGTTGGGATGGCGGGGCTCCCGAGGAGGAAGCAGCGGAAGTAAGGTGATGGCAAACTGCAGTTAACAGCGGCAGCAGCTCCCTGCCAAAATGAGGAGACCCGGAGCAGGCCCAAAATGAAGTTGGGTGAGCGAGGCCAGTCACAGGTTCCCATGGCCAGCAAGTGTAACACATAGGTCAGAAAAGGGTGCTGAATCCTATCTCAAGGAGGTGAATATCTCCTTCTCTCTGGAGAAGCCTATGCAGGTAGACCAGTCCTGAATTACTGAAGAAGAATGACGCCAACATCTCCTCCTTTATTGTGACATGCACCAATGTGATGCCCAGGCACCAATGTGGTGCCTGGGCATCACATTGGTGCATGACAAGTAAGACCAGGAAACCTCAGTGCACAGGGCTGGTTGGAGAGGCAGACCTAGGTCTCTCTAGTCATTCTCCTCTCTCTCAGATAGTCGTGCTGATATTCCTTCAGACCCACACAGAACATCTTGACCGTCAACAAAATCTCCCAGTGGATCCTTTGTCTCACCCTCTGCTCATCTCCTCGATCTATGGCAAATCACTGTCTGAGAAAATCATAGCTGTAAGCGACCTCTGACCCTCTCTTGCATCAGGAACAGATCTCATTCATGTTCTCAGACGTTCAGTTATCCTGCTGATCTTAAGATTATCCTGGCTCCAATGACATGGTCCCATGGTGGATCGGTCGACAGGAGACATACAGTCCTGGAGTCAGGGCTGTTTCCAGCATTTCCTGCATCAGCTGGTTTCACCTACACACTTCCCTCTCTCAGAGATGTACTTACATCCTGAGCTCCAGGGGGCATATGCAATATGCATCCTAACTGGATGTATTATTTAAGATGCCTGCAGAACCCTTCTGCCTCAATAGACCTATGATTGCCCTACAGAGGTACAACCAGGGAAAATGCCGCCACATGAGAGGGTCTATCCACTATCTGTGCCTAAGACTTAGGACATTTTCCTATACATCATAGAGAACTCAGAGAAAGGCTTTGTTGTGAATGAAGAGCAGCTGGAAAGGGGGTGTTGTAGACACTAACTCTTGGAGTGGTGCAGGACTGAAATGGAATGTGGATGGTCCAGTGAGGCTGGAATGCTAGAACAAAGTGCAGGCTAGGCTGGAGCACAGGAATACTGGAACTGAGTGCTAGTAAGGGTGGAACTGGAACCACAGGAACAGAGTGAGGTAAGCGTGGAACTGGAACACTGGAACTGAGTGCTGGTAAGGGTGGTACAAGACCACAGGAAGAGAGTGGAGGTAAGCGTGGAGCTGGATGCAGGTAAGTGTGGAACTGGAACACAGGAGATGAGTGCTGGTAAGGGTGGTACAGCAACACAAGAACAGAGTGGAGATAAGCTTGGAACTGGATGCAGGTATACATGGAACTGGATTGCTGGAACAGACAGGAACCAGGGCAAGACAGACTAGGGCAAAACAGGACAAACCAGGACAAGGACTACACAGAACATGGAACATAGAATGCCCGAAGGGAGCATAAACAAAGCAAGACAGAGAGACCTAGAAGCAAGGTCAGCTCAGGAATCAGAGAGAGGCCTAGAATAGGCCACAAGGCAAGGAAGAAACCAGAAGGTCCTCAGGCTACAGAGCAAGGCTTGGAACAGAAGGCCAGATGACCACAAGGCAAGACCAAGGTAAGCTGGGAACAGAAGGCCCTGGAGGCCAGGTGCTAAGGAAAAGCAAGGCTGGATTCAGAAGGCCTGGAGGCCACAAGACAAGGCTAGGAATGACTTGAGAAAGCCACAAGGCAGAGAGGGCTAGAGCAGGGAGCCAAGAAGGACTCTATGCCAAAGCATTGAGACATGGGAGAGGCTGAGTTAAGTAGGGTTGGAGTCTGGGTGTTGTATGGGCAGGCGAGAAGGGATTAGTCAGCCAGGGGAATGAACTCATGGAGGTCCCCTGCTGGCATGGAGGCAGAAGCACAGGCAATGCAGGAGAGCAGTTCAGAGCCAGGCTCAGTGGGGTTCTGTGGTGGAGAGGAGGCCGCGTAGTGGCTGGAATCACAACAGTACCCCTCTCCTTTAGGACCCTCTCCTCCTGGGTCTCATCTTTTCAGGGGGTACTGGCTGAAGGAAGATGCTGCAGGTTGGCCTGGACAGATTTCTCTTGTTAAGCGGACTTGCTGAAAGCAGGCACCTCCCATTGGATGAGGTTGCTTGGACCCCCTTTGAGGTAGCATAACTGGTTTGGTCTTCCCCTGGAGCTGGGTAGCTGACTTTGATGCCTCCTGGGGCAGGGCGACTGGCTTGAGCTTCCCTGGAGCTGAGTGTCAGACTTGAGCCGCCCCTGGAGCTGCTGGACAGATTTGGAACAGGTGCTCCTTTCTGGTTGGAAATGTCTTGGGCAGGCGTCCCATGCTAGGCAGGCTGGTTGATAGCAGACACCCCTTCTGGGCTGGCAGGCAGAGAGCTGACGCCCCTTCTGGACAAGGTCGCTGGGGCTCCTCCTGGAGCTGTGTAGCAGGCTTGGGCTGCTGCTGGGACTGCATGGAAGACTTAAGTTCCCCCTGGAGCTGAGTGACAGAATTGAGCTCCCCCAGGAGCTGCTGGGGAGATGTGGAACAGGAGCCCCTTTCTGGTTGGAAATGTCTTGGGCAGGTAGCCCCTGCTGGGCAGGCTGTTTGAGAGCAGACGCCCCCTTCTAGGCTGGTGGGCAGAAAGCAGACACTCCCTTCTAGGTTGGCTGGTAGAGGTAAAGTGCCCCATACTGGACCAGGTTGCTGAGGCTCCTCCTGGAGCTGCAGGATTGGCTGGGGGCATCATGTCTGGCATGACCCCTCCTGGGATGTTTTGGCTGGAACTGAACAGATGCCTCTTTCTGGATGGTAGGTTGCAAGCAGGAGTTTGCTGCAGGTAGAACTAGCTGAGTGCATGCGCCTCCTGCTGGTTGTGAGGACTGTGTACAAGCTTCTCCTGCTGGGGCAGTAGATAGAATGCAAGGGCCTGTTGCTGAGAGAACTGGCTGAGTGCAGGCGCCTCCATCCGGTCGTGGTGGCCTTGTGCAGGCATCTCCTGCTGGAGGAACTGGTTTGATGCAGGCGCCTCCTGCAAGTCATGGTAGCAGTGTGCAAACCTCCCCTGCAGGACACATGGTGGAGAGGGAGTGTTTCTTTCACGCTGGGAGCTCTTTACTGGCCTGGATGCATCTGTAGCAAGACTGGGCGCACAACTGCAAGTCTTAACTGGAGTAGCCTGAACAATGCTGAAAAGTTCTGCAGAGCTATTTGGGAATTAGCTGGGTGTCTTTGTTGTGGAGAGAGATCAGAGAGTGTCTTTTTGGTAAGCCCCCATTAGTTGGAACAGCAGAGATGGGAGCTTTCTGCTGTAAGACATCTGGACGGGGCTGCCCCTTTAAGGAAGATTTAGTAGGTATCACAGAGGATTTTTCCTTATATTCGGGCTGCATCTGAGGCCTGGGATCAACAGGAAACCCACCAGAGAATGAAGAGGCAATGATATCCAAATCTGGAATCAGTGAAGCAGGACTGGAGTTGGTCTCAAAACCATGCTGATTCTGAAGGGAGATAAAGCAAACAGGTTTTAAAATAGTACATGCAGTACCTGGGCAGATTTGATTTCCCCCTGGACCGGTTGCTCAATTTGGAGAGAGTTGTGGTTGTAAACCGGTTGGAATTAGCTGCTTGTTCCAAAACACCTGGTGAGGGGAAAGGCTCACATATTGGCTTAATTAACTCCCTGGGAGCTAGAATCTCTGTTAATGAAGACAAAACTGAGATATTCAGAGTAGTCTTTTTAAGTAAGTGTTTCCCTGAGACAATACCTGTTTTAGCTGGAAATGTTTCTGCAGATTTTACAGTCTTAGTTGCAGAGTTTAAAATTGTAATTCCACACAAGTTAAAGTTTTTTCCCCTGACTCAAGTGCCATGTTAGTTTTAAGGGTGTCATTTGTTTTAGGCCGGCTTGCAAAGAGTTTCAAGGAATCAGTGTTTCTTAGAACTCCTGTACAGACATCCTCCTTAGCACCCTGCAAACAGGCAAAGTTCAATTTCTTGGGCTGTGACAACCCCTCTAAGGACTGCAACAAGGATTCAGAGGTATTCATGACTTCTTGCTCACTATGACTGCAGTTAGGAGCAAGTCCTACAATGGGAGGTAGAGATAAAGAATTTTCTTGGGGTCTCACAGAAGCTGGGTGTAGAACTGCTATGGTAACTGGAGGTTTCTCCTGCTGTTGTGCTAGTGAAACTGGTTTTAGCGGAACAGGGCTACAATCAGAATTTTTATTACTTAGGCAGGCTGAGAAGATTGTTGCAAGTTTTCCACTATTAACGTTGTTTTAAAAGGTCAGTTCCTGAGGTAATCAGGGTTTTACTTCTTGACTGGTGCAGTCCTAATTTTAGCATTGGTGAATTCTTTTCTCCTGTAATCTGGCTTGGCTGTAACCTGGGCAGGACTCTCCTTAGTCCAGCAGGCTGGGATACTCTTGAGTGCTTGGGTTGGAAACTTTGGAAGCAGTCTGTACCCATGTAGTCTGAATTTAATTTTTTTCCAAACAAGGCACTGCCATGGAATGTGCTCTAGTTCTTGCAGAGAATGGCTTGATAACCCCACAGATGGGGCAGGCTCTCTCTGGGGGTATATGGCTGGGAATGCAGGAGCAATTCCCCCAACCTGGACAGGTGTTGTGCAATTTAGGCATTCCTGGTACACAAAAACATTCTTTTTTCTACACCCTGTGCAAACCCAAGATTCATGCTTTGGATATTGGCAAGCTACACATTGCTGGTAATGTGGGTAGTTCAGGGTCTAGCAGGTATCACAGGTAAAATGTTTCGTAGCAGAGGTATTATTCTTAGCCAAATTAAAGGTAGACGCACCAGGCTGAAGAAATGCCCTGCCTCCACTCGCAGAAGCTGTGCCTGGCTTCGGCATCCTGTTCTGAATAAAGGGTAGCTGGAGAGGGGTTGTTGTAGACACCATCTCCCTGGAGTGGCACAGGACTGGAATGGAGCATGGATGGTCTGGTAAGGCTGGAGTGCTGGAACAAGGTGCAGGCTAGGCTGGAGCACTGGAACAAGGTACTGGAACAAGGTCCAGGCTAGGCTGGAGCACTGGAATGCTGGAACTGAGTGCTAGTAAGAGTGGAACTGGAACTACAGGAATAGAGTGAGGTAAGTGTGGAACTAGAACTCTGAAGATGAGTGCTGGTATGGGTGGTACAAGAACAGAGTGGCGTTGGATGCAGGTATACGTGGAACTGGAATGCTGGAACAGACAGGGACTAGGGCAAGACAGGACAAAACAGGAAAAGACTACACAGAACATGGAACATTGAATGCCCTAAGGCAGAGAAATCTAGAAGCAAGGAAAAGACCTGGATTCTCAGGGCAAGATCAGTTCAGGAAACAGAGAGAGGCCTAGAGTAGGCCGCAAGCAAGGAAGAAACCAGAAGGCCCTCAGGTCACAGAGCAAGGCTTGGAACAGAAGGCCAGATGGCCACATGGCAAGACCAAGGTAAGCTGGAAACAGAAGGCTAGGGAAAAACAAGGCTGGAGTCAGAAGGCTCAGAGGCCACGAGACATGGCTTGAGAAAGCTGCAAGGTAGAGAGGGTTAGAGCAGGGTGCCAAGAAGGACTTGCTGACGAAGTATTGAGTCATGGGAGATACTGAGTTAAGTAGGGCTAGAGTTTGGGTGTTCTACGGGCAGGCGAGAAGGAGTTTGTCAGCCAGGGGAATGAATTTGTGGAGGTCACCTGCTGGCATGGAGGCAGAAACACAGGCTGAGGACAGGAGCCAGAGAATGCAGGAGAACAGTTCGGAGCCGGGCTCAGTGGGGTCCACTGGTGGAAAGGAGGCTGAACAGCGGCTGGAATCGCAACAGGCTTCATTCATCCCTCTTCATCTCTCACAGGATCTGGGTTCTTCTTCATCACCAAAAAGGATGGAACCTTTAGGCCATGTACTGTTTACCATGATTTAAACACCATTACCATTAAGAACAAATACCCATTATCCCTCATCTCTGAATGGTTCCACCGACTCCAAGGAGCCAAAATTTTCACCAGATTGGACCTTTGAGGAGCCTATAACCTGATCAGGATTAGGCAGGTTGATGAATGGAAGACTGTTTAATACAAGGGACAGTTGTGAATATCTCGTCATGCCCTTCAGCCTCCTCAGTGCTCCAGCATTATTCCAGAACTTTATGAACAACATCTTCAGGGATCTTCTGCTGATGTGTCTTAGTCTATCTCAACAATATTCTCATCTTTTCCCAGACTCTTGCCCAGCATTGCTCACAGATTAGAACAGTCGTCCAACATCTCCAAGAAAACAAGGTATATGCCAAACTGGAAAAATGTTCCTTCGAATGGTCAGAGTTACCCTTTTTGAGGAATATTATTTCTGCCCAAGGTTTGAAGATGGACCCTGACAAACTGTTGGCCATCAAAGAATGGCCCCGTTCCGTGAGACTCAAAACTGCAATGCTTCCTGGGCTTCACAAACTATTATCAACAGTTCATTCCCCATTTCTCATCTCTTACAGCTTCACTTACAGCTCTTACTCGCAAGGGGGCTAACCACAGGGATTGGCCTGAGGAAGCTATCCAAGTCATTGAATAACTTAAGGAGACCTTCACCTCTGTTTCTTTTCTACAACAATCAAAACCCCAAGAAAGCCTTGCTTATGGTGGATGTTATTTTAATTGGAGTGGGACCAGTCATCTCTCAAATGGCTTCAGGAGGTAAACTTCATCCTTGCACCTTGTTTTCCTCAAAGTTCTCCACTGTGGAAAGGAATTACACTATAGGGGATCAGGAGCTTTTGGCTATCAAACTCACTCTTGAGAAGTAGATCATCTACTAGAAGAAGCCAAACACCATTTTACGGTCATCACAGATCACAAAAATCTCCTCTGCCTTCCAGAGGTAAAGATACTCAACCCTCACCAAACTCACTGGTCTCTAAGTTTTCAACAGATTTAATTTTTGTATCACATTTCAGCCACCCAAGAAAAATACCAGGGTGGATGCCCTATCCTACTCTTTCAATCCAACGGACACCACCACCGAACCACAGGTAATGTTAGATCAAGTTAAGAGCCTTGCTATGATTACCTTTTCTGTCCCACTTGGCAAAACATTGGAACCCATATGCCTCTGAGAAAAGGTTCTTAAGTGGGGCCATGACTCCAAATTGGGGGGACTTCAGGGGATTCAAAAAACTACTGACCTAATCTCTCATCAGTACTGGTGGCCTCAGATGATCCAAGATGTTTGGGTATAGATGAAATCATGCCACAATTGCGCCCGTAATAAATCCTCGCATTGATGTCCTTGGAACTTTCTCCAGCCATGTCTGGTCCCAAATCAATCATGGGTGCATGTCTCCTCCGACTTTATTACGTTCCTCCCTCCATTCCCTTGCTGTCCCTGCCTTCAGCTGCAGACTTGGCAAGCCTATTTTTCAAGGAAATCTTTTGACTGCATAGGCTACCAGAACACACAGTGAACAACTGAGGAGCTCAGTTCACCTCGAGATTTTGGAGGAATCTCTGTGCCCAGCTCAAGATTTCCCTCTATTATTCTTCTGCCTATCACCCCCAATCCAAAGGGCTCACTGAAAGAACCAATCAAATCCTGAAGGCCTTTCTTGGAGCATATGTTTCTGAACAATAGAACAACTGGGTTCTGTTGCTACCATGAGCTGAATTGTAATACAACAATGATACCCAGGAATCTTTGGGTGCCTAGCCATTTTTCATTGTCCATGGGAGGCACCCTAAAGTACCTCTCCCAGTATCCTTAACCACAATGAACCCAGCAATTGATCAAACTGCAAACAATATTTTGGATCTTGGGAAAGGACCCACCACTTTATCTGTAAGACTCTTTCAATAGGAAGACTGATAGAAATAGTCGCCAGCACTCTCACGCTCAGTGGAAACGTTAGTATGGTTAAGCACTTGAAATCTCTGCTTGAAACTCCTATCTACCAAGTTTGCTTCTCGGTTCATTGGTCCACATCTCATCATACAACAAATTGGTCCAATCACATACCAACTAAAGTAGCCCTTAATGCTGCATATACCCAATGTGTTCTATGTGTCATTATTAAAACCTGTACTTCTCACCTAGATAAAAAGGCAGCCCCCTGCACCAGCTGTAAATCTTTTAGATCCCGATATGGAGTTCGAAGTAGAAGATGTCCTAGAAGCCAAGAGGATATGTGGAAAGGTCTGCTACCTCATTTCTTGGAAGGGCTATGGTCCTGAAGAAAATTCAGGGGCCTTTCCACTGCCAGATTCCAGCAGCAGAATGCCATCAGCTCCCAACCATGCTGTGCTTTCTAGACATGCGTGCACACCTCTCTTCTGCTTTTCTTGGCATTGCAGTGGAAACCTGGCTGCGGCACTGGGAAATGATGTGACCACTTGTAGGTTATTTAAACTCTATTGCTCTTGTGTACCAACACCTTGACAACTGGTTCCCTGCTTCTTGCAGTTCTAGTTGCCCTGTAAGTTCTTGATTTCCCCAGTTCCTGCCTGCCTTTGTATTTGCTTCCCATGTGTCATCCACTTCTTCCTTGTCTCTTGGACTCTGTTGCCCTGTGCATCATACCTCCTCTTCAGCTTCTTTCACCTTCCTTCACCTTCACCTTTCCTTCTGCCTGCCTCTACCTCAGAACAGACTCAGTCTTCTCTCTTGCTGTCTGCCTGCCTTGATTTTGGTAAGGACCACTACCACGCTTCACTCAGCTACCAGTCTTGTCTCTGCTGTTGCCGTCAGATCAAGCTGGGAAAGTCCTGCCATCTGCCAGAACCTGTGGGCTCAAACCAAGGGGGATGAGGTTGGCTAGGCAAAAGACCTACTCCTGTGATGCGTCAGCCATAGTCTGTTAAGTTGGTGCAGCACAATTTAGGCCTTAACAGCTGCTCAAGTGCTCACTATCCCTTGGCGTGACATAGGGTTTAGCAGAAAAGGAGGAAGAATAGCACATTATGTAAAAAAAAAATATCAAAGTGATTGAATTGGAAGGAGCTTGGGAAAAGAAAAGGCACTATGGGCTGTATTGGAGAAGGGTAATGGCACTTCCATTTACATAGGAGTGATCTACAGCCCTCCATCTCAAGGGAAGGAACTGGATAGCGATCTGGCTGAAGACATGCAAAAGCTGGGCAAGAAAGGGGAACTGGTGTTGATGTTAGGTCTGGCGGCTCAAAGGGCTATACTGTGAGCCACTGCACTTACCTGGGCCTTTGCCAAACTCTCCAGGTGCCGAACCAGCATGCTCTCCTGCACCTCGCTGCCGATGATGCCTTCATCCTGCTGCTGATACTCCTTAGGCGCACATGTGCCTAGCCCCTTTATATTTAAAGGGCCTGCAGTAGGAAATGGCCACGGCATCCTTGGATGACATCACCTGCTACTATCCTTTTTTAAAGGCCTTCTGGACGCTCTTTCCTTGCCTCAGCAACAGGTCGACTACCTTGTAGTATGAGTTGCTGCATTTGTGTTCCTGTCCTACCTGTTTCATCTCTCCAGCCCAGTCTGCCTTGCCTCGCCTATCCAGTTTGTCTCAGTTCTCCAGTCCCTGTTCTTACTTCCCTTGCCTAGCCCCATACTAACTGCTGAACTTGAACTCAGCTTGAACTCTGACCATTCTTGTCTTCTGCCTGCCTCTGACCTCAGCCTTAGCATTAGGGATGTGAATCGGGCTTCGGACAATTGAAAATATCAGACGATATTTTCAAAATCGTCAGAAATCAGGGGCTCCTCCAAAACGATAGGAAAACCCCATGATATTGATCGTGGGGGGTTCTCTTATCGTTTTGGGGGAGGGCGGGAAAAACGGCACACAAAAATAACCCCTAAACCCACCCCGACCCTTTAAAACTAATCCCTTAGCTTCCCCCACCCTCCCCAAAAACATTTTACAGGTACCTGGTGGTCCAGTGGGGGTCCCTGTAGCGATCTCCCGCTCCCGGGCTGTCGGCTGCCACTAATCAAAATGGCGCCGATGGCCCTTTGCCCTTATCATGTGACAGGGTATCCGTGCCATTGGCCGGATGCTGTTACATGGTAGGAGCACTAGATGGCCGGTGCCATCTTGTGCTCCTACCATGTGACAGGGGCTGACCAATGGCACTGGTAGCCCCTGTGACATAGTAAGGGCAAAGGCTATCGGCGCCATTTTGAATACTGGCAGCCGACTGTCCGAGTGCAGGAGGTTGCTCCCGGATCCCCGCTGGACTTTTGGCAAGTCTTGTGGGGGTCAGGAGGGTCCCCCAAGACTTGCCAAAAGCCCCTGGTAGTCCAGCGGGGGTCCGGGAGCGATCTCCTGCACTCCGTGACGTCACGCACACCCGTCTATGTGCTTTCATTGGCCGGAGCGCCCAAATCGACGGGCGTTCCGGCCAATGAAAGAACTCTTTGCTTCGCTTGTGCCGGAGAGGGCACAGAACAGTGGGCTCTCACTTCACGCCGAGCCAGGAGAACCGGGACCTGCGCGGGGGGGGGGGGAGGAACGCTGCAAGCCGGATGGAGCCCTAGCTGTTGTACTGCTGTTGCCGAGCCAGGAGAACCGGGACCTGCGCGGGGGGAGGAACGCTGCAAGCCGGATGGAGCCCTAGCTGTTGTACTGCTGTTGCCGAGCCAGGAGAACAGGGACCTGTGCAGGGGGGACTGCTGCGAGCTGCTTTCGCTGCCGGCTGCCCCCTCCGGAGGGCGGCAGAGAAAGGAAGGGGCGGAAAAGCAACAAAAGGTAAGAAAACAACAGAAAGTAATGTCAAGTCGCTTCGGGAGGAGGGGATTTTAGGTTTTTAGAGGTTTCCTTTTGGGGGAAAGTTTGCCGTCTAGGCGTCTACCATTACCCCTGCCTCTAACGCAGGGGTAAGGGTAGGCGGTAAGTTAGCAGGTTAAACGCGGGGCAAAATGGCAGGGTAAAATAGCGATAGTCGGGGCGCGCGTTACTGTATGGGAGGGAATAGCTAATTCGATCGTTTACATCTGATATACATGCCGAGTGCGGAAGGGGTTACCCGAGGATTTAAAGAGGCGGTAAGGATGGGTTAAAGGGGATAGTGTATCGCAGGAAGGGCTAACGTGGCCGGAAAGTGAGTAGAAAGCGGGTTAGGAGCGGGGTAACCGCGGCCCCACTTTACTGTATCGAGCTGTTAGTTAGGAGTAGATTCTGGACTTCCTTCAATGGTCTATCCTCAAACAAATGATGATGTAACCCAAGAGGGAAAGGGTGATACTGGACTTGGTACTTACAAATTGAGACAGTGTCTTTAATGTCTGGGTAGGTGCCTACTTTAGCAACAGTGACCATCAGACAGTATAATTTGGATATTACCACCAAGACAGAGAGAAGCCATACAAAGCTAAAAGTCCTCAATTTCAAAAATACTGATTTTGGTACAAGGGGGAAGTATCTATATGAAGTTCTAGCAGAACAGGAGGATGTGGGTGAAGGCTTCATGCACTCCTGATCAGCATGAGATTAATTGGCTACCTTACTACTTTAAGATTGTATATTTTATACTACGATAATAAAATGATTATCTGCCTCTAGAAAGGCATAGACATTTTTCTCCTTTACATGAACTTGGACCTTATTTTAAACCATGTAAGACTAATTGTTCTTTACAGATTGGGTCTGCTTGTCTGAGATATTAAGAATTAATCAGAATTAATTACACTTTGTGTGTGTGGCTTTTGATAGCAAACATAATTACACACTGTCCTGAAACAGGTGAATAAAGTATTGGATTTAAGTTTGTCTAAGGAAAAACAGACAAGTAATTACAGTAGTGTGGAATGCAAGCGGCTCAGAAATAAACTGCCAGATTTGTCTTGTAGACAGTTAACCTGCAGAAAACACTTGAAGGTTGAATTTTCCTTCAATTCTTTCAAAACAAAAGTAAAGCTGTTCACTTTGGAGTATATTTTCAAAGATGCACGCACTACCCAGCACGCACACATGGACGCCCGATTTTATAACATGCGCATGCTATAAAATCGGGGTCGGCACACACAAGGGGGTGCACACTTGAGCATCCTGCACGTGACGACGCCCACGGCCTTCCTCAGTTCCCTCCCAGTCTGCTCCAATTTCGGAGCGGACTGGGAGAGAACTTGGCCCCCCCCCCCAATCTTTATTTTACCTTTTGTGCCTGCCTCGGGGCAGGCGAAGGTTGGTGTGCCAGCACCCTGCTGGCACGCGATCCCTCGGCACAGCGGCAACGCCCGGGCCCTTTCCCGGCGCACGTAACCCGTTGAAAATCTACCCCTTTGTTAGTAAAATTTTTTTTTCTGTGATACTCTGGAGTTAGGAAATTGTTCGATTAAATCTGTTTCTGTGTTCTAGTGAGAAGGGTTAATCTCATAGTTTTTATATTTGATTTCTAAAATAGTATTTGAAATCAGCTTAATTGCATTTCAAGCTTTGCTACCTAGTAACCAGGTTCATTCTCAATGTACATTACCAAGCATTTTAAATAAGATTGTTTTGTTAACACATCAATGTCAATGAATGATAAAGCAATTAAGATTTTAAATCAAAGGAATGCAGAATTTATAAGATTAATTAAGCAACAGGAATGTGAGATATCTTTGGTTCAGGCACAACTAGAAGAGTTGCACTCGCCGCTAGTTCATGTCCAAAATCTGCGTGGTACTGCACAAAAGCAATCTTTTGAACAAAAGTTACACATGGACATTGAAAATGTCTATGAGGCATTGCCTGATAGAGAAATAAATGTTTTAAAACAGACTCTGCAGACATTGTTTTTCGGGCAATTAGATTATTGTAACAGTTTATATACAATGCATGTAAGGATGTTACAATTAATTCAAAATTCAGCCAACAGATTATTGATTAGGGTATAGAAAAATGAGCATATTTCACCAGTGTTGTCTTTGCTTCATTGGCTGCCAATGCAATAGTGCTCACAATTTAAGTTGTTGATACTTATCCATAAATTGCTGTATATAGACGCAGTTTATAACTTTAAGACAAAAATTCAGTCTTATCAACCCCTTCGATCCTTGTGATCTGTTAGGAACAGTTATTGGTTATTTCATCATTGCATACATTTAAGCATCACAATGTGCATTTTAATGCTTTTTCATGCATAGGCCCGAGTCTCTGGAATGTATAACCATTAAGAAATAAGGAAGGATGGGATATTAGCATTTTCAGGAAGAAAGTTAAGGCCTATTATTTTAGGGAAGCTTTTAAATCTCAACTTTTATTAGTTTTTTATATTTTTGTATTTGTTCAAATGTATTTTATGTATGTTATCCTGTGATCCATGCTGAACAAAGTGATGGATGGTATGGAATACAAGAATTTTTAAATAAATTAAAATAATAAAAATAGAGAGTGGAGCAGAGAGTTCTGTAGACAGAATCAGCTCTCCCAAGTTAAACAAAAAAAAAAAAAAAACCAACCCAAATCAAAACATCCCTGCTACTTTAGACTCTCTAATCCGAAGTCTGCTGTAGATTTTCCATCTCCCTCTTAATGTGAGAGTGATTGCCCATGGAAGAGGAACATGGTGCCAAGGCCTGGGCATGTAGCCAAAGAACCTACCAAGGGTGGAAGGAGAGACCCACCAGAGTCTCTTGATAACATTTATCAGTAATTTGTTCTAGATCTGAAAGAGTCTACTCAGCATAGTCTGGCTTCTCTGGAACAGACCCTTAAGCGGCATAATATGTGCCAGACGAGTGCATATGAAATGAGCTTTGCTAAAGACCAAAGCCCGTGCTTATGAGTTAAAACAACTTTTTTTTTCCAAAAAAGAGCTTGCGAGGGAAGAGTTTGAAGGTGATTTAAAAAATGTATTCTTTGAAACCCTGCCAGTTTCTATTTATTTAAAATTTGATATACCATGTATAAAAAAAATGTCAATGTGGTTACCAAATATTCATTAAAATCAGTAAAAACATTAATACATAAAATCAATAAAACACTAACATACTCGCAAGACAATAAAATCAACAGAACATACACAGTAAAATCACAAATACAGCTCTCATCTTGCATAATTAAGGTGTCATATAACGTTCAAAAAGTACCAGTACCCAACCATCAGGTAAAAGCACTCTTCTCACTCTTAATTAATATCAGGCTTACAGTACTGGCAACCAAAAGTACATTCTGTTTTATTTATATTCTGTTGATACAACCATCTAATTGCTTATTTAGTTGACAGAAAGGAAGAGCCCTTCTCTTCTCTGGTTGAGCATGAGGACAACATCTATGACATTTTTGCTAAAAGCAGTAGTAAGTCTCTAGGGCAAAAAGAAAATGTCAGTGTTGTGCATAGCTCCCACTTGCCTTCAGAGAAAAATTATAAATCTTCTGAATTACAGAATAAACCTGGCACTAATGAACCAGAGAGGCATTCAGTATCCAAATGCCAAGCCAGAACTGGGAAAGGATCCAGTCTCTTGAGAATAAGCTAGAAGAAATCCAATCCAGTTTAGCTGCCAAAGGTCTTCCTAATCCTGTCAATACAGCTAAAGAACATAAGGCTTGCAATGCTCGGTCAGACCAAGGGTCCATCAAGCCCAGTATCCTGTTTCCAACAGTGGCCAAGGCAGGTCACAAGTATCTGGCAGGATTCCGAAGGGTGGATAGATTCCAAGCTGCTTATCCAAAGAATACGCAGTGGATTTCTGCAACTCTACCTTAATAATTGTTAATGAACTTTTTCCTTCAGGAACATATCCAAACCTTTTTTAAACACAGTTATACTAATAGCTTTCACCACGTCCTCCGGCAATGAATTCCAGAGCTTAATTATGCGTTGAGTAAAAAAATATTTTCTCTTATTAGTTTTAAATGTATTACCCAGTAACTTCATTGTGTGTCCCCTGGTCTTTGTACTTTTCGAAAGAGTAAACAACTAATCAACGTTTACTTGTTCCATTCCACTCATTATTTTATAGACTTCTGTCATATCTCCCCTCAGCCATCTCTTCTCCAAGCTGAAGAGTTCTAACCTCTTTAGCCTTTCTTCATAGGGAATTGTTCCATCCCCTTTATCATCTTGGTCGCCCTTCTCTGTACCTTTTCTCAGGAAAGCCAGGCCAGAACTACCAGACCTTGGGTCAGCTCAGTGCCAAGCATTTTGAAAGTAGAAAAGGTCAAATTCCTTTCACCTTCCAGTGATGAGGTACGACTAATTGATTCTTTATCTTGTCCACAGGTATGAACGTCTCATATACAGAATTCTCTCATGTCTGGTAAACCTGAATTGACTACTCCAGCAGTCCTAAGTGAAACTCCACTAAGTGAGAGCACTATCCCAACTTTTGATTCTATCAAGAATCACAAATATTTTTTGGGTAAGTTTAAGCTTTTGGGACAAAAGTATACCATTCCTATTAAATTGTAGAGTATGTTCCCCTGCCAGGGCCTTGTGGATATGGCTTCCAAGTTCACATTGATTACCCATAGCCTCTTTCAGAGCTAAATGCTTCTGTAGAGGGGAAGATTAAAAGCAGGGTAACTCCCTGAGAACAATCCCTTTAGCGGATAGTTCTTTAAAACCACTGGGAAGGTATGGCTCACCATTCAAATAGGAAAACTGATATAAAAACATCCAGCAGCAGATCCTAATCTCCTAGAACTCCATGATGAAGGAGCAGGAGACCATGCAAAGGAGAATATGACTGTTGTCTTGATCAATTAAGATCTAATACTAACATCATTCTACATGCAGACAATTTGAAGATATCTTGGAAGGATCTACCTTCCCCATGTGACCAGAATGAAGGGGCACCAGAAGTTCACCAGGTAAAGAAACCTAGTCTCAAAGGTTCTCACCTGACACACCCGAGAAAACTAATAAACACCAGAAAGGAGAAATCATTCTGGTGGACGCACAGTTAGGCCGTAACTTTATGACTGGTTTCTATTTGTTTCTGAACAGTGATCATTCACTAATTAATGAGTCTTTCTTTCGCCAGCTCAAAGGCAAAACAGCACTGGACTCCATTAAACGAACCAATACCTCAATAAAGATACCAAAGCCAGATGTTAAGTTACTAGCTGTTACTTGCAACACAAAGACAAGAGAGAGATTCCTCAGAATCAACTCTTCCCTGGGTTTGAGGACCTGATAAACAATCAGCTTTCAGAAGCTAATACCTATATAGCTCACAGATGAGTTTGAGAAAGCTCAGCAAAGGAATTGTTAAATCAGTACAAAGACTTCTTTGTTACTGAGGTTTATGACAGTGGCCTGACTGACTTACATGTCATCCAAGTGCTACAAATCCTGTGTGTGGCTCAATAGTTTCCTCTCTCTCTATGTGCACTGTTTGCATGTGGCTCTAGACCAGGGCCGGTGCAAGGGCTTTAGATGACTTAGGCAAACCTTACATCTTTGTGCCCTTTCCTCTACAGCCCACTCCACATACAATTAAAAATTATGCATATGTAACAGATTTTACATGCTCTCTGGGTCTGCCACCACCCTGGAACTCTTAACCTGTTATTTGCCTGCCAGAGATCCAGCTAACTGCCTCCGTGTTACAACAGGATAGTCGCGTCATTCCTTAAGAGGAATGATCCGTCTGCAGTGGAGAGTGAGAAAGCCTGAGACCATCCCCCAGATGTATTCATGCATAAGATTAATTGGCTAAATTACTATTTTAAGCTGGGGTAATTAATTGGCAATATGTTTGAGATTTGTATGTTAACTTTAGGATAGACACAGGTATTTTCATAACCATTGTAATAAAAGTGTTTTACACTAAACCAAACTTAAAACAATATCTATCATTTATAAAAACAATGTATATTTTATGCTGCTGTAATAAAAATTATTATACATCTCAAAAAAGGTATGCACATTCTGCTCTCTTTACATGAACTTGGACCTTATTTTATCTGATTTAAATGCCAGATAAACTGAGTAAGACTAATTATCCCTTACCAAGTGGAAGGTGGGGGCTGCAGGAGTGAGCCACTTAAAAATTTAAAGGAACTGGGGAAGGGGGCCCTGATCTGTAGATCCCCGCAATGTTTGTTTTTTTTATTTGAAAAGGTTTGTGGGAGTGCGCGATGCATGGCTTGGTAGGGCCTTTTTGTGAAATTTGGGGGAGGGGGGGAAATCAGGCCACAGGCCTGCACTACTTCATTTTTTCTCTATACACTGGTTAAGTAGCAAGTTATCTGGTCATTCAAAGCTATATTCAGACATAGTTATTTAGGTTTTAAAATTATCCAGTTATATGTAGCTGGATCACTTTGGGAGAGTACATTCAACGGGATGTTTATCTGACTAAATATTTGTGAGAAGTTCTCCAGCTAACTTTAACAGGATAATTTGTCCACTTGCTAGCTTACTGAATATTGTTGACCTCTTAAGGTTGAATGCTGCTTCTCTTTTTGTGTTTGTTTTTTATTTTGCTCTATATGTATTGTCTCCAAAAGTGGACTACAAATTTTGTACATTAAATTCAGTTAGAGTGTGCTGTTGGTATTGCATAAGCCTTCAATAAGGCCAGATAATGAAGCTTTAGTAGTGAATTTAAAGAAGAAGAGCTGACAAAGAATGCAATTAAAGGAGTGAATGGGCTTGTGATTAGAGGCTGAGACTTTTATATGCAGTAGGGAAGAAGAATTCAAAGTACATTAAGAATGACTATACGTAGAGACACAAATTAATGCATTTTTCTCTTGGTAATAATGTGTTATAAATGCAATTTGATCATGCCAGGTGAGAATACAATTCAGAGCACATTATGGACTCATCCAATAATGACTTAAATAAACATATATTAAAATGTCTTTCTGAGAATATTTGTATTTATTTTATGCCTTATGAAAGAACCTACCTGCTCCATAAATCACAGAGTAAACAACACGCTTCGCCTGTTCTCTGTGTACCTGCTTCACTTGTTCTAATGGAATTCCCTTCCTATACAAAAGGAATACACGGTAATTAATAAATTCAAGTCAAATGCAAATAAGTGCATTATAATTATAGAAACAAATAGTTACATAAATAATGTATCACCAGTGACTTTGCAAGGTTTTCTAAATTGTGAAAAGTTTTCAGTATTTTCTCATGGAGAAAAAAAATCCTAATAAACCTTTGAACTCATTCTTATCCATAAATGTTGGTGTAATATATATTATTTGTTCCACATTAGTCAAAGAGATATTAATGAAAACTGAAATGCACAGCAGATCAGCACTCTTAAAAATACAGATATTAGGTTAGTCCTCTGATGGAAGTTTGTTTTAACAAACTTACAGGGTAATTCATCAAATCGGGTTAGGGCCTCAATGCGTGATAAAAGGGTTCTAATGTGCAATAAATGCGCAATCTTTATTGTGTTCATGTTTGCATGCAAATTTTATGAGTATGCAAAAGCTAGCTTTTTATGCAAATGAGGGACTCCTGCCACCTGTAGTAAAAATTTATCACACACTAAAGTGGGATTTAATGTCATAAATAACACCTTTTTTTGGTATGGTAGAGAGGGGAAACAGTTTTTTTTGCAGGATGGCTGCCATTATCGTGGGTCACAGCTATAATGGTGGCTAATATTGCAATCGCGATATGAGGGTTTTTCTCACATACATAGCCTTGCTGGACCATAAAAACATCTTTTTTTCCCTACCCTGTCTTCCTAAATGTTCCTTGTTAGGGGGAAGTGTACTAGCAGCCAGTATCCCAGTGCTTTACTGGCCCATTTACGGGATGGAAATAGGTTTTGCATGCACATTACAAATAGAGTGCACAGCCTATGTTATACCTTGCATGCATGTACACGCCTCTGTTATTTTGCAACATAGGCACGTACCTGTGCCATTATCTTGTAACATAGGTGAGTACATGTGCACATGGAATAACATAGGTTGAAAGCACATACATATGCGCCTTATTTGTAATGGGGTAGTTTTTATAAATTTACGCGCGCGCGTACTTTTGTTCGTGCACCAGGCGCGAACAAAAGTAGGCTGGATTTTATAAGATACGTGCGTAGCCGCACGTATCTTATAAAATCCGGGGTCGGCGCGCGCAAGGGGGTGCACATCTGTGCAACCTGTGCGCGCCGAGCCCGGCGCCCGCTGCCTGTTCCCTCCAAGGCCGCTCCGAAATCGGAGCGGCCTCGGAGGGAGCTTTCCTTCCACCTCCCCTCCCCTTCCAATACCTAACCCACCCCCCCGGCCCTATCTAAACCCCCCCAACACCTTTGTTGGCAGATTTACGCCTGCCGAAAGCAGGTGTAAATCTGCGCGCGCCAGCAGGCTGCTGGTGCACCATCACCCAACCCGGGGGCTGGTCCAGAGGCCTCGACCACGCCCCCGGGCCGGCATCACGCATCCGCCCCGAAATTAGTCCCGCCCACCCGACACGCCCCCGACACGCCCCCTTTGCACAGCTCCGGGAATTACATGCGTCCCGGGGCTTGCGCAAGCCACCGAACCTATGCAAAATAGGCTCGGCGGGCACAGGGCGGGGTTTGGGGTAGGTTTTCGGGGGGTACGCGCGTATCCCTTTGAAAATCTGTGCACACGCATACTTTTGTTCGCACACCAGGCGCGAACAAGAGTACGCGGGATTTCAATAGATACAAGCGTAGCAGCGTGAATCCATTAAAATCCGGGGTCGGCGCGCGCAAGGCTGCCCAAAATCGGCAGCCTGCGAGCGCCGAGCCGGGCAGCCTGCCTCCGTTCCCTCCGAGGCCACTTCGAAATCGGAGCGACCTCGGAGGGAACTTTCCTTCGCCCTTCCCCTACCTACCCACCCCCCACCTCTATCACGAAAGTTCCGCCTGCTTCGAGCAGGCGGAATTTTGCGCGTGCCGGGCTGGCTGCTGCGCTCCATGTTCCGGTCCGGGGCCTGTTCCGGGAGCCACTGCCACGCCCCCGGAACGCCCCCTGGCCGGAACCACGCCACCGGACACGCCCCGAAACGCTGCGTCACTCCCGACACACCCTCGAAACTCCGCGTCACTCCCGGCACGACCCCTACATGCCCCCCCATGCAAGCCCCGGGACTTACACGCGTCCCGGAGTGCGCGCAGGGGGGGGGTTTGGAGTAGGTTCTCGGGGGGTACGCGCGTATCCCTTTGAAAATCTACTCCATTGATTTCTGTGCATATAATTTAAAATATTGAAACCTACACGTGGCAGTTAGACAGATGGCTTCTAGGTGGGATTCTCCACCATTCATCATGACACACCTAGGGCCAAGTGGTAATGATATCCACAATGATGTGCCTGAGGATCATAAAATTATCAAGGGGAGGCTCTTCCAGCTTTTTCTTATTCATTGTGGGGTGGATTTTAAAACTCTTACATGCGTGCTGAGCCTATTTTGCATAGGCCCGGCGATGCGCGCATGTCCCGAGGCTTTGTGAAAGGGGTAGGGTGGGACCAAGACCTCCGGCACAGCCGCCATGCTGGGGGATCGCGCGCTGGCAGCTGGCTGGCGCGAGTAACTTACAAAATAAAGATGGGGGGGATTTAGATAGGTCTGGGGGGCAGGTTAGATAGGGGAAGGGAAGGGAGGGGAAGCTGGGGGGGGCGAAAGGAAAGTTCCCTCCGAGGCCGCTCCGATTTTGGAGCGGCCTCGGAGGGAACAGGGAAAGCCATCGGGGCTCCCCTAGGGCTCGGCGCGTGCAAGGTGCACAAGTGTGCATCCCCTTGCGCGCGCCGACCCAGGATTTTATAACATGCGAGAGAATGAACATTTTATAACATGTGAGAGAATGAACATGTGTAAGAGTGTGTGTGTAAGAGAGGATAAAATTTGTGTAGCCCTGCTCCCCTATTCCACAACATTATCAGTGTGACTGGAAATCAAAAGATCCAATTTATTCAAAGCAGGAGATTTTTTAATTCTTATTAGTTTTAATTATTGGGTGTTGTTTGCTGTTTTTGCTATTTTGAAATTTTACCAGTGTTTTGGTAAATTTATACAATTTTTAAGTTATTGTATATTCTGTTCATCAGATGTTTTGAAATATTTATTATTTTTATTAGTATGGTTTTACTATCATGATTCGTGATTTATATTCCTTGATTTTATTGTTTGATATTTTATGTGGAATGGTAATGTTGTACTGTATACAGTGTCTGGCTTGTTGTAATTTCCAGTTCAGTTTTTGTCTGCACATTTCTATTTATGCTTTATAGTCTTTTTATTCTGTATTTGTCTCAACAGTTAACTGACACCTATGGACATATTTTGAGTAATCTATGAGGTATTCCATAAGATCTTATATCTATTTTCTAAAAGTGCCCCTCAAAACACACCTGTGGCAGCTGTTTCATTCTGTTTCCACAACCAGACAGAAAAAAATCACAAACTGCCCCAAATAATAATATGTCCATGGGATCCTGGGCCCCGCAGGCAGAAAGACAAACCTAGAACAGGTGGTGCAGAAGTCTGACATGTCACCGCCAGGGTATGAATTGCCAGTACAGTTTTTGTCTGTGCGTTTATCTTTATATTTTATGGTCACTTTATTCTGTATTTGGCAAGGGTCTGTCTATGTTCTGGTGTATGATGGAGGTGAGGTATTCTGCTGCTGTGTCGTTTCTGTGTAGGGATCAGCCTGGCCTGTTGTGTTTTTCTTAATATTATTGGTGTTTTAGTGTTGCATTTTCATGTGTAGGGTTCTTACTGTTTGAGTGCTGGCATTTAGTGTCATTTTGGTATGGGAAGTTTACTATATTGTAATTGTACTCAGTTTATTCATGTCTTTCTTGAGGGCCAACCCCAACACACTTTACAATAGGGCTATGGGATCCAAGTGCCTTTTATGCAGGGTTTCCTCATTATCACCACAGCACTGCATGTAAATATAATATCCATGTTGTTGTGATATTTCTAAATCGGAAAACTGTACTTTGCCTTTTTTTCATAAAAAATCTGTTATAAATGCATAATTTTTAGTTGTGTGCATGCTGAGAGCTGGGGAGGATGGGTGCAAGGCTGTAAGGTTCGCAGAGCACCTAATACCCTTGCACTAGCCCTGAGAGAGTGCCCAATGCACAGACTATTGCCATTCACTTACTTCCCACATTCCAGTATGCAAAAGTTGGTAAGCAGATGATAGGGTTCCCAGCTTCCTAGAAATATTATCACTGACATTCTTATCTGGGAACTCTGACCTATGCCTGTCCACTTCCACAGCATTTCAAATCATTGAAAGGGACAAACTCCAAGAGGACCCTTGCCTCCCCCCTTCCCATGGCATTTGACCTGCATTGTGCTTTGGGGGGGAGCACTATCTCATCCCTCATCTCAGGCAGAAGACTGTCTTGATCTGCCCGTCTTAAATCTTTATTTATTTATTTATTTATTTAGAGGTTTTTATATACCGATGAACGTTGGGAACATCTCATCGGTTTACATTAAACGAAAACTCAGCAACAAGCGCTTTACAGTGAAACAAGGAACATGTGTATATAAAGCAAGGGAAACAGAACAAAATATCAGTTATAAGTCAAAAAAGTTTTGAAATGAATCATAAAATACAGTAATAACTCTATTTACAAGATTATTACTATTTACAAGATAGTCGTGGAGGACGGTAGGGAGGGGGTGAACTGTAGGGGGGTAGACTTCATGAGATGGAGGAGTGCTGATCATAGAAAGCTTGTTTGAAAAGGTATGTTTTTAAGTCCTGTTTGAATTTTTTAGGGCATAGTAGTTTAAACAATAGTTTTGCTGGGTGTTTAGAACTGATAAGGCCTTTCTTTATTGCATATTGAGACCTGAGGAGTTTTTCTTATAATGTCTAATAGCCAAGTTGTCAAATACAGTTAATTTTCAGGCCAAGGTAGTTATTTGTTTTTATATACCATCTCTCTCTATATAAAATACAATCATAGCAGTTTACAATTTTAAAATATTCATAGAATTTAAAATACGGGTAAATAAACTGAAAACAAATACTGCTCTTTGATATTACTATCTCTTTCCTTTACATAAGATGATCTTAGCCTGTTTCAATAGCAGCTCTAAATAACCATGTTTTTAGCTCCCTTTTAAATCCCTTAAGATCTTTTTTGTAGCCTCAGATTTTCAGGTAAGATGTTCCATAATTTAGGGCCAACAATCGATTAAGCTCTTTCTCATACTTCAAATAAATGTGCACTTTGAATTGATGGAATAGTGAGAAAACCTTTAACAGACCTCAGATTCCTCTGTGGAGTGTGAAAACGCAATGCTGCCCCCAGCCACTCTTGAGTTGTTATTGTACATTAACTTGTGAATTATACTCAAGACCTTATACTGAGCTCTTTGCTTGATTGGTAACCAATGTAACATCTTTAATACCGGCATGATATGATCATATCTCCTGTACCCTGATATAATATGTGCTGCAACATTTTGTAATAACTGAATGGGTCTTAGTGTATTAGTTGGGAGACCCAGCAAAAGGGTATTACAGTAAACAAAGCCTGAAAAGAGCATTGTTTGTAAAATGGTCTGGAAATCATTTGAATTAAATAAAGGTTTTAATCTTTTGAGTAGGCACAGTTTATTGTATCCCACTTTAGTGATCCTAGCAATATGATTTTTTTCATAGACAAATCCCTATCTATTACTACTTCTAGATCTCTAGCATAGTCGGCAATTTCAATCTTAATTGTCCCAAATGTGATCTGTAATGGGATGTTAATATTTTTTCTGCCTAACCGGACAACTTCTGTTTTCTAGGTATTTAGAACTAATTTAAAGTGAGTGAGTAGTCTCTGAATGGCAGAGAAATAGATATTCAAAATTTTAACAGTATAATCAACTGATTTTTCTATTGGTACAATGAATTGTACATCATCCTCATATACATAAAAATTAAGACCTAAACCAGATAGAAATTTACACAGTGGTAATATATATATAGATTAAAAAGAATAGCTGATAAGGATGAACCTTGCAGGACACTGGTTGTAATCATTTTTTTGGTTTGATAATATATTGTCAATTTAGACTTTAAATTATTTATTTATTTATTTATTTATTTATTTATTTATTTATTTAGGCATTTTATATACCATCATTCCAGAATAAGATCACAATGGTTTACAAAATCAGCATTCATATTCTTTGATGACATTCACGTTCTGTGCCAACATTCATAATTTGGGTCTACATCACAGCAGTTTTATGTTCTTATTCATATTCGTGCATATTCTTGTTCAACATGGCAGCAGATTTATAGACTTCATATCCATACATTTTAAAAGTCGGCATTACAGCAAATGCAGATTCTAATTCTACTACCTACACGCTTTGGGGCAGATTTTATAAATCTGCGCACATGCGTACTTTTGTTCGCGCACCAGGCGCGAACAAGAGTACGTGGGATTTTAATAGATACGCGCGTAGCCGCGCATATCCATTAAAATCCAGGGTCGGCGCGCGCAAGGCTGCCCAAAATCGGCAGCCTGCGCGCGCCGAGCCGCGCAGCCTGCCTCCGTTCCCTCTGAGGCCGCTCCGAAATCGGAGCGGCCTCGGAGGGAACTTTCCTTCCACCCCCCCGCACCTTTCCTTCCCTTCCCCTACCTAACCCACCCCCCCGGCCCTATCTAAAGCCCCCCCTACCTTTGTCGGCAAAGTTACGCCTGCTGGAAGCAGGCGTAACTTTGCGCACGCCGGGCCGGCTGTCGCGCTCCATGTTCCGGTCCAGGGGCTGGTCCAGAGGACGTGGCCACACCCCCGGAACGCCCCCGGGCCAAAACCACGCCTGCGGCGCCGCCCCTGAAATGCTGCGTCATTCGCGTCATGCCCCCGAAACACCGCGTCACTCCCGGCACGCCCCTCCATGCAAGCCCCGGGACTTACACGCGTCCCGGGGCTTGTGTGCGCTGCCGAGCCTATGCAAAATAGGCTCGGCGTGCGCAGGGGGGGTTTGGGGTAGGTTTTCGGGGGGTACGCGCATACCCCTTTGAAAATCTACCCCTTTACATTATTCATTACCTATTGCTCAGTTCATTGCCATTATCTTTTGTACTGATGTTGATTTTATCAGTATATTGGTATTTTCTGTTAAATTGTAAGCTTTTCTAAAGAGCCATATTTTCAGTTCACATATAGAAATTCTTTCTATAACTGGCATAATGACTCTATATAAATGTACAATCTTTTAAGAATGAAGTGAACCATCCTAGTATAGTATAGATATTAATTCCTATTTCCATTGATCTGTTAAACAATATTACTTGGTCTACTGTATCAAAAGCTGCAGATAGATCTAATAATACCACCAGATAGGCTTGACCGGTATCAAATCCTTTCAATACTGTGTCAGACAACGAGAGTAAAAGTGATACCATATTGAAGTTCTTTCTGAATCCAAACTGATTTGGATATAAAATGTTTGCTTTGATGTACTCGGTAAGTTGTATATACACTGCCTTTCTATGATTTTGGCCAGAAAGGGCAGTGTAGATAAAGGTCTATAATTATTCAAAATTGTAGTATCGGCCTCATTAGATTTTAACAATGGTTTAATGGAGGCATATTTTAGTTCTGATGGTAATTCTCCTCTAACTAAGGATAAATTAACTATTTTTACAATGTTTCTCGAAATGGTCTCAACAATGGATTTTAGATATTTTATAGGAATCTTATCTATGGGATGCGGTGCTGGATTGCATTTTTTAATCAAACGTTGTACTTCAATATTTGCTGTTAATTCAAATTGAGGTTCCCTTTGGATATTGATGGAATCAGTTAAGGCAAGAGAGCTAGTTAAATTGGTGACTTTTTCAATACAAAAGTCAGCGTGATCATTACATTTCGAAGATGGGAGTGTTGTGGTTATTCCTCTCATAAAGGCCTGATTATTAACTAAATTGTTTATTATATTGAACAAGACTTTTGGTTTGAATTTTATGTCATGAATTTGTTTTGACCAAAAATTTTTTTTAGTTTTGTTAATAAGATTTCTGTATTTTCCAAGGCATATTCTATACAAAGTTAAATTTTGTATTGTAGGATTTTTTCACCATTTCCTCTCTTTACTTCTTAATACTTTTTTGAGGTCTCAGATTTTTTGATTGTACCAAAGCACAATTAATTTAGATGTTTTAACAGTTTTAGTTATATGTGGATAATCCTTATGTGAGATTTCCTCATTTAATAAAGGTATACATATTCTAGGGGTATGCTCTACTTCTTGGCTATTTAGACAAAATTTGAAATTTGTGTTGGAGATTTTTTGACTCAGTTCTGCTGGTGATGTGTGATCCAGAGATACATGATAGAAAATGAAAAATATGTCTGTTTATTCTGTAGATGCAGAATTTCTATATTTTTAAGGCTTGCATTGGAGTAATGGGGGGGCCAGGGAGAGTGCTGAGCTCAGGGGGAAAGATAGTGTGCCACTTGCAGCTAATCCATGTCAATCTGAAAGGGAGGGGTGTTCACCCTTCTCCCCTAACCTCTCCCCCCCCACACACACAAACAAGTATGACTTCCTTATCCTTTGCCCCAGAAGAGCAGGGATCAATTGGGGGGGGGGGGGGATGTGCATGATTAATGATTTTCATACAGGGTGCAATTTGCCCTAGAGCTGGCCTTATCCAGGCCTCTCTGGTAGGGGAGGGGTATGCCTAGAGCACATGCTGCAGGCAGTGTGTGATTCCAGGACTTTGGGCTCAGCTAAGGACAGAGTGAAGGTATATAAGTCTGTGAGCTGTGACATATTAGAGGCAAAGAGAGTGCTGATATTAGGGAGGAAGGAAAGGAAAGAATGATGGGGTTTTTCCTATAGTGGAGAAAATGGTGGTGAAAGCTGCGGAAAGAGGTAGTGTGGATTAGAAGAGAGGAGTGTAGGGAAATATCTCATGTTTTACCACTGAATCATAATAGCCAAAGAAGTGTACAGGCCCCAAACACTGTCACAGCAAGAAAGAGAATTTTCCCAGTTGAACTTTAAAACAGCACTATCTCAATAGAATATGATGATTTTGCTCTGATACACTGAAGGATACCTTATCAATATGTGCCTGTTTGCATGTTCCTGAGTCAATAGGAGCAAAGCAGATAGAGAGACAACAACTTAAGCCTATAAGCAGGAGTCATGGATGAGCCACGATGAGTCCATAGGTCAGAACGACCCCCACTCTAGAGAGGGGGGTTCAGTCTGAGACAGAGAAAAACACTCTGGCACGCAGCTTGACATACAGACGTGGCAGTTCTCCGCCCTCAAAGAAATTAGAAAGGGGGAAAAAGACCTGCAATGTGGCAGGACCCCCCCTCAAAGAAATGGGAAGGGGGGAAAGACCTGCAGTACAGCAAAGACCTTCCACCCACCACGTGATTAAGCATGAGCTTATGCATATTTAGCAGATGGAAATTATAGGACAGGGGGGCAAAGAAGAAAAGAAACCAAGGAAACACAAAACGAAAAAGTGAAGGACCCCCCTGGGGAAGCAAACCTTGAAGGGGAATCCTGAGAAAAAACCCTGAAACCAGAGAAGGGACCCCTGACACAAAAGAAATGGGAGCCAGAAGCAGACCAGCACTCCCTGCTATCGAGGGGAAGAAGACCAGGTGTGGCCAAGAGACCGGGGAAGGAGACCAGAAAGAAGAGACCCCCTGCTCAGGTGCAGAGAGTGACAAGGAGTCTGAAATGATGAGGGGCAAGAGCCAGCCCCAGACAGCCCGGTAAGTACCAGAGCCAGAAGCCCATCTCCTTCCCAGACCACCACCAGCTCTGCCTGTACCAAACCCAGGAAGCAAGTCTTTCCCCTGCACATGTTCTCCAGACCTCCAGTCAGTTTCTGCTTCAAAGGTAAATACAGGGATATCGCCTGAAGCGGTACCGGGGTAAGTTAGCCTTGGACTCTGTTTGGGAGGCACTTATTTCCATTCAAATTTCTATTTCCTTGCTAATATCGGTAATGATTGAAACAAAGCATTCAGTTCAAGTTATGGACTCTCTCATTTCTTCTCATAATTCCAAAATAACTATGTTGGATCAACAGGTTGAGAAACTCCAATCAGTTCATAATGGTCTTGAACAATTTGATATAATCAACACTAAAAGATTGGAAAATATGGAAAATTTTCTCACAGTTTTAAACCTGAGAGTTTTACATTTTCCCTGTGTTAAATTCAAGAAATATTTACAAGAAGTTTTGCAATTTTCAGTGAATACTCTTCCACCTATATCCTGGATTTATTTTACTTCTCAGCAGAGGAAATTTAACTGATCTAATATACCACAGGACGATTTACATCCAATAAATCCTATTGATGATCTCTCTGCCTTTTTGGAATCTTCAGGGAATGATCATGTGGAATATCATGGAATTTTATTTGTTGCATTTATTTTTCCTTCTGACCATGATTCAGTATTAAAGCTTGTACTTCGTAATTGTGCTAAGTTATATTACAGACAGAAAATGTACGGATATATCCTGATATTACCAGGGCCACTCAATAGCGCAGAAATAGATTTCTAGAGATGAGCCAAGAAGCTCATCACTGGAGTTCAAATTGTAATCTGTTACCCTTGTAAATGTGTACTTAGACTTCAAAACAATAGATATGTTTTTTTTAACCTTCTCAACTCAGGTTTTTCTTTGATTCACATTTGTTATCAGATAATACTTGCCGACCTGTAAATTTAGGCAGTTAGTATAATACTTTCTGGTGTCGCCTCATATATTGCCTTTAACATTTTGCTTTTAAAGATTGCACTGTAAATCTTTGGTTCCCCCCCCCCCCCCATATTTCTTCGTACTTGAGTTATTTGGGGTAATATTTGCTTATTTTATTTTGAATGTTGATTTCCTTATTTGTATTTGCTACCTCGTGACTCTGTATTGCATTGACATCCTGTATTGCTAATTTGTTAAGCTCAATAAAACTAAAGTTAAAAAAAAGTATTAATAGATTAAGCAGTCTAAGGTTTATGGCATGTCTGTTACCACCCATGATATAGACCTTTCTTCAGGGAAAACTGGTGCTTAGTGGCCAGGATGTTAGAGACATAAATTGTTGTTATTTTCTAAATGCTGAACCCTGCCGAAGCTGATAAATAAAAGTCTGTTTCTGAAGAGAATACACTTTCTCTTTTCCTGACTTAGGATCGCAAGTAAGGTGGAGGACAGCTGGCAGTGTCCTGTAGCAGACAGATCTCTAGAGGCACCTTTAAACTTTCTTAAGTCGGTAGAACAGAGAAAGTTGATGGAGTGAGGGTGAAAGGGAGCAGACTCAGCAGTAATTTAAAGAAATATTTCTTTATAGAGAAGGTGGTAAATGGATGTAACAGCCTCCCTGTGGAAATGGTAAAGACAAGGACAGTATGTGAATGCAAGAAAGCATGGGCCCATCCCAAAGGATCTTTGAAAGACTGGTAGAGATTGTAAAGCTGAGCAGTTGATGTGGATGGCAAACTAGATAGACAATCACATTTCTGTGTTTCTTTGATACACATTACACCATCCTTTCCCCTCCCCTCTCCAATTAACAGCAATTTCAGGGTGACCATGAAACAAAAGTTCCTAGTTTTGAAGATCGCACACACATAGCTCTACCGAAGGGCCAAGCAATCCCTCCTGTACAAGTACATGCCTGGGTCAGTTCTATAATGAGGTGGGTGCTTAAGGCAGCAAAATATTCAGAGCAGCAGCCTAAAAAAACCCTGCGGCAGCGGCTGCCTCACTACCTAGTTGGTAGAATGTGAAATGACACATTTAGCAGTGCTTTGGATGTGTGTAGAAAAAAAGAAAGCAATCAAAGATGAACCCAAGGTTACAGGCTGAGGGGATCAGGAGGATGACAGTGTTATCCACAGAAATAGAAAAAGGGGAAAGGAGGAGGGAGGAGGTAGGTTTGGGGGGAAAGATAAAAAAATTCTATCTTGGCCATGTTGAGGTCAATATTCAGTATTACTTAGCCAGAGAAGAGGCAACTTATTCAGCTAAGTGGCGGCTGCTGAACATCTGGCTATATTCAAGGATAGCCACTTAGCCAGATAAGTAGATAGCTGGATATCTAATGGGCAGGCAATGGGTGGATCAGGGAGGAGCTACTTATTCATCCATCATAGCCGGATAAGTGCCAATATTCAAACTTATCTGGCTACAGTAGACAGATAAGTTAGACCTGCTCAATAGCAAATCTAAACTTAGCTGGGTATGAGTTATCTGGCTAAGGGTTGATTTCTACAGGAATATTCAGCAGCATAGATGTGCTGCTATATATATCCCTTGTAAGTTAGCTGGATAATTCTTATCCAGCTAATTAAACATAGTTGTTCTGCTCTGCATATTGAGACTTTTAAGTTTTAGGGTGGCAGTGGATCATCCAGGCAACAATGTCAAACAGCAGACTGAGATATGGGACTGGATTGCTAGTGAAATTTCTAGTATAGAGAGATAGACCTAGGACTCATCTACATAAAGATGGTACTGAAAATCATGGGAGGAGATGAGAGCACCTAGGGAACAAGTATAGAGAGAAAAGAGAAGTAGTCCTGAGGCACACCAAATGATAGTGGGATAGTGGTGGAGGAGGATTCATCATAGAAAAAATTAAGTGTGATGGGAGAGGAGAGAAGAGAACCAAGACAAAATCCAAGTGAGGACAGTATATCAAGGAGTATGTGGTGATTAACAGCATTGAAAGCAGCAAATAGGTCAAGTAGAATTAGGATCCAGTAACTTGGATTTGGTCAAGGTTTTTGAAAATTGCTACAAAATATGCTATTGAGTTGTCAATAGGTTTTACCCGTGTTAAGTGCACTTAACTAGGGTAAATGGGCTTTTGAAAATTGCTACAATAGTATGTTACATTTACATTTTCCTTTGAAAATTACTCTGTAAGTCTTTAAACCATCCCCTTTAATGATTAAGTAAATTTTCATGCTGCCATTAGTGTACATTAGCATAATAATTTAAAGTTCAATATGCTTTTTTAGCATTTGGACACCAGAGGTGTACAAGGAAAAATTTGTATTTCATTTTTCATTTTTCTGTTGCATGTTTTCTAGAGATGTGTAGCAATACTGCACTTTGGTTCGGGCTTCGTTTTCGGCCTGCCGCAGGAAATTTCGTTTTTCCCATGGTTCAGGCTTTTTTTTTTTTTTTTCAGAGGACGCCGATTTTCAGCTTAACATGTGCTAACCCGAAAAAGAATTTTTCCGAAATTTCAGAAAAATTGCATTAGTTTTTTGGTTCTCCTGAACCAGGACAAATTAGACAATTTCGCTGAAATTGTCTAATTTGTGAAAAACGAATGCACATCCCTAATGTTTTCATTTTGTTTTATTCCTTTATACACACAAATGCATTTTTACATGCATAAAATCATTTTTACACACTTAAAACTTATTTTATGAGCGTAAAAAATTAATGTGTGCAGAATTGAAACAAAATAAAATAAATGCACATCCCTAGACCTCCTATTTAAAAACTCTCTGATTTATGTTATAAAACTGGTTGGCATTAGTTCACAATTAAAATTAACTCCATTATTACATTAAAATTCACAGAAACTCCAGTGTTTCATATGTTATTGTGCAATACAATCTTACCACTGAGAAGCCAATGTTCTAAATACATCGCTTGTTTCAGGTTCTTGAAACAATTTCAGAAGTTCTGGATCGCAAGAGAAATGTGCAAGTATTCGTAGTTCAACTTGTGAAAAATCTAGCAAAGAAAATGCCCATCTGTTACCATTAATCTTATTGGTCCAGTATTTGCTGTTTCAGCACACTCTATATTAATATTTTCAGTTAATACCACAAACATGGCATTAAATATTTTCAATATGTCTCATAAAATACTATTAAACATTTCACAAGTGCTTCATATGTTTAATACCACAAAATGGAGCACTAAATATGGACATTGTCTTAGATTTAACAATATTTTCTTGTTTATCCTCTTATAAGGCCACTCTTTTTTTTCTTCAGCATATTCTGCTCTAATCAGATAAAGATTAGGCATGATTTCCCATATGTTCTCATTTTTTTTCTTCCACATTCTTTCCTGAATATCGGTCATATACTGCTGCTCCCTCCAATGAACAGGAGAACAGGATGCAGTCCAAATACTTAAAATACTCCTCTCTAGGGTTCCCTTAAGTGTAGCCTTACTTTTCTGCTCCATTTCCTCCTTACTTCATTAGCAATCACAGCCCTATTTAGCTTGAAGAGCAGATTGAAGAGAGCAGACTGATTATAAATCAAACCTTGATTTCCTCTCTACTAGATAGTACATTGATCCTTCAGCCATTATAGCAATGTTGCTTACCTGTAATTAGTAAGATAAAATCAGCCCCACATGTGAGTGACTTCATCGGATGGAGAGCTAGGAAAGCCTAGAAGGCACTGCACAGCTACATGTCACAAGATCTCTTATAGTTTATGGAAAAAAAAATGTTTGAACTCCAAGGGAAGTTAGGAAGGAATGTGTAACCAATTTAGTCTGCTGACTATGGAGAACACCAATTACAGATAAGTGACTTTGTTTTCTCCATGGACAAGCAGGGCTAAATCAATCCCACATGTGGAGACTTTCAAATTAAGAGTTGTCTTGAAGTTCCTTATTCACTTGTTCTTTAGAGTAACCTGTGTGCAGGTCCGGTGATAGCTTTTTTGCTGCCCTGTGCGAGCAAGTAGTGTGCTGGCCCCCCTCCCCCCACCTTGTGATTCATTCATCTCCCTCCAATAATCTAAACTTTAAAATCTGCCATTCCTCCTTACCTGGGTCCATCCCCTCTCCTCTGGAACTCATGGCCAATGCAAGAGTATTAGATGCCTTAGCACCCCTCTCCCCTACTCCGGCCCTCTACAAATGCACAATTACAAATTATGCATCTTTAATAGCAGATTCTGTAATAAATAACATTCAGAGTACAGTCTTCTGAGGTGAAAATATCCTTATAAAAACCTGTATATTATATTTACATGCACTGCTGAGGTGCCAACCAGAAAACCCTGCAAAAATACCCATATGTTGTTAGGCCTATTGTAATGCATGTTGAATGTGGGCTTGACCCTCAGAAAGCCATGAGTAAACAATTACAATATAGCAAACCTCCCATGCCAAAACAGCACTAACTGTCATCATTCACACAATAACAATCTTGCCTATGAAAAAGTAACACTGCAAATATAACACTAGCTCCTAAAATACCAATATACATCCTATTAGAAAAATGGAACAAGCCAGGCTGCTATACAACCCTACACAGAAACTACACACTAGCAGAATACTTCACCTCTGTCACACATGCAAATCACTGATAGACCATCACCATATACAGAATAAAGAGACCATAAAGTAGAAATAGAAATATGCAGACAAAAACTGAACTGAACATTGCAAAATGCCAGACTCTGTTTACAGTGTAACAATGCAAAACAGAAACCACCATTCCTCATAAAATATCAATAATAAAATCAAGAAATATAAAATATCAACCATAATAGTAAATCCATATTAATAACAAACAGAAGTATTTCAAGACAGCTGAAGAATAAACATCCAATATTTAAAAACTCATTAAATTTTTTTTTATTTCCCAAACACCAGTAAAATATTTCAAAACAGCAGACACATCAAACACCCAATAATTAAAACTAATAAGATTAAACACACTTTCTTTCTCTCATAAATACTCATACTTCCTCTCTTAGATGCACATGCTTGCACACACACACACACACAAACAGATACATGCTGTCTCACAAACACATTTATGCTCTCATACATGGGCTTCACCTTTTCTTCCAATTGCTCCCCTGGGAGCTCTGGGTCCGTCTCTTCACTTTGGCCTGTATCAGGTCAGGATCACAAGGTGGCCTCCACTCCACTTGAGCTGCTGGTGGGATGCAGTCCGCTGGAAGCCCAAAGCCTCTTCTCAACTTAGGCCTTTGGCAGACAGATGGGGTCCACTGGACGGACCGTGGCCTCACTATCTTGACTCTTTCCTTTACTTCTCATCCCCTTACCTCACCACCTCAGCTCTTCCTCCCCTTTCCCTCACTATCTTTCCTCTTTACCCCACTTTTCACCCCTTCTTTCCCTCCAAAGGCTCTTCTCTCCATCCCCTTCTCACATTACCTCAGTTCTTCCCCCATTTCTGTCCCTTTAGCGATTCTTCTCCTTCTCACCCCTTACTATCTCAGATGATTCCCCTTTCTCACCTTATTTCCTCATCTTTTTCCCCCTTTTCCTCCTCTCCCTCCCTCCATCTCTTGCTCTTTTCTCCTCTTCCTATCCTTTTATCACATTCTTCCTCCCCCCCCCCCCATGCTCTTCCCCCACCTTTTCACCTAGTCACTCCCAGGCTCTTTCTCCTCCCACTCCAAGTGTTGGGATTCTCTAGCACAGTTTATTAGTGTCGCAGTAGGAGCTGTGAAATCTCGCTGCTCCTCTCACGAGACTGACCCTGCAGCAGCAGGAGATGATGTCTCTCAAATGCTGCCGCTGCTCCTGCTGCTGGCTTGCACAGAGGATTTGCTTTTTTTCCCCCTACATCAGATCAGGCAGGGGTTTGGCAGACCTCCTATGCATCCCATGGCCTTTTCTGTGCTTCTGCCCTTGGGGAGGAGTCCTCCATGTGGCATTGTAGCCTCCACTCCATTTTGGCCAATGGTGGACCCAGATTGCTGCCTCCTTGGAGCGGCTGCCCTGTGCAAGTGCATGGCTTGTACAGTGCATGGCGCCGGCCCTGGCTGTGTGTGAAGGGAAAGAGTTGAACAAAACAGTTTTAGTTAATTTTTAAAAAGATGTCTTAGTATTGACTGGTTAGATTTCCTATCATGGCGCAGATCAGAATCTAAACAGTAATAAGTAAATGTATGCACTGAACCTAGGGTGGCCAGATGTCTGGCTTTTTGCCAGACAGTCCAACATTCTTTACCCCATCCAATATCCAGCCCTCCCACCCAGCAAAAAAAAAAAAATTTCACCATCTCAACTCTAGACATAGCATGTGTGTGTTTTTCCAAGGCCTGTCCCCTCTTACTTCTCTATGATGATGTATCCATTCTCACCAACCAATCATGTATAGAAAGGGCCAAGAGTCAGCAAGGCTGTCTGGGACACAGCCAATGGAAAAACACTGTGGATGGTAAACCTGTAAGCAAGCATAGTCTCAGGAAGGGAAGCAGTGGTTCCAGGGGAAACTCCTATGCCTGAATGCAAAGACAAGCAGTAGTGAGAGTTCATGTGTGTGCAACCAGAGAGCAGGAGCGAGCCCTCTATGGGCAAAGCCCACAGAGAAAGCTGGGTTATTGGAGGTATGGAGGGAAGGTGATTTTTCCAGGTTGGGGAAGAGCTGGCAGCCAGTGCAAGAACTTTATGTGATGCTGCTGCAATGCCTGCTTGGGGGAAGGCATGGTTGTGTGGAAGCACTTGCTGTTTGAGTGCTTGAGCAACAGCACAACAACAGTGTGTGTTGGTCAGAGAGAGAAAATATATGTGTGTGTATGTTTGAAAGAGAGAGAGTGAGTATATATCAGAGAAAGAGAGAGTGAGTAAATATATATCAGATAGTGAATGTATGAAATTGAGTGTATGTGTCTGAGAACATACGTTTGCATGTCTGAAAGAGGGAGTGTTTGTGTGTATGAGAGAGACCCCCAGCCAATTTACACCAATCTTAGAGCAACCAGAACTCAAAAGTTCCCAGCTATGCTGGTGCCACTGCATAGCAACCTTAATTCTAGCTACTTTTAACCCAGTCTCAAGACTTTTCACAAGGTAATTTTCAAAAGGTTTTATGCACAGAAATGGGCTGGTCGTTGATAAGAGGTTTTATTTTGTGCATAATTAATGCAGGAGGATACATAGTCATGTACATCCTTGGCTAAACTGGGCCACCAGTAGTTGCAGGAGATGAGGTGTACAGTTTGCAGATGCTCTGGAGACCAGCCAGTTTAAAATCATGAGTTCATTTCAAGACTTTTCATCTCTGAGGTTTGAGTACAAATATCTTTCCTGGAGGGGTACCACCTGATACCACAGGGGTGATCGTGATAATCTTGGCCGGGTCAAGGAAATACTGAGGATCTCTGGAGTTATCAGCAGGGTCAAAAGATCTAGAAAGGGTATCAACTTTAACACTTTTTTCCAGCTGGCCAATAGGTTAGGCAGAAATTAAAACCGGCAAGGAATAAGGAGTATCTGATTTGTCATTGATAAATTCTTCTGGCAGTTTGGAGGTATACCAGATTCTTATGGTCAGTAAGAACATGCCATACTGGGTCAGACCAAGGGTCCATCAAGCCCAGCATCCTGTTTCCAACAGTGGCCAATCCAGGCCATAAGAACCTGGCAAGTGCCCAAAAACTAAGTCTATCCCATGTTACTGTTGCTAGTAATTGGAGTGGCTATTTTCTAAGTCAACTTAATTAATATCAGGTAATGGACTTCTCCTCCAAGAACTTATCCAATCCTTTTTTAAACACAGCTATATTAACTGCACTAACCACATCTTCTGGCAACAAATTCCAGAGTTTAATTGTGCATTGAGTGAAAAAGAACTTTGTCCGATTAGTTTTAAATGTGCCAAGTGATGACAGTGAAGGAATGCAAGGCACCCTCCTATAGTTACTGCCAACCTTCCAAAGCTAGTTTAATGGCAAGCAGCCCACAATCACCAATGCTGTGGTTTCTTTCTGCTTAGGAGAACTTTTTAGAATATAAGAATATAAGAACATGCCATACTGGGTCAGACCAAGGGTCCATCAAGCCCAGCATTCTGTTTCCAACAGTGGCCAATCCAGGCCATAAGAAACATAGCAAGTAAGTACCCAAAAACTAAGTCTATTTCATGTTACCGCTGCTAGTAATAGCAGTGGCTATTTTGTAAGTCAACTTAATTAATAGCAGGTAATGGACTTGAATAGTCTCAGCCTATTTTGTGCTAAAGATGTCTGCAAACAATGCTTAAGGCACAGGTTAACAGTTTGCCATTATGGGCGGATTGCGAGATAATGACACTTATGTCCACAGAGGAGGCATCGACTTCCAAATAAAAAGGTCATGTGGTATCAGGTCTTTGCAGTATAGGTGAAGAAAGGAAGGCAGATTTCAGGAGGGCAAAGGCTCAGGTTGCTTTGGGTGGCCAGTCCTTGGTATTAGCCCCTCTTTTATTAAGGACAATGATAAAAACAATAAGAGTAATGGTGAATGAACTGCCTGTAATAATTAGTGAATCTTAGAAACATAGAAACATAGAAATGACGGCAGAAGAAGACCGAATGGCCCATCCAGTCTGCCCAGCAAGCTACGCACTTTATCCTTTTTTTTAAATCTTTTTCTATCACGCACCTGTTACTATTGGCTTCCAGTACCCTCCAGCCCTAATTCCCCTCCACCCCACCACCAATGTAGAGAGCAGTGCCGGATCTGCATCCAAGTGAACATCCAGCTCCATTAGGGGTAACAACCACTGCAACAAACAGGCCACACCCCTGCCCCATACTCTTACCCGCCCCTGTTTTTTTTTTTTTGGAGATGGCAGCCCTCCATCCTTCCGCTCCGTGAAGGTAGAACACCAACCACTGGCATCCCGCTCCGTGAATGCCTCTGTGGCTACTGCCGCTCCGTGCAGTGTTTTGCTGCCTTTTTATTCACGTCCTCTAGACTTGATGGACCCAGAGTGTTTATCCCACGCCCCTTTGAAGTCCTTCACAGTTTTAGACTTCACCACTTCCTCCGGAAGGGCATTCCAGGCATCCACCACCCTCTCCGTGAAGAAATACTTCCTGACATTGGTTCTTAGTCTTCCTCCCTGGAGCCTCAGCTCGTGACCTCTGGTTCTGCTGATTTTTTTCTGATGGAAAAGGTTTGTCGTAGTCTTTGGATCATTAAAGTTTTTCAAGTATCTGAAAGCCTGAATCATATCACCCCTGCTCCTCCTTTCCTCCAGGGAGTAAATATTTAGATTCTTCAATCTCTCCTCGTATGTCATCCGATGAAGACCCTCCACCTTCCTGGTCGCCCTTCTCTGTACCGCTTCCATCTTGTCTTTGTCTCTTTGTAGATACGGTCTCCAGAACTGAACACAGTACTCCAGGTGAGGCCTCACCAAGGACCTGTACAAGGGGATAATCACTTCCCTTTTCTTACTCAATATTCCTCTCTCTATGCAGCCCAGCATTCTTCTGGCTTTTGCTATTGCCTTGTCGTATTGTTTTGCAGACTTCATATCATTAGACACTATCACCCCAAGGTCTCCCTCCTGCTCCGTGCACATCAGCCTTTCCCCCCCCCCCCCCCCCCCATCGAATACAGTTCATTCGGATTTCCACTCCCCATATGCATGACTTTGCACTTCTTGGCATTGAATCTCAGCTGCCATATCTTCGACCACTCTTCCAGTTTCCTTAAATCCCGTCTCATTCTCTCCACTCCTTCTGGCGTGTCCACTCTGTTGCAGATCTTAATGTCATCCGCAAAAAGACAAACCTTACCTTCTATCCCGTCTGCAATGTCGCTCACAAAGATATTGAACAGGACCGGTCCCAACACCGATCCTTGCGGTACACCACTTAAAACCACTCTCTCTTCAGAGAAAGTTCCATTTACCATCACACATTGTCTTCTGTCCGTCAACCAGTTTGCAATCCAGGTCACCACCTCGGCACTCACTCCTAAGCTTCTTTTATTCACCAGTCTCCTGTGCGGAACCGTATCAAAAGCTTTGCTGAAATCCAAGTAGATGACATCGAGCGCTCTTCCTTGATCCAATTCCTTGGTTACCCAGTCAAAAAAGTCAATCAGATTTGTCTGACAGGATCTTCCCCTGGTGAATCCATGCTACCTCTGGTCCATCAATTCTTCCGACTGTAGATAGTTCACTATTCTCTCAATAGTGACTCCATTACTTTTCCCACCACCGAAGTGAGGCTAACCGGTCTGTAGTTACCAGCCTCCTCTCTGTTCCCACTCTTGTGAAGCGGGACCACCACCGCTCTTCTCCAATCACTTGGTCGGCACCACTCTCATTTCTAGGGATCTATTGAACAGGTCACACAGCGGACCCGCAAGCACATCTCTGAGCTCCCTCAGTATCCTTGGATGAATCCCATCAGGTCCCATGGCTTTGTCCACTTTCAGATTTTTTAGCTCTTCCCATACATTTTGTACTGTAAAAGGATTTTCATCTATACCACTTCCCTCCAGTTTCTTGTTGTGTAGAGATGGTCCTTCTCCAGGGTCTTCTTTAGTGAACACAGAGCTGAAGTATTCGTTTAATATTTCTGCCATTTCTTCGTCTCTCTCCACACATTGATCATTTCCACCTTTCAATTTCACTATACCACTTTGGACTTTTCTCTTTTTGCTGATGTATCTGAAAAATGTTTTGTCACCATTTTTTATCTCCTTGGCAATCCTCTCTTCCGCTTGAATTTTTGCCGACTTGATTAATTTCTTCATCTCCCTCTGTTGAATCAAATATTCTTTTTTGTGTTCCTCCCTTTGGGATCTTTTATATTTCTTGAATGCTGTTCTTTTAGCTTTAATTTTGTCAGCCACCTCCTTTGAGAACCAGATAGGTTTCAATTTTCTTTTGCTTTTCTTTACATTTCTAAGATATAGAGTAGTTGCCTTGGTGATTGCTCCTTTTAGATTGGTCCACTGCTGATCCACATCTCTCTTGTTCTCCCATCCTTTTAGTTCTTCCTCAATGTACTTCCCCATTTCCTCAAAGTCCATGTTTTTGAACTGTAAAACTCGGGTCTTTGTGCTTCTTTTCCATATTCTTTTAGTGATATTAAACCATACCGTTTGATCACTGGTGCTGAGGTGGGTGCCCACCTGGACACAGAGACATTATCTCCATTAGTGAGCACTAAGTCGAGTATAGTTCCTTCTCTCGTGGGTTCCATTACCATTTGTTTGAACAAAGTTACTTGCATGGCATCCACTATCGCTCTACTATTTTTAGATTCTGCAGATGGGATTTTCCAGTCTACATCTGGCATATTAAAGTCACCAATGATCACCACTTCTCCCTTCTTACCTATCTTATGGATGTCTTCAACCAGATCTCTGTCCAGCTCTTCCTTTTGGTTTGGAGGCCTGTAAACCACTCCAATATAAATGGACGCTCCGTCATCTTTTTTTAGGTCGACCCATAGTGCTTCTTCCCTGCCCCAACTTCCTTGCAGCTCAGATGCTTGGATATTGTTTCTGACATAAAGAGCCACACCTCCCCCTTTTCTATCCACTCTGTCCTTCCTTAACAAGTTATAGCCTGGTATTGCTGTATCCCAATCATGAGATTCTGTGAACCATGTCTCTGTGATAGCAACAATGTCCAATTGTGCCTCCGTCATTAGGGCCTGCAGATCTGGGATTTTATTTCCCAAACTATGAGCATTTGTGGTCATAGCTTTCCAGGTTCTCTCTTTAAGGTTATTGCTTTTCCTGGACTCCTTATGAGACTTTAGTTGAGATTTGTTATTCACTTCACTCTTTCCTTTTGCAGTTTTGCCACTGATGACAGAGTTATCCATCTCAATTAGCTTTTTCTTTTGGTTATGGATCTTGAAATTCTGCATGCATTGGGTTTTTTCTCTCTTTTCTGGTAACACTTCAATGTTTTTCTCAAGAACTTCTTCAGTTTTTAATATAGAGAAAACTTTTTGTTCATTTTGCATTTGGTACAGTGTGTGTCTCCTCATCACAGGTCTATTTGTACCAGAGCCCACTGTAATCCTGGTTTTTAATGAGTTCCTTAATGACCTGTTTGAGTGGGGGGGTATACTTGTTGGCTGCCCATCTGTCAAGATTGGGTGACTGTGGGTCACATGTGTTATCCTACCTGAGCCTATTGTATCTCTATTTCTTGACTCCTGGTTTTTCTGTGGTATTGGGGAATTCTTTTCTGAGTAATGCAATGTGGGTGTAATTCTTGTAATTGAAGCTAATTGATCTTTAACCTCAGTCAGCTCCTTTTTCAAGGAAGAGAGTTGTGCACAAATTGGGCAAGCTCTAAGTTTCCAGGTGCTTTCCCTGAAAATAAAGGCTCCACAGCAGTCACATTGGATAGTCCTCATTTTGGTAAATTTTTTGATTGGTAGATTTTTTGATTGGTTTTTTGATTGATTTTTTGATTGGTAAATTTTTTGATTGGTCTCAAGGCGATCCCGTGCTTAGAAAGCGTGGGATCGCCTTGAGACCCATTGGCTAGTGCCAATCCATAACTGCTATAGTTTGGAGAGGTCCATTCAAAGGCCCTATGCAGAGATGATATAACCCAGGAATGGAAGTTCTGACTGTTCAAAAACAAACTTTTCCAACTTGACTGGATCACAACCTTAACATGAGAATTTATTTTATTTATTTATTTAAATACTTTTTAATATACCGATACTCAAGACTAGTGTCTTATCATACCGGTTTACATTGAAACGAGGAGTAACCAATAGGCAATGAAGATAGAGTTACAATGAACAGGGAGTTTACAGAGTGGGAGGGTAGAGAGCAAAAGCATATGATTAACAAGAAAGATATAGATAACTAGGTTTTAACATAATGAAGGTTTCACATAGAATGATGTGACAAAGGTCAGATGAGAAGATCAGAATGTCTTTGAGATATACTATGACACAAGTGTACAACAAGTCTCTGAATATGTCATTGACAAAATTCTGGAAGACTGCCGGTACATTGCACATACCGAAAGGCATCAGACAGTAAATACTCATAGTGGATATCTCTCAAATATTTAAGGAGGTTTTCCATTCATCGCCTTCTCATACATGTATGAGATGGTATGCCTTTTGAAGATTCAACTTGGTGATCTTTGAAGCTCCTTGAAGCTGGTCAATGAATTCAGATATAAATGGCAACGGGTATTTGTGTTTTACGGTGATGGCATTCAAACCACAGTAATTGATATCTGAGTGCAAGGAACCATATTTCTTGCCAACAAGGAAGAATCCTGCTCCAGCAGAAGTGGATGGCCTGATGAAACCTCTGTCGAGATTCTCTCAGATGTACTCAGACATTGCTTCAGACTTGGGGATAGATAGTAGGTACACTCTATCCCAAAGTAATGTTTTTCTAGGCATTAAGTTTATGGCGCAATTGTATGGAGCAATGGGGTGGGAGAGTCTCAGCCTATTTTGTGCTAAAGATGTCTGCAAACAATGCTTAAGGCATAGGCAAACCTGGAAGAATTGGCAGATCCGATCAGCAGAGTTGCATAGGAGGATATACAGGAAGCAGACAACTCTGAAAACAATGGGTACTCCAGAGAGGATCTCTCCATTTCGCAATAAATAATCAAGACAATGCCGATGTAACCAGGGTAGAACAAGCAGAATGGAGTTGACCTCCTATTCAAGCACAAAAAATGATATATCTTCTGCATGCAGAAGTCCCACTTGTAATATCGTAGGTCCTATTGAGTAGTGAATGGTTCCTAGCAGTAGTTCTTCAAAGACTGAAGAAATACAGACAAGATTTTTCAATGATAGTAAAGGTATATGAAAGTTATCCAGCAGGGCTTCATTGCTGAAGTTGCCAGTGGTGCTGGAGTCCAAAAAGGCTTCTGAGAATAATTCTTTAGCTTCAAAACTCAATTGAACAGTCAATACAATTTGACATGAGGGAAGAAAGTGAGTAAAGCCTAGGATATCAATCCTAGGCATGGGAGTTTTCCCAAATTCTATGGACAGGAGGAGGCATAATAATCCTTTCCTGCACAGTACAAATGGAGGTTGTACAGCCTTCGCTGTTGCTTCTCTTCTTCCAATAACTTGGATCACCCTAGCTCACGTGGGCTCCGTCTTGGATATGGACTGTGAAGGGGGCCAAATCTAAGTGGGCACTGTGTCTGGGGGTCTCCCGTTCTCATGATCTCTCTTGAAATGGAATGTCAATTTTCACACACAGGGGTACAAGGTCATTCAGTTTGGCAGGGGTATCACGGCCGGCCAGTTCATTTTTGACCCTGTCCAATACATCCTGCTAGAATACGGCCATCTGTGCCTCTTCATTCCAAGAAAGTTCAAAGGCCAGGGTATGAAATTGTTCAACATATTGCTCAATAGTCATGAAGCCCTGTCTCAGGCAGAGTAATTCTGAGGCTGAAGAAGATGCTTGAGCAGGCTTATTAAAGAGTTTCCTGAAGAGAGTCAGGAATAATTGGTGATTACAGACTAGGTTCATCTCTCTCCTATAAGGGAAAAGCCCATGCCAGAGCCTGACCAGACAGCAGAGAGATTATAAAGACCACTTTCATTCATTTAGATGCAAAGTTGGATGGTTGGAGCTTGAAGTGAATCAGTCACTGACTGATGAAATCTCTGCAGATCTTGGGATTACCATCATACCAAGACAGAAGAGGTAGGCAAAGTGAAGGAGTAGTCAGAGATAAGGCAGAGGCAGTGATAGGTTGTAGTGATGTTGGAGATGGCATAGCTATAGCTAGGGACAACTGCAAGTTATTGAGCTGCAAAGAAATGTCTTGCAGAACCCCAAATAGTGTAAGCTTGATTTTTTTGTTGTTGGACCATCTGTGAGAGCTCCCACAGAAACTCTATCAGGGGAACGTCAGCTAGGTCCATGGCCTGAGCAAATTGTCACAGATGGAAGAGTGGACCTGAGGTCTGACTAACAGGGCCAAGCCATGGTACAGAATCATTAGACCGAGATGTGGTCAGCAGGCAGGGTCGAGGTAGGCAGAGTCCTTCAAAAGCAGGAGGCAAGCAAAGATCAGGGTAGGCAACTGTCACAAGCAAGGTCAGGGGCCAGGCTGGGTCTCAATTGTATTCGGAATCAGGAATAGCCAGACGCAGAGGCATGAAGAAAGAGAACCTGTTGGTCAAGCACCTGCCGAGAGGAGTGAGCTTTCTTTTATGTTAGAGCAGAGGAGCACAACGCCAGGAGACATGTGGGGCAGATTGCAGGACACAGCACTGGGCCCGGGATGATGAAGTAGAGGAGGCTGATCGTGGTGCAGCACTCCGTGGTCAGTGGCATGTTACACATTTGAAAAATATTGAATGAACAATCAAAGGAAGAAATTACTCTCTTTTCAAAATCTAAGTTGTTAGAGCTAAAAAGTGAATATTTGGTGCCTTAGTTTTGTTTTTTTTTCTAATCAATTTTATCTTTATTAAGTTTAACAAAATAAGGAAAAAGAACAATTTAAAATTCCAGGAAATAAACAAATCTTCCAAGAAATATAAACAACCAATAGATTTTAAAGCAATTCCTTTAGAGATGTCAATATCAAGACCACAATAATTGGGGGATTTGTTTTTTTGGGGGGGGGGGGGAAAGGGAGGGAATGAATTAGGAAATTAAAAAAAAAAGAAATATGAGCAATAAAACTTCATTTCTATCACTGTATAAAAATTATAACACTCTTAAACCCTCCTTTGGTAGAATCTACCTAATTGGAACCTGAGTGGAACAGGATCAGATGATTGTAATGGAGTTTTACCTTGCAGAAATAATTTCAATGAATCTGGGTGTATAAAAATATACATTTTACCTGCATACTTAACTGTACACTTAGGTAAAAATTTAACAAATAATGATGCTCCAACAGACATCACCAAAGAGAACATCCCAAGAAACTGCAGGAGCCCTAGTTCTGTGATACCAGAGCTGGAAGAGGCTTTGAGTAGATTGGACTCTTTAGGGATAGCTGAAAGACAAGATAACCATACTAGTCTGGACCAGGCCGAGGCTGTCAGAAACATAGCTCCTTGATCTTCCTTCAATTTCTCCAAGGTCTTGGCTATTAGTAGTAATGGAGGGTAGGCAAATAGAAGGTCTTTTCCTCAGTGTATCAAGTAGGTATCTGTTGCTCCACTGCATACAGCATATCTTCTGGAACAGCAACATCATTGTCAGAGTAATGGAAGATGCAAAACTGGGAGGAGGTAAGAATGTATTCTCCTCCTGGCTGAACTTTGGGAGTCTTGTATGGGTGCTGGGAAAGGCTTGGGAGGGGAGATGATGAGGTGTGTGTGTGTGTGTGGGGGGGGGGGGGGGGCTGGTAGCTTCCTTTGCTTGCCATTTTTAAGTCTTTGGAGGGTGGAGAGAAGCTGGGTTCATCTCCTGGCACAATCTTTTATAGTCACAGGAGAGGAGGTTAAGACTTATGGCAGAACACTTTTATATAGCAGTAGTGATGGATAATGCAGGAGGATGATGGCATTAGTTAACCATTTTCAGCCAAAGTTGAGCACCTAAATCTAGATGACCAAAATGTGGTTACCTAGATTAATCTAGGCAAATTGTCAGCTGAAAATCTAGGTGTCTAGATTCAGCTAAAAATGTGCCTTAACCTAAATTAGGCAACCTAGAATAGGGGCTCAGTCTTTGCTAAACATTAGTTTGATAGTGTTTTTGAAACAATTTACTGGTGAATACATCTAACATTTGTGGATCTTTTCCAAGAGTAACTATTGAATGGGATCCTGATTTCTTGGACCTCTTTAGAGCAAACTCTACCTCTACTGAAGTGCTGCGGTAATTGATTCTTCTCAATACCAGGAACTACCTGTAGCCTGCAATTTACATCCAATTTTTATTCACTACAGGGTTGATAAGTAGGGTATCTCAGATTTTAATTTGAAGATCTCTTAGAATTTGATTGATTGGAACTAATACAGTATCCTTGAGTATACTAAGATACTTTAGAGTTCCTAACATGGGAACTCTTGATTCTGCAAGAAATGACTTTCAACATCCTTTTGATGAAGACTGGGAAGGAAGGGTCTTCCTGAGAAGAAGTACTCCTTGCTGGAGGAAGTGATGAGTCAGTTGGTAGTCCTGACAAGGCATTCTTATTTGAATTCAGCTCCATATAATTTTACTCAATCTCCCAGGAATGTTCTGACTCTGAGTCAGATTCAAATGGAGGAGCAGACATCTGCACTGGATAAGGAAATTGTGTATGCTTTCTTGTGGAACCCATTTTTAGGATCAACTCTAAGAGGAATAGAAGGACATTCTTTTCTCTCAGAAGTTGCATGATCTCTAACAAGCTAAGGTTCTTGGTGTTTTGTTTACCTGGAGGTTAAAGTCTTATATGGCAGTCACACTGAGGGGGGAGGGGGGGGGGGCGGGGGAAAGAGCACCGGAGAGGGAGCATGGCCTGCCAAGGTGCATCGGAGCCACCCCATAACCACCAACCCAGCCAAGTGACCAATCCCACTCTCCTGCATAGTGTGCAGAAGTGATCTCTTCAGTTAACCTTTGGTCTAATTTCTGATGCTTTTATAGGGTTGGTGCTGATCATCTGTCAGATCATTCAGCACTTGCTTTAGGTGATTCCTTGTCATTTGAAGATTACAATAGCCAGAGCTTCTTTTTCTAGCCTATTGCCGATTACCTCCATATCCTTCACCAACTTCTTAGTTTTATTTTCTTTTACTGCTGCCTCTGGTGTTATTCGTTTATTTCTTTAACTGATAAATACTGTTTTACAGATCTAGCTTCTAACAGATTTCTTCCTGTGGCTACCCTATGTATCCTGTAACTGGGACTCCAGGGTTGAGAAAACCTCAGTTGTATGAGTCTGTGCTTGTGACAATGCCTTCATGTTTGTGTGCTAGAGTTCCAGCAACTTAACTTTTAGCTCCTTCTGATGCATATGGACTTGGAGCTCCAACTCTCAGATTCTTGTCTGAGCCATGTTTTTTAGCATGGCATCCTTCTTCAGTCTAGAGAGGGCAAACTTCTGCTGATTCAGGGCTAGCTGTTTTGGGAGTTCAGCCATCTGATTACTGGACTCGAGAACTCTCCCACTCTTATTATCCCTTCTCCTTTTACTGAGGTACTCCCTTGAGGTCTGTGACACTGGCCTCATGATTATCCTTCAGTGGTCAGGCTCTTGATATTCTCCTCCTCTTTAGCCAGGTGGATGCTACATTCTACAATGCTATCATCAAGCAATACCTTCTTTCCTCCTTCTTTACCCATTTTGGTCCTTCAGCACAATCACATCCTCCTCTATCTGCTTTAGTTTAGCTTTTGTGTCTATCCTCAGGTTTTCATCTGCAATGATACAATGCCACTCATTTGCAGGGGCACTGTACTCCTATTCATTGTCAGCAACATCATATTCCTGTTTGTTGTTAGGAACAGTGGATTCTTCCTCATCATCAGAAATGTCATTGTTGCAAAATAGTTCTACCCATAGCTCTGCATCAAAGGGGGGGATGCTTCACAACCTGATCACAGACAAGGTAAATAGGGAGGTTTTTAGTATCCTTTCTCCATTTCTTTCTATTCTAAGGTACTCTAAGATTTTTCTTCCTTAATATTATCTTATGCACAAATTCAAATGGATCATCAGGGCAACCTCTCAATCATGACCTCAAGTTTCACCTTTCCCTCATCCCCTCCTTCAGCCATCCCTCCCCTACCTGCAGGCTTGATACCCCACAAGTCCAGCTACTACTACTCTTTATTTCTCTGGTTCTTCCAAGTTATTCTTCCAAGTTCGATTCCCTGTTCAATGTAAGACAATTGTTGTCATTGTTCCCATGCTTGTTGAATGTAAACCGAACTGATAAGTAACCCTGTTACTTGAACTTCGGTATATAAAAGCTATAAATAAATAAATGAATGAATGAATGAATGAATGACCTACTCCTGCCACAAAGTAGGTAATAGGGATAGTCCATGTCAGTGAAAGGGTTTAGTTAAAAATCTGGAACTTTTTATATTTAATACACAAATATTGTTTTCACAGGGCAAATATGTAAAAGAAAACATACTGTATGACCTTACCTGCTGCTAAGAATGTACAGCCTTTAGCTGACACAAACATTGCTCTTGGGGAAATTGTCACTATTTCATGTTCCCTTCCTAATAAATAAAGTAATACAATTACTGTAGCATGAAATTATGAGCATTTTGTAACATGGCAATAAAAGAAATCTGTATCATACAATTAGAATGCTATATTATAGACCCTTATTTATGACAATTATTTTTTAACTATTTTCCAATGGTAATATACTGTACTATACAAATTTGATATCAAAGGGTAACTAGTTCAAAAAGTATAACATTCATAAGTTGTGGCAATTATTTATGTAAAATATTAAGTTCCTGTTCTATCATCCATTCTAGGCAGGATACAACTTAGCATTCAAACATGACATCAATAATATTCTATTCTCAAATCTGAATGTTCATCAATTTATTCACAGTTATCCACTGTCTAATAGTCAAGAAGCAATTAGCCATCTCTGACAATATTTTTGAGATTAAAGATAGAACAGGGATTGAAAACTGTATATCATCAGCATAGAGAAGTACTCAACACATAATCCAGCCAATAATTTGAAAATAGGTCTAAAATAAATATTAAAAAGTATTGCTGATAAAGCCAAACCCTGTGGCACTCCTTTCTTAAAGGAAACTAAGAAGAGGATGAAAGACTTGAAGACAGCAAATCACCAGTCACACACATAGTTGACATCATCATTGCCTGGTACTAATCATATGCTTTTCTAGAGCTTTCCTAAGAAGTATTTGTAACTCTTTTAGGCATGCATGGCAGTTCCTGTCCTCCAGTGGCCATGCAACATGCCTCAGTAGTTTTTTTTTTCTCTGTATGGCTGTATAGGTTTTTTTTGTTTGTTTGTTTTAAGAGTTGCAAATTCCTGTTAATCTTTAGCTCTTTTCAGCAGTTTTTCTGCTTATTCAGCTTACTCAGCTTCATTGTAGCTATTTTTGTTAGACCCTCCTAATTTCTTAGTCAAGTTTTTTTTCAGCATTTGAAGGTTTCTTATGTTTTTGTTGTTTCCTATCATGTGTGATGGATTATTTGATTGTCTTAACCTTCCTCAAATACTCCTTTTTTTTAAGGTTTCCAGGGGCGATCCGGGAAACTACAGACCGGTTAGCCTGACTTCAATGCTAGGAAAATAGTGGAAAGTGTTCTAAATATCAAAATCACAAAACATATAGAAAGACATGGTTTAATGGAACAAAGTCAGCATGGCTTTACCCAAGGCAAGTCTTGCCTCACAAATCTGCTTCACTTTTTTTGAAGGAGTTAATAAACATGTGGATAAAGGTAAACCGGTAGATGTAGTGTATTTGGATTTTCAGAAGGCATTTGACAAAGTTCCTCAATCTGGCTCCCGCCGGGGAATTAGAAGGTCTGATGAATCCTTTATCCAAATTCTCCTTAATGTATGCTGAAATGACTTTTGTCTCAGAAAGTGAAAAGGGGTAGGTTCTGCTTGGGAGGCATGGTTCCGGGTAATAGTTCTATGAGGCAATTAAATTCTCGGAGTGGAGGTAGAATGTCAGCGTTGGTTTTGGAGAATACATCCTTGAATTATGAGTTTGGGGCAGGTATCCCTGGAAGGGTTGTAGTGTTTAGAAAGGTTACGGATGGAGACACTTGCCGTAAACAGCGGTTTTGACATTGAGGGCCCCACTGAGTTAGTTGCAGGGATTGAAAGTCGAAGTGGGGTGCATGTAACTGGAGCCAAGGAAGTCCAAGGACCACGGGATGCGTGGACCGTTTCAAGACGTGAAAGGATGAATGTAATTTTAGTTGCTTCATCAGGAAACAGCGAGGGTTGCAGTGAGAACTGCATATAACATTGGTTTATGAAGCCTCGACAAAGGCGTGGATCCCCATTAAAACGGGGTGGAGCTGGGAGGGCCAATGGTGCCCGTGAGGGCGAGGTGTGGGCAAGACCCCCTGAGTTGGCCATGACAGACTCCTCCACTTGAAAGCATAGCCATTCCACAGAGGAGGCCAAGGTTTCTAGGACCTATTCTTGTTCTCGGACACGATTAGCCAGACCAGGCAGGAGACGCCGCCGAGTCCATGGCCTTGGCAACCTGTTGCACTGGAGGTAGACCCTTGGCCTGGTGCAGGATTGGTATGGCCCTCTGGTCGGACTCAGAGAGTGCCTGCCACCAGGAGGCGAAGCACACAAGGAGACAGAGGCTAACTGGAGCTTCACCAATAACAGTCTGGGATTTCCGCAGGTTGAGCCCTTGGGTACCCGGACCGCCTGGACTTAGGTGGGCCTCTGGTGGTCTCCCAGAGAGGTAGCGGAGGGGTGTGCCCACCACAAGCAAGGGTGCACAGCTGATGCAGAGAGGATAGACTAGACCCGAGCTGGAAGCTCCAGAGATCTCAGGTAGGCAACAGTTCAGGAAAGTTCTCGGGCGAGGCAGGCAGTGCCTGTGGGACTAGCTAAGTAGAGGCCGTGGATGGTTTCCAAGCAGGTTGGCCCAATGGTCACAGTAGGCCAGAAGAGAGTGTCCGAGTGAAGCGCAAGGGTCAGAGCCAGAGTATCAGTCCAAGAGATGTCAGTCAAAGCAGGGGTCGATTCCAGGCAGCAGGCAAGAGAATGGTCAGGCAGGCAGTGGTCAGTTCCAGGTGGCAGGCAAGAGAATGGTCAGGCAGGCAGTGGTCGGTTCCGGGTGGCAGACAAGAGAATGGTCAGGCAGGCAGAGGTCAGTACCAAAGGACAGTCCAGAGAGGTACTACCTGAAGGATACGGGAACACACAGAGCCACTGGGAACGGAAGACACAGGAACGCAGAGATACTAGAACAGGAGATGCTGGAACAGAAGACACTGGAATGCAAAGGCAAACTAATACACCAACGGTGTCGACCTGATTGCCAAGGCAAGGTCCTGCGGGCAGGGCCTCACCTTAAGTCGGGAGGCGCCCCCGCGAGTTTTCCCACCTTGGGCCCTTTAAAGGGCTGTCCATTTGCCACGTGCCTAGGGGCGTGGCCAAGGATGCAGAGCCCCAATGGGAGCTCCGCCGTGAGGCTTGTGAGGAAGATGATGAGCGGGGAGCCCGAGGACGCTGTGAACTGGCTGCAATCGCAAGTGAGGGGTGCCCGGAGCTGGTTGAAGGAAGCGCAAGTTGAGCACGCGGCCAGGAAGCGCAACATTAAGGGGCGGATTTTAAAAGCCCTGCTCGCGTAAATCCGCTCGGATTTACGCGAGCAGGGCCTTGCGCGCCGGTGCGCCTATGTTCCATAGGCCTACCGGCGCGTGCAGAGCCCCGGGACTCGCGTAAGTCCCGGGGTTTTTCGAGGGGGGCATGTCGGGGGGCATGTCGGATCGGCGCGGTGTTTTGGGGGCGGGACGCGGCGTTTCGGGGGCAGGCCGGGGGCATGGTTTCGGCCCGGGGCGGGCCGGGGGCGTGGCCGTGCCCTCCAGAACCACCCCCAGGTCGTGTCTTGGCGTGCTAGCAGCCCGCTGGCGCGCAGGGATTTACTTCTCCCTCCGGGAGGCGTAAATCCCCCAACAAAGGTAGGGGGGGGTCTAGATAGGGCCGGGGGGGTGGGTTAGATAGAGGAAGGGAGGGGAAGGTGAGGGGAGGGCGAAAGCGAGTTCCCTCCGAGGCCGCTCCGATTTCGGAGCGGCCTTGGAGGGAACGGCGGCAGGCTGCGCGGCTCGGCGCGCGCCGGCTACACGAAATCGGCAGCCTTGCGTGCGCCGATCCAGGATTTTAGCGGATACGCGCGGCTACGTGCGTATCTACTAAAATCCAGCGTACTTTTGTTTGCGCCTGATGCGCCAACAAAAGTACGCGAAGGCACGCTTTTTTAAAATCTACCCCTTACTCTACCATTTTATTCTTCTTCTATTCACTTTAATTGCAAGGCCAAACTGAGAAATCTTTTCTGTCCTTTCCTCAAGCCCTGTATATCTGATAGATCGCCTTGTAATATATCTGACTTTGGAATAGTATGCACTTACTCATACACTTTTGAATTTCTATGGTTACTTTGTATTGCACAACAGAAAATTATGCACCAAATTTCCTTGCTTGATCTTGCATTTGGGGTAAGAACCAGGAAAACCATGGTTCAAAACCCAATTCCCCCTCTGATACTCTTTGTGACCTTGGGAAAGTTGCTTTATCTCCCAATGCCTAAAGTACCCACGTAGATTGAAAACTCCTAAAGGAAGGGACTTCTTATACCTGAATTCTAAAATTCTGTAAACCACCTAAACTATTATTTAGAAAAATGGGCTAAAAATCCTAATTTATTAATATACCGCCATTGGGAAAACAGAACACACTGGACTACACAGAAACTACATTAGTAGACTACCTTGGTTGCACACACATAGAAGAGAGACAAACCCTCACCAAATATATAAAAACTGAACACAAATTATAAACAGATACAAATTTGCAGACAAAATCTGAACTCGTTTCTTATCCAAACTCACCCCTCCTCACTTGTTGGTTTTTGAGTTATCTGGATAAATGCCAACGTTTGAATATTGCCAACACGTATCTGGATAAATTTTATCCGGATAAGTCATTATCTGAATAAAATATCCAAATAAGTGGGAAGCGTTTCAGGGGCCTTCTGGGGCAGAGCTGAGTTAACTGAATATCTAACTACCTCTGATATTTGGAATTAGCCGAACATCTTATTTGTTTAACTGTAGAGGTGGGCAAGAGCAGGATTAAAGTTATCCAGGCGCATCTTCCTGGATAACTTTAACCTTAACCAGTTACATTCAAATGAATATTGCCAGTTAAGTAGTGAGAGTACATTTTTTTCACAAGGAGTATCTGGCAACAACATACATTACATTTTAATTTTGGGATGGGGCGGGAGAGGGGGGAAGGAGGCTTTTCAGACCTATAGGCCCGCAATGTTTGAGGCCATAGTTTGGAGGGATGGAGGCTCAGCCATAGGGGCCTTATTTGTTACATTGGGGTGGAGGGGTGGGGGATGGAGTCAGCAGGCCTGCTAGGGGTTTTTTTTTTAGCTTACTATTGCTATTAAATCAGCTATATTTCTTTAAATATAGCCTGTTAAGGTTACAGTTGTCTGGTTACACTTTGAAACTTAACTGGCTATTTTCAAACATAGTGGATTAGGTTTCAAAGTTGTACGGTTAGGTATACATAGATAACTTTATTTGAGAATATCCAGTTGGATGTTTATCCTATTAATTATCCCTGATATCTTATCCAACTAATTTTAGCCAGATAAATTATCCTTTGTATGTTTGGGGTTTTTTTTTTTTAATATTGATCTCCTTATGTATATGTACTGCTTGCTAATTACATATTCAATTTAAAAAGATTCACATTTTTTGGCATTTTACAAATAACATTCTGAAAACTTTTCTATACTCTTCTGAAAATTTGAGGTGGTAAGCATGAATTCTGGTCATTATTTATAATGAAATTCATGAGAAAACAGATAAAATAATTGCATTTACTGGTAGCAATATCTAATGTGGAATAACATGGAATAAAATCATAAGGAAACATGAAAATGATCTTATTAAGGGAGGCAGCATATCAATTCTGTTCTATATTTGTGAATTATCAAGGCCATGACAAGGCCATGACAAGGCCAGATAATTTTTACCAGTCTATTCAAAGTTAATATAATTTAACAATTTACATTTATCTCTTAAAAGATAACAGATACAATTTACCTTGTACATAATGCTGCTTGATAATTTCGATTGATTGTTTAGGGACACCTTGGATATTCTGTAAGGCAAATGTAAGTGCTAAAAATTAATTAGAAAGAGAAAGAGCCCTATCACTAGCAGGACCCATAATCTGGAACACAATGCCTCCAGAGATCAGGCTACAAAGTGATCTCAAGACATTCAAGAAAAACCTAAAAACATGGCTTTTTAAACAAGCATTTTACAAAGAGACAGGAGAATAGAGAGAAATATTTCAGGAAAAGACAGAAAGGCACCGACATACAGTCCTTAGGACTATACAGTAGATTAGTTTATGAACTCCACACCACAATAAACCATAACTATAATACTATGTGTAATAAAACTACCGGTGTAAGTACCTTGGTACAATTGGTCATGAACTACTTCGCTAAATGACTATGTCTAATGATATATTGTAACCGAACCTTTGACGGCACCTGTTAGAATGTACTATTGTACATTTTTACCTACATTAAATATGTGCCTACATGTAAACCGTTGCAACGGTATTTAACTTAGCAACGGTATAGAAAAGTTTTTAAATAAAATAAATAAAAAAACCTCAGAAATAAAAATATAAGGGGGCATAATCATTATCGTCAGATAATTTAAAAATCGTTCTAAATCGTTAGAGTGCACGATACACTACAAATGCCCCCGATTTATCGTCAGGGGCATTTGTATTGTATCGTTAAATAGGGCACGGGAATTATTTGGGGGAGGGCGGGAAAACCGGCACACCAAAACAACCCCTAAACCCACCCCAACCCTTTAAAACCAATTCCTTACCCTCCCCCACCCTCCCAAACCCCCCCAAAATGTTAAGTTACCTGGTGGTCCAGTGGGGGGGGGGGGGGGGTGGTCCTGGTGCGATCTCCTGCTCTCGGGCCATCGGCGCCATTTTGGCTGCCACTAATTAAAATTGCGCCGATGGCCTGATAAAAAAAAACCCCACCCGACCCTTTAAATCGACCCCCCACCCTCCCGACCCTTTTTTTCTAAGGAAGGCCAGCGCCGCTAAAAAAAAAAACCCCACCTGACCCTTTAAATCGACCCCCCCCTCCTGACCCCCCCAAAACCTTTTAAAATTACCTGGTGGTCCAGGGGGGCCTTGGGGAGAGATCCAGGGGGGCCTCGGGGAGAGGAGAGATCCCAGGGGCTGATGAGTAAAGATGGCGCCGGCCATCCAGTGCTCCTACCATGTGACAGGGGCTGGCCAATGGCACGGATACCCTGTCACATGGTAAGGGCAAAGGGGCATCGGCGCCATTTTTTTTTTTTTTTAGAACAGCTAATGCCTGGGAACGGGAAATCTCTCCCCGAGGCCCCCCTGGATCTCTCCTCTCCCTGAGGCCCCCCTGGATCTCTCCCCGATCCCCCCCGAGGTCCCCCTGGACCACCAGGTAATTTTAAAAAGTTTTGGGGGGGTCAATTTAAAGGGTCGGGTGGGTTTTTTTTTTTTAGCGGCGCGGGCCTCCCTTAAAAAAAAAGGGTCGGGAGGGTGGGGGGTCGATTTAAAGGGTCAGGTGGGTTTTTTTTTTTTTTTTATCAGCGCAGGCCTCCCTTAAAAAAAAAGGGTCGAGAGGGTGGGGGGTCGATTTAAAGGGTCGGGTGGGTTTTGTTTTTTTTAGCGGCGCGGGCCTCCCTTAAAAAAAAATTAGCGATGTGAATTGGAATCGGAAACGATTCCAATTCATATATCGTAACGATCAGATTTCCCCCCCCCCCCCCCCAGCCGAATCTGATCGTTAAGACGATCTGGCACACGATTCACATCTCTAGTGGCTGGATAACTTGCCACTTAACTGAATATCCCAATTCCAATTCCCCTTGCTCAATATGTTACAAATGGCCCTTCTGCGCTATGCACACCCCATCCCCTTCTATTGTGCAGGAAGTTGATGCAGGATCTGCTGGTTTCCCCCCCTCCCCCCTCCCCCCTTTCCCATTTTTATTAATTCTAAATCTGGCTCTCTCCTGCCCCCTCAGCCTTCACCCACCCACAACCTCTTTGTCACCGGCCTGACCCCTATCTGGAACTGCCAGAAGCAGATAAGAAAATATCTTGCTCCTGGCTAGAGTTTTCAAGATGTAAGGAGAGGAGCAGGCCCGGCATGACCGGGTGTGCCTACCATGCATTTGCACGGGCTGGCACACCTGGCAGGGGCCAGAGGACTGGTGGCAGCAGGAGAAGCCGCGGGGCTTCCGGCAGAGCCTAACCCGCCGGCAACTGAAGGAGAGAGACTGCAGGCTGCCAGCACTCAACCTACCAGCGGCTGAAGAAGGAGAGGCCTCTCTTCCATTTGTGTGCATGCTCGTGCACCCAAGCACGGCTTACACTCCCCCCCCCCAAGTAGGAAGATCAGTGGGCCTTGGTGGAGTACATCCCACCATGGCCTGAAGACAGCAGGTCCGATTGCCTAGTTCAATCACAGTGAACAAGTCTGAGATGCCAAGAATATCAGACATAAGAACATGCCATACTGGGTCAGACCAAGGGTCTATTAAGCCCAGCATCCTGTTTCCAACAGTGGCCAATCCAGGCCAAAAGAACCTGGCAAGTACCCAAAAACTAAGTCTATTCCATGTTACCATTGCTAGAAAATAGCAGTGGCTATTTTCTAAGTCAACTTAATTAATAGCAGGAAATGGACTTCTCCTCCAAGAACGTATCCAATCCTTTTTTAAACACAGCTATACTAACTGCACTAACCACATCCTCTGGCAACAAATTCCAGAGTTTAATTGTGCGTTGAGTAAAAAAGAACTTTCTCCGATTAGTTTTATATGTGCCACATGCTAACATCTCAAGGAATGACCCCCATTCCCTGTAGGGAGAGGATGGTCTTTGGACTAAAGAGTCCTGGAGGAGGACTGTCAGGATGAGCCTAAATCTGGAAAAACAGTAGACCTTTCAATACCTTCCATGGCTAACAACAGATCCACGATGACCCAGGACCACTGAGCCTAGCTCTGTGTTGGATGTCAACATTGGTGAAGTCCCTACCATTTATCTTATTAACACTGGCTCTGGTGACCATTTTGACTACCAGATTATTCTACCAGCACTTTGATAGACAATGATGACTAGCAGAAGTCAACTGGATTTGATCGATGATTGCCAACAGACTAGATATCTCTGTAGTGCAGGGGTGGGCAATTCCAGTCCTTTAGGGCCACAAACCTGTCGAGGTTTTAGGATATCCTAATGAGTATGCATGACATAGATTTGCATACAACTGAGGCAGAGTGCATGCAAATCTTTCTCATTCATATTCATTAGGGATATCCTGAAAACCAGACTGGTTTGTGGCCCTTGAGGACCGGAACTGCCCACCCCCTGCTGTAGTGGGATACTTTGAACTTAGATTGAGGGTCTGGGACCAAAGATTTCAAGAAATGTGAGGTTAATATTCAAAGCCATTTAGATGGATAATTTACAAGTTATCCATCTAACTTTAAGTTAGCCATCTAACAATAAGTTAGCCATTTAACTTCAAGTTAGTCATTTAAATGTTTAGTTTTGATATTGACTTCTTTATGTTCATCATTAGAGATGATCCCTGGATTAATAGAGAAGTTGGTCAAGAAGTAGCTGGGATCATTGGCACCATCGTACTGAGGGAGCTAAAGGGGCTGTTCCAAAACTTGGGTTACCAGGCACAAAAAGTGTTCAGAATATGCACTGAAGTACCAACAACAATCCAGTTGGTTAGGGTTCTTGAAGTTGGTGGGCAGGAAGCCCTTGTATGTATCATCCTTATCGAAAGTAGCACCAATGGAGATCTGTCACTGACTGCTCTATTTACCCATCTGTCAAGCGATAGCTATGGGCACGTCAGAATCTACTTTATCAAATGATGTGTTAGTGGCAAAAGTCCTGGAGAAAACGAAATATGGGAAAGTACTAGTTTGCTTGATTAACCTAAATAAAAGAACCCTGACATTTTCTCTAGGGGTGCAGTTGGCTGAACTAATGAGACCAGAAGCTGTGCAGCCTGTCATCAATAAAAAAGTGCAGTTTGAAAAGAGAGGCCACACCCTCCAGGTTCATCAGAGGAGGATTCAAGTGAAGGAAGTGACTATAGGGATGGAGGAGTCAGTCTCTGTAGACATCTACTGGACTGGGTTGATACTCTCATAGTCTGCTGCTCTCAAGCATTTCCTAACACAGTACAGGAGAGTGATCTTGGAAAAAGATCAAGGCTTAAGCTTCACTGAGGTGGTCAAACACAAATGATATTGGAACTGCCCTCTCTATCAAACAATAGCATCAACGAGTGTAATCACATATCTATGAGGAGTTCATAAAACACGTGTTGGAGCTAGTCTAGGAAGGAGTATTGTGGAGGAGCCACAGTCCATTATGCAGTAATTATAAAAAAGAAAGATGACAGTCTCAATTTTTGTTGTGACTTCAAGTGACCATCAAGGATGTGTGCCCCTTACCCCCCATCGAAGATTCCCTGGATGTATTGGGGAAGGCCAAGTACTTCTGTTTGTTGGATCTCATTGTGGGATATTTTCAAGTTGCCATGACAGAGCAAGATAAACTCAAGGCAGCGGTAACAATCCCATTTAATTGTTCAAGTGGAACCAAATGCCCTTTAGGTTATGTAAGCTTTACGCTGATGACAATCAGTTCTCATTTCCTTTTCGATCCACTGGCTTGACACCAGCCAATTATTTTCTCATTGTTTATCCACAGTGCAGGATTGGCTTTCTCAAAATAATCTTTCTCTTAATGTAAAAAGACTGAGGTTCTCTCTCTTGGACAGCTTTTTTCCTATATGAATCCTCCATTATTTACACACAATGGGGTTGAATTTCACTTCTCGCAGAAAGTTTGTAATCTTGGTATCTATCTTGATTCTACATTATCAATGAAACTACATGTGCAATCAGTGGTTTACAATCTTTCTTTTTTATGTTAAAATTACTTTGTCATCTTAAACAGTTCTTGGAGCCTAATAATTTTCGCACTGTTTTGCAAGCTCTCATACTTTTGGGCCTTGATTATTGCATTCTGCAGGACAGTGTTTTTTAGATGTCCCTTTCCAAAAGGTGCATGTTTTACCGAAACCAGGGAACGCTCCTTCTCTATCCACAGTCCTACTTTTTTGGAACTCTCTTCCAAACAATATACGATTGACTAAAGATTCTAAGCTGTTTAAATGACTATTGAAAACACATCTCTTTCAGCTTGCTTTTGCTGATAGCTAGGATCTTTATAAGCCTTGTTGCATGCCTCATATTATTTTATACCTCATTAATATAGCTGCTACTCATGTGGAATATTTTCTATATTATGTACCTCTGTAATATTGCCCTTCCCGCAACTGGAATATATGATTGGAAAGTATGCCTATATTATACAGTCTTATATAGACATCATTATTATATTTGTTTGTTATTTTGTTTAACAATTATATGTGTTTTATTGTATCCCTGCCCAAACGTTTAGGAAGGGTGGGTAACAAATATTTTTAAATAAAGTAAATAAATAAGAACATAAGAACATATGAAATTGCCATGCTGGGTCAGACCAAGGGTCCATCAAGCCCAACATCCTGTTTCCAACAGAGGCCAAACCAGGCCACAAGCACCTGCCAAGTACCCAAACACCAAGAAGATCCCATGCTACTGATGCCAGTAATAGCAAAGGCCATTCCCTAAGTCAACTTTATTAATAGCAGTTAATGGTCGTCTCATCCAAGAACTTATCCAAACCTTTTTTGAACCCAGCTACACTTCACTAACGACATCCTCTGGCAACAAATTCCAGAGCTTAATTGTACATTGAGTGAAAAAGAATTTTCTCCAATTAGTCTTAAATGTGCTACTTGTTAACTTCATGGAATGCCCCCTGTACTTCTATTACGTTTTCCTGACTTATGGACATCGTTATGAATGAGTATATTTTGGACATAATCTTGATCTATCTAGATGACATCCTGGTATTCTCTCCAGACTTTGATAGTCATTTCGATCAAGTAGATAAAGTTTTTACCAGGTTACAAAAACGTGAAAGTATGATTTCTGTTTTATTAACATTAAGAGCTAATTTATTATGTTTTAATCAGTCATAGAAAGAAGCAAGACGTAATGAAATAAACTGTTGTCAGAGCCCATGAAGATCTTAGAGGGAAGAAGAATTGTATGTCATCTGTATACAGTTTATAGTGTACTCCAAGGATAGCAAGCAGTAGGCATAAGGGAATCATATAGATGTTAAAGCTGCTCACAGAGCTGAGCCCTGGAGTACACCAGACAATAAGGTAATCCAGGAAGAAATATCAGAACCTATTGTGATTTTCTGAGAACGACGTTACTAACTTCCCTCTGTGATGGTGCTGCAGGAACAGGTAGGACACAGTTTACTTTGATTTTGCTTCAAAATAAATGAAGTTCAATCAATTAGCCATAACTGGTCCAAGAACACTGGTGTCACTGGTTTAATTCTCTGAATCTTTTCCACTCTGTTCTCAGTATAGGATCCTGTGCTAGAGCTTATCTCTCAGGGAGTGAGTAAATAAGATATCCCAGTTGGGCAGGCAAATCCCTGCATGTGAGGAAGATCCCCTTAGTCTCAAAATCATACCTGAGGTCCACAAGAGTCCAGTTCTGTCAGCCTGTGTCCTGTGTCCCAAAGGGATGGATATCCCAGGGATGGGTCTCCAAAGATCTTTCCTCTTCTCTTCATCCTTTGTCTTTCTTACTCCTAAGTCCTCCTGGTGGGACCTCTTATTGGAAAAAGATCTGTTGCTGGAAAAACAGGCTATTATATCTCAGCTTCAGTATGAGAAGGGGTGGTACTAAACTTCCTCTCAAATCAAAAGAGGAAAATACTTTCAAAGTCCAAACTTCCTCTGAGGTGAAAAGTCACTACAACACCTCACTTACAGACAGAGGAGCACTCAGATCTTCTAACCCCTGGCCTCTGGATCTGGAGATTATCCCTTGCCAGACTGGTCCAGACTCTTAACCCAAGGTAAAAATCCTCCCAAAATACCCAACTGCAACAAAAGTCTATGTCACCAAGCTAGAGGCAGCTCCTGACAGGCAAGGGGTGACTGCAGGAATCTCTTCTCAAAACACTAAATTAGGCAGGGGAGGCCCAAACTCAACGCAGAATTAACAAAAGAACCCAAAGAGGCTCCTCACACTGCAGAAGCCAACCAAAAATGGCCACTCTCTCTATAGTCCTAGTCCCCCCTTGTGCCTAGAATTCATTGCCAGAGGATGTGGTTATGGCAGTTAGTGTAACTGAGTTTAAAAAAGGTTTGGATAAGTTCATAGAGGAAAAATCCATAAACTGCTTTAATTAATAAGCAATAGCTTGAGATTTATTTAATGTTTGGGTACTTGCCAGGTACTTGTGACTTGGATTGGACACTGTTGGAAACAGGATGCTGGGCTTGATGGACCCTTGGTCTGATCCAGTATGGCATATCTTATGTTCTTATGTTCTCTCTTCCTATATTGCTTGGGTTGGCATTTAAGTTTCATTGGCTACTTTCTGCCACCCCCATCCTGTAGTTTAAATGCCTGATGATGTATGATCGGAATTTCTCATTTAGGATCTCCTTTCCTGCCACTGTCAAATGCAGGCCACCCTTACCGTGTAGTCTTTTACTATTCCATAAACTACCCCTGCCTCCAATGTATCCAAATCCACTTTCTTTACACCATGATTTGAGCCATATATTGAGATTTTGTATATGGCTTAGCCTTTCCTTTCCCTTTCCATGAACTTGTAATACGTTAGATAATGCAATAGTCAATTTGTTAGATGTTTTTGAAGAGGTTAGCAAACATGTTGATAAAAGTGAGTCAGTTAATATAGTATATGTGGATTTTTGAAGGCATATGACAAAGTCCATCATAATAGACTCATCAAAAAAAAAAGTTTTGGGATAGGAGGCAATGTCCTATTGTGGATGTAACTGACTAAAGGATAGGAAATAGAAAGTAAGACTGAATGGTCATTTCTCTCAGTGAAGAAAGGTAAATAGTGGAATGCTCCAGGGATCTGCACTAGGACTAGTGCTTTTTAATATATTTATAAATGATCTGGAAAAGGGAGTGAAGAGTAAGGTGATTAGATTTGCAGAAGATATAATATTATTCAGAGATGTTAAATCATGAGCCGATTGTGAGGAATTGCAAGAAGACCTTGCAAGACTGGGAGTTTGGGTGTCTAAATGGCAGATTAAATTTAATGTGTACAAAGGCAAAGTGATGCACATAGGGCAATGCTTATCATCCCAATCCTTGGGGCACACCTAACTGTTAGATTTGCATGCAATGGAAATCCTGAAAACTTATATTATGCATATTCATTATGGCTATTCTGAAAACCTGACTAGCTAGGTGTACCCCAAGGACTGGTTGAGAAGCACTGATATAGGGAATGTGATGATCCTTTAGGATTCATTACAAAATTGGCCCTAGGACTAGAGGACATTCCATGAAGCTAATAGGTAACACATTTAAAAATATTGGAGAAAGTATTTTTTCACAGGGTGCACAATTAAAGTGTTTCCAGAGGAATTTCTCTGGAGGGCACACATGACCACGGTTGCTGCCTTTCATTCCCACGTTATAGCCTCTCCCCTCTGTGTGAAATGCCAGTGGGAGGAAGGGTCCCTTATACATTTATTCTGGAATTGCTTGTCTATTAAAAGATTTTGGGCTCGCATTATTAGGTATCTGAATGATTTGGTTACTGCACACCTTCCACTCTCACCAAATTGTATATTGTTGATGCCATTCCTAGTAGATTGCTTCGGACTCCGGGGGCTCGTCTCCTGGTCAGAAAGGCGTGTTTTGTGGGGAAGAAAATAATTATGTTGCACTGGCGGAGCCCGGATCCACCTTCGTATTGGGAATGGCGTAACCATTTCCATAAAATGATGATATTGGATGCAATGGCATTGTGGACTGCACCTAAACATCAACGGTGTTTTCGGCAGACATGGAATCCTTACATTCAGTTACTTTCAGCGAGATCCAGGAATCTGCTCTTAAAGGACTTTAGCTGAGGACAGATACTCTGAGTGATCGTATATGGCCTGTTGTATCGTTTTCTTAATAACTCGGTGATGTGTTCACCCAAGCCTGGGGAAAAAGGGGACGGGGGTTGGGAGGAGGGAGAGGGAAGGGTAGTGGGTGGGGGGGTGAGTGTACTGGGGGATTTAAATGTGAAAATAACTGAGCATCCAATGCTATGGCGCATCTGCACACTGAAGTGCATCAGACGAATGTTTCTATGTTCTCATGGTTTAATTTTTTGTACCTCTATTTGTTCTCAATAAAAATGTTAAATACAAAAAAAAAAGGAGTTAGATAAGTTCCTAGATGAAAAGTCCATAAACCATTACTATCTAGGTAGACTTGGGAAAACCACTGCTTATCCCTTCTTATGAACAAGATAGATTGGATCTATTCTTTGAGATCCTGCTGGGTATTTGTGACTGGATTAGTCACTTTGGAAGACAGGATGCTGGGCTTGATGGACTTTTGGTCTGACCCAGTATGGCATTTCTTATATATATATATTTCTTATGATTTGGCACTGACTTCAGATTGGTATTCACTGCCTTTATCCCTCTGTGGTTTCAGTGTCCTTAATCATTTGAGCGATTTGGATGTCCAGGCACTAGCATAAGGAGGAAGCACTCAGATTGACAAACGGTAGAATTGTTTTATAAAGTGAAAGGTGGGGTGTCAGGCATCTGGTTTATGCACTGCTAGTGATAGTCTTTCTATCCCAGGGTAAAACAATAAATTCAAATAAAAACTAAACTAAAAGGAGGGAAGACAGGGCAGTAGGAGAGGGACTTGTTCGCACTGCCGGGTCTCCACTCCTAGCCCCATTTCCCCTTCCTCTCTCGTCTAACAGGTTCTGGACCTTAAAAGGATATCACTATCACTGGATTTTCTGGCCAGTATGGGTTTGCTGCTTTCCCTATAATGTTCTGGCCTCTGTGGGTCTGCTACTGCCACTTCCTTCTGCTCATCTCTCATCCCGCGGAAGCCTTGTGCTCATATCTGTGTGGGCCTTCTGCTGTCACTGCAAGGAATAGAGCCTTCCCACAGGCCTCTGTGATGGTCTTGGAGACCACCGGTTGGAAACCACTGGCATAGTTTGAAGACTTAAAACAATGTTGTTAAAGGTGGATAACTTACAGGATGTCTGGCCGAAAGTCTACCACTCACAGTTCCTGTCTGGTTCCATGTAGATGAAACAAAACTCTTCAATAAGAAAAAAAAAAGGTTTGTCTAAATTTAAAACTGAGACATTGAAATTTTGAATTTGAATCTATGATTGATACAGTTTATTTATTTAAAAACATTTCTAACCAACACGTGTTGCTGTAGTTTCCAGCGATTTACATAAGTGACATACATAATTTATGTACCAAGTAACTAAAAACAGGAAAATATTTAAAAATAACAACAAGTAAAATAGAAAGCCATGCATTATTCAATTATGCTGGGATTCCAGAATCTTGAAGGCTAGCCTATACAAATGAGTTTTAAGGCTTTTTAAAAAGATTTGAAAATTCAACAAGAAATTTTCAAAATTTGTTATTTAATTTTATCAATAATTCTTGAAACATCTCTAAGAGAGCCAGTAGGGTAGCCATCATCTTTCTACAATGTACTTATTCATCACTATAAGACCACAGATTCTAGATACAAGAAGTCCAGCTGAGCTAGCATATGAGGTACAATAGAAACATTTATTAGAGTCTAGTATGCCGAACACAGCACAGAAGAGCAATCATCCTAATAGTCAATTGAGCTTTGATAGTCCCTGAACATGAAAGAACATTTCTCATTATAGGACATCCTCACAAAATATATAAACATTTCACTGAGCTCTTGCTCGACTTATCTCAGATTTTTTTTGTCTTTTCATTTATGATTAATGATATGTTACACTCTTGCCAAAAATGGAGACAGCATGCCCTTAGATTGCTGAATATTTACCTCCCTCTATGAATGAGAAGGTATTCAAAATTTTCAAAGTGAAGCCCATTCTTACTGAGTAAGCTGCTCTTGAGCCATCATTGCATGATTCTTTGTATTTTTTGTAGTAAAAGGAAATCAAATCACCTTGACTTTCTCAGAGCTAGCAATAGGGAGTAATTTTTAAGAGGAAGATGTTCAACATATGCCCTCACCCCTGCCTTTGCTCCACACCTCACTGCCAAGTCTTTATTCTGCCTGGAATAGACTTTCTGAGATGATGCGTCATGTTCCGTTCTCTAGCTTTATTCAAATTTAGTCTTAAAACTCACCTTTTTGAGGCTGCTTTTATATTTATTTATTTACAACATTTCTATGTTGTGCAATCCTAAGATCTAGGCCACTTACAATATAAAATATTCATAAAAATATAAAATTACAAATAAAAAAATAAAAATAAATTAATAAAATCTAATCATAAAATACAACAGCAAATATAAAACATATAGAAAATAGGCAAGCATATAAAAAAATTAAAATGGTCATGACTGGGTCTCTGGAGTGGATGGGACCTTGAAAATTTAACCCCAATTTGAGCTCTAGGTGAGTTTCAAATTCAGGTATAGTTGGTAGGGCCCTGCTCTAGAAGGCATATATTCTAAGGGCCTGATTTTAAAAAGCATTTACTCAAATAAAATTGGGTTTTACTCGAGTAAATAGCTTTTGAAAATTGCTACAATAGTATTTTACATTTACGCGCATTAACTCCTTTGAAAATTGTGTGTACCTGAAACAATGGAAGATGAAGTAGTAGAAACAACTGACAAACCTTCCTCTTCCCAGCTCCCCAAGAGCAACTGATACACCTATATAGACACCACTTTGGAAACAATGACAACCCCCTCCCCTCCAAGCAACTCATACACACACACACACACACACATGCATACATACCCCTGATTGACACACCCTCCTCCCACCACTAAAAGCAATTGCTTACCTTCCCCTCCCTCAGCATCTGTCCCTTGCTTTTCCCCTCCCCTTTGACTGTATATGCTGCTGCCTGCCTCCTTCCCTCCCCTCATAGCAATATCTACCCTGCCTGCCTCCCCTCTTCATCAGTATCTGCCCCTGCCTACTTCCCCTCCTTCATTATGATCTACCCTTGCCTGCCTTCTTCCACCCTCCAACAGTATTTACGCCTGCCTGCCTCCTCCATAACCCTTCATCAGTATCTGTCCATGCCAATTTCCACTCCCTTACCTCAGTTCATTTTTGCAGCAGCTCTCCCACTGCCGACCGGAGACTTATGCTGTGCCAATACAGTGACTAGTAGCAGATTCAAACCTTGGGGGGCAGGTACTTCCTGCTACTGATCTCTAGGTGCCTCCCCTTTACCTGCACTTCCTAGCTTAATTGTATGTTTTCTCATATTCGTGCCCTCTGAACCCCAGGACACCTTGGGAACTGGCCACTTCTCTTGATCAGAGGAAAACATCATCTCAGACAATCAGGCTGATGCAATACCATGTGCTGGCCGCAGCGCATGGCTCATCACGCAATTGGACACGAGTTTTGTGTGCACATCTATAACCCCCAATGCAAACGGGTTAGCATGACCAAAACACGGGTCCAACTGACCACGTAGCTAATAGCGCATATCACATGTAAATTCATGTTGATGAGGCTATTAGCTATTTCTCCCCGCTGCAAAAAAAAAAAAAAAAAAAAGTGCACCTGATATGCACATTTTTACCCTCAAAACTTAACACCTGCCCTGGAGCAGGCATTAATTCTTGAGGAACCCAAAATGTTTATTATTAAGTTCCTCTAACTTAATATCTTGGCAATATTAAGTCAGAGGAATTGAAAAAAGGAAAAACCTTAAAAAAAAAAAAAAAAGTGTGCCAGCCTTCAGATTAGGAAAAGGGATGCTCAATTAATGAGCATAAAAACTGAGCGTGTGTTTTTCCTAACTCGCTGACAGCCACCTCTTCTGGGCTCCCGCTGCTAAGGAGGCACTATGGACACACAGTTTCCCCATGAGCGCCTGTTTTCCGCACGCCGATATTGCATTGGCCTGAATGGGCATAGCTATCTATCTACACACCCCATCTCTTATCTCTGTATCCTGATAGAAACACCATTATTTTTTACATTACTGTTTGAACATGTTGGTATAACAAAAGGACTCAGTAATTGTGCAGTATTCTTGATTTCATCTCAACATTTATAGTAAGTTGTCTCTATTTCTCATTTATTCTGTAAATAAATGGTTTGAAAATTAAGAAGCTTTTCTGCCTGCATAACTGAAGCTCAAAACCCAGTGTAAGGGTAAGATACAATGGAAGGTGGCATTAGTAGTAGGAGGGCAAGCGCAGTAGGAGTGCAGCAGCCAAAGGCAGCACCACACTCCTCTATAATTCCTTCTGAGGAAAGTCTACAGTAGCTCCTGCAAGAAAGTACTGATTCTGATGAATCAATACAGAGTTTCTCATACTCTGCGGGTATAGAACTTTTAGCAGCTAAGAAGTTTAAGAGTTTAGTTACTAGCATGCTATCCTCTAGTGAGCAAGCAGAGAAGGCAGAAAGCAATACTGCTGGAGGCAAAGAAAACCACCCAGGAAGGGGGGGGGGGGGGGGGGACGGGACATTAAAGATGTCCCTAGCCTTTTGCCTCTTGCTCTATCCTCAACCCCCAGCCCTAGCCCTAGCAGCAGCATCCAAACCTACAGAGACAGAGAAGGCCTCAGAAGAAATCCAAGGTGTGGAGGTACTTCAAAGTTAAGAAGGACCTGTGCTTTGCAGAGTGTCTTCACTGTTTTAAGTACATCAGCAGAAGACAGGTATGAGGCATTTTCTAGACAATGGCATGCTGCATCATGCAAGAAGAGAACCCCTGTTAGCACTGGCTTCAGGGGAGGATGTCAGCACTAGCCTAGGAACTCCATCTGCCAGTCAAAGAAGCAGCAGCAGCAGCAACACATGCTACAGGAAAACCCTAGAAATGGGGAAGTCAGTCTCCCAAGCTGACCATCCTCCCCTGCCTCTTCCTCCAATGAGGTGACAGGAAAGCAGCCCTCACAGCAGTCTCCCAAGCCACCATGGAGTAGATGACCATCACTATCAAAGGCAGTATCAAAGATGGTCACATGCAGCATTGAGAAACTGTTTGCCCTGGATGACCAACATTTATGGATGGTGGAGAACATGAGATTTATGCGGCTGCTGCACCTGGTAGCCTTTAATTATAAAGCATCCTCCCAGACAACATTCATTGGAGAAGTAATCCCCACCCTGTAAACTCAGTGCCGTGCTCACTTGCAGGTGCAACTGGCCAAAGTAGACAGGGGAAGCATCCATGTCACCAGCAACATCTGGATCAGCCAGAATGTAATATACACCTCTCTTTTCCTGACAGAACATTGGTGGCAGCTAGAAAAAAGGCAGCAGGGTACAGGTGGCCTGTGTTGCATACTCAGGTGATGGACAAGAACCATACCTTGGTCAATATTTTAACAGCAATAAGGAAGATGATGGAGGACTGACAGCTAGAGCAGAGTGACAGGACTGTTCCTGTAATTTTCATGACAGACAGTGGTGCAAATATGGAAAAGGCAGTGGAAGATGGGGATAGTGAGGGGATCCATTCCTTTGCACACTTGCTGCCTCTGGCAGCAAAAGATGCCCTGGGAGCCAAGGAGCAACATGGCAGCTTAGTCCTGAAAGAAGTAATCCAGAGATGCAGGAAAATAGTGTTATGCGTGCCGGCCACAGCAGACCCGCGGTTCAGCCCCCTCACCTCTCTCAAGTGAATCCAGTGCCTGGTCCCTCATCTCTGGCGGCAGTGGGCCTCTGACTCCGTCCTCGGGCCACCCCTGGTGCCTCCGGCTCAGCTACAGACCCTGGTACCTACGGTTCTGCTACAGCTCCTGGTGCTCCCGCTTCATGTCGGGCCTCTCCACATGGCCCACGGAGAGATGCTGCTACTCAGCGCTGCGCCCCTCCCTAGGCGCACACGCGCATCACTGTGACTTAAGAAGGGCCCGTGGCGGGAACCGAGCCACGGCCCCGGATGATGACATCTCTTTTCCTGACAGAACATTGGTGGCAGCTAGAAAAAAGGCAGCTCCGGTATATAAGCCTGGGCTTCACTTCCTAGCTTTGCCTTTGCAACAGGTCTCCTCGCTGGTCGAGTACTCGTTGCCTCCTGTGGAATTCTCCTCGTTCCTGTGTTCCTGATCCTCACTGACTCCTATTCCTGGTTTCCTCATTCCTGTAATCCTGCTCTCCAACCTACCCTTGGATTGCCACCTTGGATTTCGACCTATGCTTTGCCTGACAACGTTGTTGACTCTCTCCAAGCCCGGACCTCTGCTTTGCCTGACCACATCGTTGATTCTCTCCAGACCCAGACGTCTGTATCGCCTGACTACTCTGTTGCCTCTTTCCAGACCCAGACCTCTGCATTGCCTGACTACTCCGTTGCCTCTCTCCAGACCCAGACCTCTGCATTGCCTGACTACGTTTGACTATCTCCTCGCTCAGACCTCAACCTTGCTTGCCACTGCTTCCAGATTGCCGCCGGCCCTGACTCTAGCTTGCCTTATGACGCCTCTTCAGTCTACGTCCTGGACTTGGCCTATTCAGGCTTCAGCCTGCTCTTGCTCGGGCACCCTCTGTCTGACTTTGTTCCTTTGGCGCCCGGGTCTCCGGGACTCTACCTCGTCCAGTACAGACTGACCATTCCTCTGTTGCTGTCTCTGGTCTGACCTCGATCCTCCCATCGACGATGACATACGGAGGCCCACCTAAGTCCAGCTGGCCCCAGTACCCAAAGGCTCAACCTGCATGGTCCATTTGCCCACTCCGCCTGCTGACAGTGGGGACCCATAGGTCCCTTCCTACGGGTTGTGTCAACTCCACCTAGGCCCAAGGGTCCACCTCCGGTGCAATAGGTTGCAAAGGCCATGGACTTGGCGGAGCCGTGTACCCTCCAGGCCATTCCTGGCCTGGCTTCCAAAGTGCAAGAACAGCAGTAGTTTCTTGAGGTACTGGCCTCCTCTCTCGAGCATCTTCATGCCTGGCTTGATGCCCTAACCAGCAACCCAGTTCCAGTATCGGCTTCTTCTCCCCAACAGCCGTCTCCTTCCACTCCTAGAGCCCTACCAGCTCCACCTCGTTTCAATGGTGACTCTAAGCTCAGCAGAGGGTTTATCAACCAATGCTACATGCAGTTCGCTTTTCAGCTTTCTGTCTTTCAAGATGAATTAACAAAGGTCAGCTTTATTCTGTCTCGTCTTGAAGGGAAGATGCTGGCTTGGGCTTCTCCCTTGTGGAAGCAATCGGACTCCCTTCTACAGGAACTGTCTCGATTCGTGGCCATGTTCTGGCGGACCTTTGATGAACCTGGGTGACATGCCGTGGCAAGCACTAGTTTGTTACACCTTCATCAAAGCTAAAGAAGTTTATTTGACTACACAATTGAATTTCGGACTTTAGCTTTTGAACTCGCTTGGCAGGAAGACTGCCTACGTGCTATCTACCTGGATGGACTTTCTCCACAGCTGAAGGATGAGTTGGCTGCGCGGGAGCTCTCCTCCTCTTTTGAGGACCTTATCGACCTGATGGGCTGAATTAATCATTGTCTCCAAGAGCGTCACTGGGAGAATCGGATGCCCAAGAAGCCCTCTCTGGTTCGTTTCCGTTCACCACCAGGCACTAGCCCGTGGCCAAGACGGAAGAACCCATGTAGCTGGGCCGTGGGCGGCTGTCCCCGGAGGAGCACCTCTGGTGGAGACAAACTGGCCTGTGTCTGTATTGCGGAGCACCCGGCCATCACCTACAGGTCTGCCCAGTCCGTCCGGGAAACTTCCTGGCCTAAGTTCAGTTGTGGTCCTGAACTTGAGCGCAACATCACCGGCCCCTCAGCTATCTGTCACTTTGATCTGGGACTCCCGATCCTTTCCAGTTCTTGCTCTAGTGGATTCCGGAGCAGGAGGTAATTTTATCCTCAAGGATCTAGTCCAATTTCTGGGTATAAAAACTCGTCCTATGGAGACCTCCTTGTGCATTGCTTACATCTATGGAGAACCATTATCGGTCGAATATTCCTGACCACAGGACCAGTTCAACTTCATACTGGTGCCTTTCATACTGAAGAAATTGAATTACTGGTACTGGAGAAATCCATTCACCCAGTAGTCTTAGGACTACCCTGGCTCCAACATTACTCCCCTCAATTCGATTGGGGGTCGCTTCAGCTGGTGGAATGGGGTTCCACTTACCATCAGTCAGTCTTGTCTATGTAAAGTGGTGCCACCACCCGTGGTTTCTCTGGCAGCCACCTCCTCAGGTATACCCGCTCCCTATGCAGATTTTGAAGATGTGTTTTCTAAGCAAAAAGCGGACCTTCTTCCACCTCTTCGGAGGTTTGATTGTCCCATTGAACTCCTACCTGGGACCACGCCCCCCAAGGGCGTACCTATCCTCTGTCTCTTCTCGAGACTAAAGCCATGACAGAGTACATTCAAGAAAACCTTGCGAAGGGGTTCATCCATCCTTCTACATCTCCTGCCGGTGCAGGCTTCTTATTCTTGACAAAGAAGGATGGGTCTCTCAGGCTGTGTATCGACTACCACGGCTTGAACGAGAATACCCGCAAAGACAAGTACCCTTTGCCTTTGATCTTGGAACTATTTGATCGTCTGCACGGGGCCTCTATATTCACCAAGTTGGATTTACACGGGGCGTACAACTTGGTGCGGATTCGCCCCGATGATATCTGGAAGACCGCATTCTACACTAGAGATGGGCATTACAAATATCTGGTGATGCCCTTCGGCCTCTGTAACGTGCCCGCAGTATTCCAACGAATGATGAATGAAATTTTGAGAGACCTATTATACACCAAGGTTGTGGCATACCTGGATGACATACTTGTCTTTTCCAAAGATCTGGCTACACACCGCACCGACGTTCGTACAGTTCTTCAACGCCTCCGTGAGAATCACTTATTCACAAAATTAGATAAATGTTTGTTTGAGAAGTCCAGTCTGCCCTTTCTTGGGTACATCATTTCATAACAAGGATTCTTGATGGATCCCGCCAAACTCAAAGGAATCCAAGATTGGCCACAGCCTGTGGGCCTTAAAGCACTACAATGATTCTTAGGATTCTCAAATAAATTACCGTCATTTTATCCCACATTATTCAACTCTGGCAGCTCTTCTTACTGCGTTGACTCATAAGGGTCAAGATACTCGAAACTGGACTCCGGAAGCCATTTCAGCCTTTCATCGCCTTAAAGAAGCCTTCCTAGCGGGTTTCTGTCTCCATCATCCAGACCCAAACCGCCCCTTCCTGGTTGAGGTGGCTTCCTCCGTGATTGGGGCTGGGGTGGTCTTGAGCCAACGCTCCACTTCTGGATCCATAGTCCCGTGCTCATTCTATTCTTGCAAGTTTTCTTCAGCGGAACAAAATTATAGTATCGGAGATCGAGAGTTACTCGCCATAAAACTGGCTTTAGAAGAATGGTGCCCGTGCTTAGAGGGTGCTCAACACAAGTTTGTCGTATTCACAGATCACAAGAATCTAGAACATTTAAGCCGTGCCCAGTGTCTCAAAGCCCGTCAGGTACGATGGGCTTTATTCTTTTCTAGGTTCAACTTTGAACTTCGCTAAAGCCCAACCGTAAAAAAAAACCTCCGGGCGGATGCCTTATCACGCTCTTTTGAGCCAGAAGATACTCCGGAAGAACCCGGTCAAATAATAGACCCAGCATGTATTTGCCTGTCTGCAACTCACCCAGTCCCCACTGGGAAGACTGTTGTGCCCCGTCGACTCCGAGAAAGAGTCCTCCGGTGGGCACATGACTCTGTTTGCCGGTTAGCCAGGACGAGCACGAACCTTAGCGCTGCTCCAGTGGTTCTGGTGGCCCACTATGGTCTCTGACGCTAAAGCGTACGTTGATTCCTGCAACACTTGTGCTCAACAAAAACACCCGGTCGGTCGACCCTGGGGTTTACTTCAGCCGCTTCCAGCTCCCGAAGAACCGTGGACACACTTTTCCACAGATTTCATTGTGGGCTTGCCACCATCTAAGGGCCAAATGGTCATATGAGTTACAATAGATCGATTCTCTTAAAGGGCCCATTTCATCCTCCTACCGGGCCTACCATCTGCTCCCGAGTAGGCACGCCTGTTCTTTCATCACATCTTCTGATTGCATGGCTTGACAAAGGACATTTTCTCCAACAGGGGTCCACAATTTGTTGCCCGATACTGGTGCACCCTTTGTCGTAAATTTGGCATCAACATCAGTCTAACAGCCTACCAACCTCAAGCCAATGGACAAGCTGAATGTATGAATCGCTCCTTGAAGTCTTTTCTCCGCGCCTGTATCAACAATTGTCAAGACAATTGGTCTGAACTTCTTCCTTGGGCGGAGTTCTCCCACAACTCCCATATTGCCACTGCTACAGGTATGTCACCTTTTTACGTCATCTATGGGAAACAACCACCATTGTCCATACTGTTATCAGTACCTCTCCTGCTGCGCAGGCCACTGCTGATGCCCTCAAGGCACTATTGGAACAGACAAACCTTCGCTTATGCCAAGCCGCATCCCGGGCCAAGAAATCTGCTGACAGCTGCCGATGCTTGGCTCTGGAGTTCCTTCCTGGCCAGAAAGTCTGGTTGAGCACTCAGTATGTTCGGCTCAAGATACCTTCTTGTTAGAATCTCCATGCGGAGTTAGCAATCTGTTGTGAATCTCCGTGCGGAGTTAGCAATCTGATGTTGCTGTTGTCAAAGCTCTGTAGAGGAAGCTGGGAGTTAGCAATCTGTTAGAAAGCTCAGTTGTTAAAGCTGGTAATTAGCAATCTGTAGTTATTTAGAATAGTTGTAGGTGGATCCTTGGACCAGTGGCATGTGACCACGTCCTCAGGGGAAATCCCAAGAGGGACCCACTGGTCAGGCTTAGTATAGGAGACAGACACACACTAGTTCTTTTATTAGACAATATGGAAAACCACCAGAGGTGGCAGTAGTAAGCTGGAAGCACCCGGCTGGGCTGTAGTCCCTCAGGTATTGGAACAGCGATCCCAGGGTGGCTGAGCTGTAGAGAAACTAAGACAGTGAGTAGGCAGTATGTGCAGAGTTCTGGAACAAGTCCTTGATGGTAACACTCACACAATTGTCTCTTAAGGCAGCCCAGGAGTTGGTATGCATTAGGCCCTCGAGGAGCGAGTACCTGGTTCCAGGGAACGCTCTGAGAGATAGATACAGACACACTGATGTTAAGCAACAAAGACTTATTAGAAGCAATGTATTAAACCACCAAAGGTGGCACTAGTGAGCTGGAAGCACCTGGCTGGGCTGTAGTCCCTCAGGTATTGGAACAGCGATCCCAGGGTGGCTGAGCTGTAGAGAAACTAAGACAGTGAGTAGGCAGTATATGCAGAGTACTGGAACAAGTCCTTAATGGTAACACTCACACAATAGTCTCTTAAGGCAGCCCAGGAGATGTTATATATTAGGCCCTCGAGGAGCAAATACCTGTACCCAGGGAAAGCTCCGAGAGATAAATGGAAACTCACAATGTTGTAAGCAGTGATGACTTCTTAGCAGAAGTGGTATTCAGGAGCAAGTCCGGGACGTGGTCCCTCGAGGAGCGAGTACCAGTTCCGGACTGGCGAGGTCCCCAAGGAGCGGGTACCTCTAGTGAAGTCCGAGGAGGCAGAGTAGCTAGGGTTTGCCCCCTCTCTCTGGCACCCACACAAAAGCACCCTGACACATGCTCTCTTCCCCCCCCCCCCCCCCCAAGCACCCTGACACATACTCTCTTATCCTCTCACCAGGCTGGTAATCTCTCTCACAAACACACAGAAGTTGCCACTCACAAACAGACAAGCAGGCTGCCTTATATATGCGCACATATACACAAGCTTCCTTTCAAACACTCACACACAAGCTGCCTCTCACCCAAGCACACACACATAAGCAAGCTGCCTCACACAAGCGCACACACAAACAAGCAAGCTGCCTGTCTCTCACATGGGGCCTCTCTCTGTTCTTCTGCCACCGCCATCCTGAGCTCTGGTGGTGGCACCAGCTTCTCTCTATTCTTCTTCAGCCCAGTGGTGTAGCCAGAACTGAATTTTTTGGAGGGGCCCAGGGTTAACATGGGTGGGTAGTAGACATATAGATCTAGGCCCTACTGATTGTATGCTTATCGATAAATAATGTCTTAGCATGCATCTTACAATGGATTTCTGAGTAGTTTGCAACAGCCATCATCATGCATGAGTGAAATTTTAAAATATTTTAATTCTATTACTTCAAGCACTTACCAACATTAAAAATGCCTTATTTATATTAACTTATTTTATGTTTATTGCAGTTTATAAATACACAATATCATGTAAAAAATAAACAAAAAAACAAAGAACACTTCAGAAACATCCGATCCAATCACGTAATAAAACAAATATCAATATATTATTTTATGAATCCTCTTTCCAAAAATGCATAAAACTAAAATAAATCAGCAATAATCATAATAATCATCATAAAAAGGTTTGCAACATGTGCAGAACAAAACTAAAAAAAAAATTAAAAATTTAAAGCACGGTGTCACTTCAATGACAGTAAAACACATGCCCTTCACTGCCAAACACTTTGTGAAGTAATACAAAACCTGCAAATAAATAAATAAATACATAAATAAATAAAACTTTACCATACCATAACAGCAGTAACTTTTAGAACTCGAACAGCAGTAAGGCAAACATTATACCAGGCCCTAGAACACTAATACACTACCCAATGGGCAAACAGAACAAACCAAACTGCTACAAATCCCTACAGAGAAACTAGATACTAGCCAAATTACTGCATCTCTGTCACATATGCACAACACAGACAGACCTTTACCTAAGACAGAATAAGGGACTACAAATTAGAAATAAACATGCAAACATAACTAAAATCGAAAGCCAGAGAAACCAGTCTCTATGAGCACTGGAATACTAAAGAAAAAGCAAAAACAAATATATAAGAAATGCACATTCCCAGATATGGTATATTCCAATTTCTGAAAGGCAAAAAAATATTTTTTACCTTTGTTGTCTATTCTTATTTTTCTAATCAGTTGGTCCCAGTCTCTTTTTCCCCCTTGTCTGTCTTTTCCTTTTCCAGGGCCTCTTTTATCCTGTCTTCTTTCCTTCCTCCTTCATACACACAAATGCAAACTTTCTCACGTGTTCTCTCACACAAACACGGTTTCTCTCAGACAGGATCCCACTCTTCTATGCTCTCTCTCACATACACACAGGTTCCCACTCCTACATACACACACACACACACACACACACACACACAAGCTCTCACTCTGACATGCTCACTTTCACACAGGCTCTCATTCCCACAAACACACACACAGGCTCTCATTCTCACATGCTCTTACACACATGCTCCCATTCGCACAAACATAATACACAGGCTTTAACTCTCACATGCAGCAATTGCTCCCACTTCCATACATACGTACACACACAAGCTCTCACCCTTATATGCAGGTACCACTCTCACACAAACACACAGGCTCCCATTCTCACATGCATTCCCTCACATGCAGGCTCCCATTCCCATATCACAAGTTCTCACTCTTACATGCTCTCTCTCTCTCTCATACCCACTCAGGTAGGCTCTCCTTCACATCCCCCCAAGCAGGCTCCCATTCACACACACACACACCCCCAGCCCCCCAGGCAGGCTCCTATTCACACACACACACACACACACACACTCTCCCAGGCAGGCTACCATTCATATTCATACCTACACACCCTTTCACAGGCAGGCTACCATCCACATACAAACTCGTACCCAGGCAAGCTACTATTCACATTCACATACACTCCCACCCCTACCCCGGCAGGCTCCCATTCACACACCCACACCCACAATTCCAGGAAGGCTCCCATTCATACATCCCCCACCCCCCGGCAGGCTCCCATTCACACCCCTCCCACCTCCAGGCAGGCTACCATTCACACACGCACACACACAAACACAAAACACAGAGCCAGGAGCAAAAGGGGGAGCCTGTTCTGCTGCTGGTCCTCGTGTGTCTGCCCGCAGTATTCAAAACTTGCACAGTTATCACTCCTTTATGCTGAACTCGCAATGCACGGGATCAGCACAGAGAACTTACTGGCCGCAGGGGTTTTGAATGTTCAGGGCTGGCACAAGTGGAGGAACAGAAGAATGGTCACCTTCCCATGAGGTTGACCGCTAGCATCGCAGGCCTCTTTCTCTTCTCGGCGGCGTTGCGGGCCTCTTCTCAGCAGCATCACGAGCCTCTTCCTCTTTTCGGCGGCGTCTTGGAACTCTTCCTCTTCTTGTCCGGTGTGTCCACTGCAGCCCTGTGACAGGGGCTCTCTTCTTGGGCCACTGGGCAACACTGATTGGGTGGGCCATGGCCCACCCGAGGCTACGCCACTGCTTCAGTTGCCGCTGGCCTCCTCTGTTCTTCTTCAGCTGCTGCCAGCCTGAGCTCCGGTGGTGGCTTCAGCCTCTCGCTGTTCTTCCTAGCCACCATTGGCCTGAGCTGAAGCAGCCACGGTAGAGGCAGGCAGGGTGAGGCGGACACCACAGCAGCGTTTTGAGAGATGCATTTTTTGCCACCTCAAAATTCTGCCGCCTGAAGCAGCCACCTCACCCTGCCTGTACCAGCTCTGTTCCCCATGGGTTGAGTCTTTGGGTTCCAGGCGCCGGCAGGGCTTAGGTGAGTGTCTCTCAAGGTGCGGTCAGAGAGAGCCCAGGTATGGATAGTGGTCAGGGCAGGCAGTGAGCAGAGAATATCCAGGTGTGGTCCAAGGGTCGAGGCAAGCAGCAAACAGATAGTGTCTGGGTCCAGGCCAAGGGTTGAAGCAGGCAGTGAAAATATGGTTTCCGGGTCCAGGCCAAAGGTCAGGGCAGGCAGCAAATCAGAGAGAATTCAGAATCCAAAGCAGGAGTCTGACCTGGAAATCAGGCCAAGACAGACAAGATGGACCAAGACGAGACACCAAGAGACAAGACAGGCAGGACTGACAAGAGAAGGCAATGAGAACCAGGGCAAGGATGAAGGAAGGGAAAGGTATGGAGAGCAGAATAAAGGCACAACTAGTCAAGACAGAACAGCGGGAACACAGGCAGGGGCTGGAACAAACAATGAGGCATAGGAACAGTGAAAAGAGGCTCAGAAGAAACAACACATTGCAAGACAGAAGAATTTGTTGCTGACATCATCACAGGGCGCCTCCAGATTATCAAGGCCATGGGGCCTTGATAATCAATACAGTTGTGCATGTGCACACCTCAGGGGCTGTGGTGAGGATGGCATCATGGGAGCCATTGCTGGCATCTTGCAGTTTCGGGGTGAGTACGGCCAGTTGTGGGGCCATCCCATAACTGGCTAAATGTTACACTTGTGATCTATATTGGCCACAGTTGGAGACAGGATGCTAGCCTCGATGGACCTTGGCCTGACCCATCATGGCAAGGCATATTTAATCTTATGTTCCTAGGACTAATTAGTTAATTAGGTATATTTACTGCTCACTAAATTTTAGAAAATGGTTGAACAAGCAATATGGAAATGAACAACCAGGTTAAGCTTTGGCAACTTTTGTTGAAACATTTCTGCATGGAGATAATCTGCTTAAGCAGGTACAACCAGCCAGTGGTGCATTCAAGGAATCCAGCTGGGCATATTTTACAGTTAACATTAGAGATGTGAATCGTGTGATCGATCGTCTTAACGATCGATTTTGGCTGGGGGGGGGGAGGGAATCTGATCGTCGAGGTTTTGTTTTTTTAAAAATCGTTTAAATCGTAAATCGGGGGAGGGCGGGAAAACCGGCACACTAAAACAACCCTAAAACCCACCCGACCCTTTAAAATAAATCCCCCACCCTCCCGAACCCCCCCAAAATGTTTTAAAATACGTGGGGTCCAGTGGGAGGGTCCCAGTGTGATCTTCCACTCTCGGGCCACGGCTGCGTTAATAGAAATGGCGCCGGCGCTACCTTTGCCCTGTCATATGACAGGGCAAAGGTAGCGCTGGCGCCATTTTGGTTCCTGTCCCCCGACGTCACGAGCGCAGGAGATTGCTCCCGGACACCCGCTGGACCCCCAGGGACTTTTGGCCAGCTTGGGGGGGCCTCCTGACCCCCACAAGGGGCAAGGGGCAAGTCTTGAAAACAACCCTTCGCTTAGAATCTTGTCATAAAAGATTCAAACAGAACCTCAAGACCTGGCTCTTCAAACAGGCCTTCACCTAACCCCCCTCATAATTTCTTTGTTTTCCTCTTTGCTCCTTTGAATCTCTTTCGAAATATCCAGTATACCCCAGCTAGTTCACCCCTCCTCTCCCCTTCCCCCCTTTACTCCCAGCCACCTTTTGTGCCAGGTGTTCTCCTGCGCACTTTGCCTCCCTCTCCCCACAATGTTACCCACTTTTAACACTCCTGTCACAATCTTACTCTCTATAAAACTTAAACTGTTAAAACCTAATTTATTCATGACTGCCTTATACCAACGCTTAATTTGTAACTAGTTTCTCTGTATTGCCTGTTTTACTTGCACATGTTTATCACGGTTCCCTTATTAATGTTCTCCTTGTAACTCGTTCCATGTAAAGCTTGTTGCTATGTTCAGTTATCTGTGAACCGGGATGATGTTCCCAATGTATCCCGGTATATAAAAACACTTAAATAAATAAATAAATAAAAAGGTAGGGGGGATTTAGATAGGGCTGGGGGGTGATTTAGATAGGGGAAGGGAGGGGAAGGTGGGGGGTAGCGGAAGGAAAGTTCCCTCTGAGACCACTCCGGAGCAGCCTCGGAGGGAATGGGGAAAGCCATCGGGGCTCCTCTAGGGCTTGGCGCACGCAAGGTGCACAAGTGTGCACCCCCTTCCACGTGCCGACCCCGGATTTTATAACATGCGCGCACAAGTTAGAAAATCTGCCCCAATGCCTTCAGGTATTATTGCCACTGTTGGTACCTTTCTCCTGGTACTTTGGGGTTTCATGCTACTGCTTGTGCTGTTTTGACCCTTTATTGGACCCTTGGGATATTTCCTGTCACAATTGCTGTTCATTCTCCTTCTCATGATGCCTTGGGATATTCATGTCACTGTTGGTGCTGTTGCACCTCTTTTGGTGCCTTGGGGTTTTCATTCCACTATTAGGAAAGGATGCATTGCTTTCTCCCATTGACTTTAATGGAATCAAATGAACAAATGACACAAACAATTTTTTTTTTTAATTTGAAATAAATGAAATTAATTATGGAGGCAAATGAAACAAATAAGCAATCAAACCAAAAATATTTTTATTCACACATCCCTTTTGAGCAGCTGTGAATCCGAAAGTCCTTCATGCTAGCAGGAGACACAGTCACGTGACCCATGCACATGGCTGTGCTGCACTTGCATGTCAACAGAGAATGGGAATTCTGATGCTTTACTGCCTGGACTTACTCTTACTCCGAGCCAGAAAACTATTTAGATAGAGTCCTCAAGGAGGCAAATAAAATCTACATAACTAGGTGAGTGAATAACTTTTTGAGAATATAGCTGAAGGCAGAGTGGGACCTGATAATAGACAATATAAGTTGACTCCACTTCCTGCACATCCTATGTATCTGGTTTTAGTCCCATTTGAATAACTTTTTGCCTCTTCCAAAACACCTTTCGTAGTATCCGAAATATTCCCTTTTAGAACAAGAGATATTCAGGAAAACCTGATATTCGGCCCCTATTAAAATGGAAACCCAAACCTACAAGGGTTAATCGATCTCATTGTTCTCTATTGGTCAAAAGTATATCACTGTAATAATTTAGCAGTTATACAAATAAATATGAAGTTGCATAACTTCTTAGAATTTTAATCTGTACCTTTTTCATACATGACATCAATCCATCCACAAATGTTGATTTTATCTTATGAACCTAAATTATACAAATATGTTAGAAAAGGGAAACAAATCAGTACTGAAAATAAAATCAAACATTTCCTTCATATCCATCTTTTGGATGGAAAAAGAGAGGCAAAGGCATGACAGAAGTTGGAAGTTAGAAATGTATCTATTGCAATCTTGTATGAATGCATGATAAGGGGCAGGTTGATCCTCACTGGCCTTCAAGAATTGCGTGGCCCTATGGAATACAATACTGGTAAGTGACTGAATGCTCTAAATTTGTTGTAAAAGGTCAGAGATGGCAGGTTATTAAGACTATTAACTTAATAACATTTTATATGCTCATATTTCTGTTAATACAGTAATGCTGTATAGCCAGTATTATCTTTGTCCTTATCAAACTACAAGTATTTACACTAAACAGATATTTCGATGAGGAAATAAATGAAAACTAAGAAAACAGTAGCCCTTCCAAAGCTAATAAATTAGTATTCAATAGACAAGTGAAGATTTATTTGTTAGCATGCCTTATGTCAGCAGGCAAATGTGACAGTGATTTTCTTTTGATAAAAAATTCAAGTGTAGAAAAAACAATTCACTTACTGGTAATTGCCAAAAAAAAAAAAAAATACAAACTAGTGGCCTTACTAATTTGAGAATTCTTCTAAGTGCATATTAACATTTTTCTGAAACTATTAATTTAAAACATACCTCAGGTGCATCTTTATACAAAACAGACTCACCTTTCTATATTCTAAAATTATCTTGGGTAATGGATGAAAATCTTGCAACTGATGTAACTGTAAAGTACAAGAAGAAAAATTAACTTACTAGTAAAGGACATTTGATTAGCTGTATTTGATGGTCTCCAACAGAAGCATCTGAATAGTGTTACTTACAGAAAAGTAGAAAACTTTTTAAAAAATGATGAAAATTATTTGGATTTTTACAATCTCCAAGCCTCATGCAAACTTTTAACCCATACAAATGATCCTTCTAGTTTCCTTCTAACTAATTTTCTTATTTTGTTATAGTCTCCCTTTTAAAATGTAAACACTTCAGTAGTAGTTTTAGTTATTATTCTCTAAAGATTATGTAAAGTTTTATTGCCATCATTACCCATTCCTCCAGGTCCTGCATTCCAATGAGAATTAGAACTAAAGAATATTACCCTTTTTGTAAGTTCTAGGACCAGCTATTTCATGAAGCACTCATTTATGACATCTAACAACTTAACTTCCCTAGCATGCCCTGATGAGACATTCACCCATTTGATATTGGGGTAATTGAAATTTCCCATTATTACTGTGCTTCCAATTTAATAGCTTGTCTAATTTCTTTAGCATTTCACCATCTGTATTACTATCCTGGACAGGTGGATGACAGTATACCCCACTGTTATACTCTTCCTTGTCATACATGAATTTCTAGCCTTAGAGATTCCAGTGAATCATTGTATCCTGCAAATCTTTTGTTCTTTTTGACTCTATGGCACCTTTAACATGTTCTCCTAATTTCAAGTAGGCATGTGCCTAGCTGTGTAAATCCAGATTCTGCCGTGTAAGTTGGTGAATTTTTAAAGGGGCATGCATCCACACTATTGCCAGTTTCACCAATTCATCCATCAGTTTACCCAGCAAATAGCTAGGTCCTCCAAAGTCTCCTGATTTGGTAGTCTGCATCTCCCCCAGTTACCCCAAGCTCTTTCAGCCCATCAGAAATGGCCTTTTCTTTTCCTTTTTTAACTTACACCTCCTCCATAGCAAAAGTAAACTTATGCAGTGGGAGATCTAGGCACGCATATCTCTTTGCCATGCCCCAAAATGCCATGCCTCAACCAGACTACGCCCAGGCCCTGCCCCTTTTAAAAAAATTTTGAGATGTGTTTGCAGCAGGAGATTTGCGCTCATTTAGGTGGCTTTTAAAATTTGGTAGGTGTGCATGAGCCCAACTTGTGCACTTATCTCCTGATTTTGGCATACACTGGGCTTTTCTTTTAAATTCCTGCACTTGAGGTGGTGGATGGAGATCATTTACATACAATCATTAGACTCTAATTCAAAAAGGAAAAACTCAAAGACAGATGTTCCCCACATCAACTAACTACTAATATAAGCAAACAATTCCTCTTAACTTGCTAAAGAGGAATGAGGGACCAATTGCATTTTCATTAACCACTAACTATAGATTTACCAGTCTGAAAGGATTCTGATTGCTGGGAATGCATGAAAACAAACTACAACACTTGAAAAATGATCAAACACTTAAAAAGATATTTCATTTTATGGAAAATGTGTTCATTGAAATTAGCAACAAATACACAAAGTGTTAGGTAGTTATAGAAGTGTTGCGTTCGTGTCAGCTTTCACCCTCGCTCCACCCTCTCTACCTGTGTGGCGACTCCCTCCGGGCATGATGGATGGCTTGCTGCTGCGACATCTCCATGCCGCTTCTCCCCGGCGTCCCCGGGCCGGCTCGACACTGCGGATCCACCATGTTCCTGATGACGTAGGGCGCGCGCGTGTGCTCTGAAGTATGTACCAGCAAGGATGCAAACCTCAGGGGCGTCCCCCTGTATTGACGTCATCCGCTTCCAACATAAAAGGTCTTTACTTTTGCTAACAGATTGAGTTAGCAAGGACTCGCTTCGGCTGTCCAAGCTACTCTGCAACCGAAGGATTGATTGTGGGGATTTATTGGACTGCTTCTCTCTACGCTACCTTGCCTCCTTGGACTTACCAGGGATACCCACTCCTCGGGGGCCCCGCTTTCTTTTCTCTATTTCAGATTACAGATAGGAACCGGTAATCGCTCCTCGAGGGCCCATGTTCCTAAACCCTCTGAAGATTCTCTATTGCCTGGAAGCAATCGCAGATACGGACATTGTGAATTACTATTTCAGATTACAGATAGGAACCGGTACTCGCTCCTTGAGGGCCCATGTTTCTGAACACTCTGAAGATTCTCCTCGGCCCAGAAGCTACCGCAGGTACAGACATTGTGAGTTACTATTTTCAGATGGCAAATAGGAACCAGCACTCGCTCCTCGAAGGCCCATGTTCCTGAACACTCTGAAGATTCTCTTCTACCTGGAAGCTATTACAAATATAGACATTTGTGAGTTACTATTTCAGATTACAGATAGGAACTGGTACTCGCTCCTCGAGGGCCCATGTTCCTAAACACTCTGAAGATTCTCTACTGTCTAGAAACTATTACAGATACAGACTATTGTGAGTTACCATTGCTCTCTCAGAGCTTTCCCTGGAACCAGGTACTCGCTCCTTGAGGGCCTAACCCTTTCCAGCTACTGAGCTTCTCAAGACCTTATGTGAGTTATCATCTAAGTACTGGCTATATATATATAACAGCATACCCTGTCTATTCACTATCTACAGTCTCTTTACAGCTCAGCAACCCTGGGATCGCAGTTCCAGCCTCTGAGGGACTTCAGCCCTGCCGGGCATATCAGCTCACTACTGCCACCTCTGGTGGTTCTACTACCTGTCTAATAAAAGAACAATCTGTGTCTGTCTCCATACTCAAGCCTAGCTGGTGGTTCCTCTCAGGATATCCTCCTGGGGGCGCTGCCATCGGCCCAAGGATTCACCAATTTACATTGTTGTCCAGCTGAGCACCCTCTCTAGTACTCCGCTGGTACAGATTGCCAACTCAGCAGTCTATATCATAATAGATTGCCAACTCCTTAGCAGATCTGTAACAGATTGCTGGCTCCTCCTTCCATAGGAGCCAGTCCACAACAGATTGCTAATTCCTCCTTCCATAGGAGCAGAATTCTGACGGATTGCTAACTCCTTCCCCCTGGGGGAGTAGATTCTTTCAGATTGCTACTTTCATCTGCTAGCTCCTCCCATCAGCATAGCAGACCCCAACAGATTGCTAACTCCTCCCTCTCCTGGAGGAGATTCCTAACAAGAAGTGTTGCTGTTGCATACCACACACATGGCAAATACAATGACCAAATGTGATTAATAACACCCCATTTCTGTCCCATTCTACCTCCACATCCACCCTCACAACCACACCCCTCTCATCCCCTAATCCAAGTACAACTGTAAGTAAGTTTTAGGGGTGCAGGAACCTGTCTGCTACAGAACACTTCCGATTCCCCTCCCACCTCAACTCACGATCCTAAGTTCAGGAAAAGACAATGTTTTCTCCACAGAATTAGACTTCTATTTATTAGATTTGGCAATATTAGCATTTAGAAGATAACAACAAACATGTCTCTAACATCCTTACTACTGAGCACCAGTTTACCCTAAAGAAAATTCTGTACCATAGGTGGTTTAAAACATGCCATATATCTTAGCCTACCTAATATGTTAATACTTAGGGCTACCTTACTTACCCCTGTCCCAACTTCAGGTGATTTCCATATTTACCTCTGAAGCAGGCTCTGGCTGGAGGTCTGGAGAATGTGGGCAGGGGAGGAGACTTACTTCCTGGTTTGATGCTGGCAGAGCTGCCAGGTGGTCTGGGAAAGAGGCTTGCTTCCGGGTCTGATACTGGCAGAATAGCCGGGTTTTTTTGGCTTCTCACTGCCTCAGACTCTACACCACTATCTGATCCCAGGCAGAGTGTTTCCTCTCTCTGGTCTCCTGGCCACACCTAGTTTTCTCCCTCCTCGATAGCAGGGGGTGCTGGGGCTGCTTTGGATCCACTCCCTTTCTCCTTATTTGCCTCCATCTTATACTTTCCAGCTGATAAATATGCATAAACTTGTGCTTCTTCTCCACGGGATCGGCGGTGAACTGGGCCCGCGCAGCCGGCGCTAAAGCCCGTCGGGGTAAGGCCTCTTTGTTCCGCCTTCCCCAATTGGGCTCCCACGCTGGCCACCAGCCTACTTCGACCCCGGCCTGACTTACCTTAAAACCCTGAACGCACGCCTCGATCCAGCCTGCCGCCTCCTCGATCCGGCCTCCTCCGCCCGCCGGGCTGCAAGCCCCCACCCCCACCAGACTCACCGCACCGAGGTCCGCCCCACCAGGCGCAGGGGTGACGTCATCGATCCGGGATCTGCAGGATTTAAAAGGCCCTGCACTCCCCGGCGTCTTCCTCTTCTCCACGGGATCGGCGGTGAACTGGGCCCGCGCAGCCGGCGCTAAAGCCCGTCGGGGTAAGGCCTCTTTGTTCCGCCTTCCCCAATCGGGCTCCCACGCTGGCCACCAGCCTACTTCGACCCCGGCCTGACTTACCTTAAAGCCCTGAACGCACGCCTCGATCTGGCCTGCCTCTTCCTCGATCCGGCCTCCTCCACCCGCCGGGCTGCGAGCCCCCACCCCCACCAGATCCGCCACACCGAGGTCCGCCCCGCCGGGCGCAGGGGCGACGTCATCGATCCGGGACCTGCAGGATTTAAAAGGCCCTGCACTCCCCGGCGTCGCGCACCAAAGGGGCCCGCCCCTTTGTGCGCCCCTTCGTGTCGCACCTTAGTGCCGCGCCTAAACCCACCCTCCACCGCCACCGGCATCCCCCATATTCAGTGCCCCGAAGCAGCTCTGCCCTTTCTGCTTCATATCTGCGGCCTCTCTTCCCCTTTCCTCCTCGCTTCCCACTGTCACATACAGCCTGGGGGTGAACGAGACAGAGCGGGAGAGAGACACACAGCCTGAAAGAGAATTGGAGAGGGAGACCGGGAGAAACCAAGGAACACGCTCCTGCAAAGTTTGTTCCTTCTCAGCCACAAACTGATCTACATGCATCGGGACCTTCTTCCTCACTATCTCCTCCTCCGCTACCACTCCTTCCACTACCACTCAACACGGACACTCGCCACTCAGTGAGCAACTCAAAGTGCCTTATACTCTGTGCCTCATCCATGTTGAATATTTTGTACCCTATTGTCACTAACTGTAACCTGCTGATTTCCAGATTGCTGAAACTTGCTGACCTACTCTGTGCCTCATTCATGTTTAATATTCTGTACCCTATTGTCACAAACTGTAACCTGCTGATTTCCAGATTGCTGAAACTTGCTGACCTGCTCTATTACCTGGTCACCTACTCTATTACCTAGTCACCCCTCTTTTCCCCCTGCACCTCCCTTTCCCGCCTGACTATTAAGGTTCCAACTATTCCTATCATCCCTACCTGACTACTAAAGCACCAACATGGCCGCTTACCCAATCCCTCACATCCATCACCCTCGATCCAGACTACCTCCCCCTCCCCTCCTTCCCCGCCACCCATCCCCCCGCCGTAAATCCCTCATCCCCATACTTACCTCACCCTTGACTCAGTTCCTCGGTCTCACCACCCTCTCCATTATACTCATGAATGCGCAATCCATATCTAAAAAGACACTAATCCTCAACGACATACTTGCGGACTGCACTCCAGACATTTGTGCGGTCACCGAAACATGGCTCAAAGAATCAGATACCGTCCTCATAAACCAACTCCCATCCTCCCTCTATGACATCTTCCCCATCCACCGACCTAAAAAAAGAGGAGGAGGTCTACTCCTAGCTGCCAAGAAACATCTTAACCTTAAACCCATCAGCATAGCAGCCCCACCCAAACTTGAAATAGGTCTCTTTAAGGCAGCTTCCCTGCAAATCTGTCTAGTTTATGCCCCCCCTACTGTCCTTGAGGCCAACCCCTCCCCTCTAATTGAATTTGTTATAGAATGGATAAAAACAGATACCCCCGTCCATCATCCTTGGAGATTTTAATCTTCACGTGGACACACTCCCCCTCACTGCATCATGCGAAACTTTCATTCAGTCGCTCCTTGCCATAGGCTTCCGACAAATTATAACATCTCCAACCCATAAAGCTGGACACACGTTGGACCTAATGTTTATTAACTCCAGTTTCCAGACCACCAACTCATCCTCCTGCACCCCGGTGCCCTGGTCCGACCACTACCTCATTGAAAGCCGTCTCGCAATGAAGAAACCCCTCCCAATTAACCATCCTGCTCACACCACCATCATATCCAGAAAAACTTGCTCCAGCGACGAATTAATTGACGCACTAGCCTCATCCCTTCCAAGACTTATCTGCTCAGACCCAGACACAGCCCTTACATCCTGGCAAAGCCTCACGGAAGACATTGCCAACAAACTATGCCCAATCTCCGAACGTATCATAAACACCGCAGTGAAACCCTCTAAGCCATTGTACACCCAAGAGCTAAAAACCCTAAAATGCAATCTTAGACAAAAAGAGAGAAATTGGCGCAAGGACCCAACCCCACAACACTCCTCCAGCTTCAAAACAGCCTTACACACATATAGACTGTCTACCCTCAAACACAAGCGAGACTACTATGGTAAAAAAATCCACGACTATAAATTCAACCCCAAAGTTCTTTTCTCCTATGTCGCTAGCCTTACCACCCCTATCCCTCCTACCATTCCAGTTGCTGAGGCTGCGGCAAAAAGTGAAGAACTGGCCAGCTATACACTCTTCAGACACTTGTCGTGACACTTGTCGTGACAAGATCACAAACTGGGGTGTGTGATCTTGCAGCCACTGGAGGCCAAGTACTATAGGGTGAATGGCCTTATCAAGAACCAAAAATGAGATGGTCTCCATATGAAGAGCACCAGTACTTAAGCAAATTGGTTGGGTAGTCTGGTATACCTCTCCAGGTAATGGTTCGCCATATATAGAAGAGAGGAGCAGCGGAGTGAGCATCGGAATGGTAGGAATTTATAGATGTTCCACCAGCCCTTTAAGTATAAAATTACCACTGGCTCCGGAATCGACAATTGCAAGAGTCTGGAATTCAAGGGACCTGGAGATGATCGAGACTGGGAGTGTCAGTGGAGGAGATGGTGTCCTCCGGATCCTAGGTCTGCATGTTTCCTGGACAAATGGGGCAGGATTGAACCGCATGGCCTGGCTGACCGCAGTACATACAGAGGCCCATTCTCTTATGGTAGCGCCGCTCCTTGGCGGTTAAATGGCTGCGGCCTAATTGCATGGGTTCATCTTCTTCAGGAATTGGTGTAGACTGGGTCTGTGCTGCAGGTGTGGCTCGTGGACGCATAGTCACAGAGAGGTGTTTCTTAGGGTTTTTAATCTCTTGGGATCGTTCCCGTAGGCGACGATCAGTTCTCCCAGCAAGATCTATAAGTGAGTCCAGGGTGTCAAGTAATTCACGTGCTGCCAATTCATCCTTAATATGAGAGTTAAGGCCCTCAAGGAAAATCACACGTAGACACTCTAGATCCCAATGAAGCTCTGAACATAGAGTCTTGAATTTGATTACGTAGTCCGGAAGTGGCTTGGTTCCTTGTTGGAGATGCAACAGAGTGGATCCAGCGACCGTCTTGCATGCAGGGTCATCAAATACTGACTTAAAGAGAGCAAGAAAACCTGGCAAGTCGCTAAGGATCGGATCATTGCATTCCTAGAGAGGTGAAGCCCAAGCCAGGGCTTTCCCATCTAAAAGAGAAAGGATATACATGGTCTTGGATACTGCAGTAGGGAAGTAGGTTGATTGTAAAGAAAAATGCATACAGCACTGATTGAGGAAGCCTCTATATACCAGGCAATCTCCTGAGAAGTGAGTAGGGGCTGGCAGTGGTACTGCAGTTCATCTAGAAATCACTGATGATGAGGCATGTTTATCAGATGTTCTCGGTGTATTCAGTTGTGAATTCAACTGATTGAATGTACTAGTCAAGGTTTCTAAAGTCCTCTGTTGTTCAGCAATAGGTTGGGCCAGGCTAGGGATGGCCTGAAGGGCTGAGACCTGAGTCAGGTCCAGGAGTTAGCAATCTGTTATGTTCTGGTATATTTGTAGACCCTGAATCGGGGTGGAGGGAGGAGCCCTGTGGGGACTCACCTCGATAGGCATGGCCTTAGCTGAGACTGACACAACAGTAATAGACTTTATTATACTGGAAATAGAGAGGATCCCTCCTAGTGGGATAGATAGACACAGTCCAGAGATATGGATGGCTCATAGATGATATCCCCGGTAGTGTTCCATGGAGCGAGGTATGCCGGGGAATCCCTCCTTTGCTGGATTCTCCTGAAGGATCCGGTAGTGGCCTGCAGCGCGGGGTACACCGAGGATCACAGGAGAGGTGTTGAGAGTAGAGCAGGAGGTCAACGAGGCTGTAGAGCAGATGGTACTCACTCTGAAGTGTGTAAGGAAGGTTGCTGAGGCGATCACGGTAGTGGCACGAGGCACGGGGTACACCGGAGGTTCTGTCAGCAGAAGGTAGCGAAGTCACAAAGCTGTTTCCCACACTAGCCCTCGTTGATTGCTATTGAATTCAGTTCCCTGTTATGCCTTGCTGTTAAAGCAGCGAGCAATGTTTGAGTTGCATCAAAGTAACAGTCTTGTTGTTAACTGCCACATCAACAAGTTACCCCTATACTTGTTTCCCCAGACCATAAAAGTCGAGGCCCTTGATTGCTGAACAAATCCAATTCCCCTTATCCCCCTGCCATTGAAGCAGAGAGCAATGATGGAGTTACATCAACAGTATCAAGGCTTATTGGTTAAAGAGACTAATTGCCGCACCATCAAGTTACTATATGCACTTTTTTCTTTATTTCCATCCTTTAGCCTTTAGGGTACCACAATATTTATCCCATGATCTTTTGAATTCTTTCACTGTTTTGGTTTTCACCACCTCCTCTGGAAGGGCATTCTAGGCATCCACCACCCTCTCCATGAAAAAATATTTTCTGACGTTGGTTCTGAGTCATCCTCCTTGGAGTTTCATTTTGTGACCCCTAGTTCTACTGATTTCTTTCCACCAGAAAAGGTTTGACGTTTACACATCATACTATTACTATTACTGAGGGGGTATCAGAATTTGAATATATTTTTTGAATGGTGAGTTGAAAGGGGTAATTTCCTAACTCTGCCTTGTATAAATTCCAGAAGAGGTCAGAACTTTCTGAGATTGACAATAAAATGCATGAGAGTTTATCTTTATCGAAAAACTGCTTGCTGCATATGCATATCAGTCCCAGATTTCTCACTGATGCAGTAAGCAAAGATTATAATTTTTGTGAAAAAATATTTAATAATGATATTTTAAAAGCAGTTATTGAAATTAAAGAATGTTATCTTTCTCTTGCATCATTTTCAACAATAAAATATATAGGATTTCTTTTTTTTAGTAAAGCTGTTAAATATAATGTGCAATGTGTCATGCACATGAGCATCATCTGTCAGGTGTGTCATGACGGAAAAAAGATTGAGAAGCACTTATCTAGAGGACCTGACCTTGCGCTTTCTCATTCAATATGATGCTGACCATTATTATACTTTACTTCTATCATGTGATGCTCCTGGGGAAAGCAAATGTTGCTTACCTGTAACAGGTGTTCTCACAGGACAGCAGGATGTTAGTCCTCACTAGAGATGTGCATTCGTTTTTTCCGAATTGGAAAATTTCAACAAAATTGTCCAATTCAGCATGTTTCAGGGAGCCCGAAAAAGATCCCGTTTTTTTGCAAAAATTTGTTTTTCCGATTAGTGCGCACTAATGGGAGTCAGTGCGCACTAACTCCCCATTAGTGTGCTTTAACTCCCATTAGTGCGCACTAACAAAAAGTAACTAAAAGTAACAAAATCTAACGGTTTTTGTTAGTGCGCACTAACGGGGAGTTAGCGCGCACCAACTAAAAATCGATTTTTCATGAAAAAAAAGACCCGAACTGAAAAAAACCCGACATTTTCCATGGTGGCCGAAAAACGAAGAACGACACGAACACAAAAAACGATGCACATCTCTAGTCCTCACATATGGGTGACATCACAGGATGGAGCCCAATCACGGAACACTTTTGTCAAAGTTTCCAGAACTTTGACTGGCCCCTACTGGGCATGCCCAGCATGGCACTAACTCTGCAGCCAGGAGGGGTCCCCCTTCAGTCTTGTTACAAAGCTACAGGCAGTGCCGAAAAATATAATAAGAAAATGAACCCAACACCGCGGGGTGGCGGGCGGGGTTTCGTGAGAACTAACATCCTGCTGTCCTGTGAGAACACCTGTTACAGGTAAGCAACATTTGCTTTCTCACAGGACAAGCAGGTTAGTAGTCCTCACATATGGGTGAGTACCGAGCTGAGGATGTCCGGACATGCACCAAATGTACCCAGGGACGTGCCAGAGGCACAAAGCTGAGGTGGAATTTGGGAGAGGGCATCCTGAACCCCTCCAGGCAGGCGGAAGGGTGTTGGTACATCATGTCGTAAATAGGTTACACAATACAGACTGGCTGAAGATGGAATCGCCAGTTTGTTTGCCGATTTGGGAATGATTTTTAGAAGCTCTACTCCGAAGGATTTAGAAAACTTGACCCCTGAAGCAGGACCTTGGTGGTCCAAAACGTGATCACGTCGGGATTTCATCTTTGATCCCGGTTTGAAGCTAAGTACTGCAATTTCTGCGTATGATTTTTTCATCTAGACAAAAGCTTTTTGTGGCTTTGTTTTGAACTCATAGGTTTATCTTCCCGTGGCAATATAATTTTTGAAAGACTTCAATATTATTAATAAAGTAATGTGACCTCTCCTATGCCGGGTCTGATTGTTATACAGATCCCGTTGGTAGTGGTCCTACATAATTTGTTCTTATAGTAACTGCATTTCTATACATGGCGTGTTGAAATTTGAAAAATTGACCCGAAACCTTGTTATATTGTTTTGTACGTGTACTCCCGGTTTCTGGATAGCTGGGCTTATTGTTTGTTCATAGAGGCAAGACAGGCTGGCAGAGGAGAGGTAGACTGGTCCCTGTGGTGTTGATAGGAACAAGACAGGCTGGCAGAGTGGAGGTTGTCTGGTTGCTGTAGTGTTGATAGGGGCAAGACAGGCAGGCAGAGTGGAGGAAGCCTGGTCGCTGTGCTGTTGATAGGGGCAAGACAGGCAGGCAGAGTGGAGGAAGCCTGGTCGCTGTGCTGTTGATAGGGGCAAGACAGGCTGGCAGAGCGGAGGTAGTCAGATCGCTGTGGTGTTGATAGGTGCAAGACAGGCTGGCAGAGCGGAGGTAGTCTGATCCCTGTGGTTTTGATAGGGGCAAGACAGGCTGGCAGAATGGAGTTAGTCAGGTCACTGTTCTGTTGATAGGGGCAAGACAGTCTGGTGGGGTGGGGGGAAAGAAGACAGGGCCTCCTGCTTCTGGCGTGACTGTCAACCGGGGCATACTGTCCACCCAACCCATCTTGAAACACGGCCCAAAAAGTCTAACACATGTGCTAGAACCTGAAAGATGATGAACTATGCCTGGGTGTAGCCGCAGCAGGTGCAGATCTTGGTGGTAGTAGGAAATTTTCAAACAAGAGCCCCGGGGAGAGTTCCCTTTTCTTTGTGCCCCGAGAGTGGGGCCCGAGCCTTGGAAAGTGTTGTGAAGTAAAGGAGGTTTCCATGTGAACAGCGGTTCAACATGGGTCAGCAGGTACTAAGAGATATGCGAGATCCAGGGAGAGTTCCCTTTCCTTTGTGCAGGAAAGGGCTCTCTGGAATTGGTTCACCCCGAGAGTGGGGCCTGAGCCTTGGAAAGGGTGGCGAAGTGGAGAAGGTTTCCATTTGAACAGCGGTTCAACATGGGTCAGTGGGTACTAAGAGATAGGCGAGCCCTGGGGAGAGTCCCCTTTCCTTTGTGCAGGAAAGGGCTCCCTGGAATGGGTTCGCCCCAAAAGTGTGGTGGTTCTGTTGGCGTCTAGTGAGCTCTCGCTGGTCTTTGAAAATCTGGGGGATGTAGCAGATATATAAATGAGAACTTTGAAGGCCGAAGTGGAGAAGGTTTCCATGTGAAAGCGGTTCAACATGGGTCAGCAGGTACTAAGAGATAGGCGAGACCCAGGGCGAGTTCCCTTTCCTTTGGGCCCCAAAAGTGGGGCCCAAGCCTTGGAAAGTGTAGCGAAGTAGTGAAGGTTTCCATGTGAACAGCAGTTCAACATGGGTCAGCGGGTACTAAGAGATAAGCGAGCCCCGGATAGAACGCGGAAAGGGAGCCGGCGCCACCTCCTTTTCCTCTCCCACTACGACCTCAGATCAGACGTGGCAACCTGCTGAATTGACGGAAATTCACCACGAGGTAGATGAACTTGTTCCAGCTCTTCGTCATTCAGTTGATTACTGCTGCCATACTGTGCAAGGCGGGGCAAGAAACGGATGGATCTGCGACTCTTAGCGGTGGATCACTTGACTGTGCATCGATGAAGAACGCAGCTTTCGAGGCCTCGCTGCCCTCCCCATACAGAATGCGGAAAGGGAGCCGGCGCCTCCTCCTTTTCCTCTCCCACTACAACCTCAGATCAGACATGGCAACCCGCTGAATTTTAGCATATTACTAAGCGGAGGAAAAGAAACTAACCAAGGTTCCCTCAGTAACGGTGAGTGAAGAGAGAAGAGCCCAGCGCCGAATCCCCGCCCATCCGGCGGGTGCAGGAAATGTGGCATACAGAAGACTGCCTCCCCGGCGCCGCTCAGGGGCCCAAGTCCTTCTGATTGAGGTCAGGCCCTTGTAGTGACGTAAGGCCTGGACAGACAGGCACAGCAGTTGAGGTCAGGCCCTTTTAGTGATGTAAGGGCTGGACAGATAGGCACAGTGGTTGAGGTCAGGCCCTTGTAGTGACTTAAGGGCTGGATGGACAGGCACAGCGTTTGGTATCAGGCCCTTGTAGTGACATAAGGGTTGGACAGACAGGCACAGCGGTTGAGGTCAGGCCCTTGTAGTGATTTAAGGGCTGGATGGACAGGCACAGCGTTTGGGGTCAGGCCCTTGTAGTGACGTAAGGGCTAGACAGACAGGCACAGCGGTTGAGGTCAGGCCCTTGTAGTGACTTAGGGACTGGATGGACAGGTACAGTGTTTGGGGTCAGGCCTTTGTAGTGACATAAGGGCTGGACGGACAGGCACAGTGGTTGAGGTCAGGCCCTTGTAGTGACGTAAGTGCTGGGCAGACAGGCACAGCGGTTGAGGTCAGGTACATGTGCTGATATTATCTGGAACATATGAGGTAGTTGGAGCTGCTGCAAGGCTTTAAATTGCTTTTATTCATCTTGCCATTCACAGGGAAAATCTGGAAACCCAAGCAAAGGCATGTTTATTCTCAAAAACACTAGCATTTCCATCAACTCTGGTGCCAGCCTTGAGCAATGAGGGCTCCTGATATCCCCTGTCATTGAAAACACACGTTCACTGGGCACACTGGTTGGTGGATATGACAGATATCACTGAGCCACTTTGGCTAGGTGTGGCCAGACAGTAGACTTGTGTGCCCAATATGCCAGTAGATCTGTCCCCATGTCCTGAATGGGCTCTGTGAGATACCGTGTCACTGACATTTGTGCTGGTGTCTCCTTTGCTTGGGTGGGCTGAGAGTCCTTCTTGCCAGCTGCTTTCGCTCTAGCCTGTGCCAGAAGAGATGATTTTTTAGGGGCAACATGGCTTTGGCGTACTGAAGTGGAGGAGGAAGTACTAACTGTCGCTGACAGAGTGCTGCTCCTGCTAGGGCTTGCACTAGTCTCTGAAATGCCCACTGTTTCCTCCTCTGCTTCATGCCTAATCTGTCCCTACCTATTGCGCTCCTCTTCACAGACCTTTCCTAACAGCATTTTCTTCACAAACGTGAGACAATCGGACTGTAGGGTGATCACAGACTGTGGCGAGCATGTATGTGTGGTGTTTTGTTAAAGGTCCTAATCTCTCTTGCACCTGCTTCTGCAAAAGGTGCTCTGCTGTCATTCCCTCCCTCTTCCTGTTTAAAGCATCCAAATTTTCCTCCAGAATATTAACTATAGGGATGACGTCAGCCAAGGTGACACTTCGGGAACTCAGCTTCTCTGTGGCATCCTTGAAGGGCTGCAGGATTTTTACCAGCTGACTCATGACTAACCAATCATGATGCCCTAGGAGACTCTGCACACCTCTGTCCATTTCCACAGAAAGTTCATGAAGGGGTGTCTGCTGCTCCACTAACCTCTGCAGCATCATATAGGTGGAATTCCACCAGGTGCCAATGTCTTGAATGAGACGCTTGTGAGGCATTCCCAAATCAGTCTGCTTTTGTCAGAGAACCTGCCCCGCCTTCATACTTCTGTAGAAGAACCCTGCTATGTTACTGCACTTGTGTATTAACGTATGCAGGTATTCATTCTCTTGGTGCTTGGACTCCAACCCCAGAGCTGACTTCACTACCAGGTGCAAGAGGGTGTGCAAAACATTGGATGTTCTGAAAGCCCCCTTTGGATATTGCCTTTACCATGTTTGTACCATTGTCTGTGACAAAGAACCCTGCCTGAAGATTCCTATCTCTCTGGTCTAGCTGCCAGCCTGCCAGCATCTGTCCGATGCATGCTAGAATATTGGCTGAGGTATGGGCCTCGTCCGTCAGGTGGGCATGCAGTAAAGCCCACCTGCACTTTGATACTTGTTCACCAATAGAGCTGCTGCCTGCCACTGCCTCAGCCAGGTCCCACCATTGTGCTGTCAGGGAGACGTAAGAGTGTGAAGCATTCATGGCAGTCCAGATAACGCAGGTGAAATGCACACTCCCCTCTGCCTTAGTTAGCAGCGCTTGGATGCGACTGAGACACTAGTTGTACAGGCTGGGGATGACTTTTTTGCTAAATGTGGTTCTGGAGGGGACTGTGTAATTTGGAGCTAAGACCTGCACCAAATGCTTGAAACCCACATTCTCCACTACCTGCAGGGTCTGGTCATCAAGGGCAATCATTTCCCCAATGCTCCTGGTTACAACTTTTGAGGCTGCCTGCCTCCTTCCCCGGGATAGCACTACCGAACACCACCCCATTTCCTTCATGGTGGGCTGTCACTTCTGACGCATGGCAGGGGGCTGCTGGCCTGCCACCTGACTGCTAGAAGGGGCTAGGGCGTGGGATGACTCTGCTCCTTTTCAACCACTTTATGCTGCCTGAAAAAGGGCTCCCCTGACTGGTACTGCCACCATCCCCAGATGGCAGTACTGTTGGGTATTGCTTCTGAAAATAATGCATCATTCCATAATTAGTTAGATGTCCTACTTGCTTGCCTCTACTAATATTCTATTTATTTATTTATTTATTTATTTATTTAGTGCTTTTTTTATACCGGCATTCATGATAGATATCATATCATGTCAGTTTACAAATAACAGGGTTGAAACCTAACTAACTATTAACATGGTATAGAGAAGACAGAAGTTACAATGAACAGGGGTGCCGTAACTGGGAAGAGGAAGATATATCCCTGGCACAGTAATTACACTGAGCAAAATGCGGGTCCTCCCTCACTTTAAAGTGGCTCCATATCACAGATTTCTTTCATGATCTCATCTCTATAGCCTTCGAGGTGGATGCTGGCATTAGAGAAGCAATGCCAGGGGCATCAGTCACACTCTGTGCCTGCGCTAACTGCTCTTCCTCCTCATCTTCATCAGTTTCCTCTCTCTCCTCCAGCACTGAAGTGGAGGCTAAGACAGAACTAACTAATCCTCTTAAACCTTCTTCAGCTATTAATTCTTCCATTTCTGATGAAGAGAATCCCATACAAGATGATTCTTCATCGGAATCAGATTCAAACAGTGTCTGCGCTATATCGTCAGCGCTAACTAGAGTCTGCTGTCGCACTGCTGCTTTTGGGTCTCACTCTTTTGTCTTGGATGGCTCAGCCTCCCCTTCCCTCACCTCCAAAACAACAGGGTCAGAAACAGGTGGTAGCGGTGCATCATCTTTAAATTTAAGTATTTTCTGGATGGAACTGCCTGCCCCTCCAGCGATTTTAGATTGGAACAGGTCCCTTTTTAACTTTAATGGGGGACTGCCTTTTGAAGTTCCTCTTCTGCCAGAGCCTCCTCTGCCAGTGCCAATCACTCGACCATGTCTACCTGTCCCTGACATCATGGATTTAATGTCATTGCTTACTAGGAATTTCAATTAAAAGGATTATTTCTTTATTGGTGACTGAACACTGCTGTGAGTGTGGAAAACACCACTGTGAGTGTGGAAAACTACACACACACACAGGGACACACAATGCAGTGCCTTGCTGTACACTACAACTGAGACTACTCTGTGTGCACAAAAACTGAAACGCCAGATAAAACACTGGAAGCCTTAGCCTGCTGTGAGTTTGCAAGCCCAATTCCTACAGTAGTCACTGTGATGCTGCTTGTAGTTTGACAATACCAACTGCCAGTCAGCCACTGCAACTCTCACACTATCTCCCACCCACATCACCCAAACCCTGCCTGCAACCTACGCCAGGGGGGTAAGATCAGCAGCAAAATGCCACTGCATTTGTCTCCGTGGGTAAGACAGAGAGACAGTCTGAGTTCAATAAAAAAAAAAAAAAGTGCAGTAAAAAAAAAGCCTGGCTGCCTGGCAGGCACAGCAGCAAAAAAGAACAAATATCTTTTTGAACAATAGCAAATTGTAGCAATAGCAATTGAATAAAGAACAAATATCTTCTTCAGCAATAGCAAATTGTAGCAATAGCAATTTAGATTTGAGACACTCTGAGAGAGCTCAAATAGCAAACAACCTTCTCAGATAGAACCCAAGAACAAAGTGCACTATGCTATACTAGCTCAAGGTAGAAAATACAGCAGGAACAGCATCACAGAGCAGTGATTGCCTAAATTAGAAAAATGCTTTTCTCTGATACGTTGGCATTCTGGTCTCCTTGCCAACCTGTCTGACCCACTCAATGACAGGGTTGTGAGGTCACTTATGAGTCACAGGAAAAGGCTGGTATTGCTATGGATACTCCCACATGACATTCTCCTTTTCAAAAGGCTGCTAAGAAAGCACTGTGAACCAAACGAATTAAACTAATATGATATGTTTCATTCATGAGGGATCGCCATTCGTTTCGCGGTCCCACAAATCCAATGCTTACCACATATTCATTGCAGATGCCACATTCATTGAAAACAAATGCACATCCCTAATAACTAACTTCTTAACAGGTATCTTCAAAAGGCATCTGATTAAGTGGTGATCTTTTAGTCAGATAACTTGTTCACTAAAAGACTTACTGAATGTGGACCTCTAGTTGTTTACATGATAATATGGTGGTTCCAATTACTGTTGTTTATCATGTTTTATAAAATTCTTCTCTGATTCTTTCCTTGCAATTGACTTTGAGGTCCATATTCAAAAGTCATTTAGATGGATAACATAATAGTTATCTTTCTAAATGGTTTACATGGCTATATCTAGCCTTTATTCAGCTAAATTCTAGCCGGGTAACTAGTTACCCGGCTAGAATTTAGCCAGATAAGATGGGAGTATTCCTGGGGCAGGAAGTAAGCATTCCAGGGAAGAGTGGAATTAGCTGGTTAACTCTGATTGCATTGTAGGGCTGTTCACTGCTGCTGCACCACTGAATATACCCTGCTAGTTAGCCAGATAGGTTTATCTAGCTAACTAGCTGAGCCGCTCAGCAGCTGAATATGAACCTCTTTGCAATTATCAGCCTAAGCCTAATTTCTATTGAGCACGCAGCATGGAATTTTGTCATAATTTGAGTGTGTGAAAAAGATTAAAGTATGAAAGCATATGTTATTTTCTGAATGATCCATTGTGCTGTTTTGTATTCTAGAATAGATTTCCAAACTGGTTACAAATAGAAAGTTTTTAATATATCTTGATAGATATATTAATTTTTACATACATTGGTAATATTGCATACAAATGGAACCAAGGCTATCTAGAATGTCATAATTTTGACTCATTTTTTACTGGGATGGAGTTTTTTGTCTCTCTCAGTAATATTACAATTATTTTTTATATGCTCTGTAAACATTTCCTTTATGCAGTTTTATGACAAAATAACACTTTATGGATGAATAGATGAAAGATTTAAAATACATTGCTGGTTAAACAAATTTGAAATAAATTATTCTTGATTAGACAAAGATTTGATTACATAAAAGGTCATGTACTTTATATCTGACTTAAGTAAAAGTTTAAACAATATGTTAGATTGTTTTGTTGTGAAAAAGTCAATTGCCTTATTTTGATAAACATTAAACTTTATAATATTTTTGAAATATCAATGCTTACCACTGCTTCTGAAGTTGATTGAAGTTGTCGCAAGTCAGTTTTGGGCAATTTCTTACTAGTACATAGCTGGTGCAAATTTAATTTTTCAAACAATACCTTATATAACAAAAATGAACATTAACTAAATAATAATGAATATTAAACATATGATATGAATAATTACCATTAGATTGGCTTATCATAAATCACTTAAAGAGGTATTTCAAATAGACCAGCTTAAAAGTTAGCCAACAATATGTCCCTTCATTTGTGTGCCAATTTATCCAAAATAAGAAAGAAAAAGCTTACTTTCTTTGGATTTGGGGTATTTCTTTTTGGAATATCATACCCAGCTACTCTCAGACTCCCCACTGAGGCTGACAGAGAAATATTGTGAAAACATGCAGTTCTCCAATACCTTCAGACTGGTGTTGGAGCACTGCAGGTAAGATAGGAAATGCATGCCAAGACCTGAACTATAGAATAAGCAGAGTTGCTTACCTGTAACAGGTGTTCTCCCAGGACAGCAGGTTGTAGTCCTCATATATGGGTGACGTCATTAGGCGGAGCCCTATTACAGAACACTTTTGTCAAAGGGCTTGTAACTCACTGACACTTTGAGCAGATGTAATGGCTATGAGGAAAAGAATTTTCCATGATAGAATTTTTAATGTCATAGGAACGCAAAGGCTCAAACGGGGAATGCATGAGCCTTGTGAGCACTACATTTACGTCCCATTCCGTAACCGGTGATCGTAGAGGAGGCTTAAGTTGTAGAAAGCCCATCATAAGCCGACTCATAAAGGGTTGAGCCGTTATCAAGGCATCCCCTACTCCTTGGTGGTACACTGAAATGGCACTGAGGTATACCTGTGCAGAGGATGTCTGGAGATCAAAATCCAAAAGGGACCCTATATAGAGATGGAGTGGGGCAGGAAAAGGGGCCAATACCTTTTTGTGTACACCATTTGGTAAATCCTGTCCATTTCGAATGGTAACATTTTCGTGTGGAAGGTTTTCGTGAAGCTACAAATACCTGAAAAACATTAGTGAAAAGATTTTAAAGTTCGGATGGTATAAATTGCCATGATTGTGTGTTGATTGAGCTGTGGACAGGTGAATTGGTTCCTGGATTGATAGGTCGAGAAGTATGGGGAAGCATACTTGTCGAGGTCTGTACGGGGGTATGAGAATCATTAAACCCCTGTCCTGCTGTAGCTTCACGAGAGTTTTTTGGCTATGAGCGGTATCGGAGGAGACATATATAGGAGGCCTTTATTCCAGGGGCAAGCAAAAGCGTCCATGCCTAACGCGTTTCGTTGCCTGTGTAGGGAGCAGAATCTGTCCACTTTGTGATTCAATTCAGACGCAAAGAGGTCGATGGTTGGTTGACCTCAGCGCTAGAAGATTTTGCTCGCTACACATGGATTCAGAGACCACTCGTGGGGATGGAGACATCGATTGAGATGGACTGCTAGTATGTTCGGTATGCCTATTAGATAAGTGGTCCAGAGATGCATGGAGTGTGCAAGGGCCCAGGCCCAGATCTGCTCGGCTTCCTGGCAGAGCCGATAAGAGCCTGTGCGTCCCTGCTTGTTCGAGTACCACATTGCCACTATGTTGTCTGTCTGTCTGTATCCACACAGTTTTGTGTGAGAGGCAGTGTTTGAACGCATAAAGGGCATAATATATGGTTCGAAGCTCTAGGAAGTTGATGTGAGACTGTTCATCGAGTGGAGTCTACACATCTTGGTTTTGGAGGTTGTTAATACGAGCTCCCCAACCCAAGTTGGATGCGACCGTGGCCAAGGTCGCCTGAGGAATTAGTTACTGGATCAGTGACTTAGATTGAAAGTGGTTAAATGGTTTAGAGCCACTGAATTTTAAAGTGCACTGAGTTTTTTCCATGGCTAGTCTGGCCTTAGGAGTGATGTGGACCGTGGAAGCCATGTCACCCAGCAATGGGAAGAATTGATGGGCTGAGGCTATGTTGCATGCGCGCAGAGATGTGGACAGTTTGATAGGATGTCTGTTCGGTTGTTGGGCAGGAAGGCCTTTTGGACTGTAGTGCCCAGATCTGCTCTGATGGAGGCAAGGAGGTAAGACAGATCCATATGGGATTTATGGTAGTTGATCAGAAATCCCAGCAAATTTAGTAGATTTATAGTGAGTCTTAGAGAATTTAGAGCTCCTTGTTTGGATTGACTCCTTATTAGGCAGTCGTCCAGATAAGGAAACATGGGAATGCTGTTTTTTCATAGATAAGCGGCAATCACTGCTAGGCATTTGGTGTAATACATGAGGCGTTGAAGCTAGTTCGAATGGCAGAACTTGGTATTAAAATGCTGTTGACTCACTATGAAGCATATTGAAGGTCATGAGAATAGAGTCAACCTCCTTGTTGTAGTAAAGGAAGCATGGTGCCAAGAGACACCATTTTGAACTTTTCTTTTTTTTTTATTTAAAGTTTATTAAATTTCCAAAATCATTTACAATGAAAAGAAATCAGGAAACTTTGGATTACACGTCAATTTTCAAAGAAAATGTAAATACAAGAAATTCAAAGACATCATAAGTCCAACTATTAAGTCCACCTATTAAGTCCACATTATCTGGGAAGCCTTCAAATAAAATATTTCAAAGAAAAAAATCAGATAACACATACCTTTATAGAGAGATTTATTACTTAACTAACCAGTTTATATATCCGTATTATAGGCTAATTGTGAACCCCTATCCACCTTTATCTGACAGAAAAACTTCTAAATGCTCAGGTTGAAGAAAAACAAACTTATTCTTCTGATAGGTAATTAAACACTTACAGGGAAATTTGAGGAAGAATGTGGCCCCAAGGGCCAACACTCTTCCCCTCAATACCAAGAATTGTTTTCTTCTTGCCTGAGTTCTTTTTGAGACATCTGGAAATACTTGGACTGTTCTACCACAGAATAAGAATTTTTTATTTCTAAAGTATTTCTGCATCACAAGAATTTTCTCCATTTCCAACACAAAAGCTACTATTAAAGTGGCTCTTGTCATAATATCATCCTCTGAAGCCTCAAGAAAGAAGTTAAGTTGGGACTGTTGTCTACCAATTCATCCATCTCACATTCCTTTGCTTTCTCATCTCTCTTAACATTTGATATATAGTATATATTTGATATAAGCAAATCATTATTAATACCCAAAATTTCTTTTACATATTTTTTAAACAGTTCTTGCACAGAAAGCAAACGGGTAAATGGAAAATTTTAAAATCTTAAGTTTTTACTAGGCATATTATTCTCTAGCATTTCAAGGTTTTTATATATTATCAATGCATCTTTAATAAAGACAATCCCACTAGCTTGAAGAGTAGTGATTTGAGAATTTGATATCATTTTTGCAGATTCCAATTGCTCTAATCTTTTCCCATGGTCATCCAGTTTTCCTTTAGTCTCAGCGGAAAATACTGTGGATTGGGTTAATCTCCTTTCCAATTTCATAACCACCTTCCATATATCTGCCAGGGAGATGTTCTCAGGCACAGCTATTTCAGCTTCTCCTTCCCTTACATTAACATCAGTCACTGACTCTGATACTTTGGTGTCACTATCTGGTGTTTTTGGCAGTTGAGTAACTTTGAGGGTATTTGAAACAGTTACTCCCACGTTACTAAGATCTTTACTGGATTTCTGGTCTTGGGCGGGAAGAAAAAGAATGATTTTGCACAGCCTCTCTAGAAGCCTGACTCACCCTTCGAACAAGATGACTATCCATCGGACCTTTCATTTCTTTAATCGCTGGTGTCGATGTTATAGGCTTCAACTTCCTTTTTTTCCCCATCAGGTTTTATAGAGGAAAACCTCTCTGCAAAATTTTACCCAGGCAGCGCGCCTGTAGCTGCGCAGCACTTGATATAGCACAGCCCGTCCGGTAGAATTGACGTCAGGGAGTGGAGGTTAGATTTAAAATACTCCTGGTAGAGTGTCCCTCTTGCCCTCTCCTTGCCTTTCAGCACGGCTCTCCAGGGAGGCTTCCAGTCCTTCTCAGCTGTGCAGCACTTGATATAGCACAGCCCGTCCGGTAGAATTGATGTAAGGGGGTGGGCAGTGACGATGTTTCCCTCGGTGCTCGGCCCAGTCATTCTCCAGCACCGAGGAAGATGCCACCGATGCCGTGGATGGCATTGGTGATGGATGGTCACTGTGCTGGTGAAGATGATTCCCACGGTGCTCAGCCCGGTCATTCTCCAGCACCGAGAAAGGTGCCACTGCTGTCCTGGATGGCATCGGTGATGAAAGGTCACCGTGCCTCTACTGCTCCTGGCATTGTTTTTCGCCTAAGGGAGCTCTGGTTGAGGTCCCGAAGTATGGAGCGTTTTCATTAGTCGAGGGCACTGAGGCATCGATGGAGGTATCGATGGCGGCTTTGACAGTAACAATGGCATTGATGGCGGTGTCGACGGTGGCATCAATGGTATCGATGGGATCGATGGCATCTATGGCGACATCGATGGAATCGACGGTGGCATCAACGATGGCATCGATGGTGGCCTCGACGGCCTCAATGGTGGCCTCAACGGCACTGACGGGGGCATCAACGGGGGCCTCGATGGGGGCATCGAGGGGGCCTCGATGGGGGCATCGAGGGGGCCTCAACGGAATCAATGGCAGCATTGATGGTAGCCACAACGAGATTGATGGCGGCCTCCACGGCATCAATGGGAACTGTGGACGCCCTGATCCCTCTAGCCCCAATGGACCTGGTGGAAGATCGCAGCAAGGACACCCATGGGCATTGTGGGGCAGATCAAGTGTGAAAGACATAGGGAGAGAAAAAAGAGGGCTGCAAAATGGTTGGTAACCCAGGGGAACCAACAGTGAGGTGACAGGAACCGACCGGAGAACACAGAATAGTACTCACCGAGCATCAATGAAAATGTACGCAAAGGGAGACCCATGTAGGGAAATTATTTGTGAAGTAAAATTTCAAGTTTTTCCAAGAGGAAAAGTTGTGAGAAAAAATCTCACAGAGCTCCTAAACGCGAGGCAACTGCAGCGCGGAAAAAAAGAGACTGAAGTGAGACCCCTGTGGACAACAGGGATCATGGCATGCTGGGCATGCTCAGTGTGCCAGTCAAACTTTGACAAAAGTATTCCGTAATAGGGCTCCACCTAATGACGTCACCCATATGTGAGGACTACCATCCTGCTTGACTTGGGAGAAAAATAATTTTTCATTGAAAATTAATTTCTCCTTTTGAAGGCTTATACAGTGACATATTATAGTAAAACATGCCTAAGGAGGTACATTTTAATCTGAGAGATACTTGAACCACTTAATTTTGATGTGCAACTTGAAAGGAGTTCTGCCCTGAGGCAACAAAAGCTGAATGGTTATAGTGACCTTTATTTATACATGTAGAATGTCTGCCTTCTAAAGCATCCTGTTGTGGTGGGGTATTTTAATTTCTTCCCTTTAAGGTTTTTTATTATTATAAATATTATAGATAAAGATTTTCAGCAGGGGTAGTTAACCTTTTTAGCTCAACAGACTTACCTTCTGAAATATGTTATATTACATCATCACAAGCACACCAGAAGTGCTTGTTACTTTTCAGTTCTATGAAGCTAAACAAATATAAAACAGATCTGAAAGCATTCTAACAATTAAAACAAGGTATTTGATTATTGTTGTTACAGTTTTGGGCTGTAGTCTGGTGTGGTGAACTCTACCTTCAGGAGTGACACAGGACAGGAGGATGGGAGCAATTGCAGGTGATCTGGTGAGACTGGGTAGAGTCTCTGGAGCCGGGTGCAGGGTGATAAGAGTCTCTGGAGCTGGTTGCCGGCTGAGAAGGGTCGCTGGAGCTGGGTGCGTGGTGGTAAGGGTGAACTTCAGGAAACACTGGAACAGAATGTGGGTATGCGTGGATGTGAATGCAGGAAAGCATACTGGAATTGTGTGCAGGTATGGGTGAAATCAGAATACAGGAACAGCATGCAGATAAGTGTGAGCTGGAAGAGAGGAACCAGGACAAGGACCACACTGAACATGAAACACAGAAAGCCCGAAGGCAGCAAGGCAAAGAAGTCCAAGGGGAAGCAGGGGCAAGCAGAAGAATAATAGCACAGCTACAAGGGGGTTCAGGGACAAGAAGGCAAGCAAGAAGTAGAATGCCAGTAGACCACAGAGCAAGATCAGCAAAGAACCATGAGGCCTGTAGGCCACAGAGCAAGGCAAGGCAGGAAACCAGGATGCCCATAGGCACCCAGGGCAAGGTAAGGCAAGTAACAGATGGCCAAAGGAACTCGATGCCGAAGCACCAAGGCATGGGCTAGGCGGGGTTAAATAATGAGTTCTGGATATGGGGCAGGTAGGCATGGAAGGCCAGGCCAGCCAGGGGAGCGTGCTCATGGGGGGCCTCTGGTGGTGAGGAGGCTGTACAGTAGCCAGAATCATAACAATTATTAGCAAGTTTCATGTTAACAGTAAAAAAATGTCTCTTACCTAATAAATTTCCCATGACTGACAAGCAATAGCGTGATATTTCAAAACTCAAGAGACTAAGTTGGTACTGCCAACATTTGCTAAAAGTCTGTGACACCGATGTATTAACCCATGGTATCTTGGTGATTTCACAAGAAAGTTTGCTATGGATGCAAAATCATTTTACTTTCTTTATATATTTTTGGACCACCTTTCCCAAAGTTAGCCAGTATCAGTGGCGTAGCCACGGCTGAGCCTGGGTGGGCAATTGCCCACCCAATTTGGACCCAGACCCACCCAACTGGAACCAGAAGAGGAGCGCCGGAACTGCAAGGCCATTGCAGGATCGAATCCCCACAAAGGCAAAGAGGAGGACCCAGGCCCAGTGTGACCTGGTGTGCATTTCGAGCATTTGAACGGCCATGGAGCGGCACACCTGGGGAGGCAACGGGCCGATGGCAGCAGGAGAGGCTGCAGACCACGGGCTGGTTAGGCTGCGCTGGCGGTCCGCGGCCTCTCCTGCTGCTTGGGGGGAAGGGAGCGGAAGCGCCATGCATGGTCCGAAGATAGCAGGAGGCCATTGGCAGCAGGAGAGGCCCACCAATTTTCCTGCTTGGGGGGGAGGAGGGAGTAGAAGCTGTGCACAGGCTTGAATGTGTGTATGTGTGTGTGAGAATGGGAGCTTGAAAGTGTGTATGTATGGGTGAGAATGGGAACTTGAATGTTGTATGTGTGGGTAAGAATGGGAGCTTGAATTTGTGTATTTGTGGGTGAGAATGGGAGCTTGTATTTGTGGGTGAGAATGGGAGCTTGCATATGAGGGTGAGAATGGGAGCTTGAATGCGTGTATTGTGGGTGAGAATGGGAGTTTGAATGTGTGTATGTGTGGGTGTGAATGGGAGACTGAAATTGTGTATGTGTGGGTGAGAATGGGAGCTTGAATGTGTGTATGTTGTGTTTGGACATTGAAGCATGGGCCCTTGGTCACTGCAAGAGATGGCACCTCCCACAGGATGGAGCCTTGCGGGGACTTGCAGCGATAGGCTAGCTCCGAGCAGAGATGAACACAGAGAAAGTTAGTCTTTATTATACTGCAACATAGATGGTTACCCGAGGAACGGGCAATGATCCCAGCCAGAAGAGAAGATGTCTGATGGCAATGTTCCATCTGAAAGCTGCAGAGTGGAAAAGGCAGTTACACAGTCTCACCAGGTCCCGAGAGGGAGATGGGTCCAGTAGTGGTCCGCGAAATGGGGTAAGCCGAGAACCCAGGCTTAGATGGAAAGGCCAGAGAGAGTAGATCCAGTAGTGGTCCACGATACGGGGTAGGCCGAGGATCTATGTAGAGAGAGATGAGACAATGCAGAGACAGAACTGGAGCGGTAGTACTCACTCTGATGCTGGCAGTTATAGTAGGAGAGAACCCCCAAGGAGCGGAGGTCCAGGATGAAATAAGGCCCCCCGAGGAGCGGGTACCTGAGGCATCCTTGTTGGTAGCAGATAACCCCGGAGGGTATAGAGAAGCGAGCCAAGGTCCCCGAGGAGCGGGTACCTAAGTCATCCTGGAGCGAAGGTACACAGAGCGGAAGCGTCTGGTAATGTAGAGAGATCAGCATGGAGGATTCCTTGCTAACTCATATTAGGAATCATGAATGGAGTTTAAATATCAGAGCTTGTGACGTCATGAGGTGGGGACGCCCCCGAGGATCCTGCCATGATGCACGTAAAGGACGGGGCTGCGCACACGCGCGTGCCCTAGGTGACTCCAGGAGAAAGATGGCGAACGCAATCGCCCATGCCGGACCGGGGACGCCGGAGTGGTCAGCGTGGAGAAGCGGAGGCAGCCATCTTCCCAAAAGTAACTGAATCAGGCAGAAAAAAGATGAGCAATAGAGGGCACAGCTGTCTGCGACCGACTGGTGCAACAGTGTATGTGAGAATAGGAGCCTGAATGTGTGTATGTATGGGTGAGAATGGGAGCTTGGGTGTGTGTGTGTGGGTGAGAATGGGAGCTTTAATGTGTATGTGGGTGAGAAGGGGAGCTTGAATGTGTATGTGGGTGAGAATGGGAGCTTGAATGTGTTTATATGGGTGGGAATGGGAGCTTGAATGGGTGTATGTGGGAGAGAATGGGTGCTTAGGTGTGCATCTCTGTGTATATAAGAATGGGAGCTTGGGTGTGGGTGTATGAATAAGAATGGGAGCCTGGGAGGTAAGAGAATGAGAGCTTGTGTGTGGGGGAAGAGCATATGAGAGTGAGAGCTTGAGTGTGTGAGGGAGTCTGTGAGAGAAAGTATGTATGTGTGTGTCTGTGTGTGTGTGAGGAAGGGAAGAAGACAGTAGTAGAAGAGAGACACTGAAAAAAAATTAAGAAATGAGCAACAAGGGAAAAATGAGAAAAAGAGACCAGGACCAACTGATTAAAAAAATACAAAGATCAGACAACAAAGGTAAAAAAAAATAAATTATATATATATATATATATTTTGAGATTTTAGCAATTTGAGGGCCTCATTTACTAAATATTTTTCTCATAGACACAGATTGAGAGAAAAGCCTTAGTAAATCATATTCTGAATATGTCATCTTTGGGAATGTGCATTTCTTATATTTTTGTATTTTGTTCTTTCTTCAGTATTCCACTGTTCAGAGACTTTAGTTTCTCAGGCTTTCTATTTTGGTTTTGTCTGCCTGTTTCTGATTTGTAGTCTCTTATTTCTATATTAGGTAAAGATCAGTCTCTGTTTTGCCTGTGTATGTGTGACTGAAGTGCAGTATTTCTGCTAGCCTGTAGTTTCTCTGTAGCAGTCCAGTTTGTTCTGTTACTCCATTAGGTGATGTATTAATGTTCTAGGGTCTGGTGTAGTAATTGCATTGCTGCTTTTTCATAAGGTTACTATTATTTGAATCCTGAGAGTCAGTGCTGTGACTGTATGGTATGGTAAGGTTCTAGATGTGTCATTCTTTGCAGGATTTTGTGTTATTTCACAAAATAGCAGTGGAGGGATATTTTTTGCTGTGGTGACATCAGAATTTGAATATTTGTTTTTTTCATGTTAGTTGTAATGTGAATTGTCCTAGCTCTGCTCTGCACCTGTTCTAATGATTAATAGGGATGTGAATCATTTTTGAACGATTAAAATTGTCAGATAATTTTAAAATCGTCCTAAATCGTCAGAGTGCACGATACAATACAAATGCCCCTGATTTATCGTCATAAATAGTCCTAAATCGTTAAATAGGGCACGGGAATTATTTGGGGGAGGGCGGGAAAACCGGCACACCAAAACAACCCCTAAACCCACCCCGACCCTTTAAAACCAATTCCTTACCCTCCCCCACCCTCCCAAACCCCCCCAAAATGTTAAATTACCTGGTGGTCCAATGGGGGGGGTCCCGGCGCGATCTCCCGCTCTCGGGCCATCGGTGCCATTTTGGCTGCCACTAATTAAAATGGCGCCAATGGCCCGATAAAAAAACCCCCACCCGACCCTTTAAATCGACCCTCCCAGCACTGTCTAAAATCGTATCTAGGTGATGCGTGAGGTCCACCACCTTCGCACCAGGTAGGCATGTTACCAGGCAGTCTTCATGCCCACCAGTCACCCGGCTATCTACATTCCTAATAATCAAATCACCAACTATGATGGCTGACCTAACTCTTCCCTCCTGGGCAGTAGGCCTTGGAGACACATCCTCGGTGCGAAAGGACAATGCACCACCTAGAGAGCAGGTTCTTGCTTCAGGATCCTTTCCTGCTGCACCAGGTTGATGCTCTTCTTTCATGAGAACTTCTTCCTCCAAGGCAGCACCGGGGCTGCCAGTCTGAAGTTGGGACTTGGCTACTATGTCCCTGAAGGTCTCATCTAAATACCTCTCTGTCTGCCTCAGCTCCTCCAAGACTGCCAGTCTAGCCTCCAGAGATCGTAGCTCTTTGCAGCGCATGCACATGTACAATTTCTCACTGGCAGGTAAAAAATCATACATGTGACACTCGATGCAAAAGACTGGGAAATAGTCTATCTTCTGTTTATTCGCTGCCTTACTATTAAAAGCACAAACACACAAACATACTAAATAATATTCCCCAATAGTTAACTTCACCCCAATACTTTTAAAAAAGAAAATTTCCCAAGCAAAACTTACTGATTCCTTTCAGCCACCAGCAAGGTGATCCTCTCCTCTCAGTGCTCCCACTGGATTGTTGTCATGCCGTCACTTGTATTTGCAATAGGGATGTGAATCGTTTTTTGACGATTTAAAATATCGTCTGATATATTTTAAATCGTCAAAAATCGTTAGAGCCACGATACAATACCAATTCCCCCGATTTATCGTCATAAAATCGTAAATCGGGGGAAGGGGGAGGGGAAGGGGGAGGGCGGGAAAACCGGCACACTAAAACACCCTAAAACCCACCCCGACCCTTTAAAATAAATCCCCCACCCTCCCGAACCCCCCAAAAATGCCTTAAATTACCTGGGGGTCCAGCGGGGGTCCGGAACGACCTCCTGCAATCGAATCGTGTTGTCTTCGGCTGGCGCCATTTTGCGCCGCCATTTTGCAAAATGGCGGCGCAAAATGGCGCCGGCCGTATGTTGAGAGGGAGAATGTGAAACTTGACAGCATCAGACCTCAGATATGGTGTGTCATATTTCTGGATGAGTAGATATCTGTCTCCTAGCAGACAGCTAAGAGGCCTGATATTGCTTGGGAGCAGGCAGACCTCCATAGACTGGCTACCTCCCCTTTACTGGCCTGGCATGTGGATCTGTATAATATGTATGGAGGTGAACACTAGCTAGCTAGTGAACTAATGTACACATAATAGAAAAAGTACACAATAAAAACAGACAAGCAGAAAGTGTTCTTTCAAACCTGTGACCACTTTATTACACAACAAATGTCAACAGATTGAAAGCAAGTCTGTGGAGGTCTGCCTGCTCCCAAGCAATAGCAGGACTCCTAGCTATCTGCTCTTGGTGCTGTCAGGTTTCTCTAACCTATACAACTCCCTCACTCCTCCTTAATTGTCACACATCTGCTGACTCGGAATTAGAGCAGCCTGAAAGTAGAAGACATTTTGTTTAGTGTAGAATCTAAAAAGGATTTTGTCCAGATTGCCTATTAGGTGCAGTGAGGACCCAAGTAAGGGGCCCCATGATAAGTCTTGTAGGGTGATTAGTATAACTTGCCTGAAACACCACACAAGCTTTACATTTATTTATTTATTTATTTATTTACCGTATTTTCTATACCGATATTAGAGGGTACATCACGTTAGTTTACATCAAATAATAGGTAGAAATTACAATGAACAGGGGCGTGGAATGGGAGTACAGAGAACAATAAGTAGCATAACGGGTTACATGATAGAGAAGTAAGAGAAGAGAAGCGCAAGAAACAGGTAAATAATAACGTATCATTAAATTAAAACTGGTAGCATAATATTGTTGCAATGAGGTTGGGGGATATGTCCTAATCTGGGAAAGCCTGTTTGAAGAGCCAGGTTTTTAGCTTCTTCTCAAATTTGATGGTGCATGGCTCAAGGCGGAGATTTCTGGGTAGTGAGTTCCAACGGGTGGGGCCTGCAATAGAAAGGGCTTGCTCCCTTGTGAAGGAGAGGTGCGCATACTTAAGGGAAGGGGTGTGCATGTGCACTACGTACTCTCTATGCACTATGTGCATGTGCACTCTCTGTGCACTCTGTGCATGTGCACTATGTACTCTCTGTCCTGGACACCTGCAGCTGCACATTTATGATCCTTAGAGATAAAACACACCTAGGGCTTTATGTCATTTTCAAGTAGCCCACTATGTGCATGTGCACTATGTACTCTCTGTCCTGGACACCTGCAGCTGCATATTTATGATCCTTAGAGATAAAACACACCTAGGGCTTTATGTAATTTTCAAGTAGCCCTCTGACTGAAGACCTATGTTATGATAGCATTCAGTTCCATAACCAGATAGAAGGGCCATTTTTTGGTCAGTTATGATATATCTTCACAATGTTACGGCCAATAGTTTGTAATAGTGCACTATGACCTTTGCAGAGCTAGACAACTGATTGGTCCCCAACAGAGTGAAGACACAGCTACTGCACCTCTAGGCAAATATTTCTATACCTATTCCACCGGACGGCATATGGAAATGAACACTAGCTAGCTAGTAGCCATCTTACATACATGCCCATTTACCCAACAGTTAGCTAAGAGTACGCTCTCTGGAGAAGGCAACTGGAGCCAATACCAAAGCTCCACAGTAAGGAGCTTCCTGTTTAGTTCTTGATGTTTTCTTTGGGAACATACAATCAGCTTTTTGTGTATGCCGTAGGCCATATGGTCTTGCCTGCCTGAAAAGTGCTTACTTAGAATGGCCATTGGCACTCTATCATGCAAGGTCATGTGGATGCAAAACTGTTGACCTAGTGAATCCTTAAGAGAAAAAAGACATAATCAAAACATTCAAGCAGAAAGTGTACTTTCAAACCTGTGACCACTTTTTTACACAACAAATATCAACAGATTGAAAGCAAGTCAACATCTTTGGTAAATCACATTCTGCAAGGAGAAGATATATAACTGCACATGACATTGTAACTGAAATGAAGAGCACATTGAATGTAAACCTCTACATACATTGTTACAAATGGCAACATTACATATATAATATTGGTGTCTTATCCTTTTGCAGAATCATGATTACAGCAAAGAACACAGAAAACAGAAGTAGCACCCCAATAGCTACAATACAACTCTAATGTTAGAGCTGATAGCAGCACAACTATGTGATATTAACCAAAAGGCCCCCAGACAGTCCATGTTGAAAGAATGCACTCAAAAGGACAGCCTAAAAGCCAAAGCAGCAAAGGTTAAGTAGCAGGCAGCAGAACCAGGACTGAAATGCACAGCATGGAGGCCAAAGACCAGGACTGGAGAGCACAGCATGGAGGCAGGAGTCCCAGGAGAAAACACCACAGCATGGAATAAGGAGCCCCAGGAGAAGACACAGCAGCATAGAGGCAGTAGCCCCAGGAGAAGACACAGCAGTATGGAGGCAGCAGCAGGATGAGATGAGATGAGAAGAGATACCAGCATGGAGGCAGCAGCAGCATGGCTGAGATGAGATAAGATGAGACACCAGCATCAGGAGCAGGAGATGAGACATAATGAGAAGAGACAGAAGCTGGACCATGACTGGAGATGGCATTAAGGATGCTGAATAATGGGCAGAACATTGTGGAGGGCATTAGAAGTAGACAGCAGGACAACAATAACAGACAGTAGACCATCCCCATCACCTAGCCGGCACAGGTACTCTGTAGTCAGAACAGGCCCAGCAAGCTTCTTCCATCTAGCTGGCATAGGAACTCTGTAGTCAAGATGGGCCCAGAGGCCTTCTTCCATCCAGCTGGCACAGGAACTCTCTCCAGAGGAGAGCATTATAGGGCATCCAATGTGAACCTTCATGGCCCTTTTCCATACTGCGGCTTGCCACTTAGGGGTGGCATGACTTTGAGGGGCCTACCCCGGGTCATCTCTCAGGTTAGGGACTGCTATAAGGCAGGGAGTCTTGGGATACTGGGGAAGGCACAGGTGGAGGCTCTGGCATTTGTTGCAGAATCTGGGAAAAAATGCTGGTGAAGTTATTTATCGTGGTAGCCACTGGGTAAGAGCTTGTGTGTTGGCTGCCGTTGGTCACACAGGGCATGGGTCTGCCCATTCACAGCCCTCCTCAGGCATACTTGCTGTGCCTGTATGTGGTGGAGGTGGACACCATGGCTCCTTTCCAGCTGGTCCAGCTGCTCCTGCATTGAGGCCTGTGTCTATGCCAGTGCTGGTTCTGGAGCTGGTGCTGGTGCTGTGCTCATCATGACCAGAGTGGAGATTTGGGCCTCCAGAAGTGGCATGAGGGGGCTGATGGGCTGCTCCAGCTCTGTGCCTGCTGCCTCGTGCTGGCCATGTGGTGTGCTAGAGCGAGGTTGCGCTGGCTCATCTGTGTCCCATTGCAGGCTGGGTTCCTCCATGAATGCTGAAATGTTTAAGCTCACATTCATTGGGCTTGCTGAGCCAAGGGCTTCCAGGATCTGGATGTGCTGGGTTGGCTACTGCTGCTTCTCTTCTTCCTCCTCCTCTTCCTCCTCACTGAACTGTGTCTGTGCGTTCATAAGCAAGGGGGTACTGAAAAGTGTTGCTGCGTGGCTGGTCCCTGGGGCTTGACAGTTGGTACCAGCAGAATCCTGGGAGAAAGCTTTAAAAATAAAGAAGAAGACATAAGTACCAAAGTCAAGAGTACCGTTTGGCATGAGATGCGCAATTTTCATGTCAATCAATGTGAGCATTTCATGCCAAATGATATGCACACCTGAAGCAGTCTTGCCATTTACAGGTGAGGTCCACTTACTGGCTCTGGCTTGCATGGTGTCCAGCCGCTCAGCCATATCTTTGAACACATCCAGTCCCAGTCATTTGACGAGGCACTTCTCTATTGGCATGATTACAATCGGACAAGGGGCTCTTCTGCCGGTCTGCCAGGTGTATTTGTTGCAGTTAGCCACTTTTGTCTTCAACTGGCCCTTTATGTATCAGTACCTTGTGGGCTACCTGCTCCCCACTGCGAGTCATGTCATTGCACTTTGAGATAGCCTGGGCGATGGTGCACCAGATCTGGCCCTTTGATGCCCTTGAGTCTTGGCTGCATGGTTGCCGAAGAGTATGACATAATGTTCCAGGACCCCAGCAATGAGAGTCTCATTATTCTCCGGGCTGAACTTCAATGCCCTCAGATGAAAGCGCCCTGCTGCCTGGCTGCTTGAAGGGGGTGCCACATCTGCTTCCGGAAAGGTGTCCTTCCTTTCCTGAATCTCGTTCCCACTCCCCTCTGCCCTCCATTCTTCCCCCCACCCCCTACACTTACCCTACCAACTCCCATCCCCTCTGCCCTTTCTGTCTATCCATAGCCTGTCATCTTTCTCCCACCAGACAAGCCTGCCTATCCCCTTCCCCCTCCTGCCTCCTCCTAGCCCTTTCCCCTCCCTATCTCCACTCCTGTCCCTGCCCCTACTCTTCCTCCTACTACTACTACTCCTCCTTCCCCTAGCACTCCTGCCCATGTCCTCCCTCCTCCTCTCCTCATGCCTCTCATCTCCTCTCTCTTCCTGCTTCTCACACTCCATCCTCTCTACTCCTAAACACCACCACGCCTCACCACTCCTCCTCTACCTCACCATCATGCTTACCACTCCTCGTCATGACTCCTCCTCCACCTCACCACTATGCCTCACCACTCCTCCTCCGCCTCAACACCATGGCTCACCATTCCTCACCACTCTTCCTCCACCTCACCACCATACCTCACACAAACACAAAGACAGACAAACAGGACAAACTAACAAAAACTTTCACACACACACAGATCAAGACAATAGACAAAGGGAAAGGGAAACAAACGAGAAACAAGTCACTGGACACGTCATTCAGAACTTGCTAAATACCTCCAACCAACTACCACCTACTCTCCTCTCTTCTCTCCAAACGTCTGACACACCTTCAAAGCAGCAGCTGCAGGAAGCCTTTATATATAAACCAGAAAAATAATGTGCCATGCACAATTGAATGTACACCACGTAAAATGACATGTGACATGCTGAAGCAATGCAAAAACTGCCTATGCGATGCACTACACAGGAAATTATCCTAACCACTCCCATTTTTGTTATCACGGATGCTATTTCTGCTATATTTATAGCATTTTGATGAATCTAAGCCTGAGTTTGGTTAAGTCAAACAGCTATCCTAAAGTTAGCTGCCTATAATTAGCCAGCTAACTAATTAAGGCTTAGATTTAACATTTTGCTATAAATTTCGTGAAAATAGCACCCGTGATAAAAAAAAGGGGCATGGTTAGGATAATTGCAACATGAATTCAATTTATCACACCTGCCCAGGCAGGTTTTATTACAATGTGAGGCTGCTGGGGAGAGAGAGAGAGAGAGAGAGAGAAAGAGACTATTTATAAGGCTTGTGTATAAGTAAACTATTTACCTCCGTAAGAGGGGCAACTAGTAATTCACGGTGAGGTTTTGGTGGTGGGCTAGGTTTTGAGGAGCAGTTTTACATGCACAGCCAGAGGTTTGAACAGCACAGTAGACATCAGTGAAGATTTTATGTGATTTGGAGTCATGAAATGTACACAAAGATGAGCTTTGTACAATGTACTCTTGACCTAGCTTGATGCTGTTTGTACCTCTGACTGTGCTTGTAAAACTGCCTCCAAAACCTAGCCCAGCACCAAAACCTCCCTCTGTGTTCAGGTTGCCTCCTCTTACAGTGGTATAAAAAGTTGACTTATAGGTGTGTCTCCCCAGGGTCTCTCTCTCTCTCCCTGCCTGAAACGGGATTTGCGATAAATCTAGTTTAGGCCATAACACACAGCAATCGCAGGCATTATGCTGGGAAAAAGGTGTAGTTAAATCCCGTGATAGTGTGCGTTATGCTTAATAAGCACCACTCATTTTCATTTACTCCCACTTGAACAAATTTTTCAAATTTGCATATGCATCTTGCGATGCGTTATTTATCGCATGCATTATGGCATTATCGTGGGTGTTAGGGTCCTAACGCCTGCAATAAGGCCCTAACGTGATTTGATAAATGACCCCCTAAGATTGCTTGCTATATTCGATAGTGTGGCTGCTCTATTGAATATGGCTAACTTTGCTATCTGGACTGTGTCTGAATACAGACCGCAAATTTTAGGGTTTTAACACATATCTGCATGAAAATCCCTATTTGCAAATATGTTTAAACGTTAGTGCAGCAGCTTCTATAAATTTAATCAAATTAAACAAGGGATAAAAATATAATAAAGATAATACTTTTGAAGGCAGATTTTCTAAAGGTATAAAATAAACCATTAAAGTTTAGGTTCCCATGTAAGTGCATAATTGTATTGTGAGCCTTTCTTTGCTGATCACAGCATTCAGAGCCCTATCGTGGCACACTATTGCACTGTGAATCCCCTTACATATAGCTATTCACAGGCTAACATTATGTGGTTGGGAGCCCAGGAAGGAACGACAACCCTCCTAATATCTGTTGGGTTCCAGGAATTACATTTGCAATTATGTCCGTTTTAGACCCCAGCCCATATTGCCCTATGTGTGCTTGTAACTCTGCAGCAGTCAACTCCCTACACTAATGCAATGATTTTAGTTAGGCCCAATTTTGAAATAAAAGTCTAATATGAACTTCAGTGAGAAAGGGGTTAGGCTCTTCCAAATCATGTTCTTTTTAGACTTGGATTATAGTACTTGGTATTGCAGTCCATGAAGTTTCCTTTTACAGAACTCCTGTGAAGTCAACAGTCACTCAAAGAAAAACCTTATGGGGTCCATATTCAAAAGCCATTTAGACGGATAATGTAATAGTTATCTGTCTAAATGGCTCGCCCGGCTATTTTCAGCCCTTATCTGGCTAAATTCTAGCTGGGTAACAGGGGCAGGCAGGAGGCATTCTGGGGAAGAGCAGAGTTAGCTGTATAAGTTAACTGGCTAACCCCGACTTTGATGATCTGCATTGCTCCTTAGGGATGTAAAAAAGGTTTGTTAGGAACACAACAATTTTCCCAGCAACTTGAGGGCTGTGAGCTGTGTGTAGTGGATCCCTGCTGAGCTTGTTGAAGTGTTTCTACCATTTGTGAAGTAAACCTGCTGAAGTGTTTGTAATATGTATGAAAACTAACTGGAATATTCTGAACTGGACCTGACTGATTATGAGTACTATGATTTACCTGACCTGCTTTGGTGTTATTGGACTGAAGTGCTAAGAATCATCTGCCACTCCATACTTGTACAGAGTCTATGTGCTATGTGAAGTTAATGAGGTGGAAAGAACCTGCTTACCCTTAATCCTGTTATATGTTACTAAACCCTACATTGAACATACAAGAAAGTATGTTCAAGTATCCTTTGGCTAGCAATCTGATATCTACTCTCACCATAACTCTTTTGGCTGGCAGGGGTTATTGTAGTAGTGGTGGTTGTCTTCCTTTCCTCCAGGGAACTTAGCACTTTTTTCTCTGCAACCTGTATGATTTCTGCTGGCACCAACAGAAAGAAGATTCACAACAGAATTTTTTAAATAAAGTAATTTTGTATTATGTGTGCTTTACACAAGTGCAATGGCACAACCCCCAAAAGATTTTTGGTATAAATCCCTGGAACTATTTTATTATTCAGGGTAAGATAACAATCTAATGGTACTATAACAATAAGTAATAGGGAAAATTAACTACATAGGAACTGGTTTCCTAAATATATATACTGAGGCATTAATAATGTCCAAGAGGCAAGACTGTTGAATGGTAAAGTAAATTCTAAAAGAAAATGTCACAGTAAGAGTAGTGGATGCATGGAACAGCCTCCTAGTGGAAAGCAGGGGTGGAGTAACAAAAACAATCCTGGAATTTAAGAAGGTAAGGGAAAATGAGGAAAAAGTCAGAGATCAAGCTTGGTCTATGGTATTATAGTAGTTAGGAAAATGGGTAGACTAGATAAATCAAGAAGAAATGGTAGCAGATAAATCAAGAAGATTTATCTGCTACCATTTTTCTCTTTCTCTGCTACAAGTAAGAAAACAAAAATACCAGAAATTTACCTCTCTAACTTCATTACTGCTGGTCAGACGAAACTTTTGTCCAGCTACTTTATGTGCTTCCTGCTCCAGTTTTTTGAGCTGCAGCTGTAAGATTAATGCAATATTTAAATTTCATTTGATTTCCCAAGGTTAGTTTTCATTCTGAATTCCAATTTTACTGTAAATGTGTTCAATGCAAATAAAAATGAAAATTCTTGTGTAATAGTATTAGAGTCAACAATTTATCAAATATTTCTTTGTCTGATACTACTAATACAAAAGAGGTATAAGGAACTTCTGGTTTCCTTACCAGAAATATATACACTATATTTCTCTTTAATCGTTATAATTAAGCCACAATGTTTAACCCTCGCCAATTAGTCACTCTTGTAAATACTGTTACGTTCCTCTACTTTCTCAGCTGCTATCCTTCCTCCTTTGCCTTCTCCCCTCTCTCCCCCCCCCCCCTTTTTCGCTCCTGCTCCATTACCCACCCCCTGTTTTTTGTAACTTTCATCCTTTTCAAGTTTATTGTAAACCGGCGCGATGTGCTCGCACGAACACCGGTATATTAAAAGCTGTTAAATAAATAAATAAATAAATAAATAAATAAATAAATAAGGCATGTACTGGCTAACCGTGGAGGCTCAGAGAGATTTAGTGAAAAGAGGTTTGGGTTTTGCTTCCCCATGTGGGAGTTGCAGATGGTGGGCTCTAGCTGTTTATCATCACCAGGCACCATTTTAGGAGTGTGGATTTTAGTTAGGATTTTGGTTAGACGGGTTGTGGATTTTAGATGGGATTTTCTGAAGGTAAGAACTCTCGGTCTCCTGTTATTTATTTTTCTAACTTATTGCAAGGGAGTTGTCTGGTTTTTCCCTTTTGTGGGTCAGATTGTTAAAACGACCTATTTCTGATTGTTTTTTGCACTATTAATCCCATTTTGGAGAATTCCATTGTGAGACCCTTGATGAACTGTGCACAGAAGATTGGGGCATCCCATTGTGTGATTAAATCAAGGGTAGTGAAGATTCTGGCAGAGTTCTGTCACTGCTCAAGATGTGACCTGATGCAGAGGAGTTTGAGCTTTAACTTATCTGTCTTTTGTAACTAGCTTCTCATTTGAAGGTAATGTTTTTCCCTCTTCCTCTCTCTGTTACATTTTTTCTCCCTTTTCAAAGTCTATTTTTGTTTCAACTGGAGTGGAGTGTCCTTGGTACCAGGGAATCAGTTTCCATTCTATTTGGAAGAAGCGTCTTTCACCTAGGAAGAGCCTGAGGAGTGGAGGTTTTCATCTGAGAAGTGGAGTCCTGTCCCTAACTAAAATGAAGATGATGAAAGTATTCCAGGACTGTGTTTGCTGCTGACTCAGGGGTGTTACAATTGAAAGGAGAGTGCTCATCTGATACCTCATAAGGGAATCTAAAATATTTAAGAAGACTTCAGGAAAGGTATGAGAATTGGGACTTATGTTCTTTTTTTTTTTTTGTAATTAACAGTTTTATTGTGATTATGAGAAAGCTAGACAAGCCAAATACCTATCATAGAAACATCTGAAAATCTTCAAAAATATATATACACCAAAATTTCAAAGTGTACAATCATCCTTGTACAATTTTCCAAAATTATCATCCCACCCACCCTCCCCCCACCTCCCCTCAAAGCCTCCCACCCCCTTCCCATGACAGAATAAACATATCATTCAAAGAAAGGAAATGAAACTTAAGTAACTCTTTGAATTTTGTCTTAACCCATGAATCAAAAGGATTCCAAATTTCTAAATACATCCCTATTTTATCCTTTCAGAGAGCTGTTAATTTCTCCATATATTGCAACTTACTCAATTTAGCCACTACTAATTGCACTGAAGGTGCATCATGCTTTTCCACCAGGCTGCTACCACCATTCTTGCCGCTACATCTATATAAGACAACAGTCTCTGCTGGGTTTTAACTAAGTGATCATCAGGCATATTTAATAGCCAAATTTCGGATTTCAGAGAAACTTCTTTCCCCAGCATCTCACCAGCATAACTCCTCAACTCCTTCCAAAATATAGCTATTATGGAACATTTCCACCATGTATGTAAGAAAGAACTAATGTTATTGCATTCTGTCCAACTTGATTACTACTTGACAGGTATATCTTTTGTATCTTGAGAGGACATGAATACCATCAGAACATCATCTTATATCCATTTTCTACCAGCAATGAAGATATTAGGGATGTGAATCGTGTCCTCGATCGTCTTAACGATCGATTTCGGCTGGGAGGGGGAGGGAATCGTATTGTTGCCGTTTGGGTGGGTAAAATATCGTGAAAAATCGTTAAAAATCGTTAAAAATCGAAAAATCGAAAAACCGGCACATTAAAACCCCCTAAAACCCACCCCCGACCCTTTAAATTAAATCCCCCACCCTCCCGAACCCCCCCCCAAATAACATAAATAACCTGCGGGTCCAGCGGCGGTCCGGAACGGCAGCGGTCCGGAACGGGCTCCTGCTCCTGAATCTTGTCGTCTTCAGCCGGCGCCATTTTCCAAAATGGCGCCGAAAAATGGCGGCGGCCATAGACGAAAAAGATTGGACGGCAGGAGGTCCTTCCGGACCCCCGCTGGACTTTTGGCAAGTCTCGTGGGGGTCAGGAGGCCCCCCACAAGCTGGCCAAAAGTTCCTGGAGGTCCAGCGGGGGTCAGGGAGCGATTTCCCGCCGCGAATCGTTTTCGTACGGAAAATGGCGCCGGCAGGAGATCGACTGCAGGAGGTCGTTCAGCGAGGCGCCGGAACCCTCGCTGAACGACCTCCTGCAGTCGATCTCCTGCCGGCGCCATTTTCCGTACGAAAACGATTCGCGGCGGGAAATCGCTCCCTGACCCCCGCTGGACCTCCAGGAACTTTTGGCCAGCTTGTGGGGGGCCTCCTGACCCCCACGAGACTTGCCAAAAGTCCAGCGGGGGTCCGGAAGGACCTCCTGCCGTCCAATCTTTTTCGTCTATGGCCGCCGCCATTTTTCGGCGCCATTTTGGAAAATGGCGCCGGCTGAAGACGACAAGATTCAGGAGCAGGAGCCCGTTCCGGACCGCTGCCGTTCCGGACCGCCGCTGGACCCGCAGGTTATTTAAGTTATGGGGGGGGGTTCGGGAGGGTGGGGGATTTAATTTAAAGGGTCGGGGGTGGGTTTTAGGGGGTTTTAGTGTGCCGGCTCACGATTCTAACGATTTATAACGATAAATCGTTAGAATCTGTATTGTATTGTGTTCCATAACGGTTTAAGACGATATTAAAATTATCGGACGATAATTTTAATCGTCCTAAAACGATTCACATCCCTAGAAGATATAGAGTTCCAGCCAATTACCTAAAAGCATATATCCCACAACCCTTCATCCCATTTCCCCCTAGATCTACTTCCCAGGCTTGTATATGTTTGGCTTTATATGGATCCTCCTTATTCAAAATAGCATATATTTTGGAGATAAACTTCATCACCTTATTGTCAAAAAGACAGAACCCTTCAAAGGGGGAACAACCTTGCATAGGATTAGTTTTGACTACTCTCATACTCATAAAATGAGATAGTAATGCATAAGCCAAAAAGTCAGTGTTATCCAAACCATAAGTTTCAACAAGATCTTAAAATTCTTTTCATTTCACCTCCTGTCCATACCTGCCCCAATCTGCATAAACCCTTTTTTTTCCCGTTTGCTAAATACTCCATACTCTCTCCCCATAGGAAAAGAATTGCTGTATCTAATCGGGTCAAATAATAAAACTCTTCCCTCCCCAAAATCCTCTTCCTCCATTTATTCCATAACTGAAAAGTTCACCCCAGATACAGGGAGATCTGATCCCAATTCCTGCATATTACTTTTCCTTCCCGAAAATATACTGAATAGGTGTAAGTCCCACCCTTTCCTGTTCTATAGCAACAACCCATTGTTTCCTATTCAAAGTAACATGACACTCCACATTAGACTTCAGCTGAGATGCTGCAAAATATTTTCCCAAATTGGAAACCCCAAGTCTTCCTTCTGAAATGATACAATACTCCCGTGAAGAGGCCTTCTCTGCCAGATAAAAGAGAATATTTTCTTCTGAAGATTTTAAAGATGAAATTCTGTAATGAAACAAGCTAGTATCTGATACAGATAACTGATTCTAGGTAAGAAATTCATCTTGATTGTGGCCACTCTACCTAACCATGACTAGGTGAATCTATCCCAGTTTCCTAGGTCTTGTGTTAAAGATTGTATCAGAGGAGTATAATCAAACAGAAATAGATCCTTATGTTCTGTTCCAATATTCATGGTGCGTTTCTCTGCCTCTGGGGCAGGGTCAGCATCCTCACCCGCTGGAAGCAATCACTCTGGGGCCGGGGCAACGTCCTCACCCACTGGAAGCAGTCAGGAAAAACAGGTAATGTTCTGAGATCTCCTCTCTCTCTCCACTCCCCGAATCTACGCCGCAGGAGGGGCCGGCTTTTGAGAGCCTTCCGGTCCCTCCCTGATAATGTAAACGGCGCATTTCTCCGCCTCCGGGGCCAGGTCAGCATCCTCATCCACTGGAAGCAATCACTCCGGGGCCAGGGCAACGTCCTCACCCACTGGAAGCAGTCAGGAAAAACAGGTAATGTTCCGAGATCTCCTCTCTCTCTCCACCCCCCCAAGCTGAACAGTCCTAACCTCTTTAGTCTTTCTTCATAGGGGAGCTGTTTCATCCCCTTTATCATTTTGGTCACCCTTCTCTGTACCTTCTCCATCACAGCTATATCTTTTTGAGATGCAGCGACCAGAATTGTACACAATATTCAAGATGCGGTCTCACCATGGAGCGATACAGAGGCATTATGACATTTTCCGTTTTACTCACCATTCCTTTCCTAATAACTCCTAACATTCTGTTTGCTTTATTGACAGCCGCAGCACACTGAGCTGACAATTTCAATGTATTATCCACTATGACACCTAGATCTCTTTTCTGGGTGGTAACTCCTAATATGGAACCTAAGATTGTGTAACTATAGCATGGGTTATTTTTTCCTAAAAGCATCACCTTGCACTTATACACATTACATTTCATCTGCCATTTGGATGCTCAATTTTCCAGTCTAACAAGGTCTTCCTGCAATTTATCACAGTCTGCTTGTGATTTAACTACTCTAAATAATTTTGCATCATCTGCAAATTTGATTACCTCACTCGTCGTATTCCTTTCCAGATCATTTATTAATATATTGAAAAGCACCGGTCCCAGTACAGATCCCTGAAGCACTCCACTGCCCACCCCCTCCACTGAGAAAATTGTCCATTTAATCTTATGCTCTGTTTCCTGTTTTTTAACCAGTTTGTAATCCAAGAAAGGACATTGCCACCTATCCCATGACTTTTTACTTTTCCTAGAAGCCTCTCATGAGGAACTTTGTTAAATGCCTTCTGAAAATCCAAATACACTACATCTACCGGTTCAACTTTGTCTGCATGTTTATGAACCCCTTCAAAAAAGTGAAGCAGATTTGTGAGGCAAGACTTACCTTGGGTAAAGCCATGCTGACTTTGTTCCATTAAACCATGTCTTTCTATAGGTTCTGTGATTTTGATCTTTAGAACACTTTCCACTATTTTTCCTGGCACTGAAGTCAGTGGCATAGCCAGAACTGATTTTTTTTTTTTGGGTGGGGGGCCAGGGTTAACATGGGTGGACAGTAGGCATACAGGTCTGAGTTCTACTAGTTATACTCTTGTCCATAAGTAGTGCACCTGACAAAGAATATCTAAGTAGTCTGCAACAGCTGTTATGCATCATGAGTGAAACTGTACAATATTTTAACTTAATTATTTAAAGCACTTACCAACATTAAAAATGCCTTATTAATTTGTATTCATTTTATATTTATTGTAGTTTATAAATATACAAGAATATCATGTAATAAAATAAGTATCAATGTATTCTTTCATGAATTCTCTTTCTATAAAGGCAGAGATCATAACTACAATAAAATAGTAATAAGAATAAGAATGAGAGCAATCAAAAATTAAAATATTCAAATTTTGGTATCACCTCAACCAAACAAAATTCTTCCATTGCTAAATATTTTGTGACAGAACACAAAATCCTGCGAAAAACAAAAGACACCTAGAACCTTGCCAGTCCATACAATCACAGCACTAACTCTCAAGAATCAAACAGCACCATTATTTATGAAAAAGCAGCAATACAAATATTTTACCAGGCCCTAGAACACTAACACACCACCTACTGAGCAAACAGAACAAGCCAGACTGTTACAAATCCCTACAGAGAAATTACACAAAATACTGCCTTTCTGTCATATACAGGCAGTACACAGACCAACCCTTACCCAATACAGATATAAGGGACTACAAATTAGAAATAGAAACATGCAGACTAAACCGAAATAGAAAGCCTGAGAAACCAGACGCTGAACAGTGAAATTCTAAAGAGCAAAATACAAAATATAAGAAATGCACATTCCCAAAGATGGCAGATTCCAATCAATAAGAGCTCTACATTTATTTATTTATTTATTTATTTATTGCCTTTGTTGTCTGATCTTTTCATTTTTCTAATCGGTTGGTCCTGGTGTCTTTTTTCCACTTCCCCTTGTCTGTCTTATACTAATTCTTTCTGCTTCTTCTCTCTCCTCCTATCTTAGTATTCTTGCCCAAAGTAGGCACCCAAATTTTGTGTCCAGGTAGATGCGCTCAAAGAACGCCCAAGCTAGGTGCACAAGTTGTACGTCCAGAAGGAAGGATGCCTAACTTGGACACATAGGATGTGCATCCAAGGAACCATCCAACCACACATGCACGCACCACAATGGGAAACGTGGCAATGGACGCAGAGTGAGATGCACAGGTGCACGTCGATGGCAGACAGGGAACGTACGCAAACTAACCGTCACGGCCTATCACGCGGCAAGAAGCCTGAGAGTGGAGGCTAGTCACAAGGCTGCTCAACCCGCAGTGCCTGATTCACCTCCACACCTCACAGAACTCCCCAGAGACGTGAGCAGGAAAGCCGAACACTAAGGAAAACAGAACCGGTAGGAAAACTCCTCACTAGCGAGTTCTTGTTCTTCTTACTCCTGCTTTTTTTTTTTTTTTTTAAAGTAAAGGCTTTTACCTGAGCTCATCCCTCTCTGGCTGAGAGCAGGAACGGGTCCCGGCTATGGGGAGAGAGGGCGAAAGCCTTCACCGCTGAGCTCTCTCAGCCTGCAACTGCTAATGTAATCTCAAGTCCACAACACTATTGCGCATCCCGCCCGCGTTGGTGCCGTGACCGGGCCTGCTCACCTTGCGCTCCCATCCACCAGCTCTGGCTCCCCGTCTCTAGCTGCCGCAGCTAGCTCCCATCGCCCGCGGTGCTCCCAGGTGTCCCCAGGCCTGTCGGGGCCTTCCGGCTCTCAGCGCTCCTCACGCCAGGGCTCAGCATCCTCCATGGCGTTGGCCCTACCCCTAGGCGCGCGCGCGCAGACCAGATTCCTGTGCTGGGCCCTTTAAAGACACACCTGAGACACCCTCACGCATATTATTGATCCAGCCTGCATATCAATTGCAGTTGCCACCACGGTACCAGCTGGGAAGACGGTGGTCCCCCGCCGTCTTCGTGAACGTGTACTCCGTTGAGTCCACAACTCCAAGCTGGCTGGTCATCCAGGCCGAGCCCGAACTCTCGAGATGCTCCGAAGGCACTATTGGTGGCCTGGTATGACTAAGGACTCCTGAGATTATGTGTACTCCTGTCCGGTTTGCATACAGCAAAAACCCCCAACTGGCCGCCCATGGGGGCTTCTCCAACCACTTCCTGCACCCACCGAACCTTGGACTAGTCTTTCCACAGACTTCTTCGTGGAACTGCCTCCTTCAAAAGGGCATACTGTAATCTGGATCATAATAGACCATTTCTCAAAAATGGCCCACTTTTTCCCCTTACCTGGACTCCCATTGGCTCCAGAACTAGCTCGACTCTTCTTAACCCATGTATTTCGTCTACATGGACTACCGCAATAAATAGTCTCCGACCGTGGCCCTCAATTTGCTGCTAAATATTGGAGGTATCTCTGTAAGATGTTCAATATCACGTTAAACTTAACGTCTGCATGTCACCCACAAGCAAATGGCCAGGCTGAGAGGACTAATTGGTCTTTGAAAACCTTCCTGCGATCATATGTCAACGACCAGCAAGATAACTGGGCTGACCTCCTCCCATGGGCAGAACTGTCCCTTAACACCCACATCGCCTCTGCCACAGACGTTTCCCCCTTCGCTGTAGTTTTTGGCCGTCGACCTCGCTTACCACTGCCGGTTCCACTCAGTGTGCCCTCACCTGCAGCCCAATCCACAGCACAAACCATTTGCCAGCTCTGGGACCAAGTAAGGGAGCAACTCTGCCAAGCAGCTGACCGGGCCGCACCCATGTTCCTACCGGGACAAAGAGTCTGGCTTAGCACTAAGCACATCCGGCTATGGTTGCCATCTCAACGGCTAGCTCCCAAATTCGTGGGTCCATTTCCTAACCTACGATGGGTGGGAGCAGTTACTTTCCAGCTAAAACTACCAGCATTCATAGGGATTCATAACACGTTCCACGTGTTGCTACTCAAGCCTTCCCGAAGACCTCCTCCACCGACACAACATTCAGCTGAACCCGAGAATACCCTTCAGGTGAAAGAAGTGCTAGACATCCGACATCGAAGAGGCCACTGGAAGTCCCTCTTGTCGTGTGAGGGCTTCGGGCCTGAGGAGAATTCCTGGGAGCCCTCTCATCACATTCTGGATAACAATCTCCTCCATGATTTCCACCATCAACAAGCCAAAGCCGGTAAGGGGGAGGCCTAGAAGGGAGGGTACTGTTGTGTGTCCCGGCAGCGTTGGTGTTGCGACCGAACCTGCTCACCTCGTGCTCCCGTCCACCAGCTCTGGCTTCCTATCTTTAGCTGCTACAGCCAGCTCCCATCACCCGCGGCGCTCCCAGGCGCCCCCAGGCCATCGGGGCCTTCCAGCTCTCAGCGCTCCTCACGCCGGGGCTCGATGTCCTCCATGGCATTGGCCCTGCCCCAGGCGCGTATGCGCAGACCGCAGTTCCCTTTAAAGGGCCCAGCGCGGGAACCCGGTCCGCGGGCCAGGAGATGATGTCACGTAACCCTGGTATAAAAGGCGAGGCTTTTCCCCCAGAGCCTCACCTTGGCAATCGGGTCAACACCTCGGTGTTTCTAGTTTGCCTGTTCCTTGTTTCTGTGCCTGATCCTGCTTGTTCCAGTGTTCCCGTGTTCCAGTGCACCCATGGTCCTCCGTGTCATCCAGCGTCTGTCTTGTTCCTGCTCCACATTCCCTGGGAGTACCCTTCGGACTGATTCTCGGTACTGACCTCTGCTTGCCTGACTATGACTGACCTCTGCCTGGACCCGACCTTTGCCTGCCTTCTGACCACGATTGACCGCTGCTTGGAACCGACCTCTGCCTGCCTGACCATGTTGACCACTGCCTGGAACTGACCCTTGCTTGCCTTGACTATGCTCGGACTGAGCTTGGAACTGACCATTGCTTTGGCTGACCACTCCTGGATGAATACCCTGGCTTTGACTCTTGCACTTCACTTGGATACTCTCTTCTTGCCTTCTGTGACCACCAGACCGACCTGCTTGGACTCTGCCCGCAGCCTTCATCCAACCAGACCCACAGGCACAGCCTGTTTTACCTGGAGAACTTTCCTGAACTGCTACCTCCCTGAGGTCTCTGGAGTCTGCGGTTCAGGTCTGGTCCATCCTCTCTGCATCATCCGCGCATAAGAACATAAGAAAATGCCATACTGGGTCAGACCAAGGGTCCATCAAGCCCAGCATCCTGTTTCCAACAGTGGCCAATCCAGGCCATAAGAACCTGGCAAGTACCCAAAAACTAAGTCTATTCCATGTTACCATTGCTAATAGCAGGTAATGGACTTCTCCTCCAAGAACTTATCCAATCCTTTTTTAAACACAGTTATACTAACTGCACTAACCACATCCTCTGGCAACAAATTCCAGAGTTTAATTGTGCGTTGAGTAAAAAAGAACTTTCTCCGATTAGTTTTAAATGTGCCCCATGCTAACTTCATGGAGTGCCCCCTAGTCTATTATCCGAAAGAGTAAATAACTGATTCACATCTACCTGTTCTAGACATCTCATAATTTTAAACATCTCTATCATATCCCCCCTCAGTCGTCTCTTCTCCAAGCTGAAAAGTCCTAACCTCTTTAGTCTTTCCTCATAGGGGAGCTGTTCCATTACCCTTATCATTTTGGTAGCCCTTCTCTGTACCTTCTCCATCGCAATTATATCTTTTTTTAGATGCGGCAACTAGAATTGTACACAGTATTCAAGATGCGGTCTCACCATGGAGCGATACAGAGGCATTATGACATTTTCCGTTTTATTCACCATTCCCTTTCTAATAATTCCTAACATTCTATTTGCTTTTTTGACTGCCGCAGCACACTGAACCGACGATTTCAATGTGTTATCCACTATGATACCTAGATCTCTTTCTTGTGTTGTAGCACCTAATATGGAACCCAACATTGTGTAATTATAGCATGGGTTATTTTTCCCTATATGCATCACCTTACATTTATCCACATTAAATTTCATCTGCCATTTGGATGCCCAATTTTCCAGTCTCACAAGGTCTTCCTGCAATTTATCACATCTGCTTGTGATTTAACTACTCTGAACAATTTTGTGTCATCTGCATATTTGATTATCTCACTCGTTGTATTTCTTTCCAGATCATTTATAAATATATTGAAAAGTAAGGGTCCCAATACAGATCCCTGAGGCACTCCACTGTCCACTCCCTTCCACTGAGAAAATTGTCCATTTAATCCTACTCTCTGTTTCCCGTCTTTTAGCCAGTTTGCAATCCACGAAAGGACATCACCACCTATCCCATGACTTTTTACTTTTCCTAGAAGCCTCTCATGAGGAACTTTGTCAAACGCCTTCTGAAAATCCAAGTATACTACATCTACCGGTTCACCTTTATCCACATGTTTATTAACTCCTTCAAAAACGTGAAGCAGATTTGTGAGGCAAGACTTGCCTTGGGTAAAGCCATGCTGACTTTGTTCCATTAAACCATGTCTTTCTATATGTTCTGTGATTTTGTTGTTTAGAACACTTTCCACTATTTTTCCTGGCACTGAAGTCAGGCTAACCGGTCTGTAGTTTCCCGGATCGCCCCTGGAGCCCTTTTTAAATATTGGGGTTACATTTGCTATCCTCTAGTCTTCAGGTACAATGGATGATTTTAATGATAGGTTACAAATTTTTACTAATAGGTCTGAAATTTCATTTTTTAATTCCTTCAGAACTCTGGGGTGTATATCATCCGGTCCAGGTGATTTACTACTCTTCAGTTTGTCAATCAGGCCTACCACATCTTCTAGGTTCACCGTGATTTGATTCAATCCATCTGAATCATTACCCATGAAAACCTTCTCCATTATGGGTACCTCCCCAACATCCTCTTCAGTAAACACCGAAGCAAAGAAATCATTTAATCTTTCCGCGATGGCCTTATCTTCTCTAAGTGCCCCTTTAACCCCTCGATCATCTAACAGTCCAACTGACTCCCTCACAGGCTTTCTGCTTTGGATATATTTAAAAAGGTTTTTACTGTGAGTTTTTGCCTCTACAGCCAACTTCTTTTCAAATTCTCTCTTAGCCTGTCTTATCAATGTCTTACATTTAACTTGCCAACGTTTATGCTTTATCCTATTTTCTTCTGTTGGTTCCTTCTTCCAATTTTTGAATGAAGATCTTTTGGCTAAAATAGCTTCTTTCACCTCCCCTTGTAACCATGCCGGTAATCGTTTTGCCTTCTTTCCACCTTTCTTAATGTGTGGAATACATCCAGACTGTGCTTCTAGAATGGTATTTTTTAACAATGACCACTCCTCTTGGACATTTTTTACTTTTGTAGCTGCTCCTTTCAGTTTTTTTCTAACAATTTTTCTCAGTTTATCAAAGTTTCCCTTTTGAAAGTTTAGCACGAGAGCCTTGGATTTGCACACTGTTCCTCTTCCAGTCATTAAATCAAATTTGATCATATTATGATCACTATTGCCAAGCAGCCCCACCACCGTTACCTCTCACATCAAGTCCTGTGCTCCACTGAGAATTAGATCTAAAATTGCTCCCTCTCTCGTCGGTTCCTGAACCAATTGCTCCATAAAGCTATCATCTATTCCATCCAGGAACGTTAACTCTCTAGCATGTCCCGATGATACATTTACCCAGTCAATATTGGGGTAATTGAAGTCTCCCATTATTACTGCACTACCAATTTGATTAGCTTCCCTAATTTCTCTTACCATTTCACTGTCCGTCTCACCATCTTGACCAGGTGGACGGTAGTATACCCCTATCACTATAGTCTTCCCCGACACACAAGGGATTTCTACCCATAAAGATTCAATTTTCTATTTAGTCTCATGCAGGATGTTTATCCTGTTGGACTCTATGCCATCCCGGACATAAAGCGCCACACCTCCTCCCAGGTGCTCCTCTCTGTCATTGCGATATAATTTGTACCCCGGTATAGCACTATCCCATTGGTTATCCTCTTTCCACCATGTCTCTGAGATGCCAATTAAGTCTATGTCATCATTCACTGCTATACATTCTAATTCTCCCATCTTACTTCTTAGACTTCTGGCATTAGCATACAGACCTTTCAAAGTTTGTTTTTTGTTTGTATTTTCATTCTGCTTTTTAATTGATAGGGATAAGTTAGAATTTTTTTAGCTCAGGTGAGTTTTTAGTTACAGGCACTTGGACTATTTTTCTAATTATTGGAACCTCACTGTCAGGATGCCCTAATTCTGATGCATCATTAGTATCTTTTGAAGATACCTCTCTCCGAACCATGCACTGCTGAGCGACTGTCGGCTTTCCCCTTTGTTCTAGTTTAAAAGCTGCTCTATCTCCTTTTTAAAGGTTAGCACCAGCAGTCTGGTTCCACCCTGGTTAAGGCACACCTCTCCACTACCTCTCTGGGAGACCCTCTGAGGCCCACCTAAGTCCAGGCAGTCCAGGTACTCAAAAGCTCAACCTGCGGAAACCCCAGACTGTTATTGGCGAAGCTCCAACTAGCCTCTGTCTCCTCTTGTGCTCCGCCTCCTGGTGGCAAGCGCTCTCTGGGTCTGACCAGACGGCCGTACCAATCCTGCACCAAGCCAAGGGTCCACCTCCAGCGCAACAGACACTCAAGGCAACCAGGTTGAAGGCACTCTACTGAGGGAAGGACCGAATAGTATCACCACAGGAGGCAAGTGGTGCTATATAAACATCTTCTTGATGTCTCCATTCTTTTTCTTTTTTTTCATTTCTTTTCTTTTCTCTCTCCTTTTTTTTTTTTTTTTACTCACAGGCAATCCCCCATAGGGAAATGCATGTCTACCATCTGCTGGAGACAGAGAAGACTGGCGGGCTGATGTCGGGAGGGACTATATTTCCGTGACATCAGCTTTTACTCCGTCTCCTTTTGCTGGCAGAGGTGTATAACCCACTGGTGGCATTGACCTGTCAGAATGAAATTCATTTTTTTCTTTATTTCCAGACCCCAATATAGAAACATTTTGTGGAAATGCTAGGAAATAGGAAATACTAGCAAATCTGGGAATTAACTTCTTCCTATATGCAGATGACATACAATTCTACATCCCTTTTGACAAAACATTTGAAAAAAATGTGTCGTCTCTGTCAAGACACATGAAGGCCATACAACAAAAACTTTCTCAACTAAAATGAACTCTAAACCTCAAAAAAACTGAAATTGTGTGGTTAAGGAGAGATAACATGATAATCAAACTGCCAACCCTAGACCTAGGAATTATTAACATTACTTCCTCAGAACAAGTACGAGACCTAGGAATTCAGATCGATGAGAACTTCACTATGAAAAAGCATATAAGCAAATTAATCAAAACAGGATACTCCAAGCTGAGAATATTACATCGGCTGAAACCACTGCTATCAATTCAGGACTTCAGTACTGTCCTACAGAAACTAATATTCTCAAACTTGGACTACTGCAAATTCCCATTACTAGGCCTTCCCTCAGGTCTACTAAAACCACTGCAGCTACTTCAAAATGCCTCTGCTAGACTCTTAATAGGGACAAGAAAATTCAAACACATCACCCCCTCACTGATAGCACTGCACTGGCTTCCTGTACAAGCCAGAATTCACTATAAAGTATTAACTCTAATATTCAATATCATCAGTTTTAATCCATGCTTACTAGGAGTGACACTACAACATTACATACCACAGAGAGCCCTAAGATCACAAAATAAAGGTCTTCTAATGGTGCTTTCCACTCGGAACACACACCTAACACCAATAAGAGACCAAATGTTCTCCATAGCAGGCCCCAAGTTGTGGTACTCTCTTCCAGAGTTATTACCCCAAATAACAGAAAGAGAGTTTCAAGCAAGAACTGAAAACATGGCTCTTTAGAAATGCATATGATTTGTAAAATACCAATATGCCAATAATTTCAGCATCAGTACCAGAGATAATTGTAGAGGAGCAAGCAGTAAGTGATGAACCATTTAAAGCGTATTGTTAGCAGAATTAGAATTTGCATTTACTGTTGTGTCGACCTAAAAATAAATGAATATGATCTAGATTATATATGAATATGATCTAGATTATATATTTGCTATCTTGATGGTCTTAGAATATGTATAAATATGAACTAGAATATGTATTTGCTATGGTGATAACCTAGAATGTGAAGGTTGACACACAGAATGTGATTGTTGACCAAGAACATGAATGCTGATAATGTAAACCGTTGTGATTGTCTTTTGGAACGACTGTATATAAAATGCCTAAATAAAAAAATAAATAAGCAAATAAATAAATATTGAGTTAAAGAGCTGTGTGGCCTATACTTGCTATTAACTGATATTTAACAACATGTAAGAAGGAATGAAACAGTTTATTTATGCATTTGTTTAGATATGTATGTTTAGGATCCTTCGTTTTCAGTTTAAACCAATTTTCACCCATAAATTCCCAGATTTTTCCAAAGGTATCAATTGCTTTAAACCGATATTCATCCTAATTTTAGGCTGACTGTATAGCTCTGGAGGAGCTATAGATATTTATTTATTTATTTATTTATTTATTTTATTTGTACATTTTTATATACCGAGGTTTGGAACAAGCCTTCACTAGCATTTCAAGTCCTCCAGCCACTGCTGGAAGCCAGTGTGGGCCAAAGCACATGCTGTGCTTCAAGTCCCACCCCTCCTCCACCACCACCACCAGTGAAAGCGATCACCCTCTAGTGCCGCCTGCTCTGTTTTTCAAATTCCGTCTCCTCATCCCCTAAGCAGCCAAAGTGCCTGCTATCTGGTGCTGCATATGCATTTGAAGTGGGCCCTGTCCACCAGAAGCACATCCCAGCAATCTTTCTGGCCCAGCACAAAAGCAGAAGTGCAATGCTGCAGTACGTGGGAGCCTCAGGCATATTGCTGAAGGAAATAGGAGAAGCCTGGAGCCACCACTGGTAAGGATGAATGCTGTTGCAATGGAGGCGGCAGGGAGAGAGGGAGATTCTTAGCTGGAGGTGGGGAAAGAGGGACATGCTAGGAAGGAGATGGGGATGCTACTAAGTGGATGGGTGGGAGAATCTGCTTAATATTGTTTTATTGAGCTATCGTCCTGGCTTCTGTCCACCAAATTAACTCTGATATTTACCAAAAAAATGTCATTTTTTTCAACCAATTTTCTCCTGTTTTTGTTCTTGTCATAATAAACCCCGATAAATTCCCAGGAAAAATAAAGGACCATAAAAACTGAAAATGAAGGTCCCTGTGTATGTTATACTGTGAGCCACTTTGGGCCTTCGCACTAGTGGCATCTAAATGTAAATAAATAAATGTACATTTCTAGAAGGCGCACAGGATCAGAGTACATGATCATGCTATTAATAAGACTATTCAATCATAAAAGTTATTTCTGCTTTAACCACTGACATTGTTTTAAAACAAATGTTTTGCAGTACCACTACTTAAATCCTGTTCTGTTCCAATAGAGGTCCGTATGTATACAAGCTAGGGCTGCTTTTACTTTTAATTTCATTAATTTTGTGGGATTTGTTTTTCTTTCTTATTGCTATTTGAAATGCAATTTAATGTTTGAAGTTTCCTATTACCTAAAAATTTGGGCCAAATATTCATGATAAAAAAACTTCTCTGAAGCAGTATTTGTCGGGGGGGGGGGGGGGGGGGGAATAATAATTAAAAAAAAAAACAAAAACATATAGGGCAGGCCTAGTTCAGTTCTTAGATCAGAACTTTGCTCCTGTATCAGCTGGGGATGTTGTTTCACAGCTCCCAGGAACATCGATCATAGCTCAATAGCAGCACCTACTGGCCAGACTCATGAGTCATGATTACATGCTCTGAAGAAAGTTGTAGTCCATGACAGCATTGTTGCAATGGCTGAGGAAAGGGGATATAAAAATAGTGGTGAAAATACCCTACAGTAATTATGAATTTTATTTAAATTTCTCATAGCACTATATCAGAGCCCTCATTCCTACTGAGCTGGAACATATAAAGGAGGAAACTACCTGACCAAAAGAAAAATATCCTTTATTCTTCTCTATGCAGTACCTATCACCTTCTTTTCATGAATTTCATGATATCACCTATGCCAGAACAAATCTTTGAACACTGGGAACGTAATAAAAAGGCAAACACTTTACCCCTAGAAGCTCTGATGTTCTTGTCAGCTCTTCTTTATTTACACATATTTTGTGAGTTTCCATCACTGAAAACAAAATCATAATACAGCTGTAATTGAAAAGGCATGCTAACAGATAAATGCAATGATTGAAACCTGGATTTAATTCCTAGAATTGGTTACAGCTCATTGGGGCAGTATAGGCTGGGAATGCCATGAGGACAGCATTCACAGCATGACAAGGGGAAAATCCCAGCCATTGCATAACAGCAAAACCTATGGGTGAGGTTCAGGGTGTTCACACAGGGGTAATTTTCTAAAGGATTTATGTGCTTAAAACTAGACTTTATGCACACAAGTCAGTTTTTTAAAATTGCTAGGAAATATGCAATAGAATTGTCAATTTCTTTATGCACATTAAGAGGTGAATTTTAAAAGTCCTGCATCCACATTAATTGGGGGATGTGCAAATATGTTGGGCTTGCATGTGCCAAGTGGATTTTAAAAGACGCTTGGATACATGCATATCTCCTGTAGCATGCACATCTCCAAAGATTTCAAAAAGGGGCAGAGCGAGGGCATGGTCTGGGCGGAGCTTGGGCATTTCGGGATGTAAACCAGAGATATGCACATAAATACGTCCATGCTCCAGCATGCACCAAGGTCCCCTGCCAAGTAACTTTAGTTCTGCTATGGATGACAAGGTAAGTTAACAATTAAAGAAAACTAGGCAGATCTGTGGGGTTTTAAGGGTTGGGGATAACTAAGGAGAGAGAAGGCTATTAGACTAGGGGAGTTTAGAGAACGTCTCTCTTAACTGGGTGAACTGGGGACAAACTGGTAAAACTGGGAATGGCATTAGCACACCTGTTTTAAAATCCCCCGATTTACGTGGTAGGAGTGGGATTTGCATGCACATGTGCACATCCACTTAAAATTCTGTGCACACAGCAAAACTATTTTATAATATGATCACAAAGGTGCATGTATGTTAAAAAATGGCCCACAGCCCTCGGCTTGGGCAACATATGTGCACAAATGTGCGCCCTCATGCCAGTTTGAAAGTTACTGTCCCTGTCCACTTTAAGCATGTAAATAGGCTTTTGAAATTTGCTACAATATATGCTACTTTTAAACACACAAAATCCATTTGAAAATTATTTCCATACTGTTTGGAGTTGAGATCTGTGACCCTCACTGAGAACTGTCACTACAAAGGCTAATTCATAGAAGGAGTAAGGTGGAAGCCAATCAGGAAAAAATGCTTGGATGCCATAAATTAAGCACTGTGGCTAATGGCAGTGAGCAAGAATGGAGCAGGTTCTAACTAGACTAGAAGCACAGGTATAGAGAATGTCAAGACAAGTCAAAAAGCCCTTCATACTAACACTATTAAACATTGATTTAGGAATGTCATTATTAATAAGCATTCACTTCAATGATAAAATAAGTACCCAGAACAAAAAGCTTGATTTCCAGTCTCGATTCCAATCACATAGTACTAGCACTCATTATTTTTAATCTTACTGCATTCTTATAATCGCCACAAAATTCTCCATGCATGATCAGACATGGAGCTTGACTGCAGTCATTAGTTGAAAGAGGCATGAAAGTTATGCCAGGTTAAACAAAAAGGAAGACAAGAAGCATAGAAAGCAGTGTAAAATATCAGACGTTTTGGGGCCAAGTATTTATTTTTTTCCAAGTACAAGCAAGATGACATCATCTGATGGCATCAATGTGCAGCATCTACCAGAGTCTTCTGGAAAAATTTGATAAAGCTTTTCAAGATATGTGTGGAATTTCCTGTGCAGACACCATTACATGGAGCTTACTCCGTCTATTTTGGTGTATGGTAACATTCAGAAGCATTTTCCCATGTGAGTCCTCGTTTCACCAATAAACTTCATTTGTGTTATTTCAGGATCAGACCCCCTCATTTGCTTTCCCCTCTCCTGTTGTCTTGTTTCCAGCAATGGAAAAGAAACAAAACAGGGAGGGGTTTTTGACTGGATCCAGAGTTCATAGACAGAATTCCAGTCCCCATACCAGTTAATTGCCCAGTTGGGAAAGTCTAAGGTTTTACATAAACCATTCTACTTCATAACCTCAGACAGCTGGGTACTCAGGATTATAAAAGGAGGGTTATAGATTATATTTATTGAAAATCCCCCCCCCCTAAAAAAAAGAATATCCTATTCATGGGGTCATTGTATCTCCCCCTCTCCCCCCCCCAAAAAAAAAGTCCATCCGTGGGGCCATTTTATCCTCTTCCTTGTCAAGAGTTGCTGAAAATGGAGCTTTTCTCCCTTTTACAAACCAAAATGGTCAAACATGTCTCACTGTAAAAGGAGGAGTGATTTTATGCCAAGTACTTGTTGATACTGAAGGAAACCAAAGAGGGGGTCTGATCCTGAAAGATGTCCAGGTGGGCACCCACCTCAGCACCAGTGATCATCAAACGGTATGGTTTAATATCACTAAAAGAATATGGAAAAGAAGCACAAAGACCCGAGTTTTACAGTTCAAAAACATGGACTTTGAAGAAATGGGGAAATACCTAGAGGAAGAACTAAAAGGCTGGGAGAACGAGAGAGATGTAGATCAGCAGTGGACCAATCTAAAAGGAGCAATTACCAAGGCAACTACTCTATATGTTAGAAGTGTAAAGAAAAGCAAAAGAAAAATGAAACCTATCTGGTTCTCAAAGGAGGTGGCTGACAAAATGAAGGCTAAAAGAACAGCATTCAAGAAATATAAAATATCCCAAAGGGAGGAGCACAAAGAACAATATTTGATTCAACTGAGGGAGACAAAGAAATTAATCAAGTCGGAAAACAGTCAAGCGGAAGAGAGGATTGCCAAGGAGATAAAGAATGGTAACAAAACATTTTTCAGATACATCAGTGAAAAGAGAAAAGTTCAAAGTGATATAGTGAAATTGAAAGGTGGAAATGATCAATGCGTGGAGAAAGGCGAAGAAATGGCAGATATATTAAATGAATACTTCAGTTCTGTGTTCACTAAAGAAGACCCTGGATAAGGACCATCTCTACACAACAAGAAACTGGAAGGAAGTGGAATAGACGAAAACCCTTTTACAGTAGAAAATGTATGGGAAGAGCTAAAGAATCTGAAAGTGGACAAAGCCATGGGACCTGATGGGATTCATCCAAGGATACTGAGGGAGCTCAGAGATGTGCTGGCGGGTCCAATGTGTGACCTGTTCAATAGATCCCTAGAAACGGGAGTGGTGCCGTGTGATTGGAGAAGAGCGGTGGTGGTCCCGCTTCACAAGAGTGGGAACAGAGAGGAGGCTGGTAACTACAGACCGGTTAGCCTCACTTCGGTGGTGGGAAAAGTAATGGAGTCACTGTTGAAAGTGAGAATAGTGAACTATCTACAGTCCGGAGAATTACTGGACCTGAGGCAGCATGGATTCACCAGGGGAAGATCCTGTCAGACAAATCTGATTGACTTTTTTGACTGGGTAACCAAGGAATTGGATCGAGGAAGAGAGCTCGATGTCAATCTACTTAGATTTCAGCAAAGCTTTTGATACAGTTCCGCATAGGAGACTGGTGAATAAAACGAGAAGCTTAGGAGTGAGTGCCGAGTTGGTGACCTGGATTGCAAACTGGTTGACGGACAGAAGACAATGTGTGATGGTAAATGGAATTTTCTCTGAAGAGAGAGCGGTTTTAAGTGGTGTACCGCAAGGATCGGTGTTGGGACCGGTCCTGTTCAATATCTTTGTGAGCGACATTGCGGACGGGATAGAAGGTAAGATTTGTCTTTTTGCGGATGACACTAAGATCTGCAACAGAGTGGACACGCCGGAAGGAGTGGAGAGAATGAGACGGGATTTAAGGAAACTGGAAGAGTGGTCGAAGATATGGCAGCTGAGATTCAATGCCAAGAAGTGCAAAGTCATGCATATGGGGAGTGGAAATCCGAATGAACTGTATTCGATGTGGGGGGAAAGGCTGATGTGCACGAAGCAGGAGAGGGACCTAGGGGTTATAGTGTCTAATGATATGAAGTCTGCGAAACAATGCGACAAGGCGATAGGGCTGCATAGAGAGAGGAATATCGAGTAAGAAAAGGGAAGTGATTATCCCCTTATACAGGTCCTTGGTGAGGCCTCACCTGGAGTACTGTGTTCAGTTCTGGAGACCGTATCTCCAAAGAGACAGAGACAAGATTGAAGCGGTACAGAGAAGGGCGACCAGAAAGGTGGAGGGTCTTCATCGGATGTCATACGAGGAGAGATTGAAGAATCTAAATATGTACACCCTGGAGGAAAGGAGGAGCAGGGGTGATATGATTCAGACTTTCAGATACTTGAAAAACTTTAACGATCCAAAGACAACGACAAACATTTTCCATCAGGAAAAAATCAGCAGAACCAGAGGTCACGAGCTGAGGCTCCAAGGAGGAAGACTAAGAACCAATGTCAGGAAGTATTTCTTCACAGAAAGAGTGGTGGATGCCTGGAATGCCCTTCCGGAGGAAGTGGTGAAGTCCAACACTGTGAAGGACTTCAAAGGGGCGTGGGATAAACACTGTGGATCCATCAGGTCTAGAGAACACGTATAAAGAGCAGGCAGCAAAACACTGCACGGAGCGGCAGTAGCCACAGAGGCATTCACGGAGCGGGATGCCAGTGGCCAGTGGTTGGTGTTCTACCTTCACGGAGGGCTGCCATCTCCCAATTAAAAAAAGAAAAAAAACAAACAAAAAAAAAACAGGGATGGGTTCAAGGGCTATAGGTATTACCAATTATTAGGCTTATTCAATTACCAATTATTAGGCTTTTCAATATTTGATGATAGTTAGTGTAACTTTCAAGGCATACTTCACTTTCAATGCATATCCAGCATAGCTCCCTGCTTCAACGGCAGGGGAGAAGAAAAACTAATACTTCACGCATATCCAGCATTGCTCTCTGCTTCAACGGCAGAGCGCTATGCTGCCGCTTAACCAATTAATCAAACTTAATATTTCACTTGGAAGCAGCTCCATCACTGCTCTCTACATTAATAGTGGGGGTGAAAGGGAAATAGAACCTAAGGTTACTAAGAGGCAAGAGAAACAGATAAGTATGAGAAAAAAGAAGTGTGAAGCTTGCTGGGCAGACTGGATGGACCGATTGGTCTTCTTCTGCCGTCAGTTCTATGTTTCTATGTTTCTATATCTATATAAATAAAAATGTTAAATAGTTTGTACGTCGTCACTAATCTCGCCAACCGCTTAACCGAATGCGTTCAAATTTGCACACAACATTCAATTCCCATATGGGAAGGATCTTATACACTTACATTACATACAGGTCACACCTGTGACAGGTAATACAAGTTTAAAAATTGCTTACACAAAACAGCGACATCTGGTGGCCGTCAGCGCAAGCGCAACCTCTTACACCTTTCACACACACTCACATACCACACCACACCTCCACACAGGGCTATTGTCTTTCATTCACACTCCCTCATAACACACAGAAATCCACACTCATCACACCACACACCCCCACCCACACACCTGCCAATGTCACTTACTTCACCCACCCTCCCAAAACACACCAAAACACGGATTCCTGGCTGCTACATTGGGAAGCCACGCATTTCACACACCCTCCAAATTGAAATTAAAGTACCCTCTTCCACCCACCACGCACTGCACTCCGATCACACACTACACCTGAAACAAGTCCGTGCTTCTCCGCCAGCACCACAGGAACGGTCCGGGACACATCGCATTCAGTAGGGCCGTCGGATGCCAGCAACCAAAATGGCGCCAGCGGACCTTGCCCTTACTATGCTATACGGAGACAACAATGACGTCGGTACACCATGTGACATAGAAAGGGCAAGAGCCCGTCGGCGCCATATCCTCAGCAGACATTTGCCCTTACTAGGTCAGGAATCCTGATGCACCACTTTCACCGGTGAAGTTTTGCGACATGGCAGCCGGCGGAACAAACCCTAGCACACACCCTTGCCACCCGCTGGCAGTTTACACAGGTAGCTGGGGAGGAGCACGGTGGGGGACCGTTCTTATTTTCCGCCGCTCGTTTTTCACAGGGGGGGGGGGGCACTCATTCTCCACATCTCCCGAGAGGGGGGCTGTAGCGTGGGTTGCTCTATTTCGCCGGGTTGGGGGGGGGGGGGCAGGAAGGTGTGCTTGCATATTTAAACTATTCTTTGCTGGTGCTGTTCATTTGGGGTAAAAAAAAAAAACAAACACACAAACTGTAACCTTTACTGCTCTGTTCTGTTTTTTCAACTTAACCAGGCTCAGCCACAGCTGAACCGATTGCTTTCAAATTTGGACACAAGCTTCACCTCACATACGGCAAGGTTATTCTTCACTTACGTTACATATATGTAACACCAGGGGCTGGTAAAATGTTTTAAAATTTGGTTCCACAAAACAGCGACATCTGCTGGACGTAAGCGCAAGCTCTTACACCTTGCACAAACGCTCACACCCCACACACACGTGACCAATGTTTGGGATTCACACACCCTCCGACCAGACACAAATCCACCCTCCTCACACCTCCCCCCGCACACATGCCAATTGTACTTACTTCACACACCCTCCCAAAACACACAAACACCCACAAAATTTCAGCTTGCTACACCGGGAGGCCACTAACATGCCACATGTTTGCAATTCCCACACCCTACGAACTCACACAAAAACACCCTTCTCACACCCCCCACGCACATGACTTTTCTACTTACTGCCCACACCCTCCGAACGCATGCAAAATGGGAGAATAGTTCGGGCTGCTCCAGCGAGGGGGGGGGGGGGGGGTGGGCAACAGCGCTCCGTGACACATCGCATACACTACAGCCGTCGGCTGCCAGCAATCAAAATGGCACCGATGGCTCTGTCCCTTACTAGGACACTCGGGAACGCCAATGGCGGCAGTAGCCCATGTGACATAGTAAGGGCGAGGGCCCTTCGACACCATTTTCTGGACTGGTAACCGGCGCACCTTCGCCCTTACTATCTGAGCGAGACGACCGCTCCCATTGCTCCACCCTACTGACAGAGTAAGTTCTAACAGCCGTCGGAGACAGTTTCAGTGCTGGCTGCCGAGGGCCAGGCGCCAATACTTCCATGCCGGAACAAACGCCCACTCCACCGACTACCATTTTTGACAGGTATCGGCGGGCCTGCAGGGGGAGGGCGTGGGGATGTTATTGCGTCCATGTTTGGGGGGGGGGGGGGGGGGCAGGGGGCGGCTATCCCCATTCTCTTTTCTTTCTTTTCCACTTAACCTGGCTCTGCCACTGCAACGCATGGCCGGGTACAGCTAGTATAAATATAAAAGAAAAATGTGTAAAACTAGGAAAAGGATTTTACTCAATAAAAACATCCTCTTTCTGCCTGTTGGAAATTGCCTTGCTCTTGCTTTTTTGTTGAAAGCAACCCTTAGCTAGGGATTCCCATATGTGTGACCAGTCATCCTGCTAGTCCTCAGAGCAAGCAAAGTTGTATTATCTGTAACAAGTGTTCTCTGAGAATGACAGGATGAATCACATTCGGCCTCTTTCCCTGATGGAGTTCTTTCTATGCTTTAGCTATGTTGAATGGGCTCCATGAGGCAGCAGCTGCGAGGGAAATTCCACACATGCCAGGAAACCCTTTTACAAGCTTCTCCAGAGCACTCTGGGAGACACTTTGTCTCAGTGCCATCGTGTGACTGATCATTCTGCTATCCTTAGAGAACACCTGTTAAAGGTTACCATCTTTGCTTTCTGGTCAGACTGTTGCTGCCTGCTCTGTTGAACTTTTCCAGTTTATTGTAACTGGCCTCCTCAAGGCTGTCAAGGTTTACCCCTTATTTTTATAATCCCCTCACCCCGTTTAGCATCACCATCACAACAACATTCCTTAGTAAGGGGCCACAGATCATGACTCCATAAAATACCTGGTACACATGTACCCTGAGACTGGCTACTGCATGTTACTGTTGAGCAACAGCAGAGATTCCTTTCCCCTAGTATCTCCAAAGCAACTCCAGTCAGAGCTGGCTCAAGGTGCAGAGCTTGGAAATTGAACTCTGGTCTCTCACTGAGTCATCAAGCCTGCCTCTTATTGTCAGAAATTTTAAAACCAAAAAGATCTTACCAGCCAAAATAGTTATCAGAGGAAGTTCTAAAGTGCAAAACAGTTGCCATAATCCTTGAACCTGCAAAGTAAAGCAAAATTGACCATTTGTTATTATAAACTTATTTCAATACTGGACCACTATATTATCTTTATAGAACAAACTGACTCCTGGTATCCACAGATTACTGTCAGATTGCTTGCAGCAATCTGAAGCTTTCTAGCAGTAGCTACAAAGCTAATAAAATCATAGTTCATTTTTCTGCACTAGTTTTCATACATTCAGATAAGGATGTAATCAGTATACAAGTTGTTTCTTTAATGGGGTGTAGGTTTTTAGTGGTACAGTTTTGTTGCCATTGGAGGAGTAGCCTAGTGGTTAGAGCAGTGAGCTACAAATCAGGGTTCAAGTCCCACTGCTGCTCTTTGTGATCTTAGGCAAGTCACTTTACTCTCCATTGTCTCAGGCACAAACTTAGGGGCCGATGCAATACAGTGTGCTCAGCCGAGCACACTGTATAACCAGCAGTTGGACGAGGGTTGAATAGGTGCTAATGAATCCCATAATGCAATAAGGGCATTAGCACCTATTCAACATGTGTCTGACGCGGAGTGAGTTAATAGCACTAATCACATGCAAATGAATGTGATTGAAGCTAGTATTCACTCCAGATGCAAAAAAAAAACTGTGCGCCTGGGGCACATTAAGAAAGCGGGCGCTGACTGTTCAGCGCCCGCTTTCTATGCAAATTTATTGCATCGGCCCCTTACAGGGTCATTTATCATTAGGGTCTTAACGCTAGCGTTAAGGCCCTAACACACACGATAATACGTAATGTATGCATTAAATAGCACAACATATGCTAGTATGCAAATAGGAGAAGTTAATGGTAATGAGCAGCTCCTAATGTGATAGAGGAACAAATAACTACACCTTTTTTCTGTGCTTATGCCCGTGTTAGCAGGGGAAAAGGTTTTTATTGCACATGCCATTTGAATGAGAGAGAGAGAGAAACCCCGTAGAGAAATCAATATATCAATGTCACTCTCTATTTATACCAGTGTAAGAGGGGGCACTTTTAACTCGGTGTGGGGTTTAGTGGGGTGAGGTAGGTTTAGGAGGAGGATGGTTTTACCTGCAGCGTAGGAGATATTTATTTATTTATTTAAGGCTTTTATATACCGACTTTCTTGATACAAATCAAATCAACTCGGTTTACATCGAACTAAGCGGTTAACCGTTTAGTTATGATGTAGTTATGCTTAGATATGAACAGCAAAGTTGACATCACTGAAGATTTTCTGCTGTGTGAATCAAAGAAAGGTAAAAGAGTAGTTGATTTGTACAATGCACTCTCATGCATTGTACAAATCAACTCCTCTTGTACCTTTCATTGATTGAAACAAATGAAAGTCTTCAGTAATGTCAACTTTGCTGTTCATACCTCCTACTCTATATGTAACCCCCCCCCCCCTCCAAACCCCACACTGAGTTAAAAGTGCCCCCTCTCACAGTGGTATAAATAGAGAGTGACAGAGGGCTTTCTCTACAGAATCTCTCTCTCTCTCTCTCTCTCTCTCTCTCTTTCTCTTTCTTTCTCGCTGTAACCTGTGCAATAATGTAGTATAAATTGCCTATGTTAAGCAATAGCTTGGAAATTTGCCTAACTATGCCCACTTTTTGCATTTTGATAAATCTAGGGGTCAGGGCTTTATATATGAAACATTTTTCCCATAGACATAGAATAGGGAAAAAGCTTTAGTAAATGAGGCCCTAAAATTGTAAGCCTTGTGGATTACCTACAATACCTGAATGTATTCCACTTTGAAGTGTCAAAAAGAGGAATATAAATAAAAATAAATATATAAATAAATATAAAATAAAATAAAACTACATGGGAGGATAAGCATTCAGAAATATATTATGAGTAAAAAAGCTGCAAGTTCTTATTCAGTGGTGTAAGCCCCAATTTCTAGGTACATAAAATAATGAGAGGAAGTCAGACTCAAATTTATTTAGTAGGTTACAAAAGATGGGACAGACATGTGGTTAAATGGACCGCATAGAAACAGCAAGGGCAGGGAGAGCATTGGCCCTTCTCCCCTCCATGAACTGGTTCCTATAGCTATCCAGCATTGGCAGGGTCCAGTGTGTCCAGATCTGTGGGATCCAGGTAGGAGAGGCAGGTATCCAGGTGAACAAAGGATCAGGCAAAAGTTCATAGAACAGATTCTAGCAAGAGATTCCAGTGTTCTTGTTGCATCAACAATGAGGCTGGAAAGGCCTGGGGTTACATACTAACATAGTAAATGATGGCAGATAAAGACCAAAATGGCCCATCAGTTTGCCCAGCCAAGTGTTTAGGGTTGTAACTTCTGCTCTGTGCAGGTTGTCCCCCATACAATAGAGTTATCATGTTTATACCAGTGCTTTATTTCCATCTTTATTCCAGGAGGGATCCTTTGTGTATACCCCACTCCCTTTTGAGTTCCTTCACTGTTTTTGTGCTCTGGGAACATATTTCAGGAGTCCACTACCCTAGCTAATCAAGGGCAGTTCCCTGTTGAACCTGGATGGGGAACTCAGGCACAAACATGACTTGGCATGACGAGACGAAGCAACAACAACTCCATGGAGAAGATAAAGAAGACCTGACGGAGCTCTGGCAGGCAGGAGCCTCCAGAGTGAAGTAACTCCAATGCAAGACGAAGACAGACTGATGGAGCAGCCCTTTTATAGGGCTGGTAGAGGAAGTCCACTCCCTAGGTGGGGCCAGCACACTTCCTGTGGCTGGTCCTTTAAATCCTGAAGAGAGGCGCCTAAGGAGCAGGAAGCAGGGCTGTGCAGGACCATGGACTGCTGCCTGCACAGCGTCTGGACATAGAAATGCAGGGCTGGGCCTGAGGAGCAGGCCCGATGACAGCAGTGGCTCCAGCCGCTGCAGGAAGCCCCGGGGGCGGCTCCAGCCGCCAGATGATACCGGGGCTTGCGGCCTAACACCACGAAGGAGACGCTGATGGCGGCGGCGGCTCTATGCCACGAAGATGGCCAGGAACGTCCGCGGCTCCGGCCGTGGTGAAGAGGGCGAAGCAGGGTGGCCTCCGGGCCGCGGGAGGAAGTTCAGTCCACGGCTCCAGCTGCGTAGGCAGGCCCGATGGCGGTGTCCTGCCGCGTCGGGAACAGAAGAAGCAGCAAGGGTGAGTGAGCCTGCTCACGGGAGGACCCGCGGGCAGGGAGTTCATAACAAGACTGGCCTTCTTTCCAACATTCCAGACTTCTGCCATCCCTCCTAAGTCCTTGGCATAATACCTTGCCCTTCCTGAAGAGCTATAATTCTTTGCTGCAGGATGGAAGGGATACTCAAACTTCTATCTAGCACTGCCAATGCTCTCAAAATGACACCGCCTAGCATTACCACAGTGTATATCACACCACAGTGGGGGTTGGATGACCAATTCTTTTGGGTGTCAAAGAATGGGTCAGGAGACTGGGGCCCCTTGTTGTCTGGGGGCTCTGCGGGACAACCTACAAGGGCAGGACCTCCTCCCTGTATGTTAGCATGCTGGGCCTTCTGGCATGCTAACATTGAATACCACCTCAGAGTTGGTGCTATGTTTACCAGGGCTTAAAGATATTGGTAAATTTAGTCATTCCTGGTGAACATAATGATAATAGCTAATGAGCTCATTACTGCCCTATCTGAATAATTTTCAGATTAAATCAATAATGACCAGACTGCTGTTTAGCATTCACGCTAACTGAGCACGGGGTTTAGTAACTCCATCCCTAAATTATTTTTTACAAATGGGAGCTATATGGATATTTTAAGTTGTTTCTTTATTTTAAATTATTAGATTAAAGCAGAACAGAAATATTTTAAATAAATAATCTTTTTGCATAACAGTAATATATTATACTAATGTCAATAAAAATTGTTTATTACCTGTAATTTACTGTGAAGATCCTTCATTAGATGGAAGAGGGTTTCGAGATTAGCACACACATTATGATGCTGAATGAAAGAAAAAAATGAGAATATTTGAATACTATTGCTATTAAAAATGTATTAAAAAATAGGAATGATATGTATCTCATCTAAAATGATTATGCAAAGCATATGGGTCATATATTTAAGAGAAACCTTAAGAAAAATCAGACTCCGTTATTAAGGTTCCAAAATGTCACACACATACCAATACAAAGAATAACCAGCATTGTTCATATCTTTTAAGAACCTTGACAGCTTACATATTATTTTCAAATACAAACATGCTAATTATGAATACAAATATAATAATAAAATTTAGATACATATGAATGATAAAAATTATTATAGAAAACTGAACAATAATCTGTCATATAAATGACATATAAATTCTCCTAGAATCTGATACGCGACTTATGATTTATTTCTCGGATTACGTTGTATGCCTATCGATTTTGTACTTTGACTCGGCTATTTATGTACTTATCTTTTGTATATAGTTTTGGTGATATGTATATAGTGATTTTGCTGTTCTCAATTTTTATGTAAGGGCCCTGCCCAAAAGTTAACCTGTTTGCAATGTTATATGTAAGGGTTCTGCCCAATGGTTCCTGTTTAACTGTAAACCGATACGATGTGTGAACGGTTATCGGTATAAAAAAGACATTAAATAAATAAATAATAAATAAATAATAGTGAACAATTGTATCAGTTTCAAACAGAATAACTCAAAAAAGAAAATCTCAAAAAAACTATCAGTCTCCATATTCAATAAACTTCTAAAATCTATTATTTTTCATGTGAACAGCATGAACTAACAAACTCTTTAAAAATCTTTCTTAAAAAATTTACTTCACATAATTACATTTGTGTTCATAAACTGCTGAACGTATCACACAACAGCTTTATGAGATAACAAGTAAAGCATCTTTTCATCTGGGGTCACCAATGATTATAAATTTATTCTGACATCCACAGTGGTGGAGTTGGAGTTTAAGTAGCCCTATAGGCATCTTAATAGCCTTATGTTGGAACTTTATGAGGGTTCTCCAGTTTGACTTCATACAATCCTTCAATACTTGAGCTAGACTTTTCTATAGTTTTTGTTATTGCATAAGTGTCTAGCACTCTTTGGATCCTTTTTTTTTTTTTTTTTTTGGTATTTATACAAGAAATTCCTGTTTCATATGGCAGCAACAGACTGGAAGGACACATTTAGTTATTCAGCGGATCATGTTGCTCTGGTTGCACAAGAAGCCTCTCTTTTTTCTAACACAGTGACCCCACCACCATCCACAGATCTCTTAGGAGATCTTACAAAATTACACAAAAGTAAAGTCAGAGCGGAACTACATGGGGTTACACTCATTGAGTATGTCAAGCAGCAACTCATTCCTAGAGGCCTACGCATGAATAAAGCCCCATTTGATGTTCACAGATCGTCCAGACTTTTTAGCTAAATGGGCAGTAGTAAATTAACATCATAAATAATTATTTACAGAAGTAGTGTGGCTACATTCTTTAAGTTGATGAAGTGAGACTTAGGAGGGGTCTGGAAAAGCTTGTTTAAATAGCCACGTTTTAAGTCTTTTTCAGAATGTTGGGCAGCAATGCTCCTGGCGAAGATTCGTGGGGATGGAGTTCCAGAGTGATGGTCCAGCTGTCGAGAAAGCCCATTCTCTTAAGGTTATATGCCGCGTGAATTTCGTATTAGGTACCTGGAGGGATCCTCTGTATGCTCCTCTGGTCAGTCTTAGGGCATTATGTTGGCTGAGCGGGTATTGAAGGTCAAGTGAAGTAAGGTGGTGGATGGTTTTATATATGATGGTGATGGACTTGAAGATGATTCTGAAGTGAATAGGGAGCCAGTGAAGATTTTTTAAGATGGGGGAAATGTGGTCTCTTCTTCTGGTGTTGGTAAGAATTCTTGCTGCCGCATTTTGGACCATCTGTAGAGGTTTGGTGTACGAAGATGGGAGACCTAGTAGGATAGCGTTACAGTAATCTAACTTTGCGAAGATTATTGCTTGTAGTATTGTTCTAAAGTCATGAAAACGGAAAAGCGGTTTTATCCTTTTCAGCACTTGGAGTTTGTAGAAACAGTCCTTGGTAGTGCGGTTGACAAATGCTTTCAAATTCATCTTGTTATCAATTATAGCTCCTAGGTCTCTGACTTGGGAGGTGAGTGGGTTGATTGGAGGGGTGCTGGAGTTGTTGTTTTCTGGAGAGATTATCATGAGTTCAGTTTTGATGGCGTTTAATACAAGGTTTAGGCTGGGGAGCAGGTCATTGATTTTTAAGAGGCAGGATTCCCAATATTCGAGAGTTTTGACGAGGGATTCTTTGAGAGGGATCACTATCTGGACATCGTCAGCATAGACAAAGTGTTTGAGTTTTAGGTTGGTTAGGAGCTGGCACAGTGGGAGTAGGTAAATATTGAACAGCGTGGGAGATAAGGAGGATCCCTGTGGGACTCCTACAGGTGCGTCATGGCGGGGAGATTCTTTGTTGTGGATTTTCACTTTGTAGCCTCTATTGTTGAGGAACATTTTGAACCAGGCTAGAGCCGTACCTGTTATTCCAATGGTTGAGAGTTGGTTTATGAGGATGGTGTGGTTAACGGTATCGAAAGCTGCCGAGAGGTCTAACAGAATCAGTAGGAAAGATTGTCCTTTGTCGAGACCCAAAATAAGGTAGTCTGTCAGCTATACGAGGAGAGATTCTGTACTGGAAGCTTTGCGGAACCCGTATTGGGAAGGGAGTAGGAGTTTATCTTCGATGTAGTCTGAGATTTGAATGTTGACTAGTTTTTCCATAATCTTAGCTATGAGGGGTAGGTTGGCGATCGGTCGGAAGTTGTTCGGGTCAGTGGAATCTAAGTTTGGCTTCTTTAGAAGTGGTTTGAGGGATGCCAGTTTGAGATCGTCTGGGTATAAGCCTTGAGATAAAGAGCAGTTTATGATGTCCGCCAGCGTTTGGGAGATGGAATCCGGGATTGTCATGAGAAGTTTGGTAGGGATATGATATGCAGGATGAGAGGAGGACTTGATGGTCCTCATCACTGAATATACTAAAACTACATCCGAAGAAATCCAAGCAGAAATCGTAGTTTTAGAGAATGAATACAGAGTGTCCCTATTGATACTATCCAATCTTCTTTAGAAGATCTCCAACAATCAATAGACAAATTTAGATCTGACATTAAATGCAATAAAATTTCCAAATTTAATAGGGATAAAAAAGATTATGCTGATAATAACGTGTACTCGTGGCTACATCCTACAGAAGAAATACCTTCTAAACCCAGACAAGTCACCTTTGCAACATCAGATGATTCTTCGGATGGTTCAGATGAATGTGTTGATACCCACCACAAAAAACCTTTTTTAGACAGACGCAAACAGCAGTCCAGATCCTCTCGAGCCCGTGGCAAGAAAAGCAACCTATCACGAACATCAGAGGAGGACACAAGGGTTCGAACTGAGGGGAACGAGGGCTGATTTTGGCAAAGCTCCAGTTGGCCTCCGCTTCCCGTTTGGCCTCGCCTCCCAATGGTAAGGACCCGTGGGGGCTTCCCCCATGGGTGGTGCCATCACCACCTCAGGCCAAGGGTCCACCTCCGCAACACTGTGTGGTAACAATCAAGTTAATCAAAGCCAGGGAGATCCGTCCGAAGGGTAGAAGGAGCAGGGATCTGATTGACTTTTTTGACTGGGTAACCAAGGAATTGGATCAAGGAAGATCACTCATTGTCATCAACTTGGACTTCAGCAAGGCTTTTGATACGGTCCCTCACAGAAGACTGGTGAATAAAATAAGAAGCTTAGGAGTGGGTGCCAAGGTGGTGGCCTGGATTGCAAACTGGTTGACGGACAGAAGACAATGTGTGATGGTAAATGGAACTTACTCTGAAGAGAGAGCGGTGTTGAGCGGAGTGCCACAGGGGTCGGTGTTGGGACTGGTCCTGTTCAATATCTTTGTGAGCGACATTGCAGATGGGATAGAAGGAAAGGTTTGTCTTTTTGCGGATCACACTAAGATCTGCAATAGAGTGGACACGCCAGAAGGAGTGGAGAGAATGAGACTGGATCTAAGGAAGCTGGAAGAGTGGTCAAAGATATGGCAGCTGAAATTCAATGCCAAGAAGTGCAGAGTCATGCATTTGGGGTATGGAAATCCGAATGAACTGTATTTGATGGGGGGAGAAGGGCTGATGTGCACGGGGCAAGAGAGAGACCTTGGGATGATAGTGTCTAATGATCTGAAGTTGGCGAAACAATGTGACAAGGCAATAGCTAAAGCCAGAAGAATGCTGGGCTACATAGAGAGAGGAAAATCAAGTAAGAAAAGGGAAGTGATTATCCCCTTGTATAGGTCCTTGGTAAGGCCTCACCTGGAGTACTGTGTTCAGTTCTGGAGACTGTATCTCCAAAGAGACAGAGACAAGATGGAGGCGGTCCAGAGAAGGGCGACCAAAAAGGTGGAAGGTCTTCATCGAATGACTTATGAGGAGAGATTGAAGAATCTAAATATGTACACCCTGGAGGAAAGGAGGAGCAGAGGTGATATGATACAGACTTTCAGATACTTGAAAGGTTTTAACGATCCAAAGACAACGACAAACCTTTTTCGTCCGAAAAAAATCAGCAGAACCAGGGGTCACGATTTGAAGCTCCAGGGAGGAAGACTCAGAACTAATGTCAGGAAGTATTTCTTCACGGAGAGGGTGGTGGATGCCTGGAATGCCCTTCCGGAGGAAGTGGTGAAGACCAGAACTGTGAAGGACTTCAAAGGGGCGTGGGATAAATACTGTGGATCCATAAAGTCTAGAGGACGTGAATGAAGAGTGGATGGCTCGCGGGAATGGCGGCTACTACCTGGAGATAATACCCTTATTCAGTAAACATACACATGGTTAATGCGACTCCAACATTGCTCTAAGCTTCAACGGCAAGAGGAAATGTGGAAAAAGATTTGCATTCACAAAAAGTTGGGAGTAGCTTGCTTGTTACGGTGGTTACTACCCCAAACCAAATAAGCCTGATATTTCACTTTCCATGCATAACCAGCATAGTTCTCTGCTTCAACGGCAGGGGAGAAAGTCTGATACTTCGTGCATATCCAGCATAGCTCTCTGCTTCAACAGCAGGGGAGAAAGTCTTATACTTTGTGCATATCCAGCATAGCTCTCTGCTTCGACGGCAGGGGGAATGAAGAAAAGTGGATCTATATACAGACAACAACCAACAAGGACTGAATCACATAGTCTGGGTAAACAAATAAGCATGGGTGTAGCTTGCTTATTGCTACGGTTACTACCCCTAACTAATTAAGCTAGATATTTCACTTAGATGCAGCTCCAACACTGCTCTTTGCATTAACGGTGGCGGTGTAAGGGAAATAGAACCAAAGGGTTACTAAGAGCCAAGAGTAACAGATAAGTATGAGAAAGAAAAAGTGTGAAGCTTGCTGGGCAGACTGGATGGGCCGTTTGGTCTTCTTCTGCCGTCATTTCTATGTTTCTATAAGTTTACGTTGACATATTTTGCATCTTGGAGGGAAGGCATCAGAGGGCCACAAGAAGGAAGAAGAAGGAGGGGGGGGGGGGGAGGGTGTGCAACAGGATGCTGAAAGAAGTGTCCCCAGTAACATCATCAATTGGAACTGTGCCTTCCTGCATATGATAAGTGTAGTGGGGCATGAGAACCCCTCCCAATATTGTCCCATGCTGAGCTATGCAGATAACATCCTCAAAGCATACAAGGAACATGAAGGCTGGGTGTGGTTGAATTATGATGAGAAATTCCGAGACAAGATGGAAGAAAATCGTTTTATGTCCTGGGGGAACGCAGGATGCCAGCTTGTGGGTGAGGCAGATGACACGCAAGGCAAGTGATGCAGGAACATGTTTGCAGGTATCAAGGAAGTCTTCATCACCAACGCAGGTCAAGGGGGGGAGAACAGGCACAAGATAACATATGCTGGCATTACAACAAGATGACATGCACTTTCCAGGACTGCAAGTTCAAATATATTTGTTCATCCTGTGCTGCTTCTCACCCAAACACAGGGGGAGGGGGGTAATGGAAAAGGTAGATAGGTTCCAGAAATTTAGTAAAGCACCACGACCCATTGCCTTGTCGGCTATGATCCCTTGGCTCGATTGAAACCCCAAGCATAGAGAGGCACAATGAATTTTCCAAGGTTTCCGTTACGGATTCCCCATTCCATTCCAGGATCACTTGGGGGGGGGGGGGGGGGGGACTACGCCCAATGCTACATCTGCAGTGCAACATGCTCCTATTGTACAAATGAAATTGGGCACAGAGATGGCACTGAGACGTATGGCAGGTCCATTTTCACATCAGCCTTTTCAGAAAATGTACCTATCACCGCTGGCAATAATTCCCAAGAAGTGAAGGGAAAGTTCCATCTCATCCAGAATCTCTCCTACCCTCCAGGTTCTTCTGTGAATGATCAACTCCCCCCTGAAGAATGCTCAGTCCAATATGCTTCCTTTGACCTAGCTATTGCATTGCTCAGGAAGTGCAGTGCAAGGACATTAATAACAAAGTTGGATATAGAGTCAGCTTTCAGGCTACTGCTGGTTCATCCAAAGAGCTTCCCGTTGTTGGGCATCTGTTTCAAAAACTAATACTACTTTGATAAATGCATGCCAATGGGATGCTCGGTGTCATGTGCCTACTTCAAGCTCTTCAGCTCTTTCCTTCATTGGGTGACCACAGTGGACAGGATCAAGCAACATTATCCATTACCTAGACAATTTTTTATTCATCAGGCCGAAGAAATTGTATGCATGTGCACACCTATTTCAGGAATTTCATTTTGTTGCTGATGACTTCAGTGTTCCCCTGGCCCACAAGAAAAACGAAGGTCCTTCGACCGTCAGACTCCTGGGTTTTGCCTCCCCACCAGCAGATGAAGGCAGAGAAGTTTTGACTGACTCTGCCCTATACCCTGAAATGCCACCCACAGTCTGTCAGTAGAGATGTGAATCGTGTGATCGATCGTCTTAACGATCGATTTCGGCTGGGAGGGGGAGGGAATCGGATCGTCGCAGTTTGGGTTTTTTAAATATCGTGTAAATCGAAAACCGGCACACTAAAACATCCCTACAACCCACCCCGACCCTTTAAAATAAATCCCCCCACCCTCCCGAACCCCCCCAAAATGCCTTAAATTACCTGGGGTCCAGTGGGGGGGGGGGAGGGGAAGGGGGAGGGTGGGAAAACCGGCACACTAAAACAACCCTAAAACCCACCCCGACCATTTAAAATAAATCCCCCACCCTCCCGAACCCCCCCAAAATGCCTTAAATTACCTGGGGTCCATTTTGCGCAAAATGGCGCCGGCCGTACGGCAACACGATTCGACTGCAGGAGGTTGTTCCGGACCCCCGCTGGACTTTTGGCAAGTCTTGTGGGGGTCAGGAGGCCCCCCCAAGCTGGCCAAAAGTCCCTGGGGGTCCAGTGGGGGTCCGGAACGACCTCCTGCAGTCGAATCGTTTTTCCGTACGGAAAAACGATTCGCGGTAGGAGATCGTTCCGGACCCCCGCTGGACTTTTGGCAAGTCTTGTGTGGGTCAGGAGGCCCCCCCAAGCTGGCCAAAAGTCCCTGGGGGTCCAGCGAGGGTCCGGGAGCGATCTCCTACGCTCCTGACGTCGGGGGACAAAAAAACAAAATGGCGCCAGCGCTACCTTTGACCTGTCATATGACAGGTCAAAGGTAGCGCTGGCGCCATTTCTACAACGCACAGAGGTCCGAGAGTAAAAGATCACACCGGGACCCTTCCTCTGGACCCCAGGTAATTTAAGGCATTTTGGGGGGGTTCGGGAGGGTGGGGGATTTATTTTAAAGGGTTGGGGTGGGTTTTAGGGTTGTTTTAGTGTGCCGGTTTTCCCGCCCTCCCCCTTCCCCCGATTTACGATTTTTTAACGATAAATCGGGGGAATTGTTATTGTATCGCGGCTCTAACGATTTTTGACGATTTAAAATATATCGGATGATATTTTAAATCGTCAAAAAACGATTCACATCCCTATCTGTCAGTATTTCATTGTAACAAAGCAGACCACGATAAGATTATCATAAACCACTATCCCCCCAAACCAGGGGAAGAGAACCTAGCAACGAGAAGTATCCTGCTCACGAACCTTACACAGGGACAGAACAGATGCCAACTGTAAAACAAGTAAGAAAAACATATTCTGCAGGACCAATTAATAGGAACATGGACGAGCGGCCTCTCAATTACTGCCTTAAGAAAAACCGGGCGGGACTCTGCACTGATCCGTGGTACTACAGGAATAAAAATTAGCAGGTAAGAACCAATTTTCCTTTCCTTGTACGTACCCAGATCAGTCCAGACTCCTGGGATGTACCAGAGCTCTTTTAGTGGGGGTGGGACCCCGAGAGAGCCACTTATATCACACCTGCGCCAAACCCTCCAGACTCTGGGGCCTAGACATCCAAACGATAATGTCTGGCAAAGGTGTGCAAAGACTTCCAAGTGGCCGCCCTACAAATCTCCTGAGGCGACACCACCTGGTATTCCGCCCACAATGCAGCCTGCGAACGGGTAGAATGTGCTCGTAGACCAACTGGACTCGGACGACCTTGCAACAAGTACGCCGAACCAATAGTCTCCTTCAACCATAGCCTAGACGCTTTATGTCCTCTCCTAGGGGACCATTCCAGAGCACGAACAGATGGTCCGACATACGAAAGGCATTCGTGACCTCCAAACAGTGTAACAGCACTTGACGCACATCCAGCTTCTGCAAATCTCGGGACTGAGGATTGGAGCGATATAAACCTGGGAATAAAGGGAGCTCCACCGACTGATTGAGATGAAAGAAGGAGACAACCTTAGGTAGAAAGGAGGGAACTGTCCCCCCACTCAATAATTCTCAAAAAGTGCTCCCTGAAAGACAACATTTGAAGCTCCGATACCCAGCGAGCCGAGGAAATAGCCACAAGGAAAACTGTCTTCAAGGAAAGGTCTTTCAATGTCACCCTTTTCAATGGCTCAAAAGGCTCCAAACACAGCGTTCTAAGAATGAGATTGAGACTCCACAAAGGACAAGGACTCCTCACCGGAGGACGAAAATGTTTTACCCCTTGGAGAAAACGTACAATGTCTGGATGCGTAGACAAGGCGACCCCTCGAATCTTACCTCGAAAGCAAGCTAGGGTCAACACCTGCACCCGTAAAGAGCTGCATGATAAGCCCTTAGCCAATCCATCTTGTAAAAAAGACAAGATATCCGACACTAAGGCCCGAAATAGTAAAAGACGCGCTAAGCGGGAACAAATCTGTGACAGCAAGCCGCGAAAGATTGGGCCTCGCAGGCTCCCAGCACAGCTTTGAAACTCTGCTCTCCATTGTCAGAGAAGTCCCTTCCCCCCCCCAGGAGGCACGCTGAACCCAAGCCGTCACGCAAAACGTGCACACGCATCCCCGCAGGCTCAGCAGGCCGCACCACGCAGCATTGCGGTCGGAAACGGAGCGCGAAATTGGGAGTGAAAAACAAGCCACAGCAGCAGGGGGACCTGTTACCAAGAAGGGCAGGATACTGCAAGATCGGTTGGTTTCTTTTTTTTTTTTTTAACAACCTTCAACCTGAAGAGTAGATTTCTGCAGCGTGAGTCCTGTCCCCTATGAGGCGAGTGAGCCGAGGTTCCCGGTATCTCCTCAGTGGCGTTGGGGAGCTACAGCAGGATCCTCAACCCCCAACTCCACTAGCCTCAATACCAGGGGGATGGTCCCCTCAAGACCTGCCAGACCCCCTGGGAGGCTTCAGCACGGAGACTATGCTGTTTAGTTTTTTTTTTCTATTTTTTTTTTTTTAAAGATAGTACCACTAAGTAACTATCCCAAAAGAGCCCTAACTAAAACTTTTCTTTTTTTTTTTTTGAGATAAAGACTAACTACAGACTGACTCCACCATCTGCTGGAGACAGAGAAATACTGACAGACTGTGGGTGGCACCTCAGGGTATAGGGTAGAGTCAGTCAAAACTTCTCTGCCTCCATCGGCTGGTGGGGAGGCAAAACCCAGGAGTCTGGACTGATCCGGGTACGTACAGAGCAATAAAAGAGAGTATTTAGATGAAATAATTTGTTGGATTTAAATATTTTTCCATTTTCTTTATTCTGCTGTTTCCTTTGTTTCTCTCCTTCTGACATCCTAATGACATCCCAATATTTATTTATTTATTTATTTTTAATTTTTATATACCAACATTCTTACATCCGATGTAAATCATACCGGTTTACATTAAACAGAATAGCAGGAAATAAATTTCCATAGTCTATTACAATGAACATTTCTAATTAAAATTGTTAACAAGCAAAAAGAAAAGGTAAAGAATTGGAATAAAGGTTAAATAACAGAAAAATATTAAACCACATGGACCTTAATAAAACTAAATCAGCTCCACTGTAATACAATCTGATGCTAGTCATAGAAATGCAGCTCACAGTGCAATAATCTCAGTAAGACAATCCAATGAAAAATCTTAGCTGACACATTTCTGTCAGGATTTCTGGACTGGGGATATAGCACCCCGGGAGTAGCACAGGACTGCAAAGCTAGATGCCTGGAAGACTGGGGCCGGTCTTCTGCCTAACCAGCCTCCTCCCTCGCAGGTTGAGCACTTGGGTTCTGAAGACCAGTAGGTCTTTGCTGCGATCGTATAACATGGTGAGCCAGGAGCAAGGATGTACAGACTGGAGTAAGGCTGAACAAGCTGGATAGTATGGAGCAAGGCTTGGGCAGGTTGGATAGTCTGGAGCAAGGCTTGGACTAAGTAATGGATATAGGGACAAGACATTAAACTGGGTATGGGACTGGACACATATGCAGACAAGCTGGAATTGGGCAAGGACTAGAACTAGTACAGGCTGGGGCAAGACAATACATAGGCAAGACAGGGAAAGGAAACTAGAGCTAGAACTGGGCAGGATAGGATTAGACAAGGACAGGACAAATCAACACAGAACAAAGAACACAAAGGCCTGAAGGCAGTGTAAAAGAAGGTCTGTAGGCCACTAGGCATAAAGTCCTAAGGCCAGTAAGCAAAGAGAAGCATGAAGAGGCCACAGAGCAAGATAAGAAGTGAGAGCAGGCCCAGAGGCCACAAGGCAGGGTGCAAGATAGCAGAAAGTCCGAGGACCACAAGGCAAAGAGCAAGAAGGCCTATGGGCCACAAGGCAAGGCAAGAAGCAAGAAGTCACAAGACAAGGCAAGGAGCAAGAAGATCCATAAGTCACAAAGCAAAGTAAGGAGCAGTGGCCAGGTATAAGAGCCCTCATGAGAAGGCACTGGTATACTGGTGATGCAAGTTTATGTAGGGCTGGAGCCTGGGGTGTGGTGCAGGCAGGCAGAGAGGAGTTTGGTAAGACAGATGGCTAAGCTCACTGAGGGCTCCTAGAGGATAGGAGGCTGTATCATTGACATAGTCAGACCAGCAGTGAAGAGATGACTTGGGTCACCTGAAACAGGGCTCACTGGAGGCCTCTGTAGGTGGGGAGGCATCATAGTCATCAGAATCAGGGTACGATGAAACTGCACAGCAGACAAAATTGTAACAATTTCAATAACAGATCAGGTAATATTTTTCTGCTGTACATATACTATATAAATATCTGCCTATCATTCTAAATAAAACAATATGTAAAAATTACTAACCAACACTTTTTTGAAGGAATCTGCATTTGTGTTAGTTGTTTTCACTTGGACATACTTTTTACAATATTTAGCTACTAAGTCTTCAAACGAGGGTGCGGTATCACTTGGGTCTAATAGCCATGCAGCAATCCTCGGATCTAAGACAACAAAATCAGCAGCTGTACAGAAAAATACAAACAAAAACATAAAATACCAATTTTTTTAGATATTATTCAAAGATAATTTTAATCCAACTTTTAAGACTATCAATTGTATATAAACAAAATGATGGCAGATAATATAATTTCTTAATTGCCTTTCCAAAGTTCTGATCAAAGTGATTTACAATTGTAATATAAATTCATTACAGTAACATCTAAAAACATCACAAGCTGTGCTGCTTCACAAGTCCTATGTAAGCACTGCTATGCTAAGCTAGTTTTCCCCATTCCTGACAGAGTGCCACCCAGTCTATCCAGCTTCAGGCATTACTCTCACATCCTCATATCAAAGGAACCTCGGTGCTTATCCCATGCTTTCTTAAATTCTGTTACTATTCTGGCTTTCCCCAGCTCTATTGGGAAGCTATTCCATATATTTACTACCCTTTCTGTGACCATATATTTCCTTATATTATTCCTGAATCTAACCACTTTGGGCTGCATAATTGTTTCTTTTGAAAAGGTTATCTTCTGTGAATTTATATCTTTGGGGTATTTAAGTGTCTAAATGACTCTTTCATATGTCTTCCCCCTCCTGTTAACTGTTTTCTACTATTTGTCATTTTTGTATGGAAACACAGCTACTGTGTCGGAGCATATTGCTATCTGTATTCTCAATAACTACTGGATTGAGTTACTTAAAAACTTGTTGACTTCTGGAGAGCAACCACTTTGATGTGATAAGGGAAGAGTGGCTTTATCAAGTTTTAGTAAATAAATAAATGAATAAATAAACCCAAATAGCAACCATCGGAGCAGCAGATACTGGAGAAGAATTTGTAAAATAAAAACAAGGAGTAAGGATTCTTAATCCAATTTATAGTCCCTTAAATTTGTTAGGTATATTTTATGTTTGTTTGTCAATGACTTGCAACAGGACAACAAGTAATCAATTGCTAAGGTCAGGGTTAATAACTCTCTTGATGATTTAAGTGAAAAATTAAACTTCTAACCTCCTAATTGGAGTAATAGTCTATATATAAAAAATTGTGGCTGGGTTGGGTAGGAAATCAGACACCATTGATCACTGCTATAGAAACAGACGGCCTACTACTACTGTGCATATTTGTTCTACAACATCAAATTTTCAGTCATCTGTCAATAAAACAAAAATTCCTGGGGAAGCTTGATTGGTAGTATCATATTAAATCTTTGTGGCAATTATTTTTAGTTGCTTTTGTTTACTTTTATATCCTAAGCAACAAGAGACTACATTATATAGCCTGAAAGAATAAGGTGAGACACTTCATACTTCCAAGCAATATTGCCATGATATTAAGTCAGAGGGTGTACAGAAAAGCAGTTTTCACTGGTGCATATATTCACTGCTTTTCTGTACACTTTCCCGGTGCCGGCAGAAATTAACGCCTACCTTTGGGTAGGCGCTAATTTCTGAAAGTAAAATGTGCAGCTTGGCTGCACATTTTACTTACTGAATCGCACAGGTAACTAATAGGGCCATCAACATGCATTTGCATGTTGCGGGCGCTATTAGTTTCGGGGGGGGTTGGCCGCGCATTTTTGACGCGCTATTTCCCCATACTGAATAAGGGGTAAAGCTAGCGCGTCGAAAACGTGCAGCTAAATGTGCACAGAGCGCACTGTACTGAATCGGCCTGTTATAAGGTCTAAAATTCTTTAATGATGTCAATTTTACAATGAATGCTTCTGAATGTGTCTGTAACACCAACCCCCTAACCCCAACCCACCTCCCAAAAACTCACCCCGAATCAAATTGCCCCTCTTCCAATGGTGCATATATTGACTGTCAGGCTGATCCCTATAAAAACATAGAAACATAGAAATGATGGCAGAAGAAGACCAAACAGCCCATCCAGTCTGCCCAGTAAGCTTTGCACTTTTTTTTTCTCATACTTCTGTTAGTCTTGGCTCTTAGTAACTTTTTGGTTCTATTTCCCTTCCACCCCCAACATTAATGTAGAGAGCAGTGTTGGAACTGCATCTAAGTGAATATCTAGCTTAATTAGTTAGGGGTAGTAACCGCTGCAATAAGCAAGCTACACCCATGCTTATTTGTTTACCCAGACTATGTAATTCAGTCCTTGTTGGTTGTTGTCTGTATATAGATCCAATTTTCTTCATTCCCCCTGCCGTTGAAGCAGAGAGCTATGCTGGATATGCATGAAGCATCGGTCTTTCTCCCCTGCCGTTGAAGCAGATAGCTCTCTCTCTCTCTCTCTCCCCCCTTCCTTCCTTTATAAAATAGCACATATCTACCCACATGTAAGCAGGAGCTCAAACAGGGATTCTGAGTGTGGAAGTTAGATTCCACAGACTAGCTAATTCCTACTTGTAGGACAGATGAGGAAAAAGGTAAGGACTTTGGTAGGTCTTTCAGATACCAGAAGCACCCATAGTAATGATGGCAGAAAATGACCAAATGGTGCATCCAGCCTGCTCAACAAGCTTCTTATGGTAGTATCTACTGCACTATGTAGGTTACCCCCATGTTTCTCTTAAGAGTAGCAACTACCACTCTGTCCAGTTATCCCCAGGCATTATGATAATGCATGAAAAATTAACTGCTTGCAGCATTTTTACTGAGTGATGAGCCTTCTTGAAAATTCAGACAGTGCTGCTTGTTGTGCTTTAGGGATGTGCAGCCGGAAAATATTCGTTGCATTCATGATACGTATTCGTCGGGGGTCATTTCCGTTGCATTTGGACGTATGGCGCCCCGATACGTTAATACGTTAATACGTGAATTCGTTTTCCGGTTCCCATTAAAGTCAATGGGGGAAGGATTTCCAGCCTATTTTTGGCTGCAGAATTGGGGTTTTATTATCAATTTTGATGAAACGTCTGGGGAGCAATCATCAGAACAGGAAAACAGCTCCAAGGTACTTAGACTGTGGCAAAGTGGCACCAAAGTGGCATCAATAGCCTAAGGCACTGTAAAGGAGCAAAGGGGTACCAGAAGTGACAAGAGTGCTTTAACAGAGGCACAAAGCAGCAACGAGAGTGTCAAAAACACACCACAGCTTCAAAAGAGAGCACCGATAACAGATGCATGAACCCTCGAAGGCAGCATGACAGGCAAAGCGGCAAGACAAGTGGCATTAGCACTATGAAGGGGGAACATAGCAAGCAGAAAGACTAGCACCAACACACTGAGGAACCATGATAGTGGCAAAACACCACAAGGAGTTAAGTGAGTCGTCTGGTGTATGGCAGCAAGGCAGAGAGGCAGAAAGCTGATAGGGGCAAGACAGGCTGGCAGAGCGGAGGTAGTCTGGTCCCTGTGGCTTTGATAGGGGAAAGACAGGATGGCAGAGCTGAGGTAGTCAGGTCCCTGTGGTTTTGATAGGGGCAAGACAGGCTGGCCCAGGAGAGAGTTCCCTTTCCTTTGTGCAGGAAAGGGCTCCCTAGAACGGGTGTGCCCCTAGAGTGGGGTGTTTCTGTTGGCGTCTAGTGAATACCCAGAAGCTACTGACTGTACTTATGCACTTCAGATGATGACAAAGGAACTTGAAGAGCTCTCAGAAATAAGAAAACTGCTACTCAAGTCCAAATCTACAATATCAACCTATGTTGACTTTGTACCCTACAGTGCCTCTATAAACAATGGGAACACAGAGGATTAACTAGAGTACAACTACCACCAGTTTTCTATAGCACTAGAAACATTAATGTGGCAATTAAGAAACATCTAGGGAAAATGGCCCGTATTATGAAGGCCATGAAAACTATATCCTAGCTCCAAGCTGGACAGACAGGCACAGCATTAGAGGTTAAGCCATGGTAGGGACGTAAGGCCTGGATGGACAGGCACAGCATTAGAGGTCAAGCCCTTGTAGGAATGTAAGGCCTAGACGGACAGGCACGGCAGTCGAGGACAGAGGTCAATCCCACCTAGGGACATAAGGCCTGGACTGACAGGCACAGCAGTCGAGGACCGAGGTCAATTCCACCTAGGGACATAAGGCCTGGACTGACAGGCACAGCAGTCGAGGACAGAGATCAATCCCACCTAGGGACATAAGGCCTGGATGGACAGGCAAAGTAGTCGAGGACAGAGATCAATCCCACCTAGGAACATAAGGCCTGGACAAACAGGCAGAGCAACCGAGGTCAAACACTTGTAGGAACACAAGGCCCGGACGGACAGGCACAGCAGTCGAGGACAGAGGTCAATCCCACCTAGGGACATAAGGCCTGGATGAACAGGCACAGCAGTCGAGAATGGAGGTCAATCCCACCTAGGGACATAAGGCCTGGACGAACAGGCAAAGCAATCGAGGTCAAACATTTGTAGGAACACAAGGCCTGGATGGACAGGCAAAGCAATCGAGGTCAAACCCTTATAGGAACATAAGGCCTGGACTGACAGGCAAAGTAGTCGAGGACAGAGATCAATCCCACCTAGGAACATAAGGCCTGGACAAACAGGCAGAGCAACCGAGGTCAAACACTTGTAGGAACACAAGGCCCGGACGGACAGGCACAGCAGTCGAGGACAGAGGTCAATCCCACCTAGGGACATAAGGCCTGGATGAACAGGCACAGCAGTCGAGAATGGAGGTCAATCCCACCTAGGGACATAAGGCCTGGACGAACAGGCAAAGCAATCGAGGTCAAACATTTGTAGGAACACAAGGCCTGGATGGACAGGCAAAGCAATCAAGGTCAAACACTAGTAGGAACACAAGGCCTGGACGGACAGGCACAGCAGTCGAGGACAGAGGTCAATCCCACCTAGGGACATAAGGCCTGGACTGACAGGCGCAGTAGTCGAGGACAGAGGTCAATCCCACCTAGGGACATAAGGCCTGGATGAACAGGCACAGCAGTTGAGGACAGAGGTCAATCCCACCTAGGGACATAATGCCTGGACTGACAGGCACAGCAGTCGAGGACAGAGGTCAATCCCACCTAGGGAAATAAGGCCTGGACGGACAGGCAGAGCAATCGAGGTCAAACACTTGTAGGAACACAAGGCCTGGACAGACAGGCACAGCAATAGAGGACAGAGGTCAATCCCACCTAGGGACATAAGGCCTGGACGGACAGGCACAGCAGTTTTTTGTTTTTTAAATTTATTTATCTTGCTATTTTCAAACGTTTCCAGCACTTCATAGTCGATTACACTCAAGTACTGTAGGTATTTCCCTATCTCCAGTAGGGATGTGAATCGTGTCCTCGATCGTCTTAACGATCGATTTCGGCTGGGAGGGGGAGGGAATCGTATTGTTGCCGTTTGGGGGGGTAAAATATCGTGAAAAATCGTTAAAAATCGTGAAAAATCGAAAAATCGAAAAAACCGGCACATTAAAACCCCTAAAACCCACCCCCGACCCTTTAAATTAAATCCCCCACCCTCCCGAACCCCCCCCCAAATAACTTAAATAACCTGCGGGTCCAGCGGCGGTCCGGAACGGCAGCGGTCCGGAACGGGCTCCTGCTCTGAATCTTGTCGTCTTCAGCCGGCGCCATTTTCCAAAATGGCGCCGAAAAATGGCGGCGGCCATAGACGAAAAAGATTGGACGGCAGGAGGTCCTTCCGGACCCCCGCTGGACTTTTGGCAAGTCTCGTGGGGGTCAGGAGGCCCCCCACAAGCTGGCCAAAAGTTCCTGGAGGTCCAGCGGGGGTCAGGGAGCGATTTCCCGCCGCGAATCGTTTTCGTACGGAAAATGGCGCCGGCAGGAGATCGACTGCAGGAGGTCATTCAGCGAGGCGCTGGAACCCTCGCTGAACGACCTCCTGCAGTCGATCTCCTGCCGGCGCCATTTTCCGTACGAAAACGATTCGCGGCGGGAAATCGCTCCCTGACCCCCGCTGGACCTCCAGGAACTTTTGGCCAGCTTGTGGGGGGCCTCCTGACCCCCACGAGACTTGCCAAAAGTCCAGCGGGGGTCCGGAAGGACCTCCTGCCGTCCAATCTTTTTCGTCTATGGCCGCCGCCATTTTTCGGCGCCATTTTGGAAAATGGCGCCGGCTGAAGACGACAAGATTCAGAGCAGGAGCCTGTTCCGGACCGCTGCCGTTCCGGACCGCCGCTGGACCCGCAGGTTATTTAAGTTATTTGGGGGGGGGTTCGGGAGGGTGGGGGATTTAATTTAAAGGGTCGGGGGTGGGTTTTAGGGGGTTTTAGTGTGCCGGCTCACGATTCTAACGATTTATAATGATAAATCGTTAGAATCTGTATTGTATTGTGTTCCATAACGGTTTAAGACGATATTAAAATTATCGGACGATAATTTTAATCGTCCTAAAACGATTCACATCCCTAATCTCCAGAGGGCTTACAATCTAAGTCGAACCCTTGTAGGAACACAAGGCCTGGACGGACAGGCAAAGCAGTTGAGGTCACAGCCTTGTAGGGACACAAGCCATGGATGGACAGGAACAGCAGGTTTTTTGTCTTTATTTATTTATCTTGCTATTTTCAAATGCTTCCAGCACTTCATATTCGATTACACTCAGGTACTGTCAGTATTTCCCTATCCCAGAGGGCTTACAATCTAAGTCGAACCCTTGTAGGAACATAAAGCCTAGACAGTGGACGGTCAGGCACAGCGTTTGAGGTCAGGTACATGTGCTGCAGTGCTTATATTATCTGGAGCATAGAAGCCAGTTGGAGATGCTGCAAGGCTTTCAATTGCTTTTAATCATCTTGCCATTCACATGGAAAATTTGGAAACCCAAGCAAAGGCAGGTTTACTTTAAAAAAAAACTAGCATTTCCATCAACTCTGGTGCCAGCCTTGAGCGGTGAGGGCTCATGATATCCCCTGTCATTGAAAAGACACGTTCACTGGGCACACTGGTTGGTGGACATGACAGATATCGCTGAGCCACTTTGGCTAGGTGTGGCCAGACAGTGGACTTGTGTGCCCAATATGCCAGTGGATCTGTCTGCATGTTCTCTATCGGCTCTGAGAGATACCGTGTCACTGACAACTGTGCTGGTGTCTCCTTTGCTTGGGCGGACTGAGAGTCACTCATGCCAGCAGCTTTCTCTCTCACCTGTTGCACAACAGATACATTTTTATGGGCAACATGCCTTGAGCATTCTGAAGTGGAGGAGGAGGTACTATCTGTCGCTGACACAGTGCTGCTCCTGCTTGGGCTAGCAGCACAACTCTCTGAAGTGCCCGCTGTTGCCACCTCTGCTTCAAGCCTAATCTGTCTCTGCCTATGGCACTCCTGTTCATGGACTTTTGCTAACAGCAAGTCCTTCACCAATAAGAGACAATCGTACTGTAGGGCGAGTTTCCCTTTCACACGAGGATCACAGACTGTGGCAAGCATGTATGTGTTCTGTTCTGTTAAAGGCCTTAATCTCTCTTTCACCTGCTGCTGCAAAACGTCCAGACAATGCAGGACCTCAACTGTCATTCCCTCTTCCTGTTTAAAGGCCTCCAAACGTTCATCCAGGAGATGAACTATAGGGATGATGTCAGCCAAGGTGGCAGTTCTGTAACTCAGCTCCTCCATGACATCCTTGAAGGGCTGCAGGATTTTTACCAGCTGACTCATGACTAACCAATCATGATGCCCTAGGGGATTCTGCACACCTATGTCCATTGTACCAGAAAGTTCATGAAGGGGTGTCTGCAGCTCCACTAACCTTTCGAGCATCATAAATGTGGAATTCCACCGGGTGGCAATGTCTTGAATGAGATGCTTGTGAGGCATCTCCAAATCAGTCTGTTTTTGTCAGAGAACCTGCCCCGCCTTGACACTTCTGTGGAAGTGCGCTGCTATGTTCCTGCACTTCTGTATTAACCTATGCAGGTATTCATTCTCTTTGTCACTGGAATCCAACCCCAGAGCTGACTTCACTACCAGGTGCAGAGTGTGTGCAAAACATTGGATGTTCTTAAAGTGCCCGTCGTTTATTACCTTAACCATGTTTGCATCATTGTCTGTGACAAAGAACCCTGCCTGAGTTTTCCTGTCTCGCTGGTATAGTTGCCAGCCCTCCAGCATCTGTCTGATGCATGCTAGAATATTGGCTGCGGTATGGGCCTGGTCCCTCAGGTGGGTGAGCAGTAAAGCCCACCTCCACCCTGATCCTTCTTCAGTAATAGAGCTGCTGGCTGCCCCTGCCTCAGCCATGCCCCACCAGTGTGCTGTCAGAGAGAGGTAAGAGTGTGCAGCATTCATGGCAGTCCAGATATCGCAGGTGAAATGCACTCTCCCCTCTGCCTTAGCTAGCAGCGCTTTCATGCGACTGCGACACTGCTTGTACAGGCTGGGGATGACCTTTCTACTAAATGTGGTTCTGGAGGGGACTTTGTAATTTGGAAGTATGACCTTCAGAAAACAGTTGAAACCCACATTCTCCACTAACTGCAAGGGTTGGTCATCAAGGGCAATCATTTCCCCAATGGTCCTGGTTATAACTTTTGAGGCTGCCTGCCTCCTACCCTGGGATAGTGTTACTGCACTCCACCCCATTTCCTCCATGGTGGATTGTCACTTCTGCCACATGTCAGGGGGTTGCTGGCCTGCCACCTGACTGCTAGAAGGGGATGAGGGTGTGGGCTGACTCAGCTGCTTTTCAACCACTGCACACTGCTTGGAAGGGGTCCCCCGACTGGTACTGCCACCATCCCCAGATGGCAGTAATCTTGTTCGGTGTTGCCGCTTCATATGATGGTTCACGCCAAAATTAAATATATGTCCCATTTGCTTGCCTCTGCTAATATCCCTGGCACAGTAATTACACCGAGCAAAACGCGGGTCTTCCGTCACTTTAAAGTGGCTCCAGATCGCAGATGTCTTTCATGATCCTCCCCTCTCTAAAGCCTTGGGGGTGGAAGCTGCCACTGGAGCTGAGGTAGTGGGTGTACCCTGAGAAGCAATGCCAGGGGGAGCCTCAGTCACCTTCTGTGCCTGTGCTGACTGCTCTTCCTCTTCCTCCTCCTCCTCATCACTTTCATCTCTCCCCTGCTGCACTGAAGTGGAGGCTAAGACAGGACTAACTGATCCTCCCGAAGATTCTTCACCTATTACTTCTTCCGTTTCTGATGAGAATCCCACACAAGAAGATTCTTCATCTGAATCAGAAGCAAACAGTCACTGCGCTACCTTGTCAACGCTAGGTGTTAGTCGAGACTTCTGTCCCCCTGCTGCTTTTGGGTATCTATATTTTGTCTGACATGACTCTGCCTCCCCTTCCCTCACCTCCAAAACTACAGGGCCAGAAACATGTGGTGGCGATGGAGATGCATCATGGTCCGATTTCATTTTTTTCAGGATGGAACTGCCAGCCCCTACAAAGAGTTTAGATTGCGACAGGTGCCTTTTTAACTGTACTGGTGGTGTTGCACTAGTGTCTTTTGAAGTGCCTCCTCTGCCAGTCCCAATCACTCGACTACATCTAGCTTTCCCTGACATTATGGATTTAATGTCAATGAGTAGTGCCTACCACTGCCCACTATCACGGTGCCTGGCTGTGCACTAATGTGTTTGGTGTGCATACAGAAGCTGCTTGCTTGTAAGCACAAAAGAGGCAGAGCCCCTGGGCACTTGACTGCACAGACCCACCCAATAATTAGGTTCAGTCTGTTAAAACAACCCACTGCCCACTATCATGGTGCCTGGCTGTGCACTAATGTGTGTGGTGTGCACACAGACGCTGCTTGCTTGTAAGCACAAAAGAGGCAGAGCCCCTGGGCACTTGACTGCACAGACCCACCCAATAATTAGGTTCAGTCTGTTAAAACTACCCACTGCCCACTATCACGGTGCCTGGCTGTGCACTAATGTGTGTGGTGTGCACACAGACGCTGCTTGCTTGTAAGCACAAAAGAGGCAGAGCCCATGGGCACTTGACTACACAGACCCACTCAATAATTAGGTTCAGTCTGTTAAAAATACCCACTGCCCACTGAAGACCAGTGCACAGAGAGACTAAGTGACTTGAATTTAAAAAAACTCAGTTTAAAAAAGCTGGAATTTTTTTTTTTTTTAAATAATATATCTCTCCCAGCCAGCCACAACACCCTAATGGTAGTGTTGTGCACTATCACTGCAGCAAAATAAAGAATAATTAGCTTTTTCTTTCCTTAACTAGCCTATCTCTCAGTGCAGCCTCCTCTTACACCAAGGCCACCTCCCCACAGCATCGCTGGAAATAAAATGTGTGGCTCTCCTCGTGCTGATCGTTATATAGTGCTGGCTCATCAGTAAAATCGACAGAGAGCACTGAATGACAGCGCGATTGGCTGCATTCAGTGCATTTCACAAAATTTCAGTGCAGATACGCTGCATTCCGGTATCCATGCCAACCTGTCCAACCCTTTCCTGTGAGTCACTGTGACTCACAGGAAAGGGTCGGACAGGTTGGCATGGATACCAGAATGTAGGGCATGGGCGCTACCATTTTGTGAAAATCCTAAGCTAGCTAGTAGCTAATGGGGGCGAAGAAAAGCACACGCCACGGGATGCACCGAATTAAACGGATAATAAGTTAGATACGTGGGGAGTCGCGATGGGTTTCCCCTCCCCACGTATATAACGAATAAGGCAATATACGTTGCGGATCGCCAATACGGCGAAAACGAATGCACACCCCTATTGTGCTTTGCTTATAGACTTGATCATAGAAGCAGTCCTGTGCTTTTTCTCTTTTGTCTATGTATCAGTACCCCAGACCAAAATATTCAGGGCTCATATTGGTTATCGAATGAATCCAATTCTTTTCCCCCTTCTGCTGTCCCTGCCCCCGCCATCAAAGCAGATGTTGCAGTTGTGTTAAAAGCATCAAGGCTTATTGGTTAAGGTTAATAATCCCATGCCTTCTGTTAAGGGTAGTAACTGCTGCTCTGTGCAGGCTACCCCCAATGCTTATCAGTTCCCCAGATCGTAAACGTTGGGGCCCTCAGTTGTTGTTGTCTAAATCCAAGTCCCCTTTTCCTGCTGCCATTGAAGCAGTTAGCAATGTTACATTTGCATCAAAAGCATCAAGGCTTATTGATTAAGGATAGTAACCACCTAACCAGCAAGTTCCCCTCATGCACCCTTTTCTTCATTTGCATCCTCTAGCCTTCAGAGATCTACAATGTCCCATGTTTTTGTGTTCACTACCTCCTCCAGAAGGGCATTCCAGCATCCAGCACCCTCTTCATGAAGAAATATTTCTTGACATTGGTTCTGAGTCATCCTCCATGAAGTTTTATTTTGTGACCCCTTGTTCTACTGATTTCTTTCCAATGGAAAAGGTTCAAAGTTCGAGCATCATTAAAACCTTTCAGGTATCTGAAGGTCTGCATTATATCTCCCCTGTACCTCCTCTCTTCCAGAGTATACAAATTTAGATCCTTCAGCCTTTCTTCATAAGTCTTCTGATACTGACTCCACACTGTTTTGGTCACCCTTCTCTGGACCATCTCCATCCTGTTACTATCCTTTTTGGAGATGCAGGCTCCAGAACTGAACACAGTACTCCAGGTGAGGCCTCACCAAGGATCTGTACAAGGACATTATCACTTCCTTTTTCTTACTGGTTATTCCTCTCTCTATGCAGCTCAGCATTTTTCTGGCTTTAGCTACTGCCTTCTAACATTGCTTCACCATTGTCAGATTGCCAGACACTATCACCCCAAGATCCCTCTCTTGGGCTATGCACATCATTTTTTCACACACACACACACACACACACACACACACACACACACACACACACACATCACTTACAACTCTTTTGGATTACCTAAATGCATGACTCTGCACTTCTTTGCTGTAAAATCTTAAACTAGCTGTAAAATCTTAAACCACTCTTCAAGTTTTTATAAATCACTTTTCATTCTCTCTACTCCTTCAGTCATGTCCACTCTATTGCAGATCTTAGTATCATCTGCAAATAGACAAATTTTACCTTCTATTCCTTCCACAATGTCGCTCAAAAAGATATTAAACAGAACCAGTTCCAATAACCTGTGGCATTCCACTTAACACAGTTCTTTCTTCAGAGTAGGCTCTATTTAGCATTACACACTGTCTCCTACCAGTCAACCAGTTTGTACTCCATACTACCACCTTGGTGCTCACTCTCATGTTTCTCATTTTATTCACAAGTCTCATATGCAGTACTGTATCACAAGTTTTGCTGAAATTCAAGTAGATCATATCGAGTGCTCTTCCTTGATTCAATTCTCTAATCATTCAATCAAAAATGTAAATCAGATTTGTCTGACAGGACATTCCCCTTGGTGAATTGATGCTGCCTTGGGTCCAGCAACCCAACCAATTGTAGATGGTTCATTTCCTTTCCTTCAGCAGCATCTCCATTAATTTTCCCACCATTGAGGTGAGGCTAACCAACCTGTAGTTTACAGCTTCTTTTCTGCTACCACTCTTATGAAGTAGAACACAACCACTCTTCTCCAATCCTGTGGCACCTCTCCCGTTTCCAGGGATCTATTGAACAGGTCCTTCAGTGGACCCGCCAACCCATCTCTGAGTCCCTCAGTATCCTGGGATGTACCTCATTTGGCTCCCTCGCCTTGTCTATTTTCAGTTTGCCTAGCTCATCCCATACAGTCTGTTCTATAAATGGAGTTTTATCTACCTAATCCCCATCTATGGTCTCGTCAACCAGCAACAGTCCTTCTACAAAGTCTTCTTTAGTGAACACTGAACTGAAGTATTTGTTTAATATTTCCACCATTTCTTTATCTCTCTCCACACATTGCTCCTTGACACCTTTCAATTTCACTATACCATTTCTGGCCTTCCTTGTTTCTCTGATATATCTGAAAAATGTTTTGTCACCTTGCTTTACCTCTTTGGCAATCATTTCTTCCACTTGATCTTTTGTTTTCCTATTTCTTTCTTCATCTCCCTTAGTTTTAACAGATCCCTGTGTTCCCTTTTTTGGATTTCTTTATACTTCTTGAACACTTTCTTTTTGCCTTTATTTTTTCAGCTACCTCCTTTGAGAACCAGACCCATTTCTTTTTCCACTTACTTTTGTTTACTCCCAACAGCTGAAGGATTACTGGGAAACATTGTATCACCCAAGCTCTTGCCATTGTTACTGCTTCTACTGCTTGCAGATGGATGTCCTTATTCACAGGGAAGCACCGGTTCAGTGTGAAAGATGTCTGTAGATCAACTCCTCAGGAAATAGGTGCAAGATTGAGACATATCCAGGAGAATGAGAACTACATCATTGAAATGCTTATTGAGACATCATAGATGGAAAACTCAAACAGAGGGGAAGGTGAAACTGAGCTACAAGATTACAGCTGGATCCAGATTACTTCAGCCACTAGACCCTACCTCCTGACTCCAATTTTGTTCAAGCTGAAAAATTGGTATGCAGCCCTGGAAGCAGAGGAAGCGTGACCATCCCAGGATGAGGAGGAATGGAAACATGCAAACCCCAAAGCAGCGGGCTCAACAACTGCAACCTAGGAGGCAGAGGGTAATGGTGGTTGGCGACTTATTTTTGAGTGAGATGACCAGACATGTTGTCCCAGGAAGCGTGCTGTCTGCTGGGTACCGAAATCCAAGACATTATGGAGAGATTGCCAAAAATCCTCTAGCCTACTGACTACTGTCTGATGTTGCTCATTCCTGTTAGCACAGTGATACTGCTTGTATTAAAAGTGATTTCATGACTCTGGAAGAGAGGGTAAAGTGGATAGGTGCACAAGTGGTATTCTCCTCCATCCTCCCAATCAAAGATAAAGGCTCAGGCATGGAAGCTTGAATTATGGAGATGAACAAATGACTGCATAGATGGTGCCAATGAGAGCGTATTAGCTTCCTGGACCATGAGATGTTATTTCAAAGATTGCTGAACAGAGATGGGGTCCACCTGTCAAAGAAGGAATGCAGTGTATTCTAACACACACTAGCAAACCTACTGAGGAAGGCTTTATACTAATCACTGGGCATGGGTAAACAAAGCACTATCATAAGTGAAAGTCCCCAGATAAATAAAATATTAAACACTTATAAAGAATTGGGAAAAAAGAGCAACATCTGGACATATGAGCATTATTGTACATATGAGCATTAATGTACATATGTACACGAATGCTCATAGTATGAAAAATAAAGTCTTGGATCTAGAAGCAGTCATGGAAGATAATGACTTGGATAAAGAGGCTGTAACAAAGATGTAATACATGGAAAACCATCACTTAGAATCATTATATCAGACTATAGTCTATTTGGGAAGGACCAGGTAAGAAGAAAGGAAGGAGGAATAGCACTATATATAAAAAATAATATTAAAGCAACAGAACTGCAGGGCTTATGAGGTAAGGAGGAGAAACTGTGAGTTAATCTGGAAACAGGGAAAGGAACATCTCTTTATATTGATGTTTTATACAGATCTCCAACATAACAGAAGAAAGAGATTTAATGAAGGATATTCACAAAATTGATATAAAAGGGGAGGTGCTGTTACTAGAGGATTTCAATCTTCTGGATGTTGATTGGGACATCCCAACTGAGGGGTCTTCTAGAAGCAAGAGATTCTGGATTCTCTGCAGGGAGAACCATTCCATCAACTGGTAATGAAACCCACATGAAAGGAGATGATAGTGAATCTGATGCTTATCAACGGGGACAGTGTTTCTGAAGTTGTAGTGGACTATTATTTAAATCTAGTGATCACTGGATGGTGTGGTTCAGTATTAGAGCATAGGCAAGGGTCTTAGACTTCAGGAAAATTAACTTTGTTAAAATAGGGAAGTACTCAAGGAGTCATTAGCTGGATGGGAAAATCTTTGGGAAAATCAAGAGCAGTGGGCAAAACTAAAAAGTAGATATTATAAGGGCAATTAACCCTTTTGTTAGGAAAATAAATAAAGGAATGAAGAAAGAGACCACTGTAGTTTTCTAAAGAAATAGCTGAAAAGGTAAGGAAAAGAAGATTAGCATTCATAAATGATATAATCATAAATGATTGCTGAAAGAGGAAGACCGGCAACAACATCTGGGAAAACTAAAAAAGCTGAGAAAGTAGTCAGGAATGCAAAGATACAAATGGAAGAAAAAATATCAAATACAGTATAATAGGGAGACAAATCTTTTTTTTTTAGATCTACTGTCAAGAGGAATTGCAAAAGTGACATTGTGAGACTCAGAGGAATATATAGAGGCTGACGAGAACAAAATTAAATTGCTTAACTAATATTTTTGTTAGGTGGAAAGCTGAGGAGCAGACCACATAAAACAAACTCAAATAGGACTGGAAGTGAAGTAAACCTCAATCAGTTTTCAGAAAAGTGTGCTTACGACAAGCTATCTACACTTAAATTAGTTCTAGTGATGGTGCCAGATGCAGTACATCCATGGGTTTTAAGGGAACTTAGAGAAACTAAGGAAGCTCCACTGGCTGATCTTTTCAATGCTTCTTTAGAGTAGTTCCAGAGGACTGGAAACAGGTGGATGTGTAAGGTCCTTCATTTTCAGTTTAAACCAATTTTCACCCATAAATTCCCTGATTTTTCCATAAGTGACAACTGGTTTAATCTGATTTTCACCCTAATTTTAGGCTGATTAAAGAGCAGTTCCAGAGCTGCAGATACAGAGTTTCAAGGTCTCCAGCTACTATTGGAAGCCAGGGCAGGTCAAAGCACCTGCAGTGTTTGAAGCCCCATCCCCACCAGTAAATGTGCTCACCCTCCAATGCCATTGATGTAAAGTTTCAGGTCCCGCCTCCCGCCTCCCCCACCCCATTCAGCCAAAGTGCCTGTTGCTTGGTGCTGCCAATGCATTCATAGCACTTCCCAGCAAGCTCACTGGCCCAGTAAAAAAGAAGTCAGTACTGCAGAGCATGAGAGCCCCAGTAAGCATGCTGCCAAAGGAGAGAGGAGAAACCTGGAAGCACCACTAGTAAGGATGAATGTTATGTCAATGGGAGAGAAAAGAAGGAGATTTGCATTGGGGGGTGTGGGAAGAGAAAGGGATATCCTAGGCATGGGGATGGGGATAGAGGCAGGAATGCTGCTGAGTGGGTGAGTAGAAAAATCAACTTAATATTGGCTTCTGTCCAACAAAATAGACTCTGATATTCACCCAGACAAACAATCCCAGGAAAAATTTAAAAAATAAAATCCAAAAATGAAGGTCCCTATTCACAAAAGTGAAAGTATGGAGGAGATGGGGAAACTATAGGCTGGTTAGTCTGACCTCTGTGGATAACAAATTAATGGAATCACTGCTAAAACAGAGGATAGTGCAGTTTTTGGAATCTAGTGGATTACAAGATCTGAGGCAGCAGCATGCCTTTACCAAAGGTCTTAAGATGGCCAAACAAGTGTATAAAACAACAACAAAAGCCAGAAAGACACTTAAAAGTAATTTTTAAAAGCCCAACTTGTGCATCAAATAGGGGATGAGCGAATATGTTGGGCTGGTGTGTGCCGAGTGGATTTTAAAAGCCACTGGGATACACATGTACATGCCACCTCATGCACAAATTAAAGGTTTCCAAAAAGTGGTGGGGCATGGTCTGGGCAATGCATAGGCATTCCAGGATTTTAATATGAAATTTGCACGTAAATACTTACGCACACTGGCGCATGCTGGGACTCCCTGCCACGTAACTTTACTTCTGCTATGGATGACGTGCAACTTACAAAACAAAAATATCTAAGCAGATCAATGGGGTTTTAAAGGTCGGGACTAACAGTGAGAAGAAAAGCTATTAAACTGGGAGGGCTTGGAAGTCCTATCCCTTAACTGGGTGAATTGGGAACAAAATTGGAAAACTGGCAATGGCGTCAGCACATGTGCCTTTTAAAATCCCCCCTTACGCGGTAAAAGCAACATTTGCACACAAATGTGCACACCCATTTAAAATTAAGCACACGTGCATGCAGTCAGGCAATTTTATAACATGCATGCATATACGTGCATATGTTATAAAATTGCTGCATCCCCGGGTGCGGGCCAATGAATTCGTGCACATGTGCGCCCGCATGCCAATTTGAAAGTTACCGTCACAGAGAGAAGTGTGGCGAGACCCCATTTGGAATTCTATATACATTTCAAAAGGATATAAACTGATTGGAATCAGTCCAGAGGGTGGCTATTAAAATGATCGGTGGTCTTCGTTCTAAAGGAAATGGGGACAGACTTAAAGATCTAAATGTATACCAGGGAGGAAAGTTGGGATAGGAGAAATATGAGAGAGACATTTAAATACCTCCAAGGTTTTCATACAGAGGAGACAGGCTTCTTTCAAAGGAAATGAAGCTCTAGATTTCTCCTGAGTCGACTCCCTTTCATCCTCATGAGGTTGAGGATGAGGATGAAAGGGAGTCGACTCAGGAGAAATCGAAGGAAATATTTCTTTACAGATTGGATAGTGAATGCATAGTACAGCCTCCCCATAGAGATGGTGGAGACAAGAATAGTATCTGAATTCAAAAAGATAAAGAATAAACACAGAGGATCCCTGAGGGAGTAAAAGGGATCGTAAAACTGAGTAGTTGGTGTGGATGGACAGATTGGATAGGCAGAAATGGACTTTTTCTGCTGTCATGTTTCAGTGTTTCTAGGAATGGCTCTCATACCTTCCCACAAACAAAACAATACACTTTTGAAAACTCTTTATAAAAACACACTATTAATTCAACCTAAATACTTCCTTTTGAAAACATTTATACAAACACTATTAAATCAACCCACATGCACACTCTTTAACAAACTTTAAACATTCATTTTTCCAAGCAAAAAAAAGCACCTCAGTAAATCAATACTTTTCCAAAGTTAAAACAAAAAGCAAGCTTTTATCTATTTCATGTGTGGCAACTCCCTGGTCAACCATTAGATGGCTCTAGATCCATACCCATAGAATTCCAGCTTTGAATGGGACACCATTCTTATACAGCACCTTCCCTTGAGCCAGGCTGTGATTGGTAGTCTCAATCTACTTGGGGGGGTGAGGGCTAGGTTAGGAGCATGTGTGGTCATTTTGCTTTGTCTATCAGAGACTTGGGAGCTGATTTTGTGTTTTCCCTGTTGGGTTGGGCCTACTAACCCAACTTAAGAACATTAGAACATGCCATACTGGGTCAGACCAAGCCCAGCATCCTGTTTCCAACAGTGGCCAATCCAGGCCATAAGAACCTGGCAAGTACCCAAAAACTAAGTCTATTCCATGTTACTGTTGCTAGTGATAGCAGTGACTACTTTCTAAGTCAACTTAATTAATAGCAGGTAATGGACTTCTCCATGAACTTATCCAATCCTTTTTTAAACACAGCTATACTAACTGCACTAACCACATCCTTTGGCAACAAATTCCAGAGTTTAATTGTGCATTGAGTGAAAAAGAACTTTCTCCAATTAGTTTTAAATGTGCCACATGCTAACTTCATGGAGTGCCCCCTAGTCTTTCTATTATCTGAAAGAGTAAATAACTGATTCACATCTACCCGTTCTAGACCCTCATGATTTTAAACACCTCTATCATATCCCCCCTCAGCCGTCTCTTCTCCAAGCTGAAAAGTCCTAAACTATTTAGTCTTTCCTCATAGGGGAGCTGTTCCATTCCCCTTATCATTTTGGTCGTTCTTCTCTGTACCTTCTCCATCGCAATTATATCTTTTTTGAGATGCGGTGACCAGAATTGTACACAATATTCAAGGTATGGTCTCACCATGGAACGATACAGAGGCATTATGACATTATCCGTTTTATTTACCATTCCCTTTCTAATAATTCCCAACATTCTGTTTGCTTTTTTGACTGCCGCAGCACATTGAACCAACGATTTTAATGTGTTATCCACTATGACGCCTAGATCTCTTTCTTGGGTGGTAGCACCTAATATGGATGGGTAGCATGGGTTATTTTCCCTATATGCATCACCTTGCACTTATCCACATTAAATTTCATCTGCCATTTCAATGTCCAATTTTCCAGTCTCACACGGTCTTCCTGCAATTTATCACAATCTGCTTGTGATTTAACTACTCTAAACAATTTTGCATCATCTCCAAATTTGATTACCTCACTCGTCATATTTCATTCCAGATCATTTATAAATATATTGAAAAGTAAGGGTCCCAAAACAGATCCCTAAGGCACTCCACTGTCCACTTCCTTCCACTGAGAAAATTGTCCATTTAATCCTACTCTCTGTTTCCTGTCTTTTAGCCAGTTTGTAATCCACGAAAAGACATCACCACCTATCCCATAACATTTTACTTTTCCTGGAAGCCTCTCAAGAGGCACTTTGTCAAACGCCTTCTGAAAATCCAAGTACACTATATCTACCGGTTCACCTTTATCCACGTTTATTAACTCCTTCAAAAACGTGAAGCAGATTTGTGAGGCAAGACTTGCCTTGGGTAAAGCCATGCTGACTTTGTTCCATTAAACCATATCTTTCTACATGTTCTGTGATTTTGATATTTAGAACATTTTCCAATATTTTTCCTGGCACTGAAGTCAGGCTAACCGGTCTGTAATTTCCCGGATCGTCCCTGGAGCCCTTTTTAAATATTGGGGTTACATTAGCTTTTCCTCCAGTCTTCAGGTACAATGGATGATTTTAATGACAGGTTACAAATTTTTACTAATAGGTCTGGAATTTCATTTTTTAGTTCCTTCAGAAGTCTGGGGTGTATACCATCCAGTCCAGGTGATTTACTACTCTTCAGTTTGTCAATCAGGTCTGCCACATCTTCTAGGTTCACCGTGATTTGGTTCAGTCCATCTGAATCATTACCCATGAAAACCTTCTCCATTACGGGTACCTCCCCAACATCCTCTTCAGTAAACACCGAAGCAAAGAAATCATTTAATCTTTCTGCGATGGCCTTATCTTCTCTAAGTGCCCCTTTAACCCCTCGATTATCTAACGGCCCAACTGACTGTGTCACAGGCTCTCTGCTTTGGATATATTTAAAAAGGTTTTACAGTGAGTTTTTGCCTCTACGGCCAACTTCTTTTCAAATTCTCTCTTAGCCTGTCTTATCAATGTCTTACATTTAACTTGCCAACGTTTATGTTGGGATAGACCTGTCTTACATTTAACTTGTCTTACATTTAACTTGCCAACGTTTATGTTGGGATAGACCTGTACTCCAGGGAGAAAGATGTCTCTTGATTAGAAGGAAGTGGGGGGCACAGGTTCTCCTTCCTCCTCATCCTCCCCCAAACTTTGAAATGATGTACATCTGGAGAAAAAGCACTGCACAAAGGAGTCTAACAGTATTCTGTCTTTGCTATGTGTTTCCTATATACAATTTAAACTGATAGCTTAACTCAGTATTTATTCACAGACCTAGGAGGCCACTTCTTTAATTCTAGACGTTATTAACACGCAAAACAATCTTACTGTGTATAAAATGGAGATAACAGTCTGGGCCACAGAAATAAAGGGGGTCATTCATCATACTAGGACCTTAATGCAATATTTATTGCAAAGCCCATTTCAAAGAGAGAGAGAGATAGCAAGAGAGAGAGAAAGACAGACTCTGAGGAGGTACACATATTGGTCAACTTTTATACCACTGTAAGAGGGGCCATTCTGAACTCGGGGTGAGATTTTGGTGGTGGTCTAGGATTTGTTGGACAGTTTTACATGCACAGCAGAGTTACAAACAGCACAGTAGACATAAGCAAAATTTTTATGTGATATGGATTGATGAAAGGTATAAAAAGATGAGATTTCTATAATGTACTCTTCACCTAGCTTGATGCATGCTCTACCTAGCCACTATCAAGCTAGGTCGAGAGTACAATGTACAAATCTCATCTTTGTGTATCTTTCATCACTCCAAATCACATAAAATCTTCAGTGATGTCTACTGTGCTGTTTGTACTTCTGACTGTGCATGTAAAACTGCTCCCCAAAACCTCATCCACCACCAAAACCTCACACTGAGTTACTAGTTAACCCTCTTACATGTCTCTCTCTCTCTCTCTTTCTCTCACATATATTTGGAAATTACCCCTTTTTTTTAATCACAGGCACTATTCTTGCAAAATTTATAGCAAAATGATGAATCTAGGCCAAAGAGAGGTAAAATTAGGATTGTTCTGAAGGGCAGGCCAGATTAGATGCTGCATCATACAAGCTGGACAGGACAGAGCTGACTGAAAACACAGGAGGAAAAATGCCCAGGAATCCCTGCTTCCATGTCAGAGGTTATCCCTTTAGAGCCAGCAGCATGGAATCTAGCAGAAACAGTGAATGAACAGGCTGACTACCAATTGGCAATTTAACAGAAAACAAGAAACTATGCAGAATAAAGCATGAACAGTAGCATTAGCAACTGTGGAAGCATGACAACAGTAAACAAAAAGAAAACCACCTGTGGATTCAGCACCAAAGAATTGTTGTGTGCTACAGGGTAAGACTGTTGATTCCCCTTGTGTTTCTCCATCTAACAAATGAGGACATTTCACAAAAGGAAATAATTGATTAGGAGCACAGCAAGATGTAGTCTCATAAAATTTGACATCTTGGATCCTCCCAAACTTTTCCTTTTATAGGAATGTGTTCAGATCTCATAGGCTTTGGATGGGTCAGAACGAGGAAACAGGTGGAGTGACATCTCTGCTCTTTTCCAGCAGGGAAACAGGTTTGACTCCTGGAGCCTAGAAGGAGAAGATTTCCAGCCTGAACATATCCTGGTATAAGAAGGGCTTAAATACCCTTTTAGATTTGGATGAATTTCCAATAAGTATAATCATTAACTGCCCTTGTCAGTCTGGAGAAAAGCAAGTTTGCTTACTGTAAACGGTGTTTCTGTAGACAGAAGGATGAATTAGTCATGCTGTCATGGGAACTGTCAATCAGGTCCGGGAGGCGGAGCTTCCAAAGCGATGTCAGAGCTTTGCTCTGAGGTTGCGCATGGTTTCCCGCGCTCGGATCAACTCTCCTCAGTCTATGATAAAGCAAGCGTGGTCGTAGCCTACAACGGTCGACTGTGCAGGGAAGTGGGTAGGTCAGCATGGCTAATTCATCCTGCTATCTACGGAAACACCGTTTACTGTAAGCAAACTTGCTTTTTCCGTCGATAGCAGGACTGAATTAGCCATCCTGTCATGGGAGTCCAAAGCTCCCTAACACGCTGTAAACCGATTAGATGTTCCAAACAATTATCGGTATATAAAAAAAACCACAAATAAATAAATAAATAAATGCTTCATGGAATTGTGTCAGTTCGTATCGTATATGCGTGTTGGCGATTATGTGCCAGTCGACCCCGCCAGTGGTTCCTTTAATGATTATAATAATGTACGTCCCAATTTGGCATCGACTGCCGTCTGCTGGTCTAAGCTGTAATGGGAGGTGAATGTGTGAAGAGACGCCCTCGTGGCAGCTTTACAAATGTCTAGCAGTGGAACGTGTTTTAAGTGAGCCAATGAAGCTGCTACTCCTCTGGTTTGATGAGCGGTGGGAAGCGAAGGTAACTTGGTCTGACGTTTGTCATAGCAGAAAAGTATGCACTGAGTAATCCAGCTAGAGATAGTTCATTTCGCCACTGGTAGTCCAGGGGCATTTGGATTGAACGAGACAAATAGTTGTGAAACTCTGTTAGGGGATTGGGTTCATTGTTTATAGTAAGCCAATGCCCTCTTGCAGTCCAATGTGTGCAGAAGTTTCTCACGTTCGTTCTGATGCGGCTTCGGACAGAATGTAGATAGTTCTATGGATTGGTTGAGATGAAATGGAGATACTACCTTTGGTAGAAAGGTGGGATGGGTTTGAAGGAGTACTTTATCATGGTAAAACTGAAGATATGGGGTATAATGTACCAAGGCTTGTAACCCGCTAACCCGGCAAACTGAGGTGACCACAACTAAGAAAACTACCTTCCAAGTCAGGTATTTGAGTTGCGCCGCTTCCATTGGTTCAAATGGGGGTAGCATCAACTGTTCAAGTACCAGGTTGAGGTTCCATGGAACGGGGGTTTAGCGACTGGAGGGCGAAGGTGAGTGAGCCCTCTGAGGAATCGTGAAACCATCAGATGATGGGAGATCAGATGACCATCATGGAGCCGGTGAAAGGCAGCTATGGCACTAAGGTGGACCCGGACAGAAGCCATGGCAAGGCCTGCTAATACAATGTATGTAGATACATCAGAAGCATGTCCAGGGTGCATGTGAGTGGGTCCACCCCGCTTGACGTGCACCATGCTGCATAGCGTATCCATTTGAAATGATAGCTGCGTCTTGTGGATGGTTTTCTGGAGGCCAAAATTATGTTTTGTACTGAAACTAAAAATCCTTGTTCAGTAAGAAGGAGACGCTCAACCTCCACGCCGTCAGATGTAAGGAGGCATGGAGCGGATGCAGGAGAGAGCCCTCCTCTTGTGATAGGAGGTCTTCTTGATTTGGTAAGTGGAAGGGCACCGCTGTGGAAAATCAGAGGAGGTGCATGTACCACGGTTGACGCGGCCACGCTGGTGCTATCAGAATCAATTGTGTGCCATCGTGCATGCACTTTTGTAGTGTTTTGGTGATGAGAGAAATGGGGGAAACGCATACATTAAGGTTTTCCTCCATAGAATTAGAAAGGCATCCTGGGTGGTCCTGTACAGACTTGGCCAGACCGAGCAGAAACGAGGTGTTTTCCGGTTGGATTCCGTGGCGAAGAGGTCTATTGTCGGTGTTCCCTACCTTCGGAAGATCTCCTTTGCTATGATTGGGTTGAGAGACCATTCATGGGGGTGAAACACCTTGCTCAATTTGTCTGCCCTGGTGTTGGAGATGCCCGGCAGGTAGGTTGCTTGCAACTGAATTGAATTTTTGCCGGCCCATAGCAGAATGGTTACCTGGTTGTCCATGTAGACCATCACCCGATGACCCCAAAGGTGAGATACAAAGGTCTTTAATGCATATGGTATCGCTCGAAGTGCTAAGAGGTTGATTTGATACGACTGTTCCTGTTGTGTCCACAGGCCTTGTGTCTGCAGATGATCGAGATGCGCCCCCCCCTCCCCCAGCCTTTGCGGGAGGCATCCGTGGTGAGAACAGCATTTTGAGGTAACAGTAGAATGGCGCACCCTTGCTGAGCATCCGTGCACATAGTCATCAGTCGAGTTCCCTGCACATGCCTGATGTTAGGGATACAGCCATCGTCAGGGGTTGGGAATGTTGTTGCCATTGGCGTTTGAGATCCCATTGGATGTGGCGCATGTGTAGTCCGATTGTGGTTACTGCATGGATGGCCGCTGCCATGTGTCCCAAAACTGTAAGAATTTGCAGGGCCGAAGGCATCGGGGTGCGGCATAAGTGTCGGAAGAGCTGACGCATCGTGATTCTTCTGTCGTGAGGCAGGAAAATTCTGTGTTGGTTCATGTCCAGGATGGCTCCTATGAACTGAATCCTTTGGGTAGGTTGCAGATTGGATTTTTCGTAGTTGACATTGAGACCCAACTGACCGAGGTGGGAAATTGTATCTTGTAGGTTCTGTAGGAGTGTCTGAGGGTCGGACGCTATCAGGAGCCAATCGTCCAGGTAAGGAAAAATTATAATTCCCCGTTGATGGAGGAATGCCACCACCACCGCCATGCACTTGGTGAAGACCCTGGGTGCTGTCAAGAGACCTAAGGGAAGTACTTTGTATTGGAAGTGCTGGCCATGAACTTGAAAGGATAGGTATCGCCAGAAGGAAGGATGCATTGGAATATGGGTGTACACATCCTTGAGATCTATAGAACACATCCAAGCTGTGGGTGGAATCAGGGGTAGTATGGACTTGAGGGATATCATCTTGAACAGGGGTGGGCAAGTCCGGTCCTCGAGGGCTGCAAACCAGTCGGGTTTTCAGGATACCCCTAATGAATATGCATGAAATAGATTTGCATACAACTGAGGCAGTGTGTATGCAGGTCTCTCTCATGCATATTCATTAAGGATATCCTGAAAACCCGACTGGTTTGCGGCCCTCGAGGACCAGAAGTGCCCACCCCTGATCTTGAACTTTTCCTTGACAATGAATTTGTTGAGGTCTCGGAGGTCCAAGATGGGACACAGATCCCCAAACTTTTTTGGAATGAGGAAGTATGGGGAGTAGAACCCCGTGTCTTGGTTGGATGGAAGGAGGCGCTGGATTGCCTGTTGGTGAAGTAAGGCAGACACTTCCTTCTGCAACTGCATGAGGTTGGATCTGAGCTCCCAGGATGTCAGGTGGGGAAGGGGCGGTGAACTCTGGAAGGGGATTCGATATCCGGAGCGGACAATGTCCAGAACCCACTGATCCGATGTGATTGTTTCCCACTGTTGAAAGTGAGCTGTTATGCCTCCTGCTAGAACCTGTTGTGATGGTGGCGGAGTGAAGTCTAAAAAGATGGGTTGGACTTTGCTGCGGTAGTTGGTGGTTGTGTTACTGGACGCTGAGGGCGTTGATGGCCTCTGTGGTTTTGAGGGACTTGTGGTTGCTGTCGTGGAGGAGGCTGATACTGCGGCGCCCTATAGGAGGTATACAGATGATACGGACGCCGCTGGAAGGACGGTCTCCTGTTCGGGGTATAGTAGCCCCTCGATGCTGGGTAGGACTGAGAGGCGGTGAGAGACTGCACCGCTACCTTCTGTTCTTTATGTTGTGCTAATGTCTCCTGGAATTGGGAGCCAAAGAGATTGTCACCCTTGCAGGGTAGATTGGCCAGTTCGTCATGGATGTCTGGTCTGATCAAGCTAGCATGAAGCCATGTGACTCTGCGGGCTGCAATAGCCTCCGCCGAAACCCTTGAAGAGGCCTCAAAACTCTCATACACGGTACGCAGTAGATGTCTTATAGCTTCCTCGATGTCTTGCATCAAGACTGGATCTGCTGGCGTCTGAGGCTGTGACTCCGAACCCTGCTTAAGGTGCTGTATGCAGTCATATATGTACTGAATGATGTAGCACTGATGATGGTCTATCTGGGCAGCTAACATGGAGGCTTGAAATGTTCGCTTAGCAAAGTCGTCTAAAGATTTCAAGTCTCGACCCGGTTGTGTGGATGAGTGAATCTTTGATTTCTTGGCTCGCGCTATAGCGGATTCCACCACCAGGAAGGAGTGAGGTAGTTGAGTTGAGGTATAATAGGACGACCTTTGCATCTTAAACGTAAGGTCCATTTTCTGGGAGACTGCTGGTAGCGTGAAGGGTGACTCTCATGAACGTTCGAGAACCGAATCCAGCACCCTATGCGTTGGCAAAGCTGTGGGTTCTGCCGGAAGATCGAAAATTTTTAGCAATCCTAGGGTGTCCGCTCTAGGGTCTGGTATGTTTTGTATGTCAAGGTTGAGAGCCTTTCCCATTTTTTCCAGAAATTTGGGATAAGTAAGGTCCTCGGGCGGAAAGTACAGTTCAGCCGGTTGTTCCTCTGGTTCCGAGGGATATCCCGTCTACGAGTCAGGAGTGGTAGTGTGACCCATAGGTGACGTGGGGTGGGAAGGAAAATCCTGCAGTGGCGATACTGTGGTGAGAATGGGAATATTCACTGGAGTCGGTGGTAAAGGTATCAGTAAGGCCAGTCCCGAGCGTTGTGGAGAGGACAGTGCTGTACTGGGAGAACTAATCGGCATCTTGTAGGTAGCCTGTATGATCTCAAAAAATCCCACCAGAGTAGTTGATAAAGTGGAAAATGCCTCCTGTGTCTGAGGAGGCATGACCGGGCGGTGTGTTATGCCCCGGCGCGGCAATGCCGCTAACAGTATATCAGAGTCTGGTGGGGGCATATTAGCATCCTGGGTATGAGGTGAATCCCTTGCTTTCCGTTTGTTTGCAAGAGGCTCCTGTAAACTGTGTCCACCAGAGCGTGTTTTAAAGATGTAGGACAGGTCCGAGTAGACCCTGAGAGACGAAGATGACAGGGAGAGAGAGTGAGGAGAAGCGGGGGGGGGGGGGGGGGAACTGTGAAAATAAGGGGTGAGGAACTGTGAAAATCAGGTGTGAGTGTCTTCGCTAGTTGTGGAGTGACCCATCAAGGGAAGGTTTGAATGAACAGCCAAGTTTTCAGTTTCTTTCTGAAGGAGAAAGGGCATTGTTCCTGGCGAAGTTCTGGGGGAAGTAGATTCCATTGATAAGGTCCAGCAGTGGACAAGGCTCGTTTCTGAATGGAAGTGTGACTAGTGGATTTATTAGGGGGAGCCTGGAGAGATCCTTTGTATGCCGATCTGATCGGTCTTGTGGAAGCGTGGAGTTCAAGTGGTATTTTGAGTTGGAGTGTGGATTGATGATAGATGGTTTTGTGGATGATGGATAGGGTCTTGAACAGTATTCTATAGTTGATGGGTAACCAGTGTAAGCTTTTAAGGATTGGTGTGATGTGGTCCTTACGACAAGAGTTTATAAAGATCCTGGCTGCGGCATTTTGAAGCATCTGTAGTGGTTTGGTTGAGGAGGACGGAAGGCCGAGGAGAAGCTTGTTGCAATAGTCAATCTTTGAAAACAGTATGGCTTGTAGGACTGAACGGTAATCCTGAAAGTGTAGGAGAGGTCTTAGTTGTTTTAGAACATGTAGCTTATGGAAGCATTCCTTAGTGGTGTTGTTAATGAACTTTTTGAAGTTCATTCTGGTGTCGAGAGTAGCTCCTAGGTCTCTCACCTGGTTTACTAATGGTGAGAGTGGGTTGCTGACAAGGGGGTTGTTGTCATTAGGAGAGATGACTAGCAGTTCTGTTTTGGAAGTGTTAAGAACCAGATTGAGACTTGAGAGTAGACTATTGATGGAGAGAAGGCAGTTGTTCCAGAAGTTCAGGGTGCTGGAGGTGGGATCAGTGATAGGGATTAAGATCTGCACATCATCAGCGTATATAAAGTGAATTAGGTTGAGACTTTCTAGGAGCTGGCATAGGGGTAGCAGATAAATATTAAACAGTGTGGGGGATAGCGAGGAACCCTGGGGTACGCCATGATTGGAAGGGATGGGCTGGGATTCTTTATCGTTTACTCTCACCTTGTAGTTCCTATTATTTAGGAAAGATTTGAACCATTTGAGTGCCGAGCCTGTGATGCCGATTTCCGCCAGACGGTTGATGAGGATTGCATGGTTTACTGTGTCGAATGCTGCAGAGATGTCGAGAAGGGCCAGTAGGTAGGATAGGCCTTTGTCTAGGCCCATCAGATGAGGATTGCATGGTTTATTGTGTCAGATGCTGCGGAGATGTCGAGAAGGGCCAGTAGGTAGGATTGGCCTTTGTCTAGGCCCATCAGGATGTTGTCTGTTAACGAGAGTAAAAGTGATTCCGTGTTTAAGCGTTTCCGGAAACCGAATTGCGAAGGATAGAGAATGTTGTGAGAGTCTAAGTAATCTGTGAGTTGGTTGTTGACTAATTTTTCCATTAGGTCATGTCGATCGGTGCGACGACGTCGACTCACGGGGCGATTCTTCTGGCACCGTGGCCGCATGCGTCAGCGGACGCGAATGTAGAGTATGCGTCATCTGCAGCGCATCGGTGGAGGATGTAGACGCAGGTCGCACCGTGACCATGTGTGTCAAAGGCCTCTGAGCCCCCTGCTCGATTAACAGGTGCTTCATCAATGCAGACGACTCCTTCCGACTCTTCAATCAGTCCCGAGTAGGGTCCCTGTCTCTGGACGGTACCAGGTGCGTGTTCTGTCCGGGATCGCCTTCAGGCCTAGACGTGGACGTTTCAACCGAGGCCGCTCGGCGCTGCTGGGGTGGCATCATGGAAGCTGGTCCCAGCGATGATCGCGCCTCGGAGGGGGCGGCGTATGAACCCGTCTGGCCCAGTTTTAAGGCCTCCATCTTGTCGGCTCTCTGCTGACGCGCTCACAGACACATCTTGCCGCCGTGGGAACAGGTTGCCATCGGGTGGTCTGGGCCCAGACACCGATAGCACCTGTCATGATCGTCCGTTCAGGACATTACCTTCCCGCAGGCACATGGCTTAAAGCCTGAGGGACGAGGGTCCACCTTCCTTCCTGTCTTTCATTACGATGTTTTAATTTGACTTCTTTTTTTTTTTGTCATAAACTGAGGAGGTCTGGAGCTCCGTGTGCAATCCCGCGCGCAGATAAAACAGACTAAGGAGAATTGATCCGAACGCGGGAAACCTCGCGCAGCCTCAGAGCAAAGCTCTGACATCACGTTGGAAGCTCCGCCTCCCAGACCTTATTGACAGTTCCCATGACAGCATGGCTAATTCAGCCCTGCTATCGATGGGAAAGCCAGTTGTCTGAAATTGCAAGGGTCCTATGCTTTATGGGAAAAAACATAGCTTTCCTCTTACAAGAAGTTATTCTAGCATGTGACCTGGAAGATTGGCTATAGCGGCATGTGTGCTCCAAGACTCTTCTCTGCAGAACTCTCTGACAGCTGCTCTTTGTTTCCAGCCTGCCTTTCAGCCAACTGAGCTGGGGATGCTGCTGCAACAGCACAAAACTGAAGGAACCCCTGAGGTAATGAAGGCAGATGCCTGGTCTCAGGGCTGAAAATGGCATCAGTACTCAATGGGGACATCATCTCTCTCATACCCATGATGTTGCCTTGGCTGCTCTCAATTGGAAACAGCTATAGATCAAGCCCGCAAACGTAAGGGGCCCATTGGGTAGGCTCTAATCTTCGCTTTCTTTTTTTCTACCCATATTGAGGGAAAAAGAAGACATTATTAAGAAATTGTTGTACTGCTTTGAGGCATCAGCTTGGACTACTGCCATCTTGAATCCCTGGCCATAAATCTGTCTAAGTCACAAATACAGGTGAATTTTGCCCCAGACGAAAACATAACAAACATATTTGTGAATATATTGATCAGCTGTTTACATAATTGATACAATGTAAGTGTTCTACTATCTCATGTTTAGTATGATCCAAGTATACTGCTATCCACTCTTTTCCTAGGATCCTATTGAAAACTAGGTTGTTGTTGTAATCTGGCTTTCCCAGTCAAATTTAAAAAAATGATATCACAACCACATAGCCACTTTTCTCAAAAAATAGAGCTATATTTTATACTTTTGACCATAGCTTGCTGTAGAATTCATTATTTTTATTAAAAAATATTTGTATTCTGTTAAATCCAAATGAACAAGCCTGTACATTTACTATACATATTAGGTTACAGTTTTTCTAGTGACAATGAGATACTGCTAAATTTTGAGGGCTGTTTCAAGAGATGATGATCCTAATGACATTTAAATAAGGCTGCAGATTTCAGTAAATCTATCACGCAGTACTAGTGCAGCAATCAGGAGACTGGCATGCCCCAGTTATTATCCTTTCAAGATATTTGTTTTAACTTGAAAACATCTTAATTATATATTTAAGAAAAATTTAGCTTGGCTACCACTAAGAACAACACAAATAGAACTCTGAAAAGTAAGTCTACAATGTTAACAGTAAATGCAGTAAAATGTTTCAGTTATAGCTTCCTTTCACCCTTGTTTTTTCTCCATCACTGACTGGACTATAGCAGCTTTATTCAAAATGGAAAACTAGAACAAATTTTCAGTAAAAAGTCAATTTCAAAATTTCTGAGGGAAAAAAATTGCAGTGAGACATTTACATTTGCAAGCTATGCCCTACCTACCTTGTTTCCAGTTGATATGCTTGCCATAAATCTGAAGAACTGTTCTCAGAAAATCCTTGGCATTGAAACAAATGACACTACCTTTACAACAGATTATTTGCAATAACATATCCCTGGAGAAAATAAATACAAGATATAAGAGATACAAATCAGGTACTTTTATAAGTCTCTAAGGGGCCAATTTTCAATAGCTTGTATTGTATGCAAAACATGGAAGCTATTTTAATTCATGTGCATGTTGCGGTTCTGGCTACGAGCGCCGCGACTAGACCCTTACCTCCGTGTTTCTGGACCTGTTCCTGCTTTCACCGGCCTAGTTTCTGTCTTGTTCGGCAGCGTCCCAGCGAGGGCTGCGCCACCGGGAAGCCGTCCATGGATGCCCTGTCTCTAGGCGCGCGCGCCACTTGAGTGCTTTTCTAGGCCGTTTCCCACCAGTGGTGACTCCGCCCAAATCTTGACATCAGACGCCGCAGCCTTGATAAGCCGGCCGCAGTCACCCAGTCTTTGCCTTGCAACGGGCTTACCTACCGGATACCTGTTGCGCTGTGCCCCGGAGCGTCCTGCTTTGCTAATCGCTCCGTTCCTGCTTGCCTACTACAGTACCTGCTTGGTTCCTGCCTGCCTGCTACAGTACCTGCCTGGTTCCTGTTTACCTGCTACTGTTCCTGCCTGGTTCCAGTACCCGAGTCCTGCTACAGTTCCTGCCTGGTTTCAGTACCCGAGTCTTGCTACAGTTCCTGCCTGGTTCCAGAACCCGAGCCCCGTTACAGTACTGTCCTACAGTCCTAGTCTGGTTCCAGTTTCCAGTCCTGATCCACTACCGCCTAAGTCCCAGCGGCCGGGCCCCTATGGGCTCCTCCCGGGGGGGCTTCAGTTTCCAAGGGTGAAGCCACCTAAGTCCCAGTGGTTGGGCTCCTACGGGCTCCTCCCGGGGGAGTACCAGCTTCCAGAGTGAAGAGCACCTCTACGTCCAGCCTGAACATCTGCTTCCTGGCCTGTGGTATGCTAGAGACTTTTGAATACCTTTCCCAGTCTCCTGCAGGTCGGCCCAAGGGTCCACTAAACTGACATTCCCTAACAGATTGCAAGGCCATGGGCTCGGCGGATGTGTCCGCTCCCTTGGATCTGCCTGGGATGGCTCAGCAGATGCTACAGCACCAGAGCTGCATTGATACACTGGCAACCACGGTGGAATGGCTATCTGCGAGCCTGTAGGCCCTGCCTCCTCCTGGCAGGGTCCCCGAGGGACACAGCTCTTCAGTGACTCAGCTACCCTCTCCCTTCTGCTACGCTAGAGATTTAAGGACCTGTCGTGGCTTTCTGAACCAATGTTTTGTACGGTTCTCTCTGCTGCCTCAGCAGTTCCCCTCGGATGCGGTAAAAGTGGCGTACAGCCTGTCCCTGCTTGATGGAAAAGCCTTAATATGGGCTTCTTCCCTTTGGGAAAACAATGATCCTTCGCTAACGAACTTACAACAGTTCATCTCGAACTTTCGTCGGCCTTTGATGAGCCCGCCCGAGTAGCCACGGCTACATCTGATCTGCTGCAACTCTGACAGGGGGCGCGCTCCTTGGCAGATTATGCTATGGAGTTTCGGACTATAGCCCAAGAAGTAGGTTGGCAGGATGGTAGTCTTAAGGCCATCTTCTTGGAAGGTCTGTCCAGACGCATAAAGGATGAGATCTGCCGGAGGACCTCAACGCTTTGATTGAGATGGCTGCTAGCATTGACCGCCGCCTACAACAACGGGCCAAGGAGCAGCACTCCTCTCGCCATAGTCCTGCCCGTGGGCCATCGAGACCTGTATCCTCTCCCAAGATTTCTCGTCCAGATGTTCCCACCTGTAAACCTATACAGCTGGGACGGGCCTTGCTTTCTGCTGAAGAAAGGCAACGTCGCCGTTCGTTGAAGTTGTGTTTATATTGTGGTCAGAAGGGCCACTTCTTGGCGCGCTGCCAGGAGCGTGCGGAAAATGCCAATGCCTAGGAGGTCCGGAGGAGCTCCTCCTAGGCTGGGCTACAGCTCCTCAATGTACCGTCCCTGTTACCCTGGAATATCCTGGAGGATCGTTTGAGACGATGGCGTTCCTAGACTCGGGAGCCGGAGGTAATTTCATCCTGCAGGACCTAGTCTCTCAGTTGCGCATCCCTACGCAAAGACGGGAGGTCCCGTTATGAATTACCTCTATCCAGGGGACGCTCCTTCCAGGACCTGTCCTGATGTCATGGCACCCGTTACTATCCGCACCGGGGCGATCCATTCGGAGGAGATAGCCTTCCTAGTGTTGGATAAGGCTGTCCACCCTGTGGGGCTAGGGTTGCCATGGTTACAGAAGCACTCCCCCACGATTCAGTGGGATACGTTACAGATTGTCAAGTGGAATCCTTTCTGCTTAGCTAATTGTATGAAAGTGCCTAAGATGTCCGCACTTCCATTGATGCACTCTGCCTTAGGTCTTCCTGCACCTTATGAGGACTTTACGGATGTATTTTCCAAGAACAAGGCAGAGATCCTTCCTCAGCACCGTCCGTATGACTGCGCTATAGACTTGTTACCTGGTACTATGCTTCCCCGTGGAAGGGTGTATCCCTTATCCTTACCTGAGACCCGGGCCATGTCCGAGTACATTTCAGAGAACTTGGCCAAGGGGTTTATTCGCCCGTCCAAGTTGCCTGCATGGGTAGGCTTCTTTTTTGTCAGCAAGAAGGACGGCTCGCTGAGACCGTGTATAGACTATCGAGGCCTAAATTCCATTACTAAGCGAGACCGTTACCCGCTCCCGTTAATCCCAGAGCTCCTCGATCAGCTCCAGGGAGTGAAGATTTTCACAAAGTTGGACTTACGAGGAGCATACAACTTAGTCAGAATCCGTCCCGGAGATGAGTGGAAAACCGCGTTTAATACCAGAGATGGGCATTACGAGTATCTTGTGATGCCTTTTGGCTTATGTAATGCACCGGCGGTGTTCCAGCACCTTATGAATGAGGTGTTGCGGGACCTTCTGAACACCTGCGTAATCGTTTACCTCGACGATGTGTTAATCTACTCTCAGGACCTGCCTTCACATTGTCAGCAGGTCCGCCAAGTGCTCCAAATATTCAGGGAGCATGGTCTGTACGCGAAACTGGAAAAATGCAGCTTTGAAAAGACCCTGCCGTTCCTGGGCTACAAAGTCTCTGCAACAGGTTTTCAAATGGATCCTGAGAAAGTGGCGGCAATTAAGAATTGGCCACAGCCTAAGGGCCTTAAAGTGTTGCAACGCTTCCTCGGTTTTTCCAATTTCTACCGTCACTTTATTCCTCACTACTCTCGTATTGTGGCTCCATTGACTGCCCTCACCCGAAAGGGGGCCAACGCGGTGGATTGGCCTGTCCCGCCTGCCAAGCCTTCGAGGCCCTTAAGGAAGTCTTCCTGTTAGACACCTGTCTTCGTCATCCGGATCCCAGCCGGCCCTTTGTGGTGGAAGTGGATGCCTCCAATGTGGCCGTGGGGGCCGTGCTGAGCCAGTACTCAGATTCTGGACAATTGCTACCCTGTTCTTATTTCTTGAAGAAATTCTCTCCGGCGGAGAGCAACTAATGTGTTGGAGATAAAGAGTTGCTAGCCGTGAAACTTTCCCTGGAGGAATGGAGACAGTGGTTGGAAGAAGCCAACCATCCTGTTACAATTTACACCGATCACAAAAACCTAGCATTCTTGAAGCAAGCCCAACGCCTGAACCCAAGACAAGCCCGGTGGTCGCTGTTTTTTGACCGGTTCGACTTTACCTTACGCTATCGACCCGGCTCTAAGAATGTTCGAGCTGATGCGCTCTCGCGCTCTTCTGAGATCGAAGAGACCCCTGACATGCCTCAGTTTATTTTGGATCCTGTGAAAGTCAGTCTAGCAACAACCTTGGTGTCCTCTCAAGGGAAGACCGTCGTTCCATATCGCTCCCAGAGAGCAGTTCTCTCTTGGGCCCATGTCTCCCTCACGGGGGGGCCATGCTGGCTGCAAAGGGACCTTAGACTTGTTGAACAGATTCTACTGGTGGCCGATGGTGAGACAGGACGTCCAAGCTTTTGTGAGCTCGTGCCCGATCTGTGCTGTGCAGAAGCCGCTCATTGGGAAGCCCAGAGGTCTGTTGCAACCATTGCCCATCCCGTGGAGCCTTGGACACACATCTCCACTCACTTTGTTGTGGATCTTCCCGTCTCAGCAGGTAACTCGGTCATTTGGGTAACCGTAGACCGATTCACCAAGATGGCGCACTTTGTCCCCCTGCCAAAATTGCCTTCTGCATCTGACCTAGCTAACCTTTTCACCCAGCAAATCTTCAGACTTCACTGTCTCCCACAGGATATAGTCTCCGACAGAGGACCACAGTTTACTGCTCGTTATTGGAAGGCACTTTGCAAATGCTTCAATGTGCAACTTAGTCTTTCGTCTGCGTTCCATCCTCAAAGTAATGGGCAAACGGAATGAACTAACCGAACCCTGAAGACTTTTCTCCGTTCGTTCGTGAACGAACGCCAAGATAATTGGGCCCAGCTACTCCCATGGGCGGAGTTCTCGTACAATAATCACACGCATGCTGCTACTAGAAGTTCGCCTTTCCTGGTCGTCTATGGGAAGCAACTTCGACTGCCCTTGCCTTCACCTGAACCTAGTGCACTCCCGGCAGTGCAAATTTCACCTCGCCAGCTTCTTTCCTTGTGGACGTCTATCCAGGGAAAGATCCGTAAAGCCACCCAGTCCGCCAAGAAATGGGCGGATAGGCATCGTCAGCCAGCACCTATCTTCCTCCCAGGAGATCGTGTCTGGCTAAGTACCAAAAATCTTCAGCTACGTATTCCGTCTCGAAGACTAGCTCCAAGATTCTGTGGACCATTTCGAGTCGCAGAACGAGTGGGAGCAGTCTCGAACCGACTACGCCTACCCTCCTCCATGCGCATACACAACGTGTTCCATGTGTCATTGCTGAAGCCTCTTGTTTTATCCAGGTACCACTCCTGGGCTCCTGAACCCTCGCACCCTTCAGTACCGGACGAGGTTACGTATCAAGTCCGTGAGGTCTTGGATGTCCGATTTCATCAACGCCGATGGGAGTACCTGCTTGCCTGGGAGGGTTGCGGACCCGAGGATAATTCTTGGGAACCGGCCCGTAACATCCTTGACAAGGACTTATTACGGCAGTTCCATTTGGACCACCCGAGTAAACCTGGACCGGCTAAGAGGGGGCGTAAGAGGGGAGGTACTGTTGCGGTTCTGGCCACGAGCACCGCAACCAGACCCTTACCTCCGTGTTTCTGGACCTGTTCCCGCTTTCACCAGCCTAGTTCCTGTCTTGTTCGGCGGTGTCCCGGCGAGGGCCGCACCGCCGGGAAGCTGTCCATGGATGCCCTGTCTCTAGGCGCGTGCACACGCGCTACTTGGGCGCTTTTCTAGGCCGTTTCCCACCAGTGGTGACTCCGCCCAAATCCTGACATCAGACGCCACAGCCTTGATAAGCCGGCCACGGTCACCCAGTCTTTGCCTTGCAACGGGCTTACCTACCGGATACCTGTTGCGCTGTGTCCCAGAGCGTCCTGCTTTGCTAATCGCTCCGTTCCTGCTTGCCTGCTACAGTGCCTGCTTGGTTCCTGCTTGCCTGCTACAGTACCTGCCTGGTTCCTGTTTACCTGCTACTGTTCCTGCCTGGTTCCAGTACCCGAGTCCTGCTACAGTTCCTGCCTGGTTTCAGTACCCGAGTCTTGCTACAGTTCCTGCCTGGTTCCAGAACCCGAGCCCCATTACAGTACTGTCCTACTGTCCTAGTCTGGTTCCAGTTTCCAGTCCTGATCCACTACCGCCTAAGTCCCAGTGGCCGGGCCCCTACGGGCTCCTCCCAGGGGGGCTTCGGCTTCCAAGGGTGAAGCCACCTAAGTCCCAGCGGTTGGGCTCCTACGGGCTCCTCCCGGGGGAGTACCAGCTTCCAGGGTGAAGAGCACCTCTACATCCAGCCTGAACGTCTGCCTCCCAGCCTGTGGTATACTAGAGATTTTTGAATACCTTTCCCAGGCTCCTGTAGGTCGGCGCAAGGGTCCACTAAACTGACATTCCCTAACACAATCTAAACTCACTGACATGCGGATAAAAGTACACATGTTAATCAACCCATGTGTACTTTTAGCCACATTTCAGGAGGGCAGTTTTAAGTCAGACCATTTAATCTGGGTAAATACGTATTTACCCAGCTAAATGCCTTTTGAAAATTGACTTCTGAATGTATTTTAAATGGTATCAGGAAATATCATTTGTGATAGAATGTTTTAAAACAACATTTCTGTAAGGTAGTATATAAATGGTAACCTTCTTGGTTTAATTTTTTGGATAGCGAAGGAGAATAAATTGCAAATCTTAATTTTATCCAGTCAACTAAGTGCACAATAAATTTGATTTGGTCGTGGTTATAATAACTTCATTTATTTTAAATGGTGACTCCTTCTTTACATCCCACACAGATAAGGCATACAGTTTAACAGCAGTCCCCTGTATGCCTTATCTGTGTGGGATGTAAAGAAGGAGTCACCATTTAAAATAAATGAAGTTATTATAACCACAACCAAATCAAATTTATTGTGCACTTAGTTGACTGGATAATTTACGTTGTAAAGTGCACTTTGAGCTTTGGTTGTTTTGTTTGGACAAATCTTAATTTTAACCATCAGCTACTTTTGTTTAAAATGTAATAGCAAAGAATGTTCAGCACTATTGGGGTAACTAGCTAATACAATATGTAACTGTAAAGGGTTATTTAGATCCCATACCAGGAGAATGAAAGAATGTAACAGAATACAAGCAGTTAAGAGGATTCAGGTTCTACAGTACTGCAGCCAGTATAACCAAAGAATACAGGCAGACAAAAGTTCCCTTCCCATAGCTCAGAAGACCTAGAACCGCCTGGGTCTTTATATCCTTCCCTGTAGTTTAAGGTCCCAGGAGGATGTTTTACTGGTGATCCCATCTATTAAGGAGGCTAGGCTGACAATTACATGTAATAGAGCCTTCCTTTGTTCTGTATGTCTTTGGTATATGATGCTAAAGGAGCTTCAGCGAGTGAAAAACTTTTTCCCTTCCATAAGCAGCTGAAGACAGTGTAATTTTGCCAATTTTCTAACCTCTAATTTTAGCTTTTAGTCTCTGATTTTTAGACAATTCAATATGGCCATATGTGCAGAATATCATTTCCACTGGTTTGGTTTGGGGCTATATTTTTCCTTAGGCTCATTTTCATTTGGTTCTACAGATTATTAATTATATTTTATCCTTGGATTTTGTACATTGAATACTGCTGTTTGTACTTTTGCATTGTTTTATATTTTGCTTGCTTATTTGATTCTATTTTATGTTTTGAGCAGAATGACTCAAAAAGCTAAGTTGCTCACTTGTAACATGTGTTCTCTGTAGACAACAGGATAAATCACCCACACAAGTAGGTGACATCATGTGATGGTGTCAAGAAAAAGCTCTCTTATCAGTCTTTCTGATCATTTGCAGATTTTCCCATAGAGTCACACACTACATGAGCAGCAACAACTCTAGAAATTTTTGATTGGATGTTATAAAGGGAGCACAGTAAATTTCAGGGTGGGCAAGTGCCAAGTACCTTTCCATTTAACTGGTGAAAGTGGTCCAGCCAGACTGAAGGCATAGCTGGGAGTAAAAGATTTTTGTCTGAGGGGAACCTAGACCCCCCCCCCCCCACCTCCCTTCTGGAGCTACCCCTGCATACGAATCACCTAAACATCAACTGAGGGGAGGGAGGTGGGATTCTATCTATAGAGAACACTTATTATGGGGAGTAACAGCCTTCTCTGTGGGCAAGCAGGATAAAGTCAGCTATACAAATGGAGACTCTCAAGTTGAAGGTTGCATATTTTTGGTTTGTTTTGCATTTCAATAGATCATTGGAGGGAAGAATTGAAATAATTAATTAAATAAGTTTCACAGGCTTGCTTTATCACAACTGCTGTTTGCCAAGAAACATTTTCTAGGCAGTAATGAGCAGTGAAAGTATGAATGGAAGACCAAGTGGCAGCCCTAAAGATATCATCTATGGAAGCAGAGTGAAGATGTGCTTAGGATGCTGCTGTAGCCCTAACCTAATGGGTTTTCACATTATTTGAAAGATTTTGGCTTGATTGTAGCACGATCCATCAGAGATCCATCAGAGTTCCAAGTTGAAGGAGTCCTCCTTGAAACTGAAAAAACCCTCTTGACTGAGCTAAAAGAAATGGAAAGGTATGATGATTTCTTGTGGGATTTTGTTCTTTCCAAATAGAACAGTAATGCTCTTCTGCAGTTCAATATGTGGAAATCCTACTTGCCCTTATGGGAGTGAGATCTCGGAAAAATTGTTGGTAATACAATGGATTGATTTAAATGAAATCGGGAAACCACTTTTGGGAGAAATCTAGGATGAGTTTTCAAAACTACTCTATTGAGAAAAAACTGAAGAAAAGGAGAGAGTAAGACTTCACAGGGCAACTGCATAGTTGACACTAGTTGGCTTCAACACCCATGCCATCAGAGCCAAAGACTGAAGGTTGGGATGTCGAACATTTCTATTGTAATGCATGATGAAGGATGGTAATATCCACAGTGGTATTGATTGTTGAACTGATAGGCATTGAAGCCATGGAAACCAGATTTGATGAGGCCAAAAATTGGTTATCAATTCATATCCCCCCCCCCCCCACAGCTTTTGAATTATTGTAGATATATGAGGAATTAGGGGAAATACATAAAGAAGTTCTTGATTCCAAAGAATTAAGAATGCATTTACAGCCATTTTGTCCCTTACTGGTCTCCTGGAACAGTATGCAGGAAGCTTGTTGTTCAGGGATTTTGAGAAGTCTATTTGCGGAGTGTCCCAATGTTGGAAAAGTTCCTATTTTGTCTGAAATTGTAGAAACCATTCATGTGGTTGAAGTTGGTGACTTAAGCTATCTGCTGTCTGATTCTGGTTTCCTGGAAAATAGACAGCTTGAAGAAAAATCCTATTACCCATTTCCAAATTCTGGGGCCTCTAGGCAAATCTTTGAAGAAGATGTTACCCCTTTTTCATCGATATAACTCTCTTACTTCCAACCCTCGCCATCTCTTTGCCACACTCAATTACCTCCTCAAACTTCCCTAACTTTCCTCCCCCCCTTCACTCTCTGCCCAATCTATGGTTAACTACTGCCATTACAAGATTCACAAAATTAGTCTTGCGTTCTCAACCAGGTCACCTTTACCTGCTTCTCCCCCTACTTCTTTCCTCTACCCTTCTCTTGGCCTCTGCCATTCTCTCCTCCTTTCCTGAATTCACAAGAGGAAGAAACTGTTTGTCTTCTCTCTTCCTCCAAACTCACTATTTGTGCCTCTGACCCTGTTCCCACTTAATTCCTCAGCTCTCTCTCCACTGCAGTCATCCCTTCCATCTGACACATCCTCAATCAATCACTCTTCACTGTTATGTTCCTGCTGCCTTCAAACATGCTGTAATCATACCACTCCTTAAAAACCTTCACTGGATACTACCTGTCCTGCGAACTATCATTCTATCTCCCTTTTGCTCCAAACTACTTGAACATGCTGATGTCTTGATTTTTTTGATTCATTCTGGTATGATTTTCACCCTCTATTTTCAATTGAAACAGCCTTTACCAAAGTCTCCAATCACCTATTTATGGCTAAAGCCAAAGGCTTTTTCTCAGTCCTTAACCTCCTTGACCTATCTACTGTTTTTGACACTGTTGATCACCTCCTAAACCTTGATACTCTGTCCTCACTTTGATTTTGGGACTCTGTCCTATCTTGGTTCTCTTCTTACCTCTCCCATCACAATTTTAGCATTTTCTCTAGTGGTTTCTCCTCTACTGCCATTCTACTATCAAACTGGTATACCTCAGGGTTCTGTCCTGGGCCTCTTCTTCCCTATATACTAATTCCCTTGATATTCTAATTTCCTTTCATGGCTTTCAATACCATTTTTATGTTGATGACTCCCATATTTACCTTTCTACACCAGAAATTTCACTAGAAATCAAGCCCTAGATCTCAGCCTGCTTGTCTGACATTGCTGCTTGGATGTTCCACAGTTACCTTAAATACAACATGGCCAACACAGAGCTCCTTATATTTCACCCCAAGCCAACCTCCCCTCTTCCTCCTACCTCAGCTCATAACTTAGGAGACATCTTTGATTCTTCTCTCTCCTTCTCCACTCATATCCAAAACTTTGCTAAAATGTGTGCCTTTCTTTCACTATAACATCACCTAAATCCATGCCTTCCTTTCTGAACACATTTTCAGAATCCTTATCCACTCTCTCAACTCCATCTTAGACTATTGCAACCAGTTTCTCATAGGTCTCCTAGCAAGCCATATCTCTCCACTATTATCTATCCTAAATTCAGCTGCGCGACTTATCTTTCACCAAAGTCGCTATACTTTTCTGAAGTTACTGCCTTGGCTCCCTATCCGCTCCCACATACAGTTCAAGCTCATCTTTCTTTCCTGAAAATGCCTTCACTCTGCAGCACCTGACTTCCTCTCCTCTCTTATTTCTCTCTATACCCCTCCTTGTACACTTCACTCATCAGACAAGTCACGCCTATCTGTACCCTTCACCTCTACTGCCAATTCTTGACTCTGTGCTTTCCACCTGGCTACATTTGTGTGCTTGGAATAGTCTTTTTGAATTGGTGCGTCATGCTCCCTCTCTCACTATGTTTAAATCTCATCTAAAAAAAATACCTTTTTAAGGCTACTTTTAAATCTTAGACATGATTGTCTGCTTTTAACCTCTATGAGGCAGTGCCCGTAGTGGTCCCATATTTACCAGTGCAGGACCAGGCTAGATGCCTGGCAGGCCCAGCATTTAATCTGCCGGTGGCTGAAGGACACTGCCAGTGGGGCTTAACCTGCTGACAGTGAGGAAGGAAAGATGCCACAGGCCTCCAGCGGCTGAAGAAAGAGAGATGCCACTGACTGAGCTCAACCCGCTGGAGGCTGAAGAAGGAGAGGCCGCCAGCAGCAGAAGAAAGACAGAGGCCTCCGGCAGAGCTCAACCCATCGGTGGCTGAAAAAGGAAAGAGGCTGCTGGCGGCTATAGGAGAGGCCTGCTTTTTATTTGTCCACTCCCCCCCCCCCAAGCAGGAAGGCCATTGGGCTGTGGTAGAGCTCATCCCACCATGGCCCAATCACAATAGAAAGCTCTGTATGTATATGTATGAACTTGTATGTGTGTATGAGTGAGAGCCTGTGTGTGTCTGTGAGAGCATGTGTGTATGTGTCTGTATGAAAGCATCTGTGTGTGTGTCTGTGTGAGAGAGCATGTGTCTGTGTGAGAGAGAGAGCCTATGTTTTTGCATCTGAGAGCCCATGTATGTGTGTATCTGAGTAACAGCCTATGTGACTGAAAGAGCACATATGTGTGTGTCTGTGCGACAGCCTAGTGAATGTGTCTGTGAAAGCGTGTGTGCTTAAGTGTATGTTTGTGAATGTGTGCCTGTGAGTCTATGTGTCACATATAGGCTCTCACAGGCACACACACACACATATCTGTAGGGAGAAGGAGCCTGTGTATGTAAGACAGAATGTGTGAGATAATGAATGTGTTATTGTGCGTGTGTGAGAGAGGGAAGATAAAATTTGTACAGCCCTACCTCCCCCAGTATACGATGATCTCAGGGTGACTGGAAATCAAAAGATCCCAGGCATGAAGAGCAGGAGATATTTTAATCCTTATTAGTTTTAATTTGATGTTTCTGCTCTTTTGAAATATTTAATTTTGGGGTAGAAATAGAATATTTTTTAATTATTGGATACTCTTATTCATTAACAGGTTTGAAATATTTATTCTTTTTACGAATATGATTTTACTATTATGATTGTTTTATATTTCTTGATTTTATTATTTAATGTTTTATGAAGAATGGTAATGTTCCTGTTTTTCCATCGTTGTTCTGCATGCAGAGACTGGCTTTTTGTGCGTTTCAGTTCAGTTCTTCTCAGCACGTTTCTGTTTATACTTTCTGATCTCTCAATTAAATATTTGGTCTGTGTTTTGCATGTGTGACAGAGGTGAGGGGGTAGGGGCTTTATTTGATGGGCTGAGACAGAGACTGAATGAATCGTGAGGAGAGGGCACAGTAATTGTTCCTACAGGGCAGCAAAAAATCTAGCACCAGCCCTGATACCTAGTCCACTGAAATGCCTTAAGGAGAGAATGCCCTATGGGTGGGATCCTGCAGGGCAGGTGGGTTTTAGAGGGTATAACTAGAGACTGCAGAATAAGAGCTGGGATCCAGGTGGGGATAAGGGGACCAGGCCAGGTCTCCGGGAGGAAGGCAGCTCCTATATGTAATACTATCCAAACACTGAGCTGAGACGAAGAAACACCTGTAAGTCTACTATTGGGCATGTGTGAAGGTGTAATAAAGCTTAATGTTTTAAGAAAGGCTAGAGTCAGTCTAATTTGTCTCCAGGCCTGTGGGATTCACCACTTGTTCCCACATATGGTGTCATGTGTAGGAGTTTTTCTAAGCAGTGCACAGGAAAAGCCCAGCCTCCAAGAAAGTGCATGTATGGAGTGCAGACAGTTGTGAAGGTGACCTGTGATTCTAAATGCTGTACAGAACCCAGGGGGCCTGTGGCTCTATAACTAAGTACAGAGTGCAGGAGTACATGGTAGTTTGTGAAAGGGTGTGGCAGAAAATGCACTGAAGAGAAAATGTTTCAGGAAGAGAGGAAACAGTGAGTGGGCCTGGTTGTAGGGACAAACAGGAAGTTTTAGAATTGAACTGGCTAAAGGGAGAAGCCCTGCTGGGAGTTAGACAGGGATTTAACAGTAAGTTATCGCTGGTCAAGCAGGCTTTTTTTTTTACTTTTTTGCCTTGAAAAGAAAAAGAAACACCTGTGCAGCAAGGCTGTGCTGAGTAAGGTGTGGCCCTGGAGAAAAGCTGCCAGAGTGTACTGTGAGTGTGGTGAATGGAAACTGGGCGGGCCCTCTTCCATCAAGTAAGCTACTCTGCAGGTAAGTTGTGCAGCCACAGGAAAACATGGAGTGGAGCAGCCAGGCTAATGCAGCACCAGAATGCTGCAGTCTGAGAGCATGACTGAAGAAGGTTGGCAAATGTTGCTGCAGAGAGTCCTGGAACAGCAGAGGATGCTACAGGAGAGCCTCATAAAGCACTGGCTTGCCTTAATTCAGGGAAAAAGAACCTCAAAGCAAGCCAGGCTCTTATTGATGTCTCTTTAAAGAAGAGCATATGTGATCAGGGAGCTGAGGAAGCTACCGCAGACGACTCAGTGGAGGTCCAGCAGTTGAGCAATGCTACAGGGGGTCAGGATGAAGACCCTGTAGGGTGCCCAAACACTACCAGAAGTCCATGGACTGCTCCCATGAGTAGCGCAGAGAAGGGGGCTGTGAATAAACCTGAGAGAGGCGTCACAGAGAGCCCTATGGAGAGTGACACAGACTGCCCAGTAGGAGGCAGTGTTGAGAAGGTGGAAGTCAGCTTTACAGGTGGTCCAGATGAAGACCCTGTAGGTGCCCAAACACTACTGTGAGCCCCAAAACACCTCCCATGAGAAGCCCAGAGAGAAAGGGCATGGAAAGGCAAGCATGAGGAGCCAGCAACCGGCATGAGCAAGTGGCCAGAGTGTACAGAGGTGGAAACCATGGAGAACCCAGAGGGAAGCACTGTGGGGAACTTGGAGAAAGAGTCCACGGAGAGCCCAGAGGATGGCATGGTGAAGACTCCAGCTACTAAGGATACAGAGGAATCAAGGAGGGGCTCTACATCAGAGATATCAGAAGCCAGGAAGCAGACACAGCTGGTTACAGAGAAGCCAGCACTGGTGGTTCCTCAACCAGTCTATATAGCTTCATCGGAGTGGAATTTGAACCCGGAGCCAGCAAAGGACTTAATAGTAGATGAAGATTCCTAATATGGAATATAGCATTGTGTTACAGCCCCAGGGACCAGGAAACCCACCTGGGGAGTGGCACGGGACTACAGAGCAGGACTTGGGACAAGACAAAGGCCAGTCTTACACCTAGCCAGCCTTCTCCCCCTGCAGGTTGAGCCCTTGGGTTCTGGGGCCACTTGTTCTCTGTGGAGGCAGTTCATCATAGTGGTGAGTCCACACAGGCAAGGCTTGGATAAGGCAGGCTAGAGACAAGGCTTGGAAAGGCAGGAAAGCCTGGACAGGCTTGGCAAGCAGGGCAAGGTAGGCTGAACAAGGAAGGCTTGGCAGGCAGGACCAGGCTGGTAGGACAAGGAAAGGGTGGATACTAAGCAGGACCTGGAACTAGACAAGACAAGGGTGAGACAAGGCAAGGACAGGACTCTGGAAAAGGCAGGACTGGACACTGGAAAAGACAGGGCAAGACCAACAAGGCAGACTAGAGTAGGACTTAGACAAGGCAGGCAAGGGAAACAAAAAACACAGAAACTCGAAGGCAACAAGGCTTGGAACAGACAGAATAGGCCCAAAGGCCCCAAGGTAGGATACAAGAGAGAATAGGCCAGAAGCCTCAAGATAGGGAACAAGGCAGGATAGGCCCGAGGGCCTCAAGGCAAAGCAAGGCAAGAACAAGGGTTAGGTCACAGCTCAGGAGAAGACAAGGCTACCATGGCAAGACGGGTTTACATAGGGCTGGAACTTTGGCATGGCAAGGACAGTGAGGAGGAACTTGAGAAGACTAATGATGAGGCATACTGAGGGCCTCAGCTGAAATTAGAATAAGTCTGTGTAGCAGGCGAAATCCTAACACATTCTACAACAGTAGTTGGGATTTTTTTCCTTATGGGTATCAATTTGCACTTGTCTAGATTACATTTCATTTGCTATTTACTGTAGATGTTCAGTCTCCTAGTCTTACAAAGTTCTTTAATTCCTCACAATCTGCTGTAGTTTTAACAACTTTGAATAATTTTGTGTCATTTGCAGATATGATCATCTCGGTAATTGTTCCTTTTTCCAGATCATATATGAATATAGTAAATAGCCTAATACAAATCCCTGGGGACTCCACAAATGACCTTTTTTTCTATTTGGAAAAATAACCATTTAGTTTTATTCTCTATTTCCTATCTTTTAACCAATTATCAATCTACAATAGGTCACTGCTTCCTATTCCATGACTTTTTAATTTGCTGAGTAGTGTCATGAAGTGCCTCCTGAAAATTCAAATACACTATATCAACTGGCTCACCTTTATCCATATGTTTATTTACATCTTTAAAAAAATCTAATAGATTGGTAAGGAAAGACTTCCCTTTGCTAAAACTATGACTCTTCCCCCATTACTACATGTCTATCTATAAGGCCAATAATTTTATTACTGTAGTTGTAATAGGGGTTGTCCTATTTCTTGAAGGTGGTGAGTCATTAGATTGAAAATAGATCTAATTCTGGAACTTTTTTGCTCAATGTCAATAAGGCACTGTAATTAATTGACTGCTCAACTTGGAAGCCACCAGAACTGGCAACATTTGTTCCAACAGAGGAGGAGGAGGAGGCAAATCTTGCACATCCTTAAAGTACTTCTTCACAAAATTCAGCCTCATTTTTTTCCATAACAGAATGATAACCTAATCCTGTTGGAAGACTTGCCAGAGAAAAGCCATCTGATTTTGAAACCAGAATTGGCATAGGCAAAGGAATTTTCTATTTTGTAGGTTTGGTTTCCATCTATTTTGCATGTTTGGTGCCAATAGAAATGTCTCAGCACCAAAAAGGTTGTGCATCAATAAGTGTCTTGTACCTGTACCAGTAGCTGGCACTGGTGGAATATCCTCGCAGAAAAGAGATTCATTTGATAGTGTCAGTCTCTGCATTGATCTCGAACAATGGGCCATAGTGGACTTGTGCTATTCTGCATCAATGAAGCTTGTTGGTATGGCTCCAGTATTCCTCTTAACCATAGAGTGCAACTTATCTACTTCTTTATTTATTTATTTCGCATTTTTCTATACTGACTTTCCAATAACAGAATTATTGATCAATTCGGTTTACATTCTAAACAATAACAATGACAAGTAAATGTCTTACAATGAACAGGTCGAATTAACTTGGATTAAGATATATGGGGTTAATAACATAATTAAAATTTATGCAGAGGGGAATGCTGAAACTGGGCTGAAACTGGGCTGAATCATGGGCACCAACTGGGCTGAAACTGGGCTGAAACTGGGCTGAATCATGGCACCAACTATAGGAGGATTCTGCCGTTTCCAGTTATGCAAAGATACCTCAACTGAAAATGGTTTCTTCTTGATCCCTGAGGAGAAAGACTGAGGGGATCTAAAAAAATCTCTTAACTTTCTAGCCCTGGGGGGCATGTGGGCTTAGGCAGCGCAATTTGGTACATTGGAGGATGGTCTCCAATTTGTCATTTTAGGGACAATATCACTGCTATTTGGCCAAACCACATTATCTATTTATTTATTTATTTGTTTAGAAGCTTTGATATTCCTCATATTCTATAGTTCACAGTGGAGTACAAATTTGCATGCAAATCAGAAATCATATAAAAACATTTTAGTCATAAAACAAAATGAGTAACAATAAAACAATAGCTATCATTTTCATTCCAGGCTTGATTTAAATGCTCTGTTTCACATTTAAGGCCCTGAATGGTATGGGCCCAAGTTATTTTTCAGAATAGTTAAGTATTTCTCTGCCTATTACCTAGGATCAGGGAGGACATTCTTCTTTGTATTCCATCAGATAAAAAAGTGAAGATGACCAGATCCAGATTTCAGACCTTTTCTTGTACAGCCCCCACTAGAAGCTTCCAAAAGAAACCTCATTAAATTAGAAAAAGATTTTCTTAGATTCAGACATTTGGTACAGGCTGAGCTATATATAGCAAATCTGCTTTTATTTATTAAGTTATTTAGAATTAGATGCTGTTATCTTACTATTGTGTGTTAGTTGATTTTTTATGGGGGGGGGTTTCTGTATTTTATTTATTATTTTAGTGATTATTACTATCATGTATTTAAATATTGGAAATCTGTTCATTGCCTAGAACTTATATTGGATAGACAATCCATAAATTGTAACAAATAAAATAACATTTTCACTGGTAGGGTATACTAGGCATCTACCACCCTCTTAGTAAAGAAGTACTACAAGTTCCTGGAAGAGAAGTCCATAAATTGCTATTAGTCAAGTTGATTTGGGGAATATCCACTGCTTTATTACCAGCATTAGTAGCATAGGATATATTTAATGTTTGGATATTGCTAGGTACTTGTAACCTGGATTGGCCATTGTTGGTAACAGGATGCTGGGCTTGATGGACCCTGAGTCTGACCCAGTATGGCAATTTCTTATGTTTTTACTCTCTCATGTTTTCTTTGTACCTTCTTCCCTTTAATTTTATATGATAAACCCTTGTACTTGAATTTCCCTTTTTTATGGAAAATATCACCTTCCCATATTTTATTGAAGCCTGTCAAATATTTGAATGTTTCTATCATTTCTCCTCTTTCCTTCTTTCCTCTGAGTACATTTTGGGTGCCTTAAATCTTTCTTTGTTTTGCAGGCCATTTGTTATTTAGTAGCCCTTTTTTGAACTACTTCTATCCTCTCAATCAGGCTGATGCAATAAAGTACGCGTAAAAAATGTGCATTCATTTTTTACCGTGTGCACATTCACCTCTCTCAGGTGCTCAATGCAATAGGCTTATAGCATGTTCAGTTGCATAAACAGAGGTGGTATCTGTGGGAAAAATGAGGTATATTGCCTCTGTAAAGGTCACTTGTAAAACTCCACTTTGCATACAGTGTTCAGTTGTGGAGGTTGTATCCTTGTAAGTATATACAGGCCGATGCAATGTCATGCACTCAGGCTAGCGCACAGGTTAACTAGCAGTTGGACGTGCATTTTGGATGCACGTCCATAACCCCTGGTGCAATAAGGGGATCAGCTCATCCAAAATGCCCGTCCAAACCAACATGTAGCTAATAGCCTCATCGCATGTAAATGTCATGTTGATGAGGCTATTAGCTAGTATTCCTGATGTAAAAAAAAAAAGTGCGCCCAACATGTACATTTTAACCCCAAAAAATTAATGTCTGCTCCAAGCTAGTGTTAAGTCTTGAAGCGCTCCAAAACCTGAACAAAAAAGTAGAAAATACTGCTTTTCTGTGGTTCCTCTGACTTATTTTATTTATTACATTAAATTATTTATTATTTATTAAATAATTTTTATATATCACCGTTCGAGGACCATCACAATGGTTTACATAAATTTGTAAAAAAACAGGGAAAATATTCTTCAGGATCATTCTACTTTTTTTCAGAAGTTGGAGGAAGAAGTTAAAAATCTAAAGAATACCAATGCAGCTATCATCTGGGAATGTTTGGAGGCTGGAATTTTTGGAAAATTCTCTCCGACATTTGAATTTGCGGCTGCTTAATTTCCCAAAGATTCTTGGTGAACTGCCTTTGATTACCTTTAAAAAATATCTGGTTGAGATATTAAAGGCTCCCTCAGATTTGGTTACAGCTACTAAGAAGATTGCTTTTCTTTCTGAGAAGCAAAGTTTGCCACAGCCTAATAATGAAGGGAACTTCTCCAACTTATCTGAATATTTAGAAAACTCCTCTGTAGAAGTTACTGGCAGATTAACTTTGTTAATTAATATTGTTGCAATACTAAGTAGGAGAAACCACAGAAAGCAGCAACATGAAAGAAAAAAAAAAGTCTTGACGGTGATCAGGTTAGGAAAATGGATACTCAATTTATGAGCGTCCATTTTCCTAACCCATGGCTGTGCACAAGTTAGGAAAACAGACGCTCAACTGAACACTTTATGCAAGGTGGAGTTTTACAAGTGACCTATACAGAGGCAATAAACCAACTTTTCCCCACAGATACCACCTCTATTTATGCGTCCAAACATACTGTAAGCTTTTGTAAGTGTTTTATTACATTGACTGGCTACTCTCAGGTCATCTGAGATGATTATAAAAATATAAGAAACTGTCATTTAAGGGCCAATTTTCAAAAGTTTAAGCTCCTAACTTTTGGAGTTAGGCTCTTAAAATTGTCCCTTTTGAAAATTTACTAGGGCTGAGTATCTAGAATTAGGCTCCTAGTTTCATTAGGGTCCTAAATTTAGGACTCTAAAAAATAGGTGGCTACAGTGAGTTAGGACAGAGAAAAAAAGTTAGAGGCTTAGCACTGATTTTCAGAACTAGAAACAATTTAGGAGCCTGAGTCTAGGAAAATGAATAGCAGGCCTAAATTTAGGGGGTTAAATTTTAGGGGCCCAATATTCAAAATGCATTCAGCGCTATTTAGCTGTATATGTGGGACTTATGTGGCTAAGTACAAATTGCTGCAGCACGATTACTTTCTAACTGCAGACTACATGATCATATATCTCCAGTTCTTTTTCATTTACACTGGTTACCAATTAAATGGTGTATTCAATATAAAACCTTGACCATAGTACACAACCTCATCCATAATAACAACTCCTGGTTATCTGCTACTCTACATTTATACATTTCATGCCGAAATCTTAGGTAAAAAAATCAGTTTCTCCTAGAAGTCCCATCCCCCAAATCAACCAGACTGGTTATGACACGTGAGCATGCCTTTTCCATCGGAGGCCCAATCTTATGGAACACGTTACCCCTTGATTTCAGATTACTATCCTATAATAAAGACTTTAAAAAAGCGCTAAAACATTACCTTTTTAAGCTAGCTTTTCCCGATCGATGTGAAATACCATCTCTGTAAGCTCAGTTCTTTTCTTTATTCACAATAATACAATTTACTGCTCATTATTATTTTTAATTTTATTTATTGTAGTATTTCTTTTATTCTTTTATATGAATTTATTTTTGTTCATCTACCAATTATGTATGTTTTTTTTGTAACATGCCCCAAACATTGAAGGTCGCGGGAAATAAATACTTATAAATAAATAAATAAGTTGATTAAAAAGTAGTGGCCGCTGAATGTGCGCCTATGTTCAGTGGCTGCCACTTAGCTGTATAAGTCCTTTATGTGGCTAAAAGTTACACACACAAAAAGTAGGCATGTGCTGGGCAGATTGGGGGCAGAACAAGTTAGCCATATAACTTATATGGCTAACTACTAATATTTGGGGTTAGCCACATAAGTATTCATGTAAGTTTAGACATCCTATAGAGCAGGTCTAGGCCAGGAAGATGTATCCGAAGTGTGTATAATATATATATATATGCATATATTCATCAGCTTTACCTTGCTGCTGAATATACCTCGTAACATAGCCAGATACTTTCTAACTGGCTAAGGGGGTCATTTTCTATAGCTTTCGCAGGCGAAAAGTCCCTTTTCGCGTGTGGTAGCTAGATCGGGGCGGAGTCGGCACCAGAAGGGGAGGAATCGGGGTGACACTGGGGCAGATGCGGCGAAGACATCGCTGACGGCGAAAAGGTAAGGCCCCTTATCACCGCCAGTAATGCACCCAATAGCACCACCTTTCACAGTGGCGCTATTGGTTTGCGAAAGCCGGCGATAGCACTGTGGTGGTGCAATCGCTGCTAGCTTTCTCAGGCCCGCCCCCCCCCCCCCCCCCCCGCTTCTCCCCCCGCCCCCTGGTACCGCGCGATTCACGAAGGCTGCGATTTTACAAAATCCAGGCCTAAGTTACTTACATGGCCAGCTTTGAATATCTACCCCTAAGATTCCAAATTTTAGTGAATTTTTGGCTGAAAACTTAGGCACCTAAATTTGACTGAAAAATAGGCACCTGACTTAGGGAACTACTTTAGGAGCCTAAATTTATGAGTTTTTCCCTTTTTTTTTTTATTGGTCCCATAAGTGATTTGACCTTTTGGTGAATTCAATTTTTTTGTCAGTTCTTGAGTGGACCCCAAACACAGAAGTTGCATATTCTTGTTCAAGACAAACATTTATAATTAAAAAAGAAAGCAAAAATGTAATCTTATTTACCTGGTGAACTTACTGGGAGACTCTTCCTTTTCGCTCCAAAGAGAAGTTTGTTCTATTTTAATGTAAATATATCTAGAATCTTTGGTAGAGATGTCCCAAATAATTGGATCAGAACTAATGCATGGGTGAAAGCTTTCAGTCTGCTGCTTCATTAACAAAACTATTCCTTTTATTGATGAATCTGTACCCTGCAGATAGAATTGTTTAAAAATAAGTAACATTTCACTACCACTTTTAATATACTTTATATATTACCTGAAAGTTATATATTATCCAGTGTTGCTTTTTGCTTAGCTTAGTATATAATAATCATTCTCAAATGATAGGTTTCACTCCTTTTTCTTTATTCTCCTTTCCATGTTATCTTTATGTTTCTCATCCTTTATCTTTCATATTTCCATCTGTGGCACTTCTCCATCTTTCTCAGTGACCCATGCTTCATTTTTCCTTACTTTTTCTCCACATATTTTTCATCCCCTTTCTTTCACCCAAAATCTTACCCTCTCTTTTCTCATCTATCACTCTCCATCTCTCATGCAGGGAAAACAAGAGTGCTTTATTTTTCCCAGTCCTGTTCCTTATCCACCTACTATTATTCTTTTTCTGTATGTGCTTTCAACAAGACGACACACATGAGGGAAGATCGAGAATAGTTATGCAAGCTGTCACTGTCAGCATACTGGTGAGGTCTCTGATCCACAGTCCAACCTAAAATTCCAAAAGACCAGACCTTGGAGCCAGGAGGAAAGATCTGAGCCTCCTGAAACGACCTTGAGACTAGGAGTCTTTGCTCAGTGGCTAATGGGAGAGGCAAAGTGAGCCCTTGAAGCAATCCATGAGCTATACCTTCTGGGTAAAATCATCCAGGATCTTTTCTGAAAACTGGTTTAATAAAATACTATCTAATGAGATGTTAGATGTTCCACATTCAGATCATTCCATAATAATCCTTTAAATTAAAACTAGCTGAAAATGGTAACAATAAGCCCGAGTGGAAAATGTCACTATTATTATATCATGATAATTTGTCCAATTCTTGAAGGAAAAATAGCAGGAATATCAGCAAGTTAACAAAACTTTATATATTAACGTAATAACCTTTTGGGGTGAGGTTAAGGCAATCTTCAGAGGTCACATTCTGTCTTATCATATAGCCAATGGAAAAAACAAGCAAGAAAATTTCTAGAACTCAAACAAAAGTTGACACAATTTAAACAAATTCAAATACAGGAATTGACCCCTGAGATCAAGAAATGGAAACCACCTGCAAAGAATTGGTCATTATATTGAGACATAAAGCCAAACATAACCCGCTTTATTACCAGTATAAATTATTCAAGTGGGGTAATAAGTCCAGCAAGCTTCTTGCTAACCTGCTTAAAAATTCAAAACCTATAACATTGGTTACCTGCCTACAATAAAATGGCGTCACTACATCTGATACTTTTACAAAAAATTGAATGCCCTATCGTCTAATACGGCACAGGCACCACAGGAATACTTTGGGGATCTAAACTTCTCTCAGCTATCCAAAGTTCAATTGCTTGCCCTAGAAACCCCTATTCAAGTCACCAAAATCAAGAGGTTTATCAAGCAACTGAAGCTGGGTAAAACTCTGGGACTGGATGGGTTTGGAACAGAGTTCTACAGAATTTTAGGGGCAGATTTTCAAAGGCTACGCGCATAACCCAAGAAAATCTGCCCCTGCGCGCGCTGAGCCTATTTTGCATAGGCTCGGCGGTGCGCGCAAGCCCAGGACACGTGTATGTCCCGGGGCTTTCGAAAATGGGTGGATCGGGGGCAGGGCCAGGGGTGTGATGGTGGGCCGGGGCGTGGGCGGGGCCGGGGCATGGTGGCGGTCCAGGGACGGGGCCGGGGCGGTTCCAAGTCCTCCGGCACAGCGACCATGCTGGAGGTTCGCGCGCTGGTAGTTGGCCGGCAGGCGTAACTCCATCAAATAAGGTAAGGGGGATTTAGGTAGGGTCAGGGGGTGGGGCCGCACCAGGGCCGGCGCGCGCAAGTTACGCCTCCGGGCAGGCGTAACTTCTGCAACAAAGGTCAGGATGGGGGTTTAGGTAGGGCTGGGGGGCGGGTTAGGTAGGGGAAGGGAGGGGAAGGTGGGGGGTGGCGAAAAGAAAGTTCCCTCCGAGGCCTCAGAGGGAACTGGGAAAGCCATCGGGGCTCCCTTAGGGCTCGGCATGCGCAAGGTGCACAAGTGTGCACCTCCTTGTGCGCGCCAACCCCAGATTTTATAACATGCGGTGGCAGCGCACGCATGTTCTAAAATCGGGTGTAGATTTGTTTGCACCGGGTTGCGCAAACAAATCTACGCCCCCACGTATCTTTTAAGATCTGGCCCATAGTGCATAAAGTGTCCCAGTTGGTCAGGGAAATCTTATGGTGATGGGATCCCTTTAGTCCCAGAAAAATCCTACCTGAGTCCAAATGTTCACTCTCTTTCACACAGCCTGTGTCCTTGTCCCTTGGGGTGGAGATCCACTTGGGGTCTCCACCCCAAGGTGGAGACCCCAAGTGGATCTCCAAGTGGATCTCCAAGCGTACCTTGCTCCTTCTTCCCGACCTTCTGATTGGATGTGACTTTTCTGACAGAAATGTCTAATGCACACAGGAAACCAGCTAACCAGCCCAGCTTCCTTGTGAGTAGGGGTGGTTCAAAAGCCTCCTCATAATAAAAAGGGAACAAATCTTCTTCTCTTAAAAAATCTGGCTGGCTGGGGTGATGCTATCGCTGGTTTTGCTACTTCTCTAGAGCAGAAGGATCGCTCACAGGTCTTTAGCCCTGGTTCTCTGGGTCCAGGGAGTAACCATCACCCTGAAGGTTTAAGGTTTCACACCAGTTACAAAATAGCCAAAATCTCACTAAGGTTTATCTTCCAAAAATGAGGCAGACCCTCTCAAGCAGGAAGTGAACTGATAAGGAGTCTCCTCTGAATGAAAGAGTGCAAGTTAAGTTAGTAGGCACAACCTAGCAAGGGAACCCAAAACCAGTTCCTTATTCTCCGAGAGACAACTCAAAATGACTACCTTACTCCTACTCCTAGCCCCCCAAGTGGAGTAAAGACTACCCATCAAAGACAACCTCAGGCAAGGTGCTGTATAAGAATGATGTTTCTCTTTCTAAGCTGTTTAATGTTATGGGCAGGGATCTAGGGCCATTTAGGGGTTGCCACACTAGCAATCCAGATTTCCCAAGTGGTATAGATAATTCTATATTTCAAAATTGGAAGAGGAAGGGTTTATATTGTCTAGGACAATTTGTTCACCCAGAGTTGTCATGGTTGTATTCATTCCAACAGCCGCAGGAAACATGGTCAATCCCCAATGATAATTTTTTTGCCTTTCTTCAGGTCAGGCATTATTGTTTGAACAGAGCTAAGGGAAATTTGAGAAATATTACCTTTTCTGAAGATGATGAAACCTTCTTAGAAACTGTTCCTAAGTTTAATAAAATGGCATCTGGGTATCACATTTTAAACAATATATTGACAATCCTCATATAGGAAAACTGGCCTTTCAGTGAGGGACAGACTTAGGTCTCACACTAAATGATGATGACATGCTTGCTGCTTTTTCAATGATATACAGATATCTTCAACCAGCAAATTTGAGAGAAATATAATTCAAAATTTTACATTGAATATACTTCACTAGATCACTGGACACTAAAATGCAGATGTGGGATCAGACATATGTTTAAAAAATAATTATCAAAGTGGTCATTTATGCTATGGGCCACATTTTATAACATGCGCGCAAGTGTAGATTTGTTCGCTCAACCCGGCGCGAAGAAATCTATGCCCGATTTTATAACATGTGCCCGCAGCTGCATGCATGTTATAAAATCCAGGGTCGGCACCCATCCCCGGGCCCTAACTAAACCCCCCCTGACCTTTGTCGAAGAAGTTACGCCTGCCTCTGGGCAGGCGTAACTTGCGCACACCGGCTCTCCGTCCCCCGGCCCGGTGGCTGTTCCGGGGGCCTCGGTCCCTCCCCTGGAATGCCCCCGGGCCTGCGCAGTCTCTGCGCATTCTAAATACATCTCTCCACAACACCTATTCATTACATTTGCATACAATGGTTCTGACTTGTGCTTTTTGGCATATTGTGGTTGCCTGACATCCAGACTTATCTTTAGTATCTAAAGATCAAATTTCCTGTTCCTACTCTATTGCACCAGTTTTTAATTACTGCTAATTAATATTCTTCATGATGAAAGATAAGTTCTGCTACACATTTGAGCCTATGTTAGAAAGCCTATGAGTCACTGAATTTGATGTTACTAAGATCTATTGACAAGAAAAAGAAATTGATAGGGGAAATAGGGTTATGTGCATGTGTAAAATAAAGGCTGATATCTGTGTTTGAGGTGGTGGGGAGCTGGTAAAAATGGTCTACTAGTGCATGTATTCAAGAGAGATCAGATACTTAGGGGCAGATTTTAAAACTTGCGTGCGGGCGCAGATTTGTTCGCGCAACCCGGCGCGAACAAATCTATGCCCGATTTTATAACATGCGCGTGCATGTTATAAAATCCAGGGTCGGCACGCGCAAGGGGATGCACAATTGTGCAACTTGCGCACACTGAGCCGTGCAGCGTGCCTGCATTCCCTCCCCCCCCTTGCACTTCCCCTCCCTTCCCCTACCTAACCCGCTCCCCAGCCCTACCTAGAACCCCCCCCCTTACCTTTGTTGAAGAAGTTACGCGCACTGGCCAAAGGCCGGCCCGCGATACCGGGCACAGTGGCAAATGGCCGCTGTGCCTGGAGGCTCAGGCCATGCCCTCGGACCGCCCACGCCCCGCCCCTTTTTGGGGTGGGGCGTGGGCGGTCCGGGGGCTTGTCCGGGGGCTTGCGCGCGCCGCCAAGCCTATGCAAGCTAGGCTCAGCGTGTGCAGGGGCAGCTTTTTGGGGGTTACGTGCGTATCTTATGTGCGTAACCCTTTGAAAATCTGCCCCAATATGTCCTATCACATGAAGAAGGAAAAAGGGGATAGAAGTGTGTAGAGAGGAAAAAGACGCTGTGTAAAACTGGGAGACAGAGGGTAATGAAAATGGCTCAGTTTGTTAAACAGGGCACTGAGAAAGATGCGTTATATTGATTCCGTTTAATATTAGTAGCTTGATTGCTAAATCCTTTCAAAACAGGTAGTGGTTAATTTCAATTGCTGCTGTTCAGACAGAAGAAAGTGTGGTGCTTGATTAATTTCTACTTAGGATGTGGTACCAAAAGGAACTAACTAGTAAAGAATGGAAAGACCATATGATAAAGGAGATGGCAGGAAACTTAGCAGCTAAAACACTTCAAAGGACAGAAATTCACAGGCATCTAGGCAAACAATTTTAAGCTTGACAAAAGACACACATGTCATTTGAAAATTATGGGTGCACAAGAGAAATGTGATTAACAGAAAACAGCATAATTTCTCAATAAAACAGATGCAGCTATACCCAGCTTAAAATATTATCCAGTTTACCAGGGGCTGTATCCCAGAGCCTGAGTTTAGGGGGGCCCGGTCCTGCAATCCCATCCCCACCATTCTGTGAGATATCTCAATCCTTGTTTCCCCACATCCACCTGTTCTGGACCAGTATTCTCAATCAGTAGATGGAGCGTGTGCATCATACCAGCACTGGCTCTTGTGCATAATTCCAGTCTTACTGTGCTATGAGAATACAAGATCTACGGCACTGTGCACTTCAAACTACAACTGGAACCACACACAAGAGGCTCTAGTATACTGTTTGAAATCTCACAGATATTGTGGTATTCTCATGGAACCTCTTGGCCTAATGTTCACAGTGTGAGACTGGACCTGGGCAGTAGAAGAAGCTAACGAAAGTATAAAAGAACAGTCAGGAGGAAGGAGCAAAGAGAAAAGTCCAAGGATAGGTGTGGGGAAGGAAAGAAGGAAGATCGGTAAGGAAAAAGTACATAAGAATGGGATGGCAAATGGAGGATCCATTAAAACTTAGAAGTCCTGGGTCCAGGGGCGCTCTTCGGCAATCAACCAAGATGGCTGCTTAAGTGTGAAGCTCTGCAACCCGGATTGCATTTCCTAGCCGATTTCCAAGGCAAACAAAACAAAAGCAAGACCGTGTACCGTGGAAAAAAGTATTTTATTTGTATTATTAGATAAAATGCCCGACTCCGGCCAAGTTTCGCCTAATCGGCTGCATCAGGGGCTGTAATAGTAGAAAATAATTAATATATTGTCAATTAGTTTATAGTCTTACAGTGACAAAGTTTTATATTAAAACATAAATATCAAAAAGTCTAGACATTAAAACACATAAAAACAAAAATATTTTTAACTTATACAAAGAAAGAGATTATTTTTACCTCAATTCTTCTTTGTTTTATAATTAATGCTACACAACTGTTCTTATGTGTAGCAATACTTCAAAATTGGCTGGAAAAACCTAAGGGGTAGATTTTCAAAGGCCTGCATGCATAAGATACGCGCGCAACCCCTGAAAACTTACCACTGCCTCCCCCTGCGCACACCAAGCCTATCTTGCATAGGCTCGGCGGCGCGCGCAAGCCCCGGGACGCACGTATGTCCTGGGGCTTACAAAAAGGGGCAGGGCGTGGGTGGTCTGGGGCAGGGCGTGGCCTGAGCCTCCAGGCACAGCAGCCATTTGCCGCTGTGCCTGGTATCTTGGGCCGGCCATCGGCTGGTGTGCGTAATATACGCCTGCCAGAAGGCAGGCGTAACTTCTTCAACAAAGGTAAGGGGGTTTCTATGTAGGGCTGGGGGGCGGGCGGAGGGAACAGAGGGAACAGAGCTCAGCGCTCGCAAGTTGCGCAATTGTGCACCCCCTTATGCGCGCCGAGCCTGGATTTTATAACATGTTTGCGGCTGCGCGTGCATGTTATAAAATCGGGTATAGATTTGTTCGCACCAGGTTGCGCGAACAAATCTGCGCCCCTGCGCAGGTTTTAAAATTTGTCCCTAAATGTATAGACAAAATTAATTTTTCTTTTTTCAATTTAACAGATACTTAAAATAATATTTTATAGCGAGACAAAATTATTGTTACAGAATCAAGCATTGTCATTTACCAAGTAATGAGCTTAATTACATATTGGGATTTGCAAGTCATACATTCTTAATATATTTATTTCATAGTGTAAGTCAAAAAACATGTAAAAACAGTTCTTTTATCTAATGTTAATAATCAAAAGATATGTATATAGTTGGCTATTTTCAGAAAGATTTATAATTTAATTAATTAATCAAAGGGTATGTACATAGTTGACCACTTTCAAATGAAATTAATATTCGCACATAACTATCGATTAAGTTTTATATTAGTTGGCTTTATAATTTGTATAGAGGAAACAAATGTACAGTTTTAAACCTTAGATGTCACATATGAAGAATGATATTTACTAGAGATAAAAAAGAATTTTCATTCATTAGTTTAAGAGATCTAATATCCATAATAAGAATCGATTCACAGTAAAGTATAATCTTCTCTAGTAACATATTTTAGTGTACAAAAAAATTGATAAAATAGATATTGAAGGAGTGTTGACATTTATATAACGTTCAGCGCTGCCGATTTCAATTTAAAGTTCAGTCAGTTTCTCATAAAGATGGAATTTTAAATTTATAAATTGCAGCAAAATTTTTTACTTTTTACTGTGAATAAGATGGAACTAAATGAATTATAGTCAATATTTTATTTGCTGTCAGGTGGGAGTCTGCAGCCGTTCTAACTTAACATCCTCTATAGGATCTTATTTATTAAGAAATAAATAATATATCAGCTTCTTTCTATATTGCTTATTTTAAATAGCGATCAAAAAATCCTATTCGCTGTCAGACCAAAGTCTGCAGCTGAGCTCTCAAAAAGGTAGATTCTCTATGCGATCTTTTTTGCTGTCAGACGAAAATCTGCAGCCATGCCATCTTAATGCTAAAATCATTACAAGGAATAACTTTTTACAGAGATCATCCATATCTATTTTAATGTAAGGTAGCATCTGTATCTAAGGGGTTGCAATCAAAATCGCTGTCAGACCGAAGTCTGCAGCCGTGCTCTCATCACTCTGAACTCACTCTGCGATCTTGTTTTGCTGTCAGGCAAAGGTCTGCAGCCGTGCCGTCTTAATGTTAAAAAAACTCCATAGAATATCTTTATACAGAGAACATACGTATCTACTTAATTTAATACACTATGCCGAGAAAGGTTACTTACACAAAACTAATTGTTACCTTGTTGCGTGTGAAGAAGCAAATCTTAACACTTGAAATTCATCTGAATCTGGATAGGCTTTTTGGGTCAATCTTTATACAGTGATCCCTTTAAAAACCATGCAAAAAATTGGCGCGAAAGTAATAGTGATGTCATATCCTCTGAAGACTTGTCAATCATTAGTTCGTTGTAAGTAAACTCAGATATAAGTGTTTTAAAAAATAGGATGGTAAAAAGAATAGTTAATATGAAAAACATGTATCTTAAACAAACAATTAATAAAACTTTTGTACAATGACATAATAAAAATGTATAAATTATGTCATTGTACAAAAGTTTTATTAATTGTTTGTTTAAGATATTTGTTTTTCATATTTAAAATTTTATAATTTTAGTTGGGACGTTTTGTTGCGCCTGGAGGTGGATCCTTATTCTGGAGCAGGGTTGGTAGGCTCCCTGGTCGGACCCAGGAAGCACCTGCCACCAGGAGGCGGAGCACAGGAGGAGACAGAGGCTAGCTGGGGCTTCACCACTGGAAGTCTGTGGTCCCCCCGGGTGGAGCCCTTGGGGACCTGGGCCGCTTGGACTTAGGTGGGCCTCGCAGGGTCTCTCAGAAAGGAACTTCAGTGATGTGCCCACCAGGATCAAGGGTGCACAGTCGACGTCAAGGCTGGAGGTCTGGAGGACCAGAGAAGGCCAGAAAAGTGTCTGAGATGACAAGGCTAGGATCAAGTCCAGAATCAAGGAGGCAAGGTTAGTAGTAGCAGAGGTCAAGTTCCAAAGGTCAGTCCGAGAGTAGTCAGCCAAAGCAGAGGTCAGGTTCCAGAGGTCAGACGTGGTCGAGTAGACAGGCAGGGGTCAGTATCCAGACAGCGGTCAGCGTAGTCACAAACAGGCAGAGGTCAATATCCGGGCAGCAATCAATGTAGTCAAGAACACGCAGAGGTCAGTACAAGAGAGTCAGTCCAAGAGGTACTACCTGGGGACAGACATGATTTTGATGCTGAGGAAAGAGGGAAGGGAGATGGTTATGATGCCACGTGGCAGGGGAGAACAAAGAGAAGAGAAAGTGATGATAGGGAAGTGGGTGTTGAGCCACAATGAAGTGGGCCCTGTTGAAGGTGTGCCATGAAACCAAAATGTTAGGCAAACCTGTGCTGTAAAGAAATTATTTTTCCTCTGGGCCTAGGAGATTCCCTGGCCCCCCACTTACCCGGTCTAGTGGGTATCCACCGTTGAGGTTTTGAGCCAGGCCTAGGATGTGGTACTTTGCCATGACCTCACCCTCGTCCAATGCAAGGCTGATGACTTCCCTTTATCTAAATCTGAACCCATCAATAAGAGACGTAACTCATTGCTTACACACAACAAAAAACTTTTATTAAGCAAAGAGAAGAAAATCATGGTTGGTCCCCTTATCTCAACGCACTGGCTACACCCTTGACGATTCATCCATCAGATTGGCCATCATAGCCACTGCCACTGCGTTATTTTTACCCATTTCCTGGAGTTCCGAGTGTACTGACTACCAACCCTGAGTGACAGACTCATTGTGCTGCTTCACACTTGACATCAAGTCGGCCACAAAGTCTGCACCCAGCCCATCGATGGCAATGACTGCCTCTTCCAGGTTGTCCGGTACCGCTGTTGTCTCAGCTCCCTGAGTTTCTGGTATAACCTGTGACAGGATCAGTGTGATAGGGACCTCAGGCTGGGTCCCTTCGACAAACGGGCTGTGTTGGCAGGGGGACACTTCAGTTGACGTTGGAAATGTCAATTCTAGTGCTGGAAGAGACTGTGTCTCTCCTTCCAGGCCATCTGCCACACTGTTGACTCTTTGATCTGTGGAGAAAAATAGAGAAACACAAGTTGAAGTTCTTTATGCAGTTCTCAACTGTTGACTACCCAAGCACCCAAAAGAAAAACATCAAATGTAAACATGGTAGCACATTCAAAAATCATACCTTCACTCGACCCTGTTTCGCACCTGTACAGTGCACTCATACTATCCACAACCTCCGAGTAAATAATGCTCAGGATAAGCTCCTCTATGGGGGTCAAAACTATATTGCATGGTGGACCACCACTAGTCCTGCGGGGTGACGCCTCAATTTTGGTGGCCTTTTCTTTGACTTCCCTTCGTGTGTCATGCTAGCAGTGCTGGATTTGTTTCACATCTCTGTTTTTGACCGACAGGGAGCTGACATCCAGAGCGATCCTTTCCCAAATCCTTTTTTTGGTAGAAGAGGACGCCTTTGATTGGAAGAGCACTTTGCAGTTTTCACCACAGCCTGGCAAAGCAGTTCCTGCTCAGCATCCAAGAAGTGAGTATCATGTGTTCACTTCTGTGGCGCTTGGCACCTTACCTCCAGCGTCTCTCTCCACCTGAGCAAATGTTTGCTTTTCAGGCATGACTATGTTAGTCTCTGCTCGTCGAAACTGTGAACGAAAATAAAAACATTACATACATCAGAATGTTGTTAAACAAAATTACTTCGCAATTCAAGATAACATGTAGGAATATCTACTGTCCACTAATCAATGTCAATATAACTTTCCCCAAATGATTCCAACAAACCTGCAACATGGCTAGGAATGTTCAACAGTTAATGGAAGGACAAAAAAGCAGGGCATATGGGTAGCATTAACAGATAGCTAAACATGCAGTTAATGGAAAGACAACAGAGCAGGGCACATGGGTAGCATTAAGAAATAGCAAAACATTCATTTAATAGAAGGACAAAAAAGCAGGCCAAATGTACTGCAAGAACCGATAGGGGAAAACCATCATTTAATGGAAGGATGTCCATAATTTGTTCATGTACAGACCCCAGGTGACGCACTTAACAGGCACCCTGGTCCTGCTCCTTTCCTGGATGTCCAGGCAAGAGGCGCCCAGGTGCAGGCCTTTAATGGGCGCTCCAGTCCTGCTTCTTTCCTGGACATCCAGGAAAGAGGTGCACAGGTACAGACCCATAACAGGCGCCCTGGTCCTACTCCTTTCCTGGATGTCCTGAACTTGGGTGCCCAGGTACAGCTCCTGCCCGGTCCTGCTCCTGCCCTGGGCGTCCGTGCTGTTCACCTAAGAAAACCAAAATGAAATATCTCTTACCTCTTGAAACTGAAGTAGAGTCGATCTGCCAGCAAAGGCAAATAGTAATGCCAGCCAGGCACCAGTTCACACTACAGATCCAATCTGCACTGAGCATAAAAGGATTGTTAGACTCCCTGCAGCGATTTATATACCCCCAGGTAGGCTTATGACGCAGAGCATGACTCACATCATGACATCACATAGGAGGAAAATGTTACATTTCAAAATAATAATAAATTTGCAATAAACATTTCCTATCTTCCATTTTACTGTATGCTCTTTTGACAGAACCTATACGCATCCGCGTGGCAGCACACACGCGATGCTATATGAATTTCCAATGCGATAAAATGGGTAGCGCTACAGGCACACTTTTTTGACCAGCACATGCTTTTTGGTGCCCTTTTCATTTGTGTTTCATTTGTATACTGCATCAAGTGCCCAGGAGAGGTGTCTGTGTGCACGTTGAAACTGCAGGTGCCCAGTTTGGATGCACAGTTTTAGTGCGTCCGTATTGCATCGCCTGATAGTGTAGGAACAATGGAGTAAGTTTGCATAGCTGGAGCAGGACAGATGAACAGAGGTTCTGAAGGAAATAACCCAACAATCTGTTGTACCTACAAAAGTGTGCCTCTATTGCTCTCTTTATATTCTATCACTAATTAGGAGGTGTCACTGTCTACCCAGCAACCAGAAGGTAAATAATCCCTGGCCTTTCCCTGACCGTATCTCTTAGGGCTACTCTGCAGCTTCCCGACCTCTGCTCTTTGCCTACATATAGTAAATGGCAGCAAATAAAGACCAAAAGGCCTATCTAATTAGCCCAGCAGCAATTTTATGTGCATTTTACCCAAAGCAGATCACATTTCCACATGGAGTCTAACCCCCAATCCTACTGTATGCCCTTTAGGGTTGCAGATGCCACTCTGTGCAGTTTTCCCTATACCTTCCAAGACGCATAATCCAGCCATATTACTGATGCCTTGGGCTGCAACTGTCACTCGGTGAAGGCTTGCCAGTCTTCAATCTCATTCTCTTGCCACTAGGGATCCTGTGTTTATCCCATGCTTTTTTGAAGTTTGTCACTATGTTTGTCATCACACCTTCCTTCGGAGGGCATTCCAGGATTCTACCACCCTCTGTGAAAAAAATACCGCCCGACATCATTCTGAATCTATCCACTGGAGCATCATATTGTGACGCCCCCCCCCTCCCCTAGTTCTACAGCTTCCTTTCTATTGAAAAAAAACTTGACTTCCTGAGTATTAAAACCTTTCAGGTATTTAAATCTCTGTATTATATCCCCCCATTCTGCCTCTCTTCTAGTGTATACATATTAAGAACCTTCAGTCTCATCTCATAGGACTTCTGATACAAACCCTGCACCATTTTGGTTACCCTTCTGTGGACCATCTCCAGCCTCTCTATTTCCTTTCTGAGATAATGGTTTCTAGAACTGAACATAATACTCCAGGTGAGGTCTCACCAACAACTTGTAAAGAGGCATTATCACCTCTTTTTCTACTGGTGTTGCCTCTCCCTATACATCCAAGCATCCTCCTGACTCTGGCCACCAATATCACACTGTTTCACTACCTTGAGTTCATTTGACACTTTCAGACCATAGTCCCATTTCTGGTCATTGTACATCAGCTTTTCACCACCTACCGCATACTATTGCTGTTGATTTTTGCAATTTTTGGTATTGAATCTTAACTGCCAAGAATTAGACCACACCTCAAGTTTTCTTAGATCACTTTTCATTCTATCTACTCCTTCAGGGTGAATTCCATTTATTTAACTCTCTGTCTTCTATCGCTCAACCAGTTTTTAATCCAGGCTATTGCTTTGGTATCCATCCCCAGGCTATTCACTTTATTTATGAGCCTCTTATGCAGGACAGTATCTAGTTTTTCTGAAATCCAAGTAAACCTCATCAAGCACATGTCCATCTAATTCTCTAGTCAACCAATCAAGGAAATCAATAAGATTTGTTTGGTACAATCTGCTTGCGATAAAACCATACTGCCTCATATCCTGCAATCCACTGGATTGTAGACAGTCCACTATGCTATGCTTCAAAATAGTCCCCATCAATTTTCCCACTATCAAGGTATGGCTGTATTTTCCATCCTCCTCTCTGTTACTATTTTTATGAAGCAGAGCCATATCCACCCTTCTCCAGTCGAGCAGGATCATGCCGGACTTCAAATATCTATTGAACAGATGTTAGGGTTCGTAGTATGTGGTCCCTGGGATGAGGTGAGGGATGGTACCGCCCACAGGGAGAAACCCCATGAGCCTCAACATTGGGAGGCGAGGTCTCAGCTGACGTCAGACACAGTATCAGTCTAGAGTCTTTATTAAAGAAAGAGACACCACCCGAGAACAAAGGATTATCTAAAGTGTGCTGGTAAATGGGCCCTACCTTGGAGAAATGGTCAGGGTAGTTTAGGGATAATCTATCATGCTGTTGACATAACAGCCTATGTAAATGATTCTCTAGGTGACACGCACTTTCAGAATTTCTGACCTAGTACTGTATTGTATTTTACCTATACCAAATGACAGTATATAAAACTCATTAAATAAATAAATGTATACAACAAGATGCTGGTGGTCAGTTTGTCAGAGAAATGGGATCCAGCATCTCCCAAGAATACTTATATTGCTCAATAAAAAGTTATACTTTCTACAAAATCTAAGTGTTCTTGTATCCCTGGTTAAGCATCATAAAGCATGGTTTGGTGCTTAACACTGGCCAGGTAAGACTCATCTATTGAATTTAAAGGAGTGGAAGGGAGTGTGAAGTACAAATTTCTTAGCTCAAGCACAGAACTCCTGTGCAACTATTTGAAAGCTGAGGAGGTTTCCTAGATGAAGGCAGGTTTTATCTTTAGCAGTTCTGAACAGAACTAATAACAATATACTTTATACTGAACAGTAAATGCCATGGTCATGGGGACTTCATATGCTAATGACAAATAGCCCCTTACCTTTTAAGAAAGGATCTGTTAATTCATTCCTATTACAAAGCAAAGGAATGCTGCAAGAAGCCTCTGAAATGAGACTTGGCTTAACTCCCAGAAACACAAAGATGTCTAATAATGAGATAAAACAATTTCTCACACACACTTTGCCAGCAGGGGCCACTGTAAACTTTCCCCAAGATTATATTGTTCAGTTAGAATAGCTGGCAGCATCTCAGACTACAACTGAAAACAAAATTCTTTGTGAGCCATTGATTTGTTTTGCCATTAAAGAAAAGGAACAGGTTTGTTTTTTTTAAATAAAAAGTAGCTTATAGGCCAGTACCTAATTATTAGAAGCTTTATGCTAGTAAAACAAACTGTAAGTATTATAACTGCAATGCAGCAACAAGTTCTTTTGTTAGTGCTTAACAATATAACTGTAATGTATTAATGTAGAATGACTAGGCATACAGCCAGCTAAACATAAATGGATGATGATGATGTAAGTAGACTCTATATGCCATTGTTTATACATTTGTAAGGAGACTCTAGAAGCCACTGTGTATAAATTTCCAAGTACTGAATGTATAAATTAGAGTCCGGTGTGTATCAATTACCAAATACTGAGTTTATACCTTTCTGAGAAATTAGTCTATAAGACTATAAATTTAAATAATTTTTAAAACAGGTATAAATATGATGTGAATTGTGAGCCCGGCACTGCTGCCTTATCTCTGCTGAGTCAGGGGATATCAGTCTGGGACATGGTCTTAACCTGTAGAGGTAAGTTAATCATTTCTTCTTCTGTATCCATTTTAGAAAAGACTTGATCAATTTTATTCACAAAGAATATATGAGCAATTTACTCCTATATAATAAATAATCATATTCGTTTCCTGAATATTCTTTTGTCTGAATACTGAGTTGCTCTGTCTTTATAAAAAATTATTGCTCTCATACTAATACAAGTTAGGGCTGTTCAGTTTGGAGAAGAGACGACTGAGAGGAGATATGATAGAGGTCTACAAAATCATGAAAGAACTTGAGCAAGTTAATGTAAATTGGTTATTTACTCTCTCAGATAACAGAAGGAATAGGGGGCACTCCATGAAGTTATCAAGTAGCTCATTTAAAACAAATAGAAGAAAATCCTTTTTCACTCAGCACAGAGGATATAGTTACAGCAGTTAGTGTAACTGGGTTTAAAAAAGGTTTGGATAAGTTCCTAGAAGAAAAATTAATAAACTGCTATTAATTAATAAGCAATATTAGTTTGAGATTTATTTAATGTTTGGGTACTTGCCAGGTTCTTGTGACTTGGATTGGCCACTGTTGGAAACAGGATACTAGACTTAATGGACCCTTGGTCTGACCCAATATGGCATATTGTATGTTTTTATGTACATTATCTCTTAGGAACTATAATATGTTACATTTATATAACATGGGGTCCTGGAGCAAGAGCGTGACCTATAAGGGTACTCCTTATTAATGATTCTCTCATCCAATACTACCTGACAAGAGTATGAACCTAAGACATTTATTTATTTATTTATTTATTAACCCTTTTTATATACCGGCATTCGTTGTGGACATCATGTCGGTTTACAGTAAACAGGTTAAGTTTGGAAAATTACATTGTAACAGGGAAGTCAAACTGGGGGAAGGGACATATGGAGTTATCCAGCCAATAACTGTTGCGATTCCGGGTCGCCCCCGGAATCGCCACCCACCTGCTCGCGGGTTGGCGCGGGTCCCGCGCTCCCCGGGCCTCCAGGGATGCCGGCGGCCACAGGCCCGGCATCTCCCCAGCTCGCCCGGGCCTACAGCTGCTTCTGCTCCCGCTTCCCTGCCTCGCCGGAGCAGCCGGCGCCTCGCGGTGCTAAGCCCCGCCCCCTAGACGCACGCACGCGCGTCTCAGTCGATAATTTAAAGGGGCCAGCGCGGGAAACCTTGGGGACGCCCCCTGATGACATCAGACGCCTCCAGGGTACTTAAGCCCTGCAGCTGGACCAGAACGTCGCCTTGCAACGAGGTTCCCAGGTTTGTTCCTGTCTCCAGTTGCTGCTTCTGACTGCGTTGTTCCTACTTGGTTCCTGACTCGGATTGGCTTACGTTTATTCTTGGCTCCTGACCCCGGACTGGCATTTGGCATTCTCTGGCTTCTGATCCCGGACCGGCTTACGTTGATTCTCTGGCTTCTGACCCCGGACCGGCTTACGTTGACTCTCTGGCTTCTGACCTCGGACCGGCTTGCGTTGACCCTCTGGCTTCTGACCCCGGACCGGCTTGCATTGATTCTCTGGCTCCTGACCTGGGACTGGCGTACAGTGATCCATTGGTTCCTGGCTCTGGACTGGCGAGCAACGACCTGTCGGCACTCAACCTTGGACTCCAGCTGACCAGGCCCCCGCGGGCCCTCCTAAGTCCCAGCGGCCGGGTCTCTACGGGCTCCTCCTGGGGAGACTCCGGCTTCCAGGGTGAATCTCCTAAGTCCCAGCGGCCGAACTCCTACGAGCTCCTCTCGGGGGAGGATCGGCTTCCAGGGCGAAGGTTCTCTCAACACAGTGCCAGCACCATCTTTACCTCCTTCCTCGCCAAAGCCCTTGGTCGCATAGGGCTCCCAGAGTTCCACCGTCGGCCAGCCACCAGCCTGTCCTCGCCGCCTCCCGGTCGGGGTCGCTACTGCAACCACATCCAGCAGTTCTTCCTCCGACTCCGATCGGCCCAAGGGTCCACGAATCCAACAGATTGCAAGGCCATGGACCCGGCGGACCTCGCCGGCCTAAAAGCCATTCCGGGTATAGCCCAGAAGCTGCAGCAACAACAGTCCTGTCTAGATACGTTGATGTCTGCCGTACAACGCCTGGCGGATCGCGTAGATGGGACCTCCGCGGCTCACCCTGCAGCCTCCACGTCTCAGGTCAATCCGGGTTCTCCTGTCCCGGTACAGATGCCAGCACCCCCCAGGTACTCGGGAAACCCGAAGGCGTGTCGGGGATTCCTTAATCACTGTTACATCCGTTTTGACCTCCTGCCCGCGCAATTCACCACGGACCGAGCAAAGACGACCTACATCATTTCCCTTCTGGATGGGAAACCCTTGACTTGGGCTTCCTCCCTCTGGGAGCGCCAAGATTCTCGCTTAAATAATCTTGTGCAATTTGTCAAAGCATTCCGGAGGATCTTTGATGAACCATCCCGAGCCTCTACCGCCGCCTCAGAGCTACTCCAGTTGAAGCAAGGTAATCGCCCCCTGGAGGAATTTGTGATGGAATTCCAGACTCTGGCCACCGAGCTGGCCTGGGGCGAAGATAGTTTGCATGGGATTTTTCTGGAGGGCCTGTCCCCTTGGCTCCAGGATGAGCTTGTGGCCCGGGACCTTCCGGACGATTTACAGGAACTCATCGAGCTGGCTGGACGCATGGATCGGCGTATCCAGCGTCGGTTCCGAGAGCGAAGGTCCACCCAGGGGCTGTCCGCCCGTCGAACCACGCCACCCCGGGGTCGAGCCTCACCGACCGCGGCAGCTGCCTCTCCGTCAGAAGAACCCATGCAGCTGGGTCGGGGTCCTCTCTCGGCCGAGGAACGAAGGCGTCGACGTTCACAGGGACTATGTCTCTACTGCGGTGGTAACGGACATTTCCTGGCGCGCTGCACCGAGCGTCCGGGAAACGCCAGAACCTAGAGTCGAGGGGGGAGTTGACTCTAGGCAGTATCTCTCCAGACTCCCCATGCACGGTTCCAGCTAAACTTTCGCTCCCGGGAGGGGGTTTCGACACCCAGGCATTAATAGACTCGGGTTCTGGGGGGAATTTTATCCTCCGGGACCTGGTACAACAATTACACCTCAAAGTCTTGCCTCAGGAGCCCCCGTTGCGAGTATCATCCATCCAAGGGGTTCCCCTTCCTGGCTCCATCACTACTCGTACGAGTCCTCTTCAGCTGCAGGTCGGGCTCCTTCATAAGGAGGAGATCTCTTTTCTCATCCTGGAGAGATCTATTCACCCCCTCATCCTCGGTCTGCCCTGGCTAAGAAAACACTCGCCAGTAATAGACTGGCGCTCGCTTCAGATTACGTCTTGGGGGCCAGCCTGCTTCCACAGTTGCCTTCCTGCTTGTCCGCTTCAGACGCTTCCACTTCTTACAGCCCCGCTGACAGTACCACCTCCGTACCAGGCCTTCAAAGATGTCTTCTCCAAGGAAAAGGCGGAGTTGCTACCGGAACATCGCCCTTTCGACTGTGCGATTGATTTGCTGCCGGATACCACACCTCCTCGTGGTAGAGTTTACCCCCTGTCCTTGCCTGAGACCAAGGCCATGTCGGCCTACATCAAGGAGAATCTAGACCGAGGATTCATACGACCGTCGAAATCCCCGGCAGGGGCCGGCTTCTTCTTTGTAGCCAAGAAGGATGGGTCTCTTCGGCCCTGTATTGACTACCAGGGCCTGAATCAGATCACCCGACGAGACCACTATCCATTACCCCTCATTCCAGAACTCTTGGATCGGTTGCAGGGGTCCCGCATCTTCTCCAAATTGGACCTTAGAGGGGCGTACAACCTCGTACGAATTCGACCGGGAGACGAGTGGAAGACCGCCTTCAACACCAGGGATGGTCATTATGAGTACCTCGTCATGCCGTTTGGTCTCTGTAACGCCCCGGCCGTGTTTCAGAATTTAATGAATGAGGTGTTGCGCGACCTACTATACACCTCAGTAATTGTCTACCTGGACGACGTCCTAATCTTTTCACAGAACCTGGAGGAACATCGCCAACACGTACGCCAGGTGCTGCTAAAGTTGCGAGAGAACCGGCTGTATGCCAAGCTGGAGAAATGCCAGTTCGAAAAGGAATCCTTGCCCTTCCTAGGGTACATCGTCTCCTCGACTGGTTTCCGTATGGACCCCGAGAAAGTCGCAACTATCCGGAAGTGGCCCCAACCCATGGGAGTAAAGGCGCTCCAGCGCTTCTTGGGTTTCGCCAACTTTTACCGCCACTTCATCCCGCAGTATTCCAGCTTGGTGGCTCCCCTTACGGCCCTCACACGCAAGGGCGCTGATGCCTGAAATTGGCCTCCAGCCGCCATACAGGCCTTTCAGACCCTAAAGGAAGCCTTCCTTCAGGACACTTGTCTCCGACACCCGGATCCCGCACGCCCGTTCGTGGTAGAGGTGGATGCCTCTAGTGTGGCCGTAGGGGCCGTCCTGTCCCAGATTTCTAGAGAGGGTAAAGCCCGGCCATGTTCCTATTTCTCCCAGAAGTTCTCGCCTGCCGAAAGGAACTATGGTATCGGGGACAAGGAGCTACTGGCCATTAAGCTGGCCTTCGAGGAATGGCGCCAGTGGTTGGAGGGGGCTCAACACCCAATCGTGGTATATACTGATCACAAGAACCTGGCGTATCTATCCCAAGCACAAAGGCTCAACCCCAGGCAGGCGCGCTGGTCCCTCTTTTTTAGCCGGTTCGATTTCTCTCTCCGGTACCGACCGGCGTCAAAAAATATTAAGGCTGACGCTCTCTCACGCACTACAGAAATAGAAGATTCTTCTGAGCCTCCTCAATACATCTTAGATCCTGCAAAGGTCCAGTTGGCAGCCACCGAACTAGTACCCGGTGGTAGGACGGTGGTTCCTCTCCGCTCGAGGGAGAAGGTGCTAGCTTGGGCGCACGACTCGCTGGCAGCGGGCCACCCTGGAATCTCTCGGACTCTGGAGCTTCTAACCGAGTTCTATTGGTGGCCACGAGTGAAGGAGGACGTCCGCCTGTATGTTCAGTCACGTCCCACGTGCGCACAGCAAAAGCCGTTACCAGGACGTCCCTGGGGTCTCCTCCAACCTCTCCCGATACCTACGGAACCATGGACTCACATCTCCACGGACTTTGTGGTAGAGCTGCCGCCGTCCCAGGGGAAAACGGTGGTTTGGGTCACCATTGACCGCTTCTCGAAGATGGCCCATTTCATGCCCCTAGTCAAGTTGCCTACAGCTCCGGAGTTAGCGGAGCTGTTCATCCGACATATCTTCCGCCTGCATGGTTTACCGCAGCACATCGCTTCAAACCGGGGGCCCCAATTTACGGCGAAATACTGGCGGGCACTCTGTCTGAAATTTGGGGTTCAATTAGACTTGACCACGGCGTTTCACCCCCAGGGCAACGGCCAAGTGGAGCGCACGAACCGAACCCTGAAGACGTTCCTTCGAGCCTTCGTAAGGGAACAGCAGGACAATTGGGCTACTCTTCTTCCGTGGGCGGAGTTCTCTTATAACCGCCATCGACACTCCGCCACGCAACAGTCTCCCTTCAAGATGGTATATGGGAAGGTTCCCAAGCCACCTCTCCCGCTGTCTGTTCCTACCCCCTCGCCAGCAGCGCAACTGACGGCCAGCCAAATTCAGCAGCTTTGGCTCTCCACGCAAGAGAAGCTCCGCCACACCGCCGCACGCTTCAAGGCATACGCAGACAAATCTCGGCGACCCGCTCCCGTGTTTCTGCCCGGTTCCAGAGTATGGCTCAGTACTAGGAACATCCAGCTCCGGCTCCTGTCCATGAGGCTAGCGCCTCGTTACATTGGGCCCTTTCAGGTGGCTGAACGTGTTGGCGTGGTTTCCTACCGTCTACGCCTCCCCTCTACCCTTCGCATACATGATGTCTTCCATGTCTCCCTCCTGAAGCCGGTGGTCCTCACCCGCTTTCATCCTTTGCCACCGCGACCTACTGCTGTCACTGCTGATCCTGGGGACACGTACACTGTTAAAGAGGTGCTGGATGTCCGGTTCCGCCGTCGTCGGTGGGAATACCTCCTGTCCTGGGAGGGTTATGGCCCTGAAGAGAACTCGTGGGAGCCCTCCGCCCACATTCTCGACAAGGCGCTCCTTCATCAATTTCATTTGGCACATCCGGATAAACCACGGCCCCCCGGGAGGGGGCGTAGGAGGGGGGGTACTGTTGCGATTCCGGGTCGCCCCCGGAATCGCCACCCACCTGCTTGCGGGTTGGCGCGGGTCCCGCGCTCCCCGGGCCTCCAGGGACGCCGGCGGCCGCAGGCCCGGCGTCTCCTCAGCTCGCCCGGGCCTACAAGCTGCTTCTGCTCCCGCTTCCCTGCCTCGCCGGAGCAGCCGGCGCCTCGCAGCGCTAAGCCCCGCCCCCTAGACGCACGCGCGCGCGTCTCAGTCGATAATTTAAAGGGGCCAGCGCGGGAAACCTTGGGGACGCCCCCTGATGACATCAGACGCCTCCAGGGTACTTAAGCCCTGCAGCTGGACCAGAACGTCGCCTTGCAACGAGGTTCCCAGGTTTGTTCCTGTCTCCAGTTGCTGCTTCTGACTGCGTTGTTCCTACTTGGTTCCTGACTCGGATTGGCTTACGTTTATTCTTGGCTCCTGACCCCGGACTGGCATTTGGCATTCTCTGGCTTCTGATCCCGGACCGGCTTACGTTGATTCTCTGGCTTCTGACCCCGGACCGGCTTACGTTGACTCTCTGGCTTCTGACCTCGGACCGGCTTGCATTGAGCCTCTGGCTTCTGACCCCGGACCAGCTTGCATTGATTCTCTGGCTCCTGACCTGGGACTGGCGTACGGTGATCCATTGGTTCCTGGCTCTGGACTGGCGAGCAATGACCTGTCGGCACTCAACCTTGGACTCCAGCTGACCAGGCCCCCGCGGGCCCTCCTAAGTCCCAGCGGCCGGGTCTCTACGGGCTCCTCCTGGGGAGACTCCGGCTTCCAGGGTGAATCTCCTAAGTCCCAGCGGCCGAACTCCTACGAGCCCCTCTCGGGGGAGGATCGGCTTCCAGGGCGAAGGTTCTCTCAACACAGTGCCAGCACCATCTTCACCTCCTTCCTCGCCAAAGCCCTTAGTCGCATAGGGCTCCCAGAGTTGCACCGTCGGCCAGCCACCAGCCTGTCCTCGCCGCCTCCCGGTCGGGGTCGCTACTGCAACCACATCCAGCAGTTCTTCCTCCGACTCCGATCGGCCCAAGGGTCCACGAATCCAACAATAACAGACTGAACAGACTGCATATAACTGTAAAGCGAAAGTTACTTACTAGTAACAGGTGCTCTCCAAGGACAGCAGGATCTAAGTCATCACAGGTGGGGTGATGTCATTTAACAGAGTCCAGATAGTGAAGATTACTTCAAAGTTTCTAGAAGCTTTTGGCATTCTCTAATAAGCATGAACCTGCCATCCTGTATCATGGATATTGCACAAGTTCCCTTCAGTTCTTAAAATAGCTAACATTGAATACGGGATCCAACTCCAAGGGGAGGTGAGTGGACTCTGTGAAGATTTACATCCTTCTGTCCTCGGAGAACACCTGTTACAAGAAAGCAACTTTTGCTTTCTCTGAGGACAAGCAGGATGTAGTAGTTCTAACAGGTGGGGAATTCCTAGCTATAGGATGCCACCAATTAAAAAAGTGGGGAATATAACCAGAAAAACATTGCCAATGGCAGTACATTTGGTAGCAAAAAAACCCAGTTTTATTTTCTCTTTATTTTTTTTTTTTGTGGACAACTGGAAACAATAACTATGAACCCTACAAGTGATACCATTGAATTCTAAACCTCAAATTGACTCCTCAGGACAGATTAACTAAACTTACTGTCATGGCAGAAGTCTTTATCTAAATAGTAGTGGAATATGACTGTGTGACATGAGCTCCACATCACAGCCTTGCAAATCTCTTCCATGGAGGATGATTTCAGGTTGTCTGATGCTGCCAATGGCTCTAACACTATGGGGTAGATTTTAAAACTCCTGCATGCGTAAATCCTCCCAGATTTACGCACGCAGGGCACTCCCACGCTGGCGCGCCTATTTTGCATACGCTGCCGGCGCGCGCAAAGCCCCGGGACGCGCGTAAGTCCCGGGGCTTCGTAAAAGGGGTGGGAGGGGCGTGTCCGGGGGGGGCATGTCGACAGTTCGGGGGCGGGTCAGGAGGGCAGTCCCGAGTCCCCCGGCACTGCGGCCTGTGCCGGGGGATGCTGGGGCGGCGCGCGCAAGTTACGCCTGCTTCAAGCAGGCGTAACTTGCCCAACAAAGGTAGGGGGGGGAGTAGATAGGGGAAGGGAGTGGAAGGTGGGGGGACGCGGAATGAAAGTTCCCTCCGAGGCCGCTCCGATTTCGGAGCGGCCTCGGAGGGAATGGAGGCAGGCTGCCGATTTTGTGCAGCCTTGTGCGCGCCGACCCCGGATTTTATAAGATACGCGCGGCTACATGTGTATCTTATAAAATCTGGTGTACTTTTGTTCGCGCCGGTGGCGCGAACAAAAGTACACGTGCGCGTATGTTTTGAAGATCTACCTCAGCGAGTCTTGACATTTCTATACAGAGTCAGTCCTGCCTGGGCATAACAAAGAGAGATACAATATGGAATCCAATTAGAATGGCTACACTTGGCACTGGCAATTCCAAGTATGTTGGGATCAAAAGAAACAAAAAGCTGGGTTGACTTTTTAAAGGCTTTGGTCCAATCTAGACAGAATGCCAAGGCTCATTTTCAATCCAAACTGTGTAAGGCTTGTTCAACTTTGAGAACATGTGGCATGGGGAAAAATGTAGGTACAACAATGGACTGATTAAGAGAGAAGTCCAAAACCACCTTAGGAAGGAACATAGGATGTGTGTACAGAACCAACCTATTATGAAAAAAATTACTTATATCAACTAGGGACTGGAGTTCACTGAGTCTGTATGCAAAAGTGACTGCTACCACAAATATGACCTTCCAGGTTAGGTACTTCAACTCAAAGGAGTCTAATGGCTCAAAGAGAGCATCATCAACTGGGTGAGTACGAAACTGAAGTCCCAAGGCATGGCAGGAGGCTTCAAATGAAGTAAGCCCTGCATGAATCAGACAACTAAAGGTAGTACAGAGATGGGTTTACCTTCTACATGGTAGCGATAAGCTGCAATTGCTCTGAGATGAACCCTAACAGAGTTCATCTTCAGATGAGACTCAAAGATGTAGAAGATATTTGAGCAGTTTTTGTGTGGAGTAGAAGAAAGGGTCTAGGGCCTTTCCCTCACACCAGAAGGCAAACCTCCTCCATTAAAGTCATAAGATTTTCTTGTGGGAATCCTTTGTGGAGGCCAGAAGAATTCAAGACTTGTCCTCAGACAGGTTAAGGGAATTTATGCTATCCTCTCAACATCCAAGCTGTAAGGGCTAGGGACCTGATGTTGGTATAACACAGTATTCCCTAATTCTAAGTGATGAGAGTTGGGGAATTCCACAATCTAACTGATTTCCTGAAGGTTAACTCCCACAGAAAAAGAAACCAAAATTGCCTCAATCAATATGGTGCTATGAGGATCATGTTCCCCCTGTTGCTTCTAAGTTTTAGTAAGATTTTGCTACTAGAGGAGTTGGAGTATAAGCATACAGAATATCCTCCTGCCAATCTAGGGAGAAGGCATGTGAGGCTAGTTTACCTTGCATCCCTCTTTAGGCATAGAAATTTAAGACCTCTCTGATTAGAGGAAATGCAAACAAATCTACCACAGGTGTACTCCACTCACAAAATATTTGATTTGATATTCCATTGTCCAGGGACCATTTGTTAAGTTCCATAATCTGACCTAATCTGTCCACTAGGACATTCTTCTTGCCTGCCAGTTATGTGGTCTTTAGAACCATCCCTCATAGTTATAGGAGCTACGAACATTGCTACCTGATTTTCTGTCAGAATGAGGGCAATTTGTTGGCCAACTGATCTCTGAAAGCCTTTACAGCAAGGATGGCCAACTCCAGTTCTTGAGAACCACAGACAGGCCAGGTTTTCAGGATAAATTAAATTGCATGAGATAGATTTGCATGCACTGCCTCCATTGCAGGTTTTCAGCCTCTATGGAGGGCTATGCAGGCCTGGGTAGGAAGGCACTTGTGGTACAGAGCTGTGGGTTCTGCAGGGCTGTCAGAGAAAGCAAGGTAAGGATGATGGCTCTGCTAGGTCCCAAACATGCCATCTCTTCAGAGCTGTGGGGCAAGGGACATGGACATCATCCCCTAAGAAGCAAACTTTGGAGGAACAGAGTACAGAAATCCTCATTACTGTGGTGCCTCCCCCCCTCCTCCTCTTTGATCCAGACTATGAATTACCCCTATGCTTAGGGTGTGGAGTACCACATGAGAAATTATATTTACTAATGATTTATCTTTGGGTTTGTAGCCTGAGTGGGAGATGAGACAGGGTCCCAGTCACTCTGATACCACAATTTTGTGCCCTTCCCAAGCAATTTCACCAGAATAAAACAGTAATAAACCTTTTTACTATTATTGTGTAAGCAGACAGTAAATCCAACCAGAACATTAAATGAGAAAAATACAATTGTGAAGTATAATATAAACTTGCAATTTTCTGATTTTATATCAAACAATGCAAAAATAACATTAGGTATGTCCTGGTAGCCAGGGCAAACAACCTACTCATATGCATAGTAAAAAAAAAAATAGGGAACACTAATAGAGAAAGGTGGAGGAAAAGCAGTAAAGTATACAACTTTCAAAAATTGTTTTTACCCTCAAGTATTCAAAAAGGGGGTTGGGAAGTGATCCACCCCAATGCCACCAGTTTGTAAAGGGTGCACCCTGTCCCAAACACAAAATTGTGTGAAAAAAAAAAAACAATCAAGAAAATGAAGAATTCCCTCTTTATGGTGGAGCTGGCTAGAAGATAAACCAAATAGACGAGCACTGCAATATATGAAAAATCTCTCTTTCCTGAGGAGCTTCTCCAAATGTTTTACTTGGTACTAAACATAAAGCAGGCTTGGTTTCAGTCTCTTACAGAAAAATTGGTGGACTGTTGTCTTTCTTTCCCATTACCTGCCAGCAAGGGTTTATGCTTGACTTTGGCTAAAAGGCAGAAGTGATTAAGATGAGATACTTACTTTGGGGCCAAAAGGTAAGGAATTAAACCTTCCCCCTTCTCTGCTAAGATACTCTCTGTGCAAAGTTTAGATTACTTAACTCAGTCTCTTAGGAGGGTGATCCAGCCATGTGCTTCTGGGCCTCTATCCCTTGTTGGAATTTTGCATGTAGCTTGACTATGAAGCAAGAACAGCTGTCTCTCTATTTTCTCACAGCACAGACTTCTGTCTCTCCTTCTGGATAATTAGCTCTTCAGGAGAAGAAGTGATTGCAGAGCTTCCAGATGCACTCCTCTCTTCCTTGTTCCTGGCTCCAACTCCTAGCTGTCCCCACCCAGAACATATAGACACAGACAGCCATATTGCACCTTTTCTATCTTAAATGGTCTCCCAGCATTCCTTTGGCTTCCTCCTCTGCTGTTCTTTGGGCAGGCTAAATAGTACACCCCTTTTCCCAACTTGTTAACACCGTGAGTGCTGGATGTTGGCTCTTGCAGAACATTTGTCATTCACAGGAGAGCACATAGGGGTTTTGATGTATTTTTATATTCTTTCACCTTGGCTGCAGCTGCTTGCTGTCTCTGCAGGGTTGAAAACCCTTTTTGACAGATCCAGATGCATCTTGGTCCACACTGTAAGGTTCCAACACATGATAAGCTTGTGGGGGCAGGAACCTGGTTTATAGCAGCTTGCTACATTATTATAAAACAAATACCAAGTCTAAGGGTCTCTTCCTGCATTAGAGTCTCCAGAGGAGAGTATGTTGCTTATATTTTGAATCTAGCATGTTGCAAGAGAGGGAAGTTAGAGGGGAAAAGGCAGAAAAGGTAGGGGAAATGGATGAGAAAGGGGAAGGAAGCAAAAAGAGAGCAAGAGTGCATGGGAGTTGTGAGAGATTATGCGCCACATATATACAAAAACACCCCATCCTGCCATCCATCTACCCTCCTTACTGCCTTAGGAGGTCAGATATTGGGGAAGTGGAGAGGCAGGGAGCAATGTTGCCAACTTTGGAGAAATCTAGTATTATTACTAATACTATTTACCAAACCCCTAAACCCCTGGGAACCCTGCTCCTTTCTTTCCCAGCATTTTAAATCACTGACAGTCAGATCTGCCCCCCCCCCCCTTAAACCTTTCTCCCCCTCCAAGCTCAGGAAACCCTGAGGAAGACCTCCCCACCCTGCCTGACCCTCTCGGTGATTGCAATGTCCTATGTCGCCTTTCTTTTGAAAAGTTTAGGGATCACGTAAGCACATTCAATCCCCTTATGAATGGAATCAAGGTGATTAAGTGAACCATTTTGAACTTACCCTTTAGAAGGAATTTGGCCAAAGTTGTTAGGTCTAGGATAGAATGAAGTTCCCTCATTTTCTTCACAATCAGGAAGTACTTGGAAAAAAATCCCCACTCTCTTTTCCTTGGTGGAACAGGTTCAATTGCACTGGCTTCTAAGAGGGAGGAGAGCTCCTTTTGTAGCAGTTCCTGATGTTTAGAAGCAGGGGTAGATTGTAGGAAAATATTGGCCCGGGGGGGGGGGATTCTCCATACCAGCCCATGGGTATCCAGTTAGACACACAAAATTATATATATCTATTAGGGCTTTGCTCACCAACCCCACCAGTGGCGCAGTGTGCAGAAAGAGTATAGGAGTGGTATGTGGTGTGGAAGGAGAGGATGGGGGATGTGTATATGCATGAGGTGAGGGTGATGGGCAGCGTCAAGTTGTGTGTGGGATTATTGGTAGAATGTGTGTGGGGGTGGGGTTGGTAATGATGTGGCATGTGCATTTGTGGGGAAGGGGTGTTGTACGATGGGTCTGTGTGTAGGGGGTGATGTAGGAATGGGAGTGGAGGAGAGGGTGGTGTGTGATATCTGTGCAGAGTTTGGGGTGGTGCAGTACAAGTGAGATGCAGTACAAGTGAGATGCAGTACAAGTGAGATGCATTAGTGTTGGTTGTTTGCTGTGCAGGCAGTGCTCACCAGTCACCGCTACCACAACGTGGGGACACAACTGCACCTGCATGTGTGGAGGGGCTTATGGTGTGTGGGGGATTTGTCTATAAGTTGAAGGGATGGTTTGTGAGATGTGTCTATGGGGGGAAATGGTGGTGTATCTTTTGATATGGGTATATGTGTGGAGGGTGAGGGTGAAGGTTTGTGTCTGCACTCCCTCCCCCTCTCCCTTATCATTCCTGTCTTCTTCCTCCCATCCCAGTCTGGCACTCATTACTGAACTTCCTCCCTCCCAATCCAACTGCTCTCTTCTTTTTTCTTGCGCCCCCACCTTGGACTGCTTCCTTTGGCCGGCGAGGTCCAGGAAACCTCCACCAGCCTTTTCGCTCCATCCATGTCTCTCCTACTCGTCCCTCCCTTTTGGCTGCTTTCTGCCACTAGTGCAGCCCGAGAAATCCCATGAGCTCTACCACCACCACTGCTGCTCATTTTAACTCTTCTGCTGCTGAGGCATGAAAACCCCCACCAACCCTGCCACTGCCACTGCTTTTTCTCTTCTCTCTTTGACATTGCAGTGTGGCTCTGCTGTGCCTGCTTCTCTTCCTGATGTCTACAGTAGCAGCTTCGCCCCCAGCAGCTCTGGGCAAATGTCATGGTGTACACATGTGCAAACGCACTACAGTGATTACCCAGAGCTCCTCCATTCCCTTCCCTCTCATACCCCTCTTCCCACTCACCCCATTCCCTTCCCCTCCCATTTGATTCACCCTTACCCTCTCCCTCTGTCACTTTTCCTTACCTTCCCTCACCTCATCTCCCAGTTGACTACTTAACCTCCCCGGTTGATGTCTTCCATCCTGCAGGTTACTCAGACAATCTGTCACCACTGAATTTGGGCCCAGCAGCATGCATTGTCTTCTCTTCTTGCTGGCAGGGTGTGGGAACCCTGCCAGCACAATCCTCATCACTCACATTCAATACTGCTGGCTGGGCAAGAATCCTGTGGTGGCTGCACCAGCTTTTCGTGCAACACTTGTTGCTGTGCTGGGCCTGGCCTGGGCTGCATATTGAGCTAGAGGGAAAGCCTACTATGGGGATGTTTGCAGGCTGCAGGAGCCAGGGACACTTTATGCCGGCACCGCCTTACAATTTTGTACCATGTCCAGCCCCTGCCTAATTGTAGAACCACGTGGTTCTACAATTAGGCAGGGGCTAGGTGTGGTGTAAAATTGTAAGGTGACGACATCGCAAGCAGAAAGAGTCTCCAGCTCCTACAGTCCGCAAACATCCCTGTGGTGGCCTTTCCTTCTAACAAGCGAGGCATGATTGGAGAGTTAGAGACAGACCCCGCAGTGGTGTGGCTCTATTGCAGGACTGGCCCATCATCTTCCCTGCTTTTTTGGTCACGGCCCACATCATGATTCCTCAACAAAAATAGTGGGTTGATGGCCAAAGAACGCAGAAAGATGGTGTGCCTGCTCTGCACTAACAGCCTCGCTACTGCGGAGTTTGTGCAGCAACACCTTTTTGGTTGAGTTGTCGAGCTGCCTTACCTGGTGCCAGGCCAGCCACCAGCTTAGGGGAAAGCAGTTCAAGTGAGATGCATTACGGTTGGTTGGTTGTTTGCTGTGCAGGCAGTGCTCACCAGTCACTGCTACCACAACGTGGGGACACAACTGCACCTGCAATGCAAGCAGGAGCTTGAGAGACCATGTGACCAGCTAAACCAGCCTACCAGGACATGCCTGATCCCCCAATAGGCCAATCTGCCCCTATTTAGAAGCAAACCAAGATCTTTTAATGGGGCAATTTGGTTGGAGTTTCCAAACAATGTAATTTTGTATCTGTTTCTGATTATGCTGAGAACCCAAGTATGTGAAGGTTCCCTGGGCCAATGGTTTACATAAAAACTTAGCCTTTCCCCAACAGGAAGGCTCTCTGGTTCAGATAGTGATCTTGGCTGTGCTCTCCTTGATGCAGTCAAAACTCTATCCCAGGTTTTGGCTGGATGCTGGCTGTGGCTTTTGAGCCCTCTGCTGTATGGGATGAGTGTGAGGTCCCTGCTGTTGATAGGAACGAAGAATTGCAGAGAATAATGTCTTCTCAGAGAATAAAAGGATTTTCTCAGGGCCCCATTTTAATGCATCCTAGATATGGAAGGTGGGTGTGGAGCAACAGGAGAGAGGATCTGAAGCATAGCACAGTGGTTTTTAATTTGAGCCACAACTTCCCTGTTCTTATCTCTAAGGAGATTCTTTTCACTGCATGGCATGTCCATGAGCCTTTTCTGACCTCCTATTTGAGGTCTGATGCCTGCAACTAAGAGAGTCTGCAATTTCAAGAGACACTCAATGCCATCAAAAACACTGTAGGTCGAACAGATCATGTGATTTCTACTTTCCATTCCCTTGTCTACTAGCAGCTCTAGATTGACACACATCTCCTGAAGGAGATCTTCAGACATACCCTTTATCTCTTTCAGTGTGTTTTTCATATGCTGACCCATGAAGAGTTGCCAGGATGCAAGGTCAAAAGTACAAGAATCCTTATCTCAGGACACAGAAGTGTAGGTTCTAGATATTTTGACCCTTTTGAGAGCAAATTTAACTACAATTGCTTCACAAATCTGGAAGCCTACTGGACTCGATCTATTGCTTCTGCTTTCTTATTCACTGGCTATAAAAGATGGGATTCTCCCATATTCTCCTCTGTGTTTCCTGCAGGATATCATGGAATGGCCTATCATGGATTTCCTTTGGGCAGTCATTAATTGGAGAATATCAAGCATTTTTGCCCTGGATGCTTCCTCCTGTAAATCAAAGAGATCAAGTCTACCATTCTTATTACAAAATTGACAAAGGAGGAGTCCTCTAGAAGACACCTTCTTCTTTCCTGTGAGAGGTGGGTGGGTGGGAGTTCAACGGGCAACCTGTTGACTCTCCTGATCAGAGTAGTCCTCAGATTAATAGGCATACTACCAGGAGTACTCAGACTCTGTCAGAATCATAGGTTGGTGTTTCATTCTGAGTTTGTATCTAGCTAGAAGACAAGGCCTCAGTAAGGGTATCATTTATCTATTGGTATCTAGACCTCAATGAACTTGGATAAGCTTCCTCCCCCCCCCCCCCCCCCCCCACACACACACATTGCACTAGAAATTGGCAAAAGTGTGGCAATTCTCAATGCTAATGCTTCTTAATGAATTGGCATTGCGGCCCTTCTGTCAGATGCTATGAGAATATCGAGTAATAGCTGGGTATTTGTTTGCAAAGTGACTGACAATGTTGATACTGATGCACTGGTACTTGCAGCTCTGTGATCCAATGCTGCCTGGATCATTTTCTTCACTCCTCCTCAAAAATTGCTGATACTAATACTGCTTGGGAAGCAGGAGTGTTTACATCTTCCTGGGTGACTTGAGGAAGATCAGTGGCTGGCATCCTGGCCCTTTGAGGCGATTATGATTCCTGAGATGGATATGAGAGTGTACTTCCCTTTCAGTCAGAGCACTTGCTTTGGGGAATTTAGGACCACAGCCACAATCTTCCTGATCCCGAAATCGTGCACTGACAGGGACTAATGCTGATGTTTCATAGCCTTCATCTGATGCTTCAAACTGGTACTCTGCAGTACTGGCTCTGATGAAGTGGAATCTTTTGCTTTCATTGGATGAAGGCATTAGATGATGGTCTTCTCCCTGGTCTCTATGGGTGCTTGTTGTCAAGGGAAACCGATGCTTCCTTGATGTTGATGCACCACTAGTATCCAATGCAGTTCCTGGGCCCTTCGATGGCAATGTCAATGCCTCAAATACCAATGGGCCAGACTTACTTTTTCCAATAACTTCTCCATGAGTTCAAGGCAAGAATGACATCCTCTAGGAGTCATCTTCCTGCATGTGGAACACTCCTCAATGTAATGGTCATATCATGGGGATCCGTGATAGCCATGATGCGTGTGCACCAAGAGCACTTGCTGAAGTCACTGGTCCTCTATTCTTTCTTGAGTATCAGCCAAAAAGATAATGAGGCAAAATTGAACGATTTCATTTTATAAAATCCTGATACCACTCAATACACCAATACTGATACACACAAAGAAAACTAACTTACTTGAGGAAATTTATCTAGTGAATCTAATGAGGGTAAGAGAATGTGAACCAAGTGGCCCCATGACGAAATCACATGAAAATAAAAATTTCTTGCAATGAGACAAAAAAATACAATTGTTAGGCTCCATGGAAAAACTATAACTGAAGGGACCCCCATGCAATATCCTTGATGTGGGATGGTGTGCATATGCTCCATAGCACTTGTCAAAAGCTTCTAGAATCTTTGGAGTAATCCTCACCACCCAGGTTCTGTTGGATAAGATCACCCCACCTGAGAGGATTATTACATTCTGCTTGTCCTCAGAGAAACATCCTGTTATGATTTTTTTCTCCTGATCATCATTTCAAGTAAAGAGAATTACTTGGAAATAACATCTACCTGTGTTGCTATGAATTATTCCAGGACATTTGGAAGTACAGTGCAAGTAACCTCATCAGTACAGCCTTGAAGTGTAGCTTCACCCCGAGTGGGAACGAACCCCAATTCCCTCCTACTTGAAGAGGGAGTTATAATCTATGTTTCATTATCCAATAAGTCACAGTGATGTTTGCTGTGTAAAAAGTGCAGAGCTGGCACTAACATAAGAAATTGCCATACTGGGTTAGACCAAGGGTCCATCAAGCCTAGTATCCTGTTTTCAACAGTGGCCAATCCAGGCCATAAGAACCTGGCAAGTATCCAAACACTAATGGCCAAATTTTAAACCCCCCCCTCCCCCCCATGCGTAAAATCCGGGAGTTACGGGCGCAGCTAGACTTTGCGGGTGCCGTGTGCATTTTAGAAGGGGCCTGGCCGCGTGCGTTACCCCTTTACACGCACAAGAACCAGGCCTCTTCCAAGGGGCAGGCTGGGGGCTGAGAGGGGTGGGGGCGGGCCGGGACAGCCACATTGATCACTGTCCCGGCTGCCGGCACATGCAACTTACTTCAGGTTGAGCCTTTAAGTAAATTTGAGGAAAAAAGACAAAAAAGGGAAAAAGGTAAGAATTAGGGATTGGGGAGGAGAGGGGAAGGGGAAGGGAGGTTAGAGTAGGAGGTAGGGAAGTTCCTTCCCAGTCCGCTCTTTAATTGGAGCGGACTGGGAGGGAACTGGGGAACACTGCAATGCGTCACCTCGCGAATTTTGCTAAACTATCCCCCCCCCCCTTGCGCGCGCACATGCCACGTGAATTACAAAATTTGGTGTGCAGCCCGCATGCTCATGTTATAAAATTAGTCAAAATACAAAATCAATCCAGCTATGTAGGGAACTCTATGAGACACTTACTTTGCAACCGTCATACGTAGCCGCAGTAGAATGATGGCTTATAATATCAAGCCCTTGCAACTCTGGGCTTGAATAATCATAGGTTGCTGTGAGTGTTTAGAATGCAAACATTGTGTAAACACTACTAATGTCTGCACACCGCTTTCCACCAGTTGGGTAAATGATATCTTACATCCTGAAGTGCTCGCTCCAACACAGCAGTGTTTCGGAGTGTAGACTCCTTCCTCAGGGAACTTCAGGGAGGTAGTTGACTGGTGCAATTCTGTGTGGAAATGCAATTATGAAGAGTTCTGAAAAAATGCCAAAAGGCTATTAATATGACAAATGGCTGAGATTTGGAAGAAAAAACATAAACTTACTGTGAATTGATAATTGTGGTCAGTCAAATAGCGGTGAATAACACTGGCTGAGATCGCTGAAACAACATGAAAGGGCAGCACAATTGGAGTGCAGGGAAATTTCCTTTACAGATGAATTTATACATGTAGAATAAAAAATCTTTAATGAATTAGAAAGTCATTATTGCAATGCCCAAGTAAAAACTTACGTGCCCCAAGAAGTGAGCAGCCTTGCCGTGATGCTTGCCGCTGAAATGACAGCGATCCGCGGGCAAAAACGCCGGTTTTAAAGGGGACCTGTCGACTGAAAAGGTTGAGGCAGGAAATGACGTTCCAGATTCCAAATTTGGTGCTGCCCATATTAGGTGAATGACGTGTATGGGGAATACTAGCCCAGCTGAAATCCATATTTGGGCTCTGACGTCATGCGGCGGCCATTTTGAGTGTAATAGCCCTCCTGAAATCCATATTTGGGCACTGACATCATGCGGCGGCCATTTTGAATTAGTAGCCCTACTGAAATCCATATTTGGGCACTGACATCATGCGGCGGCCATTTTGAAACAGGAAGATTATAAATTGCATTCAAATTATAAAGTGCCGCGGGTGGGGAATCCCATAAATGTGAAAGGGACTTCCTAACCCTGCATTGTCTTCTAAACAACAGAATAGTGGGGTTTGAAAGGATGGCCGTGCTCAGAAATGACATATTTGATTGAAAAGTGAGTAAAAGGAATACATCACTGGATGTTAAGGACCATAATCTCAAGATCTAAAAAAACGAAATAATTAAGGGAACACCCTTGCTGGGTGATTAAACTAGAGAAAACCATTCCACTCTTTCATTTAGCCCCAGTGGTTCAGTGGAGCGTAATAGAAAGATCCAGCGATTTTCCTTAAAATTAAGCTGGGATGTTCTATCGCCTCCTCTCCAATGATGGGGAATGTGTTCCAAAATAGCCCATTTGTATTCATCAAATGTATGTGTGTGAGCCAAGCTGTGTTGTACTATGGGTGCTTTAATATCTTGATTATTGATCCTACTGCGGTGTTCAACTAATCGAATGCGAATCTTGCGTCGTGTACGTCCAATGTAGACTTTGTTGCAAGGACACTGTAATACATAAATTACAAAATCAGTGTTGCAATTAACATTGTGTCTGTGGATAATCTGCAATCCTGTTTGTGGATCAGTCCAATAGGAACCAGTCATAGCTTGGCTGCAACAGGAACATTTCCCACAGGTTGAGAATAGCCCAAATGAGGGGCCAGTTTGTGAACTAGGGGCAGCTCTAACTACCTTTTGCTTGATGTTGTGACCTCGAGAGTATGCGAACATGGGAGGTTCATGAAACAGAGAATGAGGACTAAGAACATGCCAATTATTCATGATTGCTTTTTTAATTTGTGTGGTGAGGTCTGTATATGGTAAAACGCAGATGATACTGGGAGATTCATTACAATGTTTGTACTGGAGTAGTTGGGTTCTATCAGAGAAAGTGGCCCTTTTATAGGCTCTGCGTATAACTCGGGCGGGATATCCCCTTTCTAGAAACCTGTCACGAAGATGTCCGGCCTGTAAGTGGAAGTCTCCAATGTCTGAACATAGTCTTCGGAGTCTGAAAAATTGACCCACGGGTAACCCCTCTTTAAATTTCCTGGGGTGATGGCTCTGAAAGCGAAGGTAATTGTTACGGTCTGTGGGTTTCCGAAACAGCGTGGTACTAATGCCTTGTGAGTCCTTCATGATCTTAATGTCCAAAAATGCTAGTGAATGCTGGTCGTAAACAATGCTGAACTTTAGATGAGGATCGATGTGATTGAGCCAGTGGTGAAACTGGAGCAGGTGTTCTTCTGTATGAGTCCAGATGAAGAATATATCGTCAATATATCGTGTCCATATTTGAACGAATTGGAATTGTGAAGATGGATAAACATGTTTTTCCTCAAATTGAGTCACATAGAGATTGGCAACATCGGGTGCTATGGGCGACCCCATAGCTACGCCATGTGTTTGAAGGTAAAACTGCTGTTCGAAAGAGAAAAAATTATTATAAAGAATGATTTCTGTCAATTCGACCAGGAAATCTGACGGAATGCGTTGCGGTCTCATTCTATTCTCTACTGTCTCCTGTACTAGCTTGAGTGCATCTAATTGCGGAATGTTTGTGTATAAGGACTCGATGTCTAAGCTGACTAGGAAATGATTACCAGATGTGTGACTAACCGTGGATAGTTTATTGAGCATATCAGAAGTATCTTGTACGTATGACCTAGCATTTTTGACGGGAGCTCGAAGAAAAATGTCCATGAATTTGGCTAACGGCTCCAAAATGGAGCCATTAGCAGAGACAATGGGCCGGCATGGTGGATGGATGAGGGTCTTGTGGATTTTGGGGACCCCGTAAATGACTGGGGTACGGGGATGTGCAACCTGAAGAAAGTTGTATTCCCTATCCGTAAGAAACCCTTGATCATGTGCAATTTTGAGCAAACTGCCAATCTTTTGGGATAATAATGGAGTAGGATCATCTTGTAGTAACCGATAATATTTCCGGTCATCTAGTTGTCGTAAAATTTCTGTGCGATAGTCTTCTTGATCTAAGATGACAGTAGCTCCGCCTTTGTCAGCTGGTTTGATAATTATCTCCGGGTTGGAAGATAATGCTCGAAGAGCCCGGTTTTCTGTCGAAGAAAGATTGAAAAAAGTGTGGTGATGTCTTGTTTCTATATTCGACACTTCTTGCAGAACCAGAGTTTGAAAAGCCTTGATTTGTTCGTCCACCACTCCTGGTGGAACCCAACAAGATTTCTTCTTAATAATGGAAGGATCAAATGATGTTTGTTGCGGGCTTTTGGAAAAATAGTGTTTAATCATGAGGAGTCTGAAAAATTTATATAACTGAATACGACAGATAAAGGGATCATGACGATTAGTGGGAACATAGGATAACCCTCGATTCAACACTTCTTCTTCTGCCGCTGTCAAATGGTGTCTTGATAGATTGATTATGGACGATTGTCCTGATTTTGCGACCGTGTGAACGGTTTGTGCCACTGGGCGTCCTCGTCGAGGGAAGGTTGTTGACGGGGTTTCCTGCCGTAAGGTCTTGGAGGGCGGGATGGGTACCTGCGTTTTTCTAAAAAAGAAGCCGTCGGACGTGGTCCTCGAGAAGCAGATTGATCTTCCGATCCACTGGAGGAGTCCTCTGATGAAGCGAAGGCCACTTTTTTGGGGGCTGTATCCTTGTCATCCTTCTTATGGAGCCATGTATAAATGCTGCCATTGTCATAATCACTTTTATGTCGTTTGAACTTAGTGACTTTATTGCGTTTTATATCTGTCTTGAATTTCTCAATCGTACCCTGTAATTCTTCCATAGACTTTTGTACCGACTCCACATCCGTCGAAGCTTTGAGTTCATCTTCCACCACAATGATTTCTGCTTGGATTTGTTCGGTGATTACTTTCGTATATTCAATGATTAAAAGCATTAGATCTAAGGAACACTTGTTCAGAATTGCGGCCCATTTAGCAAGGAAATCAGGCCTGTCTGTGAACATGAGTGGAGCTTTGTTGATGCGGAGTCCTCGTGGAATGACTTGTTGTTTGACGTACTCTATCATCGTAATGCCATGAAGTTCTGCGCGAGTATTCCTTTTATGGAGAATCAATAGGTCACCCAGGATGTCTGGAGAGGTAGTTGCTGGAGTAGTATCCGAAAAGAGGGATGTCTCTTGGGCTATATTAGAAACATGCTCTGCTGAGTAGCTGAAAATGTCCTTCCAATCTGATGAAGCCATTTGCAAAAGAAGAGAATGTTCTAACAATAGTAATTAAAGAAACTCAGAATAGCTGAAAATCAGAATCAGTCAAAATACAAAATCAATCCAGCTATGTAGGGAACTCTATGAGACACTTACTTTGCAACCGTCATACGTAGCCGCAGTAGAATGATGGCTTATAATATCAAGCCCTTGCAACTCTGGGCTTGAATAATCATAGGTTGCTGTGAGTGTTTAGAATGCAAACATTGTGTAAACACTGCATGCACCGGGTAGCACGTGCACATGGACATGTGCGCACCTATTAAAATCTACCCCTAAGTAGATCCCATGCTACTGATGCCAGTAATAACAGTGGCTATTCTCTAAGACGACCTGATTAATAACAGTTAATGGACTTCTACATGAACTTATCTAAACCTTTTTTAAACCCAGCTACACTAACTGCACTAACCACATCCTCTGACAACAAATTCCAGAGCTTAATTGTGAGTTGAGTAAAAAAGAATTTTCTCCAATTAGTTTTAAATGTGCTACTTGCTAACTTCATGGAGTGCCCCTAGTCTTTCTATTATCTGAAAGAGTAAATAACTAATTCACATTTACCCATTCTAGAGCTCTCATGATTTTAAAGACCTCTATCATATCCCACCTCAGCTGTCTCTTCTCCAAGCTGAATAGCCCTAGCCTCTTTAGCCTTTCCTCATAGGGGAGCTGTTCCAACCCCTTTATCATTTTGATCACCCTTCTCTGTACCTTTTCCATCGCAATAATATCTTTTTTGAGATGTGGCGACCAGAATTGTACACAGTACTTAAGGTGCGGTCTCACCATGGAGCGAAACAGAAGCATTATGACATTTTCCATTTTATTCATCATTTCCTTCCTAATAATTCCTAACATTCTGTTATTCTTGCAGTTTACCATGAGGACTTGGAGTTAAATTCCATGCCAAACTGCTCATACAGCAGAAAACCTGGCAAGTGACATCAGAAGGGGAGAAAATTGGTATGTGGGTGGTTTGGCACTTAAGTATCAGAAGAGGACACCCTGAATGGAAAGGCCAAGAAGGATGATAAAGTAATTGAGTCATTTCCCACAATTGCATAGAATGGCTGCAGTAAAAAGCAGAATCTGCAGCCATTCCCATGTTCTTGCAAGAAACTGGAGGTTCTATTATGGTCCTTTGTAAAGTTTTACTTTGGAGACCTTAATAAATAAAATGGGAAACTAAATGGTGTTCAAACTGTTTTACTGACTATTGAATGGTTTTATATATCAATTTTAACCTTTTCTGAGGACATACATGACATTGTAAACTAATAAGTGAAGAAAATACTTACTAACCTTGCTTATACTTAGCTGGGATGATCCATCCTTGAACACCATAGTTACTACCAGTGCTGTTGCTTGTTTTGTCTTTTCTAATAATGTTCTCTTTTCTTCAGATCCCAAAAGCCTGCAGTCACAGACTTCAAGTTGTGATAATTCTGGCATAACAGAATAACTCCCACATTTTTCTTCAATTATATTAACATCTTTCTTCATTGGTAACATTTCTTTCATATGCAACAAATGATCCAGCTTTCGTTTTAGAACCAGGCCTTTTCTCTTTTCTTCATCAGTTATTTTTTTTTGTGTGGATGAATATTGTTCCTTATATTGATATTTATACAGCATTGAGTCTTGACAATTTAATAAGGATTTTGAGCACTCAGAAGGGAGCAAAATGGAGCTCACTGGACTTTCCTTGTAAGATATTTTCTCGTTTTGTTCCACACTGTTTGAGTTAATTAATAAATGGTTTGAAATCGCTGATGATGTCTTCATTAATGCAGTTACATGAGCTACCTGAAAGAGGGAAATCAGAAAGTATTAAATATACCCCATATCAAAACTACATAAAATGTGTTTTCCTAAACCTTGCACAATAAACAAAGTTGCTTACCTGTAATGTGTTTTTCTCCATGGACAGCAGGATCATCAGCCACGCAAGTGAGTGACTGTATTTGTATGAGGTGATAGAGGATGTACATGTGGAGGATAGGAATCAGATAGGCCCCATGTATGTGTGAAAGTATGATCAGAGGTTAATACTGACAAGATGTAATAGTAAAAGTATGTTCTTAAAATGGTGAATGAGGATGTGAAAAACAGACATTATTGTGTACAAAGTCAGTACATAGCTTGTTAGGGAGTACTGGATATTTTTTACTAAGAAAAGATAACACAGACACTCGGTACTGCTTACAAGCTTGTGGGCTGTAGGTAGCCCCATTGCTCTCCTCCCCCCCCCCCCCCCCCCACTCTCCCTTTGCTAGAAGCAACCTGTAACAATTTACAGCCTACACAGCCCTCCCTTTCTCTAACTTGAAGTCTGCAAGCTTCAAGGTCACAAGCAGCACAAAATGGTGATATGACTTATTTAAAAGTATAAGATCACTACTTGCTTAAAGTCGGCTAGGAGATTAAGTGTTAAGCATAGCACAAGTTTTGCAAAACTGAAGTTTTATAGACTTTACATTAGTGATTTCTGGTTATTATTTTGGGGTGTTTTATAGAATGTGTTAGGTTTAGAGAAAATGCAGTGCTAATGGTCATAATATAGCGATTATAAGCAGTGGACAAAGACAAGAAGTCCACAATTTTCATACACTGTAAGATTTTCTTATCAGTAGCTTGGCAATATTTCAAGAAAATTAGACAAAGAAATCCCTTCTGAGCATGTATAGTCCGAAAGGCATATAACCCCAGCACACCTTACCCTAGACAAATATCTGCTGAGAGCTGATTCTGAATAGGCAGCACGCCAAATCTCACAATGACAAGGGATCTCCAGCGTTGACCTGTCTCCAACCAAGAAGCTGCTTAGTTGACTCACTATTTGGGATGGCCTGGAGACACTTTTCCAAGAAGGTAACAGCTTCCACTAGGCTTTTATATATCATTATACCCTATTAATTGGGGAAATGAGACATTTACTCTTGCTTATTATGTTGATTTACTGTATATATTCTGTTTTGTTGTTATTTTGTCTCAGGTGTTCTTGTAAGCACCTGTTTTGTAAATATATTATACAGAAAAATATAGCTTTCATTGTTTCACATAAGACATTAGTCAGTGTTGTTATTTTCTTAGTTTGAGTGATCCAGACCACTTTGGCAGATACCTTATTCCAGAACCCACTACAGTGACATCATCTGATGACTCCAACACAGAACATTTCTTCAAAAGTTGAAGAAAAGTCTAGAAAGTTTTTCTTGACATACATGGAAATACCTGGCATGCTGCCACTGCCATGCAAGCCATCTCAGTCCTATACAATAACTTAAAACAAAAGCCAACTCCAAAACATGAGGTAGAAGGGTACATGTGGCTGCTTATCCTACTATCCAAAAAGAACACCCATTACAGGTAAGCAATTTTAGCTTTCTCTATAGACAAGCGGGATGAATCAACCACATAACTGAGAATCCCTAGCTAAGGGTTCACATCCAACAAAAAAATGAAAACAACAACAACATATCGACAACAGGCAAAGAATATTTTACATGTTGTTTGTTTCATTTATTAATATAGAAAACCCCAAATAATACAATGGTATCCTTGGGGAATGGAGTTAGATTCTATTCCTCAAAGAGATCCTAGAGAACAGACTGACCAAACTTATTGTCATGTCAGGAGTATCTAAACAATTATGGCACCTATGCCACAAGAAGTGCATAAAATTTAACAGTGCTAATAGGTTTAATGGTAAAGTGAAGGTTTCCCCTAAAAGGAAGCCCTGAATTGTTTAAACAGTATGTAAACTGGATGTGCATAGGGCAAGAGGTTAATCTGGAGCCAGTGTAGGAATATTCAGAGGTCTTTGTCAGCTATGTGTCAGAAGAAGTTATTTACCCTTCTTGACAAACAAGGGGATACATCCCCTAGGGGCTCAGTCACTGAGCAGAAGTGATGACTCTACAGAGTTTGGGGCTACTCCCATTTGCAAGGGAAAGAGACTGGATGGAGATTACAGAAGGGAGCAGCAGGAGTAGACATGGATTTTCCTCTAAAAATCCACAGAGGCCAAAGAAGAAGAAGCAGAGGATGCAATACAGTCTGGAAGTTAAAAGATAAAACCTGTGTTTAACTGAGGCAGGAACTCATCTGAACCAAGAAGCCAAATTGTGCCAGAGTGAACATTTTTTGGGGCTCGGAGGATCCTGGTGCTGCACCAGAAGTATTTTTCCTTGAGCTGAACAGGACATTCTTGTGAGTAACTATTTTGCTAATTGAGGAAATTAAAGAGAGGACCAGGCTAGGTTGTGCAAAAAAGTGGGTCAATTGACCGCTCAGGAGCTCCAGGAACTCTGTGTCCACATTGAAGAGATGCTCCAGAAGGCAGTGGAGAGAGCCATAAAAGCTATGGATGTACAACATAAACTTGTGCCACAAATTAAGGCAGAGGACAAGGTCTGGTTTAGCACTCATCATATTCAACTCCGGTTGCCCACCATGAGACTTGCCCCCCGTTATATTGGGCCCTTCCCAATCACGTATCAGGTGGGCTCAGTAACTTACCAGTTGTGCCTACCAAATTCCTTGGGAGCCTATAATGTATTCCATGTTTCCCTTCTCAAGCCTCTAGTCCTCATGTGGCCCTCTAGGAAACTGTCCAAGCCCCAAGAGGTATCTGCTGAAGAAGATGCTACCTACTGGGTGGAAAATATCCTGAACATCAGATGTTGAACCAAGAGATTGGAATACCTGATTTCCTGGGAGGGGTATGGCCCGGAGGAGAATACTTGGGAGCCCGCCTCCAATATATTGCTCCATGGTGAGACTGCACCTTGAATATTGTGTGCAATTCTGGTCACTGCATCTTAAAAAAGATATAGTTGCACTGCAGAAAGTGCAGAGAAGGGTGACCAAAATGATAAGGGGCATGGAATGATTGCCCTATGAGGAAAGGCTAAGAAAGTTAGGGCTGTTCAGTTTGGAGAAGAGATGAATGAGGGGGGATATGATAAAGGTCTACAAAATCATAAAAGGACTTGAACAGGTTAATGTAAATCAGTTATTTACTCTCTCAGATAATAGAAGGGCACTAAGGGCACTCCATGAAGTTAGCAAGTAGCTCATTAAAAACAAATTGAAGAAAATCCTTTTTTACTCAGCGCATAGTTAAGCTCTGGAATTCATTGCCAGAGGATGTGGTTACAGCAGTTAGTGTAACTGGGTTTAAAAACAGTTTGGATAAGTTCCTAGAGGAAAAATCCATAAACTGCTTTTAATTAATAAGCAATAGTAGTTTGAGATTTATTTAATGTTTGGGTATTTGCCAGGTACTTGTGACTTGATTGTCCACTGTTAGAAACAGGATACTGGGCTTGATGGACCCTTGGTCTGACCCAGTACGGCATATCTCATGTTCTTATGTTCTTATATTGGACAAAAACGTCCTGAAAGAATTTCACACCTTGCACTCCAAAAAACAGGCAGGAGCAGACATTAGCGGTATTCCTGCTGCAAAGGTGCAGTCAGCAGTGGCACCAGGGCCGCGAAGAAGAGGAAGACGGTGGCGGCTTCCTAGCCGCTTAGGGAGGCAGAGTCTATGGCAGCGGCACTCCCACCGCGAAGAGCAAGGCCTCAGAGTTGGCAGCGTCCCAGGCTGCGGGGAGCAGCAGGAATGTGGCTCCCCACTGGAAGAGGCAGCATTGGCAGCGGCGGTCTGGGCGGCATAGGCCATGAAGAAGGAGCGGCGTCGGGCCGGGGAATGGTCAGGCGTCGGTGCAGATGAGAGGCTGCTCGTGGGATGGGCTCCACAAGCAGTATCGTAACATATACAGCTCTAGCATTAAACTTTCAAAAGGTAGACTTTGATAAAATGAGGAAATAGAAAAAAAAACTGTAAAGTGCAGCTAAAAAGGTTAAGAGTTTACATCAGACGTAGTCATTGTTTAAAAATATCATCTTGGAAGCTCAACCCAGATATATTCCATGCATTAAAAAAAGTGAAGAAATGCCAAATGACTGCCAGCATAGATAAAAGATGAGGTTAAAGAGGGTATTTTAACCAAAAGAACTTCTTTTAAAAATTGGAAAAAGGATCTATCTAACAAAAATAGGTAAAAGCATAAACATTGGGCAAGTTAGATGTAAAACATTGATAAAGCAGGTTAAATGACAATTTGAAAAGAAGCTGGCTGTAGAGGCAAAACTCAAAAACTTTTTGAAATATATCCAAAGCAGGAAGCCTGTAAAGGAGTTGGTTAGACCATTCTATGACCGAAGGGTTAAAGAGGCACTTAGAGAAGATAAGGCCATTGCGGAAAGACTAAATTAATTCTTTGCTTTGGTGTTTACTGCAGATGATGTTGGGGACATACCCATGCCAGATACTGTATTCAGTGGCAAGGATTCAGAAGAACTGAAGCAAGTCACAGTGAAGCTGGTAGAAGTAATAAGGCAGTTTGATAAACTAAAGCAAATCACCTGGACCAGATGGTGTGCCTTCTAGAGTTCTGAAAAAACTAAAAAATGAAATTATTAGTAATTTGTAACCTATCATTAAAATTGTCCATTGTACTCAAAAACTGGAGGGTGGCCAATGTAACCCCAATCTTTAAAAAGGGCTCCAGGGGTGATCTGGAAAACTATAGTCTGGTGAGACTGACTTGAAGTTAGTAAGTAGCACATTGAAAACAGATCGGAGAAAAGTATTTCATGTAATGTACAATTAAGCTATAGATTTCATTGCCAGAGGATTTGGTTAAGGCAGTTATTTATTTATTTATTAATAACATTGACTAATCACCTTACTGTCAAAAATGCCCAAAGCGATACACAGTTGTAAAACAATATGTAATATACAGAAATACAATATAACATTAAAATAATAACATTTTCCATTTCTATACCTATTGCCGGCTACCATTATCACATACCAGTAATAATTATTTCTAGTATTTCTACTAGTTCTCATTAATGCTATTATATAGATCACACTACAAGATCTTGCAACCTGTTGCGGCAATGGACAGGCACTTGAGAGTGTGAGCCCCTATGCTGCGATGTGACCGACACAACACCAGGGCTTGCAGTGGTCCATGCTGCTGGTGGGCTAATGCATCCAGGCATGGAAACTCTTTAAACTTGGAACAGGAACACTTGACTTGGAACAGCAACTTTTGACTTAAAACAGGAACACTCTTAACTTGGATATCCAATAAGCTCCAGGAACTGAGAACCAACAATGCAATGCTGGTCTCTTGGGGTAGCCCTCGGCAACTCCGAAAGCCCTTTCAGACTGCCACTTGGAAGTGGTTTGAGCGTGAGGACAGATGGAGGCCGAGGACTCAGAAAATGACTTGGAAGACGTGGACAAGATGCTGAAGACTTGGACATGACAAAGGCTCAGAACTTGGAACAAGATGAAGGCTCAAGACTTGGAACATGACAAAGGCTCGGGTCTTGAAAGCATGATGAAGGCTCAGGATTTGGAAGCATGATGAAGACTCTGAGAGAGTCCAGCACCACTGCACGCCCTGCACAACCCCCAGGCTGGCCGCAGACCACATCAATAGCGGTGCAGGTCATGGACTCAAAGACTTGGAACAAGATGGAAGCTGGTACAAGAACTCTTAAGACCAGGGACAGGAGTTAGTAACTCAGATTCAGACTCAAACTCAGGAACTCAGGCAAGGGACTCAGACTTAGGGACTCAGACTTTGGAGTCAGGAACTCAGAACTCAAACTCAGTAACTAGGAAGGACTTCCAAAGACTCCCAGTGTAAAGAAAACATTCTGGTTGTGACTGACCATTTCACCAGGTATGTACAGGCATACCCCACCAAGGACCAGAGAGTAAAGACTTTTGTCTGAGTATTATGGGAAAAATTCTTTGTGAACTATGGACTCCCAGCCTGGATACACTCCAATCAGGGGATGGATTTTGAAAGCAGACACATTAAAGAGATGTTGCAAGTGGCTGGGGTTAGGAAGTTACACACCTCTCCCTATCATCCCCAGGGAGACCCCCAGCCTGAGAGGTTTAACCAGACATTTCTAAACTATGTTGGGGACATTGAAGCCAGCTCAAAAGAGGAACTGGAGCCAGTATGTGAGCTATTTGGTGCATGCTTACAACTGCACATATAATGATGCTACAGGGTTTTCACCCTATTTTCACCATATTCGGCCTTGCACAAAGAAAAGATGCTCTTGAGACTCCTCCAGCCTATCCTTTTTGAAAGAAGGGACATTAAAAAATCACTGTGAAGCTGATCTTAAAGATCTAGTAGGTTGATAAAGCTTCAGTGCAGCACTGAAATAAGCTTTTCCAACAAGTTTTTCCTTAGTTTTAAAAACCTATTTTAAATTCTATTTCATCTTGTGATCATTTTTAGTGCCTATAATTTTAAGAAATTTTAACGTTATTTTTAGTGTATTAAGTGTATGTATTCCATTTTATTGATTATTTTTAAATGCTTTTAATAAGGCATTTTATAACCAAACTGTACACCGATGTGGTATCTATTGATGAATGTCGGTATAGAAAAACCATTAAAAAAATAAATAAAAATAATAGGCAACCAATAGAATTTAATGACAACATGAAACATATGATGGCACGTGGGGTCCCAGAAATGACTCTAGCAGCAACATTTTGGACATATTGTAATGCTTGCAAGGTAGTTTGAGGCAGCCTCAAGTACAAGTCATTACAATAGTCCAATGAAGACCCTATAAGGGCATGAATAATAGTCTTAATTTAATTTTCATTAAGAAAAGGACATACTCTTTGGATCATGTGCAGTTTAAAAAAATGCTCTTTTGACCACCTGATTAATTTGTGGATGAAAAGAAAGGGGCATTTTCAACTCAGGATGGGCTTTGAGGAGAGGCGCAGTTATCTTGGTCTGCCTAGGGCATAAGGGGTCTGTAGACCCTTGTAACACTGTCCCCATCCCACCCACCCCCCCACCAAAACCCACCCTGAGTTGAAAGTGCCCCTCTTACAGTGGGATATATATATAGTGTGTAAGATTGGCCCTTTCTCTCTCTCTCTGCCAGCTACTTATGAGCACACACATAAAGGCTCAAATACATGTGGTAGGGATATTTTAAATGGTACACATGTATATTGTACTTGCATGTATAATATAAAATTGAGCATCTTTTTGCTTGCATGCCCAATACACATGTTTATGGGTGCACGTGCGCATCTTTTATAATTTACTTGCAAGGGAGCAGTACAGTATAGGAGATAAAATTCTTCAAAGCATGGATCAAGAGTGGGGTCGAGTGGTGATCGTAGCTGATGATCTCAAGGTGGATAAGGTGATGACAAAAGCCAGAAAGATGAATAGGGAGAAAAATAGCGGAAACAAGGAGGTCATATTACCTCTGTATAAGTTCTGGTGAGACCTCATTTGGAATACTGTGTATGGTTCTGGAGACCACACCTTCAAAAGAATATCAACAGGATGGATTCGGTCCAGTGGGTGGCTATTAAAATGGTCAGTGATCTTTATTGTAAAGCATATGGGGACAGACTTGAAGGTCTAAACATGTATAACCTAGAGGAAAAACAAGATAGGGGAGATATCATAAAGACATTTAAATACCTCAAAGGTATTAATGCACAGGTGATTGGTTTCTTTCACCAGAAAGGAGATTCTGGAGTGAGGGGTCATGGGATAAGGGTGAAAGGGGGTAAACTAAGGAGTAATCTAAAGAATAATTTATTTATAGAAAGGATGGTGAACATACCTGGGAACTTTCCAGTTGTGGTCACCCTGAGATTGTTGTTGATTAGCAGAGGGTGAGGGAGGAGGAAGGGATGGAATAATATGTATCACTTTTCTCTCTGCTATCCCACCCCCAATCAATCGACACTTTCTCTCTCTTTCTTCTACCCACCACTAACAACTGTCCCCCACCTCCAGAGATGACCCCAGCTAATTTCCCATTCCTTTCTCCCTGACACCAGCACTCTCTTTGCTCCCACCCCCTATAAAAGTCACAGCTCCATGGCTTATACATCCTCACTTTACCCTTAGTTGAGTGAATCCCAAGTTCTGGAATCTGCAGATTGAGTTTTGTGTGTTGCAGCCCCTTTCCAATTTCTCACTACATGCTGTTTGCAGTGTATGCTCCAGACTCGCCCTACTTCTCCTGTTCTCTACAGGCTTACTGAAGTAGGGGAGTGACTTAGTTGTATATAGAGAGGCTCTGAGATTTCTAGAGTTTCTCCTGAGATGCTGCAACTGATGCAAATTCCTTGAGTCTCAGGGTGAAATCCTTAGCATTCCCACGTATGGTGGTGGATGCATGGAACAGCCTCCCTGTGGAGGTAGTGGAGACAAGTACAATATCAAAATTCAAGAAAGCATTGGAAAGACTAGGGAAGTAGTAGAGATTGTATTGCTGAGAAATTGAGTGGCTGGTCAAACTAGGTAGGCCAAATGATCTTTTTCTGCCATAATGTTTCTATGCGTAAACACAATGATAAGGGCATGTAATTGATAATAAGAGTGGGGGTGGCAGATGAAAAAAATCAAAGAGGAAGCTTGCATGTTAGCTCAAGCTTAAGGAATTTAGAGGGTCCAAAAGAGAAAAATAAGGCCCGTGATCAGAGTAGAGATACAACAGCATTAGACCTGGTTAAATGTTACAGTAATGGTAGGTCCGCACTGGGCTGCCATGGTTAAAATATAACTACTCTGGGGTGGCTGATTTGTCCTGCTGTCAATGGAGAACACCTATTAAAGGTAAACAACTTTGCTTTCTCCATGGACAAGCAGAACAATAATCAATCATAGAATTGGGAACTCCTAAGTTCTTATATCAGTAGTGAAAACATGCAATTCATATGATGGTTGGTGGGAGAGCTGAAGGAATTAAACAAACATTTGAGAACTGCTTGAACAAAACTGCTTGTGGCACTTGTAGTCTCTTAGGCTGAGGTGGGGTTGGCGCAACCTGCAGGGAGGAGCCGTGAAGGTCCCCTCTGTCAGCAGGCAGACCCGAAAGAGACATAGGCCCAACTGGAGCTTCGCCTTTACCAGCCCATGTCCCCCTCAGGTTGAGCGTTTGAGTGCCAGGGCCAGCAAGTCTTAGGTGGAGGCCTCTGCTGATGGTGGTGAGTTCTATTGAGGTAGCTGGGTCGGAGCAGGCATAGGTGAGACATGCCCAGAGATGAGCAGAAGTCAGTGGCAGGCAGCGATCAAGAATGTCCAGGAGCCAGGCTAAGGTCAGTGGCAGGCAGCATCAAGAATATCCAGGAATCAGGCTGGGTCAGTGGCAGGCAGCGATCAAGAGTATGCAGGAGTCAGGCTGAGGTCAGCACCAGGTCCAAAGAGAAAGGTGGGACCGATAGGCAGGGCAGGAAGGCACAGAGAAGAACAGGTAGGTAGAGATGTACTGAAGACAAGGAACTGAAGCTGAAAGTGTTGCGACCGTCGCTGCCCGACACCTCCACTCCGCCCTTCTTACCTCTTTGGTGACTCCTCCTGCGGTTGATGGATGTTTGGCTGCCGCGGCGTCTTCCTGCCGTCCTCTCCGGTGTCCCCAGACCGGCTTGGGCGCTGCCTCCCGCCATGCTGTTCAGCTGCCTAAGGGTGCGCGCGCCGCGCGGCCCTGTTTCAAGTACCTTCAATGGCGTGAACCTCAGGGGCGTCCCCCTGTGATGACGTCATGCATCCAGGATACAAATAGCCTACGTGATTGCTAGCTTACAAGTTAGCAAGGTTGGAACTCCTTCGGATAGGATTCGCTCCCCGAACCTAGCTACTCTGCCTCCACTTGGACTACTCTATTGGGGTACCCGTTCCTCGGGGGCCTCTCTCTATTTTCTCTTTCAGGTCGCTGTCTGGAACCGGTACTCGCTCCTCAAGGGCCCATGTTCCTGGACTCGCTACTTGGATTTCACTTCTGCCTTGAAGACACTGCTGCCTATACCATCTGTGAGTTACCACCTATCTCTCTCAGAGCTGTTCCCTGGAACCAGGTACTTGCTCCTCGAGGGCCTGCCTTTACTTCAGCTCCTGTGCTCCATACTGAGAGACCGCTGCATGAGTACATTACCAACGAGGTTCTAATCCTGAACTCTACATTCACTGCTGCTACTCATGATATCAATTTCTCTCCAAGCAGCACAGCCATTGTGGGATCGCTGTTCCAGAGCCTGAGGGACTACAAACCCAGCCGGGCTATATTCCAGCTCACTACCGCCACCTCTGGTGGCTCACCATCACTGTCTAATAAAAGATCTAAATTATGTATGTGACCTAAGCTGAGCCTGACCTGTGGCCCCTCACGGACCTTCCCCTGTGGGCGTGGTCATCTGCCACAGAGTCCAGGGTCCACCCAAAATCCTTACAAACAATAACAGATTGCTAACTCCATGGATCCAGCACAGCTCAATGCCCTGGGCCATACCGGGCCTGGCCCTGCGCATTTCGGAACAGCAAGATGCATTGGAGAAGCTCGCTTCAGCGTTTCACCAGCTGCACACACAGAAGACCCAAGGCGCTACTTCCAGCAATGAAGGTCAGTTACAGGAAATAACTTTAAAGACTGCTGTACCGCTGGTGGCTCCAGTTCGTTTCTCGGGAGAGATTCGGAAGACCAGGGGCTTTTTAAACCAGTGCTGCATGCACTTTGCTCTACAGCCGTCTCAGTTCCCTACAGCTTTCTCCAAGACTACTTACATCCTTTCCTATCTGGATGGAAGGGCCCTGTCTTGGGCAAAGTCATATAATCAAAATAATTTTTTTTTGCAAAAATCAATGGGATAATCAGAACTGCAACTCCATGCATGCAATGAGGGAGGGGGGCAGTGTAAAACCACCTGGATCAGCCTATTTGACTGACCTGGGGATGGTAGCAATCCTATCTTTTTTTTTTTTTTTTTAATATATTTATTAGAATTTTTGTATATCATAACACTCCAAATGTCAAACTTACAAGCTCTAACAAGAACAGAACTTCCCCTTCCTCCCCCCTCCCACCCTCGTTAGTGAGTCCAATTGTCAAACAGGTGCAAAGGGAAAAAATAAAAAGTAAAAAAGTAAAAAAAAAGAAAAAAGTTCTTTATTCTGGTGTCCAAAGGGGGCCGGCACGGGCATTATCCCACTGTGTCTTGTCCACGAGAGTGACTTCCCAGTGATCAGTCCGGTTGTTGAGTGGTGGCGCTCAATCTTTTCCAGGGGTCTCTGCAGACGCTGCTACGAGGAGTAAGGTAAGCTGTAAAAGCTGCCCATGTCTGAAAGGTATGTACCAATCTCTTTGGCATAGTCAGGGTGAGAATAGCGTGTTCCATGGAGCACAATCGCACCAGACTTTTAAACCATATCTCATGACTGGGACTATTAGGGTTGAGCCATTGTTTCAGAATAGTCTGTTTGCCCACCAAACCAGCTTTAAGTAAAAATAGGGTTTCCGTAGGGGATAGGTGTGGGTAAGAGGTTTCAGCAACCCCAAAAAGCCAGAGGTTTGGGTTGGGAGCCAACTTCCTCTTCAACAGGGCAGAACACGTACTGCACACCTTCCTCCAGAAATGGAAAACAGGCACACAATCCCAGAAGCAATGGAAGAAGGTACTCTCGGGATGCGCACATTTGGAGCATTGGGGGGATGATGAGGATTTCATTTGGTAGGTCCGGAGGGGCGTGATATAACTTTGCCAAAGAAATTTGTACTATGTTTCTTGCAAAAGTACATTTTCTGAAATGACCGGCACAGCTGTAAAACATTTATGAAATTCTGCAAAAGACAATACAAAAAGATCCCATTTCGTCCAGCTATTGTACAAAGGGGTCAAAAGTTGGGAGTCAGACAAACCCAGCACTTCCTTATAGTAGTAAGATACAGTGGTTTTTCCTCGTCCACCCATTTGTACTATGTCCCTCAGTTTTTGAGTTTCTGGAGTCCCTCTTAGTGAAGGTTGCATGGACTGTATAAAGTGAGTAACTTGGCGGTACGCGTATAGGTCCGATGCTGGCAGTGTATAAGTGTGTTGCAGTGTAGAAAAGGGGGGTAGGGTCCCCGTCACGTCGTCCTGCAAATCATATATATATGTCAGTCCCAGTTGTTTCCAGCGGGAGAAGACACCACTCTCATTTCCTGGGGAAAATAAATCATGGCCTGTGATTGTAAGGAACGGGGTTAAAGGAGTTGGGACCCGTCCCAGCTTGCATAGTAAATGCCGGGCTCTCCTGCAGGTGCATAAAAGGTCCTGTGAATTTATATGAGGAGGAACTAGCCATGAAGGAAGCTGTAACAGCGGGTTGAGGGACGGTACTCCATACCATTCCAGTAAGCATGCATATGGGGTCACTGATGACAGAGCATATAACCAACCCCGAACTAGCCGAATACTGCAGGCTAAATTGTAAAGCATCAAGTTTGGGCATCCCAGGCCCCCTTTTTCCTTTGGGCTTTGTAAGACATGGAGAGATATCCGAGCTCGCTTTCCTTGCCAGAAAAACGAGCGTAAAGCTTGGTTAATCTTTTGGTGGTCTACCTTAGAAATCCAGAGTGGGGCTAAATTGAAGTATGTATAACCACTTAGGTACCCAAGACCATCTTGAAAAGCTGTACCCGTCCTACCAGTGACAGGGGGAGGGGTATCCATCTTCGTAAAGTGGCCAGGGTGTGAGTTAGTAAAGGCTGTACATTTACCTTGTAGAAATCCCCCACCTTTGTCGGGATATGTATACCTAAATATTTTAAAGTGTCCTGCGTCCATCGAAGGGGAAAACTACCCTGCCAATGGGGTTTCAGAGTGCCCTTCACGTCCAGGGCCTCTGATTTGTCACGATTTATCCGAAGGCCTGCAAAAAGGCCAAACTGAGTTTGGAGGTCAAGCACCACTGGAAGCGATAGATGGGGTTGGGTGAGGAAAACCAAAAGGTCATCTGCAAAGGAAGCTATTTTAAATATGTGGTGGGGGCCGCCAAATCCTTTCACCATTCAATATTCATCAATTCTCCTTAAGAGGGGGTCCAAGGATAATAAATAAAGTAATGGGGAGAGGGGGCAGCCCTGCCTCACGCCTCTTTGGATTCACACTACATTCGATAGACATCCATTCACTAGGATGCGGGATACAGGGTTGTTGTATAGTAGGGATATATATTGTAAAAAATCCCCCCTAATACCGAAACGTTGTAAAATTGAGAAAAGATACCGCCAGTCGACCCTATCGAAGGCCTTTTCTGAGTCAAAGCCAATGATAAGTGCTGGGATATTTTGGTGTTGACAGATAGTCATTGCAGTAAGCAATTTTGTGATATTCTTATTCGGTTTTCGGTTCTTGACAAAGCCCGCTTGGTGTGCTGAGACTAAGCTTGGAAGTAAAATGTTTAATCGGTCCGCCAGGGTTTTAGCCAGTATTTTGTAATCACAATTTAACAAGGAGATGGGTCTGTATGTTGAGGGGCTGGTGAGGTCTTTCCCAGGTTTAGGAAGAACAATAATGTGGGTATCAGTGAAAGAGCCAGGAAAGCTCTTCCTCACCAGCCCTTCCTTATAGTAATTTGTTAAGGGAGTCGAAACATAGGGTGAGAGAATTTTGTAGAACTCGTAGGAAAACCCATCTGGGCCCGGGGACTTTCCCGGGTGGGACGCAGCTATGATTTGTGAGATTTCATAGGTTTGCAGTGGCCTATTTAAAAAACCAAGTTGGGAGGCCGAAAGTGTTGGGAGGTTCAGCTCTCGAAGAAAAGCCTCCTCCTCTCTCTCTCCGCCTAAGACATCTGCTGTGTATAGTGTCTTATAAAACTGCTGAAAAACTTCACTAATTTCCGTGCCGTTTGATGCAGTCTTTCCCAAGGGCGTTCTTAAGCTGGGAACGAAGGATTTTTGTTGTCGGGGCTTTACTAAATTTGCCAGCAATCTGCCTGATTTATTTCCAAATTTAAAAAAGGATTGTTGACCTTTCTGGATGTAGAATTGGGCCCTGGTGTCCAAAAGGGTATTTATTTATTTATTTATTTATTTTTAGTTTTTATATACCGATGATCCTGTATACTATACATATCACACCGGTTTACAGGGAAATAAAACTGTCGCCTCTTGGGCGGTTTACATTGAAACAAAATAACAAATAGCATAAAGGAGCATAAAGGAACTTAGAGGAGCTTACAGGGAAACAATCATGTCTAGTTAAATTACGATAACGAACTAATCAGAAACCTAAGTACAGGACAGGATGGTGGGTCAAAGACTATACAGATATTGTATTCTTCCGGCTCTTAGTTCTCCGGGAATGCTTGTGCGAAAAACCAGGTCTTTAGCTTCTTTTTGAATGTAATATGGCAAGTTTCAAGGCGAAGGTCCGGAGGGAGCGAATTCCAGAGTGTGGGACCCGCTGTGGATAGTGCGCGTTTCCTCAGGGAGGTTTTCGCCGGCTGAGTGAGTAGCATGTTCCTGTACGCTCTTCTAGTCGGTCTCTTGGAGATGTGTAGCTGGAGTTGAAAAGTTAGGTTGAGAGGAGAGATGTTATGTAGGGCCTTGTGTATCATCATAATGGTTTTAAAGTGAATTCTGTATTTAATCGGTAGCCAATGAAGGTGCTGGAGGATGGGGGTGATATGATCCCTTTTTTTGGTGTTTGTGAGAATTCTGGCCATAGCGTTCAGGACCATCTGAAGTGATTTGGTGGTGCTAGCGGGAAGGCCCAGGAGGAGTGAGTTGCAGTAGTCCAGTTTCGGGAGTATGATGGATTGTAGAACCAGGCGGAAGTCTCTGTAGAGTAGTAGTGGTTTTAATTTTTTTAATACTTGCAATTTAAAGAAGCATTCTTTTGTGGTGTTGTTTACGAACTTGTTGAGGCTGAGTCTGTTATCTAGGAGTACACCCAGGTCTCTTGTGGCGAAGTGAGGTCCATGGAGGTGATAGGACATTGGTTGGCAGTTGGAGTGATGGGTGGGACATAGTTTTCAGGAGCTATAAGGAGGATTTCAGTTTTGTTTGTGTTTAGAACCAGGTTGAGACTGGCGAGTAGGTTGTTGATTGCTGAGAGGCAGTTATTCCAATATGACATAGTTTTGTGTAGAGATTCCGCTATAGGGATGAGTATTTGTATGTCATCCGCGTATAGGAAGTGAATTAGCTTGAGGTTGGTAAGTAGGTGACAGAGAGGGAGAAGATAGATATTGAAAAGAGTGGGTGAAAGGGATGATCCTTGCGGTACCCCCATCTTAGATTCAATGGGGTGAGACTCTTTGTTATTTATCTTGACCTTGTAAAACCTGTTTTCAAGAAACGATTTGAACCAGTTGAACGCTGATCCTGTGATGCCAATGTCATTTAGACGCTGGAGTAGGCATGAGTGATTCACGGTGTCAAATGCTGAGGAGAGATCCAGAAGTGCGAGGAGGCAAGGTTGACCTTTTTCCATATTAAAGAGAATAGTGTCTGATAGTGAGGCTATTAGCGATTCAGTGTTCCGGGTCTTACGGAAACCAAATTGGTTTGTGGTAAGGATGTTGTTTTCGTCTAAGAATTCTGAAAGTTGTCTGTTTACAATTTTTTCCATAATTTTGGCAATCATTGGAAGGTTTACTATGGGTCTGAAGTTGGCTGGGTCTGCGGTGGGAAGGTTGGGTTTTTTGAGGAGGGGCTTGAGCATTGCCAACTTGAGTTGGTTAGGGACATGGCCTTGAGCGAGCGAGCAGTTAATGATGTCTGCAACGGGTTTAGCAATGATATTAGTGATGGATTTAAGCGACCCAGCACACTATAGAACTCGGCTCTGGTGTTATCTGTATTTTGTTGCAATAGTTTTTTCTTAGCACTCTGGAATAAGGTTTCTAGGTGAAGGATAGATTGATTTAGCTGTTTATGGCGCTTGTGGACATAGGAGATAATTGCCCCTCGGAGGACTGCTTTCGCAGCCTCCCAGTATAAAAATGGGTTTTCCTCATGCTGTTTGTTATTTATCGCATAATCCCTCCAACTATCCTTGATATATCTCTGAAATTGAACATCTTCCTTAAGGAAAGATGGGGAGCGCACAATTGGGTTTGGTGTGAGGGTGTCTGGGCTCGTATTTGTATGGAAATCGGGGTATGGTCTGAGACAGCTAAAAGTTCAATAGTGGCATTAGTTACTGCAAAACAATTTTGTGTAGAAGTCAAGATGTAATCTATTTGTGACATAGTACCATGCGCTCTCGAGATATGTATGTAAATCCTTTTCATTTGGATGGAGGATTCTCCATACATCCAAAAGGTCCAAGTGTTTACAAAGATAACTGACTCCTATTGTTCTCTGACTCAAAGGTCTCGGCTGGGGAGGGCTTTTATCCATAGAAGAGTCATGTACACAATTCAGGTCCCCCACCACATATAGTGTTCCCTGGGTATGGAGGTGCAACATGTTACAGATATTCACGAAAAACTCATGTTTCTAGGCATTCGGGGCATATACATTGCATATAGTGATTGGTCGGTTGCTCCAGGTACCTAGTACAATAAGATAACGTCCCTCAGGGTCCAGGATAGTCCGGGAGACCTGAAAATTCGTAGACTTGTTGATTAAGACAGCTACCCCACCTTTTCGGTGGAGAGCCTCCACATAAAAGCAGCCTCCCACCCATTCCTGGTGGAGCTTTTTGCTCTCAAGGGCAGTGAGATGTGTCTCTTGAATACAGGCCACGTCAGCATGTAATCTTTTAAGGTGAGACAACACCTTTTTCCTCTTCACTGGAGTTCCTAAACCATTGACGTTCCAAGAGATTAGGTTAAACATTGGGGTGAGGGATAAAGTGGGTCACCAAACCTTCCTCAGAAATATGAAGGTGCGAGAAGGCCCCTAGCTCAGCCCTCCCCCGCCTCGCTCCTCCCCTACGGTGGTGCCACAGCCAGCTTTTGCATACAGAAACTCCAAATGCAATAAAATAGACACTCATGCCTTGCGTTTAGCCGTTCCAATAGAAGGAGTCATAAACCGTGAAAACCAGAATAAAAGGTGAAAATACTAGAACAATACCATACCTTAGCACCCGTTTGGAATGTGAGAAAATCCTTGAGAAAACTCCCCTCCCCCCTCTCCCCCCACCCTCTCCCTTCCCCTCCCACCTCTTCCACCCAATTCCATTCAAAACCCCCATATCCAAAGAAAATGGGGGGGATGGGGATCCGAATGATGTGTCCAGGGTCCGCACTCCCCAAAAGGGTTTTTGAGAAAGACACCCTTGCACAGAAAAATAAAATATGAAGAAAATAAAAAAACCGCCAAGTCTGGCCTCAGGCTGTGTTCTATGATCGCTTTCTGTGGAGTCCTCATGTAATGTCTTTGCAGTCAAAAAGTTGCTGCGCGGGTCTAGCATAATGAAAACCTCCCAATGGAACAAATAAAAGCCTCCGATTGCACAGAGCTTCCTGCGATTTTCTCTTTTGCTCTTTTTTTTTTTTCCTTTCTGCTCTCCTTTTCCCATGGTTGGCCGCATAATAACAGGAATTTTAAAAGAACGTCTGCCATTAAAGCTTTTTTTTTTTTTTTTTTTGAGTCCAGAGTCGGGGCTCACCTAATACGGCTGTTTCTCCGTTCCTTTGGCTAGAAAAGGAAGTAAAGTCAATGAAACACTGACCTCTTTTCAAAGAGGAGGAGAAAAGCAGAAACACTAGTAAAACAAAACAACACGAGGGGGTTTCATCCGTGCTGACCCGTCTGATACTCTCATTCCCCTCAACCTACAGCCGGGTTCCAGCTAAGCTCCGGAGCAACGGTCTCCCGGGCCTATCAAAAACAGGCCGAGAGAAAAAGACAACAAAGAGATTTTTGGTTGTGCTTTGCTTTTTTCTGTTCTCCATAAATCTGGTTGTGGAATTCATTTTCTGGCGTCCACAGTGTTTAGAAAGGTTTGTGCCGCTGCAGGGGTGTCAAAAAAGTGATTCTTCTCTGCCAGCCAAATTCGTAGTTTCGCCGGGAAGAGTAAAGAAAATCGAATCCCCCGCTGATGCAACGTGGAGCAGACCAGAGAAAAGTTCCGCCGTGCCTCTGAAACTGTTGCCGAAAAATCCTGAAATATACGGATGGTATGGCCCTGATAAAGGAACTTGGGTTTGGCTCACGAGGCCCTCCAAATTTCAGCTTTATGGGCTGAGTTCAAAATCTTGGCGATGATCTGCCTCGGACGATTTTGGTCTGGTTTCTGGGCTCCCAGGCGGTGGGCCCGTTCTACCACCAACTTTCCCTGTAAGTGTGGGAGCATTAAGGACTCCGGCAGCCAGCTTTCTAGCACTGTACACAGTGTTTTTTCTTCTATTCCCTCGGGAAAACCCAAAAAGCGTAAATTGTCTCTTCTTGCTCTATTTTCAAGTTCGTCTACTTTGGACTGTAAATCTTTTATTTTTTTGTCTCGATCCGCCATTTTTCCTTCATTTTGGGTTGCCTCATCCTCTAGCAGAGAGATCCTGTTTTCTATATGGTCTTTTTGTGGGAGCATATCTGTTAAGGTTTCCTTCACTTCCCCCAATTGGGAGGTAATCTGTTGTAGTTTTTCATCTAAGGCTTCCCGAATCGCCTCTTTTATTTCCCCGATTGAAAGTGCTGGGGGGGAGGGGGAGTGCTCACCATCTCTGACGGTCACCATTTTGGAATCGCTGGCCTTCGGTTTATCTCTCTCTCTTTTTCCGCTCTTTGATGCCATCGATGGGGAAACTTTTTGCATATAATTGGTGATGGACATAGGCTCTCTGCAGTAAGGTGGTCAGCACCCCGATGGCGAGTTTTTTATCACGTGGATGGGCCGTGATAGTGGGGGTGGGCCCTGGAGCCAGTGAGAAAACGTCCTCCCGGCTCACCACATCACGTGATCCCCCGCAATCCTATCTTTTATCTGCCTTTCTCTCATTACCTCCCATTTTCCCAGTTTGTAGCGGTCACTCATTTCTCCCAATCCCAACCCTAGTTTATAGCTATCTGTTTCTTTCTCCCCTCATGCTCTGCTCAGCTTCTTAGACTGTAAGTTGTTTTGGACAGGGACTCATCGTTCTTGAACACTAAACACTATTGTAAAGCAGTACATTTATTTTTATTTTATTTTATTTATTTTAAAACATTTATAGCCCACCCTTCCTATATTCAGGATGGGTTACAATATAACATTCACAGCTTTTTAAAACAATGCATCAAGGTGTCACATACAGACAATACTGGATGGTTATTTTGAACTTTTTTTATACCGACATTCATGTGGCAAGATACATATCGTATCGGTTTACAGTGGAACACAATTTTGCAACAAGCATTACATAGAACCAGGGTTACAAGGAACTGGGAAAACAAGGGTAAAAACAGCAGTTAACAATAGAGACATTTAGCAAACAAAGGGACGATTAAGCAAAAAACTGTAAATCAACACTAGAGAATTCTAAAATAAATATAAATAAATATCAGTGCAATAATAGGCCTGTGAAAGATGGTCATGGAAATGTTCGAAGTGGTATGTTATTGGTAATGTTCATCTGGTTATGGAGAAGCTTGTTGGAGTATGGAAATGCTTGTTTGAAAAGCCAGGATTTGAGGGGTTTTTTTAACGTCAATGGGCATGGTTCTTGCCGGAGATCTGGTGGAAGAGCATTCCATTGAGAGGGCCCCGCGGTGGATAGGGCATGTTTCCTTAGGGCTGTCTTTACTGGGGGGGGGGGGGGGCATAGAGAGTGCCTTTGTAAGCAGATCTAATCGGTCTGGAGGATTCATGGAGACGTAGAGGTAAGTTAAGATCAAGAGGTGTTAGATTGTGCATGACTTTGTAGATTATCATAAGGACTTTGTAGAGAATTCTAAATTTGATGGGATGCCAGTGTAGGTTGCGAAGTATGGGCGTGATGTGCTCTCTTCTATTGGTATTGGACAGGATCCTAGCGGCGGAATTCTGTACCATTTGCAGGGGTCTGATAGTGTTTGCTGGGAGACCTAAGAGGAGCGAATTACAGTAGTCGATTTTTGAAAAGATGATCGATTGAAGCACCGTGTGGTAGTCGTGGAAATGGAGGAGGGGTTTCAACTTTTTCAGTACTTGAAGTTTGAAGAAACAGTCTTTTGTGGTTGTATTGATAAATTTTTTTAAGTTAAATTGATTGTCAAGATTAACACCAAGATCTCTGACATGCGGAGATAAATTGATTTGAGAAGAGATTGGTGTTTTGTTTAGTCCATACTTGTCGTCATGTGATATGATAAGGATCTCCATCTTATTGGTGTTAAGGACAAGGTTAAGGCTAGTGAGGAGGTGGTTGATTGATTGAAGGCAAGTGTTCCAGAAGCTAAGGGTTTTGGAGAGGGATTCCTTGATAGGGATTAGTACCTGCACGTCGTCAGCTTATATTTGGGTGTTAGATTTGTTAGAAGCTGGCAGAGCGGAAGAAGGTAAATGTTGAAGAGGGTTGAAGAGAGGGATGAACCTTGAGGGACTCCCAAGGAGGAGCTGACGGGGTGGGATTCTTTGTTGTTAACTTTGACTTTAAAGCTTCTGTTACTAAGGAAAGATTTGAACCAGCTGTGTGCCGTCCCAATGATACCAATGTCCGTGAGGCGGTCTAATAGTATTGCGTGGTTCACTGTGTTGAATGCCGCAGAAAGATCAAGAAGAGCAAGGAGGTATGGTTGTTTTTTTTCTAGGCTGAGGATGATAGAGTCTGAGAGTGAGATTAATAGTGATTCTGTATTTGGTGATTTTCGGAATCCGAACTGTGCTGGGGCTAGAATTTTGTGCAATTCCAGATATTCAGAGAGTTGCTTGTTGACGATTTTTTCTAGAAGTTTCGCAATAAATGGTAGGTTAGCTATCGGACGGAAGTTGGCGGGATCTGCTGGAGACAAGTTTGGTTTTTTTAGCAGTGGTTTGAGTATCGCGATCTTGAGGGCGTCTGGTACTTGCCCTTGAGCCAGAGAACAATTAATGATTTCTGAAATAGGCTTTGCAACGATTTTTGGAATGGAGATGAGGAGATTTGATGGTATTGGGTCCGAAGGATGAGAGGATGGCTTGAGCTTCTTGAGCAAGATTTCAATCTCCAGAGAAAAAGTTGGCTCGAACGATTCAGATCTGGAGTTTTGCTGAATAGTGGTGTTATAAGGGAGATGTGAATGGTTATTGTTAGCAATAAGCGGCGCTACCAGGTTGGAGATTTTTTTTATCGAAGTAAGCAGCTAGTTCTGTAGCTTTGGTTTCAGTTTGGTCATCGGGAATAGTTGGTGGGGCAGTTTTTGTAAGGGATGAGACGTACGAGAATAGGGCTTTGGAGTCAAAGATGAAGTGGTGGATCTTTTGGGCGAAGACATCTCTCTTAGTACGGAGGATCGTATTCCTGTAACGGTGCATGGTATCTTTGTAGGCGGCCTGCGTCTCTGAGGACGGGTTTTTTCGCCATCTGTGTTCTTTGCTTCTTAGAACTTGTTTTAGGGATTTCAATTGCGGTGTGAACCAGGGTTTTCTGTTGTCAGGGTTTGGGTGTATTACTTTAGTAATTGTAGGACAGGTAAGATTGGCTACTTTATTGGTTATCTTGAACCAAGAAGTGGTGGCTGCCTCAGCATCTGCGAGATCAAGGTTTTAGATGGTGACAAATAGTCAAAAAATATTAGACATGAGATTAGTCATTAAAAGCAAGTTTAAATAAAAAGGTTTTTAAAGCTTTTTTTTTTAAACATAGGATCTTTTAAATTTCTCAGTTTGTTTGGTAATGAATTCCAGTGGCACTATCAAAAGGATAGTCATTATTAAGTCTCTCTCCCGTTTCACTCTCTGCCTAGCTTCTTACATTGTAAGCTCTTTGGTACAGAGCCTCTTTCCTTACCAATTGCCCAGCATCTCTCCCTCCCCCTGCCATGCTCTTCCCACATTGCCCAGCATCTAACTCTTTCTACCCACTCTCAGCATCACCCTCCCCTTATCTCCCTCCGTCCTCCCAAACTAGCTGATCTATCATACTCCCTAATCCCAAATCTTTCCTCCAGTGATGGTTCCTAGTTCAGTAGAACACTGCCTCAGTCTCTCCTTCAATGGCTCTGTCTCTGTGTAGGCTCCTTTGGAGGCAGTGGTATCAGCAAGAGTCCAGAGCTCCCAGCTCCTGCATGTGGCAGCAAGTAGGCTTACCATAAATATTTTTTCCATAGATAACAGGATGAATTAGCCATGTCATGTGGATGATGTCATACAGCCACACCTAACAGATTTGTCTCTTCTAGCTAGTAGAGCTTTGAGCTCTACTGAGCGAGCATGTGTGGGAATTCCCACATGGACATTCCCTCGTGAGCCTCCTCAGTTGATATCAGAGCTAATCATAACTAGATCTAAAGGACAAAATCTTCCAAGATAGAAATCTGAGACACACCATAGCCATAGGATTAAAGTGAGAGTTCATTAAAGCATTAAGTACTATATTAAACTCCCACTAATTGGAGGTTCCTTAACTGGAGAGTGTAACCAAAGGAGTCCTTTGATGAACCTTGCTACTATGGGATGTTGCAAAACTGCCTTCTAACTGGTTATGCTATGCTGCAGTAGCATTTAAATGAACTCTTATAGAATTCAATTTCAGTTGAGGTTCTGAAAGGCTAAGAAAGTATTAAAGTACCTCTGAAATAGAACAATCAAAGAGATCAATATTATTGTTTGTACACCCAGTGGAGAACTTCTTCCATTTAAACTTATATGATCTTCTAGTGGATGTTTTCCGTATTGCTAGTAGCACTTCTCTTACTTTTGAAGGGCATGGTAAATTCTGTATTACTCAGCTTTCAATATCCATTCTGCAAGAGCCAGAGTCTGTAGATCGGGATGGAGGAGAGAGTCATTGCTCTGAGTCATTAACATTTGAAATCCTGGAAGATGTTTAGGTGTACTGCTAACCATTGAAGCCATGGGAACCGCATTTGCCACCTCCAAAAAGGAGCTATCAGTATCTTTTTGCCTTGTCTCTTCTTAGTTTCACAGTTGTGTTGTGTTAGGATTGTGGGCCCTTGTGTTGGGGTGAGGTTGGCACAACCTACAGGGTAAGCCATATAGGACCTCTCTGCCAACTGGCATAACAGATGGTGCAGAGGCTGAGCTGGAGCTTCGCCTGTACCAATCCATTTCCCCTTGGGTTGAGCCTTTGTTTTTTTGGGGGCCAGCAAGTCTTAGGTGGCAATCTCTGTGAAGCTGATAGAGAAGATACGGGGCCAGGTGAATGTTGAGAGACCAGGCTATGGTCTGTGGCAGGCAGCAGGTAGCAGTATCGAGAGTCCAGGCTAAGGTCAATTACCTGCAAGCTGTTCAAGGACAGGGTAAAACCGGAGGGACAAAGGCAAGGCTGGACAAGCTGAAGAGATCAAGGCAAGGCTGGGCAGGCTAAAGGGACGAAGGCAAGTCTGGGCAAGCTGAAGAGACAAAGGTAAGGATGGGCAGGCTGAAGGCAAGGCTGGAAGACGCTGAAGCAGCAACTCACACTATCCAAAGATAGACGATCCTTTGCTGAGGCATCTTAGGGTTGCACAGTCAGGGTTTAAGTACCAGGCCGTGTGATCTCAGCAGAGAGCATGAGTGGACTGAGCTCCCGCTGAAGGGCCTTTATGTGTCAGTGTGTACCATGTGTATGCACCTAGGAGGCAGTCCCAACACAGAGGGTGGTGGGTTTCCTAGCCATGTGGAGTGGCAGTGAACTTGGCCATGCAGAGTGCCAGTGCCAGGCTGGTCTGGCGGTGTCAGCTGAGTGAGCCAGAAAACGTAACAGTAGCGAGCCTCCTAAGGCCCCTCCTCAAGGTTCCAAAATGGGAGAGGTGGAACAACTGTGGGCGAAACTAAAAGGAGTGATCACAAAGGCAACTAATCTTTACGTTAGAAAAATAAACAAAAGCAAGAGAAATAGGAAACCAATCTGGTTCTCAAAGGAGGTGGCTGATAATATAAAAAACTTGGGTTTGGAGGGAAATTACCTGTGGAAGTTGTTTATTAGACGTGGTGTTTGGAAATTAGTGGTGGGATCTCAATGTTTTCCTCTTGGCTAAAGTGCTTCCAGGTGATGTGATACTCTAGTTTGTTCCGCCTCCTGTGAGAATCCAAGATCTCTTCTACTTTAAATTGTGTGTCTTCTTCCACTGTCACATCCGAGGGTGTGGGAGTCTTTCTGAAGGGCCAGGAAAGGATCAATGGTTTCAGTAAAGAGACGTAGAATATGTTATGAATCCTTAGTGTATTGGGAAGCTTCAACTGGTAAGTAACAGGACCCACTTGCCATTGGATGGGATCGGATTCAATGAATCGTAAAGCTAGTCAAAGTGAGGGTACCCAGAGACAGAGATGCTGGGTGTTCAGCCATACCAGATTGCCCCCCTTTGAACTGTGGTGCTGGTCGACGTTTGGTGTTTTAAACTTCAAAAATACGGACTTTGCTGAAATGGGAAAATTCCTGGAGATGGAACTTGAAGACTGGAGAAAATGGGAGAGGTGGAACAACTGTGGGCCAAACTAAAAGGAGCGATCACAAAGGCAACTAATCTTTACGTTAGAAAAATAAACAAAAGCAAGAGAAATAGGAAACCAATCTGGTTCTCAAAGGAGGTGGCTGATAATATAAAAATAAAAAGAACAGCATTCGAGAAATATAAAGGATCCCATAAAGAGGAACATAGGGAAGAATATCTGGTTAAACTGAGAGAGATGAAGAAAGTAATCAGGAAAGCAAAATGTCTGGCAGAAGAAAGAATTGCCAAAGAGGTAAAGAGATGTGACAAAACTTTTTTCAGATACATCAGAGAAAGGAGAAAGGTCCAAAGTTGCAGAGTGAAACTGAAAGGTGAAAAGGATCAATGTGTGGAAAGAGACCAAGAAAAGGCAGAAATATTAAACAAATACTTCTGTTCAGTGTTCACTAAGGAAGACCCTGAGGAAGGATCGTCACTGGTTAATAAGGCTGTCAATGGGGATGATTTGAAGAAACCCTGTTTATGGAAGAGAAGGTATGGAAACAGGTAGGAAAACTGAAAGCCATGGGGCCTGATGAGATTCATCCGAGGATACTTAGGGAGCTCAGAGATGTGCTGGGGGGGTCCGTTGAGTGATCTGTTCAATAGATCCCTGGAAACAGAAGTGGTGCCGAGTGACTTGAGAAGAGCGGTGGTGATCCCATTTCACAAGAGTGGGAGCCAAGAAGAGGCTGGAAATTACAGGCCAGTTAGCCTCGTCTCAGTGGTGGGAAAATTAATGGAGACTCTGCTGAAAGAATGGATAGTAAACTACCTACAATATGGTGGCTTGCTTGATTCGCATCAGCATGGATTCACCAGGGATAGGTCCTGTTGTCGAATCTGATTGATTTCCTCAATGGGTGACTAGAGAATTGGATCAGGGAAGCACGCTTGATGTGATTTACTTGGATTTTAGTAAAGCCTTTGATACGGTCCCACATAAAAGATTCGTGAACAAAATGAGAAGCTTGGGAGTGAATGCTAAGGTGGTGGCATGGATTACAAACTGGTTGATGGATAGAAGTCAGAGTGTGATGGTAAATGTTACCTACTCTGAAGAGAGAATGGTATTAAGTGGAGTGCTGCAGGGATCATGTTGGGACCGGTTCTGTTCAACGTCTTTGTGAGCAATATTGTGGAAGGGATAGAAGGTAAAGTTTGTCTATTTGCGGATGATACTAAGACCTGCAACAGAGTTGACACGCCGGAAGGAGTGGAGAGAATGAAACATGATTTAAGGAAGCTTGAAGAGTGGTTGAAGATATGCACTGGGATTTAATGCCAAGAAGTGCAGAGTCATTTATCTGGGACGTCGTAATCCGAAGGAACTGTATGCAATAGGGGATGAAGCGCTGCTGTGCACAGAACAGGAGAGAGACCTTGGGGTGATGGTGTCTAGTGATCTAAAGATGGCAAAGCAATGTGATAAGACGATAGCTAAAGCTAGAAGAATGCTGGACTGCATAGAGAGAGGAATATCTAGTGAAAAAAAGGAAGACATAATCCCCTTGTCATTCCTTGGTGAGGCCTCACCTGGAGTACTGTGTTCAATTCTGGAGACCATATCTCAAAAGGGACAGAGACAGGTTGGAGGCGGGCCAGAGAAGAGTGACACAAATGGTGAGAGGTCTTCATCAAATGACTTAAGAGGAGAGGTTGAAAGACCTAAATATGTATACCCTGGAGGAGAAGAGGAGCAGAGGAGATATGATACAGACCTTCAGATATCTGAAAAGTTTTAATGATGCATGATCAACAACAAACCTTTTCCACTGGAATGAATCCAATAGAACCAGGGGTCATGAAATGAAACTCCAGGGAGGATGATTCCGAAGCAGTGTCAAGAAATATTTCTTCAAGGAGAGGTTGGTGGACACCTGGAATGCCCTGCCAGAGGAGGTCGTGAAGGCAAAAATGGTGCAATATTTCAAAAGGACATGGGATAAACACTGTGGATATCTAAAGGCAAGGGGGAGAGGAATGAAGTAAGGCATGAGGGTATCTTGTGGTGTGGCGAATACTACCCTTAACAAATAAGTCATCTTATGGGGGTAACTTACTGGTGTGGCAGATACTATCTGTGGCAAATAGACTTCAAAATGTGATGCACTCCATCATTGCTCGCTCCTTCAACGACAGGGGGAAAAGAGGAAAGGAGGAATTGGATTCAGACAACAACAACCAACAAAAGCATTGAACTGTACAGTCTGGAAAAACACATGAGCATGGGGGTAACTTGCTTAGTGGGGGTAACTTGCTTGATGTGGCAGTTACGACCCTTAATCAAAAGTCTGATACTACACTTCTGATGCAACTCCAACATTGCACATTGCTCTCTGATTCAACAGCGGAGGAGGAGGGAAACTGGTCTCAAACTGTAACCAAAAAGAACACTGCCCTTGGCGGTCTGAGTAACTGAAAGGTATGGGAAACTGATAACTATGAGAGCTTGCTGGGCAGACTGGATGGGCCGTAAGGTCCTTTTCTGTCATCACTTTCTATTTTTCTATGGTTTCTATGTCTCTATGTCTTTGTATGTCTTGTCTCGGGAAACTGCCCATAATATTAGTTGGGTGGTCTGAGTCCAGAGATTGTGGAGCTCCTTGGCTGTGAGGCAGGCTGCTGGGCAATCCATGGTGAGAGGTAGCGGGAGCGGTACCCGTCGGTGTTTTCCATACACAGTCTGAAATGGAGAGGAGCCAGTGGCACTGCTTACATGGTTGTTAGGGGAAAATGTGATGGGACAGTAGGAAGGCCCAATCATCTTATCTTCTGTTGACATACAACCTGAGGAAAGCCTTGAGGACCTGGTTGATCCTTTCAGTCTGCCCATTGTCCTGGGGATAGTAAGCAGTAGTGAATTCCAGAAAGATGCCAAATTTTCGGCAGAGAGTCTTCCAATAGCAGGCTGCAAATGTAATACCTCTGTCAGACAGAATATGGGATGGTAGGCCATGCAATTGAAAAACATGTCTGATGAAGAGGCAACCAGTTCAGGAGCCGAGGGTAGCCCAGCGAGAGGAACAAAGTGAACCATTTTTGACAATCTATCCACTATGACCCATATCACAGTGGAGCCCTATGAGAAAGGAAGGTCCACAAACAAGTCTGTGGATATGTGGGTCCAGGGTTCCCCTGGGGGCTGGCAACAGTAGTAACAATCCCCAGGGTCAGGCACAATCAGTTTTATTCTGCATGCAGGTTGGACAGGAACTCACATTGTCCTTTACATCTTTCTTGAAGTGTGGCTACCAATAGTGGCGCTGAAGGAGGTTGAGTGTCAGGCCACTCCAAGGTATCCTGCCATGTGAGAGTCTTGCGCCCACTTCAACACTTTTTCCCACAGCCTCTTGGAGGCGTCCATTTTCCCTGCAAGGACAGAAGTGACTGAGGCAAGGATAATCCTTGCAGGGTGATGATATGTCGTGGGGACTCTATTGTATCTTCGGTTAGGATCGGGTCGGGTCTTGGCGCGCCAGGAGCCCGCTGGGGCGCGTGGATTTATGTCTCCCTCCGGGAGGCGTAAATCCATGGATAAAGGTAGGGGGGGGTTTGGATGGGGCCGGGGGGGGGGGGGGTGGGTTGGGTGGGGGAGGGGAAGGTGAGGGGAGGGTGAAAGAAGGTTCCCTCCGAGGCCGCTCCGATTTCGGAGCGGCCTCGGAGGGAACGGAGGCAGGCTGCGCGGCTCGGCGCGCGCCGGCTGCCCAAAATCAGCAGCCTTGTGCGCGCCGATCCAGGATTTTATAAGATACGCGCGTATCTTATAAAATCCAGCTTACTTTTGTTGGCGCCTGGTGCGCCAACAAGGGTACGCGATCACGCTTTTTTAAAAAATCTACCCCTTAGAGAATAGCCACTGCCATTAGCAATGGTAACATGGAATAGACTTAGTTTTTGGGTACTTGCCAGGTTCTTATGGCCTGGATTGGCCACTGTTGGAAACAGGATGCTGGGCTTGATGGACCCTTGGTCTGACCCAGTATGGCATTTTCTTATGTTCTTATGTTCTTAAGGATTGAGACAGCGCATCTGTATGCAGATTTTCTGCTGGTCGATAGCAGATTTCAAAATCAAATCGGGAAAAGAAAAGAGACCAGCGAGCTTGCCTGGGATTAAGTCGCTGGATCTGCAGAAGGTACTCTAAGGTTTTATGATCTGTGCAGATGATGATCTTGTGTTGGGCCCCTTCTAGGAGGTGCCTCCACTGCTCAAGAGCCAGCTTAACCACTAGGAGTTCTCTGTCTTTGATTGCGTAATTCTTTTCTGCTGGGGAGAACTTCCTGGAGAAAATGAACATGGGAGAAGCATTCCTTCTGTGCAATTTTGACTGAGAACAGCCCCAACCCCAAGGGAAGAGACATCTTCCTCGAGCACAAAAGAACGAGAGGGGACAGATGTCATAGACATGGCCCTTGGGTGAAAGCTTGTTTAAGCATCTGGAATGCTTCAACTGCTTCTGAAGTTGAGTTTCTGGTGTCCGCGTCTTTTCATGTTAGGGCAGTGAGTGGTGTTGTGAGGGTGGAGTATTCATGGATGAATTGCTGATAGTAACTGGCAAAGCCAAAAATCTTTGCAGCGCTCGGAGACCAATGGGCTGGAGCCATTCTAGGAGGGCCTTCTGTTTTGCAGGGTCTATGTGTAGGCAGTACTGGAGATGATATATCCCAGGAAGGGTAGTTATTCTTGCTTGAAAAGACATTTTTCCAACTTGGTGTAGAGATGGTGTTCACGTAGACCCTGGAGTATTTATTTCACATGGGATCTATGAGCAGTCAGGGACTTGGAAAAGATAAGGATGTTGTCCAAATAGACTACAATGGAGGAGTATAACAGGTCTCAAAAGATGTTACTCCCCATTTTTTGGAAGACTGCTGGGCCATTGCACCATCTGAAGGGCATTATTAAGTCCCCATAGTGCCCATCTCTAGTATTAAAACCGGTCTTTCACTCATCTCCTTGCTTAATATGGATGAGATTGTATGCTCCTCTGAAATCCAGTTTTGTGAAGACCTTGGCTTCTTGCAGTCAATCAAACAGCTCGTATATCAGCAGTAGAGAATAGCGATCCTTTTTTATAATAGCATTAAGGTCTCTGTAGTCTATACAGGGCTGGAGGGTTCTGTCTTTTTTTGCCACGAAGAAAAAACCCACTCCAGTGGGAGAAAAGGACGTATGAAGCCTCTAGCAAGATTTTTTTGGATATAGTCAATCATGACCTTGGTCTCAGGCTCCAAGACCATTCTTGCCAGAGATGAGTTCAATCCCACAATTATAGGAATGGTTAGGAGGTAATGTTTCAGCCTTCTGCTTGGAAAATACATCTTGATATTCTGCATATTGAGGAGGCAGTCCTGGCTGAGTGACTGCAATGGTCAGATGAACTGGAGGAGTGACAGAGGCAAGGCAAATAGAAGAATAAGCCAGACCCCACCAGGTCAATTCCAGAGAAGAACAGTTGATAGTGGGCTGGTGCTTTTGAAGCCAAGGAAATCCCAGAATTATAGGGTTGTCTGCCTGAGGAATAACATAGAAGATGATCATCTCAGAGTGCAGAAGACCCGTATAGAGGGTCAGAGGAACTGTACTCTCTGTGAGCTGCCCCGAGAAGGGGTTTCCGTAGACAGAAGATGGTGAGCGTTTGACTCAGAGGTACGGTGGGTATGGCATGGTGCAGAACTATGGTTTGGTCAATGAAGTTTCCCCCTGTGCCAAAGTCCAGGAAAGCTTCAGAGAAGAAGTGGCTTTGACCCACAGATATGGAGACAGTAATGATGTTTCGGGGAGTAGGGCCTAGGGTTCCCTCCCCAGTTAACCCTAAGCATGGAAGTTTCCCTATTTCTCGGGGCAGGTGGCAACAAGGTGTCCGCGACCTGCACAATAAAGGCATAGGCCCATCTGTCTGCGGTGCTGTTTCTCCTCAGAAGGTAGGCAAATATGGCCCAACTGCATGGGGTATGGCTTATTTATTAAAAGAAAATTAAAGTAGAGTTATAGCAAATATGAAATATTGTCCACCAAACTGTAGTAGAATCAAAGGAGAATTTTTATTTATATGCCTGCACTGAATCTTCATCTTCATGGTTAATGTTTATATCAGCAGAGCTTGCCAGATGGTAATAAAGGGGAAAAAGTTCCCGGCCTCAACACAAGCCATGTTTTGCGGAAACCCTGCCTCAAGGGGGCAACTATAGGCAACATTTAGCAGTTACATATTTCAAAAGGCAAAACTGTCAAAAGTACTCAGCTGGTGAAGCAGTTTATCAGCAGCAATCATAGAAACACTTAAAAACTTCAATAGAGAAGCAGGCTATGATTTGATCTTCATTTGTATCTGGTGTGCTATTTGCTCTTATTGTTTGTGCTGTTTATTTATTTTAAAAATTATTTAAAAAATGTATAGCCCCAACAGCACGGCTCCAAAGTTCATGGCGGGGAACAGTAAACATGTATATAAAAACAACGACAAACAAGGCATATGAGAGAGGTACAGAAAAGATACAACTATCTTCCTGTATCAATATATATGACAGAAACACCAAAGTCATATTTCATAAACGAAACAACTAGAATTAAATTACCTTTGCTAAAGAATCAGATACTGGTGAAAGAGACATATTTGGAAGAGTTATTGCAGTAGAAGTGTCATTGGCAGCAGGGACAATGCCACTCTTTGCTTCTGACATGATTCCCAAAACATTCATGGAAAAGAATTGCATTTTGTTTATTCCGAAAATATCTGAATTTGGCATTCTCATCATTCTGTCTGAAACAAAAATATAAAAGTGAATATTACTATGACAATCCTGTTACTAAAATTCTTACTTTTAAGGAGGTAATTTTCAAAGGCCTTATATTCATAAAAAATTGTTTATGTTCATAAGTGGCTCTTTAAAAATAGCCCTACTGGATATGCATATAAAAGTAATCACAGAACATGATTTCATGCAATCTTTTACTCACATGCTAAATAGGCATTCCAGAAAGCAGACCTGGGGCAGAATTTCAATTTTCTAAAGTATATAAATTTGCTTTGAAAACGCTGGCAAATATTCATTGTATTTACAATGTTGAACTACCTTTTCCTCTTTCAAAAGTTGATTTGGTACATATCTTCCTATTAGGCAGGTGTACGATTGTAACTCACCCTGGGCTTTAGGGCAAGGGGTATTATCAAATTGACTAAATAAAAATAAATAAATAAATAAATAATACCTGCATGTTTTAGCCTATGTGGCTGTTTGAAAAGTGCCCTCTTAATGTGAAACTGATCAGCTGTTTTAAATGGTTGACAAATATGAGAAACTACATATCATCGAGTTACCATGACATCAATAAACTAACACACACAAAAAGACACAAATATTCACAATGTACTTGTTACAGGTGTTGTAAAAGTGGACCCTTGTGCTGTGGTGTGGTTGGCACCACCAGACAAACAAGTCCATACGGCCCACAACAACAGCTGGCAGATGTAATCCGAGTAGGACTGACAGGAACTTTACCTCTACCAACAGTCCTCCCCGCAGATTTAACTCTTGGGTTCTAATGGCCAGCAGGTTTGATAGGGTCCTGGGGGCAATAGCAAGTGTGTGAATTCAAGTCCAGGCGAAGGTTAGGGCAGGCAGCAGAGAAACAACGATGCAGGAAGCAGGCCAGAGATCAGGGCAGGCAGCAGAGAAACAAAGGTCAGGTCCAAAACAGAGAATTGGGTCCAAGAGGCAATCAGAAGTGTTAGAAAACAAGCCGAAGTCAATACCAGGAAGTCAAGCCTGATGAGACAGAACAAGACAAGGACAAGGATAGAGACTGATCACAACACAGAGGAACTGGACCGGGTAGGGAACACAGACCAAACTAGAGGAACACAGAAGGAAGCAGAAACACAGGAACCAGGAACAAGGATAAACAATGCAAGGAAAAGCAACATGCACTGAGGGCTGATCTCCCAGGAGACCTGTTGCCGAAGCAAAGAATACAGGGTTGAGCAGGTTTAAGAACATAAGAACATAAGAAAATGCCATACTGGGTCAGACCAAGGGTCCATCAAGCCCAGCATCCTGTTTCCAACAGTGGCCAATCCAGGCCATAAGAACCTGGCAAGTACCCAAAAACTAAGTCTATTCCATGTAACCATTGCTAATGGTAGTGGCTATTCTCTAAGTGAACTTAATAGCAGGTAATGGACTTCTCCTCCAAGAACTTATCCAATCCTTTTTTAAACACAGCTATACTAACTGCACTAACCACATCCTCTGGCAACAAATTCCAGAGTTTAATTGTGCGTTGAGTAAAAAATAACTTTCTCCGATTAGTTTTAAATGTGCCCCATGCTAACTTCATGGAGTGCCCCCTAGTCTTTCTACTATCCGAAAGAGTAAATAACCGATTCACATCTACCCGTTCTAGACCTCTCATGATTTTAAACACCTCTATCATATCCCCCCTCAGTCGTCTCTTCTCCAAGCTGAAAAGTCCTAACCTCTTTAGTCTTTCCTCATAGGGGAGTTGTTCCATTCCCCTTATCATTTTGGTAGCCCTTCTCTGTACCTTCTCCATCGCAATTATATCTTTTTTGAGATGCGGCGACCAGAATTGTACACAGTATTCAAGGTGCGGTCTCACCATGGAGCGATACAGAGGCATTATGACATTTTCCATTTTATTCACCATTCCCTTTCTAATAATTCCCAACATTCTGTTTGCTTTTTTGACTGCCGCAGCACACTGTACCGACGATTTCAATGTGTTATCCACTATGACACCTAGATCTCTTTCTTGGGTTGTAGCACCTAATATGGAACCCAACATTGTGTAATTATAGCATGGGTTATTTTTCCCTATATGCATCACCTTGCACTTATCCACATTAAATTTCATCTGCCATTTGGATGCCCAATTTTCCAGTCTCACAAGGTCTTCCTGCAATTTATCACAATCTGCTTGTGATTTAACTACTCTGAACAATTTTGTGTCATCTGAAATTTGATTATCTCACTTGTCGTATTTCTTTCCAGATCATTTATAAATATATTGAAAAGTAAGGGTCCCAATACAGATCCCTGAGGCACTCCACTGTCCACTCCCTTCCACTGAGAAAATTGCCCATTTAATCCTACTCTCTGTTTCCTGTCTTTTAGCCAGTTTGCAATCCACGAAAGGACATCGCCACCTATCCCATGACTTTTTACTTTTCCTAGAAGCCTCTCATGAGGAACTTTGTCAAACGCCTTCTGAAAATCCAAGTATACTATATCTACCGGTTCACCTTTATCCACATGTTTATTAACTCCTTCAAAAAAGTGAAGCAGATTTGTGAGGCAAGACTTGCCCTGGGTAAAGCCATGCTGACTTTGTTCCATTAAACCATGTCTTTCTATATGTTCTGTGATTTTTATGTTTAGAACACTTTCCACTATTTTTCCTGGCACTGAAGTCAGGCTAACCGGTCTGTAGTTTCCCGGATCGCCCCTGGAGCCCTTTTTAAATATTGGGGTTACATTTGCTATCCTCCAGTCTTCAGGTACAATGGATGATTTTAATGATAAGTTACAAATTTTTACTAATAGGTCTGAAATTTCATTTTTTAGTTCCTTCAGAACTCTGGGGTGTATACCATCCGGTCCAGGTGATTTACTACTCTTCAGTTTGTCAATCAGGCCTACCACATCTTCTAGGTTCACCGTGATTTGATTCAGTCCATCTGAATCATTACCCATGAAAACCTTCTCCATTACGGGTACCTCCCCAACATCCTCTTCAGTAAACACCGAAGCAAAGAAATCATTTAATCTTTCCGCAATGGCCTTATCTTCTCTAAGTGCCCCTTTAACCCCTCGATCATCTAACGGTCCAACTGACTCCCTCACAGGCTTTCTGCTTCGGATATATTTAAAAAAAGTTTTTACTGTGAGTTTTTGCCTCTACAGCCAACTTCTTTTCAAATTCTCTCTTAGCCTGTCTTATCAATGTCTTACATTTAACTTGCCAATGTTTATGCTTTATCCTATTTTCTTCTGTTGGATCCTTCTTCCAATTTTTGAATGAAGATCTTTTGGCTAAAATACTTCTTTCACCTCCCCTTTTAACCATGCCGGTAATTGTTTTGCCTTCTTTCCACCTTTCTTAATGTGTGGAATACATCTGGACTGTGCTTCTAGAATGGTATTTTTTAACAATGACCACGCCTCTTGGACATTTTTTACTTTTGTAGCTGCTCCTTTCAGTTTTTTTCTAACAATTTTTCTCATTTTATCAAAGTTTCCCTTTTGAAAGTTTAGCACGAGAGCCTTGGATTTGCACACTGTTCCTTTTCCAGTCATTAAATCAAATTTGATCATATTATGATCACTATTGCCAAGCGGCCCCACCACCGTTACCTCTCTCACCAAGTCCTGTGCTCCACTGAGAATTAGATCTAAAATTGCTCCCTCTCTCGTCAGTTCCTGAACCAATTGCTCCATAATGCTATCATTTATTCCATCCAGGAACGTTATCTGATCTTGCTGATGTCAGTGTCTGTAATGTGGTACACTAATCTATGATATTATTTACTGTCTCCTTAACCTTACCTCCACATCACTTATCGTCTGAGTAAAAAGCATGTGACAGTTCATCTTGTACATCTCTCAATCCTGAAGCTTTTAGCCAAGTTAATCTTCAAGCTGCTATAGCTACAACTGATGTCCTAGATAAAGTGTTGAAGTTGTCATAGATTGATTTGATCAAATGTTTTGAACACTCATCTGCCTCTGAGAGGTGAATTTGAAATTTTGTTTGGAGATCAGTGGGTAATGGGGCTGTTTCATTCTTTATCTTTTACAAAATCAAGATAATGCATCATTTGAAAATATGCTAAAGTTCTGCTCTGTAGCATTTATTTATTTATTTATTTTATTTATTTATTAACTTTTATTTACCGACATTCGTGAAGCACATCATGCCAGTTTACACAGAACTCAGGTGGGAGATACAGTAAAACAATATAACAATATAACATTATAACAATGTAATAGAAATTACTAATTAAACTAAAAACAAGAACAAAAACAATGTGAACAAAATAAAACAGTACAGAAATGATCCAAGGGAGCAGAGGTTTAAAGGGGAAAAAGGGGGAGGGAGAGGGGGAGGGTAGGTTAGGGGTAGGGTAGGCTAGGGGGAGGGTGAGGGGAGGGAGGATGGGTAAAGGGTTGGGGGGGTGTGGGAAAGGGGTGTTGAGGAGGGGAAAGGGAGAAAAGCATAGTTAAAAGGAAGTAAAAAGGGAGAAAAATACAGTAGGATAGAGGGAGACTATGTACAGCTGACTTATGTATAGGTATCATTTAATTGAGTAGAATTATAGAAGAGTCGAAAAGGTCGACAAAGGCGGTCGAAACACTGGGAAATAGTTTCTTCAAAGGGTATGAAGGGGAAGTGGTGGGGGAGGGGGAATACTAAGGGATAGGGTGGCGGCCGGGTGACGAGGAATCGAAAGGGGTGGCTGGGGGGAAGGAGGAGAGAGGGATAAGACAGGCGAAAAGGAGGGTGAGAGGGGATGGTCGAGCCAGGAGGAACTGAGAGGGGGGGGGGAGCAGGGGGGTGTAAGGTCGAGCAGGGGGGAGCTGAGGGGGAGATATTACGTTTGGTTTGTGTCGGGGTAGGCCTGTCGGAAGAGCCATGTCTTGACTCCTTTCTTGAAATTGTGAAAGGATGTTTCCTGGCGTAGGAGGGTGGGGAGGGAGTTCCAGAGGGTGGGGCCAGCGACGGAGAAGGCTCTCCCTCTGGTGTGGGCTGAATGAGCTGTTTTGAGGGATGGGGTGTGGAGGGTGCCTGTATGGGTTGTTCTTGTGGGGCGGTCGGAAGAGCTGTAACGAGGCATTTCATCGAGCCAGGTGTGATTGTGTTTATGTAGGGAGTTGTGAAGGATGGTGAGGGTTTTGTATTGTGAGCGGAAGGAGATGGGCAACCAATGTAGGTCCTTTAGTATGGGGGTGATGTGGTCCCTTTTACGCGTCCCGGTTATGATTCTAGCCATGGAATTTTGTAGAATCTGAAGGGGTTTGATGTAGAGGCAGGGAGTCCTAGTAGCAGGGAGTTACAATAGTCTAGTTTCGTGAGCATGGTGGCCTGAACGACTGTGCGGAAATCGTGGGTGTGGAGGAGGGGTTTGAGTTTTTTTAGGATGTTAAGTTTATAGAAACCTCCCTTTAGGAGAGCCTTGATGTGTGGTTAAAAACTTAGGTGTTGATCTATAAAGACGCCCAGGTCTCTTATGAACTGGGTCTGAGAGAGGGCTGTGGTAGTAATTTGGGGAGTGTTCTGTCGCATGGGGAGAGTGAAGCGTTCAGGCTGATTAGAGATGATGAGTAATTCTGTTTTTGAAGTGCTTAGAGCTAGATGGAGCTCGGATAGCAAGGCACTTATGGTGGTGAGGCAAGATTCCCATCGTTGCAAAGGTTCGCTTATGGACCCTTGAAACGGGATGAGAATCTGCACGTCATCTGCATATAGGAAGAAATTCAGGCCTAGGTTGGAGAGGAGGAGGCATAGAGGTAGGAGATAAATATTAAAGAGGGTGGAGGATAGGAATGAGCCTTGGGGTACACCTTGCGTGATAGGAATGCGTGAGGATTCGTGCTTGTCGATTTTTACTAGGTATTCTCTGTGTGTGAGGTAGGAGGAGAGCCATGAGAGGGCTGTGCCGGTGATACCTATTTCTGCTAGGCGGGTCATTAGTATTTGATGGTTGACTGTATCGTAGGCAGCGGAGATGTCTAGTAGGGCGAGTAGGTATGAGTTTCCATGGTCCATACCTTTAAGTATGGTGTCTGTCATGGCCAGTAGTAAGGTTTCGGTGCTTCGGGCTTTACGGAAACCGAACTGTCGAGTGTGGAGGACATTGTGGTCTTCTAAAAAGTCCGTCAGTTGTTTGTTAATAACCCTCTCTAAGACTTTGGATAAGAAAGGAAGGTTGGAAATCGGACGGTAATTGGCAGGGTCTGTGGGGTCGAGGGTGGGTTTCTTTAGGAGGGGTTTGACTATGGCCAGTTTGAGAGGGTCTGGGACACTGCCTGCGGTAATAGAGCAGTTGATAAGGTCCTTAATAGGTTTGGTGATGGCGGGGGTAATAGAGAGGAGGGTTTTTGAGGGAATGGTGTCTGAGGAGTGTGTGGTGGGTTTCATTTTTTTTAGGATAGCTTCTACTTCTATGTTGGTGGTGAGGTCAAATGCTTTAAGGGTGATCTTTTTGTCATTGGGGATGAGGGCGAGAGGGGTGGTGTTAGCAGGGAAGCGAAGTAGAATATTGTCGATTTTGTTTTTGAAGTAGAGCGCTAGTTCTTCGCATCTTTTGTTGGAGGTTTCGTTGAGAGTAGGTGTATTATGGTTGGTGAGTTCTGCGACATAGGTGAATAAGGTGTTTGCATTAAATTGGTAGTCATGGATCTTTGCTGCATGGAAATCACGCTTAGCTTGGGTAATCGCATGGCGGTATGTGTGCAAGGTGTTGTTGTAGGTAGCTTTAAGTGTAGCGGATGGTTGTTTGCGCCAGGCGCGTTCTTTAGCTCTTAGATCTTGTTTCATTGTTTTTAACTTGGTGGAGAACCATGGTTTTCTTTTCTCACATTGTGCAAGGGGTATTTCTTTGTGGATGATGGGGCATAGTTCGTTGGCTACGGCCGTTGTGAGATTGTTCCAGGAGTGAAGTGCAGTGTCTGGATCGGTGAGATCAAGGTTGTTGGTTATTTTGTCGAAAGCTAGGATGAGCTCTTCTGTACTACAGTGTTTACGGAAGGAGATGGTTTTACTTTGATTTTGTGTGGAAGGTGTGGGGGATTTGGTTTCAAGGGTGGCATTAATGAGGAAGTGGTCGGACCATGGTACTGGGGTGACTACAGGGGGGGTGGCAATGGTTATTTTAGAATTCACAAAGATTAGGTCGAGTGTGTGGCCCGCTTTGTGTGTGGGTTCGGTGATGATTTGATTGAAACCTAGGGCTTTAAGGGTGTCTAGTAGAATCTCGCAGGTTGGGGTGGCAGGGTGGGCATCCTATACTTTTTTCCCTATGCTATCTAGGAGTCTACACGCCTTACCTGGTGAAATATTAGTATATCTGTGTTTTTTAGCAGCTGACTGTCATTACTGAATCATGTGGCAGTTGAACATTTTTGTTCCCCATACAATCTCTCACTCAGATTGTTATAAATATATGCTGGATATGACATATCTTCTGATGGCTTGCTATTTACTAGATTTTCAGAATATGGATCTGGAGCTAGACCTGTCAAGTCAGGCTGGCCAGAAATAGACATATATGAGGAATGACCTATTGAGTCTGTGTTGGAGTCATAAACATGGATAGAAGATACTCTTTTTGATTTTTCCCTCTTCTGTGAAAAATCTATTTGCTAACCTAGCTTTTCCAAAATTGGAATAATTTCTTTAGGAGGTGCTTTGTACTCCAGCAAATACTTGAAAATAAATTCATGCCACATTTTCTGCATAAATGCACAGCTTGACACATTTGGTGAGAACATTTCAGATTACACTTCTGACTCTGGTACCAATATTTGCGAAGACATCGGAACATTGGTCCCTTCAGCACTACTGGGCTCTCACTGTGGATTGGCACGATGTACTGAGTGCCATGAACTTCTGTGCCACAGCTCTCCACCCTGTGAATTTCTGAGCCATCTATCTCGGTACCAATGAGCTTGAAGCAGATGGTTCCAACTCCCTGTGCGCCATAGCAGCTTCTTTTGGCACATTAATTCTTTAATCTTTCCTTATGCAGTAAAAAGCTAATTTAAAAGACCTGTGCATGTGAAATTTGGGAGATATGCACGTGGCTGGGCCACATGCACGCCACACGGATCATCAAATGCCCATGGCCCATGTGCATATCTCCCGGAACGCACCAAAGAAAGGGTGTTAGAAAAAGGGGTGGGGTATGGGTGGGGTCTGAGCAGGGAGTGGGCGAGCCGGGCAGCGCCATTAGGCACTGCCAGCACATGCATGTTATAAAATCAGATGGCCATGAATATATGCGCGCCGCATGTATATGTGCGGGCAGTGCGCACTGGGAGGCCAAATTTTCCATTGATATGTGCAGCAACTCAATCAGGCCTCCCCCACTTCCCTACCCCCCTGCCTAACCTTCTTCCCTTTCCTATCTGTACCCTGACCCCTAAATGTAGCCTTACTAATGCTTTTTTTTGTTTTGTAACTTACCTGCTCTGATTAGCAGAAGTAAGTTACGCTTGCCAGCCAGCTGCTGGCGTGCGGTTCCCCGGGAAAGGCGCACAATGGTGCTGTCCCGGAACACCCCCCCCCCCCCCGCGCCCTTAGAGAGGCCCGGCACGTATGCATATAGTGGGATTTAAGCGTGTAGCCAGGGCCGGGCCTGTTTTAAAATGCGTGGGGTGTGTGCAAGGCCCGGTCAATCACGTAAACCCTGCTTTTTACACATGCAGGCCTTTGAAAATCCACCCTTAAGCTTGTACTGACAGTATCTGATCGCCAAACATTTTTTAAATGTTTACATGTGACTTACAAGATTTAAAGCTCTGTGGTCGCTATGCAGTTTTGTTCTGTTTTCCATTTTAGATATTCGGCTCCCAAAATCACAGTTTTCATTAATGCTTTTTTTTATGTCAGTTTCTGTTGCGGTCTCCACCGCTTCCCCTCTATCTGCTCTGCCCTGTGCTTACCTTCAGTGGTGGAAACGCCGCCCCGGCGGCTCTGCCGGTCTCTCGGGGCGTCCGCCATTGCCAGCCCATCTTCCTGTTGGGACGCGCACTATGGGCGCACAGCCACCGGAAGTCTGGCCCCGCCTGGACTAACGACGCCACGCCCCAAGCCTGATTTAACCGGCGTTCGGATACCGTCTCATTGCTTTGCAACGAGGTTCACTACTGGTTAGTAGTTCTGAGTTGCGCTACGATTGTTCCACGTTCCTGACTTGACTTCTGCTTGTTCCTGACTCCGCTTTTGCCTGCCGCCTGCCTTTGACTTCAGCCTGTTCCTGACTCCGCTTTTGCCTGCCGCCTGCCTTTGACTTCAGCCTGTTCCTGACTCTGCTTCTGCTCGCCGCCAGCCTCCGACCTCAGCCTGTGCCTGACCCCGCTTCTGCCTGCCGCCAGCCTTTGACCTGGATCCGTCCACGTTCCTGCTCACCGTCTGTTCCAGTTCACAGCACGCTACAGACTCCGTTCCTGTTCACAGCTTGCTCCAGTTCACAGCATGCTACAGACTCCGTTCCTGCTCACAGCTTGTTCCAGTTCACAGCACGCTACAGACTCCGTTCCTGCTCACATAGCTTGCTCCGGTTCACAGCACGCTACAGACTCCGTTCCTGCTCACAACTTGCTCTAGCCCACAACTTGCTCTGCTACAGCCTGCTCCAGTTCACGGCTTGTTACTGACTTTGCTCCTGCTTACAGCCTGCTCCAGTACGCGTCCGACCCAGCCACTCTATAGACTATAGTGTTCCTATTGGACTTTCTTATCATAACTTCTGCCCAGGCCTTCTCCATCTATAGAGACTCAGACTGTCCTCCTAAGTCCCAAGGTTCCAGGACTCTACGGGCTCCTCCTGGGGGGTTCCTGGTTCCCGGGTGAATACCACGGCCTGTGGCTCCGCCTCCTGGCCTACCCTATCCTTGGGGTAGATCGGCCCAAGGGTCCACTTCCAGACTGCAGCTTCCCAGACTGCAACAGTTTCCCTATTATTCTTTTAAATCAGAGTGTTTAGATACTCTCTCAATTTGTTTATATATCTCCTTTGTTTAAACTCCTTTTCTGCTTTCTTTAAATTTCTTCTCTATTTTGAATTTTTTATATAAAGATTAGTTATATATGTTGCGCCGGAGGAGGACCCTTGGGCCAAAGTGGGGTTGACGCAACCCGTAGGTAGGGACCTACGGGTCCCCACCGTCAGCAGGCGGAGTGGGCTAATGGATGCAGGCCAGCTAGCGCTTCACCAATACCAGCCCTCGTTCCTCGCGGGTTGAGCCTTTGGGTGCCGGGGCCGACTGGACATAGGTGGGCCTCCGTATGTCGTCGTCGATGGAGAGATCGAGGTCAGCCCAGAGACAGCAGGAGAGAGATGACACAGTCTAGTACTGGAGGAGGTAGTGTCCCGGAGACCCAGACGCCAAATGAACAAAGTCAGACAGGGGGCGCCCGAGCAAAAGCAGGCCGAAGCCTGAATAGGCCAAGTCCAGGACGTAGGCTGAAGAGGTGTTGTAGAACAAGCTTGAGTCAGGGCTGGCGGCAATCTAGAAGCAGTGGCAAGCAAGGCTGAAATCTGATCACTGAGATAGTCAAGTGTAGTCAGGCAATGCAGAGGTCTGGGCTGAAGAGAGGCAATGGAGTAGTCAGGCGATGCAGAGGTCTGGGTCTGGAGAGAGGTAACGGAGTAGTCAGGCGATGCAGAGGTCTGGAGGGAGGCAATGGAGTAGTTAGGCAATGCAGAGGTCAGGGCTTGGAAAGAGTCAACGATGTACTCAGGCAAAGCAGAGGTCCGGGCTTGGAGAGAGTCAACGACGTGGTCAGGCAAAGCAGAGTCAAAGTCCGTGTAGGCAATCCGAGGAAGGGTGAAGAGCAGGAACGTAGGAATCAGGAACCAGGATCAGCAAGGAACAGGAACAAGATGAATCTCTCAGGAGGTAACGAGTACTTGACCAGCGAGACCTGTTGCAAAGGCAAAGCTAGGGAGTGGAGCCTGGGCTTAAGTACCAGTGCTCCTCTGACGTCATCATCTGGGGTCGCAGCTCGGTTCCCACTGTGGGCCCTACTTAAGGTTCAGTGATGCGCGCGCGCCTAGGAAGGGGCACAGCGCCGAACAGCAACGTCTCTCCACGGGCCATGCGGAGAGGCCCAGCGTGGAGCAATAGAGGTGGTAGCTGGACTGGAGACACCGGGGGATGTAGCTGAGCCGGAGGCACTAGGGGTGGACCGAGGACGGAGCCGGCAGCCTACTGCCACCAGAGACGAGGGACCAAGCGCTAGAGTTACTGAAGAGAGGTGAGGGGGCAGTGCCGCAGGTGGCACGCGTAACAATATACCTGAGTTTGATTCTGTAGTCCTTATTTTACATCTTTACATGTCTTCTGGTTGGATACTTTTCTATGTGACTTTTTGGCGCCTTTCTGTATTATGAATTAAAGCCTCATGTTAGCTGTGCCCATGCTGGTAGTTTGACCTATGTGAATTTCATTGTGTTGGTAAGCTATGTTTACATTCTCGTTTGCTTTGCCCCATGCTGATGGATTTATCTGAGTTCCTTCTGTACACAAATACCTCTACATTTGTCTTTTAGACTGCTGTCCCTCCCAATGTAGAACAGGGACTGGGCTGAGAGGGGGGACGTCATCTCTTGTTTGAAATTTTAATGAACATCTTCTGAATAAATGATTAATTATCTGAAAATAGGTAAATTTATGCACTACACTGCTCGGACTTATTTGACTGCATTTTGTGGTACGTGTATTTACCACTTTTTCTCCTCCACATGAGATGTTCCCAAATATCTTTCTCATAGTTTACGTAGATCTGCCGTCACCTTTTTGTGACCACACATGTCACGTAATTTGAAGGGCCACCGCCCTGACAATTTCCTTTTTTTTTAGGAGTCAATGAAAAAGTTCATTTTGAAAACATGTAACTACAGAAAAGTAAAAACAAGCATGAATAACAAAAAAACAAGGAGGCCAGTAAGAGAGAGAGCAATAAAAATACCCATATGTGCTGAGAGGAAGAAAAATAACTGAGGAGATTGGCATCTGGTGCTGTGGTATGGATACTCTTACTCGTGCTTAGAAGTTTATTCTGAGCTTTTAAAAAGCATATCCGTCATGGCGCCGTCAGATGATATCACCCAATTGTGTGGCTGTATTTCATCTTACTTGTTCATGAAGAAATATATATTACACATGAACCTACTATTACTTGACTTAAAGTTAAGTAAATGTTGTAAAATTACTCACTTGGTCTATTATTCTGGTCTCCCTGTAAAGGAATAGTCTGCATTGCTGACATTATTCTCTGAGCAATATTTGACAGAGGCCCATTGGAAATATTGTATCTTGTGCACCGCCCATAATTTTCCATTTTTTTTTCAGATTATCCTTAAATATAAATGCAAATATATTTAGTGCCATAGAAGATTCTACATATTAAGCATAGCACATATGAAAGAATTAAATTATAAAATCTGATAGCATATAATCTGTTAGGTCGCTATCTGATAACCTCAGAAGCAGGGTTATCATAAAAATTGATCCTAACATTCTATTTTCAATAATACAGTAATTTACTAGGATTTTTCAAAAAGCCAAGTCTCAGAGACATGCAAAAAAGGATGTATCTCTTTAAAGAACTTTTCTGCATTTCTTGGCCTTGCATTTTTTAACTAATTTTTCCCTTCCTGGTCAGTCTGGTATTGCTAGATTTCTTCCTCTATTTCAGTTTGGTGCATCTTCAATATTTCTAGAACATAGCCTTCCTCATTGTTTAACTAATACAATTGGAATTATGTAAGGCAGAATGCATGCAGAAAAATGGTTAAATTGACATAAGTTTCAGACTTTTGCTAATTCTACTATTTTTCTGTTACAATGGTCGAATATACATATATGTAGTTTTCTGTGAAAAGGTATAAAGAAAGATGTAAAATACTGTAGGTAAATTACAGAAATAACAGTGATACAGAAAAAGGACAAAATATAATAAATAAGGGAATACATAAAATACAATTAATACTACAATTAAAATATAAATAGATGAAAATATATATAGTACATATAAAAAATATGACTACATAGGTACATAATATAAAAAATGAAAATGACACAAAATATTTTTTAAGACTTCAATTTTATGTCACAAATAAAGGATTTTATATATAGGATAAAAATACAGAAGATAAAAATACAAATTATATAATCAAAGACCCAATATGGCCATATTTCGGCTAGCCATCTGCATCAGGGTATAAACATTCCAAATACAACAATTCAGAAGTCCTTCTTAAAGTTCCTATAAAGCATGAACATAACAATAAGAATCATCAAATATTTTAGATATAAAAATAAACTTATGAATGAAAATTATATAAAAATATATAAGAAATATGTAACAATATTGACTTCAGGTCATAAATTACATATTGAAAATCTTTTCTCTGTATATATAATTGTGCACAAATGAAAGTAAAACTGTGTAAATATAACAAAAAGCCATACCTTGTATAGGTGGAAAGGAGAAGGCAAAAGAAACACTGCTTCAAGGACTTATGGTCCCTATATTAAAAAGAGCCTCACCAAAAAATAGGGTAAGGTATATAAAAAAGACAAAACTAAACATAAACAGATGTAGTAATATATATAAAATAAGGTCATTATAGTTTAAAAAAGATAAATATAAAATGATATAAAAAATAAAAATTCCTTAACAGATATATTTCAAAATATTTCATAATCAATATTGATAATAGTTAAAAATATAATGAAATATAAATCAGCAGTAATAAAGCATTCTGTGTTTCAGGGAACAACCTCACATATAAATTAAGATATAAGGGCCCCACTACCTCTAAATGGTGGCACAAGTACCACATCTACTGACTACTACTTATATTTCTTAAAAAAGAAGAGAAAACTTATGCATTGTTTATTTATTTATTTACAAGTATGTATATACTGTCCTTCCTTGGGACATCAGGGTAATTTACAGGTTTTAAAAACAAACAATATAAAATTTGAACAGTGATACATAAAACACAAAGAGGTAGATCTTAAAAAAGTACGCGCACGTGCGCATATCTTATAAAATCTGGGGTCGGAGCGTGCAAGGCTGCGCAAAATCGGCAGCCTGCGTGTGCCGAGCCGCACAGCTTGCCTCTGTTCCCTCCGCGTCCCCCCACCTTCCCCTATCTAACCCACCCTCCAGCCCTACCTAAATCCCCCCCCTGCCTTTGTTGTGCAAGTTACGCCTGCTTAAGGCAGGCGTAACTTGTGCGCGCCACCTCGGCATCCCCCGGCACAGGCTGCAGTGCTGGGGGACTCAGGACCGCCCTCCCGGCCTGCCCCCAAACCGTCACCACCCCCCCGGACTGCCCCTGACATGACCCCAGACACACCCCCGGCCTGCCAACACACCCCCGGACCTGCCCCCGACACGCCCCCGACACACCCCCGGCCTGCCGACACACCCCTGGACACGCCCCCTCCTGCCCCTTTTACGAAGCCTCGGGACTTATGTGCGTTCCGGGGCTTTGAGCGCGCCAGCGGCCTGTGCAAAATAGGCGTGCCAGCGCGCAGGGCTTTTAAAATCTACCCCAAACTTTATACATTGGGGCCCAATATTCGAAGATATCTGGCTATCTAAGGCCTAGATTCATCATTTTGCTATAAATCGCCATTGGTGTTTTGGGCTGGGGGGAGAGAGAGAGAGAGTGTGCCTCTGTAGAGGCTCACAAAAAAGTTAACTATTTATACCACTGTAAGAGGGGGCACTAGTAACTCGAGGTGAGGTTTGTGGGGTGAGTCGGGGTTTAGGGAGCAGTTTTATATGCACAGTCATACGTACGAACAGCACAGTTACCATCAGTGAAGATTTAATGTGATTTGGAGTGATGAAAGGTGAAAGAGTAGATTTGTTCCATGTACTCTCTACCTAGCTTGACTGCAGGTAGAGGAAGTTAGTTATGAAATAAAGGAAAAAAAGGTAGGGAAAGGGGTTTTAGGGGTCGGGGAGGAGAGGGGAAATGGGAGGCAGAGTAGGAAAGGGTATAGTGAAATTCCTTTACAGTACACTCCTTAATTGGAGTGGACTGAGAATCAACCAATTGCGTCGCCGTGTGTATTTTTCTAAATCCCCCCGCACGGAGGCCACTCGCTCGCACACGCGTGTGCGGACATTAAAATCCGGTGCACATATGCGCATGGCAACTGTATTTTATATCATGCGTGCGCCAACATACGCATGCTATAAAATTGGCGTGTCCATGTTTTAAAATCAACCCCTTTGGAGGTAATTTTCAAAAGATTTTAGGAAATGTTTACTTGTTAATTTTCTTTCCATGAATTTTGCTAATCAGTTGAGACAAGTGGGTTATGTTCCCCTACCAGCAGATGGAGGCAGAGCACAGAGCTTTCCTCTGTGACATCATTACCACTATATAGAGGTGGTAAAGCACAGGGAAAGCCAATATTCCTAAAACAAAGCACTGAATAGAACAGAAACATTCAAAGAAATTTCAAAAATATCAAGCTTTGGAGACAAGAGCATATTAGCTGTCCACAACCTGTGGAGAAAACAGAAATCATAATTAGCAAAAGACAGCAGAAAACCAACAAAGGCTGAGAAGGGAGAACTACTCCTCGGAAATATATATGAAGATGTCGGACACCTGAAAACCAAATATGGCCCAAACAACTGGAAGGATCCTGGACTGTTGTAGCAGGATTCATAGAAAAGTAAACATTTCTCCTTCCACTTCATCCTGCAACACCAATCTAGTCAAGACAAGTGGGAAGTACCAAAGCCCAATTAGCTCAGGAAGGAAGTAGTAAGGACCATCATAAAAACACCAGCTCCAAAAGCTGTAACCTCCTTAGCAACCACATCAAAACTGCAATGCTTAGCACAGATAACCAAGCAGCCACCTTATCAAGTCCAACAAAAACAAAAAACATTGCTTCCATTCAGGAAAGACTCTGTACTAGAAGAATAAGCACAAACAACTCAAGGATCTGACAGCCCTTGAAGAATATACTTGTCTTCCAAATAAAATCCATATAAACCAGACTGCTTAACAGAAAGGATTAGTGAGCTAATGAACATCAAAATAGTTCAAAGATATGTAGCTGCTCTGTATAGCCCCATTAGAGACACTGGTAAAACCTTATCAAAATAAGGGAAATAGGCACAGAATAAAGAGATACCTAGTCAGATGTAAGACCAGTAAACAAATCCCTACAGAGAGATCCTGAAATATGCCAAGGCAAACAGATTGCTACTAGAACCTATGTTACCTGAGATAGCCTTTTAGCTGCACCTCGTTACAAAGGGGGTCATTTATCAAAGTGCTATATGGCGTTTTTGCATGCGTTAAGCACCTTTAACGCATGGTGCGATGCAAATGAGAAAAATAGGAGGAGTTTGGGTTCACAGTTTTGTGAAACCATATTGCACAGCTTTAACCACACCTTTTTCATTTGTGTAAAGCTGTGCAATTTTTGCAGAGCCAGCTGTCAAGGCCCTTCTACAACCATGAGAGAGAGAGAGAGGAGAGAGAGAGAGAGACTAGCCATAATACACTCATCCTAGGTAGATATTATATCTCTATAGCAGGCAGTGAGGGCCAGGTCCGAGGCTCTTTTTTACCAGCATTTGAGCAGCTAACATCGGGGCTGACCCGAGGCCACGCCCCTAAAGTGATGTCATCCGGAGGGGCCGGAACGCCGGAATAAATTTGGGCCAGCTGCGGTGCGCAGCCGCCGGTGTGCTGCCAAAGCCACATGCCAAAGGGGCGTGCCCCTTGGTAAAAAAAAAAATTCTTAATTTTTCTTCCAACCGTATGGGCAGAAAAAGAAAATCAAAGGTCTGGACTTCCTCTCCGGCAGCTCCGCAGGCCAAAGGTCCAATGGACTATCATATTGTAAGGCGGGTAAGTCAAACTGTCTGCAATTCAATACCTGACATTTCTTTTTCTTCTGGAGCTTCTTGATAGCCCAAGCCAGCAGCTACAATCTCAACCTCATATGGAGTTGTCTACCCACAACCAACCAAGTTTAGTGCAAGAAGTGGCTACGATTAACAATGATGATCCACACCCCACAGGAGGTGGTGGGGGGGGGGGGGGGGGGTGGTGGAGGACTTGGGATCAATACGGGAATCTGGACTACAGGTGTTAGTCCCAGAACCCATTGATCCCCAAAATATAACCTTGGCTGATGTATGGAGGGCAATTAATGATTTACAGAAAGTCATGTCTGGATTTATGATTCAGAGTAATAGAGGAACTAGTGAAATGAAAAATGTTTTAGAATTATATGATAATCGGTTAAAACAATTGGAAGAAGTGGGAAGAACAGCTACTGTGCAGATAGAAACATTACAATCTGTTAATAATTCCTTTATTAAAGATAGTTTGGTCACCCATAAGCAGATGGAGAGTCTGGAAAATGAAAACAGAGCAAGAAATTTAAGGTTTTTAAATTTTCCTATAACCAGACTCTTATCAGCTAATGAGTTACTTAAGTATATAATAGAAAATTTGGCGATAACAACTATAGATGACAAATCTGTTTCGAAAATGTATTATGTATTAAACACCAGAATTAGATGACAGGAGGGAGAGGAAGGAATGGACAGTGTCCAACAAGAGTCTCCTAATTTAACCTCTTTCCTGGAATCATCATTAGATGATATACCACAAAGAGCAACACTCTTGGTAACCTTTTGTAGAGAAAAAGATAAGGTCCAAATTTTACAGAAATACTTTAAAAATAAGGAACTCTTATTTTGTGGATAAAAGGTCCAAGTGTTTCCAGATGTATCACGTACCACGCAACTCAGGAGGAAGCAATTTCTATCTGTAAAATCAAGAGTTTTGTCCTCAGGGGGAACATATTTTCTTAAGTTCCCCTGTAAGTGCCTGGTAGTTTTCCAGAAAAATAAATTTATTTTTCAGGAACCCTCCCACCTCGAAGCATTTCTGATGGATAAAGAAAGAGGTTGAGTAATAATTGCTGCAAAAAAATTATATCCAGCTAAATGTGAATATTAGAATACATTTTTCCTGATATAATTACATATAAGGTCTCCTCCCATGATGTGGATTAGGAATTTGAGGTATATAAAATTATTTTGGAAATGTTAGATGGTTTGATTTCCTGTTACACAAATTTGTTCTTTGATTTTTGCATTTTGTTGATTTGTAAAAATTCTAATAAACTATAACAGTTTTGTGAAACCATATTGCACAGCTTTAACTACACCTTTTTCATTTGTGTAAAGCTGTGCAATTTTTGCAGAGCCAGCTGTCAGGGCCCTTCTACAACCATGAGAGAGAGAGAGAGAGACTAGCCATAATGCACTCATCCTAGGTAGATATTTATATCTCTATAACAGGCCCACCTAGTAACTCGAGGTGAGGTTTAGGTATTAGTGTAGGGGTTAGGGGCCACTTTGACATTCAAAGTGAGATGTACGAACAGAACAGTGCTCTCTTGTGAAGATTTGATGACCTTCAGAGTGAGGAAACAAACCCAAAGACGAGATTTGTGCAATGTTCTCTCAATCTAGCTTGATGTTACATCTGTATATTGTATCTTCAAAATATATAAAATTCAATAAAAATAAAATGAAAAAAAAAATTTTCATCTGCCATTTGAATGCCCAATCTTCCAGTCTTGCAAGGTCCTCCTGTAATGTATCACAATCCGCTTGTGATTTAACTACTCTGAATAATTTTGTATCGTCCGCAAATTTGATAACCTCACTCGTCGTATTCCTTTTCAGATCATTTATATATATATTGAAAAGCACCGGTCCAAGTACAGATCCCTGAGGCACTCCACTGTTTACCCTTTTCCACTGAGAAAATTGACCATTTAATCCTACTCTCTGTTTCCTGTCTTTTAACCAGTTTGAAATCCACAAAAGGACATCGCCTCCTATCCCATGACTTTTTAGTTTTCTTAGAAGCCTCTCATGAGGTACTAAGGAAAGTTGGTGGAGAGTCTCATGGTGGTCCTTGAGCTGCGCCACTGTTTCTTGAATCTTTTCCCCGAAAAGATTATCACCAGCACAGGGTAAATCAGCTAACCTATCCTGTACTTCTGGTCTGAAGTCTGAAGATTTGCGCCAGGCCCATCTTCTTGCACTTATTCTTGCTGCAGAGACTCTAGAGGCAATGTCGAAGATGTCGTATGCAACACGGACCTCAAGCTTGCCAGCATCTAGACCTTTTTGAGCAAGGATATGAAGCTGGTCTTGAAACTGCTCTGGTAGAGATTCAGAAAAATCTTGGATCTTTTTGAACAGGTCCCTATTATACTGTGTTATGTATAATTGGTAGGAAGCAATGCGAGAAATTAGCATTCAACCATGAAATACACGTCTGCTCAATGCATCCAGGAACTTCTGTTCTTTTCCTGGAGGTATGGACAAATGAGGCTTTGAACGTCTTGCCCTTTTCTGGGCTGACTCCACAACCACTGAGTGATGATCTAGTTGTGATCGTTGAAAACCAGGAGCTGACTGTACTAAGTAGCATCTGTCTTGTGATTGACAGGTGGTACAGAACCTGGATGCTCCCAATTTCTTTTCAATAGATCAATAAGGATCTCATGTACTGGAATAGACATGATTTCCTTAGGGGCATCAATGAACTGGAGTACTTCCAGCATCTTGTGCCTGGAGTCCTCTTCTGTCTGAAGCTGAAATGGAATTGTTTCAGACATTTCCTTTATAAAATTAATGAAAGACAAATCCTCTGGAGGACAATGTCTTCTTTCATCAGGAGGAGAGGGCTGTGAAGGTAGATCATCAGTGTCCAGGGACGTGTCATCGGTCATGGGATCATAAGGGTTGTCACCAGCTCCCATGGGATCATCAGATGGGAGTATCGGTTCTAATCCTGAAGTTCCAGGCTTAGGCACCAATGGAATCAGAGGTGGCACCGAAGGCATCGATGGAGGCATCGTAGGCATCGACGGAGGCACCGATGGAACCGGTGACATCAATGGCAGCACTCCAGAGGGTGGAATGGAGATCGGTGTTTCTTCTTCGTCTGACGATAAAGGTATCAGTGTGGAAGGAATCGGGGCCACCGGCTCCCTCGGTGGAAGGGCACCGATTAATGCATCCATTCTGGCCAGTAGCGGTGTGAGAGCCCTGGGAATCAGGTCGGTGACCGGCTCGGGAATCGGCACCGGCATTGAAGGAGGTTTGAAGCCCAGGAGTGCTTTACTGATGGCCTCTTGGATCATCCGCTCCAATTCTTTGCGGAAACCTGGAGCGTGGAGCCCCAATTTCCGGAGTAAGAGGCAGCACTGGCGTAGCCGGAGGGTTCACCGGTGAAAGTGGAGTCGCGGCTCCCAGCACCTGTCCAGGTGGGGAACACCTCGGTGAACCAGTCTCAGAAGAGGATGGGGCCTTTTCTGGAGGGGATTTCTTTGTCAGTGGCTCAGATGACGTTGATGCCGAGGGCTTGCCTGTATCGGTGGCCTGAGCTTTTCAATGGTGGTGTCGATGTTTTTCACGATGTTCTCCTCGGTCTCTTTGCCACGGAGAAACAGGAGTTAACAGCTGCAGAGTTGTCGAAACCGGTCAGGCAGCAGCGGTTTCACGGTGCTGGCGTGAAGTAGACGGCACTGCCTCAGACGACGTCGAAGCTATCGATGGAGTCGGGGTTTTAGACCGAAAGAGAAGCTCCATCTTCTCCAGTCGAGCCTTGCGACTTTTTGGCTTCATTTGGGCATATTTGGTGCAAGTTAGGACATCATGGTCGGACCCCAAACACATCACACAGACCGTATAAGGGTCAGTGATGGACATTGTTTGAGTGCAGTCAGGGCACCAACAGAAACCAGACGCCATGGCCTCGACAAAATTTAGCCACAGTTCGGCCAGTGCCCAGCAGGCTGCGAGGGAAATACTTGATGGGAATCGACCGCAAACAGGTAAACAACTTACCATTCGACAGTGGAGTAAAGTTATCGATAGTGGGACCCCTGTGGGGTAAAAATTTTGCAATTTTCTTGAAGAAGTTCCGTGAGGAAAAGTCCTGTCAGGAATATCTAAAGAGCTCCTTAACCCGCATGGCTACTGCTGCGCGGAAAAAAGAAGACTGAAGTGGGACCCCTGCTGGATGCAGGGTTGGTGCTATGCTGGGCATGTCCAGTAGGTGCCAGTCAAAGTTCTAGAAACTTTGACAGAAGTTTTCCGTGATTGGGCTCCATCCTGATGATTTATTTATTTATTTATTTCAGATTTTTATATACCGGCATTCGAGACAGCAGTCACATCGTGCTGGTTCACATAAAACAGGGGTGCATAGTAAACATAACTATAACAATGGTGTTGAAAAGGCAGTTACATATAACAGGGTGATAAGAACTTGGCTGAGAAGGAAGAGAAAGGAAAGGTTATTGAAATTCACACAGGTAAACGATAGAAGATAAGGATGACCATGGTGTATTTGGAGATTAGTTAACCGAGTTGGAGATTAGTTAACCATGTTGGAGATTAGTTAACCATGGTATAGTTGGAGATTAGGGGTGGCTTGGCGGTGTTCTATCAATTGGCGTCCGGGAAAGCTTGTGTGAATATCCAGGTCTTTAGTCTTTTTTTGAAAGTTGAGATGCATGGTTCTGTTCTTAGATTTGAGGGGATGGAGTTCCATAACGGTGGAATGGCTGTAGAGAAAGCCCGGTCTCTTAGTGTGCAGTGTCTGGTGGATTTGGACGGTGGTACCTGTAGCGATCCCCTGTATGCATCTCTTGTCGGTCTTGACGAATTGTGTAGTTGGAGAGGGATCTGTAGTTCAATGGGAGCCAGTTGGTTGATGTTTTTGTAAGTGGTAAGAATGGCCTTGTATATTATTCTAAAGTGTATAGGTAGCCAATGGAGGCTCTTTATGTGAGGACTACCATCCTACTTGTCCTGTGAGAATAGGTGCTACCACCCAAGAAAGAGATCTAGGCGTCATAGTGGATAACACATTGAAACTGTCGGTTCAGTGTGCTGTGGCAGTCAAAAAAGCAAACAGAATGTTGGGAATTATTAGAAAGGGAATGGTGAATAAAACGGAAAATGTCATAATGCCTCTGTATCGCTCCATGGTAAGACCACACCTTGAGTACTGTGTACAATTCTGGTCGCCGCATCTCAAAAAAGATATAAATGGATGGAGAAGGTACAGAGAAGGGCGACCAAAATGATAAGGGGAATGGAACAGCTCCCCTATGAGGAAAGACTAAAGAGGTTAAGACTTTTCAACTTGGAGAAGAGGCGGCTGAGGGGGGATATGATAGAGGTGTTTAAAATCATAAGAGGTCTAGAACGGGTAGATGTGAATCGGTTATTTACTCTTTCAGATAATAGAAAGACTAGGGGGCACTCCATGAAGTTAGCATGTGGCTCATTTAAAACTAATCAGAGAAAGTTTTTTTTCACTCAATGCACAATTAAACTCTGGAATTTGTTGCCAGAGGATGTGGTTAGTGCAGTTAGTATAGCTGTGTTTAAAAAAGGATTGGATAAGTTCTTGGAGAAGTCCATTACCTGCTATTAATTAATTAAGTTGACTTAGAAAATAGCCACTGTTATTACTAGCAACAGTAACATGGAATAGACTTAGTTTTTGGGTACTTGCCAGGTTCTTATGGCCTGGATTGGCCACTGTTGGAAACAGGATGCTGGGCTTGATGGACTCTTGGTCTGACCCAGTATGGCATGTTCTTATGTTCTTAATAATACAGGGGTGATGTGATCCCGATTAGGAGTGCTAGTGAGAAGAGCAGCAGATTTTTGAAATATCTGTAAGGGGCATATGGAACAGGTGGGAAATCCAATATAGAGTGAGTTACAATACCTGAAAAGAGTAATGCTTGAAGTACCATGCAAAAATCTAGGGGTCCAGTAAAGATTTCAAGTGGCGCAGTAGACTCAGTTTATGAAAAGAAGATTGAGTTACAGCTTTAATATAAACATGCAAAGATAGCGAAGGGTCAATAAAAATTCCGATTATGCACCTTTAGGCCGATGCAATATTAGCACGTGTTAAATGTGCGCTCAATTATGAGCGCCCGCTCCCTTAACACGCGCCGATCCACCTCTCCAGGGCACCCAATGCAAAATGCAAATAGGCTGCTGTGGTAAAAAGGAAGTGGTAGGGGAAATTGTGTGCCCCTAGCGCATCGGCAGTGGGCACTCGGGAGAGGTGGCTGTCAGCCGGTTAAGAAAATGGGCACTCAATTTTAGAGCATCCCTTTTCCTAACCTGACCACCGGTACCTTTTTTTTTTTTTTTGGGGACACTAATTTTTTAGTTCCTCCAACTTAATATCATTGTTACGATCCCCCCTGCTGCTGCGCTACAGGAGGTCTCTTACCTTCCTCCAGAGGCCGCTCTGAAGCCAGGGCCTCGCCTGCGCATCATCCAGGACTTGCTCCAGGGCCTGAGAGGCCTAGCTGCTCCTGAGGCATGCCTGTGGCTTGCAAGCCTCAGCGTTTGGACTTCCTGTTTGGCGACGCCCTTCTCCTAGGGGCTGGCCCGCAGCTCTCCACCTGACTTATAGGACCAGCGGTGGGCGGTCCTGGCAAGCTCCTCCCAGGGAGTTGCCTTCTACCTCCAGTATTTAAGGACTGCCTGTTCACTTGCAAAAGGCCTTCGGATCGGGCTCTACAGTAGTCTGTAACCCTGCCGATCCAGGTCCCCTGGTTTTGCCTATGCCTTGATGGGTGCCGGTCCTGTGTCTCTGCCTAGTTGTTTGTTCCTGTGCCTGCCAGCCGTAAGGACTTCGGATGTGAGTATCCCAGCATCGGAGTTCCTGTTCGCCTGGGTCTTCCCCGCACCCTCCTTCTCAGCGTGGTCTGTGACCAGCCTTCCTGGGCTGTGTAGGGCGCGTCTGGGACAGGGTGGTCCGCGACTCAGTCCCACGGGTGGGCTGAGTAGGGCGCCCTGATGGACAGTGCAATGTTTCCGTCCAGCCTTGTCTACAGTGTCTGCTTCAGCCCTTGCCCGGATGTCTTCCTGTTTCTGCCTTGACCCATGTCCTCGTCTGGTTCCTGAGCCTTCTGTCCTGTTGGGCCCTGGAGTGGCCAACAGGAGGGATTTGTCCCACGGGCTCTTGAGCTTCTGCCAGCCGAGGGGGCTTCGGATGTGAGTATCCCAGCATCGGAGTTCCCGCTCGCCTGGACCTTTCCTGTGTCTCGCTTCAGCCCTTGTCCTGATGTCTCCGTCTTGCTTCAGCCTGCTTCTGCCCCGTCTGATGTCTTCTGTTTAAGGACTCTGTCTGCCCTCGCCTCTGTCCGGCCTGCTGCCCATTGCCGTTCCCTGCGGCAGGTCCGAAAGGGCCGGGAACAGTCGGAGTACCGTTCATTAGTCAACTTCCCCGTGTTGGCTACCATGGGCATGCAGGTCCGGCTGAGGGCCGGACTCCCTGCTTCTGTTCCTGCCTGCCTGGCTCACCATGCCTGCTCAGCTCACCTCCCACGGTGTGGCCTTGGGCTCCTCCTGGGGTCCTGCCGTGGCCCAAGGGCTCACCACCCGCCCGAGACGACCGCGCCCGTGCGCGCTCGTAACAATCATGGCGATATTAAGGCGGAGGAAGTACAGAAAAGCAGTATTTTCTGTTTTTCTGTACACTTTTGGCTCTTCCAAAATTAACGCCTGCTCGGGCAAGGCGGTGATTTTGGAGAGTAAATTTGTGCACGTTGGGTGCACATTTTTTTTTTCATCGGGGGAACAGATTATTGCCTCATCAATATGCATTTGCATGTGAGGAGTGCTATTACTTACACGCATTTTGGACACGCAAACCCCGTTTTACATTGGGGGGTTATGGATACTCATCCAAAATATGCGTCCAATCACAGGTTGAGCCGTGCACTGCAGCTAGCGCACGGTATTGCATTGGCCTGCTTGCTTGTGATGGGAACAGAATGCCCATAAAATGAGAGTTTATCCGAAAAGTCTGAAGGAAAACAAGATAAGATCATGTTTGAAAAATATTCACTCACTAGATCACAGCATGAAAAGTAAAGGAAATTGCAAAACAATATTAGTGACATTTTCCCTCATATCAATATTATATTACTATATATTGCCATCATAATAGGCACTACCGGTACACTGACCTTCAGTGCCTTATTACTAATCATCTGACATAGTCAAAAGAATTAAAAAAAAAATTTTTTTTGCACATAAAAACATATCTTTTTATATGGTCTACATTCTAATCCACATCCCGACACGGTCCGCGTTTTGAAAAGCTGAATGTAGTCATGGATTATAAATGATCGTTATCGGTCACATCAATAAAACTACCCCCAATGCAGAAACTTTGGGGCGGATTTTAAAAGCCCTGCTCGCGTAAATCCGCCCGGATTTACGCGAGCAGGGCCTTGCGCGCTGGCGCACCTATTTTCCATAGGCCCGCCGGCGCGCGCAGAGCCCCGGGACTCGCGTAAGTCCCAGGGTTTTTCGAGGGGGCGGGCCCGGGGGCGTGGCCGATCGGCGTGGCGTTTTGGGGGCGGGACGCAGAGTTTCAGGGGGCGGGCCCAGGGGCGTGGCCGCGCCCTCCGGAACCGCCCCCGGGTCGCGTCTCGGTGCGCTAGCGGCCTGCTGGCGCGTGGGGATTTACTTCTCCCTCCGGGAGGCGTAAATCCCCGGACAAAGGTAGGGGGGGTTGTTTAGATAGGGCCGGGGGGTGGGTTAGATAGAGGAAGGGAGGGGAAGGTGAGGGGAGGGCGAAAGCGAGTTCCCTCCGAGGCCGCTCCGATTTCGGAGCGGCCTCGGAGGGAACTGAGGCAGGCTGCGCGGCTCGGCGCGCGCCGGCTGCCCAAAATCGGCAGCCTTGCGCGCGCCGATCCTGCATTTTAGCAGCTACGCGCGTATCTACTAAAATCCAGCGTACTTTTGTTTGCGACTGGTGCGCCAACAAAAGTACGCAAACGAGCATTTTTTGAAAATCTACCCCTTTGTTTTCGAAATGCAGACCGTGTCAGGATATTGATTAGAAGATAAGTTTTTACGTGCAAAAAAAAACATTTAAAAAAAATTCTTTTGACTATGCCAGATGATTAGTAATAAGGCAATGAAGGTTGGTGTACCGGTAGTGCCTATTATGATGGCAATATATACTTATATAATATTGATATGAGGGAAAATGTCACTGTAATAAAAAATATTCACATCAAAGTAATTTCATTTTTGTTATTAATCAGTGTTCCTCTATCTATCTATCTATCTATATATATATATATATATAAATAAGGGGTGAATTTTAAATGACTTACATGCATAAAAATTAGCATATGCACATAAGTAGCACCTACGCACACACATGCTATTTTATAAACCTCAAACATACTCGTGCATTTTTGTTTTCATACGCACATATGCACTCAATGCACTGAAATACTTGCTTTCAATACATTGTATGTATTTGTTTGTAAGCATACATATGTATGTTGCAAGATATAGATATGCGTATTTTGTGATACATGCAGGTTATAAATATTATGGTAAAACTACATGCAGCCGTATACGGACATATAGCAAATGTTGCTTACCTGATGTAACAGGTGTTCTCACAGGACAGCAGGATGTTAGTCCTCACAAATGGGTGACATCGAGGATGGAGCCCTGTACGGAAAACTTTTCTGTCAAAGTTTCAACATGCTTTGACTGACCCTGGCACACTGGGTGCACTGAGCATGCCCAGCCTGCAATTATCCCTGTGAGCCACAGGTGTCTCCCTCAGTCTCGTCTTATAGCTAAAAAGCGCAAGCGAAACTAAAATAAAAGTATACAGACCCAACTCCGCGGGGTGGCGGGCGGGTTTCGTGAGGACTAACATCCTGCTGTCCTGTGAGAACACCTGTTACATCAGGTAAGCAACATTTGCTTTCTCACAGGACAAGCAGGATGGTAGTCCTCACAAATGGGTGAGTACCGAGCTGAGGATGCCCGGGAATGCACCAGATACACCGCAGATGCGCAAAGGCGTAACAACTGAGGTGGAAATGGGAACGGAGGGCATCCGCAACACCATAATGGGTTCGTGGAAGGATGTTGGGTAGTGAATTGAAAAAAGTAAGAGTAGGCGGACTGGCCAAACATGGAGCATGCCGGCTAGTCAAATGTAAGCAATAATAGGCTGCGAAGGTATGGAGAGGACTCCAGGCTGCAACCTGATAAAAAAGTACAAGCAGCAGTAACCAAAGGGAAGCTGTTAAGGCTAAGACGGACACAACAGTATGTGGATACCCACAGTGTTGTAGTGAAATGTCTGCTTGTTGGTAGGAAAGGAAATATAGACCACTTAATCAGAAGGATTAGGTCTGTGTGGCCACTGGAAGTAGCAGCTTGACCCTTGCATGAAGGAAAGAGTCAAGTGGAATTCACATGGAATGCAGTGCAATGTAGATAGAATGTAAGCGCAGCATTACTGTCCATGAATGTGGAAAACCCAGTCTCTCCCTAGGGCGAGAGAGAGAGGTTAGGAAAAATTAATAGAGTATTTCCTGAGGAACGGAGATACAACATCTACCTGAAAAGGATAGAAAGTTGAATGCGTAGAACTACTCAGTGGCAGAGGAACGGAGTCAGGTGAGTATGGAAAGAGTGCATAACTCACGGACCCTGCTGGCAGGAATGACATTAAGAGGGAAAGAAGTTCCCTTGCCAAACTGTGGAAGAGAGGAATGGAAAGGCTCAAACGTAGAATGTATGAGACTTATAAGGAGAATATATATGTTCATTCCGTGATTAGAGAAATAGAGGCGGCTTGATCAGTGGATAATCCATGGTAAGCCGACTCAGAGAGGATTACCGAAAACGGGAACCCAACTCCCAAAACGATACACCTCCTAAGAGAAAGGTGTATCTATGTGGAGGATGTCTGGAGAACAGAATCCGAGGGAGTAAGAAAAAATGGTGGAAAAGTAAAAGGGGTAATACCTCTTTTTTTTTTTTTAGCGTCAGGAGGTAAAGCCTGCCATATTAAACGGCAAGATTTATGTTTAGAAGGTTTTGTGACGCTACCAGAACCTAAGAACATCAGTAAGTCTATGATTTGGGACTGACTGGTGAGGGAATAAAAGGTTACTGATATGATGGATTGAGAAGTATGGGAAGCATACTGATCTCAGTCAGGGAGTGGGGAAAAGAATACTGAACCCCATCCCAGTTCAACATTAGAAGAATGCTGGCTACGAGAGGCAGCAGAAGAGATATATTGAAGAGGCCTTTGATGGAAGAAAAGGCATCTAAGGGAACGCATAGGAAACATGTGTAGGGAGCAGAACCTGTGCATCGTATGGAATGATGCAGACGCAGAGGAAAGTTTAGTTAAACTCAGCGTTAAAAGATTTGCCCTGTACACATGTAATTGAGACCATTCGAGAGGATAGAACCTACGTGGAGAAGGTCAGATAGAGCGTTCATTAAATCTCTTAGATATGTGGCCCAAAGACGCATGAAGTGAACAAGGGCCAAGGGTAGAGCTGCGCAGCTGTCTAGCAGAGCAGCTAAGAGGTTGTGCGTGCTTATGAGTTGGAAAGCACATTGTCCCTATGCTGTCTGTCTGTATGCACAAAGAATTGTTGCAAAAGCAGTATTGGAAGGCATAAGGGCATAACTCATGGGTGCAACGTCCAGGAAGTTTATGAGAAACTATGCTGGAGTGCAATAGATGCATAATGGGTTGACAGCTTTCAGGAGAAACTTTATAACCCTAAGGAATTGCGAGCATGAGTCGAAGGAGACTAGGTCCTAGTTCGAACTGGGATAAGAATCAGGGACGAAAGCAATGAAACCACTTAGGTCCATTGAGTATAGAATGTCACTGAATATAACCCATAGCAGTTTTGAATTATGAGAAAAATGCATAGTGGGAAGAAACCCCATAGCCCAACCATGAAAAGTTGAAAGGTTGAGGTTATGGAAAATATGCGCAGGGACATATAACAATGTATCAGAATGTCTGTGCGCATGCTGGACAAGAGGGTCTTAAGACTGTGGTGTCCAGAAGTGTTACAGAAGGGATTATGGCAGTGACAGTAATCCCAGTTAGTAAATGTATAGTGAGTCCTGAAAAAGTGAGAGCTCCTTGCATGTACTGAAAGTGGTTAGCAGTAGTCTATGCAAGGAAAGTGAATGATGTTACACTCCGCAGAGAAAACAGCATTCACCAACAGTGATGCAAGAGACAGTTCACTTACCGAAGCTGGTGCCGGCGGCAGAGCTTGGGGTTGTAATGTTGACTCACCATAAAGCACATAGAAACATTAAAATAATGTACTTACTGCAGTATGGAGTGATGGTAACCAAAGATACCATTGTACCTGTGACGTCTAAAGAAAGTTGGATTTTCTTAGGTCCAGGATGTGCGGGAGAGTAACTATTTTCTGTTAAAAGAAAGAATAGTGCAATTAAAACTCCCCAACCCCCCTCCCTTCTCCCCTCTGCACTTCGTAGCGCCTGGGGGAGTGTACCGGGACTTTGGTACAAGGTGGGGTGGCCGCTCTGATATCTGACCAGATGGGAGACCAAGAGGTGTCCCAATGGAGGATATCATGTAGGCTCCTGCAGGTGTGTGAGCGGTAAGTGGTACCCGCATTTCTGTATGCTGTACAAGGAGACACTGAGACCTGTGGCCAGGCCTCAAGGTGGACTTGTACATGGGGCAATGGTTGCTGAATCTCATGTTTAGCAGATCAGCCAATGCAGCTGGACCTTGGTTGGGAGGGAACCAAGAGTCAGAGCATTGGTCGGCACAGGGACTTGTTACTGACAAGAGAAGAAGCCCTGCTGCAATCCCAAGAAGATAGAGGGGTTCTCCTGATATTGTGGCTAACATAGCTAACATAGTGATATGTGACACTAATACAGTTCTAAAAGGCACATGACCCAGAACTTTTCGAACCACGGTCCGAATGGGAGAACACAACTCTATGGGAATGCCGCCGAAGCGGGTACTTACCATCCGACGTGGATCGCCGCAAGACGAGCCGGTGAAGATTGTTGACCCCGACGGTCTCCGGAGTCCTCGAGGGTAAGGCCGGGGACGTAAACGTCCATCTCGCTCTGAAACCCGGTATGGTGGCACAGGTACAGAGGAGACAGGCCAGGCGTGAGTGGCGTTTAGACTGCTAAGTGTAACAGATGGCCATAGTCCCACACCACTTGACGGTGGGGCACGCCAGGAACAGAGGAGCCCTAACGGAACTCATGTTCCCTCCCTCGTCACAGCGGCTCGATGTGTCGTGACGCCAATGCAGAAGCTGTCGGACCTGGATCCGGAAGTTCTGGATCACCAAGGACTGCCAAAACTGTAGGAACAGTGCTGATGGCAGTGGTGATGTCGCTCTGCCCGAGCGTTGTCCAGCCTGGAGAAGGATGGCACCGATGTGCTGGATGGCGTCAGCGGCGGACGATCACGATGTCGGCGATGATGGGTGCCACGGTGCTCGGCCCGGTCTTTCCCCAGCGCCGAGATGGAAGCCCTCGTCGTCCTGGAAGGCGATCGATGACGAACTGTCAGCACGCCTGCTCTGCTCCTGACACAATGGAGTGTCTTAAGCTAATACGGGGCTTAAAAAAGAACCCAAAGCGTGGAGCAATGTGAGGAGGCGAGGGTATTATGTGGCGGTGCTATGTCGGTATTGACGATATTGAAGGCAACCTAAGGGGCTTCGAGGATATCATCAAAATGGGTATGAAAAATCGTCGATGACTGGCCAGGAGAATGATGACAGTGACGGGCACTGACAGCAGTGGCATAGGTATCTTTGAAACGATGTGGAATCGAATAATCGAAAAACATTGCCGTTATTGAAAAAGATACCGGCATCGACTGAGTCGAATCAATAGGGCGTCAAGGACACCGAAGGAAAACGGAGGTGTCGAGGGCATCGATGCATGGAGGCGGGCATTTATGCCGTTTGTGGCATGGCCACGGGCATCAACTATAGGGCCACAGACGTTGACGGTATCGATTTGGACAGACTCAGATTTCCAAGTGTACATGGCATCGGTGCCCCAGACACGTGTGTCGGTGGCATCGATATGGACACGTATGGAATCGATGGCATGGATCTCCCAGTCGATGAATTCCATCCCGGCATCAACGCCAGTCCTGGAATCGGCATGGGCATCGATGCCAGCCATAAGGCTGGCATTGGCATCAACGCCCATCCACGGAATCGAGCCGGCATGGATATCCACCGATGGGATCCACCTGGGCATCGAATTTCACCGATGGGAGCAGCCTGGCATCGACTGCCCTCGATGGATGCATTCTAACATAGATGCCCATGGATGAAACACCTGGGCATCGGTGTCCATCGATGCAAAAGGACCCGGCACCGATGCCATCGACGGACGGCCATCCGGCACCAATGCCATCGACGGACAAGCCATCCGGCACCGATGTCCATCGATGGGGACCATCCGGCACCGATGTCCACAGATGGGGACCATCCGGCATCGATGCCCACCGACGAATCGATGTGGCACCGATGCCCCCCGATGGAAAGGGCTGGACATCGGTGGGGAGGATGGGGCATCGATGGCATCCCCAAAAGGGGGGGGTGGCATCGATGAAGTGACCCTGGGATCGTTAAAAAGTGTCTCGGGCAGCGGTGGCGGCGACCCGAGTATGCATGGCAGTGACTAACAGCGTGTGCGTCAATGGCATGCATCCGGGTAGGGACGGCACCGAGGAAGCCCAAGGAAAAAAACAGTGCGTAGGAGGAAAAAGCCTGGTAGCACTGAAAAGCAAAAAACATGGATAAAGGCATCAGGGCACCGTGGGGGGAGGGGCGCTGATGACATATAAAAGCCCAGGGCGGTTTAGGCGGGTCCCGGTGTAGCGATAGGGTATCGACTGCGTGAGGGTACCAGGGAACGAAGGACTTGAAGCTACAGAGGTCCTAAGTTAAGGAAAAAATCCCTACCCCACTAGCATAAGCAAGCAGAGTGTCACAGAGATACTCGCAAGCTGTTTAAAGCTAACTGAAAAATGGGGGAAGGGAAGGCTTCAGTCAGTTAACAGCCTTAAGATAGTGACAGGAACCGACCGAAAAATAAGAATTAGTACTCACCGAGCGTCGTAAAAACGTACGCGGAGGGAGACCTGTGCAGGGAAAAGTGTTTTTTGAAGTGAAAAGTTAAGTGTTTCCATGAGGTAATTAGTTAAAAAATCCTCACAGAGCTCCAACCGCTATGCTGACTGCAGAGCGGAAAAAAGAAGACTGAGGGAGACACCTGTGGCTCACAGGGATAATTGCAGGCTGGGCATGCTCAGTGCACCCAGTGTGCCAGTGTCAGTCAAAGCTTGTTGAAACTTTGACAGAAAAGTTTTCCGTACAGGGCTCCATCCTCGATGTCACCCATTTGTGAGGACTACCATCCTGCTTGTCCTGTGAGAAATGCTGTCACCAGACACAGCTGTTTGAAAGTTATCCTGACTGGATGTAAATATAGTTTAAAAAGTTAACCTATTAAAACAACTGAAATTTAAACTGCTTAAATATTAAAGAGTAAAAGCAGTGTAAAAACAAAGTCCCCAGTCACATGCCCCCATTTCTCCCTCATCTTCACAATGGCACATCCTCCCCTGCAGACTCTTTCTTGTAAACCAACACTCTCCAATGACCTTTTCTTTAGGAAAAAGTGTCAGTCTGAGGTCTGACCAATGCAGCAACAATTGAGAGGCTATCAACTCAAAGGAGCTGGTACAAGGCCCAACTGTGGCTGTGGCGACGGCAGTGAGGCTGTTAAAGTGCACAGGCAGAAGCCAGTGCATTCTATGTTCCCAAGCGACGGGTGTGTGCTGGCACAGTCTCTTGCCCAGGAGCCTTAACAGCCTCTCACCGAGGCATGGTCAGCCTTGGACTGACCCTAACACTTTGACCGTCTCACTAATGCAGCCACAGTCAGTCCCTGTTCCAAAAAAAAAATAATATATATATATATATATATATATATATGGTTGAGGTGTGTGTGTGTGTGTGTGTAAAAATGAGAAGAACTCCAAGGTCTAAATGATAAGACTTATATTTACCATTTCCTATCTCTAATGTATATGCAAAATTCCAGCTTAAAGATGATCATTATAAACCATTTTAATTTTATATTACTGTTGTACTTAAAATCTGCTTTTGAGAGACAAGCATGTCATGTTATACTAGCTAACATTTTACATGCTTTTTAAAATGTCCTACAGTAACTACTAAATGAAAATATATAGTTTATAAGTCCTTATATTTCAATGTTTTATTATTAAACCACAAACAATGATCCTTAATGTTGCTTTAATTGTAAGTCATTTTATAGTACACTTTAGTAAATCCAAAGAGTCTTTATTAGATTTTAAAAGCTTTGCAGTACATTTGACTTTAGTAGATAATATGGTAAATAAGGCAAATTAAAGCAGGAGAAATATTACCTATATACTCCAAAATGACTGTAGTTTTTTAAACCGGTTCATGAACAAAAGATTAATAAAGATACTACTTAGATTTGGTTCTTTATCCATATCACATTATTAAACAAGAGACATTAAATATGAAATCATTAAAACCCCAATACAACCTTTTTTCTATCATCTACTCCCTAAATGCAGAGGATTTACTCACTGGAAAAGCCTTTGTGGACCAATCATATTAGCTACTACAGTGTTTTCCAGTACAAAAATTACTTATGAGGAATTATGTGCAGATGAAAACACTCTGAAATAAGCTTCATGTGTTCATTAATGCAATTAAAAACAGCTCATTTATAAAACAATTCCTTGTCTCAATTTCATACAAAATAATTTGCTTAACATTTGATTACTAGTCTTCATATTTATCTTTCATGATCCACCAAATGTGTTTCAGATTCTAATTTTTCTATAATATCCTTCAGACGTTCATCATCTTTGAAGAAATACACATACAGCTGTTTTTCCATTTGATGCAATTTATTTGTCTCCAGAATCTTTCTCTTTGCCTTCATATCGGTAACAATTTCCAAAACAAGCTGATTTAATTTATTTAGTTGAACTTCCAGCTGTTGAATGTGTCCTGTTATTTCCTTTTAAAAAAATAAATAAATACATTATGTTCAAATTCTAATTTTAGTTTACATACTAAGACTACATACATTTTCTACTGTAACTATTGAAATCTTATTCAGAGGCTACAGTTCCAATGACAAATGGCCTCGATTTATAAATTGCATAGTACTTAGCAAGTGCATTTCTTGTTGGGGGGGGGTGTGTGTGGGGGGGAGGGGGCAGGGGTTGGTGAAGAAGAGTGGTAGATGTGATTTTCAATCTTTCCCAGATCCCAAATAATTATCACTTATACTATAATATAGCAATATAGCAAATTTAGTTTCATTTTCAGTGGTCAATTTTATGAATTAGAAAATATAAAGATGTATATTTCATTTCATATATTTATCAAGGCAACTTATAAAAAAAATATACATAAATACCAATGTTATAGTTTACTATACAGACCAATAGGACAAAAACTAGTTATGAATCTATATATACATTAAAACAAAAGCCTACATAATCTTGCGATTAATTTAAATATTTTTTAAAATATTTAAATTATTTTTATAATCCTATTTTAATAGAAGTGGTGCTCTTGGCCAACATTTGTCTGATAACCACATTGGCTTATTCAATGATCAGTGTTTCCCAATCTTTTCAAATCCAAATCACATTTCTATTAACAAAAATGTTATGTGGCACACTAAATTGCAGGGAGCAGGCAATGCAGACAGGGAGAGGACTCATATGGAAAGAAGAGCTAGGAAAGCACTGAAAGCTCCACCTGCCTCTTTCAAATTTTAAAACAAAAAGAGAGATGGGATGGAGACACACATGAATCCATCACAATGAACCAGCTCCTTCTATATACAAGTGCAGGACAAGAAAGAATTCAGTGTGGGGCAGGCAGCTGGCTAAGTTAATTACCTTAGCTGCCGCATGTGACTGTCAGAGCTCCTTCACTGCTGCTACACATCCAGTTCTCAGTGCACACTTTCCTCATCTCACTCAACCTGGAGATGGGACAGAAGCCAGAAAGACTCAAATGAGGTGGCTCAGGATGGGAAAGATGAAGAAATGCTGTGCAATGTGTGTGCTGCACAAAGCGGGGCTTAGCTATCCATACCTTACATGTTGCCCATTAATTATCATACTCTAGGGCTCACGGTGCAGCTAGGAGGCAGTGGCATGCATGATTACATGTTCTCAGAAAGAAGCTCCTACATGTTCACCACTGGTGACCCTTGTTGCTGTGATCCAGGCAGGATCCTGTCCTGGATCTCAGCATCAAGCAGAAGTGACTTCTGTGGCACACCTGATCAGGTCTAAAGGCATACAAGTTTGCCATGAACAATAGTTGTGAAACACTGCATTTGCTTTTGGTATGAGACAAAATTTCAGCACAATTATCTAGTTTGAGCCGACTGCGCCAGACCTTTTCACTTCAAAAATATCAATACTACATGACATACTAAACTGCTAAAGCTCTTTAAAAAATTGGTTAAAAATAAAGCCAAAGGTGGTTTAGTGTCCTTTGAAATTATACTTTCTCTCCCTTATTTTTGGGTAATCCATTGGTGAAAAACAGAATCTGATGGCAAATGAGAACCTGTTTGCTATTTCCTGGTACAATGTCACAGACACCATTTCACCTCTGTCTTTCCTTTCACTTTACTAGGGATTCTCTACATTCTTGAATTTCATTAATGTTTTTGCCCCCGCCACCTACTGAAAACACTTACCTGAGCACTAAGCAAAGGATCCTGTCCTTTGCAATACAGTGAATCATAAATAGTCTCTAAATCGGCATCCAGCTTCGACACAAAAAGGAACTGTTCTTGATCAGATATTGCTAACTGATCTTGCAATGAAATAATGTCTTGCATTAATTTCTGACCCACTTGTTCTAGGCCATTATATGTTGTGAACAATTGGTGCTTCTTATTCTCCCCATCTATCAGCTGATAAAGTCTGCAATATAAAAGATACAAGATGCTAACAGAGCTAATCAAAACCCCACACAATCTGGCTCACAATTAAGTGGCTCTTAACCATAAGTATTTTTTTAAAATATAAACTGAACTGTGTGGATTAGATATTTTCAATTAAAAAATATTTACATATAAATTTGGTGCTTGTCAATTAAAATGCAATGCAAAAATGTGTAAAATTGTGCACCTACGACATAAAAGCATATTAGTTGTCAACTGGAAGACAAGAACTGGTAACTATCAAATAAGAAGTCTTCTAGCTTCCTTTCCTATGATAAGAAGGCTGCAATCAAGATGATAAAGTAGAGGGAAAAACAGACATTGGACTCACCTGTATGAGAAGAGATATTACCAGTAGGAAAATGGAGGTGAGTCTGGTCCTTGCACAAATTACTGGTAAGATGCCACCTCAAGTATTGTGTTGAATTCTGTAAAATTCATCTTTGTAAGAACAATGAGGACAGAGAGAGATAAAAATAGCAACCAAAATGGTGCAAGATTTTCAATGCAAACCCTAGAAAGACCTAAAAAGGTGGAGTTATTTACCTATAACAGGTGTTCTTTGAGGATAGAAGTATGTCAGTCCTCATACTTGAGGTGATGTGGTATATAAATAGAGCCCAGCACAGATATTTGACATCAAAGCTTCTGGAAGCTTTAGGATGCCCTACTGGGCAAGTGCATCCCAGACCACTCCCCTGCATCCTTATGCAGGGCCACTCATTCATGATAAAACTGACTTGTTTTCTCCAAGGGAAGGTGGGAGGGTTTTGTGAGGACTGACACTCTCCTATCCACAAAGAACCCTTGTTACAGGTAACAACACTTTCTCCGGGAACAAGCAGAATGGCAGTCCTCATACATATGGATTCCCAAACTACAAGCTGCCTTAACAAAAAAGGGGAAAAACAAAACCCAAAACAGTACCAAAAGGCAATGCTGTTTTTGGTGGTGACAGGCCATCCTAACTTTTTTTTTGCAGCATGTAGCCTTAAAAGGATGGTATTGAGTTCTACATCCCAAAGAGACTCCATAGGACAGACTGGCTAACATTACTGTCACATTGGAAGCCCCTGTCAAAACAGTAGCAAGAAGAACATGTACAGAGAAAACGTCATGCCACAGTATTACAGATCTCCATGAAGACAGATCTCAGGTGGGCTACAATGCCACCATGGCTCTAAGAGCCTTGATATGCCCCACCAGATTCCAGTCTGCCTGGGTAGAACAGAAGACACAATCTGTTGACCAAATAGAGCAATGCTATGGTGTCAAATGAAACAAAAAGCTGGATGGACCATCTGAGGGCTTTAGACCACTCCAGACAGAAAGCTACAATTCCCTTCCAGTCTAAATTGCAACATCCGTTCACATTTGCAGACTCCGATATAACCAAAGACAGACTTAGAATGTGTGCATAGAACTACCCTATTGGGAAAAACTTTGTGTGATGTGGATAAGTCTCCAGAGCCTACAACTCACTAATTTTGCATGCCAAAGGGAATCCTCCAAAATATGACCACCTAGGTCAGGTAATTTAGCTCACAAGAGTCAAGAGATTCAAAAGGAACTTTCATCAACTGGGTGAGTACAACATTCAGATCCCATGACACAGTAAGAGCTTCAACCAAAGCAAATCCCTCATAAAATGGATAAATAAAGGCTGCTTGGAAATAGTTTACCCTTCTACGTAGTGGTGGTAAGCACCAACTATACTGAAGTGATCCCCAAGTTGGCTCTCAAACTCAACTCGGAGAGATGCAGAAGGTAGTCGAGCAGTTTTTGCATCAAATAGATGCACATAGTGAATGTCTTCCACTCCAAATGATAGGACTTCCTCATGAAATCCTTCTTGGGAGCCAGAAGACTATGATACACCTTTCAATGTCTAGGTTGAGAGAGCCACATACCCAATGTTGGGGTGGCATAGCAGCCTACAATTCTGAGTGGTCAGTCTTGAGGGACCTCCCCTACCTGCATGGATCCCTAAAAAAACATCTCCCAAAGGAGAGTAAACTAAATCCGTCTCAGCCAATAAGGAGCTAGGAAGATTATAGTACCCAGTATCTTCTGAGTTTCTGTAGATATTGTGACCAAAGTAACTGGAAGATATGCTTACAGGCCCCTATCTCCAACTAGAGTGAAGGTATTTGAGGGTGGCTGCTGTTAGCGATCACCCCGCCATGAGGGCGGAGCTAGCAATCTGTTACGCTTTACTCCTCAAGAAGGGAGGCGTTAGCAATCTGTTGCCGATCACCCCGCCGGGAGGGCGGAGTTAACGATTTGTTAGACTCTGTAGGCGGAGTTAGCAATCTGTTAGAGTTTCTGCTAAGAGTTGGCAGTCTGTTAGGGTACGCTCCTCCCAAGGGAAGGAGCTGGCAATCCTGTTGAGCTTTGCTCCCCCAGAGGAGAGGAGCTAGCAATCTGTTAGCGACTCTGCTAGGGTTAGCAATCTGTTATAGGTTAGGACTGCAGAGTAGCAATCTGTTGTAGGAGCTGTTATGGAGTTGCTCCCCAGAGGGGAGAGAACAGCAACAGTTGAGAGTAGACTGCAAGGAAGCAGTATGTTGTACTCAGCTCTTGAAGAGTGAGAGATGAGCATTCTAATGTAGAATGGTGAATCCTTGGGCTGATGGCAGATGACAGCGCCCCCAGGAGGACATCATGAGAGGGACCACTGATTAGGCTGGAGTATGGAGACAGCACAGGCAGTTCTTTATGAGACAGGTAGTAGAACCACCAGAGGTGGCAGTAGTGAGCTGATGTGCCCGGCAGGGCTGAAGTCCTTCAGATCCTGGGACTGCTATCTCTGGGTTTTACTGAGCTGTAGAGAGAGACTCATAGATAGTGAGTAGACAGGGTATGCTGGATACATAACCAGAAGTAGATGATACACTCACATAGAAGGCTCAGTAGCTGGAGAGAGTTAAGCCCTTGAGGAGCGAGTACCTGGTTCCAGGGACAGTTCTGAGAGAGCGTTGGTGACTCACAGTTATCTATCTCTGTAATGGTTTCTATATGCAAACTGAAATAAGAACTCACAATATCTGTATATGAAATAACTTCTGAAATAGAAGAGAGTCTTCGGAGGGTTTTAGGAACATTGGCCCTCGAGAAGCGAGTACCGGTTCCTATCTGCAATCTGTAATAACTCACAATCTCTGTACCTGCGATAGCATCTTAAACAGAAGAGAATCTTCAGAGTTCTAGGAATATGGGCCCTCGAGGAGCGAGTACTGGTTCCTATATGCAAACTGAAATAGAAACTCACAATGTTCACGTCTGCGATCACTTCCAGGCAATAGGGAGTCTTCTGAGTGTTCAGGGACGTAGGCCCTCAAGGAGCGAGTAGCGGATCCCGTCGTAGCAATCTGAAAACAAGAGGAGAGAGCAGGGCCCCCGAGGAGCGGATACCCCTGGTAAGTTCAAGGAGGCAGAGCAGCGGAGAATGAAGCGGGTCGAGATGATCCCCGCAATCAATCCCTTGCTAACTCGATTCATAAGCGTAAGCAAAGACCTTTTATGTTGGAAGTGGATGACGTCACTACGGGGGGACACCCCCGAGGTTCGCGCCCTTGCTGGTACAAACTTCAGAGCGCGTGCCCTATGTCATCAGGAACATGGTGGATCCGCAGCGTCAGGCCGGCCTGGGGACTCTGGGAAGAAACGGCAAGAAGCCACGGCAGCAACTGTCCATCAGACCCAAAGGGAGTCGCCTCAGAGGTAGAGATGGTGGAGCAAGGGCAAGAACAGACATGAACACAACAGCTGCAGTGCATTCCTCTCTTGTAACTGAAGTTTGAGGACCTTTCTGTCCAGGGGAAATGTAAACAGATACAAGAGATGTGCTCTACACACGGAATATCTGGTCTACTACTTCCCTATCCAGGATCATTTGAGGGGTTTCAGGACTCTACAGTCTGTCTCCAAGACATGCCTTGTCCACCAGATGTGTGGTTCTTAGGACCATTCTGTGAGATATAGCCTAGTGTCAAATCTGAACAGTTTCCTGCCTCAAGCTGTACAATCTATTTCTTCTTTGTTTGCTGATGTAGAACATAGCTTCCTGAATGTCTGTTTGAATGAGAACCAATTCAATCAGCCAACTGAACCCTGAAAGCCTTCAGAGCATACTTTATCACCCCTTAGCTTGAGGAAGTTTATCTGATAAAATTCCTACTCAGCACTGGCTTTTTGAGCACTCTGCTGTCCAGGGCGAGAACGAGGACCCTGTGAATGACGGGGTGACGGGGCTGCAAGAAGTATCTTCTCCTTCTTCGGCACCCCCTTTTGAGGCAATGGAGTGAGCATGCAGCAGTATTATCATTGAGTCACCATTTCTTTCACTCTTTTGCCAAGGAGATTCTTTCCATATCATGGTATTCACAATATCATAGATTGAGATGACCATGCATTTTCTGCACTTCAGCACCTCGACACTAGCAACTTTACGCATGCACTGACATCTGAAGGGCTGATAGGAGGCTTTGCAGGCATTAAGCATAGCTCCTTGATGCATCCTTCCTCCCATGAGCACCCAAGGTGGGTCCTAAACCTCTTGACCTTCTGGAGGGCAGATACAATCATCACAGACTGATGTGGTAGCAGAAAGGGGGGACCCCATATTCTTACCTGGGTCTCCTGGAAGATCCCCAAAGGGAACCACAAACTGGACCTGGACTCCTCCTCCACTTCCTGTAGAGGAGATGGTTCAGGAGGATGCTAATCTCTCCTGATCAGAGAAGCTGTCAGATCCATAATCTCATCCCCAAAATACTTGGATTAACCTACAAGTAGGCATGGCAGTAATCAAGCATGTTTACAAGCGATACAGATAGCAATGATAAGGGCAAGGGAGAGAAAATGTAAGTAGGCTCTGTGGTAACATAACAGGCAAAGGCAATTAGGCAAAGGGGTAGACCAAGAATTGGGGTTTTTTTTTCAGACAAATCACTGTTACTCAAAACCTCCATTTACACACGAGAAAGATAGCTAAAGAAGTAATGCAAATTTCTTCAATCTAAGCTAAGAATGCACAAAAATCCTACTCTAGAGGGACCTTCAGAGCCGAGTCTACTACTTCCCTATCCAGGATCATTTGAGGGGTTTCAGGACATTTTTATTCGGTGACAAATGTGAAAATTATGCACTACCAATCACCACTGAGAAAACAAACTTATAAAAGTCAATTAATTGCCATCAACCAGTTCTGACTTTGGCCTCTGTTCCCCTGGTCCAGATTTGAGCTAACAGTTTGCTGCTACTTCCTTCTTGCTTCCATATGACACCGATGCTATTCCTTCCTCTCTTCTGGCCCACGCTGGCCTCCACTGCCAATGCTGCTGCTTCCCGGTCCCTATGCCTAATTCTGTGGGTCAAATGCAGAATTTAGCACAGGAGAGTAATTCTGTGAAAATTCTACACAACTATGCAATGCAGAAGTCCCCCAGAAGTAAAAATTGCTTAACTGAACAGGTGTTCTCTGAAAACAGCAATTTAGTCAGATGTAGCAACAAACAAATTTTTAGAGCTCTCTGGAAAAAAAAAAATCTTGTGTTCATGTGTGGGACTTTTGAGTGTTGCAACAATCTTACAGCTTCTCTCTCAGTTCTGTTTAGCAAAGATGCCTTCTCCAGGGAGAAGAAGGCAGGTATAAGTAGTGATCTTTTCTGGTGCTCAAGGTTCCACCTTTTCTTCTGTACTGTTTAACATCTATCTGCAGCCATTGGGTGAATTAAATTTATTCTTACAGTGCTGAATTTTGCACTAATTATAGAATATCCACGTCAGTTAGGGACCTTGGAATTACCTTAGATAAAGAACTTAATTTCAAAGTTCACATCAAAAATCTAATTAAAGAAGATTTTTATAAACTTTAAATTCTGAGAAAACTGAAGCCTTTACTGCATCCCCCAGACTTTAGAACAGTACTGCAATCCTTAATTTTTGCAAAATTGGACTATTGCAACTCCATCTTAATAGGATTACCTGCTTCCACAATTAAACCTCTTCAACTGCTTCAAAATGCTGCCGCTAGATCCTTATCAAATTGTAGAAAATTTGAACACATCACTCCAATCTTGCACCAATTACATTGGCTTCCCATCACTTTTAGATCGCAGTATAAGATAATTATGCTTATTCACAAAGCGTTATACAATGATTACTCATCTTGGTTACACAAACCACTATATCAATGTATTTCTACTAGAAAGCTTCGTTCAACAGACACTGGGTTACTCACTATTCCCACCAGCAAAAAAATTCTCAAAACAGCTACTATAAACCGGGCCCCTTCTATAATTGGTCTTACTCTATGGAACTCCCTACCATTGCCACTAAGGACCTACCCTTCTACACCTACCTTTAGAAAAAATCTCAAAACATGGCTTTTTATCAAAGCTTTCCCCCAACAAATACAATAGATTACATCCCCTTATCTATGGTTTTTTCCTTTTATTTTTGCAATATATTGAAATTTGTGTGACAATGATAGGTTATTGCTTTATATAGATCTATTTTTAATCTATAGGTTTTTTGTTTTTTTTTAACGATGTTTCTTATTTCCATATGTTATGTTTTTGAACTGTTTTACTGTATTATGTCCAATAGTATTTGATGACAATTTGTTTCAATGTAAACCGTTGTGATATTTTGAATTGAATGTCGGTATAAAAAAGCAAGCAAATAAATAAATATATGTAGATATGCAATTATTTTTACCTGTTTGTATTTTATTAAGTCTGTTCTAGTCTTATTAGACTCTTGTACACAAGCAGTAGATAAATGATTATGACAAAATGGGATGATATTAAATGCTAGCAAAATTGAGGCTATGTGGCTCAGTCATATCAATTCTCCGGAATTATTAAACTCTTGAAACTTGACATTCTTTTTTCAAAGAATGAAATCAATAGAACTAGGACGTCTCAGAACCAACGTCAGGAAATATTTCTTCATGGAGAGGGTGGTTGATGCCTGGAATGCCCTTCTGGAGCAGGCAGTGAAGACAAAAACAGTGAAAGATTTCAAAGAGGCATGGGATAAACACTGTGGATCCCTAAAGGCTAGAGGATGGAAATGAAAAAAAGAGTGCATGGGGGTAATTTGCTGGTGTGGCGGTTACTACCCTAACCAATAAGCCTTCATACTGTTGATGCAACTCCATTATTGCTCTCTGCTTTTACAGCAGGGGGAAAAGAGGAAAAGGGGAATTAGATTCAGACAGCAACCAACAAGGACATTGGATTTTACGGACTGGGAAAACAAATAAACATGGGGGTAACTTACTGGTGTGGCGGTTACTACCCTTAACCAACATGCCTGATACTTTGGATGCAGCTCCAACATTGCTCTCTGCTTCAACAGGGAATTGGACTCAGATAGCAACCAACAAGGGCCCTGAGTTTGATGGTTTGGGAAACTTGTATGGCACAGCAGATGCTACCATAAGCTTGTTAGGCAGACTGGATGGACCGTTTGGTCCTTTTTTGTTGTCATTTTCTATGTTTCAACACCGATACATAATATAGGGATATTGTTAGATCCAAAGTGGTCATTTAGATCTCAAATAAATTCAGCATTAAGAATATAAGAAGTTCCCATACAGGATCAGACCGAGGGTCTATCAAGGCCAGCATCCTGTTTCCAGCAGTAGCCAATCCAGGTCACAGGTATCTGGCAAGTACCCAAACATTAAATAGGTCCCATGCTACTAAAGCCGGTAATAAGCATGGCTATTCCCTAAGTCAACTTGATTAACAGCGGTTTATGGACTTCTCCTCTAGGAACTTAGCCAAAACCTTTTTAAGCCCAGCTACAATAATTGTCTCTGGTAATGAATTCCAGAACGTTGTGCGTTGAGTTAAAAATAATTTCTTCAATTTAACTCTAGCAGCCGCGACGATTGTGTCGGCCTGGCTTTGTCCCTCCTACTCCCAAATCCATTACCCACAGCATCCACATATCCAATAATACTCTGCTATACATTAGTACAATATTCATAACAATGAAATAACAATAGAAACATAGCAATTGGATATAAAAGGCCGCAGCTTTATTCAACAATATATACCCCTTAAATAATCTGACCCGAGCCAATATGGTAATTGTTAAACCAAGCTACACCCCACCTCTGCTGCCCGCTGTAAAAGCCAAGCAAGGCAGCATCTATCCTGGCCCCCAACCTTGTCCCCAAGCAAGGGAGCCTCCCGGGGTGGGGGAGGGGGGGGGTTTGGGGAGTTTTAAATACACTATTCTTTCTTTTAACAGAAAGTAGTTATTCTCCGCCCATCCTGGACCTCAGAAATACCAACTTTCTTCAGAAGGCACAGGTAAAATGGTATCTCTCGTCACCATGCTCCATATCACAGTAAGTACATTACCTCTAATCTTTCTATGTGCTTCATGGTGAGTCAACAATATTCTTTCTATTCACATGCCCATCAGGTCTATTCAGGAATAGATTATGTACTGGTATCAAAGTCCTGTTTTTCTCGGCTACAATCATGTGATATGTATGATGTACCTTTTTCAGACCATTCTCTTATTGCTTGTAAATTAGATTTGTTGATGGGGGAAGGCGTGCTACGAGGTGAAGTATGTCTCCTTTACTTTATTATGACAAAGATTTTCTCCAATATCTTGGCAAGCAGTGGGATGACTACAAAACCTTTAATTTATCGCCAGATGTCGGCTGTCACTTTCTGGAATGCCGCTAAAGCCTTACTTAGGGGGCATATTTTGGCTATCAAGTACGAAAACAATGAAAAAGTGCTCAAAAAGAATTGGAGTTATCCAAGCGGGTGGCTCACCTCAGGCGAGTTCATGTTAATTCCATGGTGTCGGATGTTAGACATTATGAGAGGCTCGTAAAGAATTAGATCTACTACTGGAGTCCAAGGCAAGACAAAACCTTATGTATTATAGATACAAACTTTTTCAGTGGGGAAACAAATCAGGTAAGCTACTAGCTAGACTGCTTAAAAATTCAAGCCCAAACATTTTTGTCCCACGGTTACAATTTGGCAATCAGGAACATGTGGGTATGGAGGCAGTACTTACAGTTTTCAAGAGTTTTTTCCAGGACCTTTACAAAAGTGAACCATAAAATCTCTCCCATAGATATCAGCTGATTTCTGGCAGGTTGTTTCCCAAGCTTTTACAATTGGATAAATTAAAACAGATGGAGCCAATATCCATGGGGGAAATTAAAGCTGTGGTGCAAGGGCTCTTGTTGGGTAAATCTCCAGGATCTGATGGTCTGGGCCCTGAGTTCTTTAAAATCTTAGGGGCAAGGGCTTTCGAACCCCTGAGAGCATTCTTTTCGGAAGCTTTGGCTACTGGATATATGGTGCCTGAAAATAACCTCACCACCATAGTTCTCCTTTTACCATAATAGGAATCTGGTGCTTCCGAGTTCCTATCGTCCTATCTCTCTGTTGAACCAAGATGTTAAAATCCTTTGTGCTATTTTGGCTGCTCCGGTTAACCGGGTCATACATAAAGTGATGTAAGGAGACCAGACAGGTGTTATTGCTTATAGACGTTCCAATTCGAATCTGCTTACAGCCCTACTTATATCCACATTAAAAGGACAATCTGGGAAAGATGGCCTTTTGATAGGGCTGGACGCTGAGAAAGCTCTTGGTCAAGTGGAGTAGTCCCATATTTGTTGGGTCCTGGATCAATTTAATTTTGGGGACTTGTTCATTCACTGGGTTAAAACTTTTTGTATGCTTCCCCAACAGCGCAAATTCTGGCTAATGAAGCATTGTCCTCCTTTTTTTTTTCTTGAGCAGGGAACGCGTCAAGGCTGCCCTTTGTCTCCATTACTTTATGTCGTGGCAATAGAACCCTTGGCTAATGATAGGTGGGAAATGGATCCAGTTAAGCATGTTTGCTGATGATATGCTCCTGTTTATCCAGAATCTGCAGGCCTGCTTAAGTGATATCATGGGCTGTTTTAACCGGTATGGTTCTTTCTCTGGGCTTAAAATCAATTATAATAAATCTGCTGCATTCCCACTAGATGCTTAGCTACCTGCACGGTGGAGAGGTGATTTTCTCTTGAAATGGAATGTGGCAGGGATGAAGTATTTTGGTATCTTTCTCACCCACACTGTTAGTGGCTTGTATTTGCAGAATATCAGTGCCACTCTTTGAAGAGTCCAGTTTCATTCTCTCTCTGCCTCAAACAGCTAAAGGAAGATGATAGGGAGGGGTAAACTATAAAGATTTGAGCATAAAGTACAGTATCTGAGTAAATTAATCAGCCAACAAAAAAAGATGATGGTGATAAAACATGCATAGAGAATAAACACATAGGATAAAGTAAACAGCCATTAAAATACATACCTACGAGCAGAGGTATCCTTTGAATCAACAGTGTTTCTTTGTTTTGGACACTGAATGACTGGATCCACCAAAATGTCTAACCTCTTGTCTAGTTGTTTGCTGCTGTGGTTCAACTCTTGAACTAGGTTTTCTAGTTGACGGTGAATTTCTCTGTGTTTCCTCAATTCAATTTCATAAGCCAGCTGCAGCAGCTCAAAGGATGCTTTCTGATTTATCAGCTGACCACACACCAGATCTTGCCTGGATGTGTAGTAGTCCTGGCGAGCAATCTGAAGATCAAAATCTCCTTTCACAATAGGCATATTTAATAACTGTGCATTCTCCTTCACGGAGGCAGGGAGAGTTTCTTTATTAATTTGGTCCACTTGACTTTTTAAAAGCAACAGTTCATTTTTTAAGCTAGAAATTCTTGTCTCTAGATGCTCTTCCTTGCCAACTGCCTGTTTTTAAAGAAAATATTTGTTAAAATGAGATAAATATGAAAAAGTGCACACCTTTAACAACTGTATTACTTTCATGACCTTCCATTTTTTTTGTTTGCTCCCTAAAGGAATTGGGTACTGAGATGTGGCAACCTAGAATCTAAGAATGAAAATTCTATCACCAATCATTCTGGCTACAGAAACAGAAGAGCTTTTAATTTTTTATGATACATTCCATTTACCACTACACCTTTTTTTGATCAGGATGGGGCAGTGTTTTTTCTTTTACAGACATGTCTACGCGCTTTTACTTCATGCACGGACTCGCGAGAACTCATTGTTCTTTGTGCTCGGTTGCCCGAGGATTGATGGCCCTTTTTCTAGTGGCACCGAGCAAGTAACATTGTGAATCAGAATACCCTTGCTGATTGGATTTATCGAGTATAGCCTACTGACCAGTGTTGCTACTCTTCTCATACAAGATTGGTGGACATCAGTCTCTTATTTATGGTGTCCTCTTCTTGATTTATTTAGTTTTTTATTGGTAATTTCATTTGTGGGACTGAGGCACTATGGATTTTTTTCACTGCCCTACTGTTTTGGACCTTGTTACACACTTTTTTCTTTATTTGTTATTTGGATGCTATGGAATGTTTTTTGCTGGGTATACATTTCTGCACTAAATTGGGTTGGGTTCAAGAGGTTATAGGCTCTGGGGATTTTCTTTTTCCTGCAGGCTGCAAGTGCTATTATGCTGGGAGTCTGTGGAGGTCTCTGGAAATAGTTAAATTCTTTGTTTCAATGAAAATAGTCTGAGGGGATATGGAGTTGGGGGTTCTCAGTAGGCTTACCCCTTGGGTCCCAATAGTTATCCCATCTGAGAGGCAATGGGCTTCTGGTAGTGCAGTTTTGATTTTGGCTGTATATGGGTTTGTGGTTAGATGATCTGTTAGATTGGGTTGGTTGGGATTTTGACTTTTGTTGTTGGTTTTGAGTTCTGATGAGGGTAGAGTGTGGTGGGGGGAAAAGAGTACCTTTTATGGCTTTTACTAAGCACTGTAAGTCTCTCAGTTAAATTTGAGGCACAATACACAAGCAATGATTGATTTTCTTCTCATACTTTCTTATTGGGGCAGGTCGTTCCCTCTCGCTATTATTTTCTCACATCACTTACACATGTTACATATGACATTTATGGATTTTTTCACTTTTTCCCACCATGAGTAAAGATATTAATTGCATCTCCCTCAATGTTCGAGGAATCTCCTCTCCTGTGAAATATCAACGTATATTTGCCCGCATAAATAAGGTGCATATTCTATTCCTGCAAGAAACCCATTCAACTCGCCAGGAACATGAAAAACTTAAGAGAGAACGAATGGGTGCAGTTTACCACTCTTCTTATAACTCCTGGAGAAGAGGTGTTTATTTTAGTGGATAAAAATCTTCCTCTGCAAGTGAATCGAATGTATTCGGATGTTAGAGGGTGGTATATAATCTTGGATTGTACATTATTCTCTGTTAAGATTATGCTAGTTAATGTGAACGGTCCAAATTCTGACCAACTTGCCTTTTACTGTCATCTTATGGACACGATAGCTTCGTTTGTTTTTGATAAGCTATATATAGGCAGAGACTGGAACATATGCATATATGTATATATATGTATATGTGTATATATATATATGTATATATATATATATATATGTATATATATGCATATATGTATATATATGTATATAGTGATTATGCTGTATCTATTTATTGACTACATGGACTCTGCCCAGTATAGTCAGCTCTATACCCTTCCAAGTTTTAGCCTCCTTTTTATCAGTTACATGTAAGGGCCCCGCCCAAAAGTTACGCTGTTTTACAATGTTATATGTAAGGGTTTCCGCCCATCTGTTACTGTTTAATTGTAAACCGATGCGATGTGTGAACGGTCATCGGTATAAAAGAGACTTTAAATAAATAAATATGCCTGAACCCAGATCTTGATAATACATCTAAAACAAAAACAGGGCCGGCAGGGTGCTCAAATAATGTAGATATTGTACAGACATTCAATCTGATGGATGTTTGGAAGTATCAGCATCTGGGAGAGCGTGATTGTACTTATTACTCTCCCAGACATACTGAGGCTGATTTTAAAAGGGTTACACGCGTAACCCTTTAAAACTTGCTCCTGCACTCACTGAACCTATTTGGTGGCACGCGCAATCCCCAGGACGCGTGTATGTCCCGGGGCTTGAAAAAAGGGGCAGGGAGTGGGTGGGGCGGGTGGGACTGAGGAATCCAGCCAGCGACCATGCTGGGTTATTGCATGCCAGCACTTTATTTTATTTATTTATTTATTTATTGGTTTTTATATACCGCCGTTTATCAAGATATCACGTCGGTGTACAGAGAACATATTAACATACGCCTAAGCGTTATACATAGAACAAGAAAGTAAAGGTTAACTATAAGCCTAAACATTATACATTAAACAAGGTGTGCGCAACCTACGCCTGCCCAGAGGCAGGCATAAATAAAAAAATAAAGGTGGGGGGGGGGATTTAGTTAGGGCTGGGGGACGGGAGGAAAGTTCCTTCCGAGGCCGCTTGGAGGGATCGGGGAAAGCCATTGGGGTGTAGATTTGTGCGCGCCGGGTTGCGCGCACAAATCTACGCCCGCGCATAATTCTTAAAATCCAGTCCTTTGTATATAGCATAATTATTTTATGTGCTCCCCCAACATTCTTTTCTCTATACTCAATAGTGCTATTCTGAATTGTACACTGTCTGACCACCACCCAGTTCAAATTACCATTAGTCTGGCCCCCCTAAAACCCAGTGCTTCTCTCTGGAAGCTAAATGTTGCTCTCTTGGGTGACAGGCAATTCTCAGATTTAGTTTCTAAGGCGGTGGCTGAGTTCAATGAATTTAACCCTATGGAGGATTATGATCCGGGTCTTCAATGGCTGCTTTAAGGCTTTCTTGCGTGGTAGAATTATCAGCTATGCAAGTCATTTGCTGAAAATGCATAAGCAAAAGGCGGAGGGTTTACCAGGAAAAATAAGATATTTACAGGGGAACACAAAACTGACTGTTCTAGTCATACTTAGAAACTCCTAGAAGCTGTCAGAAGAGAACTTAAATCCCTGGAGATGGAAAAGATCGGGTATTCTCTAAAGTATACCAGGCTCAAATTTTACGAACGTGGGGATAGGCCAGGAACTTTACTTGCCAGAGTGATTAAGAAAAGAGTGGGTAGATCGCATATAGCAAATGTTGCTTACCTGTAACAGGTGTTCTCACAGGACTGCAGGATGTTAGTCCTCACATATGGGTGACATCACAGGATGGAGCCCAATCACGGAACACTTCCGTCAGAGTTTCCAGAACTTTGACTGTCCCCTACTGGGCATGCCCAGCATGGCACTAACCCTGCAGCCAGCAGGGGTCCCCTTTCAGTCTTGTTAAAAAGCTACCGGTAGTGCCGAAAAATAAAATAAGAAAATGTTACGAACCCAACACCGCAGGGCGACGAGCGGGTTTCATGAGGACTAACATCCTGCTGTCCTGTGAGAACACCTGTTACAGGTAAGCAACATTTGCTTTCTCACAGGACAAGCAGGATGGTAGTCCTCACATATGGGTGAGTACCGAGCTGAGGATGTCCGAGCATGCACCAAATGCACGCAGGCGTGCAAGGCCCTAGGCCTGGGATGAAATTTGGCCGAGGGCATCCTGAACCCTACCGGGCAGGCGGAAGGGTGTTGGTACGTCACGTTGTAAATAGGTTGCGCAAGACAGACTGGCCAAAGATGGAATCCTGTCTTCCGGCTTTGTCTATGCAATAATGGGCTATAAAGGTATGGCGAGAACTCCAGGTGGCAGCCCTGCAAATGTCAGGAAGCGGCACAGAGCGTAGGTGCGCTACTGAAGTTGCCATGGCCTTCACAGAGTGTGCTTTAACACGGTCTTGAAGTGGAATGCCCGTTTGCTGATAGCAAAAGGATATGTAGTCCGCCAACCAGGAAGAGAGAGTCTGTTTACCCACAGCTGCCCCAATTTGATGGAATGGAAAGAGACAAACAATTGAGTGCTTTTCCTGTGGGCAGCTGTACGGTCTAGGTAGCATGCTAGAGCCCATTTACAGTCAAGGGTATGCAGAGCCTGCTCTCCTGGATTGGAATGGGGCCTGGGAAAAAAGGTAGGTAGTATAATGGATTGATTGAGATGAAACTCCAATACTACCTTAGGCAAGAACCTAGGGTGAGTGTGGAGTACTGCCCGGTCCTGCAGAAGTTTAATGTAAGGCAGGTAGGTAACTAGAGCCTGTAACTCACTAACTCTGCGAGCCGAAGTGATTGCCAAAAGGAAAATCACTTTCCATGTGAGATAGCGAAGGTCACAGGATTGAAGAGGCTCGAATGGTGGTTTCATGAGCCGACCCAAAACTAGGTTGAGGTCCCAAGAAGGGGCCGGAGGACGCAAAGGAGGCTTGAGGTGAAGCAAGCCCTTCAAAAAACGTGTTACAAGGGGTTGTACTGATATAGGAACATCCCCGACACCTTTATGGAAGGCGGCTACCGCACTGACATGCATTCTGATGAAGTTTTTAGACCTGACTGACAAATGCCAGAGATAGTCCAGAAACTTGGTGATTGGACAGGTAAAGGGGTCAAGGGATTGAGAAAAGCACCATGATGTGAACCTGGTCCATTTGTAAGAATACGATTTCCTCGAGGAAGGCTTCCGTGAAGCAATCAGGACACGGGAGTCTGGCTCAGAAAGGTTAAGTGGTTGAAGGATCAACCTTTCAACATCCATGCCGTCAGGGACAAGGCCTGAAGATTGGGGTGGCATAGGCACCCGTCATTTTGAGTGATTAGAAGCGGGTCCTTTCCCAAGGGAATGTGCCTGCGAATGGAGAGATCCTGAAGTATTGGAAACCACACTTGGCGCGGCCAGTGGGGTGCTATCAGGATCATGGTTCCCTTGTCCTAACGTAACTTCACGAGAGTCTTCGAGAGAAGTGGAAGTGGAGGGAATGCATATAGGAGACCGGTTGCCCATGATAGGGAGAACGCATTTCTTAGAGCAGAAGTTGTCTACTTTGTGATTTTGAGGTGACGCAAAGAGGTCTATTTGAGGATAACCCCATTGGTGGAATATAGAGTTTGCTACTGAGGGGTTGAGAGACCACTCGTCCGGTTGAAAGGTGCGACTTAGCTTGTCTGCCAACACATTGTCCACTTCCTGCAAGTAGGTGGCCCTGAGGAACATCGAGTGGGAGAAGGCTTCTGCCCATATCTGCACAGGTTCCTGACACAGAAGGTAGGAGCCCGTCCCTCCCTGTTTGTTGATATACCACATGGGCACCTGGTTGTCCGTCTGGATCAGGATGACTTGGTTGGAGAGGCAATCCTGAAATACCCTGAGAGCATATCTGATTGCTCGAAGCTCCAGGAAATTTATTTGGTGTTTGGCTTCCTCTGGAGACCAAGATCCTTGTGTCTGCAGATCGGCCACATGGGCTCCCAGCCGAGGTTGGAAGAATCGGTGGTGAGAGTTATTTGAGGGTCTGGATCCTGGAAGGGCAAGCCCTGGAGGAGATTGACCTGATTTCTTCACCAGGCAAGAGACTGACGGAGTGAGTCGGTTACGTGGACAATGGTCGACAGGGGCTGAATGGACTGAGTCCATTGTGACCTTAGAGTCCACTGCATGACTCTCATGGCCAAGCGGGCCATTGGGGTGACCTGAACTGAGGACGCCATGTGTCCCAGGAAGATAAGAAAGTGGTGTGCAGTCGTGGAGTGCTGAGACTGCAGCTGGTGTGCAAGAGACACGAGTGTGAGAGCTCACTGTCGAGGCAGAAAAGCCTTTGCCTGCAAGGTGTCCAAGTCTGCCCCAATGAACGATAAGGTTTGAGATGGGACTAAGTAGAATTTGTCGTAGTTGATGAGAAATCCGAGCGAAATTAGTGTGTAAGGTAAGATGTAGGGACGACAGAGCAGCTTGCTTAGTGGGAGCCCTGATTAACCAATCGTCTAGATAGGGGTAGACGTGGACACCTTGAGTCCTGAGGAAGGCTGCAACCACGACGAGGCATTTTGTGAAGACTCGTGGTGCAGACGCGAGGCCGAATGGAAGCACTCGGTATTGGCAGTGCTTGAGGCCTACTAGAAACCTCAGGTATTTGCGATGAGATGGAATTATCGCGATATGAGTGTATTCGTCCTGGAGGTCTAGAGAGCAGAGCCAGTTTCTTCTTTGTAGAAGAGGAAGAAGAGAGCCCAAGGTTACCATTTTGAACTTTTCTCGCTGGAGGTACTTGCTGAGGGCACGTAGATCCAGAATTGGACGAACGCCTCCCGATGTTTTGGGGATTAGAAAGTACCGGGAATAGAACCCTAGGCCTTGTTGTGAGTATGGCACTGATTCTATTGCTCTGGATTGGAGGAGGAGGGAGACCTCCTGCTCCAGGAGTAGTGAGTGGTCGGATGTTCTCCACTTCGATAGAGGTGGAGAGTCCGGTGGAATGGAGAGAAAGTTCAGACGATTGAGCAATTATCGGTAGGACCCACTGGTCTGAGGTGATTGAGTGCCACCTGTTGTTGAAATGGCACAATCGACCTCCCACTGGTATGTGGGGCAATGGAAGCTGACTGCTGCTCTCTATGTAAGAGTCAAAACCGGAAGCAGGGTCCAGCTGAGGGGCTGCTTGCGGTTTTTGTTTTCGTGTCTGACGAGACTGAGCTTTTTGAAACGGTCTCTTAGAATGGGTTCTAGATGGTGGCGGGTAGGACTTCTTCGGGCGGAAGAATGACTTCTTAGAGTCCTTCTGAAAAGGCTGTTTTGAAGAGTACTCAGAAGACATCAGAGAGAGCTGTCTCAGGGTCTCATGATGGTCCTTGAGTTCTGCCACCATCCGTTGAATCTGCTCGCCAAACAGATTGTCTCCTACACAGGGCAGGTCGGACAATCTGTCCTGAACTTCAGGGCGAAGGTCGGAAGACTTGAGCCAGGCTCATCGTCTTGCCGAATTAGCAGCTGCAGATACCCTGGTAGCAGTGTCAAAGATATCGTAAGATGATCTGATCTCATGCTTGCCTGCCTCAAACCCCTTGTTTACTAGGGAATGGAGTTGCTCTTGAAATTGCTGAGTCAGGGAGTCTGTTAAGTCTTGTATCTGTTTAAATAAGACCCTGTTGTATTGGGTCATATAGAGCTGATAAGAGGCAATTCTGGAGATGAGCATTGATCTCTGGAAAACACGGCGACCAATGGCATCTAGGAATTCCTGTTCCTTGCCTGGGGGAAAGGAAGTGTGAGGTTTTGATCTCCTTGTTCTTTTCTGGGCAGATTCGACAACCACAGATTGGTGATCCAATTGAGGTTTGTGAAAGCCTGGTGCTGACTGAATGAGATAGGTTGTGTCAGCTTTTCTATGTACTGGAGCAACCGAGCCAGGATGTTCCCAGTTCTTTTTGAGGAGATCTAGAAGAACCTGGTGGATAGGGATGGAGGTTATTTCCTTGGGAGCATCCAGGAATTGTAACAGCTCCATCATTTGATGCCTGTCATCTTGTTCAGTCTGCAATTGGAAGGGAACCAAGTCAGACATTTCCATCACAAAATTTATGAAGGAAAGGTCCTCTGGAGGAGAACGCTTTCTACTTTCAGTAGGTGAAGGTGGCGAAGGCAAATCATCGGTGTCTGGTGAAGAATCATCAGTCCAGGTGTCGTAGGGTTCAGCACCTGCTCCTCTAGGGACTAGAGAAGGACAGGGTGGTGGGATCCCTGAAGGTCCTGGTCAAGGTTCCGAAGGACTCGAAGGAATAACTGGAGGCACCAATGACGGCATCGAAGGCAACAGTGCAGGCATCGAGGGCATCGATGGATGGCTCGGTGGTGCCGATGGATGCGTCGGCACCGATGGGTGGATCGGTGGCACCAGACGTATCGGTATCGACGGCTGAGGCATCGGCAGAACTCCCGAAGGAGGAATGTGGAATGGTGTTTCTCCTCCCGATGACAAAGCAAGCAGGGAGGGCACCGGAGCCATCAGTGACCCGGGGTCCATCGGTGGAAAAGCCGCCATAAGCACTTCCATCCTCAAGAGCAGCGGTGCCAATGCTGCTGGAATCGGGTCAATGGTCGGTTCCGCAATTGGTACCGGTGTCGGTGCTGGAGGAACCTGGAGTCAATGCATTGCCTTGTCGATAGCCTCCTGAACCATCCGGTCCAGTTCTTCTCGGAGACCTGAAGCAAGCAGCCCTGGCTCCGGAACAGAAGAAGGAGGCAGAGGCATAGCCGGAAGGACCACCATTAAAGGCGGCGTCGCGGCTCCTCATATCCTGTCGGGTGAGGGTTGCCTCAGTGACCCGGTCGCCGAAAAGGTCGGTGCCTTTTCTGGACGGGGTTTCTTCGATGGCGGCTTGGACGATGGCGAGGTAGATGATTTTGTTCCCTCGATGGTCCGAGATTTTCGATGCCGGTGGCGATGTTTATCTCTACGATCCCCTTGGTCCTGAGGGGGAGTAGAGGGTGACAAAGGCCGAGAAGAGGTCGATGCTGAATGGTCACCGGCCGGAGGTCGATGCTGGCGCAAAGTTGACAGTGCCGGTTCTGACGACATCGATGCAATGGATGGCGTCGGGGTTAGAGCGCGGAAGAGAAGTTCCATCTTCTCCATTCTAGCCTTGCGACCTTTTGATATCATAAGGGCACATTTGGTGCAGGTTTGGTCATTGTGCTCACTTCCGAGACACATTACACAGAATTTGTGAGGGTCTGTGATGGACATGGTGCGATTACAGTCCGGGCACCGGCGGAACCCCGATGCAATGGCCATGAAAAAATTGAGCCGCGGTACGGGTGACGGCCAGTAGGCTGCGAGGGCCAAACTTGACGGTAATTGACAGAAAATGGGTAAAAACTTACCGGAGTACCGCATCTTGAAAAAGTTGAAGGAGGGACCCCTGTGGGGTAAATTAAATTTTAGTAATTCCGTGAGGAAAATTCTTATCAGGAATCTCTGCAGAGCTCCTTATCCGCGTGGCTACTGCTGCGCGGAAAAAGGAAGACTGAAGGGGGACCCCTGCTGGCTGCAGGGTTAGTGCCTTGCTGGACATGCCCAGTAAGGGCCAGTCAAAGTTCTGGAAACTTTGACAGAAGTGTTCCGTGATTGGGGTCCATCCTGTGATGTCACCCATATGTGAGGACTACCATCCTGCTTGTCCTGTGAGAATACAACTATCAAAAAGCAATTTGGGGATCCTACGACTGATCCTTTAGAAATCGAGAAGCTGTTTGTGCAATACTTTTCCAATCTACATACTAACCCAGGAGCCTTACTTGCCAGGGCTATAGGAAGAGCATATTAGCAGTATAGAAGCCCCCATTTCATTGCTGGAGGTGCAATCTGCAGTCAAAGCATTACCAGGTGGGAAATGTCCTGGCCCAGATGGGTTACATGTGGAATTTTACAAGAAATATTTGCCTGATGTTGCTCCATACTTGCTCATGCTTTTCCAAAAAGCGGGCAAGACTAATATAGCCCTAGGAGATATGGCTGAAGTAGTAATCTCTCTCATCTTTAAAAAGGGTAGAGATCCTCAGGATTGTGGTTCCTACCAACCAATTTCCTTGCAAGTATGGAGCAAGTATGGAGCAACATGTCCATGTCCATCGCACCATGTCCATCACAGACCCTCACAAATTCTGTGTAATGTGTCTCGGAAGAGAGAGGAATATCGAGTAAGAAAAGGGAAGTGATTATCCCCTTGTACAGGTCCTTGGTGAGACCTCACCTGGAGTATTGTGTTCAGTTCTGGAGACCGTATCTCCGAAGAGACAGAGACAAGATGGAGGCGGTCCAGAGAAGGGCGACCAAAAAGGTGGAAGGTCTTCATCAAATGACTTATGAGGAGAGATTGAAGAATCTAAATATGTACACCCTGGAGGAAAGGAGGAGCAGAGGTGATATGATACAGACTTTCAGATACTTGAAAGGTTTTAATGATCCAAAGACAACGACAAACCTTTTCCATAGGAAAAAAATCAGCAGAACCAGGGGTCACGATTTGAAGCTCCAGGGAGGAAGATTCAGAACCAATGTCAGGAAGTATTACTTCACGGAGAGGGTGGTGGATGCCTGGAATGCCCTTCCAGAGGAAGTGGTGAAGACCAGAACTGTGAAGGACTTCAAAGGGGCGTGGGATAAACACTGTGGATCCATAAAGTCAAGAGGCCGTCAATGAAGAGTGGGTGGCTCGCCAGAATGATGGCTACTGCCTGGAGATAATACCCTTATTCAATAAACATACACATGGTTACTGTGACTCCAACATCGCTCTAAGCTTCAACGGCAAGAGGAAATGTGGAAAAAAGGATTTGCACTCACAAAGCGGGGAGTAGCTGGCTTGTTACGGCAGTTACTACCCCAAACCAAATAAGCCTGATACTTCACTTTCAATGCATATCCAGCATAGCTCTCTGCTTCAACGACAGGGAAGAAGAAAAACTGATACTTCACGCATATCCAGCATAGCTCTCTGCTTCAACGGCAGGGGAGAAGAAAAGCTGATACTTCACGCATATCCAGCATAGCTCTCTGCTTCAACGGCAGGGGAGAAGAAAAACTGATACTTCACGCATATCCAGCATAGCTCTCTGCTTCAACGGCAGGGGAGAAGAAAAACTGATACTTCACGCATATCCAGCATAGCTCTCTGCTTCAACGGCAGGGGAGAAGAAAAACTGATACTTCACGCATATCCAGCATAGCTCTCTGCTTCAACGGCAGGGGAGAAGAAAAACTGATACTTCACGCATATCCAGCATAGCTCTCTGCTTCAACGGCAGGGGAGAAGAAAAACAACCAATAAGGGCTGAATAACATAGTCTGGGTAAAACAAATAAGCATGGGTGTAGCTTGCTTATTGTGGCGGTTACTACCCCTACTACCCCTAACTAATCAAGCTTGATATTTCACTCGGATGCAGCTCCATCACTGCTCTCTACATTAATGGCGGGGTGGAAGGGAAATAGAACCAAAGAGCTAAGAGAAACAGATAAGTATGAGAAAAAAAATGTGTGAAGCTTGCTGGGCAGGCTGGATGGGCCGTTTGGTCTTCTTCTGCCTTCATTTCTATGTTTCTATGAAATTACTGGCTAAGGTGCTTCAGCAGAGACTTGAAATGGTATTGCCAAAACCTATACACAGAGACCAAATGGGTTTTGTGATGGGAAATGTCTTGACGGCAAATACTAGAAAGCTTTTCAATGTTTTGCAGTTGCCAAGTAGGGATAGCAGGGCTGTGGCTAATGATCTTTCTTGATGCCGAGAAGGCTTTTGATAGGTTAAACTGGTCTTGTTTATTCCAGGTCCTGCTGCAGGTTGGCATCCTAGACAGATTCATGGGTTGAGTCAGAACAATGTATAAGAAAGCTAGAGCTCATCTGTTATTGAATGGCTCTTTACCCCATTTGTTAATATAGTGTGGGGCAAATGTCAGGGGTGTCCCCTATTGCCTCTACTTTTCAACTTAGCAATTGAGCCCCCGGATGCAGGTCAGACAACATCCTGATATTTATGGTATTCGCATGGGGGGGGGGGGGGGGGGGTCGAGAACAGAAAATTTCACTGTACGCAGATGATGTCTTGGTGTATTTGTCTGCCCCTTCCACTTCAGGGCCTGCGCTTTTAGACATTATTGCTAGACATGGGGGCCCATTCAAAATACAAGGTTAATTTGGATAAATCTGAAATTTTTCCCATTGATAGAAATTTATTCAATCCTGGCTGCTTGTCTGAATTCTGGATGGTGATGGAGGGTTTTACCTATCTGGGGGTCTATTTTTACCTAGATGCCCATTGTTTATTTTCCAAAAGCTATGCAAAAATCAAGAGGAATTTGCAAGATTGGGAAAATGTACTGATCTCGTGGGCAGGGAGAATCAATTTGTTGAAAATGAGCATTCTTCCTAAGTTACTGTATCTATTTCAACATGTTCCCTGTCATATTCCTCAACATATACTTACAGATCTGCATAGTATAATGGGTTAATTTATTTGGTGCCACAAGCCAGCTAGAATTAGGTTAAGTCAGTTATGGATGGGTAAGCAAAAAGGGGGGATGGCCTTGATTAACTTGAGCATTAACTACTGGACAGCGAGGCTACTTTGTATTCAGACACGGAAATGTGGTAGTAATGCATCTTGGCTGTCCCTGGAGCAGATGCAGGCTGACCTTTAAAAAAGGATTGGATAAGTTCTTGGAGGAGAGGTCCATTACCTGCTATTAATTAAGTTGACTTAGATAATAACCACCGCTATTACTAGCAATGGTAACATGGAATAGACTTAGTTTTTGGGTACTTGCCAGGTTCTTATGGCCTGGATTGGCCACTGTTGGAAACAGGATGCTGTGCTTGATGGACCCTTGGTCTGACCCAGTATGGCATGTTCTTATGTGACCCAATTAACCTTGCTGTTTTACCATTTCTGTACCCTTCCCTGCCACAATGTCACAGAATAAGCAGGCATAGCCCAATCTTGGCACATACATTAGTGTGTGGTTTAGGTCCAGAAAATTCTGGGGTTGGAGGGAGAGGAAATGTCACCCATTCTTCCCTTTTATTGCAATCCGACTGTCGGATGCACCTTTTACCCACTCTTTAAAGGGTGGAAGGAGAAGGGGTGGGTTATTGTGTCCCAGCTCTCAGATGAGGAGTCTGGAATACTGAGTTTTCAGTCATTAGCCGAGGACTTTGATATTAGTCCTGACTCACAAGCTCAGTACTTGCAGATCCGCCATGCCTTAGCAAACCAAATAAATGTGGAACATTCAAAGCTCGCTTAATGGATTGGAGAAATTTGTTAGTGATCCGGGGTCCCACATACATGGTATTGCCCTGAACTATCATGGCAACCTGAAATGTAAATTTGATACTTTAATGCCACAGGCCCTTACTGATACCTCGAATGGGGATTTGGGTCTTTCCCTGGTCAGCTGAGACTGGAAAATTATTTGGGCTTCGGCTCATCGCATTTCGAGCTGTACAAAACGAGTTGCTTTGATGATAAGACTATTGCATAGAACATACCGTACCCTGTCTTTTATTCAAAAAATTTTCCGGCTTCTAGCACTCAATGCTGGAGGGGTTGTGGTGAAACAGGTACTTACACACACATGTGGTGGTACTGTCAAAGTACTCAATTCTTTTGGTCTTCAGTCTCACAAGAAACTGCTGATATTATGGGCTTTCCCATCTTCATTGGGCCAAAGCTGGGATTGTTAGGATGTTAGGCTAGTTCATTTGTGCCAGCTAAATACAGAGCTTTAGTGGGTCAAATGTTATTGGCCGCCAGGTTTACCATTGCTACCTTTTGGAAAACTTGCCCAACTATTGATCATTGGTATAGTTTGTTACGGGATATTGCTAACACTGAGAAATTACTATTTGACCTGAAAAACGTCTGTGGGAAATACGAACAGATATGAGGTCCTTACTTGGAATATTCTTTTTTTTAATTTAATATTTATTAATTTTTCAATATTCACATAAAGCAAACATTATACATTGCGTAGGTTAATATTCACCAAACAATTTTAATACAGAAAACCTTTCATTTCTTACTTGGTTTAACTCAAGTTTTCACCTACTATTCCAAGTAAAGCGGGGGAGATTAAACATGGCGGATTACAAGAAATCATAACACAAGGTCATTAAACTTAAAGCATTAAGGTCGTCATGTGAGTGCGCAGAATATTTATATAATGCTACGACTACTCCAGGTTTGGGGGGTTACTAGGCCCTAGAAACTTCTGCAGTTGAGCCGGTTCAAAGAAGATATACTTTGCATCCAGGTGTTTGATAACGCACTTACTAGGATACCTCAAACTAAAACTGGAGCCCTTGGCCACAACTTCAGACCTTAGAGATAGAAATTTTTACGTCTCTCCTGTGTAACTCGAGAGATATCTGGATAAATCCAGATTTTCTCACCGTAATACGCCTCCTCTCTATTCCTCATAAATCTCTTTAAAATCAAATCTCTGTCTGAAGAAAAAGTACATGAAAGAAAGAGAGTCATTCTTTTCTTAACCTCTGAATCCACCGATAGTTCCAAGATCTGGGTTAAGTTCAGCAAATTCTCTTCATCTTTTTGTGCCGCGTCCTTTACTTTCTCCTCTTTACTCGGTATATAATATATTTTTGATATCACCGGTATTCCTTTTAGAGGAATCTTCAATATCTTTAACATATAGTCCTTGAACATCTCATAAGCGGATATCTCCTTTATATAGGGAAAATTCAGTACTCGGAGATTTAAATACTTTGTCTGATTTTCCAAGTTCTCTAGTTTTTTGAGATTTATATTTTCCACTCTCAAAATCTCAACTTGAACTTTTTCCACTTTGCTCACTCTTTGTTCCATCTCCTGCAAACTGTCCGTGTGCTCAGCCAGGTTTTTCTCAATTTTCAAGATCTTATTATTGGCTTCCAGAGTAATATTTGTCAAATTAATCACAGCTTTCTCCAGGCCCTTCATTGCATGCCAAAGAGACTCCATAGTTATAACATTCGGCGCCTCAATCGGTATATAGCTTTCCAGCATAGGTCTCTGAGCTTGTTCTCCCCCCCCTGGGGCTTTCTCTCTCACAACCTCCCGGATAGCTCTATCCTCCTCTTCTCTGCTGGCTCTGTGTAAGTCCTTTATATTAGAGGCATCATTTTCAATATTTTCCGAAGTAAAATGTAATTCCAAAGGACTTACCCCAGCGAGCACAGCTTCAGGGGGAACCGGTGAGGGGGGGGTCGTCGGAGCGCCGGGGCTTAGTGTAACATCCTCAGCCAGCAATGCCGAGATCCGCCCGAGGTCGGCTTTTGCAGCGGCTGCTTCTACCGGCAATCTTCCTGCAGTTTCAGCGGCGAAAAACGTCTCTATCCGCGTTTGGCCCGCCTCAGAGATTGGCGACGAAGAAGCCGCCGCTTCTCTGAGTTTGGCTTTTCGTTTTGTGTGCAGCATTTCTTGGTAAGAAAATATATTGAAGGAAAAACGAGGAGAGAGTGTTTCACCAGCTTCTCACATGGCGGCCATCTTGAAACTCCCCCGACTTACTTGGAATATTCTACTTTGACAACATCCTGATTTGCAAGTTGTTCTTGTGTTCTTCTCACTGTAATTGTGTTATGAATAATCAGTGCTATGCTATTTTGTATGCTATTAAAATTTGTTAAAGAGTTTAAAAACAAAATACAGCTCTGAGCAACTCCGCATTGTCATGTAGACAACAATGTAATCTCTATTGGAGGGGGCAACCAGGGGGACCTGAACTGCTTCTTGACTTGGTGTAACTGATTTCCACAGTTGAATGATTTTAGAAAGATGCAAACAACAAAACACAAGACTAAGTTTACTTTGCAGACTACAGTAACTTTGCTGCTTGTTTTCCTAAAAAACTTTACAAGGCGAGACATGCACTGAAACCTAGGTTTATAATTCCTTTAATTTCAATGCTTTTCACTGCTTCTCGCTATTTTTCAATGCTTTTCACTGTACTGTCCTCAGCTCTCGATCTGTTAATTCAGTGCCTAGAGGCCCTAGACAGTCAGTTAAACCTTATTCCCAGCTTCAAATACCAGAGAAGACTCAGTCTTGAATAACATTTCTTTGAATGATAAACAGTTCAACACTCATGAATATCATGATAGTCTTCTTTTGTGGAAAGGAAGGCTCTTGCCTGCATCATGTCCAGCAGTCCTCCAATAAACTCCAACAAAGATGAAAAACCCTAGTAACTCCGACACCCAGATGGTTCTGCACACTGATTCTGTGCACTTGCCTGAGATGTGCTCTTCAACAGCCATTCATCCAGATAGAGAACATATGCACTCCAGTTTGCTTGGATGTGCCACCACCACATTATCAAGGTTGCATATTTTTAGAGAGGATATCTGCAATCTGTGATTTGGCATGCTTGCAGACATGCTTTGCATATTAATTGTGATCACCTTTTAGTAAAAAAAGAATAACCTAAAGGCTGCTCCGTTGGTGTTTTGCTTTATTTGGGTCCAGTATGTAAGATTATTGAAATTTATTACTAAGTATGGCCTTTGTTGCAAGATTATTCGGGCTTGGAGCAAATTCTGATTTTTGCTTTGAAAGCCTACATAATATTCAAGATTATTCGGTATCTTCTTTTCTACTTCCTAAGTTATTAGGTGATCCACCAGTATTGGGTGGACAATGAAATTGTACACAATGTTCAGTTTGTAGGTATCCCTTGAATATTGACCAGTTTACACACCCAGTGTCCAAGAAGAATATTCCTTTAATATCACTGACAACCTGCGAAACTAGCCAGGTGATATATGTAATTTATTGATCATATCGTTTATTTTAACTGGGTAAAATAACATGGAAAGTTAGACCGCATATTATTGAACACTGTCGCAGGATTTGTCAAAGGAGTTCCAATGCTGAGCATCAAACAAAGGCCAAGAAGCATTGCCATTGGTCTCCATTGATGGCAGGAGTGAGGACATTCTGGCTGTGGCCTTAAATCCCCTGAAATATTCACATGGAGAGGAAAGATCAATCCGGGAAACCACAAAAGTTACAAGGGATTTAGATATCTGCTATTGATAGACCTGTGACTTTCCAGGAAGATCTGGCCACCCTTTCTGTCTCCAATTGGTGTTAAAAACCACAGCAATAGATAATGTGGCAGATTTTAAAAGGACTGCGCGCGTAAATCCAGCTGGATATATGTGTGCAGGGGAGTTATGCGCACTGAGCCTATTTTGCATAGGCCCGGCAACGCGCAAGCCCCGGGATGCGCGTATGGCCCGGGGCGGGGGTGTGGCCAGAGCCCTCCAAAGGGCCTCTAGGCCAGTGTGCACAACCTACGCCTGCCCAGAGGCAGGCGCAACTTGCACAACAAAGGTGGGTGGGTGGGGGGTTAGGTAGGGCTGGGGGGCAGGCGGAAGGAAAGTTCCCTCTGAGGCCGCTCTGATTTCGGAGCGGCCTCAGAGAGAACGGGGAAAGCCATCGGGACTCCCCTAGGGCTCGGCGCGAGCAAGGTGCACAAGTGTACACCCCCTTGCGTGCGCCGACCCCGGATTTTGTAACATGCGCGCGGCTGCACGTGCATGTTATAAAATCAGGCATTAAAATCCGGCCCTATATGCATATACAATTTCCAAAATATACATTTTTTAATACTCAAATTTATGAAAGATATTTATAACAAATACAGCATGGGCCAGATTTTAAAAGATTTACGCGCATAGGTGTCCTTACGCTCGCCAGGCCTATTTTCAAAGGCCCGGCCACGAGCATGTAAGTTCCGGGGCTTCGGGAAAGGGGCGGGCTAGAGGTCCCCGGCACAGCAGCCATTTGCCGCTGTGCCAGGGGATCGCGTGCCGACAGGTAAGATAAAGATTTGGGGAGGGGGCTAGGTTAGGGGAAGGGAGGTTAATGGGAGGGAACTTCCCTACCCCCTACAATCTACTCCGAAATTGGAGCGGACTGGGAGGGAATTGAGGAAGGCCGCAGGCGTCGGCACGTGCAGGATGCACAAGTGTGCACCCCCTTTCACGCACTCACCCCCAATTTAAAACATACACGAACCTGCGCACACGTTATAAAATCGGGCGTTCATGTGTACGCGCGCATTCTTTTAAAATCTACCCTTATATGATAAAAGGCAAAATAAAAAATCAAGACAAACCAAAAAAATCAACAAACATGAGCGACATATAAAACATTTATAAAAATTGCATGTAAAAATATAAAAGTCCATGAAAAAACAACTGCAATACCAATACATTTTTTGCAAAAAGTTGACAGACTGAGACTCACATCCGCTGACACAACACTGGATAGGTAAGGGTCATGATGTTGAGGAACTCAGATTTATTGTCATTCAGAAAGTGATGCGTAAGAGAGGTGGTAGTATCAATCAGCTATTACGGATAAACAATGTTACGATTTTTTATTTAAATATTTTAGCCCCTTTGGGGCTGAATGATAAGCTTGAATGGGTTGTCTTTTTATGATTTGTGTTTCCCTTTAAAAGTCAGACTTTTTTTTTTTTGTGGGGCAGTTGGTCCTTTCTGGGATATTTTGGTCATGTGCTGATTTACAAAATGGTGCCAAATTTGTCTACGATTTAGTGATATGGGAATTTGTTTATGTTGGTGAATTTTTTCTCTTTTTTCTTTACTTTGAATTGGGTATTTATACATATATACATTTTTTGTAACATTTGTTTATAGACAAAGCTCAATAAAAGACCGATGATGAGCTGTGAACGGAGATTTCTGTAATATGATTGTATATGGATAAATATGGTGGAATAAATGCTTCCCCTCATGAAGCTTGATAGAGCAAAAAATGTTCAGGTTGGGAACTTTCTTCCACTGCTTTCTGCTGATTCCTTTAAATGCTCCATTTTGTTGAACTTTTGAAAGGTCTCTTCCTTTGGATCTTTGAGAGTTTGTTCTCACCAAAGTTCAATGGGATCCTGCTAGTAGATCTCTTCATTGATGTGATGCGATTTTCAAGCTGTAGACCTTTTGCAAAAAACTTTATTAGCATTGCAGTTTTTCATGGACTTTTATATTTTTACATGTAATTTTTGTAAATGTTTTCTATGTTGCTCATTTTTGTTGATTTTGTGTTTTTGATTTTTTTCATGTCTTATCGTATGCTATGTTTTTGTTATACATATCTTTCATAAATATGAGTATTTATTAGGTTTTTTATTTATTTATTTATTTGAAATCTTTTCTATACTGTCATTCAACACAACCTGCGAAATCCGTTCTGAGGAAACGTGCATTATCCACAGCGGGCCCTTCACTTTGGAACTCGCTCCCTCCAGACCTTCGTTTAGAACCATGCCACCCTACATTTAAAGGGAAACTTAAGACTTGGCTTTTCAAACAAGCTTTCCCCTAGAGCCTAGAACACGAAGAAAAGTCTTTTCAAGCCCACAACGAGTTATTCAGATCTATTTTTTTTCTTCCTTTGTTAATCAGAAATTTACACATGCTGACTTCAATGTAAAAACTTGTTTACTTAGTTTTTGTTCAATGTAAAACTTCTTTTATTCTGTTCTATGTAAACCGCTATTTGTAGCGATAGTTACTGTTCTTTGTGAACCGGGGTGATATGTATATTATACAGGAACCTCCGGTATATAAATTATTTTAAATAAAATAAATAAATTCAGTATATTACCGTCACAACGGTTTACATAGAGGCACATATAGTAAATTGTACATGTTTCTGTTCCTAATAGTAGGGTGGTGCCTTATAAGCTCGGTAACATAGTTTCATAATAAAGGCTATATGTTCAATGTTGTTTAATCTGACCTGTGACTACAATAAAGACTTATTTTATACATTTCAATTAAGGGTGTAGTAAACAAACCATGACGTACATACATATACTGTGTCCAATGCTGTATAAAGATTTTGTGTGTACAGCTTTCAGCATTTCTCTCTTTCTCTCTCTCCTTGTGAAAAGGCTTCTCTAAAGAGCCATGTCTTTAAGCTCTTTTTGAAAGTCTTGAAATCTCTCTGTAATCTTACCTCTGTGGGCATGGTGTTCCGTAGTATCGGCCCGGCCAATGATAGTGCTCTTTCTCTGACTTGTGTTAGTTTTGCAGTTTTTACTGAGGGGATAGTTAGGAGGGCTTTGTTGGCAGATCTCAGGTTCCTGTGTGGGACATGGACTCTGAGTGCTGTGTTTAACCATTCCGCTTTCTCGTCGTGGATTAGCTTATGTATAGTGCAAAGGATTTTATATTTTACCCTGTATTCAATTGGCAGCCAGTGTAGTTCAGCCAGTGTTTCAGTGATGTGATCTCTTTTTCTTTTGCCTGTTAAAATTCTTGCGGCTGAGTTTTGTAGAATTTGGAGTGGTCTTATTGTCGTGTATGGTAATCCTAATAGTAGGGCATTACAGTAGTCAGTGCTGGCAAATATTAACGCTTGTAGGACAGTTTGGAAGTTAGTTTGATTTAGTAACGGTTTAAGTTTTCTGAGGACCATTAGTTTGGCATATCCTTCTTTGACTTTTAATGATATGTGTTGTTTGAGGCTGAGTTCAGTGTCTATTATTACACCGAGGTTCCGTACTTTCTCGGCTATTTCAATTTTCTGATTGTTTTTTAGTAGTATCGGAGATTGGATGACTTATGTTTTTTCATTCAAGATGGAGGAATTTGGTTTTTTCTATGTTAATGACTAGCTCCATTTGATTTAGTAGTGGTTTAATGATGTCAAGGTACATTATTGCTAGGTTTAGTGTTTTTTCCAGTGAGTCTTCGATTGGTAGTAATATTTGAATATCATCAGCGTATATGTAGTGTATGATACCCATGCCCGCTAGCAGATGGCACAGTGGAAGAAGGTAGATATTAAAGAGTGTGGCGGAGAGTGCTGATCCTTGTGGTACTCCAGTGACTAGATTTATTTTCTCTGACAGTGTGTTTTTTATTTGAACTTGATAATATCTGTTACTTAGGTATGATCTGAACCAGGCTTTAGTTTTTTCCATTAATCCAATTTCGTCAAGTCTTTTTAGCAATATGTCATGATTTACTGTGTCAAAGGCAGAGGATAGGTCAAGCATTAGAAGGATGTAATGTTTACCGTTGTCAAAGCCTCTCATTATGCTGTCAGTCAATGAGAGAAGTAAGGTTTCGGTGCTGTAATGATTGCGAAATCCGTGCTGAGATGGGTACAGTATATTATTGTTGTCTAGGTGTTCTGCTAATTGTTTCTGAACGATTTTTTCTATTAATTTTGCTATTAGTGGCAGATTTGATACTGGTCTGTAGTTACTCAGTATAAGCGGGTCACTGTTCTTTTTCTTTATTATTGGTTTAATTATTGCTCCTTTCAGGTTATCTGGAAGGGATCCCTCCTCTAAGGAGAGGTTTATGATTTTTGTTAATGTAGGGGAGACTATGTTAGCTAATTTTTTTATGTCAATTGTTGGTATGGTGTCAATTATATGTGGGGCTGGGTTTATCTTTTTTAGTATGGTTTCAACTTCAGTTTCTGTTGTTTCCTCAAATGTGGCCCAATGTGTACTGTCTCTTGTGTGCATTTTGATTTCTTGTTTTGTTGTGTTTGGGATTTTATTTTTCAGGTTTCTAATTTTGTCATCGAAGTAATGAGCTATTTCGTTACATTTGTTTTCAGGTAGTTCTGTGGGAGCTTCTGCTGTGTCGTTGGTAAGGTTTTTGACTATGGTGAATAGCGTTCTAGGATTGTTTGAGAATTTTTCAATTTTTGTCCTATAGTACTGTTTTTTGGCATCAAGGATTGTTTGTTTGTAGTAGGCTAGATGTTTTCTATATCTAGATAGGTTTTTCTTCCAGTCTTTTTCTTTTTTTCTCAGATTTTGCTTGATTTCTTTTATTTTTTGGTTGTACTATGGGTTTGTTTGCTTTGGTTCTTTGATGAGGGTGTGTTTCATCAGGTTGATTTCGTCTGCTAGTTTATTCATTGTTTCTGTCCATGTTTTTGTTACTGAATGGGCATCTTTGAACTCAAATTCTTTTAGTTTTTCGTCTAGTTCGTTTCCTAATGTTTCAATGTTGAATGGCGGTCGGTATTTAAATTCAATTGGTTCCATTCTATGTTTTGGCTGGGGCCTTGTAAATTTGATTGTAGACTGTATTAAGAAGTGGTCGGACCATGGAATTTGTGAGTAGTTTGTTTTAATGTGATCAAAGAAGGTATTATTTATGAATGTGAGGTCAAGGGAGTGTCCTGCTTTGTGTGTTGGGTTGTCTGTAATTAATGTGAACCCTAGGGCTGTCATAATGTCCATTAATGTTCGGCAGGTGTTTGATAAAGGATGTACATCCATGTGTAAATTAAAATCACCTAACACTATCGTGGGTTTTGTTGTATTTAAGTGTGTTGTGAAGAATTCTATTAGCGGTGATATATTTAGTTCAAGGAGGCTTGGAGGGCAGTAAATAAGACATATTTGTATGTTGAGGGTTTCAAACATAGCAATTTCATGGTTTGTTGGGGGTATTATGGGTAACAATTTACATTTAAGTTTTTTTTCAGTTATAAGTAGGAGTCCGCCTCCTCTTTTGTTTGCTCTGGGAATTGAGAATACATCATAGTTCTTGTGGGCTATTTGGTTTTTTAAAACAGTGTCAGATTTTTTTAACCAGGATTCAGTTACTGCAATGAAGTTGGGTTTGATGTCATAGAGTAAGTCCGTGATGATTGGGAATTTTTTGGTTATGGCTTGTGCATTTACTAGTAGGAAGGTGATCATTAGTAGGTTTAAATCTCCATTGTTTATGTTTTTTGTCCTTTTTATTTGTATTAGGTTGTTGTTTGTATTTGTTTGTGTAGTGTTTGTAGCTTTGTATTTTATTTTGTCTTTGTGGCTTTTTGTTTATATTTTGGAAATTGTATATGCATATCATCTATTCCTGTGGTCATCAACACCAAATGGAGGCAGAAAGGGTGGCCAGATCTTCCTGGGAAGTCAGAAGTCTATCGATGGCAGACATCTGGACCCCTGGAGACTGTCGTGTTTTCCTGGACTGCATTGAGGATAATCCCTCCTCTCTGTGGGAATGCTTCGGGGATTTAAGGCCTCAGACAGAAATGTCCCTGCTGCCAGCATCAATGGAGACCAATGCCAATGCTTCTTGGTCTTTGTTTGGTGCTCAGCATTGGAACTCTTCACCTTCAGGTGGAAGGCAACAGATGATAGCCTGTCCATGCCGTCTATGCCAATGCTCAGTGTCAAGGGGGTTCAGTGCCCTCCTAATGTAGATGCATAACCAGTGTCCAGTGCAGCTTCTAGGCCCATTGGTACTGGTGTCTCTGACGCAGATTCCAATTTACTGACCTTACAGCATCTCTCCATAAGCTCCAACTGGGACCAGCCCCTATAGGTGCAATGATCACGCAATGACAAAATCCCAAGATAACTTGCAATGGCCCTAGGCACAGGTCACACCTTCATGAGATCCATGATAGACATGACCTTGTCATACTAGGTACACTGTTTCAAGCCGCTAGTCTGTTTATCCATGGCTGGACAAAAAAACCTACAAAAAGCATAATAGAAAAACTCAATGACCAAGATCGGTCGATACCCCTCAGTGCACCGGAACCAGTGCACCACCCAGGTGTGACAGTGAAAGAAAACTTGCAGAAACAACTGAAAAAAACATATCTAAAGACATTAGAAGGAGAGGAAAAAAAAGAGTGCAAGCCCCCATAACAAAATTTCTGCCCATCGCTGGACTCAAAAAATTCCAGCAAGTAGGAGAGAAAAGATCTACAACCAGTGGGCTCCATGAAAGAGAAAGAAGGAGCTCCCACATGGCCGTGAGATGTATCATGTCACACCACACATGCCCAGAATGACACAAAGTTCTAAAAAATTTGACATAAAAATTGTGGGCCAGGCTCCATCGGATGTCCTCAGAAAATGACTAATACATTTTGGATTGGTAAAGACAAAGCATCCCATAAATTTAAATAAATTCTCCAAACTTTATTTCAGTACATTATTTATACAAATTAAAGTATACATTTTCAAGGAAAGAATATAGATAGATGTAGAAGCAAAAGTAGAAAATTCCTGAGTCTAAAAATGGATCCTTGGTGCTTGCTCAGGAACCACTGCAGCTTAGGGCTGCTCCCCACCCAGGCAGGAAGAAAAGGGGAAACATGCTTTAAAAAAAAAAAAAATCCAAAAGTAAGAGCATGAAAGCAAAAATAAAGGCAACATAAAAATGCAAAAAAAACCCAAAAACCAGATAAGATACTGCAGAATTTAGATTAGAAAAACCTTTTTTGGGGTTCTGAGGTCCCCATATTCTAGGTCAGCTATAGTGAGAAACAGTGGAACATTTTACATTTTATTCTGCAGAGCTAGTTGTTTTCTGATCTCTAAGTTGTTTTCATCTTAAAAAAAGGTTTACTTTTTAGAGAGGCTTTAGACAGTAGACATAACATAGGGCTAGCAGCGCCTCTGCTGCAAAAAGTATTTGCAACTGTCATCCAGCATGATATGGTTGATAAAACCTAGAATGGATGAAAAAGGGGTGTTGTTTAAGTATTTGGACTTAATTACATGAGGCAATAAGTGATTGGGCCAACTGTATGATAACCAAAAGAATGATGCATTGATTGGTTATATGTTCTACTAAAAGAAAATTACTTCTTACCTGCTAATTTTCGTTCCTGTAGTACTAAGGATCAGTCCAGACGGTGGGTTATGTCCCCCGTCCAGCAGATGGAGTCAGAGTAAACTTTGGAAGGGTGCTGGTATATAAGCCGGTGCACCCTCCTAGATCCCCAGTATCGAGCATATCAAAGCCAAACCAGAACACTGGACAGATCAAGGATGATGGATCAAGTAAATTCGCAACCATAAGAAACGCAAACATGGAACAAAACGTGCAACATGCAATGAGAACTGCCGAACATGAACAAGACACAAGTCAAGAACCCCCGAGGGGGAAGAACAGAGTACAGCGGGACAGAAGAGAATAGCCGAGCAGGTTCACCCCTAGAACTAACCCAAACAGGGTGGGCGTCTGGACTGATCCTTAGTACTACAGGAACGAAAATTAGCAGGTAAGAAGTAATTTTCTTTTCCCTGTACATACAGGATCAGTCCAGACGGTGGGATGTACCAAAGCTTCCCTAAACCGGGTGGGTCCCTGAGAACCCTGCTCGGATCACCCTGTCCCCAAATGAACCAGACTCCAGTACCGGGGCATGGAGCCGGTAATGCCTGGAAAAAGTGTGTAGAGACTTCCAAGTCGCCGCCCGACAGATCTCCTGAATGGAGACGAGCTGAGACTCAGCGCAGGAAGCGGCCTGGGCTCGCAGAGAATGGGCCTTGATGCCCGCCGGGGGTTCCTTCCCCGACCCAATGTACGCGGAAGCCACCGCTTCCTTGAGCCAGTGTGCGATTGTAGTCTTCGACGCCTGTTGGCCCTTCCTAGCTCCGGACCATAGAACGAAGAGATGATCGGAGACCCGGAACTCATTCGTCACCTCCAAGTAGCGAAGAAGCGTCCGTTTCACATCCAGGCGCCGAAGGGCCAGAGGGGCGTCCGCCGGAAAGGATGTAAGTTCCACTACCTGGTTCATGTGAAACGAAGAAACCACCTTAGGCAGGAACGAAGGTACTGTTCGCAGGGCAACCCCGGAGTCCGTAAATCGCAGGAAAGGCTCCCTGCACGACAGCGCCTGTAGCTCTGAGACACGCCGTGCCGAGGCTATGGCAACCAGGAAAATCGCCTTTAGAGTGACGTCCTTAAGGGAAGCCTGCTGCAAGGGCTCGAAGGGGGGCCCTCCCAGGGCTCGTAACACCAAATTGAGGTTCCAGGACGGATAGAGAGGACGCACCGGCGGCCGCAAGTGCTTGACTCCCCTGAGGAACCGTGAAATGTCCGGATGGAACGACGGGTCTGACCTTCCCGAGGCGCGAGCCAAGGAAGCTAGTGCGGACACCTGCACTCTCAACGAATTGTAGGAGAGACCCTTCTCAAGTCCCTCCTGCAGAAACGCCAGGATCTGTTGTTGGGAAGCTGCGGTCGCGAGGGCACCCCGCGCCGCGCACCAAACCTCGAATACGTTCCATACACGTACATAGGCAACCGATGTTGAGGTCTTGCGCGCCTTGAGGAGAGTATCCACCACGGGGAGAGCGTAGCCTCTGCTCAGGAGCCCCCTCCGTTCAAAAGCCACGCCGCAAGACAAAAGTGTGCCGCCTGCTCCGAAAATACCGGACCCTGATGAAGGAGTCGCGGGAGGTGCGCGAGCCGCAGAGGACCGTCCACCGTCACGCTGAGGTCGGCGAACCATGGGCGCCGCGGCCATTCGGGAGCCACCAGGATGACCCGACCGTGGTGCCGCTCGATCCTCCGGATCACCTTTCCCACCAGAGGCCAGGGGGGAAAGATGTAGAGTAGGAGCCAAGGAGGCCAAGGGAGAGCCAGAGCATCGACGCCTTCCGCGCCGCGCTCCCTTCTGCGACTGAAGAACTGGGGAGCCTTTGCGTTGGAGGCGGACGCCATGAGATCCATCGCAGGCGTCCCCCAACGTCGGGAGATGAGTGCCATCGCCTCGTCTGAGAGAGACCATTCCCCGGGGTCCAGGACGTGGCGGCTCAAAAAGTCTGCCTGGATGTTGTCCACCCCGGCGATGTGGGATGCCGCCAGCTGGTCTAGGAAACGTTCCGCCCACTCCATCAGCTGCGCGGCTTCCAGAGCTACCAGGCGGCTCCTGGTGCCCCCTTGCCGGTTGATGTAAGCCACCGTCGCATTGTCCGAGAGGACTCGGACCGCTCGACCCCTGATCAGAGGCAAAAACTGCACGCGGGCAAGACTAACCGCTCTGGTTTCCAAGCGGTTGATCGGCCAGGTCACCTGATCCTTTGTCCACCTTCCCTGGGCCGAGCTCCTGAGACACACTGCCCCCCAACCGGATAGACTGGCATCTGTAGTGACCACTACCCAGTCCGGCGTCTCCAGAGGGCAGCCTTGAGCCAAGTTCCTGGAATCCAGCCACCAGCCTAGGCTGGACCTGGCGGTCGGAGTAAGTGGAAGAATCGCCTGGTAATCCCGAGAAACCGGTTTCCACCTCGAGAGCAGGGACATTTGCAGAGGCCGCAGGTGAGCAAAGGCCCAGGGCACTAGGCTTATAGCGAAAGCCATGGAGCCCAGGACCTGGAGGTAATCCCACGCCATGTGCACCGGAAGAGAGGCAAACCGGATGATCTGATCCCGCAGTGATTGTGCCTTGTCCGGACGCAGGAAGACCTTGCCCTGTGCCGTGTCGAAACGCGCCCCCAGGAAATCCAACTGTTGGGCCGGCCGCAGGCTGCTCTTGCTGAAGTTCACCACCCAGCCGAGAGATTGCAAGAAGGTCACCACCCTGTCGACCGCCGCCCGTCCCTGCGGCAGAGACTTCGCTCGGATGAGCCAGTCGTCCAGGTAAGGGTGAACCAAAATGCCTTCCCGACGGAGTGCGGCGGCTACCACCACCATGACCTTGGTAAAGGTTCTGGGCGCGGTCGCCAGCCCAAAGGGCAGCGCCCGAAACTGAAAGTGTTGACCCAGGATCTTGAAGCGAAGGAATCTCCAATGCGCCGGATGGATCGGAATATGCAAGTATGCTTCCGTGAGATCGAGGGAGGCCAGGAACTCCCCCTGATGCACCGCCGCAATGACAGATCGGAGCGTTTCCATGCGAAACTTGGAGACCCGGAGCATCTTGTTGACTTCCTTGAGGTCCAGAATGGGATGAAAGGATCCGTCCTTTTTGGGAACCACGAAGTAAATCGAATAATGCCCCGAGCCCACCTCTCCTGAGGGGACGGGCGAGATGGCTCCCAGGTCCAGGAGCCTGTCCAGCGTGTGTTGTACCCCCAGGCGCTTGTGACTTGACCCGCAGGGAGAGAAGACGAACCGGTCCCTGGGGGACCGAACAAATTCCAACGCGTAACCGTGTCTTAGGATGTCGAGGACCCATTGGTCCGTGGTGATGAGAGTCCACTCCTCGAGAAACAAAGCGATGCGACCTCCAATCCGGGGTATCGAGGAGTGGACCGGCCTGGCATCATTGAGGCTTACCAGAGGCCCCCTGGGTCGAAGAGTCCCTGGCGGGCCTGCGCCCTCGAAAGGGCCGAGTCCACGTCCGTGACCGAGTTGATGGTGTCCTCGGGCCTTGTGGCCTGGATCCCCGGTAACGCCTCTGATTACGGTACTGAGACCTGGAAGTCCCAGGAGACGGACGAAAACCACGCTGGCGATCCTCAGGCAACCTGTGGACCGAATTTTCCCCCAGGGTCTTGATGATTTGATCGAGGTCCTCGCCAAAGAGAAACCTGCCCTTGAAAGGCAAAGCCCCCAGGCTAGCCTTGGAGGAAGCGTCCGCTGCCCAGTTGCGGAGCCACAGAAGGCGCCTGGCGGAAACAGCTGATGCCATGGTCCTCGCCAGGACCCGCAGCAGGTCGTGCAACGTATCTGCCCCGTAAGCAATGACCGCCTCCAGACGGTCTGCCTGGCGATGCGCGTAAAGCCCCGGGACGCATCTAAGTCCCGGGGCTTTACGCGCATCGCCAGGCCTTTCTAAAATAGGTCTGGCGCACATAGGGGTAGATTTTCAAAGGGATACACGTGTAACCCCCGAAAACCTATCCCTGCGTACGCCGAGCCTATTTTGTATAGGCTTGGCGGCACGCGCAAGCCTCTGGATGCGCTATGTCCCGGGGCTTCGAAAAAGGGGTGGTCCATGGCGCGCCTTGGGCAGGCGTAACTTTTAGAACAAAGGTGGGGGGGATTTAGTTAAGGCTGGGGGGTGGGTTAGATAGGGGAAGGGAGGGGAAGGTGGGGGGGGGGGCCGAAAAAAAAGTTCCCTCCAAGCCGCTCCGATTTCGGTGCAGCCTTAGAGGGAACGGGGAAAGCCAGCGGGGCTCCCCTCGGGCTCGGCGCTCGCAAGGTGCACGTGTGCACCCCGACCCTGGATTTTATAACATGCACGCGGCAGTGCACGCATGTTACAAAATCGGGTGTACATTTGTGCGCGCCGGGTAGCGTGCACAAATGTACCCCACGTGCGTAACTTTAAAAATCTGCCCCATAGGCTTTTTAAAATCCAGCCCTATGTGATGTGCAAGTGGCTCTAAACATAGCAGAGATTTCTGCTTGTGAAACTTCTTCTTTTCCTGAAACTGCTGACACAGGCTGTATGCAAACTGCAGAAATGGATTTTGATTTTTCAGATATTCCTAAGTCCTTATAGGCTGTAGGTAATAATGATGTTGGCCATTTTCAAATTGATCTAGTACATATACCAGTCAACCCCACAAAGAGGTTGCCTTCGAAACCACAATTTGATCTGAAACTTGAAGCTATAGAAGATATTTGACCAGTAATTAAAGATTTGTTATAACAAGGTGTTGTAATTAAATTACCACCTGAATCAGCTATTCCATGTAATTTTCCCATTTTGCCAGTATTAAAACCTCACTCAGAAAAGAGGTTTGTACAAGATTTATGATATGAAAATACCATAGTACTTCCTAGCAGCCAATCATACCTTATCCTTACCCTTGTCAAACATTCCCCCTGAATCTACCTATTTTACAGTTATAGATTTATGCTCAGCCTACATTGCTATTAAAATAATTTTGTTTTAGTAGATGATGTTTTCGTTAGCTATTAAGGCTTTTATTATTTTAAACATTCTATGCTGTTAGAGAAAAATAATCTTCTGCACTGCTTTATTGCAAAAAGAAAGTTTACAGTTTGATTTTTAGTATCTAGAACTGTAGCTGTGATGACATATGTATATTAAATTATATTTTATGGTTCTTATCTTTTCCAAACCTAAGAAAGAAATTATATTGTCTATGAATGAATATCCAGTTTTTTATTTTAAATCAGGGCTTCCCAAACCTACCCTGGGGACCCCACAGCCAGTTGGGTTTTCAGGATATCCACAATGAATATACATGAGATAAAGTTGCATATACTGAGTCTCCATGGTAAGCAAATGTATTTCATGCATATTCATTGTGGATCTTCTGAAAACCCGACTGGCTGTGGGGTCCCCATGACAGGTTTGGGAAGCCGGTTTTAAATGCTAAACGATAAGATTATTTTAGAAAAAAAGAACATAAGGAAAGATTTTGTTTTTACTGTCTATTTTTATTTTGAATTCTATCTACAGTTGTACCTGCTGCACAGTATACAAATGTTATAAGACATGTGAATAGAAATATTTTTTGTCCTTCATCTAAATAAGATGTTTGACTTGCTCTGTGTATGTTGCTGAATTAAAATTACTAAATGTATTTGGTTGGGGGTTAATTCAAAATATACTCATCTGCCCATAATAGTAGCTATCTTTAAGAACATTTAATCATTTATTTTATCTGTCTTATTTAGGCTTAGGAAGAAAAAATAAGAACATAAGAAATTGCCATGCTGGGTCAGACCAAGGGTCCATCAAGCCCAGCATCCTGTTTCCAACAGAGGCCAAAACCAGGCCACAAGAACCTGGCAATTACCCAAACACTAAGAAGAACCCATGCTACTGATGCAATTAATAGCAGTGGCTATTCCCTAAGTATGAATAATACAATAAGTAAAATGGCATCTAAAAGCTAGAATGTTTATCTCGTCCCTTTCCTTCAGGAATGTGTGGTATGTATTTCATAGTGTTACATAGTGCTACAAGTATATCTTAATTTATGTTGCCTTTATAAGAAAATAATAAATGTATCTTATTTTTCCTTGTTTCTGAATTAAGAGGGAATTACCGTATTTTTTGCTCCATAAGACGCACCTGACCATAAGACGCACCTAGGATTCAGAGGGGGGAAATAAAAAAATAAAAAAAATTTGTGCTAAACCGGCTCTGCGTCTGGGCGTCTTATGGAGCAAATTAGGGGAGTGCATAGCTTTTTTTTTTTCTCCCCATTTTGTTTTCGGGTCTGGGGAGGGCCATTTCGGTCCACTCCCCAGATCAGAAAACTTTTCTTTCTCTGGGAACCCCTCCCCCCAAAACAAACCCCCTCCCAACCCTTTAAATTAATTAACAACCCCCACCCTCCTGACCCACCTCCAAGACCTGCCGACTTAATTTACTACAACCCCCCACCCTCCTGACCCCCCCAAGACCTGCCGACTTAATTTACTACAACCCCCCACCCTCCTGACCCCCCCAAGACCTACCAAACATCCCTGGTGGTCCAGCGGGGGTCCAGGAGCGGTCCGGGAATGATCTCCTCGGCTTCGGCCGTCGGCTGCCAGTAAACAAAATGGCGCCGACGGCCCTTTGCCCTCACTATGTCACTGAGACCGACCAATAGCAGCGGTCGGTCCCAGTGACATAGTGAGAGCAAAGGGCCGTCGGCGCCATTTTGATTACTGGCAGCCGAGGAGCTGCCAGTAATCAAAATGATATCCCTGCCCAGAGTATCATACTCCGTCTCTTTTCTCTTGTTATGAGAAAGAACTTGAAAAAAAATACACTCTGATTCACATATCTCTCCCTATGCAAGGTTATTGGATAGTCTAAACATATTATATTTCAGTGTTTAATATATGCCTGGGCTTGGGCCAATGGCCCAAGCCCAGGAGATCGCTCCTGGACCCCCACTGGACCACCAGGGACGTTTGGCAGGTCTTGGGGGGGTCAGGAGGGTGGGGGTTGAAGTAAATTAAGTCAGCAGGTCTTGGGGGGGTCAGGAGGGTGGGGGGTTGTAGTAAATTAAGTCGGCAGGTCTTGGGGGAGTCAGGAGGGTGGGGGGGTGGGTTGTTAGATTTTTAGTTTTTTTTTTATATTCGCTCCATAAGACGCACATATATTTTCCCCCCACTTTTGGGGGGAAAAAAGTGCGTCTTATGGAGCGAAAAATACGGTATCTATGAACAATTAAATGAAGACATATTATTCACTACAAGAATACATGTTCAGGCATATATTAAACACTGAAATATAATATGTTTAGACTATCCAATAACCTTGCATAGGGAGAGATATGTGAATCAGAGTGTATTTTTTTCAAGTTCTTTCTCATAACAAGAGAAAAGAGACGGAGTATGATACTCTGGGCAGGGATATCATACCCGTTTGGCAAATATTTATAATCCATTCCATGTTCTGAAGATTTGTTTACATTTATATCCCTGCTTTCAAATGATAGTTGAAATATTCATGCATTTGGAAAAACTTTTTCTTTATTTTCACTTGTTTAGAAATATGCTTTTAGTTTCTATGAGTCTGAACTGAAAATAGCCCCACTACTTGTTGCAGAGAAAAAAAAAAAACTAACCCTGACATAGTGTATGCTTATTAACCATGTAAGATTTGTTCTGAGAAAATGTATAGATTCATACATTTCTTCAAAAAAAAGTATCTTTTATGATCTATTAAATTAGAAATTATTCTTTACCTGTTTTTTTCAAAAACTGATAGACATGCTAACATTAATGAAATAATGCATTATTAAGAAAAGGACATTGCTGAATCTTGAAGTTATTGAAAGTGCACTGATTCCTATAGAAAACAGCTCTGTTCAAATTGCTGAATTGGTAGGATTAACTCGAGCATGTATTTTGGCAAAATATCTTGTGGCCACTATTTATACAGTCACAATATGTTTTTGGGGTTATTCATTATTTTGGAGCTATTTGGAAAAGTAAAGGTTTTTAACTTCTTCAGGGAGTCTTATTAGAAATGGTTCTTATGTTAAATCAATATTAATAGCTTTATTTCTTCCCAAAGTGTTAGCTGTTGTGACGTGCTAATCATTCCAAAGAAGACTTGTATGAAGCAAAAGGAAATGCACTGGCAGATATATATGGCTGCTCGCAAATTGCTGCTGACAGGAGGATCTTTTCCTCCTTCCAAAATAACACCTCTGCTTTCCTTACAGACACCAGAGCAGATCACTAAACAGGATCTCCTCAGATTACAAAAAGAAGCTACTGAGGAACATCGTTCCTGACAACGTCAGGGATGCACATGCACCACCACTGGACTATGGCTGGGGCCTAATCAACTCCCTATTGCCCCTGCCTCCATTATCCCTTACTTACCAGAGTGGTTCATTCCATTTCATACTCTGAGAAATTGGGGGTGATGAAAGAAATTTTAGCTTATCGATAGGCTCCAAAAATAAGCAATAGCTCATGCAATAGTACAGAGATGTTCCACTTGTGCTCTTCATAATGTGGGGAAGGGACTGTGGGTTGCACCTTCACATTTGACTACTCCTTGAGGTCCATTTATGAGACTGCAAATGGATTTCATAAACATGCCACAGGTAATGAATTTAAGGTACATTTTAACAGTAGTCTGACTTTTTACTGGATAATTAGAAGCGTTTCCAACCGCTAAGGCATACTCACACAGACTAGAAGAAAAAAAACTATTTGAAAGAATTAATTCCAAGATTTGGCAATTCTAGAGGTGACTGAAAGTGACAGAGACCCCCATTTCAATGGACAGATAATACAAGATTTGGGGTTTGCCCTGGGTATAACGTTACATTTTCATACATCATATAGACCACAGGGCAGCGCATTGGTGGAGAGATACAATCATATTTTAAAGATTAAAGTGGGAAAAATTACTCATGAAACATCTTTGAAGTGGCCTGATGCTTTGCCTTTGGCTTTAATGAGTATAAAAAATATGCCTAACCATAAGCATGGACTCACTCCTCATGAGATATTATTTTGTAGGCCTATGCCTGTGCCTACTATGCCAAAATTGCCAATAGATATGAACTTTACACTACATGAATTCTGCATTTTATGTTACAATTGAATCTACAGAACAAAAAGATTGCTCAACAGATCTCTGTTGTTTCAAGGCCTACCAAACACACATTTTCCAGATATCCAACCAGGTGACTTTGTATACTACAAAGCTTTTAAAAGAAAGCACTGTTTATGGCCAAGGTGGAAGGGACCTTATCAAGAACTGTTGGTGAGACGCTCTGCACTAAAATTACAAGGCTTTGACTATTGGGTGCACGTAAGCCATTGTTATTTATTTTGATCAACGTGAGACCCAGCCACAGTTCACCAAGACTGCTGACAAAGCCAGTGAACAGCCTAACTCACAAAGCCATGTGAGTGCGCCTTTGGGGACAGTGCTTGTCCTAAATATTCTTGTGTAAAGCAAGTAAGACCTATATACTGTTTGCGGTCCAGCAGAGTCACTGAGAACATTATCAATGACAGTGAGGCACGCCCAGCACCGTGGACATTTAAACAAGCTGGTGCATTGTCTAGACCTCACTCGTATCATGACACAGTCAGGTGTCCCATGGAGTCAGGTGCTGTTTCATCGAAGCCTCAAGAAAGTGAAGTGTCTTCCAGATCTGAATATTTTTGAAGAGGCTATTTCAAAGAAAGGAAGTGAAAATGCTGATGTTCTCCGTTTGTGCTGGCTCTCCTACACAGAATAGCAGTCAGCCCACTATTCCAGAAGATAATGGCTACGTGCGTCTCACTAAGTTGTATCAAGAAGTTTATAATTAACTGATTGTTGGACCTGTTCTTACATACCAACTTCTACTTCTCTTTTTATGGTAACTTCTATGTTTCAGACAGTGCCAACAAATTTCACTGGTGTGTAGAAACAAGGACAAGAACCAAATGTAGTAACTCCACCTGTATCAATGACCTTGATCAATTTTGCACGCAGGCCAAGGTCATCTGAATGGTGTCTTCGAGCCCTCCCTGTAGGACAAGGACCTGGTTATGTTCATGAAAAAGACTACCCTAAGTGTCAAAATACTATTCTGCTCTTTGCTAATGAAAGTTATAAACTTCCAGAAGGGAGGAAATTTGAAGAATCTTGTTTTATATTTAAATAAGCATTCTGAATATTGGTCAGCAGATGTGTACTATAATGATTCAAATGATGCTTTTGCATATTTATCTGGATATGTAAAAGATGATGAAATTATAGGAAATTTCATAGCTTTTCCAAATACTTCTGTAGCCTATCACAATTGTTCTGACAAACTTATTACTTAGATTCCCTGTCACAGTGTTATCTACCACATGACTAGAAAACAAATCACTCTTATGTTCTTTACCCAGACAATAGAAAACAGATTTAAAAAATGCTACAATTTAAGCTAAATGAGGACATTTTTATTTGACATCCACACAAACTGTTAAACATACAGGGCCAGATGTTATAACATGCGGCGGTCATAGATTTGGCGCAACCCAGGCGCACAAATCAACACCCAATTTTATAACATGCGCACGCAGCCGCGTGCATGTTATAAAATCCGGGGTCGGTGCGCACAAGGGGGTGCACACTTGTGCATCTTGCGCGCGCCGAGCCTTAGGGGAGCCCCGATGGCTTTCCCCATTCCCTCCAAGGCCGCTCCGAAATCGGAGCGGCCTCAAAGGGAACTTTCCTTCCGCTCCTCCCCCCCCTTCCCCCCCTAACTTTGTTGTCTTAGTTACGCCCCCGGACCGGCACCCCGCCCATGCCCCTGCCCCCTTCCCGCCCCTTTTTCAAATCCCCGGGACATGCACGCGTCGCTGAGCCTATGCAAAATAGGCTCAGCGTGCGCGGGGGGCACTTTCTCGGGGTTATGCACGTAAGTTACACGCGTAACCCTTTGAAAATCTGCCCCACAGATTTTTGTATTACTTTGGGTTACACCATTCCACAGTTTTGTTTTTAAACTGCAAAATCTTACTCATCTTCATGACACAACAGCACAAACATCATTAATCAAATATCACCCTAACCGCAGAATAAAGAGATCAATTTGGGGAGCTATTTTAGGATTTTTCATACTCAATGCTGGGGTTATCACTGTTAATATAGAATTAAATAACAGAGGAAATATGAGATTAATACTGATTAGTCTGCAATAAATGAATATATTGACATGAACGAGACTGGGAAACATGGGAATGAAAGATCTGAAGAGGATCAGTGTTCAAACTGTGGCATGACAATGTCTGGGTTAATTGAGCCTTATGCTCATGGTGGGATTTAGCTATCCCAAGATACAGAGACCTACGAAAAGGGAGGAACTGTGGAATTTACAGTAGAAAAACCTTTTTTGGGGTTCTGAGGTCTCCATATTCTAGGTCAGCTATATTGAGAAACAGTGAACATTTTACATTTTATTCTGCAGGGCTAGATGTTTTGTTTTCTAAGTTGTTTTCATCTTAGAAAAAGGTTTATTTTTAGAGAGGCTTTAGACAGTAGCCATAACATTGGGCTAGCAGCGCCTCTACTGCAAAAAGTATTTGCAACTGATACCCAGCATGATATGGTTGATGAAATCTAGAATGGATGAAAAGGAGTGTTGCTTAAGTATTTGGACAATAAGGCAATAAATGATTGGACCAACTGTATAATAACCAAAAGAATGATGTATTGATTGGTTATATGTTCTACTAATGAAGAATTACGAGGATATTAGCCCCTGTCTAATTTGTAAAGGGCCAGAGGGAGAGAGCAACTTACCAATGCCATGCAGTTTTTCTAAATAAATGAAAAGAAAAAAAAAAAAAGAAACAGAAACAGAAGATGAAGTGTTGGTTTCTTTCAAGCAGAATTGTTTTTATTTACCAGATAAGTTAGACAAACTGAAAGTTGCTCGATGGAAATGAATAATTCCAGGGTCCTCCGACAACTACAATTAAGCTGCCAGGGTCTATTTAGACCATAAATCTGCCAATACCAACTAAAAAGAAAAAACCCAGACTAAATAAAGGCCCTTTGTCAGTTTAACATAGGCAAGTCAACACATTTGGTATTAAAAGTTTTAACTAAATGTTAAGTATTCCTACATTAACACTTACCTTGTTTTGAAGAGAATTAAGATTATGTTCTGCCCATTGAAGGCCACTTTTCACACTTTCATTTTTAGATTTTAATTGAATTAACTGGTTTTTGGCACAGATATATGATAGTTGCAACCTGGCCATTTCATGTCGCCTCTCCTGACGAACATCACTACTTTCATCATAAATGGATGGCCCATTTATGTCAACAATCTGAAAATTTTCTTCATTTGAACTTTCAACCAGCTCTGTTATTCCTTCAAAAAACTGTTTCTTAGTATACAAAGTAAGGGCAGATGTGCGTTGTTCTTCCTGGGACAAGTACTTCTCTAGGACAAGTTGGGACAAAAATGCTGCTTGAGGAACTGTACCCTGCTCTTCAAAAAGGGTAAAGAATGAAATCAGCATCTTAACACCTTCAATAAGAGCTTGAAGTTCACAATTTATTTTAATATTTACAGAATTAAGAGTTTCATGGGTATCCTTGAGAACGTTAGCCACTTCTTCCGTTTCTTCTCTCAATTCCAGTGACATATGGCTAGATGAAGCAGCCATTATTTGAAGTTTATTACGCTGCTGAATTTTTTGCCTTTTCACTTTCTGCAGTGTCTGAAGTTCCTCTTCTAGCTTCATAAATGCCACCTCATCTGTACAATGGTTTTTTGATTCAGATAATTTACAGGTCTTCAGAACTTCATCCAAAGCTTTTTCATCCAAGATAAACTTTCCAGACTCTTTAAGAGCGTTAAAGGCTGTCAGTTTTTCTTCAGGCAACACATGCTGTTCGCTTACATTTCCACAAAACCACTCCAAAAACGACTTATCAACTGTATCAAATAGCCAATCAAAATCTTCTCCATTAAGTTTAGTCGCCTTATCATAACTAAGTTTTCTTAGTGTTTCAACAAACTGACTTCCGCAGTTCATGGTAACTGCTAAAATCTCTGTAAATATTTTCAAAAACTGGTTCTTGTTAAAAATCCCCAAACACAATGTAGGATGTAGTCTGTTTTAAATCCCACTAAAAAAAAAAAAAAGTTGTTTAAAATAAGTAGCAATTTTAAAACAAAGTTCAACCTATAAAGCATTTAATGAACTAGCCGCATGGAAGAGCAAGTTTGCTTACCGTAAACGGTGTTTTCCGTAGATAGCAGATGAATTAGCCATGCTGTATGGATAGGTCCTCTGTGCTACTAGGTGGCAGAGCTCTCTAAGACTAGCAAAGTCTTTTAGCTAGGTGCTCCCTCCCTCCTGTAACCTGACAGGATTACCCCAGGTTCCTCAGTATCAGAGCAAGATAGGTATGCTAGAACTGTCCGGGGAGGAGGGCAGGTCAGCATGGCTAATTCATCTTGTGTTTACGGTAAGCAAACTTGCTCTTTTCACATACATAAGCAGCTGAATTAGCCATGCTGTATGGGAGTCCCCAGCTGACATATTGAGCAGTTAATGTGTGTCACTGAAAAAAAAATTTTTTTTTTTGCTCAATACGATAACAGTGGCGGATAGTTCCTTTGAAGGCTGTATTTGTTTGGAATCTGTGCACTGCTGTAGGACAGCCCGTCCCAAAAAAGAATCATCCGCCGTCTGTTTGTCTAAACAACGGTGGGATGTGCAAGTGTATAGTGATGACCATGTCGCCGATTCACAAATGTCTATGACAGGTAATTGACGGAAAAAGGGGCAATGGAGGCTGCCATTGCATGTACATGGAGTGCCCCTAGGATTGCCGATAGCGTGTGCGATGTGCTATTACAACAGAGCTGGATATAGTGGCATATTCCTGTGGAGAAAGTAGCTATCATCTCTGGACGCCTTTGTGCGTTCGATTTGAAAGAAAGAACAATGTGTGTAACTGTCATAGTGCCATGCATGAAGTTGTGGATAAAACGTGGGAAGGTGATGGGCCAGTAATATCGACACTGGAAATTCCTGTAGGAAGACAGTGAAGGTGAGTGCACAAGGGCACCTTGTCGTGGTGAAAAAGAAGATAAGGAGCGTAGTGAATTGATACTTGTAACTCACATACTCTCCTTGCAGAAGGCAAAAACGACCAGGAAAGCATTGTCCATGAGAGGCACCGAAGGTGAGAAGTGTCCAGGGTGCAAGGGGTGAGAGCATTAGTTGTCTATGACTCCCGACACTGGTGGTTTACGTGAAGGTGTACGTTGGTGCAACAGCCCTTTTTTACAATTCCTGATAGTAAGGAATGGTAATTTAGGATCCTCATCTAGATGAATGTGATAAGCTATTATATGGCTTACTTGAACCTGTAGCGAGGAAGTAGGAAGGCCTTCGCCGTAAAGGAGATGGAGGCAGGACAGAAGTCGTGTAGATGGGCAATTTAAGGGGTTTATACCCGTTGACGAACTCCAGGAAGCGCAGCGGGACCACACCCTTGGTAACTCAGTCTGAGAAAGAGGATAACTTGAAGGGTAGGAGAACATTTAAGCGCTAGGAAACGGGCCTCTAAATCTCCATGCTGTAAGGTGTAGGGAGGAGAGAAGAGGATGTAGTAGTGCTCCTTTGTGTTGGTGAAGAATCTGTGAGCCAGTGCCCAGGGGAATTGGCTGTGGCTCAAGAATCGTAGAAGGCAACTGGATCACTGACGTCATGGCCCTGCTGGTGCGATGCGGAACAGATCTGCCCGGCTTCCTATGCATGTTTACAATCAGGAGAGGTAGTGCTCGGTCCTTTATGATCTCCATAGTGTTGATGAGATGCAGAAATACGAGTTGTGAACCAGCAATGAGAAAAGGAGCCCAGAGCGAACCTGAGTGGACTCAGATAAACTCCGTAAAGGTGTTTCCTGTTGCAGTCTGTCACAAGAGACTTACCGTAGTGAAATCCCAATTTGAGAATATTGGTTGAGTATGACCGCTCTGGATTTAGTAAGTCCGAGCAGAGAGCTGAGTGAAGTGAAGTGAGTGTGCTCCCGTATTTGAACCCCACTATGTAGAGGTTCCATGGCCGGAGTTCCTGTTTAGTTTACTAGAACATTGGAATCTGGATTCCGTGTGATTCCGGAGTATTATTTATTTATTTAGGGGTTTTTTTTGGGGGGGGGGGAGCTTAGAAGGTTAGGAGGGTGTTTCTGACCGCCGCGAGTTCTGGAAGGTTTATGTTTAGCATACTTGATTACGAAGTTCATAGACTTTGTATCTATATTTTGTTCAGATGAGAGTCCCCGGCCTTGGGGGAGTTATCTGTGGTGAATATTAACTGATGACGCAGGGTGAGTCCGCAGATTAAGTAAGCAGGAATAGTCAGGATTATGGGTTTCCTTCCCCTGCTGCTGATCAAGGAAATGTGAGTGGTCCATGTATGGAGAAATTGAGCTCATTGGTACTTTGTAGGTGGGCACATGGAACCACGGAGATGGTTGCCGTCATATATCCCAGAACAGGCAGGACCTGGCGAGCTGCCATTGTGGTATTATGAAGCAGAGTTGTATACCGTGTGGAGAGACCCCGAGTTCTCAGGTGAGGTAGGAAAGCCTTATCGATGTAGGCTCCTATGAACTGTATGGTTTGAAAAGGCTCCTTGATGAACTTTTGTTTTCCTTTTTTTTTTTGGTTGTTAAGGAGTATTAGATTGTTTAGGGAAGAAATCCCTGTAATGATTGCTTCATGACGTGTTGGATTGGACACCTAGTAGGAGTCAATTAGCCAGATAGAGAAATACTTGCATCTTCCAACGATGAAGATGCGTTGGTGAAAAACCTATGGGGGAAGAAGCAAGGCGGAATGGAAGAACCTTATATTGGATGGAATGGTTGTCCATCTGGAAACAAAGGAAATAATTGAGAGAAGTCATTCTGCAAAGAAAATTATTATTATTATTTTATTTTTTTTTTAGTAAATATCCGGAGCTCTTGCAGGATGTGTGTCTGGAGAGACGAGATGTGTAATTTCGAGAAAAACCCTATTGCCTCAATATATGTGAGTTTAGGCTGGAAGATAAGCGGATAACCTTCACCTCAAAGGTGGATGGTGGTCCCATGGCTTCTAAAATCTCCACTGGGTTTCTTTCTCTTTTTTTTTATAGGTTGAGGAATCACTGGTTACTGCACTTTGGCGAGGTCCTCACGTATGCTGTCGTGTTGTCCACTGTTGATCTACCGTCTCGATGGTTGGCAAGAGAGAGGCCTAGAATAGGAGCGAGACTGCTGCTTGATGTTTCTTAAGCCTTGTGAATGTATCAGTGAACTGATTTTGAATAAAGTGTCCAGACGAAATGGTAAATTTGCACATATGTTAGGAATATCGTCTTCTATGGTTGCAGAACATAACCATGTAAGATGTCTGGTTGACAAGGCATTTGCTGAAGTGTCAGAAGAGACATTATTTCTTTCTTTCTTTTTTTTTTTTTTTAAACCTTAGGAAGCATCTCACTCCTCCCCTCAGGGGAATGATCTTGAGCAGGTAAATGGTGTCTGTCGAGCTGGATGGAGTTGTGGCGTTAGAGCCCATAGATTATCCACAGGTATGCTCAATGAATAAAATAATGCTAACCCCCTCCAGTTTAACCTTAAAAAATTGGAACTCAATACAAACATATATATATGTATAATACAAAGAACTGAAAGTGTAAAAACTGTTCTGCAAATAATTTGTATTTGATGTTTAGAGTTTAACTTTCTTTTGAACCTCTTTGGATTCCACGTTAACCTTCTTAACCTTGTAAACCATCATTTTGTAAACCGTTGTGATGGCGAAACCAAATGATGGTATATAAGACTCGATAGATAAATAAATAAATAAATGTTAAACCATTGGTGTGAATGCAGGCTTTGAGCATTGCAGATGAAAATGTTGTATTCTTTCTCTCTCTTTTTTTTTTTTTGGAAGTCATCTGGTGACTTATTATCCTGTCGGCGGTGTGTGAAAAAATGAAGCCTGGACTTAAGAAGCACCAGTATCATCCCATCCACTAGCAGGGAGTGAATGGGAAGGTGCATGTTAATATGGAAAGGAGAATTGTGCACAGTACCTAATTATGGGATCTCCACTCTAATGGTAGGGCCATTGGTTGAATAGGCATGTCAAAAATGAACCGGGATCGTTTTGGTATCATTAGTATTTGACACACCTAACAGCTCACGTCAGTGGTAGAACATGCACGAGGAAGTCATAGGCTTCAGCATGGCAGGCACCATTCATATCTTTGATGGGTGGGGGCGGGATTGGGTGCACTAGTCCAAGAACTTTTTTTTTTTTTTTTTTAAATGCCCATTAGTAGGCTTTAGTGGTGGTTAAGCACGTGTTTGTTATGTGGGGTTTGTGCATTGTAACTGTGACCCCTTTCCGTCGTGTGGACATCTTGGCACACTCATGGGTGCCTTTGCGCTGTTGCTGACTTCCTTCTTCTTTTTTTTTTTTTAATTTTATTGAGAAATGAGTTGAAAAAATTACAAAGATAATATTCAAGAATAGTGTCCAAGCAATGAAGAAACATATATGAACAATATCGCAACACAATTCTTAATATAAGATCTAGGAGCCCTTCAAAGGATCCATCTCGTTCCCTCGTTTTTCAAATCACCCACCCTCCTTGATAGTGTCAGGTGGATGGTGTGCATAAACGTATCATGCACCAGGCGCCCATCCCCTGGCGGGTTCAGCGACTCCACCGGTGTTCGGTGCATCCTGTGCGACTGTTTCTGCGCGTGTTGCATCTGTTTAGATGGTGTCCAGAGACCACAGTGAGCCCGTACACGTGCCGATGCCTCGGTGCCCCAGTTAGCGCTTGGATGCGCCGGCTCTTCGACGCATGTCATCGATGCGCCGGCCTTTCGGCTCATGAACCCGCCTTCCAACTCACATCATTGACGCGCCGGCCCTCCGACGCACACATGGACATGCTGGTCCCCTGGCACCACCGCACTGATTTTTGGCCTCTGAGATTCGACAGGCAGCTCGCTGGCGCGCATCTCGAGGCTTCGGCGCCGCGGCAGAGACCAGGATGTCCCAGTGTGCCGATTTTACCTTGGCGCTCTTTCTTCCAGCAGCCGGTAAGTAAAAACAACGGCGCCCCTCCCCCAGTCTCTACTTGGTGCCAGCACGGGTAAACCGGGTGGGGGGGGGGGGGTAACCGAGGAGACGAAGTTAAGGCATCAAGTCGGTTTGGAGGGGGGTAGTACCCCGAGATGCTGAACAATCTCGTGAGGGCAGCTTCGAGGAAGGGTTTTTTTTTTTATTGTCATGATTTGAGTTTATCTTCATCTCCTTTCCTACTAAGAGGTTTTTATATAGAAATATAACTTTGTTTAAGTATAGTGAGGATAAATACAGAGCTCCGTGCACTGTGTTGCGTGGAAAAATTTAGACTGAGGAGCCTGAGGTAATCCTATCAGGGTACAGGAGGGAGGGAGCACCTAGCTAAAAGACTTTGCTAGTCTTAGAGAGCTCCACCACCTAGTAGCACGGAGGACATACCCATACAGCATGGCTAATTCAGCTGCTTGGCTACGTGAAAAAGCAAATGTTGCTTACCTGTAACAGGTGTTCTCACAGGACAGCAGGTTGTTAGTCCTCACATATGGGTGACATCATCAGGATGGAGCCCAATCACAGAAAACTTCTGTCAAAGTTTCCAGAACTTTGACTGGCCCCTACTGGGCATGCCCAGCATGGCACTAACCCTGCAGCCAGCAGGGGTCCCCCTTCAGTCTTATTTGAAAGCTAGAGGCAGTGCCGAAAAATCAAATAACAAAACGTTACGAACCCAACACCGCGGGGGAGCGGGCAGGGTTTCGTGAGGACTAACATCCTGCTGACCTGTGAGAACACCTGTTACAGGTAAGCAACATTTGCTTTCTCACAGGACAAGCAGGATGGTAGTCCTAACATATGGGTGAGTACCAAGCTGAGGATGTCCGAAATTGCACCAAATGTACCCAATGGTGTGCAACAGGCACAACAACTGGGGTGGAATTTGGTAGAGGGCATCCTGAACGCCACCAGGCAGGCAGAAGGGTGTAGGTACATCACGTTGAAAATAGGTTACACAGGACAGACTGGCCGAAGATGGAATCTTGTCTTCCGCCTTTGTCCAAGAAATAGTGGGCTGCGAAAGTGTGGAGAGAACTCCAGGTGGCAGCCCTGCAAATGTCAGGAAGTGGCACCGATCGGAGATGTGCTACTGAAGTCGCCATGGCCCTCACAGAGTGTGCTTTGACACGGTCTTGAAAAGGAATGCCTGCTTGCTGATAGCAAAGAGATATGCAGTCCGCCAACCAGGAGGAGAGAATCTGCTTACCCACAGGTTGCCCTAATTTATTGGGATGGAAAGAGACAAATAACTGAATACTCTTCCTGTGGGCAACTGTACGGTCTAGGTAGAACGCTAGAGCCCGTTTACAGTCAAGGGTATGCAGAGCCCGTTCCCCTGGATTGGAATGGGGCCTGGGAAAAAAAGGTAGGTAGTATGATGGATTGATTAATGTGAAACTCCGAAACTACCTTAGGTAAAAATTTAGGGTGAGTGCGGAGTACCGCCCAGTCCTGCAGGAGTTTAGTGTAAGGCGGATAGGTAACTAGGGCCTGTAACTCACTAACCCTGCGAGCTGAAGTGATAGCCAAAAGGAAAATCACTTTCCATGTGAGATATTTTAGGTCACAGGAGTGAAGAGGCTCGAATGGTGGTTTCATGAGCCGACCAAGAACCAGATTAAGGTCCCAAGAAGGGGCCGGAGGACGTAAAGGTGACTTGATATGGAGCAAGCCCTTTAAAAAGCATGTTACGAGAGGTTGTACTGATATAGGAACATCCCCGACTTCTTTATGGAAGCCGGCTACCGCACTGACATGCATTCTGATTGAAGAGGTCTTTAAACCTGACTCTGACAAATGCCAGAGATAGACAAAAACCTTGGGATTGGACAGGAAAAGGGATCAAGGGACTGCGAAGTGCACCATGATGTGTACCTTTCCCATTTATAGGAATAAGATTTTCTTGTGGAAGGCTTTCGCGAAGCAATCAGGACACGAGAGACCGAATCTGAAAGGTTAAGTGGTTGAAGGATTAACCTTTCAACATCCATGCCGTCAGGGACAAGGCCCAAAGATTGGGATGGCGTAGGCATCTGTCATTTTGAGTGATCAGATACAACTCAGTTTGTCTGCCAAGACATTGTCCACTCCCGGCAAGTAGGAGCGCTTCCGACCAAATTTGCACAGCTTCCTGACACAGAAGGAAGGAGCCTGTGCCTCCCTGCTTGTTGATGTACCACATGGCCACCTGGTTGTCCTTCTGAATTAGGACGACGTGATTTGACAGGCATTCCTGAAAAGCCCTGAGAGCATATCGCATCGCTCAAAGTTCTAGGAAGTTTATTTGATGTTTGGCTTCCCTTGGAGACCAAGACCCTTGTGTCTGTAGATTGTCCACGGGGGCTCCCCACCCGAGGTTGGAAGCGTCGGTGGTGAGAATGAGTTGAGGATCTGGCACTTGAAAGGGCAGACGCTGGAGGAGATTGTGGTAATTTTTCCACCAGACGAGAGACAGACTGAGTGAGTCGGTGATGTGGACAATGGTCGACAGAGGCTGAACAGCTTGAATCCATTGTGACCTCAGAGTCCAATGCATGAGTCTCATGGCCAGCTGGGCCATTGTTGTGACATGGACTGAGGATGCCATGTGTCCTAAAAGGATGAGGAATTAGCGAACTGTTGCTGTATGCTGAGACTGCAACTGGTGAGCGAGAGACACGAGGGTTAGTGCTCGTTGTTGAGGGAGACAGGCTTTTGCCCGCAAGGTATCCAAGTCTGCCCCAATGAACGACAAGGTTTGAGATGGGACTAAATAGGATTTTTCATAATTGACGAGAAATCCTAGAGAAATTAGAGTGTGTAGGGTCAAATTGAGGGACGACCAAGCGGCTTGCTGGGTTGGAGCCCTGATTAACCAGTCGTCCAGATAGGGGTAGACGTGAACCCCTTCTTTCCTGAGAAAAGCTGCAACAACCACAAGACATTTGGTAAAGACTCGTGGTGCCGAAGCTAGGCTGAATGGAAGCACGCAGTATTGATAGTGCTTTGGGCCTACTAAAAACCTGAGGTACTTGCAATGAGCTGGAGTTATCGCAATGTGTGTGTATGCGTCCTGAAGGTCCAGAGAGCAGAGCCAGTATCCTCTTTGCAGAAGAGGTAGAAGCGAGCCCAAGGTTACCATCTTGAACTTCTCTCGCTGTAGGTACTTGTTGAGAGCACGTAGGTCCAGAATTGGACGAACTCCCCTGGATTTTTTGGGGGATCAAAAAGTACCGGGAATAGAACCCTAGGCCTTGCTGCGAGAGTGGGAATGGGTTCTATTGCTCTTAACTGGAGAAGAAGGGAAACCTCCTGCTCCAGAAGGACAGAATGGTCGGATACTCTCCATGCTTGCAGAGGTGTTGAGTCCTGTGGAAGAGCAAGAAAGTTTAGGTGGTAACCCTGAGCAATGATTGCTAGCACCCATTGGTCAGTTGTGATTGATTGCCACATGCCGTGAAAGTGGCACAATTGACCTCCCACTGGTATGCTTGGCAGAGTAAATCGAGTTTGCCAGTAGAGACAGTGTGTTTGCTCGATCTTCTGGTAGAAATGCCTTTGAGAGGTTGGTGTTCAAATCTGCTCCTATGAATTGTAGGAGATGGTTTGGAGTTAGATGTGATTTTGGATAATTGATGAGAAATCCCATGGAGTGTAGTAGAGCAATAGTTTTGTTGAGAGACTGTATTGCTCCTTGTTGAGATTGGCTTCTGATGAGCCAATCGCCCAGATATGGGAAAACGTGCACACCTTCTTTGTGTAGGTGTGCTGTTATTACTGCCAGACATTTGGTGAAAACTCTGGGAGCAGATGCCAGTCCGAATGGCAGTACTCTGTATTGGTAATGTTGAAGGCCCACCATGAAGCGCAGATATTTGCGGTGAGGAGGGTATATTGGAATGTGAGCGTAAGCATCTTGAAGATCCAGAGAACAGAGCCAATCTCCTGCTTGAAGAAGTGGGAGCACTGTTCCTAGAGAAACCATCCTGGACTTTCCTTTCTTTAGAAATTTGTTGAGATTTCTGAGGTCGAGGATGGGACGTAGGCCTCCAGTTTTCTTTAGAATGAGGAAATATCTGGAGTAGAATCCTCTGCCCTGCTGAGACCTGGGCACTGGTTGAATGGCCCTGGCTGTCAGGAGGGTGGATAATTCTATTTGTAATTGAATTATTTGGGAATTTTGTTGTGGGTAGGAAGTTGGTGGGAATTCTGGAGGAATTGAGAGAAAATTTAGTTTGTAACCGTGAGCTACAATGGAAAGTACCCATTGGTCTGTTGTTATCTTTTCCCAACTGGTGTGGAAATGGGAAATTCTTCCTCCCACTGGTATGTTTTGATTGGGGTTTTGGAGGGGTGGGTCTGATCTCTGGATTTGTGTTCAAAAACCCGTAGCTGGACCAGTCTGTGGAGGAAGCTGAGTACGGGCTGTTCTTGGTTGCCTGGCCTGAGAACGCTGGGTAGGTCTAGAAGGTCTAGCCCTAGTAGGTTGATTGTAGTACCTTCTTGGCCTGTAGTATGGACGTCTAGGTTCCCTACGTGGAAAACGTCTAGGTGCCTGAGTTGTTGGTTCTTGAGGTAATTGTGACAGTTGCCTTAAGGTCTCTGTGTGATCCTTAAGTTGTTGGACAGCATCCTGCACTTTTTCCCCAAATAAATTGTCTCCACGGCACGGCAGATCTACCAGCTTGTCTTATACTTCAGGCCTGAGATCTGATGCCTTCAACCAGGCCCATCTTCGAGCTGTGATGCCAGCTGCTGCTGTTCTTGAGGCTGTGTCAAAATTGTCATAAGCAGCCCTAACCTCATGTTTCCCAGCTTCTAGGCCCTTGGCAATGATTGATTGTGCGGATTCTTGAAATTGTTCTGGAAGAGAATTCATAAAGTGCTCCATCTGCTTCCAGAGATCCCTCTGGTACTGTGTCATGTACAGTTGATAAGCAGAGATTCTGGAAGATAAAAGTGCGCTTTGGTACACTTTTTTGCCCAAAGAGTCCAGAAAGCGATGATCCTTTCCTGGGGGAGCTGAGGAATGTGGACGTACCCTTTTTGATTTTTTTCTGGGCAGATTCTACTACCACAGATTGATGTGGTAACTGTGTTTTTTGAAAACCTGGTGCCTGCTGCACTAGGTAAGTAGTGTCTACCCGTTTATTTACTGCTGGAACCGTGCAAGGGTGTTCCCACACTCGTTGATGTAGGTCCAATAGAACTTCGTGGATGGGAATTGCCAAAACTTGTTTTGGTGGGTCCACAAACTGTAGCACCTCTAAGGTATGCTGTCTTGAATCATCTTCTGAAGAAAGTTTGAATGGAATTGTATCCGCCATCTCTTGAACAAAACTTGAAAAGGATAAGTCCTCAGGTGGGGATCTTTTCCTTACTTCAGGTGGTGATGGTTCTGACATGAACTCTTCAGAAGATGTATTAGTTCCTTGATCATCCCAAGAATCTTCTTCATCTGGTTCTTGATATGGAGTTCTTGGGGTTGTCTTAGCAGAAATACCTGATGGTCCAGGTAAAGGGTCATCGATAGGAATTATTGGAGGATTCACCTCCATAACTTTCTGAGGAGCTTTATCGACGACTTTTTGATATTTTTGTAAAAGTCATCGAAAAAGGTGCCAATTCCTGAGCATCAGTATCTTCTTGCTCTGTTGTTATCGAGTGAAGGATAGGTGGCCTCGATGAAGTTGTCGAGGGTAGTGCTCTCGGTGTCGATTCTGTCGACGGTGGTAACATTGCAGCCGGGATTTGAGCGTATATCGACGTCGATGACGTAATGATTTTTGGTGTCGACGTCGAATCTCTTTGAACCGGAGTCAAAAATGACCCCGGCATCGGTGTGCTCACCGGCATCGGCAAATTTGCCGGCATCGATGTGGAAAACATCGGCATCGACAATGAAGTCGGTTTGGTAAGTTGTTCCTTCAGAGCCTGTGAAATCGCTTGACGGATTAAATCCGACAATTCCGGCCGCACAACCGTTGGGAGCAGAGCGGTTGAGGGCGGTGGCGTAGGCTGAAGCACAAGTTCTTGTGTGGGCTCTGGTGTCGGCAACGGAGTCGAGGTAGGCCGAGGCGTTGAAGACTCCGAGGTTTCCTGATTTTTAGGCCGCTTTGCTGTCGAGGGTTCCTGGGAAGCCGGGTCGGACAATGAGGGGCTTCGATGACGGTGTCGATGTTTCGACTTCGATTTTTCCATCGATTTCGTCAACGTCGAAGACAATGAAGGGGACAAGTGATCTCCCGAAGGTCCCGGGCGACGGGGAAGGTATGAGTTGCAGGCTGAATAAATGTTCCATTTTTTCGAGCCTGGTTTTCCTGGTTTTTGGAGTCATCTCCGCGCATTGTGGACAGTTATGAACATCATGCTTATCTCCTAAACATACCACACATTCGGTGTGCGGGTCTGTAAGAGACATTTTTCTCATACACACAGGGCATTTTTTAAATCCTGTGGACATCGTGAAATCGACGGCCGCCGATTCGACTGAGGAGAATTTTTAAGATCTCCGAAATCAAAATTTTTTGACTGGGTTACTTACCGGCCGGCAAGAAAAAACCCCGAGAGATTTTCTGTGACAGAGAATGTCAATATCACGACTATTAAGTCGAGTAACAGTTGAGGTAAAAAACTCAACGGCTCTGGATCCGCGATGCTAGCTGCAGCGCGGAAAAATGAAGACTGAAGAGAGACACCTGTGGCAGAGAATATCATAGCATGCTGGGCATGCTCAGTGGCCTCACTGGGCCAGTCAAAGGTTTCTAGAAACTTTGACAAAGTTTTCCCGCCTGGGCTCCATTCAGTGACGTCACCCATATGTGAGGACTAGCATCCTGCTTGTCCTGGGATAATAGCTATGACCCCGACCCCCCCCCCCCCCCCCCCCCAAGTGCTGATAGGTGCATAGGCTTAACTCATGAGTTTGTTAACTCTCCAAATGTAACTCCTGGTCAGAGGTGGAATACAATTCTGGGGACCAATGTTGGTCTAAGGCAGAGCTTTCCAAACTTTTCATGTTGGTGACACACTTTTTAGACAAACATAATTTCACGACACGGTAATTCAGTCTACTAGTAAACCAGAGGTTAAAGGTTAAACGAACGAAACATATTTCGACAATTTATGTATGTTTCCTTAAATATATACATAAATAAAATGTTTCACGACACAACCTATCGCATGAAAACCTTAAATTTATATTAAAAATATATATTCCAAAATTCATGTTATTGTTATAATTTATGAGAAACAATAAAAAAACAAATTGTCTGTCCCCCACACACTCATCTCTCTCCTCCCCCCAGCACATGTCTGGCCCCCACACACTCATATCTCTCCCCCTCAAGCACATGTCTGTCCCCCCAGCACGTTTGCCCCCCACTCACTCATCTCTCTCCCCCCAGCACATGTCTGGCCCCCACACTCATGTACCTCGTCTTTTTGATTGTTGCCAGTTAAGTGCTTCACTCCCTTCCATGATCACCAGACACTGCTGCTTGCAGTCAGTACTCCTCATGGCCAGGCCTCATCGGCAGCAGCAGCCAATGCAAGGATGGCTGGGCTCGTTCCACCCACCAAGCCCCCCAAAAAACACGATTGTCAGCAAAAATCACCCAATAATAAGCAACCCATAAACTGAAAAAAAAAAGTGAATCTCTAGAAAAAAAAAGCCCAAACTCGCATCAGAGTTGACCGGGCTTGCGCGACACACCTGCACACTGCAGGCGACACACTAACGTGTCCCGACACACAGTTTGGAAAGCTCTGGTCTAAGGGCTGAACCTGGAGTTAGTGGCATGGGGTCCTATAGTCGAGGTTTATGCACAGAAAACATGATTTCTACACAAGTCATGTTTTCCACACATAAAATATAATTTATGCACACAAAAATTTACTGGACAGAAAACATGATTTATATGCATAATTTACTGTATTATACACAATGTTTTATGTACATTTTCGAGTTAGCAAATTTTTTTTTAAAGTTAGCATACTGCATCATGAATTAAAACCTTTTTTTAAACAAGTGCGTTAAATTTCAGCGCTCAGTTTTAACATAAAATTTATTACATCTGTCTAGAGAAAAGCAACCATGGTTGTATCAAACTTTATAATTTAGCAAAATGATTTTGAGATAACACATTGGAAAATAAGGCTATTCAGTACTACATATTTCAGAAAGCATATCTAAAAATTTACATTTTAGCAAGACATATTTCTGACAGATTTACAGAAAACTTTATGACCATAATGTGTTATATTTCAAATTAATAATAAAAGCCCATCCAAAGAAGGGGAAATACTATGAAGTAATGGAGATGTGTTGTACTAGAGAGTGCACACTGAGCTTGGATATACTGTGTAGTAGTAGAAAATGGATGGATTATTCAGAGAAAGAGTGGAGCTGAAGAGTACAGCCAGAGATAGGGGCAGAACTCAATTTCCACATGTGATAGTAGAGAGTGAAGTGGACAATACAGAAAGAGAGGGGCAGAGCTGGTGAGTACAGGGAGTCAGAGGGCAGAGCTCAATTTATATACTGGCTGGTGCAGATAAGGCAACTTTCCTCTTTATTAGTTAGTCAGAAGTATGCATTACAAACATCCCTCATTGTCGCTGTGGTAAGGAGAGAGAAAACAGGCCAGCTACTGCACCATCCAAAACCTCCAGGAGACTGTTACCCAGGGTACAAACTAAAGTTAAATCCCCCAAAGTAAACAGGCTCCATAGCAGTTTGAATATATGAGACTCTGGCAGAGGAGAGGGCTGGGACTCCACACTCACCAGGTACACAGGTGGGTTAAATCTCAAGGAGTGAAGGGAAGGGGAAGGGAGCTGCAACCAATGTCTCCAGATGAGTTAGGCGTAAGGACATCCACACTTCCTAAACCCATGGAAGTAGAAACAGAAGAACTACCTAATGAACAAGATTTTCAGAGGGGAAGTCATGTTAGTCTGGTGTAGAAAAAATGACAGAGGCAGGCAGCACCTTACAGACTAACCAATTAACTGAATCATAATCTTTTGAGGACCAGAGTCCACTTCGTCAGATGCTTGAAATGTAATATAGGAGGTGGGTAAATATACATAAAGATGGGGGGAGGGAGAGAATACAGAACAAATAGAAGGCACTGAATAAGGTAGAGAAGGGTGTGGAAAGGTAGTGTTAGCAAGTTTGCTTATTGTAAACAGTGTATTCTGTAGCTAGCAGACATCATCCAGCAGCACTAAATGGACTTCTCTCAGCTAGTAGAGCTTTTGCTATTGTGCCCATGTGCGAAAATACCTGCTCAGATGTTGCCTCGCGAGTCCTCTCAGTCAATTTCAGAACTAAATCTAGCTAGGTAGTCGACTCTCCAGGGAGGTGGACAGGTATTTAGTACGGCTAATTTATCTTGTTATCTACGTAAAATGTTGTTTACAATAAGGAAACTTGCTTTTTCCACTGATAAGCAGGGCTGAATTAGCCATAATGTGTGGAGTCCAAGCTGAGGGTTACAGTGGAGCATTTATTGAATAAGCAACCTGGACCTCACTGGGGAAAGTAGACCACTGGGTGAACAGGCTACATAAAATTGCTTGTCCAAATTTACAGGCATTTTTTTTTTTAGACTGTCCATATTGTAATGGGATGCAAAGATATGACGATCATGTTGCAGCATTGTGGATGTCTTCAAGTGGCATGGCTTGCAGAAGAGTTATTGATGCAGCCATTGCTCTAACTTGATGAGCCTTGATGGTGTCTGTAATTTGTAGGCCTGATAGCATATAGTGGAGCACAATGAAGTCTGCTGGACAATGAATGTTTGGACATTACTAATCCCAGTCAAAAGGATCATAATAGATGAATAGCTATGAGCCCAATGATGTGGCTGAGTTCTTCTTTTGTAGTAAGCCAAGGTTCTTTTACAGCCTAAGGTATTTAGAGCTTTCTCATCTTCATATGGTCTTGGAAAAACTTGATTAATATGATGACTTGATTAATATGGAACAAACTATTCTGGGTGGGGGTGGGGGTACCACCTTTTTGGGAAGAACTGCATATAAGGTACATAATCAACTAAAGCCTGAAGTTCACAGATTGTTTGGCTGACGTTACTGATACAAGAAATATTACTTTCCATGTTAGTACTTGAGAGAAGCAGATTCCAATGTGTCACAGGCAGGCAGCTAGGTCTGGGAATTCCCCTAGAAGGAGCAGGGTCACACTCTGCGACAAGGCCAGACTGGATCTTCCACCTGACCAGACATCTCCCCCTCGGGTTGAGCCCTCAGGTTCTGGTGGCTTGTAGGACTTTAGCTGGAACAGGAGACTAGGCCTGGACTTGGAGACATGGCTGGTACTGTAGGCAGGCAGAACTGGAAACAGGCAGGGACCGGAGAGTTGGGCTGGACCTGGAGGCAAGCAGGTGCAGAAGATTAGGGCTGGAACTGGAGACAAGGCCTGGACAAGAGACAGGGACTGGAACTTGAGTGTGGCAGGAACTAGAAAGACAAGCTGCAACAGGAGACAGGGATGGGACATGGAAGCAAAACTGTAGCAGGAGACAAGGGCTGGAACTGAAGGCAGAGACTGGCCTGGCCAGGACAAAACAAGGACTATAGGAACAGGGCAATGAACGTACTAACACAGGAGCCAGGAACTAAAGCACAGCAAGGAATAAATAAGACAGAACAATAAAGCAACAGATAAGGAGGCCTAAGCAGGCCACAAGACTGCAAGGCAGAGAAGGGATGCTGAGGAAGCCAGAGGGCCACAGGGGCCACACAGAAGAATGAAAAGCAAGGTGAGCCATCGCAAGGAGCCAAAGTGACTCAATGAACAGGTCCCAAGTGCAGGAAGAGGTGGGCTAAATAGGGCTGGCGTTGCTGAGTCATGGGACCATTGAGGAGATGGCTAGAGCAGGAGAAAATGTGGTTCCATGAGGACCTTTGCTAGCGGGGAGACTGCCTAGTAGCCTGGATCATGACACAATGGTTCAAATTTGCAGCATCATCAGCCATACCAGGACTACGTTTTAGGTCCCATGGAACAAATGGCTTCACCATTGGAGGTTTAGTATGCCATAAGCCGTTCATGAACTTGGAAACCAATAGATAAGTGGAGATAGGTTTACTGTTGACATGAATATGGTAAGCTGCTATGGCACCAAGATGTACTCTTATTGAAGAAGTGATAAGTTCTGAAGCAGAAAGAAAGAGAGAGCAAATAACTAACTTAGTAATTCAATGGATTCGCATGTGAACGGAGCCAGAGTATTTTGTTGACACTATGTAGGAAATCTTTTCCATTTAAAAAACTGTAGGCTCTTCTAGTTGATGATTTTCTGGCAGACACTATTACGTTTTCAACCTGCTTGGGTAAGGATAATGCGGCAATCGTTATCCTTACCCAAGCCACCAAGGTGAGGGAGGGAAGATTTGGATAAAATAGGCTTCCCTCTTCTTGAGCTCACAAGGATGGATCTGACCCAAAAGGGACCAGAGGACTGCTGACAGCAGTATTAGATATTTGAACCAAACTTGTCCTTGCCATGCTGGAGCTATAAAGATCAGACAGACCCATCCTTGTGCACTTTTTGCACTGTGGAAAAGCATACATGAGATCTGCATTCCAATCAAGCAGAAAAGGGTCCTGAGCCGATTAAAGTTTGCTGGGAAGAACAGAGTAAAGCTTTTCCAGTTTTCTGTTTTGCTCTGATGCAGGAAGACCCCATAGTCTGAATAGTCTGTCAGCTGTTTCTGCTGTACAGACAATTCATGTGGTCGAAAAACTTTGCTGAGACGATCTGCTAATGTGTTGAAGATCCCTGAAAGGTAGGTTGCTTGCAAGATAGATTGCCTGCTCATTCCTATATCTTTATCGCTTCATGGCAAAAAATCATCCTCTGGAAGACAGAAAAAAACTCACATGCAGCAAAAGGTAACCGTCCGCAATCCCCCAAGGCCACAGTCAGCAAGCCTGTACACCACAGCCGCACACAAATGGCTCCACTGCTGCAGCTCTGCTTCTATTTTTTTTTTTTTAAGAGCTCTAAGGATACATGCAGGCAGCACAAGAAAACAAGTCCAGGGGGAAGGGGGAGCCGACTGGAAAAGTCTCTCTGCAGCAAAATAGCCAAAAATTCAGAAACTCGTGGCTCCTTTTTTTTTTTCTTTGAAAAAGGAAAAGCCCTCTCTCAAAAGCTCTATTTAGACCCCTCTGGGACTGGGAGCTAGCAAATGAGTTTGCTCTGCTGGGCATACCAGTGGTCTGGCCCTCTACTAAGTCAAAGCGATTCTGGAAATCCTACTGCACCACCAGTGCTCCACCATCTACTAGAGGTGGAGTATACTGGATTTTATGTGTGCTGCATCACCTATATATAGTGACAATGATATCGCAGAGAAAGTCTGTGTGCTCTGACTCCATCTGCTGGTAGGGGACATAATCCACTGGTTTGGATTGGATTGGTATAGCAGGATGAAATGGAAGCTATATTTATATAGTCTCTTCCATGAATGAAGTTACATCTAAAGCAGCTTACAAAGTATAAAAATAATCATCACATAAAAAGCAATCAAATTATATTATATCTATATGTACACACATACACAGGCACATTAGAGGCCGTGCCCCTACTTGCTTCGCTTGTCAACCTTGTCACTGGGCTCTCTGCTCTAGATTACTTGTTCGTGCCTAGGTGGAAAATGCAAGCTGTGTAGGGCAAGTGACTTTTAAAGAAAGGAAGAACAGGGAGAGCAATGTAGAATTCTTTAACCCAATCCTCCTTCCCCCCTCCCCCGAAAATGCATAGATGTTACGGGGACCCCCAAAAAAGAGAAAGTGGTGATTTGCATGCTCCACATTCTCCCTCTACTCTTCTCCTCCCCACCTGTCTGGGAATGGTGCATATGTGTTGTGATTGTGACTAATGGATGTATAAGTGGCATCAGGAGGTGAGTGGAGAGTGTATGTGTGTGTTGGAGGGGGAATATACCCCCATTTTCCACCTACCCACCCTCCGTCCCTCTCACTCCTTCCCTGTGCAAGTGTGTATCGGTATATGAGCACTTTCTCCCTCTCCCCCACTGCACTCCATATTTCCCCCTCTCTTTCCCCATGTGTTTGTTATGGGAAGGTGATAATGAAGATGTGTGTTGATGAATGGACAAGTTCTCCCCTTGCAATCTACACAGACTCCCTCTTCCTCCTCTATGTGTGGGGGTGAGAGAACATGTGAGAATGTTATGGGGCTAGTGTGAGTTGTATAAGGGATGAATCGGATGTGGTGCATATCCGGGGTGGAGAGAGCTGGTTGAGTATATGTGCACTCTCCCCTGTGCCCTCCAAGAGTGTAATGGGGGGGTAAGTGTGCGTGGGAAAGAATGTACCACAAGCACACCAGCCTGCCATTCATCACCGCCCGGGACGAGATGCTGAGGAAGAGGGAAGGTTCCTGAGGTGTGGTAGAGTTACCAACGCCTAGAAATATTCTTACCAATACCTTATCTGCCATAACTCTGTGGGAACCCTGCCCCCTGCCTCTCCCTAGCATTTCAATTCACCAAAAGAGCTAACCACAAGGGAGAACCTCCCCTCTCACTGCTCATCAAAACTCCAAGGGGGACACTGCCGCCCCCCCGTGACTTGAGGTGTCGGATGCAGCCATTCGCATAAAAGGTTTGGGGACCTCTCTCTACAGCAGGGGTGGGCAATTCCAGTCCTCGAGGGCCACAAACCTGTCGAGGTTTTAGGATATCCTAATGAATATGCATGACATAGATTTGCATACAACTGAGGCAGAGTGCATGCAAATCTCTCTCATGCATATTCATTAGGGATATCCTGAAAACCAGACTGGTTTGTGGCCCTCGAGGACCGGAACTGCCCACCCCTGCTCTACAGGGTTCTTTCTTTAGGTGTATCCTAAACTCATTACATTCTTATTGTACAAAAAGAGGGTGCAAAATTTCAGGTTGCCTGCTCAACAACAGAAACCAGATATTTCAAGATGACTATGCTAGAGCAGGCCACAGAAGCAAGCAAAAATGCTTCCATCTAGTGCACATCCTCCTGCCTCATCCCACAGCCCTATTAATAATTGGTCTTTACTGAGGAAGATCCTACCTAATAAACGAAGCTTGACCGATGTGCCGCAAATGCTCAGTAGAGAGCAGCTCTACTGCGCATGTGCGGGCGAGCACGTCAGTCTTAGGCAGCGTCAAAAAAAACAAACAAACATGGCGGCGGTAGCGGCAGCGGGCGGCGGCGGTAGCGGCGGCGGCGGTAGTGGCAGCGGGCGGCGGTGGTAGCGGGCGGCGGCAGTAGCGGCAGCGGGCGCGGCGGCAGCGGCCAGTAGCGAGGGAGGGAGGCGAGAGAGAGAGGGAGGGACGGACTGAGAGGGAGGGACGGAGGAAGTGGGAGGGACGGAGTGAGAGGGAGGGACTGAGTGAGGGGAGAGTGAGAATGAGGGAGAGGTGAGAGTCAGGGATGTGAGTAAGTGGAAGGGGGAGAGGGAGAATGAGGGAGAGGTGAGAGACAGGGCCGCAGCGGCGAAGACGGGCGGCAGCAGTGAGGGAGGAGAGAGAGAGGGAGGGACTGAGTGAGAGGGGAGGAGAGAGAGGGAGAGGGAGTGTGTGTGAGAGGGGGAGAGAGGGAGTGCGTGTGAGAGGGGGAGAGAGGGGGAGGGAGTGGGACTGAGTGGGACTGAGTGGGGGGGAGTGGGACTGAGAGGGAGGGAGGGAGGGAGAGGGATAGAGGAGGGAGGGAGTGAGTGAGACTGAGTGGGAGGGAGGGACTGAGTGGGAGGAGAGGGAGGGTGGGGAGGAGTGGGTGAGTGTGAGGGAGGGAGGTAGGGGGTGGTGAAGAGTGAGGGGAGAGAGAATGAGGGGAGGTGAGAGACAGAGGGATGTAGCCCGTTTTAACGGGCTTAACGGCTTGTATATCTATAACGGAACCAATCTTTGAAGGTGATAAATCTGAGGAAACTGCAAGGGTGGGAGCACTGAGAGGAGAGGATCACCTTGCTGGTGGCTGAAAGGAATCAGTAAGTTTTGCTTGGGAAATTTTCTTTTATAAAGTATTGGGGCGAAGTTAACTATTGGGGAAAATTATTTAGTGTGTTTGTGTGTTTTGTGCTTTTAATAGTAAGGCAGCGAATAAATAGAAGTTAGACTGTTTCTATTTCCCAACCCTCCCACCCACCTGTAGCTCATCATTTAATTTATAGGCAGGTGCCACTTTCACACACACAAAAAAACAAAAAAAAACAAACCAGCCTTTTAACTTCACTTCACAAACTCCCCACACCTTATTGAGAGTTTGATCTTTCCCCTGTAGGACACTACCAGACATACAGTGAATTCTCTAATATATTTAAAGGACGCTAATTAGACACATTCCTACTCCCATAGCAACCTAAAAAACTTAACTAAGAACTGAACAAATTTGAGATGAAGGCAGCAGACCAGCAGCAAGAGGGGGGGTGGGGGGGGCTTCCCAGTCTTTTGTATCGAGTGTCACACGTACTAAACTTTCAAAAGGGAAACTTTGATAAAATGAGAAAAATAGTTAGAAAAAAACTGAAAGGAGCAGCTACAAAGGTAAAAAGTGTGCAAGAGGCGTGGTCATTGTTAAAAAAATACCATCCCTGAAGCACATTCCAGATGTATGCCACACATTAAGAAAGGTGGAAGGAAGCAAAACGATTACCGGCGTGATTAAAAGGTGAGGTGAAAGAAGCTATTTTAGCTAAAAGATCTTCATTCACAAATTGAAAGAAGAATCCAACAGAAGAAAATAGGATAAATACATAAGCGTTGGCAAGTTAAATGTAAGACATTGATAACACAGGCTAAGAGAGAATTTGAAAAGAAGTTGGCCGTAGAGGCAAAAACTCACAGTAAAAACTTTTTAAAATATATCCGAAGCAGAAAGCCTGTGAGGGAGTCAGTTGGACTGTTAGATGATCGAGGGGTTAAAGGGGCACTTAGAGAAGATAAGGCCATCGCAGAAAGATTAAAGGATTTCTTTGCTTCGGAGTTTCCTGAAGAGGATGTTAGGGAGATACCCGTACCAGAGAAGGTTTTCATGGGTAATGATTCAGATGGACTGAACCAAATCACGGTGAACTTAGAAGATGTGGTAGGCCTGATCGACAAACTGAAGAGTAGTAAATCACCTAGACCAGATGGTATACACCCCAGAGTTCTGAAGGAACTAAAAATTGAAATTTCAGACCTATTAGTAAAAATTTGTAACCTATCATTAAAATCATCCATTGTACCTAAAGACTGGAGGGTGGCTAATGTAACCCCAATATTTAAAAAGGGCTCCAGGGGTGATCCGGGAAACTATAGACCAGTTAGCCTGACTTCAGTTCCAGGAAAAATAGTGGAAAGTGTTCTAAATATCAAAATCACAGAACATATAGAAAGACATGGTTTAATGGAACAAAGTCAGAATGGCTTTACCCAAGGCAAGTCTTGCCTCACAAATCTGCTTCACTTTTTTGAAGGAGTTAAACAAACATGTAGATAAAGGTGAACTGGTAGATGTAGTATATTTGGATTTTCAGAAGGCATTTGACAAAGTTCCTCATGAGAGGCTTCTAGGAAAAGTAAAAAATCATGGGATAGGTGGCGATGTCCTTTCGTGGATTACAAACTGGCTAAAAGACAGGAAACAAAGAGTAGGATTAAATGGACAATTTTCTCAGTGGAAGGGAGTGGGCAGTGGAGTGCCTCAGGGATCTATATTGGGACCCATACTTATATTTATAAATGATATGGAAAGAAATACGAGTGAGGAAATCAAATTTGCAGATGATACAAAATTTTTCAGTGTAGTTAAATCACAAGCAGATTGTGATAAATTGCAGGAAGACCTTGTGAGACTGGAAAATTTGGCATCCAAATGGCAGATGAAATTTAATGTGGATAAGTGCAAGGTGATGCATATAGGGAAAAATAACCTATAGTTACACAATGTTAGGTTCCATATTAGGAGCTACCACCCAAGAAAGAACTAGGCGTCATAGTGGATAACACATTGAAATCGTTGGTTTAGTGTGCTGCGGCAGTTAAAAAAGCAAACAGAATGTTGGGAATTATTAGAAAGGGAATGGTGAATAAAACGGAAAATGTCATAATGCTTCTCTATTGCTCCATGGTGAGACCGCACCTTGAATACTTTGAACAATTCTGGACGCCGCATCTCAAAAAAGATATAGTTGCGATAGAGAAGGTACAGAGAAGGGCAACCAAAATGATAAGGGGAATGGAACAGCTCCCTTATGAGGAAAGTCTAAAGAGGTTAGGACTTTTCAGCTTGGAGAAGAGACAGCTGAGGGGGAATGTGATAGAGGTGTTTAAAATCATGAGAGGTCTAGAATGGGTAAATGTGAATCAGTTATTTATTCTTTCGGATAATATAAGGACTAGGGGGCACTCCATGAAATTAGCATGTGGCACATTTAAAACTAATTGGAGAAAGTTCTTTTTCACTCAATGCACAATTAAACTCTGGAATTTGTTGCCAGGGGATGTGGTTAGTGCAGTTAGTGTAGCTGGATTTAAAAAAGGATTGGATAAGTTCTTGGAAGAGAAGTCCATTACCTGCTATTAATTAAATTGACTTAGAAAATGGGATAGACTTAGTTTTTGGGAACTTGCCAGGTTCTTATGGTCTGGATTGGCCACTGTTGGAGACAGGATGCTGGGCTTGATGGACCCTTGGTCTGACCCAGAATGGCATGTTCTTATGTTCTTAAGGGATTCTCTGTAGAGACAGACCAGCTGGTAGCAGAGAAGATCCAACTGATCAGACTCATGGAATAGCTAAGGCTGTAGGAATGCTAAAATATGCTAAAAGGTAGCCAGAATGCTAAAATATGTCAAAGGTCAAAATTAAGTTTCGCTTCTGCCTTCTGAGCTGAACTTACAAGAAATCATATGTCCTACAGGAATGCAATAGAACTAACTGAAAAATATTATGTTCTATGTGGGGAAAACTATTTGCAAACTTAAAACTAGAATTTTTGAGTACTGTTCATGTTTGCACCTTTCTAAGAGTGAAGCAGCTTTGCTCTCAAATTGGCTGGAGAAACATACTATCTCTGATTCAAAATTTTTTTGCTGTTGAAGTTGTTGATCCTCCTACCTCTGGGGGAGATTTTTCTACTTATCCTGTACAATGTGAATATTGGATTTTTCAACTGGGTTCTCTCACACCCCGTGGTCTAAATAAAGAAACTGAATAGTCTGCCTTTCTCGGACTTTGCTCTGTTCGCTCTTTGATTGGCAAATCTTGAGTCACTCCTGTTGGCCTTTTTTGACATGTCTGTGTACCTTTATTTTCTGCCACTCAGAGTTTCACCCCCTGCAGTCATTGTTCACACAGGTAATGCGGTTTGTGGCTAAAGGTACGTTTCTTTCATATCCTCAGTCGCTGTTGAACTCATCTTTGTAATCCGTTACTTAATTTGTATTTCTGTGCTTCTTTATTTCAGATATTGAACTGTGGGAATATATGTAAAAGATCCTTTTGGTATCTCTAGCCCCTCCCGATGTAGCTTTCCACAAAACATAGTCTGTGCTGGGGGACTGACTCTACATTCCGACAGGATTTAATTTGTCTCTAAACAACTTGATGACTGTTCTTTTGAATATCTGAACTGTTAATACATTTTCAATATTTTCTGATAGTGTGATCGTTTAACCTATAGATCCTACGCTGTAGTGGCACAGCTAGGTGGAGAGAACATTGCCCAAATCTCTTCTTGGAGTGAGTTTCCTCACTCTGACGGCCAGCAAATCTTCACTAGAGACCACTGTTCTTTCCGTACATCTCATGTTGAATGTGAAAGTGGCCCCCAACCCCCTACGCTCATACCTAATCCCCACCTCGAGTTACTAGGTGGCCCTCCCATAGGGATACAAATACCTGTCTAGGGCATAGGCACTACAGCAAGGCGCGCTCTCTCTCTCTCTCTCTCTTTCTCCAGGTGTGAGACAATTGCTCAGTTTCATATCAGCAGCACCTAAGAGTGGAAATAGGTTGTTTGGGACACTTTCGTGTACTGCGAAGATTCATTGGTTGTTTTATCGCGGTGCACAATGTTTTCGCGATTTGCGAATCCATTTCCGCAAATGGCGAAAACATCGCGTCACGCGATGTTTCCCCACTGCACGAAAAATGCCTTATTTGCATGGGACACACCCCCTCATGCGTTACCACTGCGATATTGGAAAATGAGGCCCTAAGTTAGGTACCATCATAACTGTTTACAGTAAGGCACAAATATTAATATTGGAAAAGATTATGAATTCTATCATTATACATGTGCCAAGATTTTACGGTAACAAAGTAATTATAAAAACTCATAATTGGAAGTGATATGTTATGTCCGTTTATTTTGAGCGGGAATAAAAGAGAAACTGTTCTAGATATTTGAGATTAAAGATTAAAATAGAATATGTACCCGTGTTAGCTTACTAATAGAAAATTTCTTTTTGCCGACTACCAGCATTCAGTGTTTATTCTTTCAGTGGGAAATGCCCTCATTTTGGAGTCTAAATCAAATAATTTATTTAAATCTGTTTTTATTGTACTGTTAGCTCATTAAAATAATGCATGTGTGCCTGTATGTTAGATATCTAGTTTTAGCTTGATAAATAAGTACAATACTTGATTTTAGTTTGTCAGGGGTGTAGGTCATTGCAACTGTGTATGTATGTGTACATATTAAAATATATTACTGTAGTAAATTTTATTGCACAAAACTATTAGAATCTTGTTTTGATTTTATATGCTAGTCTTAAAAAAAAAGCTAAGAATTGTGTATGGCGCCATACTCATGTATACTTATGAGCAAATTAAGTACAAACTGACAGTGATGAAACTATATTAATTTTTTCAAATGGTTTAGACATTAAGATTATTAACCAGTGTGATACATGCTGTATCCATTAGTAACTGTAGAAATCTTAATAAGGTTTACATAACTCAGGACAATAAGTCCTTTTTGTTATTAACAGTCTGTGAGAATTAATACATATTGTGTACTTGAATATATCATAAACAAAGAAAAACGTATTTGTACAGAAATATATTTGAATATAGTTTGTAATTTATTTCAAGATAGCACCTTCTCTCTAAAGGAATTCCTTCTCTGCTTTCTTCCATTCACGGAACTTGAAGAAAAAAAACTTTAAAGAGAGAAAGAAACTGCTCCCTCTATTTATATAAAACTTTAATCTAAGTGGTGTTGTCTCTCTAAAATACTTAACATCCTCTTATATTTACTGTGGAAAGAAAAAATAACTTGCATGTGCTACTTTATAAGCTTTTGAATAGATTCTGCTTTTCATTTATTTTATATATGAATGTATGTATGTTTATGTGTATATATGAATACAAATACCAAAACAGTTTTTGAATGTACAGAAATTGGGACTAATTACATTAAAAAAGAAAAAAAAGAAGGAAAACTGCAATAGTGGCTTCCATACATTTAGGATTCATTTTTGAACTCGTGTTTATTTTAACTTTATATTTATTAAAATGTTTAATTATATACAAAGCTAAATGCTTGCATATGGAAAAGAACAGATAAATGTTATTAATATACAAAAAAAAGAAATATAAATTCATAAGGCAAAATATAAACATTCATCATATCCAAAAAAGAAAACTTCTAGAAGAGGAGACGGAAAACTATCAGATTTTACAGGAAAATGAGAGAAAGAAAATTGTTTAACATAAAGAAGCAGCACCTTCTATAAACGGGATCTATGTAATAATCCTACTGAAAACCAGAGGACATTGTTCAGAAAGAAAAACAAACAATTATCACGATCTCTAATAATAAACTTACAAGGATATCTGAGAACAAAGGAACAGCCCATAGAAATAACTTTAGGTTTTAAAGCAATATAATTTTTCCTCCTTTCCTGCGTAATTTGGGTAAAGTCTGTAAAAATATGAATTGTTTCTCCCAGAAAAACATGAAGAGAGTTTTCTAAAACATCTGATTACTTCACTAACATCGTGCCCAGAGATAAAAGAAACTAACAAGGTGGATCGCTCTATTATCTCAACGCCTGAACTTTCTAGAAAATCAGATAAATTATCAGCAATATTGAAAGAACTGGCTGAGAATACTGAGTGTTAAATCCAGGATTACAGGGAGGAAAAAAACTTTATTAATTATGGGAATCTTTTCAGATTCAAACTGAAGAACATCTACATGGTTTTTTTTTTTTTTTTTTTAAGAGTGGTAATTTAAGTTTCTCCCATCACCTTTGGAAAATTAAGGAATCTAAGATTTAAATATCTGACTTGATTTTCCAAGAACTCCACTCGTCAACACAGAGTGTTAGAGTCTTTGACATATTGAAAGCTTACATATCTTTGATAGTAGATTCCATGATAGATATCTTTTCCTGAAAAGCAACAATTTAGGAGTCACAATGTATCTTCATAGATTCAAACTTGTTAGAAAAACGGTCAGTCTTTTTGTTAGTCTTTTAGGGAGCAACAAAGCCCACTAATAGATCCCAGGTGGCAGTCAGTTATAACTGACAGCTTGATGGTCAAGAGCGAGAACTCACTGGGAGAATCTTGAATAGATCTCATATCGCCCATCAACGCTGGCTCAATTGATGGCAACAGTTCTCCCAGATCCACTGCCAGTGAAGAAGACAAATGGGCAACAAAACTCTCTCCCTCAGATTCCCCGAGCAGTGACAGAAATAGCAACTGCTTGAATGCTGAGCCACTAACTGCCCCCTCTCCAAGGGAGGCACCAGCCGGACTTCATCACTCCACACCTCTGACAGCAGTGTAGTGGCGAGTCTCTCTCCAGGCGGCAATCAAAGGTTCTTGGGGCTGAGCATGACCCCTCCAGGTAAGTCAGGTGCTCCCTTGCCCAATATCACAATGAAGCCTCCAGTCCCGGTATATGCTGACACACAGGGCATGTAGGATGCAATAAGCTACTGCCTGGGAAGAGGGGCATCAGGGGAAAACACCTGAACCTTCATTTTTCACTTAGAAAGCATAGTGCAGGTAACAAAGTAGAGGAATCATGGAACAGCTAACACACACCCTGCTTCGTGCCGCCATCTTGCCCCTAAATTCGTTTGTCTTTGAATTTCCTTGGTCATATTGACATTTTTTGGGTTTTTGGGTAAGAAAGGGGAAAAGATGAAGCAAAATAAATTAAACAGAGTATTTTACTTTGTCCTTGAGTTGAGATGACAGTGCAAAAGAGAAATTTAAAATATAGATGACAACTGGAGTTAGCTGAAGGGAAAAAAAAGCTGAGTGAAGGAGTTGTAAAAAGGTTTATGAGCATAAATATACCAGAGAATGTTTTCAGGGCAATCAAGCTAGGCAGAGAGTACATTGTACAAATCAACTCCTCTTGTACCTTTCATCACTCCAAATGACAGAAATCTTCACTGATGTCAACTTTGCTGTCGTACCTCTGACTTTGTGTATGTAAACTGCCCCCAAAAACCTAGCCCACCCCCCAAACTTCACCCTTAGTTAAAGTTCCCCCTCTTACAGTGGTATAAATTATGAACTTACACATTGGACTCTACAGAGTCTCTCTCTCTCTGGACATTTGTGATAAAAAAGCAAGTTTGCTTACCATAAACAGTGTTTTCGTAGATAGCAGGATGAATTAGCCATGCTGTCTGGGAGCGTGCACGTGAACCGAAGTACGCAGAGATTCTCTCAGTGAGTCACAGAGCTTTGAACTCAGTGCGGCTGCGCAGTCGTCTTCCCACATGAACCCAAGTTCTCCCCTCAGTCTCTTTGTAGCCAAGCAAGTGAACCTACTTCCTGTGTGAGGAGCTGTTGGTCGGCCCCCAGAGGAATGGATGGAGCTATGGAAAGCCGAATGAGATATGCATACCATGGTTGTCTTGGCCAAGCTGGAGCTATGAGAATCATGTACGCTATGTCGAATAGATTTCTGAATGGTCCTTGATATTAGAGGGATGGGAGGGTAGGCATAGAGCAAGCCTTCCGTCCATGGAATGAGGAAGGCATCCAGAGCGTACCGACTCTTGCTGGGGTAAATGGAGCAAAAGACTTGAGTTTGCCGGTTTTCTTCCATTGCAAAGAGGTCGGTTGCTGGGAAACCCCACTGTTGGAAGATGGTGAGGGCTACCTCTCGATTTAAAGTCCATTTGTATGGGTGAAAAACTCTTAGTCGATCCGCCATGACGTTGTCCAGACCCGGCAAGTAGGTGGCCTGGAGGGATACATTGGTTGCCTCTGCCCAATGGAGTATGTGTAGTGCTTCCTGATAGAGTGTCCATTAACCGGACCCTCCTTCTTTATGTAAAACATGGCGACTTGGTTGTCTGTGTACACCATGAGGCGTTTCCCTTTGACCTGAGAGGAGAAGGTCTGTAGTGCTCTCCAGATTGTCCGTAGTTCTAGGAGGTTGATCTGGTATTTGGATTCCTCGGGAGACCACAAGATCTTGAGATCTTGTCTTGAGATCGGCGAGATGGGCTCCCCAACCTTTCCTGGAGGCATCTGTCGTGAGTATTAGCTGGTGAGGTGGAACCCGAAAGGGAGCTCCTATGGATATGTTGGTGGGAAAGAGCCACCATTGAATGTCCTCGACCATTGGTTTGGTTAGCAGTACTTTGGTTGTTAGCGGTTGTAGCAATTGAGACCATTGTTGTTTGAGGCCCCATTGTAAGCGACACATGTGTAGTCTCGTGTGAGGTTCAACAAGAATAGCTGCTGCCATAAGACCCAACAGCTGACGTACTCGACATGCAGAGGATTGAGATTGGTTGCGCAAGTGTTGTGCTAGGCAGGAGAGAGTCAGGAATCTGTCTTGTGGTAGGTAGGCTCTTCCCGCTACTGTATTGATGGTGGCCCCAATGAACTGCAGTGACTGGGTAGGCTGTAGGTGCGATTTCTCATAATTGATTAGGAAACCCAGGTTTTGTAGACAATTGATTGTGCGTACTGTGTGAGCTCTTAGATTATTTGGGTCTGAGGCTAGTAAAAGCCAATCATCCAGATAAGGGAAGATTTAGATTGACAGTTGTCTAAAATGAGCCACTGCCACGCATTTCGTAAACACTCTTGGGGCTGAGGAAAAGCCAAACGGTAGGACCTTGTATTGGTAGTGTTTGTTCTGGATCCGAAAACAGAATTAGAGCCAGGAGGATGGGTGCATGGGTATATGCAAGTACGCCTCCTTCAGTCGTTGGGTTGTAGGAGAGGGAGGATGTTCTTGAGAGAGGTTGCTTGGTCCCCACTTCCATGGACTCTAAGTCTGCAAAAAAAGAACTTAGGGCCTGTGAGATTTGCAGCATGGCCTTAGATGCCAGATTTCCCAGCTGCAGAGGAATCTGTCCACTACTGGATGGGGGTCTTGAAGGCAGTGCTGCCAGAAGAATGTCCTATGCTCCTGTGCGCTTTGAGGACCTGGTGGAATTATAGGAGACAGTCTATGTCTCTTGAGGAGTGGTTCCTGCATTTGAGGTGACAATCTCTTTCTCCTGGATACGGATGACAAGTCGGAGAAAAAGGAATCTCCACTACCCGAAGGACCCCTAGATGATGTGGAGTCAGGGTCCAACAGCAGTTCCACATCCACTTCAGGACTTTCTCTCGGTTGTTTGTGGTGTGTTGAATGTCCTGAGTATTCGGAATGTGTCGATGGGGCTTTATGGGTGTGAATTTTGGCTTGCTCCGAGTGTTTAGGATGCGATGAGTAAAAAAAGAACTTTCTCCGATTAGTTTTAAATGTGCCACATGCTAACTTCATGGAGTGCCCCCTAGTCTTTCTATTATCCGAAAGAGTAAATAACAGATTCACATCTACCCGTTCTAGACCTCTCATGATTTTAAACACCTCTATCATATCCCCCCTCAGCCATCTCTTCTCCAAGTTGAAAAGTCCTAACCTCTTTAGTCTTTCCTCATAGGGGAGCTGTTCCCTTCCCCTTTTGGTAGCCCTTCTCTGTACCTTCTCCATCGCAATTATATCTTTTTTGAGATGCGGCGACCAGAATTGTACACAGTATTCAAGGTGCGGTCTCACCATGGAGCGAAACAGAGGCATTATGACATTTTCCTTTTTATTCACCATTCCCTTACTAATAATTCCCAACATTCTATTTGCTTTTTTGACTGCCGCAGCACACTGAACCTACAATTTCAATGTGTTATCCACTATGACGCCTAGATCTCTTTCTTGGGTTGTAGCACCTAATATGGAACCTAACATTGTATAACACTATAGCATGGGTTATTTTTCCCTATATGCATTACCTTGCACTTATCCACATTAAATTTCATCTGCCATTTTGATGCCCAATTTTCCAGTCTTACAAGGTCTTCCTGCAATTATCACAATCTGCTTGTGATTTAACTACTCTGAATAATTTTGTATCATCTGCAAATTTGATTATCTCACTCGTCGTATTTCTTTCCAGATCATTTATAAATATATTGAAAAGTAAGGGTCCCTGAGGCACTCCACTGCCCCCTCCCTTCCACCGAGAAAATTGTCCATTTAATCCTACTCTCTGTTTCCTGTCTTTTAGCCAATTTGCAATCCACGAAAGGACATCACCACCTATCCCATGACTTTTTACTTTTCCTAGAAGCCTCTCATGAGGAACTTTGTCAAATGCCTTCTGACAATCCAAGTATACTACATCTACTCGTTCACCCTTATCCACATGTTTATTAACTCCTTCAAAAAAGTGAAGCAGATTTGTGAGGCAAGACTTGCCTTGGGTAAAGCCATGCTGACTTTGTTCCATTAAACCATGCCTTTCTATATGTTCTGTGATTTTGATGTTTAGAACACTTTCCACTATTTTTCCTGGCACTGAAGTCAGGCTAACCGGTCTGTAGTTTCCCAGATCACCCCTGGAGCCCTTTTTAAATATTGGGGTTACATTAGCTATCCTCCAGTCTTCAGGTACAATGGATGATTTTAATGATAGGTTACAAATAGGCAATATCCTATTCTGGATTGCAAACTGGTTAAAAGATAGAAAACAGACAGTAGAACTAAATAGTCATAGTTTTCTCAGTGGAGATGCATAAACAGTGGAGTGCCTCAGACATCTATACTGGTACCAGTGCTTTTTAAAATATTTATAAATGATCTGGAAAGAGGAACAAGTAGGTGATCAACTTTGCAAATAATACAAAATTATTCTGAATTGTTAAATCACAAGCAGATTGTGAAAAATTGCAGGACCACATTGAAAAACTGGAAGACTGGGCATCCAAATGGTGGATGAAATAATGTGGACAAGTGCAAAATCATGCAAATGGAGAGAAGTAACCCACACTGTAGTTACACAGTATAACTACTGTAGTTAGGTTCCAAATTAGAAGTTACCTCCTAGGAAAAGGATCTGGGCATCATAGTGGACAATACTTTGAAATCCTCGGCTCAGTGTGCAGCAGCAATCAAAAAAAGCAATGATAAGTCTTAGGAAAGGCATGGAGAATATCATAAAGATTCTGTATCGCTCCTTGATAAGGCCGCATCTGAAGTACTGTGTGCAACTCTGGTCACTGCATCTCAAAAAAGATATAGCTGAATTGAAAAAGGTACAGAGAAGGGCGACCAAAATGATAAAGGGGATGGAACAGCTCCCATATAAAGAAAGGCTAAAGAGGTTAGAGCCATTCAGCTTGGAAAAGAGATGGCTATAAAATCATGAATGGAATACAACAGGCAACTGTAAATCATTTATTTACTCTTTCAAAAAATACAAAAACTAGGGGGCACTCCATGAAGATAGTAAGTAACACATTCAAAACAAATCAGAGAAAATTCTTTTTCACTCAGCGCACAATTAAGCTCTGTGTAACACCCCTTATCTCCAAGCGCTTCTAGCATAGCATCCCATTCAGTACTGCATCCAAGGACCTTGTATAATAATACTTCTTGCATCCAGGATCGCCTATTGTAGATCCTGCACTGGGACTTCCTGGGGCGATGGCTGATGACATCACTTCTTGCCTAGGTATAAAAGGATGTCCTCTGCAACCAGCCAGTGCCTCAGCAACAGGTTCTCCTGCGCTAGTCATAGGTGCTACTTTGCTATGTTCCTATCTTTGTTCCGCCTTGCCATGTTCCTGCTTTGCTTCCTCATCTAAAAGTTACTTCTGCCTTGCCTTTCTATCCCACTTTGTTCTCCTGCCCTGTTTCGCCTTCCTGTCAGTCTTTTCTCAGACTGTTCTTCTGTTGCTAACCCAGACTGTCTTCTGACTGCCTGATCTCTGCCTGCCTTGGCCACTGCTGGACACCAAGTTCACTTGATCTCCACCTGCCTCGGCACCTGGTGGCACCAATCTTGCTTAATCTCTACTTGCCTCAACCTCTGCCTGGACATCGACCTTGCTACTTCTCTGCCAGCACTGACCCTTGCCTGTTCTCGATGCCTCCTGAACTCCACCGGCCCCGACTCCAGCCCACCTTGTCCTGACTCCTCATTCCTTGCAGCCTTTCAGAAAAGTCCTGCTAGATGCCAGAACCTGCGGGCTCAACCCAAAGGGGAGGGGGGCCACCTAGGCAGAAGACCTTGCCCTGTGTTCTGTCAGCTGCCGCCTGCCAGGGCCTGGTCTATGTTCGCACACTCCAGGCTGCATCAGTCTAGCAGCGGCCCAAGGGCTCACCATCCTCTGGAGCGTGACACACTGGAATTCATTGCCAGAGTATGTGGTTAAGGCAGTAAGTGTAGCTGGATTTAAAGAAAAGGTTTGGACAAGTTTCTGAAGGAGAAGTCCTTAAACTGTTATTAATGAAGTGGACTTAGAGAATAACAACTACTTATCACTGCTCAAAAACAGCATGAGGTATATTTACTGTATGAGATCTTGCAAATACTTGTGACCTAGATTGTCCACTGTTGGAAACAAGGTACTTGCTTACCATAAACGATGTTTTACGTAGCTAGCAGGATGAATTAGCCCTATTTGGGTGACATCATCGAACGGCGTGCTGAATCAGACATTTTCTTCAAGGAACAAAGTCTTTTGAGCTGCGCATGCACAGCACTTCTCGCGCGCAGCTCATGGCTCCTAAGCTTCAGTTGATCTCCAAGCTATGAGGCTTCAGATTTATAGTAAAGGAGCAGAAAACTACATGTCCAGAGAGGAGGGCGGGAAGCATGGCTAATTCATCCTATCTACAGAAAACACCGTTTACGATAAGCAAACTTGCTCTTTTCCGTCGATAAGCAGGCTGAATTAGCCCTGCTATTTGGGAGTCCCCAAGCATATTGTTAATAAGTGCAGTTATGGAATAAAATAGTGATATATAATACTTGCAGTTCCATACTGCACAAAATTTTTTTTTTTTACTCCTTGGTGGACATGGTTTTCTGATCTAGAGCACAGGAGAGAAATGCTTGACCAAGTTTGCTGTCTGAAGTTGCTGAGTGGTCTAAGCAGTAATGAGCTGTGAAAGTATGAACTGGAGACTAAGTCGCAGCTCTACAGATGTCTTCCATTGGTTCGTTTTTGAGATGGGCAATGGGAGATGCCTTTGCTTGAAGTTGGTGTGCTGAGACTGAGCTTGACAAGGGAGTTTGTGATGAGTTATGGCAGAACTGAATGCAGTTTGAGAACCAGTTGGATATGGTTTGTTTTGAGACTGCATCCCCTAGTAAGATTGGGAAGCCTTTCAAAAAGGTTGAGTTCTTTGTTTATAATAAGCTAGTGCTTTCTTGCAGTCCAGTGTATGGAGTTGAGACTCTTTTGTTAGCATGAGGTTTAGGCAGGGCCGGCGGAAGCACTAGGCGAACTAGGCGGTCGCCTAGGGCGCCAGCTTCCCGGGGGCGGCACTGCCCCGGTAAAATTAAGAGAGCCACGCTTTCAAGCATGTGAGTCCTTTGCTGTCAGCCTGGGCGGAACGCGGCAGGACAGCTGGAGTCAGCGGCACCGGGCGTGCTCTCTTCTTCCCGCCCCCCCCCCCCCCCGCGGTCCGGAAGAGGAAGTGGAGAGCATCGGGTGCCTGCGCGGGAAGAAGAGACCACGCTAGTGTGGTCTCTTCTTCCGCGCAGGCACCCGATGCTCAACCACTTCCTCTTCCGGCCGCGGGGGGGGGGGGGGGGAGAAGAGAGCACGCTGGGCACGACTGGAGTCAGCCGGGTGCCTGCGCGGGAGTCATCAGGTGTCAGCCGGGTGCCTGCGCTGGAGTCATCGGGTGTCAGCCGGGTGCCTGCGCGGGAGTCATCGGGTGCCTGCGCGGGAGTCTTCCCGCGCAGGCACCCGATGCTCTCCACTTCCTCTTCCAGGCCGCGGGAAGAAGAGAGCCTGCCGGTGCCGCTGAGTCAGCGGCACCGGCGTGCTCTCTTCTTCCCGCGGCCCGGAAGAGGAAGTGGAGAGCATCGGGTGCCTGCGCGGGAAGAAGAGGCCACGCTAGTGTCCGACGGGAAGAAGACTGCAGCGCGGCTCGGAGGAAAATGGAGTTTCAACCGCGGCCGATGGGACTCCGCCTCCGCGAGGGCTGAAAATGAAGAGGTTAGCGTTGGGAGAAGGCTGCTGCCGCCGCGAGTTCCCGGGGTGGGGGAGAGAGATAGTGAATGAGCAAGCAAGCATGTATGTTTGAGATCCTGTGTGTGTGAGTGAGAGATTGCATGTATGTGAATGATTGAGAGCCTGTGTATGTGAAAGAGAGTATGTCTGTGATTGAGAGCCTGCCTGTGAGAGAGAGAGAGAGCATGAATGTAAGTTTACCATTGGGAACCTGTATGTGTAAGTTTGTGTGAAAGAGTATGTGTGTATGATTGAGATCCTTTGTGTGTGAGAGAAATCATGTGTATGTATGATTAAGAGCCTGTGTGTATAAGTAAGAGAGAGATCATGTGTGTCTGTGTCTGATTGACAGCTGGTTTAGGTGATGGAGCATGTGAGTATGTGATTGAGAGCCTGTGTTTAAATGAGAGAGAGAGATCATGTGTGTCTGTGTGTGATTGACAGCTGATTTAGGTGACGGAGCATGTGAGTATGTGATTGAGAGCCTGTGTGTAAATGAAAGAGAGAGAGGACATGTTTGTAAGCATGTGAATGAGAGTCTGTGTGTGAGAGAAAAAGACAGCATGTATTTATGTGATTGAAAGCCTTTGTGTGTGTGTGTAAGCGTGAAAAGATAGACAGCATGTGTGTAAATGTGTAATTAAGAGCCTATATGAGAGAGAAAAAACGTGTATATGTGAGTACTGAGAGCATGTGTGTATAGGTGTGTCATTGAGAGCCAGTGTGAGAGAGAGCGCTGGTATGTGACTGAGAGAGGAGAAAGTTCCAAGCAAACCACCCCACCTCCTGCTAATTCAGAACAATCTCAGGACACCTGGATATCAAATGTTCCCAGGTATGCAGAGCAAAAAAAATTTTGTATCCTTATTATTTTTCATTACTGGGTCTTTGTGTCTGCTATTTTTAAATATTTTGTTGGTATCTGGAAATGTTTTATATGAGTTTTTAATTATTGGATATTCCACTCATCAGCTGTTTCGAAATATGTTCTTTTTGTTAGTACAGTTTTACTGCTGATGATTTTATATTTCTTGATTTGTTTTATAAGGATGGGTGATGTTTCTTTTTTCCTTTGTTACACTGCATACAGAGACTCTGGCTTGTTGCAGTTTCCAATTCAGTTTTTTCTGCATGCTTCTTGTTATGCGTTTTGGTCTCTTTATTCTATGTTAGGTGAGGGACAGCACGTGATTCAGGTGAGGTTTTCTGCTGGCGTGTTGTTTCTGTGTAGGACTCTATAGCAGCCTGACTTGGTCCGTTTTCCTAATAGGAGATGTATTGGTGTCTTAAGGCCTGGTGTAATATTTTCAGAGACTTAGTGTACTTTAAAAGTGTGATCTTACATAAAATGCACACATTTACTTGTATTTAGTTTTAAACATATTGTATGGCTCTCATGGAATTACATTTTAAAATATGTGGCGTTTATGGCTCTCTCAGCCAAAAAGGTTCCTGACCCCTGGTATAGAGCTTAGCCACTACTGCTGCTTCTGGTGTGTACTACAGCCTGCATGGAAGAAGAGTAAGAGAGCTGCTGGAGGGGGTAAGTAAAGATGGCTTTTTAAGTTCATTTTTCTTGATTGACTGCCATTTTAATTATTTAATATTATGTGATGTGTCTGCTTTTTTTGTTTGAGCAACAAGTATAGCTTTGGTTTATGTTTATTTTATATATTTTTATTTATTTATTTATAAAAGAGTTTCTATACCGTCGATAAGACAAATCATCTCAATGGTTTACATGGCATAAAAATGTCAAATAAGTGTTCTGTTATAAATATAGACTTCGTTATTTTCATTAATGCACAATGTAAGTTAATTGTGTGTGGAGGCGGGGGGGGGGGGGGGCGGCATAGCTGACGTTTCGCCTAGGGCGCCTAATACCCTTGCACCGGCCCTGGGTTTAGGGAAGAATATTTGAAGTGTGATGCATTGATTGATATGGAAAGCTGGCACTACATTTGGCAGGAATTTTGGATGAGTTCTTAGAACTAATTTATCATGAAAAAAATTGTAGGTGTAATGAACTAAGGCTTGCAGTTCACTTACTTGCCGAACTGAAGTTATCACAACTAGAAAAACTACTTTCCAAGTTAAATATTTCAAACAAGAAGATTGAATTGGTTCGAAAAGAGGTTTCGTTAAGTTTGATAAGGCTATGTTTAGGTCCCACGGAACTGGAGGCTTTCGGATTGGAGGGTGGAGGTTAAAAAGTCCTTTTAGGAAACGAGATTTTAAAGGATGTGAGGCTATGGAAGTGCCATTAAGTCGTTCATGATAGGCTACTATGGCACTTAGGTGAACTCTTACTGAGGAAGTAACTAAGCCTGATTTGAAAAGATGAAGCAAGTAGGTGAGGATTTCTGTAGACAAGAAGGAAGGAACCTTTTAAGTGTGGCACCACGAAGTGTACCTCTATTTATTTATTTTTAATTTTTCTATACCGAAGTTCCTGTATGAATACAGATCACACCGGTTTACATGATAACAAAATTCGCTTAGGAGCGTTACATATAACAAATAACATATGACATATAACATCCATTTGAAGGAATAATTTCTTCTGGTTGATGGTTTTCTGGATGCTATAATGATGCGCTCAATGTCATCTGAAAGAGTGAAGTCCTTTAAGATCTCGCATTCAACATCTAAGCTGTTACATGAAGTGAGGAGTGTAAGGGGTGAAGGAGGGTTTCATTTCCTTGGGTTAGAAGATTTGGATCCTGACAGAGGTTCTGTTTCGGAGTACTGTACTAGATAAGGGTACCAGGGCTGTCTCGGCCATGCAGGAGCTATGAGTATAATCAGTGATCGGTCCTGAATCAGTTTCTGAACTGGATATGAGAGGAATTGGAGGAAATGCATAAAGAAGACTATGTGAACCGGAGTGAAGGCCCTTAGCTAAACTTCGGTATATAAAAACATTCAAAAATAAATAAATGTGACCATGATATTAGAATGGCATCCTGTTTGTATCTGATGAGGCTGGGATGTACTGAGCAGAACTGTCAAACTTTTCAATTTTGTTCTGTTGCGAAAAGGTCTATTCAAGGGTGATCCCACTGTAGGAATATCTTGTTTGCAACTGCTTGGTTCAATGATCATTCATGGGGGTGTACTTGTATCCCCCCTTGGGCCTTCTGAGGTTGAGCTTTTTGTTGTGAAGCTTTAGAAGGTAACTTTCGGTGGTGTTAGCCTGCTAGAAGGATGTCTGAAGGAGGTTGGGAGGTCCAAGAGACCTGCTCCTGTCGGGGAGGAATGGTTCTTGGAGTTAGTTCTTCTTGTAAATTTATTGATTTGTGAAGGGAACGAGAAGAAAGCCCTGAGCATTCTGAACTACCACTTTCTGAAGGTGTTGAACTAATTGAAAATGGTTTTTGAAGGTGAAACCCATGGAGGATTCGATAATATATCCAAGATGGGGTCCTTTGTTAGATGAGCCGTTGATGGGGATTTGCTCTTATATTTAGACAACGCATGCGTAGTTTTGCGTCGTTTGTGCGTTGGAGAATTTGAATGATGGCGCAAGTGCGTTGGTGCATCGTGGTCTTTGCTTCGGATATGCGTCGGTGTATAGGTATGCACTGTTGCATCGCTTTTGTTTGGTCGTGGCGCAGTTTGCGCAGAGATGGAGTACTTCAGCTTATGGGCGTTGGATGTTGATGCGTCGTGTTTTTTCTTTGACACAGTATCTTGTTTAGGTGGTTGCACCGGCTGTTGCGTCGTGCGTCGGATATCTTGCGGCGCATGCAGCTACTTCTTCCCTCGATTTTACCTTTTGTGTCTCCGATGTGGACTGATGCTTTTTAGATCTCGGTCCAGCTGAAGAGGCTCGTCTGGGTAAATTTTTAGACTTTGTCCTGGACCCCAGGGATGATTGAATAGAATGTCCCGGGGTGGGGGCATATGAGCCCGAAGTTGAAGTGTGGTTCTGACAAAGGCTAGCTATCTTAGCAGCCCTCTGTTGCTGGGCTCTTGGGGACATGCGTCCACAATCCTGACATTACTCTTGGTCATGGTCGGGGCCCAAGCAAATATAACAATAAAAGAAAATTAGGTCTTACCTTTGTTAATTTTCGTTCCTGCAGTACCACTGATCAGTCCAGACTCCTGGGTTTTGCCCCCTCTAGCAGATGGAGACAGAAGTTTACAAACCAAAACTCCGCCTATATCTAGGCTGGTGGCACCTACAGTCTGGCAGTATTACTTAATGTCAAAGCAGAATGGATCCCAAACAAAACACCAAATTAACTATATACAGTAACCTAACAGTAACCGGCTCAACAACCCCCAAATGGGAAACAGAACCCGAGCCACCGATAACAGAACATACTTGACTGAGCTGTGAATGAGAGAAAAAAAGACAATCAGCATGGACTCTCCCTTCTCATGAAGCAAATCGGAAGCCGATCCAGTTGGCTGTGATACAGTAAAGACAATGAGAATCGGACGATCAGAAGAAGCCCTTTATTTCAATGCCCGACTCTGGCCGAGTTTCGCTCATAGAGCTGCCTCAGGGGCAATTCAATTAGCAGGACTTAAAATATGCCTGCAGGGCTGCTATCACACTGTCACAATGTCACAATATCATTAGTGTCTGCAGAACACTCTGACATTCTTTCTGCTAGCTGTCTGTCTGGAGCCTGAACATCCAGACGATAATGTCGGGCGAATGTATGTAAAGACTTCCAAGTCGCTGCCCTACAAATCTCCTCTGGGGATACATGGTGGCATTCCGCCCAGGATGCCGCCTGGGAACGTGTAGAATGTGCACGCAGACCCTCTGGTAGAGGCCTACCCTGCAACAGATAAGCAGAACAGATAGCCTCCTTCAACCAGCGAGCAATGGTGGTCTTGGAAGCAGCATTACCATGATGAGGTCCACTCCAAAGCACGAAGAGATGGTACGACACCCGTAAACTGTTGGTAACTTCAAGGTAATGTAATAACGCCCGGCGGACATCCAACCAGCACAAGTCCTTGGACAAGGGATCCGCGCTGTCCAAATCTGAAAACGAAGTAAGTTCCACAGTCTGATTTAAATGGAAGGCAGATACCACCTTAGGTAGAAAGGAAGGAACTGTACGAAGCGACACCCCCATCTCCGATATTCGTAAGAAAGGCTCCCGACAAGACAGAGCTTGGAGCTCGGAAACCCACCTTGCCGAGACAATCGCCACCAAAAACACTACCTTCAGCGTCAAATCCTTTAAGGTGGACTTACGAATAGGCTCAAAAGGAGCGCCGCATAAAGCCATCAATACCAAATTCAGATTCCAGGAAGAACAAGGCCTGCGGAACGGTGGACATAAATGCTTAGCACCCTTAAGGAATCGAACCACATCTGGGTGAGATGCCAAAGACACACCGTGGACCTGACCGCGTAATGACGTCAGGGCCGCCACCTGAACACGCAAAGAACTACAGGATAGACCCTTCGCCAAACCATCCTGAAGAAAAAGTAAAACCTCGGGCACGGATGCATGCGAAGGCACCACTTCTCGCGCAAAACACCACATCTCAAACACTTTCCAGACCCGCACGTAAGACAATGATGTAGACACTTTGCAGGACCTTAGGAGGGTGGTCACTACCGCATCCGCATACCCCCCGGACTTCAATCTGCACCTCTCAAAAGCCATGCCGATAGACAAAAGTGCTCAACATGGTCGAAACAGACGGGCCCCTAGTAGAAGATCCGGTACATACGGAAACCGAATGGGCTCCCCTAAGGCCATGTTTCGGAGATCCGCAAACCAAGGGCGGCGCGGCCATTCGGGAGCTACCAGTACCACAGCTGCGGGGTGCAACTCTATGCCCCGCAGCATCCGGCCGATGAGAGGCCATGGAGGAAAGACATAAAGTAGGACATCCGTGGGCCATGGCAACACCAGGGCATCCACGCCCTCCGCTCCTGTTTCCCTGTGATGAGCGAAGAAACGTGGAGCTTTGGAATTTCTGAATGTTGACATGAGATCCAGAGCGGGCATCCCCCAACGTGCGCAGATGAGACGAAACGCGGCGTCCACGAGTTCCCAATCTCCGGGATCTAGGCGATGGCGACTGAGGAAGTCCGCCTGAACGTTTTCCACCCCAGCAATATGCAAGGCCACAATGCTGCTCAGATGTCGTTCCGCCCACGCTATCAATTGCCGGGCTTCGCACACCACTGGTTGACTCTTGGTGCCCCCCTGACGGTTGATATAGGCTACTGTGGTCGCATTGTCTGATAGGATTCTGACCGCTTTGCCTTGAACTAACGGAAGGAAGCCTGGAGGGCTAGACGAACCGCCCTGGTCTCTAAGCGATTGATGGACCAAGTAGCTTCCTGTGGGGGACCATGTCCCCTGTACCGATTTTCGGAGGCAGACCGCTCCCCAACTGGACAAGCTGGTATCCGTCGTGACCACTGTCCACGCGGGGACCACCAAGGGTACTCCTCGGCTCAAGTTGTCTGGACATAGCCACCAATCCATGCTGGACAGAGCAGACTGTGTTAGCGGTAACGGTAGATGAAATTGTTCCGACACCGGATTCCACCGGGAAAGTAACGCTGACTGTAAGGGTCACATATGAGCAAAAGCCCAGGGAACCAATTCCAATGTCGAAGTCATTGATCCCACCATCTGAAGGTAATCCCAGACTATTGGTACGGGCTTGGCTAATAAGCGCCGAGCTTGACTCTGTAATCTGATCATGCGTTCCCGCTACCATTCTCCGACGAGTGTTGAACAACGCTCCCAAAAGCTCCAGAGATTGGGAAGGAACCAGGTGATTTTGGCTGTATTGATCACCCAGCCGAGCTTTTGCAACAAGTGAATCACCCGGTGAACCGCTTCCTGACAGAGTCTCTCCAACTTCGCCCGTATCAGCCAATCGTCCAGATACGGGTGTACCAGGAAACCTCTCTCGTTCACACACTACAGGATGGGCTCTACCAGTACACTACCTCCTGGCTCCTATTTGGGTGCCGCCTCTCTTTCTGGTTGTGCCACAGGATTCCCACAGCATTAAATCTGACCCGCCTAATGTATGACTACTGAATTTCTGGAAGTAGATCCTGTGAAAACAGTGTGTAAGCAACCGGGCATCATAGGAGCCTTACACTAGCAAGAAAAAAAGACATTAGCATTATCTAATAGCTAGACTTTGCCTCAGCTGCCCCCTGCCCTCCTCCCACCCCCCCCCTTTACTTTGACACTGGAGGCACTCAAGTCATTTCGCTGATGCTGCCTCTGCTTACGCCTACCCCTTACGAAGATGCGCTGCTACCACCACCATAATCTTGGTGAACATGCGAGGCGCGATGGCAAGGCCGAATGGCAACGCCTGGAACTGGTAATATTGACCCATCACGGTGAACCTTAGAAATTGTTGGTACGCTGCCCGGATTCCGATATGAAGATACGCTTCTGTGAGATCCAGAGATGCTAGAAACTCTCCCTGCCTCACCAACGCGATCACGGAACTTAGGGTCTCCATACAAAAACGGGGTACATGGCCGATAAGGCTCGACCCCCTTTGAATGAGGACTCCGGCGCATTCCACTCCAGGTCAATAAGCTGTTGTGCCGCCTGTAAGAGGGGAAAATGGTGGGACGTCTGTCGAAGGCCCTCCAGCAGAGGGTTCATTCTGGGTTCCTCCGGGGTGCCTTGGCCGGGATAGCGAGTACTAATAGGCATTGAGACACCAGGTCCGGAAGCTCATCCTTTGAGAAGAAGCGTCTCATGGTTCGATGCGGCTCTGTCCCCGAGGGGAGTTCTCCCTCCTCGAGGGGCTCGACTTCTTCCTCGGAGAAATCCGTGTCCCCGTAGGTGGGGCTTCTGGGTGGTGGGAGCCTGTGCCTAGGCCTCGAGGGTCCTGGGGCATGAGGGTCTTCCGGTGCATATGGCTGGTCCGCCCGGGGTTCAGTCTGCATCTTGACAAAGGCGTGGATCCCTTTAAATAACTCTACCCAGGAGATCGATGCTGGGTCTAAGTTGAGGGGCGCCGGTTCCCTGGGGGTTCCCGTCTGTGGGATGGGCTCACTGGGGCCAGCTAGGTCCGGGGTGCCCCCTGAGGAGCTAGCACTGGACGCCGGGTGAGACTGGCCCTGGCCTGGTTCTCCCAGGGCCTCCTCACAGTGTGCGCATAGGGCGTCTGCTTCTTCGCTCTGATGTGGCATGCTGGGCAGAGGCCTTGAGCTTTTATGCCTATTTCTGGAGGTGCCGCTTCTGTGGACGCGTAAGCTCTTATGCGCTCCATTGCGTCTGGTATGTGCGCCAAGCCGTAGATATGCGCCTAGTGCTGTGCGCGAAGCTTATGCACGGAAGTTTTAATGTGAGCCTAAGAATGTGCGCCCAAAATTTGTGCGCCCATAATACGCGCCCAATTTACAATACGCGCCCAATTATCGGCGCCTATAATATGCGCCCAATTATTGGGCGCCTAGCTTAAAATATGCGCCCAGCTATTTTTGGGCGCCTATAATATGCGCCCAATTAATCTTGTGCGCTTAGCTTAATTTGTGCGTTCGATCGGGCAGCGAACAAGGCCAAGATGGCAACGGCGAGCGTGCGGGCAATATGGCGACCTCCTTGGAGGGTCTCCACGTGGGCAGACCCTGCTCCTCCTCAATCTTCGGAGACCGGTTAAGTAGAAGATGTACGTCTTACCTTGTCTTCGGCGCTTCCCGGTTTCGTCCCGGGCGGTCTCCGGCTGTGGGGGGAGAGGGTAAATACCTTCACCGCCGCGCTCGAGGGGGTGCACCCGCTGCCTCTCAGCCACGCCTGAACTCCTCTCGCTCGGGGGCTAAATCCTCGCCGCGATTCGGCTCCAGACCGAGGCTGCCTCTATGCCACGCCCGAACCCTTCTCGCTCGGGTGCTAGGTCCCTGCCGCGATTCGGCCACCGGACCGAGGCTCTTACCTCCGACGGACCACGGAAATCACATCGGGAAACTCAACTGGGGGAGGGACCCGAGGGTATCACCGCAGGCGTGCGGGGCTCGTCTTCAGGTAGGAATTTGTTCTTTAAATTTGGTCTAACGCTCGGAGAGCGTGCAGATAGCTCCTAACTGCTTTGGAGATGGAAAATACTGAGCATCTGCACTTCCTGCAGGGGTATATGTACTAGGTGCTGACGTCAGATTGAAATCTGATCTGTCTCCAACTGCTAGCATGAGTACACTATACCCATTAGTCCTGAGTCCATCTGCTACACGCTAGGAAATAACAGATTTACATTTACCTATGCAAGTGTTTTCATGATTTTGTAGACCTCTATCATATCCCCCCCTCAGCTGTCTCTTCTCCAACCTGAATAGCCCTAACCTCTTTATCCTTGACTCATCTCCTTTTTACTGAGGACTGCGCTTCAAATCCATCCTTTTTAAAATTTACTGATTTCACCAATGTGGTCCAGGTTCTGATCATCTCACGCCTGGATTACCATAATTATCTTTATATTGATTTAGCTGAAAAGCCACTTCATGATTTAGCTAATTCTGAATTCAGCTACTAGAATTCTATCCAGGTTGAACAGTCAAGATCATACAACTCCAGTGTTAGCCAATTTACATTGGCTTCCCATTTTATGGCAGGCTCATTTAAAAACTGTATTACTTGCTTTAAAGCCCTTCGGATTGAATGGTCCAGTGCATCTACAAATATTACTGGAGCATTATTCTCTATCTTGGGACCTTAGATCCTGAAAAGGTTCCTGCCTACATAGAAACATAGAAATGACGGCAGAAAAAGACCAATCGGCGCATCTAGTCTGCCCAGCAAGCTTCCACACTTATTTTCCCATACTTATCTATTTCATCAACCACCAAGTTCAGGGCCCTTATGGGTAACTGTTTGATTCAAATTTCCTGCCATCCCCTGTCATTGATGCAGAGAGTAATGTTGGAGTTGCATCAAAGGTGAGCATAAGGCTTAATGGTTAAGGGTAGTAACCGCTGCATCAAGCAAGTTACCCCGATGCTTGTTTACCCAGACTGCACAGATCAATCCCTTGTTGGATGTTGTCTGAATGTAAATCCTGTTTTCCACATTTCCCCCTGCTGTTGAAGCAGACAGCAACGCTGTATATACATTCAAAGTGATGTATCAGGCTTAATTGGTTTAGGGTAGTAACCGCCGTAATAAGCAAGCTACCCCCACGTTTATTTGTTTACCCAGATTGTGAAGTTCAGCCCTTGTTGGTATCTTCTTTTCTCAGAGTGGCATGTTTTTCTCAGAATTGTAAATACGCACTGTCATTCGATTTATGTATTACCCAGAATATAACACGGTTAGGCTTGCCGATCAAATAACTTGGCCCACTTTAAGAAAATAATGGCTATTCACCCAAGCCTGATCAGATATGATTTCAATTTGTAAAGCGGTTGGCATGGCATTTAATCACCTAGTTTAGCAGCATCCTATTATTGCCACTCTGTTTTACCATCTTATTACAGCCATGCTGTTTATCTTATTTTTTATTTTAAGTTCATATGGCTATTTTTGTCCAGTTGGTTTACTGACCAATTGGAGTAATAATATATGGTTACATGAAGTCTGTCCTATTTATTTTGTTTACCATTGTTTGATTTATTGATGCTTATTTGCTTTATCTTGTAATATTTTACCTTGATTATTGTACTGTATGTTTATTATACTTGACATTGCTTACTTGCTTATATACTCAATACGGTACTGTATTCTGAATAGCATATTTTATTTTGTATTGTGAGTTTATGCTTTTTGTACTTCTCGGATTTTATGTAACATGTATAATAAATAATTTGGTAACTGGTTGGTACCAAATCTGCTTCACTTTTTTGAAGGAGTTAATAAACATGTGGATAAAGGTGAACTGGTAGATGTAGTGTACTTGGATTTTCAGAAGGCGTTTGACAAAGTTCCATGAGAGGCTTCTAGGTAAAGTAAAATGTCATGGGATAGGTGGCGATGTTCTTTTGTGGATTACAAACTGGCTAAAAGACAGGAAACAGAGAGTAAGATTAAATGGACAATTTTCTCAATGGAAGGGAGTGGGCAGTGGAGTGCCTCAGGGATCTGTATTGGGACCCTTACGTTTCAATATATTTATAAATGATCTGGAAAGAAATATGACGAGTAAGGTAATCAAATTTGCAGATGATACAAAATTGTTCAGAGTAGTTAAATCACAACCAGATTGTGATAAATTGCAGGAAGACCTTGTGAGACTGGAAAATTGGGCATCGAAATGGCAGATGAAATTTAATGTGGATAAGTGCAAGGTGATGCATATAGGGAAAAATAACCCATTCTATAGTTCACAATGTTAGGTTCCATATTAGGTGCTACCACCCAAGAAAGATCTAGGCGTCATAGTGGATAACACATTGAAATCGGTTCAGTGTGCTGCAGCAGTCAAAAAAGCAAACAGAATGTTGGGAATTATTACAAAGGGAATGGTGAATAAAATGGAAAACGTCATAATACCTCTGTATATCGCTCCATGGTGAGACCGCACCTTGAATACTGTGTACAATTCTGGTCGCCGCATCTCAAAAAAGATATAATTGCGATGGAGAAGGTACAGAGAAGGGCTACCAAAATGATAAGGGGAATGGAACAGCTCCCCTATGAGGAAAGACTAAAGAGGTTAGGACTTTTCAGCTTGGAGAAGAGACGGCTGAGGGGGGATATGATAGAGGTATTTAAAATCTTGAGAGGTCTAAAATGGGTAGATGTGAATTGGTTATTTACTCTTTCAGATAATAGAAAGACTAGGGGGCACTCCATGAAGTTAGCATGTGGCACATTTAAAACTAATCGGAGAGAGTTCTTTTTCACGCAACGCAAAATTAAACTCTGGAATATGTTGCCAGAGGATGTGGTTAGTGCAGTTAGTATAGCTGTGTTTAAAAAAGGAATGGATAAGTTCTTGGAGGAGAAGTCCATTACCTGCTATTAATTGAGTTGACTTAGAAAATAGCCACTGCTATTACTAGCAACAGTAACATGGAATAGACTTAATTTTTGGGTACTTGCCAGGTTCTTATGACCTGAATTGGCCACTGTTGGAAACAGGATGCTGGGCTCGATGGACCCTTGGTCTGACCCAGTATGGCATGTTCTTATGATCTGGATAATTTTGTAACAGCTCACAAAAAAAAGGAAGTGATAATCCCCTTGTACAGGTCCTTGGTGAGACCTCACCTGGAGTAGTGTTCAGTTCTGGAGACCGTATCTCAAAAGGGACAAGGACAGGATGAAGGTGGTCCAGAGAAGGGCGACCAAATTGGTGTAGGGGTCTCCATCAAATGACTTATGAGGAGCGGTTGAAAGACCTAATATGTTTACCCTGGAGGAAAGGAGGTGAAAGGGAGATATGATACAGACCTTCAGATACCTGAAAGGTTTTAATGATGCACAATCAACAACAAACCTTTTCCGCTGGAAAGAAATCAGTAGAACTAGGGGCCACGAAATGAAACTCCAGGGAAGACAACTCAGAACAGTCCAGGCATTCCAGGCATCTACTAGCCTCTTCACGAAGAGGCTAGTAGATGCCTGGAATGCCCTTCCAGAGGAGGTGGTGAAGTCAAAAACAGTGAAAGAATTCAAAGGGGCATGGGATAAACATTGTGGATCCTTTAAGGCTAGAGGATGGGAATGAATAAAAGAGTGCCTGGGGGTAACTTGCTAGTGTGGCAGTTACTACCCTTAACCAATAAGCCTTCATACTGTTGATCCTACTCCATCAGTACTCTCTGCTTCAATGGCAGGGGGAAAGAGGAAAAGGGGAATTATATTCAGACAGCAAACAAGGGCATTAAAATTTGCAGTCAGGGAAAACAAATAAACATAAGGGTAACTTGTTGATGCAACTGTTTCTACCCTTAACCAATAAACCTGAAACTCTTGATACAACTCCAACATTGCTCTCTGCTTCAACAGCAGGAGGTAACAAGGAATTGGACTAATACAGCAACCAACAAAGGCCCTGATTTTTGTCTGTCTGGGAAACTAAGTATGGGGGTGACTTATATAGTGCAGCAGAAGTTACCATAAGCTTGCTGACAGACTGGGTGGATCCTTAGTCCTTTTCTGCTGTCATTTCTATATGTAAATTAGAAGGCAAACACATACATAAGTTACACTAGGTTTCAAAGAAGAAAATGCATGCATCTCACCCAAAACAGGGGGAAAAGTACACAGGTCCCTCGTGCCTGTGGGAAAAGATAATTTTCAAAGTTACCTCTGCAGATAGAACAGTTTTATGTGCAGAAATGGTCTTTTACAAAATCAGCCCCCTCCCAATATATGGCTAAAGGCATGCAAATATGTTATGCTTATGCATGTCTGCACACAAGTTTGCAGGTGTAATTATGTGTGGAAAGTCTAGATAGAATAATTTTCAAAAGGGAAACTATGTACTATTTCATTTATATTCCACTTTTCAGGCACTTCAAAGTGGATACATTCAGGTACTATAGATAATTTTCCCATTTCTGTATATGGGAAGAATGTCTAGTATGTAGACCCCAAAATGGGGAAAAATTCCTTTACGACAGAGATTCCCAAACTTTCTGGGTGTGCAGAAACCTTTTTGAAGTTAGGAGAATCCCCAGACTGTTCCTACCACTCCTCTCACAGTCCATACCACCAGTCTGTCTTTTCCCCTCATCTCAGCCCCAACATTCTCTTTTTTTTTTTTTACTATCTCCCATCCCAACCCCACCAGTCTCTCTTCCTTCCCAACTCACTGCACTAATCGTGTTCTCATCCCACTTCCACCAGTCTCTCTATCTAAGTTCCTCCCTCACTACCCCGTAGCTTGTCACTAGTCTTTTTTTCCTCTGCAGCCCCTCCTCCCCAGTCTCTCTCTTCTTCTCATTTGCAGTATATTTCATCAGCCCTGTCCTACCAATCTTTCTCCCCATCATGCCCAATCTCATAAATCTTTCTTCCTTATTCCTCCCACCGTTTTCTTACTCTCGATCCACATTCCAGCCAAACCACTCTCCTGCCTTCGCCTGCACCAGTCACTTATCTCTCCCCCTTGCAACCGCTCCCCACCAGTCTGTTTCATTAGTCCAGCAAAACCAGTCTCCCTTCTTTTCCCGCCCCACAGGCGAGCCTCATCACTCTCCCCTCACCTTATTGCTGTAATTACTAGAGAACCCCCTACTCCTGCTCAACATCGGGCCCAGACCGAAGCTGAACTCTCAACCAGCCAGAGCCGCCATTCCCCCCCGAGAAATGAAACTTTGTGAGGGAGGGGAAAAAAAAGGTTTATTTCTTTCGGAGCTCACGTTGGGAATCACTACTTTAATACTTAGAATCCTTAATAACTACGGCCCTTGTGATGTCGACGTCCATTATCACACGGACCTAAAAAGGGGGGGGGGGGCGTCAAACCACAACCCCCCTCAAAATAAAAAAAAAAACCCCAAACTTTCTAGTCAAAATATAAACAGATCCAAGTCGAAGCAAACCTCTCACAGCGGCCCCTTTACCGACCTTACCACACTCACCGAAACAGGTTAACGTCTCAGAAGCCGCACATTTACACAGCGACAATCGAAGGCACAGCGCGCGCGAAACCACATACGGACCAATGAGGAACAACCAGGCGCGTACATCTTTCTCGCAACCAATCAGCATGAGCCCGCCCATATTTCATTCCGTTCAGCAAGCAGTTGGGTTAGATTGTGCTGTTTCACGCCCAACTAGGCTATCTCTCCCGTCCTGTTGGGCGGGTGAAAATATTTGTGTGTGAATTGGGATAGTTTTGGGCAAGGCAACTGGGCAGTTGAGTGCTAGGAGCTCTCTATGTTACTGGCGCTCTTTTTCTTTGCTTCGGGCAGCCCAGCCACCAGTCGCAGAGTGATGACTCTTCGGCAGCAGCCAATCAGAGGTGACAGGAAGAGTAGTAAATAATGCAGAAGGCGACTGTAGGTACGGAAGCTGGAAGGTGCAAGTAATTGCTGTACTTATTGTCTGCTTTTACCTCCATCGTGCTGTTTCAACTTTTGAGAAAACGGAGCTTTCTGCTTTCATCACTGAAGCTGCTGAATTCTTCCTTTTTATTGGCCTTGAGTCCGAAGCTGCTGATCTCCCCACTTTACCCTGCTGAAGTCTCCTAACCCAGCTGCTGCCTGGGAAGGAGAAACGGACGTAAGAGGCGAGATTAAAGGAATAAGTTTTGTTTTTTTTTTGTCTGATTGAAGATTTGCTTCCTGCGGGAACTGGGAAAGAGAGTAGCACTGAAGGAGAGGAGGAGGATGAACCCCAATGAAAAGAGGACAAAGATAGAAGCTACAGTGTAAGGATACTGATGCAGTGTTAAGAATAGATTCTTCGTCATCCTGCCAGACCAATCCATTTAAGTGGGGTTCATCCTCTCAACCAGAAGATGGAGGCAGAATGCAAGCTTTCTTGCCCTGACGACCCGCCCTATATAGGCTGGTACAGTAGGGAAAGTAATCGGTAGTTCTCTGCCTCCAGCAGATCTTAGGAGTCAGCTGGTTCAGCAGGAAGAAGCTCTGAGGAGCAAGGGCCTTCCTTAAGGTCATGCTGACTAGGGTCCCGTGGCCAGGGCTAGATAATTCTCTGTGCTTTGTGGAATTCATGCTGGCCATGCATAAAGTCTGTTACCAAATGAAAGGCAAGCAAATGCAGATGGAGTGCACCAACAGAGATCGCCCAGGGAGGGGACCTGGTGGAGAAAAAGTGCAGGATACTGACAGAGGTGAAAGGATGTAGGTTATTCTCGGAAGAGGGGAGAGACTCTTCCTAAAAAGAATCACAGGAAGAGGAAAAAGTGGACCTGAGAGCCTGTCAAAATGATGCAACAGTGTGTCAGTTCAGGTTTGAGAAACTAGGGATTCTGATAGCTAGAGCCTCCCAATTATTGAGGCTATGAGAAGACCAGCCGAAGGAATCTAAGCCCAAAGGTGACTCCCATACTGACAAGCATCAAGAAGCAGCAAGGGCCTTCTCAATACAGGATATGATTGGGAGGTACCAGAGTCTAAGATGAGAAGTAGGTTGGTGGAAAAGCTGTAAGTGGTAGAACAGAGAGAGAGAAGTTGCTGCACTTACCTAAAAGAGATGCTGTGGTCTCTGCAACAGCACAAAAGACTGCTATCCATATTCACGTTGGATATCCTGAAAACCTGACCTGTTCGTGGCTCTCGAGGACCAGAGTTAGCAACCCTTAGTCTATATTATGCTGTTTCCTGGACAGTGGGTTATATATGCTATATGCTATAACGGGATACAAATTATATTGCAATGACAGAGAGGAGCACCTGGGAGGCGGTGTGGCGCTTTATGTCCGGGATGGCATAGAGTCCAACAGGATAAACATCTTGCATGAGACTAAATGCACAATTGAATCTTTATGGGTAGAAACCCCTTGTGTGTCGGGGAAGACTATAGTGATAGGAGTATACTACCGTCCACCTGGTCAAGATGGTGAGACTGACAGTGACATGCTAAGAGAAATTAGGGAAGCTAACCAAATTGGTAGTGCGGAAATAATGGGAGACTTCAATTACCCCAATATTGACTGAGTAAATGTATCATCGGGACACGCTATGGAGATAAAGTTCCTGGATGGAATAAATGATAGCTTTATGGAGCAATTGGTTCAGGAACAGACGAGAAAGGGAGCAATTTTATATCTAATTCTCAGTGGAGCACAAGATTTGGTGAGAGAGCTAACGGTGGTGGGGCCGTTTGGCAATAGTGATCATAATATGATCAAATCTGAATTAACGACTGGAAGGGGGGACAGTAAGCAAATCCACGGCTCTCGTGCTAAACTTTCAAAAGGGAAACTTTGATAAAATGAGAAAAATAGAAAAAACTGAAAGGAGCAGCTACAAAAGTAAAAAGTGTGCAAGAGGCGTGGTCATTGTTAAAAAATACCATCCTAGAAGCACAATCTAGATGTATTCCACACATTAAGAAAGGTGGAAAGCAGGCAAAACGATTACCGGCATGGTTAAAAGGGGAGGTGAAAAGCTATTTTAACCAAACTATCTTCATTCAAAAATTGGAAAAAGGATCCAACAGAGGAAAATAGGAAAATGCATAAATGTTGGCAAGTTAAATGTAAGACATTGATAAGACAAGCTAAGAGAGAATTTCAAAAGAAGATGGCCATAGAGGCAAAAACTCACAGTAAAAACTTTTTAAAATATATTCGAAGCAGAAAGCCTGTGAGAGAGTCAGTTGGACCGTTAGATGATCGAGGGGTTAAAGGGGCACTTAGAGAAGATAAGGCCATCGCAGAAAGATTAAATGATTTCTTTTCTTCGGTGTTTACTGAAGAGGATGTTGGGGAGGTACCCGTACTGGAGAAGGTTTCCATGGGTAATGATTCAGATGGACTGAACGAAATCACGGTGAAGATGTGGTAGACCTGATTGATAAACTGAAGAGTAGTAAATCACCTGTCTGTTCGGCATTTGACTTTATATAAAGTCCCTCTCTTCAGGCGGTACTTTTCAATATGTTTATAAATGATCTGGAAAGGCATACGAGCGAGGTGATCAAATTTGCAGATGACACAAAATTAATCAGTAGTTAATTCATATGCAGATTGTGATAAATTGTAGGAGGACCTTGCGAGACTGGAAGATTGGGCGTCCAAATGACAGATGAAAATGAATGTGGATAAGTGCAGGTGATGCATATAAGGAAAAATAAATAAAATAAATAACTACAGCATGGGTTATTTATAAACTTTTCTATACTGGTATTCTTGGGTACATCATATCGGTTTACAGAGAATGCAATGAAATACATGGAACAGGGCGGGGGAAACAGGGGAGCAACTGGAAGAACAAAAAGGGTGAGAATGTACATGAGAACCTGAAATAAGGTAACAGTAGGTAAATTATAGTAAAAAGGAGAGTAACTAATTTTCACAAGAAGAGTACAAGGTAACAAAGGAAAAAACTAAGATACGAGGAATATTATACATTATACAAGGTAACGGGGGAAACTATATGGGGTACAGGAAAGTTAACAAATCTAAGATACGAGGAGTATTATACATTATACAAGGTAATGGGGGATAGTAAATGGAGTACAGGGAGTTAATAATGAACACGAGATAAGGTATACAGGACAACAAGGGATGAAATGTAAACCGTACATGGGGATTAATGAACAAGAGGGAAGAGGGAAAATACAATACAAAAGGAGGAGGGGGAAGAACAAAAAGCAGAAACAGGGGTAGAGAAAAGGGGGGAGGGAGGAAGGGGACCTATTCAGGGTATGCCTGTTTGAAAAGCCATGTCTTTAGCTTTTTCTTAAATTTCTGAGTACATGGCTCTAAGCGGAGATCAGGGGGGCATAGAATTCCAAAGGGTGGGGCCTGCAACAGATAGGGCTCGCTCTTTCGTGGAGGTGAGGTTGGTAGTCTTAGGGGAAGGTGTGTATAGGCTACCTTTATAGGCTGATCTAGTAGGACGGTTAGAGGAGAGGAAGCAGAGGGAGTCATTGAGCCAATGTATATTATGGGTGTGTAGGGTTTTGTGGATAATGGTAAGAGTTTTGTAGAGTATATGGGAGGAGATGGGGAGCCAATGGAGTTCTTTGAGGACAGGGGTAATATGGTCAGTTTTACCTGTGTTAGTAAGAATTCTAGCCGCAACATTCTGAAGCATTTGGAGCGGTTTGATGGTTGAGTTAGGGAGGCCTAGAAGTAAGGAATTACAGTAGTCCATTTTGGAAAAAATAATCGCTTGGAGGACTGTGCGGAAGTCATGGAAATGTAGAAGGGGTTTATGTTTTTTAAGAACATGGAGCTTAAAGAAACATTCTTTCAAGGTTGCATTGATATGTTTTTTTTCAGATTCAGTTGTTGGTCAAAGGTGACACCAAGATCCCGTGCAATGTGCGAGAAGGAGGTAGTGGGGAGGAGGGGGTCACTGCTGTGGGGAGGCAATATGTTATGGTGGGTTGAAATGAGAAGTTCAGTTTTTGAAGTGTTTAAGGCCAGGTGAAGGTTGCTAAGGAGGGTATTTATTAATGAGAGGCAATTTTCCCAAGTCTTTAGGGACTTGGATAGGGATGAGGATTTAGACATCGTCCGCATATATGAAGCGTTTGAGGCCAAGGTCGGAGAGTAGTTGGCAGAGGGGCAACAGGTATATATTGAAGAGTGTGGAGGATAGGGAAGAGCCTTGAGGGACACCTTGAGTTAATTGTATGGGTGTGGATACCACATTTCCAATTTTGACTATGTATTCTTGCTTATCAAGGTAGGATTTAAACCAGAGATGGGCTGTGCCAGTGATGCCAATTTCTGAAAGATGGGTCATAAGGATATTGTGGCTTATGGTGTCAAAGGCTGAGGAGATGTCAAGCAGGGCAAGAATGTAGGATTGACCTTGGTCTAGACCTTTAAGGAGGGTGTCTGTGAGGGAGATTAAGAGGGTTTCCATATTGAAGAACTTACGGAAGCTGAATTGGGATGGGTATAGTATATTATGGGTTTCTAGATAGTCTGAGAGTTGGGAGTTAACCATCTTTTCTGATTTTGGCTAGGAAAGGGAGGTTTGAAATGGGACGATAGTTGGCTGGATCAGAGGGGTCGAGGGTAGGTTTTTTGAGGAGGGGTTTGACTACAGCCTGTTTTAATGAGTCAGGGACTTTACCAAGGGAGAGAGAGCAATTGATTATTTTGGCTAGGGGTTTGGCAATGGTTTTAGGGATGGATAGGAGGGATTTAGTGGGGATTGTGTCTGAGGGGTGAGTAGCGGGTTTAGTTTTCTTAAGAATGGATTTGATTTCAGAAGATGAAGTGAGGTCAAGTGATTCTAGGTTGGGGTTTTTGGAGAGAGGGTTCGTGTGAGGGGTGGTTGTAGGGAAGCGGAGCAAAATATTTGCTATTTTTTTATTGAAAAAATGGGCAAGTTCTTCACATTTGTTTATGGATTCCTCATCGGAGATGGGAGGGGGGCTGTTTTTGTGAGGTCTGCTACATATGAGAATAGGGCTTTGGCATTGTACTGGTAGTCGTGAATTTTGGCTGCGTAGTAGTTGCGTTTGGTCTGGAGAGTGGAGATTCTGTAGGTGTGGAGGGCGGATTTATATATGGCTGATTGTTTGGGAGTGGAGTCTTTGCACCATATTCTCTCTTTAGATTTGACATCGTGTTTTGAGTTTTTTCAGTTCGGGGGTGTACCAAGGTTTCTTAGATTTGTGTGGTGTATTTCTTTACTAAGAAGGGGGCATAGCTCATTAGTGATGTTATTGGTGAGATTATTCCAGGTGGAGAGTGCGGCGTCAGGATTAGTGAGGTCTAGATTGTCAAGGGTGTTGGAGAGGGAGGAGATTAAGTCGTCTTAGGAACAGGGTTTTCTGAAGTGTATGCTATTACTGTGTGTGGGATTGTGTGAAGTTGAGGGCTTTATAGAGAGGAGTGCATTAATGATGGAGTGCTTTGACCATGGGACAGGGGTACAGTTGTGTGTGTTGAGGGGAGTGTATACTGGAGTTGACAAAAATTAGATCGAGCGTATGTCCTGCTTTGTGTGTAGGGGAGGTGATGAGTTGTCTGAAGCAGAGGGCATTAAAAGAGTTTAGAAAAGTCTCACAGGAGGATGAGAGCAGGATAGAATCCACGTGGAGGTTGAAGTCTCCTAATATGATGGCAGGAATGTCAATATTAAGGTTGTTAGAAATGAATTTGATGAGGGGAGAGGGGTTTTGTTCAAGTAGGCTAAATAATATTCCCAAATAGTTAACTTTGCCCCAATACTTTTAAGAAAGACAATGTCCCAAGCAAAAACTTACTGATTCCTTTCAGTGACCAGCAAGGTGATCCTCTCCTCTCAGTGTTCCTACTTAGTTGTAGAAATCCACTGCTTATCTCTGGAATGAGCAGCATGGAATCTATCTACCCTTTGGGATCCTGCCAGGTACTTTTTGACCTGGATTGACCATTGTTGGAAACAGGATACTGGTCTTGATGCACCTTTAGCATAACCCAGTATGGCAATATTATGTTCTGTGTTCTAACAGCGACAGGGGTCCTATCTGCAATGGCCACCTTCCTGTCAGTTTTTGGGTGCTGGTGGCCAGCAGGATCTAGGTAATAGGCCCTGAACCAGGACTAAATAGAAACATAGTAAGAAGCACAAGATGCGACAAAGCAGCAGATCAAGAGAAGCGTGTCAATGCAGCAACATGAACTCTGGAAGCAGGACTCCAACAAGAGGGCTGGAGAATGTGAACCAAGCCCTAGTAACATGTTACCTGGAAACCTGCAAATAAATATATGTTCAGACAGGAAATAAGATGGCTGCCAGCAGGAAGTGTAGGCCAAAAGGCTTGGAGGACTGAGCAGATAGTACTGGATGCCCAGAAAAGCCCCCACTGGAGGGAGGTGAGAAATTCTTCTCAGGATCCCACAGTTTAACAATGGAAATGAGAAAATGTGGTAGCTATTTTTTAAAAAAAGAGACATTGGGCAGATTGATTTTGATACCTAGAAAAATACTGGCAAAAATCATAAATTAATTTATAATCACCTATATGATAACAAGGTGCTAAATTACAACCATAAAAGATCTGTACAAAACAATCACATTTTTTTTTCTCTGACACAGAAAAGTGCTTTGTAAGAAAGGGGGACACATTTGATATGAATAAATTTCACTAAGGACTTCCGGTTATGCTCTCAGCAGGAAGGCAGCAGCTTGACTGAGTTCCTGCATATTCTTAAACTTTTTTTTTTTTTTAATTGATCCTGCAGTTTCACCCAGTCCTATGATGTATGTCGTCACAAAATAAAGAGATGGATAAATGCTCGATCTCCTTGATATGGGCTGTCTGGGTAAACAAATTCAAAACTAAGAAACTAAGTGGAAAGGCCTGCAAGGATGACAGGCAGCCTGCAGATGAGGCGCTGACAGCTGTGAGGTGTGGGGGTAAGCAAGAAATACCTGCGTGATTTAATGGACAGTTTTGTGGAAAAAATATTTAGCAAACTGGACAGTCATCTCAGCATAATGTTGAAAAAGTGGCTAACTACGCCAGGCTGTTCAAGATCAGAGAGGCTTGATGAACAAGATATGAAACTTGATCTGGAAATGGCCGCCACATCTAGATGGGAAAAAAACTATAACGGCCTCTTAGAGTGAGAGTTGACAATCTTGAGATCTGCTCGCACTGGTGCAATATTAGAGTGCTTAGTGTCCTGGAACGAGCCGAAGGAAATGATGAGATCCTGAAACTCAAGAATGGCGGGGGCTTCATTAAGCTGGAGCGGGCTGATGGTGCATTGGCCCTGCCATCAGTGCCTGGTGGTAGGTCAAGAGCTGTGATTATAAAATTACATAACTTTACCAACACGTGACAAATATTAAATGCTGCTCGTAAATGCCAGGGTATATGCTATCAGGGAAATCAGATCTTAATATTTCAAGATTTTCCCCCTGATCTCCAAAGGAAGAGGCAAGCTTTTACTGCAGTCAAAAAAGACCTACAAAAACTTAACCTTCACTGTGCTTTACCGTATCCTGCCAAGCTGAGTATATTTTATGGAGATACCTCCACTACAGTTGACATGGTCAAGGCAGCAGAAAAATGGATAAGGGATCACTGGAGAGACCACAAGGCTGAGGCCTAAACATGGCCTAATGTTTGCCTGTCCAGCGAATGGTCTAAGTTTCCTCGGCAGTTAAGTTGGTTGAGATGCTTTGGATTGAGTTATTAATCTAGGAGGAAGTCCGTCTAGCCGATGCCTAATATTAGTTATTTCTATTTTTCAATTTAGCATCCCTGGAATTTATTTTTAGTACTGAAGGTTTTGGGTTTTTTTTTTAACTTTGAATAGCATTCACCAGACTCATGTTCATCAACTCTGGACTGTAATCTCGTCATGTGGGTTTTGGGGTTTTTTTGCCTGGTGTGCTCCACACTATTATCCTATTTTGACTGTTGGTTTTGGGTTTTTTTCGACTCATTCTATGATGCTTCATCCATGACCAACAGGATCCTTTATGGGCTTAATATGAGGAGCCAATTTAAAAAAAAAAATTTTGTGTTCTTTTTTTTTTTTACCTGTTTTGGTACAGTTTTCTATGGTTTTCAACTCAATAGAGAGACCCACTGCCAAAGAGGGGAGAAGCTATTTTTTACTTTTCTATTCTATATTTTTCTGTCTCTCGGTAGGCAGAGATTTGTTTTACTTAGTTGGCTCCTGGACTATGGTGCGAACTGGATAATGAGTGTGGATGACTGAGCAGATATAAAGGATTTCCTAACTCAGGGGCCAATGCAATAAAACAACCGCAAAGAAAATGTGTTCATTAGGGATGCACACGATTTTAACGCGTGCGCAATTTCTTGTTGGTAACGCGCATGCAATATTTAAATGAATCAGAAATGAAAAGCACGCGTAGTTCAAAACGGAGCATTCGTTTTGCCATACATTTTATTGCATTGGACATCCAATATTGCATCGCAAGTGCGATCAGTGTCTACATATACCTGTCAAAAAGGCTTTTATCAACTGTAATACAATTGTTTCAATTAAAAAAGTAATGATATTTTAATTAAAAAAGCAATATTTGAAACCGACTTTGCTTCACCACCCTGATGTCAGCAAGCACGTCATAATGCTACATGCAGGGTATATAAATTGCTACCGTGAGGCAAACTTTTCTTTTGTGCCGAGTTCAATTGGACCTGTACTGGCTACAGACTGGTGTAAACTGGTCCCTTGAATTCACACGATTTCTGCTTGAATCTCTTCATTTTTCCAAAGGTAAGAGGTTGGTGCTTTCTACTTATGCAAATGTTTTTTCATGCTGTATTTTACGTTTGTCGGCATGGAATAAATGGACGCCCTTGAAATCCACAAACAGGGACTTTTTTATCACCGTCCAATTCCTGGGTGTCCGTCTGCCCACCATTCATTGCTTAAAAAGGAAATCCAGGAATCAGACGTCCATAAAAAAAAAAAAAGACTTTTGTTTGTGTTCGTTCTATTGATCGATGTCTGATGATTGAGCGTGTATAATACCTTGAAGGATAGACATCTAAATCGATATCAGGGGGCTGGGATGCAAGGATACTGAAAAAAGTAGATAAACCGCCCCCCCCCCCCCCCCAAAATAAATTCTTAAGAGCCCGGGGGCCATCTATCCACCATCCTTTATCTAAATTTTTTCAGTGCCTTTACATTCCGGTCCCTGGAAACCAATTTAGCAATGCCCAAGCCTCTAACATTGATTCTTTAATGAGTTAGATGCTTCATTTTCAGACATAGATTGGTAGAACGTCTCTCTGGACGTCCCGATTCCTGGATGTGCATTTTAAGCTGAAGTGGTTGCTTTCTGCTCATTTAAATGTTTTTTTTTTCATGCTATATTTTACTTTTGTCGGTGTGGAGGAGTAAATCGATGTCCTTGAAATTGGCCACAAACGGGTTTTGTTTTTTTTTGTTTGTTTTTTTAATCGATGTCCAATTTGTTGAGTGTCCATCTGCCCAACATTAACTGCTTAAAAAGGAGATCCAGGAATCGGATGTCCATAAAAGCCATTTATGTTCGTTCTCCCAATCAATGTCTCATGGGACTGACATCTAAGAATTGGGCGTCGCTAAATCAATATCAGGGGGCCAGGATGCAAGGACATTCTGATACTTGGAAATGCATTTTAAGTTTATAAGTGGTGGGCAGTCTGTCTCCTGGCGCTGACATTCTTATCCAGTTTTTGAATGTCATTGCATTCCGGCCCCTGGAAATCGCTTTAGCGAGACCCTGCCCTTGGATGTTGGTAGAATACTCATTAAAGAATGTCTGTAAACAAGGACTCCCAATCATTGTACACCATAGGTTTGGATGTTGGCACCATTAAAGCCTGCCTTTTTCCTGCTTCCAGGGGAGTCTTTGTAATTCTGGGAGGCTTTTCTCTCTCTGTCCATGCTCTCTGGAAGGCCTTTCTCTCTCTGTAGTCTTTTTTTTTTCCTATCTGTCCTGTTTTCTCATGTATCATTGCTCTTCTTGAAATCGCCAATAACAGGTGTACAATACTTTTGCTTCCTGTCTCTATTTCAGCAGCAAGTGCAATGGATAACAATGTTCGAAATGCTGATGGCCAAGTGGATGAATAGTTCAATGGAAGAAATCAAATGTTGCCTCAGAACGACAGATAGGCAACTGTGCAGGAAGAACTGGCAGGCCCATGCCACTAAAGCCAGTAATAAGCAGTAGCTATTCCCTAAGTCAACTTGAATAATAGCAGTTTATGGACTTTTCCTCCCGGAAATTACCCCTTTTTTAAATCCAGCTACACTAACTGCCTTAACCATATCCTCTGGCAATGAATTCAAGAGCTTAATAGTGCATGGAATTTTCTTTATTTTAATTTTGCTACTTGCTAACTTCATGGGGTCCTTGTACTATTTGAAAGAGTAAATAACTGATTCACATTTACCTGTTCATGTCATGTCATGATTTTATAGGAGTTCTATCATATCCTACTCAGCTGTATCTTCTCCAAGCTGAACAGCCCTAATCTCTTTAGTCTTTTCTCATAAGGAGGCAGTTCCATCCCCTTTATCATTTTGGTCACCCTTCTTTGTATCTTCTCCAGTGCAAACAATATGGGGCAGATTTTAAAACCTATGGGGTAGATTTTAAAACCCCTGCACGCTTAAATCCTCCCGGATTTACGCACGCAGGGCGCTGGCGCGCCTATTTTGCATAGGCCGCCGGTGCACGCAAGTCCCGGGGCTTCCTAAAAGGGGCGGGAGGGGGCGTGTCCGGGGGCAGTCTGGGGCGGGTTCGGGGGTGGGCCGGGAGGGCGGCCCAGAGTCCCCCGGCACTGCGGCCTGTGCCGGGAGATGCTGGGGCAGCGCGCGCAAGTTACGCCTGCTTCAAGCAGGCGTAACTTGCCCAACAAAGGTAGGAGGGGGGATTTAGGTAAGGTTGAGGGGTGGGGTAGATAGGGGAAGGGCGGGGAAGGTGGGGGATGTGGAAGGAAAGTTCCCTCCAAGGCCGCTCCGAAATCGGAGCGGCCTCGGAGGGAACGGAGGCAGGCTGCGCGGCTCGGTGCACACATGCTGCCGATTATGCGCAGCCTTGCGCACGCCGACCCCGGATTTTATAAGATACGCGCGGCTACACGCGTATCTTATAAAATCTGGTGTACTTCTGTTCGCGCGTGCGTATTTTTTGGATTATTTATGTGTAGCCGCGCGCATGTTATAAAATCCGGGGTCAGTGCTCGCAAGGGGATGCACACTAGTGCACCTTGCGCGCGCCGAACCCTAGGGGAGCCCTGATGGCTTTCCCTTTTCCCTCTGAGGCCGCCCCAAAATTGAAGCAGCCTCGGAGGGAACTTTCCTTCGGCCCCTTCCCCTATCTAACTTGACCCCCAGCCCTACCTAAATCCCCTCCTACCTTTATTTTGTAAGTTATGCCTGCCTCTGGCAGGCGTAACTTGCACGTGTCAGCCAGATGCCAGCACGCGATCCCCTGGCTCAGCAGCAAATGGCCGCTGTGGCAGAGGCCTTGCTCCCGCCCCCGCCCCACCCCTTTTTTCAAGCCCCGGGACATATGCACGTCCTGGGGCTTTGTGTGCCGCCGGGCCTTTTGAAAATAGGCCTGGCGCACATAATCTTGGATTTACGCACGTATGGCTTTGAAAATCTGCCCCTATCTTTTTTGAGATGCTGCAACCAGAATTGTACACTGTATTCAAGGCGTAGTCTCACCAAGGAGCAAAACAAAGGTATTATGATATTTTTCATTTTATTCCATTTTCTTCCTAATAATTCCTAACATTGTTTGCTTTTTTGACCACCACAACACACTGAGCTGACAATTTTAAAGTATTATCCACCACGATGCCTAGATCTTTTTCCTGGGTGGTAACTCTTAAGATGGAACTAAGTATAGGTTATTTTTCCCTATATGCATCATCTTGCACTTATCCACATTAAATTTCAACTGCCATTTGCATGCCCAATCTTCCAGGCTCGCAAGGTCCTTCTGCAATTTATCACAATCTTCTTGGGATTTAACAATGAATAATTTTGTCTCATCTGCAAATTTGATCACCTCACTCGTACTCCCCCATTCACCTATAACATTCCCATACCCTATACTCAGGCCTACCAAGACTCCTGCAATCAGTGGGAGATTCCTGCTGGAGCAACCTAAAGTCCTACCCGGTCTGCACCCTTTTTGCAGAGATGCTGCAAAAAGGGTGCAGCATCTCTTAAGATTGGATCTGCAGCAATGTAGGGTTGGAGGTTAGAATAGGAAGGATTATAGTGCAGTAGCTGTGTGAAGTCAGAGTGGTGTGCGCAAAGGGGCAGCAGAGGGGCAGCAGAGGCAGTTTTCCCTGGTGAACTCTATTTTTGTGGCAGTGGGGAGGTGGAAGTAGGGAAAAGGACTACTCACTAAATAGTTGCGGCATTAGTGCTTGAAGTGCCTCTTTTTTTTTAACCTTGCTACTGGAGGGTTATTTTTTAATCCTGTCATTTTTTTTTTTCTTCTGGTGCAATGGCTGAACATTACTAGGCTGCTGGAAGCTTAGGCCTCACAGTGGGGGTAGGAGCATATGGCTGAGGGAGAAATTTTGGGGTTATGACTGGAGAAGAAGGCAGTTCCCCCCCCTGAAGCTCAACCTGCTGGTGGCTGAAAACATGGCACAGCTGCGAAGTTCCCTTTTAGCGGGGGGGAGTGAAATCTGTGTGCACTTGCAGGAGAAGTTGTGCTGGGCATTCACAGCTTCCACTTCCTTGCTCCCAGTAGGCCATGGTGGAACTCATCCCATTACAGCCTGAAGTAAGGAGGAGGGTGTGTGTGTGTCTGTATGAGAGTCTGTATTGTGTCTGTGTGAGAGCCTGTGTACATTTCTGAAAGCATATGTGTGTCCTTACGAGAATCTGTAAGAGCCTATGTCTCATATATAGGCTCAGGTGCACACACACACAATGTGTCTGTGAGGGAAGCCTGTGTATATGAAATAGAGTGTGTGAGAGCATAGAATGCGTATGAGAGAGTGGCAGCTAGCATGTGTGTGTGTTTGTGTAGGCGTGTTTGAGAATAGGAACCTGCATTGAGAGGGAGCACATGAGAGCCTTGTGTGTGTGTGTGGGGGGGGGGGGGGGGGGCGCGCAGGGAATGGGAGCCTCCATGTGAGAGAGGATGTAAGAGTGGGAGCCTGTATGTGTGTGTAAATAGGAGACCGTGAGAGAAAGTCTGGCGTAGCCAAGGGTGGGCTATGGCTCACCCAATCAGCATTGCCCAGTTGCAGGGCTGCCACAGGGCTCATCCTGCTGCTGCCCAAGAAGAGAAGGCCATGCTGCAAGACTGTCGTGGAGTTCATCCCAAGAAAAGACCTAGAAACCTGAGTGCATGTGAGAGAGAACCAAAGCATGTGTTTGAGGAAGGAAGGAAAAAAGACAGGAGGATAGAGAAGAAACAGAATAAAAGAGACCCTAGAAAGGAATTAGGAAAAGACAGATAAGAGAGAAAAAAAGACTGGTACCTACTGATTGTTATATGATCCCATTTTTCTAAAGGGAAAAAAAATAATTATTTTGACTTTCAGCAATTGGAATATGCCATCTTTGGGAATGGGAATGTGCATTTCTTATATATTTGAATTTTGCTTTTTTGTTCAGTATTCCACTGTTCATAGAATCTCTGGTTTCTCAGGCTTTCCATTTCAGTTGTCTGTATGTTTTTGTTTATAATTTGTAGTTCCTTATTCTGTATTGGGTAAGGGTCGATCTGTTTTGCATGTGGCTGAGGTGCAGTATCTCAGCTAGCTTGTAGTTTCTCTGTAGCGATTTTTAGCAGTCCATCTTGTTGTTTGCCAGTAGGTGGTATTAGTGTTTTAGTACCTGGTGTAATATTTGCTTTGCTGCCTTTTCATAGATAAGGTTGCTGCTTTTGGAGTCCTGAGTTACTGTGTTATTGCAAGGTTCTAGGTCTAGGGGGGGGGGTTGTGTTCGTTCATAAAGTGTTTGGCAATTGAGGGAGTTTATTTTGCTGTTACTGAGGTGACACCAGAATTTGATTTATTTATTTTGCATGCCCTAGGTCTGACCTACACCCGTTGCAAATCTTAAGTTCTTATGATTATGAGTATTGCTGTTTTATTGTAGTTAGGATGATCTTTGTGTTTTGGGAGAGGATTCATACAAGAATACTGAAAAGTAGCCTGCCTCCTGGCACTGGTATTGGAGGCGGGCTACATTTCCATGGGCCATCCTGTACAATAAATACAGATAAATAAGATATTTTTAATATTGTTAAGTGCTTGAAATAATTTAATTAAAATATTTTAAAATATCACTCATGATGCATGATGGCTGTTGCATGCTACTTAAAATACATTGTCAGGTGCATACTAAGGTATTATTTAAGTCGATAAGAGTATAACTGTAGGCCTATTGCCCATCCCTGTTAACCTTGAGAACCCCCTGCCACAAAATTCAGTACCGGCAATGCTTCTGGGCAGCAGGCTCCTGCCGGTGGGGTTATTGCTCATGCACTCAAGTTCCACAGAAGTGAGGGGAAATCCTCTTTCTGTGCCTCAGGGACTGTTCTTGCCTTGGCTTGAGGTGGGGAGGGCAGTGCTGCTGGGCTTATCCTGGGGAAGGGACAGGCACTGGAATGGGGTGAATTTTGCCCCATAGGCTGTTCACAACACTCTCTGTTAATTTCTTTTTGGGGTTTTGTATTAGTATGACTTTCTGTAACCTTAAGCATTAATACAAGAAGGATGGAGGGTGTGAAGGAGGTGCATTGGTCCCCAGGGGGCCGGAGACCCCCGCTATGCCATTGAAACAAGGGCATGGGCTTAGTACAAATTCTACATCTTTCATATAAAACTACAAAAACTGTAAGAAATAGAATCTGAGAGAAAGAGAATGCTGCAGAGGTAAAGCAGAGTTGCTTACCTGTAACAGGTGTTCTAGGACAGCAGGATCTTAGTCCTCACACAGGGGTGACATCATCAGATGGAGCCCAGCACAGAAAACTTCTGTCAAAGTTTCCAGATCTTTGACTTGGTACACAGAGTATGCCCAGCATGCCCTATACCATGCTTCTGCGCAGGGTCCCTCTTCAGTTTCATAACATAGAATTACCATAAAAACAAAAACAGGAGAAACCCAACTCCACAGGGTGGCAGGCGGGTTTCATGAGGACTAACATCCTGCTGTCCTAGGAGAACACCTGTTACAGGTAAGCAACTCTGCTTTCTCCTAGGACAAGCAGGATGGTAGTCCTCACACATGGGTGAATCCCTAGCCTCAGGCTGCTCCCCAACACAAAAGGGAACCAACAGACACCAATCAGTTGCCACTGGGCACAACCTCAGTACTGTTGGTAAGAGAGGGGGGAAGACAGCCTGAACCCAAAACAAAGATTCCTGAGGACAGACTGGCCGAATCTACTGTCACTTCAGCCATCCCTATCCAGACAGTAGTGGGAAGCAAATGTGTAGAGAGAACTCCATATCACAGCCTTGCAGATTCTCTTCCACAGGAACTGTAAATGCTATGCTACTACAATTTCACAACACTTCAAAGGATAACTATTATAGCCATTTGCATTTAGAGTCTGTCAGGGTTGGTAAAGTGGAAATGAAAATTGACATTTACATTAATTTTATAAGATTATTTGTAGATAGTTTGAACAACCAAATTTGTTGTCTTGCTCTCTACACTGAAAGATAAAATAGCTGTTTTGTAAATAGTTTTTACTGTATCTATCCCAATAAATGACTACAGTTTGCTTGTTTTAATAAAATAAATTTAGTGCAAAAACACTGTGGGTTTTTTTATGTTAGGTTTTCACTTGTTATGATGAAATAAATTCACCAAGTATAGTGAAGATTTGCAAAAATGTATCCACAACCCATACTATATAAGAAGACCAATGACTAACTTATCACATATACATACCTTCTTTCTAAGCATAAGGATGATCGATTTATGCTAGTCTATGCATGCTTTGCAAATACACTTTACAAGGTAAATGATTTAATGTATTTTCTGGTAAATGTTTTTTAACATTATATGGGAAGCAGAGGCACAGCCAGAACGAATTTCTTTTGGAGGGTACAAGGTTAAAATGGGTAGGTTCTGTGTCCAGCCCCCTGCCCTGCCTCCATCCCCCGAGTCTTCATGGCAGTTGCAACAAAATCTTTTCATTTCTGGCAACACTATCTTCCTGCTGTTTCTCTCTCTCCCTCTCTGGTTAAGGCAGGTACTTTATACAAGGGTTAATCTTCTCAAGCTGCTGAAGAGCAATTAAGTGAATAGGCTTCCAGCCTTCAGCCCAGCCCAGGCATTCCTGAACTTCCAAGAAGCTGAGAGGAGGGAAAATAATTACCTGGAAAAAGTAAACAAAGTTTTTGATGGCTTCAAACTTTTGCATGTCTGTCCCAAGGGCAGTGGTGTTTCCTCTTCAAGTTATCCCTCTTAATGGAGCAGAGTATCCTGGACTAGCAGTGATTCCAAGCTTTCTAACTGCTGCACTTTTCAAGAACTCAGATGGGACATGGCCCTGCGACTAGAGGTGGTGGCCTGAGTCAAAAGTGTGGTTACACCCCTGAAGAGCCACAAAAGAAACATGGAGAAAAATACAGAAATAGAATGACAAAAATTACAGGAAAACACCATAAAAATCTCAGGTATAAAAATTTTTTATTTTACAATGAAAGAATGATACAGCACATTACTTTGTGTGCTACAAGATGTAGCAAGCACCGTGTACGTGTATACAAATGAACTTTTACAATATTATACATCTTACCAGCCATAAAGCGTTCCTTTCCGTGTATATATATTCAAATGTCTCTGGCACAGAACCTGCCCAGTACACCTCTAGAATTGTACCACCCAATCTAACAAAGTAGCCTCCACAGAAGGCAACTTTTGTTCCTGGCCAACTAGCCTCACAAATGTCAATAGCCTCCATGACACCACCGCTTACTATCTAAATCACATACATTGACATTCCTTCATTATTGTGCTCATTCACATTTCACTGTGCCAAGTTAAAAGACTGCTATTTTGGAGTTAGACTGCTGTCACCATAGGTAATTTGTTAAGTCATGCTATGCCTGGACCATTTCAAATCCCTGATTATGAGATATCTTGGGGACAACTGATCTGCCTCTGTTAACTCATTTCCTTGTGATGTTTATGTCCCTTTATTGTATTTTCTGTTAGTCATGTTATAAGTCCAACTCAGCAGACCATTTTTCAACTGCCATGTAAAATTACTCATCAGTCTTGATTAGTTTTTATGAAGTGTTTTCAGGAACTGTGGAGAAAATAGGGCAAGCTGAACATGTTTTCCTAGGCACAGCATTTAATATGCATAAATATAATGCACAGTGATGTTGACAGCATATTATATGGCATCTACATAATGCGGTACTAAATCTCAAGAGACAGGCTATGATACTTGGCAATTCACTCATCCTACAAGGTATTGGGTTTGATTTCCATCCCAAAAGTGGTTATATCTTGTCTAATTAGAAGAGTTTTGAGGAAAACAGGAATTAGGGGCCTATTTTGAGGAAGACGTCTAATATGTACCTAGGGGAATAAATATTTTAAAAACGAGTTCCATATAATGAAACAATGAATTAAATTAATAACAAATGCAAAAGTCATCTCCATAGTATAGCTCTGTCTGTATTAGGGGTCCAGCTTTTTTTTTTTTGACTGAACATCCTTGCCCATGTCTAGAGACAACTTTACATGTCAAAGGAATAATCTCTTATTATGACAAGCTGCCTGGGCCTCTTTCTAACAAATAAAATCCTACATGTAAGGAATGCATTTAATCAGACTAAATCCAAACTGACCCTAACTGAATGTGATTTTTACAACTTTGTTAGAAACAATCATACATGTTTAGCTATATTTTTGGGATCATATACAAAACTGACATTTTAAATCCTAAAACATGGGCAAAATGTAAACTGATTAAAATATTGTAACTATGAAATTTAAAACCATAATTAGTTATATTTACTGATAATGAAAAGATTAATTTTGTATGTGTGTATACAGCTGCCCATAAATATGACAGGAGTATCAAATGTAACTAATAGCAAGTGTTTGAATTAAACAGTACACCAGAAATTGTTGTCAAAGTTACTTAAGCCTAAATGAGTGCTCTCAGGTATACATTTTTTCAATTATGACATGTTTAATTAGTTTCATATAAATTAAAAAAAAATAAAAAAAATTCAGGAATTTTTAGAAATTTGATTATTTTACAGAAAGTACTTCTTTAAGTTAGAATTCCTGATTCTGTATTATCGTTCTTGTAAATTGTTTTAATTACCAATTTTTCAAAATAAAATTGCAGCAGGACATCTGAGGTTAAGTTTCTTTTAACGACAACTAGTAGTATTATCTCCCTGATACCATGCTGGGAAAGTCTTGTACTATTATGCACATATATTCCTTGTGGCTTGTGCATGTACCAAGAAATGTTTTATTTATTTAGCAGAATCTTACATTTACCACTAATTTGCCATGCCCAAAAATGCAAAAGCATATCTTGCAACCATTCTACCATTTACAAAACCAAAAGGAAGAAACTTTAACTCAGAAATTCTAAGTAGTGTATTAGTAAATTTAATTCAACTAATATTTTCTCCCAACTTGGTTTATTTACATTACCAGAAAAAAATAAATTTAAAAACACCAAATCTAAACCAAAAGTTTGTTATGGGATTTAAGACAGCAGTGCCTTTTTAGCAACACATGCTATGCAATTTTAAAACATCTTTCCTTGCCACTTAATATTTCAGTATTTTTTTTTATTACTTTGATTTATTTATTTGAACATAAGAAGTTGCCATACTGGGTCACAGCGAAGTTCCATCAAGCCCAGCATCCTGTTTCCAATAGTGGCCAATCCAGGCTACAATACCTGGTAAATACCCAAACATTAAATAGATCCCATGCTACTAATGCCAGTAATAGCAGTGGCTATTCCCTAAGTCAATTTGATTAATAGCAGTTAATGGACTTCTCCTCCAGAAATTTTTTTAAACCCGGTTACATTAACTGCTCTAATCACATCCTCTGGAAATGAATTCCAGAGCTTAATTTTGCATTGAGTGAAAAATAATTTTCTCAGATTTGTTTTAAATGTGCTGCTTGCTAACTTCATGGAGTGCCCCCTAGTCTCTCTCTTATCTGAAAGAGTAAATAATTGATTCACATTTACCCATTCTAGAACTTTCATGATCTTAAAGTCCTCTATCATATCCCCCCTCAGCAGTCTCTTCTCCAAGCTGAACAGCCCTAACTGGTTTAGCCTTTCCTCATAGGGGAGCTGTTCCATCCCCTTTATCATTTGGTTGCCCTTCTCTGTACTTTCTCCAGTGCAACTATATCTTTGGAGTATGTTTTTTTTTCTCTGTCAGTCTCAATAGGATTTTGGGGTGCCATACTGCCTTCTCACTATCTGCCCCATGCATCTGCAATATCCCCAAACCTCTCTAATGACCCTTCCTGTTTCTCCAAAAGAAGCTTCCATTCCATTTTGCAGAAAACAAAACATCTAAAGAGCTCTTCTAGCCCTATTTAAAATGGGATCCTTGATAAATGTTCTTAAAATGCATTTTTCAACTAAGTGAGTAACAAGGAAGTAAAAAAATTGGCTGAATTACTTGCTGGGACAGAGGGCCATGGTGTGCCTCATCTTGCTAAAGTTGAGGAAGAAAGAATCATGCTGCTGCTTTAATTATTGTATCACAAAAGATTACCATATTCATATCTCTGCATTGTTGACTAAAAAATATATGCCTGCTGGGGTTTGTCTTCTGAGACGAGACACTTCTTCAACTTGGCATGATTAGATGGATTCTACATTTTATCAAGCTTCTCCTAACTTCTTATAATTTGGGTACAGGTGTACTACTAAGTACTACAAAGTGGTGTTCTGTTTTTTATTTTAGATCTAGAAAATGGTGTATGTAACCAAATTACTTTCCTACTGCTCTTTGGCTTGATAAATGGGTCATCATAACATTTTCAAAACTCTAGTAAAGGAAACTTACTTTTGATAGCGGCTTTTATTGATCTGAAAACCATGAATGACTGGTTCACCACTTTCATGTAAGAGACGTTACTGTCTGATTCTGGTACTTAGGTCTGATTTCCTTGCTATAGGTTTTATTAGGTTCTGTGCAAGAGCTGCTTTTCATGAAAGGAAACACTTTATAATTCATCAGTGTGTTTGTCTTATAATAAATGAATAGCAAACAAATACTAGCCTTTTTCCTAACAGTTCTATGTTACTTGATGTAAACACTTAATTGTTCCATGATTAGGAAAATCAGTAACATCTGCACCAAAGGAACTAGTAATTTATGTTGTCTGTCACCTAACGCCAATGGAGCATTCAACCTCTTATAAGACCACATTATTGGAGGCTGATCCACCAAAAGAGCCTTTTCTGATGAATAAATACCTGACATTCATTCACATAAAAGGTCTGAATCAGGTCCAGTAAGAATATTGCTGTTTTCCCCAAACTGAGGATGTTAGTAATATCCAACATAATACCAAAGCCTACATCAGGGGTACTCAAACCAGTCCTTGGTGCCCCCTTCCGCCAGTCAGGTTTTCAGGATCTCTCTAATGATTATGCATAAAATGTATTTGCATGCACTAGCTCCTATTATATGCAAATATTTCTTATGCTTATTCATTAGGGAAATCCTGAAAACCAACCTGTGGGGGGAGGAGGCCAGACCATTGATTTGAGCATCCCTGATCTACATCACAGGAAAGGTTTTCTTTCTAAGCTGCCAAAGTTTATAACCCAGGATCTTACCCCAGATTCAGAACTGGGATGGATCTCAAACTAGGTTATGTAAATTAAAATATACATGTTCCTTGTTTGCACTTTTGTTTACTACTTAGCATTTGCCAACAGGAACATTAAGCTGCCACAAATGTATTCATATATCTGTTCACGGTGATTTCTAAGCTCAAGTAGGGATAACTGTACACAGATAAAAGATCTGCACCTGCTTTGATATTTATAATCATTTTAAAATGTCATAACTCCCAAAAATGGCACTGCATTTTAAATTCTATATTTCTATGCATCATTTTTGTTTTGTAGCTATTTCCTTTGGTCTCACAGAGACTCTGGCTTTGAGTTAACAGAAAAAGTCTGTAAGCTAAATATTCATAGAAAGGACAAGCTTCAGGACTTTCTCTTCTCCTCAACCAAATTTTCTCAGTGGTACTTAATAGCCATACTGGAGTTCATTATGGGAAAACTTGAAAATTCAAGAAAACTTCTCTGGGGGCCTAGCAACAAATGAGAAAATAATCTATAAATGAACAGGAGAGGAGATTACAGCATTAACTCTGGGTAACAAATCCAAGTTGTCCTTTAAACAATGAATAAGGAGAAGCATACATAAATGATCACCAAGGCACAATATGACAAGGGTGAAGAGTCCCTGAGACTCCGGTCTGGGTCTGTACCATTCCCCTCCCTATACAAGTACATGAGAACATTTAGGAAAATATAATACAAAATCTCTTACAGGAAATATAGACTACACTTGCTAAAATCACTTGTCTAAAAGTGTTTAGAGCCTTTTGACTTCTTTTCTGTTTTTTTTTGTTTGTTTGTTTTTTAAAGACCATCTTTAACAAATAATGCAAAGACTGGTCCATTTTTCTTACCCAGCAAGCCATGCTCTAATGACTTCCTGAAACTGAGGTTGTATAACACAACTTCATAGTATTGCTACAGTTCGTGTACATAGGTTCTTTCTGACCACGTTTGATGTACACCAACTATGCTGCTGTAATTTTTTTCACACTTTTAGGAAAACAAAATGCAGTTAGAGTTTGCGACAGAAAAAAAAAATAAACTGATCAACTCTGCTCTAGCTGAATACTGTAATTGTAAGCCATGCACGCTGTAAAAACTGCAGTCACAGCTGTAAATATGAAAAAGAAAACAAGCGACACTAATTTCACATCTTTGCATGTGACAAGATACCTAGGAAAAGTCTGGAACTAAACTCTTTTAAAAAATAAAGACAAAGTCTAACTTGCCATTGGTTGGCTGATGAACAGAAAAGCAAAAAGGAAGCTTATATCATTTCATATGAAGTTGTCATTAGAGCTGGCTTTTTTTCCCCATTTTAATGTACAGTAGTGACTTATTAGTCTGACCTTGATAAAAGATCACTTAGTGATACTAATTTTGAAGAACTGTTTGCTTCTCAAACACAACTGCCAAAATTATTAAGGCTGCATATTTTCAGCCTGTTAAAAAAAAAAAAAAGTATTCAACATGTTTCATGGAGAACAACCCACATGAAAAAAAAAAAAAGGGGGGGTTTCTTCATCAAACTAATTGTGAACCATTAATACATCATATGTTTCATTTACTTTTTTAACATTTACATTTTTTGACAAAATACTCATCATCAAACTTTTTATACCATTAAATTTCCAGCAATTAAATTTAATACTTTTCTTTAATGGAATGATAAGATTGTAAGTCTGGCAAATGCCAAGCTAGCTTTTAAGTCACAACTGTACCTAACCACAGTTCTCTGCATTAAAACCACGGTTTGTAATATCCGATACTGTGGTTACAGTGCAGGGGACCATGGATAAGAAACCTCACTTTTCATAGTAGTAATGCTGGGGTTTCCTGGAAGAGTGGCAGTTAACACCTCTGGAATATTTTTCTGTAAGTGCCTTCAATTAGATAGATGGTCCTGAGTTGATGCCATGTCTCAGGCACTACGACAGCCTGGCATTAAGTCTGTGGGAATGTGCATAGCCTCCATCACTAGAGCCGCTTTGCAAACTGTAAGGATCTTCCACATCACTGGCACTTCCAACACTGTCCATTTCACCTGGAGTAAATTCCATTCCTTCAATATCTACTTCTAAAATAAGATGCAAAAACAAATGAAAAAATGTTTTTATAAATATTTTAAATGTACTTTTTCAGCTTATTTCTAAAGAGCACTGTCAAAATAGATACATTTGCACATACTTTTATGTTATTAGGAACTAAAATGGAAAACATCAATTAATGCCTGGCTCCATTACTTCGTATTATTCTGTGCTGCTGTGTCTTCCACGAGAGACATGGTATTTATCATACTAAAGCCAGAGTGGTACTGAGGAATTCTAAAGATGCCAAATCCAACCCAGATGGCATACTTGGCAAAAAACAGATTTGGGGACAAGTCACAATTAATTAATTAATTAATTAATTAATTAATTAATGTTGTTATTTTGAGCTGTGACAAATCACAATATACACTGCTAAGATGCAATGAAACTTCATGAAGGGAGGTCCACATTTATCAAAAGTACAGTACAATACCTTGCAATGTTTATCCTCTGCTCTTTATGGCTTCAAATGGTAAATATAATAATCCCTCTGAAGTTCATTGCCCCTACATCTATACCTGATGCCTAATCTCTGTGCTGCCTGTCATTTCAATCAAGACTTCCATAACACTGCTTATATAAGCGGTGAAGCTGTTAAGAACCGCTTCCATAAATAAAAGGGATTAGCAATTCATGGTTTGAAATCAGCTAGAAACTGATCAAAAGTTTATATTAAATTAGGAATATTGTGCTTTTAACCAAAAGTTAGTGATGGTGCCTGCTTATGCTAACAGGATGATATATAATCCAAATGAATGGGGACCACTGCAAGATTTTTTTTAAAATCATAATTCAGAAGACCTGATCCTCCTTAACACCTAGCTCAGAGATTCCCAACCAGCGTGTCATGGCAGGAGTGCTGACAAATTTTTGCTGCCACTAGCAGCGAAAACAGGACCTGCCAGAGCCGCCGGTAGAGTGAAGAGCATGGGTGGGACACCACCGCCTACAGAAAACTCTTTCTTTTTGCCCTGCAAACCCCTGTTGTGATCACCTCCCATTGGCTGGGGGAGTTGGCAAACTGTCTCTCTTACCTGTTGCTGCCTCCTCTTCTGCCGGCTTACCTCTGAAATTGGAACCATACAGGGACTCATAAGCTCACAAGGCCCACACGATTCCAACTGCAGAAGGAAGTCGGCAGAGGAGGAGGCAGTAAACTCTGCTCACTGACTCCTTTAGCTGGAGGTGAGAAAGGGAAGAGAGGGATAAAGGGAAAGATGACGATTGTGCCAGGAGGGTAGGGGAGGAAGATAATTGCCCTGTGGGGGAGCTGGGAATGGTCAGGGCTGAAAAGAACTGGGTTGCCCCTGTCCTTACAGATGCTTAAAGGGAAGAGAAAAAGAGGGAGACAATTCTGGGGGAAGGGAAAGGAAACAGACGAAAAGAGAAGAGAAAAAAAAGAATGATACCAGGAAGGAGGCAAGTGGATCTTGAGGGAGAGGAAAAAAAAAAGGAGAGAGTGTGCCTGGAGTTAGTGCAAGAAGCAGGAATAATGCTTGGAAGGAGGAAGGAGAGGAAAAGAAAAAGAAAGCAAAAGAAAAAAAAAAAAAAAACTAAATCACTGTGGTCAAAGGGTAGTGGATTGGGGCTGGGCCCATAGATAGAAAATGAATTCAGCAAGATCTGTCACCCTATGGGTTGGAAATTTGCTACCTGAAGTAGAGTTCCAGGTAAGTAGAGGTAAAGACTAAAGACCAGCTGCTCCCATGGTCACAGAAGATAAGAAATCTGAGCATCTGGTTATAGATTCAGAATGGACCATGAAAAAACAAGTCTCAGTCACCACTCAGTTTCTTCGATTTATGGGTCATTAAGTCAGCTGTGGCTATATCTACCTAACAATGATCAAACTGCAGTAACCTGGGCCTTGATATTATCTACGGTAGATTATCATAATGCCATTTATATAGGATTACCGTAGAAACAGCTGAGATGCATACAAATTATGCAAGGGATCATTTTTCTCCTTTAAGTTCTTTACATTGGCTTTCTATTGATGCCTGAGTGAAGTTTAAGTGATTATGCTTACACTTAAAATGTTGAATGATCTGGGTCCTCTCTATTTACAGAATAAATTGATGATTTATGTGCATGGTTGCCGACTGCGGTCAGCACAGAGGAAATTTCTGAAGGTTCCTGGATTAGTGGATGTGAGACTGTCATGAACATGAAGAAGGGCCTGTTCCATAGTTGGACCTCAGCTATAGAATAGTTTGCCTGAAACAATGCAAATGCAGAAGGATTATCTGCAGTTTAGGAAGCAAAGTCAACGCATTTCCTGAGGCTGGCTAGAGAGTGAGGTAGTAGAAATAGTTTAGTTTAGTAAGAGGCAGGCAGGTTAATGTGAAGTCAGAAAACCTGAAATATGATGGCAGAAAAAGACCATACAGCCTATCTAGTTTTCCATCCACACTAACTTCTCAGCTCTATAATCCCTACCATTTCTTCAGATTTATGAAATAACTGAGAAGAACAAGGTGGGGAGGGAAGTAGAAATGGGGGCAGACTATTGTCATTATCTTTGTATTTTTTTGTGAATGTTGTACATCCTGGGATGATTTTTTGTATTGCATAAGAATATTCATAAGCTTTCTCGGTTGGCTGCAAATCATCTTGAGTTAACCAAAGACAAGAGGATTCAAAAGTTGCCATAAATAAATATATGCAGACAAAAATAAAGGGCAAAATAAAACAAAATACAAACATAGGCCAAAAAAACTGGAAAAGTTTCCTGGCTGTTGCTTTAAGCTTTCTAAATATTTTCTAACACAGGAGGTGGCTTATGCTGGAGTTTCATCTGATAAATTCTTCTTTATTTTCTAGTTTATAAATATAAATTTGGAACTTTTTTTTAGTTTTAGCTTTTAATTACTCTTATTAAAATATTAAGTCTGGCCTGCCATGACAATGTGACCTGCATGGTGGGTGGGCGTGCAAGTTGAGGCGGTTTCTCTGCTCTAGGTTACCTTGCTCTGAATCAGTGGATATTGTTGATCCCATACTGTCAGTGCGAATGCGTTCCAGGCCGTGCACGGAGAGTTGTTCCAGTCGGCGCTTCAAATAGCGGTGCTCCCGCTGCAGCTGTTCTTTAATATTTAGAGCTTTTCTATCTTGTTCTTCCAATTTCTATGAGCAAAAAAGTGGAAGGGGAGGGTGAGGAAGGCACTGTATTACCATTTACTGAACAGGTAAGGTTGCCACACAATACTTTCTGTTCCAGTGTTTGGAAAGCGAGATGGATTACAAATACTGATGCCACCTGAAACGGAGAGCAAAAGGAAGGTGTGTCAGGCGCTCTCCTGTTTCATTGACGAGGTATATTGGTATAGAAAAATAAAATAAAAAACTCGATTGTTAACAGTTTGAACTTTCCCTTTCGTAGCTTTTCCCAAAGTAACTTTCAAAACAAAAATCCAATGGCCTGGTTCTTGTAGTGTGGTGTACCTGGTCTTCATTTATTTAGTCTTTTCATTTTTGTTCCGGAGCACAAAGGATGTTGTAAGGCCCCTCCCACCCCTAACCTCTGCACCAGTATTTCTTCATAGAGTAGCATAAAATTAAGGAGGACTAAGACAGGGGTAGCCAACCTTTCTCACACCAAGAGCCAAGAAATCAGAACGCACAATACCAAAGAGTCTCATGGCTTGTTTTCTAGAGAATGTGAGGAGGTGGGTTCCCCACTGCCGCGTCCCAAAGACATGACCGTTGGGCATAGATGCACTCAATTAATTTCAGAGGAACATTTCCAGTCTAGCAATGAAATGTAAAGAAACTACTGTTGCATGCTATAAACATGGAAAAATGCCATTTCTTCTTTTCTTTTATAGAGACAAGGAGATTTAAGAAAATGCCAACAGGAAGTTCACAAGTCACTAGAAACCAAGCTACAGCACACTTTGTTTTGTGCTGTCTTCTCCTTTCTCCGTGGATATATCAAGCCCACTGATCAAATGTAAACAAATTATCCAGCTGTGGAGGAGGCAGCATCAGAAACAGAATAAATAAATAACTCAGATTTTTAAATGGCTTGCAGACTCCATGCCTTTCTCTTGCTTTCAAATTAAAAGGATGGCAACAGTAAGGAAGCAATTTTTCTACAGGTGGTGAAATCTACCTCCCTTTGAATTTGGAGGATGCTATTCATTTATTATTGATCGTGAGATAAAAACTTCCAATCTCCCAGACCGTACATAATTTAGGTGTTCTCAGACTCATCGCTCTCTATGCAAGGAGAAATTACTACTTACCTGATAATTTCCTTGTCTTTACTGAAGACAGGTTAATCCATGATCAGTGGGTTATTCATCTCTACCAGCAGATGAAGATGGAGCAAAGCTGACCTCAAGGTATATATAAAGCCGTACACTGACATCAGTTCACCAGTATTCTTACCAAATTCGTTAACACAATAAAAGACGGCTTCTTTAAACTTCAAGTGCTAAAGAAATTAAAACCCCTTCTCCATGTCAACGACTTTCATACTGTCCTCCAAGCCACACTGTTCTCAAAAATAGACTATTGCAACTCTCTGCTCCTAGGCCTCCCTATGACCACATTCAAACCTCTCCAAATGCTCCAAAACACAGCAGCCAGAATCCTCACTAATACCCGCAGGAAAGAGCACATTACTCCCATCCTCAAAGATCTCCACTGGCTCCCTATCCACTTCAGAATAATTCACAAGAGTCTCACTATCATCCACAAGGCTCTGCACAACCAAGACACTCACTGGCTAAACGGCTCTTTACAATACTCTACATCTAACAGACCCATCAGATCCGCTTACAAGGGATCCCTCCTCACGCCATCCCCCAAGCTGTTCCACCTCACTTCGACCAAGGAACGTGCCTTTTCCTTAGCAGGTCCCAAGTTATGGAACTCCATGCCTCCAGATCTACGCCTGGAACACTGTACTCAAACCTTTAAAAAAACAAAACAAAACAAAAAAAACCCCTAAAAACATGGCTTTTTAAACAAGCCTTCACTTAAACCTCCTCTTAGCCACATCCCTCATGACGAAGCCTCTTCCCCCTCAGCCTTAATTATGATTTCCCTCCGCCTTCACCTGTCTTCCTCCGCCGCCTCCCCCGTTTCCCTTTTTTCCCCCTTGCATTCTTAAGTAAACCTTCTCCTTTTAACTTACTTATAAATCCCCCCTCCCAGTAGCCTGTTTAAGCCTTCGTGATATAGCAGACAGTATCTAAGCTCTGTATATAAACACTGTATCTAATCCTCTGTTACTTAGTGCCCCATACATAAACCACCGCATCCTCCCACTGTATATTACCATTAGACCTACAGGGGATTTGTCCTCCTCGGCCAGCCAATCAATCGAATTATGTACCATTTAGGCAGCCCCCTCCGCTATACCCGTTATCTGAATCTATTTCTGATTCCTTCCACCTCCAAGTTATTTCCCCCTATTTATTGTAACTTTTTGCCTCTGCTTCTTTGTTAAGTTACCTGAGTTTCATGTAAACCGATGTGATATTCATTTGAACATCGGTATAGAAAGGTTTTTAAATAAATAAATATTCTCTGCAAAAGCCAACTGTGGACAACTAAACAATGCATGATCATAACTATTAACAGATAACCATTCAAGCACTCAGTTAACGGGAAAACATTGAGCTCAGACAAGAAGTGTAATATCACTAATCTAGGGACTGGATCCGACACTTACCAGTAATCCCTGGAAACGCAGTCACTCAGGCCAAGGGAGGGAAGGTGGATTAACCTGTCTTCATTAAAGGAAAGAAGTTACCAGGTAAGTAGTAATTTCTTCTTTCTTAGCATTCAGACAGGTTTAATCCACAACCAGTGGGATGTACCACAGCTACTCCCGAACAGGGCAGGAGGCTGCCCATGGTCTGATTAACACTGCATGTGCAAAGGCTATGTACTACCGGGCCTGCACATCCAGGTGGTAAAGCCTGGAAAAGGGGTGTAAGGAGGACCATGTCGCAGCTCAGCAAATCTCGATATGAGACAACAATCTAAACTCCGCCCACGACACTGCCTGAGCCTTTATGGAATGAGCCCTAACCTGACTAGGCAAAGGCTGCTCAGCATCCACATACGCAGTCATGATAACCTCCTTAATCCAGCGGGCTATCGTAGCCCGCAACGCCACCTCACCCTGTTTACCCTCACAGTGGAGTATAAACATCTTCTTGAGAGGTTTAGACACCTCCAAATACCTCATAAGCCGCTTGACAACCAAGGTCCATAACAGACTATATTCATCCACATCCCTTACAAGTGTCGGCAGGGAAACAGATTGATTTAAGTGAAAATCTGAGACCACCTTCGACAAAAGTGATGGAAAAGTTCACAGTTGGACCGCCCCTGGAATCACTTGCAGAAATGGTTCCCAGCAAGACAGAGCCTGCAGTTCGGAAACTCTATGCACAGAGGAGAGGCTACGCAGTGGTCAAAAGGTGAGACCCGCCAGAAAATCCAGCACCAGGTTAAGAGTCCACAAGGGCACCAGCAATTGCAAAACGGGACAAATATGCTTCACCCCTTTCAAGAACCAGGCCACATCTGGATGGGCTGACAGAGGTTCACCATTCACCTGACCTTAGAAAAAGAGGCAAAAGCTGCCATCTGTACCCTAAAGGAATTAAGGGCCAAGCCCTTAATAAACCCATCCTGCAAAAAAATCCAAAATAAGTGGGATCTTAACCAAATGAGGATGAACCCCTTGGTTCCTCACACCAAGCCTCAAATGCTCGCCAAACCCGAACATAGGCTAACGAAGTGGAGAACCTTTGCGCTCATAGCAAGGTAGAATCACAGCAGTGGAGTATTCTTGCTTCAACAACCGAGCCCACTGAAGGTCCATTCCATAAGACTAAATAGAGTCGGATCTTCATGAAGAATAGGCCCCTGCTGTAGCAGATCCCTGTGGACCAGTAATCGAAGAGGAGAGTCCATCAGGAGCCTCCACAGATCTGCATACTATGGCCTCCTGGGCCAATCTGGTGCCACCAGAAGCACCAACTCCGTACGTCTCTTGATCCTCTGCATCATTCTGCCCAACATGGGTCACAGGAAAAAGGCATACAGAAGCTTGCCTTCTAGCCATTCATGCACAAGGTCATCAATGCCCAAGAATTCAGATCTCTCCTATGATTGAAGAAGCGAGGAATCTTCATCAGCAAGTCTAGAAATGGGAGGCCCCAACAGCCCACTATGAGCTAGAATGCTTTGACAATTCCCATTCTCCTGGATCCAGACTCTGCTGAGAAAGTTGGCTCATACATTGTCTTTTCCTGCAACATGTGAGGCTAAAATTTCCTGAAGATGAACTTCTGTCCATTGCATGAGTTGGGCTATGCCCTGCGATACTTGCTGGCTCTTGGTTCCTCCCTGATGAATGATGTAAGCCACTATTGTCGCATTGTCAGACATCATTCAGACCGCTCGACCCTGCAAACGGTCAACGAATCACAAACAATGCCAACCGAACAGCACAGGCTTCCAAACGATTCATGCTCCAGAGAGACTCCTCCTCTGTACTCCAGTGACCCTGCACCATCAACTCCTGACAGTGAGCCCCCCAACCCTGGAGGCTTGTATCCATTGTGAATACTAGCCAGTCCGGTGTTCATAGGGAAACGCCTTTCCTTAGATGCTCTGCTTGCAACCAGCACTGCAGTTGTATGCCGATCTCACCAGTAACTGAAGCCGTATCGAATAGTCCTGAGACTGTGGACTCCAACGTGCAAGCAGTGTGCGCTGAAGAGGATGCATATGCACCCTTGCCCATGGAACCACCTCTAGGATGGCTGCCATCAACCCGGGCACCTGTAAATAAGACCACATCATTGGGCTTATTGTTTCTGTCAATAGTCACATCTGTGCCATCAGTTTCTGAATGTAGATCTCCAGCAGGAATATCCTATCTTGCTTCATGTCGAAATGAACACAGAGATACTCCAGTGTCTGGGATGGCTGCAGATTGATCTTGGCCAAGTTCACCACCCAACCTGGTTCCTGTAGTAAGGAGATTGCCTTGCACAAGGCCTGAAGACTCTCTTATGTTCTTGGCCCAAATTAGCCAATTGTCTAAGTATGGGTGGACCAGAATGCCATCCTTTCTTAACACTGGAGAAGGTTCTGGGTGCGCTGGCCAAACTGAATGGTAGCACTCGAAACTGATAATGTTGCCCCAAAACATCGTAAAGCAGAAAACCACTGATGCTCCAGCCAGATGGCAAAATGCAGATACACCTCTGACAAATCCAGAGACATAAGAAACTCCCGACTGTACTGCCATTATCACTGAATGTAAGATTTCTATGTGGAAATGAATCACTTGCAAATGATTGTCGACTCCCTTGAGGTCCAGAATGGGGCGCAGAAACTCCTTCTTGGATACAACGAAATAAATAGAATATTGGCCCATGTCTTGTGACATGGACCCTAGGATCATGGCCCACAGGCTGAGCAGCCTTGACAGTGTACACTCCACTGCCTGTCTCTTCTGTGAAGAGCTGCAGGGAAACACCATGAAAACATCCCGAGGAGTGCTGAAAACTCCAGAGTATAGCTGTCTCTATCATCTCCAGAACCCACTGGTCTAACTTGTTCTCAACCCACCTCCGATTAAAAAAAAAAAAAAAAAGGAAGAAGGAGATTGCCTCTCTCTCTCTCTCTTATCTCCTATTCCCGGGGGTGGGTCGGCACACCCTCATTGAGGGGGGTCGGGGGGCACCGCTGCTCAAGCCCACACCCCGTCTGGGGTCCTCTGAGAAGTTGCTCTTCTGTAGGGCCAAAAACATTTGAAACCCCTAGCACGACCTCTCACATCAAACGAGCGTGGCATCTTCTTTTTATCCTTTGGTAACCGAGGAACCTGGAACTCACCCCACTTATTGACTATTTTTTTCCAACTCACTCCCAAAACAAGAGTGATCCTTTAAAAGGCAATTTTGTAAGATTAGACTTTGAAATTGTATCAGCCAACCAATTCCTCAGCCTTTGCTGATGCCTGGCTGCTATCACTGAAGCCACCCCTCTCGCAGAAGTGCAGACCAGGTCGCAGCCCGCAACTGCCAAAAAGGCGGATGCCGGTTCCATCACACCAGTGCATCCACTTTTGGAAATCGCAACTGTTCTCTCGCTGCCAGATCCAGGGGTTACAGCGCTTCCAAGGCTCATTCCCCTTTAAAATTAGCTTCCGGGGTGCCCCATTCAAGATCAATCAATTTTTGAGTAGCATCCATAATGAGAAAGAAACATGATACTTTAAGCAAAGAAACTAAAATGGGATTCCTTTTTTGGCTGGAATCAGCACCCGGCACCCCAGCATCTTCGTGTCTGAGAAATCAGAGCTGGCAACTCATCTCTATGAAAGAAACCCAACAATACAGCTCCAACCCCAAAGGAATTTCCCTATCCTCCCGAGAGTAAGGATCGCTTTCACCATCCGTGCCATCTGGATCCGCATCAGCGTGACCCGCTGCAGGTCTAGATGTACTCTAATGTTTACCTGAGGTACCAGGCATGCTGGGATCCCCAGTCTATGGTCCTGAACTCTTAGGTTGGGCTGGCTCTGCCAACTGTGCTTGAAAAAAAGGACTGCAGGCCTAGGAAAAAATTCCACCAAGGAAATAGCAGAAAGATCCATACCAAAACCAGGGGGTATCAGTCCTGTGCCCACCGAATTACCTTCCCCTGCTGATGAAGCAGTTAGGGGAGCCCCAAAACCAAGTGAAATTTCTGACAGGTTCCCCTCTGGTCCCATTCCCGTATTATGCTGGGAAGGGCCGGGCTCAGCAAAATCAGCTGGAGACAATTCTCCTTGAGTCTCCAAGCAGAGCTGACAAGTTAGAGGGGATGCCAAGCTGAGATGCCCGAATATGGCAAGTAGCTCAAAAGGTAAGGCACTTAGGCTTCTTTGCTCCCAACACCATGGATAAACACCCACTATCAGCATGTTTACAAAGGCGTCTGACAATTGTGTGCCCAACTGCCCGTCCACACAAGCGAGCCTGGAAAGGGTGCCAAAAACAAATTCTGTCCAATAAGCACACGCTATGGATGCCCAAAATTTAGGCACCCAATACGTGGTCCAGGTAGGAGCCCACCTGAGCGCCCACCCGGACACACAAGCGTGAACAGATATCAGACACTGTTTCGCAGCAGGCTTGCGTGTAGAAAAGTGACCAAACGCTGCCACAGCCTACCACATGACATCTGAGCAAAGCCTGAGAGAGGGGCCTAGCTAAAAGGCTATTCAACCAGCCAAGCTGCCACACCTCCCCAAACTTCCCAGGAGGCAGGAACTGACGTTGGATCGGCGCACTGAGGCTCAGAGCCCAGGAGAATGGAATCCCTAGAATTATCTCCCCTAATCTTTTTTTTTTTTTTAATTATATTTACTCTTTACCTGACCTCAGCCCATCCCAGCCAAGTATAAAGTTGATTTCGGCTGTGGGGGGGAGAGGGCAAAGGCCTTCACTGCCACTCTCGGCTTCCTGCACCCACTAGCCTCTCGGCTGTTTCTCTCTCTACAGCTAAGTTCATGCATGTAACAGGTACTCTAGTGAGGGAGGGATCCACAGATATCACATCAGGAAAACTCGACCGAGGGAGGGACTATAAGGTATCACCACAGGAGAGTGGGGCGAATTAATTTCCTTCTTTCTCCTTCTAAATTTTTTTTTTTAAGCAATCTCCAGTAGGGAGATGCATGTCCACCATCTGCTGAGATGGAGAATACTGGCAGGCCGATGTCAGTGCAGGGGTATATATACCATGATGTCAGCTTTGCTCTGTCTCCATCTGCTGGTAGAGGTGCATAACCCACTGGTCATGGATTAACCTGTCTGAATGCTAAGAAAGCACATGTTGATTCTCTTTCCCGTTCTCTTCTCTTCAAACTCCTCCTTCTTAGACATCTTAAGCTTCTATTAGATTCTATAATCATTTATGTTTTCTAGCCTAGATTATTGTAATTCTCTGTTAACTGGCCTTCCTTGAAGACTCTTCCAGTTTCTGCAAAACTCGGCTGTCAGTCTCCTTTCCAATATGCCTATTTGTGAGTATATTACTCCTGTCCTTCAATCCTTACACTGGCTTCCTACCTCATTTCGAATTCATTATATAAACTTGCAATCACTGTTCATACCATGCTTCACAGTATCTCCTCCGTATACACCAACCCGATCGCTTCAATCCTCTAGTCAATGTCTCTCCTTGACATACCTTCAGCAAAACTTGATCACCTTGACGAAACTAGAGAAAGGGCTTTCTTGACAGCTGCTCCTACCTCTGGAACTCTCTTCCTTCCAATCTGAGATCCATCAAAGACACTAAGTCATTCAAAAAAATCCCTCAAAACCTACCTTTTTTAACTGGCTTAAAACATCTCCAAGCCAATTGTGTCCCTTTTGTTGATTTGTATTTTTAATTGTTATATGCGATTCAGATTTTTTACCTGAATATTTTGTGTGTTTTATTGTAACCCACTCTGAACTATGGAAGGGCAGGAAACAAATATTTTAAATAAATAAAATAAAAACAAAGGCTTGCAGAGTAGGGCCAACTGATAGGGCAGTATAATTAAGTGCCTCAACTTTCCCCCACAACCCCACCTTTGGCTATCTTTTCTATAATAAATATCATTTTAGTTTGAATGCTCTTTGGACATATGTAATCCTTTATATACTAGCTTTTTTATTTTTCTGTTTGGATGTCCTTTCTTAAGATCATGTACTTAAAACTGAATGTCAGACATCAAATGTGACATGACAAAGGACATTTACAGTGAAAGGATGGCATCTTTGTTCTTTACTTTTTCCTTCAGTTAATGCAAGTCAACATGTACCCAGATTTGGCTACTGCTGCTTGATTTTGCACACCCAGGTCAATATTAGCAAATACTACCTATTCAATGTATGTATGTTGTAGCATTCTTGTGTCCCACATATACTACCCACATTAAGAATTAAGCTAATGTGCAAAGGTTAACGGGAGTAAATTAAAATAGCAAGTATTTACATATATGCCCTTTACCCAGAGCTACCTGGGAGATGTCTCAAGAGTGGGAGTCCCATATAGGTTGTATCTCTTGTACTTATCTATGAAGCTAATCACTAGTACAAAACAAAAACCTAATCTGATAGAATAAAACAAACAATGTCAGATTCAAATCTGACCCAAATGTCATTTTTACATTGGTTCTAATGTTTACTGTATATTTTAGGACCAAATCATAAGTGATGGATAGGAGATTCAAGCCAAGGCCCCTCTGAACTACTGCACTACACTCCTAAGTCTATATTATCCTCTGACATGATTATTTCTATCTACTGTTATGTGCCACAGTAACAGTCAACAGGAAATTTTGGGAGGCAGAGGCAAGTACTGAAATGACTAGCTTTTATGAAATGGAACCAGCAAACAAATCTTACTAAAAAAAAAAAAAGTTTATTTAAAAAAAAAAAAAAAAAAGTTCAAATAACATGCTAATTCCCAGTGAGATTCTCCCAATTGCCATTTCATCATCTGTCAATCATTGTTCATTACTCACAAAAAGCTTGATTCCCAACTGCAGTGTCTACTAAATTAAAACATAATTATATATATATTTAATGGAACATTGTTTAGTGAAGCATGGGCTAGTTGTTTACCTTGATATGCATCTTAGCTCTTTTCAAGAGACTTAACGTAGTATGCCTGGTGCTATCTGGCCCAAGAGGCACCAACTGCTTCAGCTGCTCCAGATATAGTCGAAGTTTAGCTCGTCTGTGAGGAGTAAAATGAAAAATGCTCAGGTAAAGATGCATGTAACAGCATGCCCTTACAGCAACAGAAAAGAAGAGACTTGTAGGATAATTCTACTGAACTGTTAAAAGGGCATTTTATGCTGATCAGCCCACTCCTCCAGTATTTAAAGTACATAATTTCTAGGTAGCAGACTTTAAAAAACAAACAAAAAAAGAGCTCTTCAACATAGCCAACTCTAGAGCTTAAGAGTGTTGTTTATCTCCATATTTTAGGGGCAATATGTGCCAGCAATTCACAGAGCCCTCCTCAGCCAAAGAAGGTTTAACAGCCAGTGTCTGTCCTCAGTGACAGGTCAGCAGTGTGCCCAATGAATAGTTTAAGGGAAGCCCCACCCCTCTATCAAATACAAAAAAAAAATATTTTATTTTTCCCTAGGCTGCTACACCCCCTACATGGAAAATCTTAAGTCAGCAAAGGTAAAATGCTGTTATCTATACCACACCCTTTTGAATTCTGTTACTGTTTTTGTCTTTACCACCTCTTCTGGGAGGGCACCCCATACAGGCATTTAAAAGTCTGTATCATATCTCCCCTGTCTCTTCTTTCCTCCATGATACATATCCAGGTCCATCAGTCATATGAGATGAGACAGCAGAACCTAAATATGAATACTTTAGAGGAAAGAAGAGAGAAGGGAGCTATGATACGCACTTTAAATACCTGACACACACAAATCTAACCTTTTTCAATGGAAAAGAAGCTGTAAAACTAGGGGTCATGGTACGAAACTCCAAAGGGGTAGACTCAGGAGCAATGTCAGGAAATATTTCTTCATGGAAAGTGTGGTGGCTACATGGAATGGCCTCCCAGAAGAGGTGGTGAAGACCAGAAAGGTGACTGAATTCAAAAGGGAATGGGTTTAGACCCAGTGGCTAGAGGATGGAAATAAAGAAACCTGGCAACCTGTGGTAACTCATTTTGCATAGGAGTAACCTACACGGAGTGGCCGTTACAAACCTAAACAACTTGCTGGGCAGACTGGCTGTACCAGTTAGGTCATTATCTGCCATCATTTTCTATGTTACCATGTTTGTTACCATATAGCAGGAAATCATGTAATCCAGGAAACTCAAGGGATCCAAGTGACATCATAACCCATAAGACTTATGGCAGTGGTTTTTCAGTGTCAGACTCCCATTTGATGTCCGTTTCCCAGAATATTAAACAGTTGCTTGTTTTGTCTTATCTTTTAAATATCAGATAATTAAGCAAACTTGCTTATTGCAGAGTTCTCTGTAGACAGCAGAATGAATTAGTCATGACATGATGATGATGATGTCATCCAGTGGCACCAGATGAATCCATCTCTCTAGCTCAGTAAAGTTTTACTATTAAACATGTGTGGGAGTTCCCACACATGGTTCATACGCCCCTCGGTTTACTGACTATAAAGCTAAAACTAAGCTCTACAACTCTCCATGGAGGTGGACAGATATAAAATATGGCTAATTCATCTCATCAAAGAGAAAGCAATTGACAAACAAGGCTGAATGAGCCATGACATGTGGGGAGTCCCAAGGGCCACAGAGTGGAGCACTTACTGAATAAGCAAGCTGGATCCCCTGAGGAGAATGGATTACTGGGTGAACAAGTTGTGCAAAACTGCTTTCCCAAAGTTACGATCACTTCTTGATAGATTCTCCAGACAGTAGTGAGATGTGAAGATGTGAACTTATGACCAAGTTGCAACTTTACAAATGTCTTCAATGAATACGGCTCTTAGATAAGCAACCGAAGTAGTCATGGCTCTTACTTGATGAGCCTTGACAGTCTGTGATCTAGTGCAGGGGTGCTCTAACCTGTTCTACGCCCACCCCCCGCCAGTCGGATTTTCAGGATATCCCTACTGAATACGCATGATAGGATTTCCCAAAGCAACCTTACGCCCCCTACAAATACTACAAAACGCCACTGCCCAAATCCTCACTGGTCATAAAAAAACCAGACCATATCTCCCCTGTCTTAAAAGAACTACACTGGCTCCCCATAGAAAAAAGAATTGAATTCAAAGTACTATCAATCATTCACAACTCAATTCACAACAATGACTATGACTGCCTTAGCACCATAATACAAAAACTCTACACCCAACGTAATACCAGATGAACAAACAAAGCACTACTAAAGATCCCATCAGTCACAACCACCAAACTTATCACTGTAAGAAAAAGAGCATTCTCAATAGCTGGACCACATCTCTGGAACATCCTACCTGACAGTCTAAGACTACAAAGCAATTCAAAAATGTTCAAAAAGCTACTCAAAACTTGGCTTTTCAAACAAGCCTACAAGGATGGGATAAGATAAACCAATCAAGATAACAATACCCTCGTAAAGACAATAAGCTCTGCTAGACAACCAGTCACCTAATAACTCTCCCTACACTTCAACCCTAACTTACAACATTCCATCCTCATTGTAATCAACAACCCACCACCTGTATATCATCCTCAACGTATTCCTATACCTGCCCGGGAAAACCTACTTAATAACTATCGCTTTTAACTAAACTGCCCATAAAATACTACCAAACTTACGGGCCGATACAGTAAGATGCGGTAGAAAGTGGTACGTTAGTGCCGGGTGCACCTGCGTTTGCCGCACGCACAGTTTGGATCACATACCGCTCGATACTGTATTTAAATGGCATGCAAATGCAAGTCGCGTCCATGAAGCGCAATCCATTTTACTGTATAGGCGCTATACAGTACTTTTGTTGGCGCACCAGGCGCAAACAAAAGTACGCTGGATTTTATAAGATACGCGCGTATCTTATAAAATCCTGGATCGGCGCGCACAAGGCTGCCGATTTTGGGCAGCTGGCGCGCGCCGAGCCGCGCAGCCTGCCTCCGTTCCCTCCGAGGCCGCTCCGAAATCGGAGAGGCCTCGGAGGGAACTTTCTTTCGCCCTCCCATCACCTTCCCCTCCCTTCCCCTACCTAACCCTCCCCCCCGGCCCATTCTAACCCCCCCCTACCTTTATCCATGGATTTACACCTTCCGGAGGGAGACGTAAATCCCGGGGGCGGTTCCGGAGGGCGCGGCCACGCCCCGAAACGTCCCGGGCCAAAACCACGCCCCAGTCCCGTCCCCGAAACGCTGCGCCCCGCCCCCGAAACGCCACGTCATCGGGTCCCGCCCCCGACACGCCCCCTTCCAAAAACCCCAGGACCTACGCGCGTCCCGGCGGCCTATGGAAAATAGGCGCGCAAGGCCCTGCTCGCGTAAATCCAGGCGGATTTACGCGAGCAGGGCTTTTAAAATCCACCCGAGAAAGCATTGTTGTTCCAATTGGATGGGGACATGAAGGTAAGTTTCTAACAGATCCAGGGAGGTCATACATTCCCCCGATTGTACCGCCATTATAACAGAGTAAGGTTTCCAAGCGAAAATGAGTCACCTTCAAGTGACGTTTGACCCTCTCGAGATCCAGGATGGGATGAAAGGAGTCCTCCTTTTTGAGCACAACAAAATAAATGGAATATCTCCCCATACTTTCTTGAGACATGGGCACTGGAACCACAGCACTCAGTCTGAGGAGCTTTTGAAACGTGAACTCCACTGCCTCTTTCTTCTGTGGGGAGTTGCAAGGGGACACCACGAAAACGTCCCAAGGAATACTGCGAAATTCCAGCACATACCCTTCTCGTATCACTTCCGATTTGATCTCAACTCACCTCCGAGAGAGAAAGACGTCCCCTATTTCCTGTTCCAGAAGGTGGGTCAGCAAACCTTGATTGGGCAGCTTGGGAGGATCCATCACCCGAGCCTGCTCCTCTCTTGGGCTGTCAGGGACGAAAGGACTGAGACCTACCAAAAGGCCAAGTCCGCTGAAAGGTCATCCCTCTATAGGGATGAAAACGCCTGGAACCCTGGAGACGACCCCTGATACCAAAGGGGTGCTGTATCTGCTTCTTATCCTCCAGTAACTGAGGAACAGGAGACTCGCCCCACTTACTGACTAGTTTCTCCAACTCGCTCCCAAACAAGAGTGAGCCTTTAAAGGGTATCTTGGTAAGATTGTCTTTGGAGGCAGCGTCAGCCAACCAATTTCACAACCAGAGTTGGCGCTTGGCCGCTATCACCGAAGCCACTCCTCTGGCTGAGGTCCGGACCAAATCACAGCCTGCGTCTGCTAAAAAGGCAGCAGCAGGTTCCATAACTGCTCTGGAATTCCCTCCAGACTCATCAACCTCCTGAGAGAAGCAGACAAGATCTCACCACAGGAGGCAATCTGTACATTCATCGCCACAAAGGCTTGCTCAAGAATAGCCTCAATCTGTCTCTCATGTATATCCTTCAAGGCTGCTCATACCTCTACAAGGATAGTTGTCCACTTAAAAACAGCACATATAGAGCACCCACTTTGGGAAAACACAAACACTCTCTCACAGCCAGATCCAGGGGTACAGGCCTTCCAGTGCCTGACCCCCTTTAAAATTTGCCTCTGGGGCATCCCATTCCAGATCAATCAATTCCTGAATGGCATCCATCACAGGGAAAAAAACAAGAGGTTTATGTAAGAAAACCAAAATGGGATTCTTATTCAGCCCTGACACAACATCTGAACCAGAGACACCCAGCTGTTTCAAGATCTGGGAAATCAGGGCTGGCAGTTCATCTCTATGAAAGAACTGCAACATGGTTCGATATGGTTCCAGCCCCGGAGGAATTTCTCCATCTTCCAGAGAATCAGGATCAACCTCATCAGAGCCATCCGGATTCTTGTTGGGAACACCCGTAGGAAGCAGAGGCGAGCCCTGGTGCTTAAGCATAGGACTGGAAGAGGGAGGAGCCTCTGGCTGAGGGTCCGACCGGACAGAAAGAGGGGAAGCAGAAGACTGGGCCTGAAGAAAAGCTTGTAAACCTTGAAAAAATTCCACCCAAGAAAAGCAGCCTGGTCCAGACCAAGCCCAGAAGGAACTGGAGCTGGTCCCACAGAACTGCCCTTGCTAGCAGAGGAGCCCAAAAAGGGAAAACCAAAATCTGGTATCCCCCCAGTCAAAGCCATCATCCGAATAGGAAGAGTCAGGCTTAGCAAAATCTGAGGAAGACAACTCTCTCTGAGCATCTGAGCAGTGCTGACAGGTTAGAAGCCAGGTCAGGCTGAGAAGCACCAATATGACAAGCAACACAAATAAGAAGACACTTAGGCTTCTTGCTTATCAGCACCATTGCAGCGGTAGATGTGCATCGGAACGGCTCGTGCTCAAAAAAGAAATGAGTCCAAAAAATAAGCACTGAGAAGAAGGCGTGGCAAGGCACATGCACAACCTGTGCACCAAGTTAAGTACGTAAAAAAAAGTTTGTGCATGTAAAAAGTACACCCAAAAACCAAGCGCACAATGCATGCGCAGAGTCAACACACTGTGCATACTGACGACTTATAGAGAGTAGCAGCACACACACAAGAGTGCGCAAAATGGCCGCCATGGCCTACCCCTCAGCATGCAAGAATGAAGCCTAAGTGCAGGGCCTAGCCCACTGGGGGCCGCTCAACCCACCCGGCTACATAGTTTCCCAACCCTAACGTGAGCGGGAACGACTATCAGTACAGCGCACCGAGAACGGAGGCTGGAGGAAGTCCTGAAACCCCTCTATCTTTGATTCAGGTAAAAAAAAATATTTTTTTTTAAACTTACCTGAACTCAGCGCTTACTGGCTGAGTACAGAGATGGCCTCCAGCTGTGGGGGCAGAGGTCATTTCTTGCCACCACCGTGCTCGGCCTCTTGCATCTGCTGTCTTTCAGCTGAACTAGCAGCTAAGTCCATGCCAGGAAACCCAGCTACTGGACCAAGGCACACCTCTGAGGGACACGGAAATCACCTCAAATTCTCAACTGGGGGAGGGACCTTTAGGTATATCTGCAGGAGAGTGGGGCTTTCTTTTCCCAAATTTAGAATTTCAAATTTCTCCTTCCAAAAAGCTCGAAGCAATCCCCATAGGGAGATGCACGTCCACCATCTGCTGGAGACGGAGAATACTGGCAGGCTGGGGTCACTGCAGGTCTATATATACTATGACGTCAGCTTGCTCCATCTCCATTGGCTGGAAGGGGAGCATAAACCCACTGGTCGGGAGTCCATCTGTCTACACGCTAGGAAACATGCAATTTTGGTATGGCACCGCAAAGCAGGAAAACAATGCATCAACTTCTTAGTGCCAACATCTACAGCAGAGGTGGGGCAAACCTTTTTTTTTTTTTTTTAAACCATGGTCACACATTTGTAACAGGGGCCAGGGAGTCATCCCCTTTCGAGCTCCTTGGGTAGTGGAGGGGTAGGGTCCCCTTTCTCTCATTCACAAATACTTACTTTACTCTCTCTCTCACATACCCTTCTCCCTTGGGCAGGGGAAAGGTGGGGCCCCCCTTAAACCTTACACATACTTTTTCCCTCTCCCTCAAACATACACTCTCACCCCCCCCCCCCCCCGAACTCAGTCTCTCTCACTCATTTCTTCTGCTGATGCTGGTGGCCCCGGGGCTTCCTTTTCTCTTTGGTTGCTGGTAGAAAGGGCTTGTCAGCAGCTCCGGGCCTCCACTTTCTCTTCTGCTGACATAATCAACAAGAGTGCAAAGATGGGCCTGTGAGGATGATGATGATTCCTGGTGTTGGCTTGCCAGATACAATGCAGCACCAACACAAGGTAGATGGGCCACATTAAACAGGGTGACAGAGTGCTTCTGGCCCACCCCTGATCTATAGGATTCAACAAGGTTCTGCATTATTCTGTGGGAGGAATTTTTTCTAATATAGCCCAGTCTGTCCTTCAAAGCATATTTCCATTAACACATTTACTGTAGACAGTAATAAAATCTGCTGCTATAGTTCTCTGTGAAAAGTAAATGACAAGTCCTAACATGTATAGCATGGGGTAAATGAATCACCAACCTCACATTATGCAAATAGGGTGACTCGATAGAAACTGAAATAAGAATGATGATGTAGTTCAATAGAATTATTTATAATCATGTGTTTTGTTGCCTTACCACTGTAATTTGCTATGTAGTTGCTATGTCAGTGCTATAATGGCTTGCTATGAAATTATATTTGCTTAGTAAAGAATGACCATAATAGACTTATCAGTAAAGTGACTAAAACCAAGAGCAAACCTGGCACTCTCCCAATGTCTTGATCCCTCTGAGGACTCTGCATTCTTATTAACTCTTTGCAACTCAAGCGCTTTAGAAATCCCATGCTTACCACCATCAGATTTATCTTGCATCAAGATAAGGTGGAACACGTAAAAAGTATTTGGCAACTTTAAAGCCTCCTTCTCCACTATGGGGGTAATTTTGTAACAGCTTGCATACATTTTCAATCAAATACATGCATAAGTGACACCGATTTTCAGAGGGAAAGTATGCATTTAAATTTCCCTTTGAAAATTATTCCATCAAAACTATCCGCACCCTATTACACCTGCTATATATGTGCAGAATTTTTTCATGGAAATTTCCATGCATACATTTAAAAATGTAAAAATGTCATTAGCACAAACCCCCTCCCCAATCTCAGCCCAGGAACTCCTCTGCTTACTACAAGTAACAGTACACGCATACAGGACATAAGCACATAAGTTTACACGCATCGCAAACAGGTAATTTTATAAGCAGGCCATTTTCACGGGTACTGTGTTATTTTACCATGAAAATGCTTTTGAAAAATTACCCTCCCCATGAGTATTCCTCTGCTTTCAAAAAAAAAAAAGAATCTAACAGCACTCAGAAAATACAATTTAAGCTCCATTGTTTCATATGAAGAGCCATTTCCATGCTTTTCGTAAAAAAACATTGTTTAAAAAAAAAAAACAACAAAAAAAAAAAAACAGAAGACAGTGATATAAGAGAGCGGAAACAGCCTCACAACTGTATCTGCCCGTTGGAGCGCACTGTTAACCTGCCATTGGACGCGTGTTTTCCCTTACCCCTTATTCAGTAAGGGGCGGAAACCCGCGTCCAACCCCGCCGGTATTCGCGTGCGATTCAGTAAGTAAAATGTGCAGCCAAGCCGCACATTTTTTATATTAAGTCGGAGGTCCCAAAGGGTAAAAAAAAGTAAAAAATAAAAAAAAAAAAAAATTTGAAGCCAGCCGGTGGCTGTTGGGTCGAAAACCGGACGCTCAATTTTGCCGGCATCCGGTTCCGAGCCCGTGACTGTCAGTGAGCTCGAGAACTGACGCCGGCAAAATTGAGCATCGCTGGTCAAACCCGCTAACGAGCCGCCGCTCCGGGCCAAAGGAGGTTACAGTCGCGCTAAGTGTCCCTAGCGCCTCCTTTTGCCTGTTTCTAAACACCGTACGTAATTTAAATACTGAATTGTGCGCACGGGCGAGTGGCCTGTGCGCGTGCCAGGAGAGCGGGCGTTTGCCTGCTCTCCCCCGCGGGCTTTACTGAATCAGCCCGACATTAGTAGGCAATTTTTTTTGTGGGTTTCGACAAGAAAATTTCCCTCCTACTTGTGGGGCCCTGCCTCACTTTCTTCTAATGCTTTATAAGCAAACAAATCAGAGAGCAGAGGTGCAAGCCGTGCAGATCCCAAATACCATATAAATACAAAAATATGTTTTTCAAAATCTCCCTTAATGGGCATTCCATGGCCATCTCTTTGCTCTCTTTTCTACAAAGAAAACAGGAGACCGATGGAAACATCGAGGAAGCAAAGACATTGGGATGGGGAAGGGGAAGGGGAGGGAGGAAATAAATAAATACAAGCTAATATTTCTACTGGAGAACATTGTAAGAAGTGATCGGTGGAGTGACACATTTTTATAATGTTAAAGTTCATTAGCATGTGCCTATTGGTTATTTGGTGAAGTCTGGTTAATACAATGACTTGTAATACAAGCAATGATATTACAGTTATTGTTCTATCTATTTAAATTCCTCTCTTCTAGGTCACCTGACCTTTTTTCTACAACTCTTCCAAGTTCTTTTAGACCAGTTACATGTAACTTTATACTTCCCCCACAGTTTCAAAATATTTATTCCCCTGTTACCTGTAAACCGATGTGATATGCTTATGAACGTCGGTATATAAAAGTTTTAAATAAATAGATAGATAAATGAATGCTATGTAATTATAGATGGAAAATTTCAATAAAAAATAAAACTTCAAAAAGAAAAAAAAGGAGACCTATATTGAAAAGAGGGATGCATTAGCATGTCAGAGTGTCCCACTGCTAACACATTCCCTTTGTGATGCTGTTCTAGAATATCCATTAATTTTTTAAGCTATAACAGCGGTTTTTAACACTTCTGGTATTTGAAATGGGAATACTGCACAAGCTTGAAATATTCTCACCAAAAATCAGGAAGGGGCAGGGGAAGAGACTACGAATGACAAGGGAAATCCTATTAACTATCAAATGTGTTACATCATTGACTTTCAGGGCATCAGAAGAATCCCACAGAGGACTGGCCTATATCATGGGGCCGATCTGTAATAAAGTACGCTGAAGCTGCTGCGGATTTGTGTGCCACCTATAGGCGCATTGTACCGTACGTTTCCCGTGCAAAGCCCTATACGGGTTCTATAAGAAGGGGTTTTGTGTGCGGGGGAAAAAAGCGTGTGTACAAATGTGCTTACTGACCCGCGGTTTTGTTTTACGTGAGAGCATACTAATGGCACGCAAAGGAGGCATATCTATCATGGGCAAGGGAGGGAGATCGGGTTAGTGCAGGTTTTTAATGCGGGTCTTTAGCGCCTGAGTCAGGGCAGGACTTAATTGAAAGTGCCAGTGTGGAGACTGGCTTTTTATGCTTTTGCAGGTCAGCCAAGTAGTGAATGGAACTGGTAGAGAGAAGGCAGCTTCTCAATGAGGCGGAATCGCCGATCTGCATTTCACGCTCATTGCCCAGTGGTCAGAATCTGATCACGAAGGGTTTAGATATTGCTCTACTTACCTTTGAATCAACGTCGGACCACTAATTTATTTTTTTTACTTAACTTTTTTATTGAATTTTTTGCAAAAATACAAACGCGATTCTACCGTGAATCTATGCAATTCACTACACAGGGCCATGAGCACACATTAAGGTGTGAATGTATTTTATGCACGTATCTAATTAGCATACCTTGGCTGTTTATTACATCCCGCACTACTGCTGGATTTTGCCGCGCACCAAAGAAATCCACACAGATTATCAGCGAATGTCTTATTACATCGGCCTACATGTGAGGCCCATCAGTTTTTTTGTTGACAACCAAGGCTGAATTAGCAAATGACATGTGGGGACATCATACAATGGCATCAAATGAACCTATCTCGCTAGCTCACTGAAGTTTACTACAGATCATGCACGGGAATTCCTATACACGCTGCCTTGTGAGCCCCTCAGTCTTTTGTCTGAACGTCCTGCAAAGATGTGTACCCTCTCTACTTCTTTTGCTTTTTTCAACTCTCTCAAGTTTTTGCTTCAGTTAACTCATTCTTCATGTTACCTCGCCTTGGAGCCCCTTAACAGCACTTTCAGTACTAGGCAAAAAAAAAAAAATATGAATTATTCAGATGGCTTCAAGGACTGTTTTTGTAGCCACAAGATTCCACCCCAATGGTCATGATATCTGTTTACAGATGTCTGGGTCCTGATCACGACTCGGCTAACTGCTATGATTGTGGTCGAATTTTGCTTACATCCCAAAGGAATAGGGCCTGGAAGATGGAGGAACTTTGCAATCGGAGCTGTTTCTCATCTCAGAGCAGGGCCTCTTGGGCTCCCTCTGCACAGGATTGAGCAGAAGCAACTTGAGCAAGGCTCTAACTGTGGTCCCAGGTTCCGGATCCGCCATAGTTCAGCTGTCAAGCAAGACATGGAACTGTCAAGTGCCAGAGCCAGCGAGCTCCCTGACATGCCCATGGGCCGTTTCTGCCTCTTTGCAGGGCTCATCAGCACAGAAGAAATGAAGCATCCTTTGTCAGAGCTGGTGTTGCAATCGGCACCACTGTAAGCAAAAATCAGTGCCAAACCAACATCAGTGCATCGGGTTCTTTGGAGCAGTTCAATGCACCAGACTTTGGCACAATTGGTGCACCGGTCCCCAATGCAAGAACAGTTGTTCGGGGGACCCCAGAGGAGACTCCTTGTGGTTATCTTCACCCTTAACTCTGTCTCGCCAACTTTGGTCTGGATTCCAACCATTTGGGGCTCCTCTTCCATCTACCCATCTACTCCGGATCCAATATGCCTCAGGTCTGTATGCAGCCATCAGCACAGTTAACCCAGCAGGGAGTCTCATCCTGGAGTCCAGTACATATTTAAGAACATAAGAAAATGCCATACTGGGTCAGACCAAGGGTCCATCAAGCCCAGCATCCTGTTTCCAACAGTGGCCAATCCAGGCCATAAGAAACCTGGCAAGTAAGTACCCAAAAACTAAGTCTATTCCATGTAACCATTGCTAATGGCAGTGGCTATTCTCTAGTGAACTTAATAGCAGGAATGGACTTCTCCTCCAAGAACTTATCCCAATCCTTTTTTAAACACAGCTATACTAACTGCACTAACCCACATCCTCTGGCAATAAATTCCAGAGTTAATTGTGCGTTGGAGTAAATAAGAATTTTCTCCGATTAGTTTTACATGTGCCCCATGCTAACGTCATGGAGTGCCCCTAGTCTTTCTACTATCCGAAGAGTAAATAACTGATTCACATCTACCCGTTTCCTAGACCTCTCATGATTTTAAACATCTCTATCTATCCCCCCTCAGCCGTCTCTTCTCCAAGCTTAAAAAGTCCTAACCTCTTTAGTCTTTCCTCAAAGGGGAGCTGTTCCATTCCCCTTACCATTTTGGTAGCCCTTCTCTGTATCTTCTCCATCGCAATTATATCTTTTTTGAGATGCGGAGACCAGAATTGTACACAGTATTCAAGGTGCGGTCTCACCATGGAGCGATACAGAGGCATATGACATTTTCCGTTTTATTCACCATTACCCTTTCTAATAATCCCAACATTCTGTTTGCTTTTTTGACTGCCGCAGCACACTGAACCGACGATTTCAATGTGTTATCCACTATGACGCCTAGACTCTTTCTTGGGTTTGTAGCACCTAATATGGAACCCAAACATTGTGTAATTATAGCATGGGTTATTTTTCCCTATATGCATCACCTTGCACTTATCCACATTAAATTTCATTCATCTGCCATTTGGATGCCCCAATTTTCCAGTCTCACAAGGTCTTCCTGCAATTTATCACAATCTGCTTGTGATTTTAACTACTCTGAACAATTTTGTGTCACTACAAATCTGATTATCTCACTTGTCGTATTTCTTTCCAGATCATTTATAAATATATTGAAAAGTAAGGGTCCCAATACAGATCCCTGAGGCACTCCACTGTCCACTCCCTTCCACTGAGAAAACAGTCCATTTAATCCTACTCTCTGTTTTCCTGTCTTTTAGCCAGTTTGCAATCCACGAAAGGACATCGCCACCTATCCCATGACTTTTTACTTTTCCTAGAAGCCTCTCATGAGGAACTTTGTCAAACGCCTTCTGAAAATCCAAGTATACTACAATCTACAGGTTCACCTTATCCCACATGTTTATTAACTCCTTCAAAAAGTGAAGCAGATTTGTGACGCAAGACTTGCCCTGGGTAAGCCATGCTGACTTTGTTCCATTAAACCATGTCTTTCTATATGTTCTGTGATTTTGATGTTTAGAACACTTTCCACTATTTTTCCTGGCACTGAAGTCAGGCTAACGGTCTGTAGTTTCCTGGATCGCCCTGGAGCCCCTTTTTAAATATTGGGGTTTACATTTGCTATCCTCCAGTCTTCAGGTACAATGGATGATTTTAATGATAGGTTACAATTTTTACTAATAGGTCTGAAATTTCATTTTTTAGTTCCTTCAGAACTCTGGGGTGTATACCATCCGGTCCAGGTGTGATTTACTACTCTTCAGTTTGTCAATCAGGTCTACCACATCTTCTAGGTTCACCGTGATTTTGATTCAGTCCATCTGAATCATTACCCATGAAAACCTTCTCCATTACGGGTACCTCCCCAACATCCTCTTCAGTAAACACTGAAGCAAAGAAATCATTTAATCTTTCTGCGATTGCCCTTATCTTCTCTATTGCCCCTTTAACCCCCTCGATCATCTAACGGTCCAACTGACTCCATCACAGGCTTTCTGCTTCGCATATATTTAAAAAATATTTCTCAGAAGAATGACCCTATACTGGTTTCAGAGGAGGATGTCTCTTCCCCAACTCCAGGCCAAAGGACACAACATTCCATAGACCAGGTGACTGAATTGGTGAAGACTTTCTTTACCTCATTGGCAGCCAGTGACAAGGAGGGCACCTTTCAATTTCTCCTGTCCAGAATATTAAATTTGTTCTCACAAATAGGACTCCCTTTTGCCTCCATACCTCAGAATCTCCTATCAGAAGTCCCAATGGTGAAAACTAGCACTGTTGGGTGTACCACCCCTTTCTGTGGAGGAATATAGCCAGTCTCAGGAAGGAGCCTGGGATACCACGTCTGGAACATGCTCCAAGAGAATTCACCTCCGAAACAACCTAGGACTCTATCCTGATCACTATCCTCTTCATCAGGGTCATGGGTTAAAGTCCCTCCACCTTTTGGTTCAGGGGAAGAGTCTATAGGGAGTCCCTTAAACCCCTTCTCTGACCTTTTAGAGCATTCATCACCACAAGAAGATCTTTCATACTCCAAATTCTTGGATAGGTTGGATAAGGTGATCAGAGTCAACTTCCATACGGAGAAAGATCCCCACATCGCGGCCTTCAGAATATTTCAGGTTCTGGAAATGCCTTCTTAACTTGCAGCAATCTTAATCCATTCAATACTACGGGAACTGCAAATAAGAATGTGAGATAATCTGGCCTCCTGTCCCCAAGTGACAAGGAAACTGGCCGTTAAGTACAGAGTTCAACAATCTCTTGGAATTGGGGTAGTTCAAGTATCTCACCAGTCTGTGGTTGTGGAGTTTGTGTTGAAAAGGCTAAAAAGACCAGAATGTTTTCTAACACCTCCCAGGTAAGGATCCTAGGCTGTTCAACAACTTTGGGGAAAAAAGGTCTTTCAGCTGCTCATGCCTGCATTGCAGTTCACCAATTGCACATGGTATAGCACTTATACAACTGCATCATTAAGCTGAAGCCTCTGGTAGAGTCTCTTGACAAGGAACAAGAAGGTTTATCAGCAGGCCTTTCTAGAAGTAAAAGAAAGTGCAGTTGCTTACCTGTAACAGGTGTTCTCTTAGGCTAGCAGGATGTTAGACCTCATATGTGGGTGACATCATCTGATGGAGCCTGGCACGGAAAATGTTTGTCAAAGTTTCTAGAAGCTTTGATTGGCACACTGAGCATGCCTAGCATGCCACTATCCGCACGTCCACACGAAGTCCCCCCTTCAGTCTTGTAACAGATTAAAAAAAAAAAAAAAGTACAAGTGAAAAAATAAAACAACAGACCAGAAGGAGAATCTAACTCCGTGGGGTGGCGGGTGGGATTCCTGAGGACTAACATCCTGCTGTCCTAGGAGAATACCTGTTACAGGTAAGCAACTGCACTTTCTCTTAGGACAAGCACGATGGTAGGCTTCACATGTGGGTGAATCCCAAGCTCCAGGCTGTCTCCGATAGTGGATGAGACCAACAGTTACTGAACAAAGTGCCAATGGTCACAAAAAACAACTGAGATGCTGTTGGTCAGCAGGGGTTCTAGACAGGAAGAGTTGGGTTCAGGTCTGGAAGAGATTGTGTAGGAAGGACTGGCCGAAGCCAGTGTCCTTTCGATCATCTTTGTCTAAGCAGTAGTGAGCCGCGAACATATGAAGGGAACTCCACGTTGCTGCGCAGCAAATTTTGACGACAGGAACTGCTCGCAGATGATCCACCGACATCACCATGGCCTGCACAGAGTGAGTTTGATGCGGCCTGTCAGATGAAGGTCTGCTTGTGCATAGCAGAAGGTGATGCAATCCACCAGCCATTTGGACAAAGTCTGTTTACCCACTGCCACTCCCAGCCTATTGGTATCAAAGGAGACATAAGAGCTGAGTGGACTGCCTGTGACTGGCTGACTGTTCTGAATAGAAAGTCAAGGCTCTCTTGCAGTCCAAAGTATGAAGAGCTTGTTCCACTAGGAATATAAAACTTTCCAGGTGAGGAACTTCGGGTCGCAGGAATGCAACGGCTCAAGGGAGAACACATGACCTGCGCCAGGACAATGTTGAGGTCCCAGGATGCAACAGGAGGCTGAAGAGGGGGTTTCAACTGAAGTAGGCCCCTCATAATACTCCCCACTAAAGGCTGCACCGATATGGGTGTGTCAGCGACACCCCAATGGCATGCACTAACAGCGCTAAGATGGACCCCAATTGAGCTGGTTTGAAGCCCAAACTCTGAAATGTGCCACAAGTAGTCCAACAGCTTGGGAAGGGGGCATGTGAATGGATCCAAAATCATGCCCCACACACCAGGTGGAGAAATTTCTCCATTTCAAACTATAAGACTTACTAGTGGAAGGCTTTCTAGAAACTACTAGCTCCTTGGAGACACTGTCCGAGAGGTCCAAGAGCGGAAGAACTAGGCAACTCAACATCCATGCCGTTAGGGCTAACGTCCAGAGGTTTGAAGGCGCAGGGCACCCTGGTTCTGAGTTATCAGATTGGGCACGTTCCCCAGCCAAATGGGGTCCCTGATTGACAGATCCTGAAGGACAGGGAACCAGATCTGTCAGGGCCAATAAGGCACCACGAGAATCATTGTCCCTCTGTCCTGTTGAAGTTTCAGCAGTGTCTTCAAGAGGAGCAGGAGAGGAGGGTATGCGTACAGCAGACCCCTCCACCAGTGTAGGGAGAAGGCATCGCAGGCCAGATATCCACCCCCCTGGTGACAGGGAGCAGAAACTGATCACCTTGTAGTTGTACGGGGAGGCAAAGAGGTCTACATCTGGGGTTCACCACCGATGAAAGATTCTGGCTGCTACCTCCGGATTTAGGGACCACTCGTGTGGCTGAAAGAAGCGGCTCATGCAGTCTGTCAATACGTTTTAGAGTCCCAGGGCCTGGGACCCTGTGACAGGGCCCAGGACCACACCTGCTCCACCTCGTGTCAGAGGAGGAATGAACCCGTGCCTCCCTGTTTGTTGACATACCACATTGCAACTTGGTTGTCCATCCGGATCAGGACTTCCTTGTGCAATAACCGGTCCCTGAACACCCAGAGGGCGTTACAGATCGCCTGAATCACCAAAATGTTTAATTTGACAGCAGGCTTTGTGAGCGGTCCAGAGACACTGGGTGTGGAGACTGTCCACATGGGCTCCTCGGCCCTGAGGAGAGATGTCAGTGGTGAGGACCACTTGAGGCGGGGCAGCCTGGAAGGGAATTCCCCGCTCCAAATTGGAGAGATTTTCCCGCCAGGAAAGAGACACCCTCAGAGGTTCCATGACTGAGAGACAGGTCTCGAGGTCCTGGGAGGCCTGTTGCCACTGCGACCGCAAGGTCCATTGTGCCCTTCACATGCGCAAGTGGGCGAGAGGTGTAACATGGACAGAAGCTACCATGTGGCCCAACAAACTGAGTAGAAGGTGGGCACTCACCTGCTGACTGCTGCGTACGAAGGTTGCCAATGAGGCGCGTGCAAGAGCCCGATCACAGGGCAGAAACGCTTTCGCTTGCACACTGTTCAGCCTAGCTCCTATAAAGTCCAGTTGGGGAGACGAGTAGAAGTGAGACTTTGGGTAGTTGATTACAAACCCCAAGGATTGCAGAGTCTGCACAGTCAGGGCTAAAGAGTTCATCGTCCCTATGGAGGAGTCACTCTTGATCAACCAATCGTCTAGGTATGGGACGACGCGCACCACACTGCACCTGAGGTACGCAGCCACCACCGCTAGGCATTTGGTGAAGACATGAGGCCAACCCAAAAGGCAGCACCTTGTACGGTAGTGAGCCTTCCCCATCACGAAGCGGAGGTATTTTCTGTAGCCAGGGAAGATAGTAATGTGAGTGTAAGCTTCCTTGAGATCGAGAGAGCAGAGTCAGTCTCCTCTTTTGAGGAGGGGTATCAGAATGCCCAGAGAAACCATCTTGAACTTTTCTTTTAAGAAAAATTTGTTCAAACGCCCTGAGGTTGAGAATGGGGGTGCAAGCCTCCGTTTCTCTTCGGTATGAGGAAATATCTCGAATAGAACCCTCAATCCTGCTTAGGACAAGGAGCGGGCTCTACCGCTCCTGCTATGAGACGGGCGAAGAGTTCTGCCAAAGTATGACCTGCTGGGCGGATGAACCCTATAATGGACATGAGGGAGAGAGTTCCCTGGAAGCCTTCTGAAATTGAGCTGGTATCCCTGATGGACTATGGTAAGGACCCATTCGTCCGAAGTGATGGTCCTCCAGTAGTGGGCGAAGCAGATAAGCCTGCCTCCTACTGGGGGATCCGATGCCAAGGGTAGATTTGGCTGACTTTTGCTCCCTCACTGCCAGTCAAAAGCCTGTAGCTGGGGCACTGGTTGAGGCCTAGGTGCTTGCTGCTGACGGGAGCGGCCCCTGGAGCTAGTGCGTGCGTGCAAGCTTGAGAGGTGGGGGGGATAATATTTCCTCTGCCTGTAAAAGGACTTCCTGGAATTTGGCCTGTAAAATTTCCTGATAGAGGAAGGAGCATCCGAAGTGCTAGCGGAGAGCTGTTGGGAGGGTTTCATGGTGGTCCTTCAACTGAGCCACCGTCTCCCGGACCTTATCCCCAAAGAGGTTATCACCTGTGCATGGGAGGTCAGCCAGCTACTCCTGCACCTCTGGACGGAAGTCAGAAGCCCAGAGCCAAGCCATTCTACGGGCACCGATGCCCACGGTGGCTACTCAGGCCGCTGTCTCGAACACATTGTAGGTGGATCTCATCTCGTGTTTGCCAGCCTCTAGACCCTGCAGGACAATGGCAGAGAGCAACTCCTGTTGCAGCAAGCTCTCTGTGAGGTCCTGAACCCGCTTCTACAGTTTCCGGTTGCATTGGGTCATATACAACTGGTAGGCGGCAATATGGGTGATCAGTATAGCGCCCTGAAAAGCCTTTCTACCCAAAGCATCGAGCTCCCAATGTTCTCACACCAGAGGGGCAGAGGCATGGGAACAGGAGCGCTTGGCCTTTTTGAGGGTGGACTCCACAACCACCGACTGGTGAGGGAGGTGCCACCTCTCAAATCCCAAGGCCTGCTGTACCAAATAGGTGGCGTCCGCCTTCCTATTGACTAGAGATATGGAGATTGGGCATTCCCACATCTGAAGGAGAAGATCCTTAAAGATGTCGTGGATGGAAACCGCCACAATTTCCTTACAAACATCGACAAACTGGAGTACTTCCAGCATCCTTCTCCGTAAGAAGTTGGAAGGGAATAACCTCATGGCCATGGCCCTGACGAACCCTGTAAAAGAAAGATCCTCTGGGGGGACAGATGCCTTTCCTCTGGCGGGGAAGGCTCAGACAGGGAGTTGTCCAAGAACTGGGATGAAGACTCCGAGGAATCCTCCCACCATGGGTCATAAGGGCCTTTTTCCTCACTAATGTCATCACGGCGCTGGCGAGGCCTGTGGAGGATCCTAGCCCTGGGCTCCAAAAGCGTCAAAGGCACCGAAAGCCCCGCGAGAATCAATGGTTCCCCCCCCCCCCCCCCCGCAACGGGGGGACCAAGGACCATAGGAGGCAAGAGAGCCCAGGCAAAGGCTCGGGGAACAGAGGCCTCGGGAACGCAGCACTGGCACATCATCCTCCTCGGAGGATCCAATGATAGGGATCGCTCCCGAGGGGGCCCATCGGTGGCCACTGGGAGAACTGAAGGTCCCCTGGACACTGGCTTCGTCAGGAGGTCGTCGAGAAGCATGTCCAGACACTCAAGTAGGGGCGTCAAGATAGATGGCACAGGCTCTGGCACCGGTATGGGGGCCGGTGGCAGGGGTGACTTGACGCTCCACAGAGCTCAGAGCACCGCATTCTGTACCCTGCGGTCCAACTCCTCCTGAATATCCAGTGAAGCCACTGGTGCTTCCTCGATCCTCCAAGGAGGCACGGTGCCCAGCACTGATGTCCGTGGGGAACGCCTGGGACTCCCGGGTACATCGAAGGACGGGGCCTCCAGGCCATGGAGTCACTTCGGTGGCAGTATGGCAGCTGCCGGTAACGCACCAGAGCCAGAGCCGCACGCCTACAGCAACCGGTGTCTATGCTTGCGGGATCTCCCACGGTGCTCGGCTTGGCCTTTCTCCAGAGCCGAGGAAGCAGAGGATCCAGATGTCCTGGAAACTGGCGAAATCATAGAAGATTGCTCACCGTTCCCTCAGTCCTTTGAAGATGCAATCGGAGGAGAAGCGGAGGAGAAGCGAGGAAGGAGGAAGGAGGAGAAGCGAGAAGCGAGGCGAAGCATGTCGAGAGGCTCCCACCGACCTCCCAGGTGTTGAGGACTCAGACACGGGTGAGGATGGAGAGAACATTTTGGTTTTATCCAGGAGTGCACGATACCCTCGGAATTCATGCGAGGCATGCAGGCAGAGGATGCAAACCTCATGCTGATCCGTGATGGACATAGTCCACGAGCAGTGGGGGCACCGGCGAAAACCAGACGCCATGAAAAAATAACCAACACAGGATCGATGACCGGGGGGGGGGGGGGGGGGGGGGGGGGGGGGGGAGGCATAGAGAGTGAGATACTGGGAATCAACCGTGAAAGGGACAGAAAAATATTTTCTACCTATTGTGCCGAGGAGAGGAACCAACAGCGAAGGGGGATCCAGCGATGGGATGAAGAAAAACCTAATTTTAAAAGAAAAACTGAGATAGAAGCAGAGCTCCAGAACCATGAGGCAACTGCACCATGGAAAAAGAGACTAGAGGGGGACTTTGAGTGGATGCGCGGATAGTGGATTCTGGGCATGCTCAGTGTGCCAGTCGGATGATGTCACCCACTTGTGCGGACTACCATCTTGCTTGTCCTAGGAGAAGGCAAGTTTGCTTACCTTGAACATGGTTCTCCATAGACAGCAAGATGAATTTGCCTACCTCCCCGTAGGGTCTATTACCTGGCTACAGCTAAGCTCTACAATCAACTGAGAGGCTCACAGGGCGGCATGAACCCATGAGCTCCCATGCATGCTCAGTAGTAAACGTTTACCGAGCTAGAGAGATGGGTCCGTTTGACACCATCAGAAGATGTCACCCATGTGTCATGGCTAATTCATCCTGCTGTCTATAGCGAACCCTGTTTACTTGTAAGCAAACTTGCTTTTTGCACAGCTGCCAATAGATTTCAGGCATAACGCAGATCTCAAATGGGCTTGGCCTCAAAATAATTTCTTGTGGAATTCATAATGAAAAAGTCTTATCTTGGTACTTCACACTGCATGAAGCAACCATGAAAGAATAATGGCAACAGCCCATTCCTCCCCCCGACCAGTGAAAACATGGTATTGTTCTTTGATGACTGCTTTCTCAGTTAAAAGCAACAGTTGCGGTTTCTTTCCAGGGCAGAGCAAGAGTATGTTATTTTAAGGAGAATTACCACATGCTATATTCTGCTACAAGCAGTGATTTCTGCACTCGAGCTATTCTTCTTTAAACATTACATGACATGCAGCATGTAAGCACGAGATCAGTATTTGTGTGTGACTTAACCCAGAAAATCAGTTAAAATGACATTTTCATCTTCAGATTCCTAATCTTGCACAAAGAAACACTTTCTTTTTCAACAAGAGTGAGGTGTACTGCATATTCCTTAAAAGGGAGACCAGTGTGTACATTTTAACAAGACAGATAAATAGCACGCTCTTAGTAAACTCTGTTGGAACCTGTAGAATTACCACTGGCAGTCTCTACCCAGAAACATTTTAGGAAATATGGTCTTTCACTAACACTGTATGGCACACTATATTCAGAGGTGGGAAAATATGTGTCAGCCAAACATTTTTAGAAGTCAGGGAATTTCTTTTTTTGCTGCTTTGTTTTGCTTTTTTTTTTTTTTTATTTCTCTTCTTGTTTTTTTTTGTCTTGTCTAGTTTTTAGTTTAGTTTTTTTTTTCCTTTTGCGTCTGTTCCTTTATTTTTTTTCTTTTGGTTTTTAGTGTGTACCTCTTACCCTCGTTTTAGGTATTCTCTCCACCTCTTCCAACTTCTTCCCCTCCTTCCTTGCCCGTCCACCAACTTCCCTGCTTTTTCCACTGCCCTCAGGCACCCTCCCCTCCTTCTATGCTTCTTCTGCTAGCCACTCTCCCCAACACCGCACCTCTCTCAGCTTCTTTGCCTGCTTCCTATCACTCACCTCCCAGCTGCCATCCCATTCTCTCTTCTACCTCATGACACAGCAGTATGGGCTAGGCCAAGGCAATGGTCATGTAGGAGAAGAGAGACCTATCACAAGTAATTTGTAACCTATCATTAAAATCATCCATAGTACGGGAAGGTGGTCAATGTATCCCCCAATATATAAAAAGGGCTTTGAGAGGTAATCCGGAAAACTATAGATGAGCGTGACTTCAGTTCCGGGAAAAATCACAGAAACTATTCTAAAGAATAAAATCACAGAATATATAGACAAAAATGATTTAATGGGACACAGTCAGCATGGATTTACCCAAGGAAAGTCTTGCCTCACAAATCTGCTACATTTTTTTTGAAGGGGGTGAACAAACATGTCGATAAAGGTAAACTAGTATATGTGATGTATTTGGATTATCAGAAGGCGTTCGAAAAAGTCCCTCATGAGAGGCCTCTAAGAAAACTAAAAAGTTATGGAAAAGGAGAAGATGTCCTTTTGTGGATTGCAAACTGGTTAAAAGACAGGAAACAGAGAGTAGGATTAACTGGTCAGTTTTCACAGTGGAAAAAGGTAAACAGTGGAATACCTCAGGGATCTGTACTTGGACCGGTGCTTTTTAATATATTTATAAATGATCTCGAAAGAGGTATGACGAGCGAAGCAATCAAATTTGCAAATCACAAAATTATTCATAGTAGAAAATCGCAAGTGGATTATGATAAATTACAGGAGGACTTTGTGAAACTGGAAGATTGGGCGTCCATATGGCAGATAAAATATAATGATGGACAAGTGCAAGGTGATGCATATAGAGAAAGATAACCCATGCTGTAGCTACACGATGTTAGGTTCCATTTTAGGATTTACCACCCAGGAAAAAGATCTGGGTATCATAGTTGATATTACATTGAAAATGTCGGCTCAGTGTGCTGCAGTGGTCAAAAAAAGCTAACAGAATGTTAGGAATTGTTAGGAAGGGAATGGCAAATAAAATGGAGGATGTCGTAATGTTCCTGTATCGCTCAATAGTGAGACCACACCTTGAGTACTGTGGACAATTCTGATTGCTGAAAATATATAGTTGCACTGGAGTAGGTACTAAGAAGGGTGACCAAAATGATAAAGGGGATGGACAGCTCCCCTATGAGGAAAAGCTAAAGAGGTTAGGGCTGTTCAGCTTGCAGAAGAGACGGCTGAGGGGGGGATATGATAGAGGTCTACAAAATCATGAAAAGATTTGATCGGGTAAATGTGAAACAGTTATTTACTCTTTCGGATAATACAAGGACTAAGGGGCACTCCATGAAGTTAGCAAGTACCACATTTAAAACAAATCAGAAAATTATTTTACTCAACACACAATTAAGCTGTAGAATTCATTGCTAGAGGATCTTTAAAAAGCAACTAGTATAGCTAGGTTTATACAAAATTTTGGATATGTTTCTGGAGGAGAAGTCCAAATAATGCTATTAATCAATAGGGAATTGTTGCCAGCATTAGTAGCATGGGATCTATTTAATGTTTGGGTACTTGCCAGGTACTTGTGACTTGGACTGGCCACTGTTGGAAACAGGATACTGGGTTTGATGTATCCTGGTCTGACTCAGTATGGCAACTTCTTATGTTCTTACCTCTCCCCAGATCCCCAACCCTGTCAGTGACAGCGGTGTCCATATCTCTCCACAAGCTTCCTCAGTGATGCTGGCAGCAGTTGCATCTCTCCCTGACGCAGGGTATCACTAGTGGCAAACAGTTACTTCTGTCCCTGGGCTCCACCAGTAGTGATGACATCTCCTTCCAGTCCAGTATCTGGTGCTGAATTTAAGGCACCCGAGATTTTTCCATCCCTGCCATAATAGTGGCATTTTATATTTACTGGTTTTATAACACTATGGGGTTCTACAAGTGTTTCTTACTCCTGGTACTTCTTTTTCTGGAATAGTATGCCTAGCCAGCATAATTGTTAGGAATGTATATGACAAAGAGCCATTTCCTGTCTGAAAATAAAATGCAAATAGTCAATATAGCATACTACACAGCAAAAGTCAAAGGCAGATTATGTGAATGAATTTTAGTCTTCATGAAAATGTGTCATTTTGAGAGTCCTGAGGTCCAAAGTCCTTATGCACAAAACACATAGTACATTTAAGCAATAGGACAAGCTTCTCCATGTTGCTCTGTCAATGTGCCTCAGACCTGCCATGGAGGGAACTGCCTCTAAGAATAACAAGGTAATGCTGTCTCCAAACCCATGCAATCTTTGGCCTTTCTCTTGAGACTGCCAACAAGAATGTCAATTAGTGCCAAACTCTGGTGATGGATTTTTAGAGATGTGGATACCTGTCCAGTGGGAACTAAACGGAGACCACAAGTTCATTCTACATTGGCCAAAAGCTTTCCCATAGTAATGTTTGTTCTTCATTGGCTCCCCATACCCTATAGAATAATTTACAAAACTCTCACCAATACACAAATGTATTCACTCTCACAATTCCCTTTGGCTTGACACACCATTCAGTGCTGTTCATCATAACCGACCCACAAGAACTGTCCTCAAAGGCACTTTGCATGTGCCTTCTCTAAAAATGGCACACCTTTCCTCCACCAGAAACTGCGCCTTATCTATTGCTGGCCCAATACAATGGAACACTCTGCCCACGACTCTCCGCTTGGAAACCTGTGCAATCAAATTCAAAAAGAGACTTAAGACATGGCTCTTTCGGCAAGCCTTTCCCGACTAGTCTCTCTTCCCCCCCCCCCCCCCCTTCCATCCCCCTCGCTGCCCCACTTCTCTTCCTTCAAGTACCCTATCACTGCCTGATCCCTTGTCTCCACCCTCCAGAACCCCGTTCCCATTCCATGCCTATCCCATTTCCCTTCCCTGCTCTATCCTGCTCAGTCACTGGTATACTTTACTGCTCCCTGCAGTGAAACGCTCAAACCAGCCCTCTACCTGGAACTCTTCTTTCCTCATTACCGAGATACTCTCTTGAAATACTATTTAGTCTGATACAGTATTTAGTCACTACTTGTAATTTATTGCTCATGCAGTCGTTATGTTGAAGTTGTGTTAGTTACTCCTTGTTATACTCATGAGACACTTTCTTGTTTATTTCTGAACTGTATTTCTGTGCTTCACTTTGTCACCCCATCCCTCTTCCCTGTTATAATGTAATTTCAATACTTTTTGTTATAATGTGAACCGGCGTGATGTACCTTTACGAACACCGGTATAAAAAAAGTTAATAAATAAATAAATAAATATAAAAAACTAGCTACAGAAGGATGTGAACTAGAATGTGAAAGATGGTGCCACGTAGTTTGTTTATTAAGCACACTTCAGTACAGCATCTGCCTGTAAAACCAATGAAAACTAAATATTTTATGGCAGGCACCAACACACATGTATAAAGATTAACAAGTTACTTTAGTAAAAACAACACTTGAGGTCTGATTCCCAGCAAGGTTTCCTGGTCTTCAGGTTTATTTAGGATCAGAAAACTGCTCAAGCAAATTTTACAGGCATGAAGAAACTGGGCCCAACACTGCTCGTTCAGAACCTAGTTAGAATGGGCCAGCAAAGCATATTTGTTTTGTAAGGCCAAACTGCTGAACCCCACAGACTTTGATAGTTCTACAATTTGTAGGCAAATCCAAACCTTATCTTGCCATTGCAGCTCCTCCTCATTAACAGGGTTAAGCACTATGGACAGAACCAATTAGCCAATGCAACAGAATAATTCCTGGTTATTCACAAGACATAAATCTTGACTATGCGGCAGCACAGCAGCCAAAACAGTTTAAATTGGACCCTCCAATTCTATACACAATATTTTAACGGCAAATTCAAAATTAAACCCATCTCAAGACTACAGTATAAGAAACCTACTTTAGTATAAGCTGTACTTGTGCTAACAATTAAACTTTTCTCACTTACCTGTGCTTTTCTAGCTCATTGTGCGATGACCTGTTGACAAAACAAAATAGTTTTAGAACCTATGATCCTTATAATGACTAAATAACTCTCACAATCTAAATAAGCATTCACTGTTTACTATGCTAAATGCATGGTAATTAGATGGTCATAAAAACTGTAGACGAGAGTTCCAGCTGGAATAGGCTCCAGGGACTATACCGCTTCTCATTTTCAAAACTTCTTCTGAACAAGAGAGAAATTTTCTTTCAAGATAGGGATGCATATTATTTAAATTTCAAAAGATTGCCCTCAGCTAACACAAAGTGTTTCACCCGCAGAAACCAATTTTTTTTTAACTGACCGTCCAACACACAGGTAAACTTGTACACGTGGGTCCTGTTCCCACATAAGCTTGCCCAGAATGAGCAGAGGTCTTCCCCGCCGGAACTGGGAAGGTAGTTTGTAGTTATGAGCCTACTTCTGGAGTTTTAAAAAGTACATGTAAATTTTCATGGGAAATTTGGGCAAACATTCGAGTGTGTGTGTGGTAATTGTCAAAAGCGGAGTTGTACACACAAGTCCACTTTGAAACTGGAGTAACCTACATGCGTATTTGTCTCGACTTATGTGTAATCTTACAAAATTACCTCTTTAATTATGATGTTCAAATCCTGACTGGAGAACACCACTGCCAGCTCAGCGAATATGGGAGTATCAACATCCTAGAATTTCGTGAACACACAGAATGGGTACTTAACAGTCCGCTCACAGCATTTTTTATTTTTTTTTGCTGAAATTTGCAGGTATCCCCTTTGTGGAGAGCAATATTCCAAGCCTTTTCTGCAGGTAAAACAAAGCAAAAACTGCACAACATTTTACCTGTAGATGTGGAGACTTTGAATACTGCCCAAACTGTCTGCAGGGCAAAGTAAGCCCGTTGTTCAACAGTGTGGAGTCTGGAGGCATTCCCAGGGCCAGGGGAGAGGAGCTATTCATGTAGGTTTGATCACCCACATGGCTGCAATCTCTGTGGGTAACCTTTCCAGAGGAAGTAATCAAAGTGAAAGGCTGTGCAGACTTTTGCGTTTTTACTGGTGCAAAGACCACAAATAAAAAGTACCGGCGGAGTTTGCACCAATTTCAGTCATTTCGATGATTGTCCTCTATATCTCAATATAATATTCTAATTTTTGCACTTTCCAAGGAACACTTATTCCTACAATACAATTTTCAAGCTGGGACCCTCGAATGTAAGCAAGACAACATAATAAAACCTGGATGGAAGGTTAAATTACAAAATCCTTGGAAGCAAAAGATGCCCTGGGCTTATTTTGCAGTATTGCCTATATTCAGGGATCTATTTACTATGGTGCATTAAAACATGAGGTCTTAATGTACTAGAATTATCTAGCTATTCACTAAACTGCGGTAACTGAGTACCACAAATTAGTAACTACTGCAGTACTGTTCCCATGGACAGTACCAGCAGTGGGAATGTGCAGTCCAAGCTTCCTCCCACAAGTGTCACACAAGTAACCTCTCCCCCACCCCCCACCGCCATGCAATGCCTCCTAAATGTCACATAACTAAATACCACAGCCCCTTCCCCCAGAGCATCTCCCCATCAAATGTGAAATCTGAATCCCCCAGCCCCCATGCTTCTAGGCCCTCTATCTCCTTTGGATCCCCTTTTTTACCTTGTGCAGCCCCCAAGCTGAAAAAGGGAAGGAGTGATCCCCAGTCATTCCTGCCCACCAATGCTATCGTCCAAAATGGCACCAGCAGACCCAAGGCTCCCCTTTCAGGGGCAAAGAGAATCTCAGATCAACGGACAACATTTTGGATGATGGCACTGGATCGCTCCTACCCAAATGATGTGGGGGCGGGGGGTCTGGAAGACTCAGAACCACAGGTGATGGGGCTTTTCTACCAATCCGAGTGATTGTCTCCAGGGGCAAAGTTTCCGATTTCACAGCTGGGGAGAGATTGCGGGGGGGGGGGGGGACTATTTATGTGACACTTGAAGGGGAGTGGAACTTGGGCCCTCAGGCCCCTCTTGGCCTTTACTGGAGGGGGGGGGGGGGCAAGAGCACCAGGAGTGTTAGCCAGCCGATGCTCTCAGAGGTAGCTAACTATACCTCTTGATGGGTGGTTTACTACCCCAGTTTAATGCGGATTACTACATTTATTGTAATCCACATTAAACGTTTTGCTTATGCCAATGACTTGCAAAGAAGGAAAAGACAAGGGGAAGCAACCAGGTGTTGAAGGGGGATGGAGGATCAGAGGACAGCCAGAATGTGGGAAAGGGAGTAGCTAGCTTCCTGTGCATCTGTGGCAACTGCGACAGCCACAGATGCGCAGAAATCTGGGGGCCTCAACTACAACTATTATAGGGGTAAGGTATGGGGCCTCCAGGAACGTTTCCCTATAATGTCGGAGGACCAATTTTAATCCTGAATCAAGAGGGACCAGGAACATCTATGGGGAAAATGCCTAGTAGTGAGGGCCCTAACCTTTAAAGAGGTAAAAAGGTATACTGGGCACTTCGTGGATTCACCTGAAATGAAAAGGCTGCCTCTCCACGTCACCCAGTCATTCCCCAACAGAAATTAAGAAACATGTCCAATTCAGCTTACACACAGAACTAACCTGAGATATTACATAAAGCAGGATAATAAAGGATCCGTTTCCATAAACAACAACTGTTACCTCACATTAGTCAAAAATATTTTTTTAAGTCGACACTGAACTTGAACCAACTATGCCGATGAGAAAGCAGCATCCTGAAAAATAAAAATGTTGAAGGTGCAAGTTTATATTTTTGACTACAAAGTCCTTCTCTGCCCTCTGCAGGGTGGGGGCCGGCAGAGTTGCCTCAATGTTCTCCTGAACGCTCCTCCATGGGCACCGAAACAAACATCAAAACTGTTTTAGAGATTTTACCATCCCTCTTTCTCTTTCTAAACCGAAGGCTGTTTTGGTTTGGGAATGTTTTGGTTTTTTTTTTAATCGCCCTGCAGCAGTCCACGTTAGCAGTTAAACTTTTCAGCTCCTTTAAACCCAGGAGGCTCTTTAAAATATCCTGGAACAATGCCGACAATGGGCGGGATACCTTTTTTCATTTTGTTTATTGTTCTAGTCTGACTAGCTTTCTCGCAGACATTTTATAAAATACATAAATAAACCCCCCCCCCCTTTTTTTTTTAACCAGTGGCATGCCAGGTCAACACAGATGCAATTTCCATCAAAACCAGCTGGCAGTACCTGCGAATTCGCCCACACAAAAAAAGAGACAGTTGGCACATGCAGCACTTTCTCAATCCAGCACTCGCTTCTGCACACATGCACCAACCATTCTTCTCCATGTGGAGCAAATATTTAATCGTATACATGCTGTCTGCCAGCTTTGAGGCAGCTGTCTGAAGTATGTGCTGTAGCTGCGTTAATGTTCTGTTTGACATTTAACTTTCCTTTTTCTTTAAACTCTCCAAGAATAAGCTGCAATGCAAAAAAAGGCAAGGCTTCATTAATAAGCCAAACACGCTGCGAAGCAGGCACCCACGTTGCTGTGCTGCCAACAAATGTAACTGTGACCTCAGGAGACAAGCATCTCCAGGAACAATAAGTTATTTGGTCTGCATTCCGCATCATTTCGGAGTCTGGAATGGGCACTCAGGGTCTAGGAGCACTCGCTGCACAGCTCCTGTTTCCCTCCTTAGAGGCAGAGTCGTGGAATGCTAGAAATGAGGTCATAGCGATGGAGCTTTTAAAGCATGAGTTTCTGCCCATTTTGGTAACACATTTCCCTCTAATGCATGTTCTATTTTTTACCACCGTCTTCTGTTACTTTGCTCTGGCTCGGTCCAAAAATGTCTTTAAATTTTGTGGACCCAGCTGTGCCCTGAAGTCATGCTCCCTGACTGCAAAACAGATGCATAAGCACTGGCACGAACAAAAAAGTAGCCAAGGAAGCTCATAAACCTTGAAATGTTTTTTAAAAAATAGGATTAGCTCCTCCTTCTAAAACCTCCCCTTTTTCCTCCGACAGCATCATCTTACTGCATGAGCTTCCAGCTCAATCAGAACCTGCCCTAACCTTGATCCCTGTCTCTTATGAGGTAGCAAGGCTCCCCGGGGATGCCTCCATTTTAAATCCCTTTCTTTTCTAACCCAGCCATAGCAGTGACAATCCTCTTACTGAAAGGTATACCCTGGACCCCACTGCAAACGCAGCCAGCCAGCAGGTGGCACTTTTGAGCACCAGAGCTCCTTTCTGCCAAAGAGCAGTAAACATTGCCCTCATAATAAACCCAGCCCCTAACAGCTCAAGCAATTAGAGCTAGATCCAGAATCTCTCATATACTGAGCCATCCCATTTGCCCTCCTTCCTTTTTTCTTTCAAGAGAAAAGAGGGAGGAAGACTGTACAATGGAAAAGGCACCGTTAAATCTGCCTTCCTCAAATATTTTCAAAAAGGGGACGTCATCAGATTTCATTATCAAAATAGAATCTGGAATCCACACAAGACTTTTACGTTCCCTGCAGTCCTAGCACTTGAGAGGCTCGTATAGCTATCCTTGGTACACACAGGCAGCATATTTGTGATACGTGGACAGCAAGAAGTCATCCAAAAGGAGAAGGGGAAAGGAAAACCTATGATGATTATTTTACTCAATGACAACTGGGTAAACTGAGCCACATTTGAAAGTTAAGTCACACAGGCTCCACAGGGAGCCTGTGTGACTTAACTTTAGTAATATACGGGCCGATACGGTAAAAACACGGGAGATTCAGTATCTTAATTTATTTAAATTAGGCCCGGCGGTAAAAAGAGGCACTAGGGACACTAGCGCGTCCCTAGCGCCTCTTTTTTGACGGAAGCGGCGGCTGTCAGCGGGTTTAACAGCCGACGCTCAATTTTGCCGGCGTCTGTTCTCGAACCCGCTGACAGCCACGGGCTCAGAAACCGTACGCTGCAGGCCCATTTTAAATTTTTTTTTTTACTTTTTTTAAACATTCGGGACCTCCGTCTTAATATCGCCATGATATTAAGTCGGAGGGTGCCGGCAGAAATTAACACCTACCTTTGGGTAGGCACTAGTTTCTGAAAGCAAAATGTGCAGCTTGGCTGCACATTTTGCTTACTGAATCGCGCAGGGAATACCTAATAGAGCACCCGCAACATGCAAATGCATGTTGATGGCCATTCGTTTCGGTGGGGGGGGGGGGGGGGTTGGACGCGTGTTTTGGACGCTAGCTTTACCCCTTATTCAGTAAGGGGTAATAGCTCGCATTTGGACGCGCTAACAGTGCACTCCGTCAGAGTGCACTGTACTGTATCGACCCGTTAGAAAGGCAAGCAGTTAGTGGCTTGAAACTCAAGGCCCATGACTACTGGCCAAAGTGGCCATGCGTATCAAGAATCCTTCAATTTTATTCATTTTAATATTATATAATTTTCATTTCATATGATTAGTGTTTTGCATCCATTCATACAATATCTTTGTCACACTTCTGGACCGACACACTGATGCAACTTATGTAGTAGCAGCATTGCTGGTAAACAAATTAAGTAAATTTCATTTTAATCTCAAAAAATGTACAAAAATTGTTCTGCAGGAGTAAATCTCCAAAGGCCAAAGCTAAATAATCTCAATCTTTTACAGAAAAAGGTAGGGAGACCACACTGAGCATGCACAGACCATAATGGGACAATGGGCCATATCCCAGGACAAAAAATTATAAATGCTTGCCGCTACTCACTGCCTCCTTTGCCAACTCTAACACTTATTCACCTCAGTTCCATAGAAATCAATGGGGAAACTAGCTGCTAGGATTCGGGCCGATACAGTAAAATGCGCGGGAGAGCCGGCACTCCAAGGTGAGCACCCACTCTCCTGGGCGCAAGATTTAGTATTCAAATGAGGGCCCGCGGTAATAAGGAGGCACTAGGGACACTAGTGCATCCCTAGCGCCTCCTTATTGGCAGAAACGGCGGCTGTCAGCGGGTTTGACAGCCGATGCTTAATTTTACTGGCATCGGTTGTTGAATCCGCCGACAGCCACGGGTTCAGAAAACGGATGCCGGCAAAATTGAGCATCCATCTTCTAACCTGCGAGCCACGGGCTGATTTTTTTTTTTTTTTACGATATTTTTTTTTTTTTTTAATTTTTGGGGCCTCTGACTTAATATCGCTATATTAAGTCGGAGGGTGTACAGAAAAGCAGTTTTTCTGCTTTTCTGTACACTCTCCTGGTGCCGACTGAAATTAAACATGCGGCTTGGCTGCACATTTTACTTTCTGGATCACGCGGGACTAACTAATAGGCTCATCAACATGCATTTGAATGTTGCGGGCACTATTAGTTTCGGGGGGTTGGCCGAGTGTTTTCCATGCATTATTATCCCTTACTGTATAAGGGGCAAACATAGTGCGTCGAAAACACGCAGCCAAATAGGAGCCAACGGTGCGCTCGATCAAGCACACCATATTGCATTGGCCTGATTATGAGGCCAATGAAGTACGACAGTACCAAAATCTTACACCACATATGCCCTCCCCCATTCAAGCTGGATTGTAGCATGAAAAGAAATGCCAGAGGCCGAAGGCTATCTTGGAACATTTCACTTCTATTATGAAAATACTGTAATGGAAAGAAAAGTCCCTTTCTGAACCAAACATCATGCAAAGCTGTGCACACACAAAGCCAAGACATATACCATATATTCCCTACCTCATCAGATGGTTCTATCTGATGGGATCTAACCATATCTCAACACATTTCATATACAGGAAATATTAGTTTGAAATTACTTTATTCGAGACCTGTCTTCAAATTCATCTGATTTGACTTTTGACAATCATGTAAGAGTATCAAAAAAATTCAAGAGCCAATTTTAGAACCTGTATCTGCTTGCATTAATTCCTGAGTGGCCTGTTTTGCACAAATGGTCTTGTATTCTGAGCTAGCATCTGAAGACAGTTATATTTATCATGCGATGAGAAGACCAGCCTTTGTTGATTCTTTTGGTTATAAAATTTAGATTTTCTTTCCTACTTTTCAAAGCTTTAATAATTTTATACAGTCTTATCTCTCCTAAAACATACAACATAACTAAAGGCAACGTAGTCCTTCTTTATTACATAAGAATATAAGATGTGCCAAACTGGGTCAGACCAAGGTCAATCAAACCCAGTATCCTGTCTCCAACACTGACAAATCCAAGTCACAAGAATTTGGCAGGTAACCAAACATTAAACAGAACCCATGTTACTAATTCCAGCAATAAGCAGTGGCTATTCCCTATTGATTAATAGCAGTTTATGGACTTCTCCTCCAGGAGCTTTACCAAACCTTTTTTAAACCCAGATACATTAGTTGCCTTAACCATGTCATCTAGCGATGAATTCCAGAGCTTAATTGTGCATTGAGTGAAAAAGAATTTCTCCAATTTGTCTTAAATGTGCTACTTGCTAACTTCATAGAGTGCCCCAGCCTTTGTATTATCTGAAAGAGTTTGAAAGAACAGTTTCACATTTACTCATTCAAATCCTTTCATGATTTGGTAGACCTCTATCATACCTCCCCTAAGCCATCTCTTCTCCATACTGAACAACCCTAACCTCTTTAGCCTTTCCTCATAGGGAGCTGTTTCATGCCCTTTATCATTTTGGTCGCCCTTCTCTGTACTTTCTCCAGTGCAACTATAACTTTTTTGAGATGTGGCAATCAGAATTGTACACAAGGTGCAGTCTAACCATTGAGTGATATGGGGCATTATGACATCATCCGTTTTATTTGCCATTCCCTTCTTAATAATTCTTAACATTGTTTGCTTTTTTACCGCACAGCACATTCAGCAGACGATTTCAATGCAATATCAACTATAATACCCAGATCTTTTTCCTGGGTGATAACTCCTAAAATGGAACCTAACATTGTGTAGCTACAGAATGGGTTATTTTTCCCTATATGCATCACTTTGCACTTGGTCCACATTATATTTTATTTGCCATATGGACGCCCAATCTTCCAGTCTCACAAAATCCTCCTGCAATTTATCATAATCTGCTTGTGATTTAACTACTCTGAATAACTGTGTCATCTCAAATTTGATCACCTCACTCATTGTATTCCTTTCTAGATCACTTATACATAAATTAAAAAGCACCAGTCCAAGTACAGATCCCTGAGGCACTCCACTGTTTACCTTTTTCCACTGTGAAAACTGACCATTTAATCCTACTCTTTATTTCCTGTCTTTTCATCAGTTTGCAATCCACAAAAGGTCATCTCCTCCTATCCCATGACTTTTTAGTTTTCTTAGAAGCCTTTTATGAAGGACTCTGTCAAACATGTTCAGAAAATCCAAATACACCTCATCTACTTGTTCACCTTTATCCACATGTTTATTCACCCTTTCAAAAAAAAAAAAAAAGTAGCAGATTTGTGAGGCAAGACTTCCATTGGATAAATCTGTTTTGGCTGTGTCCCATTAAATCATGTCTATCTATGTTGGTTTTTTTTTATAATAGTTTCCACGATTTTTCCCAGCATTGAAGTCACGCTCATCAGTCTATAGTTTCCCAGATCACCTCTGGAGCCCTTTTTATATCTTGGGGTTACATTGGCCACCTTCCCGTCTTCAGGTACAACAGATGATTTTGATGATAGGTTACAAATTACTTATAATGGGTCTGAAATTTCATTTTTTAGTTCTTTCAGAACCCTGGGATGTATAACATCTGGTCCAGGCGATTTGCTACTCCTCAACTTGTCAATCTGGCCTGCAAATCTTCCAGGTTCACTGTGATTTGTGTCAGTTCATCTGAACCTTCACCCTTGAAAACTGTGTCCGGAATGGTATCTCCAAAACATCCTCTTCAGTAAACACCAAAGCAAAGAATTCATTTAGTCTTTCTGCGATGGCCTTATCTTCTCTAAGGGCCTCATTTTCCAAGCACGTTAACGCGATTTGCGAATGCAAATTAGTTATTTGGTATTCAGGGGGCAGAGTATATGTAAAGCGGGAACCTGTTTATCGTGTGCGGCAAAACAGCCGCACACACAGAGAGAGAGAGAGAGAGAGAGAGAGAGAGAGAGAGAGAGAGAGAGAGAGAGAGAGAGAGAGAGAGAGAGAGAGAGAGAGAGAGAGAGACTTACTATAGTGCCTGTGCCCTAGACAGGTATTTTAATCCCTATGGGAGGGCCACCTACTAACTCGGGGTGGGGATTAGGTATCAGCGTCGGGGGTTGGGGGCCACTTTCGCATTCCACATGAGACCTACGGAAAGAACAGTGGTCTCTAGTGAAGATTTGCTGGCCGTCGGAGTGAGGAAACTCACTCCAAGAGGAGATTTGGGCAACGTTCTCTCCACCTAGCTTGTTGTTGCCCAGGTAGAGTGTCCAGCAAGCTAGGTGGAGAGAACGTTGCCCAAATCTCCTCTTGGAGTGAGTTTCCTCACTCCGACGGCCAGCAAATCTTCACTAGAGACCACTGTTCTTTCCGTAGGTCTCATGTGGAATGCGAAAGTGGCCCCCAACCCCCGACGCTGATACCTAATCCCCACCCCGAGTTAGCAGGTGGCCCTCCCATAGGGATTAAAATACCTGTCTAGGGCACAGGCACTATAGTAAGTCTCTCTCTCTCTCTCTCTCTCTCTCTCTCCCTCCCTCCCCCCCCCCCCGGTGCCTGAAACAGGCTGTCCGGGACTATCGTGGCCAGGATTGAAGTGCAAAAACCGGCAAATATCGTGCACTGCGATGAAACACTGAAAGAATCATCGCACACTGGGAAAACATCGCGTGCGGTGCTAATGTTTTCGCGAATGGCGAAAACATCGCCGCACGCGATGTTTCCCCACTGCACGAAAGAAGCCTCATTTGCATTGGTAACGCCCCCTAATGCGTTACCAATGCGATATTGGAAAATGAGGCCCTAAGTGCCACTTTAACCTCTCAATCATCTAAGGGTCCAGCCAACTCCCTTCGCAGGCTTCCTACTTCGGTTATATTTTTAAAAGTTTTTATTATGAATTTTTGCCTCTATGGCCAACTTCTTTTCAAATTATATTTTAGTCTGTCTTATCAATGTTTTACATTTAACTGGCCAATTTTATGCTTTTTCCTATTTTCTTCAGATGGATCTTTCTGCCAATTTTTGAAGGAAGATTTTTTGGCTAAAATAGCCTCTTTCACCTCACCTTCTAATCATATCGGCAATTGGATGGCCTTCCTTCCATCTTTCTTAATGCATGGAATACATTTAGACTGCACTTTTAAGATGGGGTTGGTTTTTTTTTTTTGTTCTTTTTTAACAATGTCAATGCCTGTTGTACACTCTTAATCTTTGTAACTGCACCTTTCAGTTTTTTTCTATTTTAATAAAGTTTCCCTTTTGAAAGTTTAGTACTAGAGCCATGGATTTACTTATTGTCTCCCTTCCAGTCATTAATTCAAATGTGATCATGTTATGATCACTATTACCAAGCAGCCCCACCACCACTACCTCTCTTACCAAATCCTATGCCCCACTAAGAATTAGATCTAAAATAGCTCCCTCTCTCATTTGCTCCCAAACCAATTGCTCCATAAAATTGTCATTTATTCCATCCAGGAACTTTCTCTTTCTAGCATGTCCTGATGTTGCATTTACCCAGTCAATAGTGGGGTAATTGAAATCTCCCATTATTACTTTATTATTTATTTATGTATTTTATTTATTTATTTAAATCATTTATATACCGTTTTACCAAGTACATGACATGACCAAAACGGTTTACAATACACTATCAAAAAATAAAAACCTAACTAAAATGTAAAATAAAATAGCCCCCAACTGCATTAAGCACAAAATTAAAATTAAAAAATTAAAAAGTTTGGAAAAAAATTACAGTCAAAAAAACTCATGATCAATTTTCAAAATAAAAATAAAATTTAAACTACAGTAGTTTTTAACCATTAACTTATAAACAAGAGAAAGATAATAACCCAGCACTTATTCACTGTAATTAATCAAACAAGAGTATTGTTCAGAAATCAGGATCTAGCTTTTAATAAGATCCAAATTTCCAAAAGCTTCTTTAAAGAAGTACGTTTTTAAAGCTTTTTTGAATTCTTTTTTATTTTGCATTTGTCTCAAGAAGTCAGGTAAGGTATTCCACATTACTGGCCCTGCAACCGAAAATGCCCTTTGTCTGGTGACATTTAAGGCAGTCTTTTTTATTGTTGGGACTTCTAATAAATTTTTTCCTGCAGACCTGAGGTCCCTAGAGGGTTTGTACATTCGCAATTCCGAACACAGCCAAACAGAATCAGTACTATTTAGTAAAGAATGAATCATCATTAGGATTTTAAATTTTATTCTATATTTGACCGGAAGCCAATGTAACTTCTGCAGTACTGGAGAAATGTGCTGTCTAATAGAGGTTGATGTTAAATCTTATGCGCATTGTTCTCTGTTTTACTGTAAATCTAGTAATTTTAGCTGCATTGCGTTTATTGTGAACTGATGAGATGTTCCCAATGTTCATCAGTATATAAAAGTTTCTAAATAAATAAAAATAAAAAAATAAATAAATTACTGCATTACCAATTTGGTTAGCTTTCCATCGTCCGTCTCATTATTTTGGCCAGGTGGATGGTGGTATACTCCTATCGCTTTACTCTTCCCTGACACCCATAGAGATTCTATTGTGCATTTAGTCTCTTATAGGATCCTCATCCTGTTGGGCATTATGCCATCCTGGACATAGTGTCACCTCCCCACCACTGCAATATAATTTGTACTCTGGTATGGCACTATCCCATTTGTGATCCTCCTTCTACCATGTCTCTGAGATGCCAATTAAGTCTATCTCATCATTCACCACTATACACTCTAACTCTTCCCATCTTACTTCTTAGACTTCTGGCACTGGCATGCAGACATTTCAAAGTATGTTTTTTGTTTGTATTAATAGCCTGCTTTTCAGTTGACAGGGATAATTTGGAATCTTTTAGCACAGGTGATTCTTTACTTATAATTACATGAACTACTTTTGCTTTTATTGGAATCTCTCTGTTGGGATGCTCTAACCCTCCTGCTTCATAAGTACCCTTCGAAGATACCTCCCTCTGAACCATCCGCTGCTGAGAAACTGCCAGCTTTCCCTTTTGTTCTAGTTTAAAAGCTGCTCTCTCTCGTTTTTAAAGGTTAGCGCCAGCAGCTTGGTTCCACCCTGATTAAGATGGAGCCCATCCTTCTAGAAAAGACTCCCTATTCCTCAAAAGGTTCCCTAGTTCCTTGCAAAACTGAATCCTTCTTCCTTGCACCATCGTTTCATCCACACATTGAGTCTCCGGCGCTCTGACTGCCTCTGGGGACCTGCGCGTGAAACAGGGAGCATTTCAGAGAATACTACCCTGGAGGTTCTGGATTTCAGCTTTGTACCTAAGAGACTAAATTTGGCTTCTAGAACCTCCCTCTCACATTTTCCTATTTCATTGGTGCCCACATGTACCATGAGAGCTGGCTCCTCCCCAGCACTGTCTAAAATCTTATCTAGGCAATGCTGGAGGTCTGCCACCTTCGCACCAGGCAGGCATATTACCAGGCGATCCTCTCATGCACCAGCCACCCGACTATCCTCATTCCTAGCAATCGAATCACCAACTATGACAGTTGATCTAACCCTTCCCTCCTGGGGAGTAGCCCTGGGAGATACATCCTTGATGCTACAGGACAATGCGTCACCTGGAGAGCAGGTACTTGGCTTTACTTCCTGCTGCACCAGGTTTATGCTCTTTGACCAGGAGAACTTCCTCCTCCAAGGCAGCATCAGGGCTGCCAAACTGGAGTTGGGACTTGGCTACTATGTCCCTGAAGGTCTCATCTATAAACCCCTCTGCTTTAGCTCCTCCAGGTCTGCTACTCTAGCCTCCAGAGATCGGACTCATTCTCTGAGAGCCAGGGGAACTTTGCACCAGGTGTACACATACAACTTCTCACCAGCAGGTAAAAAAAAAAAAAAATCATGCATATGATATTCGATGCAGAAGACTGAGGTTCCCCTTCTTACTGCTGGATTGTTGCCCTCATCTAATTTTGTTGAGTTCCTTAGAAACCTAAACTTAACTAAGGAGTAGGAATGTGTAAATAAGAGTCCTTTAACTTTATTGGTATATTCACAATTAATCTGGTAGTGACCTGCAGCGGGATAATTAAACTCTGGATAAGGCCAGGGGCAATCCTATTTTGAAGATGTCTATTCTTACAGACTACTTTATCAGACCCAGTTCTTTCTAAAGATATGTTGCAATGAAATGATAACCATGGTGCACTTACTTAACGCAACAACAATTATATAAATTCTGAGCAACAAGAACTTTTGAATACTCAACAGCTGTGTCTCCAATAAAATAAATACTGTATATTTATTACTCTGTCAAAGTTATATTAATGCCCATAAGTATTTTACTTATTTAAGAAAAACTGAAGCAATTAAAAAATAACCAACTTCAAGGAAAGAAAGACCTCTCTGCATGCAGCAGCCATATTCCTTTAGGATCTTCATTATGCAACATCAGGACATGTTTCTCATTCTGCATGCAACTAAAAACAGTACCGAGGAAGATGTGAACATTCCCCATTCAGCAAAAGCTTGAACTCACTTCAAAATCCAGTTGAAAGTAAACAGCATTATTGAACCAGCCAAAACACAAACATCCAGCTTAAAGGAAACTAAATTTAGCAAAAAGAAAGAAAAAAAAGATTTAGATTCTCATTCAGTAAGAAAAGCCCCTATATAATTGTCCTGTACCAGCAATGAGGATCTCATGAAAAAAGTGTCATTTAATCCAAAATTAGTAGCTTCTTCAAAATGCCATTCTTATTTTTATATAGGAAGCAACAAGATGAAATTGATATTGTTGGTTTTGCCTTCTAGCTTTATCTCCCTATATGTCTCCCTAAAATTGCCTTCCCAGACACATAACACAAAAGATTCACCCGCCTACATTTGCCAGCTTCACCGCAAGTCAATTTCAGTCTCATCCTTCTGGAATTACATTTTCAGATTGGATTTTTCATTTCCAATCTTACTTTCAGTGAGATTGAAGTCATAAGCCTTTTGTGCAGAATATATTTAATCATTGTAAAGAATAGTTAAAAAATAAAATAAAAATAATCGGAGCAGGTCTTTTGTTCCCTAGGTCATCTGGGACTAGAGATACTGCTGAGGCAGCACTCACATCCCTCGGGGGGAGGGAGAAAAGGGAGACAAGTCATCACACAATAGTGACATGAAGCAGCTGGACTTAGGGCTTCCCCTTCTGCACTCTGATCTGTGGGGATCTGGGTGCAGACGTTGTAGAAGCGCAGCAAGTGATCCCCACAGAAATTAATCCTGGGGGAGGTCAGTAACTGTCATTGGGAGAGAAGATGGGTTTCAGCTGAAGCTTCGCTCCTGGGCTTCCTAGCTCTTCGAAATGAGTGAAATTTCACCTGCGAGGATTGTAGAGGAGACCTCTTTGCTAGTCTGAACCTCTGAAAAACCTTATTTCACTGATACCTCCAGATCCATCTAATTTTGCCAGGACCTTCCTGAATATCAAGCCCCCACTTGGAGACAGAATCCGCTGACCAATTACAAAGCCAGAGTAGCCTCCTGGCTACAACTTCAGATGCCACCGCCAGGAATGCCGTGTCGGATTCTAGGTGGGCTGCTTTCAGGCTCTCTGGGAACTTCTGTAACCAAACACACGAGAGCCCAGACCACATTTGCACTACAGATCGAGGCCTCAATTGCCATCACACTTGTGGCAAAAACTTGTTTCAAAATAGCCTCAATTTTCATATCTTGGGGACCCTTAAGGCACAAGCTCCCTTCCACTGACATTAGAGCATCCACCTTAGAGAAGCCAAATGAATTCTTCCTATCCTCTGATGGTACAGAATACACTTTGCTGAGAAATCTGCCCCCTTTGAAGCCATCTAGGAGGGGTATTCTATTCTGAAAGGACCACATTCTGAAGCACCTCATGAAGAGGAAATGCTTTGGGTAGTCTCTGAACCTCCAGCAAAATGGGATCACCCTAACCAGGTTCTCCATCTTGGCATCTGAGATTTTCAGCAAGGCCAAACATCTAAAATAAACGCCTCCTTTCTAAATAATCTCAAGCAGTGGAATACTCCCCTTCGTCCTAGGAGTGTGCCTTACTGCTATGGTCGGCCTCCTCTGCCAACCAAGATGCCCTCCTTGACCCAGGGTCTTGGGAGCCTGCTTGCCTGCTGACCGCTCTGAGAGAGGGTTCTTTGGGCTTCCCTGCAGTTGGACCAGTGCACGTTCTCTGGCCTCCACGAACAAGCTCACAGGCCCTCCCCTCTCCTCCACATGGTCAGAGTGGGAGGCAGCCTTGGTGCTCTCCTGCTTCGGTGGCCTGGGATCACGGTGACAAGCCAGTCAGAATAAGTCTGCAATACCTACCAGGTGTTTTGTGCTGCAAGCAGCACATCTGCATTCCACATGTCGCTGCCTCTTTTTTTTTTTTACCATCAGAAGAGAGAAAGGGAAAAATAAACCCTTTCCTTTTAAACCCAGAGCACAGCAGGCACCTTATTCCCTCTACCCACAGGTCAACTCACCCTTGAGCAGTTCCTACCTCCAGATCCTGCAAGTAACTCACCACCTCTGGAGGGATTACCACGGGTCTGCTACTGGCTGCACAATGCCACTCTGCTTCCTCCAAGCTCTCAAAAAAAAAAAAAAAAAGCCTGAGAAGTAGAGAAATCCGCTCCACAGACCTTTTGCTCCAAGAGTCAAAATTTATCTCTACCAGGCCAGGACCTAACCCTGACTCTTGGAGGAATGGCTTCTTGTGTCCATGACTGTTGAAGTCAGAGACTACTCAGAACACACCTCCCTTATACCCAAGGGTGACTCATGGAAAAAGAACAAGAACGAAGGTGTCCCCTCTGTCTATAGTAGCTGTGGAGTGAAGATAACCCATTGGTAGAGATTGTCTAGCAGGAAGAAAAGGAATGAACACATTTCAGTACATATACGCATGCTGACTGTACACAAGCAGAACCTCCATAAACACCAAGTCTTTGCTGTATTATGGAAAGAGAAGAAATGTATGTTGCAACCCAAGATCTGACTTCCAGAGAGTCTGAACAGCTTGCAGGGATCTTTATCACTCAAGAATGGCCCATGGTTTAAAATCCAGGACCCCAGCAAATTCTCAGGTTCTAGTCTAGGGTCAGAAAGAACCATCGTCAATCAACCCACCAAGTACAGAAAGGAGAGGAAGGCCCTCAAGTTCAACTTTCATCCCAAAGAAGTGGAGGTCTTCATGGAAGCACTCTCAAACCACTAATACCAAAGCAGACACAGAGTCACCTTCATCCTGCTTTTAACAGTAGTGGAATGACATCTAAGGAAGGGGAAAGATTAAAAACATCAGTGGATAAATGTAAGAGTACAGGAAAGGAGGGTTCGGCTCCAAAGGAGCTCATTACTGCAAACACTATCCATGACAGGAGCTGGAAGAGCCATGCAATCACAGCCTAATAAATTTATCTGAATGTACTATGCACGCCATTTATCTCCACCATTAAATATCTGCAGACAAAGATTGCTGTCCATAGTGACATTCCTCTCCAAATGGGGAAAGACGTTTTACAATGGCATACTTATAGTGTCTTCTTCTTTTGCAGGCATGCATTTATGAGACCACCACTCCCTGGATCAAGCCAGATTCACCCCTTTCTCCACTATCTACTTCAAAAAGGACCCCCTCATTGTCTTCATGGCAACTCGAAACAGCTTAAAGGGGTCCTGGAAGTAAGTATTCCTTCACATGGAACTATCTGGGCGAGAAATTTAGAGGGTCAGTCAGGTACTATACAGTGGAAGCAAATGTATCACAGTAGCAAGGTTCACGATTGTGAAAAATGCAATTGGATGGATTGCATAAGAATGTTATATGAGTAAGGACTATATATTAAAGGGGCCTTTCTTCCCAGATCAAATGGCTGTCTAAGCCACTGAACAAGAGGAGGTCACAAAAGACAAATGTGGTTGATGAGGGTATTCCTCTTAAATTTTCTCTCACTCCCCTCACTCTCTAGGTACTCCTCAACTGTTGTATAAGACCTAGTCCTTGCACAGCACTTGCCTCCTTTCATTCCCCAGAAGATGGCTAAAATTAAAGATATGGATCCAAGGCAGCACAACCCCCCAATCACACCCATCAGATGAAGACACTAAATAGAGCCACAACATTCTTCTGGTGAGAGACAGGCTCCCTCGTTACCCAAATATCCACATTTTCCTCCTGTTTAACCTGACTCAGGCCAAGGAGGTAGGCTGTACTCTACAGAGGTTCCTATGAGACAGTCAGGCTTAGAGTAGAATCTAAAAACAGTTGTTATATATAGAAAGGAGACGCAATACACATTTATGTCTCATCTAGAACAACATGTTGAGCTCTTCAGTGAACCAGCAAGCTCAACATATGCATGACATATAACGTGCATGAGACTACTATTGCAGCCATGTGATAGATGTATGATCAAAGTCTGACTCCTTTGAAAATGCATCAAATGAACAGAGCGAACACCTTCCAATGTTGGGCAGAAAGGTGACTTGAGCCCAAGTCAGCTGTCAAAAAGGAATCCAAAGTGGGACAAATGGTGGAGCCCATCCTGCCAGTCACCAAAGATAATCCAAGCCAGAGGTGGGCAAAGTACAGCCCACGGATGACAAGAGTTTTTTGGCCCTCCTTTCTATCAAATTTGCCCCATTGTAAGCGGCCCACCAACACCTTGCATCAATGTCATCAACAATGGCCTGACATCGCAGGCTTTTGTTGATGACGTTGACCTCTGTGTCGGTGGCTGGCAGTGACGTCCCCTCAGATATAGAAGCATTAGCAGAGCAGGAAGAGGAGAAGCATCACAGCAGGAAGAAGATAAAAGTGTTGCATCCCTAGTGGAATTGACTATGAGGCCAGTAGGGCAGGAAGAAGATTATCGCTTATTGCTGGAAGGGGAGAAAAGAGAGCATGTACGTGTGAATATGGGTGACAGAGACAGCATGTGTGTGAATGGGTGGATCAAAAGGCAAGATGTGTGTGTATAGTGGGTCAGAAAGCATTGTGTGTGTGTGTGTGTGTGTATGGGTGGATGAGAGCATGAGTATATGTATGTGGTGAGAGAAAGAGAGCACTTGTTACAAAATCCATAAATAAAGGTGGGAAAAAAAAAAAAAAAAAAAGAGAGCACGTGTGTTTACAACAAACTGCCCAGCCCCACCCCACCCCCTTTCTCTCTGCCTGCGCAGCTAATCCAAGGCAATCTAAGCCCAACTTCACAGCACATTTTCAAAAGTCAAAGGCTGACTCTGCTAGTCTTGTGCATCAAGACACTAACACCGCCAGCCTGCAAGTTTTGAAAATAGTTTATAGTTTGATTTGATAAATCTTTTTCATTACCATTAATCAAAGTGATTTACAATACTTGTGCTGCACTGGCGGGCTCAGAGTGTCTCTGGCCGCCCCATCTTTGGCAGTTAGTACTCCTCTTTCCATCTGCCATAGTACCAGTTTCCTCCTCAGTTGCAGCATGGAGCAGGAAGAGCTCCACCGACCACCCCACTTACGTTTCCTAACCAAATGCAGCGCTGGGTGGGAAGGGCTGCACCAACCACCCTAGCTCAATCTCCTCTTTGCAGGAAGGTGCACTTTGCTCACTTTATTTATTTATTTGTTGAGTTTTATATACCGTCATTTGGTATCACCATCATAACAGTTTACAAGATTCGATCGGTACAGGACGAATTACATACGAGAAACATGGATATAATGGTTTACAAGATTCGATCAGTATAGGATGGGTTACATACGAACGGTATAGGGCGAAAATACATATGAGAGACACGGATCATAAAGGTTTACAGGATTCGAACGGTATAGGACAGGTTACATGAGCTGAGTTAGTATCGTAACAGAATCAATTGTATGTGTGGTTAGGTAGTGGAGTATGTACATTCGGAGGAGGCTGCATTCAGGAGTGCAGACATAGTTGGGTAACAGAATGATATCTTGTTTATGTTGCAGTTTGTTCGAGAGTTGTGAGTTTGCTTGGGTTCAGTTATGAGGTCTGTTGTGATTTGGTTGTTATGTATCTTGCGTGTCGTTGTAGGCTTTGTAGAACAGCCATGTTTTTAGATCCTTCTTGAATGAATAAATATCTGACTTGGGTCATCCCCCTGAAACAGTTAACTGGGTCAATCAGTTAGTTACTTGTGAGAGGGGATAATAGCTGATTTACTGTATTTGCTAATTTTCTCCGCTTTAACTGTTGAGAAAAAATGAGAAATATTTTTAAGTATGTTTTGTGATCTACACAACTTTGTAAATGATTATATGAACGACAACAGTACAGAATGTAATGCCTATATTTTTTAAATTATTTATTCTTGACAAAAAGCAGTTTGAAAAGAACAAAAAAGCATTCTTTTGCCATATGCCAAATGTGGAAGGAACTGTTATGAGCGACATAAGTGTGAGCCCCTCTTGCCTTGGCGCAATTGACACAACCTTGGGGGAAAGAACCCTAAGGTATGCGCCAAAGCGGGCAAATGAGTTTTTGCACAGGCCAGACTAAGAGAAGGTCCAAACATCTGTAGCTATGGACAAAGCCAAAGGGCAAGCTAGGCTGAAGATGAAGCAAGGCAGAAGGCGTACTGAAGACAGGCTTGGACGAAGACAGACTGAAGACTGTGAATGAGGCTGAAGACGAAGGCAGGCTTTGACAAAGACAAGGCAGGCAGGCTTGACTGGCAGGAGAAGGCAGGCAGGACAAGGCTGGCAAGGCTGTACTGAAGACGAGACAGGCAACTTTGCTAAGGCAGTGCGGTGTTGCCTGGCCAGGGTTTAAATACCCAACCATGTGACATCATCAAGAGGTGCAGAGAGCATGGATTCCCGCTGCGGGACCTTTATAGCTTGACACATGCTGTGCTTGCATACCTAGGGACAGAATAGGAGTGGCAGCATTTCCCTGCCGCATGGGCAGCAGTTTTCAACTGGTGGCATCTGGGTAAGTGTAACAGCTCACGGGACTGTCCCACGAGTAGTAAACATAACAGGAACATCAGTCACGCAAGGGAACACCATGATGCAGCCTTCTGCAGACTTTGTGGCAAGACCTTGCACTGAATAACAGTTAAGCTGCACTATAGCCTGCCAACAACCCACTCCCAGAAAGCAGGATGGCTCAAGATCAAAATGTAGAGCAGCAGGCGAAGAGGCCACAGCGTTTTAGACTCTTTCCTGAGAATATGGCAAATGAACAAGAGAAAGTGACTGAAGCTCCTCTTCTGCCTCCTCTCTTCCACAGGGTCCACAGCTACCCTCTAGCTCCCACAAGCATTTTCAAAAGCCAAGGATTCTAGCAGAAAGTCCCAACACGCCTGTGGGGAGATGTGGGTCATCTCATCCTTAAGCCCTGCACGTTCTCCTGCATTCCCTCATCCCTACCTTTCTCATGAACAGCACCTCCTGCTTCCCCCCTTCTTTCTCCCTTTTTCCCACTTAGGATCCTGCAGGTTGGTAGCATCCTTATAATGCTCTTTCCTGACATAGTTATATTCTGCATTTATTTATTTAAAATCTTTTCTATACCGTCGTTTAGTAGTGTCCCATCACAACGGTTTACAGGGAGGCACGTAAATTTCCATTTGGTTAAATTCTTACTTCCAAAGTGCCACAATATTTATCGGTAACAATTTTTACATAAAAGGTATATGATGTGTGATCTGGATCCTGTCCTTTTATATGATTAATAGGCAAATCATACAAGAATTGAACTTTATACTGCATATCTCTTAAATTATTCTATATTAATGATGATGAATTAAAATAATAAAATATACAATTACAATCAATGCATCCTTTAGTAATACTTGTGCATACTAAGAGAGAAGCCATATATGTCTTCTGGAGCTGAAGTGATTATTGGTGCAGTCCACATAGGAGAGTCATCCATTTGCTTAAGACAAGGTCACTCACTGTAAGTTGCAACAATGTATTCACTAGACTATATTGTTATCCAAGCTGTTGCATAATGCATGTTAGGTATGTAGGGTTGGGCATTTAGCATTCTTTAACTAAAATATTGACCTCTTTTGTGTGCCATTTGTAAATGGGTACTTAGTATGCAATGGTTGACCTTTGTTTTTCTCAGATGACTGTGTCTGCCATAATAAGGTTGGAAAGTACAGGCTCTACATGCATCACTATTGCCAGTGGAAGGACATTTTCTGATGAGATGAAGTCCTGGCTGGAAGATATCAGGGAAGTATGGACTTAAGGACCATGAATATAAGATGCTGAAGATTTCTACTATTCCAGAAGATGTACAACACTAAAGAGATCTTTGTTTCCTATGCTTTAACAGAAGAATAACCTAAAAGATTAATGATGCTCGCCATTTGCAAACGGAACTGAAACACTTTTTCAGAAGATAAGAAGTGTAATGTGCTGCAGTCATCACAGTACTGTCTCTTTAAAAGTGGCCGGAAATAGTTCCAATAGTTCCAGTTTATCCTGGAGACATTTTTCCAATTCTATTGCAATTATATCAAATTGAGTAAAAGCAAATAGAGCCCAAGCTGTCTTCCATAAGAGCAAATCTATTTGGGATAGAGGTCTCAGAGAGAAACATCATACTGTCCATATTTAAAAGCCATGTACATAAATAACTCAAGTTATCTGTCTAAATGGACAACTGGTATATTCAGCCACTTATTCAGCTAAATTATAGTCAGATAAGTAGTTATCTGGCTATAATTTAGCTGGATAAAAAAAAAAAAAAAAGGCATTTTAGGAACGATCCAGGGAGGAGTTGAATTATTCGGCCAACTTAGCAGAAGATTGCATATACCCAGCTAAATTTAGACCTGTTGCAGAGCAGGTCTAAAGTTGTCCAGCCTTGAACAGCCCAATAACTTCACACCTAACCAGTTATATGCAAAAATAATATAGCCAGTTAAGTTACATTCCCATTGTAAAAAAGCAAAATAAAACAAAACAAAAAACAAAACACAAACAGACACACACACACACATCGCAAGCGGACAGGCCCAAACCTGTCCCCTGCCTCCCTCTCACCCGAGTTTCAAAGGAACTACAGGGCTAAACTTGCTGCCCCCAAACCAAAACAGCTCAGTCCCCACCCCCTTTTTTTGTTTTTAAATTTGTAGCTTTAAAATTTCTTTACAACATAAAAAGGGGACTCCTGGCCAATGGCAAATGTCTGAGGGAATAAAGAGTGCAAAAACAGAAAAAGGGATTTTCAGGGTCATCGATAAATAATTCTTTCAATAGTTCAATAAAAGGTATCACAACCGGCAAAAAATCCAGATATCTCCAAGTCCAATACGCTGCTATGACTAAACCCAACTCTAAAACAATAACCATATCACAGCAGATAAGGACTGCAAGGCCCATTAATCTGGCCATTCCTGATGCAATACTGCAGAACCTAAACCACCTCAGAATCCCTTTTGGCCTCTATCATCTCCACTGAAAGGTTGTTTCTTGTATTCACCACCCTTTCTGTGAAGAAATATTTTCTTATGTTACTCCTGAGTCTACCACTTTAGCAATATATCATGATTCTTTGTTTTAAAATGTCCTTTCCATTCAAAAATGCTTTCATCTTGTGCCTAATGATACTTTGGAGATATCTGAACCTATCAGATCTCCCTTCTAGGAAAGGCAGATGTAAGTTTTTATAGGGCTGATTCACTAAAGTACGCTTCTAGGTTACTGCACATTATTACTGAATATGCTCCATTAGGAATAATGAGGACTGCAGTAAATAATAATATATGGTAGTGCGATAGTGCTCGTCAGTGAATCAGCCCGTAAGTCTCGTTTCACAGATTCTGCACCATTTTCTGGACAGCCCCTTCCTCAGTCTATAAACTTCTGGATATACTCTTATGGTCCTGCTTTCCTTAAGGAAGTCAGAACATAAAAATCCATGCATGCATATGGGGGTAAAAATAAGACTGGATCAGTGTGTCCTGAAAATATGTAACCGGATGCTATAAATAGAAGCCAGGCAATTTTCTGGGAAGAGTTAGGCTTATACATATAATTCACTTCTTTCTAAGATTTTGGGGGTAATATCTCCAAAAGGGTTTGCTTTGTGCATATCATGACAGGAAATGGCCTCCAGAACTGAACCGATCACTTCTCACCTCCTTTTTAGCATGTTTCAAAAACATGGAGAAACACTATAAATTTTGATGTGAGCGTCTGTCCATCTGTCTGTCAGCGTTATCCAGATCATAGTGCTGGACAGCAGTAAAACATGGCTTTAATGGACTCCTAGGTTTAGTAGTCAGTCAGTCATACCTCTCTCCTTATACACCCTAGTAATTTCCGGGTTTTCACCGCCACCTTACTGTACTGTTTGCTGTCTTGACGTAATCATTATCACCTGGAGATCTCTCCAGTTTAATGCCGCTTAGCACCTCATAACCCAGCAAGGACCACACTCTCTGACTTCTGTACCTCCCCCCCAAATGCATAACAACATTTTTGCAGTAAGTTGTAGTTACCAAAATTCATCATCACCCATTTTTCTACTTCATCTGAAGTACCTATCCTGTTGCAGAATACCTGCAAGAAGACAAACTTTTCCTACCAACCATCTGCAATACCACGTTTGTACAAGTAATGACAAAAACTAGCCCCAGGACTGATCCTTGAGGCATTCCACTGACAACACCCACCTCCCCATTTCCTTGGCGTGAATGCCATTTACCATGAGCCCATTGTAGAATGTCTCAACACCTTCTTCAGTCAACACTGAACAAAAGAATTTCTTCAGTACTTTTTGTTCAGTAGAATCGATCATCTAGCCATGGTCCAGTTCACAAAGTACACAACCAGCAAGAGCCATTTCCAAAGGAATTTTATACAATAAAACAGAACACACTGTGCTGCAAAGAAAAACCCAAACAAAAAGAACTTGCAGGAGAATACTGGCATCCAATTTCAGCAGAAATGCTGTACAAACAAACAATGAACACAATATATATGTTCTCTGAATTTTAAAAATACATTGTAAGCTTTGTATTCATTGTGCAACCAAGTATATGGTGCATCTTGGTATATGTATAGATTTCACTTTGGAAGCATTTCATACATAATCAGCCTGTTCCTTCTTTTTCCCCCTAAAAGAAGTCCAGGAAGCAGTTCCTACTCTGTGCAAATGACTGCACGGGATTTAGAGATGATTCAGACCTTAGCGATCTCTTTTTCTCTCATTTTTCATACTAGGAGCAGCTCTGCAGGCCAGTATATAGGCAGTAGGAAAGTTCTGCTCCTTAGATAGTAGCAAACATATTCTGGCTTAACAGCTAGATTCATTTCCTGTCATGATATGCACAAAACAAAGACATTTGGAGATATTATCCTGAAAGCGTTAAAAGAGTGAATTATATGCATAAGCCCATCTCTTCTCAGAAAACTGCCTTACATAGGACACGGCAGTTTACCAACTGGCTCCATATTTTCAGTACAGGCCAATCCAGTCTTATTTTTACCCCCATATGCATGCACGGAGGTTTAGTGTTGATTTCCTTAAGGAAAGCAGGACCTCAAGAGTATACAAGCAATGGAATAAAAGGAAGACTGGAGCAGACTGTACTGAAAACAATGGAGCCAACCAGTAACCCTGTTACAGCCTTACTAACATCTGGATATACATTCGGTAAGATCCAAACACAAGTGTGCAAAGAAAAAGAAAGGGAAACAAACCCAGCTAAAAACATAGGAAGGGAACTAAGTTTATCAAAAGGATGCTTCTTGCAAGGTGAAGACCTACATTGCCTGCAGCAGCAAATGCATGTATAGGGCAGAACTTGTCATTTTGGACACTTCTACTGAAAAGGTTTACAGCACCCGCCAGAGAAGAAGAGAGATCGGTTGGTGGACCACCGCTTCAACCCAGGCCAGCGGGGCTGACGAATGAGCAAAGGTACAGTGGAGTGTTTGGAAGCATGAGAGCGAGAGAGAGCGAGAGACCCACTCAGAAGGTTATTTCTCTAAACCACGGCTGCAAGCAAATCCACAATAAACTCTTCATTTCCCTGTCTCCTCTACTAGTCTCCATGCCCAGGGCCCCTCATTTTCTGTGGTTCTGCGACCTCTGCCACAGAATTGGGCCCTTGCCACAAAACTGCAAAAACAAACTGCTGCTGCCTGCAAAGCCCTTGCTGCCATGCCCTCTTGAACTTTGTGCTCCCCCCAGACTTATCCCCTGCTATCCTGGCTCTTTCCTGAGCCTCCCATGCCGCAAGCAGGTATTTCATGTTTCCAGTCAATTTTTTTTTTTTTTTTTTTTAAAGTCACCCTGCTGCTGCTCCCAGATGGCAGATGATGCTGTCTTTAATTGACAAGCAAAACTGGCAGCACCAGCGAAAGAGTTTTGCTAAGTTTAGGGATGCTGACACACCACACCTGCTGCATCAATATGACTTTTTCCTGATCTTTCCACTACAACCCCCAGCACAGATGTATTAACTCCACGGAGCATCACACCAGGGAAATTTTAAAAATAAAAGAACGCAAAATGTTTCTTTTCTGCCTAATGCACTAATAATTGCTCCAAGATCTGCACAAAGATTAATTCGATTAAGACTAATGTATTTATATGCATACGCCCTAGGCGATTTACAACCAACATACACAATATAAAATCAGACCAAAGTAAAAACAGTTTAAAATCATAGAACACAAAGCAATATCAATGAATTGAAAAAAAAAAAAAAAGGCAAGAACAGAGCTATACAGCAGATACAAAAAAAAAATAAAAAATCAATAGATGCTGTACTAGAAAACCTCTTTTTGATTCCTTTCTGAAGCTGTACAATTATAGGTAGATTTTAAAAGGGTTACGCGCATAACCCTTTAAACCCCCCCCCCCCCCACCGCGCGCGCCGAGCCTGTTTTGCATAGACTCGGTGGTGCGCGCAAGTCCCGGGGCTTTGCTAGGGGGGCGTGCCTCTGGCCCGGGGGGCGTTGCCAAGACCTCCGAAATCGCTCCCGGGCCGGGGAATCGTGCAGCGGCAGCCGACCAGCGCGCGCAAGTTACGCCTGCCTGGGGCAGGCGTAACTTTCGCGATAAAGGTAGGGGGGGTGTAGATAGGGCTGGGGGGGTGGCCGAAGGAAAGTTCCCTCCGAGGCCGCTCCGATTTCAGAGCGGCCTCGGCAGGAACGGGCAGCGTGCGCAGGGCTCGGCATGCGCAAGGTGCACAAATGTGCACCCCCTTGCGCGTCCCGACCCCGGAATTTATAAGATACGCGCAGCTACACGCGTATCTTATAAAATCCGGTGTACTTTTGTTTGCGCCGGTGTAAGTCGCGCCGGCGTACTTTTCCAAAATCTACCCCTTAGGGCACTTTTCCAGCAATTGCTTTCCACTATATAGTTAGTCCATTGAACAATACAGCTTAACCGGAGGAATAGATTAGGAGTGCCATTGGCCCTGAACAGTGCCGTCACTCCCATTACCCTTAATTTGACACTATATGGATCCCACATAATTGCCCCATCTGTTTCTCCCCTAATCCGTCAGTGACCTAATCTTTCTCTACCCTAACAGCTAGAACTGATATTGCCAAGATTTCTACTTCTCAAACAGCACTGACTGTCAGAGGAGCATGATTATGCTCTGTTGCATTCCAGAGATTTTTTTTTTTTATTTTATCAAGCTAATCAAGTTTAAGCATACTCTGAAACCATTGTCAATCCTCACCTTCTCAAAATTCACTTTTGCCAATTTTCCTAATGTATAAAATGTTGATTCTTATCCTTATGGTATTCGTGGGGCAGACAGCTGCACAGTACAAACTGGAAAATAGAACAATCCCTACACAGAAAATACACGCCATCAGAACTCCTCACCTCAGTCACACATGCAGAACATAGACAAACCCTCACCAAATACAGAATAAACGGTCACAGAGGAGAAATAGAAAGATGCAGACAAAAGCTAAACTGGAAACCCCAAGACAGACAGACTTCTGGAGAAATAGACAGAAATGCATTTCCTCCTGTGCAATGCAAAATACAAAGAGATCAGATCTGCCCATTTACCAGAGCTGACAGAGAAATCCAAGACTTCCCACAAAAGAATGAGCAAGAAACACTCTGTATTTACTAAGCATTTTTTTTCACCACAGATGGGAGAAAAGCCTGAAGAAATTCAGGCCCTACACCTGTTTTCTCCCAACTAGTGCAAGCAGGTGAATTGGGTAACACATTTGGAAAACTGTATTCCTGTCTGGATAATGGGACCAGCTGACAAGTTTTGAACTAGACAGCCTGGTTTTAAAGCTTGTTGTAAGAACATAAGAACCTGCTAAACTGGGTTAGACCAAGGCTCCATCAAGCTCAGCATCCTGTTTCCAACAGTGGCCAATCCAGGCCACAAGAACCTGGCAAGTACCCAAACACTAAGAAGATCCCATGCTACTGATGCAATTAATAGCATTGGCTATTCCCTAAGTAAACTTGATTAATAGCCGTTAATGGACTTCTCCTCCAAGAACTTATCCAAACCTGTGTCCAGTTACAGTTAAGCAAGCCTTGGTCAAACGCAGAGCAGGCTAGGTAGCTCAGTAGCCAAGCAGTGGTACCACACCATGTGGGCAGGCGGTGCCCCCAATGTAGCACCAATCAGCTGCCTTTAATCTGGTGTAGCAGCACAGCCACAGAAAGGAAAAGGAAGCGTGTATTGCCTGCCCTGAGCGCATGCTTTTTACATCTTCTCTCACTGTTGCCAACTCTGCTGGGATACATCCGAGGATATTGAGGAAACTCAGAGAAGTCCTGGCAGCTCTGCTGGTGACCTTTCCATTGCTTCTTTAGAGTCGGGAGTAGTTCTGGAGAGGGGCACATGGGGTTCCTATTCATAAAGGTGGAAGTAAGGGAGAGGCTGGGAACTGTAGGCAGGTTGGTCTGTCTTCTGTAGTGAGCAAATTAATGGAATCACTGCTAAAACAGAGGATAGTGCAATTTTTGGAATCCACTGGATTGGCAAGATCCGAGGCAGTATGGTTTTACCAGAGGTAAATCTTGCCAGATGAATCTGATCAATTTCATTAATTGGGTGACCAGAGAGTTGGAGCAAGGGAGAGCACTAGACATAATTTACTTGGATTTCAGTAAGGCCTCAATGCCCTTGGTATAGGACGTAAAGTGACTGACTGGGTTAGCAACTGGCTAAAAGGGAGGTGACAAAGGGTAGTGGTAAATGGAGTTTGCTCAGAGAAGGGGGATTGTATTAGCAGTGTGCTTCAGGGATCAGTCCTGGGACCAGTTCTTTTCAACTATTTTGTAAGCAACATAGCAGAAGGATTGTCAGGAAAAGTTTGTCTTTTTGCTGACATTACCAAATCTGCAACAGGGTAGATAGCCAGGAAGGTGTGAAAAACATGAGGAGGGATCTAACGAAGCTCGAGGAATGGTCTAGAGAGACTGGCAGCTAAGGTGTTATTTTTTTTTTTATAATTTTTTTTTTATTGAAATTAACAAATTATTTAAGAAATTTTACATCTTGATTTGAAAATCAGATCTACAAATAGACAAAATATTGTGAAATAAAATAAGGAAGAAAACACAAAACAATATCTCTGTACCCAAGTCCACAATTTTTTTAAATCCAAGGACTCAACCTGAGGAAAAAAATTGTATTCAACAATTCAAAAAAAGAAACAAAGACTGTTGTACGAAGTACAAACACTTTCACTTACGGACCTATATTCCTTACCTATCACTCATTAATTCAGCTGTAATTGCAGAGGAGCTAGTAACCAGAATAATTTTATCTACAAGGAAAGCAGAAAGCTGATTTGGCTGCAAGAAAATGTATGAGAGGCCTTGGTATTTTACAATACATTTGCAGGGAAATTTTAAAAGAAATAAAGCACCTATCTCAATAACCCTGTGTCTTAACAAAAGAAACTGTTTCCTTCTTTTTTTGAGTTGTTCTAGACAAATCTGGAAAAATATTAACTTTATAATCCATTGAAGTTTCTGTACGATGATAAAAGTACATTTTTAACGTCCATTCCTTGTCCGTCTCAAGAAGAAACAATACCACTAATGTAGCAGGAGTAAGAGTCCTTCTGAGTGGTTTCCAAAATATCTGTTAAATTTAACTGTAGAGGCACAGTAGGTGTCAGAACTTGAACTCCTATCTGATCCAAAGAGTCCTTACTCTTGAAGGGAGGAATATAGTAGACTCTTGAAGTGAAGGGAAGTGCTTATTCAGGAACTTTGAGAACTTCCAGCACATACTTCTTCCACATATCTTTTGGTGAAATCAACTGATCTCTGGGGAACTTTATAAAACGAAGATTTTTCTCCTTAATCAAATTTTCCATGTTTTCCAATCTAACAGATAACAACTGATTATCCTTCATCAGAGATGCTTGGAATATAGTTTACTGCTTAAATCCTGCTGCAATTGCTCGATATTATTCTTAGTCACCATTAATTCTTTTTCCAGGTTTCTAACACGAGAGTCTAGTTTTCCCAAACAGGCATAGACTGGGGACATTTGGTTATAGGTATTAGTGTTCAATAATTGTATAGCCTCCCAAATCGAATCTAAAGAAACAATAGCTGGTCTTACCAAATCAAATTTTTATTTTTTTTTAAATCTCCGGCAATACAAGCGTCTCTCCAACTCTAAATCGCAATGCAGTGCTTCTGGCTTGTTCCCTGGCTCCCGACGCCATTAAGGAAGTCCCAACAACCGCCTCAGATGTTTCCACTCCGCCCTGCACGCTCTGGATCCAATTGCCATCGGGCTCTAGGGATCCAAGGGCTTGGGTAAGAGGCCTGCCTTCTGCTGGGTTACCTGGGGCAGTCCGTTTCTCCAGGGATAGGGTGGTAGGTAACTCAAGGGAGGCATTGGGTATGACTTCTTCCCAAACGCCGCCCAGCGAGACTATTCCTGGCTCCAATGTACTCCGCTGTACGTGAGCATCCACCAGGCCCAGAATTGTAGCAGAGGGTTTCGGCAGGGCTTCTCTCTCCTTTGCCCACCGATTCCTTGCAGAATGAAGCATTGAGGAAAAGAACACGCAGCCCGAATGGAGTTGCCTCACGCACAACCAACAGCTTTGGCCATCTTGGAGTCGGCAGCTAAGATTTAATGCTAAAAAATGGAGAGTAATGTATTTAGAATGCAAAAGCCCAAGGGAGAGGTACAGTATTGGAGGTGAAATTCTCCTAAGCACAAAAGTAGAGCAGGATCTAGGGGTAAGTGGTTCTGATGATCTTAAAAGTGTCCAAACAAATGGATAAAATGACAGCAAAAGCTAGAAAGATGCTTGGCTGCATAGGGAGAGCAATGGTCTGCAGAAAAAGGGAGGTGATATTGCCTTGTAAGGGAGCCTGTTGAGACCTCATTTACAATACTGTGTACAGTTCTGGAGATCGCACCCTCAAAAGGATATAACCTGGTTGGAGTCGGTCTGGAGGACGGCTACTAAAATGATCAGTCATCTTTGTGATAAAGCTTATGGGACTAGACTCAAATTTCTAAACATGTATACCCTACAGTAGGGGTAGACAAAACTTTTTGTGCTGGGGCAGGGCATGGCGGGTCCTCAACACAGCAAATTTCCACCACTTGCTGCAGGTATTTCAGTATCCTGCAGGCTTAAGCGCCATCATTTTCTCATCTAGCAGACCACCTACCCACAGTCACAAATATTAAGGTGCAGACAAAAAAACTGGATTGGAAACCACTAAAAACCAGACTCACATGCAGTGCAATAAATCAAAAACAGAAATATCACCATTCATCATAAAACAAAGTGAAGAAATATAAATAAATCATAATGAGGAAACCATAAAAATAAAAAGCATATTTCAAAACAGATGACAGATAGAACACCACCAAATAATTAAGAAGATAAGGTTTAAAAAAAAAAAAAACTTTAAAAATTTCCCCAAAATCAAATATTTCAAAACACCAGATATATCAAACACCCAATAATTAAAACTAATAATGGATAAAAAAAATCCTCTCCTCTCCATACCTGGAAACGTTTCATTTCCAATCACCCTGAAATTGTAAACTCTTTCACAGGCGCGCGCACACACACACGCAGGCTCCTAATCTCTGCTCTCACAGACACACACACACAAGCAGGCTCCCAAACACACAACTGTACCTCTGGTCATTGTTCAGCCCCACTGGCCTGGGTTGAAGTTATGGCCCACCAACCGGTCTCTCGTCTCCTCCGGCGGGTGCCACTGCCGCATCTCTCTTCTCCTCCTTTAGCCCTGCCAGCTTGGGCTTGCCGTGTCTTTTTTTCTTCTTTTTCAGCCCTGCCGGCCTGGGCTCCAGTGGGCATTGCTGCCGCGCGTTTCTTTGCCACATGCCGATGTTCTCACCTCCCTGCTCAAGCGGTCGAGTGTCATCAAGGGCAAAAACCTGGCCTTTGATGTCGTCGGGCAGGCAGGTCAGAGCATCGGCGAGCTGCACATAATGGAGAGTGTCTGAGTGATAGGCCGGCCGGATTAAAACCTTTAAAGGCTGGATTTACCCTGTTGGCCATAGTTTGCCCAGCACTGCCCTAGAGGAAAGGTGAGATAGGAGAGATATGACAGAAACATTTAAATACCTCAAAGGTTTCCATGCACAAGTGGCAAGCCTCTTCCAAAGGAAAGGAGGCTTTAGATAGAGGGGTCATGGGATGAGGGTGAAAGGGGGCAGACTCGGGAATAATCTTAGAAAATATTTCTTTACAGTGTGGATGCATGGAATGGCCTCCCAGTGGAGGTGGTGGAGACAAAAACGGTATCTGAATTCAAGAAAGCAGGGGATAAATACAGGGGGATCTCTGAGGAAGTGATGGGAATTGTAAGGCTAGATAAATTGGATGGATGGGCAGACTAGATGGACCATATGATCTTTTTCTGCCGTCATGTTTCTATATTTCTATGCTGCTGCAGCTCCACTCTACACTCTGGCTCCCATCCTCCTTCTGAGTGCAGTCCTCTGCTCCTCTTTGCCATGAAGTTAGCATGGGGCACATTTAAAACTAAACGGAGAAAGTTCTTTTTTACTCAACGCACAATTAAACTCTGGAATTTGTTGCCAGAGCATGTGGTTAGTGCAGTTAGTATAGCTGTGTTTAAAAAAAGATTGGATAAGTTCTTGGAGGAGAAGTCCATTACCTGCTATTAATTAAGTTGACTTAGAAAATAGCCACTGCTATTATTAGCAACAGTAACATGGAATAGACTTAGTTTTTGGATACTTGCCAGGTTCTTATGGCCTGGATTGGCCACTGTTGGAAACAGGATGCTGGGCTTGATGGACCCTTGGTCTGACCCAGTATGGCATGTTCTTATGACTCAGGCAGCCTACTGCTGCCACCAAGTCCTGATGACAACGGAGGATTTTATTTATTTATTTAAAATATTTCTATTCCGCCTATAGTGACTGTGTCATGCTAGGTGAATTGCAAAGTGAACATAAAATAACGAGTAACATAAAACAGAGCACATCACAAATCAGCAAACATTAAAATTACTAAAAGGACTCAATCTTACAAAAATGCTTCTCTAAATAAGACAGCTTTTACTGTCTTTCGAAACAGCTGGATGGAAATGGAGGAGAACTGCAGCAGGCCCTGCCTTCACCACCGCTGAATTTTACAAGAGACAAGGATGCTGTCGGCTCGCCACAGCCGGAGTCCTTCAGGTCTACAGGGAGACCATGCCTGGACCCAGCCTCTGGCTGCCAGAGTCCAATGCTGGGCTGCTGCTGCTGCACACAACTACGATTGCCTGCACTGCCTGCGGCTGCTGTGCTGTCTGCTACATCCTGCAGTAGGGCCTGTGCCGCCTTCCCTTGCCCGCTGTCATCGTCATCTCTAGAATCCAACTCCATCCTTCCTCCAGCAAATAGAGTTACTGTGCAGGCTGCAGCTGCTGCTATGCTTTTTGGCGAAAGTGGAAATACTTAAACATGCCCCCTCTGCATGTCTGCTTCTGGTCTGCTATATTTGCTGCCCATCTTGCCTTCCTGAGTCTCCCCATTTTAGTTTTTGAGATGGTATCCCTGTGCTCAGGGTAATCTGGAGGATTTGGCTGGCATTGGGGGTTGGGGCTGGGGCAAAGCCTCCTTGGATGACATAACCAGGCCTGTGGCCATAGAGAAGTTCAAGAGTGCTGGTGCCAAGGCCCCTAACCAGGCACACTGGTGCCCCCCACCTCCTCCAGCCTGGCACAGTACACCCTGCAAGGTAGTCTGGCCTTTCCAACAGCCGTGGCTCTTCTCTCTCCATCCCTCCTTGCCCAGCATTCCTCTGGTCCCCTCTCTCCTCTACACCTGCTAGCAGCATTTAATCTGCTCCCTCCTGCCAAGGGGGAACACTACAACAGCCTAGTTACTCCAGACAAATTCTCTCTTCCTCCTGTCTCAAGGAATACCACACACACACGAGCAAATGATGCCCCTCCCTCTCAGTCCCATAACTCACACAAACATTAGAGCAATTCCAACCCCTCTTCAGAAACCACCTCTCCCTCACCTTCCCCATCTGGAGTAAGTCATTCCTCCTCAGCCAGGGAGTGTCAGTCAGCCAGCATGCAAGTGCGTGAAAGAGGCAGTGAGCATATATCTCAACATTCCCCACCCCTTAACTGGCCCTGAGTGAGCTGTGTGAGAATGAAACGTGTTTTAGAGAGGGTTTGTGTGTGTGCATATATGAGAGAGAGAGAGAGAGAGAGGAAAAAAAGTCTGTGCACACCCTATACGCCTGACTAATCCACAATAATCTCAGGATGATTGGAATCTAAATTCTCCAGGTGTGGGGAGTGGGGGATTTTTCAATCATTATTAGTTTTAATTATTGGGTGTTAACAGCTATGTCTGCTGTTTTGAAATATGTTACTGATGTTTGGGAAATGTAAAAAAATGTTTGCATTTTTAATTATTGGATGTTCTATTCATCAGCTGTTTTTGAATATTTATTTAAAAAATGTATATGCCGCACCATCCCATGTTCTGGATAGCTTATAGAATTAATATTCTTTTTATTAGTACCACACTACACTTGATCTTAGCCAAAAGGCCAAGAAGCGATATGGTCTTACTAATTATGATTCATGTATCATTTCATCATTTGATGTTTTATGAGGCTTAGTGATGTTTCTGTTTTTCCATTGTTGAACTGCATACAGAGTCCGGCTTGTTGTGGTTTCCAGTTCAGTTTTTGTCTGCATATTTCCATTTATACTTTAATATTTTTATGCCTGATTTTAGTATTTGTATTTATTGACTTCTGTGTAGACATCTAAAAGCTGCCTGGCATGGTCTGGTTTCCAAATAGAAGTGTACTGATGTCTTAGGGCTTGGTGTAAGTGTTGCCGTTTCATAGGTAAGTTGTTACTGTTTAGCTGCTGGTAATTAGTGCTGTTTTGGTATGAGAGATATTCAAAAAGAGATAGATGCCAGAAGTCTTTTCCAAATCTTTATTGCGGTGGAGACGTATTTAAAATACAAGCCCGACTCAGGCCAAGTTCGCCGTTCTCACAACGGCTGCCTCAGGGGCTTAGATAATCATATGGACTCTGGATAGTTAAAAATGTTGCAATTTTAAATTTCAATGCAATTTGCAGTGGAACAGTTTCTTATTCCTTTAGAGAAAAATCATAGACATGTAGACTCCATACATCTAATGGCGCCTTGCGCTCCACACCGGATATATAGTCTCCACTCATATGATGAATAAGAAATGGTTCCACTGCGGATCACCTTCAAATTGCATTGAAATTTAAAATTGCAACATTTTTAACTATCCAGAGTCCATATGATTATCTAAGCCCCTGAGGCAGCCATTGTGAGAATGGCGAAACTCGGCCTGAGTCGGGCTTGTATTTTAAATACGTCTCCACCACAATAAAGATTTGGAAAAGACTTCTGGCATCTATCTCTTTTTGTTTACCTAACGGCTTTTTTAGATCGCCTACCTTCTTGTTTCTTTGGTATGAGAGAGATATACTCCACAATGACTTCAAGGTCCTTTTCCTAGATGGTAATTCCTAATCTGCAATCCAGCACAGTACGACTGTGACTAGGATTATTTTCCCTATATGCATTTCTTTGCACTTATTCACATTAATTTGAAGATGAGAATTAAATTTTATCTGTCATTTATATGCCCAGTTCCCCAGCCTAGCAAGGTCCTTCCACAGTTCCTCAAGATTCACCTTTTTTTTTTTTTTTTTAAACTACTTTTAACAATTTGTCATCTGCAAATATGATCACTTATTTTTTTTTCATTTTCAGATTGCTAATGAGCAACTTAAAGATACTGTATCTCTTCCAAATACAGAACAGGAATTATGCAGCAGGGCTTCCCCCTTGAGTGGTCCCAGTCTTGAGTAGGGAGGCCTTTAAAATGGAATTTTTTTTTTCATGTGGATAACTATGTCTGTCTATGTTTCTATTTCGAGTTTTAGACCTTTGTGTAGGGATCTACAGCAGTCCAACATGTTCTGTTTTTCCAATAGGTAATTAAGGTGAAATGGCAGAACCCAAAAACGAAAAGGTTTCAAAGCCTATGATCTTTTAAAGACAACTAGTTGCAACTCCCAGAATCTCAGAACTGGCTTTTGAAGGGAAGTAAAGCTTCGCATATTGCTACATTTGTCGTGCAGAATTATACATCTGATGCCATAAAAGCCCTCAAGCACTCTGCAAAGTCAGAGGGACACAAAGTCATATGATGAGCGCAAGTTTGGTCTAGTACCATGTATAATTATTTGTAAAGATTGAGTCTTCTGAAGAAGAATGCACATGTGCAGCTGAATTGCTTTTCACACCATCACAGCTACTGTTCTCAGGATTGTGGAATTAAGCTATACCACTCCATTTTTGTAGATTTCAAGATAGCTTCCAAAATCCACTGTGGAAGGAAAAAAGCAGAGGCTTTGGTAGATAATGTATTAGACCCCATTCATTGAAACTGGCTATGCAAAAAAATTGGGTCTACAGTGATCTCAACAGCAACAGATGCTTACAATAAAGGGAACACAAAATTATTTCCAGTTGCCATCCGCTGCTTTCATAAGCATAAGGGAACCTGCATGGCTATTGTAGACCTTTTTGATTATGCAGATGAAACATCTGAGGGAACAGCGAACAACTTAAGAAGTTCTCTACAAAATGCTGGTCTGATGCATAACAAAACGGTGGCATATGGAGCAGACTATGCATCTGTCAATTTTTGTTCACAAAAAGAAAGTTGGATTTACCAAACCTTGTTCCAGGACACTGCAGCGCTCACATAGTACACAACACGGTGAAACACGGTTTGAAAATGTTCTCTTAAGATGTAAAAAAACCTGATCAAAGTTTTCAGTTAATTCTCCTGTACTGCAAATAATATTAGTGAATTTAAAGAGGTTTTTTTTTACTTCATTCAGACAGAATATTCAGAAATTTTAAGCCATGTACCTACACAATTTTTGACATTTTTCCCTGTTGCAGACAGGTTGCTGAAGAATTGGACTGCATTCATTCAAATCTTACTTTCTGAACAAAGGGGAAGAAAAAGAGAACCACACACTAAAGGCCTTTCTTTGTGAGCAAGAGAACGCAGTGTCAGATGATAAAACTATTATTCTTCCTACTTTGTGCATAACATTATGAGCCAGTTTAATAACACCATAAAGTTTCTTGAACGTGATTATATTCAGGTACCTGAACTGCATGCAGTATTCAATAAAATGGAAAGAGTGTTTCAGCAATAACAGGACAAAGGTTTCTATGGGTACAAGGTGACAATTCTTTAAAAAAAAAACTATCACCTAGCAAGGAGAATACATTTGTTAGAGATGCCCAGCACACCTACCCAATCATCACGCAGTACATAGAAAAGTGGTTTGATTTCAGTGACAAGTCTTTTCATAGGCTGCGTGCCCCACTTCTCTTGGATGAACCTCTTGAACTAGACAACCTGTGTGCTCTGAAATCAGAACTGGGCATTCAGTGGATGGAGATGAACTATTTACCGAAATCTGCACACTGAATGATGTACTGCCATCCCTAAAGAGTTTGACAAATGATGCTATATCAACCCAATGTCAGCAGGAACAAGAGCACCACAGACACCACATTGTATCGGAGGTGTGGGTACAATTATTTCAGCACTGCGAGGGCCCAAACTTACTTATAATTGTGCAGCATACGCTTGCTATACTGCCCGGCAATTTATTTATAAACTTTTCTATACCGGTATTCATATCGGTTTACAGAGAACTCAATGAAATACATGGAACAGGGCGGGGGAAACAGGGCAGCAACCAGAAGAACAAAAAAAAGAGGAGAATGTACAAGGGAACCTTAAATAAGGTAACAGTAGGTAAATTATCGTAAATACATTTGTGGAACGCATTTTCAGCGTTATGAAGAACTTGTGGACTTGTGAAAAGAACTGGCTCCAAGTGGATATGGTGTTTGTGTGATTTAACTATAAAATGGCATGTACAGAGTTTGATGGTTTTCTGAACAAAAGAGCAGCTAAGGAGCTTGTGGAAGCTGCAAGAAAGGAACAGAAGTATAAATTTAAGAAGCAGAGATCGGTAACTGCCATGGATAAAAACACCTTGACATTTCTCCTCCTGTTTCTCTCCCTAAACTGGGTACCAGATGGGTTTCCTCTCCTTAACACACAGCTCTGCTGTGGATAAAGCACCTTCAGTGTTTTACTTCTCTCTCCTGAGTAGGGTGCTAATACATAATCAACCAAAGCCTCTGATGTTCTCCTTTCACAAAGAAAAAAAAAAAAAAGGAGCCAAAGTAGATATCTTCAGAGTGCTACTACTTCTCCTCTTCTGTTTCTCTGCCTAAACTGGGTACGGGATACCTTCCTCCCCTCAACACTCACTTGTGCAGAGGATAAAACATCTTGAGAGTCCTGTCTTCAGAGGTGACTATTGTCTTAGATATGACATCCGAAGAAGGGGCCTATGTAGATTTGAAAGTTTATGGTAGATAATTCATATGCAGATGGAGTAAAAGGTTTCAAATCAGACAAGAATCCTGTAATTGGAATATATTTTTCAGTAATTATTTATTATAGCTTTTATGCAGCTTGGTTGTCGAGCCAAAGCATTTGGAACCATTCCACTAGGAGGAAAGGTTAAAGAGGTTAGGCCTCTTCAGCTTGGAGAAGAGACGGCTGAGGGGAGATATGATAGAGATCTATTAAATAATGAGTGGAGTAGCGCAAGTAAACATGAATTTATTGTTTACTTTTTTTTGGAAGTATCACCTATTCATGGAAAGGGAAAGGAAAGGCTATGCCATATAGATAATTGCAATTCCTGGCTCAAAACATGATGTACAATAAGTGGTTTTGGATATTTTGGAGGCTGGGCCGTGTATGGAGCAATAAAAGGTTACATGGTAAGGATGGCCTACATTTGTCTGTAGCAGGAAAGATGATGTTAAGTGAGAAATTCAGATCATATATTATCAGATATTTAAACTAGAAAACAGGGGTGCAACATGATACTTAGATCTGCAATAGAGTGGACATGCCTGAAAGAGTAGAGAGAATTAAAAAAGTGATTTAAGAAAACATGAAGACTGGTCGAGGATTTGGCAACTGGGATTCAATGCCAAAAATTGCAAAGTCATACATGTGGGCTGCAGTAATCCAAAAGAGCTGTATATGATGGGTGTGAAAAACTGATGTACATGGAGCAAAAGAGGGATCTTAGGGTAACACTGTCTGGCAATATGAAGATGGCTAAGCAATGTGACAAGGCGATAGCTAAAGCCAGAGAATGCTGGGCTGCAAAGAGAGAGGAATAACCAGTAAGAAAAAGGTGATAATGCTCTTGTATAGGTCCTTGGTGAGGCCGCACCTGCAGTACTGTGTTCAGTTCTGGAAACCTTCTCAAAAAGGAGAGAGACAAGATGGAGGTGGTCCAGAGAAGGTGACGAAAATGGTGTGGGGTCTGTATCAGAAGGCTTATGAGGAGAGGCTGAAGGATCTGAATATGTAAACCCTGGAAGAGAGGAGGTGCAGGGGAGATATGATACCGATCTTCAGATAACGGAAAGGTTTTAATGATGCACGAATTGCGAACCTTTTCCATAGGGGTCACGAAATGAAACTCCAAGAAGGAAAACTAAGAACCAACCTAAGGAAATATTTCTTCACAAGGGTGGATGCTTGTAATGTTCTTCCAGAAGAAGTGGTGAGGTTGAAAAGAGTAAACAAATTCAAAAAGGGGGTGGGATAAACACTGTGGATCCCTAAAGACTTGTGGACGGTAATAAAGAAAAGGGTGCATGGGGTAACCTGCATGGAGCGGCAGTTAGTACCCTTAACAGAAGGCATGGCGATTACTACCTTTAACTACCGTATTTTTCGCTCCATAAGACGCACTTTTTTTCCCCCAAAGGTGGGGGGAAAATGTATGTGCGTCTTATGGAGCGAATGTAAAAAAAAAACCAAACAAAAATCTAACAAACACCCCCCCCCCCCGACTCCCCCAAGACCTGCCGACTTAATTTCCTACAACCCCCCCCCCCCCCAAGACCTGACAAATTAATTTCCTGCAACCCCCCACCCTCCTGACCCCCCCAAGACCTGCCAAACGACCCTGGTGGTCCAGCGGGGGTCCGGGAATGATTTCCTGGGCGTGGGCCGTCGGCTGCCAGTAAACAAAATGGCGCCGACGGCCCTATGCCCTCACTATGTCACTGAGACCGACCGCTGCTATTGGTCGGTCTCAGTGACATAGTGAGGGCATAGGGCCGTCGGCTGCCAGTAAACAAAATGGCGCCGACGGCCCTATGCCCTCACTATGTCACTGAGACCGACCAATAGCAGCGGTCGGTCTCAGTGACATAGTGAGGGCATAGGGCCGTCGGCGCCATTTTGTTTACTGGCAGCCGACGGCTCACGCCCAGGAGATCGTTCCCGGACCGCTCCTGGACCCCCGCTGGACCACCAGGGACGTTTGGCAGGTCTTGGGGGGGTCAGGAGGGTGGGGGGTTGCAGGAAATTAATTCGGCAGGTCTTGGGAGGGTCAGGAGGGTGGGGGGTTGCAGGAAATTAATTCGGCAGGTCTTGGGGGGGGGTCAGGGGGGGTGGAGGTTGTTAATTTAAAGGGTTGGGATGGGGGGGGGGGGTTTGGGGGTTCCCACAGAAAGAAAAATTTTCTGATCTGGGGAGTGGACCGAAATGGCCCTCCCCAGACCCGAAAACAAAATGGGGAGAAAAAAAAAAACTATGCACTCCCCTAATTTGCTCCATAAGACGCCCAGACGCAGAGCCGGTTTAGCACAATTTTTTTTTTTTTTAATTTTCCCCCTCTGAATCCTAGGTGCGTCTTATGGTCAGGTGCGTCTTATGGAGCGAAAAATACGGTAATTAACCTTGATGCTTTTGACACAAGTCCAACATTGTTCTCCACTTTGATAGCAGGAAGGGGTATTGGATTCTGACAAAAGCCAATGCTGGGCCCTGGCTTTTATGGTCTGGGGTACTGATACACAGACATTAGGAAAAAGCACAGAACTGCTTCTATAGTCATGTCCAAAAACAAAGTGCATTCAAGCAATGTTATCTGAATGATCAAGAAGGCTGCTCACCAAGTAAAAATGTTAGCAGTAATTTGTTATGGGTTAGACAGCTGCTTGATTTTGATTGTAAATATTACTATCCTTAATTTAAGGAACGGGGGTAACCTGCACAGAGCAGCAGTTACTACCATAAGAAACTTGCTGGGCAGACTGGATGGACCATTTAATCCTTTTCTGCAATCAATCATGTGTACCAAAAGTTCAAAGACTAGGGGACACACATGAAGTGAAGTTACTAAGCTGGACAATGAAGTTACTAAGTTGGACATTTAAAATTAATAAGAGAAAATATTTCTTTACTCAATGCATAATTAAGCTCTGGAATTCATTGCCAGAGGATGTGGTGAAAGCTGTTAGTGTAGCTTTGCTTAAAAAAGGTTTGCACAAGTTCCTGGAGAAAAGGTTCATAAACCATTATTAAAGGTGACATTCTAGAAATTCACTTATCATCCCTGGGATAAGCAGCATGGAATCTATCTACCCCTTGGGATCCTGCCAGGTACTTGTGTCCTGGACTGGCCACTGTTGGAAAGAGAATACTGGGCTAGATGGACCTTTGGTCTGATCCATGTGGCAATCTTATGTTCTTATGTATTTTATTATTCTAAAGTTATAGAGCAGCCTAACCAGATCAGTTATTTGGAAAAGTGGTTAAGACATAGCTATTTTCACAAGCCTTTCATGGTTATATTTATTACTAGTGCTTAAGCCTATCCATGGATGGGGACATAGTTCTGAGACAATCTTACCTTGCCCTCATCCCTGCCCTGGAAATTGAGGCTTCCAAGCTGCATGCGCCCAGCTGGTACCTGTACAGCTGCATATCAGTGATGCTGGTACAGGGCAAGTTCCCTCTTTATTATAGTTAAGATTGTTTGGGTTCATTTACTTCTCAGGTGCTCACAACAATTTTTATACTAGTTCATTTATATATATTTATAGAATTTATTTATGTTTGGGAAGTGGGTTTATTGCTTTATATTCTCGTTTTTATTCATTCTTTTTGATTGTTTTAATGTTGTACCACACTTTGGGATTTGATGTAAGGTGTGTTATAAATATACAGAGTTCATAGAAAAAGTTGATGAATAATTTATTTTTTTCTTATACATACGTCGTGGAAAGTTAAATAATTTTGTGATAAGCAAGGCATCACCAAATAAAACAGAGCTGGTAAGAGCCCTCTGATAAGAAGCTGGCAGTACATGTATTATGTAAGAATCAATCAGTTCAGTGCATCCCCTTGACTCTTCCAGTGTGTTTGCCTGTATAGATGGTACCCATTGTAAGACCAGCATGATCTCAAATACTCTGTACTGTTTGGTTTTTTTTTTTGGGGGGGGAGGTTATTGGGATTCTATGATCATTCCCAGGGAGAAGTGACAGATTGAAGCCCTTGAGGAAGGGAGAAAGGGGATGAGGAAAGAAGTGAGGGACAGAATAAAGAATGGAGTGGGATGGAAAGTGATAGGAAGTATGAGGGGAGACCTATTATTAAAATACCATGTCACCTTTATAACAATAACTTGTAGAGCAGACACTGCTGTGCCTTCCCCCTCCTTATCCTCAAGGTGTCCAGTTATGGTTTGTGGAAAAGTCAGCAACTCTATGAAGCCATTGTAATAAGATCCGCAGTGAAATCAGTGCTAATTGTCAGCACGTATTTTTTTTTTTTTAGCACCTGCAGCAAAAGCAGGCGTCTCCAAGGGATGTAATGAAGGATGTATAGGCAAATGAGATGCACGCAGAAAATCACGCAAAAGTCAAACATGCACAAAAATGTGCGCTCATAGCCCTATGTAATAAACTGTACAGAAATCCACGCTGAAACCCTCATTAATGTAGTGACCCGCAAGTGATTCTTGGGGTGCAAGCCTTCCCTTTTTTATAAAACAGTGAAGAATTTAGTGGTCCAGGAGTGGAATTAAGAGTGGGTAGAGCAATGTCTAACCCCTTCATGTTCCATTTCAGACCATTGGTAGACGCTGGAATGCAGCAGAGATTTCTAAGGCTGACCCACAAAAATGTTCCAAAAGTCCAGAAAAAGTGAAGGTATTCCATGATTACCCCAGAGAAAACCGGTCTCCAGACACATACCTTAACTTAATTCCTGCCCTTAATTCCAGGTGCTAAAAAACCCGCACTAACTGATGCGCGGCTTCCTGCTTAGCCCAGCTAATTTCCTCCTTTGCATGCCATTTGCACAAACTCATGCAAAACCAACCAGGGGTTTTTAAGCGAGTTTATGCATGCATTTTTCCCACATTGAACACTTTATTACATACCCTGCGTATGGCTAGTGTGGGAAAAAAACGTGAAAAACCTACATCAGCTTTAGCTCTGTTTATTACATTGACCGCTATGACTACAGTACAATGAAGTTCCAAATGCATTCCTTGTGAGTGCATGTGTTATTCCTTCACTGCCAGCATACTTACATAAGTCTGTTTGTCTGCACAGTTCCTTGACTGGCCAGCAGACTTACACACACAAGGCTGATGGATGCAGTCTCCCCTTATGGGCCTATTTACTAAAAGTTTTTTTCCCCATTTTGTATCTATGGGAAAAATGCTTAAATGAGGCCTTAATGCATTTTCACAGATAGCACAAAACACGCATAAAAAAAAAGAGAAAGAAAGACTGTCTCTTTAAGACAGCTTTGCACGTACACATTGTACTCTGGGCATTACTTGGTCAGCCAGCAAACTGCGAGGCGTCTGCGCAGCAAAAACCTCAGCTAATTAGCGCACCATCCCAGCACAGGTAAAGCAACATAAAAAATATATTACAGGTACTCCATACAATGCAAGAAAGTAAGTAGAGCTGCTAAGATAAAGTCTAACAAAAAAAAAAAAAGACTGCATTGATTTCGACGGGAAACAGTTTGTAGACAAATTTATAAAGGAAGATACAAACTCGTACTCCTTTTCCATCACAACACACTGCATTGTGTCTCGCCTACAAAAGTGGATTATTCATTTTGTGCCACATTGTAAACAAGTCTTCCATCCAGGGCAGAATATTATGTATCAAGTTAACGTCTCTGCCGTGCCCTCTCTCCATCTCCCTTTTCAATTAAAACCCTTTAGATGAAGAATACAAAAATGCAGGAAATAGTGCAGATGACAGTACCCGATCACATAATAAAACAATTCGTTGAATGTAAAAAACGATCAGCATCAGGGATGCTGTGTTTTTCTCCTGCAATCGCTTAAGAGGAGGCGATGTACGCGTGGCAGTGTTTATATGAGAGATCAAAACAGAGCCAAGCCCATATAGGAAAAAATGGCGACGGGAAGCTACAGATACTTAAAAAAATATATTAAAGGCATCAACAAACGAGACAAGGATTACATTCTCTGATTACTTAATAAAAACCTAGCGCATGAGTTTCTCTTACCTATTATTAGGGGATTTTCTCGCCATCGCCACCGATTTCGTTTTTTTTCTTGAGTACTCGCTGTCGAAGGGTAAAACCGATGCATAGCCATGTTCTGCTTCTGGCAGCCAAGCAATACAATTAAACAAACAAAAACGAAAATAAGATCAGTCCATGATGGGGAGGGGGGAGACTGCTTACAAAAGTACTTTTCTTTAACAATCGGCCTTGCTGTGCTCGGTTTATACAGGAAATCAAGCATGCAATGCTGCAGGAGCAGCAGCAACCTCCTTCCAACCCCCACTCCTATAAAAAAAAAAAAAAGAAGGTGCAAAGCATGCATTTGACGGCAGCCAAACGCTGAATAACAACTTCCCTACCCTCCCCAACCGAAAAATATTATTCATATTCTCACCAACAGCAATCCCTTACAAAGATCTAGTGCCTAGAAAGTGGGCTAAGGCGAGCAGCGTAGTTGGAAAAGCGAAAGATGCATATAACTTTTAGCAAAACACCCCTTCCCCTCCACCCCAGGCTACTTTTCTCTTCTCCCTTTTATTTCCACACCCTTAACCCCACCAAAAGCAACTTGTACAGGAGATTCTCAGACTCCCCCTCCCCCACCGTGCAGGACATTGTCTCAGCAGGATGTCTTCTACCGCAGTGTCCTCGCATCCCATCAAAACATCAGCTGCTTTCTTTTTGTGGGGGAGGTGGGGGGGGGGGGGGGAGAGGAGCTTAGAGGAAAACAAAATATGAGTTAAGGGAAGAGAAGTAGTCAGTAGCAACAGCAGTCGTCTCCATGCACCCTCTCCCCAGCCTCTGACAATACCTCTGTCTCTTCTTTCCAAATATTCAGCTGCTTCCAGGAGGATTAACAGAGAATTCAATTCCATTTTTGTGTATAGTTTAAAAAAAAAAAGCCGGGACGTTCTTAGTGTGACAATGAAATGCTTTTAAAAAATATCTTCCCCCCACCCCTATTATTTTTTTTTTTTTAACAGCTAAAGTGAACCCGAACTACAGCCCAAGTTCAGTGACTAGGGACTTCCAAGCCCCTATAAAACACAGCACCTCAGCCTAGCGTGACATCAGTGGAGGAGCAGCTCACACAACCAATCCCGTTGCGTCTATGGGCCGGGGGTGTATCCTAGCCCCGTCTGGGAGCCAATCGAAGTAAAGCCAGCTTTCCCCGGGGGCGCGGAGGAAACGTTGACAGATCCGATCCCGTTCCGTGATAGGCCGGGGAGAGATGGCAACAATTTAGAATCTGAAGCTTAGTAACAGCACGTGTGGCCCGGCCCCTTGCTATCCGATTAGCTGAATCGCTGCATGTTAAGCAGGAGGCCAATGCTGATTGGAGCTCGGGGCACATGTAAAGCAGCAGGGACGGTGAGTCGAACGTCAGATCGCGGGAGCCAATGAGAGGAGCTTAATCTGACTGCTAAGAGGAAGCGAGGAGGAGGGATGCGGCAGGTTAAGGGGGCAGGATAATTTGGGCTCTGACGTCAGAAAGCTTGATTTTTGTCTTCCTCCTGGCTGAGGAGGCGTAGCGTAAACTAATAATAAAAGTGGATGTCACAGGTAAAGCTCCTCCTCAACTCCGACACATGGGAGTTAGCCCAGGAAGAAGACATCAGAGCGTACTCTAAACCTATGAAAACACAGAGAGAGAGAGAGAAAGGACGTGCTTTTGTTTTCCAGGGCTTTCTGAAAGGCATACCGTGTCTGCTGCAGGACGGTGGCAGTAGCTTCCTAGCAATATCAACAAGCAAGGGCTTTGGATTTAAAAGGAAACCACTTAGCGGTTCTCTTACGCCTGCTAGTGTTATCTACAACTTTCCTCCCTACGAAGCAGGTCTCCCTTGTCTGCTCCCCCTCGGTTCTTGCTGCATTTTTCCTCCAGGACTGCTCGCCAGCTGGTTTCCTGCTGCTCCAGAAGGTAAAGTCGCTGTCTTCTTCGGGGATCACCTTCTGGGACAGCAGGTATTGCTGTATGGAGCTTTTACATGAGGGGAGATAACGCAACAATTAAAGGCTTTTTTTTTTTTTCTTTAGAGACTTATTTTTCCCATTTTATTGGCGTAGAAAACCTCTTGGGTGTCTAATTTCAACGTTTTTTTGTTTTGTTTTTTACCTTCCTACCCCTTCCCTAGATTGGTTTTTTTGTTTTTTTTTTTTTACCCTTGCTTTAAACCTCAATATCTCTGTAGCGTGGTTGGAGAGGCGCTTCTTGTTTATTTAATCAGATGTTTATCTCTTTCTGTGTATGTGTTTGTAACTACCTCACCCGATTTAATTCCCTTACTTGTTTTTCCCCTCCTCTCTTACAGGGTTAAAGCCAAGCTTGTTCATAGTCTGTTTCCTTCCTCTTCTTTCTTTATCCCTTTCTAACTTGCAGCAATTCTAGGCAGCCTCCAGAAGAATTTAGACTAGTTTAATTGTTTTCTCTCCACCTTAATTTGTAATAAAGATGAGTGAAAACAAGCATCTGGTTAAGTGAAAGCCAGGCTTAGCTCTTTTTTTTCTGTCACCCAACTGCAGACAAGTTGAGGCTTTTTTTTTTTTTAATTCCCCCCCCCCCCCCTTACCTTTTTCCACTAGCTCACAGCGTGTACAGCTTTTACAAATCCACTTTTTGGCAAGAATACTGCTGAGCAAAGATTCCTGAAACAGGTAAAAAAAGGAACAAGGGAAGGCCTTGACATTTCAAAGTGTCTTCTTACCCCCCTCCCCAACCCGCTATGCTACAAACCAACAAGAAATTACCATCACAGGTCTCATGGCCATAGGCATGCAGACTGCCCCACCCCCCAGACTATAAAGCTGATAACCAGCCCAAGGGGCTAATCAATATATCCCAATAATGGTGAGGAGAGCCCCAACAGCTGCCACCCAGACTACGGAAAGGGCCCCTCAGTGTGCTGCTGTATCAAAACTATTAGACCCTTTCTCTTTCCCAGATATTACAGCCAAAGACCTTCATATGAGCCCCAGTTACTCAGACAGGATCAAGTTTTAACCTTGGGACTGTGGCAATGACCACTGTGACACTAGTCAAGAACACCCCAGGCACCCTGAAAAACCCAAATGTTTTGGTCCAAGGTGGAAAAGAAGTTAATGCTGTGAGGGTTGAGCAGGAAATCCCCGCTAAAAAGCACCAGAAAATCCCAGTTATAGATAATCCAGATAATTTCTGGTCCTTCTGCCCCTGACCTCTCTTACAACTAAGATGAAAATGAGGGGGGGGGGGGGAGGCAGAAGAGAGGGAAGATAGTATGAATATCCAATCAGTCTAAGATATATTAACATCAGGACCTGGATAGCGCCCAGCAGGCTGTAAGGGAGGACAACAGTCTGGCCACCACCCCCAATGTGCCAGAAGGGAAAGAACATAATGGAGTGAGGTACACCACTGTCTCCAATGTGGGAGGAGCAGGTTCTTCCTGTACTCAATTTTGAGATGTTCTTGTCAACACTGGGTCCTGAATCCAAGATCTTACAACACTTCCCCCCCCCCCCCCCCCCATTTAGAAACCTCAAGGGTCTAGCTTACCCTCCCCTTATTAGGGTGGCTTGGGAGGAGGGGGAACCCCCTCAGGGAGAAGACCTGGCAAAGGTGGGGAGCCAGTCTCAACTCTGGAGCTTATGCCCAGAGTTGTAGGCTATAGGCAGGGGGGTTTGGTTGAGTTGGGAGGGGATATCATGAGACTGGAGCAGAAATTGCCAGACCTGAGCTGGTGGCCCAATTTCCTAGTAGTGGATGGCAATTTCCTCCCTCTCGTTATAGGAGCTGCCGGTTGGAACATCAACTCAGCTGGACCCGGGGGGAGGGAATGTGATGGGAAGTTGAGGGCCTATGGGGAACACCAACCCATCAGAATCGGATGGGTTATCTAGAGTGCCCATAGGGGTTTCCCTGACTGGGTCACAGTAGTGGATGTGAAGGGTGCAAACCTTCCCATTCCTTTCAAAGAGCTGGATCTCTTCCTATGGGAGAGGGCAAACAGATACAGCAAGGTGGACAGACTCTCAAGAAGTGGCCCAAGGTGGAGCAGCTCTGTGCCTCTGCTAGAACACTCCTGGACTACTTCAAAGAGAACAAACTGAAGGGCTCAGAGGACCCTAAGCAGGTCTGGAGGTTCTGCATGCAGCTGGCATCTCTGCCTTGAGATGCCAGTGTCACAGCAGGTGAAATCCTGACAATCGGCACATTTGAACTGGGGACTCTCCCTTTTTTTTTTTTTTTTGGAGAAGAGGGTACTCTCAGCTTCCTGCAGGAGACATACTCCACTCCAGAGAGCAAAGCCAACTGGCTTCTGGAGTGGAGTGGTGGGGAGCTTGTTAGCCACGTTGGATATGCCAAGGAAGTGGCCACTCTGTTGTGGAATCCTTGCAGGCTGACCTGCTTGGAGTCCTATCTGTCGTGCCAGACCAGATGCTACACTAGGTTGAAGGCTGCACAATCAGTTTGCTCAACGTGTATGCCCCAACTGATGGACTTGCAAGGTTTGTATTCATCCCATAGAGTTTCTAACTCAGATCCAGAGAAAGTGGCTGGATTTTTTTTTCTGGGCCAAGAAGAAGCACTGAGTCTCTGCAGGTGTCCTGTCCTTCCCACTGGGAGAGGGAAGATGGGTTTTGTGTGCTTGAGAAGTCAGGTGCACACCTTCTACTTGTAGGCCCTGCAGAGATTTCTGTATGTAGAACCCCCTCCCCTATAGCACCTTTGAACGCTTTTTCCTTCTAACAAATGTAGGTTGGTGAACACAACATTCAAAAAATACCAAACTGGTTCTTTAATATAATCAATGTAGCTGAATTATTGCTAAAGGAGGAAAAGACCTCAGAACAAGGCATGTTCCATGTACGCAAACACAGAAACATGCTCTCTGTAACTTAATCATAGGTCAAAAACCTCCAAAACCAACAAACACTATTTGATTTTTAATTTAATAAAAGAACTTATCTCTTTCTTGAGCATTTTAATTCTGACACATTCAGCCGCTGATGTTAGCCAGCGTTTCGCTATGGAAGCTGCTTCAGGGTAATATTTCTAACTGCTGCAGATGCTCCGTCATGAATATGTGCTGAATTCTTAAATATGTTTAATATTATATTCTCAAGCACAAATCAAAAACATGTAAGTCTTACTTATTTAAGAATTCAGCACATATTCATGACGGAGCATCTGTTCTCTAGACGGTTAATCTGTATAAGATGCTAATGCCTGTGCAGTGAAATAAGACATTTCTTTCACATACACATGACTAATGGCCACCAATTAATTGCTTGCCTCTTAGGCAAAATTTTGAAGTTAACCCACTTTAATTGCATTAAGTGTCTCAGAGCACAAAATTGAATTTCGTAATAAAAAAAAAAATTACTAATATAAACAATGAGAAATTCTCAAATGTTCAGTCCTAAATTCAGTCCTCAAATGTTCAGACCTAAATCCGATCAATATAAAATTCAAATCTCAAAGGGCTATGGAACTGAATGGACCAGTCATTTCACAATTATAAAAATGAAACCCATTCGATACTGCTGTTCAATCCATGTGGCTCAAGTGAATTTAGCCTAAAAATCCAAAGTTGTTCTAACTGTTAATAATTTGTCCTGCTCTCCTCTAATATGTTTATTGACTTGATCTATAGCAAAACATTTTAGACTAGAAAAATCATGATGATCAAACAATGTGGAACAACCAGTTCCTCTATCTTTTTCCTCTTGAGGCAATTTTTGTATTCCAATAGATAGAAACATAGAAATGACGGCAGAAGAAAACCAAACGGCCCATCCAGTCTGCCCAGCAAGCTTTCGCACTTTTTTTTTTTTTTCTCTCATACTTATCTGTTACTCTTGGCCCTTAGTAACCTTTTGGTTCTCTTTCCCTTCCACCCCTGCCATTAATGTAGAGAGCAGTGTTGGAACTGCATCTAAGTGAATATCTAGCTTAATTAGTTAGGGGTAGTAACCGCCGCAATAAGCAAGCTACACCCATGCTTATTTGTTTACCCAGACTATGTAATTCAGTCCTTGTTGGTTGTTGTCTGTATATAGATCCACTCTTCTTCATTCTTCCCCCTGCCATTGAAGCAGAGAGCTATGCTGGATATGCATTGAAAGTGAAGAATCAGGCTTATTTGGTTTTGGGGTAGTAACCGCCGTAACAAGCAAGCTACTCCCCGCTTTTTATGTGAATGGAAATCCTTTTTTCCACATTACCTCTTGCCATTGAAGCTTAGAGCAATGTTGGAATCGCATTAACTGTGTGTATGTTTATTGAATAAGGGTATTATCTCCAGGTAGTAGCCATCATTCCCGCGAGCCACCCACTCTTCATTCACATCCTCTAGACTTTATGGATCCACAGTGTTTATCCCACGCCCCTTTGAAGTCCTTCACAGTTCTGGTCTTCACCACTTCCTCCGGAAGGGCATTCCATGCATCCACCAACGTATCCTCAACGATATCTTGGCTTCCCTATGTATAGCAATTGACATGGACGCTCACATAGATCACATGTGAAATACAGGTGGTGAATTTTTATTCAAATTATATTTTCTTTGATCATGTGGATTGACTAGATTTGTAATCTGTACAGTATTTATGCAAACTGAACATTTGCAGCACCAAAATTTCCAACAGGAATTAATCCACTAACAGTCCTAGCCATAGAGGTCTTAGAAATTGGTAACAATGTTTGGGTGTGAATGTCCTAGGTTTTGAATACTGCCCAGCAATGTGCTTTCAGGTAGTTTTAATATCCGGGGTACAAAACAAGGATGTCCCCTCTGATTAGTGGGGTGGATTGTAAATGGTCTTGAAGGGGCTTTAAGTATCTCCGAACTAAGTTTATTTGAGAGGTGGATTTATTGCTTGAGGACACTGCCTCAAATTATGAAGTTAGTAGATGATACTATAAGTAACTGGTCTCCTCTTTCTTTCTTGGTGGCGAAAGCTTGAGTTAGTCAAGATGGTCCTTGCTTTGCTGATTAAATATATTTTGAGTGTCTCCTTCCATTTTTCCTCATTTCTTTTATGCCAAAATAGATAAATTTATTAGTTTCCTTTTTATGCAGAAGGAAGAATCCTTGCATTGTGTTATGGAACTTGAAATTAGTTAAGAAGCAAGTGGGGGGAGGGGGGGCACGTTCCCTGATAGATATAGATACAATTTGTATATATATTTTTTTTTTTACTTAAAGCATTTATCTGCTGTGGTGTTAGGCAGATATCATCTTAAATTCTACTCCAAAACAGCTCCACCTTGAAAGGGATCTAGCCTCTCCTTTTCCATTGGACCATAAAATTCCCCAATTCCTTATGTTCGATTCCTACTATAGTTACTACATACAGAGCTCTGTGTGACTTAGGTGATGGTTTGAAAGGTAAATGGAATTGTAATCTGCGAGCTCCATTGTGGCATATTTCTTTATTGCTGATTAAAGTTTTATTTATTTATATTTTTATATTCCACTTTAAGGCACTTCAAAGTGTACATTAAAGCGTATTACATTCAGGTACTGTAGGTATTTCCCTATCTCCACAGGGCTTACAATCTAATTTTGTACCTGAGGCAATGGAATGCACAATAAAGTGGTGCTTAATTGGCCTCTCTCCCAAGGAGACAACTTGTAGGACTTTGGACAAAATAAGAACAAACTTAATCATGGCAAGAATGAAGCAGCTGACTAAATCCACAATTGAGGAGAGTTCTGTCTGACAACTGGGGTAAAATCATGCTTTCTTGACCATTATGGCTCCCTTCCTGGAGCTTCTGGACCGAAAAACTTGCGTGTTAGTCATCTTGACTCTTCCCCCTACAATGGAAGATTTTAAAACATTCTTGGATTTTTCCAGTGAATTTATTGTACCAGCTCACTCCGTATCTGTATTTCCAGTTAATCAGTTGACTGGCTATTATTTTGATAGTCTTCTAGGGATGTGAATTGTTTTTTGACGATTTAAAATATCGTCCGATATATTTTAAATCGTTAGAGGCGATATATAATAGGAATTCCCCCGATTTATCGTCAAAAATCGGGGGAAGGGGGAGGGCGGGAAAACCGGCACACTAAAACAACCCTAAAACCCACCCCGACCCTTTAAAATAAATCCCCCACCCTCCCGAACCCCCCCAAAATGTCTTAAATTACCTGGGGTCCAGTGGGAGGGTCCCGGTGCGATGTTCCACTCTCAGGCCACGGGTGCGTTCCTGTCCCCCGACGTCACAAGCATAGGAGATCGCTCCTGGACCCCCAGGGACTTTTGGCCAGCTAGGGGGGCCTCCTGACCCCCACAAGACTTGCCAAAAGTCCAGCGGGGGTCCGGGAATGACCTACTGCACTCGAATCGTGTTGCCGTAATGCAAAATGGCCATACGGGCGGCGCCATTTTACAACGAGTATTGCAAAATGGCGCCGGCCGTATGGCCATATGACAGGGCAAAGGTAGCACCGGCGCCATTTCTATCAACGCACCCGTGGCCCGAGTGGAACATCACACCGGGACCCCCCCACTGGACCCCAGGTAATTTAAGACATGTTGGGGGGGTTCGGGAGGGTGGGGGATTTATTTTAAAGGGTCGGGGTGGGTTTTAGGGTTGTTTTAGTGTGACAGTTTTCCCCCCTTCCCCCGATTTTTGACGATAAATCGGGGGAATTCCTATTATATATTGCCTCTAATGATTTAAAATATATCGGACGATATTTTAAATCGTCAAATCGGATTTATATTAAAGGGTCGGGGTGGGTTTTAGGGTTGTTTTAGTGTGCCGGTTTTCCCCCCTTCCCCCGATTTTTGACGATAAATCGGGGGAATTCCTATTATATATTGCCTCTAACGATTTAAAATATATCGGACGATATTTTAAATCGTCAAATCGGATTTATATTAAAGGGTCGGGGTGGGTTTTAGGGTTGTTTTAGTGTGCCGGTTTTCCCGCCCTCCCCCGATTTACGATTTACACGATATTTAAAAAAACAAAACTGCGACGATCCGATTCCCTCCCCCCCCCAGCCGAAATTGATCGTTAAGATGATCGATCACATGATTCACATCTCTATAGTCTTCCTACATGCTTAGCATGTATAGAAAATGTTATACACTAAAAATGACTGGTAAATTAATTTCAGTGATACAATGTTTTGCTCACTAATGAGGATGAATCCATTGCTGTTTTCAAGAATGTGGAAGAGTGAAATTATAATTTACTTATTTAGGCATTTTTATATACTGTCATTCCAGAACAAGATCACTACGGTTTACAAAATCATTGTCCATAATCTTTAAACAATCACATTCTGAGTCATTATTCACAATCAAGATCAATACCAAAGTAGATATATGTTCTTATTCAAGTTCGTATGTATTCTTGGTTAACAGGATATTAGATTTATAGAATTCATATTTGTACATTTTCAAAGTCGGCATTACAGCAAATGCAAATTCTAAGTCAACTACCTATACGCTTTACATCTATCATTACTTATTGCTCACTTCACTACCATTGTCTCTTGTATTAACATTGAAGTTTTCAGTTTAGTGTTATTTTATGTTAAATCATAAGCTTTTCTAAAGAGCCATGCTTTCAGTTCACTTTTGAAAATTATTTTTTCTCCGTTACTTGGCATAATGTCTCTGGAAGGGAGTACCACAACTTGGGGCCTGCTTTGGAAAACATTTGGTCCTTTATTTGCATTAGATGTGTGTTCTGAGTAGAAGGCACCATTAGAAGTCCTTTGTTTTGTGATCTTAGGGTTCTCTGTGGTTCGTAGTGTTGACGTGTGACTCCTAATAAGCATGGGTCAGTATTGTTGATGATATTGAAAATTAGGGTTAATACTTTATAATTAATTCCAGATTGGACAGGGAGCCAGAGCAGTGCCATCAGCGAGGGGGTGATGTAGTCCAGTTTCCTCGTTCCTAGTAATAGTCTAGCAGAGGAATTTTGGAGCAATTTTAGCGCTTTTAGTAAGCTTGAAGGTAGACCTAGTAATAGGGAGTTGCAGTAGTCTAGGTTTGACAATATTTATTTTATTTTTTATTTTTAGATTTGTATATTCTGCTTTTCAGCATTTTAAAGTGTACATCAAAGTGGATTGCAATCAGGTACTATAGGTATTTCCCTATCCCCACAGGATTTACAATGTAATTTTGTACCTGAGGCAACGGAGGATAAAGTGACTTGCCCAAGGTCATAAGGAACAGCAGTGGGATTTGAACCCCGGTTTCCATGGTTTGGTGCAGAAAACCTCTGTTAGTAGAGATTACAGCCGGTGTAATATTCTCAGCTTGGTGTATCCTGTTTTTATGAATTTGCTTAATGTGCTTTTTCATGATGAAGTTCTCAACAAGTTGTACTCCTAGATCTCGTACTTGATCTGAGGCAGTAATATTAATAATTCCGAGGTCTAGTGTTGGCGATTTGATTATCGTATCTCTCCTTAATCACACAGTTTTGGGTTTTTTTTTGGGGGGGGGGGCGGGATTTAGTTTCAGTTGAGAGAGGTTTTGTTGCATTTCCTTCATGTATGTTGACAGGGACAATGCATATTTTAATCATTGATATTGGCATGTGTTAGAAGTGAGCATACACTGTTTAGTAGTAAGAGAAGTACTATGATTATTCATCTGTTACATTACAAATGTAGATGTCAGGTCTTATGTTAAAATTGACTCTCAGCTAAGCTGTTATATTGGAGATATTGTGGTCATCAAGGTAAGTATTTATATCTGTAGTAGTTGTTATGGATAAAAGTTTCCGAAAGGAGTTGGAGCTAAAATTGGGAAAATAATTGACTCTTCATTATTTTTCTCTCTATGGTTTTGTGTACTGGGGCTTTGGGATACTGTCATTGCCCAGACTTATTAAATATTTTATTTCTCATCTTGAACATTTGGCAGCTATATGATATACTGTGGTTCTATAGTGGAAACTTGGACCACAATTGGGCTTTTGGCGATTACAAATTCATTCTATAGCTGCAATTGAGAGGCTCACACATTTTGCTCAGAAATGAACCTGAATATAAATTTGGGGTCCTATTAGAATTATCATAATATATCTTCAGTTTAATGCAGGTTCTGTTTTAATGTTTGTATCGCTAGGTGGAAAAATAACCTGATTTCTTTTACTGCAGTATCTGATTATATATTGTTAATTGTATTTGCTGTAGCTGGTATAATTGTGTATCTGGATTTTGATAGTAAATTACAAATGTTTTGGGTTGGTTTTTTTTTTTTTACATAATTTAGTCCATGGGCTGGTAAACCTTGCACTTTACAGCCAAATCAAATCACTGAGGTCAAATATTTTTAAAAGAGCACCACTCTGCTGCCCCTGGAAGGGAAGAGGAAAACAGACAGACAAGAGAAAAATGATTAAAAGCAAAAGGGGAAAAGTAGGAGTGATGGAGAAATAGAAGCAGAGAGGAATAGAGAGAAATCAGAAGAGAAGAATGGGTAAGTCAGTCTTGAGTTTGGGTGGAGAAAAATGTATAGATATCAGTGAGGCAAGAAAGGGAGAAGGAAGAGACATGAAAGGCTTGAGAGCCTACGACAATGGGTGTGAGTCTGGTTGTTGCAGGCCTGTGCTATATTATACGTCCCCAGCAGTGGGCAATCTTGATGTCCCTACATGCAGTTGGAATTCAGACCCAGACTCTTGCAAACCAATGTGATACTGACCTAACCAGCAATGCTTCTGCTATCACCTCCCAGCCCAAGACTTATGAAGATTGTAGCCCAACCAAGTATCTTTCAGATTTTCCCCTAGATTTATCATTCTACTATATTTATAGCATAATGGTGAGGCGTGAAAACAAAAAGGGGCAGGGGGTGGGCGATAGTGGGCAGCCAGCTGCATCGCGGCGGTCTGGTTTCACCAACCGTGGTACAGCTGTGCTGCACATTATCGCCCCCCCATAGCACCACGGGAAAAGGTGTAGTTATTTCCTGTGGTGCTGCCGACGATAATGTGAAAAACATTATCGCCCGCAGCGCTGACAGGATAACTCCACCCAAACCCCGCCTACACTCCTCCCCTTCCCCTAATTAGAATAATACTATAGCAATACCGGCACATTGCAGAATAAAGAATGACACTGTTTATTTTATTTAAAATTTGTCTTGACTACACTAGCTACAATTCTAGACTGTTTACAACAAATAAACTATGAGCAAAAGCATGCAACACACTGGTATAAATAAATGTTTTAAATAGAAAAATTTTTACTTGAACTTTTTTTTTTGCCTTTTTTAATATATATACATAAAGTCTTTAAATATTTCCAAAGCACCAGAAATTCTATGACAAAATTTTTATTTTTTTTTTTTTTTAGAAAGGGAAAGCCTCAGACAGCGGCTATAGAAAATTTAAACTTCCACAGCATTTTAGCATCATGCTTGCAAGCAAGCTACCCTCACAGGAAAAAACCCCCTTTCAAAGGAGCTTTATATTGAAAAAAATCACTTGAAAAATTTCAAAAAATCTTTCCCAATGTTCATCAATTTGCAATTAAGATAAACCCAACATGTTCCACTTTAATACACTGGTGCTTAAGAAGGAAACCTACTTATCTTGCCAATGGATCAGTTAATCAAATAAAGCAGCTACAAAAAGTTCTGAATGCCAAACAAAGGGCTGTGTGGCAAAAAACTTCATGCGACTTCCATCTGCATATTTCTTTGCCTATGGAATGAAAAACTGAATGTCATCTGCGTACAATCTGTAGTTAACCTCTGCATTAGCAAGGGGCCTGCAGATAAATATTGAAAAGTCACAGATAATTTTGAACCCTGAGGGACCCCAGTTTTGATAGTATTAACATTTGAAGATGCTCATCCAAGTCTCACCTGGTACTTTCTGCCAGTAAGAAACTACATGAAACATTTTAAGAACCACCACAGATATAGCATACCTTGCAGTCAGGAATAACATTACTTGATGGTCCTTTGTGTCCATTTGTGTACAGTTTAGACCTCATCACAGGGACCCACCTCTACATTGCTGCTCTTGTTTTTTTTCTTTTTTTAATGAGCCTTCTGGGAAAGTTTGTCAACCTTACTGATATTGCAGTACATCACATCCATTGCTAATCCTAATCTATTTCTTAAATCATTCATTTAACATTGTAATAATATGCACAGTGTTTGTTTAATAATGTTTTTGGATTTGGATAATTTCTTATTCATTCATGACGCATTAGTTTAATAAGCAGTAAATAGATATTCAGCATCCATTTTACTCTTACAGATTCAGCCATAATGCTGAATGGTAATGCATGTCCATTTTAACATAATTTCTTTATAGGCATGTACTCATAGGTCCCAGCTCTTTGGTTTAGAAGAACCTCATATGCCATCACTTCTCATTCCAGAAGAAATACATTTCTTTTCAGAGAGCATTAGGGCAACCAAAAGGATTCTTGGAGTTGAGTATCAGGAAATAAAACAAAAAAAACCCAGTTCAGAGGTAAAACTTAGGGGCCTCTTTTCACATCACCATTGAAAAGAGGCCCCTATTCGGCTCATGCTTTAAGTGGCAAAATTAAGCTCCTTTTCAGCCAAAGCTAGGTTTGTATCTATAAATAATCTTAAATCTCGGTGATCAAAATCTAGGCTTGAGCTCCTAACTTTAGTGGTGATTTTCTACCCCATAACCAACCTGGAACCTTTTTGAAGTTGCTTCTTTTTCCCAGTGGGGGAAAAAGCAAAAGGTGGCGGCCACTTCTGGACCTGGCCCGGTACTTTTCTTTAAAAAAAAAAAAAAAAATTGCCACTGCTTTCCTTCCCTGGCCTAACTTTGCCCCTGGGGCCACTTACTTCTTAAGTGGCTATATTTAGCTATTTGATACCTTTTCTAATTCTGCTATATGTCTTTTGAGATGAAGTGATCATAATGGCACATACAGAAACATTATGATAGTCTGTTTTATTCTCTCTTCCTTTCTGAATAATTCCTAATATTCTATTTACCTTTTTAACCACTGCTGCAGCTTTGATGTGGTGAAAAGCGGAATATAAATCAGATTCATAAATAAAATACTGAGAGGGAATGTCAATGTATTGTCTACAGTGACTCCATGGTTCTTTTCCTGAATGGAACTTTTAATGTGGAATCCAGCATTGTTTGCATATAGTTGGGATTATTTTTCCTCTTGTGTATCACTTTGTACTCGTCCACATTAAATTTCATCTGCTACTCACATGTCCAGTTGCTTAGACTCGCAAAGTCCTCCTGCAATTCCTCACAGTCTGCTCGTGTGTGTCATTGCAAAGTTTGATCACCTTAGACTTTACTCCCTTTTGGGCTCATTCATGTGAATGTGTTAAACACTGGCTCCAGTACAGATTTGTAGGGCACTCTGCTATTCATCTCTCTCCACTGGAAAACTGACAGTTTAATCCTTTTCTATCCTTTAATCGGTTGCTAGTCTACAATAGAACATTACCTTTATCCCAGGGCCTTCAAATGTCTTCAGGAATCTCTCATGAGAGACTTTATGAAATGCTTTCTGAAAATCAAATTCAGTATATTTATAGTTTTTTAGGCATTTATAAATTTAGATGTTTGTTTTCCAGCTCAAAAAAAGTGTTCATTGCTGTCTTTTGTGTGCAAGTACTATTGCTAGGTACCTTTTTTTTTCCAACTGAATTAAATACATTTTTATAACATACTGTAAATGCACTGTCATGCCAAAACAACTTACAATCCCCCAAGTAACCAGCACCAGCATATGCCTCCCATCTAGCACTCTTTTCCCCACAACCTCAACCCACCACTCTCTCCCCAATAGCCTGTCCCTACCACTCTCAACTTCCCTATCCTTGCTTATTCTGTCTTCTTATCACCAACACTGATGCTCACCATTGACAAAAGCTGAGCAGCAGGAGGAGGAGGAAGAGAATGGAATCCCATGAGTAGTTAAAAGGTTGTCCAGCTGAGGAGGAGTCCGTGCAGAAAAGGCACAAAAAGATGAAGAATCCGAGGCAGGCAAGGGGAGGGGTAAGAGAATATTAGGAATGGTGGTGTTTATCCAATATGCACCTTTAATTAAAAAAAAAAAAAATCTATCCAATACCAGGTGCTCATTTTAAAACTATGTGGGTAATTTTCAAAAGGATCTATGTACTTATGCCCTGTATAAGTGAGCTTTTAAAAATTGCTATGTATTCTGCTACCATACTGTCAATGGGTTTTGTATATACAAGTGTACTTTAAGTGCACAAATGGGCTTTTGAAAATTGCTGTGATATATTCTACTTTTCAAAAGGATTTATGTGTTAAATTACCCCCAATATTTATACTGGAAAAAGCATTACATTATAAAGAGGCATTATCATAATAAAATGTAGCTCAGCTCATTAATTAACATTTCCTAGATCTATAGACTGACTTTTTCTTTACTAATCCATTAGCATTTGTTAAAAGTGTGCATAAACGTGGATAAAGGCAAGTTAGTAAATGTTAGGTCTTCTGTTTTTATATTTTAACTGATAAACCATACATTCTATGCTACTGAATTTTTAAAAAATTGCTGCAATATATGCTATTGAATTGACAGTAGGTTCTACTCACATTAAGTGCACTTAACACAGATAAATGGGCTTCTGGAAATTGTTACAATAGTATGTTACACGGTTTAGCTTAATAACAGATTTTACAGTGTCAATTCCACGTGCTCTACGAGTTTAACTGCCATTAGTTATTTCTAAATCACAGTGATATCTGGGTCAGATAGCCAGACAGGAGTGGAGCAGTGCACTCTTGAGGCCACGCCAGCCATAACCATGTAGAGAAAGGGCTTCCTTTTTATATTGCAATCACTTCCTGCACTCTGGACAATGCTCACCTTCTACATGGTCCCTGTGTCTTCCAATACCTCCATCCACTGCCCTTCCAAGCAAGAAGTAAAGGGGATGAAATGTGGTCCAAGGGAGCACACCCTACCTACACAGTCGCTGTAAGATAAAGTAAAAATGGAGTCTCTGCAGGTCTCTGGTAAGGGAAGGGCAGCCTTTTTAAACAGCTTGCAGGTGTCTCTAACTGTATTGGCAAAGGCACCTTGAAGGGGAAGGCCAAGGAGGATTGAACTGAGAGAACCAGCCACTAGTTGTGATCTCATAAAGCAGTTTGAAAGGTGGCATGAGGAATATTTCCTAGTTAAATCAGGAACAGCAGTCAGAATGGATAAGACACTTTGGTGACTTTAATGGAATATGCAGACTCAATGTTTAGCTAAGATATCTACTACACAGCAGAATGCTTGCATGTCTGCCATGTGCATCATAAGAGAGCACCATTTGACATGTTTCATCAATTATACAACATGCAAATCTCATTTAGTTTGTCATTTGTATGCATGCTCATTCTCGTGGCCAGCTGAATTGTGCTATTGCTGTCCTAGGCTAGGCCATTCAGAGGATGGATATCTCATGGTCATGAAGAATGATAGCTGGTGTTGAGGGTCCTACCCAACAATATGTATCATAACAGGTTTGCTAGATGAACACGAAGAGGTAGATTTTAAAAGGGTTGCTTGCACAAAAACAGCCATATAGGCGCGTATGTGGGCTGCGTGCGAGCAACATGAATTTTAAGAAGCCGTGAAGTACGCACGTACATACCTGTGTGCGCGCGTCAAAAATGAGGTGCAAGAAGGGGCAGGGCATGGGTGTTCCAGGGCTGGGCCAAGACTTAGGCACGCAACTCCGAATTTTGCAAATGCTGATTATGGTGCGTGTCAGCATGTTATCTGCGTCACTTTACTGCTGCTCCTAATGAGGAGCAAGGCTGGAGATCTCATGTTTTAAGACTTTCAGCATAGCGTGAGGGTTCAGGCTCAAATGTGGGGCTTACAGGACACCTTGAAGACCTCAGTATCAACGTGACAAACTGGTGGACTAATTGGAAAACAGCTTTTTTTTTTTTCTCTTCCAAGCATATTTTAAAATCTGCCTGCATATGCACGTAAAAGCCACTAAAGCCCTAGCGGAAATACGCGTGGGACATTTACTTGAGCAGCCTCTTAGGATTCCGCGCACACATAAACGCGGCAGGGGCATTTTAAAAGATGTGCGCACATGATATAAAATTGTAACGTATCTCAGCTCGAGCATTTATGGGCGCACGCGCATTCCTTTTAAAATTAGCCAGTAAGTTTTCAGGGCTATTCTCGCTTCTAAGGACACAGTAGCCCTCCAATTCACAATCTCCTAGACATGTATTTTTCAGGCCTAGGGGTTCAGCAGAGATTCATGATGCACTCTGGACGTACAATTCTTGAGTTTTTCTAAGCAGCCTTTTTTTCTTTGTAAGATCATCCTTAATCTTCTACCTATGCAGTATGTTGTCTGTGTGTTTACTGCTTCAACCATGTCATGTGTCTTCCAGATATCATCAGATTATCATTCATTTATATATGCATGTTAAAACAGAACATCTAGCTTCAAGTGAACTCTTGCCGTGGCAGTTTTACTCATATATAGTCCTGAAAAACAAACACAGAAACATTAAAAAAAAGTCATGGGTGATTTTTACATGCCAGAACAAGATACATTTGTTCTGTCATATGTACTATTCCTCTCTGAACACATTACTGATGATAGCTCATAAACCATAAGGAAGACCATGCAAGGTCAAAAGAAGACTGTACAGGACTCATAATGGCATGTATTGAACAAGGCCAATAAATTCAGTAGTTGTCTCTTTACAAGTTCTAAGAGAAAATACATCTTATCCATAATCCTTACTTATCCTCCCCTTTTCTTCTCATCTGCTCGCTCTCCTAGTTTTTTGGTGTTTCCAATATATCTTTCTTGTGGTGGATTACAGCAAAAAAAAAAAAAAGTAACATCCTTATCATCCATGCTAGACCAGTCAGACAAATGGGTTATGTCCTCCAGCCAGCAGATGGAGACAAAGGAAAAAAAAAAGTTAATTGCTAACTTTATCCCTCTTGAAAGGGCTGGTGTTGCCTTTTGCTCTTTAGTATTTCATGGTCTCCAGCAAAAGGTACAGATGTGTGTACTGGTGCTGCAGCTAGGTGTAGGTTACTCCCAGTAAGGCTTTAGGCCCGATTTTCTAGGTTAGCCTAGATGGAGTTCTGGGAGTACTCCAGGCAGGCAATGGTCCTGTTGGACTGATTTTCTCTTTCTTCTTGGGGGACAAGCTCCCACAGCAGTGGGTCAAGTACCAGATAGCCCTGTCATGGTTTTCCCTGCTATACAGCCTCCCTCTGCCATGGTTCTATCTGCTGTGCAGTCTCCCCACCAGCAGATGTTTTCAGTGAGCCCCACTCCTACAGCGCAAGTTACTTCCTCACTGATCGCCTATCTCAGCCCCAGGCCTACAACCCGGCTGTCCAGTCTCATGGTACCTCTTCATTGAGTCACCTTGGCTGCTTGACCTGGCCACCTTCTTATCCCTATTCTACTTTGCTCTGTGGCCTCTCTTGGCTCCCTGTTTTACCCTGTAGCTTTCCAGGCTTCCTTGCCTTGCTCTGTGGCCTCCTGGGCCTCTCTATTTTGCCTTGCAGCCTCTGGGCCTACTAGAGTTACCTTGCCTAGTGACGTGCCCTGTTGCCTGTCCAGTCCTCTCCTTGTCTAGTCCAGTCCTTGTCTGGTTCTCAACTTCTCTGTTCTGTTCAGTCCCTTATATGTTTTCCCATGTCCTGGCCTTGCCCTCTCTTCCAGCCTTGGCTTCAGGCCAGCCTGTACCTGGTTTAAGCTCCCAGCTCCTAGCCCGTGCCTGACTCTAGTTATGACATTCTGCAGGAGACAAGTATACTGGCTGCTAGAACCCAAGGGCTAAACCTGCAGGGAAGGGGCTGGTTAGGCTGAAAACCAGCTCCAGTCTGGCCCTGCTGTTCTGTACTCCTGTGCGGGTTCTCCCTGACTCCAGCTCCACTGTTCTGTGATCATCTTCAGTGACTTTGTTCCCTTGGTGGGGCAGGCAGCAGGAGCTATGCCCAGGGCTCCTAGGGCAACAATTTGCAATGATTTCCTGGGTAGACCAGGCTGCCAGGGCAACAGTCTTTGTGCTGATCTCCAGCATAGAGCAAAAGCATAAACAAAATTGGGTGGGTTCCCTAGTTCTCAAAGCCCTAGCCCCTATGAGGAAAGATAATGCTATGGAGCACATGAATCAGGTCTTGCACCGTGTGCTGTATTTGCTATCATGTTTTGTCATTGCTTGTGCTGCTAGACAACCAGTTAACCCTTTGATCCAGCTTCCGGTAATCTGATGGACTCCGTAATTTAACTGCACAAATTCTGGAATTGTCACAGCTGTGATGATAGTTGAGTTTGATGAAGCACGCTGCAACTGTGATAGAAGCTGGAGTTCAAATTACAAACGGTAAGAAACAATACATTTCTCATGAATTTGTGGATAAAAGATACAGAAGAAGCTGCTCTTAGCCCTTCTTAACTGAAAGTCCCTCCAAGCAATAAATGGTCCCAGGCTACTGTGGATCAAATGGAATAATAATAATAAAAAAAAAATTAAAAAAAAGGAAGAAACGCTCTAAGAAACCTGACAGACCAGGCCCATACCGCAGCCAATATTCTAGCATGCATCAGACAGATGCTGAATGGCTGGCAACTACACCAGCGAGACAGGAATCCTCAGGCAGGGTTCTTTGTCACAGACAATGGTGCAAACATGGTTAAGGCAATAAATGACGGGTGCTTTAAGAACATCCGATGTTTTGCGCACATTCTGCACCTGGTAGTGAAGTCAGCTCTGGGGCTGGATTCCAATGACAAAGAGAATGAATACCTGCAAAGGTTAATACAGAAGTGCAGGAACATAGCGGTGCACTTCCACAGAAGTGTGAAGGCAGGGCAGGTTCTTCGACAAAAGCAGACTGATTTGGATATGCCTCACAAGCATCTCATTCAAGACATTGCCACCTTTATGATATGGATACAAATGCCCCTGACGATAAATCGGGGGCATTTGTATTGTATCGTGCACTCTAACGATTTTGGATGATTTGAAAATTATCTGACGATAATTTTAATCGTTCAAAAACGATTCACATCCCTAGTGGGTGCACCCTGAGAAGCAATGCCAGGGGCCTCAGTCACCCTCTGTGCTGACTGCTCTTCCTCCTCATCAGTTTCATCTTTCCTCTGCTGCACTGAAGTGGAGGCTAAAACAGGACTAACTGATCCTCCCAAAGATTCGTCACCTATTACTTCTTCCGTGTCAGATGAGAATCCCACACACGATGATTCTTCATCTGAATCAGAAGCAAACAGTGACTGTGGTACATTGTCAATGCTAAGTGTTAGTCGAGACTTCTGTCCCCCTGCTGCTTTTGGATGTCGACATTTTGTCTGGCATGACTCAGCCTCCCCTTCCCTCACCTCCAAAACTACAGGGCCAGAAACAGGTGGTGGCGATGGCGATGCAACATGGTCAGATTTCATTTTTTTTGGGATGGAACGGCCTGCCCCTACAAACAATTTAGATTGTGTGTGACAGGTGCCTTTTTAACTTTAATGGGGGGGAGTGGCACTAGTGTCCTTTGTGTGCCTCCTCTGCCAGTCCCAATCACTCGACTATATCTAGCTTTCCCTGACACGAAAAAATAGTAAAAATGAACTGAGATGTTAAAAGAGAAAATCAGCGATGTGAAGACCCGCCCCCCCCCCCCCCCCCCCGACGTCATGACGACCAGCCAGCGGCGACCCGATTTAACAGCGCGATTACACCAGGCGTCGCGCAACGAAGGAGTTTTCCCCTTTGTGCTCCCCTTCATGCTAACCTTTGTGCTCCTTCTAATATAATTATATTTATGTTTATGTTAATAATTTAACTTTTATTAATGTTATTTAGCTTTTTGCTTTGTTTAAAATTATTTCATTATTGACGTTTAAATGTATTAGACTAAGGAATTTTACTTCCTGCTTATTCTGTTTCATTGTAAACCGGTTTGATATGCATTTTATGCAGGAAAATCGGTATAAAAAAACTAAAAATAAATAAATAAATTATGGATTTATTGTCACTGACTAGTGCCTACCCACTGTCACGGTGCCTTGCTATGCACAAATGTAACGTGTGTGGTGTGCACACACACGCAGCTTGCTTGTAAGCACAAAAGAGGCAGACTGGGCACTTGACTGTATAGACCGTCCCAAAAATAAAGTTCAGTCTGTTAAACTGCCCACTGAAGCCCAGTGCACAGAGAGACTGAGTGACTTGAATTAAACAAACTCAGTTTAAGAAAGCTAGAATTGTTGGCACACCAGGAAAATGGATGAAAATATATCTCTCCCAGCATAACACCCTAATGGTGCTTGCTTGCAGAGTAGCCCAGCAGAGGGTGAATGAAAAGAAAAATGGCACTGCTAGCAGCTTCTCTCCCTGGCACAGCGTCTCAGTCAGATCACCTAAATAATAAACTGCTTCAAACAACACAAACAGGGCTAGCTGGCACAGACACTGCAGCCAAATAAAGAATAATTAGCTTTTTTTCTCTTTCCTAACTAGCCAAAATTGCTCTCAGTGCAGCCTCCTTCCACAAAGCCCACCTCCCCACACCACCCTTGCAAAGAAAGTGTGTGGCATGCCTTGTGCTGATGTGTGTATATATAATGCTGGCTCATTAGAAAAATCCTCAGAGAGCACTGAATGACAGCGCGATTGGCTGCATTCAGTGCATTTCACAAAATGTCAGCGCTGATATGCTGCATTCCGGTATCCATGCCAACTTGTCTGACCATTTCCTGTGAGTCACTGTGTTTTGCCCACCGCGGTGCGGCCATGCCGCACACTGCCACTCCCATAGTGTCACGGGAAAAGGTGTAGTTATTTCTTGCAGTGCTGCTGGCGATAATGTGAAAAACATTGCCCACAGTGTTGCTGGGAGATAACTCTGCCCAAACCCCGCCCACACTCCTCACCTTCCGTTCTTTTGAATAATACCTCTGGTTGGTATTGAGTATGGTAGGGCATTATAGCAGGCGATAAGGCCACAACGCAGCTTGATGGAATTGCAATATTACTGCCTCATTATAGAACCACTCCTGGATCTTGCAGTCTGTTGGCATGCCTTTTTTATTCCTTAAATTTATGTAAATTGCTATATTCCTTTGGGGCTGGCTAATAGCTTCCTTTACAGATTCAGGGTTAGCAGTTCAGGCATGGACAATCTCAGCTCAGATTTCAGCAGCTTTGATCTCTGTATGATGGCCTTTTCATACACATTTATGCTTCAGAAGGATTGGTTTTGGCTCTCATGCCTTCTGTGTAATCATCACCTCTTCAGGTAAATACAGGAGGAAAGAAGGGGACTTGCTATTGTACTATGATGCCTAGATCTTTTTCCTGGGTGGTAGCTCCTAATATGGACTAACTTTGCATGGTATGCAGTAGTGTACCGGGCTCAGTGCCACAATGATACTGGAGCTTCCTGTACACATGGACTTTTACAATGAACTTATGTTTTCTTATATCGCTTCCTATATAGATACCTTAAGGCTGCATCATTCTCCTTGTCTATGCACTTATTTTCCAATGGTATACTGTCTGTATACTCTTGTATGGGGAGCCATTTAGGTCAGGTGATGTCATCATGCAAAAAGACTTACTTGGGAAAGCTATTATGGTTTTAATTAATGCTGAGTTGAAATATAATGTATACACTATTTTTCTATATTCTTTTCACAAGAATTGTCTCTTCGTTTTTGGCTTTTTTTTTCGCTCGAATTTGTTGGCAGGGGATGTGGTTCGTGCAGTTAGTGTAGCTGGGTTTAAGAAAGGTTTGCATAAGTTCTTGGAGGAGAATTCCATTACCTGCTATTAATCAAGTTGACTTAGAAAATAGTAGAGATGTGAATCGTGTGATCGATCGTCTTAACGATCGATTTCGGCTGGGAGGGGGAGGGAATCGGATCGTCGCAGTTTGGGTTTTTTAAATATCGTGTAAATCGAAAATCGGCACACTAAAACATCCCTAAAACCCACCCCGACCCTTTAAAATAAATCCCCCCCCCCAAATGCCTTAAATTACCTGGGGTCCAGAGGAAGGGTCCCGGTGTGATCTTTTACTCTTGGACCTCCGTGCATTGTAGAAATGGCACCGGCGCTACCTTTGACCTGTCATATGACAGGTCAAAGGTAGCGCTGGTGCCATTTTGTTTTTTTGTCCCGCGATGTCAGGAGCGTAGGAGATCGCTCCCGGACCCCCACTGGACCCCCAGGGACTTTTGGCCAGCTTGGGGGGCCCTCCTGACCCCCACAAGACTTGCCAAAAGTCCAGCGGGGGTCCAGAACGATCTCCTACCGCGAATCGTTTTTCCGTACGGAAAAACGATTCGACTGCAGGAGGTCGTTCCGGACCCCCAGGGACTTTTGGCCAGCTTGGGGGGGCCTCCTGACCCCCACAAGACTTGCCAAAAGTCCAGCGGGGGTCCGGAACGACCTCCTGCAGTCGAATCGTGTTGCCGTACGGCCGGCGCCATTTTGTGCAAAATGGCACCGGCCCCCCCAAGCTGGCCAAAAGTCCCTGGGGGTCCAGCGGGGGTCCGGGAGCGATCTCCTACGCTCCTGACGTCGGGGGACAAAAAAACAAAATGGCGCCAGCGCTACCTTTGACCTGTCATATGACAGGTCAAAGGTAGCGCCGGCGCCATTTCTACAACGCACGGAGGTCCGAGAGTAAAAGATCACACCGGGACCCTTCCTCTGGACCCCAGGTAATTTAAGGCATTTTGGGGGGGTTCGGGAGGGTGGGGGATTTATTTTAAAGGGTTGGCGTGGGTTTTAGGGTTGTTTTAGTGTGCCGGTTTTCCCGCCCTTCCCCTCCCCCTTCCCCCGATTTACGATTTTTTGACGATAAATCGGGGGAATTGTTATTGTATCGCGGCTCTAACGATTTTTGACGAATTAAAATATATCGGACAATATTTTAAATCGTCAAAAAACGATTCACATCCCTAGAAAATAGCCACTGCTATTACTAGCATCAGTAACATAGGATAGACTTAGTTTTTGGGTACTTGCCAGGTACTTGTAGCCTGGTTTAGCCACTGTTGGAAACAGGATGCTGCTGGGCTTGATGGACCCTTGGTCTGACCCAGTATGGCATGTTCTTATTTCTTATTTTAAAATTCTCTGCTCAAGTATTTTTTATTTATATTATTTTTTGCTTTATTACTTTTACAACACTAAATTTTTTTGTATAACTATATATTTTTTATAAATGTCCTTATGGGTGATTTGTAATTGAATATTGTTTTGCTTAATGTATGTGGTATTTTTTACCTGTCTAGAGAAAGAAAGTGCTCCAGTTTCTCGGGAAGGAGAAGGCTCACATTGCTTTACTCCAGAAAATATAATTAACAGACTGGGATTTTTTTGCTTCATTGAATTCAAAAAGCAGAGGAATATGTGTTATTTCACAAGTCACTGCCAATCTCTATAAGAAAAAAAAATATCATCAATAGGGTAAATAGCAGATGTTAGTGTGGGACTTCTTCTCAACTACATTTGCTCTAGATAACAAATATGGATCTATTGTGGGGCAGTCTTATTTCTTTGCTAATTTGATTAATGGTTTAGCTAATGTTTTCCATGTGTCTTTGATTCTTTGAGGCGATTGGAATTCCTGCATGGATCCCAGCAAGGACAGATCTGAAACTCCATTACATTATAACCACTGCCCTGGATGTTTCAGTCTCATTGATTAGGATAAGCTGATATATATCTGGAGAAGTTGGAATCCCTTTGGAAAGAACTGAACTTGCTATTCTGCTTGTTTCAGTACATATTGTAGAACTTATTCTAATCAAGCTAGTTTCAAAAAGAGCGTGCGTGCACCTATACGTGCGCATAATGGCACGAGCGGAGATACACTGGAATTTTAAATCATGGGCACACAATTTAAAATACACCTAACGTGCATAAATATACTCCTAATTTTAAGAGGTTACTTGAGCAAACCTGCCTCGCATATCTTCCATAGGACCTTGAGGTCTGAACCATGTCAATACTGTAATGGATACACCTAAGGCAGAAAAGCGGTGTAACAGAATATCATAATTTATAGTGTCAAAGGCTGATACGATATCTAGTAGAATGAGCATGTAATCTTTACCAGTATCAAAACCACCTCTGAGAGTGTCAAAACTTTAAAAGAGCTCTCTTCTCCGGGCCCTAACCTCTTTAGCCTTGTTCCATAAAGGAGCCGTTCCATCCCCTTTATTATTTTTGTGGTCCTTCTCTGCAACATTTCTTGTTCTGCTATATTCTTTTTGAGATGGGACACTAGAACTAAAGATAATACTCAAGGTGGGGTTGCACCATGGATCAATACAGAGGTTTTATTATATTCCCAGTTTTGTTTTCTATTTCTTTACGAATAATTCCTAACATTGCATTTTTGACGGCTGCTGCACAGTGAACTGAAGATTTTGTTGCATTGTGCACCATAACTCCAAGCCTAGATTGTACACAGGCAACAAAGGTAAATGCCTATGGTACTACAATTTGAAAGCATCATTTGGTTGGTCCAGAGATGAAAGAAACACACTAATAGGTATCTGGGCAATTCCACACCTTTGGCAACAAGCAAGAAAGATCAGTGTGGGGGGCCTGTGAGCCAGAACTCACTCACTAGCCCTGCAGCAGCCCCACCCCTCATATGGGTTTTCTTAACAACAGGAAGCCCACGTGAGAGGAGCGGAAGGATCAATGCAGGGCTCATGCGTGTGTGCTGTCTCACAGACCTTGCACTATATTTTCTTGCTTTCTACCACCTGAGGAGGGAAGGGGAGGGGAAGGAAGCGTGCTGTGCAGAAGGAGTCATACCCAGGAGGGGGTCACCCCAAGGAGACATTCCTCTCTGTTCCTCCTCATCCCCTACCTTCACTCTCTAATCCTTGCAGATAGAAATATTTTTTTAAAGAAGATGGGAGGAGATCAAAGAATGAAACATAAACCTGATGAGGGGGGAGGGGGGGAAGGTTCATTCTTTTCAGAGAGTCAATTTAAGGCCATGCCCGTAAAAAAAGTAAAGAAATCACTATTGCTAAGATCAAACTTTACCTTCTGTTTGAAAGAACATATTGTGTCTTTATCTGGGCCAAATAAATCTCTTAGGCCTGCATTCTCTGTAAGTCATTTTAATACCAACTCGGATAAATGGCAAGCATCCTGACCTTGAATTAATCATATAAAAGCTGGAAATAGACACCTCCAGAGAGGAAACACACTAAGAATTCATCAAAAGATGCTAGGAAAAAAGCACTATTGTTGTCTTTTAGAATAGACTCAAGGTGGTGCCTTACTTGTAATAAGGCATAGAAATCAGTCGTAGATAGGTCAAACATATCCTTTAATTGTTAAAATTAATAGATAATTTTCATATTGTGGAAAGAAAGATATGGAGAGTATTGCTGTAACGTGCTTAGAATTTGTAAAAATAAGTATGTTGCATTTCTAATTATGCTTGCATATTCATTGCATGTGCTTTTTTTCTTTTGGTACATATTGTATATATGAATTTTTTGTTTGTCCTTCTCTTGGGGATAATGGTGTTACTGGGTCTTCCCATAGACATAGACTTGTTCAGCAGCTGTATTTTGTTTTTCCTTAGTTTATTTGCCTTTATTTTCGGTACACTTTTTATGTAATTACTATATTACATTTTAGATTAGAAACAGCATTAATCCATAATAAAAAAAAAAAAAAAAGTATAAAAAAGTATGTAACAAATATTTTAAAATAATCCTTCCCCCCCCTAAAGAGTCAAAACGTTTGCATTGGAACTTTGGGATAAAATCCAGATTCCCCTTAATTTGGAGATAAGGGGGCATATGTGAAGATAGTTTAAAATATTTCTCACCAAGCACATCTAGCAGGGGGTCATTGACTAAGCTGCATTAGGGCTCTACTTTATCCACCAAAGCTACTTTCCCCAACCACAGCATCCATTTAATTAAGAAGTCCATTAGCTAAGCTGCAGTATTTTCCCTGGAGAATGACTTAGTAAATAGACCACTTAATATTTTTAACATCATTCATTACTTTGGAAGCTTGTGCTTGTAATATATACTTTAGACTTAAATTACAAAGCAATTTTTTCTCCATCTTTAAATCAATATGTATAGAAATGTCTATCAACCAATCCTTGACATTGTGCAACAAGCATATGATATTCTACCCTATGAGGTCTGGAAAAATCATACAATACTCACTATGGTGCCTCTACACTAAAGCTTAGTAGAGATCTGCAGGGGAAGGTGGTGGTAGTTTCATTTTGTTTTGTTGGGTGAGGGTTCATTTTGTGTCTTTTTTTTGTTTTGTTTTGTTTTATTTCTATTTTAATGTGCACTATTTTTACAATAGTGTTCACTGTCACATGGACTAGAAAAACATTCAGACCAGAGATATAACCGGGGAAATGCCTCAGGACTCTGCCTCTCCCTGATCCTTTTTAGTATTTTCATCCTTCCTATTTGTTACCTTATTGATTCTTTAAACATTGAATGCCACCTATTTGCTGATGTCATCCAACTGTGCATCAAAATAGGGTCTGGCCAAACTGTATCTATTGCAAACCTCAATAACAGCCTTAAAGCTCTAGCCCAATAGTTTAACAACAAACTCAAGTTGAACCCTTCTAAACTGGAACTCCTATGGCACAGCTGACAGGGTCACCCCCTGTGGTCATTACCTTCCCTGTTAGGTACCCTATAACAGCCCAAGGAGTCCATTCCAAGCCTAAAGGTTCACCTCGACCAAAATTTCATCATGGAATTTCACATTACAAAGCTAAGGTCTGAGCCAGATTGGCCAGCTGTGCAGCTACCTAGATAAACACAATTTTGCCACTATAATCCATGCAGTAATCAGCCAAATTGACTACTGCATCTCCCTGTTTATCGAAATCACACAATACAGTATGAAATGTCTCCAGCTTATCGGGCCAGTGAGAAGCATATTGTTCAGAGAGACTGCTGGGACCTGAATGCTTGAGTCAAATACAACTCTGATTTGATACAGTTTCTGAAGATGGTACACGCCAAAATAGGAAAATACCTGCATTCTTCACCTTCCGTCAGAGGTGGAGCTGTCTCCATGGGACTGTTATTGAACATGTCCTTCATAAAGGTCACAAAGCGGTCCCTTGTCTCTGGCTTCCTTTCTAGGCTTTGATGTAGTGAGGTAAGCCAAAAAAGGGCCTCTCTCTATTGTTGGGATGTCAAGTTCTGGGTGTTCGGAATGGGAGGAGAGCCACCCAGCTATTTGACTCATCTTTGAAGAATTCTTTGTTCATTATCTTCAGAAGCTCCTTATTCTCCAAAAAGAGAATAGATTTGTCATTGTCAATCATGGTTTATAATACTGCATTTCCTAGACATTCCTACCAACCTTTTGGGCTTCTAAAGAAGTTTGAGAATGATGATTTTGTCAATCCTTATGGACAAAATTTATCTGATGGAAATGTTTTGGATATGGGTTGAATAAGGAAATGTATCCATCTTCCAGTATGTTAGTGGTGAAGATATTAATACTGTCTGGTTTACGCATTTTGTTAATACAGGTGACACATAGTATCACCCATCCTAGGTTGAAGCGATGAGCATAGGTAGTATTTCATGGACCATTTTTTAGCCCCAGGACATCTGGCTAAGGACGAGTAGAATATGAGCATCAGGATCCAAAGATGGCCTCAGATGGGGTTGATGTCATGCTACTTCTGGCATAGAAATTTCTCTTCTATGTTAAGTAACTGGTTGTGTTTGGCACATAACATTGCATTCTAAGAACATGGTAAGTGATCTGATGCTGTCATCTAAAGCTTCTATCAAAATTCCCTTGTCTCTACTTCTCCTGTGCATGTTTTGAGCATGTATGAGGAGTAGTCTTCTTTTATGTTAAATAGGTCAAAGAACTCTTCCTTCCGAGGGACCTGTTGCTTTCATCGCCCATGATGATGTACATCCTTACCAACCTTTCAGGTTACCTCATGGGGTAGGCCATAGTTAGGTATATCCTGGAACAAGACCTTCTATCATGGCACTCTTCATAAGTTTCAGTGCATTTGGGTGTCTATAGTTACCACTTTGTTTCATCATGGGGGTAGCAGCATCCTAGGAGTTTAGGCTTGCAGCATCTGGTTGGAGGGTCTGTCTCTATTACACTCTGAACACTTACGGGTAGATTTTGAAAGGGCTGTGTGTGTGCCCGTAAATGCATGTATCACGCTGCGTGCAAAGGTATGCGCTATTTTATAAACTAAACTATAAAATAGCGTAGGTTATAAAATACTCGTTATGCAAGTATGTCTGCAGTTCTGCACATAGAGAGAGAGAGAATCTTTATAAGGCTCAGTTTGATATTCTATATATGGACCATTGTAAGGGGACATTTGATTCAGGGTGAGTTTTCGAGAGGTGGTTTGGAGTTAGGGGAGTGGTGTTACAGACAGATTCAGAGGTATCCATTGTAAGATTGACATCATTAAAGAATTGTAGACCTTATAAGTGATATAAAGGAGTTGATTTGTATAATGCAGCTAGCAGGGACTGCAGTGTACAAATCAACTCCTTGTTAGAATTTTCATCATTTATAAGGTCAATTTTACAATGATTTTATCTGAATGTGGCTGTAGCACCACTCCCCTAATCCCCATAGCCGGAGTCATAAATCTTACTGTAACTGTAGTCTTAGTTGCTATAGCATAACAACTCCAGATGGCTAATGTCAGAGCTATGGGTGCAAATCAAAACACCTAACTTGCTGATGCTGGACTAAAGTCAGAGAGAATAAGATATAAAAAGCTCTGTGCAACTGTGAGTCGTTGAATGATTTCTCTGTTAAAAAGTTATAAACAGACTAACAGAATTAAAAATGTGAGAGAATGAATTGATTTTTACAGTACATGAATTTGAGAGATCTGTAACTTGTCAGGATGACAGTGAGTGATGTCTACCCTACTGAATAGCTAGCATTTAATTCATGTTGAAACTTATTAAGTATGGTTCTGAAGAAATAAGGTTTGGTTTCTTTAAATGTTGGGTAACTAGCATTGCCTATAGCTCTGATCTGGAAATAGAGAGAGAGAGCAGCTTGTCTTGTAAGTGGGTGGACTATATTTTGTTTAGAAATGAAAAGTTATGAAATTTTTGTTTCTCGTTGTGCATGGCTATCTATGCTGAGTTGTTTTTTTTTTTTAATTTACTCATGAAAGTTTGCATTATAGTTAATTGTGCCACTGTAGTATTTGTTTTAACAAATAGGTTTCATAGAAGCAGGGGGAGATGAGAGACGTAAGCTGTGTTATTGTAAGCTGTTATTAACCTTTATGTCTGAGATTTTATTTTTTACAGGTTAACAAGATGATGCCTACTCTGCCAGATACAGAATCTGAAGATTTATTTTTCCCAATTTTTTTTTTAACAGATCTGTTATTTTTTAAATTCTGACTTAATTTTGGATCCACATTTTTTTTATCTCAAAAGTTTGATAACTTATCTATCATTATGTGTTGTGTTTGTGAGTTATAGATGAAAACAGCAAAGTTTGATGAAGAAAATGCAATGAATGAATTTCTGCCCTCAGTTCAGTGAAATAACTGATATATTCAAATAGTGGTCTAATATTGTATGTTGTGTTATAGTAGAATGGGAGAATAAGGGATTTAACATTATGCAGATAGTAATAAGAGTATGTAGGGATTATTAGATACAGGAAGTTATTGACATTTATTGTAGAGTGGTTTTTTTTTACTTTAAATTTTTGTTCATCTTATATCAGGCATTACTCCATAGCACACACATCTGATTTAATGATGGCAGAAAGTGTAGTAGTGCGAGAACTGTACACACTGTTTGTCATTGAAATCATCTCACCCTTTGCCATAGAAGATATCTTGAATTCTTCATTTTATGGACTGAAGTGCTTATAATTTATGCATATGCTTTGCTTTCATGTTTTCTTGTTCCATGGGTGTGGTCTTACTTAGATACTGGTTTTATTTGTTTTATGAAGCAATATATATCTTTATTTGAAATGTAATAACTGATTATCATGATGAAATATTTTTATGATACAGAGCTGATACCTAGTTCCATACTTACTTGTAGATACTACTACTGTGAGTTAGTAAGCAAGTAAGTATGGGACTAGGTATCAGTCTCACATTAGCTATTTTGATTCTTACATATATGATTCAGTCTGAATGGGTACAGTTTTATTAGTCCTTAGTTGCTATTCTGTGTTCTTGCTATCTGCATGTCCATCTGACATTCAGATAGTACTTTTTCTTTCTAGAAAAAACTAGAATTTTTGAAACAGGAATTTGTTTTTGTTTTTCACTTCTTGCACCACCACCTAAAAATGATTAGCAAGCTGCGGACTGCTAGTGGAAGATGCTGATGGGACCTGAGACCATACTCCATTGCAGGGTGGAGAGACACCTAAATAACTGCAGAGGTGGAGCTCTTGTTATGCAGGCTACACTGAAATGCAGTGAGCCTGACATTGAATACACAATGAAAGGTGAACTATGTATTCTGATGAGCGGGGTGGCCCCCATAAAGTAAGATAGGCTAACCATGCATACAACTACCTGAATGGAGATCACAATGGATGACAGAAGATACTGAGACCAAGCCACGACTGCTCCTGGTAGATTGGTAGCTTGCTAAGGATTTAAATTGGCCAGATTTCTGGGTCAGGAAACTCCAGATGTATTTGAGCTTAGATGGGGTTTAGGTAAAATGGATGAGGGTCATGTGATCCATTACACAGAGTGAGAGCAATGGACTAATAGACTTTGCTTTTCCTCTTTAGTGAATGTATTTTGTGTTATGGGATGTGGAACTGCTGAGGGGATGGCTGAAGGTAGCCACAGAGAAAGAGATTAATAATACTTAATGAGAGAATGGGACAAAAAAAAAACTGATAGTGTTAAAAGTTTGGATTTCTAACCCTGTGTTTTATCCCTTATTATATTAGGCATGAGTCAATGCTGAAAGATATTAGGACATTGTTAGGTTTGCTTGCCTGTTCATCATCAGAAATGAATCCACAGGCTCTGATGCGGGTACAGAGATGCGAGGATCATCCGTGCTGCATATTCTTGAAATCATCTCTTTTTCTTGAACTACATTTTGAACATTCTATCAAAAAGACTGTTGCTTTAATTTTTTTTTATATTGCATTTTATATGCTTAGTATTATAATTATTCACAAATATCTCAGGATATAATAATTATGGTAACATGCATACATATAGTAAGTGTGAAATAATATTCCCTCAGAATTTAACCCTTGGGTTAAATTGGTCTTTCTTAATATTTCTAATTATACCATCTCATGTTTGGTATATCATAGAATGCCCCATACTATTAGCTCTAATCACTAAATGTACACATAGTAAATCTTCCTTGTCAAGGGCATATAAAGTTTTATTATTTTCCCTGATGATTGAACTGACAATTTCTGAGTATCTGCACATTTTTCTTTCTTCATGCTTATTTCCAGACTTGTAGTAAGAAATGCACGATGTGTTTTGTAGTCCCATATGATTCCAGTGATCATTTATTTTCCTAGTTCATTTTGAGGATTAAGTTCTCCTCCTTTTACTAGAAGCAGCTTGGTATCTTGTTACCTACACAGGTCACAATGCAAGGTCACACATACAAAGTGGAGACAGGACTTAAGGAAACCACTTATTTAGAATGAGACAGTAGATTGAGAGTTAATGGTTTTGTGTCTAATACAAACAGCTCTCTCTTAGTGCTGGAATGAGTTGACAGCAAAGATTAGTATAGATGAACATAAGTTTTATGGATTCATTTTTGGTTTTGGTGCACATACATTTCTGAAACATGATGTATAGGAGTTGAATAATAAGGTTGGATCTTTAAAAGTTTGTGTCCATAATTTTAGAATTGTTTTTATACATTACAGTGAAGTCACAGAAACATTATTTAACTAAGAATTAACAGCTACTTTATAGGATCATAGATTGGCCCTGGATTTGCTGCTGTTACTACTATGAGGTCATGCCATATACTCCAGCCACTTAGAGTTGTCAGTGTTGTGAAGAAGTTACTGATTGTAACCCTATAATTCTTAGTTTAACCAAACATTTAGAACAAAATTATAAACTGTCCCCTGATTTGTTAGCTGAACCAGAGAAATGAAATTTTTTATCTTTATGGGAATAACAGTATTAATCTATTTCCTCATATCATCTGCATGTTGCATTGCAATAGCCTTTATTACAAAGGATTATTGTTTGTTTCATGCCCATTACAATATATGGAGTACTACTTAAAACAAGAACTGAGAACTCATATGAAGGAGAGCAAGTATATGCTACAGTGTGTCACATGATGTACTTTTTATGAAAGTAGTGGGAATTAACTCATTTAACCTGCTTCCTAATATGAGTTATTCCTAATTCCACATTTTTCTTCACGCTCTTTCAGGCGTTTGTTTTGATGCAAGAGATGGCGGGTGGAATGTATAAAGATTACTCTAGGATGTTAATTAGATTCCCCGGAAGACATTGTAATGTGAAAGTGGAGCTAGCTATGAATCAAAACAATTCCCAATAATTGATAAATGTGGATCAATATGTACATTTCACATAGCTTAACATAGTTTAAGCATAACACTTATTAAAACCTGAGAAACTGTCTCAGCACACTGTCTCTGGCTGTTACTAATGTGCTGATAAGGTAGGAGGCAAGAGACATTTGGTTCCTCTACATTTATTGTTCTAAGAGATAACATTGATGAGACCCAGCATTCAGGAGAGTAGTACAGAATATCTCCCTAACAAACATAGCTGGAGTCATAAATCTTACTGTAACCATGAGTCTTAATTGTTATAGCTTAACAATGCCAGATGGCTAATGTCAGAGCTATGGGTGCAAATCGAAACACCTAACTTGTAGATGCTGGACTAAAGTCAAAAAGAATAAGATAAATAAAGCTGTGTAATTGTGAGTCGTTGAATGATCCACAGACAGAGACGGGTGGATTTTAAATGCCCTGCCAGCGTAAATCCAGCCGGATTTACGTGAGCTGGGCCCTTGCGTGCTGGCGCGCGCAGAGCCCCGGGACGCGCATAAGTCCCGGGGCTTTTAAAAAGGGGCGTGTCAGGGGCGTCGCCAAATGATGCAGCGTTTGGGGGGCGGGCCCGGGGGCGTGGTGCCGGCCCGGGGGCGTTCTGGGGACATGGCTGTGCCCTCCGGAACAGCCCCCGGGTCGGGTCTTGGCGCTTGTGGATTTACGTCTGCCTCCGGTAGGCGTAAATCCATGGATAAAGGTAGGGGGGGGGGTTTCAGATAGGGCCGGGGGGGGGGGGGTGGGTTAGGTAGGGGAAGGTGAGGGGAGGGCGAAAGAAAGTTCCCTCCGAGGCCGCTCCGATTTCGGAGCGGCCTCAGAGGGAACGGAGGCAGGCTGCGCAGCTCGGCGCACGCAGGCTGCCCAAAATCGGCAGCCTTGCGCGCGCTGATCCCAGATTTTATAAGATGCGCGTATCTTATAAAATCCAGCATACTTTTGTTTGTGCCTGGTGCGCGAACAAAAGTACACAATCGCGCTATTTTTTAAAATCTACCCCAGAATGAACAGTTGGTTTATGGAATTCCCGAGCTTGTAAGTCTCTTGTTTCTGAGAATACATTATTCCATAGCTAGGAAGATCTATGACGAGAGTGTTCTCTATATAAATACTTTTCCTTATTTCTATCTGTTTATACTTTTATTTACTTGTATTGATTTAGGCAATATTCTACACTGCTGTGTGATATAACTCATTGAATATATGGCATATATTCACCATATTTAGTAAACTAAATTTTGCTTTTACTAGATTATATCAGTGTATTCTATGACTTAATATATAAAACCACTCAGGCAACCTTTTACAGTTCTTAATACATGCTTTCGCTTGCAAGCAGTAGCTGTGGCTAAGCACACAAGATAGTTCTATTATTGACCGACCTATCCTTGTCAATCATTTTTCTCTGTTCAACCCTTTCACAGCAGGGCTAACAGTGAACTAGTTAATTGCATTCCCTTGGGCCATTTTCACCTTCCTCTCAGAGCTCCTATACTGAAAATTCAATTACTATGCATACTGTCATCTTCCTGCTGTGCTGCAAGCATAGAGGTGACAGACATGTAGCAAGGTCCGGGCAGCTATGAAGGAGGGATTGCATGTTGATATTATGCTCCTGCAAGAAACTCATCTCACCAGAGGCAGAGTTGCCTTACTGGGAACAGGTTGGCTAGGCCCAATATTTCAAACTTTCCTCACGAGTAATTCTGGAGCAGGAATACCAAAGATCAAAAAACAGTCTGGTTTTCCACAATAAATATGCATGTGATATATTGCATGGCTTGCATCCACTATATGCAAATATATTTCATGCATATCATTAGGGAACTCCTAAAAATCAGACTAGTTTGCAGTTCTTGAGAACAAGATTTGTGGATCTCTGCTCTAGAGGAGATGTGTTATGATTCCAGCTGCTATGAAGCCTCATATCCTGAGAGTGATGCCTACCTGCCAGCAGATATTGCCTCAAAGCTCTATCCTTTGCTGTTCCAGTCCGCTCATCCTCCCTGCCTGTACCACACCCAGAATCCAACCCTACATAACCCTGTTTGTCTGTTGCTTCAATGCTATTGCATTGAGTCTCCCTTAGCTCCTTTCCCTAGCCACTCTTACCCTGCTGCTACCCAGGCCTATCCTTGCTTTCCCTTGTGGTCTCTGGGCCTTCTTGCTCCTAGCTTTGCCTCACAGCCTCTGGGCCTTCTGACCTCAGTCTTGCCTTGCCTCACCTCCGGGCCTTAAGAACATAAGAAATTGCCATGCTGGGTCAGACCAAGGGTCCATCAAGACCAGCATCCTGTTTCCAAAGGAGGCCAAACCAGGCCACAAGAACCTGGCAAGTACCCAAACACACCAAGAAGATCCCATGCTACTGATGCAATTAATAGCAGTGGCTATTACCTAAGTAAACTTCATGGATTTCTCCGCCAAGAACTTATCCAAACCTTTTTGAACCCACCTACACTAACTGCACTAACCAAATCCTCTGGCAACGAATTCCAGAGCTTAATTGTGCTTGAGTAAAAAATAATTTTCTCCGATTAATCTTAAATGTGCTACTTGCTAACTTCATGGAATGCCCCCTGGTCCTTCTATTATCCGAAAGTGTAAATAACCAATTCACATCTACTCATTCAAGACCTCTCATGGTCTTAAAGACCTCTATTATATCCCCCCTCAGCCGTCTCTTCTCCAAGCTGAACAGCCCTAACCTCGTCAGCCTTTCCTCATAGGGGAGCTGTTCCATCCCCTTTATCATTTTGGTTGCCCTTCTCTGTACTTTCTCCATCGCAACTATATCTTTTTTGAGATGTGGTAACCAGAATTGTACACAGTATTCAAGGTGCAGTCTCACCATGGAGCAATACAGAGGCATTATGACATTTTCTGTTTTATTAACCATTCCCTTCCTAATAAGTCCTAACATTCTGTTTGCTTTTTTGACTGCTGCAGCACACTGAACCGATGATTTCAAAGTATTATCCACTATGATATCGAGATCTTTTTCCTGGGTGGTAGCTCCTAATATGGAACCTAACATCGTGTAACTACAGAAAGGGTTATTTTTCCCTATATACAATACCTTGCACTTGTCCACATTAAATTTCATCTGCCATGTGGATGCCCACTCTTCCAGTCTTGCAAGGTCCTCCTGTAATGGATCACAATCTGCTTGTGATTTAACTACTCTGAATAATTTTGTATCATCCGTACATTTGATAACCTTGCTCATTATATTTCTTTCCAGATCATTTATAAACATATTGAAAAGCACCGGTCCAAGTACAGATCCCTGAGGCACTCCACTGTTTACACTTTTCCACTGAGAAAATTGACCATTTAATCCTACTCTCTGTTTCCTGTCTTTTAACCAGTTTGTAATCCACGAAAGGACATCGCCTCCTATCCCATGAGTTTAGTTTTCTTAGAAACCTCTCATGAGGGACTTTGTCAAACACCTTCTGAAAATCCAAATTCACTACATCTACTAGTCCACTTTTATCCACGTTTATTAACCCTTTCAAAAAAGTGAAGCAGATTTGTTAGGGAAGACTTACCTTGGGTAAATCCATGTTGACTGTGTTCCATTAAACCATGTCGTTCTATATGCTCTACGATTGTGATCTTTAGAATAGTTTCTGCTATTTTTCCTGGCACTGAAGTCAGGTTCACTGGTCTATAGTTTTCCGGATCGCCCCTGGAGCCCTTTTTAAATAGCGGGGTTACATTGGCCACTCTCCAGTCTTCAGGTACAATGGATGATTTTAATGATAGGTTACAAATTTTAACTAATAGATGAGAAATTTCATTTTTTAGTTCCTTCAGTACCCTAGGATGCATACCATCCAGTCCAGGTGATTTGCTACTCTTTTTAGTTTGTCAATCTGGCCTACTCCATCTTCCAGGTTCACAGTGATTTGGTTCAGTTCGTCTGACTCATCACCCTTGAAAACCATCCCCGGAACTGGTATCTCCCTAACATCCACATTACTAAACACGGAAGCAAAGAATTCATTTAGTCTTTCTGCAATGGCCTTATCTTCCCTAAGAGCCCCTTTAACCCCTCCGTCATCTAACGGTCCAACCAATTCCCTTCACAGGTTTCTTGCTTCGGATATATTTTTAAAAGTTTTCATTATGAGTTTTTACCTCTACGGCCAAATTCATTTCAAATTCTCTCTTCGCCAGTCTTATCAATGTTTTACACTTAACTTGACAATGCTTATGCTTTATCCTATTTTCTTCAAATGGATCATTCTTCCAGTTTTTGAAGGATGTTTTTTTGGCTAAAATAGCCTCTTTCACCTCACCTTTTAACCATGCCGGTAATCGTTTTGCCTTCCTTTCACCTTTCTTAATGAGTGGAATACACCTGGACTGCGCGTCTAGGATTGTATTTTTAAACAATGTCCATGCCTGTTGAACACTTTTAACCTTTTCAGCTGCACCTTCCAGTTTTTTTCTAACTATTGTCCTCATTTTATTAAAGTTTCCCTTTTGAAACTTTAGTGTTAGAACTGTAGATTTACTTATTTCTCCCCCTTCCAGTTATTAGTTTAAATTTGATCATGTTATGATCACTATTGCCAAGTGGCCCCACCACCATTACCACTCTCACCAAATCCTGCGATCCACTAAGAATTAAATCTAAAATAGCTCCCTCTCTTGTTGGTTCCTGAACCAATTGCTCCATGAAGCAGTCATTTATTACATCCAGGAACTTTATGTCTCTAGCAAGTCCTGATGTTACATTTACCCAGTCAACATTGGGGTAACTGAAATCTCCCATTATTATTGCACTGCCAAATTGGTTAGCTTCCCTGATTTCTCTTAGCATTTCTTCATGTGTCTGACCATTTTGTCCAGGTGGACAGTAGTATACTATACTCCTATGACTATATTCTTACCCAGCACACATGGGATTTCTACCCATATAGATTCTACCCAGCATTTAGTCTCTTGTATGATCTTTATCCTGTTGGACTCTATACCCTCCCAGACATAAAGTACCACCCCCCCCCCCCACCACCAAGTTGATCCTCCCTATCATTGCGATATAATTTGTACCCTGATATAGCACTGTCCCATTGGTTATCCTCCTTCCACCAGGTCTCTGGGATGCCAATTATGTGAATCTCATAATTTACTGCTATATACTCTAACTCTCCCATCTTACTTCTTAGACTTCTGGCAATGGCATACAGACATGTCAAAGTGTGTTTTTTGTTTGTATTAACAACTTGCTTTTCAGTTCTTAGGGATAATTTTGAAATCTTTAGCTCAGGTGATGTTTTTACATATAGGCACATGGACTACGTTTGCTTTTATTGGAACCCCTCTGTTGGGATGCCCTAACTCTCCTGTTTCGTTAGTATCCTTCAAGGATACATTTCTCTGAACCATGCACTGCTGAGTGACTGTCTGCTTTCCCCCTTGTTCTAGTTTAAAAGCTGCTCTATCTCCTTTTTAAAAGTTAGTGCCAGCAGCTTGGTTCCACTCTGGTTAAGGTAGAGCCCATCCTTTTGGAAAAATCTCCCCCTTCCTTACAAAACTGAATCCCTCTTCCCTGCACCATTGTCTCATACACGCATTGAAACTCTGGAGCTCTGCCTGCCTCTAGGGACCTGCACGTGGAACAGGAAGCATTTTAGAGTGTCTTCTGACCTCAGCCATGCTTGCCTTTTGCCTTGCCTTCTGGCCTGTACAGGCCTAGCCTTGGTCTGTGGCCTATCTATTCCTCTCCTTATCCTGCCCCTGGGGCCTTTCCTATGGCTGCTTTCGGGCCTGTATGTTCTGTGTTGGTTTTGTCTTGTCGTGTCCAGTCTCACTTGCATGCTATTCTTGTCTAGGCCTCAGTTCCAGCTTACCTGCATTCTGTTCCAGTCCAAGCCTCGGTTCCAGCCTTACCAGTACTCTATTCCAGTCCAAGCCTCAGTTCCAGCCTCCCCTATACTCTGTTCCACTCCAAGCCTTGCACCAACCTTGCCATCATGTCCAAACCTTGCTTCAGCTGTACCAGGCTGTCCAGGCCTTGTTCCAGCTTTGCCAGATTATCCAAGCCTTGCTCTGGCTTCGCCCTGCCGCCCCACACCACTCTGGGGGTGGTGTTGCCCCATACTCCGCCTGGACTGGAGCCATAACAAGTCGCTTGCTTACAGCATTAGAGGATTCAAATTCAAGAACCCAAAGTTGTAACAAATACTAATGAGCAATATCTGGTCACTTTCAGTTTTCTAAATAATGACCCTCTGACCCTGATTGAGGCATATACCACTCCACCTATGAGCATGGAGCTGCTCAACAGGTTCATGATAAAACTATAGATTTCTCACAAGAGAATTGGTTTCTGGTGGATGACTTCAATGCTGTATTAGTCCTTGAGCAAGATCATTCACATTGAACAGACAGAACTCATGGGTTAAAATACATGTTAGCTGATATGAGGGGTTTAGTCACTTTTCTGAAGTTTCTGGAGATTCAGAAATCCCAGCCTAAGAGCTTTTTCAAGTTTTTCTGCATCATATAATTCCTTCTTGAGAACTGACTTACGTTTTAAATGGTACCCCCCTCCCCAACGCAAATGCCTGGCTCCTCCATAGTAGCGGTGACTCACCCCTCTCCCAATCCCCTATCCTAGGCATACCTGGGGGTCTAGTTGAGGCTCTGTACCGAGCATCATATTAGGAATGCTCTATCACATGATAGGGACGTACCTAGTATAATGGCAGGCCAGCACTATTTTGATGAGACAGTATCTAGTCCAAAGCCTAGGGAGCATGTTGGGCCCCTCTAGATCACCAAATATGTCCAGGGGATGGACTAAGGTGAGTTGGAGGATTGGGGGGCTGGGCATTTGGATATTTATTGGAAAGGGGGGTTTGGGTAGGGGAGAATGAGGCATTAACCATGCAACTTAACATTTTTTTAAAATTATTTCTATTGAGGGCCACTTCTAGAGGTGGGGTCTCACAAGAGCTCCAGGGGACTTTCACACATTGCAGGGCGGGGGGGGGGGGGGGCTCTAGTAGGCCATGATGGCCCTTTAAGAACGTGGAATTCCTGAGCAAAGGAGCTGCCATCGCACATGTTTTCTAGGTATTGCCAGGTGCTATTTTCCCCCCACTAAATTTTACCACCAAGGAAAAAAGTGCAGTTTTCAAAGCTGCGGTACTGGCTCCATGGAAAAATACCAGTTTGGTAAATGACCCCCCATAGTTAGCAGCTGCCCTAAAACATGAAGTTGTTCTACCAATTATTACTGTTGGCCTACTTGCAAGAGAGGATAGAGATATTGCTTCAGAAAGGCCATGCTGCAGCCATGCAAGATCATGTGGAAAAGCCAAGGCTATAAGCGGCAGAGCATACGGCATGCAACACAGAGGCTGGAGGTGAAGGAGAGCCAGCAAATGCTAGAATAGAGGAGGTGGAGGTGGAGGAGGAGGAGATGAAGCTGGGGGTTGAGTGTATGATGTCCTTTGAAGATCCATTGTCACACCTGGCTCAAAGATTTTGGAATTCTAAAGGAATTGCTGGGTCTCCGAGCCAAAATATAAAATACACACACACACACTTTCTCTCTCTCTCTCTCTGCTGAATTCAAACTGAATCTAGAAAGAAGTGACTTTGTGGTGGTGGAGTTAGCAGTGCTGAGGAAGCTAAAGGACACATTTCTTGTGGTGCTTTATTGTCTTATGCTGACAAATTGGCACCAGTTGAAGCATGGGGGAGGAACGGAGGAAGTTGTGGAAGGGGGAATGTAACTATGGGGCATATTGGCACTCCTATCCCCCCACCCTGTTTTCTACTTCGCTTCTTCGACTCTCTCTCCACTTTGATCTCCAGTTTTCTTTCCTTCTCTTTCTTTTCTCCCCACAATCTGGCTGGCAGGAGGATAGTGGCATTCTTCCTGACTTGTCATCTGCTGCCGACATTTCATTCATTATTCCACTCCCACCAAGCTTTGTACTCTGGAAGGTTGCTCCTGTCTCACCCCACTGGTTAAGGCCCTGTGCCAGATGGCACAAATTTACATTGCGCACTTCGGGGGGGGGGGGGGGGGGTGGAGAATATTACAAGTGGGTACTGCCATTCACACCTTATTTCTCACATCAAACAAATATGCCAAAAATAGTATATGGTGTATCCTAGGCATACACACGATTTATTTATTTATTTAAAAATATTTCTCGCCCGCTTATAATGAAATTTTCAAGCTAAGCAGATCACAAGATAACGTACAGCGATAAAATAAACAAAACATAAAATAAATACAATAAAAAATTTCAATTAAATATTCCTTAAACAATAGAGTCTTTAGCTGTCTTCTGAAAACTTTTAAATCAGTCAATATCCACAATTCGACTGGTAAATCATTCCAGAGTTTAGGACCAGTTAAGGAAGAAGAGCAATTTCTTGTTTGCAGTCAAATTTGCCTCTTAAAAGGGATCACTAAAAGTTGTTGATTAGCAGACCATAAAGATTGACTAGGTAAATAAAACATAAAGAATTTTGTAAGAGAAGGTAAATGAGTGTTTCTTGAGGCTTTAAAACCAGAATCAACACTTTAAATTTCACCTGATATAAAATCAGCAACCAATGAAGCTGATACAGTTGGGGGAGGGGTGTAATATGCTCACTGGGAGAACCTTTTGTAACTAAATGCACTGCTGAGTTTTGCAACAGGCAGTTTTGGGATAAACCAACATACAGGGTAGATTTTATAAATGTACGCGCGGGCGTACTTTTGTTCGTGTACCAGGCGCGAACAAAAGTACACTGGATTTTATAAGATACGCCCGTAGCCACGCATATCTTATAAAATCCGGGGTCGGCGCACGCAAGGGGGTGCACATTTGTGCAACCTGCGCGTGCCGAGCCCAGCGTGCGCTGCCTGTTCCCTCCGAGGCCGCTCTGAAATCGGAGCGGCCTCGGAGGGAACTTTCCTTCCGCCTCCCCTCACCTTCCCTTTCCTTCCCCTACCTAACCCCCCCCCCACCTTTGTTGGCAGATTTACGCCTGCGGAAAGCAGGTGTAAATCTACGCGCGCCAGCGGGCTGCTGGCGCACCATCACCTGACCCAGGGGCTGGTCCGGAGGCCACGACCACGCCCCCGGGCCGGCCCCCGAAATGCTGCGTCACTCGCGGCACGCCCCCCCGACACGCCCCTCCATGCAAGCCCTGGGACTTACGCGCGTCCCGGGGCTTGCGCGCGCCGCCGAGCCTATGCAAAATAGGCTCGGCGCGCGCGCAGGGGGGGGGTTGGGGTAGGTTTTCAGGGGGTAGCGCTTACCCCTTTGAAAATCTACCCCACAATGAATTACAACAATCCACTGTTGTCAGAATAAAAACTTGGACAACTGCTCTAAAGTCCAAGATGGATCTTAAATGACATAGGAGACGAAGCTTAAAGCAACCAGTGGAAAGAACACTACGCAATTGGATCTTAGTCGAGTGTGAAAAATGAACCCTAGGTTTTTCACTTGATCCACATAAGGAACAATTTTCCCGCCAACTATAATAGTTGGCAAAAATTCTGCTCTTGGTCTTCGTAAGATCCATAGGGCCAAATTTTAAAAGGTGCGCGCTGGCGTAGATGTGTTTGCGCAACCTGGCGCAAACAAATCTATGCCCGATTTTATAGCAGGTGCATGTTATAAAATCCAGGATCTGTGCACGCAAGGGGGTGCACAATTGTGCAACTTGCGTGCGCCGAGCCACGCAGCCTTCCTCCGTTCCCTCCAAGGCCTCGATTTCGAAGTGGCCTTAGAGGGAACTTTCCTTCCACCTCCCCCCACCCCCCAGCCCTACCTAGAACCCCCCCTTACCTTTGTCGAGTAAGTTGCCGATGGCCAGCCCGCGATCCTGGGCACAGCGGCAAATGGCCGCTGTGCCTGAAGGCTCCGCCCTCGCCCCGCCCCCGGACTGCCCACAACCCGCCCCTTTTTGCGCATCCCGGGGCTTAGGCTCGGCAGGCGCAGAAGGGGTTTTAAAGGGTTACGAGCGTAACTCTTTTAAAATCCGCCCCATAACGTTTTAGATTTAGCAAAATTCAAACAAGTCCATTTAAATGCATCCATTCCTCAACTGCTACAAGACATTGAATAATCCGCTCTACATGCATTGAGTAATCTGCACTACTGCTCACCATGTCATTCTCCCAACATGTCCCAGTTCTTCAGCTTCACCTGCCCCTCTGGCCCTCCCCCATCTCCCAACCCTCCTTCCTTTCTCTAGCATCCACCTTTCCCTGCTTGAGAACCACTGACAGATCGATACTCTAAGACTGCGGTAGAAAGAGTGCGGCATTGCCAGGCACACCCTTCCTCCCCGCACTCACAGTTCTCTTCACTTAGCGCTCGATCCTCTCTTCTAATTGCATGCAAATGCATGCTGCGGCTGCGAAGCCTTAGGCAAGCGTTAGGCCCGCGCAACCCATTTTACTGTATAGAGCACCTATACAGTATCCTGGGTTCGCGGGCCTAAGGCTTCACGGTCGCGCTGGTATCTGTTATTTCAAATGTCATTTCAAATGACAGGTAGTGGACAGTTATGTTCCCCGATGCTCAGCAAACTTTCCCCCAGCCCTCGCTTACCTGCCCTGGCCCCGTCCGGTCTCCGGTGCAGCCCCAGTCCTGTCCCCTCCCCCCGAAGCAAAAAAAAAACGAAAAAGTAGCAAGGCTCGGGCCTGCTACGGTAGTCCCTTCTCCTCTCCTCCCGATTTCGGCACTCAAGGCGGCCGGGTGGGCGTGCATTCATCCAGGCAGAGGGAGCTCCCTCTGCCTGGATGAATGCACGGCCCGCCCCGGCAGTGAATGAATGCCCATGCGATTTTGGCGCTCAAGGCAGTCACATGACGTGACGTCACGCCTTGAGCGCCGAAATCGCACGGGCATTCATTCGCTGCCGGCGGGGGCCGTGCATTCATCCAGGCAGAGGGAGCCGGAGGCCGCTTTCACCGCCGGCTCCCTCTGCCTGGATGAATGCACGCCCACCCGGCCGCCTTCAGCGCCGAAATCGGGAGGAGAGGAGAAGGGACTACCGTAGCAGGCCCGAGCCTTGCTACTTTTTCGGGTTTTTGTTTTTTTTTGCTTCGGGAGGAGGGGACAGGACTGGGGCTGCACCGGAGACCGGACGGGGCCAGGGCAGGTAAGCAATGTTTTTACACTTTTTTTACACCATTTTTTACACTTTATTCCCGTTTACATTTTCGAACACCACACTAACACCACGTAGAGGGTAGCGGTAAACTAACAGGTTAAGGACGCGGCAAAATAGCGGGTTACAAAGGAGATAATCTGAGCGCGTGTCACAGTATCGGAGGGGAATAGCTAATTCCTTCATTTTACAGCTAATTCGTTCATTTACATATCATATACATGCTGCGTGCGGAAAGGGTTATGCGTCTGTTTTAAGAAGCGCTAAGGACGCGTGAAACTGGAGACTGTATCGCTGAATCGCCTTACGCGTCCGAATTGTGCGCTCCCAGCACGTTACAGACGGGAAATCTTCAACCGCACGTTACAGTATCGACCTGTAAGTAAGACTTCTCAAGCTAAATAGCATTTCAATATTGGCCTTTTGCTTTTTAAAATCCCAAAGTATGAACACAAGTCCATACCCCACCCCAGTAAAACCTCTGCTCAGGTGCATTAAATTTACATGCAAACATGACGTAGGCACATAAATGTATCTACATATCAGTAGACAATTTTGTAAAAGACCATTTCTGCACATAAAGCACCATTTTACCTGCAGAGGTTCCTTTGAAAATGACCTCCCTAAGTTAAGACATTCCCTCTGTGTGCGTGTCAACAGTAGGTATAACTGGTCTGCCTGGGTTCCCAGGTTTGTGGATTTTAGGTGGCATGCAGAAGGTGCCAACAGAAGGATGGGTTGGTATCAGGTTTTTCAGGTGAGGCTTTGTTTGCTTTGGAAATGTGTTGTAAGATTTTTCAGTTGTTTAGTGTATTCCTGTATAGGTACCTCTGTCAGTTTCCAATGGTATATACAGTTTGAGATGATCTGTGCCACTTTTCTATGTATTATTGTGTGTCCATAATCACAAGCTAATTTTTTGATTGCTTTGAAATTTTGTTTTTGTTATTTCTTTAGTGGAGAGAGGCTATGTAGAATTTTCTTCTTTTTGCTGGAAAGCTGTGATTTCACCCTATATCTGAAACTCTCTACATAGTGGTCTAATTTATTTAGGCCCGGATTTTAAAGGATTTACGCACGTAGGAGGGCTAACGCGCACCGGGCCTATTTTTAAAAGGCCCGGCCATGCGCGTATGTCCCAGGGCTTCGACAAAAGGGTGGGGAGGGATGGGGCGGTCCGGGGGGTGGGGTCAGAGGTCCATTTGCCGCTGTGATGGAGGGATTGCATGCTGGCAGCGCGCACAACCTATGCCTGCCCAGAGGCAGGCGCAGAAGGTAAAACAAAGGTCAGGGGGATTTAGGATAGGGCTGGGGGGGGGGGGGGGGAATAGGTTCGGAGAAGGGGTAAGAAGGTTAGATTAGGGGGTTGGGAAGTTCCCTCCCAGGTCGCTCCAAAATTGGGGCGGCCTGGGATGAAACGGGGGAAGGCCGCGGGCATCAGCATGCACAAGCTGCACAACTGTGCACCCCCTTGCGCGCTCTGACCCCCGATTTTATAACAGGCGCATGCACATGGACGCCCGCGCGTACCTTTTAAAATCTACCCCTTATTTTTCTAACAATTGAGTTGAGATATATGGTACAATAATTTGGTGCAGTTGTGCTTTATAGTCTTCATTATACTTCACTTTTCCTATTGTTTCCTATGGAGCTAGACCAAATTTAAATGAGCCCATGAATTAATTAGGTATGCGCAAGCATTTTTGGATTCTTGCCCATAGATTGCACTGACATCACACTGTGAGCATGCTCTATGCACTTCCTTCATCTAGTTCTAGATAGTAGATACTTCTGACATCAGCAGCACAACTTTATCTGTCTGAAGGGGAATAATAAACTTCATGCATATTGTAATAAAGTTAATAATATAATATACACTGAGAGCGGGGGCAGGCCTAATACCCTGAGAAAAACTGATTGAATCAGGCTTGCTGAAATGCATGGGGTCTCTTGGCAGCATTTTGAAAAGTCAGGATACAATTATTTGTATTTGCCTGAGCCAGAAAATTTTCTTAGTCCCCACACTTATGTTTCTGTGTTTCAATTACAGTGTGTAATCCAGATCCTCTCTGTTTTGAAAATCATGCCAGAAATTTGATTCTTGGCTACAGGTTGCTTTTAGAACATGTGTCAGGTTCCATGCCAGGTTTATTCAAGCAGTGAATTCACAGACAACTGGAATCAAGTTTCTTATATACACTGGGTCCAGATGTTTTCTTAAACATGGGCCCATGGCAGTTTATAAAGCCAGAACCAGCTCCAGTGCCAGTTTAACATTAACAGGATTTAAATAGATAAATTCAATAATAACACATCCCATGCAATTCAAAGTACTGACAAGCAAGTTAGGTAAGTCAAGGCAGGACATATATTTGTAAGTCGCATTCAAAGTGTACACTTGCAAGTCTGGCACCTCAGGGCAGGATGCTGACTCCACAGCATGGAGCTAAACAGACTTCTTGTTACTAGGTAGCACTTTAGTTGCTAGGAATCAGGTATCTGGTTCAATGTGGATCACTTTGCTTGCATAAGACGGAGATCATTAGAGCCCTCTAGTGACTCAGAAGGCAGGGTCTGACAGCATACCTGGGGACATAAAATGGAATTAATCAGTCCTTTACCACTGGGTTTATCATAAGAACATAAGAAATTGCCATACTGGGTCAGACCAAGGGTCCATCAAGCCCAGCATCCTGTTTCCAACAGTGGCCAATCCAGGCCATAAGAACCTGGCAAGTATCCAAACACTAAATAGATCCCATGCTGCTGATGCCAGTAATAGCAGTGGCTATTCTCTAAGTCAACTTGATTGATAGCAGTTAATGGACTTCTCCTCCATGAACTTATCCAAACCTTTTTTAAACTCAGCTACACTAACTGCACTAACCACATCCTCTGGCAACAAATTCCAGAGCTTAATTGTGCATTGAGTAAAAAAATGTTCTCTGATTAGTTTTAAATGTGCTACTTGCTAATTCATGGAGTGCCCCCTAGGCCTTCTATTAACTCTAAGAGAAAATAACCGATTCACATTTACCCATTCTATATCTCTCATGATTTTATAGATCTCTATCATATTTCCCCCTCAGCTGTCTCTTCTCCAAGCTGAACAGCCTTAACCTCTTTAGCCTTTCCTCATAGGGGAGCCATTCCATCCCCTTTATCGTTTTGGTCACCCTTCTCTGTACCTTCTCCAGTGCAACTATATATTTTTTGAGATGCGGTGACCAGAAGTGTACACAATACTCAAGATGCGATCTCACCATGGAGCGATACAGAGGGATTAAGACATTTTCTGTTGGGGGAGGAAATGATGTCATCGAGCCTGTCAGTTGTCTGAGCGTGAGCTCCTCCATCCAGCGAGTTCATATCGGCAGATATCTCAGGCATGAGTATTTTTCTCATCTTTTGCTCTCCCGATCGCTTGCCTAGTGACTGCCAATATCGCTAAAATGAAAATCAGTCATTTGGACTTTAATTTAACTTTAAGAATCAGTAAGCTTTATTTAAATACCCAGTCCTGGTCATGTGTGAGTTCTTACAGCCTCTCACCTCATGGGAAGCATTTAAAGTACAGCACACACACTGGTGACCTTCTCTCATCGTCTGGGCCATAAGCAGGAGCTTCCCCCCATAAAAAGAGTCCCCCCAGGGATTAAGAGTCAACGTGGGAGTGTTTGTTTAGCCGGAGCAGCCCTAGAAAATATAAATAAGATTGTGTGCCATTGAGACGTAAAACACCCCGCTAAGGGTTACATTGATACTAAGCATTCTCCTTAGTAGGGATCCCAGTGGGACACTTCCACACACAGTAATAGTTGTGTGTGGAAGTGGCTTGACACCATCAACAAAAGTTTTACTTAGTGCATCCAAGTGTTTGGAATTTTCCCAATGGAAAGTTGGTAACCCTGGCCATATGTTTGATGGCGAACTTGACAATCCATGTTTGCTGTTTTGACAGGGGCATTGTTGCTGCTTTAACTACCAAATCCTTTAGATTGCGAGCCATAGTGTAAGTGATACAAGGATGCTGAGAAAAAACTTCATGAAAGCCTAATACTTGCCAGTGTCAAAAAATGGCTGAAGCCAAAGCTGCAGATTTGTTAGCATATTGTAAGACGCACCCAGTTTTTTTTAATCAGAAGGAGAATGTTGATATTTATTTATTTTTATTTATTTCAAATTTTTATATACCGGCATTCGAGACAGCAGTCTCATCATGCTGGTTCACATAAAACAGGGGTGCATAGTAAACATAACTATAACAAAGGTGCTGAAAAGGCAGTTACATATAACAGGGTGATAAGAACTTGGGTGAGAAGGAAGAGAAAGGATAGGTTATTAATTTAAATATGTAAAACAATAGAATGGATAACCAAGGTGTAGTTGGAGATTAGTTGACTATGTTGGCGTCCGGGAAGGCTTGTAAGAATGTCCAGGTCTTTAGTCTTTTTTTGAAGGTTGAGTAGATATGTCAGTAGATATGTCAGTATAGATCTCTGTTTGAATAAAGAGAATGTAGATATGACATTTTCATTACCCTAAAGGGATAGCCCTGCCCCAAAAAAACTATTTACAAGGTTTTGAGTATGAGCTTCAAAATCTTGAATAGATAAGCAAGGATGCCGCAGTCTCAGGAATTGGCTAACAAGAAAGTCCTCCTTTTAGTCTTCTGGTATGAAAACCTTCTTTGTGTAAAAAAATGATTACACTCTGTTGGTATCCAATCCAGAGATGTGTCAAGTTGAGAATCTGTCTTGGAGAGTCTCATGTCCAAAAAGGGGTGCTGCATTGTGAAAGACAAGCATGGATCCATAGAATTAAACCATGACAGAAAATCTTGTAACAATACTGTAAATGCTTACCAAATAAAAAAATATATCACCTATGTATCTATGCCAGCATTGAAACCAAGCAGACATATACAGAAAGATTTTTTCAAAGCAGGCAACATACATATAGGCCACATCTGGACCCATTGCAGCTCCCATGGCCACACCTTGCTGAAAGCTAAAAATATTATTGAAAAGAACAATTTCAGCCAATTCCACTACAGATGAAGTTTATGTGACTCAGATCCTAAATCTGGTCCTAGCCACTAGAGATTTGCCTTGTAGTTAAGCTTAACCATTTGGTTATTTAACCTCTGCTTTTGGTTATGTGTGATTTTCTCCTTTACCACTAAAGTGTAGCATAAATATTTGCTTTCTCTTTACATAAGGGTGTGAGAGATGACCTCTGGGGGGGGGGGGGGGGGGGGGGGAGTGTGCCCTGGTACAATATAAGGTTGGTTCTTACAAAAGGAGTGTGGATTCTTAAAGTTCAGGTTTCTTGAAGTCTTGAAATTGTTCCAGATGGGGCTACTGTTCTACTCAGTTCAGCAAGGCCTTGCCACTATAGCAGTCCAAGTGCCATCACTACTCTCCTAGGTGGTGCCCATTTGCAGCCTAGGACAAAGTATGGATCGCAGTGTATTTGTGGGAACATTAATGGATTAGGAGTTGACTGTGATAAGGAAGAATTCTGGGAGGTGACATAAGTACTGAATATCATTGTCTGAGAAAGAGAAACTGTAAAGTAGAGCTTGGCTCTGCTGTTTCTCTCTGCTGTGTGATTTTGTGATTTTATTTATTTATTTAAACGTTTCTGTATACTGCCTATACAAGCAATGTTAGATCTAGGCAGTTTACAGGATAAAAAACATACATAATTAATAAAACAAATTATAGAACAAATAAAAACAAACAATAGCAGATTAATCCTATTGGGGATTTTTTTTTTATTGTTATCATGAATGGACTGCTGGCAAACCCAGAAAAATGCAAGTTCTAGAGGCCAATATTCAGCACTATTTGTCTGGCTAAGTTTGAATTTACTGTGATAAGTGTGTATTCATTAGAACTATTTTTAAAAACATATTTATAGGAATTGGTTGAAGGTTTCATACAATCGTGTAGGCGTCCCTGCACCACGAATGCATGTTATAATCATTAACCTCCAACCTCCTCCTCATGTGAACTATTTTTTGTAAACAATATTTTTTACTTTTTTTAAAAAATGTGTATATGTGACATCCGATAAAGTTGTTCATATGGACTTCAAACTTTCAGTGTTCTTTCCCACGACGTTGTGTCACGGTTACTTTAGAGTATGGTAAATAACTCAAACCCATCTGCTATAAATCAATCTGTTATTAAAAGTCCCAACACGTACATGTTTCAGACGCAATCGTCTTTCCTCAGGGGAGTATACCAAGCAGCAAAGTTACAAACAGATGGTCATTACCACACTGTCCTTCACAAACACGCTGTAACTTAGCTTGAAAATCTTCACCATCTTTCCTTCAACTCCACAATGGTTCGCTGTTTCTGAAAGTGTCCAGATCTTGAGTCTCTTCCGTTCTGGATGTCAGCTGAACCAATGCATAAAACGAACTCTTTATAACAAACCCCTTGACATGGAATTTTTACCAATCCAGTAATCTTGGAGATCTAAAGAGCCAATGGGGACCCGTGATGTTGAACATTCTTCTCTCTATGGAGTTTTAAACATGGCTCTTTTGAAATAAACCACACCTCCTTATTACGGTGCTGTCGGGTCACGTGTTGCTGGTTGGCAACACTGTCACTTGCTTTATTGTAATATCAGACCTGGTTGAAGCAAACTGCACAATTTCAGATACAAAGGCATGTATCCCAATGGCCCTAGTTGGAGCAATGTAATCCAACTTACTCTGTTCGAATGTCCTAAAGAATATTACAACACCATGGTGAAAGCTGTTGTTACAAAACAGTCGATAGATTTAAATCTTCATTCAACCCCATTGGATGTAACAACTGTAATGTGTAAATCCAGAATAATTCACGATAATTCAATCGTGTACTCAGATCCCCACCACGTGTAGAAGTATTAACTTGTTCCAATATGGTTCATTTTAAGTCTGCTATACCATGTCCTGCTTCCTTCAGATGTTGTACCATAGGAGCAGTCATTTTGGCTGTGGTGTACTGCAATTTATGTTCCCCCAGTCTAACGCGTACTGGGCATGATGTATGGCTCACAAAGTTTGGGACATGGGCAAATTATTACATATACAACATTGCTAGAATTGCAGTTTGTATTGCATTTTCTCCAAAGTTTATAGTTTGTAACAGGGTCCACTCATTCTTTCCCCACTATAGCTTGATGACACCAACTACAGTACCCACAAGTTTGATGGCCTACAATTTCCTCAAGGGGAACACTATGATCCAATTGTGCATGTACCAACATATCCCTAATGTTCCGGCCTCTGGTTGTAGCAAACAATGGACGTTCTTTAAATTCTTTATGCAATGATAGGATATGCCAATACTTTTTAATGGCTGAGATTATAACTCCCGTAGCAGTGGACTGCTGTAATACATGTTACAGAAAGGGGGGCCTTGAGAGGCCTTAGCCCTCTGTTATGCGCACTCAGGTTTTGGCTAGATGGAGTAAGAAATGCCATGAGCACCTGCTGCGCGAGAATAGGAGATGTGTGCCCTTGGACCTCGGTGAACCCAGAGAGAAGCTCCGGGGAACACAGAGGCTGGTGAGACAAATCTGTGTCTGGGTTGAGACCAAGCCCAGGCCCTTGCCGACCTGCATACCTCAGTGAGACCAACCACCCTTGGTTGGTCTCTGAGTGGTCCTCAGACTACTCTAAGCCCTTTCGGAGCTGCTGCTGGGAATGGCAATGGCAGCAGGCCGGACAGGAGACGAGGGCAGACAAAGGCTCTGGAATATGAAGACTGAGACAGGAGACTTGGGACGTGAAGACTCAGACAAGAAGCTTGAGATGTGAAGACTCGGACAAGAAGCTTGAGCACGAAGACTCAGGATCAAGGTTAGGAACAAGTACTGGTTTGAGGCTGCGACGCAGCACGCCCTACACAAGCCCACAGCCCATGGACTGGTCGTGGACCACGCTTGAGTGCGAGACAGATTCCAGACGAATACGTGGTAGTTGAAGTCGGAACATAGCAAAGATTCAGTTGAAGCCTGTACCAAGGCACACCCTACACAGCCGACCGTAGCTGGTTGCGGACCACGCTGGAATGGCACAGGTTCAGTCACAGTCTTAGGCATGGACGGTGCAGCCACCAGAACATCCGAGGGCCGAGACAAATTCCAGGATAAGGGACCAAGATGAGACTTGGCTTCGAGCAAAGGGAAGGGGGCAAGGTAAGACTTGGCTTAAGGCATGAAACATGGGACCAAGACGAGACTTGGTTTCAAAGTAAAGATGACCCTCCGGAGACTAGTGCTGCGAGATGAGAAGGCTGGCCCATGCCACGAGGTGACAAGACAAGACATGACATGACACGCCAGAGAAGGTAGCCATGAGGAACCAAGGGTCCAGGAAGCAGAAGCAGAGACAAGGCATCAGGAAGGAACCCAACTGACCGAGTCTCCAATGTCCGAGAACAGGAACTGGATGAAACGGATTTACCCACGGGATGGACATCTGGAGGACTCGAGGAGCTGGAACATCACAGGAAGACCATGAGACATCAGGAAAACCACGAAACATCAGGAAGAGACCAGGAACATGAAGAAATATGAGGGATCCTACGAAGACAGGAAATACCAGCGGGAGTGAAGGCAAGAAGTCCTTGAGACAAACTAACTCCTTGCGAAGGCCCCTAAGGACTGGAAGCTGGGCCCTAATATAGGGCTGAAGATCAGGAAACGCACTAGGAGGAGTCCAGGTGGGGCCAGGAGGCTGGCCCTTTAAATCCCTGAAGGAGGCATGGCCCAAGCTCTAGGAGACAGGAAGCAGGACGTATGCAGGACCATGGCTAGCAGCCATGCTGCTGGAGCAGTGCAGGGAGAAGCCGGGCCTCTGCACAGGCCCTGATGTCAGCAGCGGCTCCTGCCGCTGCTGGAGGCACCGAGGACAGCTCCAGCCGCCAGGAAAGCCCGGGGACTGCGGCCTCCAGGCCGCGAGGCTGAAGAGGGCGTCGGCGGCACCTGCACTGTGGAGGTAAGTGCAGAATCATAACAATACACATACTAATCGGGATGTTTCCTTTTTGGGGTTATATGACAAAAGCTGCTGACGGTCACTAAATTTTGCTCTTTTATTTGCCCTCTGGATTGCCTTATGGGGGTATCCACTTGTCCACATTAAATTTCATTTACTATATAAATTCTCAGACTCCAGTCTCACCAGGTCCTCCTGCAACTCCTCAGAATCCACTTTTACACCATCATTTTTGGTATCAGCAGCCAACGTATACCAAGCATTTTGTGGTTTAATCCTCCAGAAAAAGCTATGAATTGTACAATTGGTCTCGAATAGATGTTTGGATCCACAAGTTACATTCACATAGAGACTCCATGGGGATCTCCATTAGAATGAGGACCTGTGCATACAAGTTGCAGTGCACCACTTTGCCCCTGGGAGGTTGTTGCAGTGGTGGCCCACTGGCCTGCTCAAAAACAGGTGATGCCTGCAATGAGTGCAGGATTTTTGTTTGGAGTTTGAAGAGAGCATTTTTTTTTGTTTGTTCCCCTATTTCTTTTTTTATTTTATTTTTTATTTTCACAATTTCACAAAATTTACATGAAATTCTTCTAAATAGAATGCGGTACATATTCTGTCATATATTGTACAGCTTATATAACATCACTCTTCAAAAATAAAGAAATAATTCCGATTATGTACCTAAATCTAGGAAATTAGGGGACAAGAGAATAATAGAGCGAATCAAACATTTATAATTATATAGGAATAAAATAGGAGAGCTACCCTATTTCTTTTGTCGATCCTTCTTCAGGAACTTCTTGAGGGTGGCCTAACAAAAAACCTTCAATTGCTCAGGTTAAAAAAAACCATAATTACTATTTTGGTATCTAATGCAGCATTTGCAAGGATATTTTAGAACATATCGGGCTCCTAAACTAAGTACACTTTCTTTCATAGCAAGAAATTCTTTCCTGCGTTGCTGCGTTATCTTTACCATGTCCGGATATATCCAAACCTGAGCCCCATAAAATAAAACTAATCTATTTCTGAGAAACATTTTCAGAACATAATTACGATCGGATATAAAAGCAAAAGTTACTAAAATAGCTTTTCTCTCCTTTATCTCTGACTCTATTGATAATTCTAGTAACTCAGAAATGTTCATAGATGGAATATTCTCTCCTTCAATCTCGCGACCCGGCTGGGGTAGGTAATATGCTCTAGTACACACTGGTAGCATTGACTGGTATTTTTAATATCTCCTTCATGTATATTTTAAACAGTTCAACAGGTGATATCATATCTGTTGTAAAGTCTCCATTTTAATTAATCTTTCCTCGTGGTCTTGAATCTTGAGATTAAAAGTTCCAATCAGGTTATTATTTTCCACTGTTTGATTCTTGACTTCAGTTATAGACTGAGCAATTGATTTCATAGCAATATCTATAGCTTTTAAAGCATACCAGATTTTCCCCAGTGTTATATTTTCGGGCTGCCCAAGATTAACACTCACTGCCATGGTCTCCGACCGAGTCTCTCCCTGTTCCCTTAGATTTAACGAATGCAGTATGTTACTTGCGTTAGCATTCGCAGCTTGGGTCAGGTTTTCTCCTCCGATAGGGCCCATTTCCAGCACCCAACGAATTTCTCCGCCTCGTGAGACACCCATCCCATCCTCTCGCGATCCGGAATTCACCCACTCGGTCTCCAAGAGCTCCAGCTGTAATTCGCCTTGGATCGACTCGAGCGGGTACGATTCAATCTGCGCTGGATGCATCAGTCTGGTCGGCTCGCCAGGGCTCAAGGTGACGTCTAGGGTCGGGGGGAGTGCGTTCACTCTTCCAGCGTCTCCCCAGCGACCAGCCCCTCTGGTGTTCCGGTTGTTCCCGCAAGAAAGCCCTCTATATGTGGCCGGAAGGGGTCAACAACTGGAGAGCTAGACAATGCTCCTCAAATTTTCCCCTTTTGTTTTGTATGGGGCATTTTGTTATAGAAAAATTTAACAGGTAAAACGCCATGCCAGGAGCTCGCTTCCAACGTGTCCTATCTGGCGGCCATCTTGTCCCCCTGTTCTCCTATTTCTGTTGCAGGCTGGACTCAGCTCCCTGGCTGATGTGGAGTTAGGAAGTGAATCGATTGCTGGTTCATTTTACACCCAGTGAATCTGGGGAGTGCGTCTCAGTAGTTTCTGAATTGTAAGTCATTCTGAGTCTGTTTTTGCCGATTCCTCTAGTGCTGCTCAGGGTGGGAAGCATCCTGTCCTGGGAAAGACTAGGAAGAGAGAAAACCATTTGTTACCAATTCATACCCAGCAGTATTTCTGTATTTTGAGATTTTTTGGGAGATTTTTGTGACTTTTTGGTGCAGAAGGAAGTTTTGTGCCTGCCCTTTCTGCTTAGAAGCGTGGAAAAGAAAAGTTGTTTTCCCTGCTGCGCTGATTTTTGGGGCCTTCAGCTGAAAGATCCAGTTGCCATCTGAGAGAAGAATGGGGAATTTTCAAGGACATCTGAAGAGAACACAGAAGAGACTGTGTTCCCTTACAGGAGACTGAACTGGGGAAGAACAAGGACTGAGAGGACTGGGAGTATGTGGAGATCCACGGAAGACTTCAAGTATTTTTTGTACAGGGAGAACCATTTAATCTAGATCATCCCATTCCATCATTGAGAGCCTGATGTTCCATTACCTGGAGGGGAAGATCTCCTGGGCCCCTTGTATAAAAGTAAGCTGTTTTGTTTTTTTTAATTTTATATTGAACATAGATGTAATACTCAGGAAGTGCATTTGGAACTAACTGATAAACCACTGACAAAATATCACAGTAAACTTTTTTCTTTTGGAGCACCCATCGTGAGTGTCCTGGCTAATTTGTTTCTGGTACTGAAAACATAAAAGACTTAAGAAGCGTGGGTGAGACTTTGTCAGAACTCCGCCCCGGGGCTGAGTGTACCCCCTCCCCCACACACATATATACACTTTTATAGCACACCCTAGAAGAGGAGCTACATTCAGAAGACCTGTAAGAAGAAACTATTTAACTTTTTCTTCTCACACCTTCATTTTTCTCATAAAAGACCATACTTCCTCCCAGTATGTATTTTTTAAAAATATTTGTATCACAAATATTTTTTAAATATTTTTTAAATATTTGTATTCTCATAGATCATAAAAATCACAGTATATCAACATTCATAACAATCAAAGACAATTTTCAAACATAAAACGGTGACATAGCTTAAAATACACTGACAAAAAACAGGTCCACAAAAGGCAATCTAGCACTATGGGTCAGATTCACCAAGGCTCTGCTCCCATTCTGTGTCTTTGGAGTAGGTCTCAGTGAATCAGATCCTATATATTGGAAGCAGTCTTTAAGAAAATGAAATCACATCCCTTTTCTCCTCCTTTCTCCAGTCTCATCATTTCACTTATTCCAGACATGTTTCTGCATTTTCTCTTTCCTTCCCTGTAAACATCCATTCTTTCATTTAATCCTATTTATTCATTTTAATAAGCATACTATATACATGAACCATTCCCCATACTCACTTCCCTGAGTCAATTCCTTACTATTTTCCAGAACAAACATATAAATATCCATTTCAAACTTCCTATCAAGATTGTAGAACCTCTCTCAGATTCCAGTACCTCATAATAACATTACTTTCAATGGAACCCTATTAATACTACAAATACCTTGTTATGTACCTCCAAGAATTAAATTTGCACAACCTTGTCAGTGCTATTTCCCTTTGTGTTATCTTTTAAGACCTATATATACATTTTTCGTCCTTTACAGAGGGTAATTTTCAAAGTCAATTAGATGGGTAAAACAGCACTTTACCTGCGGTTTTATGAAAATTGCCCATGCTATATGCAAGTAAAAGTGTACACATACGACCTGTACATAAGAACATATGAATTGCCATGTTGGGTCAGACCAAGGTCCATCGAGCCCAGCATTCTCTCTCTGACAATGGCCAGTCTAGGTTGCAAGTACCTGGCGGATCCCAAAAAGTAGATCTAATTCCAGTTACTTACTCCCAGGGATAGCAATATCTTTCTTTAGCATACCTGGCTAATAGTATGCTATGGACTTTTCCTCCAGCAACTTGTCCAAATCTCTTTTAAACCCCTTTTAAAATGTTGACAATTTTATATGCACTCTCAGAATAATGCAGCACATATGTTGTTATAGCTGCTCCATCATCAGATATCGGTCTTGAAGATATGCGATGTATTGTTTGTATACATTGATGGTAGTTCAACTGCATCAATTTTTTAGGGATACTAATGTTAGCATTGCCTACACTCAAGATCTCAATTTGAGAGAATAATATATTTTCCCTCTACTTTGCTTGTATCCAACAGACATTGAATGGCAGTGAATTAGCTGTCTACTTCTGTTGAAGAGTATGTTTTAAGAATCTTCACTACATGTTCATCTCAGTATATAATATATATAAATCTGTGTCCGTGTGCACTTACAGTATATATGTGGAGAAAATGAGGAGATCTTTGAGAATACATGTACTGGAATATTGGAGTTGCTTAAAATTACAGAGATTACAAGCACCATTGGTTCGTGACTGTTTAAAGCAAAGTCAAGTTTTTCTGAGTCACTAAGAATCTGTGCGATTGATCATGCTAAGAAACAGATTCAGGTATTTCTGAGATGTTTAGAACAAACATGGATTTATAAATTAGATTCCGTGGAGCCAAGGAGTTTGAATATTACAATGGAATGGAATGTGTTTCTTTAACATCATTAGTAACGCGATTGGATAATTAAAATCATGTTTCTATAAAGCTTGCTGCCATTTGTGCGAGCCATTTTTAATGAATCTTGAGTGTTTGGCTACTGAGAAGGTTGATCAACAACCTCTTGCAAAGTACGTGTATTTTTTTTTTTAACAAAATTGTTTGTGATATGTCCTGATGCAGCAGTCTCTGCGAAACGCTAGCTACATCAGCACTCTTCAATAGCGGGTTTTTACGTTTGGGTTCCAGCGGGTTATGTAAGATGCATAAGTTAAGTAAGTCACATCACATCTGGTTTTTTGGGGGGATTTGCTCTGCCCAGAGTCTTTCTTAATCTAACTCCATACATGAAATGAAATTAAAAACTCTGTTCGTATCTGGTATAGTTTTGGCATTGTACAGGTAAATGTTTGAATAGGGTATGATACATCTGTCCTTCAGTTGTGCGACTAAGATTCATTGGATCATATTTTAAAATTGGTTGTGGTTTTTCATTATAAATTTTACTTTGCGTGTTGCACTATTAAAAAATGGAGGCTTTTCTGAACGATGACTGACTGATTTAGCAGTACAATTTGACAACAATGCGAATGACTGCTGCTTGCTTAGGTCTTTTCTTCCAATTTATAAAAACTGTATTAATACTTCTTTGAATAGATGCATAGTGAGATTTTTTTTTTGGTGCAGTTTCTATTTATACCTTACTTTTTTCTTCCTTTTGTTCTGGATATTGATTCATATATGTGGGCCACCACAGGCAACATGTAATTATCCTTTTCTTTATCACTGCTGCTGTGTAACCATAGCCCAGAAGAATTTTATTTTTTAACTCTCTTTCTTACAGAAATAGATTTCTTCCTTTCATGAAAACATGTAGCAAAAACCAGACTTGCCACTTCTCTTTAAAGTGGTGCAGCAGAGAATAAACTTGAACCTTCCTACCACTATTAAATCATAAACCACGCCTGTACTTTATAAAAAAGGAATCTTTATCTTAAAATTCATTTCTGCAGGTCCTGCAGTTAATCCAGAATACTGCAGCTTGACTGATTGTTGGCCTTTCTCGATTTGAACATGTTATCCCTATCCTAAAACAGTTGCACTGGTTGCCCATAAACTATAGGATAATTTTTAAAATACTAAGCTTGGTGTTCAAAGCAGTTTGCAGGGTTGTGCCTCAGTAATTACAGGGCATTCTTCATTTTTATATTCCTGAGTGCTCTTTTCCCTCACAAGGTCAAAATCGGCTTGAAGTACCTTCAGTGAAAAGGGTAAGATTGTGGTCTACCACTTCACCAGAAGGTGGGCATTCTATATGATTAGCCCTACCTTCTGGAATGACTTGCCAGTGGATCATTGAGCTATTACAGATTTGAAGCTCTTTTCAAGGGTCTGAAAACTCATTTGATTACTCTGACTTTTAGCTAATTTTTTGTATTATGATTGTTTGTTTATGATGCTATTGATGTTTTTATATTATCTGCCTAGGATGGTTATTTACTGAGATTGGCAGGGTATACAAATTTTCAATAAAGAAAGAAATTCTTAAATTCAATCAGTCATTCAAATATCCAAGAAAAACTGTAAAACTTATTTGAAGTTGGCTGGGATAACTGTGGTTAATACAAAGGCTCTCTCCAAAACTCCAGACATAGCTGGTTTCAGCATTCACAGCATGCCCTGCTTCTAGGGCTTCCAAAATTCATCTGCTGCACATGTCAAACCTCATCATGAACGTCAACATCCATTCCAAGATCAAAATGATACTGTTAGTGGGGTCCATCTCAAACCCTGTGTGCATAGCTGAGGGCTCCAGGTTCTCACTGCTGAACAGAGGATATTCTCATCTTTGGCTAAAGTTGGGGGTGGTCCTATCTAAGATGTGCTGTTGGGGACAGTTGCTGTACTTCTGGAGGCTCTACACCTTTTGACTGGGGGCAGAGGAAGAGAAAATCATTCATCTAGCTCCTACCTCTGAGGAAGAAGTCTCCTGTGTGCCATGTCACATCCCTGCTAGCAAGGCCCAGCACTAGTAATTGCTTCTGCAAATGCTTGAAACCCCCCATGCTGGCTTGATTTAGATAGTTTGTTGATTTTTTTCTGGATGACTCAACAGACTGGAGGGGAGCTCAGTTGCCTGAGGGGGCAAGTTTCTTTGCAGCCGCTGGGGATGAGGTAGCTGATCTTGGATTTCTCCGTATAACAGTATATACTGTATATGTGCTTGTAGGTTTCTCCTGTCTTTCATTTAATAATGCAAATGTAACATAATAGTGAGCAAAGGAAAGGAGGGGAAAAACCTGTGTACTGGTACCAGTCTTTTTATATTGGGAGAGGAGGAAGCAGTGGGGGAACCTCTTCTTGGTGCTCTACAAAATTCTGTATGTGTTCACCCAGGGCTAGTGCTTCCATTAGGCACATTAGGTGGTTGCCTAGCACGCCAAAGATTTGGGGGCGGCAAAATCCTACCGTGACAAAGCCCAGAGGGGTGTTGTACTAGAGTCAATATCGCCAAAGGGAGTGCTGTGCTGGAGCCACTGCCGCCGGCAGGAAGGAATGCTATGCTGGAACAACCATCAGTAAGTGGGGGGGAGGGGGATGCATGACCAAAGAGTTACCTATGGTGTCAAATACTCTTGTGCCGGCCCTGTGTTTACCACTGTGGCAGAAGACCAAACCGTCCTGTGCTTGGAGCCATAAAGAACTGCTATCATTCTTTTTCAAGGCTGATAAATGTCTGCTCTCCCATGGGCTGGATAAGCAATGCGTTGGTGGGATTGTGAAAGCCACTCATCACCGATCAGGCCTAGATCTGTCAACAGGCACCCTAGGCTAGTGTTTAGGGCAGAAGGCTAGCTGAAGATTTGCTGCCTTCCAGCTGTGCTGAATTTCACTCAAAGAACAGCTCCCTGTTTCCTGATCCAGCCCCTTCCCTCCCGGGCAACTGTGCAAGGAAAAGGAGGGGAGGAGGGGAGGCCTGGAGCAGACATAACAGAGTAAAGAAGAGCTATTCTGTTCTCTAATCTACCCCTCCCATCTTGTCATTCAGGGACAGGAGGGGGAGGGTGTAAGCCTGGAGCAGACAAAGCACAGTGGGAACAGCACTGGCAAGGTTATGCAAATTTAATTCTTGAAGGTTCATAACAAGACATGTGCAATATTCATAGGGTTAAATTGAAAGTAGTAAGTTATTGTGAGGTACTGGAATCTGAGAGAGGTTCCATAGTCTCGATAGGATGTTTGAAATGCTCATTTATATGTTTGTTCTAGAAAACAGTACGGAATTGACTCAGGGAAGTGAGTATGGGGAATGGTTCATGTATATAGTGTGCTTATTAAAATGTATAAATAGGATTAAATGAAAGGATGGATGTTTACAGGGGAGGAAAGAGAAAATACTGAGAGGCATGTGACTGTGTGTGAACGAGAGGAAATAGGGGCAGTATTTGTGTGTGTGTGAGAGAGAGAGAAGAGATGAGACTGGTGCTCGGTATGTGTATGTGTGTGCTAGACTGGGTGAGAGGTTAGCAAGGAGATGAAAGGGTAAACAGAACTGGAGCACAGTAGGGTCACCTCCCTCAACTTTGCACCACTGCAGTTCAGATCCTCTATCTCTTGATCTCTGAATCTATTCTCCAGATCCTGTAACTTCTCTTCTCTTCCTTTTCCCCAGATCCTGAAACTCACCCCCACCACCCCTCATACTCCCTCCTCAATCCCAAAATATCCCTTCCTCCCTCACCCCTCTTCTTCCCCCAACCCTCAGTTCTCTTTCTTTCTCACATGCCTCCCCCCCCCACCCCAGTCCTCTCACCTTCTCTTCTCCCCATCCATGGTCTTCTCACCTACTACTAATTAGCAGTTCTGCACATGCTCAGGGAGCAGTATGCTCATTTAATTTCTGAAGATAAGCAGTTCACCATAGTCACATATATGGGTCCTTCGATGACGTTTATTGCTAGAAAACTCTTGAACAAATTAGAAAGCTGTGATTCACTGGCCCTTCTTGGAAATCAGAAAATATTCATTTTACTTCTGTAGATACTTGAAACAGATCCAAGTGAAAGTTGCAAATGAAACAAAGGTCTAAGAGTCACATAATAAATAAGTAGAAAGTTCACTTTCATTTTATCAGAGCATTAAACAAGTAATGTATTTCAGGCTGTGTATGAGACCCAGTGATAGGCTGGAGAACTGCCTGCCCAGCTCCTTCTTAAAAGGTAGGAGAGAACTTCTCACTTTGTGATGCCTGACAGATGACAGGTGGCCAAATTGGTCTGAGCAGTTGGAGTGGAAGGTAGAGGCCACTTCTATATACAACCTGGTACTTTTTTTTTTTTTTTTTTAGAAACACCATTCAGGTGGATCCTAAGGTTAACCAGAGAGAGAATAAAAGCTTCATGCTGCTGTTTGCTTCATTGTCAGCAGCATGTTGCCCTTGCTACCTTTCAAGGACATTCCATGTCAGAAAATTCAGGGGGTACGGCTGAAGGCAAGTAAAATCCGTCCATGTGGAAACACCACAATTTCTCAGATTGTATTTTTGTGTGTGTGTGTTGGGGGGGGGGGGGGGGGGGGGGAGAGAATGGTTGAGAGAAAAAGATAAAGAAAAGGGAAAAAATGGAGAGAAGAGTGGGAGGTACAGGAAGAGAGACAGAATGACCAGCATGAGAATACAGGGAAGGGGAGAGTTTCTGTGACAGGGCCATTAGAAAGGAGGGAAGAAAGCTCAGCATAGAGTTCAGGGACAAAGACAAGTTTGGTATAATAAAGATAAGCAGAGGGAAAAAGGAAGTACTCTGAGCAGAGCTTTGGAAGAGGCAGGGACTGTAGCTCCATCACTTCTGCCAGCTGACAGACATAGGAAGATACAAAAGAAGCAAGGAAGGAAGAGGGGAGCAGAGGAGCCTGGTGGAGAAAGGAGAACTGTAGTGCGAATCCAGAGGAACACAATATGTGATGGAGAAGAGATTAGAGGATAGCCGGGATTAGAATATCTCCCCAAAAAGGTCTGGAATGTGGACAGAGGGCACCTTTCACAGCTTCATTAAAATGGGGAGTTTCAGGAAGGAGCAGAAAATGACTGGAAGGATGCAGCAGCATGGTGATAGTGAGGGTAAACATGCACATGAGGGAGTTGTGTGGATCTGCTGCAGCCAGTCCTTATAAATTTCCTAGATTAGCTGTCACTGACCTAAGCAGAAGGTGTAAGCAACTGAGGTCAAGTTTGCACTTTAGCAGAAGTATTCTGCTAAAGTGCAAACATATTCTCTATACCCCAAAAATCACGCAGAGGAGGTGGTTTACTTCTAATAATAAAAAAACAGTTCACAATGAAACCTATCCCACACCCACTCCCGAAACAATATGAGGTCAACATCTTTGACTCAAATAACCTCCAAATTTGCATTGTATACTGCCCACCCAAACTCCTGGACAACAACCTATCCCCCTATTGGAATTCCTCATAACAAACATCAGCCTAAAGAAACCAACAATCATACTCGGAGATTTCAACCTCCACACAGATATCATCCCATGTTCCCAAACATGCCAAACCTTGCTCGACGCTCTAGCCTCCCTAAAACTCACTCAACAAGTAACAAAACCAACACACAAAGCTGGTCACACCCTGGATCTGATATTCACCAATGAATTCCTATCAAACACAAAAATATCTTACACTCCAGTCCCTTGGTCTGATCACTACCTCCTCCACTGTGAAACCCAAGCTAACGGTACGAACACCAGCAAAACAAAAGAACCATACTACTTTAACTACCGACCCCCCTTCCAACCTGACATACTTCTACAAGAACTCGGAAAAAACCTATCCACTCTGGATCTAACCAACAAACAATGCCACTCAATGATGGCACCAACTCACACTGGAAACTGCCAACAACATAAACCCAGATAGAATAAAACAGATCAACAAAAGAGAAAAAACAAACCCATGGTTCAATACCCAATTAAGAAACATCAAATCCACTCTAAGAAAAAAAGAAAAGGAATGGAGAAAAAACAAATGCACACTAACACTCGAAAGATACCGCACACAGCTGGTAATATACAAAAAAATGATTAACAACAACATACGAGACTTCTACAGTAAAAAAATCAAAAACTCCCCTAACAACTCTAAATCACTCTTCAACCTAGTAAGCAATCTGATTGCAAACAACAACTGCAGTACAACGCCCCAATCAAAAAACCTTAGCCAAGAGCTTGCATTATTCTTCAAAAACAAAATCAACAAAATTACTAGAAACCTCAACAGAACCACAAGCATCGACAACATACCAACCACCAACAACATCTCACACTGGTCCACCTTCGAACCCATATCAACAACCGAAACTGAAAAACTCCTCAGAAAACTAAACCCAGCTCGCCATGAACTGGACACAATCCCAATTAGCACCCTAAAAGAAATAGCTCATATCATTGCTCCACCTATTGCTGCAATAATAAATAAATCTCTCGAGGAAGGTGAACTCCCTGATAAACTAAAAGTGGCAACAATTAAACCCATATTAAAAAAAAACCACCTCAGCCCAGACGATCTAAACAACTATCGCCCAATTTCAAACTTACCCCTCCTCGCCAAACTAACAGAGAAAGTCGCACTCAAACAACTCAATGATCACCTTGAAAGCAACAACATCCTGCACCCCGCCCAACATGGCTTCAGAAAAAATCATAGCACTGAAACCTTATTCCTCAATCTTTCTAACACAATAATAAGAGGTTTCGACAATGGACAAAAATTCATCCTAATCCTCCTCGACCTCTCTGCAGCATTCGACATAGATCACAAAACCCTAATCTCAAGACTAGCCGACATCGGCCTATCTGGTAAAACTCTCGACTGGTTCACATCATTCCTAAAAAATAGATACTTCAAAGTAAACATTAATAACCACTGCTCTTAAGCCATACCCCTTGAAACCGGAGTACCGCAAGGATCAGCACTATCTGCCACCTTGTTCAATATATACCTTATACCACTATGCACGCTTCTCTCTAGTCTCGGCATAACATACTACATATGTATGCCGACGACATCCAACTAATCATACCCGTAACTAACACAATCGAAAACGCAATGAAAACCTCAGCCACTCACCTCGAAAAAATCAGAAACATGCTATGCCTAAACATGGATAAAACAGAGTGTATACTACTTGAGAAAAAACAATCCGAAATCAACATGAACCACACCATACATATCAACAACTCACACATCAATCTACAGGACAAAGTGAAAGACCTCGGAATATGGATAGACCCAGAACTTAACTTCAAAAAACACATCTCCCAGAAAACCAAAGAAGGCTTCCATAAGTTATTAATCCTCAAATACCTTAAACCTCTACTATACCAACCCGACTTCAGAACCATTCTTCAATCTCTCATATTCACAAGTTTCGACTATTGCAACTGACTACTGATAGGCCTACCAAAATCCACCATCCGACCACTCCAACTGCTTCAGAACGCAGCAGCCAGAATCCTCACTGGGCGCAAAAGATCCGACCACATTACCCCAGTCCTAAAAGAACTACATTGGTTACCCGTGGATAGGAGAATCGAATATAAGACGCTGACCATTATACACAGCACAATTCACAACATGGAAAACACAGGTCTAAACAACATCATCCAGAGACACGTCTCCCAACGTAATACGAGAGCAACTAACAAGTTAAAACTCAACATCCCAACAATTTCATCTGCCAAACATACTACTGTCAGAAACAGAGCCTTCTCAATAGCAGGCCCTCACATCTGGAACTCACTCCCAGAGCAGCTAAGACTACAAAATAACACTAAAATCTTTAAAAAAAGAACTCAAGACCTGGCTCTTCAGACAAACTTTCAAAGATAGGATTGGTTAAATTACCCAGCATAAGCAAACTATCCTTAATCCTACAGACATTTCATACTTTTGTACTTATCACTAAACCACTACATTACAGTTATTTATTCCATGTAATGATACTCCGAATATACCGCTAGGAAACCTGATAACGCACATCCTTTCCCATCCACTCTCACAACCAAAATCACTACTCACACCCTGCTATTTATTCTAAATCGTGAGATACCAACTACATTGTTATAATATTATATCTTGTTTCACTGTTCTAGCTCGATCTATCATTTTATTCCAAATGTTGTATTACCTTTCTTTTCGTTAGATGTAGTTTTCAGTTCGAACAGTTTATTGTAATGACTTTCATGATTTTTACACATGTATTATGTTGTTTCAAATGTAAACCGGAGTGAAGGCCTCTAGCTAAACTTCAGTATATAAAAATGATTAAATAAATAAATAAATACGTTTCTAGGGGTGAGGGAAGGTATCAGTACTAAAGACTCTGTTGCAACCCTAGGGAACAACTTGCCAACATTTTTTAAAAATAAAATTTCACAGCTCTTGTATATATAACCTTTGGGTGGGAGAACCCGAACAATGGACCCAAAGGTTCACAGTCTAAGAGTAGACCTCATTTGAAAAATTCTCAAAGGTGTCAAAATCAATGTGATTGCCCAGAGCTTCCTGTGGGGAGAAGCTAAACTTCCAGGCCTCTTTGGTTGGTTATTAATACACAGTCCCTTCAGTCCCTCTATAAACCGCACTAATAATCTGAAAAGCGTATAGCAGCAATAAATCACTCTGGAAGCTGAGTGGATTCCAACTTCTTTTTACCGATAGTTGATAAGATAAATGAAAAGTTATTTACAGCTGTTTAATGTTAAATCCAATTGATTTACACTGTATAAAAATTAATAAATGTGTGACCTTACTCTTTAGAATTTCATGAAAAACTACCACGTCCTTAATACTTTAACTCCTTACTTACTTCCAATTTATCAGATCGAAGAAAAGTGTAAACGTTCTGTAGCGGGACCCCCAGATCATTTGTGTTAAATCTTAGAGACGACACAGTTCCCAAGGATTTTGCTGGCTTCTTGACTAGCGCATTTTATCAGATGAATACACTTTAGTTCGTGGGATGCTGGCTTCATCCGGTGGGGAGGAGGCTTACCCCTCTGAGGGCCCTGATGCAGTCGTGGGCAGCAACAACTCACTCCAAAATTCACACACACAGGTCAATGAGTCCTCAGGATGGCTGATAATAGCAGAGGTCGAAGGCACCAGTAAATGAAGCACTGAGTCCAACCGTGGAGTTCAAAAATCATAAAAAGTAAAATGAAAACCAGGAAAGCAATGGTTTCTTTGTCCATGGTGCATTTGTTAAGCCATTCTCCTTCCTCTAACTGACCCAGTCTCCACAGTCTCCACTATCCTTACCCCACAGAAGGTGGGATGATGGTCTTCCTTCACAATCATAAACGTGGGGGAGGGGGGTGGGGGACGACAAAAACAGATCTTTCAGAAATAGTTGTCTCAAAAACACTTCTTCAAACCATCTTTCCAAAATTAGCAGCCTCTCACCCATGATTCACTGGCTGTGTGTAAGAACAGCCAATCTCCAATATCCACAGCAAGGGAAAACAGACCTTACTATAAAAACTGGTCTCAAAATATTCCAGTATTTCTCTTCAAACTCATCCCCCAAATACTCACCCTTTGCTGTTTACTGGAACCCAGTCCTTCAAAACCATGGGTATAAGTAGCAAAAACCCAACTGTACTCTACACTACTTCCAAAAATCTAAGGTTCTCCAAAACTCCAACTCCCGGGTCAGTCCACTGTGAAGCAGGAAAGACCCCCCCTTGATCAGTCTGCCAGGGGAGAGCCCTCCTTGATCAATCCTTAGGAAGGAAAAGACAGTTTGCACATGCTCAGGGGAAAATTTGACGAGTTTCGGGACAAGGTCGATGCTTTTAATATCACAATTAGCAGGATTCAGAATAAATTATCAGAGAATGACGACTGTGTGCTTTCACTGGAAACTACGGCAGGGGAGCTGTGGGAGAAAAACAAAGCTCTGGAACTGAAAGTGGACAAATTAGAGAATCATAGCAGATGTAATAATTTGAGGATATTGGGAGTTCCGAAATCTATCCAGGGAGAAGCCCTAATTAGGTTATGTCGAAATGACTCCCTGAGACTCTCCAAGTAAATAAGGAACAACGTCTGATTTTGGTGGAAAGGGCCCAATGGCTGGGAACTGGCTGACTGGATCAGGCATGACTCAGACAAGTGATAGCTAAGTATCTGAGCTATACTGAAAAAGAAAAAAATCTTGGTAGCCTATTGTAAGTTTAAGGAGCTCTTGTATGAAAATTGCAAATTATTGCTTTTCCCAGATTTCTCAGCCAGGGTCCATGCTGTCCAGAAGGAATTCACTCCTTATTGCAACCAGTTATATCAAAATGGGGTGCATTTGTCCTTGCAAATCCCTGCATGACTTAAAAGTTTTTCATAAAGGTGAATCATGTCTTCTGGCAATTAACAATTCATTGCTCAGCTTGGATGAAAGTCTTAATTTTGTTCCTGTTTGCTACACCCATTTGGCGTGCAATCATTCTTCGATTGGTTGGGGTTAAATCAGTTTGTTGCCTTTGGAGAAGCCCACTTGCCATGGAGTACTGTGCTATGCCTTACTGTGTGCTTGTTCCTTCTGCATTTCTGGGATGAGAAGTGGCCCTGCACCCGTGGATCTGAGTGAAACCCCTCTCCCAAGGGAGGGGGGGGGGGGTTAAAGAGCATGCTACCATTTAAGGGAACTGCAACAGAGAAAAAAAAGAGGACAATGCAGCTATGTAACATGAGTCACCAGCCCAGCAAACCCAGAATGAGATTGACATACCCCTTTCTGTGAAGGTGCTTAAATGACCATTGAATAGATGCATCAGAGACTCAGGTAGAGGATTTGCATGTAATAGCCCCCCTAGACTACTGCTGGTAACTTGCAGAGAAATATCACTTTAAATCAAAGGACAGCAAAATCCTAAATTACGGAACTATGACTGGGAAAAGTCCTACATTGGAGAATTCTGAATGAGAGAGAGATTTATTTATTTAAAGTTTTTTTTTAATACCAATATTCATTTGCATATCACATTGGTTTACATGGAACACTTAAAGACATATGAGATTTACATGGAACAGTTTTAAGGCAACGTGACATTTATGAGAAAAATGTACTTAAAAAAACAGTCCTAAGCAGCAAACAGATTCTCACCCTAACAAGGAGAGTTAGACCTTGGGTACCTAGTTTTCAGACAACATAAAAAAGGCCAGGCAGGATGGAAGGGTGTGCACATATTCCATTGTCCTGCCTGGGTCTTGGGCTTTTGGCTGAGAGAAGGAGATCCATCCAGGCTGGGTAACAGTGAACGACTTGCCATGAGCTTAGTGGAGCTGAAAAATCACTGAATGCTGAGACTGCTGAGGGCCTGAATCACTGAATGTTAAACAAGTAAGCAGAAGTTTGATGTGGAGGGTCTGATGAGTGACTGGACATTTCCTTATCAACCAATTAACTTGGTAAATCTGAAGCAAACATTTTTTGCATCTCTAGAAATCTTTGCTTTCTGGCTTACTGTGGCTAGGAAAGCTTGGATATGGTGGAGGGGGTATCTGGGATGGGACACTCAGATTTTGCCCTTTTTAACCTTGTTGGGAAACTGAGTTTCCACCTGGGCTTTCCAATTTGCTGTTCTGGGGATGGTCTAGAATGGGGTTGCGCAATATGGCTCAGTTGGTGGATCCTGATACTCTTTCTTGGTTCTCTTTCCAGCAATTTTATGCCTTTTTACAAGCTCATCATTACAGAGCAAGTATATGTGCGGAGATTTGTCCCGTGTCGTGAACATGGATGCTGAAGATATCTTTTTGGATATTACCTCTAAATTTATCAAAATTGTGATTTGGGTCATGCACCTGAAATTGCTGCTACCTTCACCCCAAATTGCATGCTTGGCAGGATAATGGAATATAGAGTTGGGGGAGCAGATTCAGGATGAGTCCATGAACCAAGCTTTTGATCTGTTATATAAGTACCTAGTAACGGCAAACTTGAGAGAAATACAGTTTAAAGTTCTACACCGGGTGTTTATTACAAGGGTCTTGGGGGTTATAATGCATCTTTGGGAATCTGACTTATGTCTTAAATGTAATGCCTCTTTTGGGGATTTGTGTGATATGTTCATAGGTTGTCACAAGCTCCAACCTTTTTAGAGTAAAATAATGGAATTTTTGGATGATATTTGGGGGGCTGGAATTCCCTGGTGTGGGATGGCGTAACGGGGGGAAACAGTTCCTGGCATTGCTCTTGCTAAGAAAACTGTGTTGCTATATTGGAATTGCATGAGCATGATGCATGAATTGCATGAGCTGATGAGGCGTACCGCGCAAATTGAGAAAATACACAAGGAAGAACTATTGTCTCTGAGGGTCTTTGTAGCTCTCAAAGGTTACTTTCTTTTATGGGATAAAGTGTTAAGGAAAGTCTATGCTCTTTTATTTGGAAGTAACTTTGGGTTACATTTTAGCGTCATTAGTTCCCTGGATGGCTATGTGATTGGGTGAGTGGGATATGTTAGTGGGGTGCTTGAGAGAGGGGATAAAGAAAAAAGGGTGTAAAACCTCATTTGAGCCTAAATGTGTTAGCTCAGGGGAGTTGTAATCCTATCTTAAATGATTTTGTTAGCCTATGGGCTAGATTTTAAAAGCCCTGCGCGCGCCTGCGCACCTATTTTGCATTGGCCACCGGTGCGTGCAAAGCCCCGGGGCGCGCGTAAGTCCCGGGACTTCGTAAAAGGGGCGGGAGGGGGGCATGTCTGGGGAGTGTCCGGGGTCAGGGGGTGGTCTGGGGTAGGTCCGGGGGCGTGGTGATGGTTCAGGGGCGGGCCGGGAGGGCGGTCCCGAGTCCCTCGGCACTGCAGCCTGTGCCGGGGAATGCCGAGGTGGCAGGCATAACTTGCACAACAAAGGTGGGGTGGGGAGGGTTTAGGTAGGGCTGGGGGGTGGGGTAGATAGGGGAAGGGAGGGGAAGGTGGGGGGACACGGAAGGAAAGTTCCCTCCGATTTTGGAGCTGCCTCGGAGGGAACGGAGGCAGGCTGCGCGGCTCGGCGCGCGTAGGCTGCCGATTTTGTGCAGCCTTGTGCACGCCGACCCCGGATTTTATAGGCTACGCGCGTATCTTATAAAATCCGGCGTACTTTTGTTCGCGCTGGTTGCGCGTACTTATTTAAGATCTACCTCAGCGTCTATATTTTGTATTTGGAGATTGGTTTGTTGGCTCAAATAAAAAAGGAATAAAAAAAAAAACCAACCCAAAGATGATAACTAATTCTTAAAAAACATTAAACAACTATGCCTTCAATGTAGGAAAACATAATCTGGTTCACGATCCCAACTAAGAAAAGCTGTAATTTTAAAGCACAGACATTCTACTTGGCACCCTTTTTGTCAGCATTAAATCTGATTGATCTCTTGGATTTGCATAGGGGCAGGACTATAGTAATACAATCAGCTGGGTAACAAGGAGAATGTGCCTCATACGAAAGGAGCAGTCAGACAGTTTAGTCATTCTGAAAGATATAATAAACCCACACAAGTGTCTGATCCAAGCATAAAGATTTTCAAAACATTTTATGCATTTTTCTTTTTTGCATTTTCAACAGGAAGCACAGACATTCCATTTTTTTTAAATTTCACTCTATGGGCTAGATAAAAGAAAACAAACAAACCTCAAAATAAAAATTTATTGAAATTATTCACTTTTTCAGAAGCCTTCTAGTTTTCTAGCTCTCTTCTAGGAACAGATTTTCAACTTCAGGTTGCTAGTTCCCCACAATTCCAAAGTCCAAAAAGTCCAAACCAAAGCAAAGTGCACTTCTCAAGGCCTCCAATCAGGGGACTGATAGGGTTCTCAGCACCTAAGGGAGACAAAAGCAAACACCCAAACAGAAAGCAAATGCAAAAAAATGTCCTCTCTGATGGCTGCTTCTTATCAGGAACAAACTTGCAACTGGCAGGATGGGAACATTCAGTTTCTTTATCTCTAACAGCTGCAGCAGATTCCTAGGGAGAACACCAGTCTGGATCTGGGACATGGATGGTGGTTCCTCCAAATAACATTCTGATAGTGGCAAGGCTGTCCATCCACTTCGGTGATTACCACCACATCATTTTCCTAATGCACCTGACCACAGCCCATTCAGTGCACTGTTTTATCAATCATGGCTTTTACTAATAGATCAGGGATGAGCAAACTGGGTGGGGGAGGGGGCATGAACAACCATGAAGGGAGCCATGCTGGCTACCCAATCAGGGAATATAAAACAGCTTCGCTGTTGAGTCTCTGTACCATGGAGACACTACTGAAAGCCCAGGAGAGCGGGAGCTGCAAGAGTGCAGTGACAACATTGCAAGTATGCCACAGTGGGATGGAGAGAGAAGCAGCTAGATGTGGCAGAGCTAAATAGGCGAGCTGCTTACTCTGTGGCAGAACCGGACAAGAGAGGAAGCACGGCAGTGTTGTACACCCCAGGAAGAGCTGCCTCAGCCTCGGGCCTCAGCCCAGGAGGAGTTCCTGCTACAGCTGGATCCCTACCCAGGGAGAGTGGTCACAGCTGTTGCCCACTCAAGGGAAAAGAAATGGTGAGGTTGGGAGGCGGGACGGACAACATGGGCAAAGAAGCCAGAGAGAAAGAGGAGGTGGGGAAAAGGTTTATTTAACTGCAGTCAAAAGGTGTGCTAATTATACTGCCTTTCTGGGTCTGAACAAAGAGAGAAATACCTTTTAAGTGTAGCCACGGTTTCTAGTAGTGGGGTGGGGAGGGGGACTGTTTTTGGCTAGCCATAAGGTTGGTGGGTTATGTAACAATTTTGGTTTTTCAACTGCAAGGTTTTCTTGACTGGCTAGGTAAACTTTTACTGATTTATATATAATTAGATTTGTAGAAATAGTCAGCCAAGGATACTAGTAGTGTGCTTTGGCTGTAGGAGGGACAGACTTGTATTTAACTGCAGCCAAAAGGTGTGCTAATTATACCACCTTCAGCTGAATACAATTAAAATAGAGCTGACTCATCTAAGGGAGAAATGGTCCATCTTTCAATTAACCTCCCAGTCCTTCAACCATCCAAAATCTCTCCCACATCTCCCACAGAGAGTACAGAAACACAGGAAAAAATGGTTTACAGTGGGCTCTGGTAGAACAAGAAATATGACAGACACCCAGCTTCCCCAACCCCCACTCCCACAGGGAAGTCAGGCTTCCAGAATTAAAAACCCAGGAAAATTTGGATAACAGTGGGCTCTGACAGAATAAGACCTGTGAAGATGAGACGCCCACTCTCCCCACTGGTACCTCTACAAAATGCATTTTCTGCATTGGAGAACATAGAAACCACCCAATGCACCCAGAAGCCCTTCAACAGAATCAAATGTCAGAAAAGAAAACTGCTTCTGCTGGGAGATTCAATCATCAGAGGAACAATTTTGGGAGCACATTTTGATGGGGACATAAGTTAAATGCTAGAAGAAATACTAACCAGACAGTCAAAGTCATTGAAGAAGAAAATTGAAACTTTGATATCAGTGTTGTCATCCATCTGGGGATCAATGACCTCAATAGAAATGGTATCCATGAAGTACAAAAAAAAGATTTCCAAAATCTAGGAAAGATAAGACACATTACAAAGACTACTGCCTTTTCAGAAGTATTACCTGTTCATGGAAAGGATAATGAGATGCTAGGCCATATTGGTAATTTCAATTCCTGGCTCAAAAACTGATGTACAGAAAGTGGTTTTGGATTCATTGGAGGCTAGGGTCGAGTATGGAGCAGTAAAAGGCTATGTGGAAAGGATAGCAGGAAAGAGGAATACTATCTGAGAAATTCAGAACATATTAGAGATGTGAATCGTGTGATCGATCGTCTTAACGATCGATTTCGGCTGGGAGGGGGAGGGAATCGGATCGTTGCTGTTTGGGTTTTTTGAAAATCGTGAAAATCGAAAACCGGCACACTAAAACATCCCTAAAACCCACCCCGACCCTTTAAAATAAATCCCCCACCCTCCCGAACCCCTCCCCCCCCAAAATGCCTTAAATTACCTGGGGTCCAGAGGAAGGGTCCCGGTGTGATCTTTTACTCTCGGACGCGCCGGCCGTAGACAACACGATTCGACTGCAGGAGGTCGTTCCGGACCCCCGCTGGACTTTTGGCAAGTCTTGTGGGGGTCAGGAGGCCCCCCCCAAGCTGGCCAAAAGTCCCTGGGGGTCCAGCGGGGGTCCGGGAGCGATCTCCTGCCGCGAATTGTTTTTCCGTACGGAAAAACCAAAGGTAGCGCCGGCGCCATTTCTACAAGCACCGGAGGTCCGAGAGTGGAAGATCACAGCGGGACCCTTCCTCTGGACCCCAGGTAATTTAAGGCATTTTGGGGGGGTTCGGGAGGGTGGGGGATTTATTTTAAAGGGTCGGGGTGGGTTTTAGGGTTTTTTTTAGTGTGCCGGTTTTTTCGCCCTCCCCCTTCCCCCGATTTACGATTTTTTGATGATAAATCGGGGGAATTGTTATTGTATCGCGGCTCTAACTATTTTTGACTATTTAAAATATATCGGACGATATTTTAAATCGTCAAAAAACGATTCACATCCCTAGAACATATACTACCAGGCATTTAAACTAAAGAAGGGGTGGCAGGAGACAGTTAATGAAAGTGACATGTCACTCCCAAGCAATAAGAGCTATAAAAGATGTGGGAGGAGTTAAAATCAATCAGCTCAAAAAAGCGGAACAGGTATCTAAGCAGCAAAACAAATTAAGGAAAAGGAAGTGGAAAGCTATGACTACAAAGGCTCATAGTTTGGGAAACAAAATTCAAGACCTGCAGGCCCTAATGGTGGAGGCGGACTTGGACATTGTTCCTGCCACAGAGTCATGGTTCATGGAGTCTCATGATTGGGATGCAGCCATCCCGGGCTATAGCTTGTTAAGGAAGGACAGAGAGAAAAGTAAAGGGGAAGGAGTAGGAGAAGCATTATAGTTCATCCTAAAAAAAGATGATGGTGCATCATTTTTTTTTACTGGAGTGGTAATCAGGCCTCCAACTCAGTCAGAAGAACTTGACAGAGATCTGACTGAAGACATCCAGAAGGTGGGAAAGAAGGGAGAAATGTTGATTGTTGGAGATTTTAATCTGCCGGATGTAGACTGGAGAATCCCTTCTTCGGAATCTACCAGAAGTAGAGATAGTGGTTGCCCTGCAAGGGGCTTTGTTCAAACAAATGGTAATAGAAACCACGAGAGAAAATGCGATACTAGACTTGGTGCTCACTAATGGGGAAAATGTCTCTAAGTTCTGGGTGGGAGCCCACCTCACCACTAGTGATCATCAAACGGTATGGTTTGATATTGCAATAGGATGCAAAGAAGTCACACGAAGATCTGGGTTTTGAATTTACAGATTTTGTAGAAATGGGAACATACCTGCATATGGAAATAGAAGACTGGGAGAAAATGGGTGAGGTGGAACAACATTGGGACAAACTAAAAGGAGAAATTACAAAGGCAACAAATCTAAATGTTAGAAAAGTAAACAAAAGTAAAAGAAATAAGAAATCAATCTGGTTCTCAAAGGAGGTGGCTGATAAAATAAAAGCAAAAAGAGCAGCGTTCAAGAAATATAAAGAGTCCCAAAATGAGGAACACAGGGAAGAATATCATTTGAAGCAGAGGGAGACGAAGAAGGAAATAAAAAAAGCTAAAAGTCAGGCAGGAGAAAGGATTGCCAAAAAGGTAAAGAAAGGAGGCAAAACATTTTTCAGAAATATCAGAAAAAGGTCCAAAGTGGTATAGTGAAATTGAAAGTTGACATTGATCAATGTGTAGAGAGAGATGAAGAAAAGGCAGAAATATTAAACAAATACTTCAGTTTGGTGTTCACTGGAGAAGGACCTTTGCTGGTTGACAAAACCATTGATGGAGATGGGTTGAATGAAACTCCATTTACAGAAGAGAATGTATAGGAAGAGCTAGGAAAGCTGAAAGTGGACAAGGCAATGGGCCCGTATGAGGTACATTCCAGGATACTAAGGGAACCCAGAGCTGTGCTGGCGGGTCCGCTGTGAGACCTGTTCAATAAATCCTTGGAAACGGGAGTGGTGCCAAGTAAATTGGAGAAGAGAGGTGGTGGTCCTGCTCCACAAGAGTGGGAGCAGAGAGGAGGCCGGAAATTACAGGCTGTTTAGCCTCACCTCAGTGGTGGGTAAATTATTGGAGACTCTGCTGAAGGAAAGGATAGTGAACTGTCTGCAGTCAGGAGGATTGCTGGACCCACCAGCATGGATTCACTAGGGGAACGTCCTGTCAGACAAATCTAATTGATTTTTTTGATTGGGTGACTAAAGAGCTGAATCAAGGAAGTGCACTCGATGTGATCTACTTGAATTTCAGCAAAGCTTTTGATACGGTCCTCAATAGGAGGCTTGTGAATAAAATGAGAAGCTTGGGAATGAGCATCAAAGTGGTGGCCTGAATTACAAACTGGTTATTGAACAGAAGACAGTTTGTGATGGTGCATGGAACGTACTCTGAGGAGAGACCGGTGATGGGACTGGTTCTGTTCAAGATCTTTGTGAGCGACATTGTGGAAGTGATATGAGGTAAAACTTGTCTATTTGTGGATGATACTATGATTTGCAACAGAGTAGACACACCAGAAGGCGTAGAGAGAATGAGAAATGATTTAAGGAAGTTTGAAGAGTGGTCGAAGATTTGGCAGCTGGGATTCAATGTCAAGAAGTGCAGAGTCATGCATCTGGGGTGCGGTAATTCAAAAGAGATGTATGTGATGGGGGGGTGAAGGACTGTTGTGCACGGATCTAGGGAGGGACCTTGGGATGACAGTGTCTAGTGATCTGAAGACGGCGAAATAGTGTGACAAGGCGATAACTAAAGCCAGAAGAATGCTGGGCTGCAAAGAGAGAGGAATAACTAGTAAAAAAAAAAAAAAAAAAAAAGAGGTGATAATCTCCTTGTACAGGTCCTTGGTGAAGCCTCACCTGGAGTACTATGTTCAGTTCTGGAGACCATATATCAAAAGGGATAGGGGCAGGATGGAGGCAGTCCAGAGAAGGGCAACAAAAATGGTGGGGGATCTCCATCAAATGACTTATGAGGGGAGGTTGAATGACCTAAATATGTATACACTGGAGGAGAGGAGGTGCAGGGGAAATATGAAAAGACCTTCAGATACCTGAAAGGTTTTAATGTTGCACAGTCAACAAACCTTTTCCATTGGAAAGAAATCAGTAGAACTAGGGGTCACGAAATAAAACTCCAGGGAGGACGACTCAGAACCAACATCAGGAAATATTTCTTCACGGAGAGGATGGTGGATGCCTGGAATGCCCTTCCAGAGGAGGTGGTGAAGACAAAAACGGTGAAAGATTTCAAAGAGGCATGGGATAAACACTGTGGATCCCTAAAGGCTAGAAACAAAGAAATGAGTACATGGGGGTAACTTGCTGGTGGGGCGGTTACTACCCTTAACTAACAAACTACAACTCCATCATTGCTCTTTGCTTCAATGGCAGGGAGAAAGGAGGAAAAGGGAATTAATTATTTCAGCACATAACTAGGACATTGGATTTTGCGGTCTGGGGTAACTTGCTGATGCGGCTGTTACTACCCTTAACTAATAATCTTGAAACTCTTGATGCAAATCCAACATTACTCTCTGTTTCTACAGCAGAAGTAACAGGGAATTGGACTCTAACAGCAACCAACAAGGGCCCTAACTTTGACAGCCTGGGAAACTGATAAGATTGGGGGACTTGTATGACTCAACAGAAACTACCATAATCTTGCTGGGCAGACTGGATGGACCGTTCATCCTTTTCTGCCATCATTTCTATGTTTCTATGTAAAGGTAAAAAATGTAAAAAAAATAAGCAAATCAAAACATGAGAAAATAATGACAAACAAACTAAGAAAACTACAAAAATAGAGATAAAATAAGAATAATTAGTGAAAACAGTACAGAAAGTAAAAACAAAATTGGGCAGAGTGGGATGGAGTTTTTCTCAACTCTTTAAATTTTTGGTTGGCACCTATGTTTAACATAAGTAGAAATGGTATAGTGCTGAAGGATCACGGATCCTTGTGGTGAGTTAATTAAAAAATGAAAATGAAAACTTAAGGCAAGCGTTTCCACCTTTTATTCAGGGATACTTAGAGTGAAGTTTCGGTCCCCTGAATAAAAGGTGAAAACGCTTGCCTTACGTTTTCATTTTCATTTTTTGATTAACTCACCACAAGGATCCGAGATCCTTCAGCGCTATACCATTTCTACTGATGGTTAATCACCACTAACATATACCGCTCATCATCTCCACTTCCTATTGGTTGAACATAAGAACATGCCATACTGGGTCAGAGCAAGGGTCCATCAAGCCCAGCATCCTGTCTCCAACAGTGGCCAATCCAGGCCATAAGAACATGGCAAGCCCTTGCCATTGTGGCATGTGTCTTGTCTGTCTAGGTGTGATGTATTTCTCTCTGGTTGTGGGTCTGTCTGAATGTGCAATGTGCAATGTGTATCTCTGTGTTTGTCTGATGTGCTCTGAATTGTGAATGTGGACTATATCGTTGTGTGTGATGGGGTCTGTTTGCCTCTGTCTCTCTGCCTCTCTCTGGTGTGACTGTTTTTCTGTCTAGGTGTAGTATGTTTGCATCTCTGTACTTGTTAGGTATTGGATTTCTGTATCTGGGTATGGGATATCTTTGTCTCTGTCAGTCAGTGTATGGGATAACTGGGTCTGTGTCTGGATGTCTGTGTCTGTCTGGATATGAGGTATCTGTTTCTCTGTGTATGAGATGTTTACCTTTTCAAAAGGGTTTACGTGGGTAAAACTGGGGGTTTTTTGCACATGTAAATAGACTTTACATGCATAAATGGACTTTTGAAATTGCTACTTTTACACACGTGACTCCTTTGGAAATGTATTCCATATGGCTACATTTTAAAAAAGGCTTTACACATATAAATAGGCTTTTGAGAATTACTATGATATATATACTATCTTTACACACATAAATCCTTTGAAAAGTCACTCCAAAGTTTGAAAGACATTACCTACAAATCCTTCTCCAGCAACCATCTATTACAGGAGTGAGCAAACATTTTGAGTCGCAGCCCCCCTTACATTCAAGTAATTGGTTGAGGACCCCCAAAATGGGTTATTTCCTCCATGTATGTTTTTTTTTCCTCAGTGGTTATTGTTGTTGTAAAATTATAAGAGTTATCAATATAGGAAAGAATTACATAGCAAGAACTCTGACCCACCAACAAATCTTGTACATATACACACATCCCCCTCCCCAGCTACCTACCAGGAAGGGAGAATCATCCAACCTCAGGATCTTCTGTGTATCCTTCACTGTAGAATAGAAAATTGTTTTCCCCTTTCTAGTTAAAGTTCAGTTTGGCCAGATAAAGCATAGCCAGATGGACGTTATGAGAGCGCAGTCTCTTTGTGACTTCATTAAATGTTGCTGCTTATCCAACTAAGCACTGTAGTCAGGAAAAAAAAATCACTATCTGGACATTATAATGTAGCTCCTTAGCTTCCCTGGCAAGTTGCAGCACTAGTTCTTTAAGCTTATAGTTCAGGATTTTCATCAGACTGGTAGGGGATATGTTTCCTTGCCTGGTGTTATTACCAGGAGTATGATGTGCTCTTTCAATTACTGAGTCCACTGGAATTACATCATGTGAAAAGAAATCCCAGATAACTTTTTTTTTTTTTCATAAAAGATTTCACAGTACAGACTCAGATCCCTAGGGAATTTCCACCAGCCTGAAATTATTTCTCCTGGATTGGGTTTCCAGGTCCTCCACTTAAGCTGCCAAATGTTGCATAACTTTATAATGGCTGTCTGAGTTTTGTTGAAGTGTGGATATATCATCCTCATTGGAGGATATGCGCTCCTCAACTGCTTCATTTCTAGTAGCAGTCTCCTCGAGATCCTCGCTCACTGCCTTCAGTTCAGTCTGTACCTGTTGTAGCTGATTGCTCAGTGAAGCATTGCCTGCTTTAATTTGTGTCATAATCACTGGCAAGTCCATCAGCGAAGCTGGCGCAGACGCGGGTTCCACACTGCAGGAGGATTGTAGTGAAGAAGCAGCAGGTGCAGAGCTGGCGCTATCTTTAGAAGTTATGATCATTTGCGGACGAGAAACTTTTACAGAAGGTTGGTGAGATGAGTTAGAAAACACACAAAAGCTGGATTATTAGAAAATGAAGGATTTTTAGTAAACAGTTGCAATGCAATATATGGCAGGACATGCCATTATCCTTATTCGGCAGAAGAGTCTTGTTCATGATGATGATCCTACTTATATAGGACGCAGATGCTCCCATGTTGATTTAAAAGATTTGTCATTTTTTTAAATCAATGATAATCATATTTTTATAACGTGGTAAGAGAACCAGGATAAGTTTAGGTAAACCCGATGAGACCTAAAGATATGGGTGGACTGGACATTCTGGATCTGTGGGCATGTAATACAGTCTGTCAAATACATTTCATTTGGGAATGGATGTCGGCGTCAGGAGCATATAAATATGATGCAGCGTGAATGGCTGAGGAAATGTCTCAGCCTTTTGCTCTACTGGGTTTAATTCACTTGGCAGAGTGGCCTACCTCAAACAGAACCAATATCTTTGTTCTGTTCAGAAATTAGCAGCCCTACAGGAGGGGACATAAGAATATAAGAAATTGCCATGCTGGGTCAGACCAAGGGTCCATCAAGCCCAGCATCCTGTTTCCAACAGAGGCCAAACCAGACCATAAGAACCTGGCAATTACCCAAACACTAAGAAGATCCCATGCTACTGATACAATTAATAGCAGTGGCTATTCCCTAAGTAAACTTGATTAATAGCCGTTAATGGACTTCTCCTCCAAGAACTTATCCAAACCTTTTTTGAACCCAGCTACACTAACTGCACTAACCACATCCTCTGGCAACAAATTCCAGAGCTTTATTGTGCGTTGAGTGAAAAAGAAATTTCTCTGATTAGTCTTAAATGTGCTACTTGCTAACTTCACGGAATGCCCCCCTAGTCCTTCTATTATTCAAAAGTGTAAATAACAGAGTCACATCTACTCGTTCAAGATCTCTCATGATGGCTGGTGCCATTTATGAACAATGTCTTTTGCGTTGAAAGTTCCTTTGATCTTAACTCCCAGTGATCCATTAGGGTACGCATGGGCTTTTGGGATGGCCCAGCAGTACTTGGGATGGATCCAGAAAGCAAACCGGAAGCCAAGCCTAGATGGCTGTGTAACAAACAGAAGAAACAAGATCATTGTATGAAAACACTATTATTCTGACAATATTCAAGCCCGACTCTGGCCGAGTTTCGCTCTTTTTAAAGAGCTGCCTCAGGGGCTACTAAAATTAAAATTAAGTACAAATTAACACACACATATAAGGCAAAAATAAACAAATCAACAACATACATGAGTGTGTGAACATTAAAGACAACTAAAATCATAAAAAATATAAATCAATACACAAATAAACAGTAACTCATGTTATTACACAAAAACATATATATAAGTGTGGGGACATCATAATAGCGTGTACAAGAACTAGAAAACAGAATACAAATAGAGCGATGGGATGTGTCAGCAGATGAAAAGATATTTAGTACCTATATTTAGTACCTTTATTTCAGCTAATCATCTATTGGATTGTAGCCCATTTATATCCCTTTAGTTCTTTATTTTCAACTTGTTCCAATGTATTCCACCCCAAAGGCGACAGTTCCAGTTCCTTGTAAACCGGTGCGATATGTATATTTTACAGGAACATCGGTATATAAAAATTAAAAACAAATAAATACATATATGGAAACATGTAATTTCATCATTGAAAAGTGATCACTCGATTTGCTAAAAGCAGCAGTGATGTGCAATTATAAATATTCTAAAATGGACAACTTGGTGTCCGTGTGAAGCATATCAGCAGATCAAGGGATTTCATAAAACTAAACATACTAAGAAAAAGAGGGAACTAAGCAAAAATAAGATGAGAAAGGACCGTTTACTACAAGTCAGCAGGGTAGATATTGAAAGGTTTGATTCCCGCTCTGTCTGTCAAGCCATATAATCGTAGCGTTTATATTCAGTTTGAATCCTTTAAATGAATAATCATTAAAAAAAATTAATAAAACATGGTAAGAAAATAATGTTAGGCATATTAAAAATAAATAAGCAGTAAAAAATTGGAATACAATCAAATAACGGTTAGGCATATTAAGGAATACTTGTGTATCTAGAAACCTCAAGATGTACAGTGGCTTATATCTTCCCATAATTTAGAATTGTTTCTTCTGTTCGCTACCCAGCAGTACTTGGGACATACAAATGAAAGACTGCTAGGGAAGACATGGAAACCCTGCAATGGAGTAGCTCCTGGAAAAGTATTTTAAAATACTTGTTTCAGGCAAAAGTGGTAATGCGGGGCCTAAGCACTTTGAAGTGGAATAAAGAATATACAGTAAATCAAATAAATAAATGAAAGTAAATAACCTGGGCTATGGTAGTTATGGATGGTTTTGGTGGCCAGAAACGTCCCTGAGACAGCACTCCAGATCTGACAGGGATCCGGTCCTGGTTTTGCCCTATAAAGCATTGTGATCTATTATAACCTTTCCAAACAGCACAGGTTTTCCTTGTGGTCTTTTGGAGGTAAGAAAGCCAGTGGAGGGGTTACCATTAAGGGGGTAAAGAAACTAGCCCCTGGGATTTCTGGGCAGCACTATTTTTATTTTTTTTTAAGAACAATACGAATTTAATAGAGGTAGCTGGCACCTGTGCCATGTTATGAGGAAGCTCGACAGTGATAACATTTGAGAGGATGACAGTTTTTAAATCTGGGACTCTTTATTATGATGTCAAAGTTGTACTGATTCCTCTGGGAAGAGAAAAAGAAACCTCATGGACACAGTTCAGCTGTGTCCATGAGGGCTTGCTGCTATTGGCAAGGGGAGTTTGCAGCCACAGAGGGGTCATTATGGGACACTGATACGTACTGGGTGAGAGCATGACGAGAATGTTTAAAGATTTTGGAATAAAAGGTAAAATGAAAACTGCTAATGTTAAAACACTGAAGAGTGACAGTTTTAAAAGTAAAAGAACTGCTGGAACATGGATTTTTAGACTCAGCATAGCCAAGCAAAAGAGGAAAACAGTATCTAAATGTGATTGACATCTGCAAGCTATATAGATGACATTTCCCTGCCTAAAAGAGGTTAACCAGTTTGCTGATTTGTGTTATCAGAGCACCAGGAAGAGGTGAAAGAGTGGGTGTTGGGGGGTATCAGACTGTGTATTGAATCCAGGTAAGGTGAAGACATTTGGGACTCAAATCCAGTAACATTTCTCCTCAGAGTCACTGCATAAACTGAGACATTACTACCCAGTGCTCTGAATTTAAGACTTCATTCAGTGTGTAAGCAGTGCTGCAAACAAAAATAAAATAAAAAAGAGAGAACAGTCTCTGACTGTCTGCAACTCTGGCACTAAACAAACCTGTGCTGGTGTCCATTATATTGGAGCTGGGACTGAAGGAATAAGAGATTGTGATTGGTTTTCTTTCAAGATCCTCACTGAACCAAGGTTGCTGATCCCTCTGTACCAAGTAGATATGGCTTGCTGCAATTATTTTTTTTTTGTCTTCCTAAGATAAGTACACACCCCGAGCAAAATATTAGCATTTGCGGAAGATTGCGGTGATAGTGTAGCCAGTTACACTCTTATTTAAAGCACAGGGAAGGATTTTCTTTCTTCAGGAGAGGAACATTGTCTGAGGATAGTGAGCTCCAAGGTTACTGAGGACTGGAGGAAGAGGGGCTGAGGAGACAAAGGTCGCCCCAGTAGTTCAGCAGCACCAGCTTCAAATACTAGCCAGTGGCATCCCCCAAGTCACTGGAAGGAAAGGACCACACTTCTGTCTGTAACAGATAAGCAAGTTGCACGCATGGGAACACAAAGAGTAGAGAAAGAGTGGAAAAGAACAAACGTCAACAGAGAAAGCAAACATATAAGTAAAACCACAGAAAGAAAGAAAGGCAGAGAACAAATTACTGTTTATTCATCAGTGGAAACTATCAAACTATTTTATACTCCCTGCTTCCCCTCCCAATCTCTGAGAGCATCACTGCTGGCGGGGTTCCCCCAAACACATAAAATTACCCAGTTGGGAAAAGGGAAACCTGTAGAATCCCTCTGGGTTGCAAACCTTGACTCCAGTCCCACCTGCCTACCCCAGACCACATTGAACACGTTAGCTCCTGAAGCTGAGAGAGTCATCATTAAAAAGGTTGCCTCAAGGGGGCACTATACACTGTAGGATTTTAATAGACTCCAAAAGGATTATAGTATTCCATTAGGGCAATGTTACACCTATCTCTAACTTAGACATTACATACAAATGCTGAGCTTTGATATAAAAGTTTAAAATTGAAAGAGCCATATAATCGTCAATGGAGCTTATTTATGGTATACTACATCATTGTGGTATACCATAAGTAAGCAAAATATACATGAGAGTTCCGTAGCTTTGACAAATTTCTAGCTTGCAGAACTAGGGCAAGAAATAACTTTGATAGATATCCAAAAACTGTTTGTAACATACATAATAACATAGTAATGACAGCAGAAAAAGACCAAAATGGTCCATCTAGTCTGCCGAGCAAGCTTCCCTAGGTAATAACTGCTGCTCTGTGCCGATTAAGCTTTTTTATTTATTCCCATCCTCTAGTCTTTTAGGGATCCTCAGTGTTTATCCCATGCCCTTTTGAAATCCTTCAGTTTTAGTCTTTATCACTTCCTCCAGAAGGGCATTCCAGGCATCCACCACCCTCTCAGTGAAGAAATATTTCCTGACATTGATTCTAAGTCTTCCTCTCTGGAGTTTCAAATCTACTAAATTGTTTCCAATGGAAAAGGTTTGTTGACGACCATGGATCATTAAAACCTTTCAAATATCTGAAGGTCTGCATCATATCACCCCTGCTCCTCCTGGGTATACATATTCAGGTTCTTCAACCTCTCCTCATAAGTCATTCGATGGAGACCACCCATCATTTTGGTCACCCTTCTCTGGACCGCCTCCTCCATCCTGTCTCTGTCTCTTTTGAGATACGGTCTCCAGAACTGAAAACAGTACTCCAGGTGGTGCCTCACCAAGGACCTGTACAAGAGGATTATCACTTCGCTTCTAGATATTCCTCTCTCTATGCAGCCCAGCATTCTTCTGGTTTTGGCTATCTCCGTGTCACACTGAATTACCAATAGATGCAGGATGGAAAGAGATGCAATTTAAAAAACATCACTGCTATATAGACAATAGAGAGACATATAAAATGGGGTTGGAAGAAACAGATTCTTGTTTGAAGTGTAAAACTGCATCAGGCACTTTGGTTCACAGCTCTTTGTTATGCCATAGAATGTTTAATTTCTGGGAGGATATTATTTCAGCAATTACAAAGATAATTGGATTTAATATTCCATTTGGAGGTAAATCTTTGTTACTGGGCAAACTCTTATTGACAATCTCAACCACTAAGAGAATTAAGCTATTTGTCCAGTTGACTTTATGGCATATAAATATACACTGCATCATTGGATTGAAAAAGAGTCCCCTCTGTTTGTACTAATGCAATAGAAAATGATAAAGCCAATGAATTGGAAAGATTAAATGTGAAATTGGTGGACAGAAAAGTAGATAAAGATTATGTACATTTGTGGAAAAGTTTCTATGCATTATCATCTGTACAAAAGCAGAATTTCCTAAAAGAGATGGGATATACAGTGCCCTGGACATAAATGTAGACAAGACAGGGCTGGGAGGGTAGATAGTATGGCTAGAGTACAAGTGTTTGTGGAGTGAAGGTGTTTGGAAGTTCAGTGTGTGAGAAGAGCACAGGTAGAAATGGTAGAAGTTAAAGAGTAGGGGGGTGAAAATTACATAGCAACATTCTTTAACTTCTTTGTATGATTATATTCTTGTTTAGCTCATAGTTTTTGTTAATGTGGATGTATAATTTTTGTATATTTAACTGATAAATAACAAAGTTCGTTAAAATATATCTACTTAAATTATGTGAACCGGTATGATGTCCCACGAATATCGGTATATAAAAATAAATAATGTTGTATTGTTTACTAATTCATATTATTTTTTGTTATGATGTATTTGTGTTGCTTGGCAAATAAAAAAAAAACTTTTGAAAAAAAAAGAAAAGAAAATGAAGTATTTTAAAAGTGGTGCAGGCAGCAGCCCAGAAAAGCATGTCCAGATGCTACTCTCCCATCAAGTGACCCCAGGCAATATCACTTTCTATGCATGAAGAAATCTCATTTTGTCCTCACTCATCTTGCCTGAGCTCCCCCAGACTCATTATAGAGAGCAGCCCATAAGGATATTTGTACTTCCAAAGCTCATAGACCAGCTTTCTCATACCAGCCTCTCTTCATTACACCAATGGAACAGTTTCTTTCTCCCTGGACAATCCAGCTCAATCCAGGGGCCCTTCATGAAGTCCTTAGGGATTGGGGGCTGTTACCAAATCAATGTCAGAGTCCTCTCCCATGCTACTAGAAGTACCTCGGAGCAAATCCTAGACCAGCCTTTTCTGTGCCCGGGGCGGTTCTATAATGATGTAGGGTGAGGCAGCTACTTCAGGCGGCAGAATTTTGAGATGGCAAAAATTGCCCCCCCCCCAATGCCCCTGCGGTTTCTGGCTCAGCGTCTCACATAAACCTGTTACCAGAGCACAATCCACACACTTAAAAATAGGTTATTGTGTAGCGTCCCATGTCATCGCAGCCACTCGCCAGCTCACCAGTTTGCCGCATGCTCAGTGGAGCACTACAGCACAAGAGCTGAAGGCAGCGAAGGTGTAACGGGTCTGGTGCCCTTGCTGGTTTTGCCTTGCTCAAGTTGCAGTGTTGCTTGCCACCTGAGTGTTATTCCCACAATATAAAGTAAGTAAAGTAAAAAAAAGAAAAAAAGCTCAGCAGACAGAATGTTAGGAATTATTAGGAAGGGAATGGTTAATAAAACGGAAAATGTCATAATGCCTCTGTATCGCTCCATGGTGAGACCGTACTTTGAATACTGTGTACAATTCTGGTTGCCGCATCTCAAAAAAGATATAGTTGCGATGGAGAAGAGAGAAGGGCGACCAAAATGATAAAGGGGATGGAACAGCTCCCCTATGAGGAAAGGCTGAAGAGGTTAGGGCTGTTCAGCTTGGAGAAGAGACAGCGGAGGGGGTGATATGATAGAGGTCTTTAAGATAATGAGAGGTCTTGAACAATTACATGTGAATCGGTTATTTACACTTTCGGATAATAGAAAGACTAGGGGGCATTCCATGAAGTTAACAAGTAGCACATTTAAGATTAATTGGAGAAAATTCTTTTTCACTCAATGCACAATTAAGCTCTGGAATTTGTTGCCAGAGGATGTGGTTAGTGCAGTTAGTGTAGCTGGGTTCCAAAAAGGTTTGGATAAGTTCTTGGAGGAGAAGTCCATTAACTGCTATTAATCAAGTTTACTTAGAGAATAGCCACTGCTATTAATTGCATCAGTAGCATGGGATCTTCTTGGTGTTTGGGTAAGGGCCAGGTTCTTGTGGCCTGGTTTTGGCCTCTGTTGGAAACAGGATGCTGGGCTTGATGGACCCTTGGTCTGACCCAGCATGGCAATTTCTTATGTTCTTATGTTGTTTAAAAATAGTTGGTGGGCAGCTCAGCTTCAGTTCCCATTATTGCTCATTGGCTCGGCGAGGACTTGCGGTAAAGGAAGAGCAGAAGAGTACAGATTGCCAATGCCTGGAATCAGGGAGAAAGGTGGGGCCATGGGGATGTGACCCAATGGGACAGCAGCAAGCTGAGGCAGCAGCTGGTTGCACTGCAGACAGGCAGCACACAGGGACCAGGCCTGGGACAGGGCAAGGCCACGACCAGAGGGGAGCATAGCAGCCAATGACATCTGTGGCATTCAGTCTGCCTGATGTTGACGCCAGTCATTATAGAGAGCCACATTTGGTCCTGCAGACAAGAGGCTGTGGTGGTGATGGGGTTGAACAGTTACCAGAAAACTTAGGGCTTCTGGGCTCCCTCCATCTCAGACAACACCTCACCCTTTCGTGATCTCTCTCCTTCTGGATGTTTGGCTCTGTTCTCATTCCACTCCACTCTCCCTCCTTCATCAGTATGGCAAGATGGCTCTAGTTTCTGTTCCCATTCAGTAGCACAGGGCTGTTCTACACTACAGCAGTCCTCTGATAGTCTCTTGATGGTCATAGGGGTTTGATGTCACACACACGGAGCATGGTCCTTGCTCCATGGGGATAGGTGCAGCCACACTTTCTCATGTTCGTTCAGAAAACTCCATGGCTGGGAACGGTGGTCATTTTGAAAAATCATAATAAAAGGCAAAATTCACAGCCACGGTTAGCACACACACACACAAAAGATAAAAACAAGGTTGGAACACACAAATCTTCAATCCCCTTTAGCCACTTCCCATATAGGACACAATTTTGTATCTCCAACAATGTAATGTTGGAGATACAGGTTCCAAAAATAAGATTCTACACTCTTAAGTGTTTGTGTTCCAAACAGAGAGCTGATTTTACTGAAAGGAATCAAACTTATAACAGCTACAAAAATAGACCCAGAATACAAAAAAGTCAAAAGCAGTTCCTTGAATTCCAAAATCACAACAACCGATACAGTTCCTTGCGTTTCTTAAGTCAGGTTTATAAGCACACCGGATTCTCTTGGTATCCTTATAGCTACTATCTCTTCAAGCCCCAATGAAAACAGTAGAGACTCCTCTTCTTCTTTCCAAAGATTCTCACAGATAACAGGTTTGACCAGAAAAAAAAATCCTTTCCTCGATGTCCAAGGTGTAGATCCGCTTTTGTTAACTCATCACACTCAGGAAAGGACACCCCTCTCCTGCAAATCCAGTGGAGCACAAGCAGAGCACAGCCCCTTAGCTGCCTCTCCCTGGCTCACTCCAAGACATCTCTCTCTCTTCTCCTCAGAACTCCAGACAACCCCCTCTTAGTGACTCATTGAGTCACTCATCATTTATACTCCAAAATTCCGTTCCCCCTTTTAGAGGATGAACTCTCCTTGTCGCTTCTAACTTCCAGTACATACCTAAAAAAACCCCTCTTATCAGAATGTTCCTCTGTTAGCAATCTACTGGAGCCTAGTCAGCCCCGCATAACCTTATTTAGTTCCTTCTCTGGCAGCTGTGAGCCTTGGGGATCCCTTTTCATAATGGCTACCCATGTCTTAGCCAAGAGATTCCCTGAAGCCTAGTGAAGGAGCCCAATTTGCAGACAATCAATTTATGCACATAAATCACTATTTACCCATACAAGTGGCTCAGAAGATTGTTCTTCCCAAATCTACGTGTCATGGGCCTCCCGACAAAGAGCTCTTCTTCCATTACAAAGGAAGCCCTGGAAAGAATTCTTGGCCGTCATTTGAGTGCTGATCTAAATTGTGGAAATTAATGGGGAGTGAAAATATTGTAGAATAGCAGAAGCTATCTGTTTCTACTAATAGCCTTTGGGAGTTGTGGTATTCTGAATGGCCACTAGATGGCTTTCATTCTAGTAAAGTTACACATGCATTTTGCTCTGTCAATGTGAAAGATTGGATAATAACCTATGTGGGAATGTTCCTCTTTAAGAAGGATGGGAGTAAGGTCCTGTAGAGGGAGAGTTTCTCCCAGTGTAAAAGGTTGGTGAGAGAAGCCATCTAGAGAATGGGTTCTGCCCAAGGTGGCCTCTCAATTGAGAGGGTCCTGTAGGGGTTTTTCCCTCTCAAGGGGAAAGGTCCGAGGTGTGATATGTTTCTCATCAAGGGGATTGGGTCTCAAGAACTGGAGGAGAGTTGGGAGATTTCACAGGGGTGGGGGCTTGTCTTGGATTTACAGAGCCTTAGAAGGGTGAGAGTCGAGGACACAAAGGAACGTGACTGGCTGTTTACTTGGATGGGAGCTGTAGTGAAATGGATTCTGAGTCTAGGTTCACGCTACACAAGAATGAGTACTGAAATATTTGAGTAGAAGCTGTGGTATGAAGACTGTGATAACTAGTCTTTTTTTTTTTTAAATGTGAACACGAGGAGTAAATGACTGGAAGCTATACTCACTGGGGGAGGGGGGGGGGGGGTGAAGCATGCAAGGTCAGGAGTGGCAGAAAGTAATTGTAGCTAACACTCCCCATCCAATCTGACAGAGTTTGAGAGGATCTGCAGAGAAGAATGGGAGAAAATCCCCCAATCCAGGGGGGCTAAGACTGTAGCATCATACTCAGGAGGACTTGAGGCTGTAATCACTGAAAAAGGAGCCTCAAAAAAGTACTGTGAGTAAAGGGTCGGAATATTTGTGTAAATGTGACATTTCAGGGTTTGTTCTTAATTTGCACACATTTTTACAAACCTGATTTCCTTTGTCATTACGGGGTATTGTGTGTAGCTTGAGGAAGGAAACAAAATGCATACTGTCCATTTTAGAATAAGGCTGTAACATAATGTGGAAAAAGTGAAGGGGGCTGAGTGCTTTCTGGATGCACTGTACATAAGGGGAGAGTAAGAAGGAGTTAACTGATTCTTGAGGATTTAGGGAGAATATCAAATCTGGGACTAAGTTCTCATAAACTACTGGGACTGTATTCTGACCGCTTCTGGGGGGGGAATAAACTGGAAGTTAAAGGAGGATTGAACTAACCTCAATCTGATAAATCTGAGATAACTGGAGTAATTGGGAGGAAGAAGAAAACCTGTGTACATAAAGGGCTTATAGAGCAAAGTACGGACTTTATTAAAAAAAAAAAAAAAAAGTAGTCACAAGTTTATTACATCTTTCTGCTGTCTTATTGTTTATTGACTTGAGAAACGAAACTGAAGTGTAAATATTATTCAGTTATCTAATCAACTATCAGTGCAGGAGCTGGAAAGCACCATTCTTTCCATGTGTGTGTTTATTGGTTGCAGAAGCCGTGTTACTTACCAGTGCTGTGTACAGAGGAGGGAGAAAGGGCTGGGTCTTGCAAAGAGCAGGGTATAAGAACCATTGTTCGTCCCCACACTGGGATCCTGGCACTCAGAAAGTAAAGCTTTCCGGTGGGGTGAAGCAGAGACTGAGAGAGAGAGAGAGAGAGAGTGAAGGAGTGCTGTGCACTCTTTTCTTTTTCCTATGTGCCCCGGGGTACAAGTATAAAAGGATCCGTCCCACCCAGGGGGTTACACTAGTGTAGACCGTGTCTTTTTCTGGCGTGCTTGACTGGTGAGCAGGAAAAGCTCGTGGGTGAACAAAACTCTAAGGGCCTTGAAAAGACTTTGCTTTCCCCCTGTACAGAAACCTTGGGAGGTCATGGGGCCTTGTGAGGTTTGTGGCCCTCCCAGTGTACCCCCGTGCCCAGGACCAGAATGGGACAGGGGCTACAAATTTCTTATCTTGAGATTGAAATTTCAAAGCTGTATCGTTCAAAAAGGAACATCATTTATAACACAGTCAGTCAAGGATGCTTCCATGCAAGCCACTATAGACCAAAGAAGGAGCCACTTGAACCGGGGCAGTCAAACTTCACAGGCTCTGATATACTGCCTCAAATCTACTCCTGTGGTCTTAGCTCCCCTTCCAAAGAGTTGCTCAAATCCAATGTAACCCCTTCCATTTGGATTGCAGCAATCCACAATCTCTTCATTTACCCCGCAAATTTAAGTAACGCAGGCCTAGACATCACTATCTTTCAGGGACCTGGCCATTGTAACTCCAAGTCATAGTTCCTGTAGCCCAGTCTCAACATCTGACCTCATTGAGCATCGAGATAATCTGCACACCGAGTAGCCCCATGCTCGTCAAGAGTGGGGGAGATCTCAAGTCAGCGGAAAGGATCTCCCATTCCATTGACCCCTCCTGCTGCTGTAAACCTCCTCTTTTAGCTGAGTCAGACCATGCTGCCTGAACTACAAAGGAATTGATCGGGCCAACTTCCAGGAAATCAATGGCTCCACGGGATAGGTCTTCAATTTCTCCTTACACGGAGAGGAGGCCAGGGATGACTTGAATGTCAGATCTCCAAACAGAGACCTAGTGGTGTGGCTGTGTGTTTGCCATCTTGCTCCTTCCCCTCTCTCCCACCCCAAACATCTGGTTTTAATCTTATAATATATACAGGACTGGAGGAACCACTAGGTGAGCAAAGCCTGTGCCTATGGCGCCGAGACTTAGGGGGCGCCGCAGCAGGCAGCAGAATTTTGAAAGGGCAAAATGTGCCCTTTCAAAATTCTGCCAGCCCCCGCCTAACCCTGCCTCCCCCCAGTGTCACCCTCCCCACGCCCCCCTGGTGGTCCAGCAGAGGGCCTGGGAGCGATCTGCCGCTCCCGGGGCCTCTGCTGCCACTAATCAAAATGGCGCTGGTGACCTTTAGCCCCTACCATGTGACAGGGGCCAACCAATGGCACTGGTAGCCCCTGTCACATGGTAGGGGCCGAAGGCCACCGGCACCAGGGGCGGATTGGCCTATCAGGGGATTGGGCTTCCCCCAGTGGGCCGGTCTAGCAGATCACGTGGACGAAGAAAAGAAGATCGGCAGAGCCGGAGACCAGGCCGGCGGGGCAGAAGAAAGGAAAATCAGAACAGTGGCCCTGCCGGCCTGGTCTCCGGCTGGGGGTGTGTGTGTGGGGGGGGAGAGGGTGTGTGTGTGTGTGTGTGGGTGTATGTGTGTGTGTTATGTATAGACAGCTGTGAAATTACAAAGAGACCTTCATTGTTTTCCATAGAAAGGACTTTCATTAGATGGTTATTTCCTGGGGATAGGAGTCAAGAAGTCTTTTGTTTGATCAGCAGCAAAGTGACCCGCTGAAATTCAGTAATAGCTGCACATGAAAACTACCCACACACATAGAAAGTGACAAGACTAGAGTTGCTAAGACGCTCCAGGTCGTAAAGACCGGCTGAGCCAGTCATGGTTTTACCCTAGTGCATGCTGGGACTTGTTCCAGTTTCTCTAAGGAATGCAAGACCACAGTCCCCCGGTGAAATGGCTCAGCCTGCTTCTTATGATATGGAATTTGTTAGACTAGAGCCTCAGGTGAAACAGCAGTGGCTGAAGGAGCTCTCCCGATGCCTGGAAGAGCTGGTGCTTAGGACAATTTTTGTTTCGAATTACTCTTCTGAAGCAATGTCAGCCATGCCCCTTCAAAACCAAACTAGTTGTGTATGAAAGAGAGCATGGGAGTGAGAAGCCTGTGTGTGTATGTATGAAAGAAAGCATGTGGGTGCGAGAGACAGTTGGTGTGAGAGAGAGCATATGGGAGTGGAAGCCTGCATGTTTGAGAGAGCATGTAAGAGAACCTGTGTGTGTGGGAGTAGAAACCTTCGTGTGAGAGTGGGAACCTGTATGTGCCAGTGGGAGCCTGGGTAAGAGAATGTGTGGGAGTGGGAACCTGCGAGTGAGAGCCTCATGTGAGAGAGAGTCTATGAGAGTGGGAGCCTGTGGGTATGTGAGAGAGAGAGCATGCAAAAGTGGGAGCCTGTGTGAGAGAAAGCATGTCTTTGAGAGAGTGCATGTGAGAGAGAATCTGTGTGTGTTTATAAGGAGGAGGAAGGAAAGAAGAAGAGGAGAGAGAAGAAACAGAAAGCATAAGAGAGACCTTGAAAAAGGAAAACAGACAAGGGGAACATAGAGACTGGGACCAACCGATTAGAAAAAATAAGATCAGACAACAAAGGTAAAAAAAAAATTATTTTGACTTTCAGCAATTGGAATATGCCATCTTTGGGAATGGACCTTTCCTATATATTTGTATTTTGCTGTTTCTTCAGTATTCCAGTGTTCAGAGGCTGAGACTAGTTTCTTGGGCTTTCCATTTCAGTTTTATCTATTTGTATGTTTGTTTCTAATTTGTAGTCCCCTTTTTCTGTATTAGATAAGGCTCTGTCTGTGTGACAGACGTGCAGTATTTTGGCTAGTGTGTAGTTTCTCAGTAAGGATTTGCAGTAGTTCAGTTTATTCTGTATGCCCACTACGTAGTGTACTAGTGTTCTAGAGCCTGGCGTAATGTTTGCCTTTGCTGCCTTTTTTAAGATAAGGTTGCTGCTGTTTTGAGTCCTGAGAGTTACTGCCATTATGGTATGGCATGGGAAGGTTCTAGGTGTTGGCATTGGAGAGAGTTTGTTTTGCTATCACTGAAGTGTCACCAGCATGTGAATATATTGCTTTTGCATGTCCTAGTTCTGTTCTTCTCCTGTTGCAAATCTTAAGTTCTTATGATGATTATTATGATTACTGTTTTATTGTAGTTATGATATTCTCTGCATTTTTGAAAGAGGATTCATGAAAGAATACATTTATAATTGTTTTATTACATAATTGGATCTGATGTTTCTGTTAAACATCTGTTATGTTTTACATGATTTGTATTTATAAACTGCAATAAATATAAAATAAATTAATATAGATTAATAAGGTATTTTTAATGCTGTAAGTGCTTGAAATTATAGAATTTAAATATTTTAAAGCATCACTCATGATGAAATTACTTACAAATCCATCATCAGATGCACTCTAAGGCATTATTTATTGATAAGAGTACAGATAGTAGGGTCTAGAGTTATATGTCATCTGCCCACCCATGTTAAACTTGGGCCCCCCCAAAAAATTCATTTCTGGCTATGCCACTGGTATGGAATAGAAGAGATGTGCCTGTAGGAGCTGATGCCTTTCCTTTGTAGTTTATCTACAACTGCATCAGAATAACCCAGAGGAGTACTGACAAGGACCTTGCAAGATACCTCATGTTCTCATTCTTCCATCTAGCTTGGAGAAGATTGGGCTGGGACCATTAGAAGCCCTAATTGTCATGCAAATGGATAACCCTGACTGTAACACATTGCATAGGCCTTTTGAATACCAAGAGCTGTCTACAAGCTTATCAGGGCAAAATACATTAAAGAATGAGTAAATAATGTACCAGCAGCCACCTGCATCATGGTTTTGGCAGAACATGACATCCTGGAGACTGAGCAATCATCAGAAAGACATCACCATGGATGGCACCTCCTCCAGGTATTGCCTGAGGGGCTGTACACAGGGCCAGCATGTCCATTAGGCAAACTCAGCGGTCGCCTAGGGCGCCAAGCTGTAGGGGGTGCCAAAGAGCAGCCACGTGGTGCTGCAAGCGGGGCTATCACGCTCGCGGCAAACAGAAATAGAGACTGTGCGGCCCTGAGAAGCACACACTGTTGCGCCCCCCTCCCTACCTGATTTGGCACCTACTGTTTCTATTTCTCTTTGCCGCGAGCAGGATAGACCCCGCTTGCGGCACCACGTCGCTGCTCTTTGGTGCCCCCTATGGCTCGACGCCTTGAGAAACACACAGTCGGCGCGGAAACAGGTAGGGGGGCACGACTGTGTGTGGGGGGAGGGGGGTGTGGCAGCAGCACAAGAGTCGCCTAGGGCGCCCAATACCCTTGCATCGGCCCTGAATAATCGGAGAAAGTTCTTTTTTACTCAACGCACAATTAAACTCTGGAATTTGTTGCCAGAAGATGTGGTTAGTTCAGTTAGTATAGCTGTGTTTAAAAAAGGATTGGATAAGTTCTTGGAGAAGTCCATTACCTACTATTAATTAAGTTGACTTAGAAAATAGCCACTGCTATTACTAGCAACAGTAACATGGAATCGACTTAGTTTTTGGGTACTTGCCAGATTCTTATGGCCTGGGTTGGCCTCTGTTGGAAACAGGATGCTGGGCTTGATGGACCCTTGGTCTGATCCAGTATGGCATATTCTTATGTTTTGTGGGGTTTTTTGCACTTGGCCAATATCCCTTTGAACCAAGTATTGTTCAGTATACTCCATCCTGATTCTATTCTCTTCTTTTTTTTTTGTACAGCACCCAGAATAAGATACACACAAATATGAAAACTGTAATATATCTACAAAGATATAAGATAGTAAAATTATGTTTAAAATTCTTTGAGAAATCAGACACAGAAAAAATAATGCATGTCCAAATTTTAAATTTGTATTTTACAGATAATGCAGAAAGAAAGGAGGGAAAAAAAAAATCAGGCTTTGCCTGGAATTCTCTAAAGACTTTGTCAAGAACATTTTTATATTCTTACTGAAAGAAAAGAAAGAGAATTTTTCATAAAAAAAAAAAAATAAATTGTTTCCATATGGTCTATGTCAACAATTTCCCAAGGCAGTATGTCCGCTAAAGATCCATGTGCCAAGCTAATTATTCTTTTTCTATAACAAGTGTTCTTGGCCTGAGTTTGAACTTGAGATGAATATAAGATGTAGGCTGAAATTACTTGTCAATCAACAATAGAAAAAAACCTGCCCATTTCATCAGTAAGAAACACTGTGTAGCTATATACAGTACTATTTTATTTTATTTATTTGTTTTTGGTTTTTTTTATACCGACATTCAATAGGTAATATCACATCGGTTTACATGGTAACTTGTGGGACAATTTGACAACGAGTCAGATTATCTTTACATTGTAACAGCAACAACAAATTTTTTTTTATACTTTGTAACAGCAACACCATCATATTATTCTAACAGTATAATGGATTCGTGAGATGCTTTGACAACAGGACATAATAATTTTCATCGTATCGGTGGCAAGCTAACTTGTGGGAAAATTTGACAGCGGGTCGAGTTGTCTTTACATCGTAACAGCAATAACGTCCTATTATTCGAACAGTATAGTGGATTCGTGAGGTACTTTGACAACAGGTCATTTATTTGTTTTTCTATACCGATGTTCATTGGACATATCACACCGGTTTACAGAGCAGCAGAGGAGTCTATTGGTGTAAACCTCTTGTTTTACATTAGTACATTTTGACAATTAGGATTGGACTTCAATACATTTTACATTGAACTTTAAACATTTTGCCTTGAACATTATTGCATTGAACGTGAAAGCATATTACATTGAACTTTATAACATTATGTAGTGAGACTTTATGACGTTAAGCATTGAAACTTTGTAGTGTGTGTTGCAGTTGGTCAGTGGGGAGTTATTCTAGAGATATGGAAGAATGTTTACGAATTTGCATCAGGAGTGGTAAGGAGGTTTGGTTTTTTGGGGTTGATCCTAATGTGTGGTTATGCAGATCTGATGTAGGTGATGGGGGGGAGTGGGAGATGAAAGGGGGGGAGCTAGTGTTCATGTGGTGGGTGGTAGTGGGGTATGCTTTAAGAGCCATGTTTAGAGGGTTTTTTTAAGTGATTGGGTTGTGGGGTTAAGCCTGAGTTGAGGAGGGAGGCTGTTCCAGAGTGTTGGACCTGCCACAGTTATGGATCTTCCCTTGTTGAGGTTAAGTGGTCCATTTTTGGTGATGTTGTAGGGATGAGCCCAGTGTTAGTGGATTGGAGTGTTCTCTGGGTGGATTGGAAGTGAAGGGCTGGGCTTAGCCAGTCGAACTTTTCAGTGTATAGTGCTTTTTGTGTATGAGTGTTAGAACTTTATATTGGTCATAGTATCTTTTTATCGTAGCGGTGGCAAGGACAAATAATCCTAACAATGTAACAGACTAAGTTAGTAAACTGGGTGTATATGAGCTCTAGAGTTGAGGGCTACAGGTATTCTTGGAGGCGGGGGGACTTAAATAGATTATTCTGAAGTCTGGTCTGAGATTTACTGTAGTCTTAATGGGGTGTTCTCGTATTAAGTAATGGTTCGGATTGATTTTCTGGTTGATTACGGAGTCGTAGGATTAGCTTATTGGTTGGAAGGCTTTCCGGAAGAGCTAGGGTTTTAGTGATTTCTTGAAAATTTGTGTTGCGGGTTCTGTTCTGAGTTTTGAAGGAAGCTTATTCCACAGTGCGGGGCCTGCTACTGAAATTGCACATTCTCTTGTTGAGGTGAGGTGAGCCTGTTTGTTGGAGTGGATGGTAGAGGTGTGCATTCGTATTGAACATAAATGTAAAACGCTACTTATTTTTTTTAACTTAAAAAAGTGATAAGACATAAAAAATCGGATTTCCAACTTATTCAACATAGCTATGTTGAATAAGTTGGAAATCGCGATTGTTGATCCAAAATAAAAATTTAAACCCCTCACCTTCCTTAATCCCCCCCCAAAGACTTACCACAACTCCCTGGTGATCCAGCGAGGAGTGAGGACGCCATTTCTGAAAGCCTTTCCGAGGAGCATGTGACGTCGGCGCCATGTCGGAGTGACGTGGCGTCACGTGATTCCCCGCGGGTTCGGGCCGGAACGCTCGTTCGGCCCAAAAGGAACTTTTGGCCAGCTTGGGGGGGTCAGGAGGCCCCCCCAAGCTGGCCAAAAGTTCCTTTTGGGCCGAACGAGGGTGCCGGAGGGAACTCGCGGGGAATCACGTGACGCCGCGTCACGCCGACGTCACGTGATTCCCCGCGGGGGTCGCTTCCGGGATCCTCGTTCGGCCCAAAAGGAACTTTTGGCCAGCTTGGGGGGGCCTCCTGACACCCCCAAGCTGGCCAAAAGTTCCTTTTGGGCCGAACGAGGATCCCGGAAGCGACCCCGTGGGGAATCACGTGACGTCGGCGCCACGTCGCAGTGACGCGGCGTCACATGATTCCTCGCGAGTTCCCTCTGGCACCCTCGTTCGGCCCAAAAGGAACTTTTGGCCAGCTTGGGGGTGTCAGGAGGCCCCCCCAAGCTGGCCAAAAGTTCCTTTTGGGCCGAACAAGCGTTCCGGCGCGAACCCGCGGGGAATCACGTGACGCCGCGTCACTCCGACGTGACGCCGACGTCACGTGCTCCTTGCAAAGTTGGTCAGAAATGGCGTCCTGACCCCGCTGGACCACCAGGGAGTTGTGGTAAGTCTTGGGGGGGGGGGATTAAGGAGGGTGAGGGGTTTAAATTTTTATTTGCACATATGGACATATACTCAACTCATTGAATTCTGTTTATGTCCATATTGACCGCAAATGGGACCCCCTTTGGACATATGGACATATGAACTTAAACTTTTATTTATTTATTTATTTAAAAAATTTTATATACCGTTTTATAAAAGAGATTTTTGTCAAAACGGTTTACATAATGGAAATAAAATTAATCAAAGAAAGTCAAATTAAAAATAAGTTAAAATATGCATCCCTAGTGGATGGTGAGAAGTCTAGTGAAAAGAGCCCGGTATTGCTCAGGTAATTTGTTCTATAATACCGTGTGTATGTGTGTGCGCCTCTGCCTGTCTGTATGGGTGCCTGTTTTGGGGGCATCTATCTGTGTGTGTTTGTGCATATGCATGTGCCAGCCTGTGTGCATATGTGAGCCAGTGTGTGCAGGTGTGAGAACAGTATAGTGCTCACACCTGCACACACTGTGTGTGTGCTTATGCATGCTTGCACCCAGCTTGTATGTGTGTGCTTATGCATGCTTGCACCAAGCTTGTATGTGCTTTTGCACATTTGAACACAAGCTTGTGTGCGCCTGTGTGTGTGACTATATCTACCTGTATCTGTGTGTGGGAGCATGACAGACATAGCTTTGCAGACAGAACATATTAGTGAACATTACCTGGCATTGCTCAGGTTGTCTGGTCAATAACAGACTATATGTGTATGTGTGCCTGTACCAGTGTGTGTGTGTCTGCCTGCCTGTCTCTGCCTGTATGCATGTGTTTGTGACAGTGATTTGCAGATGGAGCATACTGTCTTTGCACATTGCCCCTTCCACACAACACTACGACTGACACAAGCCTTTTTCAGAGACAGAGAGTGGATAGCTAGCAATGCAACTGGGAAAGACGGAGTAAGACAAAAACCTAACCTTCAACAGGGTTCTGGGGGATACAGTAAGATAAAAAGTCTTGGCCAAGGTCGCAGTCAGTGGCAAGCAAATCTTGGATTCATGATCTGAAACATAGTACAGTGTTCTAACTTCTAAACCTCCTGTTCTCTCCAAAAGTGACACACAAGATAAATGGAAGGAAATGCAATAATCCGGCTAATTCTGTAAGAGGGCAAGAGATATGACTGCAGTATGCAACCTGAGTCTTCTGACTTCTGTTTCTGACCTATAGATTAATTTCATTTAATAAAGACAATGTGAACACTATATTTAAAAAAAAAAAAAAAAAAGCAAGCAAAAGCAATCGATAGTCTCTAAAGCAAATGTTATTTCCCATAAAATTCCTTACAATGGTGCTGGGATTTGCCTCCTCTTTCAGTTGGCGGCAGGGCTGATGCAAGAGTATTTGGTGCCCTAGGCAAACTTTCAGTCATGCACCCCCTCTCCCAACTTACCTACTGGCAGCAGCTCCAGCACAGCACTCCCTCCTACTAATTCTGGCACAGCACCTCTCTGGGCCTTGTGCTGGCAGGATTTTGATGCCCCCAAAACTTTGGCATTCTAAAGTGACTGCCTAGTTTGCCTAATGGAAGTACAGGCCCTACTTGGCGTTTGCTACATACACAGTGCAGGGTGGTTAGTATAATAAGCCAATTGTTCAGAAATAGTTACTTTTTGAGTAACTTACATATAGTACAGTGGCGACCAGCATTAAACGATAATGGTTTGATCACATAATCATAAATAACCATCCATCTCCTAGTTAAAAAAAAAAGAACAGAACTCTACAGAGCAAGCTTTTTTTCTCTCTCCTCTCTTGTTGGAGTGAAACTAATAAATACTTCCTGAGCTATTCTGCATAGAGTTGTTAAAGAGGTCAGATCATTTATATATATATATATATATATATATATATATATCTTGAAAAGCACCGGTCCAAGTACAGATCCCTGAGGCACTCCACTGTTTACCCTTTTCCACTGAGAAAATTGACCATTTAATCCTACTCTCTGTTTCCTGTCTTTTAAGCAGTTTGTAATCCACGAAAGGACATCGCCTCCTATCCCATGACTTTTTAGATTTCTTAGAAGCCTCTCATGAGGGACTTTGTCAAATGCCTTCCTAAAATCCAAATACACTACATCTACCGGTTCACCTTTATCCACATGTTTATTAACCCCTTCAAAAAAATGAAGCAGATTTGTTAGGCAAGACTTCCCTTGGGTAAATCCATATTGACTGTGTTCCATTAAATCATGTCTTTCTATATGCTCTACGATTTTGATCTTGAGAATATTTTCCACTATTTTTCCCGGCACTGAAGTCAGGCTCACTGGTCTATAGTTACCTGGATCGCCCCTGGAGCCTTTTTTAAATATTGGGGTTACATTGGTCACCCTCCAGTCTTCAAGTACAATGGATGATTTTAATGATAGGTTACAAATTTTAACTAATAGATCAGAAATTTCATTTTTTAATTCCTTCAGTACCCTAGGATGCATACCATCCAGTCCAGGTGATTTGCTACTCTTTAGTTTGTCAATCTGGCCTACTACATCTTCCAGGTTTCACAGTGATTTCATTCAGTTTGTCTGACTCATTACCCCTGAAAACCATCTCCGGAACTGGTATCTCCCGAACATCCTCATTAGTAAACACGGAAGCAAAGAATTCATTTAGTCTTTCTGCAATGGCCTTATTTTCCCTAAGAGCTCCTTTAACCCCTCGGTCATCTAATGGTCCAACCGACTCCCTCACAGGTTTCTTGCTTCGGATATATTTTAAAAAGTTTTTATTATGAGTTTTTGCCTCTATGGCCAACTTCATTTCAAATTCTCTCTTCGCCTGTCTTATCACTTTCACTTATCACTGTCTTTACACTTAACTTAACAATGCTTATGTTTTATCCTTCAGATGGATCCTCCTTCCAATTTTTGAAGGATTTTTTTTGGCTAAAATAGCCTCTTTCACCTCATCTTTTAACCATGACGGTAATTGTTTTGCCTTCCTTCTACCTTTCTTACTGTGTGGAATACATATGGACTGCGCCTCTAGGATTGTATTTTTAAACAATGCCCATGCCTGTTGAATACCTTTAAACTTTTGCAGCTGCACCTTTCAGTTTTTTCTATTTTCCTCATTTTATCAAAGTTTCCCTTTTGAAAGTTTAGTGTTAGAGCTGCAGATTTACTTATTGTCCCCCTTTCAGTTATTAGTTTAAATTTAATCATGTTATGATCACTGTTGCCAAGTGGCCTCACCACCCTTACCTCTCTCACCAAATCCTGCGTTCCACTATTTATTTATTTGTTGAGTTTTATATACCATCGTTTGGTGAAGCCATCACTAAGAATTAAATCTAAAATAGCTCCCTCTCTTGTTGGTTCCTGAACCATTTGCTCCATGAAGCAGTCATTTATTACATCCAGGAACTTTATGTCTCTAGCAAATCCTGATGTTACATTTACCCAGTCAATATTGAGGTAATTGAAATCTCCCATTATTATTGCACTACCAAATTGGTTAGCTTCCCTGATTTCACTTGGCATTTCATCATCTGTCTGACCATTTTGTCCAGGTGGACGGTAGTATACTCCTATCACTATACTCTTACCCAGCACACATGGGACTTCTACCCATATAGATTCTACTGAGCATTTAGTCTCTTGTATGACTGTTATCCTGTTGGACTCTACACCCTCCCGGACATAAATTACCACACCCCCACCATTAGGCAAACTAGGCAGTCACTTTAGAATGCCAAAGTTTTGGGGGCATCAAAATCCTGCCAGCACAAGGCCCAGAGAGGTGCTGTGCCAGAATTAGTAGGAGCGAGTGCTGTGCTGGAGCTGCTGCCAATAGGTAAGTTGGGGGAGGGGGTGCATGACTGAAAGTTTGCCTAGGGCACCAAATATTCTTGCATCAGCCCTGCCGCCAAGCTGAAAGAGGAGGCAAATCCCAGCACCAACGTAAGGAATTTTATGGGAAATAACATTTGCTTTAGAGAGTATCAATTGCTTTTGCTTGCCTTTTTTTTTTTTTTTAAATATAGTGTTCACATTGTCTTTATTAAATGAAATTAATCTATAGGTCAGAAACAGAAGTCAGAAGACTCAGGTTGCATACTGCAGACATATCTCTTGCCCTCTTACAAAATAAGCTGGATTATTGCCTTTCCTTCCATTTATCTTGTGTGTCACTTTTGGAGAGAACAGCAGGTTTAGAAGTTAGAACACTAGACTGTGTTTCAGATCACGAATCCAAGATTTGCTTGCCATTAACTGCAACCTTGGCCAAGACTTTTATCTTACTGTATGCTCCAGAACCCGGTTGAAGGTTAGGTTTTTCGTCTTACTCCGGTATTTATTAATAATTTCAAAAGGTCACCTTTTGGAATAAATACTTTGCTCACCCTGATACTGATTCAACTCTGTTTGTTTGCACTTCATTTGTTCTCAGCCTTGCTGCTCTAATCCCTAGGCCACTCCTTTACTCCAGTGATATTTTCTACATGTTATATTTCCAGGGACCTTTGTTTTCAGTTTTTTATTTTTTTTTTACATTTTCTACAATAATTTATCAGTGTTTGTTATAACCAACAAAAACAGGAGAAAATCATTGGTGGGGAGGGAGAGGAGTAATTTTCCCCCCACTGATTTTCTGCTGTTTGTTTGGTTATAATAAAGACTGATACATTCCCAGAAAAATCAAATAAAACCTGAAAACTAAGGTCATTAGATTATATATATTATCTTGTATTTCCTTTCAGTGGACAAGATTAGTTAATTTGGGTGGCTGTCAGAATTAAATTACATTGTATAAGACAACCTGTGTGAAAGTGGTCTTGTTGCCCACATGAATCTGTTAGAGGGACTTGATGTAAAGTTGAGAACCATCGCTCCTTGTTATTACTATTATAAAGCTCCATCAGTATAAGCAGTGGAATCTATATCTACACCTAAATAGATACAGTATATGTAGGAATAGGACAGAAGAGTTAATTGTTGCTGCTGACTGCAACTGGATTTAATAAGATTCAAGATGGCAGCTGCATCATTAATCACCGCCCAACCCACCCCAAGGCAGAATCCTGCATCACTGCAGACTCCATCCTTATGAAGGATGTGCAGCATGACGGATTTCACCCAGGACCTGATGCAGCAGAATATTCATTGAATAGACAGCTGGATGCAGCACAACTTTCAAATCTGTGAGTGCAACATGCAGAGATACAGTAAGAATGAGCCGCAAATTACATTCCAGCTGGCAGGTTTAATTTGAGAAATCTACAAAAATGCAAAAAAACACTAAGAAACCTGCAGAGCACAAGACAAGCAAATAATAAGTTTAAGCTCAGCTTGTGCACAAAATGTAAAATTGACTGTTGAAAGATTTAAAAAAATAATACAGGAATTTTCTTCAACAATCTTGTGCATGGAAATCTTTGTAATTATGCATATGCACAGTGTGGGACTCTTATTTGTTTAAAAAGTGCTATCCTGTGGTTCAGGCCAAATCACTGTGTTCTGTGGTGCCAGTGATCCAAGTTCAGATCTCCCCTCCAGGCCTGGGTATGCCATAGAGGAGAGGTGATGCACTCACTCAGAGAGGGAGACCCCGGCTGCAAACAGTAGTGCCTCATTATTTTTTTTTTTTTAAATGGGGGTATGAAGTTGTTCACCAAAGATAAGGGCATTGTTTTGCCCAATCAGCAGGAAGGGAGGTGCTCCCCACATGGTGGGCTGTTTCTCACCTGGCAGAGACGGCAGCAGAGGAAGGATTCCCCAGTCCGGTGGTCTGTTTGGCCTCCTCTTCCTCTACCCCCCTCCCCACTAAACAGCTGTTTCACTTCATCCTGCTTTCTTCATTCCTCTTTTCCCCCCCTACTCTCAGCTGTTGCTGTTTCATCTTATCCTCTCTCCCACTAGTGGGCTGTTTCACCTCCTGTTTCACCTCCTCTTCCCCCTCCCTTTCCCTCTGCCACCAAACATTCTAGTGGACTTTTCGGCTCCTGTTTCTCTCCCCCGCCCCCAGTGGCTTCTTAACCACCTTCCTCCATGCTGGTGAACTGTCACATTCCTTCCTTACCTTCCCAATCAGCTGTGTCTCTGCTACAGTAGCACGCATCCTGCTTCTAGAGGGCATGACATGAGATTGAAAGGGAGTGGATATCGGGACAAAAATCAGGAAATATTTTTGAACAGAAGGGACAGCCTCCCAAGGAAGGGGACAGAGTCAAAAAAACAGTAACAAGCCAAGAAAGCATGGGTCAAGTACAGAGAAATCCAACCGAAAATCTACCCCCTAAGAAGATGGCAAAGGTTTATAAAGGCTCTGAGCATACCATCTACTTTGCTGACATCGGGGGAGAAAAACCCAACCCCTAGTTAACTAATCTCTCTGTACCTCCCCAGGAATTTGGTTCAGTCCTTTTGGTAAGGAAACCAAGGGTTCTTTACATTTGATTTGCAAATTATACAGGCAGAACTATGCACATAATTATACCTGCTGTTTGGTGCACATAGTTTATCTGGGAGAACTTGCGCATATACTTTTTGATTTAAAAAAATATATGTGGGAGAACCCCAAACCCCACCAGACTCCTCTCCCCAGCACACGTAAATGCATGTGCCTATAGCATGTGTGTATGCGTGTAACCTTGTACAAGTATTGATTGTACAATTTTCAAAAGGGCCATTTCTTTGGGTAAAGCTCTACTTTACCCACAAAAGTCCTCTTAAATTACTCTCCTTATGTCCAAGGCAACAGTAGCATGGGATAGACTTAGTTTTTGGGTACTTGCCAGGTTCTTATGGCCTGGATTGGCCACTGTTGGAAACAGGATGCTGGGCTTGATGGACCCTTGGTCTGACCCAGTATGGCATGTTCTTATGTTGAAAAGCAAAGAATGACATTGTATTAAGGATGTGCTGTCATTTTAAAACAGGGATAACTCAACAAAATGCGTTTATTGTTTTTTATCATCTGAAATGACAAACCAACAAAGCTTAATTGACTTTTTGCTCATAGCGTTTTAGGATACCCCTCCAAGGGCAGAAATTTAGAAGTCACCTTGCCTCAGCCCCCCAGCACGTCAACATGTTCTCCCCAACCTCACTGGACCCTCTTCCCACCACTTACAATCATGGGGAAAAGTGAGCCCATTGCTTCTGTCCCACTGACATTGTAATCCAAAACGGATTTTGAATTACGGCGCGTCTTGCGGGTGCCATTTTGGATCATGGTGCCACGGGGTAGGAGCGACTGGGGATCAAGCTTGCCCTATTAGAACCCAGAGGCCCATGACTATAAGTGTGCGGGGGGGGAGGGGGGGGGGAGAAATGCATGGGAAGGCGAGTGGGGTGAGAGCAAGTTATGCCAGGGTGGCCAAGCAGGGCAACTTTTCATTTGAGCTCCTGCGGTTTCTGTTGGGGGGGGGGGGGGGGGGGGGAGGGGACAGTCTCTTCTTTCATTAATATTGTTTTAATGCACATTAGAAGAACATCAGCAAAATTTAAAAAAACCCTTTGAAAATGTAATTAAACTAATTCTACCAAATAGTTTTAAAAAATGACATGGAAAGAAATGAAGAGAAAACTCCCAACAGAACAAAAGATCAAAACAATGAAAACATTTCCTGTGTACACCCTTAGTCTGCATGTATTTAACTTCCAACTGCATTAACTACAAATATTTTTCATAGCACTTCTGCTTTAAGCACATTTTTAACCAATGTAAAAAATAATAATGCCAGGATTTCTTTCCTCTTACTACAGTAAGTATTCTCATACTTGAAGTACATTTTGATTTTGCCATAAGCGGGAGGTGCCTCTGCTTTAAATAGAAAAAGAAACAAGGCTGGGTTTGATATGATGGGAAAGAGAAAAGCAGGAAAGGACAGCTTTCTTTTATTGATGAACATATTCTTTCTAATGTTTTGTGCTTCTGTTTTATTGCTGAGCATGTTTTTAGACAGCTGGCTGCTCTTAACCAGAGGCTAGCCAGTGACAGAAAAGAAGAACAACGACCTCTTGCATGCCAGGTCTACCTTGAACAAGTCTTTCAAATCACCGGCAAACCCAAATGCGACTGGAGTCACAAATCCTGTTGCAATCACTTGAGGGTTCTTTGTTTGGAACTACTGAAGTTTTGTTCACAACTAAACGTCAGATGCGTTCACTTATGTGGCAGCCTGTGCCCATAACTAGGAGGGTTCGTTAGATATAACAGCATTCCAGGCAGCCTCTGGAGGGGGGGAGATCCTGGAGGGGGATGTCACACCCCAACAATGCAGCCAGCCAGCTGTTGAGAGCTGCTACACAGGACCATACCTCTGCTGCTGGACTGACGTTGACGGTGGGTTCCCTACTGCCCCCTGCCTTGATGCCTTTGGTGGGTCTGTGTTACCTGCTCCTTGTGATAGCCTTGTGCATAATCCTAATAGAGTGATAAGATTAACCGAATTAAAACTGTGAATCAGAGAAGTAACAGCCCGAACAACTGAACTGAATGTAACCAGGGGTTACTAAAGTGGTATGTTCTGGTCGCAGTTTTTATTTGGTAGAGCTTGGGTGATGAGATCATGCTCCTGTGTTGAGTCAGTAGGCTGTGTGTGTGTGCGCGTTGCTGGCAGAGGATGTGAAAGCAGCTGACTAGAAACTGAGGCCTGGCTGGAGAAGTTTTGGTCATGTTTCAACAGTTTTTTGGAGCGATTTTGCTCAATTATATCAAGATGTAGTTAATCCTTCCACCTGCACCAGCTCCTAAGATGAATTATGCTGATGCTTGCAGCTTTCTTCCTCCTCTGGGAGGACCACGAGTGAGTATTATGGAATTTATCATGGCTGATATGGTAAATGAGACTGTAAGAATTACCGCATGAGAAGATCAAATGCTACAGGAGTGAGAGCTAACTGTACAATCTCATGTTTGGTTCAGATGAATTTGTCCATGTTGAACACTGCTCAATTGCTCCATGTCTGACTGTAATTTTCATAAATGTTTTGTTCCAACAATAAAAGGATCCTTTTATCCTCATTCAAAATCATGCTGTTATTGAAATGTGTTGCACTTCGATGTTCATTGCAAGACACAAATGAAGGAGACACCAATTGCCTTAAAACAAATTTTTTTTGCATAAAGTATAAGAATCACTCCAGCTACCAGCAACCTAGAGGACAGGGCAGCCAGATTACATGAATGTTAAAAACAAATCTTCAGTAAACAATTTGTTTTGTTTCTCAGTTGGATCCTTTTATCATCATGACTGTAACATGCAGTATAGGAGACACTGTTGGCCAGGTCTGCTACTACATTCTGTTGTGCTCGCTCGCGGGACAGGCTTGCAAGCGTCTCCACTCACCTCTGATGCCGCCATCGAAGCCATGGTCTGATGCCGATGCCTGCTTCTTTGCAGCCCAAGTGCCGCTGGCGTTTCTTCTCTTCATGACTTAAGCCGCCACTGCTGCTCCTGCTGCCACTGCAGTTATCTTTGTGGCAGGCCCAACGCCACTTCCTCCTCTTTGCAGCCGGGATGCCGCCGACCCTGGCTCCTTGGTGTGGCTGGGGGCGCTGCCAACACAGTCTTCTTCAAGGCGGGACAGCCACTGTTGCTGACCCCTCTTTGCGACCTGGATTGCCACCACCGGTGTTCCACCTGCTCCAGCCCCAAAGTCCTAGGCACGCACACCTCTCTTCATAGTTTAAAGGACCCGCAACAGGAAAAGCCTTGCGGCTCTTGCTGATGTCACCACCTTGTCACATCCTCAGTCCTATAAAAAGGCTCTCTGCCAGTTCCTTGGGGGTCTTCGCAACAGATCATTATGGTCATCCATGGTCCCTTCATCCTGCAAGGTCTTCCGTGGTCATTCTCCTGTCATAATGGTCTTCATGTTCCTTGTTCTTCGTGGGAGTTCTTTAGTGTTCTACGTTCCATGATCCTGATCTCTTGTCAGTTCTTCGTCCAGGTCTTCTGAGTCCTTGCCTTGTCCAAGTCTTCTGAATCTTCAGTCAAGTTCCTGATGTTCCTGTTTTCGTTCCAAGGCCTGCCTTCTGGATCCTCTCATCCCTCCTCCAGGAGTGCCAGTGACGTGGTTTGTAACCAGCCCATGGGGGGCTGTGTTGGGCGCTTCTTGGCACAAGGCCTGAAGCCAAGTTCATCTTTGCTGGATCAAGTCCTCAGAGTACATCCTTGTTTTTAGAGTTCCAAGTCAAGTTTCGTGTTCCTAGTCATGTTCTTAGTTCCAGGGCTTGTGGAATTTGTTCAGCCAGCGATCTCCATGATCCTCGTTCCAAGGGATGTCTTGGCTGCCATCCTCATTTGAGTCTCAGTCCAGAGCCTCTCTCGCTCCCGGCATAGTCTGCGACCAACCTGTGGCAAGTTGTGTAGGGCACTCAGTGGAACAGCGTGGTCTGTGTCCAGCCCACAGTGGGCTGTGTAGGGTGCGCTGTGGTGCAGTGCCCATGGAAGCTGAACTCTAATCTGAACCAGAGCCTTCGTCCATGTTCCAAGTCTTCATCCAAGTTCCAAGCCTTCAGTGTCTTCATCATGCCATGTCCTGTACTTAGCCTTCATCTCTCCTGATGCACTTGAAGTTGCAAATGGCAGGTCTGAAAGGGCTATCGAGTGGTTGGAGGACTACCCCTGAGACCAGCTGCGTGTTGTTGGGTCTCACACTCTGCACGTACAAGTTCAGTGGAGGTCTGAGTGATCTCGCTCCAAGTCCAAGCTACCTTCCAAGTCCAGCCCATGCCTGGATACACTTGCCTCCCACGGTGCCTACCTTGAAGCCTCATCCTGAGGTGGTGCCATGATCAAAGGACACATTCGCTCTCGAGCAAATGACTGCACCCTGCACTCACAACACATTCCCCCAAGGACAAAGAACAAAGCAAACCTGTAAAAGTTAATTGGGAGTCCCTGAGAGGAGCTCAGAAGGGGTAGGAGGAGGAAACAGCCTCCATCTTCTCAGGAAGGGCCTACATCCCATGTCCTAGAAAAGGCAACCAACTGAGCTCAGATTCAATTCATGTTAAAGAGAGACTGGTGCAGATGAGGACTAAACCCTGAAGGAACATAAGCTGTTGAACAAGAGTGTGGTATCTGGGACTAGAGGGCATGAAGAGTAGGCACCAAGCTGAAGCAGCAGCAAAGGTCAGACACAATGACCTGGCAGAGGTTGGGCCGCATGTGCAGGATTTCACCATGGCCTGTCCACTTCCCAATGCAGCAGGAGTGGGGGTGAGTAGCGGAGAAGAATGAGAGGCTGATGGTGGGAAAAGAGAAGAGGTGAGTTGTTGAGGGGGGGGGGTGAAGAATAGGAGACTTAGAGGGAAAAGAAAGAGGAGAGATTATGCTGATGAGAAGGAGGACACACAATAGTGGGAAGGAGAGAGAGCATGAGAGACACTAATGAAGGAGGAGGTCTGGGGAGAGAGAGAGACTGCTGGATAGGAAAGAGGGAGAGAGAGAGGTAGGGGAGCAGAGTGAGAATAGGTTGAGGGGATAGTGAGAGACTAGGGCAGAGATTAGTTGTGGAGGGGGAAAATGAAAGGACCTGCATCAGGCAATGATGATACTCCTTGTACCACAAATCTCTGCAGGTTTCAGCTAGTATATAATAATTATTATCAAATAATATGTTATTAGAACCCATAAGAATAAACCTTGGTTGTTTAAAATAAAAAGAGGCTGCCAGAACTTTAGTAGCTGGGTAAAGGGTGCAGAGCAGTGTGAACAGCAAGGGCAAGATGAGAACATGGATACTAAGCAATGATGAACCCAAATCTAGGCACTTGGAAGCAAAAGGAACTACAAAGCAGATGAGGACATTGTGTCTGTCTGCACCCGATTTCTGCCACTGCTTTGCTGAGTCCAGCAATTCAGTGCATTACATAAGAGTTTAAGAAGTGCCATGCTGGGTCAGACCAATGGTCCACTGAGTCTAGCATCCTGTTTCCAACAGCAACCGGTCTGGGTTACTTGGAATTGTCCAGCACATCCTAAGGAGAGATCTATCCCCTGTTCCTCACTCCCAAAAGTAAATCCTCAAGTCTACCTGGCTAATAACTGTTAAGTGACTGGTCCTAACCTAATCTTTTTTTAAACCAAGTTATATTACTAGTCCTAGTACTACTTGAAAGGGTAAATAATGGTTCCTATTAACTTGTCAATCAATCGGGTTGTATAAATTATGGACTAACCACTTGAAACAATATAATACTTCCTTGTGAAAATATATATACTTAAGGTAACTGGACCATCATAATAAGCAGTACCGGTGAATCACCTTCATTGCTTTTCATTTAATCATAGGTCCCACTCATGTCATTATTTGTAATTTTTTGTTATGCAAATAGAAATGCCTTTGAAATATCTAGTGTATTACTTATCACTAGTTTATGCTTGTTCAGTTGATAAATTCTCACTATGCCAGTTCACAGAGCGATAATCGGACATGCCTGGATTCAATCTTAGTGCCAACATTTTCTTACTCTACTTTGGAGTGCTGCTTGTAAATGTGAAGAATCCGGAGAGTGACACCCCTGATGCAGATTTGCTGGTTCAAAACATGCGTGTTAGGTTTATTGTTCCATCTTGCCCTTCTCTGAACCTTTCCTAGCTCTTCTATATCTTTTCTAAGATCGGGTGACCAAAACTACACACAGTACATAATCACCGTATGGATCCATACCCAGACATTATGATAGTTACAGTTTTCTTTTCCTTTACAAATAATTCCCAATGTACTATTTTGCTTTTGCTGCTGCTACACACTAAGAGGAGGATTTCTATTTATTGTCTAGGCCGGTACAAGAGTATTAGGCACCCCAGCTGAACCTTTAGCTGTGTATCTGCTGCTCCCCTCCCAAATGGTGAAGTCTAAAACTGTGAACGACTTCAAAGGGGCGTGGGATAAACACTGTGGATCCATCAAGTCTAGAGGGCGTGAATAAAGAGGAGGCAGCAAAACACTGCACGGAGCGGCAGTAGCCACAGAGGCATTCAAACACTGCACGGAGCGGCAGTAGCCACAGAGGCATTCACGGAGCGGGATGCCAGTGGCCAGTAGTTGGTGTTCCACCTTCACGGAGCGGAAGGATGGAGGGCTGCTATCTAAAAAAAAAAACCAAAAACAAAACAAAAAAAAACAAACAAAAATAAAAACAGTGGTGGGTAAGAGTATGGGGTAAGGGGGTGGCCTGCTGGTTACAGCGGTTGCTACCCCTAATTGAGCTGGACGTTCACTTGGATGCAGATACGGCGCTGCTCTCTAAATTGGTGGTGGGGTGGAGGGGAATTAGGGCTGGAGGGTACTGGAAGCCAATAGTAACAGGTGGGAGAGAATAAAAGGGGAAAAAATGGATAAAGTGCGTAGCTTGCTGGGCAGACTAGATGGGCCGTTTGGTCTTCTTTTGCCGTCATTTCTATGTTTCTATGTAAGTGGAGGATAAGTGCCGTGACCGCAACCGCCAAAGACATCTGCTGTGAAATGTCAAGTTATGAGTTTACCGGGTAACACAGCGGTAGATTTTCATAGGTGTGCGCACGCTTCCGGGCGCGCACATATGGACGCACTGATTTTATAATATGTGCGCGCCCGCATGTTATAAAATCATTGGGTCGTGCGCACATGTGCACCAGGTTTTGTAATCCGTGTGCGCAGCGCGTGCAAGGAGGGGTACACAGTTTTACAAATTTTGCTCGGCGACGCATCCCGGCCTTCCCCAGTTCCCACCAAGTCCGCTCCAATTAAGGAGCGGACTGGGAGGGAACTTCCCTAACCCCTAATCTAACCTCCCTTCCCTTCCCCTCTCCTCCCAACCCCCTAAGTCCTACATTTTTCCTTGTTTTTTTTTTTTGTCTCTGAACTAAGTTACGTGTGCTGGCAGCCGGCCAGCGCATGAGGCTCCAGAACAGCGATCAATGCCGCTGTCCCGGCCCGCCCCACCCAGAACACGCCCCCGGGCCTGCCCCTTGCAGGAAGGCCGGCACGTATGCACGTACCAGCCTTTACGCTCGTGGCCGGGCCTTTTTGAAAATAGGCTCGGCGTGTAAAGGCCTGATTTTAAGCGAGGGGGGGGGGTAGGATTTAAAATCCAGCCGATAATACTTATGGATCACCTCACCTAGAAATTACATACTAAGAACACCTGAAACCCTTTTATAATGGCTGACACTGTTATACTAAAGGCACACTAAAGGGGCTATCCTCTCTGCCACTTCCCCAACTCTTCTGTCCTCAAGGGGTGCATCCTTTTCTGTAGGGGGAAGGTTAACCTTCTTGATCCAGGCAGTGGTGTACTTTCCCCTGTGTGGATGTGATTTTCTCTTTAACCTCTGGAAGTTTGATGATATAATGCTGCGGGGACAGATGAATTGGACACAGCTCTGGGTGTTCAAATAAACTTTACTGATTGTAGAGAAAATTAATAAATTGTCCAATCAGCAATAAACTTGGCGTTACACTGAAATGTCCTCTTCTCTCTGTGTATGTGCTTCTGAACTCAGGTTCCTTTATACAGCTCTTATCACTCTGACTCCTGAGTGGATAAGAAGTCCAGTATTTGGGGAATTCCTCCCTGTAGAATATAGAAAAATCCTACCTGAGTCTTTGTACCCAGCCTGTGTCCTGGTCCTAGAATAAAGATCCTGTGGAGGGTCTCCAAATTTTGTTCACCTTCTTCTTTATAGATGTGACCTCTCTGAAGGAGGGGTCTGATGGAAAAGTTCAGAACTGTGCTTTCCCAGCCTACTCCAAGCAAGAAGGGGTTGGCAAAAAAAAAAAAAAAATCTTCTGCCAAATAAAATAGTATTAGTCTCTAATAGCCAAAAATCCTCACTGAAGGGAAATCACTGTCATTGCAGATCTGTCTGGTCTTCGGTATCCTGACATTCGGATCAGGGGAACCGCCATCACCAAAATGACCAGGCTTCCACTCCAGTGAACTGTCCAAAACCATAACACCCTTAACAAAGTCTCTTTCTCTATCCAGAGGCCAACCTCCAGACAGGCAGGAAGGAATAGCCTCCAAACTATACTCGGTGAGGGGAATAAGCCTCATTCTGAAGAAAAAAAAATACTATGAGTGCTCCTCACTTTACAAACTCTGAACTCAATACCCACACCTAACCTAATCCTAGCCCCTACTTATATGCAACAAGGTCTATCCACTATGGACAGCCTCTGGGGGAGGTGCTGAACAGTGGGATTACTTGCTAAATAATATATCCCTAAATAGTAGGGACCTAGGGCCATCTAGTGGCTGAACCATGGGATACCATACACCAACGCTCAATACCTCATTACAACCCTGGCATGCTTCACTGTCACACCCAGCTACATTGACAGCGCCCAGATCCCTGCTTGACTTACAACATACATTCATTAACCTCACCACCAGTGTCTCACCAGACATGTTCACGCTTCCCATCAGGCTTATCAATCATCACTGACGCACCCCACTTCTCTAGAAGTTCACTGGTGAACATGCTGACACACTGAGATAACCATCCAACACTGTTATCCAGGAACAACAGATCTCATTACCACGTCAACTCCAACCAACAATAAACACTTCACACACACCAGCTCCTTCACCAAACCCAAACAAACCTACAGTTCTACTAAGATCCATATTAATGCCCTGTTCCTCCAATCATTTTTTATTTGCCTTTCCATTATTACTCAATATCAAAATAAAATGATGCATGATGAAACCAAAACAGTACATCAACAAACCCCGGCAAACAAGCAAAATGCATTAAACTTAGTTCAAAAACGTTTTACAAAAAAGAGCCAGGCAGTGGCTCTGGCACATCATTTACTCCTTTGGCAGTGGAAACTTCATCACCACATTCCCCCATCTCTCTCTCCTCCTCCCCACCTTTCCCAATATCCTCCTCTTCTATCACCCCCCCCCCCCCCCCCACACACACACACCACAACAGCATCTTTGCTCTCTCCCTTTCCTTAGAATCTAGATTTGCTCTCTCCCCTCCCCCCAACTGCAGCAGCATATCCCCCCCTCTCTCTCTAATCCTGAGCCCCAAGCCCCAGATGCCAGAAGCCTTCTCTTTCCTGCCCCAGCAATCTCCCCCCTATCTCTTCTCACCCTAGCCCGAGCATTCCCCCTCCAATCCCATCCACCCAGCCACAACAGAACCCCTCTCTCTCTCTTTCCCCACCCCAGCTACAGCAACCTTTCTTTCTTTCTACCCCCTCTCACCAGCCCGGAGACTCTGGAATTCTAAAAGAATAACCGGGTCTCCGGGTCAAAACCAGAAATCTCCGGGTGCTGCAGCAAAACCAATCTGCTTAGACCCGGAAAGAAGAAAGGAACATCATTGGTCTTGCGCGGCTGAAAAAGGAGGAACTCGACAGTGATTTCTACCATCTCCGGCCCTTTTAAATTCTTAACTTTGCTTCCTTGTGACACCACCTGCTCCTGCACAGCCTGTTTTCTGTATCCAGCCACTTGCCCGCCCCATCCTGTTTGCCTTGACCAAACATTGCGATTTCCTGCCCGTGCATCAAACGAGGAGTAAGAAACAGGCAGCGTCCACTTCTGCAGCACAGGAGGAGAAGGAAGAGGCTGCTGCTGCTCCAGGAGCCCAAGTTAGAGTCTGCTGTTGCTAGTGTGTTTTGAAAGGGGGGGGGGGGAGAGAGAATGAATGAGCAGGTCTGTGAGAGTGAGTGAGTGAGTATTGGTGTAGGAAGAATAGATCTGAGAGTGTATGTAGGTGAGTAGGAGAGAGCTGAGTGCAAGTGAGCATGCCTATGAGAGTGAGTGAGTGTGTATTTATGTAGGAAGAAGAGATCTGAGAGTGTATGTAGGTGAGTAGGAGAGAGCTGAGTGCAAGTGAGTATGTCTATGAGAGTGAGTGTGTATTTGTGTAGGAAGAAGAGATCTGTGAGTTTATGTAGGTAAGTAGGAGAGAACTGAGTGCAAGTGAGCATGGGTGTGAAAATGAATGGGCATGTGTGTATGGAAGAGGGAGAGACGTGAGTGTGTGTGTGTTTTGGTGGGAGAATGGCAGAAGTAAATATGTGAGAATGTGCAGTGAAAGTAAGCGTGAACATGCGAGTGTGTTTATGAGAGCAAATTTGTGAGCATACGATCCCACTGTGCAGCAGCCCTTCCCCCGACCTCCGCTAAACCATGGTAATCTCAGGGTGACTGGAAGTCAAAGGTTCCCAGGTATGCTGCTCCCTGGAGCCTCCCAAGCCTTTCTAGGCCTAGATTCTAGGCATTCTGCCTTAAGGAGGACTGGGTTAAAACCTTGAACTGGGCTCCTTAAAGTAGAATGAGGGAGTTCTCAGTATACTGGGTCACATTCCCTCTCACTAAATCCATGACAACTTTAGGGTATGGAAAGTGGAGAATTTTTAAAATTCTTATTAGTTTTAAATATCTGGGTGTTTTTTGATGTATATGCTATTTTCAAAAATGTTAGTTTTGGAATTTTTAAAAAATGAGTTTTTAATTATTGTATGTTATGTTCATCAGTATGGTTTTATTGTTATGAAGGATGCTTTATATTTCTTGGGGCAATAGTCAGCTGCTGAGCAGCTTGGCTAGTTAGCCGAATAAACTTATCTGGCTAACTAGCAGGGTATATTCAGCAATGTGGTTGCACCACTGAATATTTATTTATTTATTATTTTTATATACTGACATATCACACTGGTTTACATTCAGGTACTGTAGGTATTTCTCTATCCCCAGAGGGCTTACAATCTAAATTTTTGTACCTGAGGCAATGGAGGGTAAAGTGGCTTGCCCAAGGTCACAAGGAGTGACAGCAGGATTTGAACCTTGGTCTCCTGGTTCATAGTCCACTGCTCTAACTACTAGGCTATTCCTCCTCCCTATTTTCTTGAATATACCCGGCTATCTTAAAATTAGCTGCATATGTTTATTTGGCTAACTTTAGGACAGGTTAGTGGCACGATCAGTTAGCCAGATAAATTATCCACCTAATTCTGAATATGGGAGTTAGCTGGTTAATACATCCTGATAACTCCACTCCTCCCCAAAATTTCTCATACCTGACATGAATTTGCCCCCGACTTATCTGGCTAAGATAGTTATCTCATATTAGTGTGGTTTTATGAGAATCATGATTTTTTGTTTTTCCATTGGCTTGTTGCAGTATCCAGTTCAGTTTTCGCATTTTTCTATTTACATTTATGGGCTCTTTATTCTGTATTTAGTGAGGGCCTGTCTGTGTTCTACATGTGTGACTGAGATGAGGTATTCTGTTAGCATGTAGTTTCTGTGTAAGGAGCTATAGTACTTGGATTGTTCTATTTTCTTCATAGGAGATGCATTTGTTGTTTTAGGACCTGGTGTAATATTTGCATAGGTAAGGTTGTTACTGTTTGAGTGCTGGCGGTTAGTGCTGTTTTGATATGGGAGGTTAGATTGTAATTCTGTTTACTCATGGCTTTTTGATGAAAAGTTTCTGGACTGAGCTCTGAGAGGGGCAGCTGGCTATGGAACTAGTGATTCTCCTGGAGCATGGGGGTGCTGAGAAGGGGTGGGAATAAGAAAGAAGGGACTGCTGCAAGCTACAGAAGGGCTGATAGCAATCAAAGAGTTTTACATAAAGATATTGTCATGTTGGGGGGCACTCACTGAGTGAGCACATGAGCAGCAGCACAACAGCAGAATTGTTGTGTTTTTATGGGGCAGAGTGTATGCATGTGAGGTCTATGCAGAAGCGGAGCAACCCAGTAGCCAGGAGGAGTGGAGATAGAGGAGGCGAGAGAGCAGACAAAAATAAATCCCCCTAGTGGTGGAGGACTAGAAGTTCCCGAGGAAGGAAAAGTATGCAAGCAGAGAAAGAGAGTGTAACAGGGGAGTCCCCTACAGGAGGGGAACCTCCAAGAGTCCAGTACTGTGGAGCGTAGACTCCCCGAGGAGCAAGGAGGCCTTGAAGTCACTGGAGGTGAGAGAGGACTCCACCCCAAGGAGCGGGGAAGCATAGCACAGTCTAGTTCTCTCGTGCAAGAGCTGGTTTGCAGAGCAGAGACGTCTGTGTAGTTAGCACTGAAGGGTAGCGCAGCAGAGGTCCGTACCACGAGGTACTTAGTGGTAGCAATCACTAAGCATTGCACGGTAATAGTCTGCAGTGCGGGTACCATGGTAGCATTCCCTGGAGAGCAGCATGGTAGTGGCCCACAGCGCGGGATACGCCATGGAAGTAGTCACTGGAGAGAAGCACGGTAAAGGTCCGCAGCATGAGGTACCATGGTAGCAGTCCCTGGAGATAAGCACAGTAGTGGCCAGCAGCGCGGGGTATGCCGTGGAAGTAGTCGCTGGAGAGAAGCTGCAGAGACGCTAGAGAGAATCCCAGAAGTATTCCCAAGATGCGAGGTAGCAGAAGTACAGCAAGGTGGAAGCCCTCCGAGCAGCGGATAGCCAGAGACAGGAAAGGGCCCCCGAGGAGTGGATACCCAAGAGTGTCTTACGCCAGCTCTAGCTGGAACGGGGAACACATCCGAAGCGAGAGAGAAGGATTCAGCAAAGGGAACTCTTTACCAAGTTGATTTGTCCCAATGGTACTTAAGAGTCCAGTGTTAGTGATATCATCAAGGGGAGCCGCCCCTGAGGTTCCCGCCCTTACGTCCTCAAGAACGGCCATGTCGTGGCGCCTAGGAGGTCCCGGGCTGGCATGGCAGTCGGCGGCATCCTCGTCACCCTGGGAGGTCCTGGAACGGAGCCCTGAGGGTCGGAGATGGCTTGCTACCACCGCGAGTCTTCTGGAGGGAGAGAGAGCAGTGAGACATGAAGTGAGTAGCAGCAGTCTCAGCTGCCTGAGACCAATGGTCATAACACACATTTTTAATTGTTACCTTATGGTCTCTTTATTCTGTATTTGGCAAGTTTTTGTCTGTGTTCTGCATATGTAGTCAAACTTGAGGTACTCTGCTAGCATGTAATTTTTGTGTAGGGTTCTATAGCAGCTGGGCTTGTTCTGTTTTGTAATAGGAGGTGTATTGGTGTTTTAGGGCCTGGTGTAATATTTACAACTTGCCTTTTCTTAGATTGGATTGTTACTATTTGAGTCCTGGTACTTAGTGCTGTTTTGGTTTGAGAGGTTTCCTATATTGTAATTATAATTCACTTTACTCATGGCTTTGAGAAACAAGTCTACACCCAACACGCATTACAATATGTCTAATACCATATGCGTTCCAAGTGGGTTTTTTGCCTTTCAGAAGGGTTTTCTAGTTGATATACAATATGTGTATATATTTACATGCATTGCTGTAATACTTTTATCTCAGAAAACTATACTTTGAATGTCCTTTTTCATGTAAAATCTATTCATTTAGATGCATAATTTTTAAGGGGCTGGGGGGCCCAGAGCAGAAGGTTTGCCTAGGGCACCTAATAACCTTGCACCAGCCCTGCCTCTATATCCGTGAATTGTGTCACAGTACAGGTTTCTACCATCTTCTAGTAGGTTGGTCCAGGCTTCTCCCTGAGTCGGTTAAGGAATTTAGGGAATCTCCCCTTCCCAGAAACAAGGCTTGCATACCATTTTACACACGTTATTTCCAGTCATAAGTGCGTAACTTCATAGCTTGTTATGGCTAGGGTCTTTGCCTATGTAACCCCAAGAACTCACTAGATGGCACCGATCTGGAGAGAGTGTGCCACACACTGACCCCCCCAATATTTACCCATTTCCCACTTTTCCAGGTGGGAAAATGCTGCGGGAATGTGGGAGGCAGGTTGTAGGGTTCCTGGGAGCGTAGCAGGGTTGCCAGCTTCCAAGAAATATCCTCAGTGATGCACTGTCTGCCATTTCTTTGGGAATTCTGACCCTTCCTTTCCCCCCCTTCGGTAGCATTTCCAATCACCGGAAGGGGCAGACTCCAAGGGGGAACTCTCTGCCCCCCCCCCCCCCCCACATGACCCTCTCCATGATTCGACCTCTGCTTTGCCTTTGCGGTGTGGGCGGGCGCCATCTCATCCCTGGCCTCAGGCAGCAGATTGCCTTGAGCCGCCCCTGGGTGTATGCAGCCTGTGGGGAACTAACCAATGGCTGTGTGAGCTGCAGTGGTATAAAAGCGTGTTTCCTGTGTAAAGATTGCTGGTTTCTGAGGAAAGGAATCCAGGAGCAGAGCCTGGAGTATCCATGCCAAAGGGAGATGGAGGGGGAAACATCTAGTGCTTCATCCCGAGGCGCTACAACAAACTCTGAGTGAGGATTACAAATGTCAGAGGAGAGACTAATTTGGATTACAAGTCTGTTGGTGTGAGAGAGAAGGAGAACATCATCTGAAAGCTTGCAGCAGGTTTCACGAGGGAATGAGAGAACAGAATGTGACAGGAGGTGTGCTACCAAGTGCCTACAAGTAAAGGGTTTGGAGTTTGGAAGCTGTGCCAAGGAACTATGGGGGGGGGGGGGGGGGGGGGGCTTGCCTGGGCCTAAGGGTGAAGGTCACACAGAGCTCAGGACACTGCTATGGCCCAAAGAAGCGGGGAGCACTGTCCCTCTGCAGCTGCTCCTACAGTGCAGTGACTGGACTTTGAAGTACTTGAAATTGTAAGTACCAGTATGTAACTTCTGTGAGAAAGGAGTGAAGAGAGAGAATAGAGGTTCTGAACTTGGAGATTGTACTAAGGAACGGTGTTTGGGGGGGCCTGTCTGGACCTAAGGGAAAGCTCACAGCTGGTTATTTCAGCGCAGGGCCACTCCTGAGCAGCTTCTGTAGTGTGAGCAAAGTGTGATTTGACTTCTGAGAGATAGAGAGGAGGACTACATCTAGGACTCCTAAGGTCTGAGTGAAGAGGAAAAACCTTGGCTGAAAGTTGGGAGAGGTATTAGAGAAAGACTGAGGGTAACTGCTTGGAGTTCCTCAAAACCCCAGAAGAATACTGAATAGGTGCACACTATGAATTGTGAAACAGAATTGGGATAAAGGAAACTGTATTGCTAGCTTGAAGTTGGGAAGTAACTACAGGGGAACAGAATGTGATTTTGAGAAAATGTATTTTACTATAGAAGTTTAAAAACCTCAATACCAAACGCTTGTGAATATTTGAAAACAAAATAGGGCTACCAAGGAGCCTGCGACTACTGTCATTTATTTTTATATTCCAAAGCAGATTACATTCAGGTATTTCCCTTTCCCCACAGGGCTTACCATTTATTTCAAAACTTTCTGTTACATTGTAAACAGACATGATGTTCCCACGAATGTTGGTATAGTAAAAGCCAATAAATAAACAAACAAATAAATAAATAAATAAGTTTTTTCTGCTTGATATTTACGTCAGTAAACAATTTATTATTGGAGCACAAGTACAGTGCAGACATTGAAGTTATTGAAGTGGACCATGTGTTTTTCTAAAGTGTCTTCAGCTCAGCTTGGCCCTGCAGGGAAACCTAATCCCAGCCTATGCCCTGTGAGAGACTGTTCCCCACCTTGGGAGAGCCAGCCAAATGAATTCCTCCCCAAGGCTGGGACGGTGGTCCCTTGGGGGCCACTTTCTCAGTTGAAACTACCATTCTAGGTGACTCTTCACACTACAGAACTCAGCCCCTGCAGTTTCTCCTGTCCCTCACCACCTTCCCCACAGCTAACTACCCAAATTGCCCCTGATGACCAAAGGAACAGCTATTCTACGGGTCTTGTCCTCCTGACATCCTGAGTGCCTTTCTTCCTTTACTCTGGCTGAAATGTGCCTGTTTGATTCCACTGACTAATTGCCTAGCTGACTCAAACATCTAAAGACTGCATATCCCAGGGGCCTCTTCTCAAATGTGACCTCACTTCCTCTCAGCTCAGAATATCTGAAGACTACACATTCAAGAAGGCTCCTTGATCTTTATTATACTCGCTCAAGCTCCCTCTAGCTGTGAAGTGCTATGAATCCAGTGACAGACTGCACAATCTGTCACACACTCACAGTAAAGAAATATTTTCTCATGCTTCTTCTGAACCTTCCTTCCTCCAGCTTCATATCATGACCACTTTTTCTTGTAATTCTTTTTCTATGGCAGGTTTCACCTCCCTGTAATTTAATGAAGCCTGCCAAATATTTGAATGTTTCTATTATAGCTCCCCTTTCATTTCTTCAGTCAGTAAGTACATTTTGAAATTTCAAAAGGTACACAAGTGCTTTATGAAAAGATGCAGCCAAGTAAACGACTGAACTAACGTACAGAAGAGATCTACAAGCAGCCAGTCTTGCTAGATTCTAAGGCAAAACACTCTCAGTGGAGGAATGCTCATTCTAGGCCCGATTTTAAAAAGCATTTACACACTTTACTGAATTTTACATATGTAAATGCATTTTACCTGTGTAAGAGGGCTTTTGAAAATTGCTATAATATATTCCATTGAATTGACCATAGGCTTTACCTGCATTATGTGCACTTAACACAGATAAATAGTTTTTGAGTATTGCTTAATAATATGTTGCATTTACATGCATAACAGCTTTGTCACTGGGGGACCTGAAATGAGAGAGAAAATGGACAAATAATACCAATAAAGTAGCTGAACAAGAAGAAATATAATACAGAGAACAGGAGAAACTCCTTGTGAAATTTCAGAAGGACAGAAATTGAAAGCTGAGTGAATGACAGTTGGTGCTATGCCTTGAGCAATTTACGTTGCAGAGCTCTAAGATTCAGATGCTTCTCCAGACAGAATGCACAAGATATTTGTGAAAATGCTGAACTTTGAAAAAGTCCATAAAATATTATCATCCAGGTAGACTAGAAAAAGCTATTGCTATCCCTGAGAGTAACAAGAAATAAATCTACTTTGGGATCTGCCGTGTACTTGGGATCTGGACTGGCCATGATGGAGACTGGATGCTGGGCTCAATGACCCTTGATCTTACCCAGCATGGCATATTTTTTATGTTCTTATGCTTTTTGCTTTTTTTTTTGGAGGAGAGAGCCTCCCTCATACTAACCCATCACTTCCTATGACTTCACTCTGCAATGCCACACACTGCCTTCAGGTACTCCTCATGACAGAGCCACACAAGGCCAGCCCCCTGTTACTTGAAGTTTTTCCGTCAGAGGATCCACAGTAAAGCTGAATTTTTGATACCGTGGTCTTTTTTTTTTCCTAATGTCACTATTTTTTTTATGTAACATCTCTTTTCCCCCTAAAATGGAGTGGTAGAATGTTTCCCATGCTTCCCTGCACTGGAACACAGTGCGGTGAATCCTAGTGTCAGCTTATAGAGCGGGGCAGGATTAAGATACCGATGCCCTAAGCTAAGTCAAGTTTAAAAGACCAAACAAAAAAAAAGTTAAACTTGAAATGTAGTAATTTTTTTTTCTCCTCATAATCTGAGGCCCTAAACTATAGTTTAGGAGCTTGGTGAACAAAGCACTACCACAAAGAGCCAAAACCCTCCTCGCTAGTTCCAAGTTTATTTCCTCCCCCCCGTTCTACTAGACTCGCTGGTTATGTGGCAGTTCCCTAACAAAGAGGACTTCTCGTGTAATAAAACTCAGCTCCCCAGCAACGAAGATTTTTCTGTCAGGTCGCACACTTGGAACTTTTGGAACAGCAGCGGATTTCTTCCTTTTCAAACCTGTCCCTGGAGTGGAAGACGAAGCCCCTGCTGGCTCCAACCCGCACGGTTGCCCCAGTGACATTTGAAAGCCAGTTGTCACAGAAACTGCACATCTAGGGAATAATGCATGAATATCAGCTCCTTGTCTGACACAAACCTGTCAGCTCATCCTTCAAGAGCGGATAACTACCCTTTTTAGTCAGTGACAGCTGGAGTATTTTAAATATAAGTTACCCTCAGAAAGCACACAGCTAACGGGCTAGAGATAAAAGGCTTAGCTATTTTAGGAGATGCCTGCGCTCCCCCCTCAGATATGTGAAATGATTACTTCAGGTGCCAGCAGAAATAACAGTAGTAATATGGGTTTCCTAACACAGGATGCCTCACTAAAGTATTAATCACAGACAATTCACTTTTCCTTGGATACTATAAACGAGGCTTCCTAACTTAGGGGAGCTCCAGGTGTTAGAGGTTTAAAGTATCTGCATTATTAGTTTACTCGCCCATCACCGATTAACAAGGAAACAACATCTCCTCCTCGATGCTGCAAAGCTGTACCATTTCTGTCTACATCTTTAACCTTGATGAAGTAAGAAGAAGGTCTTCAAAGAAGGCAGAACTGAAAGACTGCAAGACGTCTTTGGACTTTCTTTGAAAAGGTAACATCGAGTAGGGATGTGAATCGTGTCCTCGATCGTCTTAACGATCGATTTCGGCTGGGAGGGGGAGGGAATCGTATTGTTGCCGTTTGGGGGGGTAAAATATCGTGAAAAATCGTGAAAAATCTAAAAATCTAAAAATCGCAAAACCGGCACATTAAAACCCCCTAAAACCCACCCCCGACCCTTTAAATTAAATCCCCCACCCTCCCGAACCCCCCCCAAATGAGTTAAATAACCTGCGGGTCCAGCGGCGGTCCGGAACGGCAGCGGTCCGGAACGGGCTCCTGCTCCTGAATCTTGTTGTCTTCAGCCGGCGCCATTTTCCAAAATGGCGCCGAAAAATGGCGGCGGCCATAGACGAACACGATTGGACGGCAGGAGGTCCTTCCGGACCCCCGCTGGACTTTTGGCAAGTCTCGTGGGGGTCAGGAGGCCCCCCACAAGCTGGCCAAAAGTTCCTGGAGGTCCAGCGGGGGTCAGGGAGCGATTTCCCGCCGCGAATCGTTTTCGTACGGAAAATGGCGCCGGCAGGAGATCGACTGCAGGAGGTCGTTCAGCGAGGGCGCCTCGCTGAACGACCTCCTGCAGTCGATCTCCTGCTTATGGTGTGTGGCCTACGGGCCTTCTGTCTGTGTGTGTGGAGCCTACGGGCCTTCTGACCTGCCTTGCCCCGCTTATGGTGTGTGGCCTACGGGCCTTCTGTGTGTGTGTGGCCTACGGGCCTTCTGACCTGCCTTGCCCCGCTTATGGTGTGTGGCCTACGGGCCTTCTGTGTGTGTGTGGCCTACGGGCCTTCTGACCTGCCTTGCCCTGCTTACTGTGCCCTGACCCAGCCTGAACTTAGACTCTGCTCATTGCCGCCTGCCCTGACCCAGCCTGAACTTGGACTCTGCTCATTGCCGCCTGCCCTGACCCAGCCTGAACTTAGACTCTGCTCATTGCCGCCTGCCCTGACCCAGCCTGAACTTAGACTCTGCTCCTTGCCGCCTGCTCTGACCCAGCCTGAACTAGACACTGCTTATTGCTGCCTGCCTTGACCCAGCCTGGAACCAGACACTGTTTCTAGCTTCCTGTCTCTCTCCACCTGGAGCCACCCTGCTGGGTGGTGTTCACGCCTCCTGACCGGAGCCCAAGCGTAACAGTATGCCGAAGCCATCAAATTTTCCAGGGGAAGAGATGGTCTGTGTCCTGCCGGTGAGTCAACTTTTTCACTAATTCAAGATGCCGCCTCCTTTAAAGTTTTATACCTGCAATTCCTGTCAAACTTTGAATTATCCAAGCTATCAGAACTGTCTAGCCTGTGAACTTGTTGGTCAGGAACACTGGTCATGCAATAATTGCAACAAGAAAAATGTCTCTGTCTATCAGGAATGTTTGAACTGTCTGGCTCCTAAACCAGGGTGGTGGAAATGCTCCTGTCTTCCGTGTTTGTTACCACCAGGCAAACCCTGCCCCCGGTGTTCTGCTCTAGGACCAGCTGTGCCATTAAAAAAGCTATCAGCTCTCCTAACCAGTATTCTGTTTCTGGCTCAACTAAAACAGACATTTTTGCTGGCAGTTTGTGGATAGAAAAACCCAGGACTTACCTGGCCAAGAAGGCTTCTGTGACACCAGTGCTAGAGCCTCAGGAACAGGTTTCTCTCAAACGGAGAGAGTTGATTAACTCTAGCAGGGCTCTGCTGCCCACAGCTGCTGTTGAGACACTAACGAGCACATTCCCTAGACGTCCTAGAACTGCCTGTGCCTTCTCTAAACTGCTCCTCCAGAAACAAAATAAGGAGCCTCAGAGTGTGGCTCGAGGTATCAAGCCCACAGCAGTGCTACTTGAGTCTTCTATGTGCACTGCTTCAAACCTTGCTGCTCTGCCATCTGAGCCTGTTTCATCACCCCAGGGGGGGGCCAAGCCTGCTGCATCGCCCCAGGGGGGGGCCAAGCCTGCTGCATCGCCCCAAGAGGGGGCCAAACCTGCTACATCGCCCCAAGAGGGGGCCAAGCCTGCTGCATCGCCCCAAGAGGGGGCCAAGCCTGCTGCATCGCCCCAAGAGGGGGCCAAGCCTGCTGCATCGCCCCAAGAGGGGGCCAAGCCTGCTGCATCGCCCCAGGAGGGGGCCAAGCCTGCTGCATCGCCCCAGGAGGGGGCCAAGCCTGCTGCATCACCCCAGGAGGGGGCCAAGCCTGCTGCATCGCCCCGAGAGGGGTCCGATCCTGCTACAACGCCCCGAGAGGTGTTCCAGCCTGCTGTTTCATCCCGAGAGGGGCCCAACCTGCTGCACTACCCCGAGAAGAGCCTGCTAAACCGGTCCTGCTGCCACCCCCGGAGGGGCTCAAACCGGTACCACTAACAGACTTTCTAACTCAGCCATCTGAGCCTGTTGAATGGCTCCAGCTGTTGTTGCCCTCGGAGGGGCCAGATCTCATCTTTGAGTACCCCCTGCTAAGATGGGACCCAGGAGGAGGGGGAGGCCTTGAGGAGGGGGTACTGTTACAGTTTTGGCTGCAGTGCAACCGCCTCACCACCAGGGGTCCCTCTAGTGCTGGCTTTCCGGACAGGCCCAGTCCATCTTATCTGTCCACTCTGTGCTCTGGGTGTGTCCTTATAACCCTGCCTGACAGTTGCCTCGGTGCTTCGGCATCGAGCTCACCTGGGCTCCCTGCTCTAGCCTTGGGCGGCCTTCGGGCCTTTCCTTGCCTTGCCTTGCGCGGCCTTCGGGCCTCCTTCCTCGTTGTTCTCACCTGGCCTACGGGCCTTCTGACCTGCTTGCTCTGCTTACGGTGTGTGGCCTACGGGCCTTCTGTGTGTGTGTGGCCTACGGGCCTTCTGACCTGCCCTGCTCTGCTTATGGTGTGTGGCCTACGGGCCTTCTGTCTGTGTGTTTGGAGCCTACGGGCCTTCTGACCTGCCTTGCCCCGCTTATGGTGTGTGGCCTACGGGCCTTCTGTGTGTGTGTGGCCTACGGGCCTTCTGACCTGCCCTGCTCTGCTTATGGTGTGTGGCCTACGGGCCTTCTGTCTGTGTGTGTGGAGCCTACGGGCCTTCTGACCTGCCTTGCCCCGCTTATGGTGTATGGCCTACGGGCCTTCTGTGTGTGTGTGGCCTATGGGCCTTCTGACCTGCCTTGCCCCGCTTATGGTGTGTGGCCTACGGGCCTTCTGTGTGTGTGTGGCCTACGGGCCTTCTGACCTGCCTTGCCCTGCTTACTGTGCCCTGACCCAGCCTGAACTTAGACTCTGCTCATTGCCGCCTGCCCTGACCCAGCCTGAACTTGGACTCTGCTCATTGCCGCCTGCCCTGACCCAGCCTGAACTAGACACTGCTTATTGCTGCCTGCCTTGACCCAGCCTGGAACCAGACACTGTTTCTAGCTTCCTGTCTCTCTCCACCTGGAGCCACCCTGCTGGGTGGTGTTCACGCCTCCTGACCGGAGCCCAAGCGTAACACCCTACAAATGTGACCAATGTTAATTGCTTTCTCCTAGGACAAGCAGGATGTTAGTCCTCACATGTGGGTGACATCATCGGATGGAGCCCGGCTGCTATCCACGCGTCCACGTGAGGTCCCCCCTTCGGTCTCTTCTTTTCCGTGGTGCAGTAGCCTCGCGGTGGTGGAGCTCCAACTCCTAGAATTTGTTTTCAAACTTTTCGGAGTTTATTCTGTGTCGGGTCCCCCTTCACGTTCGGTTCCTCTGTTCAGTAGGTACCTTTGGTTTTTGCCTTCGTTCTTCATGGTAGATTCCTGACTTCCGCACCGTAGTGCTCGTCTGCCATCGACCGCACACTGGCCTCTTTTTTTGATAGCATCGTCAGGTTTTCGACGGTGCCCCCAGTGCCCGCAGACCATGTCCATCACGGATCCACATAAGGTGTGTTTCCTCTGCCTGGGGGCCTCGCATGATGTCCGGGGGCATCGTTTATGTGACCAAATGACCACCAAATGGCGTCTAGTGCGCCTAGACAAAATGGAGAAGCTTTTCGGCTCTTCAAAACACTCTACTTTGACTTCAGTATCCTAGACACCAAAGGACCATGGTGAGCCATCCCCATCTCTTCCCCTGGTGGTCCTGCTCTCAGTACCCCTAAGGATCGGGAAGAGGGAGATCGATCCTCGGTGGTCTCTTCCCTCCCCCCAACTTCAGGGGTCCTCGTTATCCTCGGCGCCAGGGAAAGACCGGGCCGAGCACTGGAAACCCAGGATGCATCGACACTGGTCACCGTCTCGCCACAGTTCCGGAGCGGCATTGGCAGCTGCTGAGCCGCCATCAAAGCGGCATCAGCCACCAAAGGTCCCATCTTCCGGTGCCCCCAGTAGCCCAAGGCGTTCCCCACCAAATGCATGTTGATGGTCCTATTAGTTATTCCTCCGTGATTCAGTAAGCAAAATGTGCAGCCAAGCCATAGTGACAATGGAGGCTGGGGGGGTGGAGGTAAATCTTATCGTCGTGGTTTTTTTTGTTAAAAATCGTTAAAAATCGTAAATCGGGGGAGGGCGGGAAAACCGGTCGCCCATATGACATAGTGAGGGCAAAGGTAGCGCCGGTGCCATTTTGAAGATTGGCAATACGGCCCGTGTGCAGTAGGTCGCTCCCGGACCCCCGCTGGACTTTTGGCAAGTCTTATGGGGGTCAGGAGACCCCCCCAAGCTGGCCAAAAGTCCCTGGGGGTCCAGCGGGGGTCCGGGGGCGATCTCCTGCACGCGTGATGTCAGGAGTCAGGAACCAAAATGGCGCCGGCGCTACCTTTGCCCTGTCACATGATAAGGGCAAAGGGCCACCGGCGCCATTTCTCAACGCAGCAGTGGCCAGAGAGCTGGAGATCGCGTCGGGATCCCCCCACTGGACCCCAGGTAATTTAAAACATTTGGGGGGGGGGGGGATTTGTTTTAAAGGTTCGGGTGGGTTTTAGGATTTTTTTGGTGTGCCGGTTTTCCCGCGCCCTATTTAACGATACAATACAAATACCCCTGACGATAAATCGGGAGCATTTGTATTGTATCGTGCACTCTAACGATTTTGGACGATTTTAAAATTATCTGACGATAATTTTAATTGTTCAAAAATGATTCACGTCCCTACTTTTCAGTACAATCGATAATGATCTTATCCAAAAGAAACCGGTACATCAGGTTTTTCAGTTGGGAAAAATTTGGAAAAAAGATTCAACAAAACCGGATGCGCAAGAAAAGAAATGGGAGACAACACCAGTGAGGGGGAGAGGAAGAGGGAGAGGCAGGGGTTATTACAACCCATATCAGAAAACAACAGGATGTTAAAAAAGGATAATCGAGTAATCAATATCTCTAACAGAACATTGAATACGGACGAAATGGCCATTTTGAACAAAGGTATGTCCTTTGTACCAACTGCCACATACAATGCTTTTAGAACAAGGATAGAATTATTCAAATTCACCAGAAAATTAAAAATCTTAGATATTTTTTCAACCAAACCTACAAGAACAGATCTCTCCATTGTGAAACCCATAAGTAAATGGATGCCTAATGGACCACCTAACCCTGTAATACATACCTTTGAGACACTTATACTAAAAGAAGTTTCAGAGAAGGAAGCAAAATTCAAATACAAACACAATATCTCAATACCAGAAAGAAATGCTATTAACAGTTTAAGCAAAGATAAAACAATAGTCATCAAGCCGGCAGACAAAGGAGGTGCAATAGTTGTTATGAATAGATCTGACTATACAGCAGAGATACAGACAACTTTCTGACACCAATTTTTATAGAAGATTAAATAAGAATCCAACGGAGAATATAAAAAAAGAGATTGACACCATTCTTACTATAGCAGAATCATCCAATTATCTTACCAAAAAAGAGATTTCCTTCTTCAGTGTTGAACATCCAGTGATGCCAGTAATATATACATTACCAAAGATACACAAGTCCACGAAGAATCCACCAGACCGACCCATTATATCAGCCAATGGTTCACTCTTAGAACCTCTCTCCACATTCATAGACACCTTCCTGCGTCCCCATGTTCTAAACACACCGTCATATATTAAAGTCTCAGTCCATATGATTAATATTCTTATGAATGTATCACCTAATAGCAATGATATTATCATAGTCACTTTGGACGTTGATTCTCTTTATACTAACATCCCTCAAGATAGTGCTATACAAATTATAGAGAAAACCCTTCAGGGTAGGAACAGCATATGCGCATACCCAATCAATTAATTATAGAATTGGCCACCATTGCCTTCACCAGAAACTTTTTTGCTTTTGATCAGCAGTTTTATCTACAAATCAAGGGAATAGCCATGGGCTCTACTATGGCACCATCTGTTGCAAACCTGTACATTGCCAATTTTGAAAAAACTTTCCTCACATCACAGATATGAAAATAATATTGTGTTATGGAAACAATACATTTCATGATATGGAAAGGCAATGTCATTGAGCTCTTGGAATTCAACAATTGGCTAAATAAAATTGATAACAACTTGAAATTCAAAATGCAGTATAATACCCAAGAAATTGCTTTCTAAGATATCCCAATCAAAAATACTACTGCTAGATTTGAAACAGACATATATAGAAAACCAATGGATACAAAAAAACTTCTGACATTTAACAGTTGTCACAACAAATCCCTATTACGTAACTTACCGTAGAGTCAATTTCTTCATCTAAAAGGTTATGTACAGATAAAAAATCATTGTGAAGAAATCAATAGAAATGAAAAACAGATTTCTAAGAAGAGGATATCCAACAGATTGCATTGATAATGGCTTTCTGAGAAAAGATGAACAAAAACGTTCTGAATTATTGCAAACCCGTGTGAAAACCGCAAGGAAAGATAAAATTATTTGTCCACTAACATTCACAGGTTTAACATATATTACAAGAACAATCAGAAAATATTGGCACATTCTCCAGTTATTACCAGTTTTCCAAGGAAAGGAAGTTATGGTGGCCAACAAACGGGACAGGAATTTGAAAGAAATCCTATCCCCTTCTGCATTACCCAATGACAAACCCACAACAAAGGCACAATTAGGACATAAACCTTGTGGCAGATGTAGTGTTTGCTCTGTGAATTTAAAAGCACAGTCTCTAAACATTGGAATGAAAGGAAAGTCTTTTAAAATTAATGGATTCCACCACATGCAAATCTTCGGGCTTTATTTATATCGCCATCTGCCCGGGCAAGCTTCAATAAAGGCTTCTTTTTACACCGATCTTTTGCTAAGGGTAGTGACTGCCGCACCAGCAAGTTACCCCCCTGCACGCTTTTCTCATTTTCATCCTCTAGCCTTTAGATATCCACAGTGTTTATCCAATGCCCCTTTGACTGTTTTCGCCTTCACCACCCCCTCTGGGAGGGCATTCCAGGCATCCATCACACTCTCCGTGAAAAAATATTTCCTGACATTGGTTCTGAATTGTACACCCTGGAGTTTATTTTTGGGAGCTCTAGTTCTATTGGTTTCTTTCCAACAGAAAATGTTCAAAGTTCGTGCACCATTAAAACTTTTTAAGTATCTGAATGAAGGTCTGTATCATATCTCCCTTGCACCTCCTTTCTTCCAGGCCAAATTTTCTTAAAATGTTTCTTCTTCATATCAATATATTATTTTCCGCTAATTATCTGTATTTATGTTATTGAATCAGGAAACTGAAATCGTCCAGGTAAATTAAGTGTTCTTAGATAAACTCAAGTAAAAATGTTGAGAATTAATTTTTCAAGAAAATTATAGTTGGTTGATTTTGTTCTTACTGCTAGAACTTTTTTTTTTGTTTTACTTGGGACCTGATCCAAATTTTGAAAGAGAATTATCACAATAACTCTCAGATAATGGTCACTTTAAAATACCATACTTCAAGAAAGTGAATATAAATAACCAACTATATTCTTTTTTTAAAAAATTTGTTTGCAATATATTGAAATCATACAAGAAATACTCATGGTTGAGAAATATAAGTAGAATTGAAATATAAGAAATGTAAATGAAACTGAGAAAAAGAAAAGTTAATAACTCCACTTACATAAACCAGTCCCCAATAGAAGGGAGACCAGAATTAGAATTCAGGAAAACATTGATTATCCCAAAAATGCTACAACTATATAATTCTTAATCAGCTAGAAGTCATGTCAGCATATAGTGGTGTGTGCAATTCTGTTAGCTTCAGTAACTTTGTATGTACTGCAGCTCCTTTTGAATGCTTTCAAAATATTAAAAAAAAAAAAGAAAGAAAGAAAAAATTGCCAGCAATTCTGTTCAGAATTGTTTGTTTGTTTCTGGTGTAGGTGTAAGAGCTCACGTGACTGTTGGGTGTGTGATGATTAATATTGCTTTAAGATTCAAAACTCCTCTCTCTGCCTGTTACATCTGTCCCATGTTGTTCCATAAAATCATTATCTTAACATCCAAATAAATAAAAGAACCCCAAATCTTTTATTCATTTAGGTCCAAGTCTTCCAAATATACTTGCACAGAGTTTGCCTCTACATAGTGAATAAAATGAGAAGCTTGGGAGTGAGTGCCAAGGTGGTGGCGTGGATTACAAATGGGTTGACAGATAGAACAAAGCGCGAATGGTAAATGGAACCTACTCTGAAGAGAAAAACGTGTTAAGCGGAGTGCCACAAGGATCGGTATTGGGACCGGTCCTGTTCAATATCTTTGTGAGCGACATTGCAGAAGGGATAGAAGGTAAAGATTGCCCTATTTGCAGATGATGCTAAGATCTGAACACGCCGGAGGAGTTTTGAAAGAGGATTTCTTTCTGGCAGAGACTGTTACCTGGGAGAGGTGAGCCCAGCCCCGAAGCAGCTGGAGGTGAGGCTGCTAGACCCGACGATGATTCTGACATCATAGGGGGGAGGCGCTGAGGATCTAAAAACCAGCCCAGCGTTTGAAATTTCTGAGGAGTTTTGAAAGAGGATTTCTTTCTGGCAGAGACTGTTACCTGGGAGAGGTGAGCCCGGCCCCGAAGCAGCTGGAGGTGAGGCTGCTAGCCCCGACGATGATTCTGACTCCGCCCCCTTGTGACATCATAGGGGGGGAGGCACTGAGGCTCATAAAATCGACCTAATTGTGGCACAAGGTCGCCACCGGTGCGCTGCCTAAGCCGCGCACTCCGAAAGGGCACATGGCTTAGTTCGGCTTTGTTCAGCTTTGGACAGTCTTTGGTTGGACTTTACGCTGTTTTTGTAAGTATAAGGTTTATTCTTTCACTCCTTCCAAGGATTCAAAACTTTTATCTTTTTTCACAATTTTCAGTGATAAGCGGGGTCTGTTTTAGTAAATTTTGATCTCAATACCTCATTCTGTTCGTAAAAGAAGGGCAAAGGAGAGGGAGGAACCCACTTCTACCCCCGGATCCCTAATAAAAGGTCCCATGGACACTCATGTTCAGCGCACTTTGAGATCGGACGTGGTGCAGGAGGAAGATTCCCTTAGAAATAACATCGTGGGCTCTCCACCAGACCTTTCTCTATCTTTATCCCCGATCTTTAGGGAACTACCAATTAATCCGGCTATATTCAGGATCCAGGTGGAAGTGGGGGCCAAACATACTGGGGAAGGCGCAGGGAATGGTTCGACCATAGCGGGACCACTTCCTCCGGAAGGGAATGGGTATATAAACCGGATGAATCCCCTTGAGGGACAAACTGTTTCACTTGAAATGGTGCAAGGAAGGGTTCAACCCAGGTTAGCAAAGGATGAAGATCTTGCCCACCTGTCTAAATTATCTGTACCACTTTTAGTAAAACCTAATGTAGTAACCTTAGATGTGATAATGGATGCAATTGTTAGTTTGCAAAATGCAAAGGTTGCTCAAGTAAACCCAATAGTTGAGAAGGTGAATTTTATACAAGATAAAGTGGTTAATCTGGAGAGGAATATTGAAAAAGAACAAAATGAATTTGATAGTATTAAAAAAAGATTTAGAAAATTGGAAAACAGTTCAAGATTTAGCAGTAAAAGAACATCAACTGTTGCAAGTAAAGATAGAAAATTTAGAAAATGCTAATAGGAAGAGAAATTTGCGATTCATAAATTTTCCAAAGCTACCTCTTGTATCCCCCCTAAGGAAATGTTTAAAAGATATATGCTGGAAATTTTTAAAATTCCAGAAACATCAATTCCACCTTTGGTTAAGGTTTATTATATTCCAGCTTTTAAAAAACAGGAAAAGGTAGGAGGACAGGAAGAGGTACAAATAGCTGAGGCAGATGTATTGGTGTCTAATTTAAGCATCTCCAAGATATTAGAGACCTCAGACAGTGAATTAGTTCAGGGGGCCACTTTGTTAACCACATTTGCTTTTGAATCTGACAGAGATTGGGTATTTAGATTATTTTTCAAACATAGCAAAGAAAAATTTCTAACTATGAGTGTAAGAGTATACCCAGATTTTTCTAAATTAACTCAGAAAAGAAGGAGACAGTTTTTATTGCTGAAAGCTAAGGTGCTCCAAATAGGAGCTACCTTCTTTCTAAAACACCCTTGTAAGTGTCTTATCAGTTACAAGGGTAATTCTTTTGTTTTGTTTTTTTCCTCTCTTCAATTGATTGAATTCTTAAAGGATAAAGTAATAGTAAATTGAATTAAGGAGTGAACTCTACTGAGACCTTAAAATAGTGAATATCCCAATTACATTTAATATTAGTGCATTTGGAATTGTGATAACATTCAGTTATTTTAAGTATATAACTATTATAAGAAATGTTATGAGTATTGGATCCTTTATTGTGGACTTTAATGTAAGAAGAGAATTTAATATTGAAGTCCGATTTCTTAATTATTGGATCTTTGTATGTAAACTTACTGTTGTCAAACAAGATATAATTCCTGTGAAAATGTTTTAAAATGGTATAAATAAAAAAAGATCTGAACACGCTAGGAGTAGGGAGAATGAGACATGATTTAAGGAAGCTTGAACAATGGTCGAAGATATGGCAGCTGGGATTCAATGCCAAGAAGTACAGAATCATGCATCTGGGGTGCAGTAATTCAAAAGAGCTGAATGTGATGGGGGGTGAAAGGCTGTCATGCACGGAACAAGAGAGAGACCTTGGGGTGATAGTGTCTAGCGATCTGGAGATGGTGAAGCAATGTGACAAGGCAATAGCTAAAGCTAGAAGAATGCTGGGCTGCACAGAGAGAGGAATAACCAGTAAGAAAAAGGAGGTGATCATCCTCTTGTACAAGTCCTTGCTGAAGCCTCACCTGGAGTATTGTGTTCAGTTCTGGAGACCGTATCTCAAAAGGGACAGAGACAGGATGGAGACGGTCCAGAGAAGGGTGACAAAACTGGTGGGGGGTCTCTATCAAATGACTTATGAGGAGAGGTTGAAGGACCTAAATATGTATACGCTGAAGGAGAGGAGGTGCAGGGGGGAAATGATACAGACCTTCAGATACCTGAAAGGTTTTAATGATGCACAATCGACAAACCTTTCCCGTTGGAAAGAAATCAGTAAAACTAGAGGTCATGTAATGAAACTCCAGGGAGGACAACTCAGAACCAACGTCAGGAAATATATCTTCATGGAGAGGGTGGTTGATGCCTAGAATGCCCTTCTGGAGGAGGTGATGAAGACAAAAACAGAAAGATTTCCATCCTCTGGCCTTTAGGGCATGGATCCCTAAAGGTCAGAGGATGGAAATGAAGAAAATAGTGCATGGTGGTAACTTGCCGGTATGGCGGTTACTACCCTTAACCAATAAGCCTTCATACTGTTGATCCTATTCCATCAGTGCTCTCTGCTTCAACGGCAGGGGGAAAAGAGGAAAAGGGGAATTAGATTCAAACAGCAACTTATAGGACATTGAATTTTACTGGCTGGGAAAACAAACAAGCAATGGGGGGAAACAAATAAGCATGGAGGTAACTTGCTGATGCAGCTTCTTCTACCCTTATCCAATAAGCCTGATACTTTTGATGCAACTCCAACATTGCTCTCTGCTTTAATGGCAAGAGGTAATGGGGAATTGGACTCAAACAGCAACCAACAAGGGCCCTGACCTTGACGGCTTGGGAAACTAAGTATGGGGGTGACCTGTATGGTGCAGAAGATGCTACCATAAGCTTGCTGGGCAGACTGGATGGACCATTCAGTCCTTTTCTGCCATCATCTTTTTTTCTATATTCTTATTTTACTTAATAGTTAAAATAAAATGACATATGGGGGTCACGTGATGACGTGAAGGAGCGCAGCTGTATCGTGCATGCTCTTCGGTTGTCTTCCCGTGACTTTTCATTATAATTGGGTCTCCAAACCTTTTTTTCCCTGCTGCTGTTTACTGCTGCCTCTCCTCCCTGAGTGCTGCCTCCAGAGTGCTCCGGGCACAATTTCACTGCTCCTGTCCGCAATATGTCGACACGGACAGCTAAGGAGGAGAGAAACCTTCAAAGATGGCACCTAGGGGAGAGGAAGACGACGCAGTGGCTCACAACAATGGGAATCCCCTTCTGCGGTGGTGACGGCAGTGATTGTGGCCCTAGAAGGCCGTTTTAATGTCCTTTCACAGCAAATAGAAGGGCTGGATGCTAAGTTTACCAACTATGGCCAGTGCATCTAGGAGGCTGAGCAATGGGTCTCTGACGTGGAGGATAAAGTGCTGCACCTAGAAACTGAGTTACAAAGCCCGCATAAAATCCACACTCTTCCCCTTGATATAATGGATGACTTAGATAATCGTTCTTGGAGGAATAATCTTCGGCTGGTGGATATCCCTGAGAGTGTTCCTGATGCCACCTTGGGGACAAAGTTGGAAGAGTGGCTTGTCTCCTCACTGGGCCTTTCTGGAGCTGGTCGGCCATTGTGGATAGGGCGGGCTCATCGGTTGGGATTGCTTTCCCAGTTCCAGAATCGGCCATGCATTATTATCCTCAGAATTTTGAACTTGGTACACAAAATGGACATTCTACGCGCTTCTCGTAAGATGTAGCCTCTTCTTTATGACGGTAATAAGGTTTTAATATTTCAGGATTATTCTCAGGTATGTGTGCAAAACTGCTTAAGAAGAACTTGAGGATCAAGTGCTATTCCCTGCTAAACAAAGTGATCCATCAGGACAGGCTTTATACTTTGAAAGGGTGGAGGCAACACAATTCCTACATTCATTGGATAATTCTTGATGGCAGTTGGTGCCTTGGTTATCTTTTCTCTCTTTCTCTCCATTTTTGACTGGAATACACATGTTTATTGACTATGGGAGGCCCCCATGGCTATACACACTATGACCCATATTCCGGATGGGCTAGTGGGACAGTGTGTGGTTTGCATTGAACTTTTAGTTTTTTTACATTTTTTCAAAATATTTTGTGGCCTTTCTTGGTTTGGCTTGGATGAAGGGGAGGGGTGGGGAGGTGTCTACCTTATGAATAAGTGGTGGTGGGGGGGTTTCTATCCTGTATTTTGCTATCTGGTGATCAGCTATGGTTCACATTTTGGATTTACTACTGCATTCTTATACCCTGTGGGGGGAGATCTCTTCCCATTTGAGTTAAACCTCTTTTCCTGTTATTCTCTACCAGTTTCTCCCCTGGGTAAAGAGCTGAAATGTATATTTTGGAATGTTTGTGGAATAGCTTGTAACATTTCACTACAGAGCCTATAACAGGCTATGAACTGCATTGCATGTGGACATTGCCATGCTACAGGAAACACATCTTACAGATTCTGAGGATGATAAATTAAAGAAGAATTGAGTGGATAATGTTTTTATGCTTCTGCTACCTCCCACAGAGCAGGGGTGGCTATTCTTCATAAATCCTTGCACTTTCAGCCCCTCAAAACGATCAAGTATGATAAAAGTAGATACATTTTTGTGGAGGGTTTGTTATTTGGGTGGAAACTCTTACTGGGTAGTGTTTATGTTCCTAACAGTTATTCCAAGAATTATTTTTCTAAACTTGTTGCACTTGTCTCACAATACTCTCAAGTCCCGATTCTCCTGGGGGGTGACTAATGTGGTGGTGGATCCTTCCCTAGATCGGATGCTGGCTAAACCACAGACGAGTCATGATTCAAGACTGGGCATACTTTATCTATGTGAATAGCTCTCTTTAGTAGATGTATACAGATTTCTCCATCCCCTTGACTTAAATTTTACCCATTTTTCTAGAGACATTCTTTTCTAAAGTGGTAAGGGCCGAGTTAGGCCTGTTTGAAATTTCTGATCATGCGCCTATGTGGCTTCAGTTAGAAGGCCTAATGGATACTGTTCCACCTGGTCCTTGGAGATTCCCATCCTATTTATATTATGATTCAGGTTTTTCTAGCTATTTGTTACAGAAGTGGAAGGAGTTTGAATACTTTAATGAAGCGCACAAGACCCATTTTATTTATTTATTTATTTATATTTTTTCTATACCGACATTCCTGTAAAATATACAAATCATATCGGTTTACAGTGTAACATCAACAATCGCTCGGTGGCAGTACAAGGAACATTGGTTACTGTTAACAAAAGAACATCGGTAAAAAAACTCCTAAAATCATATTATAAAAATATAATATAACTTTTCTTGACATATAAGATAAAATAAACTATAATAAAATGAAATGCAGACCTCTAATATCATCTCTGAAACAGAAGAGATGATAGCTAGAGCAAACAGAGCAAAGAGGAGAAACTGAGAGGTGGACTAAGGAGTCCGAATATAAAGTTCAGTTGGGAGGCTGCAGTTACAGGCGAGAGAAATTAGGTGTCCTGAAAGGCTTGGCTAAACAGCCATGTTTTCAGTCTCTTTTTGAAAGTGGAATGGCAGGGTTCTTGTCTGAGGTCAGGGGGTAATGAATTCCAATGATGAGGTCCTGCTGTCGATATTATTATTAAACTGGGAAGTTCCATGGTGAATCCGCACCTCGAATACTGTGTACAATTCTGGTCGCCGCATCTCAAAAAAGATATAGTTGTGATGGAGAAGGTACAGAGAAGGGCGACCAAAATGATAAAGGGAATGGAACCGCTCCCCTATGAGGAAAGACTAAAGAGGTTAGGACTGTTCAGCTTGGAGAAGAGATGGCTGAGAGGGGATATGATAGAGGTGTTTAAAATCATGAGAGGTCTAGAACAAGTAAATGTGAATTGGTTATTTACTCTTTTGGATAATAGAGGGACTAGGAGGCACTTCATGAAGTTAGTATGTGGCACATTTAAAATTAATTGGAGAAAGTTCTTTTTACTCAACACACAATTAAACTCTGGAATTTGTTGCCAGGGGATGTGGTTAGTGTAGTTAGTGTAGCTGGGTTTAAAAAAGGATTGGATAAGTTCTTGGAGGAGAAGACCATTACCTGCTATTAATTAAGGGGCGGATTTTCAGAGCCCTGCTCGCGTAAATCCGCCCAAAACCGGGCGGATTTACGCGAGCAGGGCCCTGCGCGCCGGGAAGCCTATTTTACATAGGCCTCCCGGCGCGCGCAGAGCCCCGGGACTCGCGTACGTCCCGGGGTTCTCGGAGGGGGGCGTGTCGGGGGGCGGGGCCGGAGCGCGCGGCGTTGCGGGGGCGTGTCGGCAGCGTTTTGGGGGCGGGTACGGGGCGTGGCTATGGCCCGGGGGCGTGGCCGCGCCCTCCGTACCCGCCCCCAGGTCGCGGCCCGGCGCGCAGCAGGCCCGCTGGCGCGCGGGGATTTACGTCTCCCTCCGGGAGGCGTAAATCCCCCGACAAAGGTAAGGGGAGGGTGTAGACAGGGCCGGGTGGGTGGGTTAGGTAGGGGAAGGGAGGGTAAGGTGAGGGGAGGGCAAAGGAATGTTCCCTCCGAGGCCGCTCCGATTTCGGAGCGGCCTTGGAGGGAACGGGGGGGAGGCAGCGCGGCTCGGCGCGCGCAGGCTATACAAAATCGATAGCCTTGCGCGCGCCGATCCAGGATTTTAGTGGATACGCGCGGCTCCGCGCGTATCTACTAAAATCCAGCGTACTTTTGCTTGAGTCTGATGCGCAAGCAAAAGTAGGCTGATCGCGCTTCTTTTAAAATCTACCCCTAAGTTGACTTAGAAAATAGCCACTGCTATTACTAGCATCAGTAGCATGGGATAGACTTAGTTTTTTGGTACTTGCCAGGTATTTATAGCCTGGCTTTGGCCACTGTTGGAAACAGGATGCTGGGCTTGATGGACCCTATGTTCTTATGAAAGCCATTTTACGGGGCAAAATTATTGCCTATTTTGCTGACAGCAAAAATTAAGGTCTAAGGAAATCTTTGGTTTGGAGAAACAAGTACAAATTGACAGGAGATGGTTTGCCTCTGATCTTACTCCTGACAAATTGAGATTCCTCAGTTCACAAACTGCTTTAAATACCTTGACTTTTAGAAGTTTCCTGAATTTTGTTGAATTTTCCTGACTTTTGTAGTATTTTTCAGAATTTTTTTAGACTTCTCCTGACTTTTGTAAACTTTTCATGATGTTTTTAGACTTTTCGTGAATTTTGAATATAGTTTTAAACTTTTCCTGACTTTTGTAGACTTGAGGGTTTATAATGTTTTTTTAGAACATGCCTCGCTTTTTTAGACTTTTCCTGACTTGTAAACTTTCCTGAGTTTTGTTTTTTTTTGTTTGTTTAGAATTTTCCCAACTTTGGGCTAGAGTTTTAGATGTTTCCTGGCTTTTGTAGACTTTTCCTGACATTTAAAATTTTTTCCTGACTTTTGTGGAATTGTCCTAACTCTCATAGACTTTTTGGACTGTTGTAGACTTTTCCTGGACTTTTGGCTAGAGGTTTAGATTTTTTCCTGACTTTCGTAGACTTTTCGGACTTTCGTAGACTTTTCCAGATTTTTTTTTTTTTTAGAATTTTTGCTGAAGTTGTAGATGTTTCCAGACTTTTGTATAGAGGTTTTGACTTTTCCTGACATTTCCTGAATTTTCTATGCTTTTCATGACTACTGTAGACTTTCCCTGACCTTTGTAGATTTGTACTGACTTTTGTAGACTTCTCTTGACTGTTGTAGAATTTTCCTGACTTTTTTTTAGACTTTTCCTGAGTATTACAGACATTTCCTCACTTTTGTAGAATCTTCCTGACTTTTTTAAACTTTTGCTAACTTGAGAATTTTCCTGAATTTGTAGATATTTCTGACTTTTGGCTAGAGTTTTAGACTTTTCCTATTGTAAACTTTTCCTGACTTTTGTAAGTGTGGGCGGCGGGTGCAAGGGGGGCGAATTTCTGCAAATTCCATGCTGCGACACATTCAGGCCTTCTCCAGTTCCCTACTCCCTTACCTAAACTCCCTCCCCTCTTCCCCTCTCCTCCCCAACCCATAAACCCTACCTATTTTTTGTTGTTTGCTTTAGAACTTACTTAAGGTCCCCAGGCTGAAGGAAGTTGCACACGCTGGCCGGCTTTGGCACAAGAAGGGCTTTTAAAATCAACCAGTAACTATTGGTTTTCATTCAATTTATTTTATTTTATTTTTAATGAGCTAGCAGAATGTCCCATCCTACCCCCCAACCCCCCACCACCATTAGATGTAAGATATGTGAAGAGACTTGGACATTTGGACCTGGACCATTACCACTAACTCATCAGTGGCTATATTCAGCTAGCATGGTAAAAATCCAACAAATACAATGGGGTAGATTTTAAAAGAAGCGCGCGCGGCGTACATGTGCGCATGCTACCCGACGCGCACACATGTTATAAAATTGGAGGTCGGCGCACGGAAGGGGGTGCACAATTGTGCGCCCCGAGCCGCCTTCCCCGGTTCCCTCCCAGGCCGCTCCGAAATCAGAGCGGCCTCGGAGGGAACTTTCCTACCCCCCACCTTCCCTTCGCCTATCTCTCCCCAACCCTTTCCCCCCTACCTTTGATGATTTCTTTTTTTTTTATCACAAAACTTACTTCAGCCCTGGGTCTGAAGTAATTTGCGCGCGCCGGCAGACTGCTGGTGCGCGATCCCTGGCACAGCGGCAAATATGGCCGCTGTGCCAGGATCCTGACCCCCGCCCCCTCCCCATCCCTTTTTACAAGCCCCTGGACTTACACACGTACCGGGGCTTTATGCGCGTCACCGGGCCTTTTTAAAATAGGCCCGGCGGGCGTAACCTTTTTAAAATCCAGCCCAATGTTTGTTAGGATGGGTTTTTTTTGTTGTTTTTTGTTTAAGTACCAAAAATGTTTCCCTTTTTTTAAAATTTTATTTTGTAGCAGTAATAGTGCCTTTGGCCACAGCCATGGTTAGATAATTGCCCTTTTGCACAGGATATCTATTTTTATAGACAATTATCTCCTGAAATACCACTACTATCATTTAAATGACTTCAAAGTATGATAATATGTTTGTTGTCCAGGAAAAGATATCGAATTTACTAAACTATCCAAATTGTTCCTGACACCATTACAGTAACAAGCATTTTTATCAATTTTTTAATCAAGCTGTGCATTTTCTAATTTGTACTGAGATTTCTAGTAGTTCCTCGGTTTTACCACAAGATGTCACCCCATCCATACAGCTCTGAAATTCTTATGTGACCACCAGTAAATTGAGAGGATAAAACAAATACAATTTGCAGTAAAAATTCAGTATCTGAACTTCAAGGGAGCGGTATAGTATAGGGGTTGAAATTCTTCTAAGCACAAAACAAAAGCGGGATCTGAGAGTGTAGCTTAGAAGATAGGTGAAATAAGTGAGATATGACAGACATTTGGGGTAGATTTTAAAAGGTGTGCGCGATTCCCGGCGAGCACACATGGATGCATGGATTTTATAACATGCGTGTGCCAGTGCACACGTTATAAAATCAGTGGGCAGCATGCACTTGCGTGCTGGATTTTATAATCCACACGTGCATGTGCAGGCGGCACGCGCAGGGGGTTGAATTTTAGAAAATTATGCGCAGCAACGCAATCGGGTCTCTCCCAGCTCCCAGTCCACTCCAATTAAGTCTCCTCCCCCCCTGCCTACCCTTCCATTTCCCCTCTCCACCCCAACCCCTACCCCAGTAAAAGAATATTTGAAATTTTTTTTTACTTACTACTCCATCGGAGCAGAAGCAACTTGCACGCGTTGGCCAGCTGCCGGCACGTGCTTCCCCGGAACGGCAATTAATGGCCGCTGTCCGGCCCTCCCTGCCCAGACCCTGCCCGGCACTTGTGCCGGGCAGGGTCTGGGCACTTGTGCGCATAAAGGGCCCGGCACTTGTGCGCATATCAGCAGTTATGCGCATTGCTGGGCCCTTTTGAAAATGTGCGCAGCACGTGCAGGGCCTGGCCACACGCATAAGTACCTATTTTTACGCATGTGGCAGTTTTAAAATTCAGCCATTAACTTTTAAACTTTTTTATTAAAGACAAAACATAGCAGCACAAGAACCCAGCGTGCAGCCATCTCTTATATAGACCAATCAATACAAAAACAAGTTGAACATTTTTCTTGATATTTCATCCTCCTTCAACCAAAACAATCCTTAACAGCAGGAAGAAACAAAAAACATGCCCCACATGGACTCTTCCACGTCCCTGAAAGTATCCTCATGAAATGACTACTTCCAGTGTTCCCTCTAATGGAAAGGCTAGGTATGCAAAAATGTATTTTGTGCAGCTTTTTATAAGCTGAATTCAAATTTGTGTGCTATGAGCCAGTAAAATGCAAATAATACCTGATGTCTTGAACACACTGGGGCAGATGCAGTAAGAAGCGTGCTGAAAATGGGCGCTCGTATTGAACGCCCGTTTTCCTATCACACATGCAGCCACATGCCTTGGACCCACAATTGCAAAAGGAGCTCAATACAAGTGTCCATTTTTATCCCTCTTCTTCAGGCCAATCTCGATGTTATTTTGCTGAGGTTGCTGAAGACCCCATAGCTAAGCACCCCTTGCTATGAGTGTCTAAATTGTGTGGCCATAAGAATTTATTTATTTATTTTAAATCAAACCCATGTACATTTATTTTTTTAACACCACAACCAGTTAATTTAAGTCTCACAATGATACAAAGTAGAATGACACACAGAGGACCATATTTTTAAAAAATTTTTCATGAGCCCTTGACTCGCGATTTCACTTTACACCATCTCCGGAGCTGGAGTTAAATTTATGGCATTAAAGCGTGTGCATTAGGCACCCTTCAATTTCCTGCATCTGGGGTAATAGTTAATAGCGTCGTCTATATGGAATTTACATGTGATGGGTGCTATCAGCTACGCATCTGTTTGGGTGCATGTTTTGGACGCGCTAATCTCCTTATTGCATTGGGCGCTAGACTAGCACATCCAACTACGCATAAACCCATGCACTAGGCTGAGCACACTTTATTGCATTGGCCCCATTGTGTTTTGCTGTCTGCATGGGTTCACGTGATGGGGCAAAGACTGGTTAGCGCCATTTTGAAAGATGGGATTGATCAGCCCAGAGCTAGGGGCATTCCAGGCCTCAATATACACCAGGGAAGTTTTCTATGTAAGGGGCAGTCCAAGAGGGTAGCTAAGGTGAGGGAGCACTAGAAACCAGGGATTTCATCTATGTAATTGATGGGAAGGTGTGGGTTCATGGTTGGAAACCAGGGGGATTTAGAATCAGGGTGACTTTTATGGAAAGGGGAGGGGGACAGGTATCGCTATGCCAGTAGTCTTCTCATGTCCGCGTACCAGGGTCTTCTTGGCCAGTCTGGTGCCACTAGAAGAACTAGGCCCCGGTGTTTCTGAATCTTGTGGATGATGGTGCCCAGCAGAGGCCATGGAGGAAAGGCGTACAGTAGAGTCCCTGGGGGCCATGGCTGGACCAGGGCATCGATGCCGTATGAGAACGGGTCACGCCTGCGGCTGAAGTATCTGGGTACTTGAGCATTGGACTTGTCCGCCAGTAAATCCATGGCCGGAATCCCCCAATGATCGACAATCATCTGGAAAGCTGTGGGGGACAGCTGCCACTCTCCTGGATTCAGGCTTTCTCTGCTGAGGAAGTCTGCTGTGGTATTGTCCTTCCCGGCAATGTGGACGGCGGAGATGTCTTGCAGATTCGCCTCTGCCCAAACCATCAGCGGGGCGATCTCCAGAGATACTTGTCGGCTTCTGGTTCCGCCCTGCCGGTTGATGTAGGCCACCGTGGTGGCGTTGTCGGACACTCTGACCGCTCTGTGCCGTAGTCTGTGAGCGAATTGAAGGCATGCCAAGAGGACTGCCCGGGCCTCCAGGCGATTGATGTTCCACGTTGACTCCTCTCTGTTCCATCGCCCTTGCGCGGTGAGTTCTTCGCAATGTGCTCCCCAGCCGCTCAGGCTGGCATCCGTGGTGAGCAAGGTCCACGTGGGCGAGGACATCTTTGACCCCCTGCTCAGGTGGTTGGACTGCAACCACCACCGCAGCTGGGCTCCAGCGGGAGAGCAGGGAATGCTGTAGAGGTCTCATATGGGCCCGCACCCAGGGCACCACTTCCAGGGTGGATGCCATGAGACCCAGGACCTGCATGTAATCCCAAGCCATGGGCCGACTGGCTCCCCATCAGATACTGGAGACGTTGCCGAAGCTTCAACTGTCTCTTGGTCGTAAGACTGACAGTGTTCGCCCGGGTGTCGAACTGTACCCGCAGATACTCTATGGACTGGGAAGGCTGCAGACAGCTCTTGCTGAGGTTGATCACCCAGCCCAAGCTTTCCAGAAGGGCGATCACTCTGTCGGTAGTCCGCAGACTCTCCTCTCGTGATTTTGCCCTGATCAGCCAGTCGTCTAGGTAGGGATGGACTAGAATCCCTTCCCGTCTGAGTGCCGCCGCTACCACTACCACCACCTTGGTGAATGTCCGTGGCGACGTTACCAACCCGAAGGGCAGAGCCCGAAACTGGAAGTGGCGGCCTAGGACCTTGAAGCGTAGGTAGCGCTGATGATCCGGATGGATCGGGATATGCAGGTATGCCTCTGACAGGTCCAATTCCGTGAGGAATTCCCCTGGTCATACTGCGGCCTTGACGGAGCGTAGAGTTTCCATGCGAAACCGCGGGACGCGTAAGTAGTGATTGACGGACTTGAGGTCCAGGACAGGCCGAAAGGTACCCCCTTTTCTTGGGTACCATGAAATAGATGGAATAATGACCAGAATTCACTTCCCAGGCAGGTACTGGGATGATGGCTTTCAAGGACAGGAGCCTCGCCAGTGTAGCTTCCAATGCTGCCTTCTTGTGCGTGGGACAGGACGATTCCACAAACTTGTCCGGGGGGAGACGATGAAAATCCAGGTAATATCCCTCCTGGATCACGGCGAGGACCCACTGGTCCGACGTAATCTCGACCCACCTGGGGTAGAAGAGGGCTAACCTGCCCCCTATGGCTTCGTCCCCCAGATGAGTCGGCGCATCCTCATTGGGAGGCACGGCCGGGACCCGAGCCCGCTCCCCTCCGACGCTGCTTGGCCCGAAAGGACTGATTCCTGGCCGGAGGACGTGGCGCCTGGTAGCGACCCCTGTAAGGAACAAAGCGCTGTGAACCCCTGCCCCTGGAGGGCCTTGGAAAGGCGCGCTGGCCCCTTCGGAACCGATCTTCCGGCAATCTGGGCACTGGAGAGGTGCCCCATGCACTGGCCAGTTTGTCAAGGTCGCTGCCAAAGAGAAAGGAGCCTGTAAAGGGCAATCTAGTGAGGCGTGTTTTGGAAGGCGCATCCGCTGACCAATTTCGGATCCAGAGCTGCCTCCTGGCGGCCACGGAGGATGAAATCCCTTTAGCTGTTGTGCGGACCAAGTCTGATGCCGCATCTGTAAGAAAGGAAAGAGCGGGTTCCATGTCCACCGCTGGAGCGTTGTTCCGAACCTGTGACAAACAGGCACGTGTCACCACCGTGCAGCAGGTGGCGATCCGCAAAGATAAAGCTGCCACCTCAAAGGTCTGTCGCAGAATGGCGGTCATGAGGCTCCCTGAGGGCTGTCCCCCCTTCCATGGGAATGGTAGTGCGCTTGACCACAGCGCTAATCAAGGCGTCCACCTGAGGGCACGCCAGCAGCTCCTGTATAGCCGGTGCCAATGGGTACATGCCCCTCAGCGCCCGACCCCCTTTGAAGGCAGCCGCTGGGTGCCGCCCATTCCAAATCGATCAGTTGTTGTGCCGCATGTAAGAAAGGAAAATGGCGGGCTGTAGGACGAAGACCTTCCAGCAGGGGGTTCTGCGCCGGGGGCACCGAAGCGCTGGGACCTGCAATATCCAATTCTGCCAGGCACCGAGATACCAGGTCGGAGAGATCCTCTTTAGGGAAGAACCGCCTCATGGTTCTATATGGCTCAGTCCCTGGAGGAAGATCCCCCTCGTCCGGGAGCTCGGATTCGTCCGGCGAGACCTCCTGGTCCGACTGATCCGGACTGTCCAGCGGCGGGAAGTCCCGCTCGCGATACGGGCGTGATGGCCCAGGAACCGGATCTGCAGGAACCACCACCGCAGCAGCAGGCGCAGCAGGCGCCGCAGGCGCAGCCACCGCAGGAATGACAGGAACAGCCGGAACCGCCGGGCCAGGCTGGGCAGCCGTTTGCATCTGTACAAAAGCATGAATTCCCTTAAAGAGATCCACCCAGGAAATCGAAGCAGCCTCTAATCGCCGGGGTACAAGCTCCCCCGGGATTCCGGATTGGTCGAGACTGCCCCCTAACTCCGGGGTAGCCCCTGGGGAACTGTCCACAAACTGTGGCTGGTCCAGACCCGAGGGTCGCAGAGCCTCCTCACATTGGGCACAAAGCGAGTCTGGCTCATCACTGCGCGTGGCCCGAAGCTGGCATGCAGAGCAGAGGCCAAGGGCTGCAATGCCCGAGGTAGGGGGCGCCGGCGCCGCAGACTCCGCTGCGTCCCGCTCCATCGAGTGATAGGCGCTCAATAACAAGAAGCGGCAGCAAGCAGCGCTTAATACAACAGGCGCTCAATAATAATATGCGGCAGCAAGAGGCGCTTAATACAACAGGCGCCCAATAATAATATGCGGCAGCAAGAGGCGCTTAATACAACAGGCGCCCAATAATAATATGCGGCAGCAAGAGGCGCTTAATACAACAGGCGCCCAATAATAATATGCGGCAGCAAGCGGCGCTTAATACAACAGGCGCCCAATAATAATATGCGGCAGCAAGCGGCGCTTAATACAACAGGCGCTCAATAATAATATGCGGCAGCAAGCGGCGCTTAATACAACAGGCGCTCAATAATAATATGCGGCAGCAAGAGGCGCTTAATACAACAGGCGCTCAATAATAATATGCGGCAGCAAGAGGCGCTTAATACAACAGGCGCCCAATAATAATATGCGGCAGCAAGCGGCGCTTAATACAACAGGCGCTCAATAATAATATGCGGCAGCAAGAGGCGCTTAATACAACAGGCGCTCAATAATAATATGCGGCAGCAAGCGGCGCTTAATACAACAGGCGCTCAATAATAATATGCGGCAGCAAGAGGCGCTTAATACAACAGGCGCCCAATAATAATATGCGGCAGCAAGCGGCGCTTAATACAACAGGCGCTCAATAATAAAATGCGGCAGCAAGCGGCGCTTAATACAACAGGCGCTCAATAATAATATGCGGCAGCAAGAGGCGCTTAATACAACAGGCGCCCAATAATAATATGCGGCAGCAAGCGGCGCTTAATACAACAGGCGCTCAATAATAATATGCGGCAGCAAGCGGCGCTTAATACAACAGGCGCTCAATAATAATATGCGGCAGCAAGCGGCGCTTAATACAACAGGCGCTCAATAATAATATGCGGTTAGCGCTAGACGCACAGTGTGCGGGCAATAGGCTCTCAGTCATAGGCGGGCAGCCATACACGCTCAATATGCATTCAATAGGCTGTCAGCAATAGGCGATCAGCAGTATACGCTCAATATGCATTCAATAGGCTGTCAGCAATAGGCGGTCAGCAGTATACGCTCAATATGCATTCAATAGGCTTCAGCAATAGGCGGTCAGCAGTATACGCTCAATATGCATTCAATAGGCTTTCAGCAATAGGCGGCCAGCAGTATACGCTCAATATGCATTCAATAGGCTTCAGCAATAGGCGGTCAGCCATACACGCTCAATATGCATTCAATAGGCTGTCAGCAATAGGCGGTCAGCAGTATACGCTCAATATGCATTCAATAGGCTGTCAGCAATAGGCGGTCAGCAGTATACGCTCAATATGCATTCAATAGGCGTTCAGCAATAGGCAGCCAGCAGTATACGCTCAATATGCATTCAATAGGCTTTCAGCAATAGGCGGTCAGCAGTATACGCTCAATATGCATTCAATAGGCGTTCAGCAATAGGCGGTCAGCAGTATACGCTCAATATGCATTCAATAGGCTTTCAGCAATAGGCGGTCAGCAGTATACGCTCAATATGCATTCAATAGGCGTTCAGCAATAGGCGGTCAGCAGTATACGCTCAATATGCATTCAATAGGCGTTCAGCAATAGGCGGCCAGCAGTATACGCTCAATATGCATTCAATAGGCTTTCAGCAATAGGTGGTCAGCAGTATACGCTCAATATGCATTCAATAGGCGTTCAGCAATAGGCGGCTAGTGGTATACGCACAGTGGCATGCAATAGGCACACAATAAGCCAGAAACTCAAAAGGAGGAGGAAAAGCCGCGCCTATTACGGGCGCGGAGTACCTGAACCAGGCCCAAGATGGCGTCCTCCACAGCGTGCCACGCCGCCGATCCTCTTTGCTTCGGAGACCCGTAGGAAGAGCGGTGCACCTTACCAGCGTCAGTGCTTCTCGGCTGGAACACAAGCGGTCTCCGGCTGCGGGGGAAGGGAGCACCTCGCCACCGCGATTGAGGATATGCACCCGCTACCTCGTCCACGCCGGGACCGAGGGCCTCGTAGGCTACACCCGAACGTCGTCCGGGGGCTATGTCACTGCCGCGGCTCGGCAGGACCGAGGACTTTCCCACCGGGGGAGCACGGCAATCACCCCGGGAGCTCGCTGGGGGAGGAACCCGAGGGTATGTACCGCAGGAGCGCGGGGCTCTAAGCCTGAATAGGCAAAAAACAACAAAGTAGAATCTGAAATGAGAAGAAAGAGAAAAAAAAATCAAAGTAGTCTTGGAAAGCACGCTCGACTAGCGTGCAGGCACTCCAAACTGCTTTGGAGACGGAAATTACTGAGTCGCTGCGCTTCCTGTGGGGCTATATACGCCCCCGTACTGACGTCAGATCCGTCTCCAACTGCTAGCACGCGGATACTATCCCATTCGTACTGAGTCCATCTGGCTACACGCCAGGAAATGATCCTATACACTCAGCCTCTTACAGGCCGATCTCCCTATTGAATTGTGACTTGAAAATATTATCCAAAGTCCTCGCAGATAGACTGAGTCGTGTTATCCCCACGATTATTTCAGACAGCCAGGTAGGCTTTGTTAAGGGCAGAGTGGCTGGATCTCATGTTATAAAACTATTAACAGCTATGAAAGTTTGTAGAGAAAAGAATATACTGGCCATGGTCATTGGATTTGATTCAGAGAAGGCCTTTGACAGGCTATCTTAGCCATAGATGTTTTTGATCTTTGATCTTACATAGGTTTGGATTTGAAGGGAGTATATTGAAATATGTCACTTCTATACAATGCACCAGCATCTAACATAGTAATGAATGGATGCAAATCCTCAGATGTTTGCATTAACAGAGACGTGAGGCAAAGTTGCCCCATATCCCTGATTTTATACATTTTATCTACAGACCCATTAATAAGGAAAATAAATATGGATACCTCTATACTACAATTTAAACTGAGAGACAAGATGTTTAAAATTGTGGCTAATGACATCTTGGTCTTCCTAACAAATCGAAAGCAGCTAAGAAAAAATCTTACATATACACAGATGCTTTGGAGAGTTTGCAGGTCTCAAAATCAATAAAGATAAATCAGAAGTCTTAGATATTGGAGGTGGGCTTAAAGAGGATTGGCGGCCAATGTCTCCCCTAAAATGGGTAACAATGGAGTTAAAATATTTAGGCATTAGAATACTAGCAAAGGGAGGGTATATGTATGAAGCAAATGTGAAACCATTGCTGATATAAATGGAAGAAAATTTAAGGGATTGGAAACCTTTACCCCTATTCTCTAACTGGACGGATTCAGCTAGTGAAAATGATGATAGTATCTGGTTCTGTATAACAGATGTCCGAAATATTAACAGATGTTTAAGGGATTTTATATGGAGTGGGGGAAAAAAAAAAAGCAAAATTACCGCTAGTGACTTTGGGATGCCCTAAACAAGGGGGATTAAATTGTCCTAATCTGCAAATATACAATTTAACTTGCATGCTCTGATATTTGAAAGACTTTTTGAGACTGAGAAGTTTACTCCCCTAGCTTTTTTCTGTCATCTTGGGCATACCCATTCTCTTGGAATGCTTGAAGAAAAAGAAATACCATTAAACCTCAGAGGGCACTTGTTATTGGACTCAGGAGAGAAAGCCTGGAGTTTCCTTAGTAGAATGCTAAAGAGACCAATAAGATCATCGCCCTTCTTACCAAATCAAGGTAACCCACAATTTTTGCCAGGGATAGAGCATTCTCCATTTAAAATGTGGAAAGGGAAGGGTCTATACAATATATTTCAGATTCTTATGAAAGCAGGAAGGCATGTTCAGAGTTTCAAGAATTACAGCACCGCTTTTCCTCGTCACATTCTGATTTCTATGCACATCTCCAACTACACCACTGTGTCTCAGAAATAATGCGAAAAAGCATGGGATTTGAGAAAATAGAATCCTTAGAGGCTATCTTCTTTGGCAAAGGAAAGAACAGTAATTCATGTGCAGCTTTTAACAAATCATTACAAGATGTTGTGAAAGATGACGTTCTTAGTGCATGTGTAGAAAAATGGAATCGTTTTCGGGAGTTTGAATTGCATGCGATAGACAAAGAAATGCTTTCTTAAAATTAATTCAAGCACAGAGAATGTACTACTTCGAGAAACACAATTTAAATTTCTTCATCAAATGTTTGTTTCTCAGTCAAGGGCTTTCAAGGCAGGGCTATGCCCCACGGATATTTGTATCAAATGTAAGAAAGATAAAAGGACCCTTTTACATGGGTTTTGGAGTTTTTGATAAATTACTGTCTTTTTGGAGGGAGCTCCACAATTATATATTAAGGATTAGTCATGGTCCCATAGTGTTGGAACTGTGTCCAAAAATTTGGCTTTTTGGCATGTATTCCCAAACAAATTCGAGATTGCACAGGACAAAATGCATATTTCTGGATGAGGTTAGTCTAGAGGCCAAAAAGACAATTTTGTCCTATTGGTTAGATGAAGTTGGGTCGCACATCAAGCTGTGGGAATCCAAAATGATTAAACTATTAACTTTTTAATCTGACAACTAAATATCAATTGAGGGAAAAACAGGACCAGTTGTATGAGATTTGGCAAGTCTATTTCAAATCTGGCACCGGAAACAAAAATAATTCTATATATAATATATATGAATAACATATTCAAATTTCTCTTTCCGTTGATGCAATAGATATCTTAGTAAGTGGCTCATGTCCGTCCTTATATTCCAGCTTGAGCATATGCTTCCTGGGATTTCAGCTTTTGAATGTTGTGTCATGTAGAATGTTGTTAAAAACACTTGGATTCCTTGTAACCTGGACAAGAACGGATAAGCAAATATAAGAAGAGATAAGAAAATATAAGTAAAGGCAATTATTATGTAAGTAAATGTACTTATTACATTAGTATTTGTGGGAGGGGGGATAAGAAAATGATGGGAAGATTGTTTATTCAGCAAAGATTGTTAACCTGCTTGAAAGGCTCACTAGTTGATGACTTAGAAGACGAGTTGTATTCTCAAACTGAAGTACAAAGCAATCAGCGAGGAGCTGGACCACGCTCTCAATGACATGACTTCAATGTAAATGTTTTCCTGCCATGTGCCTGCTTGCTGCTGTACTCTCATACTTTAATAAACTCACTTCTACCCCCTCCCCTTTTTTTTCACTATTTCGTATCCATTAATCTGCTGGCATGGTCTTCTCTATTTAATGCTTCTAATTTTTCCTGATAATTACACCCCCTTGCCATTTTGGTTCAATTCTGTTTGGGCCATCATAAGTGCTCTTCTGAATAAGACCTATGCTAGGTACTATGTAGAGAACTGACTATTTTATCTGCTGTGGCAAAACCAATTGACACAAGTACAAAGATAAGCAAAGTTCTCAAGCAGGCAAACTAAGCTTCATCGAAATAGCAGTACAGTAAAAGATTGGGATAGCTGGAGGTAGCAGCATTATTGGAAGGAGAAAGTATAATTTGTAAGACCAGGCAAAATGCAATTTTGCTTTTATAAAAATTGTATTTACAAAAGTTAAAAAGAGGAAAATGCAAATGAGGCACAGAATGATCTGGTGTTATACAGCAATAGCATTTTGTTAATGTAGGGGTAGATTTTAAAAGCCCTGCGTGCATAAATCCGGCACAGGGCACTCGCGCGCCGGCGTGCCTATTTTGCATAGGCCACCGGCGAGCGCAAAGGCCCGGGATGTGCATAAGTCCCGGAGCTTGCTAAAATGGGTGGTCCAGGGGCGTGTCCGGAGGGGGGCGTGTCTGCGGTCCGGGGCAGTCCAGGGGCGTGGCAGAGTGCCAGCGGCAGGCGTAACTCAATCGAACAAGGTGGGGGGGGGGGGGAGGGAAGTGGGTTAGATAGGGGAAGGGAGGGAAAGGTGGCAGGGGACAAAAAAAAAAGTTCCCTCCGAGGCCGCTTCGATTTCGGAGCGGCCTCGGAGGAAACGGAGGCAGGCTGTGCGGCTCGGTGCACGCAGGCTGCCGATTTTGTGCAGCCTTGCTCGCGCCGACCCCGGATTTTAAAAGATACACGTGTATCTTTTAAAATCCAGCGTACTTTTGTTCGTGCTGGTTGCACGAAGAAAAGTACGTGCATGCGTATTTTTTAAAAATCTGCCCCTTAATGAGTATAGAGGTGCTTCAATTAGATAACATTTTGCATTTTCTTTCTTAGTGTTAAAGCATAATTTACTTCTATTGAGTATCTTAACTTTTCATCTTACTCAAACTGACTACTCACAATTACACTAATTCTTCTATAATGGATTCAGAATCCTAGAAAACATCTGGCTCTCTCCAAAATCTTTTTTTTTTTTAAGATTATGATTATCTACACCAGGTTTTGCATTGGAGCTTTTTGTAATCTTGAGTTTGGCTTGAGCCAGTGATGTGTATTGCATGAAGTGAAGGGGGTTTTTTGTTGTTTTTTTTTTTTTTTTTTAATTGTACTAATCTTCATCAATGTTCAGCTTTTTCTTTCAGTTCTAACTTGTTTCCCCTTTTTTATACTAACATCTTTCCCTGATGGCTGCCTCTTGTGCTGTCGAGTTTGACTTTGATCCCTGGGAGTATTTCTGATCTGTGGTTTATCAGCTTAACATCCTGGTAAACATTTTTTTCTTATGGCATCTCTCCATTGATGGAGACGCGGCAGTCACGTCTCAGTGTCTGGTTAATTCATAATACACTAATGCAGGCAAACTACCCAAACTCATGAATGTAGCCTGACGGGGGGAACTGGATGGATAAAATATCGGAACCAATTTTAGGTCTACAAATTATAACATAACCACACACTTGGAAAACACTAGAGTTTTATTCATTTTATTTTATGTCTGGGTAGTATTTAATTTGTTGAAAAATAGATTATAATTAGCAATTGGAGGATTCAGGTTTACAAAACTAGCTATATATAGACTTCTTAAGCTTTTATTCTCCTACTCTAATGGTAGGGAAAAGCACAGTCTGAGAAATAGATCCCAAGTGACTTGCTCATACAGCTGAGTGTATTTTATGTGCATAAATATGGGTAATGTTGTGTTCCTTTTGCTGTATCCTGCAGCTGGTACAGTGATGTGTCACTAATTTTGGGTTTGGCATGCTTTTTTCCACTTTCACTGTTTCCATTTTCTGAATCTTCCATCAGGCAAATACATTTTTTCTAGTGGTTAGAGCAGTGGACTATGAACCAGGAGAGCAGGGTTCAAGTCCTGCTGTCACTCCTTGTGACCTTGGGCAAGTCACTTTACCCTACATTGCCTCAGGTACAAAAACTTAGATTGTAAGCCCTCTGGGGATAGAGAAATACCCACAGTACCTGAATGTAAACCAGTGTGATATCTTGATTGAGATCGAATGCCGGTATATAAAAATAATAACCAAATAAATAAATAAATGCAGATAAACTGTTTTACTTTACATCTCCAAAGACTTCTCCACCTGCCTGGATTACCACCACCTTTTCTGATCTCTTCAGTGTTTCTTTGGATCTTTGTCCTGTTCTCCCCAAGTTTTGGGGGTTTTGGGGGTTTTTTTTTTTCTGTTTTTAGCACCCCATCTCAGGCCACAGCCCATAACATACTTTCTATTGTACAGAAACTTACAATGTAAAATAAATTTCCCAATGTACAAACTGTCACCTGTTTGCTATTTCTTTACTTTTCTTATTTTACGAGGCTGACTTTTTAATAAATCTGCATTTAGTGGTGGTAGAAAATTTTTGTCCTGCTGCTGTCTTTCAAACTTCTCTCACTCTCACACCTTAATAGTCTCCCTTCATATCTGTCCATCCAGTAAGCCTGTATAAGTGGATATGGTAGCTATGTTTCCTGACATGTTTGTTCTTGGAATTTAGTGACTCCAAGAGAATGTTTAGGGGCAGATTTAAACTCTGCAAAAAGTTTTGTGCCACAAAATGTATTTGTCTCTCTCTATTTAACGTGCAGTAAATTTAAGCCTTGAATAAAACAGTGCATTATTATAAAACTGTGTTGCAAACATTCTTTTACAGGCACTTTAGACCAATCCTTTAAATCTAACCTTTTCTCTAGAGGGAAAAATATAATGGGCATAATAAATTTACGTTATACACTACAAGCTAGCATGGAGCTGACCTCAGTTAGGCCTGGGGAGGAAGGGAAGACAACTGCAGCTATATTAGCAGTCCCTTCTGGCTTCCCAGAGTCATTGAGGGTATTGCTGGGAGGAGACACACTTCCAGCCCTAGTACATGACTGGGGAGAAATGGAGGTGTCAAACTACAAAACGCAAATGGCTTTTTTTTGGGGGGGGGGGGGGGGGGAGATGAGTATATATTGCACTAAATTTATGCAGATGTCCTGTAAAACAGACCTTCAGTTTGCCTAAGCATAATAGTCTTAAGGCCTATAGGTCCTATCTGTTTTGTTTACTGGTTAAAATCCCTTTTTCTTGTGTGCTGCTGCTACACAGTGCAAATGAGATAAGAGGATGGCCCTTTTCTTATGTTCACAGATTACCCCCTCCTGATGGCAGGTACTAATTATATTTTTGCTGTTTGTGAACTATTTCTTTTCAGCAGTAAACTGAAAGCTACTTCAACAAAGCATTTTGAGCAACTGGAGACAAGCAACCTGATGGATAAATATTTAGAAACCACTTATCAGTAGTAAACACCTCCACCCCCCAGCCTCCAACATCCACCCTCTGGTCCAGCCCTTCTTAAATGCTGGAAGGCTTAATGATGTACCCCTGTTGCACTGCAATATCACTACTCTCTCTTGTTTAACTCCTTTAAGATGCAAAAATACTTGCATAAGACTTATGCCATCACTTCAAAAGTGAGCATATCTATAGCATATCTCTAGTATATTAATGAAGAGTTAGACTTGTGTAGACGAGGTGTGGGGGTGAGGCAAGACAAAATATTATGCGAGAGGCAGGGGATTTGGAGTGTGGAGCCAAGGAATGTGGGGGTGTACATAGTTAAAAACCCAATGTAAAACATGGTGAAACACATTTGGTTTCATTTCATTTAAAAAAAAAAAAACACTACAAAAAAATTTTTTATTATTGACTTTCCTTCGAGAAAGTCACTGGAAAAAAAAATGAAGATATGAAATGGCTTCCCCTAAGCCCTCCACTTCTGGACCACATTTATCCCTTTTGCAGGGGGTCTCAGATTAAGAAATGGGCAGAAGGAATCCTAAATTGCTCCTGTCCCGCCAGCTCAGATGGAAAATGGCACTGGTGCCATTTTGTTCTATGGCTGTTTAAAAAAAAAAAAAAGCACTGGCAACATTTTCAACCCAGAGCAGGACCAACACTGAACCACTCCTGCCCCGTGTCTTCACTGGGAGACTCCCAAGGAAGGGATAAGTGTGCTCCATGTGAGGGGGCCAAGGGGAGGGTAAAACGTTTCAGTTTAGCAAATGAACCAAAACCTGAATTTTTTTTTTGTTTCGACCACCTTTCAAGTATAAATCAAAGCAGTTTTCTTCACATCCCTAGTGAGAATGGCGGGTACAATGCATGATTTATGTATTATAACTGATTTGTAACCATTCTGTTGGCATATAATGAGGCAGCAGGATATCAGATTGAAGGACATTTTTAAACAGCTCGCATCTTTTATAATGTCGGAGTAGGACAGGTTTGGGGGAGCCTGGTACATCACCCCACAGCCAGCTGAGGTTTCAGGATGTTCACAATGAGTCCGTATGAGAAATCTGCATGAGGGTCTACAATGCATATACAAACACGCCTCATGCATGTTCCCTGTAGATTTCCTGAAAATCTGACACGGGGGGCGGGGGTGAGGGTGTTAGTATCAAAAGCAAAAACTAGCTAGGACTTTGTACATTATGGTCTATTGTAATTAATGTGCTTCCAGGGCAGACCCAAAAGCCTCTCTTTAGCTGAGCTGCTGATTTCGATGTGGGAACAATTCTAAGAATGTCAGCTGTACCAGGGATCTGTTAGCAGTTTTCAGGGTTTGATGCATCTGGCTGTGTCTCTCTTGCAGTCCCCTTAAGGCACGGGTGGGCGGTTTGGTCCTCGAGGGCTACCAATTAGTCAGTCAGGTTTTCAGGATATCCCTAATAGATTTGCATGCACATTGCCATCTGTGCATATTCATCTTTTGCATATTTATTGTGGATGTCTAGGAAACTTGACTGGCTAGGTGTGTCCTCAGAACCCTTGCTCTAAAGGACCATTTCCCCCATTGCACACATCTTTCCCCTTTTGAGTCTTAGACTGGAAAAAAATTGAATGACTGTTTTCGATAAATACACTGCAATTTATGACTCTTAATCTTTAGGTTGAAATCTGTAAGCCTACAGTGTACCTGGTCTCCTGGGGGAAGGCTCAGAGCCGCCTGAGAAAAGAGGTCGGGGTACGGACCCTTGTCAGCGCCTCCCTGATCAGGCTCACCCCACAGGGGATTCTCCTCAGGTTACGCGAGATCCGATCCCGGGGTCTGGGGCGACGCCAGCTTCTGGGGTAGTAGGGACGGCAGACCCGCATCTGCGGCCGGATCTGGCTGATGTGGATACTGATGATCCGGATGAGCCCGATGACCCTCCTGCGGAGGGGGATGACCCCAGCGTGGTGTGTTTGTTCAAGCGGGATGAGTTAAGACCCCTTATTCCCCAGGTCCTTGAAGTTCTGGGACATAAGGTTTCTCAAGAAGAACCTGACAATGAGGACGTCAATCCAGTCCTCGACGGCATTAGGGTCTCACAACATCTTTTCCTCTGCCTAAGAAGGTTCGCAAACTAGTGACCCGGGAGTGGGAGATTCCGGCTTGAAGGTGGGCAGAGCTATGGCGAAACTGTACCCGTTATCGTCTGTTTTGGATTTACTGAAGATGCCAAAGGTGGATGCTGCGGTCTTGGCAGTCATGAAAAGGACCACTATTCTGGTTGCTGGGGCGGCTGCCCTTAAGGATATGCAGGACCGCAAGCTAGAGATCCAGTTGAAGCGAGCATTCGAGGTTGCCGCTCTAAGCCTTTGGGTGGCGGTTTGCACTAGCCTCATGCAGAGGGCCTGTCTGTGTTGGGTCCAGGAGTCGGCTGCTGGGGCCGGTACGGGCAACCGTGGGGCTCTGCAGTCTGCCCGCCTAGAAGCAGGCATCGCTTATGTTGCAGATGCTTGTATGATCTGGTGAGGACCTCGGCGAGAAGTATGGTGTCCTTGGTGTCAGCGCGATGTCTCTGCTGACTGCGAAATTGGGTGGCGGATTTGTCCTCCAAGTCCCAGCTTTGTAATCTACCCTTTAAGGGCAAGCTCCTGTTTGGGAAGGATCTGGATCAGCTGGTAAAGCTGCTTGCCGAATCCAAGGGCAATCGGTTGCCGGAAGATAAAAGATCTAAGAAAGTCTTCCCTCCTCGAGCTAGTTTTCGGGACTCTTGCCACTTCAGAGCGGGTAGATACTCCGCACCTCCTGCTTCTAAACCTGCTTTGGGGCGCCAGCAGTCCTTTCGAGGGGGGTCGCCAGCCCGGAAGAGATTCGGGACATCTTGGTGCAGGAAGTAATAAAAACCCCCAATGAAGCCACGAGCACCTATTCTGTCGTCGAAGTTCTCTGAGGCAGATTATCCAACTTTTACATGGAATGGGCAAGAATTACATCAGACCGCTGAGTCTTAGAAGTGATCAAAGATGGGTATGCACTGGAGTTCTCGCGCCCGGTCTGGGAGGTTTTTGTGGAGTCCCGAGTGGCCTCAAGTGTCAAGTGAGAGGTGGTCCGGGGGACTCTACAACAACTTCTGAAGCTCAAAGCTATTGTCCCAGTTCTGGAGGCTTAACAGGGACGAGGTCGATACTCCGTGTACTTTGTGGTCCCCAAGAAGGAGGGCACGTTTCGGCACATCCTCGATCTGCAGAAGGTGAACCGTTGCCTTCGGGTTCCTCGCTTTCCATTGGAAACCCTGAGGACAGTGATGGCCGCGGTTCGAAAAGGGGAATTTCTCGTTTCTCTGGACCTCACGGAGGCATATTTAAACATTCTGATCCGGCTGAATCACCAGAGGTTTCTGTGGATCAAGGTCTTGGGATGACACTTCCAATTTCGAGCCCTCCCATTTGGTCTCGCAACAGCTCCTCGCACGATCACCAAGGCGATGGTGGTGGTGGTGGTGGCCTTCCTTCATCAGGAGGGAATCTTGGTCCACCCATACCTGGACGACTGGTTGATTGCGCGATATCTCGGGAGGACTGCGAGAGATCAGTGCATATGGTGATGTTCACATTGCAATCCCTAGGTTGGGTAATCAATGTGCAGAAGAGTCACTTGGAACCCACTCAGAAGTTGATTTATCTCGGAGCACAATTCGATACCTTGCTGGGCAAAGTGTTTCTAGAGGCGGACCGAATAGGGAAGTTGCAGGAACAAATGCTGTGAACCAGCATCAAGCTAGCCTGCCTCTAGGAACATCGGAGGCCTACCTGCGTTTTTCTTTGCTTTGCTCTTCTTTTACAGCTACTGCCTGACCAGCTACCTTCCCGAGGACCACAGGAACGATCGCGCCGCGCTCCTCCCCCATGGCTGACGCTCCTGACATCATCCAAGCGCAACGAGGGGATTTAAGCGTGGCGATGGGCCCGGAGGCATCGCGTGCCAAAGAGGCATGCCCCTTTGCACACCTGGAGCAGAACAAGCGAAAAACTTTGCAAATATTTCAAGCAACAGGGCAATGGCAAAAGATGAACAAAACACACACTCGATTCAAGTCTGCTTAAACAAGGGTAAGTATGGGAATAACACCAAAGAGCAACACAATGCAAGGGAAACAAGGTGTGTGAATTTAAATAATCTTATGCAAATAAAAAGAACTAATAGTACAAATATGAATAACTTGTTGATGATAACGTTCTTACTTGTTAATGCACAATCAGTGACTAAGAAATTCCCAATTATCGTGGATTTGCTATATGACGCTAAACCTAGTTTTATCGCAATCACAGAATCATGGCTAAAAAAAAATAAATCAGAAAAAGGTTTAAAAAATCCAGCCAGCGAATAAAAATTATGATGTATTTTTGATCCCTAGAACAAATAGAAGAGGTGGAGGCTTAATACTAATCATTGAAAAGAAATTTAATTGTAAAATGTTACCAACTACATCTCCAATGAATCATGAAATTGCCATTTTTGACACTAGCCATATACAAATGTGTCTAATTTACTGCCCACATAGTCTTTTGGAATTAAACATTTCACCATTAATTGAATTTTTTACAACTCACCTAAATCCATCAAAACCAACCATCATACTGGGAGACTTTAATCTCCACATGGATGTTTATCCATTATCAAACACATGCCAGACACTGATTGATATAATGAATGCACTAGGATTCAAATTAATTACAGACAAACCCACACACAAAGCAGGACACTCGTTAGATTTGACATTTATCAACAGTAGTTCTCTAGAAAATATAAACACAAACTACACACAAATTCCATGGTCATATCACTTCCTCATTCAGTCTACTATTAAGCATTTTGGACCAATAGAGAAACAAAGGAAGGAACCAATTGAATTTAAATATCGTCCACCTTATAACATAGAAATACTAAAAAAAACTACAGGAAAAATTAGCAAAATTTGGCTACACTGATAGCTGCACTGCAACAACTGCATGGGTGAACAGGACTACTAAATTAGCAGACGAAATAAACCCAACAAAAAATATCTGCATCAAGGAACCTAAACAAATAAATCCTTGGCATAATGAACAAATTAAAGAAGTTAAGCGAAATCTTATAAAGCAGAGAAAATAATGGAAAAGGAATAAAACAGAAAACTTAACAAAATACCAAAAACATCTGGCCTTCTACAAAAAAGTAATTCTAGATATTAAAAATAAATATTTCAGTTCTAAAATAGAGAAATTCACGAACAATTCAAGAACCTTGTTCAATATAATTAAAGATCTTACCAATGATAAAACGAACCCCCCTCAGAATTTACCTGAGAATCGCTGCAATGAAATAGGACAGTTCTTTAGAGATAAAATTGAGAATTTAAGAATCATAAGCCCGAATACAACTAGACAAGAGGTTAAAATGTGCCCTAGGGACATTATACAATGGTCTTCATTTGCCGAGGTGTCAAATCTAGAAGTGGAGACCATGTTAAAGTTAAATCCTGCTCCCCATACAATCAACACCATACCTATAATGGAGTTTAAAATGTTAGCGAATGTAGTTGCCCCAACATTAACAAAAATCATAAACTTATCTCTAGAGGAAGGATCACTGTCTGATATCCTGAAACGGGCAATAATTAAACCAATCATAAAGAAAAAAAACTTGGACCCACTAATCCTGAATAACTATAGACCAGTATCGAACTTACCAATAATTGCCAAACTAATAGAGAAAACAGTCCAAAAACAACTATCAGAACATTTAGAAAGCAAAAATATCCTACATTTTTCACAGCACGGCTTCTGCAAACATTATAGCACAAACATTACTGCTTTCACTTTCAGATAATATTTTAAGAGGTTTTGACAGTGGAACACATTACATTCTTGTTTTATTAGACCTATCTTCAGCATTCGACACAGTGAATCATGAAATATTGATCAAAAGACTGGAAGATATAGGTCTTTGTGGTAACACAATTGCCTGGTTCAAGTCATATTTAAGTAATAGATTTTTTCAGGTGCGGATAAAAAACACATCAGAGAAAATAATTTTACAAACCGGAGTACCACAGGGATCGGCTTTGTCTGCAACACTTTTTAATATTTACCTTTTACAGTTGTGCCATCTACTTGCAGGACTAGGAATTGTACATTATGGGCCAGATCTTAAAATCTACGCACGGGCGTAGATTTGTTTGCGCAACCCGGCACAAACAAATCTACACCCAATTTTATAACATGCGCGCGCTGCCGCACGCATGTTATAAAATCCAGGCTCGGCGCACGCAAGGGGGTGCACACATGTGCACCTTGCGACCCGGGCCCAAGGGGAGCCCCGATGGCTTTCCCTGTTCCCTCCAAGGCCGCTCCGAAATCGGAGCGGCCTTGGAGGGAACTTTTTTTCCGGCCCCCCCCCACCCACCTTCCCCTCCCTTCCCCTAACTAACCCACCCCCCCGTCCCTAACTAAATCCCCCCCACCTTTACTCCAAAAGTTACGCCAGCCGGAGGCGTAACTTGTGCATGCCGGCGGGCAGCCGGTGTGCCATGCCCCGGCACAAGCCGCTGTCCGGAGCACTCGACCCGACCCCGCCCCGCTGCCATGCCCCCAGCCATGTCCACAATCCACTGCCACGCCCCCAGACCGCCCCTTTTTGCAAGCCCCAGGACATACAGGCGTCCCGGGGCTTGCACACCGCCGAGCCTATGCAACATAGGCTTGGCACGCACAGGGGCAGATTTTCTCGGGTTACGCGTGTATGTTACCCGCGTAGCCTTTGAAAATCTGCCTATATATATATATATGCAGATGACATACAGCTAATCTTACCCATTGATGACACAATTGAAAAAACAATAAACTTAGCCAATATTTACCTAGACATAATCAAACAGCTATTAAATCAAATGGAGCTAGTGATAAATATTGAAAAAACAGAATTTATGCACCTGGAATGGAAAAAAATAAATCTGATTCAAACACCGATAATTCTCAAAAATAATCAAACAGTGGAATTAGCTGAGAAGGTGTGCAACCTCGGCGTAATAATAGACCCAGAATTGAACCTTAAACAACATATATCATTAAAAGTAAAAGAAGGATACGCCAAATTAACGGTTCTAAGGAAGCTAAAACCTTTATTAACACTATCTAATTTTTGAACAGTTCTACAAGCATTAATATTTGCAAGCACTGATTATTGCAGCGCTTTGTTATTAGGACTACCATATGCAACTATAAGTCTGCTTCAAATATTGCAAAATTCTGCTGCAAAAATACTTACAGGGAAGAAAAAAGATCACATTACTGAAACACTAGCAAAATTACACTGGCTACCCATAGAACGAAGAGTCAAATATAAAGCACTATGTACAATACACAAATTAATTCATGATGAAAAGGCAGAATAGCTTAACACAGCACTGCATGTACATGTACCACAAAGAACTCTAAGGTCAGCTAACAAGGCACTACTGACTATTCCATCTGTTAAGACAGCACGACTAACACAAGTCAGAGAGCGAGCCCTGTTTCTAGCAGGGCCCATCTTGTGGAATACAATGCCACTCAAGATAAGACTGCAGAGAAATTTTAAACTATTTAAAGGAATTTTTAAAATGTGGCTTTTCAAACAGGCTTTTTATAATGAGAAAGGAGAAAGCAAATAAAAGCTGGCATGGCAATGGTAAGTTTAAGTCTATGTTTAAGTTCGTAAACTCAGCACTATAGGTTTCTACTATTTTATTTTTATTTATTTATTATTTATTTTATAGACAGACATTCGATCTGAGATATCACATCGGTTTACATTCAGGTATTGTAGGTATTTCCCTATGTTTTGTTTTTTATTTTTCTAACGGTCACTTTTAATACTTGATACATCTTAGAATAATAACTTTATATAGAATAGTAAATGTAAGAGAGACTTTTACTTTGCATGTAAATTAATTATGGTACATGTATTGAAGGGACAAAAACAATTTATCAAATATTTTTATATAAGACTACATTCTGTAACCGGATCATTGTTGGCACCTCTATAATGTTATATCTATTTGAAATATTTAATGATAATTTATGTGCCTTTTTGCAAACCACTGTGATGGTAAATAACTTAACGACGGTATAGAAAATGTTTTTAAATAAATAAATAAATAATTTGCTTTCTTTTTCCTGTTACACAAAAATTCCAATAAAGAAAGTTATAAAAAAAATTCCTTGGTTTTAATTACTGTGTGCTAGTTTTGAAATACTGTTTTGAAATACCTTGAGTTATCTATGGAGAGCACACTGAATGGTTGAATACATCAATACATTTGCACTTACCTCAAAGAGATTTACGATCAGCAAACAAAGGCCTTCTTTCAGTTCCCACCATTAAATCGGCCAGACTATCCCAGGTAAGGGAACGTATTATATCAATTGCAGGAACAAAACTTTGGAGCGATTTACCTACACCACTGAGACTTACCACCGAAAAAAAGCAATTCAAAGCCAACCTAAAGACTTGGCTGTTTAAACGAGCATTTGCAGAGTTTGAACCAGTTGACCAGCCTTGACAGAAATAAGCCACACAGTATAAGAATGATATATTTGTAAACACAGTTTAAGAAATAAGCCACACAGTATAAGAATGATATATTTGTAAACACAGTTTAAGGAAAATATATATGGAAACACAGTATAAGAATGATGTATTTAACCATCTCGAGGAGTTACCTTCTAGATCTTTTATTCTATTTAGTTTAATGTGTTTTATAATAATTTTATGAATATGTATTTATTATTTTTAAGTTTTATTTCTTTTAACAGCTAAATTTCTTCTTTTACTTTATATAATTTTAGCTGTTACTATTTATGACTATTGTATTTCTGATTTTTACATTATGTAAACCGATGTGAAGGTTTGTCCGATGTGTCGGTATATAAAATTTAATAAACCATTAAACCATATAAAATTTTGATTATTTGATATCAGCTGTTTTGAAATATTTTTCTATTTATATGGTTTTATGGTTATGATTGATGTTTATTTCTTGCTTTTATTGTATTATGAGAAATGGTGATGTTTCTGTTTTTCAATTGTACTGCATACAGTCCAGCTTGTTGCAGTTTCCAGTTTAGATTCTGTCTGCATATTTGTATTTATACTTTTATGGTCTCTTTATTCTGTATTTGGCAAGGGTCTGTTTATGTTCTGCATATCTGACCAAAGTGAGGTATTCTGCTAGCTTGTAATTTCTGTGTAGGGATCTATAGCAGCCTGCCCCATGGAGCTGAGCTAAGAAATGGGGAGGCTGGAAGGTAGTTCACAGGCAGGATTTAACATTTACAACAAATTAATTAAAATGTATGGAATTGAGCATGGAAACCACCACCCCTTCCTATTCCTCAAGTGTCCAGTCCTGGTCCTTGGAAAAGTTGGCAACCCTGGGATGGACCTGCCTTCAAAGTGGAGGATTTCAGCATATGCTGTTCCACCCCCAATTCCCAACTTTCAAACCCTCTCCAGCTGAGCAGCTTGTGACCCCCGAGCAACTCAGAGACATAGCGTCAGGTGTGCAATCTTCCTGACTCTAGAGTCTCTCTCTTTCTCTCCCCTGCCCTAGTTTTCTGGCTGGTAAGGAAAGGCAGTGGGCGTCTTCTCCAGTGGACTGGAGGCAGCGAAACTCAAGCAGTTTTGAGTGGGCTCCAGGCTGCAAAAAGCTTGTTTTGCTGCCTCTTATTCACAGTAGACACTGCAGCAGGCTCCTCAGCCACCGAGTGGGAATTTAGGTTGCCCCAGTGGTAAACAACCCACCAAAATGGAAATCTCCCTTTGATTGAAGGAGACTTATGGCAGGGTTGATGACCTGGGAAAGTGTTTATAAACCTTGTTGTTCTTTGTGTGCTCTAAATGGGACAAAACATTCTGTAACCAGAGCTGGATTCAAGAGTTTAGCACCGATAGGTAGGGTTGGAATGTAGGGGGTGAGAGAGATGGAAAATGGATGACACACTTCTCCCCACCCCTGGCTGACTCTAGGACAAATGGCACGCTGGGCAAACCCCCACCAGCGGGATAGGGTCCTCCGTGGGCACGCCGCTACGGGATGGATGATGGTGGTGGCCACCTACCTTGCCCACCGCCTAAAGTCGCAGAATGCCACAGCTGCACTTCTTTGTCGTGGGGATCTGGTGCCTTCAAAATTTGGTACCGTAGGCAATTTCCTAGGTTGCCTATTCCTAAATCAGGCCTGTCCACATCCCCAAACACGCATCTATCCTCATACATTGAGACAAACCTCCTTATATCTTCCATAAATAAATGTTGGAAAGTATTCCTACCGCTATGCCTATTGATGCTTTTCTTACTTGTTTAAAGGATAACTTTAGTCAACTAATAGCACTTCCAAAAGAAGCCAAATTGAGAGCCCTGTGAACTTCAGTTTTATATCCAGCCACAGAACAGAAAGAGTATAGGCAACTGCAAGGCATACTAATGTCTCTCAACCCTACACTGCTCTAAAGCAAACACTTTCACAGCAGTAGTTATAAGTCCTAGTGTTTTAAGCAGAAATTATATTACATATATTATATATAGTTACATTATATATACATATTATATAGCTTGTATCAATATTTCAGCTGCTATGATTTTGTCTCTATAGGCCTAACCCATAGAGGATTTCTTCTGGTATTCTTCCCTTATGCTCTGCTTTGGGTTCACTGGATTCAGGCAGAGAAGCCAGGCTACTTTTATTTGTGTACATGCAGACTATGAAACTTCCACTAGTTAGTTAGAGCAGCTCTTAAATTGAGAGATACATAGTCGGGTTTAGGATCTAATGTTTTGCAAAATGCAGGCTGCTCAGAATGCCTATAAAGAATACACAGCACCTAGCAGTAGCTAAAAATCAGCTGTGAACTATGTGAAAAACTATAGAAAACTTGCTTTTAAGATATTATGGCTCTAATTGTTGCTATTACTTTGAAAGCCCAGTGTATTGGATTATATAAAAGTGCAGTTTTAGTGGATTGATCTGTAAGCAGTTCATATGAAAGAAACCAGGGAAATATCAGACAGATTCAACAGGGATACAATTAATTAAATGTAAAGCATATGGAAATCTTCAAGCCAAAAGCCTACAATGTTTGTGTTCAGAGAGGACCATTCTCTTTAGAGAATTTTCTCTAATAACCTATTTTGCAGCATTAGTCTCTAGCTAGATGGATAATTTGTAGTGAAACACATATGATAATGTGCATATTGTGGTAGGCAGCTGGTTCAGCAGTGCTAGCATCCTTGGGAGCAACAGCTAATTAAGTCCTACAACATGAATCAAAAAGCAGGTGTGTGTGTGTGTGTGTGTGTGTGTCGTGTGAGAGAGAGAGAGAGAGAGAGAGAGAGAGAAGTGTACATTAAGTCCCTAAATTATTCCTGAAAGCTAATTTGACATTTATGTGTCACATTAAAGGAAGATAGGCACAAAAGATAAGCTAGGATCAAGATTGGGGACAGGGTGATTCAAGTTTAATATTTTGATTTTAAATTTTTAGAAGATTTTGTTACATAGAACTTTTTTTTTTTAAAATATCAGCTCAATACATTTAGCATCATGCACAGATATCCAAATGGAAAACTATTCTTGACAGATAGGGAGTTTGGAGGTGGGGGAAGAAGGAAGAAGCAGTTTTGTAAGGGAACAAACATACAGCCAGAGCAAGTTAAACTTTATAATCTCCAGCCCCCATATCTATTTTATTTATTTAAAATATTAATTGTGGCTTGTGGAGAAGGAGTTTTTACAAGAACTTCATTACCTGAAACAAGCTGCTCGAGTCCGGGGGTGAGTTACCTATAGCCCCGACAGTAACTCAAGAGCAGCTGCGATTGGCAACGTCGGGGGCGGGTCCTGTAGGCAGGATCCGGATGTGAGCCCTTTATCATCGGGCTGCACGTGGCGCGCAACAGATGCCGGCGTCCCGCCAAAGCTGCACAAGCCTAAGGGGCGCGTGGCTTTGCCTGGCTTCGCCCGGATTATAACTTCTTTGACCTTTGCAAAGAACCTATGTTCATTTAATTGGATTATTTCCTTGAGTATCTGGTTTTTTTCCTATTTATTTTATTCTCCTTATTCCAAGTCAAGAGAGACATGGTAAGGCAATAATATACAAATTGCATAGTTTGGGGCTAATCTCGGACTTACCCCTATTGCTTAGGTCAAAGTTTTGTTAAATTGATATGCCTGCAATAAGAAAAGGGAAGGTGAGAGTTTACCCTTCCCTATCATTACCTTCACCTATACAACAGGAGATAAGCCGATTTATGCTTTCAACCATACAAAAGAATTTGGGCACCGAGGACTCTGATGTGCTGGGCAGTTTGGGAGGACAGCTCATGCCTGTAGAGGATGCTTCCCTTAGCCCGAACATCGGGCTACCACCAGCACAGAGAAGTGGTGAAGGAACCCCAGGAGGTGCTTCGTTAGAGATCATTGCTTCTGGTCTTGACCTTGGGGCTGCCCAACCCCGGGATAAGAGATCTGAAGCAGAAGTGGCCACTACTGCCATAGTTTTAACTCTAGAAGAAGGGGGAGGAGGACTGGAGTCAAATACTCTCCTTAGTAAGGATGAAGAACATCCTATAGACAGTAAGCATAGGGGAACCATAACACGTCCTGTTGTGGTTACTCTGGATAACTTGTGGGAAATGATGGCTGAAATGAGGGAAAATATTAACGGCTTAGAAAGGAAATTAGATTTAGTAAATTCTAGATATCAGGATTCTATTTCTACACAAAAGCAAATAAAAGATTCTGTAGATAGAATAAAAAATCTTGAAGATAGTGAGAAAAAAATCTCAAGAATTTAAGGTGGCTGTGGTGAAGGATAGGGAAATCCTATCCAAAAGAATTGAGGCTCTTGAAAATAAAGCCAAGTGATTTAATCTACGATTTCTAAATTTCCCTAGGATAGTTGGGGAAACACCCTTAATTACTGTTAAAAAAAAATTTCTAGTAGAGACGCTTGGCTTTACTTTAGGAGATTCACCAGTAGTAAATCATTGTTACTTTTTACCAAAACCAAAGAATTTAAACCTAAATAATAGATCACAAATGGCGTTTCAGGGAGATCTTACACATTTTCTAGAAGATTCTACTGCTCAAGTAATAGAATGGGGTACTTTATTAGTCACATTTTCAAGTTTAAATGATTTGAATCAAACAATGAAAAAATATTTCAATAAATATCCCATCGATTATTGTGAGAAAATAGTAAAGATCTTCCTGGATCTAGCAATAGCCACGCAGGAAAGACGGAAAGGCTTTTTAGCATTCCGTCAAGAAGTAATTGCAATGGGATATACTTTCACACTTCGTTTTCCATGCAAATGTTTAATTAAGAAACAAAATGATTTATTTATTTTCTTTATGCCAGATCAGTTAAAAGATTTCGTAGAACAGAGAAAAATAGCCACGTCTTCCCCACTTGTTTAAGATTGATAAAATAAATAGGATTGTATGGGATCTATGCAAATTGTCTTGTAGGATATACTTGGTTTAAATTTCTCCCTTATTTTTCAATGCCTCCATGCAGAATCTCATAATTTTGATTGATATAGAAATGGTATTGGTGAATGAAAGTATGATTGTTATAATTATTATTATACCTATATAGATGTGATGTATAATTACCAATCCATGTTTTTCTGTTACAAACTTCTTGATTTGGTTTGTATATTGAAAATTAAAAAGTATTAAAAAAATATTAATTGTATCGTGCGTTGCAGAAAATACCTATGCGATGCAGTAGCAGGGAAATTAGCCTAACCACACCCCCTTTTTATCGCAAGCGCTATTTCCACCATATTTATAGCATTTTGATGAATCTGTGGAGGGCGGATCTGCGGAGGCTTCTGGTGGTCTCGCCTCTTCATCTTCCAGCGCACAGGGGACCTGCTGCGGCAGGGACCTGTTCTTCATGAAGATCCAACTCGATTTTGTCTTACGGTATTGTCCCTTGAAAGGACTCGCTTGCTGAAACATGGATACTCTGCAGCAGTGATTTTCATTTTGCTAAGAGCTAAAATGTTCTCCACTTCCTTGGCCTATGTGCAGGTTTGGCGAGTGTTTGAAGTCTGGTGTAAGGATTGAGGTTACTCTTCCTTCTTTGGTCAAGATCCTGCTCATTTTGAAATTTCTGCAGGATGGCTTGAATAAAGACTTGACCCTCAATTCTTTAAAGGTAAAGTAGTGGCTCTCACCTGTTTCAGGGGTCAGGTTTCCTGTCGGCTCCATCCTGATGTGGCCTGTTTCCTGAAAGGAGTGAAACATCCTTCTTTGGGGTTTCCGGTGCCCCTATGGAGTCTTAATTTGGTATTGGATTTCTTGGCAGGCCCTACGTTTAGACTGCTGTGCACTCTGTCCTTGCGCTTAATGACCTTGAAAACAGTGTTTCTTGTGGCAATTTGTTATGCGTGTAGGGTTTCCGAACTGCAGGCCTCGTCTTGCCGGGAGTCATTCCTCCAGGTGACTCCAGGGGCGGTACAGCTGCAGGCTGTTCCTTCCTTTTTACCGAAGGTGGCCACTGAGTTTCACTTGAATCCGTCCATCTCCCTGCCTTCTCTGGTCAGAGAGAGAGAGATGTAGAGGAGTATTGTCTTTTGTGACTCTTGGGATGTCAAAAGGCATATTGTCGGGTATCTGGAGGTTACTGAGCCTACGCTGTCCTCTTCACTGAAGATAACAATGAGTGGGGTCTGGAGGCCAGAAATAGTCTACAGTGGAGAAGAGACTGGCAATAGGCAGAAGCTGTTAGCAGCCCTGGGGTGAGGAGAAGCAGCAAGTGGCTCCTGTGGCAGTGGTGTGGAGGCAACATCAGCAGTCCCAGGACAGATTTATAACAAATGTGGCAGCTGGCCAATTCTGTAGTTAACTGCTAGGGGACTACAGACTGGGCGCCTGGCCAGTAGCCTTTATACCACTTCTCCAGCCTGTAGGACATAGAATATTAGACTCAGAGAACTGGAGCTGGCATGCACTGTGGGAGCTGGAGGTGCAGCCATTTTTATTATCTGAACACATTATCTGAATAAAAATCCTCATTTTCCCCAGACAAAAAGAAACTAGGGACTTGACATTTACACAGAGCTTACTGCATAGATTCAATTAGAAAGGTTTTAAAACCTCAAATATACATCAATGCCTGCATATAAAATTGATAATTTAGGGGCAGATTTTAAAACCTACATGCGCGGCCTACATTTGTGTGTGCTACCAGGCGCATACAAATGTACACCTGATTTTATAACATACGCGCATATTATAAAATCCGGGATCGGCGCGCGCAAGGGGTGCACACTAGTGTACCTTGCGCACGCCGAGCCCTAGAGGAGCCCCGATGGCCTTCTCCGTTCCCTCCGAGGCCGCTCCGATTTGCAGGGAACTTTCCTTCGGCCTCTCCCCCACCTTCCCCTCCCTGTCCCGCCCCCCAGCCCGAAAAAAAAAATACCCCCGTACCTTTATCCCAGAAGTTACGCCTGCCAGAGGAGTAACTTGTGCGTGCCGGCCGACTGCAGACGTGCGATCCCCAGGCTCAGTGGCTGAAGAGAGGCCTCTGGAACACCCCCGTCCCGCCCATTTTTTCAAGCCCCGGGACTTACGCGCGTCCCGGGGCTTTATGTGCGTCGCTGGGCCTTTTGAAAATAGGCCTGGCGCGCATAAGCTTTTAAAATCTACCCCTTAGTTTGCACATATCACATGGGCCAACATTATGCAATTAACATTATAAGAGTAGGGTGACCAGGTAAAGCCTGTCTTTTACATTTTCAACTATTGCATGCAGAGAAATCAGAGCAGAATCACCATGCATGCATTGGGGTAAAAGCAGGACTATCCCATTCCCTTCTGATATATACCTGGTCAATCTTATACAATTTGGCTGTACTTAAAAGTCCTACAGGCTTGCTGAGGAATTATTTTGCTTATTTCACATTTGTATATAAGGTTGGTATATAAACATGTCACTCAAGTCCATAGACAAGAAACCAAGGACTACAGATTTTGTTTTCACGGTACATGAAAGGGAAAATAAATTCAACTCTTGAGATGCAATTGAAATTTTCTTAGCATGTAGACAGATGGACTCAGGACCACTGGGGTTTATGCTCCCTTGCCAGCTGATGAGACAGAGCAAGCTTACATCACAGTATACATAGCCCTGCAGTGACCCCAGCCTGCCAGTATTCTCTGTCTCCAGCACATGGTGGACATACATTTCCCTTTGGGGATTGCTTTGAGCATTTTGGTAGGAGAAATTTGAAGTTCTAAATTCAGGAAAAGAAAGCCCCGCTTTCCTGTGGTGATTTCCATGGTCCCTCAGAGGTGTGCCTTGGTCCAGTAGCTGGGTTTCCTGGCATGGACTTAGCAGCTAGTTCAGCTGAAAGGCAGTGGGTGCAGGAGGACGAGCACAGTGGTGATAGCAGATGCCCTCTCCACCCGTAGCTGGAGACAGTCTCTGTACTCAGCTGGTAAGCGCTGAGCTCAGGTAAGGTTTAAAAAAAAAAAAAGGGAAAGTTTTAACCTGAATCAGAGATAGTTAGAGTGGTTTCAGGACTTCCTCAGGTCTCTGTTCTCAGCGCACCGTACCGATGTGCGGTCCCGCTCCCGTTGAGGTTGGGGAACTGGGCAGGCGGGTGGGTTGAGCGGCCTCAGTGGGCTAGGCCCGGGCACATAGGCTTTGTTCTTGCACACTGTGAGGTAGGCTGCATTGGCCATTTTTACATGCTCTTGTACGTGTGCTACTGCCCTCTATTGGCCGGTGGGCACAGTGCTTCGGCTCTGCATACGTGATGTGCGCTTGGTTTCTGGGCATGTTTTTTACGTGCACAAACTTTTTTTTTTTTAATTTTCTATTTATCACCTTTTATCAATTACAAACAAAGATAACTTTGCTTAGAAAAACAAGAGTGCATATCAAAGAAAAACCTTTTCTGAATTTATCCCAATACAGAGGTATAAATTTATAGAAATACTCTCTTTCTACTTGCGGTAATACTGGGGGGAAAAACTCATAAGAAATATAGGGGAGAAAAAGGAAATTATAATACATAATGACATCAAGCTACCTTGATTTCCATGCACGGTTCATGCACGGTTAATTGCTGTTGGGGTTTTGAGCATGAGCCTTTCCGACACACACTTACCACCGTGATGGCGCCGGTAAGCGAGAAGCCTAAGCGTCTTCCTATCTGTGTTGCCTGTCATATTAGGGCTTCTCAGCCTGATCTGGCTTCTAACCTGTGTCAGCGCTACTCAGATGCTTAAGGAGAGTTGTCTTCCTATTTTGCTAAGCCTGGCTCTTCCCATTCAGATAATGGGATGTCACAGCTTTGACTGGGGAGACGCCAGATCTTGATTCTCCCTTGATTGGCTCCTCCGCTGGCGAGGGCAGTTCTGGGAGACCAGCTCCACTTCATTCTGGTCTACTCTGGACCAGGCTGCTTTTTCTTGGGTGGAATTTTTTTCAAGGCTTAAAAGCCTTTCTTCAGGCACAGTCCTCCGCTTCCCCCATTTCTGTCTGGTCGGACCCTCAGCTGGTGGTTCCTCCCTTTCCCAGTCCTATGCAAAGCACCTGGGCTCACCTGAGCTCCCTGTGAGTGTTCCTGACAGTAATCCGGATGGCACTGGTGATGAGGTTGATCCTGATTCCCTGGAAGACGGGAAATTTCCTCCAGGGCTGGAACCGTATCAAACTATGTTGCAGTTCTTTCATAGAGATGAACTGCCGGTCCTGATTTCCCAGACCTGGAAACAGCTGGGTGTCCTTGGTTCGGATGCTATGTCAGTGTCGAAGAAGAAGCCCATTTTGGTTTCCTTATATAAAAAAAACTTGTTTTTTCCCCATGATGGATGCCATTCAGGAATTGACTGATCTGGAATGGGACACCCCAGAGGCGAATTTTAAAGGGGGCTGGACATTGGAAGGCCTGTATAAGAGCGTTTGTATTTTCCCCAAAGTGGATGCTCTGGTATGTGATGTTTCTAAGCGGATGACTATCCCAGTAGAGAGAGGAGCAACCTTGAAGGATGTACATGATAGATGGATTGAGGCTATTCCTAAGCAAACCTTTGAAGTGTCGGCAATTAATTTACAGATTGCCTCCTGTTGCGTCCTAGTGGTGAGATCTTGTCTGCTTCTCTCTCAGGAGGTTGAGGAGTCTGGAGGGAAATCCAGAGCAAGTAGGGAACCTGCTGCCACCTTTTTAGCAGACACAGGCCCTGATTTGGTCCAGACCACGGCCAGAGGAGTGGTTTCGGTGATAGCAGCGAGGCGTCAACTCTGGTTGTGAAATTGGTGAGCTGACGCAGCCTTCAAATCAAATCTTACCAAGATGCCCTTTAAAGGCTCGCTATTGTTTGGGAACGAGTTGAATAAACTAGCCAGTAAGTGGGGAGAGTCTCCGGTTCCTCAGTTGCCAGAGGATAAAAAGCAGTTACAGTGCCCTTTGGTATGAGGGGTCATCTCCAGGGTTCCAGGCATTTTTGCCCCTATAGAGGGATGAACTTTCAGCGGATGTGGCCTTTTGGTAGGTCTCGGTCCTTTTGTCCCTGACAGCTCAAGAGAGGAGCGGGCTCGGGCGGCGGACCTTCCAGAGCCTCCCAATGAAGGTTTGCGACCCACTTTCCAGAACAGGAAATAGGGGGACGTCTCTTTCTTTTATCGGAGGTGGATCGAGGACACGTCGGTCCAGTGGGTCCTGGAGGTGATAAAAGAAATGTATGAACTGGAATTTCACAGTATTCTTCGGGATGTGTTCATGTGGTCCCACTGCCATTTCCTGCAGAAAAGGCAGGCAGTGGAGTTTACGCCTCATAGGCTCCTCAGACTGAGGGCTGTGGTGCCAGTTCCCACATCTCAAGGAAGTATGGGGCTATATTCCATTTACTTTGTTGTGCCCAAGGAGGGCTACTTTCATCCCATCCTGGATCTCAAGAGAGCCAACCATCAATTGAAGGCGTCTCATTTTCGCATGGAAACCTTACGCTCTATAATAATGGTGGTGCAGACAGGGGAGTTTCTGACCCGCTTGGATCTGTCAGAGGCTTACCTTCAAATTCCAATCCAATTGGAACACCAATGCTTTTTACAATTTGCAGTGTTAGGGCACCATTATCAGTTTTGGGCGCTGCCTTTTGGTCTAGCCACTGCTCCCAGAATATTTTCCAAAGTTATGGTGGTAGTAGCGGCAGCCTCATGAAAAGAAGGCATCATAGTGCACACGTATTTGGACATCTGGCTGATTTGGGCTGAGTCTCAGGAAGAGAGCCGCCTGGTGACACACAAGGCGATCTCCTTATTGCAGGAGCTCGGTTGGGTGGTGAACCTGACCAAGAGCAATCTTCAGCCATCCGTCATTGGAATATCTGGGAGTCTGGTTCAACACTGCACAGGACAGAGTTTTCCTACCGGAAGTTCGGATCCAGAAATTGATGTAGATGGTGTGCTCCTACCCACAGGTACTCAGCTTGATGGCAGCTACCCTGGAAGCGGTGCTGTGGGCAAGGGCGCATGTGTGTCCTCCGCTATCTTATTGGAACTCACAGTCTCAGAACTATGTGGTTCGGCTCCACTTGCCTATGGAAGCGTGCTCACACTTCCAGTGGTGGTTGCAGGAGGATCATCTGAGAAAGGGAATTCACTTGTCCTCTCCGAACTGGTTGGCATACATGACAGTTACGAGTCTCCATGGTTGGGGTGCTCACTCTCTGCAGTCAATGGCCCAAGGGTGTTGGAATGCCGAAGAGGCCCAGGTAGTATGGCCACCATGCTTGCAGTTCAGCCACAGACTGCAGGACCAAGCGGTTCACGTGATGTTGGACAACACGACAATGTTGGCCTATATCAATCGCCAGGGAGGAACCAAGAGCCAGCAAGTGTCGCAGCAAATAGACCAGCATATGGAATGGATGAAGGTCATCTGTAGATGATCTTGGCGTCTTACATTGCAGGAAAAGACAATGTAACAGCGGTCTTTCTTAGCAAGGAGAGTCTGGACTCAGGAAAGTGGGTGTTGTCAGCTGAGGCATTTCAGCTGATTGTGAATCGCTGGGGACTTCCATTCCTAGACCTGCTGGCGACTTCTCAAAATGTGAAGGTTCCTCAAATCTACAGTCGCAGGAAAGATCTGTGGACCCTGGGATTATATAGGTTTGGCCAGAAGACAGATTGCTATATGCCTTTCCTCCGTGGCCCTTGCTGGGCAGGATAATTCGCAAAATCAAAGGCTACAAGGGGCTAGTACTCCTGATGGTGCTGGACTGACCCAGACATCCGTGGGTATGCAGATTTATTTATTTTCCAGGTTTTATATACTGTCATTAAGATAAAATCCATCATAACGGTTTACACAATGTTCAAAAATCAATAGTAGATATAAAAGAGAAAAGATACAATAAATACATAATAATAAAAACATAATAAGAATATTACTTTATAAAAAGAATTTTAGAAATAATAGAACTTGTAATATAAAAGCGGAATAAATGTAAAAATAATCACATGCATTAATTAATTTTGCAAAGACTCCTTGTGGAGGCCCCCCCTTTGCCTTCCGCTGCACATGGATCTGCAGAGGCCGATTTTTCATGAGGATCAGACTCTGTTCTGTCTTACGGTTTGGCCCTTGAGAGGGCTCACCTGTTAAAGCGTGGTTATTCCTCTGCAGTGATTGCCACCTTACTCCACGCTCTCAAGTTCTCCACTTCCTTGGCTTATGTGTGGGTTTGGAGATTTTTTGAGGCCTGGTGTGTGGAGCGGGTGTTCTTCCTCGCTCAGTTAAGATCCCTTTCATTCTGGAATTTTTGCAGGATGGGTTGAATAAATGCTTGGCCCTTAATTCCTTGAAGGTGCAAGTTGTGGCTCTTGCCTGTTTCAGAGGCCTGGTGAATGGTGTTTCCTTGTCTCATCCTGATGTGGCCAGAAGTGAAGCATCTTCGGCCTCCCTTGAAGTTACTGGTTCCATTGTGGAGTCTTAACTTGGTGCTAGATTTTTTGGCAGGCCCTGCATTCCAACCTCTACATAGCCTTTCCTTGCAGTTGTTGACCTTGAAGACTGTGTTCCTGGTGGCTATATGTTCAGCATGTTGAATTTCTGAGCTGCAAGCCTTGTCTTGCCGGGAGCTATTCTTTGGGTGAATCTGGGGGCGTTACAATTGCGTACTGTTCCATCTTTCTTGCCCAAGGTAGCCTCGGTCTTTCATTTGAATCAGTCCGTTTCCTTACCATCCCTGGATAAGGTCAGATATGTGGAGGAGTATAGTCTCTTGCGTGTCTTGGATATCAAGCATCTTGTTGTGCTGTATCTGGAGGTTTCTGAGCCTTTTCGAAATACGGATTGCTTGTTTGTTCTCCATGGCAGGATTAAGCAGGGTGCTCCGGCTTCGCGGTCTACCATAGCTCGCTGAATTAATGGGGTTGTAACAGCTGCGTATTTGGAGGCCGGAAAGCCATTGCCTACTCATGTTAGGGCCCATTCCACTAGGGCTCAGGCAGTGTTATGGGCGGAAGTTAGTTTATTGTCTCCAGTCGATATCTGCTGAGCTGCGACGTGGTCCTCCTTACACACTTTTTCCAGGTTTTATTGAGTGGATGTACAGGCCTGGGAGGATGCAGCCTTTGCACATGCGGTGTTGACTGGACTGTGGGCAGCCTCCCACCCTGTTGGGGAGTAGCGCTGGTACATCCCTCTGGTCTTGAGTCCATCTGTCTACATGCTAGGAAACAGAGAAATTACTTACCTGATAATTTCATTTTCCTTAGTGTAGACAGATGGACTCAGCTTCCCACCCTTGGCTGTCGCATGAGTGCGTTAATAGTCCTCCTGGGGGCTCTGGGTCCCAAGGGATTACTGGTAAGTGATCATCCAGTCCCTGGCTTGGGGTACCTAGAATCTTATGTGAGTTCAGTGTTTATGGTTGGTTGAGTACAGTTTTGATTACCTGTTTTTAATCATGTTTTTATTCAAGTTTTTTGCTAGTCTGTCCACAGTTGCTTTTGAAGAGAATACTGGCCAGCTAGAGTCTTTGCAGGGCTATATATACTGTAATGGCAGCTTGCTCCGTCTCCATCTGCTGTATTAAGTAAGTAATTTCTCCATTTTTGCTTGTTTGCTGTGATCTCTCCCTGTAAGGGCTTCTCCATCATTCAGGGTTCTGCAGTGTGCACAACCCCTCACTGATGGGTGGGGGGGAATACACTCAGGTAAATGGCCTCAATCAGATCTGAAAAGGTTAGAAAACAATAAAAATGAGATTAGAGTTAACCATTTTTGTACTTAAAGACAACACAGACAGACAGACAATCCAGCCCATGGAAGTAGAAAGTCCAGTTATTTTATTTATCAGAAGTGAATACAAGACAAAAGTCTCCCTCGAGGCAAATGCATATTAGTACTGTTATAATCACTGTGCTTTTCATTAAGAGAAATAGGAGCCGGTGTTTATGTAAGAAACTACTGTACAGCATCTGATAACCTTAAATATATTTATGGAAATGATTCTGAATTACAGCATTTACAAAATAAAAACAAGCTGCGAATAAATAAGGTTTCAGTCCATTAAATAAGATTTTTTTTCCCCTACAAGGAACATATTTGTATGTGCATATTTTACAATTGAAGTTCATTGTTTTTAATTCTTATCCTATAAAAGAAGCAGAGATATTTGATCCTCTCAAAATAAAAAAAAAAATAATAATTTTGCAATCATCATTGCAATAAGAAGCCTGAGATTTTAGCCTGAATAAGTATCATTGCTAGGTGCCACCGTGCCATTCCCTGCTCCCTCCTTTTCAAACATGCGCACTTAACAACTGACACCCTCCCCCCAGCCCATGCTTAGCTAAACCACAGGCACTGAAGACACGCTGCCATGAGGATTCAGCAAGAGTAAATCATTTCAGAAAAGTAAAATATCCGAAATCATATATACACACACACCGTAAGGCCAGGGCATGCCGAATGAGGCGATATAGAAACTCTCCTCATTTTTGCAGGGAAGAGTCTGCGTGGTCTGCACCACCCTTAAACATACTCAAAAAGGATGTCAGCACAGAGTCTGTTTCCAGAAGAGTCGTTCTAATTAGGAGATTTTATATATTGATCATTAGAAAACAAGATTTTCCTTCCTACATACACTATTTTCCACTCTCCCTCACTATAGTGCAGATTGCTAGTGGCTGCATAGGGCCTGCAGAAAGCTGTAGCTCGTGAGACCTTCTAAAGGCGGAACAAAAAAATATGTTATTGTACTACACATGAGCTGTTAAGATCTCTTCTTCATGTGTGGTCTTGACAGGTCACTTCAGTATAGCAACATCTTTTTTTGTTGCACCTTTTGATGGTCTTACAATTTACAAAGACTCCAGTTTTTCTCGTGTACTTTTCAGCTTGAAATGCTCATCGTGCAACATTAGCACAAAGCTCTGTGCATTCCCCTCTGCCTGACTCGGATACATAACGCTGCTCTTGCTTTATAATTTATGACCATCTGCATGTCAAATCTCTCAATATTCACTATCACTATACAGATCCCTAGTGTGCCCTGCCTCGAATACTGTCTGTAGTTCTGGTCACTTCATCTCAAAAAGGTCAGAATACACCTAGAAAAAGTAAAGAGGAGGGCAACGGAGACTGTCAGCATTATAAAAAAAAAAGCTTCCATACAAGAAAGAGACAAAAAACAAACAAACAAACCCAAAACACATAACTCCATCTTGGAAAACAGATAACCAAGGGAGGCAGGGGTATATAAAGTCATCAGAGGAGTGAAAAGGGTAACTATTACTGTGTCTCATAATGAAGAACTAGGGGTCACCTGATGGAACACAGGCAGCTGGTTTAAAAGGAACAGAAGGAATTATTTCTTCACCCAGTGCATAGTTAATGCTGTGGAACTCAGGTGGCAAACAGCCTAACTGGGTCCAAAAAGAATCAGATGAATTTATGAGAGACATATCAATCATAAGCAATTTAACATAACAATCTGGGACGTCACTCCGAGTTCAATGAATCATCACACCATGTCTGCTAGAAACTGAAATGGTGTAACAGTGGACGGACAACACTACACATGCTCCATTTCTTATACACGTTTGCTAGGTCTATTACAGTCGTCTCCTATCTGGTCTGGCTAGGGGAGCTGGAGGACCAGTTAGAGCACCACTAATCTAAGCACCTTCTACTTGTGTTGTCAGAGATAGGATGCTAGATGAACCTTTGGGCTGACTCAGTTTGGCAACTGAAATGTTCTTCATTCCATGTCACAGTCAGCATGTGGCAGGAAAGACACATGCTGACTGTGACATGGAATGTCACAGTCAGCATGTGTATATATACATATATATATATATCTATATATATATATATATATTTATATATCTATATATATATATATATATATATCTATATATATATATATAGATATATATATATAGAGAGAGAGAGAGAGAGAGAAAGAAAGCTAGAGTCTGGGAGCGGGGAGGTCTTTTCATGGTAAGGGACCAGGGCTAGCTTTTCCATTAGGTAAATTAGGCAGTCACCCGGGGGCATCCAAAACCCCAGAAACCCCCAGGTGCTATCTACTCACTTTTAAGGCACAGCATCACAAGAGAGAAGGGAATGGATGCTGCATAGATGTGGAGGATGGAAACAGAGTAAGCTGGTTGGGTGGCGGAGTTATGGAGAGAGAGAGAGAGAGGGAGGGAGGATTCTGGGCAGAGAGAGGTGGAGAGAGACAGGAAGCTGGGCATTGAAAGGGGGCAAAGGTTTGGTTGATGCTGGTATACTGAGCAGGACGTCAAGGGGCGGAAGAGGAGGATGCTGAGAAGAAATGCTGGACAGAGGGATAGAGCCGAGGGATTCTGGGCACTGTGGACAGAGGCAAGAGAGATGCAGGACTTGCGAGAGGAGAGTGAGAAGTGAATGATGAGTGGGGTGAGAGAGGGGGGGGGGGGGGAAGCTGAGTCAGAGCTGTCCCAAAAGGAAGGTGTGTAAAGGGAGAGGGCACAAGATTGAAGGGTCACCTAATACTCTTGGCACTGGCTCTACAAGAGACTTAAGGGATGCGCTAGGAGTCCATGCATGGTGAGCAGCTGAGGGTAGGGAAGAAGCAGGACTCTGTAGACAGAAAGGAGGGAAAGGGAGCAGGAGCATCTGCATAGTGAGCTGCTGGGGCAAGCAGGCAATGTGCACCTGTTAAAAGCTGAGAGTGGGAAAGTGGAGAACAATAAAAGGAGAGAGGAAAGGCCAAGGTGAGACTTCTCTTTGCACAGCAAAAGAGCCGAAATGTGGCTGAAGCCCAAGGAAGTGTTACTGAAAAATATGTTGAAGCTGTGGATAACCCACAAATGTAACTTCCATCTTCCAATGCCAGAGGAGCCATGCAGGTGGGGAAGGAGGAATTCAGAGGTATTAAGTGGAGGGACAAATCTAGAAGCATACAAATCCTCTCCATATCCACACTGCCTGCTCTGCAAAGTTTGGCCTACCATGCTAAATTTTTTATTTGAAAAGGTTGAGAAACACTGCTCTGGAGGACTGTGGTTGCCTACACCCTACTCGGTCATTCTCTGAATGCAAATAAATCTCCTGGGGTTATCCTGGAAACTAGACCTGTTTCATTTCATTTTCATTTATTAAAAGTTATTAATCGCTTAACGCAAATTGGTCTAAGCGATTTACATGTAATACATTCATAAAAAATTAATATTAAAATTTATATCGCAGATAACATTTACATAAGGGAAGTCTTACATATGCATTAGTGGAAGGCTTGCTTCAGCAAGAAGTTTTTTCTAGATATGATCTAAATTTTTTAAGGGAGTCTTCTAACTGGAGTTCCATAGGTAAGAGTGCTCCAGAGGGTTGCTGCAGCAACTGAGAAGGCCGACTCTTGTGTAATGGTAAGACGGGCATGGCGAGCAGATGGAACGTCAAGGAATCTCGTTGGGAAGATTTTTAATAGTGCAATGGACCAGGAACAAGAATGTGAACTCAGCAATTTGAAAATTGTCTTGCAGATTTTATAATTAATTCCTTTGATGTATTGGCAGCCAGTTTAATTTTTCAAGAATAGGAGAAATATGTTCATATCTTTTGGTACCTGTGATTAATCTAGCAGCTGAATTGAGAAGTTGTAACAAGTATAATGAATTAGATGGGAGGCTATTACAGAAGTCGATGTGGGGAAAAATAATTGCGCGTATGATGGCAGGAAATCATGATTATGCAATAAGTAACTTAAACCAGACAAAAGACAAAGTTTATAGAAACCACTTTTAATGATGGATTTAATATGTGGACGAAATGATAAAACTGAATCAAACCTACTCTTTTGATTTTTTCTGAATAAAAGTTTCTCTTAGCTTCGAGAGTATCAACCTGATACTTGGCAAGTACAGATCTGAAACAGAAGGCGATTTGCGCCATAGACGCCGATTTCCTGAGGGATGTACGAAGAGACATTAAAGATGGAGTCAGCCAAGGGTGACATCGCTTTTTGATAGGAGCAACAATTCTAAGTGGTGTCATGTCATCGAGTACAGCAGAGATAGCATTTTGCCAACCAGAGATGAGGTGATCGAGGTCATTGATCTCATTTGAACATATAGAATCTATGACAGCCTTGAGATTTTCAGAGAATTTTGAACTATTGATGAAGACATGGCAGAATTTGGGAGTAGGAACCTTAGAGTCACAGAGATTCTTAGAAAGTGTTTGTTGTCCAAGTAGAGCCAAGTTTTCCACATGTGTACAATATAGTAACTGTAGATGACTGCAGGTAAAAACCAATCGGCCCATCCAGACTGCCCAATTGTTTTCCCCTCTGGTTAAGTATGGCTTTGGTAGCTGATCATATAAACTTCCATATTTAAACCAATACCAGCTCCCACTGTCTTTTACCCCTCTCAACCCTTTTCCTACCACTGTCTTCTATATTTATCCCAAGCACGTTTATATTATGTTACAGTGTTGGCTACCACCACTTCTATTGGTAGGCTATTTCAGGCCTTGTCTTCCTTTTTTGGTTCTTACAAATTCCATACTGAATCCAACATCCAGGCACTCCTCCCAAGTTTTATCACCAAGCTTAATAATAATCCAAACAACCACAAAAACCACTGAGGCTGTTATCTGAAAAATCTGGCCACCCTGTGCTTGTTGACATTACGGTTATATCCATGACTATTCCATGGAGGTTACTCCAGTCTTCTTGGAAGCCTGATGTAATTGTAATTTTGCTGTTAGGACTGTAACCATGGCTAATCCATGCATGCTATTCCAGGATTAAACATAGTTAATGTAATAACTGCTTTTAGAGAAGACAGTATGCTTGGTAACATTTTAGTATTTTGGAAATAATTAAAAAAAATGTTTACAAATATCCAAATGTAGAAGTCTTCTCAGGTTTCTAGACCTCAAAACAACAGTAATACTGTACCATAGTATATAAATATAAGATTTTAAGTGCCAATTTCTTCCGTGCTCTTATTTTGTGAAAATTAAAAAAAAAAAAATGCTCTTCATTCGGAGGTTACTGAAAGCCCTGAGCAGGGGGAAATTACTTTATGCTACTTTTAAATATAAACGCAGATTGTGAGCCTTGAAGAAAACGTATTTTACATATTACAAGTACATCTTGGGAGAAATTTTATGTTGTACAACCTGTCTTAAATGATATGTATTGCTTTACACCAATTTTTGACTATTTTTTTCAGGGACTTATAGCATTATTATTTGATTATAAATTAGTCCCTAAAGAACTATTCATATATCACTTTAAACAATGAACACCAAATCAAGAATTTAAAAAGGTAGTTAAAAAATATATATTTTTTCTAATTAATTTAGTGTTTGAAAGGTGCCAGACTGACCACACTAGACTCTAAAATCCTTCATTTAGTCAAAGAACAGGTAGGGCATAACCAGAAGCGATGCAAGATCTCATCACGATGCCCTTGCAACGTATCGCAGCTTTGTTCTGGAGGGACCGCCTCGAAGGGTGAAAGAAAATTCAGTCTCCGTGCCTGTGCAACCTCTGGCCTCTCTATTGATATAGTCAACAATGGTGCCAATTAATGCCAAGCTATGATGGCGATTTTTAATGATCTGGGCTACTGTACTGAGACTGCAACATTTCGCATACACCAACCTGAGTTGGATTTTACTCAGTGAGCTAGAGGTCAAAACATCTAACTGAATTCCAGTCCAGTCCCTTCCTCAGAACACATTCAAACAATGCACTCACAAGTTATTGCTATAATATAATACAAAATGAAACAGCAACATATTGCACAGGGACCCGCTCACAAATGCCGAGGCCTTCAAGTTCCTTCCATTCATTTCAGAAAGGATATTTGGCCAAATGTATAATGGATATAATTAAAAAAAAAAAAAAAAAAAAAGTGAACATAAATGAAAAAAAAGTACATTCCACTGATAATGCTTCATTAAGAAAATTCTGCTTTACAAGACCCTAATTTGTTCCCTTTTACAGAAGTTATTCATGTTGCAAGAACACTGCTTATAAGAACTTTTTTTTTCTGGTCCCCACGGTGCTCTGTTAAGAGGCAATCACTGTATTTAGGTCCATTTGTTCATAGATCCAGTAAGAAAAATGCTCACAGCCTAAGGTGACAGCAACAGCATGTGTTGGCCTTAAGAAGCATCCTTAACATCTGAAAGTGCCAAGGTGATCAAGACTCGCATTCCTTTACTTTGATGAGGAAAATACAATCAACCAGAGAAGCCCGTTCTTACAGTTTAAAGTAAGCAGCAATGCGCAGGTGAGTTGTCAAGCATCCCTTTTTCTTCCCATGTAGTGCATGACAGTACTGTAATGTAAAATCAGAAATTTGTGGAAGACTGTATTGTAGTCCAGCAGCTATAACGGTTTTGTAGTTCCCTTTAGCAGCTTGATAAATGCAATAAAAAAACCCCCAAAACATCTGCACAAAATACATGACAGATGTTCAAAGCCCACATGCCCCTCCCCCTACGAAGACCTTCTTTTCAAGAAAATTCTTGGTTTGGGTCAAATGAAATATCTTGTCCATCTCAAAACACAGTGGGTACACACCACTGATTGAATGTGTCAAATACCAGCTTTGTCACTGTAGAAAGGAGTGACGTGGAATATGTAACAGTGTGTGCAGACACGAACAGGTTTCATCTGGCCGTAACGAGGTAATGGAGCAGAATGTGAGGAGCAGCGAGAACAGAAAATCTGAAAAACACAAACATATTAAAAAAAAACCAATTAAAGAGAGATATGCTTGCTTTTGGTTTCCTCCTAGTTAAAAGCCGCAGCCTGCTTTGCTTCCCCACCCTTCTCCATCTCCCCCGATCCCCCCCAACTACGAGACCTATTGCCGAAGCATTCTTCCCTTCCACTGCTAGTCCTGTCACAGTAGTCTGCTGAGTGGTTGCAGCAAGTCAGATCAGCCTGTGCTTTTGCAAGGGGCAGCTAGAATTCCCAGTGGGACTGCTGGCACCATTTTTATCCCCCCCCCCCACTTATAATGTGCCCTTTCCAAAAGAGCTCAAGTCACACCATGCAGCCTGGATTTACTTCTCTTTATCTGTGCAGCATCAGCTGTGGCAGTGGCTCCAGGAGTGGGAAACTGAAAGGCTCAGTATAGTGGTGGTAGTGGTAGTAGAAGTAGTACCGGGGAGCAGGAAAGTGGCGTGAGGTGACTTCCAACAGCAGCAATAGTAGGACGACAAGTTTGGCTTTACTTGGATGTGACTCATGATGAAACAAGTCAGAATCAGCTTCTGGGCTTAAATTCCAGTTTTGAAAGGTTCACCCCACAGGGTCGGTGCTTCCATTAGGCAAACTAGGCCTAGAGCACCAAACTTTTGGGGGTGGCAAAACCCACCAGCATGAGGCTCAGAAGGGTGCAGTGCCACAGCTAATACCACCAAGGAAGGGAGAGCTGGCTGCAACCACTACCACCAGAAGGAGAGTACGCTGGACTTGAGCTACTGCCAAAAGGCGACTGGAAGGGGCATGACTGAAGGTTTGCCTAGAGCACGCAATACTCTTGCATCGACTTTGTTCACCCACATAATGTATGATTGTGGTGAAACAGGGGTTTTGTGTGCACTGTGATTCCTCGTTTTGCCCCAGAGAGAATTCATTTCCTTTGAGCTGGCCTGCAGGTGGAATTTTGAACTTTATAACAGTGTAGTTCAAAGTGGGGCACGGGATGCTTGCTTGGCTCATAGTAATGCTTGGACAGCACACCTCCCAGTATTCTTAGGGAGCTGTAAGATTTAATACCTTGCAGTTTTATTGATCAGAAAGCTTTTGTTAGTACTTTGTACTAATACTTTGTGTGACTGTAATGGAATTGATTAGGCTGATTACTCTGGCTTAGGATGTAATCAGAAGCTAGCTCTTAGCAGTCTCAGGGTTCTTACACAGGCACAAATTATGTGACTGTGAACAATTGCAGGAAAGGAAGAAGTAAACAGCAGATGTGCCAAATCACAAAAGTCTTTTTTTTTTTTTTTTTTTGGAAGGGGGAGGAGACTGTATGTAGTTCTCAAAACATTGCAGTTAGAGAGGCAGGTATAACTGAGGACGAGAAGATTTTTGGAGTGCTGAACAACTAGAAGGAACTGAGCCATACTGCTCTTCTGGATTTTTGCAAGAGAAAAGTATGGCATTGCTTTATTGTAACCTGTGTGTGTACATGTGTGTCAGAGGGATGATGTGTGTGTGTGTGTGTGTGTGTGTCAGAGGGAGAGAGTAAGAGTGTGTATGACTAATACCTTTACTGCACTCTTATTTGAGCATATAATAGAACACTTCTTTCTGAAATCTGTGTGCTAATTCACAGGCTAACTGGGACAACTCAGTTTTTCCAATTAGCCCAGTTAATATAGAGGGACACAGGGAAAAATACCTGGTGAAAGGGAGGGAGATGAAGAAAGAAATCAAGAAAGCAAAAGGTCAAGTGGAGGAAAGGATTGCCCAAGAGGTAAAGCAAGGTGACAAAATATTTTTTCAGATATATTAGAGAAATAAGGGAGACCTGAAGTGGCATAGAGAAATTGAAAGATGACAAGGAGCAATATGTGGACAAAGATGAAGAAATGTCAGACATGCTAAATACTTCAGTTTGATATTCACAAAAGAAAACCCTGGAGAAGGACCGATGCTGGGTGAGAAGACCGAAGATAGGGGTAGGGTAGACAAAACTTCGTTTGCAGAAGAGAATGTTTGGGAAGAGTTAGGGAAACTGAAAGTGGACAAAGTCATGGGCCGGATGAGATTCACTGTAAAATAATGAGGGAGCTCAGAGATGTTCTTGCAGTTCTGCTGAAAGTCCTGTCCAATAGATCCCTGGAAACAGAAGTGGTGCTGTGTGACTGGAAAAGAAATGTGGTGATCCCACTTCACAAGAGTGGCAGCAGAGAGGAGGCTGGAAATCACAAGCCAGTTAGCCTCATCTCAGTGGTGGGAAAATTAATAGAGATGCTTCTGAAGGAAAGGATAGAGAACTATCTACAATCCGGTGGGGGTTGCTGGACCAGGGTAGCATGGATTCACCAGGAGAAGGTCCTGTCAGACAAATCAGATTTATTTTTTTTACTGGGCGACTAGAGAATTAGACTGAGGAAGATCGATAGATGTAATTTACTTGGATTCTAATACAGTCCCACAGGAGGATTGTGAATAAAATGAGAAGCCTGGGACTTGGAGCCAAAGTGGTGGAGTAGACTACCAATTGGTTGACTCACAGGAGACTGTGTGTAATTGTAAATGGAACATAATCTGAAGAGAGAACCGTATTAAGTGGAGTGCCACAGGGTTCAGTATTGGGACGGATTCTATTCAATATCTTTGTGAGCGACACTGCGGAATGGATAGAAGGCAAAATGTGTCTATTTGCGGATGATACTAAGATCTGCATCAGACTGGAAACATATAAAGCAATAGGGAGAATGAAAAGCTTGAAGAATGATTAAAAACTTGGCAGCTGGGATTCAATGCCAAGAAGTGCAGAGTGATGCATCTGGGATACAGTAATCCAAAAGAGCTGTATGTGATGGGGGTGAAAGATTAATGTGCACAGTCTGGGAGAGGGACCTTGGGGTGATAGTGTAACGATCTGAAGGTGACAAAGCAATGTGACGAGGCGACAGCTAAAGCCAGACAAATGCTGGGCTGCATAGAGAGGAATAGCCAGCAATGCTTTTAAAACTGACCTCTCAGAGAGTATGTGTGTGCTTTGAGGAAACAGATCCGGTTGGGAAGGGGGGGGGGGGGAGGGTACCTACAGGATTACTGGTTTGGGTTTTGTGTTCAGAGCAATGGTCTTACCAGAGAGAAAGTGCTTGGGGGATACTGGCCCTGTTTTTCTACTCTGAAACACAAAGTAAAGGGGCCGTCAGGGTTTTGGACTTGTGTTTTGCTTTACATACACAGTGAATGTTTAACAGTGATCGGTCCCTCAGACACTGCCCACTGATAACTAGCCCTGAAGTTGCTAGAACTCTTCAGTCTTGGCTGGGAGTAGAGAGAGATCACATCTGTGCCAATGCCCTATTCCAGTTCATGTGGACAGCCCTTTCCTGACCTCCCCAGGCAGCAGTTAAGTACAGTGAAAGTGTTTAGTTAGAATTTACTAAATGAATCACTATTCTTCTACCTGTTATTGTTAGCAAATTCAATCTTTTTTCAATTCATTACTGCTACTTTTTGTTAAAAACGAGTTTCTTAGCTCTTTTCTGATTCATGATCCAATATTTTCTGTCTTTGGTCTCTAGATTCATTTCTAGGAACTGTGTTTCCCTTGGATTGTGTGAGGTTTCCTTTCCACTTGAAAGCAACGGTGAATACTTGCAGGCGGGGCACTTGCCAGCATGTGCAGGGAAGGGATGTGCATTCATTGTATTTTTTTTTTAGCCCATTTGTTTTGGCCCGTACGCATGTATCTTGCGATCGGAATGTCCGCAAACAAAACCAATGGTATGCATGCATTGTGTGCCTTCCTAAATGTGCGCGTACAATCAGTTTTGTGCGCATACTTTCCAACCACAAGATATGAACACACAGGCTGAAACGAATTAAATGAATGGACTAAAAAAAAACAATGAATGCACACCCATAGTGCAGAGATGCAGGTGGGCCTTAGCAGTGCTTGGCAGGATCCTCTGAATATCCACAGGGTTAACCCGAGTGGCTGTTGGGGTACTGCTAAGGCGTTATGTGACAGTGATAATGTCAGACTGAAAAAGCATTATGAACAGGGATGTCTTAAGGCATGAGTCATTGGGCTGAGGATCAGGGCCCCACATTCCCTCCCTCCCCCACTTTGATTTCAACAAGAGCACTAAAATCCACTCGCCATGGGGATTTGAAGATTGGCAGCAGTATTAACACCCCTTGTTAATTGTAAGCCAGCATGATGTGACTTTGTCATGAATGCCGGTATAGAAAAACTCTAAATAAATAAATAAATAAGTAAAAACACAAGTTCACAGGCCCTGTGACACCCCTGCCCTTTGCACAAGTTTCCAAGGTAACAAGAAGCCTTTGTGGGAGGAGGCGGCAAAACGACTAAGGCTGCAAATGGGCCTGTGCTTTTTTTTTTTTTTAAACTTATGCTGCTGCTGTTGCTCAGATCTCTGGGGTGAAGGGATTTGGTTCTACTGTCTTTAAGGTATCCTGGGGGAACATCCATCTCTGATTTTCAGATTTACGGGGAAACACTCACTGCTCTAAGTCTTGTCACCAATGAAGGGGGCCCTCAAAGTTTTCTGGCTTTAGGGCCCAGAGACAGGATAAAATAGCACAGATGTATGAACCTACAGTAGATTCTCGTAACACTGTTTAATGACGAGAGAAAAGTCAGAGTGGTTAAAAATCATCGTCTGAACACTAAGATAACAGGTAACCTGTATACTGTACTTTTAGTCATGTTCTGCTCATATAATACATAGGACAGAGATGAAACACCACTTTTAGATTAAACTTTCTTTCATAGAACAGCAAATTGTGAGGGAGGAGTAAATAAAACAAAATTGGGATGTGCGAGGTGGGCAAAGCAGCACTCCACCCCAATAATGTAGTTACTGATAATGGCAAATCCAAAATTCAAGGATTATCATTTTCATTTCATTTTATTTCTAGACCGTCTTCCTACATAAAAATAGAATCACAGTGGTTCACTGAAAATGAAAACATTCATAATTAAAAACAATACAAATACCTAAATCCAACAAAAATAGAAAAAAATATGAGTCATTGTTAATTAACAAGATATTTTCTATTTGATATTTTTTTCTACATTCTCCTTCCATAAAGACCCCCAACTTAATCTTTCTCAAAAGCAACTCTGAACCGTGACATTTTTAAAATCTTTCTTGAAAACTCTGAGGTCTTTTTGTAACCTTAGATTTTCAGTAAAATATTCCAGTCTTGGGCCTGAAACTGATATCGTTCTTTTTCTAACCTCAGATAATTATGTACTCTGTATTGAAGGAATAGTGAGTAAATCTTTGTTTGCAGATCTCAGGTTTCTTTGTGGGGTGTGGAAAAGTAATGCCACTCCTAACCAGACTTTTTATTGTGAATTATTTTATGAATAGTGGTTAAAACATTATACTGTATTCTTTGCTTAACTGGAAGCCAATGCAAGGGCTCCAAAACAGGGGCAGAGATGTGCAGTTGTTTGCAATGAAATAGGAAATAAAGACAAAATTTACGATTTCTTTGCATTTTGGGAAGAAAAAAAGATAGGAAAAACCCACAAAATTTTGTGGGTTTTCCTATCTTTTTTTTTTTTTTTTCAGGAACTGCACATCTAAGAAAAAAAGAACACCCTTCCCAAATCCTTCAAATTTAACTAAATGGAAAGCCCCCCACCCTCCCAATCCCTCCAAGACTCACTCAATGTCCCTGGTGGACCAGCAGGGGGCCCAGGAGCTCAGAGCGATCTGCAGCTCCTGGGGGCCTTCAGTTGCCAGTATTCAAAATGGCGCGGGCCCATCCATTGCTCCTACCATGTGACAGGGGCCGACCAATGGCACCGGTAGACCCTGTGACATCGTAAGGGCAAAGGGCCATTGGCACCATTTTGATTCATAGCAGGCCCGACAGCCCGTTGGCCCGGAGGGAGAGATCGCTCGCGGGACCCCGCTGGACCATCAGGGCTTTTAGTAAGTCTTGGGGAGGAATTGGGATGGTGGGGGGATTGTAATACAGTAAATTTGAAGGGTTGGGGTAGTTTTTTTTCCCGATTCGGATTTTTTTTTTTTGATTCATTTTTCCGGGTTCGGGTTTCAGCTTAGTTTTTGCCGGAAAACGAGTTTTCCCACAAAGCGCCCGAACTGAAACCCGACCCGACCCAGAACAACTAAACCCATCTCTAGTTCCTATAGCAATTTGCTGTGGGGGATTGATGAACTTTTTTCTGCCCAACCAGATAAGGATCTACAGAATGTAAAGTTGCATACAGATCATTCTAGTCTAGAAGGAATATAATAATGATAATTTATTTATTTAAAAAGACATTCTGCCTCTCTCAACATCTGTCCAAGGTGATACTCTAACTGCATTTCTCTCTTTTCTATTACCTTGCCACAGCTTCTGCAATGGTGTTTCCTGCGAATAACTGTGAATGGAGCTTTGCATGCGGTACAATAGCTGCAGGCTTCATCAGGTACCCACTCCGGAGGATCTGTTAGAAAAAAAAAATGGAATAAAAAAATTGCTGGTATAACAAACAATTTGGAGAAGTGTATGCTTCCAGTGTAAACACAGTGCAGTCGAGTTTCATAGTCTTCTTGTTTTTCAGGATTTTTATTGATCCTCCAGTAAACTCAAATGGTACATGGGCCGGGGAAGGGAGTTGTCCTATGGCTGAATGGGAGAGGCTACCATTGTGACATCAGCAGGGTGTAAGCAGCCTTGAGAAGCAGTGAGACTTACAAAGACAAATATATGTTTTATATATATATATAAATAAAATATAAACAGAGAAATAATCATTTTAGATATGTTTTCAAAAGAGTCTCATTTTTGGTTTCCTGCTTCCTTAATAGTTTATCTTACCAAAGCTGATGCAAATCTGTTGAAGCAGAGAGCAGCACAAATATAGATAATTTATCTATTTTTTTTTTTATTTAAACAATTTATTTTCCGCTGATCCACAAATCTCAAAGGATTACATTGTGAAAGGAATCTAAAAAGTAGTTTGTAACAGAGTTGATAACAAAATCTCTTCCACTCTCCCTCCTAAAAGTTTCCTTACTTCATTGCATGTCCATGGATCATCAGGATACCTCTTTCCAAAAGCAATACCTTTGATGTAAAAAAAAAAAAAAAAAAAAACCAACTTCCTTGTGTCTTATCACCATTTCCTCCTCTGCTGGGCTTATTTCTGCTTGGTTTTTTTTTTTTTTTTAATACATAAATTCAATTTTGAAAATGTTGCCCAACATGTTTAATCGTCTTCTTGAACATTTCTGAAACTCAATAACGTGTTTACAGCAGATGCTTACAGTGATCACCCAGCTAAGATATGATTAGGTTTAAATGAAATAGGCTGCTAGGCTCACATGCGAAGAGGACTATGAGGAGTGATATGGTCATAAAATATTTCATCTTGCATTTCTCATTGTTCTTTTTATTACAGTGGGCCAGACTGACAGCACTGGAAACAAAACTCCTCCATATATTCACAGAAGCACCACAGTACAGGCAGCACCAGCAGCAGTGCAAGCTTCAGCACGTTGCCCTGCTAATGTGCCTCAGCTTTGCTCTGGAGGCAGCACCTCTATGAACGAGAGGGTAATTCAGCCTCCATGCCTGTTCAATTTTTAGCCTCCCCACTGAGACTGAATAAGGGCTCTAATTAGTACTAAACTGTGACAGAGGTTGTAGTAACAGGGACATGTGTTCACTGGGATGATATCACTATTTTATTCAACACAGACCATTTTTAAAGTACCTATTGATCTGAGCTAGATTTGAACTGATAAATTAGAAGTGAAAGGCTTCGTAACACTGCCAATTCTCTTCAGTCATCCAGTCTCCCATTACTTATTATGATTCATATTTTATCAGAATAAAAAGTTTACCTATTACTATGATTATACTCTGCTTTTGTTTGATTCTAGATCTCCCCTGGGCCATGCACTGAGTGAAAGCTTGTTTGAAGGCTAGCTGCTTCTTTTAAGGACGTAAAGTGGATATAACAATTAGACAATTAAAAGTTTGAATCTCAAAAGAACTGAAGTTGGAAATAGCTGAATATGAGCTGGGTTTTAGGTTTTCCAGAAACCTGAACATATATGAAATGTTGAAAAGCTGCCTTCTTTTTCTTTTGAGAATTTAATGTATTGATTGGGAAACCAGGTATTCTTCAACACAAAGTAGAACTGAAACCGTACATGGAATATGTTTTTGATTCGTGTAACCAGAGTAAGATCGGATGGCTTGTGAACTCTGATATTCAATAATAAAGGGAGAATCACACGAAAAGGCAGAATGGCTCCGAGTCAGAATTATTTGGTCTAGACTAGAAGTTGGTTCCAATCCCAGCTGTAAGCACAGCTAACTTATCTCTGAGGTGGGCCAGGCAAGGATAGTTACCAAGCCTTAAGGCCTCGATACAGGTCTACAAACAGGAGCAAGGACAGCAGGCTACAGGCACTACAGGGGATCCCGCTGGAGGAGTGTCCCTACCCTCATTGGTTCTAAGAATGCTAAGCTAGAAGCCTGATGGGAAGAAGGGGCTCAGATGATAGCCCTTGACTACGTGTTAATATTACTCCAAGGCTATCCTGCACCCAAGTTTTCAGGAGAACAGGCTGCCCCTAAAGATCAGAATGCACCCCAACACTTTGCCATGTCACATAGTCTCAGCAATTTTTAGATGGTTCCATGCGTACGGTCTACTATGAAATTTCTTATCAACTTTGTTTTTCCCTAGCATGGAGGAAGGTGACTGTAAATAAAAATGCATATACCACATGTAGAGCCTGTTGTGATGATTGTACGTACTCATAACAGAAATGAGTTTACTTTTGCTCTCCAAGTGTTTCAAGTATTTGTGTGATGTGATATTTTGGGTACTGTGAGGTAAATTTGTGAATGCGTCCCAAATTTAAAAAACCCAGGGGAGAGTGTAGAGAACCCCGTGGGATTCTGCTACGAAGAATGTCTTATCTTTATCAGGGGAACAGAGTTAGAATTAGTGCAGGTTGTAGCTCTCTCATGTGGGAGAGACTGGGATGGTGAGCCCCCAGGCTACGTATACTCTTGCCACCATCTCTCAAGCTGTGAAATTTTAGATGAACTTCTAGGGGCAGCATATCCTCTTTGCTGCTCCTGTATGGTTTGTTTTCTGGGAGAGGTCTTTTGGCTCTCAGGGTCTAAGATCTGGGTAAAGTAAAGAAGACAGAGGGCCTTTTCCTATTTTTGCCAGGTTCTGAAACCCTTTTTGGTTAGCAGGAGATTCTGTTTCCCACCCTTCCTTCCTCTGGACTTGCTTTGCCCTTTGCTTAAGAGCTTTAGTGTTTTGTTTTTCTCTCTGTTTTTCTGTGTACCTTAGGGCCCAGTACTCAGTTCTGTCTCCATTTTGAGGAAGTGGTGTCTCTCCCCTTGATATAATTCAGTGTCTTCAAGGAGGAATGAATTATCATTCATTCCTGGCGAAAGAGAAGACCAGTGGCTCAAACAGGTGTAACAATGACTATCTCGCTGAGATCAGTAAGGGAAGACAGAAGTATTAAAAAAAAAAAACAAAACAGTGATCCACCCAAATGTGAATAAACCTGGGTTGGATCCAGCAATTTAGCCAAATTTTGGCCAGCAAAGATGAGATGCTGCAATTGCCTCTTTCTATAAAAGGGGGTAATTATAGGGTTCTAAATTGCTCCCTTTGTTTCATTTTGATAGTACACTAAGTCAACTGACATAAAGACAGTTAAGAAAACTGTTTTGGATAAGCAGAAAAAAATGAGTGGACTATAAACCTCTCAATTTTAGGGCAAAAGTTGCAGCTGAAGGAGGTAGTGCATAGTTTGGGTGTCTATTTAGACTACCAGCTCCTGATGGATACCCAGATATCTCAAATGGTTAGAAGTACATTGCATAAATACATAAAATTTGCCATAATGGGTCAAAATGGCCAATCCTGTTCACAAGTACCTAGCAGAATCCTAAGGGGTAGACAAATACCATGCTGTTTATCCCAGGGATAAGAAGTGGATTTCTGCAACTCCACCTTCATAATGGTTTATGAAATTTCCTCAAGGAACTCATCCACACCTTTTTTTTTCATGCAGCTACACTAATAGCTTTCACCACATCCTCTGGCAATGAATTCCAGAGCTGAATTACACGTTGAGTAAAACATTATTTTCTCTTATTTGTTTTAAATGTATTACCTAGTAACTTCATTGTGCTTTCCCCCTAGTCTTTGTACTTTTTAAGAGTAAACAACTGATTAACGTTTTCTCGTTCCACTCCACTGATTTTATAGACCTACATCATATCTCCTCTCAGCTGTCTCTTCTCCAGGCTGAAGAGTCCTAATCTCTTTAATCTTTCATCAAAGGGGAATAGTTCCATCCCTTTTATCATTTTGGTTGCCCTTCTCTGTACGTTTTCTAATTCTACATTTATTACTAATATATATTCGCCAACTATGAGCTATATTGGAAAAGAAAGATTTGATGAGGGTCACACATGCTCTTATGTTGGGGAAGGTAGACTATTTTAACCCCTTTATCAGAGGTTTCCAGGGATTGAATTCAGATGAATATAACTAGTTCAGAACGCAGCAGCACGTATAACAAGTAAAAAAAAAAAAAAAATAGAAGAGTTCAGATGATGTTACTTTTATACTTCAATCACTGCAAGGCTCCTAATGGGAACAGAGTGTCCAATTTAAAGTTTATGGTATTAATTTTTAAATGTTTGTGTTCAGCCAAACCACTTTATTTACCGGACTTATAGTCTTTTCATGAGTCCCAGAGATCATTTTGGTCATCGCAATAAGCTCTATTGGAATTGCCAGGATTCACAGAAGTGCAGCTGCACTGCACAAAAATATGGCTGTCTTGCTCTGAGTCAAATTTATGGAACTCTGCTTCGCTGAAGATTCAGCTGGAACTGAATTTTATAACCTTCAGAAAAAAAGGTCAAAATCTCCCCCCCCCCCACCAATTTTTTTTTTATAAGGAAATATGAGAATAAAGGGGTGGGAGGTAGTAGATAAAGGTGGAGGCAGGGGAGAAATCAAGTTGTGGGAGGGATGGTAAGTGATGGAAGAGATTAGAAGGGAATTGTAAGGACTGATTGTGGGGTTATGACGAGGGAGAGGGGTAAGTTTTTGGGTGGAGGGGTGAGGATGGTTTCATACAACTGAATATGTTGACACTGATTATGTTATATTGCCTGCAAGGATGTAATTTTAATTTTATTGTATGTACTGTTTTTTTTAATGTAATCGGCTCAGGGATATTTTTGATAAGTTGCGGGAAATCAAATTGAAATTATAAATTACTGAGCAATTCTTCACTATCTTGGCACCTTCTTGTCTCGAGAAAAAGTTTAGTTATAGGCAACACTATATATATATTAGTAATACTTTTTAAAACATTACTTTAGCCTGCAAGCAAATAAACAGGCAACATTTTTATCATGCAAATTTGGAAGAAATGATTGCATATTCACACACAATCCTTTTTATAAGTGGTCACTTTTTTTTAAAACCTCAAATTCTTCAGTGCTTCTGAAAGTCTAAAGTACTCAAAACCAGAGTTTTTCATTTATCTGCAGCACATGCAGTCAGTAGTAGCTCAAGTCCCATACATCTAGAGAGTGAGATGATAGCTCAGTTTCCAGGCCTATTCAAACCTTGCTGATACTGTCAATTAAAGGGCCAATTGGTGCCAGGTGTGATGATTTTAGCGATGTGGACAAAAGTTTATTGGAAACTGTGCTCTTATCACCAACATATTTCATATAGGTTACCAAACAACCCATAGCCATTAATAAATGGTAGCCAGTGAAGTGTTAAACTGGGTAGGCAAAGTACATTTTTGTAGGGAGGACTAGGAAATATTCCCCTTTTCAGCCTGCTTTCTCCATCAGGGATCCTCAATCTCATTCATCCCTCACAGTCTCAAACAGAGAAGGCAGAAGTCAAGAGGATTCTGACAAGAGGCCCTTCCCCTTCATTCACAGCTGAATCAGCGGAAAGGACAGCCATGATGCATTACAAAGCCCCGAGTCTCAATCTCTTCCTGAGCAGGCAGCCACAGCTGTAACCTGCTGCCTGGCTGATATATAGCAGAGCAGCAAGAAGCTTTTGCACATGTGGCAGCCTAGCTCAGGGGTTTTCACAAACACTATATTTATTTGGCAGCCACTTTTAAACTTTTTTCTCCCAACGTACTGTCTCAACTCCTTTCTGATGTATTCTCCCTTCCCCTAAGCCTCTTATGGTACATTCAGCCCCTTCCCAAACTACTTCCAACCCCCCACCCCCTAGATAATCCTTCCTAATGCACTCATCTGCCCCTGAACCTGCATCTCCCATACAATACATGCATTTCCTCCCATACACTCGCCCAACCCTCTACTAGCCTGAGGAGAAGTGCGAAATATACCTCCCCTTTTTCATGCTGGTGACGGCAGAAGGGGATGAGAAAAGTGCATCAAGACTCATGCTGCCTCTAGTGGTCTTCTTCTGCCTTCAGGACCTTGCCAAGAATCCTTTCTGCCCAGGGGTGGATTGTGGGAAAATAGTGGCCCGGGGGATTTTTCTCCATACAGGCCCATGGGTACCCAATTACATACACAATATAATTTACATATATAATTAACATATATATGTACACACCCCTATATTTCGGTATGGTCCTCCCATATCAACACAGTACTATTTGCCAACACTCAAAGAATAACAACCCCACCTATGAAAAAGAATACCACAAATATTACACCAGAATCTAAAATATCAATATACCTCCTATCAGGAAAACAGATCAGGCCAAGCTACTACAGATCCCTACAGAGAAACCACATGCTAAAAGAATGCTTCATCTCAGTCTTTGCATGCAGAACACAAACTCTCACCAAATACAGAATACAAAATGAAGGAGCACAAATGACAAAAACTGAAATGGAAACTCCAAGAAGCCAGACTCCGTGTATTAACAATAGAAAAATAGAACCACCATTCCTCATAAAACAAATAAAATCAAGAAACATAAAGCATCAGTTATAATAGTAAAACCATAATAAAAGAATATTTTAAAACTACTGATAAATAGAATTTCTATTAATTAAAATCATATACATTTTTTACAATGTCCCAAACACTAAAAATATTTCCAAACAGCACATATATCAAATAACATTCAATAATTAAAACTAATAAGGATTTTAAAAAGCCCCTGCTGTCCATACGTGGGAGCTCTTTATTTCCAGTCACCCTGATATTGTCGAGGATTAGGAGGTTATCCTCTCTCTCTCACACATATTCACATGTCCATTCTCTCTCACACATACACTGTCACATATATACACATTCATGCTCTTATATCCACCATAACCTCTCGCTCTCACAGACACTGACACACTCTCAGGCTCTAAGACACTCTCTCCCCCTCCACACACCCCCCCCCCCCCACACACACACACAAACTCTTACTCTCCCTTGGATTTTCTCATACACACTCATGCTCTCACACTCACATACTGACCCCCAGGCAGGCTCCCATTCATTTTCACACCACTTCTTCCACATCCCCCAGGCATGCACACATTCATTCTCACACACACAGACCCCCAGGGCAGGCACCCATGCATTCACACTCCCATGGCAGAGTCCCATTCATACACATGCACACACTAAAGGCAGATCCCCCTCTCTTTCTTTTGCCAACAACCTCAGAACCTCTCTCATGCCTCTGCTGCCACTGTCACTGTCACTGATGCCGCATGGCTATTGGGGAGGCGCCGATTGCTGCTACTGACACTGAAGCCCATTCTGCTGTCTCCTCTGTGCAGGCCCGTGGGCTTCCACTTTCTCCATGCTGATCTCGTACATTGTGAGATCCGCATAGAGAAAGTGCTATTCTTACACATTCCCAAAGATTACATGTGCCAATCACTAAAAAGTAATTTATTTATTTTTTACCTTTGCTGGCTGATCTTAGTTTTCTAATCGGTTGGTCACAGGCTTTTTTTCTTCCACCTTCCCTTTCTTATTTTTTTGCCAATTCCTTTTATATTGTCTTTTTTTCTATTTCTTTTCTCTCCATCTTCTTCCCTCAAACACACAGTCAGGTTCTCATTCTCACATGCATTTCTCTCTCTCTCTCACACACACACACACTCTCACTGGCACATGCTGTCTCTCATACAATCATTCATATACACAGGCTCTCACTGGCACATGCTGTCTCTCATACAATCATTCATACACACAGGCTCTCACTGGCACATGCTGTCTCTCACACACACACAGGCTCTCATATGCTGTCTCTGCAAACATTCAGATCCTCACTCCCACACACAATCTCTCAACTCATCTCATACACACATCCCCCCTCTACAGACCCTCAGCCTCTCTCTCACCTCTGTACCTCCTCTTCGCGGGTCGCCGCAGGATGGGTTCTTCAGCGGCCCTGATCTTCTCGGGCCACGGCGGTCCTGCTACCGGGCCTCTTCCTCTTCTTGGCCCGTAAGCGCTGCTCCTCTTCTGCACGCATTGATGCTCCTCCTCCTTCCTGCCCACGCGGCTCCGGCAACGTTTACTTCCGGGGCCGCACAGGCAGGAAGGAGGAGGAGCATCAGCGCGTTTAAACGCGATCTTTTTCTTCGGGCCGTGGTGACGTGAGCCTCACCACGGCCCTGTTGATCTGCCTGCTATATACGTGTCGCTGCTCAGTGGCCGCATGAGCCTCCTTGCGCCCGGGGGCATTGGCTCCCCTTGGGATACCACTGCTCGCGGCGCCCCCTAATACTTTGGTTGGAAACTTTATAATAGAAAAAAAAAAAAATTACGTGACAGGAGTGACCGGCCCACCGGGGGAAGCCCGATCCCCCGATAGGTCAATCCGTCCCTGTTTCTGCCCACTGGCTCCGTGCCCAACTGTTATCACTTCTATGGTGCTGCTCCATGCTCATGAGCTATTCTCACAAGAAAAAGAACAAGAGTTCAGGCACCAGGTGACAAACTCAAAAGCCACAGAAGCAACAGCTACAATTGAGCAGGGAGCCCATAGCCAGAAAGCTGGATAGGGTGGATGGTAATGCTCCAACAGTGGGTGCATATCTTTGGTCACAGAAAAAAAAGATTGATGGCTGTATGTGGCCACTGTGGATGTATTTGAGAAATGTTGGGCTTGAATACTTTGGCTATCTAAATAGCTGACTTGCCGCAGTATAACTGACTGGGGGGTAGATTTTAAAAGATGCGTGTGGTTCCCGGCGGGCGCACATGGACGCACCAATTTTATAACATCTGCACACATTATAAAATTGGGTGGCCGCGTGCACACGTACACCGGATTTTGCAATCCGCGCGTGCATGTGCGGGCGGCATGCACGAGGGGGTGGGGGGGGCGAACCTTTGCAATTTCCAAACAGGAATCGGGCCTTCCCCAGTTCCCTCCCAATCTGCTCCAATTAAGGAGCACACAGAGGGAACTTCCCTACCCCCTACCTAAACTGCCTCCTTCTTCCCCTCTCCTCCCCACCCCTAAACCTTACCGATTTTTTTTTTTTGTTTCGCAACTTACTTCACTGCCGGAGTTGAAGTAAGTTGCTGGCCGATGCACGAATCATCAGGACAGCATACGATGGCGCTGTCCCGGCCCGCCCCCTGCCCCTCCCACTCCCCTCCCCACTGAAGAGGCCTAGCACTTGTGCACGTACCGGGGTTTACGCGCATGGCCGGGCCCCTTTGAAAATTCGTGCGGCGTGAGCCTTCCACGAGAAAATCTTATTTTTACAAATGGAACAGGTTTAAGTCATGGTGTTCTTCCCTGTCCCTTGATCCTTTCACTTGTTCCACCAGGAAATTTCTAGATTATCTCTGACACTTGTCAGAATCAGGTCTAAAAACTTCTTCCATGGCCAACCCCCCGCCGTTCCTCCTCAGGAAAAGGACCGAGGAGATCGTCGGGGAAAAGCATCGCCATCGACACCGTAGGTCATTGCTCTGTTTTAATTAGCACATGTTCCACAGATTGGCAGCTCATCCAAGGAATGCACTGTTCAAACTGTGAGCAGTGGTAGTGACAGCTGGTAGGGGTTTTTTTCTTCTTGTCTCCAGCTACCTTGGAGGTGACAATGGTAGTGATGAAATACTGGTATCCATCCTGGAACTGAAATTTTGGAGGCGACTCTTAGATCTGGACCACATTTGACCAAACCTTGTTTTGCCCTATTGGAGTTTTAGATTGGATGGCCGGCGCCATCTTGTGCTCCTACCATGTGACAGGGGCTGACCAATGGCACCGGTAGCCCCTGTGACATAGTAAAGGCAAAGGCTATCGGCGCCATTTTGATTACTGGCAGCCGACGGCCTGTGTGCAAGAGATTGCTCCCGGACTCCCGCTAAACCACCAGGGAGTTTTGGTAAGTCTTGGGGGGGTCAGGAGGGTGGGGGGTTGTAGTTAATTTAATTTTAGCCGGGAAATGAATAAGAATTAACGTATAAACATATCGGGGGGTCCCCTTGCCAAATGCAACGTATCTGCCCCCCGACGAATACGAATCCCGAATGCAATGTATGCACATCCCTAAAGAAGAGTATGCCGCTTTCCAACAGTTCCCGTTGTGTCTTTGGATAAAGTTTTCAGTATGATATAATCCCCTGACCCAGATGCTCTCTCAAAACATGGGCAATGTCAGATGTGGATGTTTTATGGACACCTTTTGTCAGTCATGGTGGCACTGCTAGACGTCCTGAGGCTAGAGCTGCATCAGGAGCTTCATAAGTCATCAGCTGCTATGGGATGTATTTGTTTTCCTTTAAGTCTTCTAGTATGGTGTGAACTATTCAGATAAAAAAAAATACAGATACTTTCTCTGGTATCTATGATTGTAAACTACAGCTATTTATCACAAAGTTATTATTTACATATATTTCTAAACTGCCTTCCCAGTCAAGACAACTGGTCAAGTTGGTACACAAAATTTAACAAAAACTACAAGAAATCCAACAAAAGAATAACAAAATAATAAAAGAAGCCAGCAAGCTACTACCATATAGTTATAGACATCAGCAGAATAGGTGTAAATACCAGCAAAAACTACCACTGAACTGTTACAAACATCAGGTGAACAAATGCAATAGCACTTATAATCAATCAGCCTGGAAAATTACAGACAGCCATAACCAAGTCCTAATCCAGCTACCACATCTATCCAAACTATGGAAAAAGGATTGACAGGAAAAAAACTCAAGTCTTCGCTTTATTTTTGTAAATATCTTTATTGAATTTTACCAAAGAATACAAATAAATATCCACTGAAACATGAAGAGCGATCTGGTAAATCTTCACTATTTTTTTTCCTACAAGGAAAATAGTTGGTTTCCTGCCGAATATCCACAGGTAAACTGTGCTACAGCACAGAAGCCACTATGGAAAACGTTCAGATTTCTTTTAATGCTCTTTTACTTTATCAGTGCTACAACTGACTCAATCTTTAGTATCCAGAAAAGCATCATTAGTATCATTCAAAAAGCAGCACTCTTGGCAGCATAATTGCCCCTTATGCCATGCTAAGCCATTGATGCAATACCGGTAAAGGAGAAAATGCCCATTCCACTTTGCTAGGTTCTCAGCCTGGAAACATTAAGCACAACGCTTGCAGGTTAAATTCAGCATTTATTGTTAAACAAAACACTTTCACCTCCAACATGTAAGCTTCCTTTATGCTGGAAACACAGCAGGTTCAGTCTTTAGCAGTTGTTCAAAGCTTAGCACGAAGGTCCAATTCAGGTCAGAATCTACTCAGCCAAGTTGGGAAGTACGGGGGGGGGGGGGGGGAAGGCGGGGGCAGGCGGTGTATCTCCTACTTTGGGCTCCATCGCATGCCTCACAGCCCTCAAGTTGCATGAACTGTGCGTCCTTCCCAGCAATCCCCCACTCCTGGCTATAGCTCTGGGCTTCAGACAATATACACACCTCTCTGGGTTGCTCTACTGCAGTTCATTTGAGCTGGCCTATGGCTCAAGGGCAAAGCTCCAGCCTACCAAACCAACACTCTGCTGCCGTTCAAAGATGAGTAGAATTTCATTTTGCCCAGATACCCTTCTCTGCACCACCCCACCCCAAAACTGATTCAACAACACCTACTGCTGCAGCATCAAGTGTTCCTTGGAGGTCTCACAACCAATTATTGGCCAAAGCCAATTCAGATTTAAGATCCGGCAGGGTCTGAGCCCAAGGTGATACAGCTGCATGTTGACCTTCTCAAATGAATACATCATAAAGACAGATGGGCAGAATGCTATAACAGGCGTCTCAAAGTTCCTGTAAAGCTATAGCTACAGGGCCGGTGCAAGGGTGTTAAGCGCCCCAGGCGAACTGTCTGCCTTGCGCCCGCCACCACCTTCCCCCCAGTCCTGAACTCATTCACTGAGATGCCGCTCACGGCCCACCGAGTGTTTGCTCTTCTCGGCTGCGAGCAGGATGGGCACTGCTCCTACCCTCACATAGCTGCTCTTCAGCTCCCCCTAATGGTCAGCACCCTAGGTGTTCGCCTAATGGGACGCTCCAGGCCCTTTACCTTTCAGACAGACCACTTCCCTTTCAGACAAATTGAGGAGGGACTACAAATAGGGAGAAACCTGAAGATTCAAGATGCTAGAACCACAAATGGGGCAAGTTCTGATTGAGCTAGTAGCCCAAAGGAGCAGGAAGAACCTGTGAGCACAACAAAAAAAAGTAAAATAAAAAATGAAGTCAAACCACATGAAATTAATGACACCACAAAAAAAAACTAGTCTACATTTTCTGTAAATACAATGTAAGAGGAAACTTTCTTCAAACAAACTGGAAAGGAAGAAGACAAAAGCTAACAGCTTCTTTGTCACTTGTGTCTTACTCTTAACTCTCTGTTTCTAAGAAGTCAAGATAGATTTTTCTGTGCCCCGTGCACAATTAAACTATGAAATTTGTTGCCAGATGATGTGGTCAAGGCAGCTAACATAGTGGGGTTCAAAAGTGATCTGGACTAGCTCCTGAAGAAAAAGTCCATAAATAGTTATTAGTCAGGAAGACTTAGCTTAATCCTTGGAGTGATATACAAGAAATATACAGCTCTTTGGGATCTGACAGGTACTTGTAACCCGGACTGGCCACTGTCGGAAACAGAATATTGGGTCAATGGACCCTGGTCTAATTTCTTATGCTCTTATCTTTTACCACCATGCACTGTAAATATATAAAAGGACATTCAGTCTCTCTTTTCAGGAAAGTGCCGGGGAAGGGGCAAGAGGGTTATTTTTCTTGTAAATCCCATCTCTTTAGTACCAGAAACTGGCACACTCACAAGACAGATTAATGACTGCATGAACCTGAAAGCAGCACAACTCTCACTCAAAGGTGACCTCTCTTAAAAAAAAAAAAAAAAAAAAAAAAAGACAACTTGAGGCATGCTGATACTGTAGTGTGAAGTAGCTTGCACTGCTTTTTTGGAGAAAATGAGAACTTCAGCTTCCAGTGCTCTGAACATGGGGCATTTCACCCGCCCTAAATTCATAAAAGGGGAAAGTACTTAAGAAGTAGTTGTGCTTGAACTTCTTGAATCTGAGATGTCATTCTTTTGTGCAAAATTAATGGTGAAATACCTTCAAACTCCCCATCTCTGGCCTTTGCTGCAAGTTCTGAGGAAGAAATGGTTTCCTGGCACAGAGCACAGTCCTCCAGCACCGCACTTCTTAAGCCCTGGTTAACTGGAAAAGAGCAAAATATTAAATTAAAACACCTTCTCTTAAATTCATCTTGATGGCTAGACTGCATGGGCCTTTATGGTGCTTATCTGCTGTATCATATCCTACGTTTTTGCAACTTGGGGACAATGGAGTTGGGCTTTCTACTAAGACTTGTTAGCCACTGCATCAGGGATATTGGAGTTGATTTATATTTTGTTACTTAATTCCCCTCACTTAGCACTTTGATGTGTAGTCCTATTTCTAAAGGACTATTAATCTAAAACGCTTCATGCTGAAAAACCAGGACTGTTATATAACTGGTATATTTCTATTCTTTCTCCTGTGCCTAGGATTCTGTGTGTACCGCAAAACAGAAAACTATAAACTGATAATGTCTGCAATATATTAAGGACAGGTAAAGCACAAATCAAAATATACTGCCAGCCAACAAAATGTTGCAGCTGGCTGAAGGAGATCACTTTACCATCTGGCACTGTGTGTGAAAATAAGCAATGACACAAAAATTTGTCTGAGACAATGAGGTAAACACTTTTTTTTTTTTTTTTTTTTTTTTTTTTTTTTAAATAGAAAGATGTCTTGCTCCATGTTACCAAAAACTAGGGACCAAGGTTTCCTGTAGTTTGTTTTTTTTTTTTTGTGGGGTTGCGCATCACTATTGAACACAACTTTTTCAGTAAGCACAGAGCGGTGTAAGGCTCCCCTGCCAATCTCCCATCAATCCCTTCATGTGCTATTTCTCCCACCTCCCCTTATTGCCAGTGGCTGACAGATTATTTTATTTAGAAATTTGTGCTTCTAGGGTCAGAAATGGAGAAATTACTTACCTGATAATTTCATTTTCCTTAGAGTAGACAGATGGACTCGGGATCAGTGAGTTATGTTCCCCTGCAAGCAGATGGAGATGGAGCAAGCTGACGTCACAGTATACATAGCCATGCAGTGACAACAGCTTGCTAGTATTCTCTTCAAAAGCAACTATGGAAAGACTAGCAAAAAACTTGCTTAAAAACATGATTAAAAACAGGCAACCAGAACTGTACTAAACCAACAAGAAACACTGAACTCACGTAAGATTCTAATTACCCCAATCTAGGGACTGGATGAACACTTACCAGTAATCCCTTGGGATCCAGAGCCCCACAGGACGACTATTGACAGACTCAAATGGCAGCTGAGGGCGGGAAGCTGAGTCCATCGGTCTACACTAAGGAAAATTAAATTATCAGGTAAGTAATTTCTCCATTTCTTAGCGGTGTAGACAGATGGACTCAGGACCAGTGGGATGTACCAAAGCCACTCCCTAACAGGGTGGGAGGCTGCCCGCGGTCCAGTCAACACCGCATGTGCAAAGGCTGCGTCCTCCCGGGCCTGTACATATACACGATAAAACCTGGAAAAAGTGTGTAAGGAGGACCACGTCACAGCTCGGCAGATATCGAAAGGAGACAACAATCAAACCTCCGCCTAAGTCCTAGCAGAATGAACCTGAACCTGAGTGGGTAACAGCTTCTCAGCATCCACATACACGGCCGTGACCACCTCCTTAATCCAACAAGCTATTGTAGCCGGCGAAGCTGAAACACCCTGCTTACTTCCATCATGGAGGACAAACAGAATATCCATATTCCGGAAAGGTTCAGAAACCTCCAGATATCACATGACAAGGAGGCTATATTTCTCTGCATCCATGACTTTATCCAGGGATGGCAAGGAGATGGACTAATCAAATGAAAGTCCGACATCACTTTGGGCAAGAAGGACGCCCTTGGAGTCACCCGAAGGAATGGCTCCCAGAAAGCCAAGGCCAGCAGCTCAGAAATTCGACGCACAGAACATATAGCCACCAGGAATACTGCTTCAAGGTCAACAACCGCAAGGGAAGGTCACGCAGTAGTCAGAACAGAACCTGCCAAAAAATCCAGCACCAAGTTATGACTCTACAAGGGAATCAGTAACCTCAAGGGAGACCTAAGATGCTTTACTCCCTTCAAAAACAAGTCCCATCAGGATGAGATGACAAGGAAACACCATTCACCGGGTCTCTGAAACAGGCAAGAGCCACAAGCTGCACCTTCAACGAATTAAGAACTAATTCTTTATTCAACCCATCCTGTAAAAATTCCAGAATGAGTGGGGTATTTACTGAATGAAGAAGAACACCAAGCTCCTCAAACTAGGCCTCAAAAACTCTCCAAACCCGCACATAAGCTAAGGAAGTGGAGAACTTGCGAGCACGGAGTAAGGTGGCAATCCAGAGGAAAAACTACACTTCAACAGGCAAACCCTCTCAAAGGCTAAACCATAAGACAGAACAGAGTCGGATCCCCATAAAGAACTGGACCCTGCTGTAACAGATCCATGTTTGGCAGAAGATAAAGGGGGGGGGGGGTGTTTCCACCAGGAGTTTCCAGAAATTCACATACCACATGGGCCAGTCTGGTACCATCAGGAGTACTAGCCTCCTGTGGCCTTCAATTTTGCGAATCATCCTGCCCAGAAATGGCCACGTAGGAAAGGCATAAAGCAATCTGTCTTCTGGCCAGACCTGTACAAGAGCATCTATGCCCAGGGACCTCAGATCTCCCCTGCAACCATAGAATCAAGGAACATTTGCATTGGGAGAAGTCGCCAGCAGGTCTAGGAACTGAAGGCCCCAGTGATCCATAATCAGCTGAAATGCCTCGACTGACAATACCCATTCTCCTGGGTCCAGGCTCTCCCTGCTGAGAAAGTCTGCTCTTACATTGTTGATTCCTGCAATGTGAGAGGCCGAGATAATCCGTAGATGTCCTTCCACCCATTCCAGAAGCTGGTCTATTTCCAGAGATACCTGCTGGCTCTTGGTTTCTTCCTGGTGGTTGATATAGGCCACTGTTGGCGCACTGTCGAACATCACGCAGACTGCTTGACCCTGCGGCCTGTGGCTGAACTGCAAGCATGCCAACCGGAGTGCCTGGGCTTCCAAGCGATTGCTGTTCCAGCAGGATTCTTCGGCATTCCAATGCCCTTAGGCTGCCAGCTCTTGATAGTGAGCCCCCCAACCCTGGAGACTTGCATTTGTCATGATACCAACCAGGTCAGCAAGGACAAGGAAACTCCCTTTCTCAGATGAGCCTCCTGTAACCACCACTGGAGGCGAGAGCAGATTTCCATTGATAAATGAGCTGAACCGAATAGTCCTGAGACTGCGGGTTCCAACAAGACAACAGAGAGCACTGAAGAGGATGCATATGCATCCTTGCCCACGGCACCAATTCCAGGGTTGCTGCCATCAAGCTGAGCAACTGTAGATAGGATCACACCATTGGGCGAATAGGGCTCACCAACTGATGCAGCTGAGACATCAATTTCTGAATCCGAACTTCTGGCAAGAAAACTTTGTCCTGTCCTGTGTCAAACCGAACCCCCAGATACTCCGACTGGGATTGCTTAAGACTGCTCTTGACCAGGTTCACCATCCAACCAAGCTCCTGCAACAAGGAGGCCACATTGTGTGTCACCAGGCGGCTCTCTTCCTGAGACATGGCTTGAATTAGCCAGTTCTCCAAGTACGGGTGCACCAGGATCTCGCTCTTCTCAAGGCCCCCACTTGGGGGGGGGGGACATCACGGGGGTGGTGGCTAGACCAAAGGGCAGTACCCGAAACTGAAAATGGTGCCCTAACACTGCAAAATGTAGAAAACAGTGTTCAAAATGGATGGGAATATGGAAGTAGGCCTTGGACAGATCGGGGGTCAGAAATTCCCCCGACTGCACTGCCATTACCATGGAGTGTGAGGTTTCCATGCAAAAATGAGTCACCTTCAAATGATGGTTGACCCTTTTGAGATCCAGGATGGGACGAAAAGAACCCTCCTTCTTGGGCACAACAAAATAAATGTAATATCGCCACATACTTTCTTGAGACATGGACACCAGAACCACAGCCCTGAGCCTGAGGAGCCTTTGAAGCGTAAAATCCACTGCCTGCTTCTTTTGTGGAGAGTGGCAAGGGGACACCATGAACACATCTTGAGAAATACTGCAAAATTCCAGCACATATCCTTCTCGTACCACCTCCAGGACCCACCGGTCTGAAGTGATCTCAGCCCACCTCTGATAAAACCTTATCTCTTGTTCCCAAAGCTGGGTCAACAAACCTTCATTGCGAAGCTCAGAGAGGTCCGCCACCCGAGCCTGCTCCTCTCAAACTCTCTGGGACGAAAGGCCTGAGACCTACTGAAAGGCCAAGTCCTCTGAAAGGTTGGCCCTCTGTAGGGACGAAACAGCTTGGAAACCTGGAGATGAACCCTCATGCCAAAGGGGTTCTGCAATTGCATCTTATCTTCTGGCAACCAAGGAATCAGAGATTTGCCCCACTTACTGGCCAGTTTCTCCAACGCGCTCACAAACAAGAGCAAGCCTTTAAAGGGCATCTTTGTGAGATTAGCTTTGGAGGCTGCATCAGCTAACCAATTTCGCAACTAGAGCTGACGCCTGGCCGCTATCACTGAAGCCACTCCTCTGGCCGAGGTATGGACCAAATCACAGCCTGCGTCTGCTAAAAAGGCGGCAGCAGGATCCATAACCGCTCTGGAATTACCTCCAGAATCATCAAACTCCTGAGAGAGAAGCAGACAATATCACACCACTAGGATGCAACAGGAAGTGATCTTGCTTAAGGGATAGCTTCAATCTTCCTATCATGCACATCCTTCAGGGCCGCTCCTCCCTCCAAGGGGATAGTTGTCCGCTTAGAGACGGCACATACCCAGTGCATCCACTTTGGGAAAATGCAAATGCCTTCCTGGCCTTCCAGCATCCGACTCCCTTTAAAACCTGCCTCCGGGGCATCCCATTGAAGAACAATCAATTCATGAATGGCATCCATCACAGGGAAAAAAACAAGAGGCTTTACTCAAGGAAACCAAAATGGGATTCTTCTTCGGCTTCGACATGGTATCCATACTAGTAACACCCAGTTGTTTCAAAGTCTGGGAAATCAGGGCCAGTTGTTCATCTCTAAGAAAGAACCTCAACATAGTTCGATACGGTTCAAGTCCCGGAGAAATTTCCCCATTTTCCAGGGAATCAGGATCTCTCTCATCATCAGTGCCCTCCGGGTTCCTGTCGGGAATACCTGCAGGGAGAGAGGTGAGCTCTGGCGTTTTAGCATAGGACTGGAAGAGGGAGGAGCCACCAGCTGAAGGTCCGACCTGACAGGATTGGGTGAAGCCTGTCAGGTCAGCCTAAAGAAAAATTTGTAAGCCTTGAAACAATTCCACCCGAGAAAAAGCAGCTGGATCCAGATCAAGGAGCACGAGCAGGGCCCATACAACTGCCCTCTCCTGCGGAGGAGCCAGTCAAGGGAGAACCAAGGTCTGGCATCCCTCCACCCAAAGCCATCCCATCATCAGAATGTGAGGAGTCAGGCTTAGCAAAATCCGAGGAAGACAACTCTCCCTGAGCATCGAAACAGCGCTGACGTGCTAGAAGACAAGTCAGGCTGAGAAGCCCTAATATGACAGGCAATACAAAGAGAAAGGCGTTTAAGCTGTTTGTTTACCAATGCCATTGTGTCAGTAAACGTGCGTCTGAATAGCTTGCACTCAAAAATATATGCGCACAAAAATTAAGCGCTGGAGAAGTAAGTGCTGCCAGGCACTTACTTGTGCACCAAGTGAAAGTGTTTAAACCAGTTCAAAAATGTGTGCGTGGAATGGGCATGCCCAAAACAGAGCACACAATGTGTGCACAGACCGACAGGCTGTAGAGGGCAGCAAAACATGCATAGGAACATGTTAAAATATCACTGCGGCCTACTATGCGGTGTGCAATCCAAAAGCCTTACTACAGGACCTAGCCCACCAGGGATGCTCAACCTGCCAGGCTACTCAGTTCCCCAACCTCAACGGGAGTGGGAACAAACGTTGGGATGCTGCGCCAAGCATGGAGACCAGAGGAAGTCCTTAAACCCCTCTAATTTTCTCTGTTTTGGAAGGTAAACCTCTCCTCTTTTTTTTTTTTTTAAACCTTATCTGATTCAGCGCTTACCAGCTGATTATAGAGACAGTTTCTGGCTGTAGGGGGAGAGGGCATCTGCACCCACTGCCTTTCAGGTGATCTAGCAGCCAAGTCCATGCCGGGAAACCCAGCTACCAGACCAAGGCACACCTCTGAGGTACCACGGAAATCACCTCAGGAATTCTCTACTGGGGGAGGGAACTTCTGGTATCACCATAGGAGAGCAGGGCTTTCTTTTCCTTAATTCAAATTTCAATTTTCTCCTCTCAAAAAACCCAAAGCAATCCCCATAGGGAGATGCACGTCCATCATCTGCTGGAGACAAAGAATACTGGCAGGCTGGGGTCACTGCAAGGTTATATATACTGTGATGTCAGTTTGCTCAGTATCCATCTGCTGGTAGGGGAGCATAGCCCACTGGTCCTGAGTCCATCTGTCTACACGCTAGGAAAGCATACTTATTTAATAATATATTAAATAAGTATGTTTTCTGACCCAGGAGGACAAATATCTAAATAAAATAATCTAAGTCAACAACTAGCAATAAGGGGAGGTGGGAGAAATAGCACAAGAGCTGTGCTATTTCTCCCACCTCCACGCCATTGGCCCGACGCACACCGCGACCGCCCGGGAGCACCAACAGGCAAGGCCGGCACTCTTTTCACGAGAGGACCGCCCACCCTCTGACGTCCTTCCGGCCCACCACGAACCTCTTAAAAGGCAGACCCCCGGCTGAAGGCGTCCCTCTCCGCCGGCTCCCTCGACCGTCCTCCACAGTCACTGCTCCGCGTGATCGGCGCAGACCCATCGTGGTCAGGAGCACACCATCAGCCCAATGCACACCGCGACCACCTGGGAGCACCAACAGGCAAGGCCGGCCCTCTCTCCACGAGAGGACCGCCCCCCCTCCCCCCGACGTCCTTCCGGCCCACCACAAACCTTTTAAAAGGCAGGCCCCGACCGCAGGCGTCGCGTGCCTAAGGAGCGCGACCAAAGAGGCCTGCCCCTTTGTGCGCCCCTTAGTGCCGCCACTTAATTGCTGCCCAATCTTCATCTCCGACAACCTAGCCTCAATCATCACTTCCGCCCTGCAGCACCTTGTCACTCTGTACCGTTATCCTCCCCTACAAGAGCTGCACCAACAGCCTCTCATATCAATTCTCTCTAACCCTACAGATACCCACACAGTCCCCCTGTCTCAACATGCCATCACTTTCTCTCTCCCAGCCCTACCTGGAATAACTACTGCTCACCCCTCATACACCTTGCCCCACCTTTACACCTTTACACATTTTCATATTTTCCATCCTCCAAACTAGAACTCTGATCTCATCCACCCTTTATCAATCTGGAACCAGTCGAGACCTAACCACCTATCTTTACCCTTTACAAAACCTTTCATTCCTCCCTGCTCTGAACCTCGACATAAGCCAACCCAGCGCTCCACCCCCTAACAGCCTCTCACCCCATTCCTATCACATCGACCCCACCTTTCCTCATTAAACTATACCTACCCTGCTACACCCTCCACTCACCTCCCCTTTCCACCCCCTGCAACCATACAAAGATGCAACCTCTCCCCATACCCATCATTAAATATCTCTATCGCAACCACAGAAAACCCACGTTACCCATACTACCCCATCACCCTAGATCCCTAATTCCTATCATGACATTCCCCCTTACACAGCTCTTAGGCCTCACACTATTCACCCTGACACTCTTCAATGTTCAATCCCTTGTGAAAAAAACTCCCATACTCAACGACATCCTGCTTGACTCAAAGCCTGACATCTGTGCAATTATAGAAACCTGGCTTAAACACACAGATGTAGCATTACTAAACCAATTACCCTCACATCTATACGACATCTGCTCGATACCCAGACCCAAAAAAAGAGGAGGCAGTCTACTCCTCTTTGCCAAAAAAGACCTTAAACTAACCTCACAAGCTGCAATATATCCCCCAAATATGAAATTGGCTTCTTTAAATCCCCACTACTTCAAGTATGCCTAATATACACCCCCCCCCCCCCCGGTCTACTTAAACGCAATGCCTCCCCCCTCATTGAATTCACTGTAGATAACTTAGATCTCAACATACCCACCATCATACTCTGTGACTTCAACCTCCATGTTGACACCTGCCCACCATCTCCCGCATGTGAAGCCTTCCTCTCCTCACTTGTCACTATGGGTTTCAAACAAATTATAAACCAACCAACCTATAAAGCAGGCCACACATTAGACCTTATCTTCACAAACTTGAACATACACACCACCGAAACCCCATCCTGCTCCCCAGTACCCTGGTCTGACCACACACTTATAAACACAACCCTCTCTATAAAGAAAATAGCATCCACCCCTCCCCCACACAAACATACATTCCAATTCTGAAAACCTTACTCCAAAGAGGACCTAATCGCATCCTGCCCTGACATCTTCAACGAAATTGATCTAACAAACCCAGAATCAGCACTCTCCTCATGGAACAATACCACTAAAGACATTGCTGACAAAATCTGCCCGCTCACAACAAAAAATATAAACCCTTCCCACAGCAACAAAAAAGCATGGCTTTCACCTGAACTAAAAAAACTCAAAAATAACCTGAGAATCAAAGAAAGAAAATGGCGAAAACATCCCTCTCCCACATAGCTTGCCTCATACAAGACATCCATGTATGCCTATAGGATTACCATCCTTAAAACAAAACGTGATTTCTACACCCTCAAAATACACCCTCAAAATTCATATGCCAATGCCCTCTTCTCCTTCATATCCGACCTTACTAAAACCGCCCCCTCCCACAGTTCAGAATCTGACTCCAAAAGCAAATGTGACAACCTAGCACTTTTCTTCCACAACAAAATCTCCAAGCTTACAGTAAATTTTCCCCCTGACACCTCCTTCTCCAATGCCCTCCCCACAAACACTACGGCCAGCCTTGACTGCCTCGAAACCACATCTTCATCTGAAATAGAATCCCTATTAAAGAAAATCAAACCCTCTACACACCCTTCTGACACCATCCCGACCAAAATGCTACTAACCGTTCCCAACCTAATAGCTAAACCCCCTTTCTGAGATCATCAACTGCTCCCCTCACCCATGGTAACGTACCCACCACCCTTAAACAAGCAATTGTTAAAACCATCCTAAATAACTATCATCCAATCTCAAACCTCCCTTTCCTAGCCAAAAATCACAGAAAAGGTAGTCAACCTCCACCTCTCCGAATTCTTAGATACACACAATATTCTATCCCCGTCTCAGTTTGGCTTCCGTAAATTCTTCAGCACAGAAACACTCCTAATATCACTCACCGACACCATACTCAAAGGCATTGGCAACGGACACTCCTACCCCTTTGCAATGCTTGACATCTCATCCGCGTTCAACACAATCAGTCACAAAATTCTATTAAACCAATTCACTGATATAGGTATAACAGGAACTGCATGCCGCTGGTTTGAATCCTATCTTGAAAATAGACACTTCAAGGTCAAACTGGGCAATAGTGAATCTGATCACATCAACCTAACCCGAGGTGTACCCCAAGGCTCCGCTCTATCATCTACCCTCTTCAATATCTACATGTTACTCTTCTGCCATCTCCGATCTAACTTAGGCCTCATTCATTTCATATACGCGGACGACGTCCAAATTCTTATCCCCATCACTGACTCAATAGCCAATTCATTAAAGATCTGGGACAAATGCATCAACTCCATCAACAAAACAGAACTCATCATTTCTCACAATCCACCAACTGCTAACCCCACATTCTCTAACACCTCGCCCCTTCCATCTCACAACATGTACGAAATCTTGGCATCACCATCGACAACCAATTGAACTTAAAAACTTTCATAAAATCCACCTTGAAGGAATGCTTCTTCAAACTCCATGTCTTAAAGAAACTAAGACCCCTCCTACATTTCAATGGCTTTCGCATTGTCTTTCAGACCATAATTTTCTCCAAAATCGACTACTGTAACTTCCTCCTCCTAGGCCTCCCCTCCGCTACCATCAAACCCCTCCAAATGTTACAGAATACGGCTGCCAGAATACTCACCAACACATGTAGAAAAGACCACATCACTCCCATCCTAAGAGACCTCCACTGGCTCCCTATCTCCTCCAGAATTCTCTACAAGAGCCTTTCCCTTATACACAAGACCATACACAACCAGAACATCAACTGGCTAAACGACTCCCTCCATTTCAATGCATCCAATAGACCAACCAGATCAGCCTATAAAGGAACCCTTCACATACCCTCTCCTAAAAACACACAACGCTCCTCCACAAGGGACCGAGCACTCTCAATAGCAGGTCCCTTAAACTGGAATGCAATGCCTCCTGACCTCTGCATTAAACCTCGCACACAAAAATTAAAAAAAAAAAAAAAATTAAAAAACCTGGCTCTTCAAACAAGCCTTCCCCTAATGCCCCCCCATCACCCCTCTTACTCCCATCCACGCCTTCCCTCTCCCCCTACATTCTCCCTCTTTTACTTTGATTTTATCCCCATCCTCCCAGCCCTCGCTTCCTCTTACTTTAACCCAACTTAAGTTAATTGTATACCGCTCTGAAGCCCCTGCATGTTAATTGCTAGATTCTTCACTTGAAACCATGACATCATTCACGTTTAATTATCACTATGTTTATAGTTATTAGTTACTATGTTTATAGTTACTACTATGCTTATAGTTATGTACGATATCTTATCATATTATGTAACCAATTGTTCCATGTAACTGTTACTCATTATCTAACTACACTGTTCCATGTAAACAGATACGATGTGCAAACGGTTATAGGTATATAAAAACCTTTAAATAAACAACTAAATAAATAAATGAATAATGGGAGTGATAGGAGACTGGCGGGGGAACCTTCCACCACCCTTTGCCTACTGACAAAGTTGTGTTCAGATGTGTTTTTACTCATTGTGGCCCCTTTAAGAGCTAAATTAAGTTGTCAGCAAGGTTCAGGACCATCCCAGCCTGATGTTTACTTTTATCCTGGTGTTGGAAGACAAATCCTGTGTTGGAGCACAGCTTTGGGCAAGAGGCCCAGTAGAAAGATAGCAGCAACAGAACAGAGCCATCAATGGGCTTCATCTGATGGAGCAGAAGGCAGGCTCCAAAGGGTGGTAGGGCTGGCATACCAAATCAGGCAGCATGGTAAAGAAGGTAGTGTGGTACTATAAAGGCCAGCCTCACTGTTGGCTGCATTGGAGAGAACACTCGAAGCAGGTGCAGTGGTATCGAAGTTGCAAAGTTGGGTGTATGTTGGAGGGGGGAGCGAGATGACTGTCAGCCACTTTAGTGATGGCAACAGGGGCCCTTAATTGAAGCTGCAAAGCTGACTGCTTGTCTCTTCTGGCAGCACTGCAAAGAATTTGAAAACTTGTGGGCCGGCACTTACTGGCTGCTGATCTTGCAATGCATGAGATGAGCAGCTAGGAAATGTGTGAGCCCATGAGTTTTGAACATGCCTGCAATGTTTTAGACAGACGAGGACAAAGAGCAATTGTGTGTTTGGGAGGGATTTAAGCTGAGTGTGGGAACAGTGCCCCCTATCTTCCAAAAACATTCATCTTATCTTTGGCAAACACCCTATGCAACAGCTCCTTTGCCTCAATTTTTTTTTTTAAATTGCAGAGCAGCAAGTAATGTATTCATTTAAGAGTGTTCACTTTAAAGATAGCAATACAGGTAGCAAAAAAATTATACAAATCTTTAATTAACATTCATCTCAATTTAAAAAGCCTCGCTTAGAAAAAAAGGTTTTCAGACGGTCAGCAGGCAATAGCCCTGTACAGCATTTTGCTTTCACTTTAGCTGTGGATATGTCAGGGCTTCAGTCTGCTGACTGGCTGAGAGCTTTTTAGCAAGTGAGGCTTTCAATAAAGGTAGCTGCATGATTTTACTACCACTATTGTTCTTTTTGGAATGTACACTCTAAGTGGATGCAGACTTGGACTTTTAAATAGGCAGAGAGTACATCAGCGAGCGAGTTTGTTGTTCAGCAGGCAGTATCCCAAGAAGACTGTTCCATACTAAAGACAGCTAATATCTTTTTCACAGTATATAAATTTTACTTTAGCGAATGAAAAAACATGCAAATCACAAGTTTCCAACTAAACTTTCATTTTGTTTCTAGAAAGCGACAAAACATGAAACTTTCTTTTCATATGCACAAGCTTATCTGAATTGCAAGATGATTCACTGGATGGATTTATTTTTATTTATTTAATAACTTTTATATACCGACGAATGTTGGGAACATCTCGTCGGTTTACATAGAACAGAACTTAGCAACAGGCTTTACAATTATTGCATAATTAAATAAGGAACATTCAGAACATACAAATAACAGATTAGATTATATAAGTAAAATTATCAAAGTGGGATACGTGAAAGAGGTTATCTAAACGGGGGGGGGGGGGGAGATTCTGATATATAGGGGGGTATCCACAATTAAAGGAGGTATATATACACGTGATTGGGAACCAAATTTTTTATATACAAATTTTTTATATACAATATGTAGTCCTGATAAAATTATGGGAGGTATGGGTGGAGAAGAGGATTAAAGTAGAGGGAGGGGTAAAAAGGAGGTGGAAAATAGGTGGGGGGAGAGGGAAGGGGAGAGGTTAGGAGTTGGGGGGGGGGGGGGTGAGGGTGGTTGTGTGAATATAGGGGTAGGAGTAATTGAAGAGCCAGGTTAGGTGACCCCAGGTCTGCGGGGGGGGGGGGGGGGGTGAGAGAGAAGGTGTGAATATTAGGTGTAAGAGTGTTTGAAGAACACTCTTACACCTAATATATGAAGTGTTTGGATGTTAATGTTTCATAGGTACACATAAAAAGCGATTATTTCTGAAGTAACAGACCTACATGGAAAACTCTAATTGCAAAGCATGCCCAGATCCTTTTGTGTATCATAAGGATATGTGCATTTAGAAAAACTATGTTGAAAAATGCATTCACATTCAGATAGGAACTTTCACCCGTTACACGGCAGATTGCCTTCTGGTCCATTATAAAAAGGCATGTATAAGATTCACCAGGGCTAAATTTACATACGAGTAACTGGGGTGTAATCTTCAAGGTTATGTGTAGTGCAGGAATCCTCTACTCAGTGTTTCCCAACCTTTTCGCATCCAGATTACAATATTATTAACAAAAATGCTGTGACACACACTAACCTGCATGGACCGCAGGTATTAAAGACATAGAGAGGACTTATATGGCCAAAGGAAGTGTTAGGAAAGTATTAAAAAGCTCAAACTGTCTCTTTTTCAAATTTTAAAACAAAAGGAGAGAAAGCAGGCAGAGTCAGACATGAAACCATCCTGAGGAACCCGCTCCTGTTAAATACAAATGGAGAAGGGAGAAATCACTATGGTGCGGGCAGCCAGCCAGCTTAATTACCTTGGCTGTGCATGCAGCTGCCAGCGCGCCACCACTGCTGCTGCTTTCAACACTCAAAGTGAGCCACATCCAGTACTCGGTGCACACACACTGTCTCACTCAGTCTGGGGATGAGACAGAGGCTTCAAGGACTCGAAGGTGAGGAGGGGCTGTGTGCACTACACAAAGCGGGTCCTAGCTATCCATGCCCTGCATGCTGCTCATTAATCACCATACTCTGGGGCTCATGCTGGAGCTAGGAAGAGGAGGCATGCGTAATTACACATGTTCTCAGAAAGTACCTCTGACTAGTTTAACAGCCACCATTGATGTCTCTTGTTGCTGCAAGGTGCTGAGAACAGAGCCCAAATGCTGCCCTGGAAAGGAGCATCAAGCAGTTGTGACTTTTCTGTGGTGCACCGGTTGGGAAAAACACTGCTTTAGTAGGCTGTGATCATGTGATAAGGTTAAAAGTGAAAAAAAAAAAAGGATATTTATAGACAGTAGTACGCAGATAATATAGGCAGACATGACTGTCTCACCTGCCATCTTCCCTTGATCATTCACTCAGATATTTGAACATTTACTTTTTAGATACTCAAGCCATTTACCTGTGTCTGACCCTCAGCTGCTCGTTGTACCCTTTGATATTAGTTGCTGATATTAGTTTGATATTAGATCCTGTTGCCATTGGGCACCCATGTTTCCAAACTAGAACACTCTGTTGCTGTGACTGCACCCAGTACATGCCCTTCTTGCTCCTGCCGTGTCTTCAAGCTAGGCTACCCTATTACCAGTTGTGGCTCCCTGCAGTGCATGCCCCTTGGTCTTCCACCATATCTTCAAGCTAGCATGCCTTCTACTGGCGTGGTTGCACCTAGAACATGGCCTCCTTCCAGGGGCTTTTCTTGGCCCCTGGCTGGTGCTGTGTTAACCATTCACCTGCCAGTTACCATGAAGCCATCTTCAACACATCATATTTGGGCCAATGTAATAAAACCTGCGCTAAAACTGGAGCAAAATTGTAGTATGAGTTTTACTTTACTCATGTGGTAGAAACTCAGTCTCATGGTATTCAGTAAACTAATGGTATGCAAATGCCCCATAAGTTGAAAAGGTGTTTTTGTTTTTGTTTTTTTTAAGAACACAGGCCAATTGCATGCCATTGAACAGCAAATCCATGCCAAAGCAAGAAGGGACACACAGAGGGGAGAGAAGCCCAGTGTCTGTATGCCAATGTCATAAGTCTAAGAAATAAGATGGGAGAGCTAGAGTGTATAGTAGTAAATGTCGAGATTGACATAATTGGTATCAGAGAGACCTAGTGGAAAGAGGATAACCAATGGGACAGTGCTATATCAGGGTACAAATTATATCGCAATGATAGGGAGGATCAACTTGGGGGGGGTGTGGCACTTTATGTCCGGGAGGGTATAGAGTCCAACAGGATAAAGATTATACAAGAGACTAAATGCTCAGTAGAATCCCCATGTGTGTTGGGTATGAGTATAGTGATAGGAGTATACTACCGTCCCTGAACAAAATGGTCAGACAGATGATGAAATGCTAAGAGAAATCAGGGAAGGTAACCAATTTGGCCGTGCAATAATAATGGCAGATTTCAATTACCCCAGTATTGACTGGGTAAATGTAACATCGGGACTTGCTAGAGAAAGTTCCTGGATGTAATAAATGACTGCTTCATGAAGCAATTGGTTCAGGAACCAACAAGAGAGGGAGCTATTTTAGATTTAATTCTTAGTGGAACGCATGATTTGGTGAGAGAGGTAATGGAGAAATTACTTACCTGATAATTTCATTTTCCTTAGTGTAGACAGATGGACTCAGAACCAGTTGGTGGTGGGGTTACTTGGCAATAGTGATCATAACGATCAAATTTAAACTAATAACTGGAAGGGGGACAATAAGTAAATCTACAGCTCTAACACTACATTTTCAAAAGGGAAACTTTGATAAAATGAGGAAAATAGAAAAAAACTGAAAGGTGCAGCTGCAAAGGTTAAAAGTGTTCAACAAGCATGGACATTGTTTAAAAATACAATCCTAGATGCATAGTCCAGATATATTCCACGCATTAAGAAAGGTGGAAGGAAGGCAAAACGATTCCTGGCATGGTTAAAAGGTGAGGCTATTTTAGCCAAAAAAATGCTTCAAAAACTGGAAGGATCCATCTGAAGAAAATAGGAAAATTAATAAACATTGTCAAGTTAAGAACATAAGAACATAAGAACATAAGAAAATGCCATACTGGGTCAGACCAAGGGTCCATCAAGCCCAGCATCCTGTTTCCAACAGTGGCCAATCCAGGCCATAAGAACCTGGCAAGTACCCAAAAACTAAGTCTATTCCATGTAACCATTGCTAATGGCAGTGGCTATTCTCTAAGAGTAAAACATTAAGACAGGCGAAGAGAGAATGTAAAATTAAGTTGGCCGTAGGGGCAAAAACTCATAATAAAAACTTTTAAAAATATATCCGAAGCAAGAAACCTGTCAGGGAGTCGGTTGGACCGTTAGATGACAGAGGGGGTCAAAGGGGCTCTTAGGGAAGATAAAGCCATTGCAGAAAGACTAAATGAATTCTTTGCTTCTGTGTTTTCTAATGAGGATGTTGGGGAGATACCAGTTCCGGAGATGGTTTTCAAAGGTGATGACTCAGATGAACTGAACCAAAACACTGTGAACCTGGAAGATGTAGTAGGCCAGATTGACAAACTAAAGAGTAGCAAATCACCTGGACCAGATGGTATGTTCCCCAGGGTTCTGAAGGAACTAAAAAATGAAATTTCAGATCTATTAATTAAAATTTGTAATCTACCATTAAAATCATGCATTGTACCTGAAGACTGGAGGATGGCCAACACCAATATTTTAAAAGGGCTCTGGGGCAATCTGGGAAACAGTTCTGGAGACCGTACCTTCAAAAAGACAAAGACAAGATGGAGGCGGTACAGAGAAGGGCGACCAGGAAGGTGGAGGATCTTCATCGGATGACGTACGAGGAGAGATTGAAGAATCTAAATATGTACACCCTGGAGGAAAGGAGGAGCAGAGGTGATATGATACAGACTTTCAGATACTTGAAAGGTGTTAATGATCAAAAGACAACGACAAACCTTTTCCGAAGGAAAAAAATCAGCAGAACCAGGGGTCACAATTTGAAGCTCCAGGGAGGAAGATTCAGAACCAATGTCAGGAAGTATTTCTTCACGGAGAGGGTGGTGGATGCCTGGAATGCCCTTCCGGAGGATGTGGTGAAGACCAGAACTGTGAAGGACTTCAAAGGGGCGTGGGATAAACACTGTGGATCCATAAAGTCAAGAGGCTTGCCAATGAAGAGTGGGTGACTCGCCAGAATGATGGCTACTGCCTGGAGTCAATACCCTTATTAAATAAACATACACAGGCTTACGGTGACTCCAACATCGCTCTAAGCTTCAACAGCAAGAGGAAATGTGGAAAAAAGGATTCACACTCACAAAGAGGGGAGTAGCTGGCTTGTTACGGCGGTTACTACCCCAAATCAAATAAGCCTGATACTTCACTTTCAATGCATATACAGCAGAGCTCTCTGCTTCAACGGCAGGGGAGAAGAAAAGAGGGTTCGCACTCACAAAGCAGGGAGTAGCTGGCTTGTTACGGCGGTTACTACCCCAAACCAAATGTGCCTGATACTTCACTTTCGATGCACATCCAGCATGGCTCTCTGCTTCAACGGCATGGGAGAAGACTTATACGTCACACATATCCAGCATAGCTCCCTGCTTCAACGGCAGGGGAGAAGAAAAACAACCAATAAGGGCTAATAACATAGTCTGGGTAAAACAAATAAGCATGGGTGCAGCTTGCTTATTGCGGCGGCTACTACCCCTAACGAATCAAGCTAGATATTTCACTTGGATGCAGCTCCATCACTGCTCTCTACATTAAAGGTGGGGGTGGAAGGGAAATAGAACCAAGAGCTAAGAGAAACAGATAAGTATGAGAGAAAATATGTGTGAAGCTTGCTGGGCAGACTAGATGGGCCATTTGGTCTTCTTCTGCCGTCATTTCTATGTTTCTATGTTTCTATAGTCCAGTGAGACTGACTTCAGTGCCGGGAAAAATAGTGGAAACTATTCTAAAGATCAAAATCACAGAGCATATAGAAAGACATGGTTTAATGGAACACAAACAACATGGATTTACCCAAGGGAAGTTTTGCCTCACAAATCTGCTTCATTTTTTTGAAGAGGTTAATAAACATGTGGATAAAGGTGAATCGGTAGATGTAGTGTATTTGGATTTTCAGAAGGCATTTGACAAAGTCCATGATGAGAGGCTTCTAAGAAAACTAAAAAGTCATGGGATAGGAGGAGATGTCCTTTCATGGATTACAAACTGGTTAAAAGACAGGAAACAGAGAGTAGGATTAAATGGTCAATTTTCTCAGTGGAAAAGGGTAAACAGTGGAGTGCCTCAGGGACTAATCAGAGAAAATTCTTTTTCACTCAATGCACAATTAAGCGCTGGAATTTGTTGCCAGAGGATGTGGTTAGTGCAGTTAGTGTAGCTGGGTTCAAAAAAGGTTTGGATAAGTTCTTGGAGGAGAAGTCCATTAACTGCTATCAATCAAGTTGACTTACTGATAGCCACTGCTATTAACTGCATCAGTAGCATGGGATGTTCTTGATGTTTGGGTACTTGCCAGGTTCTTGTGGCCTGGTTTGGCCTCTGTTGGAAACAGGATGCTGAGTTTGATGGACCCTTGGTTTGACCCAGCATGGCAATTTCTTATGTTCACTTTCTAAAGTCAACCGGTAGAAAGGATCTACAAACTTTATAGCAGCTGAAAATAACCCCCGTAGAAGTGCAATTCTATGTGGCCTTTGCACCAATTTAAAAAGTGAAAGTTTTTATTTTTTTCTCTTTGAAAAATTGCCCAAGTATCTATCCAGCCTGCTTGACGTGCAGGTATTTTTCCAGGTAAAAAGATGAGAACTTGCAAGTCCCTTCCCCTCCCCTGCTTTCATCATGAGTTAAAAAAAAAATCTGACACAATGTCACTATACACAATTTTACCAGTACTAGGATGGGCAATTTTTAAAGACCCCCATTTACCCATAGAAATGGGTTTTGAAAATTGCCCTCAGGGATGCTAATTCTCTAAAGGATTCTGTGGATACAGTAGTGCTTTGACGACAGAAATGGCAATTTAGAAAATTGCATGACCACTATAAGCATACAAATATATATATATACACACACAGACACACACACATGCACCATAAATATGTACGTGCTTTTACAGGCATAGAGGAGAGATGCTCCAGGAGATGGCATCTGGGTTAGATTTGGGACTTTTTGATTTCCAAAAAAAAAAGTATGCATATAAATTCTCTCAGAAAATAATGGGGTCGATTTTAAAAGGAGCGCTCACGCGTCCATGTGCGCGTGATTCCTGGCCAACCAAGCTCAGACAAGGAACTCTCTCTACATTTGAAAGCTTCACCTTCCTCCACAGTTAACAGTCGAGACCTCTAACATGGAGATGATCAAAAGCACAAGTGAACAAAAGAGCAACTAAAAAAACACTTCAGGCCTGGGCCCAGGGCAGTCAGCTCTGGTTGATGAGCGAAGAACAGGAAGAGGAAAAATGAAAGGCAAAATAAATGAAAGGGAAAGCACCTGCATAGTTTTAAAAATCCTTAGAAAGACCCTGTGAATGCTGATCCCTTTCACATTCTGAAGCTTTTCAGCTGCAGTGATCACTGTCAAAAATGATAATTGGATGCCAGAACTTCAGCTCAGTGTCAGCACACGTTTGCTCCTCTCAGTCTCAGCACAACTGTCAGCCGATGCTACTGCTATTGAGCAGCTGTCAGGTGTAGCTGGGAAGAGCAGCACAGCTGCAGATCCACCAAACAAGGAGGGATCCAGGTGCAGAAGCAGTGCCACTCTGGAGCCTCACCAGGTCCAGCTTCCACGCTGAATTCCAGGAACTGGCATGGATAAGCTGCCGGAAGCAGCTCTATGCCTTCAACCAGAGTCTGGTCTGAGCATGGTATCCCATTCACTGCCAGCAGCAGACAGTGACTTCCTGGTAAGCAGGGACCTTTGTGCATGAAAAAACCATCCAGATAAAAGTGAGGAAGAGCTGGCTGTCGAGATTGTTTATTTACACATACAAATGAAATCCAAGTATTTAAAAAAATGGAATGGGGTTATAATAGATATTTTTTCTAGTGGAATGGATGAACATGTATCTTGGGAAGTTAAACTCCACCTCTGACCCAAAAGTTAAATTTCCTACAGTAGAAAGATAGAAGCAAAGTAATCCTGCCTTCAGTGGGCCTCCCTGCATTGCTACTGAGTTTGCCAATTGAGATTGGGGCCTTCCACCTCAGAGGTAAGTTGTTGTGCGCCTTGCTATACCTGTCTACCCCCTCCAATTTGTTGTAATAATGGTTTATGTTTTATTTTACTCTGTTTTTATCTTAAGTAAGATGGATTATAAAATTGAATAAATAAACTTGGCTTAGGTCTCCCTCACCCTGCTCTTGGCTATGATAATTACAGTGTTTGATAAACAAGAACAAAACAAAATTGTACAGTGTACATTAGTCACGATTGATTGCAAATTAAACAGTGTACAAAAGTCATAACCAAATTCCACACTGTAATGGAGTCAAACAATAAAAGAGTTCACATATGTTGTATTGAAGGGGTGGGTGGAAACTTATCAAACACAGAGGCAGAGATGATTACCACCCCTGACTTGCTTGTCTCGTTTTGTAGCCTGTCCAACCTCTTTCCTCCTCCCCAGCAGATTCTCTGGTGGAAGATGAGGGAGGGGTTCACTGGGGTATGACCGCTATGCCATCTACTGGCTCCCATGCACCAGGGTCCAGAGCTTAATAATTTTATTGTTACAGCTTTTAATATTGTGAAGTGAACACATTTTGATTCTGACACAGTTACTCTGTGAAGGTTTCTATACAAACTGTGAATGCATAAAGTACAGGAATCGGCTGGAAATGGGCAGATTCATTGTAAATGTGTAGAACAGAACCATTAGTGCACCATGTTCAGGATGCTGCTCCTGAAACTGACAATTCCTGAAGTCCAAGTTGTTGCTTTTAAATCCGATGCACTTAAGTGGCTTTGCAGAACTAGGGCACCGGTTCCCAAACCTGCCTCAGAGACCCCTCTCCCCCTCAGTAGTTGGGTTTTTAGGAGGTCTGCAATGAGTATGCATAGAACACATATGCATGTGATAGAGGTAGGGCATGCAAATATATTTCATACAATATTCATTGTGAGTATCCTGGAAACTTGACTGGCTAAGGCTCAGGGAGGGCAGGTTTGTGAATCATTGCTCTGGGGAGGTATCTTCATGATCAAAGGAAGCAGAAAGCAATCTCCCTATCCAAAAGACATAATGGTAAAGTTGCTGAGATTTATAGCAATTTACATTTTTGTAAGAGTAAAATGAAATGCTGCATGACAGAAGGCATGCACTTTGGCTTTCTTTACCTTTCTTTTGCTTCTCCTTGCCATCTATTTCTGGCTTGGTTGCCATAACTTCAAACAGGGTCTTTAAGATACTGCGCAAGTCACTCGCATAGTTTGTCTGCAGCTGGTCAGCAACACCTTGCATTTTGTAAAAATAGATAACAATTAATTGTGTGATATGATTCATAATTCTCACAAATACAATTCTTCGTCCTAAGGTTGTTTTCATGGGAGGTATGGGTATAAACCTAGCAGCTGTGTACAGTGTGCTTTGTGTTATGATTTGCTTTAATATGTTATGCAATGTCTGGTTTATATTTAAGTTTTAACTTGTTTTAGTGATTTTATGTATTATGATTCTGAGATTTTAAGATGGGTAAATCTCTTTGAGCGATGTATTGTAATCTTGAATGTAATTTATAAATATTTCTCAATAAACGATACAAATATCTCTAACGAGAAAACAACTTATTAGAATATGAGATGCAACTCTTGCTACTAAAACTATTTTATATATTTATTGCAAGAGCAAACCAAAATTTATTTTATTTATTTAACACTTTTTTATACCGACCTTCATAGTAATAACCATATCGGATCAGTTTACATTTAACAATGGTAAACTGTAGCATAACTGAAGAAAATTAAACAAAAGAAATGAATAAGGCAAGTTACATTCAACAAGGGTAAAGAACTTGGAAGCTTATATAGCTGGAAGGAAGTAAAGATGGAAATAAATTAAGATATACAATAGAGAATACGGGTTAAGGCTTAAGAGTGCTTTAACCTAGGGTGTCCTAGTTGATGGTATAAACATATGATGGTATAAACATATTTCTGATGAATGGCCTTAATGTGACCTACCCTGGATGACCATTCTGCTAATGTACATAATGGACTTACAGCTTGCCCTTTTTTCCTGCAATACAATATATACTTGTGCTGTCATACAGCAAGTTTATCTAATATGCTTTACAAACATTTTGAGTAATTTTTTAAACTGATTATCAATATTTTTTATTACTTTTTTTGGAATTGCAGAAATCACATTTTTCATAATTGACTAGCTTGTGAAACAACTGCACAACACAAACAGTAAACTCCAGCGATCCTGATGGCATCGCTTTACCCAAAGCAGTACGGGGGGGATTCATTGGTAATGCTGCCTTTAATGTATTATATACCGGATGACAAGTTGTTACATTTTTGTGAAACACACAGGTTTTCAGCTATTTCCACTTATCTTAGCCATCCTGTACTTGCCAGAGCTAATATTTTAACTGAAATCAATTTAACTGCTTTTTTTTTTTTTTAGACAGATGAAGATTAAAAAAGGTAAAATATTCAATTTGAAAAAAATTTCAGACTCATTTTGACCTAATGTGTAAGAAAATGCTTTGAATTTTAAAAACAATTTTCATATTTCTTTAGAAATTAATTCAAATTGGGTACCCTTTCATATTTTCAAAGTGTTGCATTTTGGAATTTTCTAAGAAAATATGGATAAAAAATATAAGCACATGGAGAACAAAATAAGGGATTCTGGTTAAAAAAAAACACACCAAACTATGGGACTCTGGAATGCTATTATAGCAGAGATTGTCACTATTTTCAAGCAAGGGTCACTTTTGCTAAATAACTTCAATATGAGAGCCAATTACTGGACAAAGAGGCCAGAGCCCAGGCAAGGAGGGTGGGTCCTCCTCCAAGAGTGACCCCTCCCCTCTAATGATGTGGCTGACTCAGCTGCTCAGCCACATTCAGAGCGACTCATGTAACTAAAATGAAGTCTGCTGCCCCATCAGTTCCTCTCAGTCCATCTCCTGCCCACAGACACACATTCTCTCCCCCCCAAGCTTGTGTCCCCCTAAATACACTTCCACATACACTTCCCCCTAAAATGCCTCGTCTCCCACTCCATCCTCCTGCTAATCTCAACTCCCACCATCTCTCCCACCAGTCAGCTTCCACCTCCATCCCCTCCCAAGCAGCTCTTTCCCCAGTTTGTTAATCCCCCCTCATCTTTTGGGAAACTGCTATCGGTGCTGCCTCCCAGAACCGCTGATCTGTTTTCTTCTGGCACCGTATGGCTCTCTGTGAGTTTGAGCCACTCGGATACCCAAATTCCTTTGCTGTGCTCATAGTTTCAACCAGAATAGCACAGGAATTAGGACGACCATGCAGCTCCAACTCATTGAGAATCACATAGTGCCAGAAAAAAACAACAGAGTATGGATCTGAAGGTGGCATTAACTGTAAGTTTCTCTGGAGAAAGTGGAACCAGACTATCTACAGAAAAGAGTCAAGGAGCCACAACGGGGTGGATGGAACAGCCACCGGGCCTTACAATGACGAGCACTGCACTACAGTTTCACTATGGAGAAGAACAGCATATGAGAATGTGTCAGGCATGTTATTGAGGGAAAAACATGACCCTCATATTTTTGATACTGATCTGGAGGAATTCAAAGGTTAAGGCTAAGTCTAAGTCATGCTACTTCAACCTTTCTAGTTAAAATAGCAAGTGAAACCTAATACCTTGGGGCCTTCTGTGATTAGGAGAGTAGCTACATCAGTTTATATTCTTATAGGAATATACTATTGTGACTGAAATTGGAATAATCAATATTTACAGTTCAATATTATCATGAACATAATGATCACAAATGCCAATCTGTACAGATATTGACAACAACCCAGTATCATTTTGGAGACCATTGATCAAGTGTGGATGCTCAAGTTGTTATGAGTGTATGAAAATCAATATAGATAATGAACTAAAAAATATTTGGAAAGCCAAGAGAAAGTTTTCATGGTAATAAAAAAGTTGGGAATTTCACAGTTAGGGGTAATCCATGAATCACAGCTCAGCATCCTTCTGCCCAGTCCTTTGGTGGCAGGATGTTGTCATTATTAAGATGTTACTTTGCCATTCTGTGGGTCTGTGCATCTGAGTGATGGAATCAATATTTATAACTGATCAGAAAAAAAAATGAATGTCTAAAATGACAGTAGATGGATAGATTGTGTCAATGTTTCTTCCTTTGGTTCGGCTTGGCACTTTCTTCCTGCTCCTTTGCGTCTCCAGCTCAATCAGAGCTCTCCCTGACTCTTCGTCTGCAGTCGCACCCCTTGCAGGGGCCGTGAATGCCACTGCAGCATCTTCAGCTTTGGCCACCTCAAGGAGCAGGAGCCAGGTCTGGAAAATGAATGCAGGTATCCTGCATGGCAGCATACAGCCCCTGCCTCTCACACTGGGCCATCTGTTTTTCCTTTTTCTAATTTTTCTTTGTGGAATTCCCACTAACGCATCCATTTCATCGTGTCCGCCAGTGGAACGTTGCTAACACACCATGTTAAAGGGGATGTTAGCTCTAGTGGATAAATTATAATTAAAATTAAAAAAGGAACAATTTTTAATCCCTGAAATAACGTTCTAATGTTTCTAGACTTTTGTTATGGTCACGATCATAGGCCAGTTCTGTTCGATATCTTTATGAGGGAGACTGAAGAGGGGTTTAGAAGGAAGTTTGCCTTTTTGCAGATGATACAAAGATCTGTAACACAGTGGACACACCTGAGGGAGTAGACAGAATTAGAAGTAATCAAATGCTTGGTGAAAGTGCAGAGCCATGCATTTGGGATGCAGAAATCTGAGGGAGCGCACACATTAGCAGGTAAAGAGCTGATGTTTTCTGAATATCAGGCTGATGCAATACAGTGTGCTCAGCCGAACGCGCTGTTTAATCCATGGTTGGATGCGGGTTTTGGACGTGCGTCCCAAAACCCTTATTCTATAAGGGGATTAGCATGTCCAAAATGCGTATCCAACCCCCCCCCCCCCCGCGAAACTAATAGCGCTCGTCACATGCAAATGCATGTTGATGAGGCTATTAACTATTCTCCCCAATTCCCCCCTCACCAAAAAAAATGTGCACCCGACCCACACATTTTTATACTCAGAAATTAACACCTGCCCAGAGCAGGCGTTAATTTCTCAGCAGCCCAAAAGTGTACAGAAAAGCATACTGCTTTTCTGTACCTCCTCCGATTTAATATCATGGCAATATTAAGTCAGAGGAACAAAAAGGGCAGAATGTAAAAAAAAAAAAAAAGCGCACCGACGGTCAGGTTAGGAAAAGAGATGCTCAATTAATAAGCGTCCTTTTTCCTTACCTGTGGCTGTGCACAGGTTAGGAAAACGGACACTCGTAAAACTGGGTGTTCTATTACTGGTTTTGACACAACTGCAACATTGCTCTTTATTTCGATGGCAGGGAGGGGGAGGGGAAGGGGAGTTGGATTCAGACAGCAACCAACAAGGGCTCCAACTTTTACGGTCTGGGGTACTGATAAGCATGGGGGTAACCTGCACAGAGTGGCAGTAATTACCCTTTTGATGTTTTTGATGCAAATGCAACATCACTCTCTGCATCAACGGCAGGGAGGAAAAAAGGGAATTGGATTCAGATAACAACAAGAGGGCCCCGACTTCTAACAGTTTGGGGTACTGAGACACAGACAAAAAGGAAAAAGCAGAGGGCTGCTTCTATGGCCAAGTCCAAAAGCAAAGCTTGTCAAGCAGCATTGTCTGAATTTTCAGGAAGGCTCCTCACCCAGTAAAAATGTTGTTAGCAGTAATTTTTTTTATGGGTTTAACGGTTGCTTGATCTGATTGTAAATATTACTACCCTTACATAATGCTAAGGGATAACTGCACAGCGTGGCAGTTACTACCTTTAATAGAAATATGGGGATAACCTGCATGGCACAGCAGATGCTACCTTAAGAAGCTTGTTGGGCAGACTGGATGGACCATTTGGTCCTTTTCTGCCATCATTACTATGTTACTGTGTGGTGAGCTAGAGGCATCTTTCTGTTTAAGTTGGATGTTAAAGGCTGGTTTACTAATCCATTTTTTTCTATATTTTTCATTTGCTTCAGTCTTTTGTTTTTGTGTTTTATTTGCAGATATTGTGCTGTAAATTATGGGTGGATTTTCATTTGTGCATGGGACTGCAGGTATGGCAGGGTTCAGTTTGTTTTTGTATTTTTGTTTGGTTCTTATTTAAGAACATAAGAACATGCCATACTGGGTCAGACTAAGGGGCCATCAATCCCAGCATCTTGTTTCTAACAGTGGCCAATCCAGGCTACAAGTACCTGGGGCAAGTACCCAAATAGAAAGTAGTATTTTTTTAGCTCCTCTGATACAGCCTCAAATGTGAGGCAAAACAAGGATCCATGTTGGGTGTTAGAATTTGGATCGTAGAATACATCAACTGATTGTGGCACTTGATGAACCAGCTCTTTGGATTTGGAACACCTTTGGGAGTTATTACTTGGACTGCAGAATATATTGACTGATTTTGGCACTTGTTGAACCTTTTTCAATTAATTTTGGATGTATGAAACTGATCTATTCTGGTGTAACAAGATGCATCTGGGGATTTGTTCCACAGTGTGAACAACTTTTTGATATATATGTTGTCCCTTCTTTTGTATCCTATGGAGTGACTGAGCTTCTTTTGCAATAATATTTTGAAGACATTATTGAATTTTTGGTGACGAGGATATGTATATATGTTGTCTTAATTATTAATTTTTGAATTGTATGCATGAAGTTAAGTTTTATTGCGTGTGAGTGTGTTTTTAGGTGGTAGTTTGATTCTGGGTTGGGTGGGTTTAAATTGTATTACGTTACATATGATAATTTAATTGATGCTAATTGTTTTTTGAATTTTTGTGATTCTTTTGAAAATTTGGTCTAAATAAATTCTTTTATATATAATTGTTTCCAATATTTGTTTAAATTATATGCACTCATTTAATTTTGATTATATTTGTTATGGGTGAATGTTGCTTATTTAACCAAAATTTTCTGGTAGGGCCTGTGCTAGTTTTTTTGCTGCCCTGGGCAGAAAATTACTGTGCTGCCCCCCCCACCGTCAATTCATCAAATAATGCCCAGCTCTGTCCTACAATCTTTATTTTTAAAAACTGACAAGCCCCCTTCCCCCCAACCCAGAATCCATGGATAAGGAAGGAAGTGCAATAGGTATCCTAGGCAAACCTTACAGCCTTGCTCACATGCCCCTCCCCCCCACCGCACACACACACACCCATTCCCACATCCTTTACAGTCACACACAATTAAATTATGCATTTATAACTAATTTTACATGAAAAACAATATTCAAGAGTATAGTCTTCTGAGGCAAAAATCACTTACAACATGCATATTATATTTACATTATATAAGCTTGTAATGATCATCCACTCCTCGATCCATAAACTCCCCATGGTTCTTCTCAACAATAAAAATCCACGCCCCCCCTCCCGACAACTCAGATTGTCTAACCAGATGCTATTTGATGGTCCGCCTACAAAGCTCACACATCTCGAGGAAACCAGAGACGCCCATTTTTCTCTGCCGGACCACACCTATGGAACAGCCTACCAAAGGCAATAAGATGCCTCCGAGAAAGAACCTTCTTCAAAAAAGCCATAAAAAAACTTTCCTCTTCAAGAGAACATTCTCCAACCTAGATGATGACAGACTACCCTTAACTTGCCCCCTTTCAGAGGATGCTATCTAGTCTTCCACTCTCCTCTCCTCTGACCCCCTAGCACAAACAAACCCATTCCCTCAATACTTGTCCATCTTCTCATCCTCCCCCCCACCAAGATTTTGCATTGCCTTTTCCCTCCTTCTCTATTGTTTGTATATGTTCTATATTATACCTCGCACTGAATGTAGGAAGGGCGGGCAACCTGTGCTTTTAATTAAATATTCATAAAAAGAACATTTCAAACCATGAATTGAATATCAAAAATTTCCCAAACAAAAAAAAAATTTCAAAAATCTGATGAATAAAAAATTCAATGAAAAAATGTTCTATTCCCCCCCCTCCAAAAATTTTTTTTCAAAAGAGCAGAATCATCAAAATTACACCCAATAATTAAAATGAATAAGGATTTAAAAACCTGCTCTCCATACCTGGGATCTGATTTCCAGTCACCCTGAAGTTGTCAAGGATTGGAGGAGATAGGGCCACATAAATGTTATCTTCTCTCTCACACACATACACAACAACACATTCATTCTCTCACACACTCCCCTCTCTCTAACATACATAGGCTGCCTCTCCTCACTGATACATTGTGTGTGCATGCCTGTGAGAGCCTATATGTGACACAGGCTCTCACAGGCACGCACACACAAACAAACACACAAGCTCTCACCCAGACACAGTCACAGGCACACAAGTTCTAACACAGACACACACGGAAGCTCTCAAACAGACCCACATAGGCTCTTACGCAGTCACACACACAGGCTTTTACTCATTCACACATACATACAAGCTCACATACACACATGGTCACTTATCAGGCCATGGTTGGATGAGCTCCACCATGGACCCGCGGGCCTCCCGTGCTGTCTTCGGTCCATGGCAGGATGAGCTCCACCACGGCACCACAGGCCTCTTGCTAATTTCAGGCCATATGGCCCAATGATTTTTCTGCTTGGGGGGGGGGGGGGGGGGGGTGGAAGCAGATGCTGTGCGCGGGTGTGTGCGCATGCATACCCATACCCGGAAGTTGGGCCTCTCCTTCCGTCGCTGGTGCTTTCCTTCTTTGGCCGCTGGCTGGTTAAGCTCCGCCAGCGGCCTCTCCTGCTGCCGCCAGCCCGCGGCCTCCTTTGGTGTGCTGCTCCGTGCAAATGCACGGTTATGCACACCCGGTTGCGCCAGGCCTGTTTCTTTGCTTCCTGTGTAGGAATATACCTGAATGATGTAGAGGTAAGATGTGTCTGAAATGGTAGCATTTAGAGAAAAAAATGCTTTAAGGCATGTTTTGAATGTGTGATAATCTGTTCTTGTCATGGAGTTTCTCGCACAGCAATGAAGTAGTGACACATCCTCCTTCCCCTGCCCCACAGTAATGAAATATCTTCTCTCCTCCCCCACCCTCTCAAGATGCACATATCCTGCTGAAATATGGCAAAATGATAACTGAAGAACTGTTTAAGGGATCTGACTTTACATGTTTGTGATGGACACTTATGCAAAGTATACGAGCATTTAACGAGAATGATAATGTATTTGTTTTAAACAATTTTTTCAATAATTGCATACACTCTTTTGCACTCAGGTTTTGAAAGAAAACATTTTTGTTAAAAAAACAAAAACAAAAAACATTTTATTTATTTAATATGTTTTGTATACCGTGTATTCGGTTTTGCCATCATAACGGTTTACAGGAAAAATAATAGGACAAAACAACATTAGTGTTTTAACATGGAAATAAATCTTAAAAAGGGGAAAGTGATTAAGATGCTTTTCTAACCTGTTTTTTGACAAGGTTGAGTTTAACAGTGCTGTCATACTCATTTGGTACAACAGGGTTGTGGTCAATAACTTTAGGCTCCCGTGGTACGGATTATTTAAAGCAGCAATTTTTAAAAACTGTGCAGGCAGGTGCAAAATCTACAGGTACTTTTACCAGCAGATTCTGCACCAGATCTCTCAAAGGGAACGTAAAAGTATACTTACCCTTTGAAAACTGCCTGGGAAAAAAGTACCTACAGAGTTTGGCACTTGTCTTCTCTGCAGGTACTTTTCCCAGCAATAAAAAGCTAAACAAAACATTCGTAGTTCTGAACATCTTCCCCCCCCCCCCCCCCCCCGCCCCTTCTCTAAACCCCACCCCAGGAATGCATGATGAAAGCACATGTTGTAGACTTTTAACCACACCCAAGCTGGGCGATTTTTGAAAAGTTCTTTCGCCTAGGGAAATGGCTTTTGAAAACTGCTCTTTTAAGTGTCCTCTTTGCTCAGTTTAGCTAACATCTGGAAGTGTAGACTGATTTTTAGCTTCTGTGTTTTTGCTCTGCAGGCAAAATACACGTAGCCACCTAGAGGGAGATTTTTCAGAGACATGTTAACTGGATAAAATGCTTGTCTTCCAAACTCTGCCCCTCTTCTGTTCAGCTAAAAGCATCCACACGTGTTTCCATAGCGTGTGCATGTTTAGCCAAAAGAGAGAGAAAGGTGCTCCCACAGGTGGGCTTGTTAGGGAGGGGGAGGAGAGGTGTGTGTGTGTACTGTTTTACCTCTCCCTCCTCACTCACCTGCACAAATAGAAGATGCAGAGCACTTTACATAAGTTATCAAAGGGACCCTACCCAGCCGCTGCAAGAAAAGGCAGTAAGAGCATCCCAAATGCGTCTCTACTTTGTAACTGAGCCAGCTACACGCAAAACTGATCCCCACCCACAGTTACACAAAACAAACTGGCATCAGATGTTTAGTAGTAAATATTTTTCTTAGCAATCTGTAGGCAAAAATAAAAAAACAACACAAAACCATACTTTGCTGAGCTCATGAAAACAGCACCAAGAACATCTAAATTTACAAGAAAATTATTTCCTCTGTGTTCTGAGATCAGAAACGCATTCGACGACAAAGATAAAGATCCCAGGGACGGGTCTATGCGTACAATGTGTTGTTTCTTCATTATTATTATTATTATTTTTTACACAGAAAACACAATTAATTTTCATAACCAACAATGCAGAGAAAGCACCTGAGATGCAGACAAAGAGTCTGTGAATGAGGTCATTGCTGCTGTGAAAGCGAGATCTGATTTTTTCCCTCGAAGCAATTTTAGCAGCTTGCAGGGCAAGTTGGATCTCTTCTTGATCTGTGTCATCTGATGAACAGGAACTGGTCATCAAGCTGCTGTAAAAATCAATACAGAGTAATTAAAACTTTTATCTCCTTCAGAGATTATCTAAAATCTATTTTCTAAAAGGGCATTTTTCTTCAATAGCCTTTCCAAGCGATTTAGCTAGAACCAGGGACTTTCTATACATTCTCTCTCGCAGTATGTCTCTGAGAAGCTATCAGTAAAATGAATTATAAGTATTGAAGGAATGGCTACTGGAAGCCATAAGATCTTTCCCTTAAAAAAAAGTTACAGAAAAAAATGCCTTTTTTTTTTTTTTTATAGATAGTGTCTTCCTGTACTGGCAGATATTTATGGTTCTCTCTCTCTCTTACCCACATCAGGCGTTGAAATTTAAAAATCATGACACGAAAATACAACATTGAGAAAAGTCAGAAAATCTAAAGGCAGAATCCTTACTGGGAACTTATCTGAATCATGCAAATTGGTGGAGCTCAAAGCTTCTCTCTTCCTCCCCATCCAAGACATCAAGAATAAACTGTGCAGCAATTATTTCATTTGTTTAAGCTTGAATATGAGTCCAAGCCAAAGCTGCAAAACCATTTTCACTATTGAACTTGAAAAGAAACAGACAAAAACGGTTTTCCTCCAGGACAGAGCTGGGGCAAGCATTAGCTGCTAACAATACCAGCCACATGACACAAGAGTTAACTTGATAATATAACTTTTTTTTTCTTTAAATATTTGCTTCCCTTTGATAAATATGCAAAGTACATTTTCACATAAAAAGACTGTGCTTCAGACCCCACAGTCCTGAAATGAGAAGGAAAGCAAATGTTAAGCTGCTCTTTGATGAAATGTTTCATGAAAAATGATTAATAAAGAATTACCATTATAATATATTTAAATTTTTGTTCACCTGTTCAAGGGCTAACACACCTTGAAACACATGCTCTGAAAGTTTTAGAAAAGCAGAATTAAAAATGTATTGGCAACCCAGTGCCTCCATTTTCTATAAACTTTAGATTCATTAATTTAAAAAACCCCAGAGTCGATGAGTAGCCCAGTGGTTAGAACAGTGGGCTGTGAATCAGAGAGATCAGAGTTCAAATCCTGCTTTTGCTCCTTGTGACCTTGGGCAAGTCACTTCACTCTCCATTGCCTCAGGTACAAACTTGGGCCTGGATGCACTAAGCCAAAATATTTTATCGGGGCGGGGAGGGAGGCACAATCCCAGGATAATATACCCCTCCCAGACAAAAAGAACACGGCTGAGGCCTAATCAAACCGCAATGGTGGCCCACAATGCATGGGACTGCCATCACCTTCAAGGGCCCTGCAGCCCACACGTTGAAGGGGGGAGCCAAGTTAAAAAAACAAACAAACAAACAGTCACCAGGGTCTTACTAGACTCCATTCCCACCCTGGGGCTGCCATTTGAGGTGGCCCTGCAAAATAAAACCACAAAAAAAACCAAAAAACAAATTAACTGTGCTGTACAACAACCACTCCCCCCCTTGACTAAAACCCTTCTTAAGGGCCACATTTTTTAAATTCTGAGGCATATGCCCAAAATGTCTGCAGTAGAAATTACATTCAAATTTTCCTATTACACTAGTGAAAAAAACAACAACTCTGCAGAGGAGGAAACATTCTTATGAATCAGTTAATGAAAGCCATGCTATTGTAGTTACTTAACTATTTAATAACTAGATTTCTTTAGATTTGTTTTCAATACTAGCCTTTTTTTTTTTTTTTAATTTTGGGTGGGGGGGATAGAAGCAAGTAAGGGAGGAAAAGACTGTGCTTGCCATATTTTTTTAAAAACAAATTCAAACTCTCCATTTAGCAGTGGAGTGATCAAGGGCCACTGCGATTTAGATCCATGTATATGAATGACATTAACAACAATGCTAAATTAATTCCTAATATGGCTATGAAAGCAGTTCTCGTGTTATTGCCATTTTGACAACAACATAATCACAATCACAAGATTACCATTTTATTTTTCTGTATATCAGATAAGTGATCAAAAGGCAAGATACAATAGTTTGGTGTAATGTTTGCTGTTAATATATTTAATAGTATATCAAATTAAAGTATGTTCATTACTAATTCTACTACCATGATATAAATGTATGCCATGTGTGGGACATCAAACACTATCATCGGGAGTTAATAACTTTGAACTCAGTTGCTTGGCTTCATGGATTTGCATTTGTTAAAAATCAATCAATCAGGGGCTCAAACATTTATTTGAGCAATCATTAAATATACTTCTTCTATGAGGAAAGGCTAAAAAGAGGTCAGGGATCTTCAGCATGGAGCAGAGACAGCTGAGAGGAGATAATATAGAGGTATATAAAATAATGAGCGAAATAGAATGGGTAAATGCAAACTGGTTGTTTATGTTTTCAAAAAGTACAAAGACTAGGGGACATGCAATGAAGAGTAGTACATTTAAAACAATAATAATAATTAAGCTCTGGAATTCATTGCCTGAGGATGTGGTGAAAACTCTTAATGTGGCCGGGTTTAAAAACGTTTCTGGAGGAAAAGTCCATAAACCATTATTAAGGAGGGCTTGGGGAAATCCACTGCTTATGTAAGCAGAATGTAATCTATTTACCTTTTGGGATCCTGCCAGGTACTTGTGACCTGGATTGGCCACTGTTGGAAACAGGATATTGGACTTGATGAACCTTTGGTCTGACCCAGTTTAGCAAATCTTATGTTCTTATGTATTCCATAAAATGCATGTGATGAGGATAAGCATGGTTTTGAAACTGGTCCATCAGATCGTCTCTGTTTTGTCAGCAGCTTTTAAAGTTGTCAGGCACTCTGACATTTACATTTTGACAAGCAGAACCTAAAAATTATATTCCGAGGGCTCCATGAAATAATAAAGGAGGAAAAATGTGTGTTTTTCAGCATACATTCTCTCAACACATTCACTAAAAAATATATATATCTCCTGATGCAAAAGCTAATAGTATGCAAATATACTGGGATTTAAAAAAAGACAAACTTAAAAATGTATGAAAATAAAAACAGCATGCATAAATCATGTTTAATGCACACAAACCATGGTATATGCTCACAAACTAGGATTTAGGGGCACAAAATATGGCTTCTGGGTACAAATCTCAATTTGCACAAATGAATCATGGTTAATGTGTGCAAAACATGTCAGAAGCATAACCATGATTTGTGCTCTTAAAAGTTGTGTGCATAAAAAGTTAAGAGCATAAAATTTATGCTTAAAAGTTGTGCACAGAAAACTCACTAATTTATATTTTATGTACATAAACCCTGAGTACAGTCCCTCACACCATCAACTCCAGGTTTAACATCACAGACTAACACTAGCCCTAGAAACTTTATTCCACCTCTGACCAGGAGTTACAATTGCAGAATTAAGAAAATATGAGTTATGTCTCTGCATCTCTGCATTGAAGAGCAATAGCTAATGCCTTACTTAACATGGGATTTGCATGGAGGAGCATTAAGCTGTGTGCACATTTTTACTCAGGTTTGCACACATTTTTGTGCATATAAAATTGCGTGCTAGATCAGAAGTTAAGTTCTACACACAAAAAATGCGTGCACAACCACGTGCTGACATAAGCAAAGCCTAGCACATATCTTGTTACTCAAGGTGCAAAGTTAAACATCTTTATAAATTAAGTGCCACACCCATATGAGACAGAAAATTGTATCATGGTTGTTTATTAATGTAAGTGGAAGAAGGTCCCTCTTAATGAAGATAATTTTATAACAGCCTGCGGAAGGCCTAAGTCTGCATGTAGAAGGTACATGCAGGCTTCAGCCTGAATTTTCATGGTGGAATTATGTCGATAACTCTGCTTTGAAAATTAGATGCATGTGGAACCATGTATAGCAAAGGCATATACATTTACACCTGCTTGGGAGCAAGAATAAATATTAAGTCATATACTTTCTAAAACTGAAAATATGCACATAAATGGTTTCCTTGCTTCCAATTCCACTCCTGGGACACCTCTTTTAAATACCCAGTAAAATAAGTGTGAAACAGTTTTCATGCCTACTGAGAGGAAAGGATTACCTTGCTGGTGGCTGAAAGGAATCAGTAAGTTTTTGCTTGGGACATTTTATTTTTTAAAAGTATTGGGGCGAAGTTAACTATTTGGGAATATTATTTAGTGTGTTTGTGCTTTTAATAGTCAGTAAGGCAGCGAATAAACAAGTTAGACTGTTTGTATTTTTAAATAGTCAGTCAGTAAGGCAGCTAAGTAAGCAGTAGTTAGTGTGTTTATTTTTAATAGTCTTTAAGGCAGCTAGTAAGCAGAAGTTAGAATGTTTGTATATTAAAAGGAAAAAAAAAAGTAGCCAGAAGCTAGAAATAAGCTAGGAGCAGTGTATACTTAAGTAAAAAGGTTGAAAAGTTCAGTTCAGTTACTCACCTTGGAAAGCTGTTAAGGTAGTGTGATTTGGTTTGATTAGGTACCAACATTTGTTAATCAAGAGAGAAGTGAGTCACTCTGGCTGACTAACTGAAGTTAGACTGTTTGGGGCAGATTTAAACATCTGCGCGCACAAATCTACGCCCGATTTTATAACAGGCGCGTACAGCCATGAATTACAAACCTCTATCATAGTACCATAGTTAACTTGTTATTGATTATGTTGTGATGACCCAAAATATGTACTTGCTATTATGTCAAACTAAATAATGTATGAATATGACCTAGAATAAGTATTCGCTGCAGTATATCTTAGGGTGACTGGAAATTAAAAGTTCCCAGGTAGGGAGAGTGAGATAAAGACATTTCTCACTCTCCCTACCTGGGAACTTTTGATTTCCAGTGAGATAAAGACATTTCTCACTCTCCCTACCTGGGAACTTTTGATTTCCAGTCACCCTAAGATTGTTGTGGATTAGGTGAGGGAGAGGGAGGGAGGGAGAGGAGAAACCACACAATCTTTCTCCTCTCTCTCATATATAAACAGGAATGGGTAAAGTGGAGAGAGGGGTATGGGAGGGAACGGACTGGAGGGAGAGAAGGGGGTGAGTGACAGAGGGATGAGTAAGGGGAAGGAAAATGGGTGTGAATGAGAGGAAGGAAAGGAAGTGGAGGTGAGATGGAAGGGGTGTAACAAGTATGAGTGAATGGGGTGAATAAGTGGAAGGGAACTTCCCTCCCCCCTCTCACATCCCCTTTCAAACATCCACTCATTCACCCCTTCCCTTCCCTCTCACCTTTCCTTTCCTTACTCACACCCCTTCCATCTCACCTCCACTCCTTTTTTTTCTCTCATTCCCCTTATTTACACCTTTTACTTCCCTTACTTTCATCCTGCCACTTATACCTTGTCACCTTCATTCCCTTCCCTCTCATACCCTTCTTCCTGCTCACTCTTCTCTTCCTTCCCAATCACCCGTTTCATCACCCCTTCTCTTGCAATCACTCCTTCCATTCTCTCCCAGAATCCCAACTCCCATCCCACTTTCCCTTCAGTCACTTCATCTCCCATTTGATTCAACCTTTTCAGTCTTTCTTTCTGCCCTCACATCACCACTGGGCCCAGCCGCCGCATGGTCTTCCTCGGCAATTGAGTGCTGCTGTGCAGGTATTTTTCTAGCTGGTGAGGTGTGGAAAACCCGTCAGCACGTCAATATCCAATGCTGCCCTTTGTTTTATTTTTGTTTTGTTTTGTTTTTTTTTACACTGCTGGCAGGTGTGAGAACCCCACCAGCTTTTCAAATAATGCTTGTTACTGCTCTGGATGAAGACAGAAATGACCACTGCAAGGGTGTTTGTGGCCTGCGGAGCACTTCTGCCATCCTAAAGTTTTGCATGGCTGCCCCACTTGCCCTGCCTAATTATGGAACTGCTGGAGGCATTATGGGGAAGACAACAATCCACTTGGTGGTCGGCATCCGGTCCTGCAGTGGCACGGCTCTAGTGCAGGACTGGCCTGCCATCTTCCCGGCTTTTTTGTCCACTGGCTGCCACCCACACCTTGATTCATCGAGAGAGATGGAAGTTGCCAACTGAAGAATGGAGGAAGATGATGGGTCTGCACTGAAACTACGTCACCGCGGGGTCTACAGCACAGCAGCTGCAACACTTTTTTTTTTTTTTTTTTTAAAGGAGGCAAGCCGTGAATCTACATCAATTTTACTGGATGGTAAAAGAAAATGCAGAGCCAACTTACATGTTTCCAGCCATCAGCTTTGGTGGCTGGCAACATGTAGTGGCAGGAATCAGATAAACTGATATGCTGTTGTTGCTCACCACTACAACAAGGAGATACAGAGCAGCAATTCAAAGCTGGAACAGGGGAGTGGAAGGGAGACCATGCGATTAGCTGAATCGGCCCACCAGGGGATGCCCGATCCCCTGACGGGCCTAATGTGAGAGACGTCGCTGCTGCAGGGAAACAAGCTGCACGAGGTCTGACATATCAGAGGGGCGGCAGAGGCTTTTTCACTACTGGAGGCAGATTTTTCTTTTTTCTCTCTGCCTGCCGCCCCAGGCACAGGCTTAGAGTGCCTAGTGACAAATCCAGGCCTGCTGCAAGTCAGTATTTTAATATTAGTGACTTCACTAGAATTTTCGTCCAGGTGTTCTGCCTGGTAGTCTCTCTCTCTGAGACCCAGCAGGGTACTGCGTCCCATCAACATCAGGAACCATAGAAAAGAAACTCCTTAGCTGCCATATCACCTGCTCCTTTCTCCTGCTGCTATCCCATACCGATTGGAGTACAGCTGGTTGCAGCTAAGTAACAGCATTCTCTCAGTTTCCATGGCTGCTCCTTCCCCTCTCAAGCATGTCCTTTCTAAACAGGAAGTGGTGGAGGGGGAGCCATGGGGCTTGGAGCCTGCTCTCTCATTCTGTTCTTGCATTACTGTCAGCCTGCTGTTACCGCCATGGCCCTATGAGGGGGACAGGAGATAAATTGTTCTTGTCAACTGTCAGTTTCATGGAGAGGCGGTACATCAACTAAAGTAAACTGAAACAGGAGACAGAAGCAAGGTGGGGAAAGACATGGCCAAGGAATTCGAAGAGGGAGAAGGACAGTGTGTGACAGAGGGTGCTGGATTGGCAGAGGAAGAGGAGAGAGTGTAGGAGAGGATGATGTATAAGGAAACATGGAAAGGAGAACTGGGAAACAAGAATAAGAGGGAAGGGCAGAAGATTTGGGGAGAAATGGAGAGAAAGAACAGAAGTGAAATGGTGGCAAAGAAGAGAAAGTCAAAATAGAAGTTTAGAAGCAGGCTGGAGGGAAGTGATGCAGAAGAATCAAGTTGAATCAAGAAAAGGAATTGGGAGAAGATGGATGAGAAAAGCAGAGGACAGACTAAATTGTATGAAGAATAAAAGAGAAAAAATGTGCAAGTTGTAAATTAAATAGCATACACATTTTTTCAAATTGCTTTTCAAATTATGTAATTAACATGTAACACAGAGCCACTTATCGCAAATGATACAGCTAACATTTATGATTATATACTGGTTTTCTTAACTTTTATTGGCTTAAAAGAGATTTAAATGTGTAATGGCAGCTAGAAATACTTTAAACCTTATATTTCTCATCTCTCATCCTTGAAAATAATTTTGTTCTGCATACCTAGGTAGAAGAAACATAGAAATGACGGCAGAAAAAGACCAATCGGCCCATCCAGTCTGCCCAGCAAGTTCCCACACGTATCTGTTTCATCAACCACCAATTTCAGGGCCCTTGTTGGTAACTGTTTGATCCAAGTTTCCTGCCATCCCCTGCCAATCATCTAGGAGCTTTACCTCCCTACCATGTCCTGAATTGATATTTACCCAATCAATATTTGGGTAATCTTCCATTATTATTGTGTTTGCCAATTTTATTAGCCAGGTAAATCTCTATAAAAATGCTAACAATCTGTTTTCTCATCTTGGCTAGGTGGAAGGTAGTATACTCCCACTACTTTACCAACTTTCAAGGACTTCCGTACTATATTGCAAACTCTTATTTTCTCATGCCTAGACTACTGTAACTCTCTATTACTCTGTCTATCATATCTCATAAAACCATTACAATTATTACAAAATTCCCCCTGCTAGACTTTTATTTGGAACTATGAAATTTGATCACATGACACCTTCGCTGATTTCACTGCACTAGCTGCCAGTACAATCCTGAATCTATGACAATATTAATGATAATATTTTGAATCATTCTTTCAAGAAATAATGGTCTGATCGGCATGACAATACAACCATACATAACCTCAGTGAACACTAAAGCCTGGATTTATCAAAATGCACTAAATATTGCATGCACTAGGAAAAGGGGTGTTTTTCATGGTAATAGGCTGTTTACAGGCTGATTCAGAAAAACACGCGAGCACCTGCTTTCCCGGCGCACGCACAAGCCACTCTCCTGGGCGCGCGATTCAGGAGGGTGGCCTATGCAAATTAGGGCTCATGGTAAAAATATAAGTAAGGTCTAACTACTCACTTCTAATAATTTTATGGGAAGAACAAGGTGTATACGTCAGTTGGTTTTGATATCAGTTACACTGAACATAATTACTTCTTAGCCTCTGCTGAGCGGTGCTGCCTGGCAGCTGAGAGAAGCACATTTTGAACTCAACAATTTAAATGGTAATTGCTCAGGCAATTTTTTTTTTTTTTTTTTTATTTCTGTGCATGAGCTACTGATTTTTACGTTTTTCAGAACACCAGATTTTAACTTTCAAAGAATTAGCACTGTTTCTCTCCTGTGCATCTCCATCTTCAAAAGCAATTCATTGTGGCAATTACACCATAATGACATTTCGTTTCTCCATTTAGTTTGGATCAAAGCACCAGGAGAATACATGCAAATGTAATTACATTCAAATTGTTCACTAACTCCACAAAGAATGGAAAAGAGATAAGAAAATATTTTCCTATAATTGTGCACTCGAATTGAAAGCTGGAAAGCACATCGATCTCTTTGGAGAAATGTATGACATCATAGCTGGTAATTTGGGTCTAAGAGGCAGAAGGTGTCAGAGTACTTTTACTGCAGATGAATGCATTATATACTATTTGCACAGGTTCACTGAAGAAAAAAGAAATAAGGCAGCATCAGTTCTCAAACTTCTTTAATGTTTTAACAATTTTTTTTTTTTTAGTTAGCGTGAGCTAAATACACTGGATAGTAGATTTTAAAAGGGCCGTGCGTGTGCCCATAAATGCGCATATCTCGCCGCGTACAAAAATATGCGCTATTTTATAACCTACGTGCATAGATTATAAAATACTCTCCATGCGCACGTCTGGAGCTGTACGTATATCTTATGTTCTTATGTACGTATATCTTATGTTCTTATGTACGTACATACATACATGAGCCACTTTACTACTGCTCCTCGTTAGGTGCAGAAGTCACGGGAGGGAGAGATAGAGAGAGATACAGCGCAACTTTATAGGGCTCAGTCTGATACTCTATATATGGTCCATTGTAAGGGGGCACTTTGATTCGGGGTGAGTTTTCAGGAGGTGGGCTAGGGTTAGAGGGGGTGGTGTTACAGACACAATCAGAGGTATCCATTGTGAAACTGACCTCATTAAAGACTTTTTGACCTTATAAGTGATGAAAAGGAGTTGATTTGTACAATTCAGCTAGCAGAGATTGTACGCGCGCCCTTCCCAGCTATTTAAAAATCACGTAGCTCCCGCTCGGGCCACTTATGCACGTAAATGGCCGTTTTTTTGCGCGCGCAAGGCTTTTAAAATCTTCCTTTAAATAAAAATAAAATATTCCATACAAAAATGACCACCTGCTTTGTAGAACTGAGTTTCCCTTCATTCGGGTGTATTTTGTTCCTTCGGTCGTATTAGAAATGTCACAGGGAAGATCGGCACAGGCAGTGACTGACTGCTTCCACTATTTGTTCTACAATATCTGTGAAAAGTGAGATCAATGCATTTCTCCTCAGGATTTAACCTTTGATGGGTTCTAGGATTTGTATCTCAGCTCTGGAGAAATGGCACCCTTACCGCATCCTAATTCTCCCCCCTCTCTCTCCTTCCCACCCAGCAAGATCTATCTAGACAGACACAGCTGGAAAATGACTAACTGTTGTGCTACCAAATGAACCTTCTCTAGCTTTTACTGAGAGCTCACAGATGGTGAGAAATTCTGTGTGCCTGAGAGTAGAGGAAAACTAAAAGCAAGCCTGCAGCCATGAAAGCACATAGAAGAATGGCATTTCTTAATTTCACTTACAATTTGGGATTCAGCAAGTTCTATCCTCACATCACAAAGACCATTTCGTTTTTAATTCAATGGATGTAATTCCTAACCATATGTAAACGAACATTTCTCAGATTTAACTGATGGGTCCAACAAAATCATTATTTTAACATACATTAATCTGTCAAATATGGATAAGATAAAAATATCCAGCATAAGGAAAGATGTCTCCAAATTAATGAAAGCAATGACGACTTCTGCTCACTGCAAAACTAAAAATTTGTTATGATCTGGAATACAATCCATCACTGCAAAGACACAGCAGCTTTATTACATCTTTTCCTAGGTTAACAGCTGGAAAAGTATTTAATCCTGAATTTATCTGGTGCCAAGAAAACATTTTCCCCGGTCCTCCTCTCCTTGTCATCATGACCTGACCATCACGTGGGATCTTTAGAAATACATTCAAATAGTGTTCAGGGGGTATAAACTCCAGGAGAAAAGAAAAAGGGAGACAGAGTGTTTCCCAGTTCCAAGTTAATTCAGGTTTAGTTAAAAAAAACAAACATTCCAAAAGGTTGTTTGTTATTCTAAATGTGGTCCCAGAGATTCTTCTGCTTTTTACCACACTGCAAAAACTGTCCTCCTAGCTGCAATAAGGTTTCATTATTCTCAGACAGTGGCATTTCTATGTTAACTAATAAAAAGCAATAAAACTTCTTTCACTCTGGCCTCATTAATTGATTTCTTTATTACTCTCTTTTCCATTAAGGGGGTAAATTAGTAACTGCCCACAATGGTGTACGTTTTACCTGCAGACTTTACACCAGTTTCCAAAGGGAATGCACATGTGTATTCTTCCTTTGAAAACTATCCCACCTAAGCTCCCTGCAACACAATTACGCCTTCTACTTTGTGTGCAGCTTTCTTTTCAGTTAAAAAAAAAAAATACACATATGCTTTTGAAAATGCAAAAGTTTGTGCATAATTCCAAAATCCAACCCAACCCTGCTCACAAATGCACCTCTTCAAATTGAGGGTAAACATACACTTGGACAGGCCCCCTTTGTGCATATTCCATAAGTGCATTTCACGTATCGCGTAGGCAATTTTTGTAACAGGTCATTTCCCCTGGTAAAGCATTTTTAACCCAGAAATGCCTTTGAAAATAACCCTCTGAATGATTGTCATGCTTCCCCATCCCCCCCATTCTTAAGTTTGAAATGTTAAAAATGCATGGGCAATGTGCACTTCCCCGCCCTTACTTTTGTATAAGGCTGCTAACATGGGCAGGAGCAGAAACAATAGTAGTTTGAGGTTTTCTGGCATGGTGGAACATGTCAAACATTTGGTTAATACAGGGGTAGGCAACTTCGGTCCTGGAGTGCAACAAACAGGTCTTGTTTCCAGGATATCCCCAATAAATATTTATGATATATATTTGCATAGAGTGGAGGCAGATATACTTCATGCATATTCATTGTGGATATCTTGGAAACTAGACATGTTTGTGGCACTCTAGGGACCTGTGTTGCCTACCCTTGGTTTAATGCAATGTGTGGGGAATTCTGCTGAAAATAAGGTTTAGGACACACTGGTAAAATGCTCAGATTTCCCTGAACTCGAGAAGAAATGCAATGGAACCTTCAAAAAATAGGATGACAAAAGCTAAACCCCAAAGAAGCAGCATCTGAGGACAGTTTTGTGAAAGGGCAAACTGAACTATTCTGCTCAATGACGATACCTCATATGAAGAAGAAATAGCTTTTTTTAAATAATTCATTTTATATTCTCAATTTTTATCATCACCTTCCAATTACCCTGGGCAATCACATTCCCTCTCTGGACAAGAAGTGGCAATGCAGTCTCTCCATGCAAGCTTAAGTCTGCACATCACTTTCACAATATGTCTGGAACCACTCACTTTCTCTCTCTTGTGCCAAACCAGAATACAGAAAATCTTTTAAGGTAAATGTATGTTTGCTGGCAATCTATGGCTAAACACACATACAAAAACTGCCAAAATTTAAAACATGTTCCCAGTTGATTAAAAAAAAAAAAAAAGATAGTGCAGAAGGGTCTATGCTTTCTGAAAAATAAATATGTTTATTTATTTATTTTTATTTAAGGTTTTTATATACCGGCATTCATGATAAAATCACATCATGCTGGTTTACATTAAAACAGTGGTACATAGAAAGAAAAAACAAACTGGAACTGTAGTGCGGAAGAAAGCAGTTACAAAAAACAGGGATGCTTAAACTGGGAGATGCTTAAAACTAAAAGAATTGATTAAAACAGTGCTCACATAGCCACAGTGTGTTGTGTGTGTATATATACATATAGCAGAAAAGCCTGTAATTGAATGATGGGAAATCTAGATAGTGGGATGTCACTCTGCTCCACCTCGCCTATGCATGTCACCCCGCAGATGGCATGCTCTGAGTCCACCAACGGCAACTACATTCCAACTTTTAGTTGTGAGTTGCCTGGACAGCACTGCTGGATGCTGTCTGTGGATGCAGTGGGGTGGGTGCTGAGAATGTGCGCATTGCTGTTGGGGGTGAGGGGCTAGGGCGTGAGGGAGGTTAAAGAGTGTGTGTATGGCTGTGGAAGGTATGGATGGTAACCCCAGTGAGAGGCTGGGGGAGAGGGCCTCTGTGTGTGTGTGTGTGTGTATGTATATATATATATATATATTTTATTTATTTATTTATTTATTATTTTTATATACCGACATTCATCTCAATTGAGATATCACACCGGTTTACATTCAGGTACTGTAGGTATTTCTCTATCCCCAGAGGGCTTACAATCTAAGTTTTTGTACCTGAGGCAATGTAGGGTAAAGTGACTTGCCCAAGGTCACAAGGAGCGACGGCGGGACTTGAACCTTGGTCTCCTGGTTCATAGTCCACTGTTCTAACCACTAGGCTATTCATGGATAGCTGGGATGGGTTTAGTGGCTAGAGGACATTTATTTATTTATTTATTTAGAATTTTTATATACCGAATTTCCTGTTAGGAAACAAATCAATCCGGTTTACAGGTAACAGCAAAAATGCCTCGGGACGGGAAACAGTGCCCTTGGCTTTACAAGAAACATATTAAACAAGGCTTTACATATTAAACAAGGCTTTACAAGAAACATATTAAACAAGGCTTTACATGTAACATAATGAAACAGTGACTATTCGAAGAATCAACAAAAGGTAGCTTCTCTGGGATAACTACTGGGTTGACTACTTAAATGATGTCACAATACAATAAACATGTATAGAAGATTAAAAAGTGGAGGCAGATTGTGTAATGTAGTCTTTTGGGTGGTGAAGTCCGGAAACACATAATAATAATATAACAACATTGTATAATATACAAGTGATCCAGTTATCATAGGGTGACCTAAGTCATAGCGTAACATAGAGCATAAACAATGGTGAGATGAAGTGACATAAGGTATGAAGTAACATAAGGCATAAACATTAATGTCTTAGGATGATATAAGTCATAGAGTAAAATGAGGCCGTCATAACTTAATGTAAGGGGGGGTAAGTGGATAAGGGTCGAAGATTGGAGGTGGAGGAGAGAAGACAGCGAGGACATATGGAGGATGCGTGCGTGTATGGGAGATGAAGGGGTGCTCTCACTCTGCCCTGTTGCATACTGCACCCTGCCATTTCTCTCTCTCCCTTCTCTGATCCTCCCCTTTGTCCCCTTTTCTCTTATCTATTCTTCCCCTCAAAGTTGCTTTCCTCCTTTGTCCTGCAGCCCCCAAATTCATCTTGGGTTGTTGAGTTCTTGGCTCCCCATCTACCACACACCAGTGAGCTGACTGTGTGCCGTAGCTTCTAGGGTTGGCAGGGCCTTCTCTATTTGTGAACCATGCTACCGTCACTTGTCTTCCTTGGCTGGTGTGGCATTCTCTTTGGTTGTGCCATTCAAACTCTGTCGGCTTCTGTCATTTGGCCAGCAGAGCATAATCTCTCCACTGGCCACTGCACCACGGTGCAGGTTTGTCAGCTGCCAGTCAGCACTGCCGTTGCCTGCTTGCCTCCTCTCACCATGGGCTGCAATGGTCAACACTGCACTTCCGCCTGGTGTCCCTTGGCCTGTGGAGGTCTGATCTCCCTTGCAGGCTGCCATGCTGCTCACTGTTTGGCATGTAGCACTGTGTGTCCACTGTGCGATTTCCGTTGCACATGCGCACAGGACACCTTCAGCACCGCCAAACATGACCCAACACACAACTGCCTTTTATATACAGAAGAAGATCCTTAAATGCTACTCAGGCCATAATTATTGGAAAAATGGTTGTTGATGCATTACTAAAAGTACGCAATGCAACACTGCATTTTTACAAAATTAGTGTCCCCAATGAAACATGATAAATGATGTCAAATTTCTAAACAGTTGTAACTGATCTCGGTGACCCCTTTAAAGTAAGGTTAGGTGTGCTATATGGGTACTGACTCTAGTTGCTAAAAAGTAAATTATACTTACAGGGCTTCCTTTCCTGTTGTTGTTTTGGGATTCAGCTGTTTCCTCCTACTCCTTTGAACTTCAAACTCAACTGGAACCAGAGCTGGGATCTGGTACTACAGCCTTCATTTGCAGCCACCCAGGGACTCTTCCCGCTTTTTTATATCCCCTTCCAACTTACTGTAGTCATTGCAGTGACGGTCATCAGACAGAGGCCATACACCAGGGCTCTTTCTTGAACCCTAAATCCATCCGCTAGGGGTCGCCACTACATGATGATGGGACTCTCCCTTTTCCCTCAAGGCTGCGAATGCTAATCATCCCAGCCCTGGTGGACCTGGGAAGCAGGAGCTTGGCCCAAGAATTGAACCCAGCTCCACTGCCACTGAGCCACCAGGCCAGCCTCATATATTTTTAGTCTACTTTAGAGATTGTTCTCGTGTCCCTAATCATTTTTGTGCTTGGTGTCCTATCCACTCGAAATTTTCAGGGCATGCTTTGGAGGGGGGGGGGGGGGGATATGACTGACAGGATGGAGTTTTTTCTTTTGTGTGTGTTGGGGGGGGGGGGGGCGGGTTCTGAGTCATGCATATGCAAGAGGCATGCATGCACATGTCCTGGAAGTTCTTTTCTTGGAATAAATAGGTATATCCCCTTAAGTTCTACTTTACCTTACCCATGCTGAAGATGCTCATGCTTTGTACAGTCATTCCGGTTCTGGCACCTGCATGAAGTTCTAATATAGACTAATACAACAGCACCACGATTTGCTGAGTTACAGCTTTCAGAAAATCTTTCAAAACCAGTATGTCCTCAAGAATGAAATAAAAATCAGAATGAAAATGGAGACAATTGTTGTTTTAGCTATCAACCCAATATACAAAATAGTGCTACCCGTGCTGGTTTAAGATGGCTGCCCACAGTATTTGATGACCACCTTTCATTCCCACCTTTTTCCACATGCATGGCATCATGCACCATTTAGCCTTTTTATTTTTAAATCACAAGCACAGCGTTAGCTGGGTTTGTATAAATATAAACTGTATGGCTCTTGAAATCACATGACGTGAAAGTAGGATGGACATACATCAGTGACAGCGTTGAGCCATTTTCAAGATATAATACTTTTGCACATATGCAAAAATGTATCGCTCCAAGTTAAATCAGATATTTTTACTCTGAAATTGGTTTTGGGAAGTTACAAATATATCATACAGACTGCTTAGTATGCATTAATGTCTTGCATTACAAAACGATAGGAAATAAAATTTCTCAAACATCACTGGTAACCAGGATTAGAATCCCAGCATAACACTGCGGTTTGGATCCAAACATTGTCAAGTCTTTTTGTTTAGATAAAAATTGGATAATCTCACATAGAGGAATAGAGAACAGGTAAACATAGACCACAAGTTCCAGCCACAATCAAGTACAAAACAAAAACAAGCTCTTGCCAAATAATTTTTGGCAGTAAACTATTTCTTGCACGTTTTCCTAGAGTTTGCAGCTTTGGTTCAGGAATGCCTGTGGTGGTTCCTCCTTCTGCTGATGACTATTTGCCTATACCTCATCAGGCTGCTATTAATAGACTGATTTTCGAGAAGTGGACCATTCCTTACTGAGTGTAAAATTGTTAAACTGTTCATGTTACATACACTCTTATTTACATTCATTAAAAGTTTATTTGATAAAATGCTATTTTGGAAATTGGAGCTGTAACCCCTGCACTGTAGCTTTCTTTACTTTAGAACAGGGCTTCCCAAACTTTTATCCAAAGTGATCCCATTTTGGAACTTGAAAATTCATATGACCCCAGAGGCAGACCTGGGAACTTTTGATTTCCTGCACCCTGAGATTGTCAATGGTCGGGGGAGGGGGTAGGCGATAGCAGCATGCGCACAAACTCTCTCTCTCATACATTAGCATAATCACGTGTTCACTCACTCACATACTCATTCATTACTCTCCCTTTTCCACATACATATGCACACGCACTTCTCTCCTTGTTCCACACATACACGCACTCAGATCTCTCCCTTTTACACACACACACACTCTCTTCCAAACACATATATACATTCTCTCACTCCTCTCCTTTCACACATACATGCATTCACTCCTGTTTTCCACACACACAAACTCACGTTTCTTCCTCTTCTATACAAATACATGGTTATTCACTCCTCTCCCTTTTCCATATATGCCCATAATGAATACACACACACACTTACTTCTCTCCCTCTTCCACACACATATGCACTCTCATTCTCCCTTCTCACCTCGATTCTTATTAGCCACAGGACCCTCCTCTTTCCCCAGGCCCGCAGGATGTGCTCCACTTCCTCCTCCTCCTGCAGGGCCCGGCTGCTCTGCCCTTGTTTTATTTTCAGCACATGGCCTGACGTTGTTGCTCCTCCTCCTGCAACTGCAGTTTGTTTCCCACGGGGGAGGGCAAAGCTCCTGCTCATCTCGCTTTTTATGTCATTTTACTGAGGCACAGGTGCTGACGCTCCTCCTTCCTTGAGTCTGCGCTGCTCCAGCCCCTTTTTCTTCCGGCCTTCTGCAGGGCACCTGGAGTTATCGGGTGTTGGCCCGGAGCCCTGGCAGTTCACTCAGAATTCTGGAGTCCCCAGGCCAAATCCGGAGAGTTCCCAAGTATGCCCAGAGGATGACAAAGCAAGTTAGCAGTGATGCAGTTCCCCTCCATCAAGCACTCCTTCTCACCCTTCCTGTACCCCATCTAATGCCCTCTCTAAACCTCCTCCCCCCCTCTCTGCATCTCTCACTCCCCACCCCTTCTCTCTTACCTCCAGTCCTTTTCACACCTCCCAGTTGATTCTCTGTCATCCGATCCCTCTCACACCATCTCCCAATGCCTCCGTCCTCTCATCCTCTCTCTCAAACCTCCCAGTTTCATCTCCTCCCTCCAACCATTTTCTCACATCTCCATTCTTTTTAAATTCCCTCAGTTGATCTTCTATCATTCCTTCTCTCTCCAGAAGTAATCCCTCCCCACCTTATCCAACATAAAAAAAACCCCCTCTTGCCTCTCATCCCTTTCTTCAATTAGCCCCTCTTCCTACCATCTCACTGGCCAGAGACAATGATAACATTTTCCTTTGGGCTCTGGGCAAAAGGTGGATAACAGTGGGAAGAGAGAGCAGGCTGATGACAGGGGCAACATTTTTCTCTTGGTTGGGTTCAGTGGTTGGTGAGAGGAGGGCCACAGTGAAAATCTTCACTGTGGCCCTCTTCTCTACCCTCCCCTTCTTTCATAGCTGGTCCCAAGCTGCTGCCACATGCAGATCACATCAGGCTCTGATCCCTCCTTACGTAGGGCTTCCTGCAACTACAGAAACTCATGCAAGGGCTGTGCCACTGCACAGCCTATGAGTGTGGGCTTATTTACAGGCCCCCATGCGGACTTCCACTACTAATGCTGCTGCTGGCACCTAAAGAGTGCTGTCACTTGAGGCACTTGTGACCCCAACTGAAGGATGTATGACCCCATTTGGGGTCCCGACCCACAGTTTGGGAAGCCCTGATTTAGAAACATAAAGCAGTCATATTTTCACAGAGAGAATTGTCTTAAAGAGCCTTAGAGTCTAATACCGAGCTTTCAATTTGAAATCATAAGCTGGGTTAGGAATTGGAGTAGCAATTGGAAGGTTTTTTTTAAATTTTCATTTGTAACCAGCCCCAGAGCCAAACTACTGTTTTGCAAACTGACTGACTAACTCCTGGACCACAAAACAAATGTATCCAGTGCATACTATATAGAGAGTAGCTACAAAAACACACACTGCACAGTACACTAACAGTGTCACCAAATAATAAAATCAAACTTTGACAGACCTTTGTTGCATTCAGGCTCATTTATTTCTGTTGCTTTTTTTAAGGCATCTTGTTTTTTTATGTACTCTTTCAGACACAAACTTATACAGCTAAACTTCTTTCACAGCTCCATAAGCCTTTCCTCATCAGTTCTCTTTCATTCCACATAGCCTCAATCACATGCAGCCATGTTTTCCTGCACAGCCATTTCACACCCACAGCCTCATTCACAAAAGAGAGACAACACTCCCCTCTCTCCCTTATACATAGCCATCCACCAGTCTTTGCCTCATGCAACCCCCAGCCCTAACTGCTCCCTCAGACAGACTGCATACACATACAAATACATACAAAGCTTTTTTATCTCTAATTTGATTTATCCTCTCTGCTTGTTACTTTTTTCTTCTGAGCGTTGTCTCATTTTCCTTGCTCTCCATTTCATCAGTTTTTTTTGTTCATCTTTCTCCACCACCCAGCATGTTTATTTTTGCTTACTTCCTTCATGCCTCTACCTTTTCTTCCTACAGGAAGACCTTGTGAGACTGGAAATTTGGGCATCAAAATGGCAGATGAAATTTAATGTGGATAAGTGCAAGGTGATGCTTATAGGGAAAAATAACCCATGCCATAGTTACACAATGTTAAGTTCCATATTAGGTGCTACCACCCAAGAAAGATCTAGGCGTCATAGTGGATAACACATTGAAATAGTCGGTTCAGTGTGCTGTGGCAGTCAAAAAAGCAACCAGAATGTTGGGAATTATTAGAAAGGGAATGGTGAATAAAATGGAAAATGTCATAATGCCTCTATCGCTCCATGGTGAGACCGCACCTTGAATACTGTGTATAATTCTGGTCGCAGCATCTCAAAAAAGATATAATTGCGATGGAGAAGGTACAGAGAAGGGCAACCAAAATGATAAGGGGAATGGAACAGCTCCCCTATGAGGAAAGACTAAAGAGGTTAGCACTTTTCAGCTTGGAGAAAAGACAGCTGAGGGGGGATATGATAGAGATGTTTAAAATCATGAGAGGTCTAGAACGAGTAGATGTGAATCGGTTAATTACTCTTTCGGAAAATGGAAAGACTAGGGGGCACTCCATGAAGTTAGCATGTGGCACATTTAAAACTAATCGGAGAAAGTTATTTTTCACTCAACGCACAATTAAACTCTGGAATTTGTTGCCAGAGGATATGGTTAGTGCAGTTAATATAACTGTGTTTAAAAAAGGATTGGATAAGTTCTTGGAGAAGTCCATTACCTGCTATTAAGTTGACCTAGAAATTAGCCATTGCTATTATTAGCAACGGTAACATGGAATAGACTTAGTTTTTGGGTACTTGCCAGGTTCCTATGGTCTGGACTTGCCACTGTTGGAAACAGGATGCTGGGCTTGATGGACCCTTGGTCTGACCCAGTATGGCATGTTCTTATGTTCTCTTATGTTCCTTTCTCCTCGTGGTTCTTTGATTCACATTGTCACCCCCATCATTTTGCCTTCCACTTCTTGTGTTCTGCCACTGCCACATTCTCCCCTGGCTCTCTCCTTTGCTATTGCTGTTCCTTTCCCTTTACTTCCTCATCCATCCCCAATTTGTCGCCCTTCCTTCCTTGCCACCTCTTCGTCCTCTCCCTGCTGCTCTCCTCCAGCTCCATCAGCCCTCAAATGTTGTAGCAGTAGCAAGACGGCTCCCCTAATCACAACCAATGCCTTATATCCAAGCAGGATGGGGCGCTCATGGGGCTATAGCTGTTTCTCCTTTTGGTAACTGGCTAACTTCTTTACTGCCTGGGCCCCAAATGTCTTTCTCAGGTGGGAGAGGGAAAGACTGACACTGCCTTGGCTCACTCTTGGCTTAGTGTCTACAATGAGCAAAGTTAGGTGCTAGTCTAGTTTAAACTCTGTCGCAGCTGAGAGTGAAGAAGCACTGAATCACTCTGGGCACAATGCCCAGTGTAGTCACATCAGCCAAAAGACGACTCCATGTGCACAAATATATATATATATATATTTTTTTTTTTTTACTACACTTGATATATTATGTTAAGTTTCACACTATAGAAAGTGAAATTCAATGGACCTGATACCATGGGATAATATTTCAAGAACTGCTGAGCAGAGATGGGAGTTCAACCTGTCAAAGAAGGGGGTGCAGCATCTTCCAGCACAGACTGGCAAACCTGCTGAGGAAGGCTTTGAACTATGATTATTGGTGTTGCATGACCTAAACCCTAAGGTAAGTAAAACAAATATTTGTAAAGAAATGGGAAAAAAAGGGCACATCTGGAAAGATATGTGCACTAATGCTCATAGTATGGGAAATAAAGTTCCATTCTAAAAGCAGTCATGGAACAAGCTGACTTGGAAGTAGAGGCTGTCATGGAGACATGGTTCACAGAAAACCATGACCAGGATATAATTAAACCAGGCTAGGAAGGACCGGGTAGGAAGGAAAGGAAGAGGCATGGCACTATATAAAAAATATATTAAAGCAACAGAAATTGTAGGGTTTACAAGGTACGGAGGCAGCACTGTGGGTTAATCTTGAAAGAGGGAATGGAACATCTATTTATATTGGTGTAATATACAGACCTCCATCACAGACAGAAGAAAGGGATAGGGATTTAATGGAGGATATTCACAGGATTGCTGTGAAAAGGAAGGTGCTATTTCTAGGAGATTTCAATCTGCAGGATGTTGATTGGGATTTTCTGGCAGCAGTATCTTCTAGAAGCAGGGAGATCCAGAATGTTTTGCAGGGATAATTGCTCTGTCAATTGGTAATGGAACCCACATGGGAAGGAGTGATACTAGATCTGGTGCTTAACAACTGGGACAGTATCTGATGATGCAGTGGATGATCATCTGAGATCCAGTGATCACCAGATAGTGTGGTTCAGTATTGGAGCACAGGAGATGAAGGTTCATTCAAAGGTGAGGTCCCCAGACTTCAGGCAACTTTGTTAAAATGGGGGCTTACCTCAAGGAATTGTCAGCTGGATGGGAAAATCTAGAAGTAGAAGAGCAGGGGCAAAACTAAAATGAGATATAAGGACAATTAACTTTTTTATTTAGGAAAGTAAATAAAGGAAAGAAGAAAAAGAGGCCACTATAGTTTTCTAAAGTAGCTAAAAAAGTAAAAAAAAAAAACAAGGTTAGCGTTCATAAACTGTAATATTTAGAAAAGCTAAAAGAAGCTGGAAAGTAGTCAGAAATGCAAAGATGAAAATGGAAGAAAAAATAGCAAATATAGTAAAACGGGGGGACAAAACTTTTTTAAAGATATGTTAGTGATAGAAGGAAGTACAAAAGTGGCATTATTGTAAGACTCAGAGGTGAAGGAGAGGAAAAAGCAAAATTGCTTAAGAAATATTTGTTTGGTGTTCACTTTGGAAGGACCTGGAACAGAACCACATAAAACAAACATAAATAAGACAGGAAGTGAGGTAAACCTAAATCGATTTTCAGAAAAGTGTGTTTATGAGGAGCCAACTAAACTTAACGTAGATAAAGCAATGGGGCTGGATGGGCTACATCTCAAGGTATTAAGGGAACTTAGTGAAGTTATGGCAGCTCTGCTGGCAGACCTTTTCAATGCTTCTTTTGAGTCAGGAGTAGGTCCAGATAACTGGAGACAGGCAGATATAATTCTTATTCACAAAAGTGGAAGGAAGGACAAGTCTGTTAGTTTGATTAGTCTGACTTCTGTGGTGAGCAAATTAATGGAAATAACTGCTAAAACAGAGGATAGTGAAGTTTTTGGAATCCAATGGATTGCAAGGTCCAAGGCAGCAAGGTTTTATCAGAGGTAGGTTTTGTCAGACAAATCTGATCAATTTCTTTGATTGGATGACTAGATAGTTGGATCGGGGAGATGTAGTCAGAAATGCAAAGATGCATTATTTTTGCAGCAATCCAATGGCTGGATGTAGTAAGAAATGCAAAGAATGGGCATTAGCTGAAAATATTTTATATTTTTTAATGTTTTTGTGTGTTCATTTTTTTTTTTTTTTTACTTTTGATAAGGGATTTTAACATTCATGTCAATAATATGTCTAACCGAGCTACTGCTGATTTTTTAGCTGCTACTGTTACAATTGGGTTATTCTCTACTTACAGTGACCCTACCCTTCACACTGGCCATACCTTAGATCTGTTTGTCCTGTCACATTTGGTTTCTTATGTCAATTTTTAATATTAAGTTGGAAGAAGTTTTAATGTTAGATCATTATTTGTCTTTTATGTTTATACCAGTTTTGGATTTAGATTTAAAGCTACAACAACTTCTGATGTTTGGCACCAATCCCGAGCTATTTTTGATACTATGCAACTTAGTAATGAATGTGAGATGGTGAAACATCACTTGCTAGAGTGCTCTACCAATACATGTACTCTTTATCCAAATTGTTAGCTGTAGTTATAGACAAAGTTGCTCCTTTGAAGACTGTTAAGCTTCCTCAAAAGCATCTCTGGGTACCATGGTTTAATAACAATTACTTCGGCAAAAAGAAAGAAAATGGCGCAAAGCCCCTTCACCAGCCTCACTCTCTGATTACAAACGATCACTCCATCTTTACAAAAGTACCACGTTGAAAATCAAAAGAGACTACTATGCCCGAAAGGTTCATCATCTCAGCTTTGACTCAAAAGCTCTATTCGCCTTCGTTTCCAGCCTCACTAAACCTATCACTCCAGATATACCACCCGAACAAGCCCAGACTAAAGCAGACGAATTGGCTCTTCATTTTAACAAAAAAATATCGGATCTCCTTAATCAGCTGATTCCAAACACTACGTCTCCAGATAACACATATCTTCCCCAAAATAAAGACATCCAGCTTAATGCCTTTGAACCCATCACAATCACAGAGATACAAAATGTATTAAAAAGAATGAAACCGTCATCACACCCATTTGATCAAATCCCTACCAAAATGCTTCTTCTTATCCCGGACACAATAGCAAAAACCCTAGCAGATATTATAAACTGCTCCTTATCACATGGCATCTACCCAGATGACCTAAAAACTGCCTCAATCAAGCCACTGCTAAAAAAACCAAATCTAAATGCATGTGATCCCAACAACTTCCGACCTATTTCCAACCTACCATTTATAGCTAAAATCATGGAAAAACTGGTAAACACCCAACTATCCAACTACCTAGAGGACCACAGTATTCTGTCCCCAAACCAATATGGTTTTCGCAAAGCCGCAAGCACCGAAACGCTACTAATTTCACTCATGGACTACCTACTCTCTGGTATTGATAAAGGCCAAGCATATTTTCTAATCCTCCTTGACTTCTCGGCAGCCTTTGACACCGTCAACCACGCCCTTCTTCTAAAACAGCTGGCAAACATTGGTTTAACAGGTGCCACACTAAACTGGTTCAAAACATTTCTAGAAAACAGAGGATACAGAGTCAAAATTCATAATAAAGAATCCCAATACCACCCTTCTAATAGAGGAGTGCCGCAAGGATCATCACTTTCACCCACCCTTTTCAATGTCTACCTGCTACCACTCTGCCAACTACTAACAAAATTAAGCCTGAAACATTTCCTTTTTGCAGACGACGTACAGATCGTAATCCCTATAAAAGAATCAATCTCAAAAACAATGGAATACTGGGACAGTTGCCTATTAGAAATTAAACTTCTCCTCAACAGTCTAAACCTTGTACTCAATGCTTCGAAAACAGAATTCCTGCTCATATCACCGTAAAACAACAACACACTTCCTAAACCACCCACACTCCTTCAAACAACCCACGTAAGAGACTTAGGAGCCATCCTAGACAATCGTCTCAACCTCAAAACATTCATTAACCAAACCACCAAAGATTGCTTCTACAAATTACATATCCTGAAAAGAATAAAACCGCTGTTTCACACTCAGGACTTCAGAACAATCTTGCAAGCAATAATCTTTTCCAAACTAGATTATTGCAACTCATTACTATTAGGCCTCCCAGCTTCTTACACCAAACCTTTACAAATGGTTCAGAACTCTGCAGCCAGAGTCCTTACAAATTCCAGGAAAATTGACCACATTTCACCTATTCTCAAAAACCTCCATTGGCTTCCGATCCACTATAGAATCATGTACAAAACCATTAACATCATATACAAAACTATCAACCAACACACGCAACTTGACCTACAAATACCACTTAAAAAATTCACCTCCGCCAGGCCTATCAGGGAACACTACAAAGAGTCACTCCAAATTCCAAAGGCCAAAACCTACCAACATAAATCCTTGAGTCTCAGAGCCTTCTCATCAGCAGGTCCAGCTCTCTGGAACTCGATCCCACCTGATTTGAGACAAGAGCCATGCTCTTTAACATTTAGGAAAAGACTAAAAACTTGGCTTTTCAAAAAAGCATTTCCAAGCCTTGAATAAAACCTCCTCTCACTAGCACTAACTCGTATACAATAATGGAATGTAAACACGAATCAACCAACCTCAAACCCTCTCTCACTAATTCCTGCTGAATATTTATCATACTATTACCATTCACAACTGTCATATTTATTCATTTGATTACCTATGTACCGTTTCATTTTTCACTTGCTATTCTAATGTATCAATAGGCTGAAATGTAAATATTGTGCTGTTCAATTTCTCCCCTTCCATCCCAAGTTTATTTTCCTTGTTTTTTGTAACTTTCCCTCTCCCTTTTTCTGATTCACTGTATTTAAAGTTCAAGGTTCTTATTGAAAATATTGTTTTTTACGTTACGTTATGCTTTACACTCCTTGTTATTTGTAAACCGGGTTGATGTGATGCCTATCATGAAACTCGGTATAACAAAAACAATAAATAAATAAATAAATAAATAAAATAACATTTTGGTGTACAAAAAGAGAGTGATGAAACAGGCAGAGTGACTGCAGAGAAATTTTAAGACCTTAGAAGCTAAAAATATTTATTTATTTATGCATTTTATATACCGTCAGATGAAGAATGATTACAGAGCTGAATTTGTAAAGATCTGTATCGGTTTTTTTTAAATCCTTCCTTAGTAACTAGGTTAACTGAGCTCCCCATGTAAAGTCAAATCCAGTCTGTGAACTGCAATTTATTTGCCTCTTGTTTAGAGGAGAAAGTAACAAAGATGACCTCGGCTACTGGTGTTGGAATTACTTCCTCATTTTTCTCCTCATTTAGGCTTGTAGTCTTCAAAGGGAGAAGTTCAAGGTGAATCTTCTCAGATCTGTTCATCTTTTGAGAGTACCATTGGTCAAATATAAGTTGAATCTTACCTGTTGCTTCTACTGAGACTGAAACTGCCACTATTAAAGACCTCCAAGTGTTTTTTAGATGTATGTCTGTTTGTTTTGTATTGCTTGAAAGACAAGTTTTGTGATATTCTTTTCTTGATGGGAATCTGTCTTTAGAGGAAAGGAATTTTCTTGAACAGTTTAAGGCAGCTATAGTTTACCCAATACTTAAGAACTCTACCCTTCCCCCTGATGAGGCTTTCCAGTTATCTTATTTCCATTTTTTCTACTTTAAGAAAAGTCCTTGAAAATGTTGTGCTCACTCAACTGGTTGATTTCATTGAGGATAATAAGATTTTGCGTGGCTTTCAGTGTGGTCATAGCACTGATACATTAATTTCAGTTGCTGATTTTATTTTGCATCAGCTTGATCTGAAGAAATCTATTCTTGTAGGGTTACTTGATGTATCAGCTTCCTTTGACTGCCTCTTATCCTATTCTGCTACAGAGATTGATACTGGACTTGTAATATGGCAGTGGTTCCAGTCCTATATTTTGGGCCATCTTCTCCATGGTTTAAGTTACGTATGGGTGTGCCCCAAGGGTTATTTCTCTCAGCTACACTTTAACATTTATATTCTCCCCTATGATGCTTACTTGAAAAGTCAGGGACTGTATTTCAAATGCATACTGACAATTTATAACAATTCCTGTGCCAGTTCTTTAGAGGTTACTTGAAGGGTGATTGGTGACTCTATTGAAGTGGTTAAAAACTGGATGAGATCTAATGGTCTATTTTTGAATATTGGGAAAACGGAATTGTTGCACGTATCTCATACCATATCTGCTACCGTTTCCCCTGTATTCAATATGGAAGGATCCTTGTCTTTTCGTGACCTGGGAGTTTGTTTAGATGATACTTTTAGTTTTAGACTTCAATTATGATCAGTGATAAAAAGTGCGTTTTTTTTTTAAACTCCTCAAGTTACAACATTTGATGCTTATTCTGGATCAGAATGATTTCAGGACAGTTGTTCAGTCTTTTGTCCTTTCCCGGCAAACGATGGCAAGGACCCACCAGTCTGATGTGATGAGTGACCAGTGGTGAGCAAAACCAAGAAGCCTGCCCCCCACCGGGAGATCATGTGCCAGGGGTAAGACACTGACTCATGCTCCCTCACCTCCAGTCAAAAGCCCATAGCTAGGTCCTGCTGGGGGGCCAGCTGGACCCTGGGAATTCGCCATTGATGGAGGCGAGCTATAGACGTGCGAGGCAAGCTCGAGACGTGCGAGTCCGGGTGGCTGGAGGATAATACTTCTGCTGCCAATAAAAGGACTTCATGGAACTAGGCCGGGAAGATTTCTTGGCAGAGGACGGTGGATCAGAAACACTAGCAGATAGCTGTTGAAAGATTTCATGGTGATCCTTCAGCTGGGCTACCATGTCCCTGACCTTATCCCCAAAGAGATTTTCCCCTTTATGAGGAAGGTCAGCCAACTTCTCTTGGACTTCTGGACAAAGGTTGGAAGCATGGAGCCAGGCCATCCTATGGGCGCCAATGCCCTCGGCGGCCACCCGTGCAGTTGTCTCAAAAACATCATAAGTGGATCTCACCTCATGTTTTCCAGCTTCCAGGCCCTGTTCTACAACAGCAGAGAACGACTCCTGTTGCTCTTGTGGCAGTTGTTCTGCAAGCTCTTGGACCTGTTCCCACAGGTTCAGGTTGTATTGGGTCATGTATAACTGACAGGAGACAATACAGGCGATAAGCACAGCACCCTGAAAGATCTTCCTACCTAAGGCATCCAGCTCCTGATGTTCTCGCCCTGGGGGGGGGGGGGGGGGGTGGAGGAATGGGTGTGAGAATGCTTGGCCTTCTAGAGAGCGGATTCCACTACCATAGATTGGAGGTTGAGATGGTGTTTCTCAAAACCTAAGGCCTGTTGCACTAGGTAAGTGGCGTCTCCCTTCCTGTTCCCTGGAGAAATTGATATCAAGTGTTCCCTCATCCTAAGGAGAAGATCCTTGAAGATGTCATGGATAGGAACAGCCACTATCTCCTTAGAGGCATCAAAGAACTGGAGAAATTCAAGCATCTTAGGTCATGCATCCTCCTCAATTAAGAGTTGAAAGGGAATGGCTTCAGCCATAACCTTCACAAACCCCACAAAGGAGAGGTCCTCCGGGGAAGATTGAAGCCTTTTCTATGGAGGTGAAGGTTCTGAGAGGAGGTCACCAGAATCTACAGAGGAAGACTCAGAAGATTCATCTCCCCATGGACTGTACGGGCCCTCCTCTTCACTTAGGTCCCTCAGGGGTCTGCATGGATGAGGCCTGTCCAGCTCTCTCTTACACACACACATATGCTCTTAATCACACTCGGTCTGTCATACTCATGCTTTTAGTTACAGATATGCCCTCTCTCTCTCTTACTTACATGCTCTCAATCACACACATACTGTTCTTTTTCTCACACACATAGGCTTTCAATCACTCTCTCCCCACGGAAGAACAATTGGTGGCGGCAGCAGCAGCAGCCTCCTCTTCCAGCCCCTCTTGCCTCATTAAGGATGAAGAGTCCCATTGGCCACCAGGGCTGATACTGTTCCTCTTCTTGCTCCTGCTCTTCACCCTCGGGCCGATGCTACATGCACTTCTGACTTACCATGGTCTCCTCTTCTTCCTGTTCACCTGGCCTACTGCACACTACTTCTTCCAGGCCATGGAGGCAGGAAGAGGAAGAGACCATGCTGCAAGTGCCACTGCCTTTAGTGCTTCGACCAACTATCCTGCTGCATTCTGCTCGGGCTATAAGCTTTTCAAGCCCGGGCAGAGGAAGAGTTTGCATCTTGTTGGGGCGGGAACAGCTGGGCCAGTGGGAGACTGAGGTGTGTGGCCAAACACCTGTATGTGCTTGCAACCACTGGTGAATTGCAATACACCAGTTGAGAACCACTAAAGTTAAGGAAAGAAGGGCGGATATAGTATCAAAATGGCATGATTTTTGCCCTGTAACTCTACGCAAATTGTGCATAGTTGTAATTCAATTACATAGTACTTTATCTATGCTAGATCCTTGTCCTTTTTTAGCAATTAAGAACATGAAAAACACTGCATTAATTATCATTCGGTCATTGATTAATAGATCATTAAAGGAGGGCATGGTGCCTATTCACCTTAAAATGGCTACAGTTAGGCCCATATTAAAAGATCCCAATTAATCTGTGACGGGGCTATGCCAATCATTAACTTTTCTTCCCATTTACTTTTTCCAGCAATGGTCAGTGGGAGGGAGTTTGATATTCAGGATTACTCCCCTTGCCATAACTCTACGTTTCATGGGAGGCTTGTGTGGGATATAAAATCCCCATGAGCATGCTCAGTTTTTCAGTGGGAAGGTGACTACAGATTATCCCTGGAATTCAAGTGAGTGGTTTGGAGAAAGAAGAAGGAGTAAAAGTTTGACTGTTGGATCTTTTCCTCATCTCTGGGGAACTGGAGCTGCAGTTGAAAAATTTTGATTTTTGGAGTCGAGTTGATTTTGGAGACTTTTTGAGAAGACTGATTCAGTCTACAGGGAAGTGCATTTTCCCTGGATCCTGAAGGTCTGTTTCAAAACTCTTTTTGCCTGAGCAATCAGAGAAAGCAAGGGTGAGAAGAATTTGGACTCTTGGCAAGAAATAATAAGAGACCTGGATGTTTTAAGAGTTGGATTACAGTTTGAGTTTTGTACCAGTTGGACTTTTCTAAGAATTTTTGAGCTTGGGGATTTTTTCCATCTTGGACCAGTGTATTCTGGAACTATACTCCAGTTATCTTCCCCTCCAAGGGGAGGATATCTTTGATATAGATGATGGTTCAGGAGAAGGGAGACTGATAAGACTTAAATGGATAAGGAAACTAATGTTTTTTTCACTTTAATTTTCTTGATTTTCTCAATTATGGCTTGGATAATCATCTTTAAGTTAAAGTAAAATGTTTATTTTGAACAGCACTAGGACTCAGTTTGGTTATTTTTCCAGTACCCTTGGTTGAATGGATGGACACTGGATGATTGCTACCTAACCCTCTTGCTAATTGTCTCCTCCTTGCTCCATTGTATTCAATAGTGACTGAATGCACCAAGGGCCCAAGAAGATAGCTTTGCCCCCATCTGGACTTGAATCCAGATCCATAGCACCCTTGCATGATGCTTACAGCCCAAATGGCGGGACTGGCATATCATCCTTGAATGATTTTTCCATCTATCTCCCTATATCTAAATTTCCAATGCTAGCCAAAATCCTTGAGAAATGTGTGTTGTCTCAGCTAGATGACTTCCTACAAATAAATTATATTTTGGATAGTTAATTTGGCTTTTGTCTGGGACATAGTGCAGAGCTTCTTCTTTCTCTGCTGGATTCCTTATATTGTATTCTGGAGAATGGCGGCAGAAGTATACTAGTTCAGGATATCTCTGCCGCCTTTGATATACTTTGCCATTATCTATTGGTCAATCAATTACAAAGCTTGGGTTGTACTATCCTGGTTTAGTTCTTTCCTCCAGGGTAGACAACAGCAAGTCTGGGTGAGCGATGGTACTTCTGCAGGGTGGGTAGTTTCCTCAGGAGTCCTAGAAGGATCAGCTTTACCTTTCCTCATTATTCAATATTTATATGGCCCCATTGGGAAAAGTTTTTTTTTTTTAAAGGAATATGAGTGTTAAATTATATTTATGTGGATAATATTCAATTTTATTCACCTTGTGAGATAGATGCTTTTTTTCCTAAGTCGTTCTTGGGATCCTGTGCATTGACATTGATTTAGTGGCTCAGAAGTTATAGCTTCTGGCAAGGTTATTTTGGATATTTTATTTATTTAAAAATATTTATATTCAACAACTTCCAAATTTAAAATCTGTCCAGGGCAGATCACATAAGCACATACATAAATATCAGCAAATATTTAACAAACACCCATCTATTACATAAACATTACATATAATTAACATCTCATTAACATATGCTTCTTGAAAAAAAATGTATTTTTTATCCCCCTTCCTGAAGTCTTTCACATCCTACATTCCTCTCAATTCAACTGGCAAATTATTCCACTGTGCTGGAGCGACAGATGAAAAAGCTCTGAATCGAGTTCAAGATAACCTATCCTTTTTCACTGATGGATTGTGAATGCAAAGTTCTACTTGGGCTATAATAGGACCGAATTTTCTTAAAAGTCACATGTACAGCAACTTATGTACCATACTCATCAGATGATATCTTGCCCCAAATTTTACTGGTAACCAGTGAACACACTGGAGTGCGACTGATATATGCTCAAATTTAAGGAAACCCCAAATCCACACGGCAGCATTCTGCAATAACTGTGATGTTCTCAGCAAGTTGTCCAGCAGACCCATCAGCAATGCTGTACAATAGTTGAGATGACTCAAGACCAACAATTGAAGTACAGTCCTAAATATTTCCTTTGGGAAAAAAAAAAAAGGACATATACTGGTTTCAATAGTTTTAACTTATAAAATGCGGCTTGTGATACCTAGTTAACATGTAGTTTCACTGATAAAGAAGAGTCTAAGACTACTCCCAGGCTGTCAATTTCAAACAAATTTTGGATCTGCTTACCCTCAATTACTAAGCTAGAGTTGATCTGAGTAACTAGTTTGCCTATCCATAAGACATTTTGTTTTCTCAGTGTTCAATAATAAACAATTTGATCCCAACCATTTTTTAATAAACGAGACATCTATTAAAAGACAGTAATGGTATTTCCCCTGGGACTTCACTAGGTAAATAAACCTGTACATTATCTGCACATAACTAATTTCAAGTAACCAGTCTTGAGACGCTAATTCCAGTCAATTGGGTATGATGAACTGTTAAGAGTGTTCCATTTTATTGTTTGTCTTATGTTTTTTGTTTATATAGATTAGAATCTATCTTTTTAGAGTTTTATTTGGTTTTATTTTGATTTTATCTTTCTTAACAGCTAATTTTTTTCATATTCTTTAACAGAGTTAGCCGTTACTATCTTATGCTGCATTGTATTTATTTTGTGTTTGATCTCTGTAAATCGTTGTGAAGGCACGTCTGATGTAACGGTATATAAATAACAATAAACAAAACTAAAAAAAACAAAACAAAAACATTACATTCAATTTTTCCAATTCAAACCCTAATGGTGCCATATAAATGTTAAAAAGTACAGATGATAGAGATGATCCTTGGGGAAAACCCATACTCTATTGTCATATCCATATGTACCCTAAACTATCTGAAATTCAAATATGAGCAAAACCAATTTAGTATTTTTCCAGAGATACCAAGATTTTCCAGGTGAGAAATCAAAATGTTGTGTCTTACTGAGTCAAAGGCTAAGGATACATCAACCTGTAACAAGATTCCAGTATTATCTCTCTTCATAGTACTCAGCAATGTATCCATTAAAGATAGCATAAACCTTTCTGTGTTTTAGGAAAACAGTCACCCCCCCCCAAAAAAAAAACCAAAACAACAAAAAAACAAAACATTCTCTTTACAGGTTGACAACATTACTTTATCAATTTTAGAGGTGGTAAAGACACTTGGGGTAGCACTGGACTCTGCACTGACTATGAAGACACAAATCCAAACAGTGGCTAAGGAAGCTTTTTATAAGTTAAAACTGTTAAAACCCATAAGACAATTATTACCTAAAGAGTTATTTAGGATTGTAAACCAGGCTTTAGTCCTGGATTATTGCAATAGCCTATGTGTATTTTATTTATTTAGCCATTTTACATACCGTCGTTCCAAGTGAAGATCACAACAGTTTACATTATGACAAATATAACAGATAGCCAATTATATTCACAAGATGAGTTCTTATATCATCATATATTTTAGTGAAAGACATGTACGTTGACTAAGATGGTCAGGGGAGGGAGATATGCAGGGATTAGGTAGCACTTTTTTCAAAAACTAGTGCAGCATGATGCAGCCAGGGTTTTAAGTGGGATTAGTTTATATGACCATATTTCACTTATTTTGAGAGAGCTTCACTGGCTGTCAATTAAATGACAGGCACAATTTAAACTTGTAATTATAAGCCATAAAATATTGCATGCAAATCAAGCATGACCCTTTAGTTTAAAAATTGCATAGGTAGCATTCCAACACATTCGTTGGAACACATTTATTGACTGTACCATCTACAAAAAGTTACAGACTTCAAGAGACAAGACTGAAGGCAATTTCCTATTCAGCATCATCATCATGGATTAGTCTCCCATTGGAAGTCCGAGAGCAGGGGAACAGAGATTTTTAGGAAAGATGTAAAAACTGTTTTAAAGATGCTTTTACTTGTATTTTATGTTATTGCAATATTTTTATTTGTATTTATTTGTATAATATGTAATCTGTCCTGATCACATTTGTTGGAAGAAGCAGTACTTGGATTTCAGTAATGCCTTTGACACTGTTCCGCACAGGTGACAAACTGAGCAGCTTTGGTATGGGCCCTACAGTGAATGACTGGGTTAGAAACTAATTGAATGGAGGTGACAAAGTGTAATGGTTAATGATGTTCACTCCGAGGGTGGGGGCATAACTAGCAGCGTCCCTCAGGGATCAGTCCTTACAGCTGTTCTTTTCAACATTTTTTGTGAGCGACATTAGCCAAGGATTGTCGGGAAACGTTTGTCTTTTTGCCGATACCAAAATCGGCAATAGGACAGCCAGCCAGGAAGGTGTGGAAAATATAAGGAGGGATCTAGCAAAGCTTGAAGAATGGAACAAGGTCTGGTAACTAAGATTTAGTGCTAAAAAAAAACAATACGGAATTATGCATTTACTGAAAAACCTAAGGGGGAGTTATGGTATGGAAGTGAAATTTTTTTTAAGTATGAAAGAAGAGCGGGTGTCTGGGGGTCATCATATCCGATGATCTTAAGGTGGCCAAACAGGTGGATAAATTGATTGCAAAAGCCAGAAAGATGCTTGGTTGCCTAGGGAAAGGAATGGTCAGAAGGAGGTGACATTACCCCTGTATTTCCCTGGTAAGACCTCATTTGGAATACCATCTACAGTTCTGGAGACCACACCTTCAAAAGGATATAAAATCAGTTGGAGTCAGTCCAGAGGGTGGCTACTAAAATGGTCATTGATCTTTATTCTAAAGCATATGGGGACAGACTTAAATATCCAAACATGTATACCCTAGAGGAAAGGTGGGATGAGGAAGACATGACAGACATTTAAATACCTCCCAAGTTTCCATGCACAGGAGGGGAGTCTATTTCAAAGGATTAAAGGGTCATGGGATGAGGGTGAAAGGGGTAGATTCAGGAGTAATCTAAGGAAATATTTCTTTACTGAGAGGATGGTGGATGCATGGAACAGGCTCCCCAAGAAGATGGTGGAGATAGACAATATCTGATTTCAGGAATGCATGTGTTAAAACACAGGGGATATCTCTGAGGGAGTAATAGGAATTGTAAGCTGAATTAATTGGCATGAATGGACGGACTAGAGAGGTCATTCGCTCTTTTCCTGCTGTCACATTTCTCTGTTTGTATAACGTGTAAATGAATATCCATAAAGTCAAGACAGTAGCTAAAATGCCATAAATATTTTACAATTAAAGATCAGACACAAAAGGTAGAAAAAATAAATGGTGAAGAGAGGAGTAAAAAGAGGAAAACACAACATTTAAAAGAGAGAGACCAGAAACAACCTCTGGAAGAGTCCAAAAATAATGTGTAATTCACAGATACCTTCCTAAAAGAGTAATGTGTCTGAAGCTGAGACAATTATATATGATTAGCAGGAAAGTATGCAGCTACAGAGCAGCATGTTCTGTAGGATCTTTTTAGCACCTATAACAAGCTGGTAAATTGACAGCATTGGAAATCAAAGCCTTTAATTTAAGATCCCACAGAGGAGGCAGCACTAAAAGCTTCTGCACAGTGCCCTACCAATGCACCACAATCCTGCCCTGAACAAAATAAGACAATAAAAAAACACTTGCAGAAGCAGCTACACATTAATTTCTTTTCTATGCCGTGTACTTCAATTCTCTCCGCTGGACTTCTAAATGCATGAGTTTGTGCTAAGTTTGGTGGTGGTCTACTTGAAAAGCAAGAGAACCAGCAACTCTTAAATAATTCAGTTAGCTGCTGAAACAATATTTTGCTTTTTATTTTTCAAAATAGACAAGTGTTTAAAGTTTCTGAATGCTTCTTGTATTTAAAGAATCCTGCCATAATGAATACAAGGAAATCCATTTGCTGCTGTGTGGACCTTTACTAGAACATTTCACACACTAAAGCAAAACTCTTGCACAGACAAGTACATCAATGGATTCATGAGGACAGTTTAAAAACATCTCCATATAAAAGGTAGGACAACAAAGAATCAAAACCCCTCCCCGACCACCTTAATGACCACTATAACCCTCTTCGTACCTCTAAACATATCTTAAATATCCCCCCCTTATACACCCTGTTTCTTGTTCCCTATGCTTATTGTAAACTAAAATGCAAATGTTAACAGGAATTTAAGCTTGGTAAAAGTGGAATATCAAACGTATATGCAAGATGTTTCATTGAACTTAACTGAGTTCTTAGAGAGCTCTTCTCTGCAATCTTATAACAGAGCTACCTTGCTTATTTCTTTTGTGTTTTTGCAGGATCGAGATATTTTACGCTTGGTTTTTTTTTTGCAATCACAAAGTTTTTTTCAAGGGGGGAAAGATGTGGATTTTTCCTGACCTTGCTCGAGTCCCTCAAGAGTGCAGGAAACTATTCCTTGTTATGAGACCCAAGGAGCCTCTTTTGTTATAAGACACCCATGCAAATGTATTGTAGTGTTAAATGCTAAGAAATATGTTTGGTTTTTTTTCACCCTGGGCCTGCTTAGATGTGTTTATTAGAATGGGGCAGCATGGATTTAGGAAGCTGTTATTTACTAGCTTTATATCTTTGTATTATATGGCTTATTTGCCCTGAAGCCATTTTCTTTTTCCCCAACTATTATTCTTTATCATGAGGATATTTCTCTTAAATTTATGCATTTGTTTAATGTCTAGATTGCTTCTTCTTTTTCTTTTCAAGCATTGCATCCTAAGTTTTTCTTTTCAAATATGATTGTATTTGAATTCAAGTCAAACTTCAATAAAAATAAACTTGAAAAAAGTATATAAATAAGATTCCTAAAGAAAGTGATAGAGCTAGAAAACTGGCAAGTTGATGAGGGAAATCAAACTAGTACTGCTGTTAGAGAAAAACCTGATGCATATTAACTGATGAGAAATAAAATCAGCTTTGTGACGTATAAAAAAAATTCCTATATAGAATTTTCAGGTCACTGTAAATGTACAACATTAGACGCGTCTTCAAAACCAAGCCATTCTTTTCTGATGCACACACACCTAGACCCTAACTAAAACAAATTTATGTACTACTGTCACCTGATTGTTATTCTGCAACAAGGAAATTCTGGCACGGTTTAATGTAGTGGGCCACATGTGGCTGTGAAGCGAGATTATTACCTCAGAGTGTATATGCTGGAGAGACTACATGTGGTGACAGACACACTGTCAGATTCACTGCTGGAGATGGAGCTGAGGGGAGTGTCACATAAACCATCCTGAGAACTGAAAACAAGCATATGGAAACCAAATAAACGGAAGAGAACAAAGGAATATATGAACACTGCAATGGCAACAAAGTGACTTGGAATGACAATACAAACAAAAGTAAAACATTAAACATGAACATCACTTGTTTTATCCATGGGAATCCATCACATTTTATTTTTAAATTATAGTTGCAAGCTTTCACAAATAACAAAAATGCCATTTATGATGGCAACATTGTGAATTTTGGCAGCGACACTAATGGCATCTGTACAGATAGTTAATAGCCTCAGGAGATAAAAGGCTTTTAATATTTATGCGTTGAATAAAATGCATAATAGCTGCCCAGGAAACCATTGTGTGGTGGAGGTAAGGAGATCTCACAATGAGCTATGAAGTACCTAGGTCTGACTTCAGAAAAAATTAATCCTTGCCAATGCTCTGAAGTAATGGTCATGTACAGTTTACTGTATGCAGACACACTGCATTGCTATCCTGGTAAACAGGATAACAAGGACTGTGGACCTGCACACAGCACTCACCCAACTCATGCAAATCTGCAGCAGTGTAACCTTCCATGCTGTGCTCTGCTAATGATACCCAAGATCAGAATTTCCAAATAACTCTGCTTCAAAACATAAATTACAACTACATAGCACTTCATTGCACCTTTCATCCAACAAGCAAATGCACTGGCTTTATAACTGATAATTTTCCAAACCCGTGCATATGTATTTGTTTTTTAAATATTGGGCTACATGTCACACAGCTAAACAAAAAAAACATCTAGGTGGCTATTTATTGAAATACCTATTTTGCATGTGTTCAAATAATACATTATGTAAGAGTTCTAGGCTTAAACATGTTTTATCCCTGGATGCTGGCTCCAGTCCAGAGAATTAGATTACATTTCTCTGAATTTTCAATAACATTAACACCATTTGAAAAGCAGAAAAATATAGAACACTGTATCTTACTGAATACATACCTGACACATGCTTTCATGAAGTCAATGCTAGACCCAGATTTTATGATGAGCAAGATGCTGTTTATTATAATTTGGGGGTATTTAAATTAAATATGAGAATCAGTGAGGATTCTAAACAGGAAGCACACGGGAAAGCTGCGCTGTATTTTTCATGAAACTTAACTCCTTTTCCATTTCCACTCCAGCTAATTTACTAGTTAACGGGCACTTTCGGTCCATTTCTTCCCTGCATTTAAAGCAGCGAAACATAGTTATGTAACCGAACTAGCTACTAAAATTAATATGATCTTCTCTTTTCATTTCAATTTGTATTACAGACCTGAGGACTCACTCGAGTTTATAGTATTTGAAAGTTCCTCTTACTCTACCATTATCAATCAAAACAAATTAGGGCCCTCAGGGTAGTGTCTCCAAATTGGTTTCTTTTGCAGATACCATGACAAAAATGAACCTCACGCTTAAGCCAAGATTATGCTGGGTATGACCCTCAACTTCTTAAAATGTACTAAGAGGTTTATTTTGAGCCTGCCTTGGCAGGAATGAATCTAATTTGTAAAACATAGCATGTTGGGGATGCACTCCAGCTGTGGGAGCTGTTTAGTGGTGATTTGGTGCAGAGGATGTCATTTTGTAGAAAGATTTGCATTTCTTAATCTTGAACCAGATATCCCAACTTTAACTGAATTTGATATGAGCCAGTTCATTTTTTTTTTTTCCATTACAGGAATTTTGTTTTTTTGCAAACAAAATGACTGGACATTATTTCATGCCTTGCTCTGTTAAAGTAGCCCACTCAAATCCCGTCTAAAAACCCATCATTTTTTGAAGCAGCTTTGAAATTTTAAAACTCTCTCTCTCTGATCCTGACCTTGTTATTTTTAACCAGTTTCTATAACAATGAAGTTCTTGAAACATCTAATTTTTCTTGTCAGTGTCTTTTGAACAGTAATACTCAGATATAAAGCACATTGTATCCCTATTTCTTTGGTGCTGCCCCATGCAGTCTTCGACATATATATATATATATATATATCAGATATCTCACAACCATATACAATATTATACCTATCTTATACACAGACACAAAATAAAATGGTGTATCAATATGCCACTATGAGTAACAAATAGTAGCTAACAACTGGAAAATTTCTGGGAAAAACATCCCCAGCTTGCCTGGAGAACAGAAGACCTGACTGGAAATAGAACACAGATCCATTGTATTGCTACTGAACCGCATCAGTCCCAGATTATGATGAGCCTAGGAGAGAGGCAGAAATGTATTTTGTACATAAGCTTGACAAAGATAATCAGCTTCTACAACTATATAGGCCTTCAATTTTGGGGATCTCTCAACCATCTCAGGTGCAACCACCTCATCTCGCCCATCTATAATTAACCCCCACCTTTGTCCCATGCTGTCATTTTTGTAAGAAACAACAGTCAGTCCATTATTCAAAAGACGATCTTTAGTGGATGGACATACATCTGTTATATTACAAAACAATTACTCACATTCATTCAATTTACAAAACATCAATTATGAAAATGTTCTCAATCCCCAGGGGTGAGCACGCCCTCAGTTGTGAATTTCAATAGGATCCTGCAACTGCAATGTAGCACTGCTGTGGACACAGGGCCGTCGAAGCCATGCTCCAATTTCCTAAGGGCTCTATAGTATCATACTGCAGCAAGGTAGCTGCAGTATGATTAAGATTAAGTATGAGTAAGATTAAGTATGAGTAAGATTAAGGCACCATTATGCTTTAACCCATACGCACTATGTTATCACTTTGTATTTATTTAATTCCTGCCTTGTCTTCCTTCCAGCTTCCTGCAAGCTTCCAAGTTCTCTTACCCTGTTGATTGTAACTTTTGACTCATTTCTACCTATTGTTTACCTTTCGTTTACTTGAATTGCGACCCCAGTTATATTCTTGTTTATTGTAAACCGATCTGATATGGTTATTTACCATGAAGGTCGGTATATAAAACTGTTAAATAAATAAATAAATAAGGTAGCATCGTTGGGGGACATAGGGCAATCGAAGCCTTGCCCCTTGAGTTACCCTGCATTTGATCCTCATCACCGATGAAATTCTCAGCAGTACGCTGAAGTCCTGCTCCATAAAAGAGCAGGTGTCACTCCTTAAGCATGACAACACAATTTTTGGGTGATGCACAGGCCAATCTTGGCCGTCGAAGCAGAAGAATTGGCAGTCATCTCATCTCGCTGTCACCCACTGATGCAACGTACCAGCAGGAATACCATGCTACTTAGTATTCTCTACTCAGCCAGCTTTCAAGAATTGCACATGCCGTGCACTCCGGGTCATGGTCAACCCCCACCACAAACCCATGGTAGTGACACCTCACTTGCTGTGGACACCCCACCAACCCAGCTGCGGCCACATCTTACAACCACTTAATGCTGCCTAATGCTCAAACTAGGGAAGCCCGACAATGCATCGCCGTGAGATTTTGATATTATATACCCCCTTGCACGCGCTGACCAGGATTTTATAACATGTATGCACACCGGATAGCACACGCACATGGATGCGTGCACGTTCTTTTTTTTAATCTACCCTTTTGTGTATATTAGTTTATATTTCTTATGGCAAGGTCTTCAGACCGAGCACTAGGCAATAATTAGGCCGCACTGTTAACCAGCATTTGGACGCGCGTTTTCGATGCGCTAGCTTTACCCCTTATTCAGTAAGGGGTATTAGCGCATCGAAAACGCGCATCCAACCCCCCTCGAGACTAATAGCGCCCGCAACATGCAAATGCATGTTGATGGCCCTATAAGTCATTCCAGCGCGATACAGTAAGTAAAATGTGCAGCCAAGCCGCACATTTTACTTTAAGAAATTAGCGCCTACCCAAAGGTAGGTGTTAATTTCTGCCGGCGCCGGGGAAGTGCACAGAAAAGCAGTAAAAACTGCTTTTTTCTGCACCCTCCGACTTAATATCATGGCAATATTAAGTCTGAGGCCCCAAAAGTTAAAAAAAAAGTTAAAAATAAAAAAAAAATTTTTAAATGGGCCCGAGGCTTGAAAACCAGATGCTCAATTTTGCCGGCGTCCGATTTCTGAACCCGTGGCTGTCAGCGGGTTTGAGAACTGACGCCGGCAAAATTGAGCGTCGGCTGTCAAATTCGCTGACAGCCGCCGCTTCCGTCAAAAAGAACTAGGGACGCACTAGTGTCCCTAGCGCCTCTTTTTACCGCGGGCCCTAATTTAAATAAATTAAGGTACTGAATCGCACGCACAGAAGAGTGGCCTGTGCGCGCGCCGGGAGAGCGGGCACTCACCCGCTCGGTTTACTGTATCGGCCCGTTAGTGCTTTTCATCTATCCTTGATAAATGAGCTTAGTGGACCCTCGGCAGTTGGGGTGATTCAGGATGACCTTATTCCCAGTTAATTACTGCATACAGCGCATCCAACATAATAAACCCAATAGGTTTCATGTTAGAGGGTTCAACAGGCACATGGGGATATTCAGCTCATTCTAGAATGGAGGCAATCACATAGGTTAGTGACAATATATAGTATCCACCTGTGGTTTTCTCTGGAACAGTATGCATTTCAGGTAAGATATTGAACAAGAGCATGAAGGGTTGTTAAAGCACTAGGTGGTATTAGTGCATTGCAAGATATGGCGAGGGTCACAATATGCAGTATCCTCTTGTGGATTTTGGAGGGATAGTGCTATCTCTGGAGCATTATGTGTTTCAGGCAAGATATTGAACAAGAGCATTAAGACTTGATTGAGCACTAGGCAGCATTAGTGGTTGTAAGATGTGGCCACAGCTGGGTTGGTGGGGTGCCCACAGCAAGTGAGGTGTCACTACCGTGGGCTTGTGGTGGGGGTTGACCATGACCCGGAGTGCATGGCATGTGCAATTCTTGATAGCTGGCTGGGTAGAGAATACCAAGTAGCATGGCATTCCTGCTCCTACGTTGCATCAGTGGGTGACAGCTATTCTTCAATATGAGGTCAGCTGCCTAATATGGGGGTGGGGTGGGGAGAGCAACTGTATGCAGCAATCTTTCCTGAGATAGAATCATTATCATAGTCGGTAACGCAAGAATGACCTGAAGAAGACGCCGACAAGCGTGTGTTGGAGGCGTAGCCCCTGAACTATCTGATCCAGAAGTTCCATTTTGATCGGACATTAACATTGGAAACACGATAAGCAATAATTGTTCCAGAAAATGCAGATGTTGTGTCCTGGAAATATAGATGCTGTGGAGTGGCCTTATGCAATCCTGTGAAGATAATTTAGGATCAACACAGGAAACAAGGAACCACCCAATGAGGCAAGTGCCTCAATAACTGCATGAAAATATTAAGGATGTTTTATATTTAATTATTTAACACTTTTCTATACCGACCTTCATGAATAAATCCAAATCAAATTGGTTTACATGTAACAAGGGGTAGAACTTAATCAACCATTTAACAAGAGGCGAAAGTTACATATAAGAAGGAGGTAGTAACTTGGGGGGCTAAGTTAGCCGGAGACAAAGGACAGCAAAACTGAATAAACTAAATAACGAAACAAAGAAACAGAGGCAAAAAAAATTATTAGACAACACAAAGGGAAGTCTCATTATTACTTTACCCACTTTACTCAAAGTGAAACGTCTGTGTATCCAGAGTACTGTATATCAATTGTCGAGTCTGTCAGCTGCTGGTTACAGCTCTTGGGGGATAAAGTTGACCTGTTAACTAGTATTGCCTTCCGTGACGAGGAACCATGGATTGTCAGGGCTATTGTTGGAGCTGTACCGATGAGTCCGGTACCATATCTGATCAAGTTGCCACAAGTCTGTGACCAATGGATAGAAGAGTTGCCGACCCTTCTCTGCTACCCTAACAGCACAGCTGGCACAGGCAAAGCATGATGAGGCGAAAGGATGATTTAGTATTTTACAAGGACGAAAGCATAAATAATTGCTTGAATCACTCCAAGGGCCAAATGCAAGTTACCATATGCAATTGCTACACGGATGTCCCAAGAGTATACAGGACAAATGAAGAAGTCATGCAGTAAAATGTGAATGTCTAGGTACCATAGAATAACCTGATACAGAAAGAGAAAGGATGATATAAATTGATATCCTGCAAATTCTTGCAGTGGGATCCTTGGTATTATCCAATCCTGATGTCTGATAGTGATTGGTCATTAGCTGGATGATTGGAACCAAATATTGAAGAATTGTTCTATTAATTGCATAAGACCTTTTGTTGTCGAGTGGCAGGTCTCATCATCGTCAAGCTGCCATATGAAATGAAGGAAACTTGCTTTCGCTGTTCTCTGCTGCCCGTAGACATGCTATTCAAATTATCGAGCCAGCATATATTTATTATTTATTTATTTATTTATTTACGGGTTTTTTTATATACCGGGGCACGTAAGTAACATCACCTCGGTTTACATTCAAACATTAATTCAGCATATTGCTTTACATTATAACATTAAAAACTGAAAGAATACAAATCCATGTAAAAACTTTGTATAACGAAAATAAATATCAGAATATTAGTGACTGTGGGAGAACGCAAAGCAAAGGACCCAGTTCAGGCATAGTAGGCTTTTTTGTATAGCCAGGTTTTTAAGTTTTGTTTAAATTTTTTGTAGCAATCTTCCTGTCATAATTCTGATGGCATGGTGTTCCATAGTCTGGATCCAGCAATGATGAAAGAATGTTCTTTTGTAGAGGACAGATTAGTCAGGTTGGGTGCAGGGATCTTCAGTTTAGCTAAATGCTGGAATCTGGTTGGGCGGATTGATGTTCTGAATTGAAGGTGATCAGAGAACCAGTTCATATCTCTGTTGTGGGTGGCTTTATGAATCAGTAATAAAATTATATATATATATATATATATATATATATATATATTTTTTTTTTTTTTTTTTATATATATTAACTGAATAGCTTAGTCCAGAATAAGCAAACTAAATTGGATCCAAACTGCTTATATTATCAAATAATAAGGTTGTGAAATCAATATAAAATAGGAAGAGAAATGAAATTAAGATGCCTGTCTGCCAATGCTAAAATCTTGAAAATAAAATGGAAGTCTGAATACATGGCCCTGCGTAGCTGCCGCTCTTACTGGCTTATGCTGTCGTAATGTTACTTCCTTTAATGGAAAGATAAGAACATAAAAACATTAGAAATTTCCTTACTGGGTCAGACCAAGGGTCCATCAAGCCCAGCATCCTGTTTCCAACAGTGGCAAATCCAGGTTACAAGTACCTGGCAAGTACCAATACACTAAGTAGATCCCATACTACTGATGCCAGTAACAGCAGTGGCTATTCTCTAAGACAACCTGATTAATAGCAGTTAATGGACTTCTCCTCCAAGAACTTATCCAATCCTTTTTTAAACTCAGCAACAGTAATTCCAGAGCTTAATTGTGCATTGAGTGAAAATAATTTTCTCCAATTAGTTTTAAATGTGCTACTTGCTAACTTCATGGAGTGCCCCCTAGTCCTTCTATTATCCAAAAGAGTAAATAACAGATTCACATTTACTCGTTCTAGACCTCTCATGATTTTAAAGACCTTTATCATATTTCCCCCCCCCCCCCCCCCCCCCCCCCCTCAGCCATCTCTTTTCCAAGCTGAATAGGGGATCTGTTCCATCCCCCTTATTATTTTGGATGCCCTTCTCTGTACCTTCTCCATCACAACTATATCTTTTCTGAGATGTGGTGACCAGAATTGTACACAGTACTCAAGGTGCATCCTCATGATGAAGTGATACAGAGGCATTATGACATTTTCTGTTTTATTTACCATTCCCTTCCTAATAATTCTTAACATTCTGTTTGCTTTCTGGCTGCCGCAGGACACTGAGCCGACGATTTCAATGTATTATCTACTATGACGCCTAGATCTCTTTTCTGGGTGGTAGTTTCTAATATGGAACCTAACATCATGTAACTACAGCATGCATTATTTTTCCCTATATGCATCACCTTGCACTTGTCCACATTGAATTTCATCTGCCATTTGGAGATTGCTGTGATGCGCTCCCAAGATGGCGGCACGCTGAGAGACGGGGGAAGCAGTGATTTCAAAAGCTCCGAACACACATTTTGGAGAATGTGCCTGCAAAAAGAAAAGGGAAAATACGGGTTTTCCCAGCTGTTTCCCTACCTTCATCGGCGGTCCAGCAAGAAATCACTAACTTCCTCAATCTGACAACAAAAGAACCAAGGAATGAGGATCCCGATGTGCCAAGCGAGGAGAGAGCTTCGCCGGCGGAGGAGTTATCCTTGAGCCCCAACCTAAGGCAAACACAGACACAGAGGACTGGGGAGGTGTTGCAGCTCGGACCGCTATTTGGGGGAACTTCTTCTGGAGTAAGTGCAGAGGGGACATCGATGCCCGCAGCTTCGGGTGAAGCTGGACAAACTGAGGTGGGGAACTCCGGGACTCAGAACAGCAGCGGAACAGCAGGTACTGGGCTGGAATCAGGTACAATAGGGACTGAACTCTTGGGAAGATCTCTGCCAATTCCTAGTGGGGGAGCTCCTGAATTTGTACCTCTGGTAGTCCCCGAATGACCTCAAGTAGTCACCCTTGCCGTACTTTGGGACATGATGGCTGGAATGGTATCAGCTTTAAATGCTCTTAATACTAGAATGGAGCATTCAATACAACAGAATATGACATCTAATTTGCAAATGCAAAATCAAATAAGTTCTTTATCTGTTAAAGTTGCTGTTCTAGAAGAGAAAGAAGCTGGGACTTTAAACTTCAAAGCGCCTTCGGTTAGACAGAGACATTCTGGCGAAAAGGGTTGAAACATTGGAAAATAAATCTAGACAATTAAATTTGCGCATATTGAACTTCCCCAGAGTTATAGGGGAGACACCATATACCACCTTGAAAAAAATTATGGGGGAAACATTGGGTTTTACCCAAGAAGAACTTCCATCGATTAACAAACAAATGTTATTTTCTCCCTAAATCAGCAGCGACAACGACTGGTCAGAACTGGCAAGGGAATCTCACCGAAATAATAGAGAACTCAGCCATAGAAGTACTAGAAAGAGCAATGCTCCTGGTATCTTTCATTTCCTTAACAGATTTAAAATTTGTAATGAGAAAGCATTTTAGAAAATTTCCTATTTCATATTTGAATGCTAATGTTAAGATTTACCCTGATTTGGCTGCATCTATACAATCTAGACGAAGGGAATTTTTGGCCCTTCATCAAGAGGTTCTTGACTTGGGTTTTTCCTATATGCTTAAATTTCCTTGTAAATGCATCCTAAAGAGGGGGGGGGGGGGGTGAAATCTATATTTTTTTCTTCTGAGTAATTAAGGACTTTTATAGATTCAAGGAAACCAGCTACATCTACGTCCACTAGTACATGAAAAAGGAAAATGTTTTGTTGTTTGCGTGCTAAGCTTTTTTCCTGTTTAAGGAATTTAATCCTGTATCTCTCTCTTTAAATTGCGGGGAGCCAAATTTAGAAATTATTGATTTATGGTTTATGGGAAAACATTTAAGTAGATTAAGCCTATTAGGCTGTTTCTTTTGTTTAATTTGTGGATTGTTTAAACTCAGCTATTTCGAATTTGCAAACATGTTTAGTTTTTGTAATGGAAAAATGATAAATAAAGAATTAAAAAAAAAAATTCATCTGCCATTTGGATGCCCAATCTTCCAGTCTCACAAGGTCCTCCCGCAATTTATCACAATCTGCTTGTGGTTTAACTACTCTGAATAATTTTGTATCATCTGCAAATTTGATTACCTCATGTGTCATATTCCTTTCCAGATCATTTATAAATATATTGAAAAGCCCCGGTCAAAGTACAGATTCCTGAGGCACTCTGTTTACCCTTTTCCACTGAGAAAATTGACCATTTAATCCTACTCTCTGTTTCCTGTCTTTTAACCAGTTTGTAATCCACGAAAGGACACCGCCTCCTATCGCATGACTTTTAATTTTCTTAGAAGTCTCTCATGAGGGACTTTGTCAAATACCTTCTGAAAATCCAAATATACCACATCTACCAGTTCACCTTTGTCCACATATCTATTCACCCCTTCATAAAAATTTAGGAGTTTTGTGAGTCAAGACTTGCCTTGGGTAAATCCATGCTGGCTGCGTCACATTAAACCATGTCTTTCTAAATGTTCTGTGATTTTATTCTTTATAACAGTTTCCATGATTTTTCCTGGCACCGAAATCAGATTCTCTGGTTTATAGCTTCCTGGATCTTCCCTTTTTAAGTATTGGGGTTACAATGGCCACCCTCCAGTTTTTAGGGACAATGGACAATTTTAATGATAGGGTTACAAATTTTTACTAATAGGTTTGAAATTTCATTTTTGAGTTCTTTCAGAACCCTGGGGTGTATTCCATCTGGTCCAGGCGATTTACTCTTCAGTATGTCAATCTGGCCTACTACATCTTCCAGGTTCACTATAATTTGGTTCAGTTCATTTGAATCATCACTCTTGAAAACCATTTCCAGAATAGGTATCTCTCCAACATCCTAAGTCAGTAAACACAAAAGCAAAACATTTCTGCAATGGCCTTATCTTCCCTAAGTGACCCTTTAATCCCTCGATCATCTAACGGTCTAACCGAGTCCCTCGCAGGCTTTTTGCTTTGGATATATTTTTAAAAGTTTTATTATGAGTTTCTGCCTCTATGAAAACTTCTTTTCAAATTCTTTTAGCTTGTCAATGTCTTACACTTAACTTGCCAATGCTCATGCTTTATCCTATTTTCCTCTGATGGATCCTTCTTCCAATTTTTGAATGAAGATCTTTTGGCTAAAAATAGCCTCTTTCACCTCACTTTTTAACCATGCTACCAATTGTTTGTCCTTCCTTCCACCTTTCTTAATGCATGGAATACATCTGGACTGTGCTTCTAAGATGGAATTTTTAAACAAATGTCCATACCTGTTGCACACACTTACCTTTGTAGCTGCACCTTTCAGGGTTTTTGTTTTTTTTTAAACTATTTTCCTCATTTTGTCAAAGTTTCCCTTTTGAAAGTTTAGTCCTAGAGCCATGGATTTACCTACTTTCCCCCCCCCCCCGCCCACCCTATCATTAATTCAAATTTGATCATGTTATGATCACTATTGCCAAGCGGCCCCACCACCATTACCTCCAATATGTTAAAATAGGTTGTTTTTGCCACTAACAGACCTCTCCTATCTATTTCCAGATATAAAGATAAATCAACAGAAAAGGATGAACTAAACCGAAAGCTGGAGAGAGAAGACTGTGAACTTTCCAAGATAACTAATTTTGAAAAATGACATAAGGCAATATAACAAGATGAAATGGAATGACTTAACATTCCAAAAAAAATTTTTTTTTTTACATGCAACAGAAATATCCGTTTGAGCTACCTTACAGAGTTATTTATCAAGCTGCAATATTTTATTGTGGGGGATGCAAATTATCGTGGGGGGGGAGGGACATTCAACGATAGTTCGCTCCTTCCTGACAAAATATTGCGGCATTTGCGTGGTTCAATTTTTCATTGCAGGAGAAACGCAAGATAAAAATATCAAGCTCTGGAACAGTGCCTAAGCGTGTGATGATGACCCTCCATGGCTGGGGTCACCATCACTTAACGGGCCCAAGGCCCAAAAAGTGCCCTCCACCCAAATAGAGGAAAAGCCTTCTGGGATTAATTGTGACACCGCTGCATGTAGAGGTGGTGGTGACACCCCATAAGAAAATAAAGTTTTAAAATGTGCAATGACACCACATTCCCCTTCCCTAACACCTTCCCAAGGTATCCAATACAATTCCTTGCCAGAGACAAATGTTCTCCCCACCAGCATCAATTCACCTCTTCCCCTTTCCCTTGTCCAAATACAATCATATCCCTTGAGTCTAGTAGTCCTCCCAAGCTCCTCCCCCCATCTCCCAACCTGAAAAAAGGCCCTAGTGGTCTTGGGGGGGGGGGGGGGGGGAGCCCCAAACTTTCCCATACTTCCAAAATTGTTTAATGGCATTTAGTGAGGGCCCGGAGCGCCCCTTTGTTCCGGGCCCAGTCAGTGCCATATTTCTAAATGGCACCAACTAGCCATTTCCCCTATCATGTGGTAGGGGAAATCACTTACCGGATGCCATGTGATAGGAGAAATGGCCAATCAACACCATTTGAAATTTGACATTGACCTGGCCCGGAGCAAGGGGGCAATCTGGGCCCCCACTGAATGTTTTTGTAGATATTGGGGGGGGGGGGGGGGAGGGTCTGGCTGCTACCCAGACCACCAAGCGTTTTTTCAAGTTGGGAGATGAGGGAGGGGCTTGGGGGAACCACTAAACTCTAGGGATATGATTGTATTTAGACTGGGGGGGGGGAGTGGAAATGAGTTGATTCTGGGTGGGCTTTGAAGGGAAGCCCAAGCAAGGGATTATACTGGACACTTAGGGAAGGTATTAGGGAAAGGGGTGGAGTGTTGCACTTTATTTTTTTACACTTGTGGGAGGGTCCCCATCACATCTACAAATACATGCAAAGCAGCTTATTTCCATAGGGGGATGAATACACTGAAGATATCACGCAATAAAAACTGTTTATCAAGTGTTATAGTTATAATGCAAGTTAGTAAATCCAGCTCTTAGTTTGAAGACTATTTTGAGATATAGAGCTTTATCAAGAATTTATATTGTTTCTCTCTCAACACTATTGTCTGTTAACATCTGAATTCAAGCAAAACTGTCTTACAGAGATTTTGATTTCTGCTTTCTATTTACTTAATAAATCATCAATTCTCTGTTCCATGTCAAATTCTTTAAATCCTTACTAATAAGGATATCTCTAAAGTATGTTTTTCTAATGACAGAATATAGCATCCGAGCTGGAGGCAGGTAAACAATTTCTTATTAAATTGTATGCTTGTTTCATTCTTTGAAACATTTTAGTTGTTCTATCCCTCCTCACCAGGTGCGAGATAAAATTCATTCCTTTGTTTCCTTAGTTCTGAAACCCAGGCATAAAATCTGAATTATCCGTAAAAAGTTTATAAAGCCAACAGTTGATTGATTTGTTAGGCCTTCAGCTAGTCAGGTGAAGAAAATTCCATAGCTGAACAAATATTCTGAATGTTGTTCTGTCTACTTTCAACAACCATGGGGTTCTCTAAGCAGCAACTGTCTACGCATTTGAAAATGAAGATAGTTCACTCCTACAAAGCAGGGGAAGACTATAAAAATCTCTAAGCTCTTGAAGCTAGCAAATTCACTTATCAGAAATAATGTTGCGAAATGGCCGATATATGGAACTAGAACATTTCTGCATGGGCTACCTGCACAGAGCGACAGTTGCTATCCTTAACTGAAGGCATGAGGATTAATTACACAAATGTTGAGATTACTTACCTGATAATCTCCTTTTCCTTAGTGTAGACAGATGGACTCAGAACGAATGGGATTGTATCCGCGTGCTAGCAGTTGGAGACGGATCTGACGTCAGCACGGGGTATATATATCCCCACAGGAAGCGTAGCAACTTAGTAATCTTCCTTGCAAAAGCTGTTATGGATGTGTGTACTGACGCTCAGTGAAAAGTGAAACAGGATTCCCCTGACCGATTGATAGTAACTGGAGACCGCCAGCATTCACAACCGGAAGGCGTTAACACCTGGTATAGTGTACGCTCTTATGTAAACACATGACATGGCTTACCTTGAATCGGTGAAACCCATGTACACAGGCAGCTGGGCGGGATGCTGAGTCCATCTGTCTACACTAAGGAAAAGGAGATTATCAGGTAAGTAATCTCAACATTTCCTGGCGTGTAGCCAGATGGACTCAGAACGAATGGGATGTACAAAAGCTTTACTCCCAGCCTGGGCGGGAGGCTGCCTGAGGACCATGTAGGACCGCCCTCGCAAATGCTGAGTCCTCCCTGGCCTGGACATCCAGACGGTAGAACCTGGAGAAGGTATGGAGGGAGGACCACGTCGCCGCTTTACATATTTCTGCAGGCGACAGCATCCTGGATTCTGCCCAAGATGCCGCTTGTGCTCTGGTAGAATGAGCCTTGACTTGTAGAGGCGGAGACTTCCCGGCCTCCACGTAAGCTGCTCTGATAACTTCTTTAATCCAGCGGGTGATGGTGGGCCGCGAGGCCGCTTCACCTTGCTTCCTCCCGCTGTGCAGGACGAACAGATGGTCCGTCTTTCGTAGTTCTTGTGGCACTTCCAGATATCTGGGCAGCAATCTGCCAATGTCGAGATGACGTAATAAACGCCCTTCTTCAGATTTCTTCAAACCCGCCGTGGTAGGCAAGGATATAGTTTGGTTAAGATGAAACTGTGAAACCACTTTTGGTAGAAAGGAGGGAACCGTACGAAGATGGATAGCCTCAGGAGTGATTCTGAGAAAGGGATCACGGCAGGACAGTGCTTGTAGCTCTGAGATGTGGCGTGCCGAACATACCGCCAATAGGAACACCATCTTCAAGGTTAGAGAACGGAGAGACAGTCCCCAAAGGGGTCTGAAGGTGGATCCTGCGAGGAAATCCAAAACAAGATTGAGGCTCCATAAGGGCACAGGTCACTTTAGTGGCGGACGAATATGCTTGACTCCTTGCAGGAAGCGAGAAACATCTGGGTGCTTGGCGATGGTCTTGCCATCCCTCCTGGGACCATAGCAAGACAGCGCAGCCACCTGAACTTTGATGGAGCTGAGGGAGAGACCCTTCTGAAGTCCATCCTGCAGGAAATCCAACACAATAGGGATTGTGGTCGCATGTGGATTGGTGCCGTGAGTGTCGCACCATGCTTCAAATACCCTCCAGATCCTTACGTAGGTGAGGGACGTGGAAAACTTACAAGCTCGGAGGAGTGTATCTATCACGGGCTCCGAGTAACCTCTTTTCTTCAGGCTAGCCCTCTCAATGGCCAGACCGTAAGAGAGAATTGAGCTGGATCCTCGTGAAGGATGGGACCTTGACGTAGAAGGTCCCGGAGAGGAGGCAGGGGAAGAGGCTCCCCTGCCAGTAGTCTTCTCATGTCTGCGTACCAGGGTCTTCTTGGCCAGTCTGGTGCCACTAGAAGAACTAGGCCCCGGTGTTTCTGAATCTTGTGGATGATGGCGCCCAGCAGAGGCCACGAGGAAAGGCGTATAGCAGAGTCCCTGGAGGCCACGGCTGGACCAGGGCATCGATTCCGTGGGAGAACGGGTCGCGCTTGCGGCTGAAGAATCTGGGTACTTGAGCATTGGACTTGTCCACCAGTAAATCCATGTCCGGAATCCCCCAGTGATCCACAATCATCTGGAAGGCTGTGGGTGACAGCTGCCACTCTCCCGGATTTAGGCTTTCTCTGCTGAGGAAGTCTGCTGTGGTATTGTCCTTCCCGGCAATGTGGATGGTGGAGATGTCCTGAAGATTCGCCTCTGCCCAAGCCATCAGTGGGGCGATTTCCAGAGATACTTGTCGGCTTCTGGTTCCGCCCTGACGGTTGATGTATGCCACCGTGGTGGCATTGTCGGACATCACTCTGACTGCTCTGTTCTTCAGTCTGTGAGCAAATCGAAGGCATGCCAATCGGACTGCCCGGGCCTCTAGACGGTTGATGTTCCACGCTGACTCTTCTCTGTTCCACCGCACTTGTGCGGTGAGTTCTTCACAGTGTGCTCCCCAGCCGCTCAGGCTGGCATCTGTGGTGAGCAAGGTCCACGTGGGTGATGACATCTTCGACCCCCTGCTCATGTGGTTGGACTGCAACCACCACCGCAACTGGGTCCGCACTCTGGCTGGCAGATGAAGGTGCGTGGAATAGTTCCGTAGACAGGGGCTCCAACGAGAGAGCAGGGAGTGTTGTAGAGGTCTCATATGGGCCCTCGCCCAAGAAACCACTTCCAGGGTGGATGCCATGAGACCAAGAACCTGCAGATAATCCCAGGCTATGGGCCGAATGGCTCCCATCAAATACTGGATATGCTGCTGAAGTTTCAACTTTCTCTTGGTAGTGAGACTGACTGTGTCCGCCCGGGTGTCGAACTGTACTCCCAAGTATTCCAGAGACTGGGAAGGCTGTAGGCAGCTCTTGCTGAGGTTGATTACCCAGCCCAAGCTTTCCAGAAGGGCGATCACTCTGTCGGTTGTCCGAAGGCTCTCCTCTCGAGATTTCGCCCTGATCAGCCAGTCGTCTAGGTAGGGATGGACCAGAATTCCTTCCCGCCTGAGTGCCGCTGCTACCACTACGACCACCTTGGTGAATGTCCGTGGTGATGTGGCAAACCAGAAGGGCAGAGCCCGAAACTGGAAGTGGCGTCCTAGAACCTTGAAGCGTAGGTAGCGCTGATGATCCGGATGGATCGGGATATGCACGTATGCCTCTGACAGGTCTAATGCCGTGAGGAATTCTCCTGGCTGTACTGCGGCCTTGACGGAGCGCAGAGTCTCCATGCGAAACCTCGGTACTCGTAAGTATCGATTGACTGACTTGAGGTCCAGCACAGGCCGAAAGGTGCCCCCTTTCTTGGGTACCATGAAATAAATGGAATAGTGTCCAGAATTCACTTCCCAGGCAGGTACTGGGATGATGGCTTTTAAGGACAGGAGCCTCGCCAGGGTAGCTTCCAATGCTGCCTTCTTGTGTATGGGACATGAAGATTCCACAAACTTGTCCGGAGGGAGATGATGAAAGTCCAGATAATATCCCTCCCGGATAATGGCGAGGACCCACTGGTCCGACGTGATCTCGACCCATCTGGGGTAGAAGAGGGTTAACCTGCCCCCTATGGCTCCGTTCCCCAGATGAATCGGCGGATTCTCATTGAGAGGCGCGGCCGGGACCCGAGCCCGGGCCTGCTCCCCTCTTGCACTGCTTGGTCCGAAAGGACTGATTCCTGGCCTGAGGACGTGGTGCCTGGTAGCGACCTCTGTAAGGAACAAAGCGCTGTGAACTCCTGCCCCTGGAGGGCCTTGGAAAGGCGCGCTGGCCCCTTCTGAACCGATCTTCCGGCAGTCAAGGCACTGGAGAGGCACCCCATGTACTGGCCAGTTTATCAAGGTCGCTGCCAAATAGGAAAGAGCCCTTAAAGGGCAATCTGGTGAGGCGTGTCTTTGAAGGCGCATCAGCTGACCATCTCCGGATCCAGAGCTGCCTCCTGGCGGCTACGGAGGATGAAATCCCCTTAGCTGTTGTCCGGACCAGGTCTGATGCAGCATCCGTGAGGAACGAAAGAGCTGACTCCATGTCAGCTGCTGGAGCGTTGTTCCTAATCTGTGACAAACAGGCACGCATCACCACTGTGCAGCAGGTCGCGATCCGCAAAGATAGAGCCACCACGTCAAAGGTCTGTTTCAGAATGGCTCCTTGAGGGCCGTCCCCCCTTCCACTGGAATAGTAGTGCGCTTGACCACAGCGCTAATCAAGGCGTCCACCTGAGGGCACGCCAGCAAGTCCTGGATAGTCGGTGCCAATGGGTACATGCCCGTCAGGCCCCCTTTGAAAAGTAGAAAAAGAAAAGAAAAAGTAGATTTGGAAAACACGCTCAGCAAGCGTGCAGGCTCTCGAAACTGCTTTGGAGACGGAAATTACTAAGTTGCTACGCTTCCTGTGGGGATATATATACCCCGTGCTGACGTCAGATCCATCTCCAACTGCTAGCACGCGGATACTATCCCATTCGTTCTGAGTCCATCTGGCTACACGCCAGGAAAGCGGCAATTACTACCCAAACAACTTGCTGGGCAGATTGGATGGACCATTTGAGTATTTATCTGCTGTCATTTACTATGTTATTATCTGGAAGACTAGGAAAAATCTGATAGAATTGCCAGAAAACTGATCAGAGCTGCAAAACAGAACCATAGATCATTACAAACAACCTGCTGAAAGGTTTACCTGACAATCGAGTGCACAGTACAGCATCGCTTACACAGTAACGATCTGCGTGAGACAGTTGTCAGAAGTAAAACTTTTCTACAATCTTATCACAAAAGTCACTATCTAAAATATGCAAAACAAAACATTGATATACCTGAAACTTTCTGAGACAAAAGAGCTTTGAACTAATGAAAGAAAAATTAAACTATTTGACCATAACCACATAAGATACTGTAACTTCCATTTCTTAATGTTTCTGACAATTGAAACTGCTATCCCCGTTTGAGGATAGCAATAAGAGGTCGATTTTAAAAGCGGCGCCCACACATGGACGTGCCAATTTTATAACATGCACGCATGTTATAAAATCCAATGGTCACCCGCATGTGCAGACGGCACGCACGAGAGGGGAATTTTCGCAAAATACGTGCGGTGACACAATTAGGGCTCTCCCAGTTCCCTTCCAGTCTGCTCCAATTAAGGTGTGGACTGGGAAGAAACTTCCCTAGCCCCCTACCTAACCTTCCTCCCTCTTCCCCTCTCCTTAAACCTAACCCCAAATTTTTTATTATAGTACTTACTGCTCCTCTGGAGCAGAAGTAATCTCCACGTGCCAGCCAGCTGCTGGTGTGCACTTCCCCGGGACACTGTTGAATGGCGCTGTCCCAGCTCGTCCTTCTCAGACCCCGTCTCTTAGGAGAGGCCTACACTTCAGCGAGTACCGGGGTTTACACGTATGGTTGGGCCCATTGTAAAATGCATGCAAGACCTGGCCACGCATATAAACCCTGAAATTTACGCACGTAGGCCATTTAAATTTTACTTGTAAATGTATAGCTGAGGAGGGTACAATGGTTCATAACTTTTTAATATGTTCTGTTAACATCTTCTGGGAAGCAGTACTTTTTGAGATTCATCAATGTACTGGAGTACTGATTCCTTGCCAAGGGGAATTTGTTTTCCTAGGAGATCTGTCGGGTATTCAGCGACTCGATAAAGGGGAGATTGGCTTTATTATCTTGGCATGTCAAAGGGCTTGCAAATGTATATTATCCATGTGAGTAGATGCTATGCCCCCCTCCTTTTCAACCAGACAAGCAAGGTTGACTGAACTCATGCAGATGGAGAGTTTAGAAGTTAAATGTTCCAAAAGGACATTTGATGATGAGTATGTAAAGATATAGGGATCTTTCTTTGTGCATCTCTGTGGTGACGTGCAAAAGTATTTAAAAGATATGGGCTATTCGCCACAGTGGAACAAAAAATAATAATGGAGGCAGCCTCTCCCACTTCCATTATCCTACAATATTTATTTTCTTTTCCTCTGGTGTTGAGATGTATATGGTGGTGTGAATGCGATGTTATGAGCTGTCAATGTGGTAAAGTGAGTTGGGGGGTTATAAGCATTGTTTATATGTTTAGAGGTTTAAGTCTTTTGAGAAAATGATGGCAGACGTAAACTTAGGCATTACTAATTGTCAGATAATCTGCTGGGATATTCATCTATGAGATATTTATGTACTTTGAAATAATCTGCATAAATATTTATGTATTTTGTCAACAAAATACATAAATACAGCAATAAGTCCATTTTCTCCCGCAGAGATAAGGAAGAGAAACTAAACAAACCCTTTAAAATGTGGTGATTCTTCATCTTAATTCATGTGAAAAATTCTCTTCCAGGAGGAAAATGAAAAAAACAATATCTAACTTAATAAAGCCAACAGTTAAAAAGTGCCCACTCAATACGTTGTGAAGTTTCAAAATTACAGATGGCAAATAGCAATAATCAGATTGTATTAAGAAAAGTGACTTAATAAAAATCAGTAGCTACTGCCATTTCTTATAACCTCTGGGAGCAAAAATGATTTGAAAAGTGTCAGGAACTGTATAGAGAACCAAATGTACAGTATATGCAAGTTCAAAAGCAGATGGAGGGCCCTCTTGAACTCCTGTCAGGGTCGGGCAGGCTGGTTAAGGAGCAGAGCAGCACCCACAGCAGAGCAGGGCAGAGCTTCACCTAACTGGCCATCTCCACCTTGGGTTGAGCCTGCAGGTTCTGATGGTAGGTAGGACTTCGCTGACAGAAGATAAAAGACAGAGGCAAAGGCTGGCTGTTGTCAGGGATGAGAAGTCTGTCCAAGGCAGGAAATTCCTTGGATAAACAGGAACTGGTACAGGCAGTCAGGGGTAGAGCCAGACAGGAAACAGGGTAGACCAGGGGACAGGAAATGGAACAAGGCAAAATAGGGCCAGAATACCATACAGGGTAGACAGGTCAGCACAGGGCAACACATGGACAAGGAAGGCCACTGAGAGGTCCACAGGGAGACCTACAGAGAACAGGAGGGCCACTGGAAGAACCACAGGGAAAACAAACATCAGGAACAACACAGGCCACAGCAAGGGAAACAAAGGCAAGGAAGGTCACTGCAAGACCTAACAGTGCAGGAACACAAGTACAAGGCAAGGCAAGGCAAGGAAAATGCAAGGTCAGTTAGAGCAAAGAGCCAAGGCAACTTAATGAGGAAACACAGAGTTAAGAATGAAAGAGGGTTTTTTAGGGCAGCCCTTACTGCATCATGCAGTTTTCAAGGTGGAGGCTTGATCAGGATTGAGTGCAGCCACTGAGGGCTCCTGCTGGGAGGGAGGCAGACTAGCAGCCAGTATCGTTACAATTCCTCTCTCAGAGTATTTTTATTGCAAATTTCCATCTACATATTGCTCAGAACTCTGATTCTAAGGCAGTGGTACTCAAAACAATCCTCACCATATCCCAATTAGTGAGGTTTTCAGGTTCTCCCTCATGAACATGAACTATATTTTCATACACTGGTGGTAGTTCATGCAAATATATCTCAAGCATATTCATTAGGGATATCCTGAAAACCCTGACTGGCTGGGAGGAGCCCAAGGGCTGGTGTGAGCACTACTTTTCTAAGACATTTTTAAGTAAATGCAGGGTTTTTGTTTCAGGGTGTATTTGCCAATACTGAGTACCAGACCCATTTTCCTCTACCTATTTGATTTGCCCTGTGGTCCCTCAAAAAAACATGCATCCTGCATGTGAGTACTGGCACCTATTTTCCAGAAAGACAACACTGATTAAACATTTTAAATGTTTAAAAAAAAAAAAAAAAAAAAAAAATTAGATTTCATCTAGTGAATAATCAAAGGTGAATAATTTTATCAGCTGCAAGATGGCAGGTGTACAAACTGGAATGGGCACAATGCAGCAGAGTATGCAGTAAATTACAACAGATAAACTTATCAGGCACATAATGGATCAATTTATGCTGATGAAGTGGTGGCTGTAATGGCTTTGAATATAAGCAGCATGCTATACCAGATTTGATATAATTGAGCAAACGGCCTAACTTATTAAGCCTTTTTGTCACCAGACACAGAATGGGGAAAAAACCTTAGTAAATCAGGCCCAAAATACCTTATTTATAAATGTAGAAACTATAGTGTTAGGTATTTCATTTAAAAAGGAATTGCAATTATCGTCTGTAACTTTAGCTACAGGAAGACAGAAATCAACATGTTTTAAATGTTTAAAAGGAAAAACCTACAATATTCCCAAACAGAATCAATGTTCAATCTGATATAACCTTGGCTTAAATACTGCAGACATAGCTAGATTGATAAGGTAGTCAATACTGCCAACATACTGCTGTTCACAATGACCTCTAGCTAGAAACTTCTGAAATAGATTACATAATATTGGCAGGAATTTAACAGGTAGCCAAAGAAAATTAAGGATGAACTCAAGTATCATCAGCTTTAAGGTGGAGATCAGGGAGATTTTGTGGTAATTCCAAGGAGCTAAAATGATATACCACAAGTAAAGTCTAGACTCTTTAGTTGGTTGGGGTTGAGTGCTCTGCTAAATACTGGCCATAAAAATCTACAGGCAATGCCTGGTCTTTCACAACAGAAACAGTGAAAAGTTCTCATCTTAAATAGAGAAAATAAAGAATATTTAGTGACCTTATATCACGTCTTTAGTCCAATTCAAGACCAATATCAAGGTAAAAAAGCATAAGAAATCATTATATATTTTAGCAAATAGTCCACAGACTCTTTTCCAAGTCTTGCTCACAACATCTCCGTTTTTTATGTCACATATGCACACAATTTAATTTTCCTTAATTTTCATCTACTTCTTTCATACTTTATTATATATTTCCAAATATTTGATAGTCTGCTTTTTCCAAAATGATCTCAAAGCAGATTACAATCAATAAGGATAGATTAACAGGTATACAATGAATATAAACTTATATACATTGGCAAAACATATACTTTGATGCAAGGAGATAGGGGCTTCTGCAATCCGTGCTTAGCTATCTGTAAATGAGGAAGCATCATATACAAACAAGGTTTTACTAAGCTTACTGGAAATAGCATGGTATGCTTTTCATAACTGCTATTTTCCATGGGTTTGATAAAGTCTGAAAATTTAACACCTGACTAAGACCAGTTATTACATTTTTAGTGTGCATAGACAGTCTTGAAATTCCTCTTCCTTCTTGCTGAGCTAGAAGGGCTTGTTAAGCAGTGAGGATTTCATACCTTTCTTCCACACCCCCCTCCCCCCCAGGACAAAGGCCTGATGGCCCATTGGTCTTCCCCCTATTCACAAGGCAAAGTGATGTGAAAGCTCAGTGAGGGCCATTTTTGAAGATGCTAAAGCGAGGTGGGAAAGAGGCTTGACATTCCTATCCTCATCAGGGTATGGGATATATTCCACTACTCCAAAGCCTCTCCCATCTACAGAGATGACACTAAGGCTATTTAGCTGGCTTTGCAGGGATAGTATGGAGGACCATTGTTTTGGTGACATTCAAGGACAGACCAAGTCATTTATATGAAGTGTTGAAAAGACCTAACATCACATGCAGATCCTGTGTAGAGTGAGCAATTATACAGCAGCTGTATGTAAACTGAAGATTGTGGATGCTCTTGGAGATGAGTTTTGACTTTGCCCTAAAGTGACAAAAACTGAAAAGCTTCTTATCCAGGCTATACTGGGTACTGACACCAGGAGATGGATTATCTCAGATAAGATAGTCAGGTAGATGGTGAACAAGGTAGGGGAAATCATGCAACCTTGTTTGAATCCAATTCAGATGCAAAAGGCGTCAGTCTCAAATCTTCCATTCAGGAAAATGGAAGTCATATTCTCATGCCAGAGTTTCAGCCTAGAGATACACTTCAGTTGGTAGTCAATACTTGAGAATGATCCACATAGCTTCCCAATTAAAGGACTCAAACTCCTTGGTCATATGTCAGTGAAGGTGAGGAACGCCTCATGATTTTGTTCACAACATTTTTCTTTAATCTGAATGGCAACAAAGATCACATCTACTGTGCCCTTGGATGGCTGGAAGTCACACTGGGTTTCTGAGGGAATTTCCTTGGCAACAGGATGAAGGTGGAGTAGGAGGATGTGGCCAATGTCTTACTCATGATGGACAGGAGAGAGAAAGCTCTCTAATTCCTACAGTGTAGTATGTCCCCCCCTTCTTAGAGATTTTCAGGATGGTGACATTCCCGATATAAATGGTGATCTCCTCTTCTTCCCATGAGGAGTGTGGCCCCTGTGTGTCACAGAGAAGACTGCAGTGTGTATAATGGTGAGAATTTGTTGTTTCTTCCTAAGGAAATTGATAGAGGTATGATGAAAGAGGAAAGATTCCAGAAAGTGTCGGGTTCATCTAATACTCAGAGGGAGTGTGTGGTAATGTTCAGCCCCTAAGAGCTGTGTTTTAGAAAGGGTATATTACCCTGGTTAGAGAAGGGTGGGGGCTCCCCCAGTTTCACCAAGCCAAGAGAAGAAAGCAGTTGGACCCTGTCCCAGGGTACCAGGGATAGAGGAGAGAGTTAGCAGAGATACTCCAACAGTGTCTCAGGAAGCCTGCATGACGTATGTGGAATTTGGATCTAAGAGTAAATAGTAAAGAAAAGAAAAAGGAACTGTGAAGGAACTTTTTGGGACCAGAAAAGAAAAACCTGTGCCTGGCTGGATCCTGGAAACAGGGTTGAAAGTCTCCCAGTTCCCTCCAACAACAAGGGGAAGTGAGTAGCTTGAAGCCATCTGAGAGTTAGAGTGAGTATATTGGGATCTATTATGTTTGACAAGAGAGTAGGGTCAGTACGGTCCTGCATAGGCTGAAGAGTGGTGTATACAGACTAACACTTTGAGGCTTTCACTCTACTACACTGTACAATTAGACCTGGAACATCTTCCGGGTTGTGCATGTGTGTGGGGTAGGTAGACACCTACCTGGGGGAGAGAGAAAGGTTCCAGTAAACCCTCCCTCTCTTCAGTTAACAGGAAGGGGACATGAGGGAGGGGAAACTCAGCAGGTCATCAATTGCACACTCTTTGTCCAAGGGGAATTACTGAGGAGATTAAATCCCCTCTGCTAACTGGTCCTTGGTACAACCTTCACGCTATAGAGGGTAAATTCTACTATATCCTTGCAAACCTTTTTGCATAGCATGCTAAGCCCTATTTGGACATGCACATGAAAATCTTACTGATTTGCCCAGTAAAACGTTTTCTAGCTCAAACTTTAATGCATAGTCCCCCTATCATTTTTTGTAGTGGAAACTCTGCACATTCAGTATATTTATATATTTATTTTATTATTTATTTATTTTGAATTCTTATATACCGACATTCCTGTAAAATATTCAGATCACACCGGTTTTGCAGTAAAACAGAACTGTCGCGGGCGGCGTTACATTATACATTGAACCTAAGAGCATAAGAACATACGAAACGTTCAAAGAAACGTTTGGAGAGAAACATTAAACATTGGAGCATTAAACATTAAAACATTAGCTTAAGGGCATAAGAGCATTAAAAAACGTTTGGGGAAACCAAAGGAACAATTGCAAACCAAAAGAAGCTTAAAGCGGAATAACTAAAGACTTCAGTACAGAATTATGGAATATAAAACATTAGATGTGAGGCTTGGAGTCAGGGGAGTGGGGGAGGGAATAAGTGGGAATGAAGAGAGGGAGGAAGGGCTGGGGGGGCGGGGCGGGAGATGAGGAGGGAAAGAGCAGGTGGAAGTAACTGAGGAAGAAGACATCCCGATGAGGCCGGGAGGGCAGGGTAGAGCGGGCGGCATGCTCAATTTATCCTCGAGCCTTAGATTCTGTCCTTTGAACGGTGTCAGAGTGAGCTTGGGTTTCCGGGAAAGCTTGAATGAAAAGCCACGTTTTTAGATGTTTCTTAAAGGTTTGATGGCAAAGTTCTTGATGTAGATCCGGTGGCAGAGTGTTCCATAGAGTAGGCCCTGCTGCTGATAATGCTCTCTTTCTTAGAGTGGATTTGGCCGGGGGGGGGGCAATACAAGGAGCCTTTGTACGCTCTCCTAACTGGTCTGTCTGAGGTGTGTGGACGGAATTGAATACTAAGTTTGAGTGGGGCGATGTTATGTATATCATGGAAGGAGGGAAAAAACCTAAGCCATTTTTGGGCTTTAATTTGTTTTTACCAGGCTTATTTACATATAAAATTCTCTTTCCTATCAATTCCAAATTTTTATAAAAGTGTCACTGGTAAGCCTCTGCATCCACAGTAAAGTGTAGATCTTTTAAAACTATCATTTGTATTGCCATTAATAAACACTGTTTTCCATAGCAGTATACCATCTCTATTAATAGTCACATTGAAAAGGGCATCCTAACACAAATGTGTCTCCAGGCTGATATTACATGACTATAAACATTTATTTATTTATAGAAACTTGATATTCTGCCTTTATCCTATGGGTAGGCACAAGGCAGATTACATGCAAAACAACAAAATAAAAAAACAACAAAAATATTGAGTACATAACTGATGCATTCATAGAGATATGAGGTAAAGTGCAGGTAAGGTACACTGGGTATAATGCCTAGAGACTGGAAAGCAAGTTAATTGCCAGAAGGTGCGAGATATATTGGGGTTCAGAAAGGTAGAGAAAGCAGCCTGTTAGCCGGGCAAACTTGGGGAGTTCATGGTCACAAGAAACTGTGCAAGAGCATAAGAAATGCCATGCTTGGTCAGACCATAGTCCATCTAGCCCAGCATCCTGTTTCTGGCAGTGTCTAGTCCAGGTAACAAGTACCCAGCAGATCCCATAGAGTAGATCTATTTCTTGTTACTCACTCCTAGGAATAGCAATAGTTTTCTTTAGTCTTCCGGGCTAATAATGTTTTATGGCCTTTTCCTCCAGAAATATGTTCAAAATCTTTTAAATCCCACTATGCTAGTCAGCTTGACCACATCCCCAGGTAACAGATTCCACAGCTTGATTGTGCACTGAGTGAAAAAGCTTTCTAGAATTTGCTGGTGGTTAGTTTCATGAAGTGCTCCCTTTTTTTTAATATGATTTGAAAGGGTAAATAAAATGACCTTTATTTGCCCATTCTATGCCCACTCATGATTTTATAAACTTCTGTCATGCCCCTTTCTCAGCCATCTCTTTTAAAAGCTGAAGAGTCCTAACCTATGTACGCTCTTCCTCATAGAGGAGCTGTTCAGTTCCACTTTTTTTTTTTTTTTTTAATGGGGCAACTAGAACTGCATACATTACTCAATGTGTGGTCACATCAAGTGTCAATACAGAGGCAATATATTTTCCATTTTATTCTCCATTCCTTTTTGGATCATTCCTAACATTCTATTTGCTTTGTTGACCACTGCCACACACTGAGCTGAGGATTTCAATGTATTGTCCACAAATACTCTGAGGTCTCTTCCCTGGGTAGTAACTCCCAGTTCAGAATTCAGTATTGAGCAACTGTAGTTGGGATTATTTTTTTCCCTATGTGCATCACTTAGTATTTTTCCACATTAAATTTCATCTGTCATTCAGTTGTAAAGTCTTAAAGGGTCCTTCTGCATATCCTTGCAATCCACTACTGTTTTAACAACTTTAAATACTTTTCTGCCTTCTGATAATTTGGTTGTCGAGGGAAGAGTTCTGCTTTGGATCACAGGGTAGGCCTGGCTAAACAGCCAAACTTTTAATTTTTTTGTTAAAGATAACGTAACTGCCTTGGGTTTTTTTTTTGGGGGGGGGGCAAGAGGGTGGTGGTAGGAATTTCAGCACAGGCAGGAGGGGGCCCAGAGTCAGCTGATTAATTTTATCTGGGCCTCCTCTTGTCTGAGCTGAAACTCCTACCACTACGTATAACACCAATTTTGCTGTTATGATGGCAAAATTAGTATTAATTTGGAAACTGAGAGGAGGATGGGGTGCTAGGTGCCCAACGTTTTCTGAATTATTTCGGGGGATGGGGTAGGTTTGGGGGTTTGTGCCTTCTTTTTTTTTTTGGGACTTAGACAATATTTAAATATAGCCAGTTAAGTATAAAGTTATTCGGATAAACGTACCCAGATAACTTTAGACCTGCTCTGGACCACAACCAGACTTAACGTGGATAAGCTTTGGGAGTGCCCTGCATCGGTGGAGTCGGCATTGTTTTGCGTCGTCTTATGTTTATGCTTTGCAGTATGTCTGTGCATTGACACTGCAACGTGGTTGCGCTGGGGGCTTGATGCCGAGCGGTGCTGATGGTGGAGGTACCGATGCATCCCCTGAGGCTCCGTGCGTTGGTACAATGGCAGCATGCTTCAGCGCCGGCCTGGACGGACCGGGAGGCCCTACCGAGGAGGCTCTTCGATGCGTCAACACTTGGGTGGCCCGGGAGGGTCCCGGGGAGGATTGGGCAGACCCCCTCACTAGGGGCATACGAGCCCAATGCCACTTTTTAGTTTTGCAATCCAGGTGGCCTGCTGCCGCTGGGCCATGCGTCCGCAGTCCCTGCAAGTCGCCTGCTCGTGGTCCAGACCATTGGTCACGGACATAATTTTGCCACACTGGCAGAATTTAAAGCCAGGCGGCTGCAGCATGGTGACAGTCTTTTTTTTTTTTGAAGATTTCTCTCAGAGAGAGGAGCTCCGCGTGCTGGAAGTCATGCGGAAAAAAAAGGACTGAGGAGAACCAGGGCTGTGCGGAAGCAGCAACGCAGGTGCGCTGCTACTAAAAAACTATCTTCTAAGAGAGCTGCACCACCTGGCCGCCCGGAGGATGTCCCAGACAGCATGGCTAATTCATGCTGCTTATCTACGGGAAAATAATGAGTAACAGAATGCATAAGGCCCTAATCACTTTCTCCAGATCCAGGAGAATGTGAAGGTGAGCAAAATTTTAGACAAGTGAAAATGGAAGCAAGTAAGCGATAGCTGGGTTGGTCTGGCAAGCTGCAAAAAGCAATTATACAGTTCAAGGTTAATTCAAGCAAGAATGCAACTGATTCTGCCTGGTAGGGTGCAGATTGGGATGTTTCTGGGAATACCGTAAATTCCTTTTGTTGAAGGCATCTCTAGTTTAAAAAAGATGTACATAAAAACATAAGATATGCCATACTGGGTCAGACCAAGGGTCCATCAAGCCCAGTATCCTGTTTCCAACAGTGGCCAATCCAAGTCACAGTACCTGGTAATTACCCAAATATTAGATAGATCACAAGCTACTAAAATGGTTGGACAACAATCTTCCAGATATTTTGATGTGGAGGTCTAAATTATTAGAAATGTTATTCATGGAATTTCATATGGCCAGCTTAAAAACTATTAAGTCAGCGGTGTCTCTTCTGAATATATGGACTCCCTTTATTAAGAACTTGCCACAAGAACAACAATTTAAGCTTCAATTTAAGAAACATAACTGATGTTAATTCTTAATTCTACTTGTTATTTGTGATTTCCCAATATATTGAAGTTAAGCCTTGATATTTTGCTTCCTTCAGTGCTTTGAAGAAATTTTGCTAATTGTGGATGAAAAGGGGAAAAAGTGTTGTAATGTAATGTTTTTGTCATTCATGAAAGACTATTAAAGAGATTTAAAAAAAGACAATTTATAAGTCATAGCAACAACCAGGCAGCATGTATGTGGGTCAATCTGGCAGGATATATAATTCAAATATTGGCTGGATCTGTGTGGCAAGCCAACAGAAGTTAGGCAAGCAAGCTGGATGTAAAGTAAGGAATTAGGACATTTATTTAAATCTTATAGTCTGCATCTTTCAAAAATAGTCCTGTACAGAGTGGACAGAAGAGTGACAATCATATAATTGCATATAAAATTACATAAAATACATATAGCAAAGACCCTTTCCCAGATTATTTATGAATATCTAAAACATCACAGATCTTAGTACTGATGTCTGTGGTACTCCACTAATAATTTTTCTTCTTAAGTGTACTCCTTGCTCTAGGATTTCCTTGCCACCAAAAATACTTTCCTTCTGTACTTCATTTATACCTTTAAAGTATTTAAACATCTATAATATTCCCTTCTCCTTCAGGATATACATGTTAACAAGGGGTAGGCGAATCTGGTTTTTAAGTGCCACAAACAGCTGTTTTTCAGGATATCCAAAATGAATATGTATGAGATATATTTGCATACAATGGAGGCAGTGCATGTAATTCTATATCAAATATTCATTATGAAGGGACTGATCGGGTCTCTCTGATACAGTATGACTAAAACATCGATGTTGGGATGACTAGATGGTTTTGGATGAATGCCAGGTTTGTAAGTTTTGGAGTCTTGAAGATTTTATGAGGCCTTTTACAACTTGAAGTTACGTACTAATCCTTGTCAAACCAACAGTTTTTGCAAGATATCAGAGCAATAATAATTATGCATGAGTATTGGTGAAGTTTAGACATAATAATTATGCATGAGTATTGGTGAAGTTTAGACATTTTTGAATGCATACAAAGAGATTAAAAAACGTTTTTGAGAGGTAGGTAATGATAGGGCAAGTTGCTAGAAGTACACATTTGACATTTTAGTAGCCCATTTAATGCCTCCTTTACTTAATCATTTATTCAATTCAAGTATAAAAACTCTGGATCCTAATTTGGCGACAAGTGAAACTGATTAAATGTTTCAAAGTTTTTTTTATATGTACTGCTCCCTGCAAATTCCTACTCCCAAACTCATCATGACGCATTGGCTCCTCTCTATTTCATCCCTTCAACACTTAGCCATGAACAGACCTCCCCCTGTGTTGGATTCCAGTTCTCTCTTTCTGTAAAAGAAAGCAGTAATTATGCATTGTGGCCAGCTAGTTCATTTAGTTATCTTGGCTGCCACATATAATATAGCTGCTAAAGCTCCTCCTCTGCTGCTACTATTATCACTCAGAAAGAGTCACTTTGGGCACTCATTAAACACTTTTCCCCATCTCACTCATCCTGGGGATAAGACAGAGGACTCAAAAGAGAAGGCTTAGATGGGGGAAATAGAGGAGTTGCTGTATGTGTGTATTTGTGTACTGCACAAAGCATGACCCAACTATCCATACCCTGTTTATTGCTTGTTAATTGCCACACTCCAGGCTCATGCCTTAGCTAGGAAGGAGAGGTGACTATGCATGTTCTCAAAAAGGAGCTTCTGCATATTTAAGAGTTATTGCTGATATTTCTTGTTACTGTAAGTACTGAGAGCAGAGCCCAAGTGTTAGTCTGGATCTGAGCATCAGGCAGTTGTGACTTTTCTGATCAGATCTGAAGGCACATTGTTTGGGGAATACTGTCCTAATGGATAGCATTCAATATGCTATCCCTCCTACAATACACTGTTCCCCAATACTATACTTTTATGCATTAAATCTCATCTGTCATATCAATTAAACTTTCTTTAATTCTTTATTTTTTCCAGTCCCTTTGGAATATTTTCAAAATTTTTCAAAATTACAAGTCAAAAAAATTGACATTACATTATGTTGGATGCAAACAATAAGGAAAAAAAACTTCAAAAAGGAAATATATTAAAAAATATTAATCATCATTCACATGAGACCTCAATTGGGGGACTAAATCAATTATGAAAAGATTTTAAAGGAAAAAGTGGCACAAGAGTACATATATTAACTTGCAATAATGTTAACACAAAAAGACTACATAACAAAGATGAATAGTCAAAAGTCTCTCTCGATTTTGAAGAAACGTTTCTAACTGGTCAGGAAAAAATATCTATTAACACCTAGTTTAACAATACATTTGCAGGGAAACTGAAGAAGAAATGAAGCTCCCAAATCAATGACACATTGCGTTTTAGATAAAACGGCTTTTCGTCTCAGTTGGATCTCTTTAGCAACATCAAGAAATAAGTGGTTTTCTCGGTCAACAACTGGCACAGAAAACACTTATCAGATGCCACATCTCAAAAAAGATATAGTTGCGATGGAGAAGGTACAGAGAAGGGCAACCAAAATGATAAGGGGAATGGAACAGCTCCCCTATAAGGAAAGACTAAAGAGGTTAGGAATTTTCAGCTTGGAGAAGAGACGGCTGAGGGGGGGATATGATAGAGGTGTTTAAAATCATGAGAGGTCTAGAATGGGTAGATGTGAATCGGTTATCTACTCTTTCAGAAAATAGAAAGACTAGGGGGCACTTCATGAAGTTAGCATGGGGCACATTTAAACTAATTGGAGAAAGTTCTTTTTCACTCAATGCACAATTAAACTCTGGAACTTGTTGCCAGAGGATGTGGTTAGTGCAGTTAGTATAGCTGTGTTTAAGAAAGGATTGGATAAGTTCTTGGAGGAGAAGTTCATTACCTGCTATTAAGCTAACTTAGAAAATAGCTACTGCCATTAGCAATGGTAACATGGAATAGACTTAGTTTTTGGGTACTTGCCAGGTTCTTATGGCCTGAATTGGCCACTGTTGGAAACAGGATGCTGGGCTAGATGGACCCTTGGTCTGACTCAGTATGGCATGTTCTTATGCACGACAAAACATTTTCATTGTCCATATGTGATCAAGTTCCATAGCAAAAACAACAAGCAAAGTAGCAGTACCCTGAATTTCTATCTGGGACTCTTGCAATATAGCAATTCAATTCTCAAGAACATTAGATCGATTAGGCAGAGAGTTAGCTGGGGTATTACCTTGTCTAGAAAGAAAGCAAAAGGCCTTAAAAGGTAGAACAGAGGCCTGAGGAACTTTAACATCTACATAAAATTTCCTAAGCAATTCAATTGGAGAAACTACTAAAGACTTAGGAAAATTAAGTATCCTCAAATTTAAATTTCCTAGAATTATTTTCCAATGCCTCTAATCTACGCTGAGTATAATCCTGACCCTTAATCAGAGCCAGATCACATTTCCCCAAAGACTCATACTGTTTTTCTATAGAAGAGATTTGATATTACTCAATCATTTAGGGGTAGATTTTCAGACGAGTGCGAACAGCCTACTTTTGTTTGCGCTCCAGGCGCAAACAAAAGTACGCTGGATTTTAGTAGATACGCGCGTAGTCGCGCGTATCGGCTAAAATCCTGGATCGGCGCGCACAAGGCTATCGATTTCGTATAGCCTGCGCGCGCCGAGCCGCGCAGCCTACCCCCGTTCCCTCCAAGGCCGCTCCGAAATCGGAGCGGCCTAGAAGGGAACTTTCCTTTGCCCTCCCCTCACCTTCCCCTCCCTTCCCCTACCTAACCCACCCGCCCGGCCCTGTCTAAACCCCCATCCTACCTTTGTCGGGGGATTTACGCCTCCCGGAGGGAGGCGTAAATCCCCGCGCGCCAGCGGGCCTCCTGCGTGCCGGGCCGCGACCTGGGGGCGGGTACGGAGGGCGCGGCCACGCCCCCGGGCCATAGCCACGCCCCCGTACCCGCCCCCAAAACGCTGCCGACACGCCCCCGCAACGCCGCGTGCTCCGGCCCCGCCCCCGACACGCCTCCCGACACGCCCACTCCGAAAACCCCGGGACTTACGCGAGTCCCGGGGTTCTGCGCGCGCCGGTGAGCCTATGTAAAATAGGCTCACCGGCGCGCAGGGCCCTGCTCGCGTAAATCCGCCCGGTTTTGGGCGGATTTACGCGAGCAGGGCTCTGAAAATCCGCCCCTTAATGTGCACAACAACTTGATTTTGCACTTGACTAACAATTGAGCTAACATTATCAAACTTAAGTACCAGAGATTGTTCCAAACCCTTGATAGCAGTCCAAATTTTTGAAATTTTTGGAGAAAAGTTCCATGAGGAAAAAATGGTGAGAAATTCTCACAGAGCTCCTAAGAACCGTGAGGCAACTGCTGCGTGGAAAAAAAAAAGAGACTGAAGGGGGACCCCTGCTGGATGCAGGGTTAGTAGCATGCTGGGCATGCTCAGTGTGCCAGTCAAAGTTCTAGAAACTTTGACAAAAGTGTTCTGTGATAGGGTTCCATCCAATAATGGCACCCATATTTGAGGACTACCATTCTGCTTGTCCTGGGAGAAAACAAATATCACATCTCATAAAACAAACAAAATAAAATCAAAACATATAAAGCATCAAGCAAAATAGGAAAAAACATGCTAATAAAAAGTAAACACAACTCAAAACAGTTAATAAATAGAATACCCAATTGCAATTTCATATACAATGTTTAAAAAATTTCCCAAATACCAATAAAATATTTTAAAACAGACAAACACCCACCAATTAAAACCAGTAAAGATAAAAAAAAATTAACTCTTAAATCAAAATAAATAAATACCTAAAAACTTTTCATTCCAAAAACCCTGAGAAAGTTGGGGCTAAGGGGATATGCACAGACTTTCTCCTCTCGCTCTCATATACACACTTATCACATACGCACGCTCTCACATACTCACTGATACACAGAACACTGTCACACATACTCACTGACACACACAAATGCTGTCTCATACACTTTCTCACATGCTTACTCACATATAGTCACACCCACTCACAGACTCTGGATCACACACACACACACACACCTTTTTCCCATCCCCCCAAAAAATGCAGAAGCAATAGCAGCAGCCTTTTTTTTTTTTTTTTTTTTTTTTAAAGATTTCTCCTCACATTGGTGGTTAGGGGGATGCAGGCAAAGCCCAGGGTTAACAGGGTCCCGGGTGAGCTGGCTGCCTGTTGCTGTGGGAGGAGGCATCCTTTGCCGTAGGAAGGGGCAGGCTTTAAGCCTCGATACTTTTTTTTTTTTTGCCTTGGCCCAAGGACCCATGGCAGACATGGCATGCAGCAAGGCTTGCAGCATGAACCTGGCAGTGAAGCAGCAGTGAGAGGCCTACCGCCCACCTCCCGAAAGGGAGACAATCTGAGCTGTGAGGGGAGGCGACTGCACTGTTTGCTGCCTCTGTGGTGAATGTGAGGGGACTCGTCCAACACAGCAGTGGGTAGAAAAGTAGGAAGCCACTACCACCATGGTAAACTTCAATAATGGAAAGTCTCAGAGGAGGTTCCCACCATGGGAGAAGCTGGGTTGATCGCAGTGGCTCCTCAGGCATGGGGGCACTGCGACCAACACTAATCACATGATTAGCTGGACCGGCCCACCGGGGCATTTCCAAAGCCCTGAGAGGCCAATCCGCCTCTGCATGCACACACTGCTTCGTGATCTCCTCAGTCTCTTCCACAGTTTAAGATTTAGCAAGATACTCAACTCTCCAAGGAGGTGGGAGGGTATTAAGTATGGCTAATTCAGCCATAATGCATGGGGAGTCCCAAGCTTAGGGTTCTAGAGTAGAACAAAGACTTGATGATGACCTGGCCACATCAAATGAATAATGGACTATGAGTGAACAGGCTGTGCAGAACTGCTTGTCCAAAGTTACTGTCTCTTCGGGACATGTTGAACAGACAGTAGTGGGACATGAAAATGTAAACAGATGACTAAGTAGCCACTTTGCAAATGTCTTCAAAAGATGTGGCCTTGAGCTCAGCTCCTGAAGTCACCATGGCTCTCACTTGATGAACCATGACAAAGTCTACAATTTGTAAGACAATCAGCACGTAACAGTCTACTAGCCAAATTGGATGGCGTTTGTTTGGCAACTGCCAATCTACTGGGTTCAAAATAAATGAACAGTTGAGAAGTTTGATGGTGAGGTTGAGTGTTCTTTAGGTAATATTCAGGGTTCTCTTACAGTCCAAGAAATGAAGAGCCCATTCTTTGTGTGCATATGGTTTTGGAAATAATGTCAGTAGCATAATAGCTTGATTAATATGAAATGCGGATACCACTTTTGGAAGGAACTTGGGGTGAGTTTGTAGAACCACCATATTTTGACAAAACTGAAGATATGGAGAGTATGAAACCAAAGTCTGTAGTTCACTTACTTTTTATGCCAAAGTGACAGCCACAAGTAATGACACTTTCTCTGTGAGAAAATTCAAGTCCAGTGAATCATGAGATTCAAAAGGAGGTTTTATGAGTTGAGTTAGGACTACCATTGAGGTCTCATGGCACTGGAGGCTACCGATTAGAGACTTGAATGCCATAGCTCTTTCATGAACTTCAATAGCAAAGGGTGGAGCAAGATCGGACCTCTTTATACCTGCTTGTGATATATCACAACAGTAGTAGAATTTATTTGCAATAACACTGAGAAGAATTTCAACTCAAGAAGTGCTAAGGGGACAGACAACTATTTAAGCATGTATATCCTAGAATAATGGCGAGATAGGGGAGATATGATAAAGACATTTAAATACAGACCTATCTATGCACAGGAGATGGGTCTCTTTCAGTTGAAAGGAGACTCTGGAATGAGGGGGTCATGGGATGAGGGTCAAAGGGGGGTAGAATGAGGAACAATCTAAGACAGTATTCCTTTAAAGAAAGGGTGGTGGATGCATGGAGAAGCATCCTAGTGAAGGTGGTGAAGACAAAGACAGCATTTGAATTCAAGAAAGCGTGGGATAAGCACAGGGGATCTCTGATGGAGTAGTAGAGGTTGTAGATTTGAGCAGTTGTGTGGCTGGGCAGACAAGCCAGGCCATATCAGTCTTTTTCTTCCATAATATTTCTATGTTTCTATGAGGAGAAGCAGAAGACACACCAAAGTCCCTCAGATCACAGGAGAAAGGATCCAGCTGGCTGGCCCTACATTAAGTCAAGAACCTCTACCATTTGAAATTGTAGTATCTTCTGGTTGAAGTTTTTCTGACAGAAATCAGAACATTTTCCACCTCTCTGGGCTGGAGTACAGAGATAACTATTATGTGCTCAATATCCATTCCATTAGGGTCAAACTATGGCAGGTTCAGATGGCAGAGCCTGCTTTCCTCCAATGGAACCAGAGGCTGAATTTACAGATGGACAAGATATGGATACCACACTTACTGTGGCCAGGCTGATGCTATGAGGATTATCCTTGCCTTCTCCTGAAGGCCCTTCTAGACAATCCAGGCAATTAGAGGAATTGATAGGTATGTACAGAATAGACTGACACTCCAGTCTACTACAAATGTGACAGAAGATGATCTGTAGTTACTAGCATGCATGGAGTAGAACTTCTTGATCTTTTTGTTGTCCTCTGAAAATTACAGGTCGATCACTGATCTTCCCTATAACTGAACAAGTTGTCTGTGATTCCTTGATCCAGGGACCACTCGTGTGGTTGTAACACCCTTCTGAAGTGGTCTGATCACGTATTCTGGATTCTTAAAAGGTAAGTTGCCTGGAGATGGGCATTGAGATGTCCTGCCTCTGATCAGATTCAGAAGGTCTTTTGGCAGAAGGTAAAAGAACCCATACCTCCATGCTGCTTTACGTAGAACATGGCCACTTTGTTGACTGTTTGGATCAAGAGTATCTTTCCCAAATGATAAAAGCCTGTACAACAAAGCGGATGGCTTGAAGTTTCAGGTGGCTTATTTATAGATGACTCTCTACTGGAGACCACAACACTTGAATCCATCCACATCACTATGCATCCTCCTAGGTGGAGGTGTCAGTAGACAGATTTATTTGACACAGTGGAACACACAGTAAGACACCTACCTTTAGAACATCCAGAGTCATCCACCACTGAAGGGATGTTCTCAACCCAGGGGTCATGGAATTTGATGGGATAATTGCCAATAGAGTTGATTCTATTAGCTTTGGAGGCTCCATGGTTCTGCAACAACTATTATATTGCATGTAATACAAAGGATAATATTCCAAGTCTGAAATTATTGTCTGAAGACATACTTTTGTGACAGCTCATGCTAACTACTGAACCAACAAACATGGAAACTGAAGGAAGGTAAAAATACTGCTGAATCTGCTAACACCAGTAAAAAAGCAATCGTCATCCATATCTGAAACCCATCCAAAAAGGTCTAGAGTACTATTGTCTACTTAAAGGGTTTTGAGCACTATCAGATATAATATCATGCTACAAGATGAATTCTCTGTCTTATGCCCACAATGGTCATTTATTTCAGAATGAGATTTGACTGGTTCAATAAAGTGATATTTTGGCTTTTAACAGGGTGTTTAATCTGCGATATTTCTTTCAATGATCTTGAGGCTTGGTGTGTGTTGTGAATGATGAGATCTTGTTGTTTAGATGTTTTAGATTTTGTTTTAATTTCACTTGGTGATTGGTGTCTTATCCTTCCTTTAGATTTTAATGTCAACGTGATCCCTGAAGGTAGGCATTGCATGCTGAAACATCACATTATTGGGTCAGTGCATAAAATGAAAAAGAATACACAGAAAATCCATTTGTTTGAATAAGTACCAAAGTTTTTGTTTTGTTTCATGATTGATATTTGCACTGCTAGATGCTGTTGAGTAGTAAATGATTAAACTAGATGTGCTTATGAATGAGATTGTCTATAGGCCATTGTGGGCACAAAACAATGGATTCATCTTCTAACATGATATTGTATCAGATACAGCTCAAATTGCTTAAGTGGACAATAGTACTCTTTACCTCTTTTTTTTGGGTGTATTTACTTATCGTAAAGGAGTCTGAGTGCACATATGACTTACTGGGAGAAGCAACAAGCCATGCTAGGGCCCTAAGATGTGTTAAACAGTGTATATCATGAAATATATATTCTTTATTGGACAACATAGCCCTATCGCAGAGATATTGCATGATATATGTGATATTTTGCATAGCTCTGTCCAGATTTCCTCCCCTATTAAAATGAGCTGTTTTGCAAGGGATTTGAATGCATGAATACTGCAAATCCATGCAAAGCAGCTCTTGAATAGACAATATGATGTAAATAAATTAAAGCGGCTGACTTAGAAAGTTGTCAGTCACATGTACCTACACATCTTGAGGAAATGGTAATCTAATGTGGGAGCCTAGGGACCCTTACACAGGTCCCGAGGCTACCGCATTAGATTTAAAAGGCTATCCTAACCTAAAGAAAATAATCCCCAAAAATGTACAGCCATGTGCGGAGGAGGTAGCAGGGGGCCACTCTCTACCCCCGCATGCCCCTTTCCACATCTCTATATCTCAAAATCAAGAAATTCCTTCAAAGAAAGTGCCCATGGGGCCCCCTAACTATGGGTAGCACCGATTTGCCGTGGTCCGATGCCCGGACCTTGCCCCAGTCATATGACTGAGGCAAGGTCAGGTCGGTGCCATTTTGCAAAATGCAAATAAGGCTACAAGCAGACAAAAAGAAATTTAAGGCTGAACTCAAAACATGGCTTTTTAAATGCGCGTATACAGAGAATGAGTAACAGGCACACACAGGCTCAATATCTGTCCTACTACTTCAATTTCACACCGCTGTGTCTCTTAATACATATCTATTATATCAACACTGAAGTTTTATGTTTTATGTGTTTTATTGATTTTTTAGGAATAACAATGTTTATGTGTTTTATTAAGGTATCACATCTTTTAGGAACATTGTTTGTTTAGATTTTTAGTAATTATTTTAACAGCTATATTATAAACTACTGCACTCTTCTTTCTTTGATAGTATTTTAGCTATTACTATTTATTGTATTTCTCCACTTTATTTGATTGTAAACCATTGTGAAGGCTCTGCCGATGTGAGGTATATAAAACTAATAAACCATAAACCCAGAGCTAGGGGGTGCCGGGGACCCTTTATCTGGAGGAATTTATTGGTTTTGAGGTTTGGGGGTGTGGGAGAGAAGTCGGGAGGTGATGAGGGGCTCCCCCACTAGAAACCAATGCTTTTAGAATTCTTGGATGATTTGGGTGAGGGGATCTGTGGGTCCCACTATAGGTCTTTTTTTTCAATTTGGGCATTAGAGGCTTGGGGGGGGGGGTGGGAACTTTGCATGAAATTGCCCACTTGGAGATTGAGGCAGTGGGGGAGGGGGGGGGGGCTCGTCACACAACTACATGGGTCTTTTTTTTTTTTTATACTTTCGGTGTTGGGGCCACCTCAAGTGGCAGCCCTGGAGTGAACTCGATACTAATTTAGCTATATACCAACCATGCCCAGGGTATATAAATCTCAGAAAAGTACAGCAGATGCCCTTCAATTATATGTCACCTGTGACTGATAGATATATTAACTGCAAATTATATAATAATGACCCTGAACCAGGAGACTATGGAGGAAACATTACCACCATAAACCAAGTATGGGTGCAGATTGATCCCCCAACTTCTTACCCACCTGATCTACAAGACTCACTATGGCCAACTGCCAGTAAGTCCTAATATTTTCCTTGCAAGACTAATAAGTAGCAGAATCTATGCTGTTTACATAGCCTATCTCTAAAGATCCGTAGCAAATGCAATCTACATTCCTGTATAACTGTATGCTATAATCTGATTAGTGCTTTAATTTCTAGTATTTGTAATCCTTATAACAAATAATAGTTTATTTAGGTTACTTTCTGGTCTCCAAGAATTATTTTGTTTCATTTGCAAGTCTGATTGCAAATTCTGGCATTGTTGCCACCCAGAGCCAATTCCCTTCACAAAACTGGTAATAGAGTCAGAGGAACTACATGCACCATAGCACGTATCCAAGAAGGGCTAGTACTGACCTTACTGATGTCTATGACCTGTTAAAGAAAAGACCTCACTGAGCCCATCAGCAGTGCAGATATTTTGACAGGGAGAAATGCTGTTTTCCTGAAGTGAGCCTATCCAGACTTCTATGAACTGAATTCTTTGTGATGGAACCAGGTTTCATTTGGCAAAATTAACCAAGAAACCCTTGGATTAGAGGAGCCATATGATCATAAGAATATAAGAAATGCAATATAGGGCTAGACCAAGGTCTATCAAGTCCAGCATCCTGTCTCAGACTGTGCAAATCCAGGTCACAAGTACCCAGTAAGATCACAAAGAATAGGTCCAAACCTTCTTACTCTTAAGCAGGCATAAGCAGTGACTTTCCCTGTCTACATGACTAATAGTTGTTTATGGACTTTTCTTCTAGAAACTTATCTAAACCTATTTTAAACCCAGCTATACTAACTGCATTCACTATATCCTCCACCAACAAATTCCATAGTTTAATTATGCGTTGCGTGAAAAAAATATTTCTTCCAATTTCTTTAAAATGTGCTACCCATTAGCAGCAAGGATCGCCTCCTAGTCCTAATACTGTTCGAAAGGGTACATAACCATTCCTTATTTACCTGTTCCATTCCACTCATGATTTTAAAGACCTCTATCAAATCTCTTCTCAACCATCTCTTCTCCAGGCTGAAAAGCCCTAACCAATTTAGCCTTTCTTCATAGGGGAGCCAATCCATCTAATTTATTTTGGTTGCCTTTCTCTGTACCTTTTCAATTTCCACTATATCTGTTTTGAAATGAAACGACCAGAACTGCACAAAGGTGCAGTCGCACTATAGATCTATACAGGGGAATGATATCTTCCATTTTATTTTCCATTACTTTCCTAATAATACCTGCCAATCTATTTGCTTTTTGAGTGCCACTGCACACTGAATCAAAGATCTCAATGTATCATCACAATGACTCAAAGATCCTTTTTCTGAGTGGTGATACCCAATACGGAAACCTGTATTGTATACCTATAGTTTGAATTATTCTTTCCTATATGCATCACTTTGTACTTCTCCACACTAAATTACATCTGTCATTTAGACACCCAGTCCCTTAGTCTTGCAAAGTTCTCTTGCAATTCCTCAGAATCAGTTCTTGATTTAACTTTTTTGAATAATTTTGCGTCATCGCCTCCTTTTCCAAATGATTTATAAATGTTATTTATTTCTTCCTTCATTCTTATATACCACTCCCAAAGAATGAATCAGGTGGATGCAGTTTACAACATAAAAAATTCAATATAATCATCAAATACAAACTGGGACCAGTTATAAAGCACTAGTCCCAGTTCAGATTCCCTAGGGCATGGCACTATTTACCTTTCACTACTGACAGAAATGATCTTTCAGTCCTAATATGTTTCCTATCTTTTAGCCAGTGCACAATAGATCATAGCCTCCTATCACATGACACTAATTTCCTGATGAGACTGTCATGTTGGGTCCTTCATTTTCAGTTTAAACTGATTGTCACCCATAAATTGCTATGTATTTTCAGACTTGAGAATCAGCCCTTAATTTTAGGCTGATTAAACAGCAGCTCCAGAGCTGCAGATGTAGCATTTCAAGGCATCCTGCCACTGCTTGAAGCCAGTTTGGGCCAAAGCATGTGCTGCATTTCAAGTCCTGCCCCCACCAGCGAAATCGCTTGCTCTCTAGTGCTGATGATGCACTGTTTCATGTCCCACTTTCCTACCCAACCAGCCTGCTATCTGGTGTCACCAATGCAGCATCTGAAGTAGACATCATCCACTAGAATAGCCTAGTGGTTAGAGCAGTGGACTATGAACCAGGAGACCAGGGTTCGAGTCCCGCTGTCGCTCCTTGTGACCTTGGGCAAGTCACTTTACCCTCCATTGCCTCAGATACAAAAAACTTAGATTGTAAGCCCTCTGGGGATAGAGAAATACCTACAGTACCTGAATGTAATCCAGTGTGATATCTCGATTGAGATCAAATGTCAGTATAAATAAATAAATAAAATACTTCCTGGCAAGCTCCCTTGACCCAAATAAAAGCAGAAGTGCAGAGCTGCAAAACACTGGGCCACAAGCAAGCATGCTACCAAAGGAGGGAGAAGTAATCTGGAATCACAGGTAAGGATTAATGCTATTGCAGGTGGAGAGGGGAAAAAAAAAAGATTCTTTTTCTGGAAGGCTGGGGAGAAAGAACGTGCTAGGTAGAGGATGGTGGTAGAGAGAGGGATGCTGCTGAGTGGGCGGGAAGAAGAATCTGCTTAATATGGTTTTGTTTTACTGCCCTGGCTTCTGTCTACCATTTACATGGAAAAATGAGTAATTTTTCACAATATGCTTATGATTTAACAACTTGGAATAATTCTGTCTCACCTGCAAATCTGATCACTTCACTTGCTGCTCCCTTTTTCCAGATCATTTATAAATGTATTAAAAAGCACCGGTCCCAGTACAGATATCACTGAGGTACTCCACTGTTTATCCTTCTGTACTGAGAAAACTGACCATTTGGTTCTACTGTTTCCAATCTCTTAACCAATTTTCAATCCGTAATAGTACATTGCCTCCTATCCTGAGCACATTAGGTGTGGTTTGATGAGAGACCCCCACTAATCCATGACAACCGGTATGCGCAGAGAGCAGGGGATTTTTAAAATCCTTAGTTTTAATTATTTTGGAGTTATTTGATGCGTCTGCTGTTATGAAATATTTTATTGGTGTTTGGGGAAATATTTAAAAAAATGCTATGAGATTTTAAATATTGGATATTCTATATATATATATCAGCTGTTTTCTTTTTACCAGCATGGTTTTATTGCGCTTTATATTTCTTGATTTTGTTTGTTTTATGAGGAATGGTCAGAGCTGCAACAGCATGGGTGGAAAAAAAAAACTCTGACAGAGAAAGGAAAGGAAGGAGGAGAGAGCCTGGGAAAGATGAGGGAAGACTGAATGAGGGATAAGAAACAAGAGTGGAGGGAAGGAAACTGTGGGAGAGATGAAAGGGGAGGGATGGAAGAATGTAGGTGGAAACACAGAGGGGAGACAGAGGGAAGGAGCAGAGAAATGAACAGAGAGAGGAATAGGTAAAGGGAGAAGCAGCATCTGAGAGTGAAAGAGACAAGTTAAAGTGAGACGGTGGGGTATACAGAGGAGAGAGTGGGAGAAAAAAATAAAACTGATCAATAAAGAAATGGAAAAATGTGAAAAACTATATATATGCATATATTAGCATAGGAAACATTTATTTTTTTAAAAGGAAAACTTTAAAAGATTTTCATTAGAATAGAGTTTATTTAGGTGCTGTTGCTAGTTTTTGTTTTTGATGGCTGCGCTACATCTTTTGTAGCACAGTTATGAAATATGGATGTCACACTTGAGTCCAACTTATCTATGCATCGCTATGATTAAGGCTGCCTTTTGTAAGACTGTGGATGCTTTATAGACTAAAACCATTACTAAATCTCTGGGATTTCCATACAGTGTTCCAAGCTCATTTTTTCGAGCCTGGATTATTGTAATTCTGTTCTCATTAATCTTCTAGCAAATGCCCTTCAAAGCGTGCAGAATTTGGTCGTTCATATCTGACAGGTTCAAATATGAGAGAAAACACATTATCCCCATACTTTGTTCCCTCCAATGGCTACCAGTTCAATGGAGGATTAAATACAAAATGTCCATGCTAATCCATAAACTTCTAAGTAACAGTTCATCTCTCTGGCCAGTGCCAGTTACATATTTATAAACCATTGCATGACCTGAGATCTGCACAATGCGGTTTGTTAGAGGTTCCCTCTCCATGATCTGGTCACCTTGCAAGAGACAAGCGACAGAGCTTTCTATGTCGTTCACGCTATAATCTGGAATTCACTGCCAGAGCAATTACATACCTCGACCTACTTGTATTGCAATCTTTTAAAAAGATGTTAGACATTTTTATTTGTTAGAATTAAAAACTTGATCAATTAAAAAGGTAATTAGAAACTTTCCATACCTGGTACACAGTCATTGAGGTTAAATTGTGGACAGTCATTTTTGTTTTTGATTCATCAGTCATATCTGCCTTTTAATATCCAATTGGAGTTCTCATTTCACCTTTTGAATATCAGAGACTCTTCTGTATCACATTTTCTATGACTGATTTTTGTATTGTTCTTTTGTTGTTTGTTTGATTTTATCTATGTCTGTTATGTGTTCATTGCTTTTTACATGATATTATTTACTTATAAACTGTAATAAGTATAAAATAAATTAATAAAACTTTTTTAATGTTGGTAAGTGCCTGAAATAACTGAGTTAAAATATTTTAAAGTGTCACTCATGAATCATGATGGCTGCTGCAGATTACTTAGAAATCCATTTTAAGGTGCATGCTAAGGTATTATTTATTGATAAGCGTACAACTAATAGGGCTCAGACCTATATGCTTATGGCCCAACCAGTTCTGCCTCCGCCACTGCTTCACATCCATTTTTTAATCTTCCTCTTAGCCCTTTCTACGCATAATGGGATCACTTGCCTTGTCACATGTGTCTAGGGATGATATAGGACTAAACAATGAGTGTTTCAGGGAATAGTTCCGTAATCGCAATGCAGTCCCATTGCATCTTCTGAATCAGTTCTATGCTGTGGGTTGCTGCCAGGTCATTCCCCCTCCCAAGTAGACAATTATTGCCCATGCTGTGGGCATGATTCTGCTCAAATGGAGTACCAGGGGCATCAGTTGGTCCCACCTCATCCCTGGCAACTGTGCTAAGATAGCACTATCCAATATGAGGCCATGCCCAGAAGTACCACCAGAGGCCTAGACTTTGCTCTTTTATATGCCCATTGGATATAGAAGTGCCCTAAGATCCATATGTGGCACATTTGTGGAACCAGACCTGGAAAAAAGCAGAGCAAATTGTAACTGACTAACTTCTGAAATATTCTTCAGGCCTAAGATAGTGCTGATATTTACTCGAATGCAACCTACCAACTCATATAATAGCCTCCTATGGGAGACAGAGTGCTGATGCAATAATGGCTGCTCCTGTTTGGAAGGAATGCGAGTTGAAGCCTTTGCTTGCAATGCCTGCTGCACACAAGGACAATTGCAAGCGAGATAGAAGTTACTGCAGAAGGAACTGTAATCTGAAGGATAGGTAATACTCCAGGTTGCAAAGTGGGCAAGTATCATCACCTACCAACCTGTGAAGCTAATCCTCCATGCTGTTTGCTCCTTGATCTGTTCTGGATCTGCATATGGTCAGTGCTAGCTTGTTGTGAAACATCCTCAATCAGGAGGCCCAAGGAATTTTCTTTTGCTGAAGACTGAGCCATTAACTCACTGATATGCATAGCTTCAAAGAAAGCCAATGAAAACGCACCATGAAACAGGCAAGTTTCAAAATTGTTAAAGCCAGCTCTTATCAACATTAGTATTAACAGCAGTAAATCCTGATGTGTAATAGGGCAGAGTTTGTCCTTAGCTCTTATCACAATTCGTGCCCACCCACATGTGATCCATTTTACAGCGAAAGAACCCACAGTATTCCTGAAACCTAGGGACATAGAAAAGAAAGCTACACCAGATAAGCACATTACCACTGTGGACCTAGTGACTCCCTCTTGTTTGCGGTACAATATGTATTCTACTAAGATCTATGTTGGGATAGGCCAGACTGAGGAGCTACTGAACTTCAGAGAGGAATAAATGGAGGAGCTGAGGCAGACAGAGAGGTATACAGATGAGACCTTCAGGGTCCCAACTTCAGACTGGCAGCCCTAGTGCTGCCTTGGAGGAAGAAGGTCTCATGATTGGAGAGCATCAACCGGGTGCAGCAGGAAAGGATCCTGTAGCAAGGACCTGCTCTCCAGGTGATGCATTGTCCTTTCGCACTGAGGATATCTCCCTAAGGCCTACTGCCCAGGAGGGAAGGGTTAGGTCAGCCGTCATAGTTGGTGATTCGATTATTAGGAATGTAGATAGCTGGGTGGCTGGTGGGCGTGAGGATCGCCTGGTAACATGCCTACCTGGTGCAAAGGTGGCGGACCTCACGGGTCCCCTAGATAGGATTTTAGACAGTGCTGGGGAGGAGCTGGCTGTCATGGTACATGTGGGCACCAACGACATAGGAAAATGTGGGAGGGAGGTTCTGGAAGCCAAATTTAGGCTCTTAGGTAGAAAGTTTAAATCCAGAACCTCCAGGGTAGCATTCTCTGAAATGCTCCCTGTTCCACGCGCAGGTCACCAGAGGCAGGCAGAACTCCGGAGTCTCAATGTGTGGAGGAGACGATGGTGCAAGGAAGAGGGATTCAGTTTTGTTAGGAACTGAGGAACCTTTTGGGGAAGGGGGGAGTCTCTTCCGAAGGGATGGGCTCCACCTTAACCAGGGTGGAACCAGACTGCTGGCACTAACCTTTAAAAAGGAGATAGAGCAGCTTTTAAACTAGAACAAAGGGAAAAGCAGACAGTCGCTCAGCAGCACATGGTTTGGAGAGAGGTATCTTCAAAGGATACTAATGATGCATTAGAATTAGGGCATCCCAACAGTGAGGTTCCAATAATAAGAAAAGTAGTCCAAGTGCCTGTAACTAAAAACTCACCTGAGCTAAAAAATTCTAACTTATCCCTATCAATTAAAAAGCAGAATGAAAATACAAACAAAAAACAAACTTTGAAATGTTTGTATGCTAATGCCAGAAGTCTAAGAAGTAAGCTGGGAGAATTAGAAGGTATAGCAGTGAATGATGACAGACTTAATTGGCATCTCAGAGACATGGTGGAAGGAGGATAACCAATGGGACAGTGCTATAAGAACATAAGAAAATGCCATACTGGGTCAGACCAAGGGTCCATCAAGCCCAGCATCCTGTTTCCAACAGTGGCCAATCCAGGCCATAAGAACCTGGCAAGTACCCACAAACTAAGTCTATTCCATGTTACCATTGCTAATGGCAGTGGCTATTCTCTAAGTGAACTTAATAGTAGGTAATGGATTTCTCCTCCAAGAACTTATCCAATCCTTTTTTTAAACACAGCTATACTAACTGCACTAACCACATCCTCTGGCAACAAATTCCAGAGTTTAATTGTGCATTGAGTAAAAAAGAACTTTCTCCGATTAGTTTTAAATGTGCCCCATGCTAACTTCATGGAGTGCCCCCTAGTCTTTCTACTATCCGAAAGAGTAAATAACCGATTCACATCTACCCGTTCTAGACCTCTCGTGATTTTAAACATCTCTATCATATCCCCCCCTCAGTCGACTCTTCTCCAATATACCGGGGTACAAATTATATCGCAATGACAGAGAGGAACACCCGGGAGGCGGTGTGGCGCTTTATGTCCGGGATGGCATAGAGTCCAACAGGATAAACATCCTGCATGAGACTAAATGCAAAACTGAATCTTTATGGGTAGAAATCCCTTGTGTGTCAGCAAAGACTATAGTGATAGGAGTATACTACCGTCCACCTGGTCAAGATGGTGAGACGGACAGTGAAATGCTAAGAGAAATTAGGAAAGCTAACCAAATTGGTAGTGCGGTAATAATGAGAGACTTCAATTACCTCACATCAATACGTTGTAAGCAAAAACTTTTTTCTTCTATGTGCTATATTTCATATAGATTAATTTATGTGTAGGACCATCATAACACCCACGCTATCAAGCAAGTAAGCTTCTGTATTAACCGCTACGGGTTATGATACGTTTGCATTCGCCCTCTTTAGAATAAAACTGAACAGTGGTGTGGATACGATGAATTAAACTTCTCAGTGGACAGTAATGGACCGATGATTAAATATGACCCGTAGCGGTTAATACAGAAGCTTACTTGCTTGTATACCGTGGGTGTTATGATGGTCCTACACAAATTAATCTATATGAAATATAGCACATAGAAGAAAAACATTTTTGCTTACAACGTATTGATGTGAGATATTGTGTGGCTCGTTGTACATTGGGATTAACTGTTAGTGTTTTTTGTAGACTTCAAGATGTCTGTTTATTATTTTAATTATGTTATTTAAATGACTTATGTATGTTAAATTGTAACCCGCCCTGAACTTGGGAGGGACGGGATATAAATACTTTAAAATAAATAAATAAATAGTTGTGTGTGAAGCCAAGTGCTATTTCTTTAGCCTGAAACTTAGAGGGTACTGATCTAGCCAAGGCGTAATAGCTTCAATATTGACTGGTAGAGGACTCAATCCATCATTGTCCTCGTGAGAGTGAAGAGGTAGATATAATTGGCATCTCACAGATCTGGTGGAAGTAGAATAACTAATGGGACACTGTGATTAAATCTGAGCTGGCAAGCCTCCTTTAGCAGCTACTATGCCATGTCAGACTCCCTTTAAAATTTGCCCTGGGGCATCCCATTCCAGATCAATCAATTCCTGGATGGCATCCAACACCAGTAAAAAAAAAAAACAAGAGGCTTGATATAAGGAAATCAAAATGGGATTCTTCCTCGGCTCTGACATAGCATCCAAACCAGGAACTCCCAGCTGTTTCAAGGTCTGGGAAATCAGGGCAGGCAGTTCATCATCTCTATGAAAGAACCACAACATGGTTCGATACGGTTCCTGCCCTGGAGAAATTTCCCCATCTTCCAGGGAATCAGGATCAACATCATCAGTGCCATCTGGATTCCTGTCTGGAACACCCACAGGGAGCCGGGGCGAGCCCTGGCGCTTAAGCATAGGACCGGAAGAGGGAGGAGCTACCAGCTGAAGATCCAACTGGACAGAAATGGGGGAAGCAGAGGGCTGAGCCTGAAGAAAGGCTTGTAAGCCTTGAAAAAATTCCACCCAAGAAAAAGCAGCCAGGTCCATACCAAGCCCAGATTGAACTGGAGCTGGTCCTACAGAACTGCCCTCTCCAGCAGAGGAGTCAGTCAAGAAAGAACCAAGATCTGGCATCCCCCCAGTCTAGGCCGTGACCAACCTATCATCATAATGGGAAGAGCAAGGCTTAACAAAATCCGAGGAAGACAACTCTCCCTGAGCGTCTGAGCAGCGCTGACAGAGGTTAGAAGCCAGGTCAGGCTAGGAAACCCTAATATGACAAGCAACACAAACTGGAAGACACTTAGGCTTCTTGCTTACCAGCACCTTTGCTGCGGTAAATGTGTGTCAGAATGGCTCGCGCTCAAAAATAAAATTAACCCAAAAAATAAGCGCCTAGAAGAAAATGTGGCAAGACACATGCACATCCCGTGCACCAAGTTAAGCGCATAAAAATGTTTGTGCACATAAAAAGCGCTCTCAAAAACAAAGCACACAACGCGTGCGCAGAGCCAACACATTGCGCACACAGACAGCTTATAGAGGGCAGCAGAACATGCACAAGAGCGTGCAAAAATGGCTGCCGCAGCCTACCATGCGGTGTGCAAGAAAAAAGCCTAAGTGTGGGGCCTAGCCCACCAGGGGCTGCTCAACCCGCCAGGCTGCCCAGTTCCCCAACCAACAGGAGTGGGAAGGAATGTTGGCGTGCCGAGAATGGAGACCGGAGGAAGTCCTGAAATCCCTCTGTCTTGATGCAGGTAAAACTTTCTTTTTATTTTTTTTTTAAACCTTACTTTAGCTCAGTGCTTACCAGCTGAGTACAGAGATGATCTCCGGCTGTGGGGGGAGAGGGCATTTGCCATCACCGCCGCGTACTGCCTTTTGCACCCGCTGCCTTTCAGCTGAACTAGCAGCTAAGTCCACGCTGGGAAACCCAGCTACTGAACCAAGGCACACCTCTGAAGGACCATGGATATCGCCTCAGGAATTCTGAAATAGGGGAGGGACCTTTAGGTATCACCGCAGGAGAGTAGGGCTTTCTTTTCCTGAATTTAGAATTTCAAATTTCTCCTTTCAAAAGCTCAAAGCAATCCCCATAGGGAGATGCACGTCACCATCTGCTGGAGACAGAGAACAATGGCAGGCAGGGGTCACTGCAGAGTTATGTATACTGTGATGTCAGTTTGTTCCATCTCCATCTGCTGACAGGGCAGCATAAACCCTGAGTCCATCTGTCTACATGCTAGGAAAACATTTTTTTTCATAATGTCCCTGCAACTATAGTATACACGTCGGTAGTTCAATCCAAGTCTCAGTGAATACCTCCGGGCTTGTCAAACCCCATATAAAAACTTATATGCAATTTGTACTGACAGATTACTAGGGTGGAACAGCAAATGCCCTGTGTTCCTCACAATCTGACTTTTTGAAAAATCAGCACTAGAGGACTTGCGGGCCAACACAGATATAGTGATAAAACCTGCTGACAAAGGAGGAGCTATTACTGTTCAGACAAAGACACAATATGTTACAGAAGAGAGAAGCCAATTAGATGACACTCCATACTACACAAAGTTAGCACAGGATCCACGACTGAACTGAACATGCTTATCAATGAAGAAATTATAAAAGCAAATTGTCTGGGATTCCTTACCCGCAAGAAAGTTTTCTTCTTGACACCGCAGCATCCAAGGACCCCGGTATTTTATACTGTACCCAAAATACATAAGCTGTACAACTCTCTGGATAGATCCACTGTAACATCAATTTGATCTATTTTAGAACCACAGCCAACATCTGTGGGTGTACGTAAGAGACTCCAAACATATGCTGAACATCATACAAATGATTGTTATGAAGTATTCTACATTCCTTTAAGTGGTCATGGATATAGCTTCATTGTACACCAATATTCCTCAGCGCACGGATCTAAATACTATACAATTACTAATTTGCTGCCCTCAACCTCAACGTATTCCAGCTGAATTTATTCTTAAAATGGCTGAATTTGCTTTAGGTCAAAATTATTTTTGTTTTCAGGATGACCTTCTATACTCCTTTGTGGTCATATACCTTGACGACATCTTGATCTTTTCTAAAGACCTGGAATCTCATAGAGATCACGTCAGAATCGTATTACAACGTCTACGAGAGAACTACTTGTACGCCAAGCTGGAAAAATGCCTGTTTGAGCGTAATTGCTTACCCTTCCTAGGGTACATCATTTTTGACCGAGGCTTTTCCATGGACCCTGAGAAAGTCCAGGGGGATCTGCGACTGGCCCCAGCCAGTAGGTCTCCGAGCCTTGCAGCGTTTTCTTGGTTTTACAAATTATTACTGGAGCTTTATTGCTAATTACTCGTCCCTAGTTGCTCCACTTACTGCTATGACTAGGAAAGGAACCAATACCTGGGTGTGGACACCCAAGGCACTTGCCGCCTTCCAGACTATCAAGGAAGCATCCTACTCCGGCCCTTGTTTGCAGCACCTGGACCCCACTCGTCCCTTCGTCGTTGTGGTCGATGCCTCAGCAATTGGCGCAGGAGCAGTCTTGAGTCAGTTTTCCCCCAAGGGCAAACTGATTCCTTGTTCTTTCTATTCACACAAGTTCTCCCCCATGGAACAGCGTTACACCGTTGGTACCGTGAACTCCTCGCAGTCAAGTTGGCACTCCAAGAGTGGCGCCCCTGGTTGGAAGGGGCATAACACAAGTTTACTATCTTCACTGACCATAAGAACCTTGAGCATCTGAAAGAGGCTCAACTCCTGAACCCTCGTCAAGCCCGATGGGAATTCTTCTTTGAACGATTCAACGTCACACTTTGTTTCCGTCCTGGTTCCAAGATCCTTCGCGCTGATGCGCTATCCAGATCATTTGAACTTGAAGATGTCCCTGAATTTCCTAGCTTCATTATTGATCCTGCCTGTATTTCCCTTGCGGTGACCACTACAGTTCCTACTGGAAAAATTGTCATTCCTAGGAGATTACATGAACGAGTTCTGAAATGGGCTCATGACTCCAAATTGGCAGGCCTTCCAGGTCATGCTAGAACCTTAGAGATGTTGCGAAGACACTACTGGTGGCCCAATATGGTGCAAGACTCCTGAAACTATGTGGACTCGTGTCCTATCTGTGCCCAGCAGAAACCGCCTACTGGAAAGCCTTGGGGCTTACTGTAACCACTCCCAGAACCTACAGAACCATGGGCAAGCATCTCGATGGACTTTATTACGGATCTACCTCCTTCCCAGAACAAGTGATTTGGGTCATCGACTGTTTTTCGAAGATGGGTCACTTTATTCCTCTGCCGAGCCTCCCTTCAGCCCCGGAACTAGCGAAGCTGTTCCTGAAGAACATCTTTCGCCTCCATGGACTTCCCAAGGAGATCATCTTTGATCGGGGACCACAGTTTGCTGCCAAGTATTGGCATTCCCTATGTAAGACGTTCAACATCTCCTTAAGCTACACATCGGCCTATCATCCACAGGCCAATGGCCAAGCTGAAAGGATCAATCGGACCCTGAATATGTTCCTCCATTCTATTGTAAATGATCAGCAAGATAATTGGTCTGATCTTCCTTGGGCTGAGCTGTCGCACAATACGCATGTTGCTGCAGCCACTGATGTTTCCCCGTTTTCTGTGGTATTCGGATGGCAGCCCCGCCAGCCTCTTCCTGTTCCCTTGACAGTTCCATCTCCAGCGGCTCAATCAATGGCTCACACCATTCGTCAGGTATGGAACAGAGTAAAAGAACGTCTTTCTCAAGCCGCTGAATGCTCCAAGTGTAACTCTGATATCCTTAGATGTCCTGCTCCACTCTTCCGTCCCGGCCAAAAGGTGTGGCTAAGCGGCTCGACACATACGACAGACTTCCCTCTCATTGCTTGGCTCCGAAGTACATAGGACCATTTCTTGTAATCCGAAGAGTGGGAGCGGTATCTTACCAACTCCAGTTTCCCCGTGCCATGGGCATCCATAACATGCTCCATGTGTCCTTGTTGAAGTTGTTGGTCCTCTCCTGGCCCTCACGCAAAGTACCCTCTCCTCCATGGGTCTCTGCTGAACCTTACTCCTCCCTCCAGGTAAGAGAGGTCCTTGATTTTTGGCGATATCGAGGAAAATGGGAATATCTCTTAGCCTGGGAAAGTTATGGGGCAGAGGAGACTTCATGGGAACATTCCCATAATATCCTTGATAAGGAGCTCCTGAAAGCTTTTCATAGGGCTCATCCTGATAAGCCACGGCCACGCAGGGGGAGGCCTAGAAGGGGGGGGGGGGGGTACTGTTATGCGCACGGGCCCACTCACCTTCATGATTTTATGTAACCGTTTTATGTAAACCGTTTTTATGTTTTATGTAACCGTTTTTACGTTTTATGTAAACCGGAGTGATTTGTAGTCCCTACAAGAACTTCGGTATATAAAAATTAAAAATAAATAAATGATTCCCCGACAGGTCCCGGGTTGGCCTCCCTAGCAGCAGCTGCCACTTCCAGGCCCCGGCGTCCCACTGCACACCTGGCCCCATGCCGGAGCTCGGCGTCTTCGGCGCTGTTGGCCACGCCCCTACACGCGTGCAGACCGCCTGGCCTCTTTAGGGCCAAGGGTGGGTCTTAGCTCCGCGGCACGCCCTGATTGATTCTCCGTTATAAGGAAGTCCCTGCTGCACTTCCTTGCCTTGGCAATCGGGTCAGCTTATACTAGATTGCCTCCGTGCTTGTACTTGCTCCTGTCTTGTTCTAAGTCTCGTTCCAGGATCCTTCTGTTCCAGTTTGTTCCTGCCTTGTTTCTGCTTCCTAGTTCCAGCATCCCTCTGTTCCTGTTCGTCTGTTCATCTCCCAGGTAGTACCTCCGGACTGACTCTGGCTCGCTACTCTACCCTCCTGCTTGCCTCCTGACTCCGGTCTGTTCCTTGACTCACCTGCCTGCTGCCTGCCTCTGACGTCATCTGACCTCCGGTACCTGACCTCTGCTTTGTTGACCATTCTTCAGACTGACTCCTGGACGTTGACCTCTGCCCGCTTGACCTAGTCTCTAGATTCTGGCTCTGTTCCTAGCCTTGTTATCACCTACACTATTCTGGTCCTCCTTGTTCCACCTGACCTCTAGTCTCGAACCTGACTGCGCTCCCCTCCTGTCGGTGGGCACACTGGACTTCCACTCTCCCAGGAGACCCTGTGAGGCCCACCTAAGTCCAAGCAGCCCAGGTCCCTATGGGCTCCTCCTGGGGGGACCTCGGGCTTCCAGTGGTGACGCTCTTCCTAGCCTCTGTCTCCGGCTGTGCTCCGCCCCCTGGGGCAGTTGCCTCCTGGTCCCTACCAGGAGGTGGATCTCCACTGCCACAGGACAAGAGTCCACCCCTGGGCGCAACACATGGCATTGCAATGGGGGCGATGATGGCCCCAAGTAGAGCCAATTTGTATGTGGCACATTTTGAAGAACAGTTTTTGTAACCACCTCCATTTTTTGAGTTTGTTAAATATTGATCCAGATATATAGATATCTTCTTTTTATGGATATCTGCAGTAAAATGATTATCATCTTTTGTGAATTGGCTAAAAACAGTGGATCCGAATATGCAATTCATTATCACATATGACAATCAGAAAATATAGTTCCTGGATAGTCTTGTTTATAAGGTTGATACACATTTACAATCAACATTGTATCGCAAGTCTACTAAAGGAATGTTTTATTAACCTTCTCTAGTTTTCATCCTTATAAATTCAAATTCCAGTTACAAGTTGGCCAATTGCTGCAGATACACTGTATTTGATCTATTAAAAATGAATGTTACACAAGCCAGTAATTTAAGTGCCCATTTATTAGCAAGAGGCTATCCCTTTGTGGCTATTAAGAGAGCTTATAAAAGAGTCCTTAATGTAGAATGCCAATGGTTTCTTTATGATTAACAGAAAGATTCAGAGGATCGGATTGTGGGTGTTTTGAAGTACTCTCATATAGGGCCGGATTTTCTAAACTACTGCGGCTTCCTGAATCCCTGGGATTGCGGCTCTCATCTGCAGCTGAAGAACTTGGGCGTTGGATCGGGTTGCCAGGAGATTCCCCAGCGGTTTACTATCAACTGGAAGGCTGTGGACGATAGCGTCCATTCCCCTGGGTCTAGACTCTCTCTGCTGAGGTAGTCCGCAGAAAGGTTGTCTTTTCCCACGATGTGGGCAGCTGAGATCCCTTGCAGGTTTGTTTCCGCCCACGCTAAGGAGGGTATGTCTATCTCCAGGGACACCTGTTGGCTTCTGGTTCCTCCCTGGCAATTGATGTAAGCAACTGTTGTGGCGTTGTCAGACATGACTGACAGACTCGCCCTGGAGTCTGTGGACGAATCGTAGACAGGCTAGTCTGACTGCTCGGGCTTCCAGTCGGTTTATGTTCCATCCTGCCTCTTCCTTGTTCCATTGTTCCTGGGCCTTCAGTTCCTGACAGTGTGCTCCCCACCCTCGCAGGCTCGCATCCGTGGTGAGCAAGATCCAGTCCGGTGGGAATAGTTTTACGCCCTTGCTCAGATGGTCTTCCTGTAGCCACCATTGGAGCTGGGTCCGAACCTCTGCTGGTAGCTGGAGGTGAATGGAGAAATTCTGGGACATCAGTTTCCATCGTGACAGTAGCTCTTGGCTCTGTTGACGACCCACCCGAGTTTCTGCAGCATATTCTTGACTCTGGTGGTTGCCTGGTGACTTTCCTCTGGAGATTTTGCCCTGATTAGCAAATCACCCAGGTAAGGATGTATGAGGATTCCTTCTTTCCTCAGTGTTGCTGCCACTACCACCATGATTTGGGTGAAGGTCCGAGGGGCGGTGGCTAGTCCGAAGGGTAGTGCCCTGAACTGGTAATGATGGTCCAGTATCGCAAAGCATAGGAAGCGCTGATGGTCTTGATGGACTGGTATGTGGAGATAGGCTTCGGATAGATCCAGTGAGGTCAGGATTTCTTTCGGCTGTACTGCCCTTATGACTGAGCACAGAGTTTCCATGTGGAAGTGTGGTACCATCAGGTAACGATTGATGGGCTTGAGGTCCAGGATGGGCTGGAACGTTCCTTCCTTCTTGGGAACGATAAAATAGATGGAATAGTGACCGGTATTTTGTTGGTGTGTGGGTCCCGGAGTTATCATCTTTAGGCTGAGTAGTTTCATCAGTGTGGTTTCCACTGCCATCCTCTTGAGTGGGGAGTGGCACGGTGATCTCACAAATTTGTCTGGAGGGATGCTATGGAAGTCCAGATAGTATCCCTCTCGAATCATGGTTAGGACCCACTTGTCCGACATTATCTCGACCCATCTTTGGTAGAAGAGGGTAAATCTGCCCCCTATGACTTCTTCCTGTGGATGGGTCTGTTGATTCTCATTGTGGCCGGAGCCTGTACCAGAGCCAGCTCCCCTCTTGTGTCTGTTCCGAAAGGACTGAGCCCTGCCTGCGGGGAGAGGTGCTTGGTAGTGTGTGTTCTTGTACGGTCTAAAGCATTGAGCTCTTCTGCCCTTGGTTCTTCAGGGGGAGCAGCGCTTGTTTCTTTTGTTCCTGTCCTCCGGTAGTGAGGTACTGGAGATTCGCCCCATTTGTTGGCTAGCTTCTCCAATTCGCTTCCGAACAAGAGAGATCCTTTAAAGTGCATCCTCACGAGGTTCGCTTTGGATGTCGCGTCAACTAACCAGTTTCGGAGCCATAGATGTCTTCTGGCTGCCACTGCTGAGGTGACGTTCCTGGCAGAGGTGCGCACTAGGTCTGAGGTCACATCCATGAGGAATGATACTACAGGTTCCATTGTCTCAGGCGTGGCTGCGTCTCTGGAGAGGAGCAAGCAAGAACGTGCCACCACTGCACAGCAGGATGCAATCTGAAGAGTCATTGCTGCTACATCAAAAGACTGTTTAAGGATGGATTCCAGTCATCTGTCCTGGGCATCCTTTAGTGCCACTCCTCCCTCGACCGGAATGGTCGTGCGCTTGGAGGTTGCGCAGACTATGGCATCCACCTTTGGGAACCACAGGAGTCCTTAGCTGCGGGTTCCAAGGGATATAGGGCTCCTAGGGCCCGTCCTCCTTTGAAGCTGGCCTCTGGGGCATTCCATTCCAGGTCAATCAGTTGCTGTACTGCTTGCTACATTGGAAAATAGCATGAGGCCTGAAGGAGGGAGACCAAGATGGGGTTTATCTTTGGTTCGGCTGTGGCATCCGTGCCTGGAATGCCCAGCGTCTTCAGGGTCTGGGACACTAGAGCTGGTAACTCATCTTTGGTGAAGAATCGCAGCATGGTTCGGTATGGTTCCATCCCTGGGGGGATTTCTTCTTCCTCCAGGGAGTCAGCCTCGAACTCAGAGGTGTCTGTATCCCTGGTAGGGAGGCTCTTACTTTGGAAGGGCCCATCTTGATGGGCGCCGAGAGGTGCTTGGAACGTCTTGTGTTTCTGGTGGCGATTGGGACTGGGTCGCAGTCGGTACTGAGTGCGCTTGGACAAAGGTTTGTAGCCCTTTGAAGAATTCCACCCAGGAAAACGTCCCTGGGTCCATGTTGATTCCAGGGGGCATTATAGTGGAGGCCCCGGAGGTGTCTTCCCGTGTAGGAGCCAAGTTGAAGATACAGAGGTCCGGGGTACTATCATTTGTGGATCCGGATCCCTCAACTGGCTGTGAGGGACCTTGCTTTGGTTCCCCCTCAGCCTCTTCACACTGCTGCATAGGGAGGAGGCCCCTTCTAGTTGCACAGCTCTCAGGTGGCAAGTTGGGGCAGAGGGCTTGTCCCTTGGCCTTCTTGGCAAGCGGAGCCATGGTTTGGTTGTCGTGGTGAGCTTCAAAACTCATCTGTCACGTAGGAATGCGCGCCGGGAGGCTTGGGGTTGAGCGCTCCGGGTGCGCCGAAGATGTGCGTGCAAGGCCACTACTTTTGCGCCTGGCTGAGATGTGCGTGCTGCTGTGCGCACGGCAATATTTGTGTGCTCGGGCCGTTTATGCGGGCTGCTATGCGCACGGCACAGGTGCGCACGCCGCTATGCGCACAAGTCGGTTGTGCGCATGGCTCAGTTGAACAAGCAATATGGAGGTCAGGCGGGGGAAATGGTGCCGATGACCACGCAGACAAGATGGTGATCCCCCCCCCAGTGGGTCTCCACGTGTGGACCCTTGCACCGGATCGGGGTCTAGCCCAGACAGAGCTGCTCAACCCGATGTAACAGACGCCGAAACGTGATATCAAGTCGGGCGTAATGAATGGGAAGTATGCTTCTTAAATAACTTTTATAAGTATTTAAAAAAATGAAAAAACATTCTCTCTTGGACTGATTTATTGATGATCTTTCAGCGGTGAAAGCACTGAACATTTGAGTTCAGTATTCGTTGGGTGTTATGTTGGTCCATTTCTTACAAACTTAAAGGTTTTCCTGCATAAAGAATATATATCCTGTACAAGTGACATTAAATTTGCAATGTTTTTTGTTTCTAAAGCATTATGTCTGCAATCATTTTGGACTATATTATTTTCATGATTGCAAATGTTGCCAACATGAAATCTCTAGGGACATCCTTGATAAATCCAGTGCTAAAAAAAGTCAAAAGCAGTTATTGCACTTAAATAGATCAGTCTATAAAGTCAATTGGAAAGTATCTTACCTTGATCGAGGTTTAGATTTCACTTCTTCCTTTGCTATCAATGAACTATTAGTTTCTTCATTAGTTTGTGATAATCTCTCCATGCTCTCACTTGGCTGCCTCGTCTCCTCACTTCTCTTCTGTTGACGTGGGCACCCAAGCTCCTCTTCCCTTTCTGTTCCAAGGTGTGAACCTGAGCTGCGTGCCAGGCATTTTGAGGAATTTGAACATTTCTGCTCTTGTCTATCAGAATCTCTTTCTGCTAACAAAGCGGGCGAATTCTCAGGTTTTAATGCATCTTGAGCAGAGATTGCACAATCCAGTTTATCTATGTGGTCCTTTTCTTTAGTCTTTACTAAACTATACGAAACATTTATAACTTTACTTGGAGAATGCCTTCGTTTTAAGTGCTCAATGCTTTCTTCCCTGCTGTCTTCACAGCTACCACAACACACACAGGAGTTAATTAGACAATTTGTGGCAGCAATGCTAAGTTTGTGTGATTCACTTTCTCCATCATCTGTTAAGGGGTCAGAAGATACAGGAGTACAATTACTTCCTATCTCTGGCGAAGTTACTGGGGATTCTGAAGAGGACAAGGTTTTGGGATTAAAAATTACAGTTGCAGATATTTTCATTCCACCAGTCCTATGAGCTATTATTTCTGCAGTTTCTGCATCATCACCAGTAGCATCCCAGCCATTTAGATATTCAGGACCTTCTAAACAACTACAAGAATTATGAACAGAAGTGCTAGTCATTTGCATTTTACTTTCTTCAATATTGTTATTATTGCTTACATCACTTTCTATCTCCTTCAAGGATGTAGTACTTGTCGACTGACCATTTTGGAAAATTAACGTCTCTTTGTATTGCACAGACTGCTTTCGATTAGGATCAGAATTATTAACCCAAACTAACATGTTCTCTGCTGATTCTAACCCTGCAAGAGTTTCTCCAGTAACATCGAGGTCATCCATAAAAAATACTCTTTCCTCTTCATCAGTTAGATTGTCAAGACGTTGTCTGTTTGGGGAGGCCTCTGTGCTCGAGTTATGATTAACCCCAGGTCTGTGAGCAGGAGACTGGCAGACGCTTGGTGGAGAAAGCAAAGACGACATCTCATCTCCCACTCTATGGACCATCATATTTAGCTGTTCTAGTTCTTGTTCATCATACTGCATAGAGCAGGCTAATTCAACCTGCACGTTTTGAGTTTTTGATGAAAGCTCTTCGTTAGTTGGCAATGCTGCCACTAAGACAGGTGTAATGGCAGTGGGCACTTCAGGTTCTGCTCTGACTGGGAACTCCACATCTTGGGAAATACAGAGGTTGCGTTCAAGGGTATGTAACTCCTCCTCAGTTAAAGTTTGTAGAAGATCCCTAAAAATGTTAGGAAAAATATTTTATGCATTAAGTAAAGATTTGCAGCATATCAGCTCTTACACATTTTTTTGAGAAACTCATCTGCTGGTAGAATTACTAGAAAACTAACATCTTAATTAAAACCAATACATGGTATACAGTTACAACAGAAAGTGATCAGTTCATTTTCTGACTCCACTTCAAAGAATATATAAACAGTACTTTTCAAGGCTATACTGGAAAATACAAGACAAATATTGCTTGCTGCAGATAACATGAAGGGGTAAACTTTGGGTACCTTAGGTACAAACCTCAAACCAAAATCATTAGTCAACACTTTCAAACCTGAGCACATGACAGTGAGGAATTTACTTACCAAATATATACAGGCAGCAAAATCTCAGGGTGTATGTAAAGACTGCAGATATTATACATCCACAGCTTAACTGGTAATGGTCTTGTGGCTTTACTGAAAACCCTCTATATGTATAATAGAGGAAAGAACTGTCTACCTTTTATTTATATGTTTGCACTTTGCTGAGATTAAATGCCTTGTTCTTACTGATAGAATGGGTTTGATGCCGTTCCATTACCAAAGCTAGGAAATGCCTGTATATTGCTTCCTTCAGTAGTTTAAAACAAAGACCAAACAAATAACAACCCGTAGGTAACTTCACTGCTGTTCAATGTCCCTGTTCCACCACTTCTGCTACCAGTGCATGCAACCCAATAAGAAGTACAAATGTGTACCCATTCACGGACTTTTTTTTTTTATTTAAGAAAATTTAGCAGGTTCTATTTCAGGCTACTTTAGTAAAATAAGAGTTTACTGCTTCAGTTTATTCCCAGCACAGATAAAAATCACAGCTACTTCAGACAAATGTATTAATTAAATTTAAAAAATGTAAAAACTGCATTTCCTGTCACAGCAAAGCAGTGCACAGTAGAAATGCAATGCAAAACATTAAGACAAAAAATAAAGGATCGGCAGTGCAGGCTCGTCCTGCACCGCCGAATATAACACAGGAAAAAGCACGTGACGGCGAGGGGAAAGGCGAGGTTGAGGGGGGAGGGTGAGGAGCACAGGAATGCGGCGGGGGGGGGGGGCTAACGGCTTGAGGGTGCAGCGATTTGAATCGCTGCATCTTCATTGGCTGTAAGTGGTGCCTGCCGATGACGTGGCTGGTTGTCATGCCATACTGACCCGGCTGGCGGCAGAAGCGGTGCTGTTCTTGGCTGGCTGTCAGTAGGATCGTGTATTACAAAAAAAAAAAAAAAGAGGGACCAGTTTTATATTGTCGGGTGCACGAGCGGAAGGTATTAAAAAAAAAAATACATCTGAGGAAATGCACGTTTTGCTCGGTGCTAGCAGCGTGTGTGTCATGCAGTGAGCATGCTTCGGAGAGGGAGAGCGCATGGGGTTCGGCCGGGCCTGCGCACGCCCACCCACCACTTCAGGAGGTCGCAGGCGAGGTGCTGCCGGCAGGATGGTACAGTCTTCATCTGGAATTGCTTCACTGGATCAGGCAAGTTTTCCTAGTCAGCGTTCCCCTGCGACGAGCTTGGATGAGAGTGGCCCCGAGGTAGGCCCGATGCCGCCTCAGCCCTCCCCCAGTCAACCTGATCCTGTAGAGGCTAATGTCCCCTTGGATCTCTCCTTAAACGCCTCAGGAGGGGATTTCTTATATTCCACACCAGGCCTTCCCCGTTGCGCCACACACCCCTTCGACTTCGTGCCACCTGGCAACTTGGTGGGATCACGGTGCCGGTGGCACGGACAGCCCTAAGTGGGGAAAGGCTAAAGGAAAAGCCCCTGTTGCTAAAAGGGGCAGTAAGGGATGCGGAGTGGAAGTGCCTGCCTGTCATGTTCCAGGTGGGAGGCAAGTGGTTGCCTGCTTCCACGGGGCAGGATGGTCCCAAGGCTTGGGAAGTCAAAGTGCCTCATGGCTGGATCAGAAGGCGGGATGGGTAAAGAGCAGAGGCCCGGATGGCGGACTAGGAGGGGGTGCAGAGGTGCGATATGTTCCACATGGTGGTGCGATGCAGAGAGCACGTGGTGAATTCTATAAGCAACCGGTGAGTGATTATAGAGATGGTGCAAGTAGGCAGCCCAGGAGGCAGACCACTGATATTGAGTTTGGGCGGGGAGCCAGCGCCAAGAGAGGTTTCGATGGCTGGCCCACTTGGCAGCAGGAGGAGCATGAGGAGGTTGATAGAGCTAGAGCGCCTGGTCTTGCTTGGAGGGAGGGGATGGGTGGAAGGGGGGAATGGCTGGATAAGAGGTACAGGGGGTAGGTGGGAACACGGGTATAGGGATGGTTCTACAGCCTGTGCTTGTGTTTCCACAGAAGCGGTAGAGACGGAGTATGCTAGCACGTCCCGACAGGAGGCTTGGCAGGAGCAGACGCATGTACAGACCATGGCAAGCATTGGACAGCGAGGACAGACTGTGGGAGGAGAGGACGAACCAGTTGGAGGCTATTTCATGGGGGCAGAGGCAGGCGAGTTGATTCCTTTAGGCACGGGCCAAAAAGAGACGGAGGTCCAGTACACGTAGATCTGGGTCGGATACGAGCTCATCATCAACTTCCACCTCCACATCAAGTGAGTCGTTGGGAGAGGGACAGGGGGGAGGGGAGGGTCCGCGGCAGGATATGGGCCATCCGACATTAGCATCCTTGACAGACTTATGGGAAGAGGTCCTGAGAAAGTTGAGAAAGAGGATTCGCAAAAGAAAATATGTCAATATTTTTAAGTTACTGGAGGGTAGGCGGGGAGGCAGGAAGGAGAGAAAGAAGGGTAAAAAGAAGAGGAGGGGTAGTTCAGCGGGTCCTAAAGTTTCAAAAAATATTTTACATTGGGTAAGGAGTTTCATGCGTTTGGCCAGTGTAGTGGGACATTTTCAGCCCACGCAGTACGGCGCGCTGTTAGCCTATGGGGATAGTATATTAGGGGCATTTAAGGACTATGAAGGTTGGGCTTGGCTCAATCATGATGAGAAGTTTAGGGATAAGATGGCAGGAAATACACATATTTCATGGGGTACACAGGACATCAATCTTTGGTTGACACAGATGACTAATAAGAGCGCAGGGAACACAAAGAGTTGGGGGTGGGGTAGTGGGTTTGGGTACAGCAGGAGCTGGCAGCGGCAGCGGCGGAGTTAGTTCCTTTCAAGGAGCAGGGGTCAATAGGAAAGCAGGTACTGGTCTCAAAGGAGTGGCAGGGGGTCAGGACATGTGCTGGAGATTCAATAAGGTCACGTGTGTCTTCCCGGATTGTAAGTTCCGGCATGCATGTGCCACGTGTAACGGGGCTCACCCCGCTTCCAAGTGTACACAGAATCCAGTTACCACCCCAGCAAAAGGGGGCAAGCAGTGAGGTGCAATTAACGAAAGCGGATTCACCGGTGTTGCTAGCAGAGATGCAGGAGTGGTTGCAGCATTATCTGGACCAGAAGGCGGCGTATTTACTTTTTTGGGGTTTCAAAGAGAGTTTCATGATCCCGTATGCGGGTTCGGGGAGTGGGGGGAGGGTGCGTAATGCTAAGTCAGTGGCTCAGTTGGTGGAGGTGATGCGGACCAAGTTGGAAGCTGAGTTGAGAATGGAGAGGATTGCTGGGTTGTTTGAGGAGCCTCCGTTTAGACGAATGCACCTCTCACCATTGGCAGTCATTCCAAAGAAAGCGATGGGCAAATCCTTAATCTGTTCTTCCCGGAGGGTGCGTCCGTGAATGATTTCATTCCCGAGGAGAAATGTACGGTACGATGCGCCTCATTCGACGAGGCATTGAACTTAGTAAGGAGAGCAGGGCAAGGGGCTTGGATAGCAAAGGCAGATACTGAGTTGGCTTTCCAACTGCTACAGATACACCTGTCTAGCATTCCTTTATTGGGGTTTTCCTTTGAAGGACGTTATTTCATGGATCATTGCTTGCCTATGGGTTGTGCTGTGCCCTGCGCATACTTTGAAGCTTTTAGCTCCTTTTAGCTCCTTTCTGCAGTGGGCAACGGAGCAGCACACAGGCTGTACTCAGCTGTTGCATTATCTGGACTATTTTTTTGTTCAGAGAGGCAAGGGGTCGTGTCCGGGGATTTCCCGAAACAACGCGGCATTTCAGGGGCGTGGCACCGGCCCGGGGGCGTGGTCGAGGCCTCCGGACCAGCCCCCGGGACCGGAGGACGGAGCGGGGCTGCCGGCCGACGCGTGCATAGTTAGGGGGGAGTTTAGATAGGGCCGGGGGGGGGGGGGTAGGTAGGGGAAGGTGGGGGGAGGGCGAAGAAAAGTTCCGTCCGAGGCCGCTCCGAAATCGGAGCGGCCTCAGAGGGAACAGGCAGGCCGCGCTGGGCTCGGCGCTCGCAGGTTGCACAAATGTGCACCCCCTTGCGCGCGCCGACCCTGGATTTTATAAGATACGAGCGAAAATCCAGCGTACTTTTGTTCGCGCCTGGTGCGCGAACAAAAGTACGCGATCGCGCAAGTATTTAAAATCTGCTCCTTAGTGTTTGAATTGGAACAATATATGAACTGTTGCAAATGGGGCACTAAAAGGTAGCCCTTGTATAAATGAACCAGGAAGAAAAAAACCCGGCAACTATACGCCTGTTTGAGAGCTATGCCGGTGAGCCACCAAGCTACATTAGAGCAGAGGAGAAGGAACATGTCACCAGCTTATCATGTGAGGCAACAGAATTAGCCTCAAGAATAATACAGAAATTACAGTGAAATAAGCCACTGAAAGGCCTGGCCGCATTGCGTAGAGAAAATCCTCCAACTTATAACAACAATCGTTGCAGCAGCAGCCATCTTTGTAGAGGATCCCACACCTTTTCTTTCCTCCCTCCAGGCCGTTTAAGAATTCCCTGGCAAGCTGGATTGGGCAGCCTACAAGGATTTAAACATTCGTGGGCTTCTGCTGGGCTGTCAAGCCACCGAATTCCATCTGAGGTAGCGCTGGGTACAGAAGCGCTGCTCTCATATTCAGCGCATATAACTTGGGTGCAGAACGGTGCAAGTGCCTGATGCTGCTGCATTAGGTCAGCTGAGAAATCCGGAAAAAACTAGTAATTTACAGTTTTCAAAGTCCAGCAACTTACCTTAGCGCACCGCTCGGAGGATCGCATTTTTGTGCTGGAAATTCAAAATTTTAGCTATGACGAGCTGCGGCCTGGTCGCTGCGTGTCGTTTAAGGCCGAGGCAGTGTGCGCGTTCGACCCTCAATGGACCACTTGACAGGGAGAGTTCAAGCACCCGCATCAGCCATTCCTCCAAAAAGGCCAGTAAGTCACTCTCTGCAATCGATTCCGGCAGAACAATAAACCGCAGATTTGATCTGCAGGGACATGTTTTCAAGGTCTTCAAAACGTTCGGCTTGCTTCACGAGCATGGTTTTAATGCGCTCACTTCCGTTTGCACCGTCTGTTGTTCGTCCTGCACATCCGATACACGTTGTTCAATGGCCAAAAACTGGGGTTCGAAGCCAGTGATCCAAGCAGGGAGCTCTGCCAGCTGGTTGGAGATTGTGAGTAATTCAGGCCCAAGGCCTCTTTAACCGCAGAACGGACATCTGCCAGCGCCACCGCCGGGGCAAGATCGGATATGCCCGCTTCTTCCTCCAGGGCCTGATCGGCCTGTCGGGTTTTCTACTTTTCTCTCTCTTTCTTGGAGTTTCTGGAGGCCATCCTTCTGCAGCCCAGCTGATTGCAATATCAGGGTATTAAGAAGCTGCTAAGTGCAGTTGATTTGGTGGTGGGGGACCACGGATGAGGTTAAGGGAGCCGAGAAGGGAATCCCACGTCTGATTCCTTCACTGCATCATGTGATCCCCCCACGTGAATTTTTTTTTTAATTGACATGTTACTTGTCTAATATGATTTTAATGTTGTATCGTAATCCACTTAGAACAGGATTAATTTAGGCGGAATATAAATGTTTATAAATAGATATTTACCTTATCTCATTTAGACTGGTACCTCTAATATAGGGATCTGCTGACCAATTTTACCTATATGACTTCTGTGATTTTTAATGGATTAATATTATCCTCATATTGACAGAGAGAGTCATATTCAAATAGCCAGAAAGTGGGTAAGTTATACTTATAACGCTATCTGGAAATTCAGCAGAAATATCCAGATAATTTTTCCACTAAATTTCCAGGTAATGTTATCTGGATAGCTTTAGGGCTCACATTTTGTGCGGACAGACTATTCAGCTAAATATGTTAGCCTGCCCTTGCCACGCCTGCAGCCCCACCCCTTTTTTGTCCAGATAACAATCTGCACAATAATTTTTATTCGGACAAAGTACTTGAGCAAAGGGGGAGGAGCATATATTTAAAGGGCCAGATTTATGCAGGTAAAAGCCAGTTTGCATTCACATAAATCTTTTGAATATGGATCTCTTAGTGCTTTTGTACCAAGTTGCAAATAATGTTGGAACAGAAAAATAATAATGTAATTAAGATTCTATAAATTGCTGCATATGCATGCAAGTGCTATTCAAGATGGGGCAGCTCCATTTCTATGAACAGGAACCTCTAACAGTTGAGCTGAAGGAACTGACAGTAGTAGTAGCCATGCAGGTTTTTGAGGCACATGAGGGAGCTTGCCAAATATATCGAGTAATAGCTAGGGATTTCTTCCTCACTGTCACATATTTCTTTGCATCTTTCAATTATTCTTACCAGATAAGGGCACAATGCAGAGAGCAGAATAATAATTTTGCTGTAGTTTCCTTTCAAAAGCTCCATCAGCAATGGGTACTTTAAAACCATGGACCAACAGACACTGCAGGCTACTTTAACTATCTTACTTTATTTTACTTCTAAAATATGTGTTTATATTTAGACTAACTATACAGTATGATGAGTTTATCTGGGAAATAATGTAGGGGCAGATGTAATAAAACCAGAATTTAAATGGGAACAAAAGTTTAGCGCCAATTTTTAATACTGTACACGTTAAAAAAAACCAACAAAAACAAGTGGCCCTGCTCGATGCTATAAACTAATGGTTTGGGAATCAAACCGGTGCAAAAAAAATCTATGGTAATCCCAAAAAGTGCACCAAAAACAGACATTAAAACAGACATGCAGAAAAACCGAAGTAAAAACTGGCACTAGTTTGAAAAATGCTGCAGTGATCCCTACTGCAGTACTTCTCTATTGTAGTACTTTTCAACCCAGTCCTCAGCGCACAACTAGCCAGTCAGGTTTTCAGGATATCCACAATAAATATGCATGAGATAAATTTGCATGCACTTTCATTGCATGCACTGCTTTCATTGCAAGCAAATTTATCTCATGCATATTTATTGTGGATATCCTGAAAACCTGACTGGCTAGGTGTGCCCCAAAGACTGAGTTGAGAAGCACTGCCCTATTGGTTGATAGAAGCGACATAAGTTGACCTGTGATGTGATTGGTGGAGCACAGACGTCCATCTGTTTTCTTGGACTCTCCTCCTTGCATGGAAATAAAAAGCAGCTTCATCAAAGGCCATTTTGCAAGTGCTGGGTAGTATTAGGTAAGTTTTGGACTAGGCATTGGAGATTTTTTATTTTTTTTTTTTAGTGTAGAAGTGGTGGCTATTCTTAATTGGTATTTCGTGATTGCTGAGTGGTGTCTTTTATGCTTCTTATTTTTCCCTTGCTGATTCCCCATCTTTGTTTGTGTTCCTGAGTTAAATTTTAGAGTGCATCTGATTGTTGGTCTGTGATTGCCTATCTTTTTGTCCACTTTAGTGTTTAGGTTCCTGAAAGTGCAGAGTGGAAATTCGTGTTCTAAGCATTTCCTATACCGTTTGAAGCTGTATTATCCTTTCAAATGCAACATGCATAAAACAAACATTTACCATCTCGTGCTCTCCAAATGACTGATTATAAAATGAAAATACAATTTTCAGCCCAAAGTTTAACTTCTATTCCACTATATGCAAGTTGTTTTTGGTAATCCTACCCTAATAACTGGGGTTATTAGCATACTATCCATCTTGAATTGCAGAGTCTGTTTTATGTAGTATGTTGATTGATTTAATGTTTTTTATTTAATCTGCCTAGAACTGGTGATAGAGCAGGATAAAAGTTTTATATGGTGACAAAATAGTATGTGCTGATCACAGAAGCAAGGCTGATAATGAATTAGCAACTTTGCTTTTATTAGCTTAATACTGTCACCATTCTTCCTCTATAGTTGCATTATGAAGATTTCTTTCTATTACTTTTAGTCTTGCTCTGCTTAAGGTACTGTCTCTAAGGTAAATTGTTCACTTGGCAACCTTCTTACTGATAAATCTTTCAAAATGCTCTAAGCAAACACATGGCTTTTCCAAATCAAAGAGCAGAGGTAATCTTTCTTTGCACTTGTATTCTAGAATGGTTACTGTGATAAAAATAATCCATTAAGTTGTATAACACATATAAACCTTGTTTTGTCTACATTGTAATAAACTGCATTGTGAAATGATGATTACATATATAAAATTAAGTAAGGTAAAATAAAATGTTTTATCCCATACCACTAGGAGATAATGAATGCATCTTTAACAATAGAATTTTGTAAACATTACATGAGATATGAAGGTGCCATAGTGCTGCACAGGCGCTAACAATTTTAAATAGGGGTGTGCTGTGCACCACTGACAATGATGTTAGCTGCAGTGTTCTAAGCTACATGTGTGTGCCACTGAGCACAACTCCCTCCCATCAAGTGCAGGAAGTAGGGTGACCAACGGAGCAGGTTGGCATTCTCAATAGCCAATTAGTAGTGCCCCTGTTGTAGCACCACCAATCAGCTGCCTTCAAGATGGCGTGGTGGTCCAAAAAAGGAAAAAGAAAGAGAAGGGCCACCGGTGGACCCCATCCCACTGGTGGCAAAAAAAAAAAGCAGCCCATGAGGCTGCCAGTGGATCCCATCCAATTGGCAGCAAAGAAAAAAAGCCTGTGAGTCTGCCAGTGGACCCCATCCTACCAGCAGCAAAGAAAGGAAGAGGTCCCATGAGAGTGCTGGTGGACCCCATCCTAACGGCGCTGAAAAAAAACAGAAGAGGTCTGTGCACAATTCGACCAGGAGCAGGGGGACTTGATCAGCTGCTTCCCCTCCTCTTGTGGAACTAACAATTCTTTTATGCTGATCTCACGATGACCAAGATCAGTGTAAAGGAACGAGGAAAGCTGGAAAGCTATGAGCACAAATGCTCGTAGTTTGGGCAATAAAATCCCAGATCCGCAAGCCCTAATGGTGGAGGCGGACTTGGACGTTGTTGCTGTCTTGGAGACGTGGTTCAGAGAATATCATGATTGGGATACGGCACTACCGGGCTATAACTTGTTAAGGAAGGACAGAGAGGATAGGAAAGGGGGAGGAGTGGCTCTTTATGTCAGAAACAACATCCATCTTTTACTTTAAAGAAAGACCCAGATATATAGCATGTATATAGAAACACAAATACAAAACTTGCTATATTGGAAATTCTCATTAATTGCACAAGTCAACCTTCATACGATACCAAAAAATTGGTTATCATGCTGATAAGCTCCCAAGAGTGGGCTTTTTAATCATTAGGTGACTTGATAATATTGTGATAGAGCCTTTGTCTCACGTATCTTGATTTAAATCCACTTCATTAGTTAATACAGACAACATCCAAGCATCTGAGTCGCAAGGAAGATGGGGCAATGAAGAAGCACTATGGGCCAACCTAAAAAAAGATGATGGGGCATCCATTTTTATTGGAGTGGTTTACAGGCTTCCAAATCAAAAGGAAGAGCATGACAGAGATCTGGTTGAAGACATCCAAAAGATGGGAAAGAAAGGAGAAGTGGTGATCGTTGGAGACTTTAATCTGCCAGATGTAGACTGGAGAATCCCTTCTGCAGAATCTAACAATAGTAGAGAAATAGTGGATGCCCTGCAAGGGGCTTTGTTCAAACAAATGGTAATGGAACCCACGAGAGAGGGAGCTAAACTCGATTTAGTGCTCACTAATGGAGATAATGTCTATGATGTCCAGGTGGGCGCCCATCTCAGCACCAGTGATCATCAAACGGTATGGTTTCATATCACACAAAGGATACGGAGTTTTTGAACTGCAAAACTCGGGTCTTCATGAAGACCCGAGTTTTGCAGTTCAAAAACACAGACTTTGATGAAATCGGGAAGTACCTAGAGGAAGAACTAGAAGGCTGGGAGAACAAAGAGAGATGTGGAACAACAGTGGACCAAACTAAAAGGAGCAATTACCAAGGCAACTAATCTATATGTTAGAAAAGTAAAGAAAAGAAAAAGAAAAATGAAACCTATCTGGTTCTCAAAGGAGGTGGCTGACAAAATAAAGGCTAAAAGAACAGCATTCAAGAAATATAAAGGATCCCAAAGGGAGGAGCACAAAAAAGAATATCTGGTAGAACTGAGGGAGACGAAGAAAGTAATCAAGACAGCAAAAAGTCAAGCAGAAGAAAGGATTACCAAAGAGGTAAAGAGGTGACAAAACATTTTCCAGATACATCAGAGAAAGGAGAAAAGTTGAAAGTTGTATAGTAAAATTGAAAGGTGAAAAGGATCAATGTGTGGAGAGAGACAAAGAAATGGCAGAAATATTAAATTAATACTTCAGTTCGGTGTTCACTAAAGAGGACCCTGGAGAAGGACAGATGCTAGTTAACAAGAAACTGGAGGGGAGTGGAGTAGATGAAACTCCATTTTCAGTAGAGAATGTATGGGAAGAGCTGGGGAAACAAAGTGGACAAAGCCTTGGGGCCTGATGAGGTTCATCCCATGATACTGAGGGAGCTCAGAGATGTGCTGCCGGGTCCGCTGAGTGACCTGTTCAATAGATCCCTAGAAACGGGAGTGGTGCCGAGTGATTGAAGAAGGTCCCGCTTCACAAGAGTGGGAGTAGAGAGGAGGCTGGAAACTACAGGCCGGTTAGCCTCACCTTGGTGGTGGGAAAAGTAATGAAGTCGCTGCTGAAACTAAGAATAGTGAACTATCTACAGTCGGGAGAATTCCTGGACCAGAGGCAGAATGGGTTCACCAGGGGAAGATCCTATCAGACAAATCTGATTACTTTTTTGACTGGATGACTAGGGAATTGGATCGAGGAAGAGCGCTCAATGTCATCTACTTGGATATCAGCAAAGCTTTTGATACGGTCCCAACACAGGAGACTGGTGAATAAAATGATAAGCTTAGGAGTGGGTGCCGAGGTGGAGGCCTGGATTGCAAACTGGTTGACGGACAGATGGCAAATGGAACTTACTCTGAAGAAAGAGCGGTGTTCAGCGGAGTGCCGCAAGGATCGGTGTTAGGACCGGGCCTGTTCAATATCTATGTGAGCAACATAGCGGACGAGATAGAAGGTAAGTTTGTCTTTTTTGGGGATGACACTAAGATCTGCAACAGAGTGGACATGCCGGAAGGAGTGGAGAGAATGAGATGGGATTTAAGGAAGCTCGAAGAGTTGTCGAAGATATGGCAGCTGAGATTCAATGCCAAGAAGTGCAGAGTCATGCATATGGGGTGTGGTAATTCGAAAGAACTGTATTCGATGGGGGGGTGAAGGGCTGATGTGCACAGGGTAGGAGAGAGACCTTGGGGTGATAGTGTCTAACGATCTGAAGTCGGGGAAACAATGTGACAAGGCGATAGCTAAAGCCAGAAGAATGCTGGGCTGCATAGAGAGAGGAATATCGAGTAAGAAAAGGGAAGTGATTATCCCCTTGTACAGGTCCTTGATGAGGCCTCACCTGGAGTACTGTGCTCAGTTCTGGAGACCGTATCTCCGAAGGGACAGAGACAGGATGGAGGCGGTCGAGAGAAGGGAGACCAAAAAGGTGGCTGGTCTTCATCGAATGACTTATGAGGAGAGATTGAAGAATCTAAATATGTACACCCTGGAGGAAAGGAGGAGCAGAGGTGATATGATACAGACTTTCAGATACTTGAAGGGTTTTAATGATCCAAAGACAACGACAAACCTTTTCCGTTCGAAAAAAAAATCAGCAGAACCAGGGGTCACAATTTGAAGCTCCAGGGAGGAAGACTCAGAACCAATGTCAAGAAGTATTTCTTCACGGAGAGGGTGGTGGATGCCTGGAACGCCCTTCCAGAGGAAGTGGTGAAGACCAAAACTGTGAAGGACTTCAAAGGGGCATGGGATAAACACTGTGGATCCATAAAGTCTAGATGATGTGAATGAAGAGAGGGTGGCTCGTGGGAATGACGGCTACTACCTGGAGATAATACCCTTATTCAATACACGTACACACTATAATGCGACTCCAACATTGCTCTATGCTTCAACGGCAAGAGGAAATGTGGAAAAAAGGATTTGCATTCACAAAAAATCGGGGAGTAGCTTGCTTGTTACGGCGGTTACTACCCCAAACCAAATAAGCCTGATACTTTACTTTCAATACATATCCAGCGTAGCTCTCTGCTTCGATGGCAGGGGGAATGAAGAAAAGATGATTTATATTCAGACAACAACCAACAAGACTGAATTGCACAGGCTGGGTAAACAAATAAGTGTGGGAGTAGCTTCTTATTGAGGCAGTTACAACCCCTAACCAATTAAGCTAGATACTTCACTTAGATGCAGTTCCAGTACTGCTCTCTACATTAATGGCGGGGGTGGAAGGGAATTGGAACCAAAAGGTTACTAAGGGCCAAAAGTAACAGATAAGTATGAGAAAAAAAACAAGTGTGAAAGCTTGCTGGGCAGACTGGATGGGCCATTTGGTCTTCTTCTGCAGTCATTTCTATGTTTCTATGTTTACTAGCAATGCAAGAAGCTGCTGAACAGGTTCCCTCCTGCTCTCAGTCAGATCATGCATAGGCCTGTTTTGTTTTCACTGTCAGTGGGATGAGGTCCATGGGCAGCCTCACGAGCCTTTTTATTCACCACTGGTGGGTTGGGGGTTCACCAGCAGCCTTACAAACTTCTTTTCTGTCTGCACATTCATTGAGGAGGCACCAACAGCAGTGGAGGAGTAAGACAGTGTGGCTGCTTGTAAATGAGTGTGTGTGAGAGAGCCTGCTTGGGTTGTGTGTGTGTGTGAGAGCCTGCCTGGGTTATGTGTGTGGGTGAGACCAAACATGGGAGCCTACCTGTGTGTGTGAGAGAGCATGGGACCCTGCCTAGTTTATGCATGTGAGAGGCGCACAGAAGCTTGCCTAGGTTGTGTGTGTGAGAGAGAGCATGGGAGTCTGCCTGGGTGTGTGGGAGACAGCGCGAGAGTCTGCCTTGGTGTCTGTGTGTTAGCGATAGCATGGGAACCTGCCTGGGTTACGTGTGTGTGTGAGAGAGCAGGAGCCTGCCTGGGTTGTGTGTGTGTGTGTGTGTTTATGTGTGAGAGCATAGGAGCCTGCCTGAGGGTGTGTGTGCATCAGAGAGCTCATGGGAGCTTGCCTGGGTTATGTGTATGTGTGTGTGAGAGGGAGAGCTCATGGGAGCCTGCCTGGGTTATGTGTGTGTGAGAGAGAACGCTAGCATGGGATCCTGCCTGGGGTGTGTGTGTGTGTGTGTGTGTGTGTGTGTGAGAGAGAATTAGAGCCTGTCTGGGTTATGTGTGTGTGGTGAGTGAGAGCTCATGGGAGCCTGCCTGGGTTATGTGTGAGTGAAAGCTCATGGGAGCCTGCCTGGGTTGTGTGTGTGTGAGAGAGAGCGAGCACGGGAGTCTGCTTGGCTTATGTGGGTATGTGAGAGAAAGCATGGGAGTCTGCCTGCATTGTGTGTGTGTGAGAGGGCTCATGGGAGCCTACCTGGGTTATGTGTGTGAGAGAGAGCATGGGAGCCTGCCTGGGTATGTGTGTGAGAGAGAGCATCGGAGCCTGACTGGGTTATATGTGTGTGTGTGAGAGAGAAAGTGCATGGGAGCCTGCCTGGGCTGTGTGTGTATGAGAGAGAGGGAAAGAGAGAGAGAATGGGTCTGCCAGTAGATCCCAATCTGCCAGGAAAGAGGAAGGCCCAGGGCCAACCAAAAAAGAGTTGGAGATGCCCAGGTATGTGTGATAGAGTAAGTGTGTGTGTGTGAGCATGTATATGTTTGTATTTGCAAATATATAAGAAAAGAGATGAGAAATTTTAGGCATCCTGATCCCACTACTCTATGACAATCTCAGGGAGACTAGAAATCAGAAGTTCCCAGGTACGGAGAGCATGAATTTTTTTTTATCCTTATTTTTATTTTTGGGTATTGTCTGTTTTTAAATATTTTATTGGTTGTTGGGTAAATTTAAAAAAAATATGAGTTTTTAATTATTCAATCTTCTATTTATCTATTTTTGAAATATTTTATTAGCATGTTTTTACTATTATGATTATTATATTTCTTGATTTTGTTTGATATTTGAGGAATGACGATAATCTGTTTTTCCATTGTTGCACTGCATAGAGAGTCTGGCTTGTTGCAGTTTCTAGTTCAGATTTTACCAGTATGTTTCTATTTATACTTTATGGTTGTTTTATTCTGCATTTGGTGGGGGTTTGTTTGCATATGTGACTGACGTTAGGTATTCTCCCAATAGGAAATGTGTTGGTGTTTTAAGGCCTGGTATAATTTGTAGTGTTACCTTTTCATAGATAGGTTTGAAAGTGTTTGAGCATGGCATTTAGTGCTGTTTTGGCATGGGAGGTTTATTATATTGTAATTATAATTCCGTTTAGTCCTGGCTTTCTGAGGGTCAAGCACATACCCACAAGTGTTACAAAATGCCTAATACCATATTGGTTCCAAGGGTCTTTTCTGCAAGGATTTCTGGTTGACAGTGCTTGTAAATATTTTGTAAGTGATATTTTTATTTTAGAATATTGTACTCTTAGGGGTAGATTTTCAGAGGGTTATGCGCGTAACCCACGAAAACCTACCCCAAAACCCCCCTGCGCATGCCGAGTATCTTGCATAGGCTTCCGGCACGCGCAAAGCCCCGGAACGTGCGCAAGTCCCGGGGCTTTCCTGTGGGGGGGGGGTATTTCGGGGGGCGTGATGCGGCCAGCGCGCCATCCGGGGGCGTGGCCGCGGGCTCCGGACCAGCCCCCGGACCGGAACATGGCAGGCGTAACTTGTTCAACAAAGGTAGGGGGGGTGAAGATAGTGCAGGGGGGGTGGGTGGAGGCTGAAGGACAGTTCCCTCCGAGGCCGCTCCGATTTCGGAGCGGCCTCGGAGGGAACAAAGGCAGGCTGCGCGGCTCGGCGCGTGCAGGCTGCCGATTTTGGGCAGCTTTGCGCGCGCCAACCCCGGATTTTAATGGATACACGCGTATCTATTGAAATCGTGCGAACTAAAGTACGCATGTGCGCAAATTTATAAAATCTACCCTTAATTTTTTCAAGTAAAAACTATTATAAAAGTATAATTCTTAACTGTATATGTGAAGAAGAGGGTTAGGGCACCTAATATCCTTGCACTGGCCAGGGGTTCTGGGGGAGGGGATGAAGACCCAGGGGTTGGGGGAGATGTCAGTTTTTAAAGGTTATATAGCTGGAGGGAGCTGGGATTCTTTTTGGTGGGCTTCCTCTCCTCCAGCTTCAGAGCAGACATTAAGGCTCGGGCATGGAGCTAGTGCGCATTCATCTAATCAGAAATAATCACGTCTCCGAGGCCAACCATTCTGCTGAAAGAGAGAGTGCTGCAACCGCCTCCTCCCACTGTTATTTTAAGCTGCCTGTTGCCATGCTGTCTAATGGGCCGATACAGTACAAATCGCGGGAGAGCGGGCAAGTGCCCGCTCTCCTGTGCACGCAATTCAGTAACTTAATTTACTTAAATTAGGGCCCGCAATAAAAAGAGGCACTAGGGACACTAGCGCATCCCTATCGCCTCTTTTTGGACAGGAGTGGTGGCTGTCAGCGAGTTTGACAGCCGACACTCAATTTTGCCGGCAAAACTGAGCATCCAGTTTTCGACCCACGAGCCGCAGGCCCATTTTGGTTTTTTTTTTAATTTTTAACTATTTGTAACTTTTGGGAGCTTTGACTTAATATCGCCATGATATTAAGTCGGAGGGTGTACAAAAAAGCAGGTTTTTTTTACTGCTTTTCTGTACACTTTCCCGGTGCCGAGAGAAATTAACGCCTACCTTTGGGTAGGCGCTAATTTCTGAAAGTAAAATGTGCGGCTTGGCTGCACATTTTACTTTCTGAATCGCGTGCGCATAACTAATAGGGCCAGCAACATGCATTTGCATGTTGCGGGCGCTATTTGTTTCGGGGGGGGGGGGGGGGGGGGTTGGACGCACATTTTTGGCATGCTATTACCCCTTACTGAATAAGTGGTAAAGCTAGCGCATCAAAAATGCGCGTCCAAATGCGGGTTAACAATATGCTCCGCTGGAGCGCACTGTATTGTATTGGCCTGTATGCTGGGTCGGCTGGCCTGGTAAGGAGGACGGACTGCAGTTTGGGAGCCAGGAGGAAGGGAAATGGGAGATACTCATGCTGCTGGGCAGGAAAATGGAGAAAGAGAGAGAGTGGGAATGACTGGCAAACGTTTGGGAGGGAGAGGGAAGATGTTAGAATGTTGGTCAGGGAAACGTTGGGGGCTCAGGGAGGTAGTGGGCAGAGATTGAGAAGGGGACTAAGGGGGGTGGTCAGCACAGGGACTGGAGGAAGTCAGGAGGATGGTGGGGTGGGAGGGTAGCAGAAGGAGAGGGTCAGGATGAAGGGACTAAGTTGAGAAAAGGATAGGGGGGGGGCCAGTGGACATGAGAGGTGCAGGATAGTGGGTAGGGAGTCTTCTGGGGTAAGAGAAGGAAGGAGGTATTTTGCCCCTAGTCCAGGGCAAAATACCCTAGTCCAGGGGCAAAGTACCTGGAGAGATCCAGGAGAGATCAGCACCTGGAAAGATCAGGAGTAGGGCCAGGAGCAGCAGTGGGTTTTTCTGTGTTGCACTGCACAGTTTGGCTTCTTATGGTTTCCAGTTTAATTTTTGTCTGCATTTGTCTTTTTACTTTCTCCAGATGGTGAGGATCTGTTTGTTTTCTGCACATGTGACCGATGTGAGGGATTCTGCTAGTGTACAGTTTCTGTGTAGGGATCTAATTGCAGTCTGGCCCCCCGCCCCTCAATTAGAGGTGGATTGTGTTATAAGGCCCAATGTAATATTTGCAGTGTTGCTTTTTCTTGTGTAGGATTGTTGTGGTTGAATTTTGGGAGTTAGTACTGTTTCGGTATGGCAGATTCGTTCAGCAAATTATGAGCCATCACAAGATGAATTTGAAAGTGCGCATCACAAACAAGGTGTATTGAAGTTTATATGCAAAAATAAGGTGATGGATTATATCCCTAAAATATTTATTCAATCCTCTTGACCCTCATTGTTTCTGTCACCAGTGGTGAGTGATGTTTTCCAAGCTAAAGTTGATCAAAACATGTATTCATTCCTCAATGATGCAAGAAAGACTTGGGCTATCCACCTTATCTATACAACATGAAATTGATGTTAGAATGTTAAATTTACTCAATACAAAAAAGGAGGATGTGTTATGATCTTTTTTTATATATATTTTTTAAAATGCTAAATAAGGTACTCATAAACTAATTAAATAGGAACAAATACCATCAGTATTAGTGCAGATAGAATTGAATCCATCGCCTCTCGCCACGCAATGGGCCTCAGGCAAATTCAGCGATTAATCAAGCACTGGATCTATAATCATTTGGTACAGTTCCTCTATTCATTCAAAAACATTTTTTTAATTTTTAATTTTTATTCTACTGAAAAAAAATTTTGTTTTATCCCAAAACCCAAAAACTTATTTATTTATTGCTTCTAAAATCAATATCTTTAATATACCCTTATCCCTTACACCATTTAAATGTCCACCGTCACTTATTCAACCATTGAAATCCTAGAATAAATTATACTTAGCCCCACTGTAGATATATTATTTCACGACTGTCCCAAACAAAAAATTTTTTTTCAGTAGAATAAAAATTAAAAAATTTTTTTTTGAATGAATAGAGGAACTGTACCAAATGATTATAGATCCAGTGCTTGATTAATCGCTGAATTTGCCTGAGGCCCATTGCGTGGCGAGAGGCGATGGATTAAATTCTATCTGCACTAATACTGATGGTATTTGTTCCTATTTAATTAGTTTATGAGTACCTTATTTAGCATTTTAAAAAATATATATAAAAAAAGATCATAACACATCCTCCTTTTTTGTATTGAGTAAATTGGTGGTGAGGACATTAAGCTTCTGTTGATTGATAGAATGTTAAATTTAACATGAGACCTACCCCTCTCCCGGTCTACAGGTTTGGCAGGGTGTCCAGTTATGGTCCATGAAAAAATTGATCACCCTAGCAGGAAAGCCGGCAGAGCCGTGGTGAAGCTTATCCCACCATGGCCCAAATTGAAAAGGCCAGCGGGGCCATGGTGGAGCTCATTCTACTGTGGCCTGAAAAGGAGGCCATGTGTGCATGTGAGAGCCTGTTGTGTTGTGTGTGAGAGAGCTTGTGTGCATGTGTAGGTGCCTGTTTGAGAGCCTATGTGACAAACAGGTTCTCACAGGCATGCACACACAACCCCCCCCCCCCCTTCCTAATGTGTTTGTGAGGGTGAGAGAACCAACATATGTAAAAGCAGGAGTGTGTGAAAGTATTGACATATATGAGGGAGTGTGTGAGAAAATGAATGCGTTATTGTGTATATGTGAGAGATAAGATAAAATTTGTGTGGCCCTACCTCCCCCCCAATCCATAACAATCTCAGGGTGAATGGAAATCAAAAGATCCCAGGTATGGAGAGCAGGAGATTTTTTAATCCTTATTAGTTTTAATTATTTGGGTGCCATTTTATGTTTCTGTTATCTTGAAATATTTTATTGTTTTTTGGGAAATTAGAACATTTTTTAAATTACTGGACATTTTAGTTGAATATCTTTATTAGCAGATCAAAATAATACAATAAGATTAAAGGACAAACTCTATATTTTTCATACATAACATTTTACCCCCTATCCCCTCCCATAGTTGGGTAGACCACAAAAGGTTAACAAACATTGATCTTCTACAAGCCAGGAGTCTGTTTCTTGTATTCCCGACTTTCACCACTCAACCCGGCTCACCTGCCTGTCCTCCCCTCCCCCTCCCCATCCATTCCAAATAAGTTCAGTAACAACAAAATCGAATAATACATCACTGAGATTAAGTGAGAGAATTCAAAATCAAGCTTCTTTCTCTTCTGGATAAGCTACTAAGATATGGCTCCTAGATCTTCAAAAACCTAGTTTTTAAGGTAAAGGACGTCCAAGCTGCTATTTATTCATCACATGTTTTGAAATATTTTATTGGTGTTTGAGAAAAATGTATGCAAGTTCTTTTAATTATTGGATATTCGTTGGATGTTTTGACTTTTTTTTTTATTAGTATGGTTTTAATATTATGAATGTATTATTGCTTGTTTTGCAAGGAATGATGTTTCTGTTTTTCTATTGTTGCACTACATAATACAGTCAGGCTTGAGGTTTCCCAGTACAGTTTTTCTTGCCACATTTCTATTTATACTATTCTATTTCTATTCTGTATTTGATGAAGGTCTGTCTGTATTTTAAAGCTTCAGTTCTTGTGTAAGTAATTCTTGCTGTGAAAATGATGGTACTTATTACTGGCTTTTACAGCATTATGGCCATTCTCTTCCTCATTTCTATTTTAAACATAAGTTTACTCTATTAATTATGCTTACATGCAGAAAGCATTTTTTAATGTTCTTGTAGAAAATATTTTTTCATTCACATGTTTTATTGTAACTTCTGTTTGTAGATTAGGCAATTATTTTAAGGGATGGACTTAGCCAATGTTCCCTCTAAGGATCAGGGTTGCTGTGTGCATAAAACTGATAAGCTTACAGGGTAATGTAACCCAAAAGTTTGCACACAGGACCCCAAATCCTTAGAGGAAACACTAGTTACTAGTGCCTGCATCCTTTTTTCCTCTGTGTCACAAGTCCCTTTCGTCCCCTGTCCCAACTGACACATCTAAGTCACTGTGCTGCAGCTTAAACACGGGCGCCTCCTCCCTTCTGCAGCCCCACAGTGAAAGCATCCCCTCTTCCAATCACAGAGCTCTGTATCTATAGAAGCTTGCAAGATTCAAACATCTGCTATTAGAACTGTGTGGCTCCATGCAGTTTTAACAGCAGATGTTTGAATCATGAGGGCCTCCGTAGATACAGAGGCCCGCGGTTCAAACAGGGGATGTTTTCACTGTGGGATTGCAGGAGGGAAGAGGCACCTGTATTTAAGCTGCAGTGCGATGACTTAGAGGGGCTGACTGAAGCAAAGAAGAATAATGACAGTGCAGGGGAAGAATGGAATTGAAGGAGAGAACAAGGGAAAATGGGAAGCAGGGGAACAATGGGAAGCAGGGACTGGCGAGTAGATCAAGGGAAGAATAGGGTGGGGAGAGCATGGGAATAATAAGATTTGGGGATTGAGTGCAAGTATGGGGGTGGAGACAGGGGTAGAATAGGGACCTCAGAGAGAGCAGGGACTTGTGTATTGGGAGCAGGGTAAAGAGCTGGAATTCTTGACAAAGTTGGGGTGCAGTGGGGACTGCTTGAGAGGTGGTGTGAATGGCCTGGAGGACTGGAGAGAGGATGAAATGCACTGGAAAGGGATTGGGGGTGCTGTGGAGGGGAGTGGGGAAAGGGATGGGTCCATGAAGGGGTTGACCTAGGATAGGAATGAGCTGGGGATGTGGTGAAAGAGGGGTAATAGGAAACTGGTGGGGAATAAGACAGAATAGATTGGAGGCCAGGGAAAGAATGAGTGACAGGGAAGGAGCAGGGGCTGATGAGCGGAGAGCACAGGAAGGTAGATAAGGATAGGGTTAGCACAGAGGGTGGTGGAAATGGGGGTCCTAGGGAATGGGTTAAGACAAAGGGGAACAGGATGCTAGAAAAGGAGCGATGGGGGAATGGGAGGGCTAGAGGGGGGCTGGGGTAGGAAATGGAAAACTGGAAGATTGGTGAGAGGTGAAGAGGGAGACTAAGGACCTAAGAGAGAGAGGGGAGAAGAGGGGTAAAATTGAATTATCAGTGAACAGAAAGGCAAAGAAGAGGGAAATGGAGAAATAGATGAAAGGGAAAGATCAATGTCTGAGACAGATGTAGAGAAGGAAGGGAAGATGACAGGAAGAGAGATGAAATGAAAAGTGGAAGAGAGAAGTGAGCCATCAGGACCAACTCAACCACAACAATAAAATGCCCAGACCAACAAAGGTAGAAAATATTTTATTTTCAGTTTATAAAGTGTGGAATGTGTCACCTTTCAGAACGTGCATTTCTTACATATTTGCATTTTGCTCAGTTCAGGAGGAAATGTATTTGTTTCTTTCTCTCTGGTGTTGCACTGCAGTCAGGCTTCGCAGGGTTTCCATTTCAGTTTTTGTCTGCAGCTTTCTGACCTTAATTTGTGGTCCCTTATTCTGTATTAGGTAAGGGGTCAGTTTGTGATCTGTGTCTGTGTGAGTGAGTTGAAGGATTCTGCTGGCATGTTTGTTCTGTTTTTCCAGTAAAAGGTGTAGTGGTGTTCTAAGGCCAATAGCAATATGTGCAGTCCTGCCTCCTCCCAGGTACAATTGGTGCTGTTTGTTATAGTTTGGTGAGTTTTCCATACAGGTTCCGAGTGTCTTTTTTGAAGGATCTTGTGTTACTTCACAATGTTTCTGGCAGTAGATGTTTATGTGGTATTACTGAGGTAACATCAGAATTTGAATTTTTTTTTTTTTTTGGTATGGCGAGTTGGTAAAGGCCTGTGGCTTGGAAATCTTGGGTATCTTAGTAAGGGTGAGGGGGTGATCTCATCCTATCCTTGCCTCAGGCAGCAGATTGCTGTTACAACGTACCTCGGGTCCGAGGGACACCCCCCCCCCGACTTTGCTTGGCTCCCCTCCATCATTGGCATGGCCGCACGCTGTTATGCATGGTTCAAGACACCCGAAAGCTCCACCCCCTCATGCTGACATCTCCGACGTGCCGGCACAGAGCGCAGGAAAATGGGCATTTAAACTCAGAATCTCTACACAGCAAGTGCCTCAGCTACAAGCAAGACAGCAGATCCAGACTGTCACTGGATCTGCTGTCTTGCCTTGCTGCCTGCCTTGAACCCGGACTGTTATTGGATTTCCTGTCTTGCTGCCTGCCCCGAACCCGGAGTGTTATTGGATTTGCTGTCTTGTTGCCTGCCCTGAACCTGGACTGTTATTGGATTTACTGTCTTGCTGCCTGCCCTGAACCCGGACTGTCTTGCTGACTGCCCAGAACCCGAACTGGCCTTGAACCTGCTGAGTCGGTGCCTGCTCCGATTCGGATCTGTCTTGGAGTATTGGCATCACGGGCCCTGGACAACCCTTGGGTTTCATTCCTCACTGCCACCCCAATCAAGGTAAGCGATTACTCTACCATTAGGGTCCAAACATTGTTGGATGTCTAACAATTGCCTTGAGCTGTTCCTGACTGTTGGCACCAGTTACCGATAAAGTAAAGCTGTGCTCCTGCTCTGGGCTGCCAACACTCTGAACTACCTCCCACAGACTGACATCAGAGACATTTCAAACCCTGCCTTTGTTGATGATGTCAGACTAGGGAGGCAGCTCAAAGGGTTGATCACAAAGCAGCAGCAACTTCAGCAGTCACCTTATGTCCCTGGAAGGTGCCAGATAGGGACCAGAAAGGAAGATGTGTAAAAATGCATGATTGGGTGCATGCAAATATATACATTGTTAGAGGAGAAGGGAAAGAATAAGTATGACAAAACTAGGAGCTGGTATCTCATGGTTGACATCTCCAGTGGGAAGTGACGGCTTCATAGACTTAATAAAGTTGGTTAGAAGCCAATTTTTCAAGAATACCTAGGCTAACAGAAAACACTGTTTAAGGAAGAATTAGGGCTAGCTGGGAGTCTGATACAAGAAGTGACAGAATTAGTAATACAGTAGGTCTTGGGTTTATCAAAGGTCAAAGAGAAATGGGCATATCAGAGATTGCCAGGCCCAAGTTATATGGCATTTCTCTAAATGAGATTTTTTTTCCATCCAAGACAGTTCCTTATTTGGACTTTTTTATTTTTTTTCCCATTTTTTAAAAAACTTTCCCCTACTTACTCCCCCCCTCCCCAACCTAATGTAGAACCCTATAGCTTCCACCACTGGTTTCGGGCATGTTTGCTGGGGACCTCCAGCCTATGATGTTTTCCCTTTACTCTGCCACAGGCAATGAAGGAAACACCTGATCCACTCTGCCTCTTCTCTGTGAGGAAGGGAACTCTCAAGCTTACTCTTCCCTTCCTTCTCTTATCTGGTGAGGAAATATGGCAGCTAAAGCAATACTGACATTTAGCAAAATTTCATTTGAGATAAGGTTTATTAGAAGTAGACACCCCTTTGGAAAGGTTTAGCTAAGCCTGCATACAAAACATTTTTTGATGAAAACCTGCAAACTATGGGAATTTAGCCATCAGCTGACTGGCTAAGAAAATGCTATGCGCTGAAAGGTTTACAAATACGAAAAGAAAAAACTTTTAGAAACTGTTAAAAGTGGATGGCTGTTGATAATGGTGGTTGAAACAATGGATGATGAAGACCGCTTCATGCTGAACATCTTAGAGGTTAGAATTTAAAAGGGTTTGTCCGGATAACTTGAGTTACCCAAACGCCAAGTTTTAAATCTCTCACCTTTCTTAGTGGCAAAATGTTAGCTGGATAAACAGCCAAGGTAGGGCTTTAGCCATGCTCTGGATGCATGGCTAAAAGTTAATCATTTAGCAAAGATATTCCGCACTAGCTGGATAAACCTACCCAGGTAAGTCTGGTTAGGTAAATCACCATACTAAAGTTACCGGGGTATATTCAACAGAATCTGGCTAAGTTCCAATGAATATCTTCCTAAAATTACCTGGGCAACTTTCCCGTTCCTTGGCTTGCTCAACATTGGCTTCTTAATGTACATAATCTTTGAAAACAGTACATCCTCTCCTCACCATCAATAAAGTTGCTACAATCTGTGCTTCTATAAACAATGGAAGGAACCGCAGCAACACAGACAATTGTCAGAACTCACCACTGAATGGGAAAGAACCACTGCATTTGTTTCTGCTAATGCAGCGAATCTGAAGAAATGTTACCAAGCTATTATCAAAGGCATGGCTGCAAAAGCCATTCATGCCACCTGCACAGTTCATTTTCACGCCCTTCTTGGAAACATCCGACACACTAAATTCATACTTGCCGACCACACAGCGGCACCAATGATAACAGGTGAATTACACCCAGGTTATGCTACTGAAAATATGTAGCGAAAACCAAAACAGAACAAGAAAGTCACTTGCAAAGGTATCAGGACCACCACAGGCCATTGTAACCTTATGGGAAATACAGTTAGATGCTGTCCAGTAACGTCAATAAAAGCACTTAACTGATTATCAAGAAATTTAAATTCCTCTTCAACAATGTAGCCAAAGAGGAATTCTTAACATCCAGATCTGTGCAACATGAAATTTGCTATATTTCTGACTCCCAGTCTGTAGAAAAAAAAATCTGAAAAACAGGTTTCCCAATCATTGTGCAAGTAGCAATTACAATGTCTTGGATTTCCTTTATTTTTGACTGACAGTGTTTCTCAAACACAAAGAAAAAATAAATTGCTGGAGTTCTCTGTGCTGAAAATTGAACAGTACTTTGCATTAAATATTACTTCAGTCTGACTCTAATCATAAAAGATTACACCAATCTGCTGCAGGATTTTTTTTTATTTTTAAAGCTGTTAAGATTTTGAACCTGGGCCTAATCAATCTACTGCTGGATACAAATGACTCTTAGCTTCTTTACCTGGATATACATGGCCAGTGCCCTCACCTCACACACAATTAACTATAAAAGATATTGTACATTGAGAATAAAAGATTCTGCATTTATAATAGATTTTATATGAAAGGGAGAATATAATACATATTGTATGTTCTCATTGTTTTTCATAGGATATGTACTAGAAGAAATGCACATTAAAATATAGAATTTTACTTTTTGTGCTTTCAATTTAGCAAATGTAGACACATGTTTCTTCAAGTCAATGTTCCATGCAATTTTGAGTTCTATTATATCCCTACAAGTCTGTTCCACATCATTGGTGAACAAATGCATGTTACTTTAATTTGGAAAAGCTTTCTTCACCACTGACTACAGAAACAGGGTTGGTTAATGGGATGGGGATACTATCTGTCAGCTTATTTTCATGTTCAAAGTTCACTACATTGTATCTAGTGGTGATGCATACTGTGGAACTCACCTTGTAATGGCTTGCAATTCACTGTACAAATCTGAAATATTAATATCTCTGGAGTTGCTATGTTGTAAAGCTTGCTCTACCTTCAAGTAATGTTCCATAAGTTCCCTTCATGTTCTACTCAGCAAACTGGACATTAAGAGGAAGGCAAACAGAACTTATTTGATTCATCTGTGTGTATCTTTCTTCAATTGACTGCATTGCTGTGTCAAGTACTGCAAATTTACTTTGAAATTTTTCTTGGCACTCTGAATAAGCTTGCTGTCTGCTTCATATGAGAAATGCTTCTTCTTTCTCCTCATACAGATCAGATCTGGTTCACAACTCCAACTCTTCAGCAAGTTCACATGCATTTACCAGTGTTTGTGCAAACCCTTCATCAATCCTACAATCCTCAAGAAACTTCTTTGTTTTCTTGGTTGTCTAATGATATTGTATATGTCAAATTTCTTTGTCTGAAGTTTTTTGCTAGTCATGTTGATTTCAAAAAGGATGTCATGACACACGAGAGAAACCACAAATCGGAAATCAGAAATGCCTTTTGCAAAAGCTTGTACATCTACTTGTGAGGTATTGCTAGACAATCCTGTTAGGGTAATATCAGAGATTTCAATTTGTGTATCAAATATCACCTGTCAATAAAAAGCTTTTAAGACATGAAGTCAGCTTTCCTATGGTTTTACTTGTTGGTTTCTTTGTAAGACTAGGCACATGACACACTGGACTTTCCCAACATGTTAAAGCTGAAAAACATACATAAATATTTTGTACTAGGCCAAATAAAGGGTAGCATCACTAACAACCACATTCAAAGAATGTGCACTGCAAATAAGAAAGTTCATGGATTAACATCCAGATTCTTCAGCACACACCATCTTTCCCCTTCATGTTGTTTCTATTATCATAGTCTTGAAAGCATACATTTTTAATAGGCAATGCATCTTTTCTAACTGGTGAAGTATAGTATCTGTCATACCAAGAGTAGCACAAATCTCAAGAAATGTTCTTTTATGCATACTGGCTCACAATTATCAGTGTCTCAAGCTATGTCCACAAAGTGAAGGATCCTGCTAATTTGTTCAATAAGGCCTATACCTAGTGTACAATCTAGCATGGCTGAAAAGTACTTAACAGCAAGAGCAGTTATTAGGATTTTTTCTTTGGAGGCACTGGATAAAAGCTAGATCAGTTCATTCTGTATATCTTTCCCAAGATAATTTACATTTGTCTCAGCATATAACAACTTAAGAAGAGGATCAATGTAAGGTCAAACAAAGCTATATATTCTACAAATTTCAGGACGTATCCATTAACAGAAATGTTTAGTGTTTCATATATTCCCAAAAAGGCTAGACTTTGCATACCAAGAACTCTCACTAAAGCAATCTGTTATTCAAAGATTTTCTGTCAATACTTTTTTTTTTGTTTATTGAGGCACACATTTTCCATACCAATTGTTTTCTTGTTTTTCAATTATAGTTTAAGTTCCTTCCATGTTTGAAACTTCTCCAAATGTACACTGCTTCTTTCATGCTGCAAGAATTGCAGACATGTTTTTCCAATTGTGATCAGCCTGTCTGTCACTGCATTTCCAGCAGTTTGGACCAGGGGGAGCTTGAAAGAGCAAACAAGAACCCAGAAAGGAAGTACACCTAAGCAGGAGTTCTGGGGAATGCAGTCCTTGGACAATTCTAAATAGGCAGTAATATAATAGGGAAGAGAGCTTTCTGGGACATGCAGCTGAGGGACAGTCCCAGTGCATGCTCCAATCAAAATTAACTGAGCACCCGGAACCAACTGGGAGCTGCTGGCTGGAGATTAAAGCCCAAACTGCTAGCCCAAGACAGAAGAGAGGAGAAAGAAGCCTGGGAATAAGCAGGTCCTGGACAGCAGGGCATGAAGAATCCCAAAACTAGGTTAAGAGCCACAGGATATGTCCCACTGATAGAATGACTGTTTATCTGAAAATTCAGGGTAAGCAGTTTAAAGTATAAGGGCTATGAGTCAGTGATAAAAAGAACCAGTCTAGCCTAGAAGTAAAAGGTTTGGGTCTATTTAAATGCTGTAAGAGGTTGGTGCCAAAGGGAATCCACTACCAGTAAATTGAGACCCATACGCTAATGGAGGAGGAATAGCCTAGTGGTTAGAGCAGTGGGCTACGAACCAGGAGACCAGGGTTTGAGTCCCACCCTGGGCAAGTCACTTTACCCTTCATTGCCTCAGGTACAAAAAACTTAGATTGTAAACTCTCTGGGGATAGGGAAATACCTACAGTACCTGAATGTAAACTGATGTGATGTGATAAACTCGGTAATGGTACGGTGGTGTCCTGCCTCATCTCAGAGAGAAGCCTACAACTACTAAGGTGTGAGATTAATCCCCTTTGCTCTGAGCATGTTACAGATAAGAGTAGTGGGTCGAATGCAGACTGTGCTTCCCTAGGAAAGTCAGCGCTGCAGCAGCTTCAAAAGGTGTGACCAAGTGCTCTGCAACACCAGTCTTTATCAGAAAGAGATGATGCACCAAACATGTTACTGGCAAACAGCTTGCAACAAAAGCAAAACTCAGTTCTTAGGGACAGTGCACTGCAGTCACTGATGGCCCACTGATGGCCCAACTAGTTCAAATTGGTAGCATTTTCACTTTCATATCCTCTTCTCAAATCTCAATCCTGTCCAATTTCATTTGGATCATTCTCCAGCAATCAGATTAGGTTCCTCAAACTCTGCACTTGTGGAACTGTAGGCAAAACTGTCAGCTCCAGTTTCAGGTTGATCCTTTGAACTACCTTCATCTTGATGTTGTAGATGATATTTTAGCAAGGAATTGTTTTAATTCACTTGTTTGGCTGCTGAACTGCTTCTCAGACATTGTGAGGATAAAAGATGAGCCAAGATCAAATGAAGATATTCTATTAAAAGGTGATGGTCTGAAGAGATGAAAAAATTTCCCAGGGAGTCTGTCATGACTGCGCTTACAAAAAAAAAAATCATGAGCCAGTTCAAAGAAATGATGAAGAAAAAATAAATCTTCCAAACTGCCCAAAAAAACCTAACTAGGGCAATCTATTTGGATTAATAGAAAACCTGACAAAATCTAGAAAATTTGTCTAATTTCTGTAGAGCCATAAAAGGAAGAACATGTCAATTGGTTTAGGAAGACAAAAATGTACTGAGAACTGCAGGGCCACTGCAAAGTGGGAACTGCTGTTCACTGGCAGTGAAAGGCTTTTGCTGTTTCCAGAAAGCTTTGAAAGGATCCATATGCTCAGCACTGAGTGTAGTCACATGACCCACACGTGACTGACTGAACTGCTTATTTTCAGAGAAACTCTAATTAGAAATACTTGGTTTTAATAGATTTATTGCATACTGAATAAAGCACTGAAAAAAATATGATTTTGTGTCTAGTTATGCAGCAAGTAGCTTTGTGCAACACTGTGACAAAAATCAAGAATTTGGTTAGACTATTGTGATTCAAAACAGAAAACTAAAAAAAAAAAAACCCCCACCATTTTCCAGTCTTCTAGTCTACTAAGAATTTTTCAACACCAAAAAAGAATTTTTGGCTACCTGAACCAGAATATAAACACACACATCTAAACTGGCAGCCTCTGCTAGAGAACTGACATTAGCTTTGAGTATGCTCTGGATTAAACTATTTTGCACAAGCTACCACTGTAGTCATCTTATATACTGAATCTCTCTCAAGAACTTATCTTTCTGGTGCTTCCATAACAAATCAGTATCACAGGAAGCTTTACTGCACAGAACACTTCCTGGCATCCTTATAATTCAACATGAAAGATGAGCTTGTCTCCATAGTCTGATGACTATTTTTAGAAGCTAACTTCTATTTCTTCTTCTATGAAAGAAACAATGTAAAACACCAGTGATATTAGACTGTTTCAGATGAGATGTGTTTGGGTTCATGCAGAAGGAAAGCAGAAGCTATATGTTTTGGTTGTCCAATAAAACAGTGTTTCCCAACCTTTTCATGCCAAAGACATATCTATATTAACAAAAAGGTTGAGTGGTACACTAACCTCCACGAAGCAGGCAGTGTGGACTTGGAGAGGACTCGTATGGCAAAAAGAAGAGCTAGGGAAACACTGAAAGCCCTACCAGTTTTTCTTCTAAATTTTAAAACAAAGGAAGAGAGGGGATGAAGAAGCATATGAACCCTTCATGATGGACCAGCTCTCCAGTTATATACAAGGGCAGGAGAAGGGAAAAGTCGGTGTGGTATGGGCAGATAGCTGAAGCATGCAACTTCCAGAGCTCCTTCACTGCTGCAGATGCTCCCAACCCTAAGCCATATTCAGAACTCGGTGCATGGCTCTCCCCAGCTCACCCAGCCTGAGGATAAGACAGAGGCTGGAAGATGAGGAGATGCTGTGGGCAATTTGTGGGTCGCACAAAGCAGGTCTTAGCTATCCGTGCCCTCCATATTGCCCCTTAACTCCCACAATCCAGGGCTCATGCTGTAGCTAGGAAGAGAAGTAGTAGAGACACTGCTAGTGTCTCTTGTTGCTGCGAGGTTATGAAAGAAGAGCCCAGGTGCTGGCCTGGATCTGAGCATCAGGCAATAGTGACTTTTCCATTGTGCACTTGATCAGATCTGAAGGCACAGCAGTCTGCCATGCGGGTTGGGAAAAAGTGCAGTAAAATGTTGACAAATTAGCCTCTAACCAGTCTTCCCATCCCAATCTTCTTGACATAAGAAACCCGCAACAATTGCTTCAGACTGATTGAGGGCAGGTCAAAAGAGAATTTGAAAGAACTGGTGGTGGTGGCAGGAGAAAATACAGCTTATGTACGAAATGTTACACAATACGGGGCAGATTTTCAAAGGGGTACGCACATAAGACACGCGCGTACCCCCAGAAAACCTGCCCCAAGCTCCCCCTGCACGCGCCGAGCCTATGTTGCGTAGGCTGCTGGCGTGCGCAAAGCCCCGGGCGAGCGTAAGTCCCGGGGCTGTGGTTCCGGCCCGGGTGCATGACCGCGGCCTCCGGACCAGCCCCCGGACCGGAACATGGCGTGCTGGCAGCTGGCCCGGTGCGCGCAAGTTACGCCTGCCTCGGGGAGGCGTAACTTTTGAAATAAAGGTAGGGGAGGGGAATTAGTTAGGGCCGGGGGGCGGGTTAGTTAGGGGAAGGATAGGGAAGGTGGGGGGCGTCGGAAAGAAAGTTCCCTCCGAGGCTGCTCCGAAATCGGAACGGAGGCAGGGAACAAAGGCAGGCTGCGCGGCTCGGCGCACGCAGGCTGCAGATTTTGCGCAGCCTTGCGCGCGCTGACCCCGGATTTTCAAAGATATGCGCGGCTACGCGCGTATCTATTAAAATCCGGCATACTCTTGTTTGCGCCGGGTGTGCGAACAAAAGTACGCGCTCGTGTACTTTTTAAAAATCTGCCCCTATTTATATGACGCAGTCCAATACTGAAACACAATATAAATTAAACATTTTGTTTTCTTCCTCTTCTGGGGAATTACACACTTCTTAAGAACAACTTCCCAGGGAACTGTTACTTAACAGATTACTATTTGAAATAAACTAAAAACCCAGAGCATAAAAAAGATTAAACTATCATGATGTCCAGCTATTAGGTATCAGATTCTAGCTTTTTCAAACAAAAAACTCAAATTGAAAAAATGAAGAATGAAATGCTACAAAAACTAAGAAAAGAAATGATTATAAAAATATAACTGGGAACCAAAAGGAAAAAAAGAAAGATGTACATATGTAAATGAAGCAAGCTTGAAATACATTTTATAATCTTTTTAGCTGCCCCATTTTCACTTTGTAAACTAGTGGCCCTGAGCATATAACATTACTTGCCTTATTTTTCTTAGTAAAGTGTGGAAGGGTCTGAATAGCTCAGACATGTCTTCTGGTTTACGGTCCAAATTCAACGGTCCTTCAGAATAAACCACAAGTCCACTGTATTCAATACACAAACAACAGTAGTCAGATCTCTAGATACATACAATTTAGAGTACAGCAAAATTTGAGCAATTTTATTTTATCACAAAACAATGGATGCAGTCTCTAAATATAGGTAGTAGAAAAAGCACAAGTGTAAGTGATATACTGTTTTAAAACCTTTATCCACCTCTGTCATACCAACTTTTGTTTTAAATGTGCAATTACCATGTATGGGTACACAAAAATCAGCAAATACAGTGAGGTCCACACTCAGTGCATTTGTCTGGTCAGGTATAGCACTTAGTTGGACATATGCTGGGATTTGAAAATCTCACTTGCCTGACTGCCCCTAATAAAGCTGGATAAGCTTTTAGTTTGCTGAAAACTTAGCCAGCTTCCTCAGGGGCTGAGCAACATTATCTGGCAAAGGGGGTCATTTCCTAAAGCTATTCCACGCGTGCGATAGCTAGCTCGGGGCGGAGTAGGCCCCGGAAGGGGAGGAGTCGGGGCAGGCACCGGGGCAGACTCTGCGTAGATTTCCCAGACAGCGAAAGATACACATGCCTTTCGCTGTCTTTTTCGCGCCAAATAACTACACTTTTTATGGTGTAGTTATTCGGCGCGACGCCAGCAGTAAAAACTGCTTTTCTGTGCACCCTCCGACTTAATATCATGGCGATATTAAGTCGAAGGTCCCGAAAGTTACCAAAAGTTAAAAAAAAAAAAAATTGAAGTCCGCCCACGGCTCGAAAACCGGATGCTCAATTTTGCCGGCGTCCGGTTTCCAAACCCGTGGTTGTCAGCGGGCTCGAGAACCGATGCCGGCAAAATTGAGCGTCGGCTGTCAAACCCACTGACAGCCGCCGCTCCGGTCCAAAAGGAGGCGCTAGGGACGCGCTAGTGTCCCTAGCGCCTCCTTTTACCGACGGGCCTAATTTGCATACTGAATCACGTGCACAGGAGACTGGTCTGTGCGCGCGCCGGGAGAGCACTCTCCCGCGGACTTTACTGTATCGGCCCGATAGCTGGATAACTTTAGGTTAGCCAAAGAGCAATCAAACGTTAGCTGGATAAAACTATCCGGCTAATTTAAAGGCAGCTGGGTAAATTCAGTGGTATGTCCACACTGCTAAACATCCTAGCTAACAAGGTTATTTTCTAAAGGCTTATCGCACGTGAAAAGGCCCTGTTCACGTGTGATAGCTTGCAAATTCGAGTCGGGGCAGAATCGGGGAGGGGAGGAGTAGGCAGTGTCTTCGCTGCCGGTGATAACGTTACCAATGTTATAGTCGGCAGTAGCGTGCCGAATAGCACCACCTTTCACAGTGGCGCTATTCGGTGCGAAAGCCGGCAGCGAAGACACCGCAGTGGTGCGAAGGCTGTGGGCTTTCGCAGGCCCGCCCCCCCCCGTTTTCAGTGGATTCATCATTCTGCGATTAATGATGAATCCAGGCCAAAGTTAGCTAAATAAGTTTATCCACCTAACTTGTGAATTTTCAGTTTTGATCCCTAACATCAGATGCTAATACAATAAGATCATTATGCTGAAGTAATTACTTATTTTCTTTTTAGTTTTATTTATACTTCCTATTATTTTATTTTCCATCTAATTTAAGTTTCAGTCTTTAGTTGTTTAATTTATTTTTTTTTTAAACTCATGTGCTATACCTGTATCTTATGTATTTTAAGGTCTTAATTTTTAGTTTATGTAAACCATTGTGATAAATTATTGAACATCAGTATATGAGAGTTTTAAGTAAGTAAATAAATAAATAAATAAGAAATACATAACAGATAAGTCATACTTTTCATCAATGGCAACACCTAAGTATTTAATAATCATGGAGGTTCCAAAATATAGAAGTAATACTGGCATCTTAAGAGCATGAAAAGTATTATTTTGTAAGTAATTCAAGGTGTTTATGTGACTAAGATAGTTGTATCTGATTCATGACAGTTGCTCTTAAACAATGTTCAGAGATTATATGTCCATTTTTAACAGTAGTCAATCAATCTCTTGAAGGTAATTTATACCAGAGTCTAAAAAATTCCATTGTAAAGCCAATTCTGAAACAAAAAGAGCTAGACACCACAGACTAAAAAAATTATAGACCTATTTCAAATTTACCATTTTTAGCAAAATTAATCGAAAGGTTAGTCAATAGACAATTAAGTGAATATCTGGAAATAAATGAGATTTTATATCCAGCGCAACACTGTTTTAGAAAATTTTATAGTACTGAAACACTATTATCCTTATCAGATAATATTCGCAGAGGGTTTGACAGGGGACAAAGTTATTTACTTGTCCTTTTGGATCTTTCAGCTGCCTTTGATAAGGTTGATCACTAAATACTCCTCGATAGATTACAGGACATAAGACTAACTAACACTACGTTGAAATGGTTTACTTCTTTTTTTAGATAATCGGAATTTTACAGTGAAAATTAATCTCAGAAAAGGTAAATTTATCTACAGGAGTGCCACAGGATTCTGCGTTGTCAGCTACTCTTTTTAATATTTATTTACTCCTGCTATGTCATCTTTTAACCGGTCTTAGTTTAAATTATTTAATTTATGTAGATGACATTCAGATTTTATTCCCAATAGAAAATGGCCTAGAGACAACTTTTAAATTAGTAGATATGTATCTAAAAATAATTCGACAACTGCTAACTCAAATTAAATTAATTTTAAACTTAGATAAATCTGTTTTTATGATTTTAGACCAGAAGAATGTTAACCTAGAAAAGAAAGTGGTTACAAGTTAGTAGATTCAACAAGGAATTTAGGGGTTATCATGGACTATGAGCTAAATTTTAGAGTACATATTTCTAAAAAAGCTAAAGAAGGTTTTAGCAAACTAATAATGTTAAAACGCTTGAAGCTGCTACTATCACATGAACATTTCAGATTAGTATTTCAAACTATGCTATTCACCGGGTTAGACTATTGTAATTCCACAATGTTAGGACTACCAAAGGCAACCTTACGTCCTTTAGAGGTTCTGCAAAATACTGCTGTCTGTATTCTCTCGAATACAAGAAAGTAGGATCACATTACTCGGGTCTTACGAGATCTACATTGGTTACCTGTAGAAAGCAGAATAATGCAAATCCTTATGCATTATACACAAAATATTGTATGGTGAAATGTCTGCATAGTTGAATTCAATTATTAAATTACACATCCCCTAGCGAGACCTTAGGTCAGCTAACAAAGCCCTCCTGTCAGTACCTACAGTAAGATCCGCACATCTGAGCGAAGTCAGAGATTGTGCCATGTAAATCACAGGTCCAACTCTCTGGAATAAGTTACCACAAGAGTTACGGCTACAACATAACCTAAAGAGATTCAGGAAAGATCTAAAAACGTGGCTTTTTAAACAGGCATTTGAGAGGGTCACAAGATAATAGCCAGGTTTTTTTCATATTTTCTTTTATTCTGCTTTTATCTCATTTTAATGTTATTTTTAGTCTCTATTTATTAGTTTCTAATTAAATGCACGTAATTTATTTTTGATTATTTTATGATGTACTTTTATTCTTTCTGACACCTCGATTTTGAGATGTATTTTGTAAACCGTAGAGATAGAACTTGTTTCTGTGCAACGGTATATAAAAATTGTACAAATAAAAATAAATAAATAAATAAATGACTGCAGGAGATAATAAAAAAACAAAATAACATGCTTATTGGTATGGGATAATGACCATTTATCTAAACATAATAGGGCGCTTTTCAGAGAGTATGTGCCAGTACAGAGTACTGGCACCATTTCCGTCACCTGCTTGAAATGATGTGAGCCCCCTAAATAAAGCGCAATTGTTTACCTGTAACAGGTGTTCTCCAGGGCAGCAGGATGTTAGTCCTCACACATGGGTGACATCATCAGATAGAGTCTGGCACGGAAAACTTCTGTCAAAGCTTCTAGAAACTAGCTGGCACATTGAGCATGCCCAACATGCCATATTCCTGCATCCACACAGGGACTCTCTTTAGTCTTGTAAGTAGATATGATAAAAACAAACTAACAGGAGAACCCAACTCCGCGGGGTGGCAGGTGGGTTTCGTGAGAACTACCATCCTGCTGTCCTAGAAGAACACCTGTTACAGGTAAGCAACTGTGCTTTCTCCTACGACAAGCAGGATGGTAATCCTCACACAGGCTGGACCTGACCCAATGGAACCAACAGACACTGAACCTGGTGCCAATGGGCACAACAGAGGTGCTGGTGGTGACCGTGGGGATAGCCTGAACAAAATCCCAGGGGGGCCCCAGTGGAAGAGTTGGGTTCACAGCTGAAAAAGGTTGCGCAGGACAGACTGGCTGAATCCGCTATTTCGGTGGCCATCCCTGTCCAGGCAATAATGTACATCGAAAGTGTGAAGGGAACTCCATGTCGCAGCTCTGCAGATATCTCCCAACGGAACTGTATGAAGGTAGGCCACAGAGGTCACCATGGCCCTTACGGAGTGCGCCGTCATAGCAGAAAGAGACGGACCCAAAAAGCAAGAAGGTAGGCGATCTAGGAAAGCATTTGGAAAGCAAAAGGATAGATGCCAAAAGTCTTTTTCAATTCTTTATTGTGGTGGAGATGTGTAAAAACAATGCCCGACTCAGGCCGAGTTTCGCCACTCTAAAAGCGTCTGCCTCAGGGGCTATGAATAAATCATAAAAACATAATAATTAATAAAACATAAAATAAAATCATATCAATAACCCTTAAAATTAGTGACATACAAGTAAATGGTGACATAAGACAGACAGAACTTGCAACATCCAAAAATAATTGAGGTTTAAATTCACCTATGTATATAAAAAAACATTTTTAAAAAATAAATGTTTATATTATTTTTCTTTTTTTCTTATAAAAATATATGGGATCAAACAGTCAGGAACAAAATAGATAAATTCATTTATCCAAAAAAGTTTTTTGAACTTAAAAAATATATAATAAAACACAAAGGGGTACATTTTAAAACACAGCGTGTGCGCGTACTTTTGTTCGCACACCAGGCGCGAACAAAAGTACGCTGGATTATAAAATCTTATAAAATCCGGGGTCGGCGCGTGCAAGGGGGTGCACATTTGTGCAACTTGCGCGCGCCAAGCCCTGCACGCATTGCACGTTCCCTCCCGCCTCCCCCCACCTTCCCCTCCCTTCCCCTACCTAACCCACCCCCCCGGCCCTATCTAACTCCCCCCACCTCTATCGCACAAGTTACGCCTGCTAGAGGCAGGCATAACTTTGCACGCGCCGGGCTGGCTGCCGCGTGCCATGTTCCGGTCCAGGGGCTGGTCCGGAGGCCGTGGCCACGCCCCCGGGCCGAAACCACGCCCACGGCACCGCCCCCAGATGACACGCCAACCGTGTCACGCCCCCGACACGCCCCTGATGACGCACCGACCGCATCACGCCCCTGACACGCCCACCCCAAGAAAGCCCCGGGACTTAGCGCATCCCGGGGCTTTCTTGGGGTGGGCGGCCCAAGACGTATTAATATATCTAAATTCATTGTCCCATGTTAGTTAGTTTAATGAATGCTCTTATTACCTTAAGACACTCATTTGGACTCAAACACATTAATGGCTTCAAGCTTATGGTGTAATGTCATTTATCAGTGATCCGCAGTGGAAACGTATATGTAGGAATATATCAATGTGAACAAAGGTCACTGGTGGTCTCTTAACATATAAACTGTTGGTATAAACAAAAAATTGTATGAAACGATGTGACCAAACCTTTATTTGTATATGACAAATCATAATCTTGTACACGCCATTCATCTAATGGTGTCTAAAAATGAAAAAGAAGTGGAGAGAGGAAAAGGAACCAAGTAAACTATTAATGGTGTACGGCACTTTGCTGTTGCCTGTTACTGTGTATGAGCTTATAATTTGCACCATCCAATCGTTGCTACCAACTAGTGTGTAAAAATATAAGTTGAATACCTTAAATGAGAAATAAAATTTTAAATGAGAAATATATTTTTTTTAGTGCAACAAAAGTTAATGTACTGCTTATGACATGCATGTTTGCTAAATCATGAACTACGATATGTAGTCATTCAAACTGGGGGTATGTTTGTTCACACTGATATATTCCTACAGAAACGTTTCCACTGCGGATCACTGATAAATAACATTACACCATAAGCTTGAATTTAGATAAAAAAATATATAATAAAACACAAAACATATTAATATAAGTCAAAAAAATGTTTTTTTGATAAATTAATTTATTTATTGTTCCTGACTGTTTGATCCCATATATTTTTATAAGAAAAAAAGAAAAATCATATAAATATTTAAAAAAAAAATTTTTTTTTTATATACATAGGTGAATTTAAACCTCAATTATTTTTGGATGTTGCAAGTTCTGTCTGTCTTATGTCACCATTTACTTGTATGTCACTAATTTTAAGGGTTATTGATATGATTTTATTTTATGTTTTATTAATTATTATGTTTTTATGATTTATTCATAGCCCCTGAGGAAGCCGCTTTTAGAGTGGCGAAACTCGGCCTGAGTTGGGCATTGCTTTTACACATCTCCACCACAATAAAGAATTGAAAAAGACTTTTGGCATCTATCCTTTTGCTTTCATAGCAGAAAGAGATACAGTCTGCTATCCAGGTGGAACGAGTCTGCTTGGTAACGGCCCTGCCCAGCCGATTGGAGTCAAATGAGATAAACAGCTATGTGGACAGCCTGTGGCCCGCTGTACAGTCCAGGCAGAAGGCCAGGGCCGTCTTACAATCCAGTGTGTGTAGCGCCCTTTCTCCTGGGCCAGTATGAGGCTGGTGGAAGAAAGTAGGCAGCACAACGGACTGGTTAAGATGGAATTCTGTAATCACCTTGGGCAGAAATGAAGGGTATTGTGCGCAGAACCACCCTGTCATGGTAGAATCTAGTGAAGGGCAGATAAGTCACTAAGGCATATGCGCTGACCCTGTGCGCTGAAATGACAGCTATCAAGAAGATCATCTTCCATATCAAATGCTTGAGAGCACACAAACAGTGGCTCAAATGGCAGTTTCATCAGCCGGGCTGGCACCACATTCAGGTCCTTTGAGACTACAGGGGGCCACAGTGGAGGCTGCGGCTGAAGAAGCCCACGCATGGACCCGCATCCGAGAAGTGTAGACCCGCATCTGAGAAGTGTAGAAGATAGTTCAGAAGGTGTCGGACGGGCAAGAGAAGGGATAGCGACCCTTCTGCTCACACCATATGGTGAACTTCTTCCACTTCAATGCATAAGACTTCCTAGTGGACAGCTTCCTGGAAGCCACCAGGACCTTAGTCACGTCCTCTGAAAGAGCCAGGGGTTTCAGGATCAACTTTTTAAGATCCATGCCGTGAGGGACAGGGCACGGAGGTTGGGATGGCACAATCTGCCCTGATCCTGGGAGAGGAGGTCCGGAGCCGTCCCCAGAGGGATCGAGTTCCGCCTGGCCAGTTGTCACAGAAGTGGGAACCATACCTGTTGGGGCCAATGCAGGGTGACAAGGATCACGGATCCCCGGTCTTGGTGAAGTTTCAGGAGAGTCTTCAACAGTAGTGGAAGAGGCGAATAGGCATATAGGATGCCCATCTCCCAATGGATCGCAAAGGCGTCCGTGGGTGGCACGTTATCTGACCTGGTCAGAGAGCAGTTCTGGGGCACCATCACATTGCTGGGGGAGGCGAACAGATCCATGACCAGGGTCCCCCAGAGATGGAAAAGCCGATCTGCTACCTTCCATTTCAAAGACCACTCGTGAGGTTGGAAGATGCGGCTCAGCCGGTCCGCTAGGGCGTTCTGTGTGCCCGCCAGGAATACAGCCTGGAGAAGCATCCCTTGAGCCAGTGCCCAGCTCCAGATCTGCAATGCCTCCTGACAAAGGAGGGAGGACCTGGTACCTCCAGCTTGTTGATATACCATATGGCCACTTGGTTGTCCGTCCAAACGAGGATGACCTTTGTTGACCAAGCGATCCTGGAAGGCCCACAGGGCATACCGGATTGCCCTCAATTCCAAGAGGTTTATCTAGTGCTGCAATTCCTGCGCAGTCCGGAAACCCTGGATATGGAAGCCATTGATGTAGGCTCCCCACCCTAGATGGGACGTGTCTGTGGTCACCACAACCTGAGGAGAGGGTGCCCGAAAGGGAATATTGCACTTTAGGTTGAGAGGAGATGCCCATCAATTCAGGGGAGGTCCTGAGTGGTGGGGACACCTGGATGCGGACCTGGAGACCTTGGGTGGCCTGTCGCCACTGGGAGCACAGGGACTACTGGGCGTGTCACATATGGAGATAGGAAAAGGGAATGACATGCATGGCCGTGGCCATGTGCCCCAAGAGCTGCAACATGTGTCATGATGAATCCAGGCTGCTCAACTGGATTTCCCTTGCTAGGGAGGGCAATGCACATGCTTTATAGTGTGGCAGGAAAGCCTTGGCTTGTGATGAGTCCAGGATAGCCCCGATGAAAGCCAGTTGCGACAAGGGGCAGAGGTTTGACTTCGGGTAGTTGATTAAAAACCCCAGACAATCCAGGACCTGAATAGTGCTATGCGGTGCCCTGGCTTGCATGCCGCTTTGCAGCCAGTTGTCTAGGTATGGAAACATCTGGACTTCAAGTTGGCGCAGATAAGTCCTCACCACAGCAAGACATTTGTGAAAACTCGTGGCGCAGAGGCGAGGCCAAACAGGAGCACACGATACTGAAAATGTTGAAGCCCCACCACAAAGCGAAGATACCTCCTGTGATTTGAGAGGATCGCGATGTGTGGGTACATGTCCTTTAGGTCGAGGAAGAAAAGCCAGTCCCCTTGGTTCAACAGGGGAATTATGGTGCCTAAGGACACCATCTTGAACTTTTCCTTTTTAGGAATCTGTTCAAGGCCCATAAATCCAGAATGGGTCGAAGGCCTCCGTTTTCTTTGGAATCAGAAAGTACTGGGAGTAAAACCCCCAACCCTGCTGTCCCCGTTGAATTGGTTCCACCGTTCTGGCCTGGAGAAGGGCCGTGAGTTCCTCTTGAAGCAGCTCTGCATGCGAGACTGGACCCCACACTGCAGGCTCGGAGGAGAATCTGATGGAATGTTCACAAGATTCAGCTGATAACCCTGCCTGACGGACAGGACCCATTGGCCTGATGTCACAGCCTGTCAACTGTCTGCGAACAAGCAGAGCAAGCCCCCATCCGGGGGTTCCCCTAGCACCGGAAGAGATGGATGGCTCTGCTCTCTTGTTGCCAGTCAAAATCCCACAGCAAGACTGGCCTAGGGGGCTGGCTGTGGGCATGGGCTCCACTGCAGGTGGGATCTGCCTCTGGCGCTCATCTGCTGTTGCCTGGAGTGTGGTGACGGAGGAAAGTCCTTTCTAGGCCTATAGAGAGGTCTCTTCAGTCCCGGGTGAGTAACTGCTTGGAAGAGGCTGGTGAGGCTGAGGGCCCGGCAGACAAATGCTGGAGGGTCTCATGGTGGTCCTTTAATTATGCGACCGCCTCTTCGATCTTGTCACCAAAAAGGTTATCCCCGGTGCAAAGCAAGTCTGCTAGCTGGTCCTGGCCCTCAGGATGAAGGCCCGAGGCCCGAAGCCACACTAGACAACGGGCAGAAATACCTGCCACCGCTACACGCCCTACCATCTCAAAGACATCATAAGTGGCACGTACCTCGTGCTTACCACATTCAAGGTCCTGTTGGACTAGAGCCATGGGGTTTCCTGGGACTGCTGCAGCAGACCGTACCCCACCTCCTAGACTTGTTTCCAGAGGTTGCAGGTATACTGTGTCATGTACAAGAGATAGGAGGCGATCTGGGCTATTAGCACAGATCCCTGTTATACTCTCCATCCCATGGCGTCCCATGCTTGGTTGTCTTTACCCAGAGGGACTGACTCATGGGTTTTTGACCACTTTGCCTTCGTGAGCATCGAATCAACCACCACTGACTGGTGGGAAAGCTGATGCTTTTCGAAGCCTACAGACTGCTGTACTAGGTACACTCCATCGGCCTTCTGGTTAACCAGGGCAACAGAGAGGGGGTGTTCCCAGAGTCGAAGAAGCAGGTCCCGTAAGATCTCATGCATCAACACCACTACGACTTCCTTTGGGGTGTCGATAAATTGGAGGATCTCAAGCATTTTATGGCGGGCGTCCTCTTCAGTCATGAGCAGGAAGGGGATAGCTTCAGCCCTCGCACGGACGAACTCAGCAAAGGTTAAGTCCTCCGGAGAGGAATGCTGCCATTCCTCCAAACGGGAAAGATCCAATGGAAGGCCATCAGAGACCATCGGAGGTATCCTGGCACTAGGGGTCATATGGTCCTATGGGCTCTTCATGACCACCCAGAGGGGGGGGGGGGGGCTTAGGCTCCTCAGTGAGTGCTTGTGAGACTGGAAAATTGGGCATCCAAATGGCAGATGAAATTTAATATGGATAAGTGCAAGGTGATGCATATAGGGAAAAATAACCCATGCAATAGTTACACAATGTTAGGTTCTATATTAGAAGCTACAACCCAAGAAAGAGATCTAGGCGTCATAGTGGATAACACATTGAAATCATCGGTTCAGTGTGCTGTGGCAGTCAAAAAAGCAAACAATGTTGGGAATTATTACAAAGGGAATGGTGAATAAAACGGAAAATGTCATAATGCCTCTGTATCGCTTCATGAGAATACTGTGTACAATTCTGGTCGCTGCATCTCAAAAAGATATAGTTGCGATGGAGAAGGTATGGAGAAGGTATAGAGAAGGGCAACCAAAATGATAAAGGGGATGGAACAGCTCCCCTATTAGGAAAGACTAAAGAGGTTAGGACTTTTCAGCTTGGAGAAGAGGTGGCTGAGGGGGGGACATAATAGAGGTGTTTAAAATCATGAGAGGTCTAGAATGGGTAAATGTGAATCTCTTTCAGATAATAGAAAGACTAGGGGGCACTCCATGAAGTTAGCATGTGGCACATTTAAAACTAATTGGAGAAAGTTCTTTTTCACTCAAGGCACAATTAAACTCAGGAATTTGCTGCCAGAGGATGTGGTTAGTGCAGTTAGTGTAGCTGTGTCTAAAAAAGGATTGTATAAGTTCTTGGGGGAGAAGTCCATTACCTGCTATTAATTAAATTGACTTAGAAAACAGCCACTTCTATTACTAGCAACAGTATCATGGAATAGACTTAGTTTTTGGGTACTTGCCACGTTCTTATGGCCTGGATTGGCCACTGTTGGAAACAGGATGCTAGGCTTGATGGACCCTTGGTCTGACCCAGTATGGCATGTTCTTATGTTCAGCGTAGGTGCTAGAAGACTCGAGAGAATCAAGGGACCCAATATATCAGCTGGGTCACCTTTATATACACGTTTCTTTAACACCTTGTAAAATTTAAAGGTTTGCTAAGGCAAGACTTCCCTTTGCTAAAAGCATGTTGAGTCTTTCCCATTAAGCCATGTCTCAATGTATGACCAGTGATTTTATTTTTACCCTACACAGACATCAGGTTTACTAGTCTACACTTTCCTTGATCAATTCTGGAGCCCTTTTTAAAAACTGGCATGACACTGGCCATCTTCCAATCTTCTGGTATTATGGCTGTTTTAAATTATAGTAGATTACTAGTAACAGGTTAGCAATTTCATGTTTTAGTTATTTTAGAACTCTAGGATGGATGCCATCTGGTTCCAGTGATTTATTATTCCTCTATTGTCACAGACATTTATTTTAGTTGCTCAGAATCTCCACCATTAAAGAATGTTTCAGGTGTGGGTATGTTCCCAACACCCTCACCCGTAAAGGCAACAAATTCATTCAGTTTTTCTGCTATTTCCTTGTCCTCCCTGAGCACCCGTTTTGCCCCCTCGGTCATCTAGCAATCCAATTGACCCCCTCACAGGCTTTTGATTTGAATGTACTTGAAAAAGGTTTTATTATTAGTTTTTGTCTCACTGGTAAAGCTTCTTAAATTCTCCCTTGGTCCATCTTACTATTGTTTTACATCTAACTTGACAGTGCAAGTTAGATGCTCTTGACTATTTTCATCATTTGGGTCTGTGTTCCATTTTTTGAATGATACCTTTTAGCTTTAACTGCTTCTTCTACCTCACCAATAAACTATGCTGGCAGTCATTTGGTCTTCCTTTACCTTTTTTTATAATGCATGGAATACATTTTATCTAGGCTTCCAAGATGGTATTTTTAAACAATGTCCATGCATCATGTAAACTTTTAATCTTTGCAACTGCTCCATTTAGTTTCTGATTTCCTCATTCTGTCAATCTCCCTTCTTAAAGTTATATGCTACAGTAGTTTTATTTAATGTTCTCCCTCCAGCGACTATACCAAACTTGATTGCATTATGACTACAATTGCTTAGCAGCCCCACCACAGTAACCCCTTGTACTAGGTCATGTGATCCACTGAGGACCAGATCTAAAGTAGCTGGCCTTCTCATTAGTTCTAGGATCAGTTGCTCCATGAAGCAGTCATCACTAGCATCTAGAAATGTAACCTCTCTAACATGCTCTGATGAGACACTGACCCAATCAATCCTGGGGTAATTGAAATCTCTCATTATTGTGATTGCCATATTTATTTACTTTTTAAAATTTCAGCTAGCGTTTCATAGTCCATTTCTTCAACCTGATCAGGTGGCTGATAGTATAGCATTGTGTATATACTCTTACCCATCACATATGGAATTTCTATCCATAAGGATTCTGACTGTATTTTGTTTCCTGCAGGATTTTTATGATGCTTGACTTTATGCCATCTTTTACATATAGTGCCACCCCCCACCAATTTAATCTGCCCTATCAAATCAATCTAATTTATAATATTGTATCATAGTGTCCCCACTAGTTATCCTCCTTCCACCATGTCTCTGAAATGCCTATAATATCTATGTTCTCATATGCCACACATTCTAACTCACTAATCTTACTATTCAGACGTCTTGCATTCATATACAGACATTTTAAAGTATATTTATCTGTATTTTCATTTCTTTGTATTCACAATAATAAATGGCAGTGTAGAGTTATTAACCTCTAATTGCTCTTTGTCTACATCTGTCTGGGCTACTTTAGCCTTAACCCCAACCTCTCCTCTGGGATATTCTAACTTCCCTGTTTCACAAGTATCCTTGGAAGACACCTCCCTCCAAACCATGCAAATATGAATGACTGTCTGCTTTCCCTTATGGTCTAGTTTGAAATCTGTAAGGTCCAGAACCTCTTCTATTTGAAACCATAGATCTTCTGGTTGAAGGTTTCCTAACAGAAATCAGAATATCCTCCATCTCTCTTGGAAGGAATAAAGAGGAAACTACTGCACATTAAATATCTATGCTGTGAGGGCCAGTGATGGCAGGATCAGACAGCAAAGCCTGTCTCCATGCTGTGTGATGAGAATCAGAGACATTTTAAAGGAACTGGCAACTGAAATGAGATATGGACAAAATATGGATACCACACTTGATATGGCCAGATTGGTGCTATGAAGATTATCCTTGCCTTGACTTGAAGGACCTGCTGAATGGTCCTGGCAATAAGAGGAATCTGTGGGGACAGAGTAGACCGATGCTCCAGTCTAATGCAAACGTGTCAGGAGCTGATCCATAGAACTTCTTGATCTTTCTGTTTTCCCGAACAGGTTGATCATTGGCTTTCCCCAATGACTAGAGTCATTTGTAATCCCTTGATCAAGTGACCACTCAAGTGGATGCAACACCCTGCTGAGGTGGTCCGCCAATGTGTTCTGGATCCCCAGAAGATAGCTTGCCTGGAGATGGCCATTGTGATGTCCTGTCCATGACCAGATTCGGAGGGTCACCTGGCAAAGACTTGCACAATCCATAACTCCTTGATTATGTAGAATATGGCCACCTGGCTGCCTGTTTGGATTAAGGCTCTCTTTCCCAATAGAAGGTCCTTAGAGCAAAGCAGATGGCTCACAACACAAAGTGGTTGATTTGTAGATGATCCTTGATGTAGATGATCCTTCGGCCCATGTCACATTCATGTGTGCCCCACTCTTCCTTTGGTGGAGGTGTCAGTAAATAGTCACTTTATTATTCAAATGCTTATATTTTGCTCCCTCCAGTCAATCAGCCATTCCGTGTGAATTACAATTCCAAATTTAAAATATCACATTATACAATTAAAGTTACATACAATCATGGACAGGCCTTTATACAAATGCTTCCCTAAACAAAATCGACTAACTGGTTTCTGAAGTCCTTTATATCAGACTGGAATCTAAGCCGATCTGGGAGAGAATTCCACACTACAGTTGTAACACAAAAAAGCTCTAGCCTTAGTTCTCTGTAAATGGTAGGTAGTATTAGCTGGCACCCTTAATAATGCTTTAGTAGAGGATCATAAATGTCATCCAGGTTTATAACATTCCAGCTTCTTCTGTAACACACATTTCTCATGGGAAATTAAAAGCTTATATACTATAGTAATAAGCTTAAATTTGGATCACAACCCCACTGGTAACCAATGTAACTCCCTTAATGCCGGTGAAACTTGATGCGATGGAAACTGAGAGGATCACTTTTAGGATTTCTGGAACTTGTGGGATAAAAGCTGATAAGAGTTGATCCTATTGGCTTCAAATACCTCACTGAAGGCCTGCATGTGTAGATGTGACTAAGGAGCCATTTGCACTGTAACCACTGTTATGACCAAGAAGGACCAGGACCAACCTTGCAGAGGTTCAGCCTCTTGAAAGAGACTTTACCAGGCCTATCAGCAATATTTCTCTGTCAATGGAGAGAAATGTTTTCTCCTGAAGCGATTCTATCCAGGTTCTTATAAACCGAATTCTTTGAGTCGGAAACAGAACTGCCTTGGTAAAGTTGACCAGGAAATGTATGGACTGGAGAAGTTGATGGATCTTCTTGAGGAACTCCGGAACTCCTGACTGGGATGGACCCATCACCAGCCAATCATCTAGGTATGGCAACAAACAAACTCCCTGCTGATGAAGCAGCACCATCACCACTCTTGGGGCCACAGAGATGCCAGAGGGCAGCACATTGTATTGGTAGTGTGCATCTTTCACTCACATCTGAGGAACTTCCAATGGGCAGGGTAAATAGGGATGTGTGCATAAGCATCTCTCAGATCTAGAACACACATCAAATCCCTTGGTAGAATGAAAGGGAGAATTGTCTGGAGGGAGTTCTTTATTTTCTCACACCAACATCATATTCAGTCACAAATCCAAGACCTGAAATAGAATACCTGGCCATGTTCCTGAGGGTCAGGCTCGACTGCCTTCTACTGAATGAGCGACTTTACTTCCAATTGCAGCTGGGTAGATTTGAGAGGTTGGACACGATAGTTGAGCCCATTAGGTTTAGAGGAGAGTGAAAGTAACATAAGCGGTAGCCATACTGTACAAATTTCAGGACCCACTGATTCTTGGTGACTGAGCCCTTCTAGGAAGAAGGCCTGAACCCTTCCCCCCACTGGAAAAGTTGGGGAGGCAAGTCTCAAAATTACCAAAAGATGATCCCAGACTTAGATTGCATCTGCTGCTGAGCTTTTGGCTAAAGCATTTTCCTTTGAAGCCCCTTGGTGGGCAGAGCTAGTTGACCTTGAAAAGAGCAGTAGGTAAGCCTTTCGTAGAATGGACACTTGTAGGGAAAAATCTAGCATCAGATAGGCCAAGTTGGTCTCCTTCCAGATTGAAAGTGGTTGCAAGATTGGTTGATGTTCTTAAAAAGACACACCATCTCTTGAACTTTGCACCCAAATAAATTGTTCACTCTACAGGATATAGCCATGAGATGATTATGCGCCTTCTTTTGGAGGCCATGCTTTGCAATAATGGAAGCTTTTGGGCTACCTATAAAAACAGCCAAAATCTTTGCTGCAGCGTAAAGGCTTCATAAGCTTAACTAATAAGATGCTTCTCCCATTCATCTATGTCCTCCACTGTTCAGCAGAAGTCCTTCAGCTCTGGGTCTACTATGTCAGATGCTTTAGCTTTCGCACACATTCACACATATACTGCATCATGTTGAGCTATGATCTGGGCACTCAGTAAGGACCCCTAAAAGATCTTTTTACCAAATGTGTCCAACACCTTTGGGTCATTCCCGGTAGGCATGTTGGTGTGGTCACAAAAGCACATTTCAATGCTGATTCTACCACAACTAAGTGGTGTGGTATTTGGATGACCCCAAAACCTGGGGAAGCTTGGACCTTGTATTTTAGATCCATTTTTTTTGGCCACCAGCAGACAAGATGTTGGTCACTGCTATATCCTCATCTTGAGGTCTTTAAGGAGCTTGTGAACTGGGATAAAAATAGAATCCACAGGAGGAGTCCAAAGCCATCTGTTCTCAGATCTTTTTCCTTCCTGACACTGATAGACAATATCTTTGCCAGATTATCCAAGCACCTGAAATAACAGAGATCCTCTGGAGAAGCATGCTGAAGCAAGTCTTGGTAGCAGGATTTGTAATCTTTCTCCTCTCCTGACCATAAAGGAACTCTAAGCTATGACCCCCAAAGAGGATAAGGGCAAGTGAGGAGGAAACGTCTGCTTTTCTAAGGGGAAAATACCTGGTAAAAACTAAAAATGAATAGAGAAGACTTCATCCCTTTCTGTCTCATGAGGGAATGCCCTTGGTTGAGACTACTCCACCATCATATGGTGAGAACTTACTCCCAACTCCAGAAACTCTTAAGGATAAGCCCACATCAGCATAGGACCTTGGGCAGGTCCACTATGTGGGAAAATTTCCTTCACCTTGGAAGGGAGAGATTCTAACTTCGCTTTTTAATCTCCAGGGCTTAACAAGGCAAAAATATTATTGACTAGCCATAACAGCTGGGCCCCCAAGGATTAGGGGACTCTGTGCTGGAATTGGAGGAGAACCATTCTCTTCAGAAATTCAGATCAGTTCATCATTCCTAAAGGCTAATTGCCAAGCCATGGAAGAAGTCTGCATCATGGCAGGTACTCCATATGCCTGTTACATCAATGTTTTCCATTGAAAGGTGCCTTAGTCTTTGGTTTATGTGCCAAAGCGCTCTGCTCAAACACAACTGATGGCACCTTGGTATGCTATGCTGAGTGAGTTGACTGTGTTTTTGAATGGGAACTCCATGCCCAGGACATGGACAGCACACTGCCTGGTCCTGGGTCCAGATAAAACAAATGACTCGGCACCATTGGTATCTTCCATGCCATGAAGGATCATGAGTTTTGCACCGACGGGGCAATCTCCTGCTTTGGCATCGAAGAGGGACATGCTCTGGCAGAACCCTGCACCACAGCGCCGATATTTCCTTTGGCTCCAAGGGGGATGGCCTCAAAGGGGGTCTTGTATCATTTTGGTGCTGCTTTTGGCACCTCATCCAGTGCCAATAGCTCCTGTGCTACCCTCAAAGCTTTGATCTGAGGCAGATCTGGGAACTGGTATCACAGAGGGGAGAGCTTTCCCATTCTTCTGAGATCAAGAAAGGGAGGAATCCTGCCTCAAATTCCTGCACAGAGAGCATGACAATGCCTCACTCATAGACAAGAAAATTCTTCGCTGCCAAACTTCACTCCAAGGCTTTGAGTTCTTATACACTTCCAGACTTGGTGCTGCTGTGCCTGGTGGAGACAAATGGAAGAGTCATGGTCTGGGCCCAGGCAGCAATAGCAGATGGCATGTCTATCCATGATGGACAGCCAGTGTTCGCAAATGCAGGCTTTGAAGCCGCTGAGCGGAGGCTTCCTAGTCTTGGACTTTTCCGTACTCAACTTAGAAATGTATTATTTTTTTCATTAGAACTGAAAAGTTTTATTTGGGCAGGGGCTGGCAGATAATATATAAAGCAACAAGGTAAGAACAAGGCACAAGGCCAAATGGTTGAATAAATAGCTAAAAACTGGAAAGCGTCCATGGATAGTTCAGATATAGAAAGATGACAGATTGCTCATGTAGGAACTCCCATGTATGTACAATGTTTTTACTGAACTTTGAGAGCTGGGTCAGTGTCTGTTCCAATGAATAATGTCATCCACTTGTAATGGCTAATTCATGCCTTCTTGCTGATGGGGAATAACTTTTCCACCAACTCTGGTGCCAGCTTTGAATGATATGGACTAATATATCCTGCTACTGAGAATACCTATTCATTAGGCACACTGGTTGGTGAGTAGAAAAGGAAATACTGGGCTACCTTAGCCCAGTGTGGCCATGTCCTTGATAATTCTGTGAGATAGCACATGACAAAAAATTGTGCAGAGGTCTCTTGTGTTTGAGGGGTGGCAGTGCAAATAATGGTCTATGCTGCCAATTGCTGTAGAAAAAGTAGCTAACAGCGTGCTGTTCATGCTGACCCCTGCTGTGTGGGGTGTCAACTCTGTCTTGTTTTTTTGATTTTTTTTTTTTTTTTTATATACCGATCTTCTTGCATTGGATACAAATCAAACCGGTTTACAGTGAAACAATAAAACTTGCCTAAGAGCATTACATAGAACAAGAAACATCTAAAAAACTTTAAGTAACATGGTATTAAAGTTAACATCTTATACTAGTTGCCTTGCATAAAACAAATAAAGTTAAAGTTAACAAGCAGTTGAACACATCGAATAAGTTTGGGCTAGAATGCAGAGATCTTGTGTTGGATCCCTTCTGCCCCTATGCATTTGATGCTCCTGTTCCTTGCACCTTAGCCACCTGTGTCCTTCCAGTAAGTTAGAACATTGAATTGGTATTCCCTTTCATTTGTGGATCAGACACAGCATGGCTAGTAAATATCCTTCTCAGTGAGAGGTTTGAGCCTTTTGCAGTTGCTGCTGCATGGAGTCCATAACAGAAGCACTTGTGCTGCCATTTTCTGTTCCTGTTGGAAACCCTACAACTTCTCCTGCAGATACAGACTATAGGTATGACCTTCCCCAGGGTGGCACCTGTGGAAGTGAAATCCTCTGTGGCATCACTTAACATGGTGCAGTAGAGCAAAGGGGAGCAGACTTCAGGACTTTTACCATTAGCCCTATCTGATGTCCCGAGGGGCGATCCACACCTATGTCGGTTCCCAGAGACAAGTTATAAAGGGCTATCTGTTGCTTCACTAGCTTCTGCAGCATCAGATAGACAAATACCACTTGGCATTTAAATCCTGAATAAGCCTGTGCAGCATCACTTCCATTGATTTCCGATTCTCATTGAGCTGCTTCCCACCCTTTACCCTCCATGAAAATGCCCCACTATTTGCCTGCACCTCTCTCTCAGTTCCTTCAGGACTAAGATGCCACATTCCTTGGTCCCCAGCTTCAGGGCATTCCTTACTATCAGGTATAGCAAATATGCAAAGTAACAACTTTTCTAAGCCCCCATCTTGCACTTCCATTTTCATGTTAGCACCATCAATTGGAAACAAAAAATAGACAAGAATACTACTGTCTCTCTGGCCTAGCTTTCAGCCCTTTATCATCCTCTTTATTGTCACTAATATATGCACCAAGGTATGGCTCCCATCCATCACCTCAGCGTGCAGCACAGCCCACATATATCCTGGTCTGCCCTGCTACAGCTGCTGTCTGCCGCTTTCTCATTCAGCTGCCACCAGTGAGCTGTTAGGAAGAGGCAGGCATGTGTAGCACTATGGTTATCCCAAAAGCCTCTTGTGAAATGGAGACAACTCCCCTTCACCTTAGCCAGCTGTACCTCCAAGTGAGTTTGGCACTGACTGCACAGTGTGGAAGTAACCTGTCTACTAAATGCTGTCGTGGAAAGCACTTTGTAATTGTGGTCTAAAGAGCTGCAGCAGCCTCTTAAATCACTTTAGAAGAAAGCATACGCACAGTCCTCTGTGCTTGAGCTGACACATCTAGTGTTACTATTCAATCATATACAGATGATAATGCAGACATAGAAACTTTAGAAGAAAGCACACATAGTTCTATGTGCTTATTCACTAAGTGACACACAGTACACAAAGGCTGACAAAGAAAAAGCTGCTGCTATATAGCTTCCTATCACAATAAAACAATCTCAAATACTGTGCTGCAGTACAGAAATGCTATCTAATTTGTCTACAGCACTCTAATCCCTGTTACTGCAACCCTGTGACAAGAGGCAACAGCTTACCTTTTTTTCTCCTGTTTCTGTAAACTTTTTCAATTTTCTTTCATGCTCAGTAAGAGCTTAAGAAAGTCTCTCCCTGCTCTCTGAAATCTGGAGAAATGATTCTAGAAAATGGTGATCAAGTACAGCTTTCCTTTCAGTTTCAGGTTAAAAAAATGAGGCACATTGTGATAGGCTAGTTGAAGGGGTGTTTCACTTTGATTGGTCCTATTTTTAACGTCTCTCTTCTCATCCTGGTTCCGCTTTATCTACATTTGTGGGGAAAAAAAATCTACAATTTTGGTTGCCCCATAGACTTTAATGTATCCAAAACAAAAATTTTTTATATTTTTGGATGGCATCCATTTGATTTGTTTGAAAAGAACCAAACCAGGGATAACATGTGTTAGCATGGGAAGGATGTGCCTGTGTGGTGCTTCCCTAGGCCTAGGGCTAAAATCCTTTATTAGCTTTTTATAATATAATCAGCCAGCAAAAAGTATGATTAAGGACACAGAAAAAAATTCTACTGGCTTTATATGATGATAAACTAGGGCAGGGGTCAGGAACCCATGGCTCGCGAGCCAGATATGGCTCTTTTGAGGGCTGCATCTGGCTCGCAGACAGTCGCCACACTTTCCCGCTGACCCAGCTGCTCCCCGGTCCTCCTCCGCCCGGGCTTAAAATGCTGTCAGCCCGGGCGGAACGCGGCAGGACAGCTGGAGTCAGCGGCACCGGCGTGCTCTCTTCTTCCCGCCCCCCCCCCGCGGCCCGGAAGAGGAAGTGGAGAGTATCGGGTGCGTGCGCGGCAAGAAGAGGCCACGCTAGTGCGCTCGGCATCGGCCCGAAGAAAAGAAGACTGCAGCGCGGCTCGGAGGAAAATGAAGAGCTTCAACCGCGGCCGATGGGACTCCGCCTCCGCGAGGGCTGAAAATGAAGAGGTTAGCGTTGGGAGGAGGCTGCTGCTGCTGCGAGTTCCCGGGGTGGGGGTGGGGGAGAGAGAGAGTGAATGAGCGAGCAAGCTGTGTTTGCTCGCTCATTCACTCTCTCTCTCCCCCACCCCGGGAACTCGCGGCAGCAGCAGCCTCCTCCCAACGCTAACCTCTTCATTTTCAGCCCTCACGGAGGCGGCGTCCCATCGGCCGTGGCTGAACCTCTTCATTTTCCTCCGAGCCGCGCTGCAGTCTTCTATTCTTCGGGCCGATGCCGAGCGCACTAGCGTGGCCTCTTCTTGCCGCGCACGCACCCGATACTCTCCACTTCCTCTTCCGGGCCGCGGTGTGTGTGTGTGTGTGTGTGTGTGAGAGATTGCATTTATGTGAATGATTGAGAGCCTGTATATGTGAATGAGAGCCTGAGCATGAATGTAAGTTTACCATTGGGAACCTGTATGTGTAAGTTTGTGATTGAAAACCTGTTTGTGTGAAAGAGTATGTGTGTATGATTGAGATCCTTTGTGTGAGAGAGAGATCATATGTATGTGTGATTAAGAGCCTGTGTGTATAAGTAAGAGAGAGATCATGTGTGTCTGTGTGTGATTGAGAGCTGGTTTAGGTGATGGAGCATGTGAGTATGTGATTGAGAGCCTGTGTTTAAATGAGAGAGAGAGACCATGTGTGTCTGTGTGTGATTGAGAGCTGATTTAGGTGAGGGAGCATGTGAGTATGTGATTGAGAGCCTGTGTGTAAATGAGAGAAAGAGAGGACATGTTTGTAAGCATGTGAATGAGAGTCTGTGTGTGAGAGAAAAAGACAGCATGTATTTATGTGATTGAAAGCCTGTGTGTGTGTGTGTAAGCGTGAAAAGATAGACAGCATGTGTGTAAATGTGTAATTAAGAGCCTATATAAGTGAGAGAGAAAAAACATGTGTATATGTGAGTACTGAGAGCATGTGTGTATAGGTGTGTCATTGAGAGCCAGTATGAGAGAGAGCGCTGGTATGTGACAGAGAGGAGAAAGTTCCAAGCAAACCACCCGTCCTCCTGCTAATTCAGAACAATCTCAGGACACCTGGATATCAAACGTTCCCAGGTATGCAGAGCAAAAATATTTTTGTATCCTTATTATTTTTCATTACTGGGTCTTTGTGTCTGCTATTTTGAAATATTTTGTTGGTATCTGGAAATGTTTTATATGAGTTTTTAATTACTGGATATTCCACTCATCAGCTGTTTCGAAATATGTTCTTTTTGTTAGTACAGTTTTACTGCTGATGATTTTATATTTCTTGATTTGTTTTATAAGGATGGGTGATGTTTCTTTTTTCCTTTGTTACACTGCATACAGAGACTCTGGCTTGTTGCAGTTTCCAATTCAGTTTTTTCTGCATGCTTCTTGTTATGCGTTTTGGTCTCTTTATTCTAAGTTAGGTGAGGGACAGCACGTGATTCAGGTGAGGTTTTCTGCTGGCGTGTAGTTTCTGTGTAGGACTCTATAGCAGCCTGTCTTGGTCCGTTTTCCTAATAGGAGATGTATTGGTGTCTTAAGGCCTGGTGTAATATTTTCAGAGACTTATTGTACTTTAAAGTGTGATCTTACATAAAATGCACACATTTACTTGTATTTAGTTTTAAACATATTGTATGGCTCTCATGGAATTACATTTTAAAATATGTGGCGTTTATGGCTCTCTCAGCCAAAAAGGTTCCTGACCCTTGAACTAGGGTAAGCACAGAGGCTGCCTAAAGGTAACACTGCAAATAGAGCAGAGGAACAGGAACAGGCCTCAGAAGAATCCTTGGTAACCTCGCTGGATACTGCACAGAAACTCCAGTCTCTGTTTCAGTCATCCTCAAACTTACCTCTGACTAACCACAAAAGTCAGGATGGCTGTGTAAATAGTGGTGGATATGATTGCTTCAATCCAGGACACCTCTTCGCGCTTAGAGGAGACAGAGCACAAAGTGGAAGAACTAGAGGACTCCCTGAAAAGTACCTGGCAACAATTGTTCGCTCTAGACAAACGAGTTCTGGAGGTTATGGAAAAACCTGATTTGGAGAACCAGAGCAAAGGTTGGAATCTGCAATTTGTCGGGTTCCTAGAGAAGAGGGTTCAAAACACTACCACTTTTTCACCCAGTGGCTCCTGGAAATGGTAGGCCTATCCAAGAAGGACAACAACATTAAAATTGAGCATGCACATTGGGGCCGATGCAACATAAATCGCGGAAAGCGGGCGCTAAAAAGTCAGTGCCCGCTTTCTTAATGCGTGCATGGCACCCGCAAGGGGGGCACTATGCAATATTCAAATTAGGGGGTCGTGCTAGCAAGGAGGCGCTAGGGTCCCTTGCACGACCTTAGCGCCTCCTTGCTAACGCAACCCCGCTGTGGCTGCCGGTTATGAATACCGACGCCTGTAAACTCAACATCTGGTTTCATTACTGGCAAACGGTGAGTTTACTGGCGTCAGTCTTCATGACTCTGTAGTCTGCCGAATTTTTTTTATTATTTATTTATTTGTTATTTTTTACTTTAAAAAAAGTACAGAAAAGCAATTTTTTCTGCTTTTCTGTACTTCTTTTACCCACGCTCAGCTATTAACGCCTGCTCCAGGCAAGCGTTAATAGCTGAACGATAAATGTGTTATCGAAGTGCGGGTTATACAGTGCTCTCGGCTGAGCGCACTGTATTGCATCAGCCCCACTGGGTGACTGCATCTCCACTGGGACCTGGTGATAGGCCCAGATTGGTAATTATGCAGCTCCATAATTACCCCGATAAGGTCAAGAAACTACAAATTTTACAGCCCAGCTGAAAGGAGAGGCAGTACATAAACTGTGTTTTTTCTTCCATGATTTCTCTGCTGTGTTGCAAAAAAAAAAAAAAAAAGGGACAGAATTTGCACTGATTAAAAGCACTTTGTGGAGTGGAGGAGTAGCCTAGTGGTTAGAGCAGTGGGCTATGAACCAGGAGACCAGGGTTCGAGTCCCACTATCACTCCTCCTGGATTACATTCAGGTACAAACTTAGATTGTAAGCCCTCTGGGATAGGGAAATACCTATAGTACCTGAATGTAATCCACTTTGAAGTGCTGAAAAAAGTGGAAAAAGTGGAATATAAATCTAAAAAAACCCTAAAAATATAGGTTTAAATACATCTTGTTATACCCAGCAAGAGTGAAGATCATAGATCAAAAATGAGCTAGGGTATTTGCCTCACCTGAAGAAGCCCGGAAATATGCTAAGTGGCTTTGTAACAAATCGCTATCAGGGCAAGTGAAACAGGACAGACAGTGACTGATGGAGTTTTGTGTGTGAGTCTTGAGGGAAACAGATGCACTGGCTGATTAGTGCTTGGGGGGGCTAGAGAGCAGTAGGACTTTGAGCTGCGGGCTGAAGCAGCTGGTTGAGTGGCATTAAGGAATTTGTTTTGCCTTATTTTTATTATGTTGCAGGTTATTTTGGTGCCTTTGGGGATGGAGGAGGTGGATGGGTTAGGGGGTTGCTTCTTTTTTGCCTTTATGCTGGTGGGCCTGACAGTGGAGGACCCATGTATGCACTTTGTTCTGTGCCGCTGCATCCTGTTGCTGCCTGTGTTGGACAGAGTGTCGGGAAATGCTATGCTAGTGGCATAAATCACATGACTTCAGGAATGGCAACCAAAATCATTGCTGTTGCTTTTCATTTGCACAGAGGTCTCCTGTTTGAAGATGGTGCTGGAGCAGTGATAGAGCACTATGAGAAGGCAAACTGGAGACTCTTGATCAATATGGTGCAACCCTCACTGATCCAGATGCACTGAGTTATAAGGGCCTTGATGCAGATGCATTTCTCTTTCTTCCTTGTTTTTCTATTGCTTAATTTGTATGACTTAGATGGGAGTCAGGATTTTTTTTTGGGGGGGGGGAGGAAGAGGGAGATGAGAGAGGGGGTGGGAGAGGATAGGAGTGTTTGGTTTGGGGAGAGCTAGTTGTAGGCAACACAGCTCAGGTCCTGAAAGGGCAGCATGCTCTGGGGGTGGGACTAGGCCCTATGCTAGGGTGTGGGGGGGGGACTTACAATCAAGGGTTTGATAACCTAAGGGAATCTGGACTGGGTTATTCCATGAACCTTGGGGGGGGGGGCAGGGGAGATATAGTTGGGGTTGCTTTGAAGCCTGGGGGTTAATATTAAAAACTGGCAAACTTTATTATATATGTTTTTCTCAGATGCAACATTACACTTTTTATGTTTACTGTTTAGTTGAGTGATGGCACAATAGATATTTGCATTTATTTATGATGATGGATAACAAAGGTGACTTGTGTCTCCTAGAATGTATGAGGTAGCTCTATCCCTATCAAAGATAATTCTTACTTTTTTGAAAAAAACAATCAGTGCAGGTGTTTATGCTGCAGGAGAGGCAGTTGACAGATCTGGAGCATGACAAGCTATGTAGAGACTGGATGGGGCAGGTCTTTTATGCATTCTTTAATTCTAAGAGTAGGGGAAGGTTGTATTCTTATTCACAGAAATGTACCCTTTGCGATTCATAAAGTAAGGATTCAGAAGGCCTATATGTTCTGCTGGAGGGTTCTCTGTATGGCAGAGCTTCCCAGCCGGGGTCACAAGTGCCTCAAAGGATAGTCCTCTCCAGACATCACCAACAGCAGAAGTAGTGGAAATCATCATGGGATCTTTGAGACAGCATGCACTCTCGGGTCCTGCAATGGTCCTGCCCTCGCTTGAGCTTCCATGTTAACAGGAAGCCATGTGTAATGAGGGACTGGGGCCACCGCAAGGCCTGTGAGCTATTACTGGCTCACAGATCTGTGCTGACTTTCATTACTAAAGCTGCTGCCAGTTGCAGTTCAACATCAGGCATTGGACCAGCTATTGGGGAAGAGTAGGCAGAGTGTGCACAGGTCTGTGCAGGTTGTCACTTCTCTATCCTCTCCTATCACTGAACTTACCTAAGAGAAAAATAAGAACATAAGAACATGCCATACTGGGTCAGACCAAGGGTCCATCAAGCCCAGCATCCTGTTTCCAACAGTGGCCAATCCAGGCCATAAGAACCTGGCAAGTACCCAAAAACTAAGTCTATTCCATGTTACCGCTGCCCCTGTCATCAGCCTGCCCTCTCTTCTCATTAGCTGTCATCCACTTATTGCCTGAGGCCCAAAGGAAAATGTTGCTGCTGATCCTAGTCAAGGGGGTGTTTGGATGGGGGCTATTTGAAGGGAGGGATCAGAATCAGGAAGGGTTTGAGGGTTGGATCAGGGGGAGAGGGATTGGCTGTGGAAGGTGAGAGGGGGGATGCAAGACAGGAGCTAGGGGTGATGGTATCTACTGGAGAGGTATGTGAGAAAAAAGAGAGAGGAAGGGTTTAAGATCCAAGATTACCTCTTTGGGCTTTTCTTTTGTTTTATCCCTATAAGTGTATTGTAAGGGATTGTTTTGTCTTTTTTTCTTCCTGAACACTTAGTCCTTTTTAGAATTCAGAGATGCTCCAAAATCTGCTGGCTCATTGAAGGAGGAATGTATTGATCCATTACAGAAGGTGCTGTATTTCCCATTAAGCTCATTTCTTCTCTCATTTCCTTTACACTCCCTCATATTATGGCCTCCTTCTCTTGTGAAATGTTTTCTTTGTGGAGACAATGAATATGACATTAATTGTTTCATTTTGGAAGTGATATTTCTCTTTTCACTTTATTGAAATGAACATTCTTTATTTTTTCTATATGCAATGCTTTTGCTTTATATATAATTGAAATTTAATAAATATAAGTTTAAAAAAAAAAAAGGATATTAAAGATTTTTTCGATATTCATGCTGCAGAAACCTATAGCCCCAGTCACATTGTGGGAGACGCTAAAAGTGATGTTGAAAGGTAAAGTTCTAGGATTTATTAGTCATTAAAAAAACAGTCAGACTGGCTAGAGAGGCCTCCCTCGGAAGAGATATTCAGAGACTGGAAAATATACACAAAGGTAATGGCTCCTGGAGGATTTGGAAACAACTAGTAGTAAATAGAAGGGACTTAGAGGTGCTCAAAATTGATCAGATTGAGAAATTATTGCATTATACATGCCAAAAATTCTATGAATATGGTAATAAAGCAGGGCAATTATTAGCTAGCCTCCTGAAAAGGAAGATTAAAAGCACCCTGATCACAGATATATGCATGGGTAATGGGCAGGTTTCAAACAATATCAGAGACATTATTAATGCTTTTAAGAATTATTTTGAGACATTATATGCAGGGACAGAGGATGGCAATGGGGATGCCATTGAAGTTTATTTTATTTATTTTTTTTTTTTAAGAAAAAGCTAATCTACCTAAAGTGACATCTTTGGAAGAGGTCCAAAGAACAACGACCAAAATGATGTGAGGTCAGCATGGGAAGACTTATAAGGAGAAGCTGAAGGATCTGAATATGTTTACCCTACAAGAGAGGAGGTGCAGGGGAGATATGATACAGACCTTCAGATACAATCAAATCTTTTCTGCTGGATAGAACTAGGGGGTCATGAAATGAAACTCCAGGGAGGACGACTCAGAACCATTAGGAAATATTTCTTTATGGAGAGGGCGGTCAATGCCTAGAATGCCCTTCCAGAGGAGGTGGTGAAGACAGAAACCGTGAAAGAATTCAAAGGGTCATGGGATAAACACTGTGGATCCCTAAAGGCCAAAGGATGAAAACGAAGAAAAGAGTGCATGGGGATAACTTGCTGGTGCAGTGGTCACGACCCGTAACCAACAAGCCATGATACTTGTAACTCCATCACTGCTTTCTGCTTCAATGGCAGGGAGAAAAGGGGAATTGGATTTAGACTGCAACCAACAAGGGCCCTGACTTTTACAGTCTGGGGAACAAATAAGCATGGGGGGTAACCTGCACAGCGTGGCAGAAACTACTATACGTTTGCTGGGTAGACTGGATGGACAATTTGGTCCTATTCTGCCATCATTTCTGTTTCTATGAACTTAATGAAAAACTGAGAGCGCCTATCTCCTTAACAGAAATGTCTAAAGCAGTCAAATTGTTGCCTGATGGCAAAAATCTGGGTGCTGATGAGTTTCATTCAGATTTCTATAAGCAATTTTTTAATGGAATTGGCACTGCCTTTGCCTCATGCTTTTGAACACATAAAAGTGCATTCAAATATCACTCATAGGTTGACTGAAACCACTATTGTACTAGTACATAAAAAGGGTAGAGACTATTTAGATTGAGGGCCCATACAGCCTACATCCCTTTTAAAGGCAGACATTAAAATTCTAGTTAAAATAAGAACATAAGAACTTGCCATGCTGGGTCAGACCAAGGGTCCATCAAGCCCACCATCCTGTTTCCAACAGAGGCCAAACCAGGCCACAAGAACCTGGCAAGTACCCAAACATCAAGAAGATCCCATGCTACTGATGCAATTAATAGCAGTGGCTATTTCCTAAGTAAACTTGATTAATAGCAGTCAATGGACTTCTCCTTCAAGAACTTATCCAAACCTTTTTTCAACCCAACTACATTAACAGCACTAACCACATTATCTAAGAACATAAGAACATAAGAAAATACCATACTGGGTCAGACCAAGGGTCCATCAAGCCCAGCATCCTGTTTCCAACAGTGGCCAATCCAGGCCATAAGAACCTGGCAAGTACCCAAAAACTAAGTCTATTCCATGTAACCATTGCTAATGGCAGTGGCTATTCTCTAAGTGAACTTAATAGCAGGTAATGGACTTCTCCTCCAAGAACTTATCCAATCCTTTTTTAAACACAGCTATACTAACTGCACGAACCACATTCTCTGGCAACAAATTCCAGAGTTTAATTGTGCGTTGAGTAAAAAAGAACTTTCTCCGATTAGTTTTAAATGTGCCCCATGCTAACTTCATGGAGTGTCCCCTAGTCTTTCTACTATCCGAAAGAGTAAATAACCGATTCACATCTACCCGTTCTAGACCTCTCATGATTTTAAACACCTCTATCATATCCCCCCTCAGTCGTCTCTTCTCCAAGCTGAAAAGTCCTAACCTCTTTAGTCTTTCCTCATAGGGGAGTTGTTCCATTCCCCTTAACATTTTGGTAGCCCTTCTCTGTACCTTCTCCATCGCAATTATATCTTTTTTGAGATGCGGCGACCAGAATTGTACACAGTATTCAAGGTGCGGTCTCACCATGGAGCGAAACAGAGGCATTATGACATTTTCCGTTTTATTCATCATTCCTTTTCTAATAATTCCCAACATTCTGTTTGCTTTTTTGACTGCCGCAGCACACTGAACTGACGATTTCAATGTGTTATCCACTATGACACCTAGATCTCTTTCTTGGGTTGTAGCACCTAATATGGAACCCAACATCGTGTAATTATAGCATGGGTTATTTTTCCCTATATGCATCACCTTGCACTTATCCACATTAAATTTCATCTGCCATTTGGATGCCCAATTTTCCAGTCTCACAAGGTCTTCCTGCAATTTATCACAATCTGCTTGTGATTTAACTACTCTGAACAATTTTGTGTCATCTGCAAATTTGATTATCTCACTTGTCGTATTTCTTTCCAGATCATTTATAAATATATTGAACAGTAAGGGTCCCAATACAGATCCCTGAGGCACTCCACTGTCCACTCCCTTCCACTGAGAAAATTGCCCATTTAATCCTACTCTCTGTTTCCTGTCTTTGAGCCAGTTTGCAATCCACGAAAGGACATCGCCACCTATCCCATGACTTTTTACTTTTCCTAGAAGCCTCTCATGAGGAACTTTGTCAAACGCCTTCTGAAAATCCAAGTATACTATATCTACCGGTTCACCTTTATCCACATGTTTATTAACTCCTTCAAAAAAGTGAAGCAGATTTGTGAGGCAAGACTTGCCCTGGGTAAAGCCATGCTGACTTTGTTCCATTAAACCATGTCTTTCTATATGTTCTGTGATTTGATGTTTAGAAACCTTTCCACTATTTTTCCTGGCACTGAAGTCAGGCTGACCGGTCTGTAGTTTCCCGGATCGCCCCTGGAGCCCTTTTTAAATATTGGGGTTACATTTGCTATCCTCCAGTCTTCAGGTACAATGGATGATTTTAATGATAAGTTACAAATTTTTACTAATAGGTCTGAAATTTCATTTTTTAGTTCCTTCAGAACTCTGGGGTGTATACCATCCGGTCCAGGTGATTTACTACTCTTCAGTTTGTCAATCAGGCCTACCACATCTTCTAGGTTCACCGTGATTTGATTCAGTCCATCTGAATCATTACCCATGAAAACCTTCTCCATTACGGGTACCTCCCCAACATCCTCTTCAGTAAACACCAAAGCAAAGAAATCATTTAATCTTTCCGCGATGGCCTTATCTTCTCTAAGTGCCCCTTTAACCCCTCGATCATCTAACGGTCCAACTGACTCCCTCACAGGCTTTCTGCTTCGGATATATTTTAAAAAGTTTTTACTGTGAGTTTTTGCCTCTACAGCCAACTTCTTTTCAAATTCTCTCTTAGCCTGTCTTATCAATGTCTTACATTTAACTTGCCAATGTTTATGCTTTATCCTATTTTCTTCTGTTGGATCCTTCTTCCAATTTTTGAATGAAGATCTTTTGGCTAAAATAGCTTCTTTCACCTCCCCTTTTAACCATGCCGGTAATCGTTTTGCCTTCTTTCCACCTTTCTTAATGTGTAGAATACATCTGGACTGTGCTTCTAGAATGGTATTTTTTAACAATGACCACGCCTCTTGGACATTTTTTACTTTTGTAGCTGCTCCTTTCAGTTTTTTTCTAACAATTTTTCTCATTTTATCAAAGTTTCCCTTTTGAAAGTTTAGCACGAGAGCCTTGGATTTGCACACTGTTCCTTTTCCAGTCATTAAATCAAATTTGATCATATTATGATCACTATTGCCAAGCGGCCCCACCACTGTTACCTCTCTCACCAAGTCCTGTGCTCCACTGAGAATTAGATCTAAAATTGCTCCCTCTCTCATCGGTTCCTGAACCAATTGCTCCATAAAGCTATCATTTATTCCATCCAGGAACGTTATCTCTTTAGCGTGACCCGATGATACATTTACCCAGTCTATATTGGGGTAATTGAAGTCTCCCATTATTACTGCACTACCAATTTGGTTAGCTTCCCTAATTTCTCTTAGCATTTCACTGTCCATCTCACTATCTTGACCAGGTGGACGGTAGTATACCCCTATCACTGTAGTCTTCCCTGATACACAAGGGATTTCTACCCATAAAGATTCAATTTTGTATTTAGTCTCATGCAGGATGTTTATCCTGTTGGACTCTATGCCATCCCGGACATAAAGCGCCACACCTCCTCCCGACTGCTCCTCTCTGTCATTGCGATATAATTTGTACCCCGGTATAGCACTGTCCCATTGGTTATCCTCTTTCCACCATGTCTCTGAGATGCCAATTAAGTCTATGTCATCATTTACTGCTATACATTCTAATTCTCCCATCTTACTTCTTAGACTTCTGGCATTAGCATACAAACATTTCAAAGTTTGTTTTTTGTTTGTATTTTTATTCTGCTTTTTAATTGATAGGGATAAGTTAGAATTTTTTAGCTCAGGTGAGTTTTTAGTTACAGGCACTTGGACTACTTTTCTAATTATTGGAACCTCACTGTCGGGATGCCCTAATTCTAATGCATCATTAGTATCCTTTGAAGATACCTCTCTCCGAACCATGTGCTGCTGAGCGACTGTCGGCTTTCCCCTTTGTTCTAGTTTAAAAGCTGCTCTATCTCCTTTTTAAAGGTTAGCGCCAGCAGTCTGGTTCCACCCTGGTTAAGGTGGAGCCCATCCCTTCGGAAGAGACTCCCCCTTCCCCAAAAGGTTCCCCAGTTCCTAACAAAACTGAATCCCTCTTCCTTGCACCATGGTCTCATCCACGCATTGAGACTCCGGAGCTCTGCCTGCCTCTGGGGACCTGCGCGTGGAACAGGGAGCATTTCAGAGAATGCTACCCTGGAGGTTCTGGATTTAATCTTTCTACCTAAGAGCCTAAATTTGGCTTCCAGAACCTCCCTCCCACATTTTCCTATGTCGTTGGTGCCCACGTGTACCACGACAGCCGGCTCCTCCCCAGCACTGTCTAAAATCCTATCTAGGTGATGCGTGAGGTCCGCCACCTTCGCACCAGGTAGGCATGTTACCAGGCGATCCTCACGCCCACCCGCCACCCAGCTATCTACATTCCTAATAATCGAATCACCAACTATGACGGCCGACCTAACCCTTCCCTCCTGGGCAGTAGGCCTTGGGGAGATATCCTCAGTGTGAAAGGACAATGCATCACCTAGAGAGCAGGTCCTTGCTACAGGATCCTTTCCTGCTACACCTGCTTGGTGCTCTCCCATTATGAGACCTTCTTCCTCCAAGGCAGCACCAGGGCTGCCAGTCTGAAGTTGGGACTGGACTACTATGTCCCTGAAGGTCTCATCTATATACCTCTCTGTCTCCCTCAGCTCCTCCAGGTCTGCCACTCTAGCCTCCAGAGATCGGACTCGTTCTCTGAGAGCCAGGAGCTCTTTGCATCGCATGCACATGTACAACTTCTCACCGGTGGGTAAAAAATCATACATGTGACACTCGATGCAAAAGACTGGGAAGCCCCCCTCTTGCTGCTGGACTGCTGCCTTCATCTCAATTTTGATCAGTTCCTAGTTAAGTTTTAGGTTGCTATGGGAGTAGGAATGTGTCTAAGTTCCTTTAAATGTATTAGTGAATTCACTATATGTCTGGTAGTGGCCTACTGGGGTCTGATCGAATTCTCAATAAAGTTTTTGTTGATGGGTTGTTTTTTTTTTTGTGCAAGTGGCACCTGCCTATACATTAAGGGATGAGCTTGGGGGGTGGGGGGTGGGTGGGCGAGGGGTGGGAGGGTTGGGAATTACAAACAGTCTAACTTCAGTTAGTCAGCCTGAGTGACTCACAGCTCCCTTGATTAACAAATGTTGTTCCCTATTCAAACCTAATCACACTACCTCAACACCTTTCCAAGGTGAGTAACTGAGCTGAACTATTCAACTTTTTTACTTTGGTATATACTGCTCCTAGCTTATTTCTAGCTTCTGGCTACTTTTTTGTGGGTTTGTTTTTTGTTTTTCAATACAATGCACTCAGTTATTATTAAATAAAACACTTAGCTCTTTAAAAGTCTGGAGGACACTTTAATAGTCAGGCAGACTTTTAAAAAATAAACACACTACCTACTGCTATCTTTTTGACTATTTAAAAATGCAAACAGTCTAACTTGTTTATTCACTGCCTGACTATTAAAGGCACAAACACACAAACACACTATATAATATTCCCAATTAGTTAACTTTGCCCCAATACTTTTAAAAAAGTCAATGTCAATGTCCCAAGCAAAAACTTACTGATTCCTTTCAGCCACCAGCAAGGTGATCCTCTCCTCTCAGTGGCAACAAATTTCAGTGCTTAATTGTGCGTTGAGTGAAAAATAATTTTCTCCGATTAGTCTTAAATGTGATACTTGCTAACTTCATGGAATGCCCCCTAGTCCTTCTATTATCTGAAAGTGTAAATAACCGATTCACATCTACTCGTTCAATACCTCTCATATTACCTATCATATTCTCCCTCAGCCGTCTCTTCTCCAAGCTGAACAGCCCTAACACCTCTTCAGCCTTTCCTCATGGGGGAGCTGTTCCATCCCCTTCATCATTTTGGTTGCCCTTCTCTGTACCTTCTCCATCGCAACTATATCTTTTTTGAGATGCGGCGACCAGAACTGTACACAGTATTCAAGTTGCGGTCTTCACCATGGAGCAATACAGAGGCATTATGACATTTTCCATTTTATTAACCATTCCCTTCCTAATAATTCTTAACATTCTGTTTGGTTTTTTTTTGACTGCTGCAGCACACTGAACCAACGATTTCAAAGTATTATCCACTATGATGCCTAGATCTTTTTCCTGGGTGGTAGCTCCTAATATGGAACCTAACATCGTGTAACTACAGCAAGGGTTATTTTTCCCTATATGCAACACCTTGCACTTGTCCACATTAAATTTCATCTGCCATTTGGATGCCCAATCTTCCAATCTCGCAAGGTCCTCCTGTAATTTATCACAATCCGCTTGTGATTTAACTACTCTGAATAATTTTGTATCATCTGCAAATTTGATAACCTTACTTGTTGTAGTCCATTCTAGATCATTTATAAATATATATTGAAAGCACCGGTCCAAGTACAGATCCCTGAGGCACTCCACTGTTTACGCTTTTCCACTGAGAAAATAGACCATTTAATCCTACTCTCTGTTTCCTGTCTTTTAACCAGTTTGCAATCCACGAAAGGACGTCGCCTCCTATTCCATGACTTTTTAGTTTTCTTAGAAGCCTCTCATGAGGGACTTTGTCAAACGCCTTCTGAAAATCCAAATACACTAAATCTACAGGTTCACCTTTATCCACATGTTTATTAACCCCTTCAAAAAAATGAAGCAGAGTTGAGTAAATCCATGTTGACTATGTTCCATTAAATCATGTCTTTCTATACGCTCTACAATTCTGATCCTTAGAATAGTTGCCACTATTTTTACCAGTACTGAAGTCAGGCTCACTGGTCTAACTTAGATTAGAAGGTATACTATTCCTACTGGTCAAAGAGGACCAAACAGAATTTATGAAAGGCCAGCTTTCCTCAACAAAAATGAGAAGGGCCTTCCATATTCTTTTATTGGCACGTAGCTCTAAGACTCAAGGACTACTTGGTGTCTCGATGCTGAAAAGGCCTTTGACAGATTAAATTGGGCCCCTCTCTCTTTACTGCATTGCAATCCTTTAATTTTGGTGTGGACTTTTTTAGATGGATTGGTATGTTATACTTGCAACCTACAGCTAGAGTCCTAACTAATGGGTCTCTCTCAGGTACTTTCTCAATTAAATAAGGCACTAAGCAGGGGTGTCCCTTGTCTCCCTTGCTACTTGATCTCTCTACTGAGGCTTTGGCTCAAATCATACATAGGGAGGTGAATTTTAGTGGATTTCTGGTCAATGGCTGTTCCCACAAGATCTCCCTAAATGCTGTGTTAATTTACATGACAGATTCAGACATCTGCTCCCCAGCTGTTACAGATTTTACAGAATTACAGGGAAGTGTCTTGTTATAAAATAATTATCAGAAATCTGAGTTATTTTTGATAGGGTGTGCACAGACCTGTTCGCTTCCGAAGTGTTTATCTCACTTCCAGGTGGCAGATAAAGGGTTTAAATATTTGGGGATTTTTATACCTAAACATTGGTCTGATATTTATAAAAAGCAGATTTGCTTACCTGTAACAGGTGTTATCCCAGGACATCAGGATGTAGTTCTCACATATGGGTGACGTCATTGGACGGAGCCCTAACACGGAAAACTTTCTGTCACAGTTTCTAGAAACTTTTGACTGGCACACTGAGCCATTATCCCTTGAGCCACAGGGGTCTCCCTTCAATCTCGTTTGTAGCAATAAGTGCGAGCGAAAAACAAAATAAAATGTTTCGGACCCAACTCCGCGGGGTGGCGGGTGGGTTTCGTGAGGACTACATCCTGCTATCCTGGGATAACACCTGTTACAGGTAAGTAACTCTGCTTTATCCCAGGACAAGCAAGATGATAGTTCTCACATATGGGTGATTAGCAAGCTACAGCATGACTCATATTTGTTTTGGACCAACAGCGTACAACTTGTGCAACAGGCACAACAACTGGTCTGCTGTTGGGGAAAAATGAAGCAGTCTGAAATCACAGCAGGTTGAATGTGGAAGGAGTTGGGACTATACTGGAAATAAGTTCTTTAAGACAGATTGTCCGAAGGCTGAATCTTGTCATCCCTCGTTGTCCAAGCAGTAAGATTGGGATGGGGCAACCTGCCCTGGTCCTGAGTTATGAGAGTGGGTGCTGAGCCCAGGCGAATTGGTTCTCTGATCGAGAGGTCGAGAAGTATGGAAAACCATACTTGTCAAGGCCAATAAGGGGCTATGAGTATCATTAACCCCTTGTCCTGTTGTAGCTTCATTAGAGTTTTTGTTATGAGTGGTATCAAGAGGATATGCATATAAGAGGCCTGAGTTCCAGGGACGAGCAAAGGTGTCCATGGCTAACTGGTTTCTCTGCTTGTGTAGGGAGCAGAATTTGTCCACTTTGTGATTCAGTTCGGATGCAAAGAGGTCTATTGTTGGTTGATCCCAATGTTGAAAGATTCTGGTCGTTACCGCCGGATCCAGGGACCATTCATGGGGATGGAATTGACGACTGAGGCGATCTGCAACTACGTTGTGTATGCCTGCTAGATAAGTGGCCCAGAGAAACATGGAATGTGTCAGGGCCCGGTCCGGTCCCAAAACTGCGCGGCTGCTTGGCAAAGGAGATAAGAGCCAGTGCCTCCCTGTTTGTTCAGGTACCACATGGTAACTGTGTTGTCTGTTTGTATGAGAACAGTCTTGTGTGAAAGGCAGTCCTTGAACGCATATAGAGCATAATGTATAGCTCAAAGTTCCAGGAAGTTGATTTGAAATGTTGCTTCGAGTTTTGTCCAAGTACCTTGAGTCTGAAGATTGTTCATATGTGCTCCCCAACCTAAGGTGGATGCATCTGTAGTTAAGGTTACTTGTGGAACTGGTTGCTGGAACGGTAGGGCCTGTTAGCAAATTGTTCATGTTCGTCCACCAGAGAAGAGATGAATGTAACTGGTGGGTTATTTGAATTGGAGACGACAGTTGTTGAAAAGCTTGGAGTCACTGTGATCTCAACGTTCATTGCGTTATTCTCATGGCTAATCTGGCCATAGGGGTGACGTGGACCATGGAAGCCATGTGTCCCAGCATTGTTAGGAACTGATGGGCTGAAGCTGTTTTCTTTGCACGCAGAGATCTCGCTAGTCCAGAGAGTGTGTCTGCGTGGTCTTCTAGCAGATGTAATAGTTACTAAGAAGAGAACTTCCCATGTAAGAAATTTAACATTGCAGGAATCTATGGGCTCAAAGGGAGAACACATGAGCCTTGCTAGTACTACATTAAGGTCCCATTCTGTGACTGGTGGCTGTAAAGGGGGTTTAAGTTCAATTAAACTTCTCATAAACCTACTGATAAGGGGTTGCGCTGATATTGGGGCATCCCCTGCTCCTTTGTGGTAAGCTGAGACAGCACTCAAGTGTACCCTTACCGACGAAGTGTGGAGACTAGAGTCTAAAAGGTGCCAGAGATAGTCTAATAAAGATGATGTGGGGCAGGAAAAGGGATCAATATTTTTGTGCGTGCACCACGTGGTGAATATTTTCCACTTACAACAATAGGATTTTCGCGTGGAAGGCTTTTGTGAAGCTACAAGCACTTGAGAGACATTAGTTGAAAAATTGAGTGGTTGCAGGATCAAGCTTTCAACATCCAGGCTGTGAGGGATAGGGTCTGAAGGTCTTTGATACGGTGGTGTTCAACTCTGCCCCTATAAACTGCAGAAGGCGAGATGGTATGAGGTGGGATTTTTGGTAGTTGATATGAAATCCCAATGAGTGAAGCAGATTGATTGTGAGCTTGAGAGAGTTGAGAGCTCCTTGTTTTCATTGGTTCATGATGAGCCAGTCGTCCAGATAAGGAAAAATGTGTATGATTTTCTTGCGTAAATGGGCTGCAGCTACTGCTAGGCACTTTGTAAATACCCGGGGTGCTAAGGCAAGTCCAAAGGGCAGAACCCAGTATTGAAAGTGTTGATGACCCACTAGGAAATGCAGGTACTTGCGATGAGGTGGGAATATTGGAATGTGAGCAAAAGCGTCTTGAAGATCCAGAGAATAGAGCCAATCTCCTGTTTGAAGAAGGGGAAGCATGGTGCCTAAAGACACCATCCTGAATTTTTCTTTTCGTAGAAATTTGTTGAGATTTCGGAGGTCTAAGACGGGGCGAAGGCCTCCTGTTTTCTTTGGAATGAGAAAATAGCGGGAGCAGAATCCTCTGCCCTGCTGAGGTCAGGGAACAGGTTCCACAGCCCTGGCTCTCAGGAGGGTGAATAATTCTGTTTCTAGAAGAGTGGTATGATCTTTATGTACCCAGAGGGAATTTGGTGGGGAATCTCTGAATACCATGAGAGAATCCAGATGGTAACCTTGGGTTATAATGGGTAGTTTTTCAAAACCCAGATGCTTGGCCTGTCTGTGGGGGAGGCTGAGGTCTGGATGTTTTTGGATGCCTGGGATGACCTCTTTGGGATGGCCTTGTTGTTCTCCCATGAGGAGCTGGTGGATAATACCTGCATGGTCGATAGAATGGCTTTCTTGTGTCTTTCCTAGATTGGCGTCTTGCCGAAGATGGAGTTTCTGCAGTGATTATGGATAGTTGGCACAGAGTTTCATTATGATCTTTAAGCTGCGCAACTGCATCTTGCACTTTTTCACCAGTGCAAGGAAGGTCAGCTAATTTTTCTTGGACCTCCGGCCTGAGATCGGAAGTCTTCAACCATGCCCATCTTCTGGCACTAATGCCAGTCGTTGCCATTCTGGAGGATGTCTCGAATGGGTCGTAGGCAGAACGTACCCCATGCTTCCCAGCCTCAAGACCTTTATGTATGATGGTACTGAGGGTGTCCTGATGTTGTGGAAGATTTTCTGATAGTTCTTGAATCTGCTTCTACAAATTTCTCTGGTATTGCATCATTTATAATTGGTATAAGGCAATTCTTGATAAGAGCATGGAATCTTGGAACATTTTTTGTCCTAAATTGTCCTGAAAACTTTGCTCTTTGCCAGGAGGTGTAGATGAATGTGGACGGATTCTCTTTGATCTTTTTTGTGCTGACTCTACCACAACTGATTGATGTGGGAACTGAGGTTTTTGGAAACCAGGTAATATGCTGCACCAAGTATGTAGCATCAGTTCGTCTGTTTACTGGTGGAATAGAGCAGGGATGTTCCCAAAGTCGATGTTGGAGGTAAACTAGGTCTTCGTGTACTGGTATAGCCACTATCTCTTTGGGGGAATCCACAAATTGGAGGACCTCCAAAGTCCTGTGTCAGGTGTCTTCTTCTGTTAATATTTGAAAAGGAATTGTGTCTGACACTTCCTTTAAAATTTTGAGAAGGAGAGGTCCTCAGGTGATTACTTTCTCCTTTCTTCTGGTGGAGATGGGTCTGCTAAGATATCTTCTGTAGAAGAATCAGTATCTACATCTTCCCAGGTATCTGACAAGGTGTATGGTCGAGGACTGAAAGGAGGGATGAAGAATGGCATCGAAGGATGTAAAGTCATCGATGGATCCTTCGATGGTTTTGGCTGATACTTTGGTGGCATTGATGGTAATGGATGTGGAATCGATGGAAGAGTCAGATGGCTCAGTCCCGAGAGTCCTGACGGTCCCGGCATTGGCGACTGTGAGTCAGAGTCCGTGCCTTCTTCATCCGAAGATCCCGGAATCGGGATCTGTTTCGGATGCTTGGTCGGTGCCTTCAGCTTCGATGGCGCAGGATACATCGGTAGGGCACCGATAAATGTATTGATTCTGGTGAGCAGTGGTGTGAGAATCGATGGCATCGGTGGCGGTGTGGGAACCAGCACCAGTGGATGTAGTTCTCAAAGGGCATCGATGACTGCCTGGCGGATAAATCCATCCAGTTCCTCCCATATAGCTGATGAAGACAGAGCAGCTATAGGGGATGGCAGAGTAGGCGGAACTGGCACTTCCACGGGTCCCTCTGGTGGCACAGTTCCCGGCTCCGATATCGGTGGGGATCGCCTTGGACTTTGTGATGTCGAGTGCGTAGATGGCTCCTCTAACCTAGTCCTCTTCAGGGGCGGCTCGATGGCCATCAAAACCGCTCCGGAAACTGAGCCGGCACCGGGTGTAGAATCCCGTCGATGCCAGTGTCGATGTTTTTCTCGGTGCTCGGTTCTCTTTTTCTCTAGCACAGAGATAGATCTAGTCGACAACTTTGATGCAGTCTAAGATGGGTGGTCACCACTACCTTCAAGTATCCAGTGGGTCTTTATTACCACTTTTTTAGATACTCCCGCCGGTGAAGACTGCGTTGATGTCAAAAGAAGTAACTGTATTTTGAACAAGCTTTCCATTTTTTCCCAGACGGGCCTGTCTGCCTTTGGCTGTCATTTCAGCGCATTGAGGACAAGAAGAAGCATTATGTCCTGTGCCCAGGCATAGAACGCACTCGTCATGGGGGTCGGTGATCGACATATTACGAGGGCAATTTGGGCACTTGTTAAACCTGGTTGCCATGATGACAAAAAGTTAAGGACGAACAGCCGTTGATGGCCTTTGGGCACCGAGGGACAGTGAGAATAGTATCAACCGCAATAAATGTTTAACTCACCGATCGAAGAAATGGAATTAAAGTGGGAGATTTTTTTTTAGGAAATTTTAATACTTTTTCCGTGAGGAAAATTGTGTGAAGAATCACACAGGGCTCCTAATGGCGAGGCTAACTGCAGTGCAGAAAAAAGAGACTGAAGGGAGACTCCTGTGGCTCGAGGGATAATGTCATGCTGGGCATGCTCAGTGGGCTCAGTGTGCTGGTCAAAAGTTTCTAGAAACTTTGACAAAGTTTTCCATGATAGGGCTCCGTCCAGTGATGTCACCCATATGTGAGGACTATCATCCTGCTTGTCCTGGGATAACAAATTATACCCTGATATGCAAAAAGATATTAGAAGATATACAGAGATGGTTTTCACTTTCTTAGGATTCTCAAGATGAATATTTTGTCCAAGAAGATGTACCTATTTCAGCATCTACCGATAAACCTACCTATGAAATTTTTTGCAAATTTAAATGGTCCTTTTTCTAGGTTTGTTTGGCAAGGGAGATCCCCCAGGCTGAAACTCAGTACCTTATGGTATACAAAGCAGAGAGGAGATTTTGCACTCCCTAATTTACTTGAGTACTACTTGGCCTTCCGACTGGTATGCCTGCCGGTATGGCTTGATAGGAGATATAACCAGCCACAGCTGTCATTGGAGGAGGAAGTCACAGAAGGGACAGACTTTCCTTTTTCTCCTGTTCTTACCACGCTCTTCGCTGAAAGTGTGACAGCTGTTGAGTTCCAACCTGATTGTTGCACATACAGTTAAAATGTGGCACATACTGTATAAGTACCTGCACATTCTCTTAGTGATGCACACGCTTCTTGCTGTATTAAAAGATAATCCTAGTATCTCAATTGCCACATTTCACATTCAACTTTATGACTAGAGGCAAATGGCATTAAAATTTTTAGACCAACTAAGGGATGAACATAGTTGGCTCTCTTTTGATGTTTTGCAAAAAGAGTTTGACCTGGAGGAAGAATCAAGGGAAATATATGAAAGGATACAGTTTCAAATGTCCAGAATTGAAAAGGTAGCCCGAGTATAGAGGAGACCCACATGAGTAGAGTGGATACTGATTGAGTTCAAAGTGGGCTGTAAAATCATTTCTCCTCTGATGTGCTATCATATTGCCCTATGAAGATAAGTAACCCTTTGCTGCCCCAATAGATAAATGGAATATGGATCTGGGGTTAAGATTATCGGAGAGGGACGGGGGAACCTTTTGGAAGCAAGTCCACAGAATCTCAAATTTGTAGTAGATGAGTTTTACTCTTGCACAAATTAGTCAGAAGAACCAATAGGTACCCCCATATACTAGGTAGCATTTTCCCCACAGATGTCTGGATTACGTTGAAGGGGCTGTGGGGAGGCTGGGACGTATATTCATGTTTGTTGGACTTGTGTACCTCTGACAGAGTTTTGGGCAAGTGTTGAGGCGATATTCACTAAAATCCGGGTAAGTCATCTGTGTCTCTGTCCTGTACTATTCCTACTGGGGCTATGGATGGATGTATCATTGAATAGATACCAATGTACATTGTGCAAACACCTTATGCATGAGGCACAATTTACAGTTGCAACCTACTGGAAATCAATTCCTCGCTGACCCAGTGGCATAAACAATACCGTACATGACACTGCAGACCTAGAAAAGCTGATATTTGCGCTTAATAAGAAAAATACCATGGGGCAGATTTTCAAAGGGGTACACACGTAGGATATGCACGTAACCCCCGAAAAGCTGCCCCTTCCACCCCGTGCATGCGCCGAGCCTATGTTGCATAGGCTCGGCGGTGCACACAAGCCCCGGGACGCGCGAAAGTCCCGAGGCTTACCTGGGGGGGGTGCTTCGGGGGGGGGGCGTGTTGCGGCCGGCGCGTCATCTGGGTGCATTCTGGGGGCGGGGCCGCGGGCATGGTTCCGGCCCGGGGGCGTTTTGGGGGTGTGGCCGAGGCCTCCGAAACTGCTCCCAGGCCAGGGAATCGCATGCCAGCAGCTGGCTGGGGCAGGCGTAAATTTTATAATAAAGGTGGGGGGGGTTTAGATACGGCTGGGGCGTGGGTTAGGTAGGGGAAGGGAGGGGGAGGCGGAAGGAAAGTTCCCTCTAAGGCCGCTCCGATGGAGGCAGGCTGCGTGGTTTGGCACGCGCAGGCTGCCGATTTTGTGCAGCTTTGTACGCACCAACCCCGGATTTTAAAAGATACGCCTGGCTACGCACATATCTATTAAAATCCGGCATACTCTTGTTTGCGCCGGGTGCGCGAACAAAAGTACGCATACGCGTACTTTTTTAAAATCTGCCCCTATGTATGTTAGAGGGTGGGATTCATATTGACATTACAAGGAATCATAAGAACTTTCCACTTGAATAATGGAATGGTAAAGTGGTGTTCAGGTGGAGAGATCTTTGTACTTATATTATATGTAATTGTTCACTGTTGGGTGTTGACCTAGCTTATGCCTATTCTATAAATAAAGTGTTAAAAAAATAAAAGAACCAAACCAAAAATGGACTCATTTATCATTGCCCATTTATTTCTAATGAATGCATCTCTCTAATATCCATCATAAACTACTTACCACACAATGGCTAATCTTGGAATTGTAAACATTAATGCTGGTTCATAGTCATCAATCATGTCTTGTGTGAGGTATCCAAATGTTAAGGCTCTATGTAGAAGAAAAAGCACAGTATTTGTAAACAAATTCTCACAGAAATCACCAATTACTGTTATTAATGCAAATTGATGTGATTAATGTATATAATGAATTTTAATTTTGATTTTATAGTTACGTTTCCTGATAACAATGTTCTTGACAAATTTCGACAATGCTCTTGTAATCAAATACCGTGGGGTTTATTTATCCCCTGATGTTCTGGTCTTCAGGAAGTGAACAGCAGCAGAATAGAGGGTTTTCCCAAATGCCTATTTTTTATTATTTTTTTTTTTTAAATAGGACCTTCGGTTGCTATTTGTTTATTTCCAAACAAATTATTTGATGGGTACAAATAAGATGCTTTTGGATTAAGCAGGAGCTAGCCGAGCCCACCTATATTCTCCATTAATAGGTTCTACTCTACTCCTGCTCATAAAGGGTTATTCAACTGCCTAGATTAGCAGCTTTCATTCGCTACCTTGAAACTTGTATACCAAGTATATTTATTCTAGTTCCCAGCATAAATCCAGCTGGCCTCCCTTTTGCTCACCTAGCTTCTCTTTATTTCCTATGGAAGGAAAACTATATCATTTTTTCCCCCATAAAAGAATCATTGGAGCCAGTCCATGCCACACTGTTTCCTTTCACTACAATTTAAATTGAAATGAAATTTCCAAAACAAAAGCTTAGAAAAAAATTGCTAAATGTCCCATTTCGTATAGCTTCTTGCTGCTTTTGAAGAGAGATTACTGCAATAGTTGCAGCATATAGTGCCATTTGGCTACTGAAAAGTGGTATTCATGATCCCTCCCTATGGCACAAACACTCACATTATCCACATAAGTACCTTTCCTAGCCCCTCCTCAGTATTCATTCATTTCTCTCTCTCACAATTACACATTGCTAGGGTTTACTCTATGCACCTGCACTGATGCATCATTTAGACAAATATCTAGGAAAAACCACAAAGGACACCAAATGTAAAAAATAAAAAATATTTATTTTATATACCACTTTTTGACCCAAGAATGAAAGTGCCAGGTTTCTGTAGCCTTTGGGTGAGAGTAAGGAACCTTCTCCCAGAGGCAGAGCATGATCACATTTGGGCAAGGCTGAAAGAGGAAAAAGGAACAACTCACAAATTAAGCAAGCAACAAAGGCAGCAGAACTCATGACTCTGCTTCCAAAATCAGATACCTCCTTCAATGCCAGAAGAAACTCCAAGTAATACCACTGGTGTGCATTGCTTCAGACTATTTAAACTGGAAAAGTGATTACAATTTTAAATAAATGTCTGGTCTGCACAACACTGCTCTTTTGCAGAGTCTGCTGCATGCCCTAGCTAGTAAGGAAAAAAGAAAAGAAGTTGAAAGAAACCCACATACAAGGGAGTTACAGCTATACTAAGAAGTAAGAAGGAAAAGGCAGGATTCACCCAAGAGAGAATACTTAAAATGCAACCAAGAACAAAACAAGCAGCATGACAGATCATTCAGGGAACACGAACATCACACACTTTGTCACTGCATACCCAAAGCACACAAAGGAAAAAATGCCATGACACAGATAGGTAAAAACACTGTATTAAAGTTGGACTAAATGACACAAATAAGATATCAGAACAGAAGAGGTGCCAACCAGCATGCCTGAGAGAAAAACATTGCATGAAGATACCGGCAGACACATTGCATGAACAATGACGACATATGTACAGGAAAATATTCACGGGGTGGATCACTTCCAAATGCCACAGTTGGTCTTTTGAGTCTTCATACCCCTAAGGATCCTCCAATAACTTACAGGAATCACTCTTACCGCACAGTACCTAGAAGGGGGTGCCTCACAGGGTCTAGGTCTGTTTGGGAAAACATTGAAAGGAAGAAAACAGACTTTCATTAGTGGACAAGCGCAAAATATTAAATCTAGAGAAAAGATTGGTTTCCATTCTACCAGCACACATTGGACCCATAAACAATGGAGCTTATCCTTCCTCACACAAGTTAAGAGACAAAACATGACAAACTTACCAGGCTTGGGAAAAGAACCCAACTGAGAATAATCATCCTCATATCGATATTAGCCGTGGAGGACTAGCTGCAGGAATGCAGGTGGGTGGTACCTGTGAATTGTTTGGGGGGGGGGGGGGGGAGAGTGGTAGCCTTGGCTACTATTTTCAGTCAGGCAAGGAGAAAGAATGTATGATGCCTGCGCCAGGGCCAGTGGAACCATTAGGTGAATTAGACGGCTGCCTAGAGTGACATGGTCCCTGAGGCGGCAGAAAGACTGGCCCAGTCGCCGCTTCACTGGCCCCTGCAGTTCGCCTGAGACGAGGAAAAGCACACAAGTAACAATGGGACAAAAAGCAGCCAAGCTGTTCAGCACATATCTCCACATTCCAACCTCCCCCAACGCAGCAGCACTGAAGTTGTAACTCAGAGCCAAGGGACCCTTGAGTGCGCAGATACAGCAAAGAAGCGAGTTCTACCTCCTGTGTGCATACTCAAGAGAAAAAAGGCAGAGGAACGCAGCAGTCAGTGAAAGAGGTGGAGACCTGACCTACCAAGATGGAGCGTGTGAAAGGACAGGCTTCTAACAGGAAGTGCAATCATTTCCCTCCTTGTACTGTCACAGTTGAAGGCTTGGACTGCAAATGCCTCCTTGCTGTGACTTCCAAGGCAAGAGCATGTGTGTGTGTGAGAAAGAGCATATGGGAGTGAGAGAGAGTGAGCATGTGTGTGTAAGAGAGAAAACGCTTGAATGTGTGAAAGAAAGAATGTGGGAAGGAGAGAGCATGTTTGTGTAAAAGAGGGTGTGAAAGAGCATGTGAGAATATCAGAAAGTGAAAGCATGTGTGTGAGAACATGTGGGAGAAAGATCATGTGTGTGTAAGAATATGTGGGGGGGGGGGGGGTAGAGAGAGCGCATATGTGTAAGTATGTACGAGTAAGTGAGTGTGGACAGTGTATGCATGTGAGACAGAAAAGCGAAAGTTTGTCACCTTCCCACAACCAATCCACAACCATCTCAAAGTGATTGTAAATCAAAAGTTCCCAGGTATGGAGAGCAGGTGATTTTTTTAAATCATTAGTTTTAGGAAATTATTTAATGTGTTTGCTATTTTGAATATTTTGTGTTTGGGAAAGGTTTATAAAATTTGGAAATATTTTTATTTATTGGATGTTACTGTATTCTTCAGCTGTTTTGAAATATGTATTTTCATTAGTATGGCTTTACTATTATGACTGATGTTTTATATTTTTGATATATTGTTTTATGTTTTCTGTGGAATGTGGTAGTTGTTTTTCCTTTGCTACACTGCATACAGGGTCTAACTTCTTCAGTTTCCAGTTCAGTTGTTGTTTGCACATTTTTATTTTTACTTTATAGGATCTTTATTCTGTATTTGATGAGGGTTTACCTGTGTTCTGCACATGTGACTGAGGTGAGGTATTCTGTAAGCAGGTAGTTTCATTGTAGGGTTCTGTAGCAGTTTGGCTTGTTTTGTTTTCCTAAAAAGAGGTGTATTGGAGTTTTAAGGCCTAATATAATATTTGTAGTGTCCCCTTTTCATAGGTAGGGTTGGTTTAAGTGCTAGCATTTAGTGTTTTGGTATGGGAGATTCACTATGTTGTAATTGTAATTCAGTTTATTCATGGTTTTCTTAGGGCCAAGCCCAGACCCAACATGTGTTTCAAAACGCCTAATACCATATGGGTTCAGAGTGTCTTTTTTTGCAGGGTGTACTGGTTGGTACCATAGCAGTGCATGTAAATATAATTTATCGAGTTTTTTATACCGTCGTTCGGTTTCGCCATCACAACGGTTCACAAAGTTTCGATGATTAACAGAGTTTCCGAAAGGTTCATATGGTTGCTAACATAGAAATATCATTTTATAAAATTAGTTTGTAGGTTAATCTTTACATGTTTCTGTTCTTTGTTATAATATCATCTTGTATTGAGTCCACCAGTTTTCCTGATGTTAACAGGAGGGGAATGGTGTTTTTTTTGAGTCATTGGGTGAGTTGATATGCTTTGGTAAACATCCATGTTTTTAGCTCTTTTTTAAAAAGTTTTTAAGTTTTCTTGTGTTCTGAGTTCGATTGGGAGGGTGTTCCAGAGTTTAGGGCTTCCTAGAAAAATCGCTCTCTTTTGAGTTAAGATGAGTTGTTTAGCATGAGCAGGAGGAATCTTTAATAGTCCTTTATTTGCTGATCTGAGATTTCTGTTTGGAGCATGCAATTTTATGGATGAACTTAGCCAGTTTGTTTGTTTTTCATATATTATTTTATGTAGTATGGATAGTATTTTGTATTCTATACTAAATTTTATTGGGAGCCAGTGCAGTGATATAAGCGTAGGAGTAATGTGATCATGTTTTTTAGATCCAGTGAGTATTCTTGCTGCTGCGTTTTGTAGGATTTGGAGTGGTCGGATGGTGTTCAGAGTTAAGTTGAATAGGAGGGAGTTACAGTAGTCCAGGTTGGAGAAGATGAGTAGTTGAAGGACTGATCTGAAGTCGTTGGAGGAGAGGAATGGTTTTAATTGACAGTGTTAGGAGTTTATGATATCCTTCTTTGATTTTAGTTGTGATGTGGTTCTTGAAGGAAAGTTCCTTGTCAATTATGACTCCTAGATTGTGGACATGATTGACCGGAGAGATAGCCACTTTTTGGTTCATTAGGTTAGGTGTTGGTAGTTGAGGAGTGTTGCTCTTTCTGTCAAATATGATTATTTCAGTCTTATTTATTTATTTATGTTAGCATTTTGATATACCGACAACCGTTTGCACATCGTATCGGTTTACAAAGAACTTGGATAGCATTGCTGGGATAACTGGCAAAGCCTTTACATGGAACAAGGAACAAAAATTGCAAAAACAGGTTGAATACAAATTAACTAAGGAACATTTTCGAGTATAAAGTTGAACATTTTAGAGTACAATGTTGAATAAATAATGACGACATTTTATAGATGATTAATTGAATATAGCATTTTAGAGTACAGGATGATTAGACATAGAGAACTTGAACGGAAATCAGGGAGGGAGCTCAGGTAATGATATAGTGGCAAGTGAAAGGAGAGTAGAAGAAAAACAAGTAGATTAACAGGATAGGTATAAGAGAACAATCTAACAGATGATGTATTTACACGAAAATCAGTAGTATCAAGGTATTTACAGTACTTAGTATTTACATTACTCAGCATTAGCAATTCTTAACATTATGATTAACAACGTTATTCATATTAGCGGGGAGTATTTGAGGGAAAGGCCTGTAGAAACAGCCAAGTTTTTAGTTTTTTTTTTAAATTTAGGGGTGGATGTTTCGGTTCGTAGGTCAGGAGGCATGGAATTCCATAATGTAGGGCCTGCAAGAGAAAATGCTATTTTTGTGGTGGAGGAGAGTCTGGTGGATTTGAACGAGGGGGGGCAGAGCGTTCCTTGGTGGGATGAATGAGTTGGTCTTGCGGAGGTATGTGGTGTGAGTGGAGGATCGATCCAGTGGAGGTTTTCATTTATAATGCTTATAATGTCTTATCAAAGTTAAGGATGAGTTTCATGTTGGTTAGTATTTGCTTTATTCTGCTTAGGTAAGTGGCTGTTTTTTTGTAGGTTTCTTCCAGTGGGTTGTGTATTGGGATTAATATTTGTATGTCATCCGCATAAATGAAGTGGGTTAGATTAAGGTTTGAGAGGAAGTGGCATATTGGAAGCAGATAAATGTTGAAGAGTGCCACTGATAGAGCAGAGCCTTGGGGAACTCCAGTGTCTAGGTTTATTTTTTTTGTGATAGGTATGATGTGAACCATTGTAGGGTTTTTTCTTTTGCACCAATTTCTGATAGACGGTCAATCATGATAGAGTAGTTTACCGTGTCAAAGGCTGCTGATATGTAGAGTAGGACTAGAAGGTAGCTGTGGCCGTTTTCGAAACCTTTGAGTACGGTGTCATTTAATGATAGTAGTAGTGTCTCCATGTTCAGTTGTCTCCTGAAGCCACAATGCGTGGGTAGTAGGATGTTGTTTTCTTCAAGGTAGTCACTGAGACGGGAGTGGACTATTTTCTCAATGATTTTGGCAATGAAGGGTAGGTTTGATATGGGTCGGTAGTTCAGTGGATTTTCTGGATCAAGATTGTTCACTCTCATAATGGGTTTGATAACCGCAGATTTTAGGCATTCTGGGTAATTTCCTTCAGTGAGGGATAGGTTTACAATGTCAGTTAGCGTTTTAGTTACTGATGGTTCAATATTTTTGATCGTCGTAATGGGTATGGCATCAATAGGGTGTTTAACTGGGTTCATGTTTTTGATGATCATTTGGATTTCCAGAGATGATGCTGACTCAAAGTTGGGCCAGCTTGATGTTTGAAGGTTCTGTATTTTCTGGTCCTGTGAGTTGTTGTTGAGATTATTATTTATGAGATTTTTGATTTTTTCATTAAAGAAATCTGCGAAGTCGTTACTAGTGATCTTGGATGTTGATTGTAACTGGTCATCATTGGATGATTTGGTTAGGCTTTTTAGGATGTTGAAAAGCATCTTTGGGTTATGTTGGTATTTGTTTATTTTGTTTGAGTAGAAGTCTTTATATAATACATGCTGTGATATTTTTATCCAAAAATGTCCTTTTTCAAGTATAATCTATTATAATATATGTTTATTTATTTAGACATTTTATATACCGCTGTTCCAAGTGATGATCACAACTGTTTGCGCCATGACATAAATATTATAGGTACCAATTACATTCACTTGATACATTGATACATTTTAGGCAAAACACGCATACATTGATTAAGACAGCCAGGGGAAGGAGAGATATAAAGGGATGAGGTAGCAGGGATGAGGAAGCACTTATAACAAAAGGTGATAACAATAAAAGGAGTTGGAGGGATATATAAAGAAGGGGGTTGAGAGAAGATGTTTCTGATATATTTATTTGGGCTGCATTGGAAAGAAAGTGGAGAAGAGTTCTTTAGTTAGGTTCATATTGAGTTTGCCCATGTAGGAGCAAGTAATGATTTCAGAAGGTTAAGTTAGGTTATAGGCATTTTGAAATAACCATGTTTTGAGGTCACGTCTGAATTTCTTTGTTTCAGTAGTCAGATGAAGATTCTCAGGTAGGGAGTTCCAAAGTGTAGGACCTGCTATGGAGAACATACAGTCTCTTATTTTTGTCAGATGTGTATTCTGTAATGACGGTACAGCTAGTAATCCTTTATTATGAGATCTTAGTGATCTCTGTGGCTTGTATGATTGTAGTGCCACCCCTACTAGGCCAGTGTTGGCAGAATGGAGGGAGGAATGCATTAATGTTAAGACTTTCTAATAGATTTGGGACTGTATCGGTAGCCAATGCAGAGCTATCAGTGATTGTGAAATGTGATCGAATTTCCTGGATCCTGTCAGGAGTCTTGCTGCAGCATTTTGTAGTAGTTGTAATTTTTTAATAAGACCATTAGGTGCTCCGAGTAGAAGAGAGTTTCAATAGTCTAAATTTGAAAAAATGAGGGTTTGTAGCACCATATGGAAGTCTACACGAGTCGCCAATAGTTTCAGTCTATATAGTAATTGCAGTTTGGCATAGCCTGATTTTATTAATTTGTTTATATATTTTTCCATAGCTAGGTTCTCGTCAATCTGTACTCTTAAGTCCCTCACTTGGTCTGAGGGTGTAATATTGAAGTTACCCAGATCAAGTGTCGGTGGGTGTTATTGGAGGATTTCTTAACAAAATTATTTTTTTTTTTTAGTGTTTAGAGATAACTTTAAGATAGGATAGTTCATGTTGAATAGCCTTCATGTGTGATGCCAGCATCCATACTGTATTTTCAACAAAAATGGTGTATGGTATAAAGAACTGAATGTCATCGGCATATAGGTAGAAGGCGATTCCTAGATCAGATAGTAATTACATAGTGGAAGCATGTAGATGTTGAATAGAGTTGTGGATAATGATTAACCCTGGGGGGACATCAGTGTCGATTGGGAAGGTGCTAGAAATATGGTTGCCCAGTTTGACTTGGAATATCCTTTTTTGATAAGGAGGTGAACCACTTCATTATATCGATGTCAATTCTGATTTTTCTCAGCTGATGGCATAGAAGGGTATGGTTAACCGTGTCAAAGGCACCCGAGAGGTCAATTAGCACCAGGATGTAAGATTCATCACTGTTAAAAGCCTGTAATATGGGGTCTGTTAAGGATATGAGTAGAGTCTCTGTAGAGTGATTTTTTCTGAATCTTTTATAGGGTCAGCGAGTAGCTCTGGCTCTTTTTTTTCTGAAGGTGAATTTCTGGTTGATGTTTGGGTTTTGTATTGTTGTGTTGAGGATGGTTGTATCAGCTTTTAGTAATTGGTGGTCAGACCAGGCAGAATCGTGTGAGAAGTATTTATCATGCAATTGTTGTAGTTGGCGAATATGAGATCTAGAGTATGTCCAGCTTTATGTGATTGTTCAGATACAAATTGTGACCATTTCATTGCTTCCATATTTCCTAAGGTAGTTTCACATGCAGAGGATTTGGTTGTTCTATCAACATGTATATTAAAGTCACCTACTATGAGGGTGGATTTGTGTGAAGGGAATGCTTTGATGAGAGGTAAACAGTCTTTTTGAAGTATTCCTGGGGGACCATAAACGATACCAATGTTTAATTGTGGCGATTTAAGTATGGCCACTTCATAAAGAGGGTTAACCTCTAACCTGTAAGGCATAAGTTTGAGCTCTTTTTTTTTTTTTTTTAACTAATCATTAGTTATCCCCCACCCCTACGTTTAGGCCTGGGTAAGTGAAAATTATAGATAGAATGTTCAATTTGATTTAAAAGAATGTTATTATTGTTCAGCCAATTTTCAATGATGCAGAAAATGGCTGGGTTTAATTCCTCAAGTAAATCGTTTATTAGAGGGATTTTTTTCAAAATAGACTGCGCATTTAAAAGAAGCAGTGAGAATATTAGGTAGGGGTTAGCCGCTGAGGAATTGTTTCTCGTGGGGTAGATGAGGTTAGTATTATGACGAGGTTCGTTTGCTGTTTGATTTTATGGAACTGCTTAAGGTTTTTATGCGAGTCTTGTTCTATCCTAGTAGTTGTGAGGTGTTCCTGAACCATTTTCCTTGTATTGTCAGGGCAGAGGAGGAGAAGAGAGAAGTATCTGCAGACTTCACCTCAGGCACACACAAAGGAGCATGCTCCTTTGTCACTCTCCTTCGTGGGTGTGCACTGGGTGCACGCCTCTTGGCGCAAGTGCCTCCGCCATTCGTGCCATGGTTTTGAGCATTGCCAGGCTGCAGTGGGTGAGAACAGTCCTGCAGGTGCCAGTATATTGATTTCTCCTGGGCGAGGGAGGGGGAATGCACCTCTGGCATCTGGCCAGCCTCCTCTCTCTACCTCCCACATGCATCTGCTGGTCTTGTTGCTGCCCTCTGCTCCCGCCGATCACATTAGGCAGGCTGTACTCTCCTTGGTCTCTCCTACGGCATTCTCTCTGTGGTCTTGAGTGACCGGGCTGCGGTGGGTGGTCTCAGGGGAAGGCATAAATTGTTTGTAAGGAGGTGTGCGTGGGGAGGGGGGGCCTCCAGACATTAAGCTTTAGAGTGCCTAATACTCTTGGCACCAGCCCTGATGCCTGCATTTTTATACCATGTCCAGCACCACGGTTTTGGTGGTGCATTACCAGCATTTAAATGGCCTTGGTCTGCTTGTGCTGTCTAGGCATGGTTGAGAGGCATCATGTGCTTTTTTGGTAATTCTGAACAGCAGGCTTTAGAAAAGGGAAAACAATAATAAGATACAACAGTCATAAATATGCCATGTCATAAATACATGACATAAATATGCCATGTTCATACAAATGGACACATCTGAAAGATAAAGAATGTTATCTTGTGCTCTGAAATGAACAATTATTTTATTGAAGTCACAGAATATAAGAATTTGTAAATATTTATTTCCATAAGTATTAAACTTTTCAGGGTACTGACAACAGCACTCCGCAGGGCATCCTAGACTAGAAAAGATTATGACAATAATATGCATGTTGGTTGCATTGTAGAACGTGGTAGGGTGCTTGCAGGAATGTGATGAAGGAAGGCAGAAACCCTCTATTATTCCATGCCTGTTGAGGGTGCACGGTAGGAATGCAGTGATGGAGGCCTTATATGTGACAGATGAAACTCTGGTAGCCAGGACTCCTACCATTGCTACGCTGTATAGATGGGGTTTGCAAGATTGTAAAGCCATAGCAGTAGTTTAGGCAATAAAGATTACATGATGTGTGTTTAGAATCCTATGAATGCTGTCCCATCATGGAAAAGACAACTGTGAGCAAAGGATATAGATTAAAAATTGCATAGATGGAAAAGAGTGTTTTGGTTTTTTTAAACTTAGACACAGGCTGACTTTACATGCCATAAGTTCCTTATGCCCTGCAGCCTGTTAAGTCAATAGTGGTTTCTTTTGTCACTGCAAAAATAACTGTCTTCTGTGTGTTGGGGTTTTCCAATTGATTCCTAAGGAGCTAAAGTAAATCAGTGTTCAGAGAATGCAACTGAGATGGTGTGGAGACAGCTTTTGCTCTTAGATCACGTGATATTCTGTGCAGAACATGACCATTGTCATGCATTTTTTGTTTTTCATCATCATATGGAAGCAACACCAACTGAGCAATTCAGTATGCCCAAAAAGGAAAATGAGGCTCATGCATAAGGAAATGAGGCCACTAATGCAATCCAAGGCTTGGAAAAGGGAGGTCCCAAGCCTTATTATTGATTGCCCATTTTCATCCTGCTTGGCCTCTCACTCATTCTCTACTTCGGTTCTGAATAACACATTTATATTCTCCAGCCTGCCCAAATAAACTATTTACCTATGTCTGCTTTCTGAACTAAAAATGGATGACAACTTCAATATGATTTGCTGTTTTATGCCTTTGGGGGTTTTTTTCTGTTTTTTTGCTCCTCGCTCCTCTTTATTAGAGTGCAATATCAAGTAAATCCATGGTTCTATATAAAAGAAAATGAATCTGGACAATGGTGCAGGGAGCTTACCTTTCCACTGTTTCACAAAACAGCACAATTACTTCTTGCTGCACATAATATTCTTTTGGAGACTTTACAGGTACCATAGCTGAGACATAACTGCAAAGAAATCAAAAGATTTTCCAAAATGTTAAAGATGAAATATTATGTGATAACTTTATGCAATGCTAGATGAAGTTATTGTACAGAAATGCAGGCTTTATTTTTTTTTCTATTCAAGACTTCTTTGGAAGAAGTTTGTTAACAGAGGAAGACAAGCGAAGTAGAAACATACAAAAAGTTTTAACAATTCCTGGCTTTAATACTGGAGAATCATACCACCATTAACCAACATTTATGAGGAACTCCAAATAATTTATAATTAATATGACAATTTTTCTTTTTATAATACTATGGGAATTAGTATCCGAATTTAATGTGCTCTCATGTATACAGTCGTCTAGCTCTTGCCCGCAATGGGCTGCAGCCATTTTCGTGTATGTAGCACTTGGTGTCACTTCATTTACTATTTCCCAATATTTTTTTAAAATTCTTCAATCATGCAGAGTGTAATCACCTTACTTTAAAAAAACCTTTAGAACTGCACACATTTCCCAAATCGCTTGTGTTCAACTTATCTGAACTTCAAGCCGTGACTTAACTGACACCCCAGTGTTCAAAAATTTAATCTGAAAACAATTTTTTCTTTTCTTTTTTTCTCTTAATGCTACCCTCCGTGTTGCTCACGCTATTCGACTCCCGACATTGACAATGTTTTGGCATCTATTATCGCCTGCTTCAGGGGATTCAACTAATTTTTCTCGGCCGCATCTGGCTCAACCCTGCAGCACATCTTCAAAACAAATGGCGCTACAATTTATATACACCTTCGGGGGAACAATGGTACCGTTTTTGGATATTCAGATCTCCATAGAGGTAGAACAGTTTTTCTTCACAATTTATAAAAAAAACCACAGATAGGAATACTTTAAGTTATTCCAGTTGTCATCCTCAAAAATTAATTAATAGCATACCGTTTGGACAGTTCCTGAGGTTGAGGAGGCTTTGCTCAACCACAGAAGAATTTAAAGAACGATCAAAGGAGATGAGTCAGAGGTTTCTTCAAAGGGGTTACCCGGCGAAAGTGGTGTGGCGGGCTTTAAAGCGGGCAAGGTGGAACAATAGGGAGTTGTTGCTAACTCTGCAGAGAAAAGTTAAAACCAATCGATTAACTTGTGTTTTACCATTCTCTGCGGGTATACAAGATGTAGTGACAAGTATTAGAAAACACTGGCACATTTTACAATTATACTCCGTTTTCAGAGATCAGCCTTTGATGGCATTTAAGCGAGGTAATAACATCAAGGATTCAGTGGTACACTCTTTCTTTAAGCCAATAGAGGACAAGACAAGTGAGGAGATGGGTCATCACCCATGTAACTCTTGTTCTATGTGTGCTAATGCATATTCAAATGTTAATATACCAGTAGCCAAGCTGAAGCATTATGTTCCCACCACAAGAACATCTTGTATAACTGACACTCTTGTTTACGTGATCTGGTGTCCTTGTGAGTTATTATACGTGGGGAAAACTGTGAGGAAACTGAAAACCCATTTAATTGAACATAAAAGTGCTTTAAAATGCATGAAAATGGAGGCACCACTTGTACAACATTGTGTAGAGAAAGGCCATTTGTTTGAAAGCTTAAAATGCACAGTGTTAGAGGTCCTCAAGAAAGACGAATGAGGAGGCAACCTAAACCAAAGGTTGCTACAAAAAGAACAAAGGTGGATCTTTAAATTGCGGACAGTACACACTGAAGGCCTTAAAGTCAATTGGTGGGTGAACATGTGATAGAGAGGCTGATTGGTGAAAGTCAGAGTAGGCTAAACTGTTTAAATACAGAATACTTCCGTTGTTTGGAGCTGGAGCAAGAAGCGCCATTTCTTGAAGGTGTGCTGGAGGGTTGAGCCAGATGCGGCCGAGAAAAATTAGTAAGTCCCACGGTTTAACTGGTCAGGTTTGGAAGTTAATAAAAGTATTTTAAATGAGATGTAGTGAGAAGAAAGATAATGTGTTCTTTTTTAATACTGGAGAAACAGGTTTGATAAGTGAGTGGATTTTAGACATGCTGCACTTTCTGATAAAAGGCTTTATTAAACTTTTCACTGAACTTGCGTTTTCCACTTCAGAAAACTGCTCCCACTGTATTTCATAAAAATGATTGAATACAAATGTGGCTTTTATCTAGGCTAATACCTTTAAAAATAATAAGTTGTGGCTTGTTGAGGTGACAGCTTACAAATATGACAGCACAACATGCAAGAATACATGTGCACATCACACTTGATAACTGCACACTATTATCCAAGCTACAGCTCCTCTTAGAAATATGTGAATTAGTGTGAAAAAAATGACTGAGCATTAGCAAAACATGCGATAGTCTAACCAGCAGTAGAAAGCTAAATAATAAAAACAAATCTGAGATGTTAATGGAAATCTGAATATTCATTTTTTTGTTTTATGGACCAGAAGTTTCCTCCTGCCCATTTAGGTTTTCTGCTTGAGCAGAAACACTCCTCCGCAGACTCTACCGTGGCCAAAGTGCCTTGAGCTTTCATTCATAACTATCTGGGTTTTTTTGGTTTTTTTAATCTCCTCTAGTTTAACCTCTTCTTCCACTCCTTGTGGCTCAGCCATTGCAGCATAGTGTATGTGTGCACCTCGAGTCTGGACAGTAATGTCACCACTGCATGATGGCTGGTTCTCCCTTGTTCGGGGGTGTGAATGCAGACTTTGCAGCATTCCCAGCCCCAGCTGGACTGAGAAGCAAAGCCAGGTCTGGGACCTGAACTTGCAATTATTGTATAGCAGGGCACCACATGGCTACCGAGTCATTCGGTGGACCCCAAATCTGAGGACTCTTATTGAATAGGTAAAGGTAAAGTGCTTTAAAAGTAATTAAAGGACAACTTGTTTTTCATTACAGCCCTATTCATAAATTATTTTTGCCAGGGATGTATAAACAGAAAGAAAATCTCATCAATTAGATATTTACAAAAATGTTGTAGTGCCTTAAAACAAAATGCTTAGAAACATTTAATACTTGCCCAGTGTTCAGCATGTAGTGATATCTAGTAACACTTCAGATGTGCAACACATTATAGCTTTCCTTCTTCACCACCACCTCCATCCAGGCTTGGATATATTATTTAACATTCAGTTGGAAATATATAAAATAGGCTATATATATATATCTATATATATATATATATATATATATATATATATATGTTAAATAAATAAATAAATAAACAAACACACATATATATATATGCTACCACGATACAACAAAAATTAATCAATAACTGTGGAAAATGTCAGGGTACATAAGGCCAGCCTGGAGAACAAAAGACCTGACACAAATCAAACATGCATAGAAGTCTGCAGATACTGGCGCCAAGTCAGCTTGTGCGTATATAAAGGAATATACTTATTTTGTACCTTTGGTTGTTTTCTTACTCGGTAAAAGTGAGAAGAGTAACTTAGTTTTTCTTGCTGACAGTGATGCTTGTGATCCCTATGGGTGATAGCACCAAACTGGCCTCAGGTGCAGTCAGAGTAATGGAAAATAATATTAATAGTGGGTCCAGGAGGCTTCAATTGATAAAAGTCATAAGACATTAAGGTGGCTGCTGTGATGTCTTCCCTGGGAAAAGCAGCTTTTATTCTCAGACCCATTGCTTCCCACACACCTTTGCCAGCAACACAATATATTTACCGGTAAGTTATTTTCTTTTGCTTGTAGTCACAGTAAAATTTTAAAAGAATTATAAAAGTATTTTTCTTGGTTCCAATTAGGTTAGATGTGATTTACCTTCTTAAAATGTTACTAGTGGGAAAACTATTCAGATGACACTGCTCACTTTATTTTGAAGTAATTACTGTACCTCAACTCAAATTCAGCAAAGAGAATGTCGAAGTGTTTAAGAGATTCTTTCATTTTATCTGTATACATGTTCAGATCCCTCAGAGCCTGGTCACGAATGATGTTTCTAACTTCTTCCAAGCTACGAGTCAGATCCTTGGCTAGGGGTCTCATAGCCATGCTTTCTATTTCTCGGTTCATAATAATTGAACCAGCAGCCAAGCACTGTGGGAACAATAAAAGATAAATGAGCCAGTAACACCTTTTCTTTACAAATGGCAGCTTTTGAGAACGATTACTGTACAATAGTAACCTGCAACGTCTGGCCTCAGAGCTCATTTATCACCCTTTAATTTCTACCTTTTCCAGACAAAAATCAAACTACGTAAGCACTGGCAATATGGGGATCACCTTGGAAGTGGTCATTTATTAAAAGATCAAATTACAAGGCCCCCAAGGACAGCAAACATTTCAGAAAAAGTCCTACAGTGGAGGCAGAGGGAGCTCCCCCCATTCTTAAATATCCAGGAGTGTGAAGCGGAGGAGAGTTTGGAAGGGGGAGACCCCCCTTCTAAAAATATGCCAGCAGCATGGCACAGTCCTAGATCTATTTCCCAGGTACCACCCTCCATGGACTCTTCCCAGATTATCCCAGCCCCTTCCCCCCCCCCCCCCCCATCTGAAACCCAACCCTAACCTTACTTCATTTGTCTGGTACTAGGCCTTGCGGCAGCAACAGCAATAAGAAGAAAAACCAGTGTGGGCCCCATCAATCACGTGTTTCCTTGGTAACAAGCAGCTCACATGGAAGGAAGGGTTAGGCCATTGGGGCCTCTCTCTATAAGCTTGCCGTCACTGATGCCTGAAGGCCACTGCAGGCCCTGACTGGATATTATGGGGTGGTCTCTGGAGCATCAATTGTCTGGAAGCACATGCGGTTCGGTTGGCTGACGTCACCCTAGATATACCCCTGCAGTAATTTTAGCTCTTCAGTATTCTCTTCGAAAAGCCATTGTGGATATATCTTTGCTTACCATATTTTTCACTCCATAAGACGCACTTTTTCCCCCCAAAAGTGTGTGGGGGGGGGGGAAATGTCTGTGTGTCTTATGGAGCGAATATAAAAAAAACCCCCTAAAAATTTAACTACAACCCCCCACCCTCCTGACCCCCCCCCCCCCCCCCCCAAGACCTGCCAAAAGTCCCTGGTGGTCCAGCGGGGGTCCGGGAGCGATCTCCTGCACTTGGGCCATCGGCTGCCAGTAACCAAAATGGCGCCGACGGCCCTTTGCCCTTACTATGTCACAGGGGCCGACCAATGGCACCGGTAGCCCCTGTGACATAGTAAGGGCAAAGGGCCGCCGGCACCATTTTGATTACTGGCAGCCCACAGCCCAAGTGCAGGAGATCGCTCCCGGACCCCTGCTGGACCACCAGTGACTTTTGGCAGGTCTTTGGGGGGGGGGGGTTCATGAGGGTGGGGAGTTGTTAATAATTTAAAGGGTTGGGGGGGGGGTCCCCACAGAAAGAGAAAGACAAACGTTTTCTGATCTGGGGAGTGGAACGAAATGGCCCTCCCCAGACCCGAAAACAAAATGGGGACAAAAAAAAATGTTATGCACTCTCCTAATTTGCTCCATAAGACGCACAGACGCCCGGGGACAGAGCCGGTTTAGCACACAATTTTTATTTATTTTTTTTAATTTTCCCCCTCTGATTCCTAGGTGCATCTTATGGTCAGGTGCGTCTTATGGAGCAAAAAATATGGTATATAACTTGATTAAACTTGATTAAAACTTGAACTGGTTTAACTAATTTCCAAACTGGAGACCACCAGAGCACTCAACCAATTAACACAGACACCGGATAAACTGTGGGTAGGCCGCGGCTTACCCGCATTTGCTTAGTCTCAAGGTTTGCTATCAGAGGTTCTCCTTTTCTGGGGCAGCTGTGGGCGGGATGCTGTGTCCATCTGTCTACACTAAGGAAGACGAAATTATCAGGTAAGTCATTTCTCCATTTCCTAGCATGTAGCCAGATGGACTCAGGACCAATGGGATGTACAAAAGCTACTCTCGGACAGGGCGGGAGGCTGCCCTTGCGAAGGCTGTGTCTTCTCGGGCTTGAACATCCAGGCGGTAGAACCTGGAGAAGGTGCGTATGGAGGACCACATTGCCGCCCGACAAATCTCGGCGGGTGACAGTAGCTTGGTTTCTGCCCAAGAAACTGCCTGGGCCCTCGTAGAATGAGTCTTAACTTGTAGTGGTAAGGGCTTCCCTGCCTCTATGTAGGCTGCCTTGATTACTTCCTTGATCCAGCGGGCTATGGTTGCCCACGAGGCCACTTCTCCTTGTTTCTTCCTGCTGTGAAGAACAAACAAGCGGTCCATTTTGCGCACCGGTTCCGATCTTTCCAGGAGTCTGCTGACATTTAGGTGGCGAAGGAGGCATGAGTCTTCCGAGTCCTTATGTTCATCCGGAGATTGTAGTGTGATGGTTTGGTTCAAGTGAAACGGGGAAACCACTTTCGGTAGAAAGGAGGGGATGGTGCACAGCTGTATTGTTCCAGGCATGAACCTAATTAACGGTTCCCGACGAGCTGAACATATTGCCACCAGGAATACAGTCTTCAATGTTACAAGGCATAGTGACAGACCGCGTGTTGGTCTGAAAGAATCCCCAGCTAGGAAGTCTAATACTAGATTGAGATACCATAAAGGTACCGGCCACTTCAAGGGTGGTTGGAGTTGTTTAACACCTTTCAGGAAGCGGGTCAAATCCAGATGGGTTGATAGCCGGATACTGTCCACTTCAGCCCGAAAGCAGGACAGTGCGGCTACTTGGACCTTGAGGGAGTTGAGTAAAAACCCCTTCTTCATACCATCTAGTAAGAATTCCAGAATCATGGGAATCTTGGCTGTCTGCGGGAGTATCCCACAGTCCTCACACTAGGCTTCGAATACTCTCCAGACCCGTATGTAAGACAGGGATGTGGAGAACTTGCATGCTCGGAGCAGGGTGTCAATCACGGCCTTTGAGTAACTGCGCTTCTTCAGACGAGTCCTCTCAAGGGGCAGACTAAGAGAGAATCAAGGCGGATCTTTGTGGAAAATTGGTCCCTGAAGGGAGAAGGTCCCTGTGTGGAGGTAGGCACAGAGGGTTCCCCGCAAGGAGTCTCTGCATGTCTGCGTACCATGGGCATCTTGGCCAATCCGGGGCCACTAGTAGAACTAATCCCCTGTGATGTTCTATCTTGCGGATGACCTTGCCCAGCAGTGGCCATGGGGGGGGGAAGGCTTACAGTAATTCTTCCTCTGGCCAAGTCTGGACGAGAGCGTCGATCCTTTGGGAGTGAGTGGCTCTAGTCTGTGGCAGAAGAACCTGGGAACTTGGGCACTGAGACGGGTGACCAGTAGGTCCATGGCTGGGAGACCCCAGCGATTTACTATCAGTTGGAAGGCTGTGGTCGACAGAGTCCATTCTCCTGGGTCCAGGCTCTCTCTGCTGAGGAAGTCTGCTGAGACATCTTTTTCTGCGATGTGGGAGGCAGAGATTCCTTGTAGGTTTATCTCCACTCATGCCATGAGGGGATCTATCTCCAGAGACACCTGCTGGCTCCTGGTTCCTTCCTGGCGGTTGATGTAGGCGACAGTTGTCGCGTTGTCAGACATTACTTGAATCGCTTTGCCTCTGAGTCTGTGGCTGAATTGCAGGCATGCTAGTCTAACTGCTCGAGCTTCCAGGCGGTTTATGTTCCATTTCCTTGTTCCATTGTCCCTGGGCCATCAGTTCCTGACAGTGGGCTCCTCACCCTCGCAGGCTCGCGTCTGTGGTGAGCAAGGTCCAGTTCGGTGGGAATAGGCTTACTCCTCTGCTTAGGTGGTCTTACTGTAGCCACCACTGGAGCTGAGAACGTACCTCTGCTGGTATTTGGAGGCGAATTGAGTAATCCTGGGACAGTGGGTTCCACTGTGACAGTAAGAGGCGCTGGAGTGGTCGCATATGGGCCCTTGCCCATGGGGCGACCTCCAGGGTTGATGCCATGAGGCCGAGGACTTGAAGATAGACCCATACCTTGGGGAGTGCACTGGTCATCGATCATTGTAATTGTTCCATTAGTTTCCTTTTCTTCGGGAGGAGGGAGGAAGACTTTGTTCTGTTTGGGGTCGAAACAGGCCCCCAGGTACTCTAGGGATTGAGAGGGCTGCAGAGTGCTCTTGCTCATGTTCACGACCCATCCGAGTTCCTGCAGTAGGCTCTTGACTCTGCTGGTCCCCTGTCAGCTCTCTTTCGAAGACTTTGCCCTGATCAGCCAGTCGTCCAGAGAAGGGAGTACCAAGATCCCTTCCCTCCTCAGCGCTGCCGCCATGACCACCATCATTTTGGTGAATGTTTTGGGGGCAGTCGCTAGTCCGAAAGGTAGCGCTCAGAACTGGTAACGGTGACCCAGTATCGCAAAGCATAGAAAATGCTGGTAATCTTGATGGACTGGATGTGAAGGTACACTTTAGAGAGGTCCAGAGAGGTCAGAAACTTTCCTGGTTGTACTGCCATTATGACTGAGCGAAGAGTCTCTATGCGGAAGTTTAGTATCCACAGATGACGGTTGACGTTGAGATCCAAGATGGGTTGGAATGATCCTTCCTTCTTGTTGGGGCGTGGGAACCGGAGATATTGCCTTCAGACTGAGTAGTCTTGTCAGGGTGACTTCCACTGCCAGTCTCTTGGTGTGGGAGTGGCAGGGTGACATCATAAATCTGTCTCGAGTGATGCTGCGGAACTCGAGAGAGTAACCTTCTCGAATGATGTTTAGTACCCATTTGTCCAACATGATCTCGACCCATCTTTGGTAGAAAAGGGCAAGTCGACCCCCTATTTCCTCTTCCTGTGGATGGGTCAATCCACTCTCATTGTGGAGCACAGCTGGAGCCTGCCCCCAGGCCTACTCCTCTCTTGGTCTGTCAGTTCCAAAAGGGCTGGGACCTTCTGGAGGGATGAGGTGCCTGGAACTGTGAGTTCCTGTAGGGTCTAAAGCGTTGTGAGCCTCTGCCCTTGGTTCTTCTGGGAGAGGGATGCTGAGATCTTTTATTCCTATCTTCCTGTAGCTGAGGTACTGGGGATTCACCCCACTTGCTGGCTAACTTTTCCAATTCACTTCCAAACAAGAGATCCTTTAAAGAGCATCCTTGTAAGATTTGCTTAAGATGTCATGTCAGCAGACCAATTCCGTAGCCATAGTTTTCTTCTGGCTGCCACTATCGAGGCTACACCTCTGGCTGAGGTACGCATCAGGTTTGAGCTTGCGTCCGTCAGGAATGTTGCTGCAGGTTCCATTGTCTCACCGGTATACGTTCCGGAGGTATTTGCCTCTCTCTCGAGGAGTAAGCAGGAACGTGCCACCAGTGCGCAGCAGGAGGAAATCTGCAGTGTTATTGCTGTTGCGTCGAAGGTCTGCTTAAGGATGGATTCCAGTCGTCTATCCTGAGTATCCTTTAATGCAGCCCCCCCCCCCCCCCCCCAACGGAAATTGTTCACTTAGAGATGGCACAGACCATGGTGTCAACTTTCAGGAAATACAGGTGTTCCTTGGTCGCTGGTCCTAGAGGGTATAGGGCCTCCAAGGCCCGACCTCCTTTGAAGCTGGCCTTTGGGGCATCCCATTCCAAGTCGATGAGGTCCTGGATGGCTTTCATCATTGGGAAGTAGCATGAGGCTTTACGAAGGGACACCAGGATGGGGGTTCTTCTTTGGTTCCGCCATCGGGTCCGTTCCTGGAATACCCAGAGTCTTCAGAGTCTGGGAAACAAGGGCTGGTAGTTCATCCTTGTGGAAGAAGCGAAGCATGGTTCGGTATGGTTCTAGGCCTCGAGAAATTTCTCCTTCTTCCATGGAGTTGCCATCATCATCTGAGGTGACTGGGTCCCTGTCAGGGAAATTCTTGGTTAGGCAAGGCATGTCCCGAGGCATCCGAGAAGGGCCAGGAGGCTCTTGTACTTCCGGCAGGGGTTGAGCCTGGGGCGCAGCTGGGGCTGATTGCACCTGAATGAAGGCTTGTAGCCCTTGGAAAAATTCTAACCAGGAGAAGGTCCCTGGGTCCATGTTAACCCCAGGGGGGAGTCAGTGTAGGAGCCCCTGAGGGGCCCTCTTGTGGAGAGGCTCTCTCAGAGATGCATAGATCCGGGGAATTATCATCTGTAGCAGTTCTGGACCCATCCCCAGATAGTGAGGGACCAGGCTTTGGTTCCCCCTGGGCTTCCTCGCAATGCTGGCACAGGCAGGACTCTAATTCAGGCTGTGCACAGAGAATTCCTTCTGGCCTTCTTGTGTGCTGGTGCCATTGCTTCTAGCTTCAATGCGTGTGAGTAATTGTAAACGCGGCTGAGCGTGTAGATATGCGTGTGGGATGCGCGCGCTTATGCGCGCCACTGGACGCACACAAGTTAGGCGCATCAGCCGCCCGGCCTGCCCCGTGCATACCACCGGTCGAGAAGGGAAGATGGCACCCCCGAGAATCTCCACGTGGACCCCTGTACCGGATTGGGGCCTAGCCCAAACAGGGCTGCTCAACCTGATAGGTGCTCCCTTTTACCTCGCCGGAAAGGAAATCGAATCTGTACGGCAATCCGAGCTTTGGAGACCTGAATTTAAAGTTTTCTGCTTACCTGGTCTTGGCGCTTACCACTCGGGTGCCAGAACGGTCTCCAGCTGTAGGGGGAGAGGACTTTACCTTCACCACCACGCTCGGTTGTGCACCCGCTGCTTTTCAGCCACTCTGGGGCTAAGTCCACGCCAGAAACCGGCTACCGGACCAAGGCACACCTCTGAGGGATATCGGAAATCACCTCAGGAATTCTCAACTGGGGGAGAGACCCTTAGGTTTCACCACAGGAGAATGGGGTTCGATCTTCTTTAATGTAAATTTTCTTTTTCTTTCTTCTTTGCTGTAATTCTTAATATTATTCTAGTGTGTGGGATAGTGTTCGCATCTGCTAGGAGACAGAGATATTGAAGAGCTAAGGCTACTGCAGGGATATATCTAGAGTGACGTCAGCTTTGAAATCTGTCTCCATCTCCCATCTGCTAGCAGAAGAGCACTATTACCCATTGGTCCTGAGTCCATCTGGCTACACGCTAGGAAATTAATCATTGGTTAAGATGTACGCATTCGAGACACATATATAGAGGGGATTTGGAGATGGCACTTCCCCAGGCGGTATAAACATGAAAAATGGCGGCCTTAGGATAAGCCTTAACACAAATGAGCAGGTATGTTACTCCTGAAACGTGGGATGCTGACATTAATACTTTTCTTTCAGAAGAGAAATAGAAGAATCAAAGTATACTCCTCAGTGATAAGTTGAAAGCGGAGGGTTCCTGGTTAAGTGAGATGCAAAACATGATGATATGTTGGACTAGACTCTGGATTCCTAGCTTTCATTGAAAGGGAAGTGCTTCATTCTCATTTTCATAAAATTTAATGCATTAAGAATTTTTAAGAAAAGGTTGAAGTTTCTATATGATAAAAATCTAAAAAAATTCAAAAAGACTATGAACGCTAGGACCAATGATTAAAGAAGACCCCAAAGTGGTAAAAAAAATTGAGCGGAAGTGCTCTTTATCCGTGGGGGTTGAAAAATTAAAAGATTTTAAAGCTTTGAAAATTGGGATTTAAAAAGTTAAAGAAATGTGGTCATTTGGCAACTTAAATATTTTTGTTATATTTCTCAAAGAATAGAATTTAAAGTGATTTTGCAATTAACGTTTTTTGGTATAATTGGTTTTCTCGTTGATCAAGGGAGGAATATTTTCTATAATATGAGATATTCTGTGCCTTGAAATATGATGGGACTTGCACTGATGAGGCTCTCTCATGCCTTTGTATCAAGGAGGGGCCCATTTCTGCAGAGCTCTGCACCCACAGCACCACTCTTTTCTTCAGATCACATTGATGGCTCCAAAGGGCATCCCTCACATCATTTAGGCATGCTGCTCTAGTCAGATCCGAGAACTGGCACTGGAAGGGGTGGGGGGAGGTTCCATGCTTGTGAGAAAGAGAGGAAAATGCCTATCAATTTTCTTTGCCAAAAATCCAATGACATTTTGTTCTTGGACAAGGAGCATCTCCACTGCACAGCCTTGTGCAGAGGTTTCAGTGTCTTACCAGGCTGCACCTTCCACGCATGGTGTTTTACATCCTAAGGTACATCCAACCATAACTGTAGCAGTTGGAATAATTATCATCCAGGCCTAAACAGCAATAGCAGATGGAGTGTGTATCCATGATGGATACTCAACTAATTCCATTTTTTTTTTTTAGATCTTAAAAGTTCTGTTTGTGGAGCTGCGAAATCAGTGGAAGTGCAATGAAGAAGTATCGGCTACTAAGGCACAAAACAAAATAAAAAAAATTGCAAGAGATTGAGACAATAGCTCCGATGAAGAAAGACTTAAGGTCCTCACGAGACAGTATACATCCATGGGAACTCCTGCACATGCTCAGTAAAGTGTTTAGTGAGCTCAGAGCTTTATTCATGTTAGTGCCGCCAGATGACATCATCCAAGCATTATGAGTGTGCTTTATGGCTTATTCATGCCAGCTTGTTGATAAGAACTATAAAGTCAATGTTTTATTTTAAGAAACCTCAGCTTCATATCAAATAATTAGCAGCAAATTGTAAAACCACATGTTTGCCTTCCAGAGCAAAAATGGCAAACATAAGAATTGTCAGGAATCTGGCGCTTGGGATACTTCCAGCCCACCCCCCCCCAAAAAAAATCATTGTATTTAAATAAATCATATTATTATTCATTTGGGCCAACATGAAAACCATAACTTGTTTGTGGCATGTAAGGACTGAAGTTTGCCATTCTTGTTTGGGGGCCGAAATGTATAAATATGGGTCACACACCTCTGCTCCAAACCAAAGCTGTCCTGCAAGGTTGTCATGACGTATTTCTTCTGGAAACTTAACACAGAAGTCTCGGTTAGCCCGCTCAAGTGGAATGCATTCTTCCATGATGTGATTTATGATATTTAAAACATTATCCTAAAACATAAGATATATATATAAATATTTTTAGAGGAGTCTGTTGTAAAGCAAAACCACAAAGTAAAATATTACGTTATGAATAATACTGCCCAGATATCATCAATTTACTTCTGGCAAATAGCCTTGTAATACCAGATGCTTTCATGAAAGCTGTCTCATACAGACCTATGGGAAAGCTAGACAGAGGTCTAAAGTCACAATACTATATTTCTTTTTAAATTTACAGTGCTGGCATTTAAAAGTTGAGTATCTGATGACGTTTCTGCATGTTGTACAATAACCCTGTATGATGCTAGCAATTTCAACAGGACCATAATGCAGGATTACCAAGTTTAGAGAGCTGGCAATTCAGCTGAATGGCAACAAGATGGCTCTTACACATGAGTGGTGTAAAGAGCTATACATCAGCCAGCACCAGCTTCCAAGATGGCACCGGCAGAACTGAAGTGAGTGGGATTCACTTCTGCCCCCTCAAGAAGAGGTAAGTTGGAGGAAGTCTGCTTGAGGGTTTAAGCACTACACCAAAGGGGTTTTATTTATTTATTTATTTTTTTAATTGATGGCAATAAAACGCTGGGGAAGGTCTTGAAATGTACACTTAAAAAAAAAAAATATTGATAGGATGGGCAGGGAGGTTGGCTAATTGCACCATACACATTTTTTATCTAGGAAATGGGAAGATTTTGACTAACATTTGTAACCCCTTTACCTGGCACACCAGGAGCATCAATATGTACACGTTAGCATGTCATAACTCCTAAGGAAAATTAACTATACCTCTTGACAGGTCATTTACTTTTCGGTAACACAGTTTACAAAGCTCAACGCAACCCATGTTATTCTATTGGCATAATAAAGAGCTGCTTTGCATGCAACACAGCTCATTAGTATACCCACACGGTGCAGAGTTTAGGGGGCAGGAAATAACACGTGGAATTTGCAAATTCCTGCATTATTTAATTTTTTGTTGTGCTAATTTGTTTTTACTGCTCAGTAAAAGCTGTTTACCATGTACAAACGTATTAGCGCTGCTTAGTAAATAGGCCCCTTAGTTTACACTGTGATATGATGGCTTTGGAATGGTCACACCATGAGAGTAGCAATAGTTGAAGCAGCTCTGTTTGATGCTTGTGTGTGTGTTCAAGAGCTCATGCTCAGACAGACTCAAAGGAAGGGGGTTGGTTTAGGTTTTCTCATTTGGGCCCTAGTACAAATTATGTTTTCTTCTTCCTGCTGCTGCTTACTTTGTCAGTTCATTAGTAGTACTGAGCTGTCTCCTTTAGTTGCTGTAAGTTACTGTAACCGTCTACTCCTGTACCTACTGGCAACGCATATCATCCTTACAAATGTAATACATTTAACTGCTCTATGTAAGAGCTGGAATCAAGAAAATCAATTTTAAAATGAGCAGAGTAAAAGCATACAAAGATTACATATGGTATGAGTTTCACAACTATTCTTTATGCATTTATTACACACTTATTTTGAGAAATTCTAAGGAGATTACAAACATTAAAATTCTATTCTATATAGATGATAAACATCTGGGATGCTCACTGAAAAAAAACAATCAATACAGACCACCAGCGGAACTTGGGAATTTTTACATCTTATTGTTAATATCACTATTTCATAGAAAAGTTTCCTTTATTTTAACCACTAACACTTTGGTAATGTATGTGAAAAATGTCATGCCATTAAAGTTATATGAACCTGAAATACCTTTTGCTTTTAGGTGAATGACACTGTTATACCATTTAATAAAGGGAGAATTTTTACATCACACTCCTTCAATGGATACATTATCTGTAGCAGAATATGTGAGGCTGAATCACTGCATCAACTCCATGCTATCAGAACCTGCATCCTCCACACCTTCTACATATGTCAGGTTTTTCTTTTTTCCAAGCTATGCCGTTTATTCTGTTGCACCGTTTGTAACATTTCTTTTCAGTGACTAATGCTTGCTGTATCTATTGTGAGTTCACAATGTATTAAAAGCAGTGAGTTCTCATTTCAATGACTAATTTCTTCATGTCCCCCTCACCACCACCGACTGCTTCTTCAGCCATATGGTGAAGAAATCAGAATTAATCGACAAAAGAAATCTATAACACTTGTTTCTATGATGAGCTCAAATCCCAGCTTCCCCAAACTGGAAGGATGCCAGGCAAATTAAGAGTTACTACACAATGCAGGGTAAGCAAATTATTCTTCCTCTTTATCAGGGCTTCAAGAAACATTCAATTTAGTTAATTACAGTATTCCGCTGTGTAAGCGAAGAACAAATCTGTTCAGGCTCATGATGGTGTTGTGATTTAACTCATAATTTGTGCCACAAAAATGTTATTTGATAGACACTTAATGTTTTTTTATTCTATTTCCTCAAGGTCTTTTCCCCATAGACAAAGAATGAGAGAATCAAGCCCTAAGTTTTTCCTTCTGTCCCTATCAACAATGGAAGCCAGGCAAGCAATTAGTATGCAGAGTGAGGTAGAAAAGGATCTCACTAAATGCTGCCATCTTTCCTATGGCACCTGCAAGCCTTTGTCACTTTTCAACAGTGGATATTCTTTTTCTTCTTACCTTTGCGGTTCCAGTCGCGGCAGCTGCGACTAGGCCCTTACCTCCTTGGTCCCGGCCCGTCTCCGAGGGTCTGCGGCCTGTTTTGCAGCATCCCCCAGGGGGGACACCGCCGAGAAGCCCCGCCTGGACGCCTTCTCCCTAGGCGCGCGCGCGCGCAACCCGCGCTTATGAAGGCCATTTCCCGCCATTGGAAGCTCCGCCCTATCGATGACATCAGACGCTGCGGCCTATGTAAGCCGCAGCGGAGCCCAGGACTTTGCCTTGCAACGGGGTTCTTTGCGGTCCTCTGTTGCTCCATGCCCCGGAGTGCGCTATTGTGTTAGCGACTCCATTCCTGCCTGAGACTTGTTTCGCTCTGTGCCCAAGTCTTGCTTTTGTCTGGCTTGCTTGTAGTAACCTGTTCTGCTTCAGTTCCAGCTTGGTTCCAGGTTCCAGTAGCCAGTCCTGCTTCAGCTCCTGTCTGGTTCCAGTAGCCAGTCCTGCTTTAGCTCCTGTCTGGTTCCAGTAGCCAGTCCAGCTTCAGCTCCTGTCTGGTTCCAGTAGCCAGTCCAGCTTCAGCTCCTGTCTGGTTCCAGTAGCCAGTCCAGCTTCAGTTCCTGCTTGCTTCAGTCCTAGCCTGCTTCAGCTCCTGCCTGCCTGTTCCAGCTCCAGTTTCCGTGATCTCCTAAGTCCCAGCGGCTGGGCTCCTACGGGCTCCTCCCAGGGGAATACCGGCTTCCAGGGTGAACCTCACCTCCAGCTCCTGTCTGGTATCCGCCTCCCGACCTGTCACTCTCCAGAGACTATAGTACACCTCTCCCCAGTCTCTCACAGGTCGGACCAAGGGTCCACTAAACCGTTCACTCACAAAACTTACAGTTGCTTTAGAAAGTCTACATCCCCTTCTAAATGTTCACCTTTTATGGCCTGGAAACATACTTCCATCCAGTATTGATTCATGGGGGTGGAGACTTATCCAATTGGATTGCAGTTTTGTTTTTGTTCCACTAAAATATTTTGGCTCTGAATGGTGTGGGGTTTGATGTGTTAAGTGGGAAAAAAACCCCCAATGCATATGAGCCCCAGTAATAAGTGAGAATCTCAGCTATCTAAGAAAGAAAAATAATTACATTATTCTCAATAAGAACTGGTCACTAGTAGTGCATTTTTAGTAGCTACATTAGTCCTGGAGAAAACGGAAATCTGCGTAGTTAATAGTCTGACACTGTATACTTTTAACACTGGCTTGTCTTGGGACTCTTGGATACAGCTGCTCAGCTGGGGTCCGATGTTCGCTCAAATGTTTGAAACACTGCATGTGTAACTTTTTATAAGCCAAGTTCAAATTTGTGAACTATAAGCCAGTAAATGCAAATATCAGGATTTCTTGTGCACATTTTTTTTTATTGTATGCATGGGGTTCATGACCTATTTGCTTGCGTACTTCTTAGAAGGAACAGTGCTGGGGACCCTCGTATACAACAGTTCAGATGACACCATGAGACATTTAATTGCACTGGGGTTTTTGAACTGCAGTAGCAACAGCATTGCAAGAACCTCACATTGCAGGATAAACAGATTTTCCAGTTCAATGCTTGCAGAAATCTGGAAAATGGACACAGATAACACAAAAGAAAATACATTAAAAAACAGTACGAAGTAAGTAGGAGTAAATTATTTATACGGAAGAGATTGTTCTCCCTGTACAGAGAATCTATAGTTTGACATCCCCTTTACCATTTAGAAACTTTTTTTTTTTTTAATATGCCAATGTAAACCTCTTAAAATTATTTTGACTTCTGGCACTGGGTTAGGGTCCACAGTGCCAGACTAACCACTGTTTCACTGCTTTGTATTTTTGAGAAGGGGCTGAGCTTCCTCTCTTGTTTTTAATTATATCTTTCAAAGGGCCAACAAAAAAAAGATACTGTAAGCCATTAGCTTTTGGGAACACTCACGTCTGTTCTTCAGATGTGACATCTAATATCGGAAGAAGGGACCTGTGTGATCTTGATATAGTGCATCATCTTTTTTTTTTTTTTTTTTTTTAATATCAGTCCTTTAAAGTTACTTTATCTCACTAAGATACCAGTTTACTGGTATCTTAGTGAGATCAAATAAAAACTGCCAGCCAACCAGAACAAAAGTACTGATTCTATGAGATCTTTCAAGCAAGGCCAGTAGCGTTAGTGGCTCAAAGTGAGACTTTCAGATCTTACATCAAAGAAATTGTCAAAAAACAAAGCTGGTCTCTGAGGGTTATGCATGTGGGAACTATATGATTAAAAGCAGGCAGCTAAACTAAGTCCATCGAATCAGAGCAAAACCAGACTAAAAAAAAAAAAAAGAGCCTGATCTGTGATGGACAAATGGCAATTCAAAATAAAATGAAGAGCAAGCCAAAAATGAGTCAGTAAAAGTGGAGAAAATTCCAAAATCTCATGACCGTAAAGCAATAGTTCTCTAGGGAAGGGATAATAATAGCTGAAATGCTATTACTCAATTACACACACAAAGAAACTCCTACTGCACTTAGACTACACTAAGACCTTAACTATTCTCTAGACACTAGTACTGGTGTCTGCATGGGAGAAAACAGACTGATCACCCAGGCTATTCTCACATCTGCCAAATGATTCATAATATACTTATGATTAAACAATGAATGTTCCATACCAGTAGATCTATATAGTATATTTTTCATGGAAAAGACATTATTCAAAATTATTCAAATTATTTAATTATTCAATTATTCAAAAGGGTAAAAGATTCCTAAAGCCACACCTCTACTGTACTTTTGGTAATGTTATTAGCAGACCGTGCAGAAATCTGTATTTCCAAAGAATTTGTGATAGTATTAACCTTAAACGGCAACTCTATTGAATTTGTGGAAAATTAGTAGAGACCTTGTTTTATTCGTAGCTGCGTAGTCAGACATGAAAGCCTCCAGTTCTGCGCTAGTTAAAGACACAATACTGCTGAAGATGCTGTGTTTCAATTGAGACATTAACCTGTCTACTCTGTGGACATTAGGGTTTTCATGTCATTTGTCTTAAGAGTAGGAAAATAGATGCTGTCATGACTAAACACCTCAGGTTCTTCTATCTTAACTGTTGCAAGTCCCTCTGCATGAAATCTAGATGCAGATAAACTTCTATAACACATTCTGAACTGCACAGGAATTTCCTACCAGAATTATACAAAATGTATACAAATGGTAAAAGTTCAATATATATTAAAGACTCTGAAACAGTAAATTCTAGGCAAAAACCTATTTTAAGCTATTTGGGTAAGCTAAAGTTTTACAGTGATCTGAGCAATCAGAAAATATATTTTGGTGTGACATAAGTCATGTCTTCCTCCAAGAAATCTAACACTGTCTGATTTAGTCAATAATGCCCTAGGAGGTTAAAAAAGTATATGTGGCTATTCCCTCCTTCACAGTTGGCTACAAATATCAGGAGGAAAAGCACTGCTCTTACTGCCTTAAATAAGAAGAATGGAAACCCTGTATTAGCAATCCCCCCCCCCCCCAAAAAATAAATTATAGAATATTTAGAAAACGTGTACACAAGGAACATGGCACAAAAGTGTGTTTCAGGCATTTTCCTGCTCTCTTGAAACACCTACAGGGAGTCCTCTTTGTAGGCAGAGCTGAACGTAATTTGGTAGGTGAGCTGTAACTTCAGCAAGAGACTCTCCTACCAATCGGGCCGATACAGTAAAAACGCGGAACAGCGGGCGAGCGCCCGCTCTCCCAGCGCACACACAGGCCACTCTCCTGTGCGCTCGATACAGTATTTTAATTAGGTCCAGCGGTAAAAAGAGGCGCTAGGGACACTAGCGCGTCCCTAGCGCCTCTTTTTTGACAGGAGCGGTGGCTGTCAGCGGGTTTGACAGCTGACGCTCAATTTTGCCGGTGTCGGTTCTCGAGCCCGCTGACAGCCACGGGTTCGGAAACCGGATGCCAGAAAATTGAGCATCCGGTTTTCGACCTGCAAGCTGCGGGCCTATTGCAAACTTTTTTTTTTCTATTTTTTTTTACTTTCAGGACCTCCGACTTAATATCGCCATGATATTAAGTCGGAGGGTGCACAGAAAAGCAGTTTTTACTGCTTTTCTGTGCACTTTCCCGGTGCGGCTTAGCTGCACATTTTACTTTCTGTATCGTGTGGGAATACCTAATAGGGCCATCAACATGTATGTGCATGTTGCGGGCGCTATTTGGTTCGGGGGGGGGGGGGGGTGGGGGTTGGACGCGCGTTTTGGACGCGCTATTACTCCTTACTGAATAAGGAGTAAAGCTAGCGTGTCCAAAAAGCACGTTCAATCGCGGGTTAACAGTGCGCTCCACTGGAGTGCACTGTACTGTATCAGCCCGAATGTCAGCAAAATCCATCCATGGAGAGGACGCTTGCTATGTATATGGACAGATATGGTGATGGCAGCAGGTGGTTTACACTGATCAAGCACACTTAAAAAGTAAGTTTGATACAAATTACATCAAATAGTTTTCCAATGATGATTTTTTTTAATGAACATTTTATGACTTTTTTTTAAAAATCATGCTCTTTCAGAATTTCATTTTGTTCAAGGTATTAAAAAAAATCAAAGTAGTAAAACAGAGAATACTAGTAAGTTAAATATGTCAAGGTACAAGTTATTGGAATTACTAAGGGTCTTCTACAAAGATTTACACCTTGTAACATGTTGTTAACCTTAGGGCCTGATTTATTAACGTTTTTCTCCCATTCTGTGTTTATAAAATCATGCCCTCAGATAGTCATCTTTAAAACTATTTAAAACATCACCTTTAGTTCTGTGTGCAGTTCTGGGCACCATATCTCAATTAAGATAGAGCAGAATTAGAAAAGATATAGAGAAGAGCAACCAAAATGATAAAGGGAATGGAATGAGTCCCCTTTGAGGAAAGGCTAAAGAGGTTAGTACTCTTCAGCTTGGAGAAGAAATGGCCGAGGGGAGATATGATAGAGGTCTATAAAATAATGAGTGGAGTGGAACGAGTAAACATTTGGTTTACTCTTTCAAAAAGTACTAAGACTTGGGGACACTCAAGGATACTAAGTTATATATTTAAAACTATTTAAATATAACAATGCATAATTAAGCTCTAGAATTTGTTGCCAGAGGACGTGGTGAAAGCTGTTAGTGTAACTGCGTTTAAAAAAGTTTTGGATAAGTTCCTAAAGGAAAAGTCCATAAACCATTAAGGTACAGTTGTAGAAATCTACTTCTTATCCCTGGGATAAGTAGCATGATATCTTTCTACCCTTTGGGATCCTGCTTTAAGGGAGATACCAGATGTTCTACCACTGAATGTAACAAAATATGAATTTTACCTTCTATAAATACTGACTTAAGAGGGACACAGACTTTAAAATATGGATGCTGATATTTAAGTCTAAGCAGAGAAAAACAAGATAAGGAAATCTGACCAGCACAACCATGCTACCCAGCTTATCAAATAGTCTTATTTCATTTAGGAGCTATAAGCTTCTTCCCTCAAATAATGAAGTAAGCAGAGACAAACAATTCTGCCTCAAAACAAGAAATAACTAATCCAAGAAGGGGACACTCAGGTAAACTCCAAAAAAACAACTTAATCTCCAAGAGCAGAAAAACAGCCTATCCAAGGACAACGTGAGTCAGAGGCATATCCAGCATAGCTCTCTGCTTCAACAGCAGGGGGAATGAAGAAAAGTGGATCTATATACAGACAACAACCAACAAGGACTGAATTACATAGTCTGGGTAAACAAATAAGCATGGGTGTAAGCTTGCTTATTGCATCGGTTACTACCCCTAACTAATTAAGCTAGATATTTCACTTAGATGCAGTTCCAACACTGCTCTCTACATTAATGGTGGGGGTGGAAGGGAAATAGAACCAAAAGGTTACTAAGAGCCAAGAGAAACAGATAAGTATGAGAAGAAAAAAAGTGCGAAGCTTGCTGGGCAGACTGGATGGGCCATTTGGTCTTCTTCTGTCATCATTTCTATGTTTTTATGTTAAGCAGTGACCCTCAATGGGAGAGAGGAGGGCAACAAAGAATGAAGAGAATCACTGACACGGCAAGACAGCACTGGTCAAGATGCCCCTGGATCCTTTCCAGAGTCACCACATAGCAGGAGTAGTGACTACCCCCCACAGGAAAGGGAGAGGTCAGCAATCTGAAATGCAGCAATGACACCATCTGCCCACTGCATGACTATGCATGAACCTTTGCATATTCATCAGCTGACTGTTAGAAGAGTGGGCAAACAAGACAGACAGTCAATACCTGAAGATGTGGAGGCATGAATCTTGTCCCTCTCTGTGTCAAAGAGGTGGAGGATCAGAGGTGTCCGGGGAGACTGGAGAGAGGAAAGCCCTGTCTTATATTTGGCTACCTGCCATGAAGCCAGAGACGGCCCCAGAGCTGAGACACACCTCCTCAACCTAGCCAGTACCAGGATCAAGGAAGCAAGATTTTTCCCTCGAGACAGTCCCTGAGATCTCCAGCCAGAGACCGCTCTAGAGGTAAACAGAAGGGAATCTCTCAAAGTTGGGTGGGGCTAGCCAAATAGTTACCTTTATTAATATTGTAAGCAGGCTAAGGTTTCTGGCACATTTCAATCCACTAATGATGCTGAGCTTTATTCAGTATAAACCATTGCTATATAGCAAGGACTTTAGAGTCATGTACTGTTTATTTTCTTCTAAATCCACCCCTGAAAAGTCTTATGGATAAAAGTCTGATTCTGTTGATAAAACATGTGGCCTTTTTTGAGCTATTCAGATTGTGTAGGTAGAGGAGGAAATTGTCTGTAGCACTGCCGGCCTTTATAGTTGTTGGGGAAGGAGCAGGTACTTATGACCTGGATTGGTCACTGTTGGAAACAGGATACTGAGCTTGATGGAACTTTGGTCTGACCCAGCATGGCAATCTTATGCTATGTTAACATCACAAAGCTAAAAAAAACCCCATTTTTTAAAAATTTCAGTCAAATATTCATGTTTAATAGAAGCTTTTCAAATTATGCTTTAAAATGTAACGAAAGTAGATGCACTTTATAATTTTGTGTTAAAATATCTATACTGGTTCCCAACAATGCTGAAGCAGCATAATATGTAGTGTGGTCAGGCTCACTGAGTGGGAAGATATAACATTGTGACATCAGCATGATATAAGCAGTCTTGAGAAGCAGTGAGACTACTCTTTACAAACAAAATATAACCAGGCTAATAATCATTGTTAAAGCAAATTTATTAAGATAATTGGTCTCATTTAGTTTGCTTCTTCTTCCCTAATAGTTTATCTCACAAAAATCAGTGCAAATCTGTTGAAGCAGAGAGTACCACAAGTGTATATATGGATGCAAAAACTACTGAAACCTATAAGCCCTTCATACATTATAAAATGCACCCAAAATGGGAGAATCTGTTGAAAAATAAACCTGTTGAAAGAAAAGCACTAAAATATGTGAACTAATTAAAAAAAAAAAAAAAAAAGACAAAAGTGCTTAACAAAGATACACTGGAAAAAATGAATCAGGAAAATAAAACCATTCTTTGTGGAACATTATGTTGAAAATAGGCAGAAAGTGCCTCAGCAATCTGTAATCTATTAAAGCCTCAAGTAACAATGCTCATGACGACTTGGGAAAAATTTCCCGCAAAATGTTATTCACTGTGTCAGATAAAAATATTTTTTCCCTATATCTGGACAAGTATGCCAAAAAGCTCGGGCCATCCAGTGCTCCTACCATGTGACAGGGGCCGGCCAATGGCATGGATACCCTGTCACATGGTAAGGGCAAAGGGCCATCGGCGCCATTTTGATTAGTGGCAGCTGACGGCCCAGGAGCGGGAGATCGCTCCCGGGACCCCCACTGGACCACCAGGTACCTGTAAAAAGTTTTTTGGGGGGGGGTCGGGAGGGTGGGGGTTGCTAAGGGATTAGTTTTAAAAGGGTTGGGGTGGGTTTAGGGGTTATTTTTGTGTGCCTTTTTCCCACCCTCCCCCAAAACAATAAGAAAACCCCCAAGAACAATATCGTGGGGTTTTCCTATCGTTTTGGGGGAGCCCCCGATTTCTGACGATTTTGAAAATATCGTACGATATTTTCAATCGTCCGAAGCCCGATTCACATCCCTATAAATGAATGGCTGTGCAGATGGTCTCAATGAGAGCGCTTTGGCTTCCTGGACCATGGGATCTTCCTTTCAGATTTGCACAATCTTCCACAAGATATTTTTGAAAAGTTGTTCCACTAAGCAATGCTCTTGTATACAGCCCCTCTTCACACATTTTTTCAAACTTTTCTGACCTTGATTTTTTTTACCCACTCTTGTCTTTTGCTTGTTCTCTATTTTATATTATTTGATACACTCTACAATTTTCGCTGCCTATTTTACTCTCACACCTCTCTTCTGAATGGCACCTTTGCGCTGAAGGTAATCTGTTTTATATCATTGGGGGGTTTTCCGTAAGTTTTTTTTCCTTTAGATTTATTGTTTTATTATCTGATTGGTTTTTCGAAATATGATAAACTTCTATTACGTTTCTTTAAAGCCTGCAGCTTATACATTCCTATCATTTTTACTTTCACTCCAAACTTGCCGCCTAACTCCCTTTGTCTACATTATTCTTCTGATCGGCATCTCTGTACCTTGACATTTTCGCTTAACATTCTGTTCACCTGATTCTCTCGTTTTTTTCTATAGAAATATGATTGGCATCATCTGAGAAGTTATACTATCATTTTGATATTATTTGTAAGTCGGCACGTTATTACACGCTAACTATTACATTATGAGTTTACTCTTATTGACATTCTCTCTCTCTCTCTCTCTAGAATTAAGTAATTACCCTGTTTAAAACCCTTTTTGAACCTTTCTTTGCTGTTTTGGTGGGTAAGTTGTTTTTTAAACAATTTATTTTAATATTTTCTCTATTTAACCTTTATAGATCACCTGTGTGATGTGCACAACTTTGTATGATATTTCAGATTCAGTGCTTAGACTACAATATTTTTCATCTTTTAAATGAGATCTTGGTCACTCGAGGGTGAATTTGTCAACAACAAAAAAAATTTTGTTTCATTATGTACTATGTATTACATCTTTCAGTCCTTCTAACTTACTGGTGCCTTTAAAATTAAGATGGGGACATGTAGGTAGCATAGTCTCACATGTTTCTGGCCCCCAGCAAAGCCAGAATATCAAAAAGCAACTCCTTGTGACACAAACTTACCAACATTTTTTGTCACACTGTGGATAAATGCAATGACTTTTTTCCAGAATGTAATAATGCACGGACACTCCCAAAATTGGTGCCTGAGGGTCCCCAGGGAAGATCTGCACTTGATGCATAAATTTGAATTAGAGAAATGCATCGTATAAGCTAATTTCTGCGAAATATCATATTAAAAATTTATATTGTGTTTTCCTCAATTGAACATTGCACGTGATTGAGCGCAGTCTTTTAAAACATTGCACATATTGCTCTTCTGTGATATTAAATTCAAGCTCTCTTCCCTAACCACATACTATCTTCCCATAGTGCACTGCAACCTTATTACCCCATAACCTTCAATACAAGAAATAGATTGTGACACGGACTGGGTCTTCCACATCAAATAATTCAGACAGAAATTCCCTTTCATGGTTCCAATCCTTTATCCCTAGTGAGTATATGTAGTGTCGTGTTTGTAAATATGAAAAAGAGTGTTTCTGTTCAAAATCAAATTCCGTAAGCAGGTCTCAAAATGATTTTATGGCCCTTCCTCATCCATCAATTGTGCTATAATCCACAGGTCCCATGCTGCCTAAATAGCAAATATCCGATTCTGAGAATCCAGCTAAAATTGCGTGTACCTACGAATGGCAGAAATTGAGAGGTAGAGGATTGCAACCTGAGAGCAGAACACACGTATCCTCCAGGTATGTACCAGCGGCGTGACTAAACTGCTATATCTAATAATGTCAGGTAAAGCAGCAGAAAGGGCATGCAAAACAAATGCCGGACTCAAGGGATAAACAAATTTCCTCTACATGGTTAAGGGTATATACAAATGGGTATATCAAGAAGCCAATCGGTCTCATGTCGTATATTACAAGCAAATCTTGATTTTCCATTTCTCCATAGAAACCCTCTCAATTTATCAAACCGTCCCATATCTTTTTTCCTAAGATAACATGGTAATGATTCAAAAAAGTATAACCATTTCAGCAAAATGATCTAGAAGAGATTTATCCTACCTGCAAGTGACAAGGGAAATTCCCTCCAGTTATGCAGCAATGTTTTTGTGATTCCTAACAGTTTTTGGAAATTCAGTTTATACAGTTTCATTGGATCTTTTTGTAGAATTATCCCCAAATACGTAAACTACTCTTCCACCCAATGCATGGGGAAATCTTCCCCCCACAAATGGCTTACCTACTGCAACATCGGCAAGGCCTCTGATTTGTCAAAATTGTATTTTAGACTTGCTAAATGCCAATACAGAGAAAATTCTTCTATTAGAATCCCCAGGGAATTTAAAGGATCCTTCACATGAAGGAGTATATCGTCTGCAAAAACCTCTAGCTTAAAATCCAAAGTGGGCTCCCTCCCTATTGGTATTCCCTGAATGTCTTTATTTCCCCAACTTTGGCACAGCAAGAGTTCTAGAGCCAAATTAAACAATGGGGACAAGGGGCACCTCTGCCTCATACCCTGACCCAGATGGTTATTCTTAGAAAGCGCCACTCACATAAACAGTCACCTGCGGATCACTATATAAGGTTCGAACAACTTGAATATAAAAACCCTCTATACCAGGGCTTCCCAAAATTTTAGCCAATGTGACCCCATTTTAGCACTTGAAAATTATCATGACCCCAGAGGACAACCAAACCTAATTAGCAAGGGTGTAATTCACCTCCAACAATCCCTCCGCTCACCATTCCTGCACTCCAACTGATTCCCTCTCTCAACCTCCATCCCCATCCAGAGGGCCTCTCAACCTCCACCCATCCAGCTGATCCCCTCTTACATCCCCCAGTTCCTCTCCAGTTCCTAGCCTAGCCACTCGCTCACCCACTCCAGCATTTTAAATCCTCCCCACTGAACTTCTCTCACGTCCAAGCCATTTTTGTAACCCCAATTGATCATGTCATCCACTTCTTCTCTTTTCTCACATACCTCCCCAGTTGATACTCTCACCCCCTAGCTCCTCTCTTGCATCCCCCCTCTCACCTTCCACAGCCAATCCCTCTCCCACTGATCCAACCCTAAACCCTTCCTGTATCTGCTCCCTCCCTTCAAACAGCCCCCATCCACACACCCCCTTAACTAGGATCAGCAGCAACATTTTCCCTTGGGCCTCAGGCAATAAGTGGATGACAGCTAATGGGAAAGAGGGCAGGCCGATGACGGGAGCAACATTTTTCTCTTAGGTAAGTTCAGTGATGGGAGAGGATAGAGAAGAAGCGACAACCTGCACAGACCTGTGCACACACTGATCACTCTTCCCCAATGGCTGGTCCAATGGCTGATGTTGAACTCCAACTGGCAGCAGCATTAGTAATGAAAGTCAGCACAGGATCTGTGAGCCAATAAAAGCTCACAGACCCTGCAGTGGCCCCAGTCCCTCCTTACACATGGCTTCTTGTTAATGTGGAAACTCAAGCGAGGGCGTGACCATTGCAGGATACGAGAGTGCATGCTAACTCAAAGATCCCATGATGATTTCCACTACTTCTGCTGCTGGAGATATCTGGAGAGGACTTGTGACCCCGTTTGGGGTCCCGACACACAATTTGGGAAGCTCTGCTCTATACCAAAAGACCAAAGGGCTTGGAACAAAGTTCCTTTGTAGCCTGACAAAGGCTTTCTCCGCGTCTAGGCTTAGCAGCAGTGACATCATTTGCTGCCTACAACTCCACTCTATCGATGCAATTATTTTGCATAATTAGTCACCCCTTGCTGCTCCGAGACAAATCCCACCTGCTCTTCCCCAATTAACGATGGTATGACCAAAGCGGAACAATTTGCCATAATGCTAGCTAGCAACTTGATATCAAAGTTTACTAATGAGATCGGGCAATATGAAGTTGGGGAAGTTTAATCTCTACCTCCCTTAGGCGAAACAGAAATTATTGCTTTATTTGGTGCAAAGGGAAAATGCCCCAGCTCAATCAATTTCTCGAATATTTCCTCCAATGGAAGCACCACTTGCTGAGCAATTATTTATAGAATTCAGAGGAAAGGCCGACTGGCCCTGATGCCATTAACTTAGTAGCTTTAATGTTGTCCAAAATCTCCTGTAATTGCAAGGGCTGATTTAATTTGGCTAAATGCCCCTCCGATATTTTGGGCAGCACATTGGTTTGCAAGTAATCTTCAATGTCCTGAACATCGTCTGAATGTGCCACATACAAAGATTGGCAGTATTCCCTAAACACCTTGCTGATGATCTTTCCTGTATTCACCAAAGTGAAAGGCTGGTAGGAAGCTGGAACTACAGGACAATTAATCCAACTTCTGTGGTGAGTAAATTCATGGAATCACTGTTAAAACAAAGAATAGTCCAGGTTCTGAAATCCAATGAATTACAAAAGCCAATGCAGCATAGTTTTAACAGAAGTAGGTCTTGTTAGATGAATCTGCTAGATTTCTTTGATAGGGTAACTACAGAGCTGAAACAGGAGAAGTGCTCGATGTGGTGTACTTGGATTTTGTGTAGTGGCCTTTGACATGGTTCCACATAGGCAACATAAATTGAGTGCCTTTGGTATGGGTCCTCATTGGGTAAGAAACTGGTTGAGTGGGAGGTAACAAAGGACAGTGGTACATGGAGTTCACTCTGAGAAGGGGAGCATCTGTCCTTAGACCAGTTCTTTTCAATGCTACAGAAGAATTGTCGGGAAAGGTTTGTCTTTTTGCTGAAGATACTAAAATCTGCAACAGGGTAGACTGCCAGTAAGATCTGGAAAACATAAGACGGGATCTAGTTAAGCTCAAGGAATGATGGGGGATGGAAGGGAAATAGATCGATGGCGGGGGTGGAAGGGATGGTGGGGGTGGAAGGGAAATAGAACAAAAAGTCACTTACAAGGGACAAGAGAAACAGATAAGTATGGGGGAAAAAAAAAGTGAAAGCTTGCTGGGCAGACTGGATGGACCGTTTGGTCTTCTTCTGCTGTCATTTTTATGTTTCTATAATGCTGAAAACTGTAGATATATATTTAGGATGCAAAAACCCAAGGAGTGGTACAATATAGGGGGTGAAATTCTTTAAACAAGAAAGAGCATGATATCTGATCATCTTAAGGTGGCCAAATAGGTGGTGAAGGCAACGGCAAAAGACAAAGATGCTTGGCTGCATAGGGAGAAGAATGGTGAGAGGAAAAAGGGAGGTGATATTGCCACTGTAAAAGTCCCTGGAGAAACCTCATTTGGAATACTGTGTACAATTCTGAACACCCTACCTTCAAAAGAATATAAACTGGTTGGAGTCAGTCCAGAGGGTGGCTGTCATGAGTTAGAGGTGGACTCACTGCAGCTGATGGTCAGGATCAAGGCAACAGAACAGAATCAGGAGGCAGAGGCGTATTCAGACAGGCAGAATCGAGGCAGGCAGAGTTTATGTAATGTCAGGGGGCAGGAGGAGTTCAATCAGAGTCAAAAGACAAGAAGTCAGGACAGGCAGCAGGCAAGGCAGTGCCAAAAGCAGCAATGAGAATAGTAACGTACAGAACAAAACCTGCTGCTCAGCCATCAGCTCAGGGGACTGAGCTTCCTTTACAGTAAAGCAATGACAAAATCATCAGGGTGTGCCTACAAGAAATCCTGTGCTGGGCCTATAAACTGCTGAGTTGGTGAGGTCCCTTGGCCAGAGCTGCAGGATGCATCAGACAATCTGGATGCCAGGAACCTTGCTGGACTCAGGATCTTGAGGTATGGAATGCTGACTGCTGTGCAGCAGCCTGCAGTCAGCAACATATTACAGTGGCTAATAAAGTAATCAGTGGTCTTTGTTCTAAAGCATATGGAGACAGACTTAAAAATTTAAACATGTATACCTTAAAGGAAAGGTGAGAAATATTTAAATACCTGCAAGGTTTCCATACATAGAAGGTGGACCTTTTTTTTAAACTGAAAGGAGGCTCTAGAATGAGGTATCATGCGATAAGTGTGAAAAACAGGGGTAGAAAAGAGTAATCTCTGGAACTATTTCTTTACAGAGAGAGTAGTGAATGCATGGAATACCCTCCCTATAGAGGTGGTGGAGACAAGGACATTATCTGAATTCAAGAAAGCATGGAATAAACACAGGCAACCTCTGAGGGAGTGGTGGTAAACTGAATTAGTTGATGTGGATCAGCAGGCTAGATAAGATATATGGTCTTCTGCTGTCATGTTTCTACTTCCACTGAGTCCTCAAGGAAAAGGTCTGAAAAACACTAAGCTAAGGTAATGCTGGCCTAAACAAAAAGAATTAGAACAGACCAGAGACGTCAGATTTCAAGACAATGCTTCATTTGCTATAAACGGTCACATTTCTCAATCAAAAGAACCCTAATCAGATATAGTGAATTTTGTTTTGTAACACCCACAGAAAAGAACATAAAAATTCATGGTCATCAATAAAGAGCATAGTAGTATAGTTGTAGGGAGATAAGGAATTCCTGACCCATCCTGTCAGCTTAACTTGTGTCAATATACACCCTACTTAATTCCTGGCATGTCTCTCCCTTGCCCTTACTACTGCATTCTACCTCTATTCCAAGCATGCCTAAATTCTCTCACTTATAATTGCTAGTTCAGAAGTAGCCAACTGCACACTGCAAACAGATCCCATGCATATTCATTGTGGATGTCCTGAAAACTTGGACTGTTTATGGCTCTCGAGGGTGGAGTTGGCAACCCTTGTGCTGGTATCTCTGCTTGTAGGCAATTCTAGGCATTCATACCATCTCAGTAAAATATTTCTTCACATTTCCTCTGGATTGAAATAAAAACTAGCTGAGTGATACATAATAGGGTTGTGATAAATGGAATTTACTCTGAGTAAAGGATGATGATTAGTAGAGTGCCATTGAGATCTACCCCAGGGCAGGTTCTATTTAATATCTTTATGAAGAAACTGCTGAGGGGTTAGTGGGAAAAGTTTTCTTTTAGGCAGACAACACTAAGATCTACAACAGAGCAGACACCTCTGAGGGAATAGAGTTTAGACAGAATAAGTAATTTAAGAAAGATTCAGGAGTGGTCAAGTGCTTAGCAGATAAGATTCAATGCAAAGAAGTGCAGAATAATGCATTTGGGGTTCAGAAATCTAAGGGAGTAATACATAATTTGGGGTAGAATACTGATGTGCACCAACTTGGAGAGAGACCTTGGAAGATTATGTATGATGACCTCAAGATACAGAAACAGAGTAAAACTGTGACTGCTAACAAGCAGATTGTTGGTGAAACCTCGCCTAGAATATTGTATCTAGTTCTGGAGGTCATACCTCCAAAAGATATAGACAAGTTGGAGATGAACCAGAAAAGGTTACCAGAGTAATGTAGGGTCTGTACCAAAAGCCATATGAGATGAGAGTTAAGAGTCTAAATATGTATATGCTAGATGAGGAGAAGATATGATAGAAATGTTCAAATATCTCAAAAGTAAAAATGCACAAGCAGCAAACTTTTTTTTTATTAAGAGGAAAGAATGCTGTAAAATAAAGTGGTAATAGTATGAGGCTCCAAGTGGTAGACAAACATTAGGGGAGGTGATAGACAAAAACAGTAACAAAATTAAAGAAAGCATTGGACAAGCACAGAAAATCCTTAGTTACAAAGAAGTGAGAAGAAATCCAGAGTTCAAAAGAGGTGTAAGGGTGCTTTGAAAAGTTTTTTCTATGACATTATTGTTACTCTACTGAGAAATTGCACTAATCAAACTTGTAAAAATTATCCAAGGTTGCCGACTTGCCAGAATATGCTGAAATGCTAGAATGTATGCTAAAAATCAAAAAGTGTGTCAAAATTCAACATGTTTATTTATTTTATTTATTTATTTATAGATTCTTCTATACCGAGGTACGTATGGTTATACATCACTTCGGTTTACAGGGAAACAATAAATTAGCAACAGGCTTTACAGATAACAGATATTATAGCATAACAAATATCAGAAAAGGTTTTATATTTAACAGCAACAGGCTTTATAAATAAAGATAATGGAATTAACTGGTAGTTTGCGAACTTCATTAACTATAATAACCATAATACATTAATCTTCAAGAGTTACGCAGTATCAATAAAGTGGGGTAGATGTACAATTAATGAATTAAGCTACGCATAATAGGTGAGAGTAAAAAACATAGATCAGGTAAAGGAAATTGGGAAAAATAAAATGGGAATGTTGATTTTAAGGATAGATAGAAATCATTGATAAAAGGCTTGTTCAAACAACCACGTTTTAAGATTTTGTTTGAACCTCTTGTGACAAGACTCAAGACGCAGGTCCAACGGCATGTTGTTCCAGATTTTAATACCAGCAATGGAGAATGAGCGTTCCCTGGTGGATACATGTTTAATGTGTTTTAGAGGATGAGCAGTTAGTTTCGCTTGGTGAAATATTCTAATTGGTCTGTTGGAGGTGTGAACAATAAACTGATCAGAAAACCATTGCATTTCTTTATTGTGAATGGATTTGTGGATGAGAGATAGAACTTTAAACGTAATCCTGTAGGATACAGGTAGCCAATGTAGGAACATCAGTGCTGGTGTTATGTGTTCATGTCGTCGAGTGTTCGTAAGTAACCGAGCAGCAGCGTTCTGCAACATCTGTAAGGGTTGGATTGTGTTCTTTGGTAGACCCAGAAGTATTGCATTACAATAGTCAATTTTTGGAAGGATTGTGGCTTGTAACACAGTCCTGAAGTCCTGGAGATGTAACAGCGGTTTAATCCTTTTCAGTGTATGCAACTTGAAGAAGCCACTCTTAATCGTGCTCGAGATGAAATTCCTCATGGAGAAATGATTATCTATCATAACCCCAAGGCTGCGTACATGCTTCAGCTTGAAAAGGTCTGTGGTTGAGGCAGGAGAAGGTGAAGTGTTAGATGTGGTGTTCTTGTGTGGTGTAATGATAAGGAGTTCTATCTTGTTGGTATTGATTGCAAGGCAGTTTTCCATTAGAAGATTTTTTATTTCCTCCAGAGCTGATTCCCAGGTTTTTATGGCCTTATCGAGTGTATCGTTGATGGGAATGATTATCTGTACGTCGTTGGCGTATATGAAATGACGTAGATCCAATTTCATCAGAAGTTTACAGAGTGGAGATAGATACACGTTAAAAAGTGTTGAGGACAGTGAGGACCCTTGTGGAACACCTTGTGATAGGTGTTCCATGTCATTTTATTCCTTCCTTCTGGGTTCAAATTACAAGAAATCAAATGACTTACAAGAATTCAATCTTAACATATGAGATAAAATTATAATACCAACGAATTAGGAAAATGTTATGCAAACAAACTAGCTCATTGGTGAGTAAAATTAGAAGTATGACCAATTTAATCTATACTGTCAATAATGTTCTAAGACTGCTTCTGAATTGCCTTGCTGGTAATCTCACACTTTCCTGGGATATCTCATACTTTATCTAAATAAAGATCTTTCTTTAAACTTCTAGTATTGAGTGTTTATTTTACAGCCCCCCAACAAAGACCTATGGCATCGTACCAGGAATGAAACTGAACAAATTTGATGGATCTTTGGTGCTTATCTGCCATCACATTCTATATTTTTATGTTTGCTCAGCATTTTTCTTCCTTCTGACCTTGTATTATGACACTTTGTCCCTGAGTGTTCCATTTTTTTTTTTTTAATTATCTAGATCAATTATGAAGTGGTCAACGTGTCCCCTCCATACCTGCCAGCATTAGCATCATCATAACACTAGTGCTAGCACATGTAGTCTCCTGCATAACTTGCATACAATGAGGTAGCAGAGGGTAAAGAGAATGTCGACTGGGTTAAACTGAAATGTTCTTTGAGTAAGGAACAGTTTTTAGTTGAAAATTTCCTAGCAAACAGTGGGGCTGATGTAATTAGCAGCGTTAATCCTACCTTGGGTTTTTACTCAAATTTTAGTGCAGATTGTTCAGTTCTAATGTAACCTTAGTATGTAAAAAAGGCTTTATGCCAAAAAAACCCTCAATAAAAAAAAAAAAAAACCCTGCGGCAAGCTTACTGTGGGTGCATGCAAATTGCAAGGTAATAGAAAATTAGCTATTGCCCTGCAATAGGAGGCTCTGAGTAGGAGACTGCCTAGTGCATCTCCTACTGCAGGAAATCTAACACCTGCTCAGAAGATAAAGGAGTTGCAGGGCCACGTGGTGCTTCCTAACCTGCCACGTGGCAAAGATGAGGAAGAGCTGCAGGGCCAAGCGGCAAAGATGGAGAAGCTCCAGGACCACGTGGTTCCCAACCCGATAGGCAGCCAGAAGGGAAAAAAAAGCCATGATGCAGTTTTCAACCTGCCTCAATGCAGAAGCGGAGGACCACGGCTGCTGGGAGAGGCCTTGGTGTATGTATGAGCAGGAGGAAACATGTATGTGTTTGAGTATGTATGTATGTGTGTGTGTGTGTGTGTGTGTGTCTGAGCAGAAGCAGAGTGTGAGTGAGCATGCGGGTGCGAGAGGTGGTGTATGTGTCTGAGCATGTGTGTGAAACAGGGAGTGTGTGTGTCTGATCATGTGTATGTGAGACGAAGCATGTTTGTGGGTTTCTAAGCATGTGTCTGTAAGCGGGAGCACTGAGACAGATGCAAGTTCTAGGGATGATGGAATAAGGGCTAAATAGTAGTATGTTCTTTCTGAGTAGTAAATTCTGCAGTCTAAATCAGTAAGGGTTGAGGTTTTGAAACATAGGGTATTCTCTTTACGTGTCTGAGCATGAGTATGAGAGAGGGAGAATGTGTGTGTATGTGTGTGCATATTTTAGCATGTAATGGGAGTAAGAGGGATCTTGTGTGTGTGAATATGTGTATATAAGAGGGAATGTGTGCGTGAACATGTGTATGTAGGAGGGAGTATGTGTGCAAGTCTTAGAATGTGTGTGAGAGAGAGGGAGCATGTCAGCATGTGTTTGTAAGAGGGAGTATATGTGAGGGAGAGAGTATATGTATGTATAGATATCTATTTAACGGGCTGATTCAGTAAACCGTGTGGGAGAGCTGGCGATCCGAGGCGAGCACCCACTCTCGCAACGCGTGCCCAGGCCACTCTCCTGGACGTGCAATTCAGTATTCAAATGAGGGCCCACGCTAATAAGGAGGCGCTAGGGACACTAGCTTGCCCGCACATTTTACTTTCTGTATTGAGCGTGACTAACTAATAGGCTCATCAACATGCATTTGCATGTGATGCACGCTATTAGTTTCGGGGGGGGAGGGGGGGTTGGCCTTGTGTTTTCCATGCACTATTACACCTTACTGTATAAGGGGTAATAATAGCGCGTCAAACGCGCGTCCAAACGGGGGCTAACGGGAAGCTTGGCATGAGCACACCATACTGAATTGGCCTGTAAGAGAGGAGAAAGTTTATTTTATGATTGTAAAGTTTTAAGTTCGTGGACTCTCAATCTGACTTATGTGATTAAAATAAGTCAAGTGGCGGATATAATTAAAACAGTCTTTTAACAAAATATTCTTAACAGATATTGTATTATAGCTGATTAGAATCTAATTTACTGAGACATAGAGATATGCTGAACTTGAGAAACAAACGTAAGTCATTACCTAATGTCTTTTCCAGAACAGTGAATCCAGGGTGAGAAGTCAAACTGGACAAGCTGGTCACTCAGTCAAAAGTTATTTATTTCATTGTAAAAACAGTTAAAATTTATGAATAACGTTCATATGAAACTCTCAAAAAATGTAAATACTTGGCAAAATACAGAGAACAGATTCAGGTAAATGCTTAACAAATCAGAGATCAATTCAAGGTAAGTACTTGGCAAATACAGAGATCAAAATATAGAGAAAAACAGAAGAGAAGCGTTCACTGTTGCAGTCAGTTGCCAAGACAACCTGAACGCTTCTCTTCAGTAAATATAAACAGCTGACGTACCTTTAATCATGCTAAGTAGCACGAGCCCCCTGCTCCTTCTGAAGTCTCTTTAAAATAACTAGGGTGCATGCGTGCGTTCAGGCCGACTCTGAGGACAGTTACACATGCGCGCGTCTGATGTTGCGCACGCGTGTACCCCAACATCAGACGCATCGGAAAGCACAAATCGCGGTGGAGCCCAAAACACCCACCGCAGTCCCCGACCGATGCACCAACAAACCCAACCCGCGACCACGCACCCAAAACCCACCAAAGCCTAATCTAAGCAAAAGTAATGTCGTAACAGTACCCCCTCTCTTACACCCCCTCCCAGGAGGCTTGGGTTTATTTGGATTATCCTGATGAAATTGATATAAAAGAGATTTGTCCAAAATATTGGAAGCTGGCTCCCATGTGTTTTCTTCTGGACCGAAACCTTCCCAGGAAATCAAATACTCCCAACGTAAATGATGAAAATGGACGTCAAGAATATCTTGAACCTGATAAATAATATCCGCATCCGAAGTAGTACTTGTTGATTCAGGTGGCGTGCGATGAAACTTTGATGTAATTAATGGCTTAAGTAGTGATACATGAAATACGTTATGAATCCGAAGATTAGAAGGAAGTTTTAGACGATAAGAAACCATTCCAATTCGCTCAACTATTGCAAATGGACCATTATATCTAGGAGCTAAACACATAGATGGAAATTTAAGTCGAATATTGCTAGTACTGAGCCACACCTTATCTCCTGGTTGAAAAATAGGTGCAGATCTGCGATGCTTTGTCTGTTGCTTTCTTTGCTGCAGAAGTAACCCAAATCAAATTAACTTGTGTAGAATTCCAGAGCGATTGAAATTGTTGAGCAGTAATTTGAGCTGTAGGTGAATGTACCATCAAAGGAAGAGGTAAAGGCTGTTTTAGTTGTTTCCCATAAACTAATTGAAATGGTGAAAATCCTGTAGCTGAATGAATATGATGTTATAAGAAAATTCCACCCAGGGTAATAAAGATACCCAATTATCTTATTTTCTTATCTTATCTTGCTTTTCTCCAATGAATAATCTTAAATAAGTCTTAAGAATCCTATTAATTCTTTCAACTTGCCCATTACCCCTGTGGATGAATAGCTGTAGTGAAATCTAATTGAATGTCAAATTTTTTACAAAGTGCTTTCCAAAATCTCGCAGTAAATTGTGTTCCCCTATCTGAATTAATATGTTGTGGTAATCCATGTAAACGAGATATGTTCAGAAAACAGCTGTGCTAGTTCTGATGCAGTTGGAAGCTTTTTAAGAGCTACAAAATGAGCCATTTTAGAAAATCTATCTACTGTGACCCAGATAACTTGTTTCCCTTCAGATATTGGTAAATCCACAATGAAATCTGTAGAAAGATGAGTCCAAGGATCTACTGGAATAGGTAAAGATTGTAATAATCCTCATGGTTGTCCTGGTAATGGTTTTTCTTTGGCACAAGTAGGACATGAGTCTACATATCTCCTTACATCAAGTTTAATATTTGGCCATCAATAATAACAAGAAATTAATTCTAATGTTCGCACCTGCCAGGATGTCCTGCAGTTAAGGAATCATGTGCCCAAGAAAGAACTCGTTTTCGTAGACGAGAGGATACAACCATCTTCCCTTCAGAAGATAAATTGTTTGCAATTAGAACCTTAGTGGGATCAATAATATATTGTCTGTATCCTCCACTTCACTTATACGTGAAAGAGCATCTGCTCGAGTATTTTTTGAAGCTGGACGGTATCTTAGTAAAAATTTAAAACGACTAAAAAATAAAGACCATCTCACTTGTCGTGGGTTTAAACGTTGTGTCTGACATAGATATTCTAAATTTTTATGATCTGTATATACCACTTGATGTTTCGCACCTTCTAACCATTGTTGCCATTCTTCAAAAGCCATTTTAATAGTTAATAATTAATTGTCTCCAATACTATAGTTTTTCTGAAGGAGAACATTTTTTTGGAAAAATATGAACAAGGCAATAATACTCCACCATTAGATAGTTGACTAAATACAGCTCCCACAGCTAAATCTGAAGCATCCACTTCAACCACAAATGATCGAGTGGTTTCTGGATGAAGTAAACAACTACCTTGTAAAAATGCTTGTTTTAATTCTTGAAATGCTTTGATAGCTTCAGAAGACCAAACTTTAATATTAACTCCTTTTTTAGTTAAAGCTGTTAAAGGTGCTACTCGTTGCGAATAACGAGGAATAAAATTATGATAAAAATTTGCAAATCCTAGAAACCATTGTAGTGCTTTAAGTTCCAATGGTTGAGATCAATCTCGGATGGCGGATACCTTTTCAGGGTCCATATGAATTCCTATAGTAGAAACTATATATCCCAAAAAAGGCAATGATTTATTTTCAAAAAGACATTTCTCCAATTTGGCATATAAATGATGTTCACGAAGTCTTTGCAAAACTTAACGCCCATGAAAACAATTTTTGAAAATATCCTTTGAATAAATAAGAATGTCGTCCAAGTAAACCATTACAGAAGAATGAAGCAGATCTCTAAGTACTTCATTCATAAGATTTTGGAATACAGCAGGTGCATTACATAATCCAGATGGCATAACTAAATATTCATAATGTTTATCCCGAGTGTTAAACGCTGTTTTTCATTCATCACCTGGTTTAATTCTCACTAAATTATATGCTCCTCTTAAATCAAGCTTGGTGAAAATCTTTGCTCCTTGCAACCGATCTAAGAATTCAGAAATTAAGGGTAACTGATATCTAGCCCTTCGAGTAATTGAATTAAGTCCACAATAATCTATACAGGATCGAAGAGAACCATCTTTCTTTGCCACAAAGAAAAAACCAGCTCCCGCTGGTGAAGTAGACGGACGAATGAATCCTTTTTCCAAAGTTTCATGAATATATTTAGACATAGCTTGTGTTTCAGGTAAAGACAAAGGATAAACTCTACCCCGTGGAGAACTGATCCTGGAAGGAGATCAATGGCGCACTTGAAGGACCTATGTTCAGGAAGTACATCTGCCTTTTCTTTAGAAAAAATATCTACATATTCCATATATTGTGAAGGTAAAGTCAAAGATATAGTAGACATTTGAACATTAATACGAGGTCGTTTAAGTATACATGTAGTAAAACATTCTTTACTCCAAGCAGTTAATTGTAAATTATTTCAAGAAATAAATGGTGAATGCTTTTGTAACCAAGGTAACCCAAAGACTATTAGATGTATAGATTTCTCCAACACAAAAAAAGAAATATTTTCTTCATGCAATATACCTGTACGTAAAGTCACTGGGATGGTCTTGTTAATAATAAAACCAGGCAACAGGGTTCCATGAATAGAAGATATTCTTAAAGGTGGAATATGATGTAACAAAGCAATTTACAATTGTTGAACTACATTAATTAAAATAAAATTACCTCCAGAGCCTGAATCCACAAAAGCCTGAGTTGAAAACGAGATACTCCAAAGTTACGGGAAGAGTAAGTAGGGGAGCAGGATTTGTGCAGCCTAGGATCAGCTCCCCTGAGATTCCTAGACTTGGGAGTTTCCCGGTCTCTCCTTGCTTTGAGCTAACATATGACCTTTGCCTCCACAATAAAGGCAAAGGCCTAATGAACATCTTCTTTCCTCAGAAGTAAGAGAACTGCGTCCTAATTGCATAGGTTCCTCTACTCGATTAGTAGAATTTTCAGAAGCTTGAACCATAGGACTTGAAAAACATGGAGCTAAAGAAACTTGTTTCCTGAAAGGTTTAGTTTCTTGAAGTCTTAATTTGCCGATCTATTCATCCAGTAAGATTAATTAATTCTTCTAAATTATCCGGAAGATCTCTTGCTGCCAGTTCATCTTTAATTCGAGAAGAAAAGCCTTCTAGATAAATGCTCCGAAGACTGTCTTCTTGCCATCCCAAATCACTTGCCAAGGTACAGAATTCAACTACATAGTCAACCAAAGGACGTGGACCTTGCTTTAAATTAAGAATTTCTGTAGCTGCCATTGATTGACGTGCAGGTTCATCAAAAATTTGTCTAAAAGTGTGGGCAAATTGTTGTAAGTTTCCAAGTAGTACATCTCCCCTTTCCCACAAGGGAGAGGCCCACGCTAAAGCTCTGCCATCGAATAAAGACATAATATAGGTTGTCTTTATTTGATCTGAAGAAAATTGATTAGGATGAAGAGCAAATCTCATAAAACACTGATTCAAAAATCCACGACATTGTTTAACATCTCCTGCATAACGTGGTGGTGCAGACAGTTGTATAGAAGTTATTGGAACAGAAGCAAGATTTGAAGTATGAGATGAACTGGCTTCAGAAGAAGGATCCTGACTAGTAAAACGTTCAACGGTTGCTGCTAAAAGATCTAGACAATGCTGTTCTTGTGGAATTCGTTGAGCCAAACCAGGAATGGCCTGGAGTCCAGACAAATCTGCCGAGTCCATGGCCTTGGCAAGGTTTTAAGTTCATGGACTCTGAATCTGACTTATGTGATTAAAATAAGTCAAGTGGCAGATATAATTAAAACACAGTCTTTTAACAAAATGTTCTTAACAGATATTGTATTATAGCTGATTAGAATCTAATTCACTGAGACATAGAGATATGCTGAACTTGAGAAACAAACTTAAGTCATTACTTAATATCTTTTCCAGAACAGTGAATCCAGGGTGAGAAGTCAAACTGGACAAACTGGTCACTCAGTCAAAAGTTATTTATTCCATTGTAAAAACAGTTAAAATTTATGAATAACGTTCATATGAAACTCTCAAAAAATGTAAATACTTGGCTAAATACAGAGAACAGATTCAGGTAAATACTTAACAAATCAGAGATCAATTCAAGGTAAATACTTGGCAAATACAGAGATCAAAATACAGAGAAGTGTTCACTGTTGCAGTCAGTTGCCAAGGCAACCTGAACGCTTCTCTTCAGTAAATATAAACAACTGACGTACTTTTAATCATTCTAAGTAGCGCGAGCCCCCTGCTCCCTCCGAAGTCTCTTTAAAATAACTAGGGTGCACACGCATGTTCAGGCCGACTCTCTGAGGACAGTTACACATGCGCAAGTCTGACGTCGCACGCGCACCCCAACAGACACATCAAAAAGCACGAATCGCGGTGGAGCCCAAAACACCCGCAGTAGTCCCCGACCGATGCTCCAACAAACCCAACCCACGACCACGCACCCAAAACCCACCAAAGCCTAATCTAAGCAATGGTAATGTCTGAGACGTTCAGGTTATAGCACTGTTTAAGTTTTTTTAATTTGTTCATTCTATGGTAACAACACTTTACCGGCCTTTCTTCTTTCCAGCTTGTTGTAAGCTTCCAAGTTCTCTCCCCCTGTTGATTGTAACTTTGACTTATTCCTACCTATTGTTATCTTTCGTTTACTTGAATTATTACTCTAGTTTTCCCTTTGTTAAACTGTAAACCGATCCGATATGGTTATTTACTATGAAGGTCGGTATAAAAAACTGTTAAATAAATAAAATAAATAGCACATATTACCTCACATATTACCTCAACTTCTCCTCTATCATCCCATCTACTTTCTTCCTAGGATATTTTAATCCAATAAGTTGCCACCCCCCCCCCCTTTCATCCCTTCTACCTTCCCTATTCTGTTTACCCATGGCATGTTACCATTATTATTATTATTTTTTTTTTAATTAATAATTTCTTTTAGCTAGCAATTATCTAGCTACTTAGCTAAATTTATGTACTTTATGTTTATTTTAGTTATATTTTATTTTTATTTTTACTTTATTTTAACCTGTTGTAAACCGTTTTGATAAAATTTTATTTTAAAAAGCGGTATATAAATACTTTTAAATAAAATAAATAAATAAATAAATAGCAGTTTATGCATCCCTCCATCACAAATCCATGACAATCTCGGAGTGACTGGAAATCAAAAGCTTCCAGGTATGAAGAGCATGAATTATTTTATTCTTATTATTTTAAATTTTTGGATGCTGTTTGATATGTCTACTGTTGAAATTTTATATTGGTGTTTGAGAAATTTAAAACAAATTGTTTAAAAGTTTTTAATTATTGGATCTTCCATTTATCAGCTGTTTTGAAATTTTTTATTAGTATGTTCATACTATTTTGATTATTGTATTTATTATATATCTTGATTTTATTGTTTAATGTCTTAGGACTGGTGATGATTTTGTTTTTCCACTATTGCACTGCATACAGAATCCGACCTTGCGATTTCCAGTTCAGTTTTTGCCTGCATGTTTCTATTTATGCTTTATGGGTAGCATATCCAAAGCATGTTCAGTGCTCAATAGCAGGATAAAAAGGACTGCTATCTTTTAGCCACATAAAAAAGTGGGCAGGCAGTAGGCAGATCAAAGTGGCACTACTTATCTGGTTAAATTAATCACAAAGCTGGTCTAGCTTAGCCGGATATAACATTCAAAAGTAGCAATTTGTGCACAGATATTCAGCAGCATAGCCATGCCACTTAAAATCCCTTGTAACTTAGCTGGATATATTACTTAGCCAGATACAGTTGATTATCAAGCCCTACGGTTTCTTTTTCCTGTATTTGTTGAGGGTCTTTTCCTGTGTTCTGTATGTGTGACCGAGGAAAGGAATCTATAGCAGCTTGGTTTGCTCTGTGTTCCTAATAGGAGGTGTTTTAGGGCCTGGTGTAATATTTGCAGCGTTGCCTTTTCATAGATAGTGTTACTTTTTTTTAAGTGCAGGTAGTTAGTGTTGTTTTGGTATGGGAGGTTTATTATATTTTAATTGTAATTTACTCATGGGTTTCTGAGGGTCAAGCCAACACCCAACATGCATTACAAGATCCCTATTGCCATATGGGCTCCACGAGTCTTTTTTGGTAGGGTTTTTTAGTTGGCACCAAAAAAGTGCATGCAAATACATATGATATGTTTACCTCGGAAGATTGTATTTTGAATATTCTTTATGTAAAATTTATTATAAATGCATTTTTTTTAAACAATGTATGTGGAGAGGGCAGAGATAGGGGAGGGAGTGCAAGGGAATATGGTTTGCCTAGGGCACCTAATTCTCTTGCAGAGGCATTCCAGAGGAGGGGGTGAAGACCCGGAGGGTATATTAGTGGTAGCTTTTAAAGTTTAGGTCGCTGGAAGGAGCTGGGCCTTTTTAATTAATATTTTATTAGGATTTTGTCAATTTTTACATCAATAAAATACATGAAATAAGGATTCCACAAGTATCAAGAAAAAACAACCAACATAATTATGGATTGTCAATCCAAAACCTTTTCTCTAGCCCTCATTAAAAATGGAGAGTGCTACAAAACAAAGAAAAAAGAAAAACCAAATATCAATTTCATACAGAGGGACATTATTTCTATTCTTTTCCATCTGTTCCTCAGCAGTCCTCTAGATCACTCAGTTTTCAACTCTTTATCAAGAAGAAAGGTTTCTAAATGTGTAGGATCATAGAAGATACACTTATTTCCATTTAAAGTAATGCAACACTTGCATGGAAATTTAAGTAAAAACAATGCACCTAACGACAAAGCCCTGTCTTTTAATGCTAGAAATTATTTTCTTTTCATCTGGGTGGGTCTAGCCACATCTGGAAAAACCTGGATTTTACTTCCACAGAAAAGAAAATCCTTGTTTTTAAAGTATTTTTGTAAAATTAAGTTTTTATCAATCTCACTATTAAAAGTTACTAAGAGGGTAGCTCTTGTAGGAATGTCATCCATTGAAGCTTCTAAAAAGGAAGTCAAATTCGGACTACCTCCCTGTATCATATCTATTCCAACCTCAGGACCCAAAGGACTAATTTTAGATCTAGGGACATAAAATATCTTAGTTAACACTATTTCTCTACTTGTAGAAATTTGTAAAACCTCACCCAGATATTTCCGTAGCAACTCTGTTGCTGACAATCTAGTAATTGGAAAGTTTAAAAAACAAAGATTTTTAGATCTAATTACATTTTCTAAACTTTCTAGTTGTCTGGACATTACCAAGCTCTCCTTAACAAATGCTGTATTAGCAGCTTGTAGATCAGAAACTTGTATATTTACAGCTATATGATTACTTTCCAAACTATTAATCAAGTTGCATGATCCTGAAGTGAATTTTTTGTTTCATTATTAAAAGAACCGAACTGAGTCATAGCCTGAGCTAATAATTTTTGCATACTGTTTACTGACTTCCAGACATCAAGCAGGGTCACATTATTTAAATCAGGTATTTCTAAATTAGAAGCTTCTACTATTCCATCGGATATGGCTGCAGGTGGAGACGTATCCAAGCCTCCCACTACAGCAGCCATTTCCTTATTTTGAGGAATTAAATCAATTGAGGAAACACTTAAAACATTACCAAATTTAGAGTCTTGATTCCGAGGTGATGAATGGTAACCAGGACTCTGTATTGAGCCCGAGGAAAAAGATACATCTGGGTTAGGATTTAGGGAAGCAGCATTCATTCTACGTATTATATGATTGTCCATGGGTCCCCTAACCGCCCCAGAAGTTGGAACGGAAGGAAATACCTTAATTTTCCTTTTCCTTCCCATGTACCTTCAGGAAATTATCTCCGATGTTGACTGGAGGCAGCAAGGAGCGCGCCGCAGCCCCCTGGCTTTAACCAGTTCCAGACCCGGTCCGATGACCTCACAGGTGGCGTGGCTCAACTCAGCTCCGTGTGGAGAAAGGTTCAGGTGTTTTTTTTTTTCCAGGCTCTAAGCAGTCCCTCTGGCTATTATTTCCTCCAGCAAGAGGAAATCCCTCCAGTTGCACTCCCAAGAGACCTCTCATGCTCCCCTGGCTTTAACCAGTTCCAGACCCGGTCTGATGACCTCACAGGGGGCGTGGCTCAACAGCTCCTTGTGGAGAAAAGTTCAGGTGTTTTGTTTTGTTTTTTTCAGGCTCTAGTCTAAGCAGTCCCTCTGGCTATAATTTTCTCCAGCAAGAGGAAATCCCTCCGGTGGCACTCCCCAGCTGGGCCTTTTTTGTTGGGTCCGAGACAGACAATGAAAAGGGAGGGAGGGGGGGGCAGCACAATATTTGTTCACACAGGGCAGCAAAATAGCTAGCACCGGCCCTGCCAGTTGGACACAGTGACTATCAGCTTGAATAGCTGTAGGACCCATTGGGGGAGGGGGAATGGGAGGGGTCGGTGACTTTGAGGTTCAGCATTAGACTCGTTATCTTATTTGTAATAAAGCTGTGCCCACATTATTCCGAATTGAAACAATGGTTTATTGGTGATTTTGAATGTTAATTGTCTCTGGGTTGAGGAGTGGACTGATCCCAGGTGCCCCCAGTTAATCAAGTTCACCTCGTACTTCAAATGGGATACTATTCCAGAGCTAAGGGCTTTTCACAGAAAATGCTCTGTTTCTAAAATTTTGTAATCGACATTCTGAAACTGCTGTTGGAATATCCAATAACAGCATTAAGGAAGACCATAAAGTCCATGATGGCTGATACCATGCCAATTTTACAGATAAACAATGATTTTCCTTTTATAATGCTTGAAAATGAATACTAACAACTTGAATTCTAAATTTTTTGTACTGGCAGCCAATTTAATTGCTTCAAATTGGGCGTTTCACTAACATCCCAGGGCAATTTAAACATCAGTCTTATTGAGGCATTTTGCATTAGTTGCATAACTTGTAACAAATACTTAGGCAAACCTATTTATAAGGCACTGCAATAGACCAGACGGCAATCAATTAGTGCATGTACCACTATACAAAATTCATACACAGGAAATAAATCTCTGAAAGGTCTTGTTACACGTAACTTAAAGAATGCGAATCTAGCTACCTTTTTTAATTGTGCATGAAAAGAGATATGAATCTATTACAATTCCTAATTTCCTTGCTTCAACTACTGGCTATAAGCACAAATCTAGTTTTACCTTAAAAGTTTCATCTAACTTCTGGCCTAATCATAACACAATTATCTTCCATTCATTTAATTAAAAAAAAACATTTTTTCCTAACATTTAGTAACATCAAAAACCAGAGAACCTCTCAGCTTGGAATACCCCTTCCTGTTTACAAGGTATATAAAATTGTACATCATCAGCATACATTTTAAAAATTAATCCTAACAAATGCGTAAGATTGCCTAAAGGTCATATAAAATTATTAAATAGTACTGGAGATGAACAAATCTCTGAGGGACATCTGACCTATTACAATACCAAACTGAAGAGTCACCTGAATACATACTTGCTGCCTATGTCGTCCCAATAAAATTGGAACCAAACCAAAACTGTTCCTGTAATTCCTATCTGCTCCAATCTTTCTATTAACTTCAAATGCCCAACGGTATAGAAAGCCTATGAGATATCAATTTGTATAATAATCCCTGTCCTATCTAAACTTCTATAAATATCATCCAAAATGATAATTGTAATGATTCAGTGCCTCTTCCAGATCTAAATCTAAACTGTTCAGTATATAAAATGTGATTATCTTGTAGATACTCCATCAGTTGTTCTAACATCCATTTTTCAAGTGATTTAGTTAAAGTACACAAATTTGAGATTGGTTGAAAATTTGCAATGTTTATTCTAGGGACAGAGTCTGATCTCTGGAGGCTAGAGTAGCAGACTTGGAGGAGCTGAGGGAGACAAATAGGTACATTGATGAGACCTTCAGGGACATAGTAGCCAAGTCCCAAATCCAGTCTGGCAGCCCCAGTGCTGCCTTGGATCAGAAAGGTCTCCCAGTAGGAGAACATCATCCTGTTGTAGCAGGAAGTGATCTTGTAGCAAGGACCTGCTCTCCAGGTGATGTACTGTCCTCTCGCACTGAGGAAAAGCCTCCCAGGGCTACTGCCCAGGAGTGAAGGGTTAGGCTGGCCATCATAGTTGGTGATTCGATTATTAAAAATGTAGATAGCAGGGTGGCTAGTGGACGTGAGGACCGCCTGGTAACTTGCTTGCCTGGTGTGAAGGTGACAGACCTCAAGTGTCACCTAGATAGGATTATAGACAGTGCTGGGGGGGGGGGGGGCAGCTGGCTATCGTGGTACATGTGGGCACCAAAGACATATGGAAATGTGGGAGAGAGGTTCTGGAAGCCAAATTTAGGATTTTAGGTAGGAAGCTGAAATCCAGAACCTCCAGGGTGGCATTCTCTGAAATGCTTCTTGTTCCACATGCAGGTCCCCAGAGGCAGGCAGAGCTCCAGAGTTTCAATGCGTGGATGAGATGATGGTACAGGGAAGAGGGATTCAGATTTGTAAGGAACCGGGGAAACCTTTGGGGAAAGGGGAGACTTTTCCCGAAAGGATGGGCTCCACCTTAACCAGAGTGGAACCAAGCTGCTGGCACTAACTTTCAAAAAGGTGATAGAGTAGCTTTTAAACTAGAACAAGGGGAAAAGCAGACAGTCACTCATCAGTGCATGGTTTGGAGAAATGTATCCTTGAAGGATACTAATGAAACAGGAGAGTTAGGGCATCCGAACAGAGAGGTTCCATTAAAAGCAAACATAGTCCATATGCCTATATGTAAAAAATCACTGAAGCTAATGATTTCTGAATTATCCCAAACAGCTGAAAAGCAGGTTGTTAATACAAACAAAACACACCTTGAAATGTCTGTATGCCAATGCCAGAAGTCTGAGAAGTAAGATGGGAGAGTTAGAGTGTATAGCAGCAAATGATGAGATTGACATAATTGGCATCACAGAGACTTGGTGTAAGGATAACCAATGGGACAGTGCTATATCAGGGTACAAATTACATCGCAATGATAGGGAGGATCAAGTTGGTGGGGGTGTGGTACTATGTCCAGGAGGGTTTAGAGTCCAACAGGATAAAGATCATACAAGAGACTAAATGCTCAGTAGAATCTATATGGGTAGAAATCCCATGTGTGTTGGGTAAGAGTATAGTGATAGGAGTATACTACCGTCCACCTGGACAATATGGTCAGACAGATGATGAAATGCTAAGAGAAATCAGGGAAGCAAACCAATTTGGCAGTGCAATAATAATGGGAGATTTCAATTACCCCCAATGTTGACTGGGTAAATGTAACATTAAATGTACATACGTACATATGTACGTATGTACATATGTACATACATATATGTACAAGTATACATATATACATATATGTACAAGTAAAATGTACATACGTACATATTATATTATATTATATTTATTATTACTATGTTAAATTGACATCCGGTTTTATTGTTCCTTATGTTCTACAGTTCTATATAAAGCCCCCATCCGCTGTTGGGCAGTTCATCGTTTTATGTAAACCGGAGTGATTTGTAATTCCCACAAGAACTTCGGTATATAAAAATTAAAAATAAATAAAATAAATAAATAAACAACATCAGGACTTGCTCGAGACAAAGTTCCTGGATGTAATAAATGACTGCTTCATGGAGCAATTGGTTCAGGAACCAACAAGAGAGGGAGCTATTTTAGATTTAATTCTTAGTGGAACACAGGATTTGGTGAGAGAGGTAACAGTGGTGGGGCCACTTGGCAACAGTGATCATAACATGATTAAATTTAAACTAATAACTGGAAGGGGGACAATAAGTAAATCTGCATCTCTAACACTAAACTTGATAAAATGAGGAAAATAGAAAAAACTGAACGGTGCAGCTGCAAAGGTTAAAAGTGTTCAACAGGCTTGGACATTGTTTAAAAATACAATCCTAGAGGCGCAGTCCATATGTATTCCACACATGAAGAAAGGTGGAAAGAAGGCAAAACGATTACCGTCATGGTTAAAAGGTGAGGTGAAAGAGGCTATTTTAGCCAAAAAAACATCCTTCAAAAATTGGAAGTAGGATCCATCTGAAGAAAATAGGATAAAACATAAGCATTGACAAGGTAAGTGTAAAACACTGATAAGACAGGCGAAGAGAGAATTTGAAATGAAGTTGGCCATAGAGGCAAAAACTCATAATAAAAACTTTTTAAAATATATCCGAAGCAAGAAATCTGTGAGGGAGTCAATTGGACCATTAGATGACTGAAGGGTTAAAGGAGCTCTTAGGGAAGACTAAATGAATTCTTTGCTTCCGTGTTTACTAATGAGGATGTTGGGGAGATACCAGTTCCGGAGATGGTTTCCAGGGGTGATAAGTCAGATGAACTGAACGAAATGACTGTGAACCTGGAAGATGTAGTAGGCCAGATTAAACTAAAGAGTAGCAAATCACCTGGACCGGATGGTATGCATCCTAGGGTACTGAAGGAACTCAATGAAATTTCTGATCTATTAGTTAAAATGTATAACCTATCATTAAAATCATCCATTGGCCAATGTAACCAATATTTAAAAAAGGCTCCAGGGGCGATCCGTGAAACTATAGACCAGTGAGCCTGACTTCAGTGCCAGGAAAAATTGTGGAAACTATTCTCAAGATCAAAATCGTAGAGCATTTAGAAAGACATATTTTAATGGAACACAGTCAACATGAATTTACCCAAGGGAAGTCTTGCCTAACAAATCTGCTTCATTTTTTTGAAGGGGTTAATAAACACGTGGATAAAGGTGAACCGGTAGATGTAGTGTATTTGGATTTTCAGAAGGCGTTTGACAAAGTCCCTCATGAGAGGCTTCTACGAAAACTAAAAAGTCATGGGATAGGAGGTGATGTCCTTTCGTGGATTACAAACTGGTTAAAAGACAGGAATCAGAGAGTAGGATTAAATGGTCAATTTTCTCAGTAGAAAAGGGTAAACAGTGGAGTGCCTCAGGGATCTGTATTTGGACCGGTGCTTTTCTATATATATATATATATATATATATATATATATATAAATATAAATGATCTGGAAAGGAATACGACGAGTGAGGTTATCAAATCTGTGGATGATACAAAATTATTCAGAGTAGTTAAATCACAAGCGGATTGTGATACATTACAGGAGGACCTTGCAAGACTGGAAGATTGGGCATCCAAATAACAGATGAAATTTAATGTGGACAAGTGCAAGGTGTTGCATAAAGGGAAAAATAACCCTTGCTGTAGTTACACGATGTTAGGTTCCAAATTAGGAGCTACCACCCAGGAAAAAGATCTAGGCATCATAGTGGATAATACTTCAAAATCGTCGGCTCAATGTGCTGCAGCAGTCAAAAAAGCAAACAATGTTAGGAATTATTAGGAAGGGAATGGTTAATAAAAGGGAAAATGTCATAATACCCCTATATTGCTCCATGGTGAGACCGCACCTTGAATACTGTGTACAATTCTGGTTGCCGCATCTCAAAAAAGATATAGTTGCGATGGAAGGTACAGAGAAGGGCAACCAAAATGATAAAGGAGATGGAACAGCTCCCCTATGAGGAAAGGCTGAAGAGGTTGGGGCTGTTCATCTTGGAGAAGAGACAGCTGAGGGGGGATATGATAGAGGTCTTTAAGATCATGACGTCTTGAATGAGTAGATGTGACGTAGTTATTTACACTTTTGAATAATAGAAGGACTAGGGGGCATTCCATGAAGTTAGCAAGTAGCACATTTAAGACTAATCAGAGAAAATTCTTTTTCACTCAATGCACAATAAAGCTCTGGAATTTGTTGCCAGAGGATGTGGTTAGTGCAGTTAGTGTAGCTGGGTTAAAAAAACATTTGGATAAGTTCTTGGAGGAGAAGTCCATTAACGGCTATTAATCAAGTTTACTTAGAGAATAGCCACTGCTATTAATTGCATCAGTAGCATGGGATCTTCTTAGTGTTTGGGTAATTGCCAGGTTCTTGTGGCCTGGTTTGGCCTTTGTTGGAAACAGGATGCTGGGCTTGATGGACCCTTGGTCTGACCCAGCATGGCAATTTCTTATGTTCTTATGTACTTTGGATCTTTTAAAACTTGTCTAATAATTGATTTTTTCAACTCCTATTGGACCACACCCTCTGTCAGAGAGACACTGATTATCTGCATCAACTGTGCAGCAAATACATCTAAAGATTATATAATCAACAGTTAAGGACAAGGATCTAAATTATTTCCAGTTAGGCAAATTTTAGTGAAGAGGATCTCCAATCCATGCTATTCACCAACTGGAAGATATTCTATCTAACCTTAGATTTAGCCAATTCATCTACAGTATCAATTTTCAATCTTTTATTCTTCGATGAAATTTTCAATCGCTCTACATTTTCAATAAAAAAAAGTCAGCTAGAACCTGACAACTAGGATAATCAATAGTACTCCTCTGGGGGGAAAGCGGAGACAGAAATTAACTGCTGAAAAAAACTGAAATGGCTTATCAATAGCACCACTCAATTTCTGATATTGTTTTTTTTCTATTTCTACCAAGGTTTTATAGTTTGATAGTTTCAGTGCATATTTAATTTTATGTTCATTAGCATAGGTTTTTTGCCATTTTCTCTCCAATTTCTGCGCCACACTCCCTTGTACTCCTAAGTCTTTAGTAAACTAGGATGTTTTTTGATTATGCAGATTAGGTTGCTTACCTGTAACAGGTGCTCTCCTAGAACAGCAGGATGTTAGTACTCTAAAGTGGGTGACATTAATTGGGGCCCAGCATGAAAAAATTTTGTCAAAGTTTCTAGAACTTTGACTGGCACATTGAGCATGCTCAGCATGTCTTAATCCACACACCCACGCAGGGTTACTCTTCGGTCTCTTAACACAGAATTACGAAAAAATATAACATAGGAGAAACCCAACTCCACAGGGTGGCGGGTAGGATTTGTGAGGACTAACATCCTGCTATCCTAGGAGAACACCTGTTACAGGTAAGCAACTCTGCTTTCTCCTAGGACAAGCAGGATGGTAGTTCTCATACACGGGTGAATCCCTAGCTACAGGCTGCTCCCAAAACAATGGATCAATAGACACCTAACCAAGTATCAACGGGCACAACAACTCTGGTGCTGTTGGTAAAAGAGGGAGATAGCCGGAACCCGAAAAAAAGTGGGCCCTAGGCAGGAAGAGACAGGTTCTAGAGTTGAAAGATTCCTGAGGACGGATTGGCTGAATCTATTATCACGTCGTCCATCCCTATCTAGACAGTAGTAGTAGTAGTAGTAGTAGTAGTAGTGAGAGGTGAATGTTTGGAGAAAACTCCACGTCGCAGCCTTGCAAATCACCGAAGTCGCCGTGACTCAGAGAATGATCCTTGACATGACCACCAAGCTGCAGTCCCCACCTGCATGTAACAGAAAGAAATTCAATATGTTATCCAATTGGACAGTGCCTGCTTACCAATGGCAACTCCTAATCTATTCTTGTAAAGGGCCGAAGAGTGATATGGATTGTCTATGACCTTCTGTCTGCTCCAGATAGAAGGATAAAGCTCTCTTAAAATCCAGACTCTGCAAGGCTTGTTTGCCTTGGCGCGAGAGAGGCTTGGGAAAGGCAGCAGGCAGGACGACTGACTAGTTAAGATGGAACTGCATCATCACCTTGGGGAGGAACTTAGGGTGCATGCGGAGAACCAACTGGTCATGAAAGAATTTCTTGTATGGAGGTTAAGTCATCAATGCCTGAAGTTCTCTGACTCTGCGTGCTGAAGTGACTACCACCAAAAAGATGACCTTCCAGGTCAGGTATTTCAGGTCATAAGAGCTCAGCAGCTTGAAAGGAGCCTTCATCAGCTGAGTCAACACCACACTGAGATGCCAAGACACAGCAGGTAGTTACAGGGAAGGTTTCAACTGAATCAGGCCTCGCATAAACTATTCCAACTAAAGGCTGCACGGAGATGGGTGAACCACCCACACCTTGGTGGTAAGCTCTGATTGCACTCAAGAGCACCTTAACTGAGTTGGTTTTCAAACCAGCCTCTGAGAGGTGGAAAAGGTAATCAACCAGTTTGTGAGAGGAGAAAGAAATATTAAAAATATTTTTCAGGGTCATACTTTCACTTAATAGGGAGAACTGTTCGCTTGCTCACTCAGTTTTATGCGCGGATGTCGCCGCTTATTACAAAGGCCCTGTACCATGCTTAGGTACACACTTTTCCATACGTGCGTGGATTTCTGCACACAAATCTTTTGCATAATTTATTTTTTTTTAAATCCCATGGAAGCGGCAGCTTCAGAGCACCTGTTTTGCCGCAGGTCTTATTACATCGGTCCCAGTAAAAGGAAAACGGAGGGGGACACAAGAAAAATAAGCGGATATATAAGATCTTGAAATTGAGAAAAAGCATGAGAAGATAAACACCAGTATCACATTTATAAGGCCGAACTATAAGAGTGACTACTGAGGGTGCAAACCTAAGAACAACCGCAGTTGGGATGGTTCAAAAAAAATATAAATAACTTCAAGATGTCTGATAGAACACTTACAAGGATAACGCAAAACAAATTGATCCCCTTTAGAAAACATCTCCAGGCGAACAGAAAATTTTTTTCCTGCAAAGTTGGGTAACTCTACTAAGATTAGGATATATCCATAACTTTTACCCATAATATAATAAAGAACGATTGCAAAAGAAAAATCTAAGCACATTATTATGGTCGGGAGAAAAAGCAAAAGACACCAGCAGAGTTCCTCTTTGCAAAATATCAGTGGACTGCAAGTTTTCAAGAATATTCGTTAAATCCAAAGCAGTATCCTGAGACAAATTCCCGCCTGGGGCATCTTCAGCTTGAGGTAAATAATATGCTTTAGTTATTACAGGCATTGCAGCATTGGGAATTTACAAAATTTGGGAAATATAATTTCTGAACAAATCCGCCAGAGAAATCAATTTGATAATTGAGGGAAAATTCAGTATTCTCAGATTAAGGAATCGCAAGGAATTTTCAATGTTCTCAAGCTTCGTGGAATAATTCTGGTCTAACTGAACCAGATTTTGCTGAATTGTTCCCAATTAAGTAACCCGAGTATCCAATGCCACAATTTTAGTTCCCTGAGATGCAACAGAATGTGAATTAAGAAGAACTCTATTATTTCTATCCAAAATAATCTTAGCTAAAGATGAAATGGAGGTTTCCAAAGTCACTAAGGCATTCCATAGAACTTCTAAAGTAATCACAAAGGTTTTTGCTCTGTCAAAGCTTGCCAACCAGGAAGTTTACCGCATCACCTTCACTCTGAAGAACTCCCTCACCCAGACCATCTGAAAGGGCCGATATCAGGACAAAGGTAAAGGAATAGCCATTCCAAAAGCCCCTATCACAGGGGCATTTTCTCCAGAAATATCCAAAGCCGTTTTCACGGAAGAAACAAGGCTTCCTGCCTCCTCTGCTGCCGCTCACGACAAACTCAGGGATCCTTGACTCACCTCTGAGGAAACTAGTGATATGTCAGATGGCAGCAGCACTCCATGGTAAGGGGGAGATGGTGTAGCCGGCACACCTGGACTAAGGGAGATCTCTTCAGCCAGCGGGGGCGACTTCCGCTGTCAGCCCCCGTAACTGCCATCGCAACTGGGGTTACTGCTAATGCTGTAGCGAAGAACCCTTCTATCCAAGATTGATGTAAGTCCAACGAGGGAGAACTAGTAATGTTCTCCCTCAACTTGGCTCTTCATTTGGTGTGAAGCATTAGGAAAAAGGCAATCTGAAGAAAAGAGGTAAACAAAGAGAGGCTCTTAGCGTGCTTCTCACTCAGCAGCCATCTTGTCCCCTCCAGGAGAAAAATTCAAACAAATTGTTATTTACCAGCATTCTTGAATTGCTTTACAGATTAGAAATTGCTCAAGCGATGAACAAAAGTAAAACAATATATTCATATAAACAAAACAATAACAGTTTCTGCTACCCCTAAACCTATCAGACTACAATCAAATCAACAGAAGCTGAAATGTAGCTATAAAACAGGATAAAAACAAAAAAATCCAAGAATATCAATTATTCAAATAGTCTAATAAGCAGGATTTATATGTAACCCTTTTTCAGTGGGAGTGTTGTCCCCCAAAGGGATATTAAATTATTTATTTACTGGGACTGTTTCCATGAGCATATTTCCCCACTGTGCTTGTCCCAAGGGGTGAGTCCTTTCTATATGGTGGTGGTGGTGGTGATGGTGGGGGATGTCCTTCTAGGCCCAGGTGGTATAGTGACTTCCCCTTTGTGTGCAGGTAACTGTTTTTGTGATAGTTTGCTGCAGGGAACAGCCAGGACACAGTGTTGGGTGTTCAAAATAAATTTACTGATGATTCTTCAAAATGAAATAAAATGTCCACTGACTTATAGAACTGCTCCACTTCATGTCTGTGGTCCAACTGGCTCTTAACAATAAAGGAATCTTCCACTGTACTCTGTATGTGTGTCCGGGTACTACTCACTGGGAGGCTGCTTGTCCCTTCCTGCTCTGAATGGGCAACTGTCCAGCCTGGCGAGGAAATCCTAACTGTGAGGGTCCCTAATTCCAACTGAGTCCCAGGATTTTCCCAAGTCTGTGCTCTCTGTTCCCCAAAGGGTAGAGATCCTGAGAGGGTCTCCAAACAATCTGGCTTCTACTCTCCTGACTCCTCCTGGAGTGTTCTCTTTGGAGGAAAGGTCTGATGTTGAACAGGAACCTGGGTATTACAGCCTAGTCCCAGTGTGAGGAGGGGTAGTACTAACCCTCCTCACTAACAAAAAAGTAAAACACTTTCAAAGTCCCAACAAATCTTACTCTGAGGTGATGAGTCACTTTGGTCCCTTCACTGGCAAAAAAAAGAATCTCAGATCTTCTCACCTGGATTATGGATTCGGGTCTCGTCCCTCACCAGATAGACCAAGGTCTAAACCCAGAATACAACCAAAAATTTCCAAACTTAAAAGTCTCTTTACTGAAAATTGGAGACAGATCCCATCAGGCAAGTGTTACAGTGCAGGAGATTCTCCTCACAAAAGGAAAGTTAGGCAATGAGGGCCTAACAGAAAACAAGAACCCAGAAAACAACTCCTCCTCCTTCATAAGCTAAACTCAAATGACCACTCTCTCTAAGCCACTAGCTCCTCACCCCCACCCCCCAAGTGAACTAAGGAGCTACCATTCACAGTAAGCCTCTGGGGAAGGTGCTGTAAAGGAAATGGTCTCTTCCACTAAACTAGAAACCCCGAGCAAGAATTTAGGGCCATCTAGTTGAGACCAGGAGGTCTCTACATATCGATTTTCTGAAAAATAGGACAATTAATGAATTATTTGAGATCTTGAGGTGACATATTCCAATGTGTTCGGCCCACACAAGCAAACATTCTTTGTTTAGTTGTAACTAAGCAAATACCATCTGCAGTCTTAAGTGGAAACTGTTGTGAGCCGTACAGAGTCCAGGAGTTTTGATATAAACTGACAGACACAGATATACAAGAGAGCAAGATTATAAAGAATTTGATAAATAAAACAATTTAAAGTATATTCTTTGAATAACTGGAAGCCAGTTGAGAGACTTGTAGGCTATTCAGAAGTGTTAGGGGATCAGGGGAAAGAGAAGGGCAATAAAGAGTAATAACAGACAAACATTTATACATGGACAAGTTGAGCAAGGTTAAATGGAATTCAGAAGAGACAGTTACAAAAAGGGAATAATCTAGTGGAAATACAGGAAGATTAGTCAAATATTGCAGAGGAGGAATGGGTGGTGCCAAGATGCAGGGCAAAGAATAAAGCAAGGTACTCAACAAAATTAATATGTGGCACAGAGCAAGAGGGACAGAGAAAAATGACAACAAAGCAGAAGACATGGTACAAACCTGAGGGCTTCAGAGACAAGAAACAAAATTTGCAGCCCAGAGAAGGAAGCAAACTATAAAGAGCATGGCTAAGAAGTAGGACCAAAAAGAACTCTGAAAAGGAAGCACAAAGGAGAAATAGAACAGCGAGGTGCAAATTAATGAGAAAGTTAATGTCAGTGCAGTGTCAGTACATTACTATTATTAAGAATAATGGCACAGGCATGTCTGAGATACTGAAATCAATGAGAATGCTAAAGTCTTCCTATGTTATGCCTTTGATGGTCTATGTTTGAAACTGCTTTGAAAATGTATTGTTTTTCAAACCAGCAGCTTGTTTTGTTTTGTGGTCTAATAGTTTCCCTTCTGCTCCTTTGGACTTCTAGTTCAATCAGAACTGGCCTCCATTGGCCTACGGCACCATGAGCCTTCGATCACAAGTACAAGGGGAATTTTTCCCCTATTTCAAATCCCCACCCAGATCCTGCCTAGTCATTGCAGCAACACTTTTTGGCCAGGGGACATAACCCATGGCTCCCTCCAGAACCCAGCTAATGTGGAACCTAGATTCCAGCATTGTGCAATAACCTAGATTCCAGCATTGTGCGATAACTGGGCCATTCTCTTCCTCCCCTCCCCCAACCCCCAGGTGCTGTGAATGCTGTCTCCCCTGCATCCCGGTCAGTCTAAGGCAGGGGTGGGCAAGTCCGGTCCTCGAGGGCTGCAAACCAGTCGGGTTTTCAGGATACCCCTAAATGAATATGCATGAAATAGATTTGCATACAACTGAGGCAGTGTGTATGCAGGTCTCTCTCATGCATATTCATTAAGGAGATCCTGAAAACCCGACTGGTTTGCAGCCCTCGAGGACCGGAATTGCCCACCCCTGGTTTAAGGAGTAGAAGCAATGGCCAAAAATCAAACCCAGGTCTTTCCCATAAAATTCTAAAGGGCAGATGACAAATATCTCCAAAGTGTTATCTTTAAAGGATTCTGTTAGAAAATTATGGGTGCAGATGTATAATATACCTGTGCCACCTGAAATATAAAGCCTGTCCAATGATGGGAGCATTAATTGACCTTCTTTGCTGTATTTGTTATTTCACCCATTTTATTGTCCTTCCTCTTCCACCTGTTCTTTTCTTTCTCCTTTGGGTATTTCTTTAATGACACCATATACTAAGGCATTTACAAACAGGTCAATACTGGATTGGGTTGGCTGTGCTGAAGTGCTGCTGTAATTTAAAAACCAACATAATTTCATTTAAAAAACTATTACATACAGGCAGGGCAAAAGTAATTTCCCTTATTTTATTAGAACAGAACTACTATTATGTTGCTTTTATAAAAGAAAAAAAAACCCAAAACATATAATCATAGTTTTAGTACATCAAGTACTCAGATCTGGCAGAAATCTTTTTCTTGGCAATTTAAATTCATATATTTTTTGTAGTGCTGAGTTTCCACTGGCTTAATCCTGTCTTAGGATTCTCCAATTTCACTACCAGAAAACAGGATCGCAGAAGGGGGCAGAACTTGCCCAGGGCATGTGTGCAATACGTATTTTAAAACTCTGGGAGGGAAAACAGTATATGGCAAAGGTCAATTACAGACAGAGGCAAGCAGAAGACACAGTGGCCTCACAGCTTTCGGACAGTGATAGCAATTCAGTCAGAAGAATAAAAATACTCTGCACTGAACCAGACCAAAGGAGTAGAAAATTATTTGATCATTTAAGCACCTAAGTGCTGCAACCATCTCCCCTCTCCCCCGGAGTTTTTTTTTTTTTTTTTTCATCATGAACCTGTTCAGAATCAGAACATACTAACAATTCTCAATGAGCCGCCTACACCAGGGGTGGGCAAACTTTTTTGTGCTGGAGCCACATTACAAGTTATCAACCGCAATGAGGGCTGGGTGGGCGGGTCCACCTTGGAGCTCTTCGACACGACAACCAAACCCCCCAGCACTTGTTGCAGGCATTTCAGTATCCAGCAGGCTATTGCACAATCCATTTTTAGCAACTTAGGAGCCCCTTCATTCATGGATCTCAGCTTCTAACAAATATCAGCAAGACCTTCAACCCAAGAGGTACAAGGTGTTTTCCTGGCTAGCAGACTACCTCACCTCTGTCACAAATGCATAACAGGCACAGCCAGAACCTCACTCCACCTTCTTTCACATCATATTCAATAAGTACACCACACACTGGTATGGGAAACATCAAGGCTGCAGCTTTATTAACAATATAACTAGCCCGAGCCCTTATACAACATATAATTCCAGTTTTCCGCCACCAGCTAGCAAGATAACCAACTCCCAGGCCACCCGGCCTGGTCCTAGTTAGGCAGCACCCGCTGTCTAACTCCAGCCCCTGCCACAGGCCAGCAAGGAGCTAATCCCACTTTAGCCAGTTGACCCTCGGGTAATGCTCCAGCCAGTATGTGCCCCCAAACTAGCTACCCGTCAAGCCACCACCTGTCACTAAAGAGGCTCGGGCAAACCGCCAACCCAAGCTGCGACAGCAAACCAACACATTACAAAAATGTACATAACACAAGGCCAGGAGGGAGGGTCGCTGCGCGTCCTGCAATCCCGCAGGGAAGAGGAACGCAGCCAGTAAGCACAACCCCTAAATAGGACTCTCCTACTCCCGATACTCCCCGCGGCGCTCGCCAATGCAATCGTGCCGTGAGGGAGTATTCAAAACTTCACCCGGGCACTCGGGCCTCCTCCTCCTCCCGCCCCCCGGCACCCGCCCCTTCCGGTGTCAAGCTGCCGGAGCTTGTCTGGCGCACCCGTTAACCTCGGGCAGGCCGGCAATCCGGCCGAACTGCCCTTATAGAACACAGACAGACCCTTATCAAATAAGAATAAAAAAGGCCATAAAATATAAATAGAAAGGTGCAGACGAAAAAACGAACAGGAAATCTGTAAAAGTCAGACTCATATGCAGTGCAATAATGCAGAAACAGAAATATCACCATTCCTCATAACAAAATCAAGAAATAAGCAAATGTTGCTTACCTATAACAGGTGTTCTTACAGGACAGCAGGATGTTAGTCCTCACATATGGGTGGCATCACAGGATGGAGCCCAATCACGGAAAACTTCTGTCAAAGTTTCCAGAACTTTGACTGGCCCCTACTGGGCATGCCCAGCATGGCACTAACCCTGCAGCCAGCAGGGGTCCCCCTTCAGTCTTGTTTAAAAGCTACAGGCAGTGCCGAAAAATAAAGTAAGAGAACGTAACAAACCCAACACCGTGGGGCGGCAGGCGGGTTTTGTGAGGACTAACATCCTGCTGTCCTGTGAGAACATCTGTTACAGGTAAGCAGCATTTGCTTTCTCACAGGACAAGCAGGATGGTAGTCCTCACATATGGGTGAGTACCAGGCTGAGGATGTCTGAGAAATGCACCAAATGTATCCAGGTGTGCAAGGCACTAGGAATAGGATAAAATTTGGCAGAGGGCATCCTGAACCCTAACGGGCAGGCGGAAGGGTGTTGGTACGTCATGTTGTAAACAGGTTACGAAGGACAGACTGGCCGAAGATGGAATCTTGTCGTCCGGCTTTGTCCAAGCAATAGGGGGCTGCAAAGATATGGAGAGAACTCCAGGTGGCAGCCCTGCAAATGTCAGAAAGCGGCACAGATGGTAGGTGTGCTACTGAAGTCGCCATGGCCTTCACAGAGTGTGCTTTAACATGGTCTTGAAATGGATTGCCCGCTTGCTGATAGCAAAAGGATATGCAGGTTGCCCTAATTTGTTAGGATGGAAAGAGACGAACAATTGAGTGCTTTTCCTGTGGGCAGCTGTACGGTCTAGGTAGAACGTTAGAGCCCGTTTACAGTCAAGGATATGCAGAGCTTGCTCTCCTCGGTTGAAATGGGGCCTGGGAAAAAAGGTAGGTAGTATGATGGATTGATTTAGATGAAAATCCGAAACTACCTTGGGTAAGAATTTAGGGTGAGTGCAGAGTACTGTCTGGTCCGCAGAAGCTTAGTGTAAGGCGGATAGGTAACTAGGGCCTGTAATTCACTACTCTGCGAGCTGAAGTGATTGCCAAAAGGAAAATCCCTTTCCATGTGAGATATCTAAGTTCACAGGAGTGAAGAGGCTCGAATGGTGGTTTCATGATCCGACCCAAAACCAGGTTAAGGTCCCAAGAAAGGGCTGGAGGACGCAGTGGAGGCTGGAGGTGAAGCAAGCCTTTCAGAAAACGTGTTACAAGGGGTTGTACTGATATGGGTACATCCCAGACACCTTTATGGAAGGCGGCTACCGCACAGACATGCATTCTCTGATGGAAGACGTTTTTAGACCTGACTCTGATAAATGCCAGAGATTATCCAAAAACTTTGTGATTGGATAGGTAAAGGGGTCAAGGGACTGAGAAGAGCACCATGTCATGAACCTGTTCCATTTGTAGGAGTAAGCTTTTCTTGTGGAAGGCTTCCGTGACGCAATCAAGACACGGGAAACTGGTTCAGAAAGGTTAAGTGGCTGAAGGATTAACCTTTCAACATCCATGCCATTAGAGACAAGGCGTGAAGATTGGGATGGCAAAGGCACCCGTCGTTTTGAGTAATCAGAAGCGGGTCCTTTCCCAAGGGAAAGTGCCTGCGAATGGAGAGATCCTGCAGGATTGGAAACCACACTTGGCGTGGCCAGTGAGGTGCTATCAGGATCATGGTTCCCTTGTCCTGACGTAACTTCACGAGAGTCTTCGAGAGAAGAGGACGTGAAGGGAATGCGTAGAGTAGACCGGTTGCCCACAAGAGGGAGAATGCGTCTCTGGGCTGAGAGTGTTTGCTGCAAATGAGAGAGCAGAAGTTCTCTACTTGCGGTTTTGAGGAGACACAAAGAGGTCTATCTGAGGATATCCCCATTGTTGGAAGATGGAGTTCGCTACAGAGGGGTTGAGAGACCACTCGTGCGGTTGAAAGATGCGACTCAGCTTGTCTGCCAACACATTGTCCACTCCCAGCAAGTAGGTGGCCCTGAGGTACATCGAATGGGAGAGAGCTTCCGCCCATCTCTGTGCAGCTTCCTGACACAGAAGGAAGGAGCCCTTGCCTCCCTGTTTGTTGATGTTCCACATGGCCACCTGGTTGTCTGTCTGGATCAGGATAACTTGATTTGAGAGGTGATCCTGAAATGCCCTGAGTGCATATCTGATTGCTCAAAGCTCCAAGAAATGTATTTGGTGTTTGGCTTCCTCTGGAGACCAAGAGCCTTGTGTCTGCAGATTGGCCACATGGGCCCCACAGCCGAGGTTGGAAGTATCGGTGGTGAGAGTTAATTGAGGGTCTGGAGCCTGAAAGGGTAAGCTGCGGAAGAGATTGATCTGATTTTTCCACCAGGCTAGAGAGTGACCGAGTGAGTTGGTTATGTGGACAATGGTCGACAGGTGCTGAATGCTTTGAGTCCATTGAGACCGTAGAGTCCACTGCATGACTCTCATGGCCAAACGGGCCATTGGTGTGACCTGAACTGAGGATGCCATGTGTCCCAGGAGGATGAGAAAGTGGCGAGCAGTCGCAGAGTGCTGAGATTGAAGCTGGTGTGCAAGAGACACGAGAGTGAAGGCTCGCTGTCGAGGCAGGAAAGCATTTGCCTGCAAGGTGTCCAAGTCTGCCCCAATGAACGACAAGGTTTGAGATGGCACTAAGGAGGATTTGTCGTAGTTGACGAGAAATCCTAATGAAATTAGAGTGTGTAAGGTTAGATTGAGGGACGACAGAGCAGCTTGCTGAGTGGGAGCCCTGATTAACCAGTCATCTAGATAGGGGTAGACGTGAACACCTTGGGTCCTGAGGAAGGCTGCAACTACTACGAGGCATTTTGTGAAGACTCGTGGGGCAGATGCTAGGCCGAATGGAAGCACTCGGTATTGATAGTGCTTGGGGCCTACTAGAAACCTCGGGTATTTGCGATGAGATGGAGTAATCACAATATGAGTGTATGCGTCCTGGAGGTCCAGAGAGCAGAACCAGTCTCCTCTTTGTAGAAGAAGAAGCGAGCCTAAGGTTACCATCTTGAACTTCTCTTGCTGGAGGTACTTTGTTGAGGGCCCATAGGTCCAGAATAGGACGAATGCCTCCCGATTTTTGGGGGATTAGAAAGTACCAGGAATAGAACCTTAGGCCATGCTAAGAGTAGGGGACGGGTTCTATTGCCTTGGACTGGAGAAGGAGGGAGACCTCTTGATCCAGATGGATGGAGTGATCGGATGTTCTCCACGTTGGTAGAGGTGGGGAGTCCGGTGGCACGGAGAGAAAGCACAGATGGTAACCCTCAGCAATTATTGCCAGTACCCATTGGTCTGAGTGCCATTTCTTTTGGAAGTGGCACAATCGACCTCCCATTGGTATATGAGGCAATGGAAGCTGGCTGCTGCTCCCTAGGTGGAAGTCAAAAAACCTGAAGCAGGCCCTGCCTGAGGAGTTGCTTGTGGCTTTTGTTTACGTGTTTGACGAGACTGTGCTTTTTGAAAAGGTCTCATGGCATGGGATCTGGTTGGTGGCGGGTAGGACTTCTTCGGGCAGAAGAATGACTTTTTAGAGACCTTTCTGAAGGGCTGTTTAGAAGAATAGTCAGAAGGCATCAGAGAGCTGTCTTAGGGTTTCATGATGGTCCATAAGTTCCGCCAACGTCCGTTGAATCTGTTCGCCAAACAGATTATCTCCTACACAGGGCAGGTTGGACAACCTGTCTTGTACCTCAGGGCAAAGGCCAGAAGACTTAAGCCAGGCCCTGAAATAGCAGCTGCAGATACCCTTGCAGCAGTATCAAAGATATCATAAGAAGATCTGATCACATGCTTGCCTGCCTCAAAACCCTTGTTTACTAGGGTTTGGAGCTGATCTTGAAATTGCTGAGGCAGAGTCTCTGTCAAGTCTTGTTATCTGCTTAAAAATGACCCTGTTATATTGGGTCATATAGAGTTGATAAGCAGCAATTCGGGAGATGAGCATTGATCCTTGGTAGAATCGGTGGCCAATGGCATCTAGAAACTTTTGTTCCTTGCCAGGGGGAAAAGAAGTATGAGGCTTTGACCTCTTTGCTCTCTTCTGTGCCGATTCTACCACTACAGATTAGTGATCCAATTGAGGTTTCTGAAAGCCCAGAGCTGACTGCACCAAATAGGTAGTGTCAGCTTTCCTGTGGACTGGAGCAATGGAGCCAGGATGTTCCCAATTCCTCTTTAGGAGATCCAGAAGAACCTGGTGGATAGGGATGGAGATTATTACTTTGGGGGCATCCAGGAATTGGAGCAACTCCATCATCTGATGCCTATCATCCAGCACAGTCTGTAATTGGAAGGGAACCAATTCAGACATTTCCTTCACAAAATTTATAAAGGAAAGGTCCTCTGGAGGAGAACACTTTCTTTCAGTGGGTGAAGGTGAAGGGAAACCATCGGTGTCTGGTGAGGAATCATCAGTCCAGGTATCATAGGGATCAGCCCCTGCCCCTCTAGGATGTAGAGGGGGACGGGATGGTGGGATAGCTGAAGGTCCTGGTCTAGGCTCCGAAGGAATCGAAGGAATAATTGGAGGCACCAATGAAGGCATTGAAGGCACCGGCGCAGGCATCGAGGGCATTGATGGATGGCTTGGTGGCGCCGATGGGCGTATCGGCACCGATGTTTGGATTGGTGGCGATGGACGTATCGGTATCGATGGCTGAGGCAGAACTCCCGAAGGAGGAATGTGAAACTGTGTTTCTCCTCCTGATAGAGTGAGCGGGGAAGGCACCGGTGCCATCGGTGACCCAGGGTTCATCGGTGGAAAAGCGGCAATGAGCACTTCCATCCTGGAGAGCAGCGGTGCCAATGCTGCTGGAATAGGGTCGGTGATCGGTTCCGCAATCGGTACCAGTGTCAGTGTCGGAGGAACCTGATGTCGTTGCATTGCCATCGGACCAGTTCTTCTGGGAGACCTGGAGCAAGCAGCCCCGGCTCCGGAACAGAAGAAGGAGGTAGAGGCATAGCCAGAGGGACCACCGTTAAAGGCAGAGTCGCAGCGCCCGATGCCCTTTCGGGGGAGGGTTGCCTCGGTGACCCGGTCACCGAAAAGGTCAGTGCCTTTTCTGGACGGGGTTTCTTCGACTGCGGCTCGGACGATGGCGAGGTCGATGATTTCGCTCCCTCGAAGGTCCGAGACTTTCTATGCCAGTGGCGATGTTTGTCTCCACGATCCCCTCAGTCCTGAGGGGGAGAAGAGGGTGTCGAAGGCCGAGATGTCATCGATGCCAGACAGTCACCGGCCAGTGGTTGGTGCTGGCGCGAAGTTGACTGTGCCGGTTCTGATGACGTCGATGCAATGGACAGAGTCGGGGTTTGAGCACGGAAGAGAAGTTCCATCTTCTCCATTCTGGCCTTGCGACCTTTTAGTGTCATAAGGGCACATTTGGTGTAGGTCAAGACATCGTGCTCTCGTCCAAGACACATTACACAGACTTTATGGGGGTCTGTGATGGACATGGTGCGATTACAGTCCGTGCACCGACGGAACCCTGACGCCATGGAAAAAAATTGAGCCGCGGTACAGTCGACAGCCAGTAGGCCACGAGAGCCAAACTTGACAGTAATCGACGGAAACACGGGTAAAAACTTACCGGAGTACCACGGCTTGAAAAAGTTAGAGGAGGGACCCCATGTGGGGCAAATTAACTTTTAGTAATTCCATGAGGAAAATTCCTGTCAGGAATCTCTGCAGAGCTTCTTAACCATGAGGCTACCGCTGCGCGGAAAAAAGAAGACTGAAGGGGGACCCCTGCTGGGTGCAGGGTTAGTGCCATGCTGGGCATACCCAGTAGGGGCCAGTCAAAGTTCTGGAAACTTTGACAGAAGTTTTCCGTGATTGGGCTCCATCCTGTGATGACACCCATAAGTGAGGACTACCATCCTGCTTGTCCTGTGAGAATAAATCAATCATAACAGTAAGTAAACCATACTAATAAGAATATTTCAAAATAGATGAGGAATAGAACATATAATAATTAAGAACAAGCCGTTAAGCCCGTTAAAACGGGCTACATTTAAAAAAAATTTCAGTCCGTTTTTGGACACTACACCTGTTTACACTTCTTTTCCCTCACTCCCCCTTCCCCTCGCTCACCTCAGTCACTCCCCCCTCCCTTCCCTCCCCTGCCCCCACTCAAACTCCCTTCCCTCACCCTCACCTCCCTCCCTTCCCTCATTCTCACCTCCCCCATCATTCTCTCTCCCACTCGCACTCCCTCCCCTTCCCTCACCTCCCATTCTCCCCCCTCATTCTCCCTCCCCTTCCCTCACTCTCACCTCCCTCCCCTCATTCTCACCCTCACCTCCCCCCTCATTCTCACTCACCTCCCCCTCCCTCCCCTCACTCACACCCTCCCTCCCTCTCCTCATTCTCCCTCCCACTCCCTCAGTCATTCCCCACCCACTCTCAATCCCCTCCCTCACTCTCAATCCCCACCCCCTTCTCTCTCCCTCTTATGCTCTTCAGCGTGGCCTGCTCATGGAGATGGGAGGTCTTCAGGGATCCCTCCCCAGCGCGCACTTCAGCTGCTCCATGCCACCGCCGTCACATTGCCTCCCGATATCGCTGCCGCTGCTCCTCCCACCTAGTGTAGCTCGGCCCGCCTGACACTCGCATACCCGCCGCTGCTCCGCCCGATATAGTCACCGCCGATCCGCCGCTGCTGCTCCTCCCAGGGCCATCTTAGTTCCGCTCTGACCGACGTGCTCTCCCACCTGCGCATACGCAGTAGAGCTGCTCTCTACTGCGCATTTGCGGGCCATCGGTCAGAGCTCATTTATAAGGTAGATAAGGATAAAAAGCCCAAACGTTTCCCAAAATCAATTAAATATTTCAAAACAGCAGTCATATCAAGCAGCCAATAATTAAAAATAAGGATAAAAATTTTCCTCTCCATTCCTATTAGCCTTTGATTTCCAGTCACCCTGAAACTGGATTAGTGGAGGAGAGATGGGGAGAACCCAAACTTTCTCCTCTCTCTCATCTACACATACTTACATTCACAAATCCTTCTACCTTCTCTTCTCATTCCTTCTTCCACTTCGCCCCTGCCCCTTCCCTCACCCATCAGTTATTCTCCCCTTTCCCTCCTCTCTCAGCAAGTCAATCACCTTCTCACTCAATCCCCTCACCCTCTTCCCTTCTGTCATTCACCCCTCACTCCATTCCCCGTCATCCTCCCTCCTCAATCAGTTCATTCCCTCTGTCATTCTCCCTCCTTCCCTCTCAATCACTTGATCTCCTTCCCACTCATTTCCTTCCTTCTCAATCACTCACCCTACTTCCCACTCACTCCCTTCCTTCTCAATCACATGCCCTCCTTCACACTCCCTTCCCTTGGTCACTCCTCTCCCCCCCCCCCCCCCCACTCACTCCCTTCCCTCTCAGTCACATACCCTCTCCCTCCCCTCATTAGATCCCTTTGCTGTTACACACCCTCTCCCCTTCCCCCCATTCAATCCCTTCCCTTTTCTCTAACCTCAGGCACTCCCACCCTCACCCCCTTTGCCTTCCTTTCCCATCCCAACCCACCATGTGATTAACCCTCTCTGCCAGGATTCTCTTCTTTCTGTCGTCTGGGTGCAGGAAGCCCACCGGAATGTCAGCTTTGGGCCCATCATGCTGTAGGGCCTCTTCTTGCTGGCAGGGGGTGGGAACCTGCCAGCACATCACACCAAGGTGCTGCGGGGCCTGTTCTTGCTGGCAAAGGTTGGGAACCTTGCCAAGGAGCCCTGTTGTGGTGTTGGTCTTCTTCTTGCTGGTGGGAGGGCACCAGTTTATAACTAAATGCGCTGTGATGCAGTGTGGGTCCTCTTCCTGCTGGTGGGGCTGGGAACCCCACTAGTGTGCCATTCAGGGCCCTACGTCGCGTGGGCCACACACAATGCAAATTTTAAGTAGATCAGCAGAGTGGAAGCTATTGGGCCAGATTTGGCCCACAGGCCATACATTTGCCCACCCCTAGCCTAAACTATATTAAGAGCTGTCTCACAAATTGGGGTGCAACAATTGTCTAGTTTCAAAGTTCTTTCACTCTAACAATGCATATAATGCCCCCTCTTGTATTGTTAAGAATATCTTACCAGGAGTCATTATGAAACCTACGTGCTACACTTTTTAAATTAAGTGTACCCATAAATACCACAACACTATTCTCCTATGCAGATTACTCATTTATTTAGTGTTTGCAAAATTTTGCAAGAAGGAAAAAAAAAAAAAAAAAGAGGCAACAGCTAGGTCTGTAGACATTAATTAGCTTCCAAAAGCCTTGGGGGAATTTCTCCTAGCATCTGGTTAACTTGTTTTACATTAATATTTGTTGCTGCATAAACTCAGCACATACATTATCTTCAGGGAGGCTTAGGATTATACAATTAAATAAGGCCATAATGTGAAAATTACCACATCATTGGTTCCAAGGCAAAGCCACTAAAAATGTTAAGTGCTACAAACAATTATTTTGCCATATACTTCATTACTGGCCTCCTCTGAATACTTCATTATTCTAGTACACCTGTGTATTTTCCTAGCTCTTCACATACACAACTTTCTCAAAGGGCTGTTTTCAATAAATTGTTGAAAAATAATTTTCTCTTGAGCATTTATTCCCCAGGAAAAGCTTCCAAAACAAAGCTGGAAGCAAGTACCAAGGTAACTGTCTTCAACAGCCCATATGTCAATGTACACTGCAATCAAAAAAATATTCTAAGGGACCCATAATTGGAAGAAAACCTAAAGAAAAGGATTTTCAATGTAATCTTTCATTCAATCAAGTTGCAAAACACTGGCATGCAGCCAAACCAGGGTCTAATTAATCAGCTTTTTCTAATAGATGATAGCTTTTGTAGATTTAAAAAATGATCTGTATTTATGTGCTTTGCTTATTCTCAATAAATCCAGGCAATAGAATTATCTTTACATTTGTAAAAGCAACCTAAAATCTTGGCTGAATTTAAGGATGGCATTCTCTGCACAGTTACTAAATGCTCAATAGAATGGGAAGCACACAAACTTTGAATACTGGACATGTTAAAAAATAATCAATAGAAGCTACTGTTGTACTAGTGGTGGCAAAAGAATCCTTCAATATTTACATTAATAGGAGCCATCTCAAAACTTCAAAACATTCAGCACACTAAGTTCAGCTCCTCTGGAGGTCTTGTCTAGATTGGATGATCCTCATTGCTTCTATAATTGAACTCTATATTTGTTGGATGAGCAGGCAGGAGGCTGGGCAGTTAGCAGTGCTTTTTTCCTGGGGGAAAAAGGGTGCCAGTACTCATATCCAGGGTCTCTTTTGGGGGTAGGATGGCAAGATGCAGCCCTCCAGGGTCACACCCCCCTGGCACCTGGCCAAAGAGCTCATGAAATGACAGCATTGCAAATATTCCAACCAACCTTGGAGTATCAATACATCTTCTATTGAGAAAACAGAACAAGCAGGTCTGGTCAGATCACACATAGAAACTTTACACTAGCAGAATACCTCACTATGATTACAGACGGAATATGTATAGACCCTCACCAAATTCAGAATAAGAACACAATTTATAAACAGAAATATGCAGACAAAAACTAAACTGAAAACCCCAAAAAGCCAGACACTTCATCCAGTGTAGAGAAATAGAAACAGAAATGCATTTCCGAGCCAAGATGGCGGTGTAAGAGGACGCGTCGAGAAGTTGCTCCTCTATGATCAAAGTTTCCTTGACAATTATGCCTGCAAAACACAAGGGAAAAGTCCGGGTGTACCCCCCCGGCTCTGGACTTACCCTTGGGACGAAAGAAGATAGACTCCTACGCTACCCCGATGTTGGCAGAAAAGGAGAGTGATTGCCCTGCTGCAGCGAGTGAAGAAGGAGCTCTTTTGCTGCCTGGGGGATACCATGCTCAGCCCTCCTGATTGCAAGCCTCCCCCCGGTGCCGGCGTTGATGGTGAGATCTCCCGGGGCGTCGCAAGGAGATGATCTTATCTACCTGAAGGGAGGGGGATGCCGAGGGAGTGAGGACGTGCCTGGAGAGCAGCTCTCTTCTAGCCCGATTGAAACTGCAGGGCTTGAAAGATTGGAGAGACTGATTATATCGCTATCCCCAGTATGTAGTGCTGAGGAGGAAAGCAGGCTACGAGTAATCCAAGCGCTGGGAACCGGAGGATCTCAAACTGCCCTGGCAGAGGGTGAGTTGTTTGTACCACCCCCTAAACCAGCAGTAGTCATCCTGGATACACTATGGGACTTGATGGTATCAATCGGGAAATTGGTAAATGTTTGTGAAACCAAATATAATAAGCTGGATAAGGAAATGCTAACTACTAAGCAAAACCTGGGTGGACAAATAAATGAAATGGAAAAAAAGCTAACGGAAACGGATGATAAAATTGTACAAGGACAAACAGTCAATGTGAACCTCATTAAAGATATTGGAATTCAATCTAAAAGACTGGAATATCTTGAGAACTATTCTAGACATCTGAACCTGAGGTTCACTAATTTTCCTAGAGCTTTGGGGGAGAACACCCAAAGCACATCGTAAAAATATTTCTTTGAATATTTAAAGTTTGATGATTTCCAAATGCCGTTAATTAAAAAGGCTTTTTTTCTGACTACATCGTTAAAACAAAACTGGAGATAATTGCATGGGAGCTTTGGAAAACTTGACCCAATTTATAGAGCGTTCTGCTATTGAAATATTAGACAGTCTCCTTCATTTCTGAAGGAGATGTTAGTAAGGTAATGCAAAATTATTTCCTAAATTTGGGTTTAGAATTTCATGGCCAAGCAGAAAAAATCATTCCAGATTTGTCAAAGCCGACCCAGGTTAGGAGAAAGCAGTTTTTGAGTTTTAGGCCTCAAGTTCAAGCATTAGAATATACTTTTGTCCTAAAATACCCTTGTCAGTGTTTAATAGGCCGAAAAGATGAGAAATTTGTATTTTCAGCTGTAGAACAACAAGTCAGTTTTGTATGCCAGGAATGTGACTAATTCTATCGCAGTAGGCTAATAAGTCAATCAAAGGAAAAAAACCTGACATCGCACGCTAGGCCAGTTATTTCTTTTATGTGTAATTGATAACACTGGGCAACAATGAAAGTGTTACTGACCTAAAAAAAGGTCCTACTCTGTAGTATCTTGATGTGCTGAACACGAATATGACCATGAAAAGGTTTTATTGGCTCTCGTTTTGAAGATATTTAATATAGTTCACTTTCTATGTTTAGTCATGTAAATTTATCCAGTAGGACTGTAAATAAGCCTAGAATGATGTAATATTGCATCATATTGCATAATACCATCATGCACACATCATCCAGAGTTTATTACATCATTTTCTGATGCAATGCAGTTCTACTGCCATGCTGCTGCTGAGTAAGCTGACGTCAGCAGTGTACTATATGAAGCCCAGTCAGAAAGGGTGAGCATTTGAAATATTCATGCTGGCTGACTACTGCTGGACACTCCACAGAGATGCTCCCAAACAGTTGTACAAGAAACAAGCAAAGAAATCTAAGACGTAGTCTATGACTTCATTTTTCAAACGGTATTAACCGTAGGTCTCCTACTATTGGCATACAATTCAAGATGTAATTATATTATTGCATATTACAAAAACACTAGAGCCAATTTTGCATTTTCACAGTCACATTCATGTTTAGCACATGGAAATGTATAAGAATTGACTAATTTCATTTCCGTAACATGACTTTTGTGAAAATTTGTTGCCCAATGTAATGTGTACTCCTTTACTTTTCAGGCTAAGAGTCACACTTTATTATCCTTGTATATAAGAACATGTATATTGGAATTGGTTTCTGAGATTATTTTTATTTCTTTGAATTTGTACAATACATGTCATTTTTTTTTCCTGGCGAAGTATGTGAATAATACTTTGTGAAAAAAGCAATAAAATATGAATTAAAAAAAAAAAATGCATTTCCTCCCGTATTATGCAAAAACAAATATCGGAGATGCTGCACGCACGCTCACATTTCCAAAGCTGACATTTGAATCACTAAACCAAAAGGAAAAGGTTTTCTCCCTCTACCTTTGTTGTCTGGACATTTATTTATAAAACATACATAGTACATAATAGGTAAAAACAATAAAAGCCATGTACAACAGTACTCTCATAACTAAAATACAATAAGACAAAACTTGGACACCATTGCTGCTGCCCTTTGATCTTAATTTTGAACCCCCAACATAACACTTCTCCTATCATGCCAATAACAGGGGCTCAGTAGCTCCAAGGTAAGACCCTTCCCTGTCACACACAAATGGAGGATGATGGAGGCTTGGTAACCCCAACATAAGACGTTCCTTCCACACTCATAAAAAGATGACAATAGGGGCCTAAACCTAACATTTCCCATCCTCTTCACACTACTTTTTCCTCTCCACAAGGTCCCCCTCTGTCTCCTCTTCCTCCTCCCAGCAGGCAGGGTGAATCCCCTCTCCACAGGGGCTCAGCATCAGTCCTCCTCTCTCCCTCACTTCCTTGCCCAGGCAGTTCTGTCTCTTCCTTCAGTCTCTTCTCCACGGTAATTCAAGCAGATGGAGAAAAAGTTGCCGGCACACAGTAATAGCATGTACCCCCGGAATAAAGACCTTGGCAGTTAGAAGTGACTGCTTACACAGCATGGGAGCTGTTGAGAGGGCAACAGACCTAGGACACTCTTGTGATCCACTAAGGAAAAGAACCTGTCTTTAAGAGCCTACCCTTTAAAACATCTTGCAACCTGAGGCTGGCTAGCATAGAGTATCTGAGAAGAGTCAAGAACCATGGAGAACAAAAGGGGAAAGTTAAGATAACTGTTCGTTCTTTGAATGGAAGAAGTCAACTCTGGCTGATTGTAGGTTAGCAGCCAATAGGAAAGTGTAGTTATCTGCTGAACTAGGTCATCACTGCAAGCAAAGTGTGACTAGGATGCAGAAATGAAGGATATCACATTCTGATAAATGGCCACCCTCATTTAGTCTGACTCATGCCAAAAGTTGTGCTGACTGGGCACACTATAGTTGCTGAACCCTGATGACCCTATTCTTTATCTCAAATATTTTTAAGTACCTGTACTGTAATTTTAAGAAACCTGAAAGCACAATAACCTTTCCTATCTTTATCCTTAGTTAAAAGTAAAGTGTTAGTGGTCAGTATCTTTTCGAGTGATAATTCAACTTAGCAGCTGTTTTAATAAGAGATTGATGTTTCATGTACTGAGATTTTCTCTTGCCAATGGGAATATGTCTGGGCATTACAAAGTAGATTATAGTCACTTTAGGGAGCTGCTTTACATCTAAGGTTTCCTGGATCCATGTAAAGTGCATCATAGATGAAAAGTTTTATCAATAACAGTAGTTAAAGAAAACTCCGCCTTGGCCACTGGAATCCTGAGTTTGTGCTGCCATAGTTTTCAGAACATCAATACAGGACTGAGACTAACCCTGTACCAATCAGGAGAAAAAACTTGGATCCCTGGAAGGACACCATCTCACAGAGGTAGTAGCATGTGCAAATTGTTCTTGCTATGTTAATTAGATAGGGGTCCTTTGGATTTTAATTCTCTAGGAACTGTGCCTAAAAGCCTAGGAATTCCTCTCCTCCTGAGTACTGACACAAAGCCCAGGAGAGACTGAGAACATATAATCATGCAGGTCTTCTCTTCCTAGCTACAGCATAAGCCCCGGAGTGTGGTAATTAATGGCAGCATGAAGATCACAGATTGCCAGGCCCCAGCTCAGTGTAGCATACGTTGCGTACAACACCCCATCATCTTCCCTGTCCCAAGTCTCCTCCTGGCTCTTTCCAGCATGTCCTATCGCCAGGCTGAGTGAGATGGGAAAAGCATGCTTTGAGCAGTGGCTGCAATTTACTCAGTGCTGGGAGTAGCAGCAGTGAAGGAGTTCTGCTAGCCACATGCCGCAGCCAAGGGAACTAACGTAGCCGGCTGCCTGTACCGCACTGACTGCTCCCTTAAGCTGAACTTGTATATAAGACAGAGCTGGTCCATTGTGATGGGTTCATATGCCTCTGTCCCCTCTTTGCCTTAATTTCAAAATATGAAAGAAACAAGAGAGGGCTTTCAGAGCGTCCCTAGCTCTCCTTTTGGCTATATGAGTTTTCTCTGTGTTTGCAGAGGCTCTGTGGAGGCTGGTGTGCAGCACAACATTTTTGTTAATATAACATGCCTTGGGCTTGAAAAGGTTGGCAACACCAACAAGTGACTCCTATTGGTGAAAAACCAGAAGACACCTTTTTAATTATTTGACAGTGATTAAGGGAAAAACAATCTGTATTTTCTTTCTGTTCACCCTTTAAATCTCATAGCTGTATTTATATTTGCTTTCAGATTTTAAAGTGGTTTGGTTGTCTCCAGATTATATGACCATTTCCCACAGCATTCTGAACAATATGGATTGCTTTGCTTCTGGGTTGTTTTTTTGCCAGTACAGCAACCCTTACGCTCTTGCTAGAAAGGAGCAAGAGGAGCAGAAGTATCGTTGGCCCTACTGTGAAGAATAATCTAAAGGGCAAAAGTTGTCATCAGCTGCAGCAGGGATCAATACTGAACCCAGGACAAGTAGCACTAAAGAGAAGTGTTGAACAGAGCTGTCAGGAAACAGGAGTGCTACAGTGGCTGATAAATAAGACTATGTCATCTAGTCCAAATCTCTTCCTCCACTGTACCTGAACCAGTTTACCAAAATAGAATATATGTTGACAGATAAAGCCTGTAGGGCACATCTAGTCTGCCCAATTTACTTCCTGCTGCAGGCTAGAGACCCCAGTTGATCTATGGCTTTCCCTTGAAAACTAGGGATTCAAATGTGCTATTCCCATGTTTTATTAAAATCCAGACAATATGTTAGTCTTATCTGCTTTTAAAAACTTTCATAGATGGAGATTCTACCAAATCACGAGTAACTTGTTCCAATTCTTAACAGAGTTTTCAGTTGGAAAACCTAAAATTCCCCTTTTACACTGTCAGTTAATTTTTGTCCTATCCCTAGGGAATATGAAGAACTAATTCCCATCCTTATTATAATCATATTCTCTAGTCTCCTATGATAAGGGTTAGAAATTCTGCAGCTTATCTGCATACATTTATATGATGTTTATATTTCTAAATATGCACAAACATCTTTACTGAAAAATTATAATTTTCCAAAAAAAGAATACTTTGATAAAGACTGAAAACAAAAACCTTTCCAACCTGTGTCTGAATTACTTCTTTTGCTCATTTTCTTATTTCTCTGCTGCAGCTCTGTTTCATTCCCTTTCATCTTTCCTCTCTCATCTTACCCCACTCTTTCACTACAGTACCTCTTCCTCTCCCAAGGTGACGCTTCTTTTCTGACTGCCTTCCTTTCTCCCTTCTGTATTCCCTCCTGGTTTTCTCCTTGATCCTCTTCTACTCCACCCTCGGCACCAGCCAATCTATTCCCTGCTGGAAGGATGACAGTGGCACTTCAGACCATATCTCCCTTCTCTCTGCTTGCCAGGGTCAGACTCCCCCGGTTCAACCACACAGGCCCCTAATTCTTTACAGTAAATATATTTCCTCTCTATCGAGCCATGGTACAACCACTCTGATTATAGTGTGCAGTTATCATCCTATCTATAAAATAACATAGCAGAACTAGAAAAGGTGCAGAGGAGGGATGGAACAGCTCTTCTATGATGAGAGGCTACACAGGCTGGGACTCTTCAGCTTGGAAAACAATCAGCTGAGAGAGGACATAACAGAAGTTTATAAGATCATTAGAGGGGGAGAAAGGTTAAATAAAGAAGGGCTATTTACTCTTTCAATTAATACTAAAGCAAGGGTTCACCCCATGAACTAACCACCAGCAGATTTAGAACATAGTAGAAACTACTTTTTCACTCAGTGCACAATCAAGCTATAGAATTTGTTGCCAGAGGACACGGTCAAGGCAACCAACATAGAGAGGTTTAATAGAGGGGTGGACAAATTTTTGGAGAAAAAGTTCATAACCTATTATTAGCCAGGTAAACTAAGAAAAGAAATTGTTTTCCTTGGGAGTGAGCAACAGGAAACAGATCTACTTTATGAGATCTGCCAGGTACTTGTGACCAGGACTGGCCACTGTCAGAGACAGCATGCTGGGCTTTATGGACCTTGGTCTGACCCAGCATTACACTTATGTCCTTATGTAATCTGCATGGCTCAAACTGCAAATCTGGCCCCGGCCAACAGAAGAGAGGGAGAACATGATGAGAATGGTCACTATCCTCCTATTGGTAGATAACAGGGTGTGGGGATTGGCCAGGAGGAAATAAAGATGATGAAGGTTAGGGGACAGAGAAGAGTGAGAACTAAATGGTTAGCAGGGAAGTAAAGGATACTCTTCTCCCCCAGTGTAGCATCATCCTTGGCCAGTTTGTTTCCCTGCAATTCTGCAGGGACTGCCAAATTATGTGGCAAGGATCAAGTTGTGGCTCTTGCCACAGCATTACAGAAAATCAATGGTTATGCTTACAGTTTTTCACAAACTATGTACTTGAACACTGCTATCTAGTCACTTTTCAGTCTTTTCTTCTCTAAACAAACCCAAACCATTCAACATTTATTTAAAAGTTATTATGCAGGCATCTTAACTCTTAGGGCTTTCTCCAATGTCTTTACATTTTCCATGCAAAGAAACAAATCCTGAGCCAGGCACTTAATATTAATAAAATGTGCAAGTAAAGCTGAATCTTGATGCAAAAAGGGGAAGAGACCTCTGATGTCAGTATACAATTACAAAAACAGAGGGCAATGTTATTAATCCTATCTAGATAATTAAAATCTATCTCAGACATACTCCATTCATCCTGTTAAAAACATATTATATTGCACCTTAATTATAACCATATTGCACTAATACAATTTACTTTTTCTATCAACAATATTTCTTCATCTTTCCTTCTTTTCACATATGATATTGCGTGTTGTCTTCACTTATTCAATATTTTCAAATACTCTCCTCTGTTTTTATTCTTGTTCTCCAGGTATTACTCTCTTTTCCTAGTCCAAAGATATCGCCATTTCACCCTTTCAATAAGGGTCCTCAGGGACTAACCCAAATACTAATAAAACAAGCTTCTTTCGTTCTCATTCACATATGTGAAAACCACGTATATATCAATATGATTTCACAAAGTTTATATATATCGTACAAATTCCAATCGATTTTTCAATATTTTCTTTCAAATCCTCAAACGAACATCAAATTCAGCATATTATCCCGGAACTGACGTCCACTCTCGTGTAAGGAATGACGAGAGTGGACGTCAGTTATCTTATCTTATCCACCTTAAGATACCTTATCTTATCCATCTTAAGACGCCTTATCTTAGCCATCTTGTCCAGTGTCTTCAGTGTGTCTTCATCCATCCTTGGCCTGACTCTCCGAATCTTGAACTCTTGATTGGACCTGACTAAGACTGCCTTTCTCCTGGATCTGACCCCATGGCCTGGACCTGACCACTCTTGCTAGTTGCCTGACCTGACTTTGGCCTGACTCTGTTAGTCTGCAACCTGCCCTGACCCCGGTGCACTTATGGACTTTAATTATCTTTACCCACCCTAGAGACCTGCCTAAATCCTGCCAGCTGCCAGAACCCAAGGGCCCAACCTGCAGGGAGACAGCTGGTAAAGATGAAGCTCCAGATTGTCCTGCTACAGGAAGCTTTCTCGGGCTGCTGGCATAGGCCTCATGGGTAAGCTCTCAAGGCTGTGTTAATTATGCCACAGCACAAAGGTTTCCATATCTGCTACCCCTTCACAGATCAAAAATTCTTTATAATTTTTAAATTTTAAATTAAAACATCTTTAAGAGCAAATCCTCTACAAAAAAGCTCTATCAGAACCAAGACCATGGTATCTGCCAGAATCCCCAGCCAAGATTTAGATCATATAAGCCAATGCTGACCAGCATGTCACAGGTGGCTTCCTCAGGGCTAAACAATTCAACAACCCAACAAAAATGGAGCAATACTCTCAACAACAAATTGAACCAGACTACTTCAGCAAAGATTTTGCCAATGTTAAATAAAGTGAAAGCTATTCTTTGGGATGAGAAGCCTAATGCAATCAGGTTAAAAGAAAAGAGAATTCCATAAGATATTATCAGCAATTTTTACTTAAAACAGAAGGGGAAAGATGAAATGTATCTTTTAAAAACTAAAAATCAAAGTTCAATAAAGTCTTTTTAAAAAAAATGGCCATCACAATTTCAAAGGTGGTTTGGTGGTTCTCATCAGAAAGTGTGAATGCAGTTAGAGAGAGATCCTGGATTCCCTTCGAGTGGCTGTCCTCAGACAGTAATGGAACCCACCAAGGAAGGGGGCAATACTAGATCCAGTACTTCTGAACAGAAAATGTGTTTCTCATGTCGGGGTAGGTGCCCAACTATGATCAGACAGTATGGTTTGATATAAGAGCCACACCAACTCTGTAAATGGGGGAAGTATCTTCAGGATTTGCTGGCAAGGTGGGAGGATATAGGTGAAGTGAAAGCAAAGAGGGCTAACTAAAAGGAGCTATAGAAACAGCAATAAATAATTATGTTAAGAAAGTAAAAGGATGATCAGATGATGCAATGAAGAAAGAGGGTGGCAGCTTGGAAGTTGAGCTCGGGCTCAATCCCAGGTTTATTTATATTTTTTTTGGCTGATTTTTCTGCCTAAATCCTAAAGAGCTTTTTAAGAGATCTATTCTTAAAATGTGGGAAGACAAGGCGGTTGAGGCCAAAGGAACGTGTGACAAATTAAACTCTGTAGAGCAGTGGTTCCCAACTCTGTCCTGGGGTCCACTCAGCCAGTCGGGTTTTCAGGATATCCTCAATGAATATGCATGAGAGAAAATCTGCATGTTATGTGAGAGGCCTGAGTACACAGAGAGCCAAGACCCTGCTGGATTTGTCTCAAAATGGCCACCGAAGCTCTTGAGGATCAAACTGAAACAAAAAAAAATAATTAGTTGACCATGCTCATAGGGCTTTGGCCCTAATGCCTAACCCCAATAGCAGACAGAGCCATCATTGCTCACTTAAATGATTTAAACAAACAACTGGTCACGGAAGCAAAGCAACTTACTCTTTCAGAAAAAAAAGATTTGTCTTTCAGGATTTTTCAGTTTGTGCAGAAACATCAAAGCTGTACAGAAGTTAAGAGATAAGCTATGCCTCCTTGTTTAAGTTATGCAATAGTCTACCCTAAGCTACAAGTAATATACAATGGAAAAATCTGCATATTTAACAAACCAGAAGTGTGCAACTTTCTAAAATCATATATGAAGGGGGGAAATATGGCATCATCGTGAAGAATTCTTATCAATATGTTTAAAGTATTTGGGATTGAGTGAGGCAGATGATAGATATATAGCATGACGTGTGTATAAGTTTTCTATTATTATGTGCCTCTGGTACATCCTACTGCACTAGTCTTTCATATTAACATTCATTTGCCTTTCCTCCTTTCTACATGCATATCACATTCGCATCTCCCAGTTCCTTGCACTCCTGTTTTTTGTAAATGATTTTCCTACTTTGTTACCCTTGTTCCAAGTAAACCAGCATGATGTCCCTGACGAATGTCGGTTAAGAAGAACCTTAAATAAATAAATAAATAAACAAACGATTATCATATCCAGATCTCTTACAGACTGTTAACTGTTTTCTTTTCTTTCTTTTTTTTTTATTTCATTTGCTGCTCTTGCCAACAAATGGATCTTCGGGACTTACTTTTGTGAAACATCACAATGCTATCGCACCATTTGTTCATCTATTATATGAAGCTGTATATATATTATGAGGGGCATTAACTGATTACCTTTAAGCATTTAAACGATTCATTTTCCTTGCCATGATTTTGGGGTCAAGGTTAATTTGATCGTTGCTTCATTACATCTTAGGATCATAACTGCAAGTTTCCTCAGTTGTTTACTATTGAGGATAAACTGCAATGGATTTCCAAGTCTTGCAATTTTTTTGTATGCAATGTTCTTTTTTTTGTTAGGATTTCAAAGCTATGAGCCTGGAAATTTACTCTGCATGGAGCAAAAGACTTGGGGGTTTTGAATTCCCAGCAGTGTAATCATCTTATTGGAAGTATGTAGTATGAAATGCCTATGTTTTGGGCATTAATACAAACAAAAAACACACTTTGAAATGTTTGTTTGCTAATGCCAGAAGTCTAAGAAGTAAGATGGGAGAGTTAAAAGTGTACAGCAGAGAATGATGTCCTACAATTGGCATCTCAGAGACAAGGTGGAAAGAGTATAACCAATGGGATACTGCTATAGCAGGGTACAAATTATATCGCAATGAAAGAGAGGAGCAACTTGGTGGCAGGGTAGTGCTTTATGTCCGGGATGGCACAGAGACCAACAGGATAAAGATCCTGAAAAAGACTAAATGCACAATCAAACCTTTATAGGTAGAAATCCCTTGTATATTGGGGAAGAGTATAGCGAAGGGAGTATACTACTGTTCACCTGGCCAAAATGATGAGATGAACAGTGAAGTTCTAAGAGAAATTAGGGAAGCAAACCAAATTGGTAGTGCAGTAATGGGAGATTTTAATTACCCTAGAAAGACATCATGTAGTAATTTTTCTTAATGTGCTATTGCTTATGGAGCCATCATAACACCTGCGGGCATACCAGCATATTTCGCTTAAGGTCTTGCCACTTCAGGTCATATTTAATCATTGGCTCGAGTCCTTTATTCATCTTTGACATTGTGAGTCTCTTTAAGGAAGATATTACCCCGATACAGAATTTTACAAAAATTTAAAAAAATTTATAAATACGCAGATGAATAAAGGACTCGAGCCAATGATTAAATATGACCTGAAGTGGCAAGACCTTAAGCGAAATATGCTGGTATGCCCGCAGGTGTTATGATGGCTCCATAAGCAATAGCACATTAAGAAAAATTACTACATGACGTCTTTCTAGTGAAGAATTGTATTTGTTGCGTTTGATCATAACTGTCTATAGTGTGAGATTTTAATTACCCCAATATTTACTGGGTAAGTGAAGCATCAGGACATGCTAGAGAGATAAAGTTCCTGGATGGAATAAATGACAGTCTTATGGAGCAATTGGTTCAGGAACAGATGAGAGAGGGATCAATTTTAGACCTAATTCTCAGTGGAGCTTAGGATTTGGTGAGAGAGCTAACTGTGGTGGGAGCCACTTCACAATAGTGATCATAATATGATCAAATTTGAATTAATGACTGAAAGGGGGACTTAGGTAAATCCAAGGCTCTAGCACTAAACTTTAAAAAGGAAACTTTGATAAACTGAGGAAATAGTTAAAAAAAACAAAAAACAAAACAAAAAAAACAACAAAAAACCTAAAGGGTGCAGCTATAAAGGTTAAGAGTGTGCAACAGGTGTGGACATTGTTAAAAAAAAATACCTTAGAAGCTCAGTCCATATGTATTCCATGCATTAAGAAAGGTGGAAGGAAGGTGAAATGATTGCCAGCATGGAAAAAGTGAGGAGAAAGAGGCTATTTTAGCCAAAAGATCTTCATTCAAAAATTGGAAGGATCCATCAGAAGAAAATAGAATAAAGCATAAGCATTGGCAAGTTAACTGTAAGAAATTGATAAAACAGGCTAAGACAGAATTTAAAAAGAAGTTGGTCATAGAAGCAAAAACTCATAATAAAAACTTTTATAAATGTATCCGAAGCAGTCTGTTGGACCGTTAGATGATCGAGAGGTTAAAGGGACACTTAGGGAAGATAAAGCCATCGCGGAAAGACCAAACAAATTCTTTGCTTCAATGTTTACTGAAGAGAATGATGGGGAGATACCTGTTCCAGAGACAGTTTCCAAGGGTGACAATTCAGATGAACTGAACCAAATCATGATGAACCTGGAAGATGTGGTAGATCAGATTGACAAACTGAAGAGTAGTAAATCACTGGAATGAATGGTATACACTCCAGGGTTCAGAAAGAACTCAAAAATGAAATTTCAGACCAATTACAATCAATTTGTAACCTATCATTATAATCATCCATTGTAACTGAAGACTGGAAGGTGGCCAATGTAATCTCGATATTTAAAAAGGGCCTCAGGAGTAGATGTATAGAGAGGGGGTGGGAATTTATTTATTTATTTATCTAACTTCTTTTACTATACCGATACTCAAGACCAGGTCTTATCGTACCGGTTTACAATATAACAGGGGGAAACCAATTAACATCTAGGTAGAAGGTAAAGTTACATTAAAACAGGGAGCGTAAAATGGGAGATGGAAGACAGGGCAGAATTTAAACTATAACAATAGAGGAGTGATAAATATAATCAACAAGAACCAATAAATTAGTAAATTAGTGATAAATATAATCAACAAAAACCAATAAATTAGTAATATATAAACAGAGATTTATCCTCGGCGGTTATTAACATGGTATGTCCAGTGGGAGGAGAGGAGGGGAGGTGAGTAGGGAGAGGGAATAGGGATAGGTTGAAGGGTGAGAAACAGTGTTGGTAAACGGAGGTTCCTTTAACGATAGGCTTGTGCGAACAGCCAGGTTTTAAGTTTTTTTCTGAATGTTAGATGGCATTGTTCCTGGCGTAAGTCTTGGGGAAGCGAATTCCAATGTAGGTGTGGAATAGATACAAACATGTTGAAGTAGAGAAGGTAGGGTAAAGAGGGGTGATGTAATAATGTAGAAGTTAACAAGCTAAGGAAACGTATGAGTTATCAGCTGGAGGTGGTTCGGATAATACATTGAAATAGTCGCTCAGTGTGCTGTGGTGATCAAAAAAGCAAACAATGTTAGGAATTAAGAAGGGAATAGCAAATAAAAAGGTAGATGTCATTATGCCTCTGATTTACTCCATGGTGAGACTGCATCTTGAATACTGTATGCAATTCTGGTAGCAGCATCTCAAAAAAGATATAGTTGCACTGGAGAAAAGGGCGACCAAAATAAGGGGCATGGAACGGCTCCCCTATGAGGAAAGGTTAAAGAGGTTAGGGCTGTTCAGTTTGGAGAAGAGTCGACAGATGGGATATGATAGTCGACAGGATATGATAGAGATCTACAAAATCATGAAAGGTCTTGAACAGGTTAATGTAAATCATTTATTTACTCTCTTAGATAATAGGACAAGGCGGCACTCCATGAAGTTAGAAAGTAGCTTATTTAAAACAAATTGGAGAAAACTCTTCCCTCAGTGCATAGTTAAGCTCTAGAATGAATTGCCAGATCATGTAGTTTCGGCAGTTAGTGTAACTGGGTTTAAAAAAGGTTTGGCTAAATTCCTAGAGGAAAAATCCATAAACTGCTATTAATCAATAAAGAATCGTAGCTTGAGATCTATTTAACATTTAGGTCCTTGTGACTTGAATTGGCCACTACTGGAAACAGGATGCTGGGCTTGATGGACCCTTGATCTGACCCAGAGAACTAAGATTCTACAATTTAAAAAAAAAAAAAAAAATACATGAAGATAGTAATTTTACAATGAGTACAAATACACCCATACACTGGCATGCAAGCAAAGATATGCTGGAAGTTTTGGGCGCGCACTTGCATGCGTATGTTGTAAAATACACCAAGCACGCATAAGTACACTCCTAATTTTAAGAGGTTACTCGAGCACAGCTAGTGTGCATGTGCTTTCCATAGGACTTTGTTGGCTTTTATGCGAACACATATGTCAGCAGATTTTAAAACATGCTCGCATGAGGCACATTCTTAGTTTTCCAATTAGTCTACCAGTTTTGTCGAGTTAATATCAAGGTCTTTCAGACCCCACTGGTTCTTCATCCTGCATGCTGTCCCGTTAACCCAGACCCCTCAACCTATTTTATAAGCCCTAAAATTTGAGATCTACAGACTTGCTCATCAGTAGCAGCAGTAAAATTACATGCATATCTAGTGTACGCGCGCTGCGGTTTTTGGTTTTAAAATAGTGAAGTACATGCATAAGTCTTGGCCCCACCCCTGTACATCATGTCCTACCACTTTTCCACCCCTTTATTCCTCACGAATGCATGAGTACATACACGCGTATTTTGCGGCTTTTTAAAATCTGTATTTTTCGCACACAAGCCACACATGCGTGTATGTGGGCATTTTTGTATGAGCAATTCTCAAAATTGATCTAAAATTGTGTATTTGCAAGAAACATTTATCTAAAGAGACCTATGACAAACTTAAAAGGGTCTGGGTTGGTCAGCTGATTTTGGCCTCGTATAATACCTCTAAAAGCTGTAGCAAATGTATATTTGTACATAAGGCTCTCCCTTTGATGATTCACAAATCATTTAGAGATCTTGAGAATCTACTTGTAATTACTGAGGGATTGCTATATGAAATGCTTGACTTGGTGAATATATATGGTTCCAATTCTAATCAGCTGAATGTTTTCATTCATTCTTCAAAAGACTGGGTACCTTTACTTCCACTTCATTAATTATAGGTGACAACTAGAATTGTTACCTGAATCCTAAAGCTTGATTCACTCTATATCTGTTTCTATCCAGCTACCAGGAAGTTTTCAGAATGCTGTGCAACATTTTAATCTTACAGATATATGAAGAGAACGGTACCCAAGTAGAAAAGATTATACCAATTATTCACCAAGTCATTGTACTTATAGCAGGATAGACTAGATTGTTGACCAAGGTCAAAGACTATGATATTATGACCTACTTCTTATCAGGTTATCACCTGAATCAATATCTGTTTCTTTATGGGATATCCATGTAGTTAGGAATCGGTGGAGACAATCTCTCTATTCTCAAAAATAAAGATTTAATTAAGATGGCTAAGGACACTTTAGAAGGTTTGCATTTTCACCACCCAGCTGCAATCTATAATTCATTACTTAGATGGAAAACATTAAAGTCAGTTTAAGGGAGTCATATAACAGCTTTTTCTAGCTATCTGAACAACACGAGGCATCAAAAACAGCAAGTTTTTTTGTAACACATACAGAACTTGGAAAATAAATACAGAGGCTCCAAGAAAGTATATAGACTGTTTCTATAAAGTACAAAGACTGTTTCTATAAACTGCAAGTTTTAAAAAGGATAAGACCACTCTTCCATGCCAAAGACTTCAGAACCATCCTCCAAGCCCTCATTTTCTCAAAATTGGACTACTGCTGCTCCACTTTACTTGGCCTCCCCTCCTCATACACAAAACCGCTCCAAATGGTCCAAAACGCAGCAGCCCGTCTACTGACAAACACTAAGAAAAGAGACCATATCTCCCCAGTGCTACAAGACCTCCACTGGTTACCAATTCATTTCAGAGTCATTTATAAATCCATCACCTTGATATACAAAATCATTCACCAACATACCACAATCGATCTACAAATTCCTCCCCGCTTCCACAAATCCACAAGACCGACCAGGGAAGCCTACAGAGGATGCCTCATTGTTCCACCCACGAAAACCACTAATCACAGCACCTTAAGAGACCGAGCCCTTTCCACCGCAGGCCCACAGTTATGGAACTCCATCCCTCCAGAACTCAGAAACGAACCATGTCTCCTAACCTTTAGGAAAAGACTCAAGACATGGCTTTTCAGGCAAGCCTTCTCGAACTCTACCTAAGATGCACCATAAACAAACTCTCTACTCAGAGACTGTACATATGAGACACCATATTTATATTGAACTTTTGTATATAATTATTCTCCTCTATCTCTTTCTATTTCTTACATTCCCAGTTCATTAGCCCTTGTTAATTGTAACTGCTTCTCTTCATCACGTTATTTATGTTTTTTTGGTTGTATTATCCGCACCCCTGTTTTCTGTAAACCGACATGATGTGAACGAGTTCATGAATGCCGGTATAAAAAAACCTTAAATAAATAAATAAATAAATATAAGAATTTCACACTAGCTAGAGATGAAGTAAAATTGCTTTAAAGTGATATAATTGAAAAGTCCATGAGTTATACAAGAAAAAAAAATTATGAAAAATGGAACAAGCCTGGTTCTCTGCTAGCAAAAATTATTAAACCATAAGTGTTGAGAACCATCATTAATTCTATTAAGGATAGTGAAGGCCATCAACATCACTTCCCTACAGAAATTGTGTAACATTTTAAATCACTTTATGGCCTCTGGATGTGAAATAGGGAGATTTCCTGATTCTATATATTTTCCTGTTACCCCCAGAAGCCCAAAATTTATTGGTAGCTCCTGTTTCTGAACTTGAAGTCCTTTCAGGCAATCAAATTATTATCAGCAGGGAAGAGTCCAGGAACTGATGAGTATTCTTTAGGCTTCTATATATCATTTGAACCTGAATTTTCCCCTTGTTTAACTTTCTTGGAGAACCATCTTTTGCCTTTGGGAATTTAGTAGGCTCCATAGCATTAATATATAAAAAAGGGAAAGACCTATTGGAATGTAGTGCGTACAGAACGCTCTCTTAAAATGCTAGTTAAATCTGTTGTTTTGGTTGGTCGGTTGTTGGCCTCATATGTTTGGTTTGGTTTTTTTTTGTACCTTTGGAATTGCACATCACAATAAAGATGATTTTGCAAACAAAAAATAAATAAATAAAAAATACTTTAAACTAGACTGGAGCATATCATGCCTGTTCTGATTCATAAAGACCAGATTGGCTTTATAAAGGGGATATCTTCAGTTAATAGCACAAGGCAATTTTCTAACATTTTACACTTGGCCAAGAAGCTTAAGGTTCTGGGTTTAGTTCTATTGTTCGAAACTGATAAAGCATTTGATAGAATTTTCTGAAATGACATGTTTTCTCAGTGCTTAAATACATGGATTTACCTGCTGAATTTCTGGCCTGAATCCAGGTACATTCTTTGCTCCCTAAAGCTAGAGTTCTAATTAATGGTCATCAATCTAACCCCTTTAAGATCCAGACAGGGATGACCATTGTCTCCTCTACTCTTTAATTTTGCCATAGAATCACTGACACATAAAATAAGAAATCAGGCCAACATCCACGGTTTTAAAGTTTGGCAGCTCTTTTGTGAAGATAGCTTCATACACTGATGGAAACTTTCAGCTACTGGATTCACTACTCTAAGTCAACAATCATGACAATAGGATCTCAGTTTAATATTCCCTTTTGCCTGAGAAGATTCTCAGTGACTAGATCTGAATTTAAATATCTTGGGCTTAAAATTTCTGGTAATGTGTCTGAACTCTATAAATTAACTTACCCAGAGGTTGTTAAAAAATTGAAATCAGACTTACATACATGAAATCCTTTCCTATTTCTTTACTAGGGAGGATACATATGGTAAAAATAATGGTATTACTTTGTCTTTTACATGTATTTCAATATTTGCCTTGCACTGTCCCCTTCTTGGTATTTACTTCAATCTATAGCGCTATAATATTTATGTATGCTTTTATATGAATCTGCACTGATTAAGGATTACTAAATTTGTGAACTATAAGAACAAGAAATAATTATCTTTTCTTTGGGCTGGTAAGACTCCACGTATTAAATTTTCTATTTTCCATCAACCCAATGATAGGAGAGGCCTGTAAATTCCTGATTGATATCTTTATTACCTCACTCCAAGAACTGGAGGGCGTGAGGGGATGCTTTGAGAGAGACTCATCTCAATCCTGGCAGGAACTCAAGGGTTTCCAAGTTCAAGACAACAGTCTGGCTTCATTACTATGTTATCCTTTGGGTTCACCAATTCTTGCCAAACTTCATAGGAACAATTGGCATTGTGCTAAAAAAAGTATTAAAGAGAGAACCCAAACAATTTTCTTCTCTCTCTCTCTCTCTCTCCACTCTATGGTAATTCACAACTATATTCTGCTACCTTTTTAGATGCTCAATGCTGGATGGGTAAGGCCCTCAGTTTTTGGGCAGATGTGGCAGGGTAGCAATTTTAAATCGTTTATAGATGCATCAGAATTTAACATCCCAACCCACATATACTATTTCTGCAAAAATGTAGGGATATCTAAAGACATAAAATACAAAGGAGAGTAGACTCCGCAGTCAGCATATATACCACAGACAAAATGAGCGCAGAGAAGATTATCGGTCCACACAACTATCTTATTAATAGCTGAATTTATTATGCCGTTTGGAATAATAAATTCAGCTATTAATAAGATAGTTGTGTGGACTGACAATCTTCTCTGCGCTCGTTTTGTCTGTGGGATATCTAGAGACACATGGAGGATATGTGCACAATGACGATATAATAAAGCCCATGCAAAAATGGGGACAATTTTAGTGCTGATTTTTCATACTGTGTGCAGTAAAAACACTCGGCCTTGTGCAATGCAGTAAATTAATGGTGTGCAAATCCAATCTGTGCTAAAAATTCATGGTAATCCCAAAAAATGTACCAAAACCAGTGTTAAACTGACATGTAGAAAACCACAGTAAAAATGGCAGTAAAAAACAGCACTAGCTAGAAAAATGCTGCAGTGTTCCCTATTGTTTGATAGAAGTGGCATAGGCAGGCCTGCAGTGTGAATGGTGGAACATAGATGTCCATCTGTTTCCTTGGACACTCTTCAGTGAAATAAAAGGCAGCTTTTCTGAGGGTCATTTTGTCAGTGCTGGTGGTGTTAAGCAAGCTCTGGACTAAGAGTTGGAGATTTTGTAGGTGTTGGTAGTTTATTTGCAATTGTTGAGATATGTCCTTTTTGCTACTTGTTTTTCTCATCGTTTTCTTGATTGAATCTTTAGAGTGCATCTGATTGTTGGTCTGCAACTGTCCATCTTTTTGTCCACTTTTGTATTTAGGTTCCTGAAAGAGTGGAGTGGGTGTTTGTGACTGTGGAGGAAATGGAGTGTGACAGAGGGGATGAGTGTGGGAGAGCAGATGAATGTGACAGGTGGGTGAGTGGTGATAGAGAAGATAGGAAGGTGGTGGTGCATGGGTCACTGGAGTGGGAGGGGAGTGATATGTATGAGGTAAAGGGTGCAGCTGGGGGGAGGAATCAAAGAAGATGGAGGAGTGGAGGGTTCAGAACATGATAAGGGGGTGGGGAGGTAAGTAGGTAGTGGGAGTAGTGCTCAGGGAAGTAGGGACCCTCACTAGTCATCTGGGAGCAACAAGCAGAAGGAACCAGCAGGCAAAACCTGAAGGAGAAGCAGTGGGAATGCGATTTGCGCTTCACCAAGGAAGAAAGGACTTTCTGGGGTGGCAGGTCTGTGAGAATCAGAGCATGCTCTTCAGTCAGAAGACATCTTCCAAGATCAAGCTGAAGATGAAGATACCCTCCTAGGTATCTTCAGCAGCCTGTCATTGATAACCAGGACAGTGGACCAGCTGAAGCATCACTGGCAGGACACCAAGACGGCTGTCAAGACCAAGCTGGCACTGATCAAAAGATCCAAGCACTGCACAGGAGGAGGGCCACCATACAATGTGCAGCTGATGCCAAAGGAGTCAGAGGGGCCTGCCATAGCAGGCATGGTAGACGAGAATAAGGCAGCATCTCAGGGGATATAGCCTCAGGATCCACCTTCCATGGGAACAGCAGAACAACCTATCACAGTCTGCAGCTGCCAAGCAACACACTGGCACCTGATACACAAGAAAACAGACAATTGACCTCCACTTCACATGGCCAGATACATCCTCAAGAGACATTCAGGATGTACCACCAATAACTGGTACCAGCATGAGAGATGGTTCTCGAGGTGCCACTGTAGGCGGCGGTGGTGGGGTTCCAGATCCATTATCCCACCAACAGAAACACCACTCTCCACCATTGATGTGATAGCAAACCAGCTTGCTGCAGATCAGACTATGAGGCAGGAACTTGTCGAGACCAGTGTGACAGTGGGATGGAAGCTATACACTCTGAAATGGAATGCATGAGAAAAGAAATGTTCTGGCTTTGTAGAGAGTAATGAGAACCTGCCAGGAAGTGCACACAGTAAACTTGTTGTGAGACTGGATTAAAGTGCATCCTATGATGTGTCCTGTGAGGTCTTGACTCAAAATTCATCACCATTCTTTTCCTACTCCAGGACAACATGCAAGCAATGGTGCTTATTACAAATCCATCACAGACCCTTTGAGATTAATAAGGGGGTCAAGGAAGGCTGTATCATGACCAACACTTTTTGACATTCATTACCCATGATGCTACATCAACCTTCCAAATGTCTAGTAAAAGTGGAGTTAAACTATTGAATGGAGGGGTAAGCTATTTAATTTGCTTCAACCAATGCTAAACCAAGCTCACATTGACAAAGTGAGCTCCAAAGTAGTTTGCGCTCACTCAGAACAGGATCTTCAGAAATTGTTTAAATCTTTGAGGCATACAAGAAAATGGGACAGAAGCTTAACACTCAGAACAAAGTTCTCTATCAAGTTCTCAAGGAGCTGTCCCCAGTTCTGAAATTTCATATTTATGAAGTAACTCTAGAAAAAGTTGAGCATTTCTTGTACCTTGACTCACAGAAAGCTGATGCCACCTGACGACATGGATCCTTAAAGATTGCAATAGATCTGAAACAAACCTCATGGCTTGTTTAGCAGTTGTAATATTCCCAACTATATGAAGCTGAGATATGGACAGCATATAGGGGACAACTGGAGAAGTAGTTTCAAGATGGTGCTGGCAAGTTAGATGCTGCTCTTGCTATGCAAGTTTATCCCCTCACCTATTAGAAAAAAACCTTCTTTATTTATGTACTGACTTGAGGAAGAGGAAAAGGAAGGTGAGAATTAACTTCTCCACTACATTCTCAGCCTTCCATCAGAAATTTAAGGTGTCATGAGCAGCCATTGTGTTAGAAGCAGCCCTCATTGCTGGGTCAGATGATGGATTGTGTGCCTGGCTTGAGGTGGAGATCTCATTATGCCAAGCAATATCCCCAGTTCCGGGTCTTCCTGGTGGTGAAGTTAAATGAGCAGTGCCAACAGTGGCCATTGCATCCAAGTCCAAAACAACCTTGAAGTATGACCTCATGAGGGACAGGTTTCTCCAGCATGTGGAAAGAAGAGGTCTATATAGCAGTGAATCAATCCATGGAAGAGGCTGAGAGCTGCAGGACCTCCAGACTTGGGAACCACAACAGAATCAGTGACAGCCCATTTAGAATCTTGGAAAGCTATGACAACTCAAAAACAATTCTCGATACTGTGGAGACATTTGCCGGGCCATTACAGGAAGAAGTCCCAAGATTGGAGAATATAGTTAATCACAGGAAGAAAATTGAGAATTTAGAAGCCCAAATGCCATTAGTCCAAAAGGTCAACTTGATCTCTATTCAAAGTTATAGACATATCCACCATGTTAGAACTGGTAAATAAAATGAGACTTCTCCAGCTAAGAGTTATTTATTTATTTATTTTGAATTCTTATATACCGACATTCTTGTATAATTTACAAATCATACCAGTTTACAATACAACAGAACAGTCGCGGATAAGGCGTTACATTAAAACATTGCGTCCAATAAAATATAAATATGAACAACATATAACCAATTCGAATGGAACGAAAGGGGGACCCTTAACCTTAGCCCCTTAAAACTTTAAGGCAGTAATAGTAAACATTAGCAAAATCCTTAAACCTTGACTTTAACACCTAAGCATAATAATTTGGGTGACAATGGCTTAATGGCCTGACTGTAAATAGTGTGGTTGGGGAAACTCACTGAACAATGGAAGCCAAGCCGGAGCTTGAGCCTAAATTTGGTGTAAGGTAGTTATTAGCGCAGCGTAACTACATCGGAATAGTTGAAGACCACTGAACCAAGAACATGTAATGAAACAATATAAGATGGGACAAGGTGTGAAGAGGGGACAGGGGAGGGTAGAGGTAAGAGTGGAAAAAAGGGCCGGTAGTCAGGAAGAAAGGAGAGGAACAGGCGGAAGTTGTTGAGGAAGGAGAGATCCTAGATCCCAGTTATGTCCTTTAACCGGTTCTCAATTTTCAGTTTCCACCTATGAATAAATCCTGTGGACCTGTTCAAAGAATATATAAGAGGCATTCTCAAGATTCTAGCATAAGTCATACTACATCTGAGCAGTGTTTTATCTTCCAACAAAGGAGAGGAGAGAGATAAGGAGGGAGATGGTGTTCAGGCTCAAGCAAAAACATATAGGGCTTGATTATTTTTTGCGGAAAATTCACTAGATGAGTCCAACAGAGCCACCCCCCCCCCCCCTTAATCTCCTTTATGTTCGAGACAGATAAAAACTTTAATTACAACTTTCTGTTGGGGTTAGAAATATTTTAAGGGACAAAAGATTTGGTTATTTCCAGGTATATACAAACTGACCCAGAGTAGGAAAAAATTCTTCTACAGAATCAAGAAGTAATCTTATGGGGAGGAGAATATTTCTTGCAAGAGTCTTGCAAATATGATAAAGTATATGGGTGCTAGTTATACATTTTTGACCCAAATCAAATCACACAGTTTTCTTGATTCTAAAATTTCTGATTTGTTAGTCACTGTAGCCTATCGCTGAATACTTGATATATTCATTTTGTGCCAGGAATTCTTTTCTTTTAAAAACATTTTCAATTCAATGTTCTTCTTCTTCCTTTTTCTGGTCTGGAATTTTTCTGTCTTATTTTCATGATTTATACTGGGGACTTGATAGGAAGCTGTGCAGAAAAATGTTGCATGATGGATATTTATTTTACTTATAATAAATTGGCTACATGCCCGCTGCATTACTAAGTGTGAATTATCATTGCTAAAATGCAAATTGTTATAAAGAATAAAAGATGCTGGAGAAGTACCATCTTAGTACAAATTAGAAAAACCCGTGATGACAGCTGAAAACTAGAATCAATTCACAACACAAATATTCAGCCGAAAGGGAACTCTAGTTGAAGAGCGTTGAGCAACCTTCATAAATGGCCTCAGTACATTTCTGGCTTTTTGGGTGAAGCCTGTAATATTCTGGGCTAGTATAATCATGGGTTGCATAAATGCTTCTATGGCACCAATAGGTGCTGAAAAAGTGACACAACCACTGTGTGACTTTAAAAACACTAGTGTGTGTACACTTATCTTGTTTGAACGCAGGAGAAGGGCAAAGAAGTCCTGAAGTGTTGCCTCCGACACCTTGGTGTTTCAGAGTCTGTTACTCCATCAGGGACCTTCAGGAAAGGACGAGCCTTCTGTGTTTTTTCCGCGGTATTCTCGGTCAGTATATATATTTTGAAGCGGCGATTGTCTGTGCGGTGCACTGTGGAGATGACACCTGCCAGCTTACCGTTCAAATAAAAAGGCAGCAAAACACTGCACGGAGCGGCAATAGCCACAGAGGCATTCACGGAGCGGGATGCCAGTGGTTGGTGTTCCACCTTCACAGAGCGGAAGGATGGAGGGCTGCCATCTCCAAAAAAAAAACAAAAAACCAGGGGTGGGTAAGAGTATGGGGCAGGGGTGTGGCCTGCTTGTTGCAGTGGTTGCTACCCCTAATTGAGCTGGATGTTCACTTGGATGCAGATCCGGTGCTGCTCTCTACACTGGAGGGGAATTAGGGCTGGAGGGTACTGGAAGCCAATAGTAACAGGTGGGTGATAGAAAAAGATTTAAAAAAAAAAGGATAAAGTGCGTAGCTTGCTGGGCAGACTGGATGGGCCATTCGGTCTTCTTCTGCCTTCATTTCTATGTTTCTATAAAAACTTAAGGTTTGTGTATATTGGTGAAATTCTACAAATTTCTCATGTTAGAGAAATTATGCTTTCTAAATGTTATCTACTGGAATTTAAATCTTCTCGGAGTAATCAGGGGGGATATGATAACCTTGTTATAAACAATAGCCTTGATATATCTGAGTTTCTTCAAGATTCTCAGGATATTATATCCAAGAGAGCTACGCTTTTGTTTCTATTTGTAACAGATAACGATAAGGATTTAATATTTAAACAGTACTTTAAATTTAAATCTGTTGAATTTTGTGGGCAAAAAGTTTTTGTATACCCAGATGTCTCTCGTGAAACACAAACGGCCGGATTTTAAAAGGGTTACGTGCATAAGTTATGTGTGTAACCCTTTTAAAACCCCCTGTGCGCGCCGAGCCTATTTTGCATAGGCTTGGCGGCGCGTGTAAGTCCTGGGGCTTCGCAAGGGGGGCGTGTCGGGTGGGCGGCGCCGGCCCGGGGGCATGGTCGAGGCCTCTGGACCAGCCCCCGGGTTGGGTGATGACGCGCCAGCAGCCCGCTGGTGTGCGCAAAGTTACGCCGGCCTCTGGCCGGCGTAACTTTGCCAACAAAGGTAGGGGGAAGGGTTAGATAGGGCCGGGGGGGGGGGGTTAGGTAGGGGAAGGAAAGGGGGGGGGGGGTAGAAGGGAAAGGGGGGGAGGGGAAGGTGCGGGGGGGGGGGGTAGAAGGAAAGTTCCCTCCGAGGCCGCTCCGATTTCGGAGTGGCCTCGGAGGGAACGGACAGCTCGCACATGGCTCGGCGTGCGCAAGTTGCACAAATGTGCACCTCCTTGCGTGCGCGTATCTTATAAAATCCGGCATACTTTTGTTCACGCCTGGTGCGCGCACCCGTAGATTTAGAAAATCTACCCCAATATCGTAGAAACATTCTTCTTTCTCATAGACAGCATACAATTTCTCTTGGGGCTACTTTTTTCCTAAAGTTTCCCTCTAAGTGCTTAGTAACCTATCAAGGGAAATCATACGTGTTCCTTGATCCAACTCATTTGGAGACCTTTTTAAATGATAAATCTTTAGTGAATAATGAACATCTAGTTACTAGCAGGAAATAGTAGTCAAAGTATGTAATATATATACAGCTGCTATATCTAATTTACTTTTGTCTTCGTAATTTGCCTCTGATATCCCCCTAAATGTGGACTTGAATTCTGCTTGTATATGGTGAATATCTTATAAAAAAATTTCCTATTGTGAAGGTGTTTCTTGTATAAGCAAAATATGCCTTCTTTTTGTTTGTTTATGTATGTAAATGATAAATGATCAATAAAAATATAATTAAAAAAAAAACATTGATAAGACAGGCTAAGAGAGAATTTGAAAAGAAGCAGGCCATAGAGGCAAAAATTCAATTGTTGAATTTGAGGACCCTTAGGCCAAGGGGGGAGCTGAAGCAACCTGCAGAGAAGAGCCCTGCAGGTCTCCACTGTCGGCAAGTGGATCTGGATAAGGCAGAGGCCCAACTGCAACTTTGCCTTTACCAGCCCATGCTCCCCTCAGGTTGAGCCTTTGGGTGCCAAGGCCGGCAGGACTTAGGAGAAGGCCTCTGCTGATGGTAGAGAGATCTGTTGGGGGCGCTGGGCAGAGTGAATATGGTACAGGCAAATCAGGAAGCAGGCTGATGTGAGTGACAGGTGGCATTCAAGAATATCCAGGAAGCAGGTGTGGACAGTGGCAGGCAACATACAGGAATGCCCAGGAGGAAGGCAAAGGTCAATATCGAGTATCCATCGGAAGAGAAAGGTGGGACAGATAGGCAGGGCAGAAAGGCAAGGAGCAAGACAGGTGAGCAGACGAGGAGACAAAGAACTGAAGAGTTGAAGGCCTGAAGACGATGACACTAGAACTGAAGAACAGAATACAAGAAGAGGATGCTAGAACTGAGGAACTGAAGACAAAGACCACAGGAACTGGAGATGAATGCTGAAGAAACCTGCACTACAAATAGTATAGACCTGTTGCTGAGGCAAATAAGAGTTGAGTAGGAGGGCTTTATAGAGGTCTAAATCTGTGAGGTCATCAGTGGGCGCCGTGGGGATTTCCCACCACAGGCCCTTTAAAGAGTTGTGCTGTGGGACGCCCGCATGCCTAGGTGAAGCCTTGCAGAAAGGCGGCACTCCTCCTTGGAGAGTGCTAGCGGTGTCCTGCCTCAAAGAGTGGTGTCCTGCCTGTGCGGGTGAGCAGGCGATCCCAGCAACATCTGGAGTAGCTGGCCTGGTTCTGGGGGTGAGTATGGTGGTTCATGGGATGAACTGAACCAAACCATAAGAACATAAGAACATAAGAAATTGCCATGCTGCGTCAGACCAAGGATCCATCAAGCCCAGCATCCTGTTTACAACAGAGGCCAAAACCAGGCCACAAGAACCTAGCAATTACCCAAACACTAAGAAGATCCCATGCTACTGATGCAATTAATAGCAGTGGCTATTACCTAAGTAAATCATGGTGACCTGGAAGATGTAGTAGGCCAGCTTGACAAACTGAAGAGTAGCAAATCGCCTGGACCGGATGGTATGCACCCCGGGATTCTGAAAGAACTCAAAATAAAATTACAGATCTATTACTAGTAATTTGTAACCTATCATTAAAATTGTCCATTTTACCTAAGGACTGGAAGGTGGCCAATGTCACCGTGACATGTAACAAGGGCTCCAGGGGTTATCTGGGTGGCTACAGACCAGTGAGCCTGACTTCAATGCCAGGAAAAATCGTGGAAACTATTTTAAAGAACAAAATCACAGAAGATAAAGATAGATATGGTTTAATGGGTAAATCCATGCTGGCTATGTCCCAAGGGAAGTCTTGACTCACAAATCTGCTACATTTTCTTTTAAGGTATTAATGTGGATAAAGGTGAGTCGGTAGATTTAGTCTATTTAGATTTTCAGAAGACGTTTCACAAAGTCCCTCATGAAAGGCTTCAACAAAAATTAACAAGTTATGGGATCGTAGGCAATAAACTTTTGTGGATTGCAAACTAGTTAAAAAAAAGGAAACAGAGTAGGATTAAATGGTCAATTTTCTCAGTAGAGAGAGGTAAATAGAGGTGTGCCTCAGGGATCTGTTCTTGGACTGGTGCTTTTTAATATATTTATAAATGATTTGAAAAGGGGAATGAGAGTGAAGTGATCACATTTGCAGATAAAATTATTCAGAGTAGTTAAATCACAAGCCTATAGGGATAAATTGCAGGAGGAGTTTGCGAGACTGTAAGAATGGCCATCCAAATAGCAGATGAAATTTTATGTTGACAAGTGCAAGATAATACATATAGAGAAAAATAACCATTGCTGTAGTTACATTATGTTAGGTCTCATATTAGGAGATACCACCCAGGAAAAAGATCTTGGCATTATAGCGGACAATAAATTGAAATCATTGTCTCAGTGTGCTGAGGTGGTCAAAGAAAAGCAAACAATGACATAGATTCATCATTTTGCTATAAATTTCACATCAATAGCAACTGCGATAAAAAAGGGAAACATTTGAGATACCGCAACATGCGCTATTTTACCACATTGCATAGGTATTTTACCGCAATGTGCATTAAATGTATCACACCTGCGATATTTTCACATCGTGAGCTGAGAAATGCCCAGACAGGCATTTCAGGGGAGATGAAGAGGGGGAGAGGGAGAAAAACAGAGAGAGAGATGGAGGGAGAGAGAGAGAGATGGAGGGAGAGAGAGAGAGATGGAGGGAGAGAGAGAGAACGATGGAGAGAGCGGGAAGTACAGAGAAGGGCAACCAAATGGATAAAGGGAATGGAGCAGCTCCCCTATGAGGAAAGGCTAAAGAGATTACAGACATTCAGCCTGGAGAATAGACGGCTGAGGGGGGATATGATGGAGGTCTATATAATCATGAGAGGACTAGAATGGGTAAATGTGAATCGGTTGCTTACTCTTTCAGATAATACAAGGACTAGGGGGCACTCCATGAAATTAGCAAGTAGCACATTTAAAACAAATCAGAGAATAAGTGACTTGGAGAATAGCTAATGCTTATGTCTGGCATTGGTATCATAGGATCTATTTAATGTTTGGGTAATTGCCAGGTACTCTTATCCTGGATTGGCCACTGTTGGAAACAGGATGCTGGGCTTGATGGGCTTTTGATCTGATCCAGTATAGTAACTACTTATGTTATATTCTGATAAAATACAAAAAAAAATCATTAAAAAATAAAATTATAATTAAACTAAAATCTAAAATAACTAACTCCCAAACAAAAACTTCACCTTCAAAAGAATCTTCACTTACTCCTACTATGCCTAGGTATAATTCACCTCACCTTTAGAAAAAAAATGTCTTCATTTGCTTCCAAATTTTCAGAAGATTGAATTCTGCTCTAAGGGACCCTAGCATCACATTCTAAACCCACAGAATTACCTATGAGAATGCTCATGCTGCATAATTCTTCATTAGTAATTTTGGGACCATCAAAAAAACATCCCTTAATTCCTGACCTGGCCGATGCCATATACGCGTATCCTATAGGTAATTAGGACCCTTGTCCCTCATTGAGAAAAACATGATGGTCAGCAGCTTAAATTTAGCTGTCTGATCAGAATGCAAAAACTTGTCACAGCTGTAAGACAGGTCTAACAATAAGATGCTGAGGTTCAAAACTGGAAGATTTGGTCCAAACTAATAACTGTTTCAAGTTAAATATTTCAATAAACAATTAAAATTCTATGATCTTGTTTATTAAGGATTCTAAAACAAATTAAACTGATAATCATGCAACCCCAATTTTAGCAGTCACTGATCACTGAACAATAATTTATTCTCCTTATTACTTTTCAAGCACTTCTACGGATTATATTCTTCTGGTCTCTTATGTGATAATCCATGTAAAAAACAAACCTAATCGAGATGGGAAAAATGCAAAATGATAGCACAGAAATATTTACTGGATGTGTCAGCATAGCCAGTTATCAGCCCAGCATGGTATAGGATAAAATACACAGTTGTGTGCAAAAGTTCAGGCACCCTGATGAAACTCTATGATTCAATGAAACGCCAAGCAAACAGAAATTTTCTTGACCTCTGCAGGGCACAACATTAAGCATCTTTCTGCAAATTTAATTTACTATGTTTGCAGTTTATTTCATTTTATTTTTTTTACAGATTCAAAGTAAGAAAATGGTGAATACGGTATGTGCAAAGGTTTGCTCACCCTTTCAGTCGGTACTCTTAACACCTCCTTTGGCAGAAATGACAGCTTCTTAGATCTCTTTGCATGCAAATGCATGCTTGAGATCTCCCCACAGATTTCCAATAATATCCAAATCTGGGGACTGTGAAGGCCCATTCCAAAATCATCATACAAACTTTTCAACTTCAGTTTCTTCACTGACTGTGGGACATTACCTTCTAGGATGTGCTATTTAGTTGAATTCGTTCTCGTCTTCACCTGCACAATATTTCCTGTGCTTTTGGCTGCCATAACAGTTCAATTTTAGATTCAGCAAACCAAAACTATTGTTCCAAAACAATTCAGGCTGATCAATGTTTTCTTTTATATACTTTAGACCAGACCTGGACAAGGGGCGGCCCGCGGGCTGAATCCGGCCCGCCTACGGTCTGTGACCGGCCCGCCCACTGCTGAGAGCAGACGGAGAATGAGGCACGCTGCCTTCCCTTGCAGAGGGAAGGCAGCAGTTGATTCTCTGCTCCCTCGCTCCCCAATTGGCCGGCCAATTGGGGAGCGAGGGAGCGGAGAATGAACTGGTTTTTTTTACAGCATCCGGTGGGGGGGAGGGAGTGACTCGAGCGAAGGCACGCTGTCCGATTGGCCGGTGCTGGCAATCGGGCCAATCATAGCTGTTTTGAAACATTTATTCTGCTTATTAGTATAGTTTTACAATTATTTCTGTGTGGGGATCTATAGCTGCTTGCTAGTTCTGTTTTCCTAATAAGAGGTGTATTGGTGTTTAGAGCCTGATTTAATATTTGTAGTGTTGCCTTTTCATAGATAGGGTTGCTCCTGTTTATTGAGTGTATTCCATAATACAGGTGTAACTGTGTGTGGATTAGTTTATGTGCATTACTACAGATCCTGGGAGTATGTTAGGTCGGTTCTGTGTCTGTTACCGAGATGAGATATTTTGCTAGCATGTAAGCGTTTGTATCGGTCTTATTTGTTGTGTTTTCTCAGAGGACATGCATTGGTGGTAAACTGCTGTCTTTTCATAAGTAGGGCTATTGAGAACTGAGTTAATTATATTAGTCCGGCCCTCTAAAACCATCCCAATTTCTCATGCGGCCCCATGGGAAAATTAATTGCCCACCCCTGCTTTAGACCATGACTTTTGTGATGATTCTGACAAGTCTCCCATGCAGATAATTGTTGTGTAAACAATGCTGGACTGTGGACCTATGGATAATCACCATACTTGGGAACTCTCTGGATTTGGCCCGGAGACTCCGGCTTTCTGAACGAATTGACGAGTCTCCAGGCCAACACCCTAAAATTCCAGGTGCCCTGCTGCAGAAGACCAGAAGAAAAAAGATCTGGAGCCGCATGGACTCAAGGAAGGAGGATAATCAGCACCCGTGCCTCAGGAAGAAGACATGAACAGCAAGACTATCAGGAGTGTTTCCCTCCCCTGCAGGAAACAAGAAACTGGAGAATGAACAGCTGCGTTGGGCCGCACGCCAAAAATAAAACCAAGGGCAGAATGGCCAGACACTGCAGGAGGAGGAGGAGGAAGTGGAGCACATATCCCGTAGGCCTGGGGAAAAAGGAAGCTCCTGTGGCTAATGAGAATCAAGGTGAGAAGAGAGAATGAGAGTGTATGTGTGTGTGGAAAAGGGAGAGGAGTGAATGTGCATGTATATGTATGGAAGAGGAAGAGAAATGAGTGAGTGTGGAAAAGGGAAGTGAGCGTGCATGTATGTGGAAGAGTGAGTCTGTATGAAAAAGGGAAAGAAGTGAGTGCATGTGTCTCTCAGTGCATGTATATGTGAGGAAGAAGGAGAGAAGTGAGCATGCACATGTGTGGACAAGGGAAAGTAGTGAGTGTGAGAATGAGCATGTATGTGTGTGAGTGAACATGTGAGTGCACTAGTGTGTGAGAAAGTTTGTGCGCATGCTACTACAGCCCTCTCACTGCCCCACCACGATAATCTCAGGGTGACAGGAAATCAAAAGTTCCCAGGTATAATTACTTCAATGGCTTTGCAAGAGTGAATTATCTTTCTTTTCAAACATTCGGACAGCTACTTAGAGGAGCTCATGGTTGTTAAAAGTAGACAGATCAATCATTATTTCAGAGTCAGTTCTCCAGCACAGTAAAAAAAATATTCTTCGACTCCCAAATAGGGTGATCATCTTAAAATCCTAGATCAAAAATTTTCTAGAGTCTAATTATACTATCTATGGATATTTATTTCTTTTTCTTTCCTCTGGAAACATGTCAAAAGTTTTCCTCAACACTAACTCCACACACGTCACAATGTTTCGGTGGTGGAAATGATGCTAAGTCACAATGCAAATTCCTAAAATATACCAACCATATCCTCTTATTAAATGAACAATCAAGGACTCAACTAAATATGATACTTATTAAATGACCATCATATTAGGCTTCGTCGTTAGTAATAACGCTTTAGGACTCAGCCTTCTATATAATCATCGGTCATTAAGTGAATATAACCAAGTCCCAATTCAAACACCAATGTGTTACTTAACTTATTTTTTAGTATTTTTTTAATGCAAAAAAACTTTTAATCAAAATTCCACATGAAGTTACTTAAAAATAAACACACTCTTGTGGTACTTCAATAATACAATTGTCCTTGTTTGCTGAATGTTAACACAAGGTGCTGCTGAACATTTATCTGAAAAAATTCACCGAACATTTCACATTTCAGTGTAGAAGCCGCCATCTGTAGTGTGGTTGGCGTAGAGTAGCCGAAACTCCGTTAACAGAAGAGAATGTATGGGAAGAGCTAGAAAACTAAAAGTGGACAAAGTCATGGGCCTGATGAGGTTCATCCCAGGATACAGAGGAAGCTCAGAGATGTGCTGGCGGGTCCGATGAAAGATCTGTTCAATAGATCCCTAGAAACAGGAGTGGTGCTGAGTGACTGGAGAAGAGTGGTAGTGGTCCCACTTCACAAGAGTGGGAGCAGAGAGGAGGCTGGAAACTACAGGCCAGTTAGCCTCACCTTGGTGGTGGGAATTTAAGGGAGAATCTGCTGAAGGAAAGGATAGAGAACTATCTACAGTCAGGAGGATTTCTGGACCCGAGGCAGCATAGATTCACCAGGGGAAGGTCCTGTCAGACAAATCTGATTGATTATTTTTTGATTGGGTGACTAAAGAATTGGATCAAGGAAGAGCACTCGATGTGATCTACTTGGATTTCAGCAAAGCTTTTGATACGGTCCCGCATAGGAGGCTTGCAAATAAAATGAGAAGCTTGGGAGGGAGCACCAAGGTGGTGGCCTGGATTACAAACTGGTTGACGGATAGAAGACAGCATGTAATGGTAAATAGAACCTACTCTGAAGAGAGAAGTGTTAAGCGGAGTGCCACAAGGATCAGTGTTGAGACCAGTCCTGTTCAATATCTTTGTGAGTGACATTGAGGAATGGACAGAAGGTAAAATTTGTCTATTTGCGGATGATACTAAGATCTGCATTAGATTGGACACGCTGGAAGGAGTACAGAGAAAGACGGGATTTAAGGAAGCTTGAACAGTGGTCTAAGATATGACAGCTGGGATTCAATGCCAAGAAGTGAAGAGTCATGCACCTGGGGTGTGGTAATCCAAAAGAGCTGCATGTGACAGGGGGTGAAGAGCTGTCATGCACGGAGCAAGAGAGGGACCTTCGGGTGTCTAGCGATCTGAAGACGGTGAAGCAATGTGACAAGGCAATAGCTAAAACCAGAAGAATGCTGGGTTGCATAGAGAGAGGAATAACCAGTAAGAAAAAGGAGGTGATAATCCCCTTGTACAGGTCCTTGATGAGGCCTTACCTGGAGTATTGTGTTCAGTTCTGGAGACAATATCTCAAAAGGGACAGAGACGGGATGGAGACAGTCCAGAGAAGCGTGACAAAAATGGTGGGGGGTCTCCACCAAATGTCTTATGAGGAGAGGCTGAAGGACCTAAATATGTATACGCTGAAGGAGAGGAAGTACAGAGGAGATATGATACAGACCTTCAGATACTTGAAAGGTTTTAGTGATGCACAATCGACAAACACTCTCCGTTGGAATGAAATCAGTAGAACTAGGGGTCAAACTCCAGGGAAGATGACTCAGAACCAACATCAGGAAATATTTCTTCACAGAGAGGATGGTAGATACCTGGAATGCCCTTCCAGAGCAGGTGGTGAAAATGAAAATGGTGAAAGATTTCAAAGAGGCATGGGATAAACACTGTGGATACCCAAAAGCTAGAGGATGAAAATGAAGAAAAGAGTGCATGGGGGTAACTTGCTGATGCGGCTGTTACCACCCTTAACCAATAAGCCTGATACTTTTGATGCAACTCCAACATTGCTCTCTGCTTCAATGGCAAGAGGTAATGGGGAACTGGACTTAGACAGCAACCAACAAGGGCCCTGCTTTGACAGTTTGGGAAACTAAGTATGGGGTTGACCAGTATGGCATGGCAGATGCTACCATAGACTTGTTGGGCAAAGTGATTGGACCATTTGTTCTTTTTCTGCTGTCACTTTTATGTTTCTATGTAAAACCATCCAAACATATCAATAGGGTATATCTCGTCACAATACATTTTCCTTTGCATAAGCAATTCTTAACAAATAGGAATGGACATGTTTAAAAGCAAACTTCTTGCTTGCAAGGGTAGAGACTGTAAGTAAGAGTCTCAGATTAGCAAAAATACTTTGTTTCCTTGTGGTGTCCACTTGCTCTAAGTACTTTCCCATCACACATATACTATGTACAATATTATGGAGTTGTCCAATCCCAGGTGCTTCTTGGGACAACCAATTATGCAAAATACATTTTTTTTTGCCAACAGGAAGGCCTCTCTTACCCAAAATTTAACATATCTGAACCTAAAGCTATATCCTTCCAAATCAAATAAGAAAGGTTGTATCCCAGTTACTTTAGCAACATACCTTTGTAATCCTTTCCAAAAATGTTGTACACATGCACAAGACAAAAAACTATAACCTAAAGACCCAGATCCTTGACTGCACTTCAAGCACATAATAGAGTCTGATAATGCATTTCTAAATGCCTGCACTTGGGAACCATAGGCTCGTAATAAAAATCTGGAGTTTCCCTCAACAGTATATTTGGGGTTATTGTGTGGGCCCTTGAGAGACACGCAGAGATATAGTATAGTGTAATTAAATTATCTCTCCAATGTCATTTTTCAACTGTAAATAGTCTCATGAAATTAAAACTGATGATCCTTAAAGACCAGCAGGCCGATCTAGTCTAACTATTCTCCTTACCAACTGTAATACTACAAATCACATTTAATTTATGGCATTACTCTCAAATAAGCACAGGTATGGATCTTTTTTTTCCCCCATCTATACTGTGATGCAGTTGCATTCATCTACCACACTGTTTTTTTAAAATGCACTTGCAATATCACTCTCAAGTCAACACTTCTGCTTTGTATCAATCTTTATTCTAGATGTTTCTGTCCACCAAAAACGCTCGTCTCTTTTGCATTATGTATACAAATGTGGCATTTAAATCTCTAATCTCTCTAGAAGCCCTCCTCTGATCTGTCTATTTTGTTGACAACCCTTGCAGATACCGCCTCCACACCTGGGCACAGTGCTCTAAATGAGATCTCACCAATAATGTGAATGGAAGCATTGCCATTTCCTTTTTTATAGTAGTTATACATATTCCTTTGTATGCCAGCATTCTACAGCCTCTCCCACATGCCACACTATTTGGCATCCTCTAGGTCATCAAGTGTGTATTACTGGTTTAAATAACCAGCTACGGTATTAACGCTACATTTTTTTTTAAATTTACATCCATTTTCAAAACGCATTTTAGCTGATCATCACAGGTGAAGGTTATGGGCATGCTGCAAAAGAACGGCAGCTCCATACAGTAGAACACAGTGTATCTGTTGACTTGCTCAGCCAATAGCATTCATTTTTTAACTGACATAGGCTACTTTATTCTCTTATCAAGCTTGTTTACCACAAACATTGGAATTAATTCCTAGATGAACACAAAGTTTAATTCAACTACAGTAGACCCAAAATTCTTGTAAAAATACTTTACAGAAGGTTTTTTTTTTGACCCAGCAGTTTTCCTCCTGCTCCTCTGTACTTCCAGCTCTATTGGTACCAAGGCTGAGATCTGGCGCCATGAACCTTCAATTTGCAAATACCCAGGAATTATTTCCCCTATTTTTATATCCCTTCCCAACTTACATTTAGAACAATCACTGCAGTGATGATCCTGAATCAAAAGTTATGCACCATGGCTCCTTCTAGAACCCTGCAATCATGAGCCCTGAATCCAGATACTGACAATGACCATGGCTCCCTCTTAACAGAGGGCTATGAAAGCATTCTCAGCTCCGGCCAACTCAGAGAGTGGAAAACCTAACCTGGGGATTGAACTGGGGACCTTCTGCATGGCAGTGCACAGATCTACTACTAGAGTCATTTAGATATTATAGACATTTTTGATGATTAATTTAATTTCTTACATAAGTTAAAATTGTACTGTATTTAGCTTCCAAAATCTCCTGGTTACCTGACAGGAGCGGAACTGGTTGACTAGAAGGGTACATCTTTGAGGGTCCTTCCTTCCATCTAAACTATCCAGTTCAGCTGCAACTTGATTTAGTTCTTCATCTGCATAGTAGAATTGGGCAAGAAGCTGTGGGTCCGACCTCTGCAACAAAGAATAATACAGAACATTAAACTGGCTGTTGCACTACTCAAATGACATTTAGAGATACCATTTTTATGATTTGTATAAGAAGTTATTAGTAAAATGCATGTCAAAAAAAAAAAAAAGAACACAACCACCCTCCAAATCCCCTGCCTCCCCATACCCTACCAAAAATTGCTATCACAAAATTAAATGTGTGTTTTGAAGGTTGGAATCTCATCTTATAGGCATAAAGCAAAGCAAAAACAACAAAAAAAAAAACCCCAAGCTGTGGATAAAATGAATCAGATTAGAATTTCCAAAGTTTTTTAATCATGTAAAACGCAATAAAAAATCTCCCCAACCATGAGCTGTGGTGAAGGCTACTAATTCCTCCAAGAAATGATTTTTACAGTGAAAATGCTGGGAAGATTTCAGGTTCAGTATTCCAGTTGTAAAGAAATTTTACAAAAAGTTTTCAATTTGTAAACTGGTTCCTTCTACAGCTCCTAGCTTTTTGGTGCTTCTAATGCATACCCTTCAAGTCTCCAGCTTTTTCTGGAGTCCACAGCATTATTGGCACCTCATTTTGCTTTCCGTTACTGTTCCCCCTCTCCCCAACACTCTAATACCACATTCAGGACTTTAGACTCCATATCCCCAGCAGAACTTTAAATAACCCACCAAGTAGCTATTTGCTCAAGATCCTGGTCTTTAACTAGCTGACAGCTTGAATATACAAGAAGCCCTTGGCTACCACTCTTCAAGTAAAATCCTTTCCCCTCCCCAAACACACTAGTGTGGGTAATGAAATTCAAAGTAAAAGCTGGAGTGGTTCAAACTGATCTGCACTGGAAGTACTAAAATATTGCATGGCAATCAGATTTAATGAGTGTGAAGAAAGTTGTGAGGATCTTGCTATTATGGAGGTATTATGCATTGGAATGAAAGACTATAGCCATATCCATGCAAGAGTGACTCTAAAAGGAACTACCCTTTAACCACCAGGCCCACAGTCTAGGTTTCATCCTGGATGCCAAACTGACCATGGAAGCCCAAACGTTAGAAGTAACAAAATCCACTTTTTTCCAGCTGTACTACGTATGCCACCCTCTGCCCCTTCTTTGATAGTTCTGCTTTTGCATTTGCTCTTTTGCAGCCCCACTTGTATATAATCCCTTCCCCTCACACCTTTCTCTCTTCCTCCCCTACTCAAATTTTTATTCTCTCCTTCCCTTGCCCCTCTCTATTCTCCCTTGACTCTGTTATAAATTGTAATGTTATAACTACATTATATAATATTATCATTATATATCTATTTATATTTTATAAATTGTTTTGCTGTTATTGCATTTAACCGTTATTAATGTAAAGTTTTCTCAGTTGTTTTCTTACTGTTTTATGTAAAACGCAATTGCGGATTTTGTTCTATGTACACCGACGTGATATCTCTGATGAGCGGCGGTATATAAAAACCAATAAATAAATAAATAAATAAATAAATAATTAATCACCAGGCTGGGCTATTATAACTCCCTCTACATCAGTCTACCTTAGAAGGTAAACCAGTGTCTACGGCTCATACAAAATGTGGCAGCTCAAATGATGCTAAACCCCAGAAAATTTGACAGAATTATCCAACTCATGAAAATCATACACTATCTTTCAACACACTAACACGCCATATTGAAAATCCTCGTCCTGCCTTTCAATGTCCTGGTACCTCCCTACTTCAAAATCAACTCCCCATGTACACCCTCTCCTACTGTACTCATCACCTCAAGCCTATCAGTTTCAACCCCCAAGGACATGCTACTCACGAACATCAGGAAGAGAACTTTCTTGGGATCAGTCCTAACCTCTAACTCCTTGCCGCTTGAGGGCAGTCTCACATTGGACCTCTTTATCTTCAGGAAACAACTGAAAACCTGGATATTTGTCTTCGGTCCACAGCCAAAATAAACAAATATATAGATAAAGGACAGCCAGGTGATACAGTGTATTTGAACTGTCAGAAAATATCTGACAAAGTCCCACAGGAAAGACTCCTCTGAAAATTTCAAAGTCATGAGATGGGAGGCTGTGTTCTGTTGTGGATGGATAACTGGTTAAAAGGCCAAAAACAGAAAGCAAGACTAAATGGTTAATTTTCTAAATGTAGTACTAAATGGAGTACTACAGAGATCAGTACTGGGACCTGTGCTGCATAAATGACCTGGAAAAGGGGACAACAAAGAGAATTGATCAAATTTGCAGATGAGACAAAATTATTCAGATTTGTTAAAATGGCAACGGATTGTGAGAAACTGTAGAAGGACCTTGTAAAACCAGGAGACTGGGCAATTTAATGACAAATGAAATTTATTTTTTTATGTTCCGCCCATAAGGAGTGGAGGCGTAGCCTAGTGGTTAGAGCAGTGGGCTATGAACCAGGAGACCAGGGTTCAAATCCCGCTGTCTCTCCTGACAAGGGAGAGAGAGAGAGCGAGAGAGAATAGCCATAATGTCCTCTCCCTAGATAGGTATTTGTATCCTATCTAGTAGCTCGAAGTGAGTTACTCACCCAACATAGCTTGATGTTACCCACTGTTCTGTTCGTACGTCTCACGTTGAATGTCAAAATGGCCCCTAACCCCCTACACTAATACCTAAACCTCACCTCCACCCATAGGGATACAAAATACCTATCTCATATTAACAATGGTCCCCCAGTGGTTGAATGCAAGAAATACAACAGGTATGGCACTTATCGCAAAGTGCGCTAACTTAGCTCTTCGCATAGGTAATTAGCACAAATTGCGATAAACTGTATATTAGCATAAAACACGCCCCTTTTACTATCGCATGCGATACTTATCACATTTTGATAAATCCTTAGATTGTAAGCCCTTTGTATCTGAATGTAAACCGATGTGATATGCCAGCATGTGACAGTTTGTCAATGGAACAGCTGCACTTAACAGCAGCACAGTGTTCTGCATTACTTTGCATCATAGGTGCAACCGACCATGCAGTGCCAAACACTGGTTCAGCGTCAGTACCGCCGCCTACAACCATGCCATGGCATGTTCTATCGCCCATGCCATGGCGAGAACCAATGTTGATTCCACCAGAGTTTGTGGCACTGCTCTGCAATGGCCGCGGCGGTGCCTATCACCCATTATGTATTTTACCTGCGCCGATTCCCTCAGCATCCAGTGCCCTAAAACACCTAACAGTGTCAGGCATCCGATATCACTGAATGGCGCTCAGTGGCACCCATGGCCATTAGCACCACTCTGTGGCACTTGACCCTGGTGACGCTCTGTGATGCCTGACAGAGCTCGGATTGATGGCCTGGTACTGCATGATGTTCAATGACATTCTACATCACCCCACTCCAACAATGCCCATGGGTGCTGGATGGTGCGTGGTACAAATACCAGATGGCACCCAATGCCATTCAATGGCACCTCACATGGGTGATATGCTATGGCTCAGTTTCAATTCCCACTTATGGTCTGGCACTTGAATGTGCATAGGTATCTGATATCAGAGCATGTCATCATTAGTACATCAGCAGAGCTCAGGCTCTCCTCATTGGAGACTGCCCTGCCAGAGTATGCTTTAAGACAGGAAGGAGAGGCTTCATCCAGGGGATCAAAGGTGATGATTAACTTGGGCTCATGGAGACTAGTGAGGAGTGTGCCTGAACAAAAAACCAACATGGAGAAAGGCAAATGCCCCAAAATCCTCTGCGTAGCCTGCCTTGGCTGTATGAACTCTGTGACTTATTGAGAATGACTTGCAGAATTCCCAGGACAGCTGGACAGGCAGTCAAGCTGGCTCCATAAGGTGATGCCTAATCATAGGGTCACACAAAGCAGAAGCGAAAGGAGGGAACTTCAGGCTATCTTGTCACAATAGAGGCACTCTTTCTCAAGGGTTTCTATAAACACAGCTACAGATGTGTTAATTACCCTGACCAGCAAGATTCTAACAGAATAAAAGACTATCCAAAGAGTGATGGTAAATAGGCCCCACCTTGGAGAAATACTCAGGGGTAGCTAGGGATGATCTTATCATGCAGTTGACATGACAACCTATGTAAATTATCCTCGAGGTAGTCACGCACTCTAAACTTCCACAATATTGTATTATCTATATAAGAAGGATCACTTCCTGTATACGATGAGATGCTGGTAGTCAGTTTGTCAGAGACATGGCATCAGCATCTCCCAAGAATACTTATATTAATAAATAAAAAATTATGCTTTCTACCAAAATCTAAGTGTTCTTGTATCCCTTGACATAAACGTCATAAAGAATGGCCTGGCGCTTAATACTAATATGGTAACTAGGAATGTGGCAGAGGATTAGTTGTCCCCACCCCACCCAACAGGAATATTCTTTCATACGCTATCTCCTGTGAACAAAAGGTGGGGAATAGATTCTGGATCCTTCATTGTTGGCCTCCATTCATGCACAGTGGCAGACTAAATCTCATGGAACTCCTAGCTGGATGAAAATTCAGGTAAGTCCCCAAGTTAGAGGCCTTGCCTGACCACAAGGGACTCTACAAACTGCAGATCCCATGAGGCAACCGACAAATGCAAAAAAACAAAAAAAAACAAAAAAACAAAGAAAATACAAAGGCTGAGGGAAAGATTAATACTCAAAAGCTGCATGGGCAGCATTATTAATTAGTATAAATACAAAACTTCAATCAGGCTGTGCTGGGCCTAGGCTCACACACCATGAGGTCAACAGAAGTAAAGTATTATAAAACAAGAAAAAAAAAGCTATAATAAACAAAAACTAACTAAAAGTACATGAGGGAGAAAAAAATCCACAGAGCCCTGTGAGAAAAACTACTTCTGTGGCTCCAGAAACTTTCACTGTAGTAGATGTGAAAGAGAACAAAAAATCGTGACTTGCAGGCACTGTGGAAAAAAATTAGACTTCGGGTCCCTGCCTGGGAAGCTGGGAGGCAGGTGACTAGGACTGCACATGCTCAATACAGCATGTTCAAAGCTTCTAGATGCTTTGAAATCAAAGTTCTGTGCCAGGTTCCAACAGATGATAAAACCCACATGTGAGAACTGCAGTCCTGCTTGTCCTTGGAGAACACAAAATAGATTTTTAAAAGAAAAAAAATGAAGCTTGAAATCAAATTTAAATATCTTAGTAATTCATGAAAAACATGTCAAAGGCTTGAGTCAAACCTTTCCACTATCTACCCTTTTAAACCCTTTTTTTTTTGTTATGAGCCAGGGCTTAATTTGTCAGAGAACTGCCTGGAAGTGAGTTCCACCACTTTTCAGATTTAAGAAGGGATTCTAACTCCTCCCTTCTAGGCAGTCTGCAGGGAAGAGGGAGATAAGGCTGGAGCAGGGCCGGAGAGAGCAGGAATTAGGCCCATGCCAGCTAAGAAAAGTAGGCCCCTATGTAAGGTTCTGATGTGATACTTAATAAGAGAAATTGTTTTCTAAATTACCCATATAATTTTTATTTAAGAAGGCTTTACGAGCTTGTTAGCAAAGTCATCAATTACAATTGAAATTCTTATTTATACATGTTAGAAATAGATATATTTAGCTCTTTTTTTTTTTTTTTTTTAAATTTTGCCCAACAAAAGTAGGCCCTAGCCAAATGGCCATGCTGACACCCCCTCTCTCCTGGAATGGCCTGGCGCAAACAGAACAAACAGCCAATCTGTTCTCTAACTCAGCCATTCCCCTCCTGTTTTGCAGAGAGTAAAAGGGGAGAGTATGGTCCTACAGCAGACACTGCAGCCTAAAGTATAGATACAAAAAGGGATTGAATTAGCATAAATTTGAAATTGATGAGTAGTAATGCCAATCAATCAATCAATCATCAAGGCTACAACCCTTGCTACTACGCTACTGCTCTGAAAGAACAAAATAGAATAGTGTTCTGCTAACTTTTTTTTTTTTTTTTTTTTACAGGACCTGAGGAAGTGGAGCAGATGGTGTAAATCAGTTCTGGTGGGTGAAGAACAGCCAGTGGTTGAGCACTGGTGGGGGCTGAGGATGGAGGATCACCAGGGAGAGGAAGAGTGTTCAAGCATGTGGTTGGAACAGTATGTTTTTTGGAGAGTTCACAGCTAGTTCTGGCCCCATCCCATCTTACATGTTACACTTGACTCCTCCTCCTCCCCCACCCTTAAAAAGGAAGTGCACCTATGGAGTTTATCTACAAATTAAGATTTGACTACAGCTGAGTGCGTATTACGTGTTCTCTACCTCCCTTACACTGTTCACTGCTCATGGCTATTTCCTGCTTCAAAAGACTCTTTTCTGCCCAGACTTTGCTAGGCTCTCCCAGAAATTAGCCACATAGAAAATGTTTTCTCTATATGGGGCCGAGGTAATAAGGTGTGCTGAAGCTGCCTTGGGTTTGTATGCACATTTTCCCACATAAAGCCCTATAATGGGGATGTAATAAGGGTTTTGTGCGCAGGAAAAAAGCGCTTACGAACATGCTTACTGACCCGCGTTTTTTTTTTTTCTGTGAGAGTGCATGCTATTGGCATGCAAAAGAGGCAATTATCTAATCATGGGCAATGCAGGAAGCTGCGCTAATATTAGTTCAGGTTTTTTAATGCAGGTTGTTTTTTTATTTTTTTTATTTTTTTTTATGCCACGGTCGGGGCACGAGTTAAGTGCCAGTGCCATCTTGGGGGGCTATTTTATTCCATTGCTTGCACTGGGATGGTGTGTGGTTGCATGTCTGAGCAGCTCTAATGTGATTTCGATGATGTAAATTTCTGATTGTGTCCAGCTACTCCTGATGCTGTGGTATATCCTGCAGCTTCTCCAAAGGATGGCAAGCAGCTGAAACAGAGCAAAGTCCACAGGGAAGAAATCCAGAAACCACTATGAGACAGGAAGCCAGGGTGTGTCAACTCCTGTTGAACAGGATTTCTTCACCAGCCTGGAACCCTAAGGGTAGGAGGGGGAGGGCAAAGGCGATCTCGGAATAGATTGCCCTGAAACTGGCTTAGGTAATACCTCAGCCATGATAATACATACTTCCCCCAAAGAAGCAGGCAGTCCAGTAAATTAAACAAATTGTTGCCTGAACCACGACCCCCCTGTCCACCTACAGGGTTATCCCTAGAATGGGGAAGTATAGCTTGCAAGTCAATGCAACCAAAAAGCAGCATTTCTTTTGCAGGGCCCCTAATCTCCCAAATCCCTAAGTCATGGATATGGCGATAGGTTGAAAGGCATGCTAAACAACTAGATGGATTAGAACCCTCCTCACATACAGGCTGATACTGTAAAGTGCGTTCAGCTGAGCGCACTGTTTAACCCGCTGTTGGACGCGTGTTTTTGTAAGGGGTTTAGCAAGTTGAAAACATGTGTCCAATACCTGCCGAAACTAATAGCGCTCATCACATGCAAATGCACGCTGATGAGGCTGTTAGTCATTCGCTCAGGATACCGAAAAACAAATGTACGGCAGATCCGCACATTTTACGCTCAGAAATTAGTGCCTGCCCTCTAATTCCTGAGCAGCTGGAAAAAGTGTACATAAAAGCAGAAAATACAGCCATTTTCCTAACCCATGGCTATCAGCGGGTTTCAAAAATGGACATTCGTAAAATTGAGCCCTGACATGCCTCATCGGTGCCCAGAGGAACCAATGACTGCAGCGCTATCGACTGTTCTCTCGGCTCACCTATCTGTCAGAGGACATCGATGCTGTGAGCTTGATGGCATCCCTCGCCAGCAGCTATGGCTGATGATAGCCTTGCTCATTAACACCAATGGTGCATGAATCCAGGCAGGGTCTCTGATGCCTCCCAATTCTATCAGCTAAGGGACCCCAAGATCATCAGCATCCGTGGTGCTCGATAGCCATAGGCCAATGATAGGACAGCACAATGTCCCTCAGTGCTCCACTGGGATACGCCAAGGCACCTCAAGGGCACCAGACCACTTCGCCTGTATGCCTCGGCATACCAGGGTGCCTTGAGCAAAATGTGACCCCAGCGCTCAATCCATTCACGACCAAAGTCCCTGCTGCTCGAGGGCTTCAGTAGCACTCGAGGGCTCCAAAGAGCCCCGGCTTTCGAAGGCCTTGGGAACGACCAGGGCCAGATGGCCTCCATAGCAGCTCCACACCTCTATGGCACTGAGGGCATCGATGGTATTGGGGCAGCTCCGCACTGTGATGGCAGAGCCCATGCACCTCGATGGCCCAGAGGGCAGCCACAGCATCAAGGCCACTCCTCTCGATGGCATCGGAAAAGGCCATTTACGCACCTTGATGGGATCATGGGCATGGAATGGAAACGAAGCATCCATGGCATGGACTACTCCGCCACCTCGAAGCCCAAGGTGCTCAATGACTCTGGTGCCTAGAGTCCACAAATGTCTACAGCACAGAATGCCTTTATGGCGTCGTGTGGTCACGTACCATGATGGCATTGAGAGCACCCCAGCACTTCGACGGCATCAAGGGTGACCATGGTGCTCAATGGCAGTCCTGGTCCCCAACACGGTCCAGACATCGATGTGTCATAGCAATGATTCGCTGGTCACAGAAGTGCATGGGCAACCGTTACTGGGCATGGCACCAAAGGTGCAGCAGCAAGCTGCTTGCCCAGGCTCTTGCTCACCCTCTCTCACGAGGAGATTGCACTGCCATACCGGCAAGAAGTAGGAGATGCTACGTCATCCAGGGCTCCTGCCCGAGGAGACTAGCTCCTTTGTGAGAAGGATGAGCTCTACCCCCAGGAACAGTGAGGTCCTCGATCTCTGCACTGTCTGAACTTCCATTAATGCCGATCAATCAGTAAAACGACACGGAACTCCTGCCCGGGTAGAATTCAGGCAAACTCCCAGGCTCAGCAGCCTACAAGGATCACCCATAGACTGCATTCAGTCAGTCCTGCCAGTACCTGACAAAGGTACAAAAACAGACAAAGCAAGGAGAAGACACAGATACTAAACTGCAGGTGCAGTATTTATCTATTTTTTAAGGAATAGAAAAAGACTCTGCCAGACTGCAACAGCTTCTAAGGCCCACCATGCGGCCGGCAGACAGAGGAAAGAAGAAAAAGGAAAAGAAATTAAACTACCATAAGGTAAAGGAAAGAAAACTGTAGCTCTAGAAAAAATCACTTGCAAAAACAGAGAGTGCAAAGCTGAATACCGTGAGATATACGGCTCCTGCGATCTCACGACTCCACGGAAATAAAAGACTGGGGGACTCTGCCTAGGGGGCAGGGTAATGACTACAGCTGCACATGCTCAGTAGGGAATGTTTGAAAGTTCTAGAATCTTTGCGATCAAAGTTCAGTGCCGGGTTCCATCCGATGTTACCCATGTATGAGGACTACCATCCTGCTTGTTCTCAGAGAAATAGAGCCTTACCGCGCTTAGATATACACGTTTCTTCACATGTGCATGGCTTTTTGCGTGCAAATAATTTGCTTTTTTTTTTTTTTTACATCCCGTGGAGGCGCCAGCTTTAGTTGCATGCAGTGATCAAAACCCGCGCTCATAACTAGCGCGGGTTTTGCCGCTGGTCTTATTACATCAGCCTGTATGTATTTCTGTGCCACAGAGACTATTCACATTCCCTAGGGTGATGGGGACAGAGGGGGAGTCTTATTTGGCAGATTTCAAAATAAACTTAAGCTTGTTTATTTTTAAAAGAATTGTTTCAAGTGATAGCCATTTCCTATGGTTAGAATAGTGATACCCAGTTATTTCCCATTGCGAGCCACTTTCAAAAAATGACATGAAACTGAGGATGCACAGAAATAAAGGTTAACTAATAAATACAAACACACACAAAAAAAAAATATATATATATATATAAGGTGATTCCTTGGACTAACATTTCTTGACTAACTTTCGAGAGCTAATACTCTCTTCTTCAAGTCAGAATACAAGTGAACAAAATATATTACCAGGAAATATAAAGTAGTGTGACAGGGTGAAGGGGAAGAGGTAGGGGATGGGCTGAGGGAGTTATGGACTAACACAACAGCCAAACTACTTTATGTAAAAGAGGGTCAGCTATGGCCCTTATCTCTGCTGAACACCACACTCCTGCATTTTAACAGTAGCTACAGTTTCTCACTGGTGGCCCCTCTGGCATTTTCACCAAGGTAGATGGAACAGTACTGACCCCTTTTCTCTCTCTCAGGCCGATACAGTAAGGAGCGGTAGGAAGAGCTGCATTAGTGCCGGGCGCACCCGCAGTTGCCGCACGCACAGTCCAGCTCACCTACCGCTCGATACCGTATTGAAATGTCATGCAAATGCAAGCTGCATCCAAGAAGCGTCCGTGAAGCGTTAGGCCCGCGCAACCCATTTTACTGTATAGAGCGCTATACAGTATCCTGGGTGCGCTGGCCTAACGCTTCACGGTACCAGGAAGTGGACGGTTCTCCTACGCTCGGGATTGCCAGTCCTCTCTCCCCTCCTCCCGAAGCAAGGCGCAGGGAGGGGGGAGAGAGGACTGGTGAAACGACATGTAAAGTGTAAAGCAACGAAGCGACTTACTTTTCTTGCAACCCTCCTCCGGAGATGGACCGCGGCTCCCCTGCCTCCCGGAGGCAGCTGCCGGCGAAGATGGATGCCTGCACGGGCGAAAGCAGCCCCTGTGCGTGCAATTTGGCTGCTCAAGACGTGACATCACATGCCGTGACGCCAAACGTCGTGACATCACGCCTTGAGCGGCCAAATTGCACGCACAGGGGCCGCTTTCGCCCATGCAGGCATCCATCTTCGCCGGCAGCTGCCTCCGGGAGGCAGGGGAGCCGCAGTCCATCTCCGGAGGAGGGCTGCAAGAAAAGTAAGTCGCTTCGTTGCTTTACAGTTTACATGTCGTTTCACCAGTCCTCTCTCCCCCCTTCCCTGCGCCTTGCTTCGTTGCTACATTTATTTTTTTTTCGCTTTTTCCGCTTTCGTTGCTTCGGGAGGAGGGGAGAGAGGACTGGGGCTGCCCCGAAGACCAGCACCCATGGACGCGGCCAGGGCAGGTGAGCGGGGGCTGGGGGAAAGTTTGCCGCCTACCCTTACCTCTGCCTCTAACGCAGGGGTAAGGGTAGGCGGTAAGTTAGCAGGTTAAACGCGCGGCAAAACTGCAGGTTAAAAAAGCGATAGTCGGGGCGCGCGTTACTGTATGGGAGGGAATAGCTAATTCGATCATTTACATCTAATATACATGCCGCGGGCGGAAGGGGTTACCCGGTGATTTAAAGAGGCGGTAAGAATGGGTTAAAGGGGATAGTGTATCGCGGGTTGGACTAACGCGGCCGAAAAGTGAGTAGAAAGCGGGTTAGAAGCAGGGTAACCGCGGCCGCACTTTATTGACCTGTCTGCAAGCAGGCCACAAAAGGAAGCTTTGGCAGGCTACATGTGGTTTGTAGACTGCTGATTGGAAATCAATGCTACAGAACTTAAGCAAGATTTGAATACCTCATCTATTTCTCTCTCATCTCTTTGCAGTACCATCACATATTGCATGGAATCTGAAGTAATTAAATATGAATTGTCAAGTTTGTTCACTGGAAAGGCTAGATTTTACAGTCTCTTGCATTTGCCTACTTATGCTATCATGTGATTACACAGCTGCAATACAAAATAAGAGACCAACATTTAACATGCATCCCATGGTTACAGGACACTTAATTTTCAATAAGCATGCTTGATAAATCTCATTTTTCTCATTTCTATTTCTGTAATGTTAGCACGAACAGTCAGATCTCCAATATAATCAGTATGAATCTGGGTAATTTAATGAAACACTGGATTTGAAAGGTGGGAAGGCAAACGAGAAAGACACAAGAGTATAAATCAGAGCTTCCTAAACCTGTCCTGCAGACCCCACAATCAGGCAGCTTTTCAAGATAACCACCTTGAATATGCATGAGATAAATTTATATAAACTGGAGAATCAGTACATGCAAATTTCTTTCATGCATCTTCATTGTGGATATCCTGAAAATTCAACTGACTGTGGGTTTTCCAGGACATGCTTTAGAAGCTCTGGTGTAAATTAAATCCCTTTTAATTTCAAGCATTTAAAATAAAACATTCATGGATATTCCAGACACACAAGCAGGTGAAAACAAGTAGCTATCCTGAGAAAATTACAAAATACAAATTGAAAAAAAACCAACCAACCAAAAAAAAACAGCTATACTTTTTTTTTCATTTACTTTTGTTAAAAATTGTTTTTAGCTAGTATGTTCTATAAGGGCAGGAAATCCATTATACCCTTAACTAAATGTCTGAAGCAAAACCATTCATATAGTCTATCTCAGAGGTTTCCAAATCTGCCTGGAGGACCCCCGCAGCCAGTCAGGTTTTCAGCATATCCACAATGAATATGCATGCAGGTTCTCTCATGCATATTCATTGTGGATATCCTGAAAACTTGACTGGCTGGGGGGGGGGGGGGTGTCCTCCTGGCAGATTTGGAAACCTCTGGCCTACATATTTTCCTTCACAGTCAGTTGGTCACACTGGATCAAAAATCATTTTACTTCATACATAAATTTTGTAAAACTCAAGACTCCTTTCACAGCCGAATTAAATTAACAACAGCTGATAAATGTATTAAATGAACACTGAGGTGCAGATATATTCTTGGGGACTTCATAAAGGAGTACAATTCTCCTGTGGACAACTATTTTTCAACTCTGTGCCACACCAATGTGCTAACAATCCTATTAAAAAGAAAAGCAAGTTTGCTTACCCTAAATGGGATTTTCTATAGACAGCAGGATGAATTAGCCATGACACGCGGGTAATATCATTCAAAAGCAATCAATGGATCACATCTTTCTGGCTCAGTAAAGTTCACTATTGAGGATGTGTAGATTTCCCATGCACAAGCTGCCTTGTGAGCCCCTCAGCTGATTGTTGAGCTGAGCTTTAGCTAAGCAGTCAACTCTGCAGGAAGACAGGCAGATATTATGCACGGCTAATTTATCTTGCTGTCTACAGAGAATCCAGTTCATCCTACTGTCTACAGAAATCTACACTCATGGTAAAGCAACTTGCTTTCTCCATCAACAAGCAGGGCTGAAGTAGCCATGACATATGGGGAGTCCGAAGCTGAGAGTTGCATGGTGGAGCATATATTGAAAAACAATCCAAACCAACACCCCTGCCCCCCTCCCCCCATGGCGAGTTAACTAGGTGAACAGACTGCACAAAACTGGTTGCCCAAAGTTACTGTCACTTCTAGAGAGATTATCTGGACAGTAATGGGATGTGAAGGTGCGAATTGATGACCAAGTTGCAGCTTTGCAGATGTCTTCAATGGACACAGCTCTATGGCAAGCCACTGAGGTAAATCAAACACAAGCCCAATATCAACGAATTCAGGGACTAATTCAGAAAAAGTCCAAGCACAAACAATGTAGTCACCTGGTCACATATATTAGAATCTTATACAGAATAAGATATGTGGGACCGACATTGAATCAGTTTATAGCATAAAACCGCCTCTTACTTCAGGTCCAACTTTACTTTATTAATATACTTTTTTGTTCAATTTTTTTTCTAAAAAAAAGTTCACTAGCAGTCTCTAGCAATAACTCTTTTAAACAAAGTGAGTATTGACTTTTGATAACTTCAGAAAAATTCTATAAATATATGTAGACGTCAGACAAAACAACCTTTGACAAAACTTAGCTTGCCAGAATGACACGATCCAAACCCTGACAAGAATCCATGTTTCGATATCCTGCGGTGAGGAGTGCCTGGTGTCAGTTGACGATCCACCTCAGGGATCCAAGGGAGATCTGGCCACCCCTCTTGTCTCACCCCTCCTGTCTCAGGGGGGCTAACAGTTTTTCTCTTGAAGTTCTTGTCATCCAAAGAAGTCTAAACCGTTCACACCCACATTTCCAAACTTCAGTGTATCAAATGTCAGTCCTACTCTTCAACATCTTTTTTCTGAAGTTATCAAATGTCAATGCTCATGTTTAAAAGTATTATTGCTAGAGACTGCTAGTGAACTTTTTTAGAAAAAATTTAACAAAAAAGTATATTATTAATAAAGTAAAGTTGGACCTGATGTAAGAGGCAGTTTTATGCTATAAACTTGGCCACCTCCTGCATCTGCTTCCAGAGGTTCCAAGAGTATTGGCTCGTATAAAGCTGGTAGAGGCAATGCGGGCAATAAGCATAACCCCCTGAAAAATCTTCCTTCCAAGAGCATCCAGCGCTCTGTGATCCTTCCCCAGGGGTGCCAAAGCATGGGTCCGAGAGCACTTGGCCCTCTTGAGAGTGGATTTGACCACCACTGACTGGTGTGCCAGCTGACACCTTTCGAATCCAGTAGCCTGTGGATGAGGTACTGGCAACGAGCACCACATTGTTCGAGGGAAGCATCAGTGCCCTGCCGGGCACTGATGGGTTCCCAGGAACTGATGCCAGCTGGGTTAGTAATACACTGATGAGCACACACTGAGACACTCCAGTAGCAGTTCCAGCAGGGAGAGCATGGGCACTGATACCGCTGGTGCTGCTGGCTCGATGCTCTGCAGCGCCCGATCGACCGCCAGCTGGACTCTGCACTCCAACTCATACTCAAAAGTTGTCAATGCCAAAATAGATTGGGAGGCAGGAGGGGTGGCCAGATCTTCCTCGGATCCCAGAGGTGGATCATCAACTGACAGCAGGCACTCCTCACTGCAGGATTGCTTCAGCACCAACCCAAACCTGGTATCGAAAGCAACCAATACCAATGCTTCCATGCTTGGCCCGGTCTTTCCCCAGAACCTGACGTCCTCGACCTGGAAGAGACAGACTGGACTGGTCCCCAGCACCCTTATCTATTGATGGCTCAGTGTCCATCAGTGTGGCTCCATGTCCTTCAGCATCAATGCCACCGATGCCGATGGCTTGGACTTTCTCACCCTGAAGAGCTTCTCCATCTTGTTGAGGCAAGCGTGACGTCCCTTTGGGGTCATCTGGGTGCACAGATGGCACCCCTGGACATCATGCGATTTCCCCAGAGGATACACGTCATGTAGTTCCAGAATATACATCATCCTCGGGCACTGAGGGCATTGACAAAAACCCGAGGCCATGATAATACGAACTGAACGAGGCAAAATGAAAGTGGAGACAGCAGGGCAATCGATGCTGGTGGGCACAGAGGCACTGCCACCACAGAGGGATGGAAGTGAAAAAAAAACTTACTGAACTGCTGAAAAACTCACTAGACACTAGAGCAAATCGGAGAGGGATCCAAAAACTATTGGTGGAAAAGTTTTCCAAGCAAGTTTTTAGCAAAAAAACCAGAAGCTGAAGAAACCGCGAGGCGAAAGCTCCGCGGAAAAAAAGAATGAAGAGGGACCCCTCGTGGACGCATGGTATAGGGCATGCTCAGTATGCCTAGTCAAAGTTCTAGAAGCTTTGACATAAGTTTTCTGTGCTAGGCTCCATACGATGATGTCACCCATGTAGGACGACTACCATCCTGCTTGTCCTAGGAGATTGCTATTTGATTGTAAGTTTGATTCAAAATTCTCTTTCCCTGAAAGAAATGCGAGAAAACTCTCAACACGTCGGATGACTCATAGCTCCAGGAGGCTGATCTGAAACAGACTTCCATCACTGATCTGATCCTTTGAGCTCAGAAGTCTGGATGAGTATATCATCCCCGCATGGACGTACCTATTACCAGCATTATCTGAAGAGGCTGAAGTCTAACAAGAGAATTTATTTCCAGGACCAACAGATATAGCAATCAAAGGAGACATTTTCATCTCCACGGTAACCATCACAGGGTAGGACAAGGGCTGAAGCAGTTGATCCCAATGGGTGCAGAAGCCCTTGGAGAATCTTATGTTGAGGTGGGTCATAGGAACAAACACCGCTACCACTATATGCGCAAGGATTTCTTGGGTCAGGACCTGCCACCACTGTAGTAAGCTCTGGATTAAGGTTTGAAGGCAGAATGCTTGATCCACTGGGAGGAATGCTTTCTCCTCCACAGAATCTATCCATGCCCCTATAAACCTGATTCTTTGGTAGGAACAAGGTTTGACTTGATAAAATTGATTATGAACCCTAGCAACTGAAGGAAACTAGACTATCCTCTGCAAGGAGTCCAACACCCCTGCTTGGAAAGGTCCCATCACTAGCTAGTCACCCAGGTAAGGAAAGACACAGATCCCCTGGTAATGAAGGTGTGAAGCCACTACTGCTCAGAAGTTTGTGAAGACCCTTGGGAGCCACCGACAGCCTAAAGAGAACCACCTTGTATTGGTATTGAGAGGAATCCACTATGAATCTAAGGTATTTCCAGTGATATTGATGGATGGGTATGGGAGCATAGGCAGTGCAAGAAATGTTCCTCCCAACAATTGATTACCATAATTCCATCTACCTGGGTTTACCAACATCAACATTAAAAGCCCTGCAGCTCCTATAGAATGCTGCTGTGAGGAATAGCACAGGCTACAAGATGAGAGACCACAAGCCTATCTTGGCTGAGTTTCATTGGCTTCACATCCAGCAGAGAGATGAATACAAGGTCTTACCTCTAGTATATAAATTGCTATCTTTAAATGCCTACCCATGGATAAATGCATTATTAAAAATGTATAAGCCTGGAACTGATGATGATGCTGGAGTATAAATCCATAGATCCAAAGGAAAAATCCAAAAGAATTTTTAGAGGTTTGGATTTTTCTCTATGATACCTAGGGAATTGCATAACTATAGCATTCTTGAATTTGAAAAGAGAGATAAATTAGGATAAGATTAAAGGGGAGGGTACAACAAACCTACAAAATACAAATAGCGATGACAAGAGATGCTAGGGGTGAGGTTATTTACTAGATTTTCAGATAGCGAGTACGGTTGCCAAGGGATAGTATAGGAGGTGGTATTGGTCTGACTTGGATATAGAAGGGTATGAGGGGGGGAGGAGAAAGGGGCAAGATTTTGCGGATGTAACAATCATCCATCATACTATGTTATTATACAAGTTGTGCTTTCTGTATGTGAAATTGACATGTATGCATGATAGAGCTGTCTGATATTGTTGTATAAGAAAAAAACCCAATAAAGACAATGGAAAAAAATTATAAGCCTACTAGGCTCTTGTGTTCTATGGATTGTGACCTACTTGAAATTCCATCTATAAAGCATGCTCACCTTTGTATCACGAGGGAATGAGTAGTTTCTGTGGTTGACCCTCAGCTATGAAACTCCCTGACCCAGGACTTATGATTAGAAAATTTTACAAATTGATTAAGCAATGAGATTGTTATGATATCGAGGTGTTTGGTGGATTCTCAGGGGCAACAGTGATGTTATCTCCTATGAGGAGGAGCCCTGTAGGGAGACTGATGCACCAGGCTAGACTCAATAGCATAAACACAAAGATAGTTTCTTTTATTGTACAGCTAGGATGGCCACCAGAGGTGGCAGTAGAGAGCAGGTTAGCTGGTAGCAGTCTGTAATCCTTGGCTAGGGAGACCCGTCCCACAATGGTGGTTTAAGGCTCTGATGCAGATGTCCAATAAGGCACTGTAGGAGAGACAGACTGACAGATGTTAAACACACTCCCATAGCTGAGTAGAGAGAATCCCAATGAGCAGTAGAGAGTAGGGATGTGAATCGTTTTTTGACGATTTAAAATATCGTCCGATATATTTTAAATCGTCAAAAATCATTAGAGCCGCGATACAACAACAATTCCCCCGATTTATCGTCAAAAAATCGTAAATCGGGGGAAGGGGGAGGGCGGGAAAACTGGCACACTAAAACAACCCTAAAACCCACCCCGACCCTTTAAAATAAATCCCCCACCCTCCCGAACCCCCCAAAATGCCTTAAATTACCTGGGGTCCAGAGGAAGGGTCCCAGTGTGATCTTTTACTCTCGGACCTCGGACCTCCGTGCGTTGTAGAAACAAAATGGCGCTGGTGCTACCTTTCACCTGTCATATGACAGGCCGGCGCCATTTTGTTTTTTGTCCCCCGACGTCAGGAGCGTAGGAGATCGCTCCCGGACCCCCGCTGGACCCCCAGGGACTTTTGGCCAGCTTGGGGGGGCCTCCTGACCCCCACAAGACTTGCCAAAAGTCCAGCGGGGGTCCGGAACGACCTCCTGCAGTCGAATCGTGTTGCCGAATGGCTGGCGCCATTTTCCGTACGGAAAAACGATTCGACTGCAGGAGGTTGTTCCGGACACCCGCTGGACTTTTGGCAAGTCTTGTGGGGGTCAGGAGGCCCCCCCAAGCTGGGCAAAAGTCCCTGGGGGTCCGGGAGCGATCTCCTACGCTCCTGACGTCGGGGGACAAAAAAACAAAATGGCGCCGGCGCTACCTTTGACCTGTCATATGACAGGTCAAAGGTAGCACCGGCGCCATTTTGTTTCTACAACGCACAGAGGTCCGAGGTCCGAGAGTAAAAGATCACACCGGGACCCTTCCTCTGGACCCCAGGTAATTTAAGGCATTTTGGGGGGTTCGGGAGGGTGGGGGATTTATTTTAAAGGGTCGGGGTGGGTTTTAGGGATGTTTTAGTGTGCCGGTTTTCGATTTACACGATATTTAAAAAACCCAAACTGCGACGATCCGATTCCCTCCCCCTCCCAGCCAAAATCGATCGTTAAGACGATCGATCACACGATTCACATCTCTAGTAGAGAGGTATCAAAAACAGAAAGAAAGAGAAAGAGAAATACACATCCATGTGGAAACTTGGACAAACAAAAAAGAGTGAGGGTTTCATGACACAGCAAGCATACGGAAACTCCTATAAGAACATAAGAAAATGCCATACTGGGTCAGACCAAGGGTCCATCAAGCCCAGCATCATGTTTCCAACAGTGGCCAATCCAGGCCATAAGAACCTGGCAAGTACCCAAAAACTAAGTCTATTCCATGTTACCATTGCTAATGGCAGTGGCTATTCTCTAAGTGAACTTAATAGCAGGTAATGGACTTCTCCTCCAAGAACTTATCCAATCCTTTTTTTTTTTTAAACACAGCTATACTAACTGCACTAACCACATCCTTTGGCAACAAATTCCAGAGTTTAATTGTGCGTTGAGTAAAAAAAGAACTTTCTCTGATTAGTTTTAAATGTGCCCCATGCTAACTTCATGGAGTGCCCCCTAGTCTTTCTATTATCCAAAAGAGTAAATAACCGATTCACATCTACCCGTTCTAGACCTCTCGTGATTTTAAACAGCTCTATCATATCCCCCCTTAGCCGTCTCTTCTCCAAGCTGAAAAGTCCTAACCTCTTTAGTCTTTCCTCATAGGGGAGCTGCTCCATTCCCCTTATTTTGGTAGCCCTTCTCTGTACCTTCTCCATCGCAATTATATCTTTTTTGAGATGCGGCGACCAGAATTGTACACAGTATTCAAGGAGCGATACAGAGGCATTATGATATTTTCCACTTTATTCACCATTTCCTTTCTAATAATTCCCAACATTCTGTTTGCTTTTTTGACTGCCGCAGCACACTGAACCGATGATTTCAATGGGTTATCCACTATGATGCCTAGATCTCTTTCTTGGGTTGTAGCACCTAATATGGAACCCAACATTGTGTAATTATAGCATGGGTTATTTTTCCCTATATGCATCACCTTGCACTTATCCACATTAAATTTCATCTGCCATTTGGATGCCCAATTTTCCAGTCTCTGAATTAGAGAGATGGGTCTGTTTGGCACCATAAGATGCCACTTATGTGTCATGGCTAATTCAGCTCTGCTTGTCAACGGAGAAACAACATTATTGTACATCAATGACTCTTTCTAAAGCACTATATAGATGAAATACATATTCTGTATCATAAAATTATAATTAATATTCAATTTATCTGCTTTAGAAAAATGACTAGATAAACTGACTGTTGAGATGCGAATCCAGGTTTACATTCATACAAATGTTAGGCTATGTGCAACACTCAATTGTTTAAATTGTCTTTCTCTATTTCCTCTCCTACACTTGTCTCTCAGAGTCAACACGCATATTGCCTACCACCTAAATTAAGCAAATCACTACACAAGCTTCTGAAGGATAAAGATAAGAAAATAATCTGGAAAGAAATTTGCACAGGCATTGAAACAGGATGGACCTTTCGGACCATGGTCCGACTAATGGACACTGCACACTGATCCCAGTCCATTGCTGGGGGCAGGTGGCCATCTAAAGAATGAGAGCCTGCGCAGGTAGGCTTCTGCATTCTTTTTGTGTGTTTGTCTTGTTCCCAAACAGGTGCAGAATGTGAAAGCAGGCGCAGGCATTTTCGGGAGAAACTGTGAATACTTACTGCCTGCATAGACACATGCTATTACTTCCCACCACAGCTTTCAGTCACACAGAGTGGCCAACTTTTCCATGGACCATAACTGGACACCCTACTAAACTTCATGCTTTGGGAGGGAAGATTACAGATTACTGACAGTTGCTGATCGATTCATTCCTTGACTCTCAAACACTCCCCCCCCCCCTCAAGATATTAGTGTATGCAGATGGACTCAAAGCAAGTGGGTATAGCGTGCTCGTGCTAGCAGTTGGAGATGGATCTGACATCAGCACGGGTACATATACCCCCACAGGAAGTGAAGCAATTCAGTAACCTTCATTGCAAAGCTGTCATAGCTCCATGAGTACTGACCGATCGATTAATTAAACAGGATTACCCTGACCGGTTGATAGTAGCTGGAGACCGCCAGGATTCTCAACCGGAAGGCATCGACACCCGGCAGGGTGGATGCCCTATGTAATAAAACATGGCTTACCTTGAGCCTGTGAAATCCCATGAAATATTGGCAGCCGGGTGGGATGCTGAGTCCATCTGCATACACTAAGGAAAACGAGATTGTCAGGTAAGTAATCTCTACATTTCCTAGCGTGTAGCAGATGGACTCAAAACAAGTGGGATGTACAAAAGCTACTCCTGGACTGGGCGGGAGGCTGCCCGAGGTCCGTGTAGGATTGCCCTCGCAAATGCTGTGTCCTCCCTGGCGTGGACATCGAGACGGTAAAATCTGGAGAAGGTATGGAGGGAGGACCACGTTGCCGCTTTACATATCTCAGCAGGTGACAGCATCCTGGTTTCTGCCCAAGAGGCCGCTTGCGCTCTGGTAGAGTGGGCCTTGACCTGTAGAGGCGGAGGTTTACCCGCGTCTACGTAGGCTGCCTTGATAGCTTCTTTGACCCAGCGGGCGATAGTTGCCCTTGAGGCCGCTTCCCCTTGCTTCTTCCCGCTGTGTAGAACGAACAGATGGTCCGTCTTTCGTATTGCTTCGGACACTTCCAGGTATCTGGGCAGTAGCCTGCCTATGTCGAGATGGCGTAGAACTCGACCTTCTTCTGACTTCTTCAAACCGTCTGTGGTAGATAAGGAGATGGTTTGGTTGAGGTGGAAGTGCGAGACTACTTTGGGTAAGAAGGAAGGAACTGTGCGAAGATGGATGGCTTCTGGCGTGATTCAGAGAAACGGATCACAGCAAGACAGTGCTTGTAGCTCGGAGACACGGCGCGCGGAGCAAACAGCCAGCAGGAACACCATCTTCAAGGTTAATAGATGGAGGGACAGGCCTCGAAGTGGATGGAAGGCATGTCCCGCTAGAAAGTCCAAAACTAGGTTGAGGTTCCACAGAGGTATGGGCCACTTCAGTGGCGGCCGAATGTGTTTGACTCCTTTCAGGAAACGTGAAACGTCTGGGTGTGTAGCAATGCTATTGCCGTCACTCCGTGGACCGTAGCAGGAAAGTGCTGCCACTTGGACCTTGATGGAATTGAGGGACAGACCCTTCTGAAGACCATCTTGCAGGAAGTCCAAAATGATAGGAATCTTAGCGGCATGCGGATTGGCACTATGAGCTTCGCACCAAGCTTCAAATACTCTCCAGATCCTTATATAAGTTAGCGATGTGGAGAACTTGCGTGCTCTGAGGAGCGTATCTAGTGAATTTAGTAGTTAGAATTTGGAAGAACGCTCAGCGAGCGTGAAGGAGCTCCAAACTGCTTTGGAGACGGAAATTACTGAATTGCTTCACTTCCTGTGGGGGTATATGTACCCGTGCTGGCGTCAGATCCATCTCCAACTGCTAGCACGAGCACGCTATACCCACTTGTTTTGAGTCCATCTGCTACACGCTAGGAAAAAGGTCATTTAAACTATCCTCAAACACAACAACCGCAGCTTCTCTCATTCAGTTCTGTTCTCTATCAAAACTAAAGCCTATCTAATGCATGCACAACTTCCATACTTCCTCATAAACACATAGCCTCCTCTCATACACACACTCCCAAACACACATGCACACTCCTTAACACACAATCTCCTTTCTCAGACACGTGGTTCCTTCTCCCTTTCATTAAAACCTTCCCAGCATCTCATCTGTCTTCCTTGTGCTACCTGTCTCTCAATATGCTCTCCCCCCTCTCTGTATACTCCTCTCTTCTCTTGTGCTGCCCTATTTTCTCTAGTCCCCTCCCTCCCCATACTCTTGTATTTCTCTCCCTCCTTCTTTCTTCCTCTCCCCAGTGCCTTCCTCTTTATCTATCCCATTTTATCCTGTCTCATTTGTGCCTTTTCTGTCTCTTCCTTCCCTTGCCCCATCTATGTCTCCCGCCTTTCCTCGTGCTCCTGTTGTGCCTCTCCCCTTCCCTGTGACCTACCTTCCTTCTATAGCCCCTCTGTGACTCTTTCCTGCCTTGCTCCCCAAGTGTCTATCTTCCTTTCCCTCCCCTTTTCTGTGTCCCCCCCCCCCCCTTTTCCCACCCTGTGACTGTCTCTTTCTCCACCTTCCCCTCCTTCATGACTGTATCCCTCGGCTGGCTCGCTGCAGCCCCTCTCTCAGGTCTTGTCCCAGCACTCAGTGAGGGAGGGGAAGGGACCCAGAGGCCATTGCTGCAGAGATCTGTGGAGTGCTGGGAACTGAAAGCTGTGCTATGCCCCGCCTCTTCTCTCCATCCCATCCAATCACAACACAGGAAAGGAGGCAAGAGGGCGGGGGCACAGCTCAGCTCTGTCTTTCCCTGTATCCAGGAAGCTGTGGGAAAGAGGAGCCTCTTGCATAGACCGGATTTTCAGTGTCCGGTCAGTACTTCTGATCGGACACGGTACAGCACAGCTGAAAACCTGGCTGTCCAGTCCAAAACCGGGCAGTTGGCAACCCTAGTCCCACAAGCTTACAGCTGCTGTAGCACTCACTTAACAGCAGCAATCTCAATGCAGCCACTTCTATTCCCTCTGCCTGGCACCATCCCCAATAAACCTCGATACCCAGGAGGTCAGATCCTCAAGTGAGGCAGTATTTGAGGGTGTGGGTGAGTGGCAGCAGAAAAGAAACATGACAGTGTAAAGATATAATAAGAAACTGGCAGGGAGGTGGGTAGAGGTTGGTGTATTTGGTGCCCCTAAATCAAAAAGGCCTTCTGGTGCCCCTGCAAGTTTGCTGAAAACTAAATATATCAAAGATGATTATTCACACCTCTGATGTGTGAGATTTCGGCTATAATCCTGTAGTTCAGTAGAAGAAATAAAAATGACATTTTGTTCTCAATTTGAAAAGTCCTCGTATTTCCACAAAACTATGCATACCATTGCCATTTATATTCCCAGAAGAATATTACTAGCCAGTAAGGAACTTTGAAATTACTACTATAATGCAATGCAAAAAGAGCACAACAATCATTAATAATGACCAGGTTCCAGGAGTTAAATGTAGTGAACATTGTAAACATTCAGATTCCATTTAACCAGCATCATGACAAGGTGAACTTAGTTTCTAGGATTTCATATATAGCAATTAATGATAAAAATAATATGGAAGGCTAAAATTAAGGAATGTAGAAGGGAGGAGAAGTGATTATGTTCATATAAATATATAGCTCAGATTATTCTATATTTATACTGTACTCTTTGGCCTGTATAATGTTGCAAATGACAGCAGAAAAAGTCCAGTTGGACCATCCATTATGCCCAAGCATCTTCCTCTCTGGGTAGATTGGGCATATAAATTTTACCCTCCTCCATGTTTTTTACCCAACTTCTCAGCTCTGTCCAACTACTGCCTTCCATATCCATCACAAACATGTTTAAATTCCATTACAGTTCTCACCTCTGCCACCACTGATGGTAGATTTTGTCATCATTTTTGGTTCATACAAAGTACATGGTCAGTTTGGAGCCCCAGGATCAGTAATGCCAGGGTTATAAACAATGATCCCTTGAATTTTTGAAAGACTTTGTGTGCGCAAATGTTTTTTTTTGTAATGCAACTTTTAATAAGCCAAGTTGAAATTTGTGCACCATGAGCCAGTATAATACAAAAAGCATCAGGTTTTCTTGTGCATACTGGGGTAGATTTTTAAAAACTGCGCGATCGCGTACTTTTGTTTGCGCAGCAGGCGAAAACAAAAGTACGCTGGATTTTATAAGATACGCGCATAGCTGTGCGTATCCTCTAAAATCCTGGATTGGCGCGCGCAAGGCTGCCGATTTTGGGCAGCCGGCGAGCGCCGAGCCGCGCAGCCTGCCTCCGTTCCCTACGAGGCCGCTCCGAAATCGGAGCGGCCTCGGAGGGAACTCTCTTTCACCTTCCCCTCACCTTCCCCTCCCTTCCTCTACCTAACCCACCCCCCCGGCCCTAAACACCCCCCCCCACCTTTATCCATGGATTTACGCCTCCCGGAGGGAGACGTAAATCCACGCGTGCCAGCGGGCTGCTGGCGCGCAGAGACCCGACCCGGGGGCGGTTCCGGAGGGCGCGGCCACGCCCCCGGAACGCCCCAGCCCGAAACCACACCCCCGAAACGCCACACCCCGCCCCCAAAACGCTGTCGTTCGGCCCCGCCCCCGACACACCCCCGTCCAAAAACCCCAGGACCTACGCGTGTCCCGGGGTTCTGCGCGCGCCGGCGGCCTATGGAAAATAGGCGCGCCGGCGAGCAGGTCTTTTAAAATCCGCCCAACTATGTTTTACTGTCTGCATAGGATTCACAATCTGTGTGTATGCACACAGTTTAGAGGGAAGAGTGGTAATAACAAAGGCTGATACTTGCATGTTAGACGAGCCTTCTTGCATAGCTTTACTACTGCTCTCTGCCCACTGATTTGTATTCTCCCCTCTTTGACCCACTGCAGTTTCATAAAATTGAACAAACACTCAAGACCCCTTCCACTTCATTTCTTCTGTTACCTCCCACCTGCCCTGACCACTGTACTCAGTCTGTCACAAGCATGTTTAAACTGTCACTGTTTTGGTTGCTATGACCTCTGCTGGTAAATTATTCAAACATCTACCACCCTTTCAGTTAAAAAAAAACAAAAAAAAAAACAACAACAGTATTTTCTACTCATGTACTTTGACTGGCGATTCTGTTTAAATGCTTTCACTGCTAGGAAACCTCTCTGACATTTGCTGCGATAAAGTGGGAAACAAATAGAACTATGATGAGCATTGGTGGGGCTTAATTTGCAACTTGAATGATGATAAAGATGGAGCTTGAGCGATGGTGAAGGTGGCTCACAAGACCCACACTTGGGCACTTATACTAGGCTTACCATCACTGCATGTACATATGAAACACCCGTTTTCTTTAGAAATAAAATAAAACCCATTATTAAATCTATAGGTATGAAGGCCATGTCCAGCCATGATCTGTTTAACTAGAAAATAAACTTTCAGTTTAACTATGCTGATATGGCTCAGGCCCTAATTTTGGACCTAGTTCTGTTCATATACCACAAGTGTTTTCCCTTCAACTTTACTGAAATAAAGTAGTTTGGTTGCGGTGTTAATTCACTTGAATGCACAAAAACAAAATGTTATCAAATAAAAACAAAAAATATATATATACAAGGTGATACCTTTTTGTTGGACTATCTTAAAACACTTCTCGACTAGTTTGACATCATCTTCAGATCAGAATTCAAAATGAGCAAAGATGACATTACCAGGAAGTGGATCAAAAGCATTCCAGTGATAGACTGATGGGGAAGGGGTAGAGGGTAAAAAGAGATGGGGGTTTGATGGGTGATCAGAAGGTGACAAGCAGTATACTGTAATTTTATGGTATGTAATGTGATAAATCTAGGTCTGTTGAATCCTTTTTTTGTCAGTTCCATAGTGTCTGATCATTTTGATGTCAAAAGCCTTGCATTCCTGTTTGATTATCCTGATAATAAAGTCATTGTTGCATTGGCTTGGTTCCAACAGCTGTCAGCCTGGTCTTTCCTGTGGTGTTTAATTTTGTGCCTGTGTGAACTGACTCTTATCTTTAATATTTGGCCTGTCTCACCAACGTAGCATGCATTTTCATAATATGCAGCACATGAGGAGGATTCCCTTATGTTGAATGATTTTCACATGTGGCTGACTTGTGATATGTGCTGGCATAGGTTGCAGCACGGTATATTGCAGAGGTATGTGCAATTTTCTTTTTTCTGAATATATATTAGAAGCTTGCTTTATACTCATCTTTGTTTCAGGTTAGGTGGTTGCCCGAAGGCCAATACCAGTGGGGCAGGGAATATTTCTTTCAGTGTTTCATCCTCCAGGAGTCTGTACTGAAACGTCCTTCAACCTTTATCAATGTAAAACAATGGGCTGTGTTTCAGTGGCATCTGGTGAATGAAGGGGATATGGGCCTTCAAGTGTTGGTAATGTTATAGGAGGACATCTAGAGAGATAAAAGGTGCAACTTGCAGGGAGTGAGGCACCATTTTTTCTCCACTCCTCTTTTCAGTTTTGTGGTTAACCTATTTGCCTGTTGGTAGGGATGTGAATTCGTTTTGAACGTATACGCAATCTGCAACGTATAGGTCCCTATTCGTTGCATTCGTGGGGTTCCGAAACATATGGCAAACCCCCACGAATGCAACGTATCATTAACGAATAAAACCCCCACCCTCCTGACCCCCCAAGACTTGCCAAAAGTCCCTGGTGGTCCAGCGGGGGTCCTGGAGCGATCTCCTGCACTCGGGCCGTCGGCTGCCAGTATTCAAAATGGTGCCGAGAGCCTTTGCCCTTACTATGTCACAGGGGCTACCGGTGCCATTGGTCGGCCCCTGTCACATGGTAGGAGCATAAGATGGTGCCGGCCGTCCATTGCTCCTACCATGTGACAGGGGCCGACCAATGGCACCGATAGCCCCTGTGACATAGTAAGGGCAAAGGCTCTCGGCGCCATTTTGAATACTGGCAGCCGACAGCCCGAGTGCAGGAGATCGCTCCAGGACCCCCACTGGACCACCAGGGACTTTTGCCAAATCTTGGAGGGGGGTGCAGGAGAGTGGGGGGTTGTAGTTAATTAAATTTAAAGGGTTGGGATGGGGTTGGGGTTTTTTTGTTTGTTTGTTTGTTTTTTAACTTTAATGGGAAACGAATACCATATGTAACTAATGGACGAATCGGGGTCCCTCGAAAACGGATGCAACAAATTTGGGTCCCGACGAATACGAATACCGAATCGGACAAATCCGTCCCTGCTGCACATCCCTACCTGTTGGTTTGTGAGCTTCTGAGGCAGGAATCAGTGGGGACCCATGTTTTGCCAACAAGTCAGCTTAAGGCCTGGATTCTTTTTGAAAGCCCCCTAGAAGGAATAATAGAGACACCACAAAAAAGAAGTCTCATCCGTGTCAAAAATAAATTCCATGTGCTGAGGAGAAATGTGGAGCTTTTAAGGGTATTTTAGTGTTTTGCTAATGCGACTGCTTTGGAATCCTGTGGAATTTTAACTTGTTGAAGATAATCTGTTTTGTGTATTTAAATATTGTAATCACCAACCAGTTGGCGACTGAACTCCCTATCCCAGGATTTGTGTTCACCAGTGCTGGTAATGCCTGTGAATTGTGAGTAGTCCAGTATTATATGGAGGTATTTATTCATCCATCAAGGGGAGAAAATTCCCTGTTCAGTAAAGAACCACCCCTCTGAGCAGAATTGAGAAGGCTTCTCATACAAATACTGTAGAATCTGCAAACATTCAAGTGAAGTTAGACTAAAGTTAGACTAAAAATTTAGGAAGAATGCAAAGGCCTGGTTATTTTCTCAGGCTTTTAAAAAATGATTGCTCGTATCTTATTTAGACCTTACTATACTCTGTCTGATCTCAGGGGTATATATTTATGTTCTAACGTTTGAATGCAAATAGCGTACTTTATATTTCTTATGTTTCTATATATTTTCAACATCTGTATACTTATTTCTTTTAGATTGAATTATACATGTAGTTCTCTTGTAAACCTCTAGGACTGTATAAATATATAGTATATAAAATGCAATAAACAAATTCTCAGGCTGATCAAAGTGCAGAACAAACATTGCTAGAAATCATTTCTGCAATGCAGATCTATTTGTAGTAGGTTTTGGCTGCTCATCCTGCACTAATGTTGATTTACTTTATAGCCCTATGTGAAAAGAAAAACTAGATACTATAGAACAGAAATCTTAGAGCACAAATTCAAAGTCAAACCTATTGAAAAATAGCAATTTGTCCCTCTGGACTTTCAAGCATCATTGCTCAAAGGCTTCACAAGTACATTCATAGCTCCTACATGTCCAGCATGCATTAGCAGTGAATTTGAGAGACTGAAATCCTACTCAGCATAACTTGGCTTATGAGTAAGTTTCACTCCTGTCTAGGTATGTGCAAAATTAAGCCATTTGGAAACATTAAGCCCCCTCAGCAGCTAGAACAAATAGGCAGAAAGCATCACACTAACACTGATTACATAAGAAAACTTGTTTTTCCGCTAAGGTAATTACAGATATGATTGATGTCTTGCTAAACTATAAATGCACCCATTCTTCATTGGACCCCTGCAAGTAAAATTTCTGTGCGGTATGTACAGAGTCCTAAAAAATGAATAATTTACTGGAAATCTCCACTCACTGAACTAAACAAATATACTTCATAAATAGATGGATGCCCATGACCCAAATATTCCAGCTTTCTCACAACGTGAATTAAACAGGAAGCCCGTTTGATATTTTGCACTTAGACTATTGTGAATGTTTTATACGCATTTCACAAAAACTTTAAAAAAAAATTACTCCTAAGTTGACTGAATGAACTGGCCAGGTGGCCCATGCCTGGATTGGCAGGACACACAGACAGGTTTGCTGACACCTTTTAATAAGTGTATCACTTGATTTTGGTCACTGCTGACCAATTATTTTTTATTCGTATTATGTTTTCCCTCCTTGGTTTATGATATTAATGTTTTGTGTTGCTTTTGGCACTTTGTTTTTAATTTCCTCTTCACCTGTTACATTTTTAATTTTGGATACACTTCATATCTCACTACATGTATCTAGTTACTGCTTGTGATAATATCAGTGAGCGGGAAGCAAAGGGGCGTGCTAGACTTTTACAATTTCTATCTCATTTTGCTGCTAAGCAGACAAGATAAAGACAATACAGCCAAGTGTTCCACTCTTGTAGCTTGATGAGAAGCCACACACTCTGCTCAGAGAAGCAGCTTATTTTATTGATACTTAAAGAATTTGGTTAAGTATTTCTCTGAAAATAGCAAACAAAGCCTAAGCATAACTCCTAGACTGATAATCTTGGATAAGGTCCCAGGACCCATACCTCAAGCACAGTCCATGATTCGCTGAGTGGCAGGGAGGGTGGGCGGGAGAAATTCTCTTCAAGGCCCTGTGCACGTCATTTACTCAAATCCCAATGTAAAGTTCCATGATCACTTCAGTATAAACAGCAGCAATGATCACACTGGCAGCTGGGATGATTTCCATCTTAAAACATTTACTAATGAATGGTGAACATGCTAAAAGTTCTTTACAGTTCTCATTAACCACAAGTTGATGTTACATTCACAGTTTTTAACAGAATTGACACTAACTTCCATTAAAGTATTTTTGGTAACAAAACCAATTCCAATTCTATTTGTCACTTTTTTCCCTTCCTAGAGTTTAGGGCACGTGAAGAACTTCCCTCCCATATGGTCGGTAAGAATAAATCTCTAATCCATTTTAATGCTACTTTAAGCATAAGTCCAGTTCTCCCACCTTTCCTGTAGTAGAAGTTCCTTCTCTTCCTCAATACCCCCAAGTACCTGGTGGGCATTTATATTACTCTTTTCCATTGAGATGAACATGAACTCCAAAGTGAAATCACAAATCTCCTCCATCCTTATTCCCTCTTTCTGTCTATAGATGACTCCTGTGTCATCTCTCCACTTAGGATACTGACACTTAGGATACTCTCCACTTAGGATACTGTGTCATCTCTCCACTTAGGATACTGACAATCTTATCAGTCCTCTCTCAGTGAAAGGCAGCAGAAAGATTAAATGATTTATTTGCTTCAGTGTTTACTGAAGAGGATGTTGGGGAGGTACCTGTAATGGAGAAGGTTTTCATGGGTAATGATTCAGATGGACTGATTCAGATGGACTGAATCAAATCACGGTGAACCTAGAAGATGTGGTAGGCCTGATTGACAAACTGAAGAGTAGTAAATCACCTGGACCGGATGGTATACACCCCAGAGTTCTGAAGGAACTAAAAAATGAAATTTCAGACCTATCATTAAAATCATCCATAATACCTGCAGACTGGAGGATAGCAAATGTAACCCCAAATATTTAAAAAGGGCTCCAGGGGCAATCCGGGAAACTACAGACCGGTTAGCCTGACTTCAGTGCCAGGAAAAATAGTGGAAAGTATTCTAAACATCAAAATCACAGATCATATAGAAAGACATGGTTTAATGAAACAAAGTCATCATGGCTTTACCCAGGGCAAGTCTTGCCTCACAAATCTGCTTCACTTTTTTGAAGGAGTTAATAAACATGTGGATAAAGGTGAACCGGTAGATGTAGTATACTTGGATTTTCAGAAGGCGTTTGACAAAGTTCCTCATGAGAGGCTTCTAGGAAAAGTAAAAAGTCATGGGATAGGTGGCGATGTCCTTTCGTGGATTGCAAACTGGCTAAAAGACAGGAAACAGAGAGTAGGATTAAATGGACAATTTTCTCAGTGGAAGGGTGTGGACAGTGGAGTGCCTCAGGGATCTGTATTGGGACCCTTACTTTTCAATATATTTATAAATGATCTGGAAAGAAATACGACGAGTGAGATAATCAAATTTGCAGATGACACAAAATTGTTCAGAGTAGTTAAATCACAAGCAGATTGTGATAAATTCAGGAAGACCTTGTGAGACTGGAAAACTGGGCATCCAAATGGCAGATGAAATTTAATGTGGATAAGTGCAAGGTGATGCATATAGGGAAAAATAACCCATGCTATAATTACACAATGTTGGGTTCCATATTAGATGCTACAACCCAAGAAAGATCTAGGCGTCATAGTGGATAACACATTGAAATCGTCGGTTCAGTGTGCTGCAGCAGTCAAAAAAGCAAACAGAATGTTGGGAATTATTAGAAAGGGAATGGTGAATAAAACGGAAAATGTCATAATGCCTTTGTATCGCTCCATGGTGAGACCGCACCTTGAATACTGTGTACAATTCTGGTCGCTGCATTTCAAAAAAGATATAATTGCGATGGAGAAAGTACAGAGAAGGGCTACCAAAATGATAAGGGGAATGGAACAGCTCCCTTATGAGGAAAGACTAAAGAGGTTAGGACTTTTCAGCTTGGAGAAGAGACGGCTGAGGGAGGATATGATAGAGGTGTTTAAAATCATGAGAGGTCTAAAACGGGTAGATGTGAATTGGTTATTTACTCTTTCGGATAGTAAAAAGACTAGGGGGCACTCCATGAAGTTAGCATGGGGCACATTTAAAACTAATCAGAGAACATTCTTTTTTACTCAACGTGCAATTAAACTCTGGAATTTTTTGCCAGAGGATGTGGTAAGTGCAGTTAGCATAGCTGTGTTTAAAAAAGGATTGGATAAGTTCTTGGAGGAGAAGTCCATTACCTGCTATTAAGTTCACTTAGAGAATAGCCACTGCCATTAGCAATGGTAACATGGAATAGACTTAGTTTTTGGGTACTTGCCAGGTTCTTATGGCATGGATTGGCCACTGTTGGGAACAGGATGCTGGGCTTGATGGACCCTTGGTCTGACCCAGTATGGCATTTTCTTATGTTCTTATGATTGTGAAATAAAAATCAAAGTCTTTATGAAATAGCGCACTCAGTAAAAAAAGCAAAGTAACATACACTGACGAAACCAAAACATGAAATGAAGAGAATGTACAAGTTCCTTCAGAAGGGAAAGTTTTCCAAATCATACTCTTAAAAAATGGCTGTCTCCTCTCTGAACCCAGATCTCACTCCTAGAGACAAAGGCCTTCGTTCTCAAAAATAAACAAAACCAGGGGACAAGCCATGGACATGCTGTCCTTGAAAGGGTCAACTAAACATTCCACACAGTAAAATGGTGGCTAAGGTTTATATAACGTAGGAGCACACCATTTTCCATCTCTCACAGGACGGAACTACAAAGCCACACTAACTACTTTTCTAGTTCCCCATGCCAATGGAATACTCCTTTTGGTAGAGATCTATGGAGATCTCTGCAAGAGGGAATTATAATAATCATTCTCAAGAGATTAGTAACGATTGCACTACTTGCCTGGCGTGAAAACCAGTCAAGAAAGGTTTAAGATGACAGATCAAAGGCAGGATAAAGCAAGCACCTTTGGATACACTGAGAACATGTTTCCCCGGGCTGAAAGGTGAGTCTAATATAACATCCATACACTTAACATAAGGCTTGGCAGTGAGTACTGCTTCATCTAAAACAAACTACCTCAGGTAGGAAAATCCCATCTTTGCTAACTCAGAAAACCTCAGTTTTGGCTGGGTTTAGAGACAATTTATTAATCTTTATCCAGTTTGACAATGCTGTTAGTCAATTTATTTACTTTTAATATGAAAGAAGGATCTTGTGCTGATTGTGAATGATATAACTAAAGACTGAAAACATAGTACTGAAAATTCAGCTCACAAGACCTGATTATGGCCACCAATGGAGCAAGGCACATACTGAACAGCTGGAGAAAGTTTGCCCCTTGAGGGATCCCACATTCTATTTGACAAGGGGAGAAGGTACCACCATCTCATACCACTTTACTGAAACCTTTCCAAAGGAAAAGACCTGAATCACTCTGTGACATTGCCTCTAATACCAATATCATGCAATCTTGTTAAAAGGATTTCATGATCTACTGTATTGCAGGCAGCATTCAAATAAAGTAAAGTTAACACTGAAGATTCACCTTTATCCAAAGATACTCTTAAATCATACATCAGTGAGACTAATGCTGTCTCCGTGCCATAGTCCTTGCAAAATCTGGACTGATGACAGTCCAGGCAATTATTTTTATCTTACAAAGATTCAAGCTGCACACATCAATAAGCACACTCACATAACTTGGTAAGATAAGAGACTGACTATTCGCTTCATTTCAGATTCACTTCACTTTCATTTCACTGCAGATATTTCTATAAAAACAGATCTACCAAGAAAGCACTGCATAAAAAGAAAGACAGTATAATACAGACTAAAGCAACATAATAGCCTTGAACAGTAAACAAAAGTACCTGAAATAAATGTAAACCACCTTGAGCTAAAATTGGAAAGTCAGTTTAGAAATACACATTATATTAGTATCAATACATTTTCAGCTTGGCTATAAAAATTTTAATAAAGGTTTCAAAAACACTTATGTTGAATTGCATACTCTTGGCCGCAGTGGGCACTTCTCATTGGCGAAGACTAGATTGCATGATTAAGCCTAAACTGAACTTTAAACAGGCAAAGATCAATATGACAACTTCCTGAAATCTTTTTAGTTGATTAACATCAGTCCTCATAACAGAAAAATACAACTTTGGGAGGACCAGTACATTTCAAATAATCACCCTTAGTCTTCAGTTTTGGACAATATAATCCAATAACATTTCTTTTCTTTGCCTGGAGCTACTGATTACAGTTCAGTCTTAAGAGTGACATCCTACCAGAAAAAACCTGCAGTAATTTCCCAATATCTAACTGCTGTCAACTATAACCTCCCCCCGTATACATACCTGTGGACTTTTATTTTCCTTCAATTTACTCTTGCTAGTCACATTCCAATATTTAATAACTCAGGTGAGAATACACTGGGGCCAGAGAATACAGTGAAGTTCTCTTTACCCCAGTCCTCACAGGTAGAATGCAATATAAAGATTACACTGGGAATTAAAATCCTTTGGGCATGCCATGGAACTTACATAGATTGTTCAGGTCATAAGCCAAATATTCTCAACACGTTCCAGGCTGTCGTCTAGTGACTGCTTTTCTTCCTCCATTGCAATGGAATGACTGCTATGTGCTTCCAAGAGGGCACTGGAGTAACATGCATGGAGCAGTGGTTATATCACTGAATGGCAGTAATACAACAGCACTGGATTTCTAAAAAGGCTTGGTTGACAAGCATAGAGAAGCCATAATTAAACCCCATATTTAAATATGAACGAGGAGGCCAGATCTTCCCTTCACTATATCACGAACCTTAATAGCTATGGAGATTAATGCTAAATTTGGTAATAAGAGATAAGGCAGCCCAGTTGGCTTAGGTATTAATTCTGTAAGAAGCAAAGTTGAAGATGGCAAGGCCTGAAACATCCTACTAGTGGAAGCCACTATGACAGATTTTGGGCATTACTGGGATAGATGTGGAGGGCAAAGATGGAACAAGGATTGAGAGGAAAGACAACACATGGGGCAGGGAGAGATGCTAATGGGTTGTATGTGGGGAAATTCTATGTGCATCTATTTAAGAGGATGAATCTCAACTAGACAGACTAGATAGAACATTTTGGTCTTTATGTACTGTCATTTGCTATGTTTCTATGCTATTAGGAGTCCAAAATTCTGTTGGCAGGGAGAAAAGCTATGGCTTAAATCATGTCTAGCAGAGCTCTTAAGAACTCTAATTGATGTGTTAGGATGATTTGGACTTGATATTTGGTGTCTACTTTCTTATCAAGTAGAAGACAGAGTGAGGTCTCCCATATCTTTTTATGCATGCCCTAGCAAATAGTGGACAGTTGCCGTCACTAACTCTTTGAGGATATTCAGGTATTTGATGAGGTCTAATAGAGGTGGCTCAGGGCTACCCTTCAACATGCAACTCATTTGGAAAGGCCTTGCCATTACCTGAACAAAATCTGAAAAGGACAGATCCTCTGATGGAGAATCAATCCTTGCCTGTGAAGGAGAGGAGCCCAACTCCTCTAACAATAAGGTACCAATTGATGGTTCAGAATTATTCTTCCTAAAACAATACAAAACAAAAAAAAAAAAACAAACCACAGACTTGAAACAGATTGCACCAATCATAGAGTTAACTGCTTTTTGGTGCCAAAGATCAATTCTTGGGGACTCAGAGCTGAGAATCTGGAGATGTTCCCTCTGAGGTTGGCTGGCTTGGTGCTGATACCAAGTCTTGATGTTTGATGATGGTTTTAAAATGCTTGGCACAACAGGGGAGACAGCAGTAGGATGGTTCCTTGATGCCTTGAGCTTGTTGACATCACCCACTTTTCACTCTTCATATGCTGAGCAATTTTCTGTACCATTTGCCTCTAGAATTTGTAGATTTAATCCAGGCCACAGCTCTGACAATGAATTGACAGAACTCAGTGGCGTGCAGTCAAGGCCTTCAAATGACTCCCCAGCCCTATAGGAAAAATGCATTTGTTTTTATTTCTCTGGTGGTAGGCTACAGGCAGAGTCTGACTTTTTGGGGTTTCCAGTTTTTGTCTCCATGTTTCTATTTCTAATTGGTGGTCACATACTATATTTGGTGAGGGTCTAAGACTGAGGTGAGGTTTCTGCTAGTGTGTAGTTTCTGAGTCAGGATCTGTAGCAGATGGCAGTCCTGCTTGTTTTGTTTTCCAATCTGCACCTCTAGTAGGAGGATGTATTATACTTTTAAGGCAGTTGTTCTGAAACTTTTATGAGTACTGTACCCCTTTCAATAGTGTAGATTTTTATTTATGCAAAACTTATTTTCCGCATCTCCAAAATTTTTTGGAGAGAGGATTACAAAGTTCAAGCATCTATAATTAAAACACATCTTGTGTGTTACAGTTCTGAGCCCTTGTGCTGTGGTGTGGTTGACACAGCCTAGAAGACAAACCCAACTAGGCCCATGCCGACAGATGGTGCAAACACCCTTGTCTAGAACTGAGCTGAACTTTCACCTATACCAGCCCCATTCTCCGCAAGTTAAGCCTTTGGGTTCCAGGGACTAGCAGGACTAGGCAAGTGTCCCTGGGGCCGGTCAGAAAGAGAGAGTCCAGAGCAAGGCTGAGGTCAAAGCAGGCTTGCTGGGCAAACTGGACGAATCATTTTGGTCTTCATCTACCATTATTTACTATTTAAGGCATTTGTTACTCGCTTTACTATTACAATGCCCACAGTGAGGTACAAAGCAGGTGCAATAAGCAATTAAAAACAAAATAAGATAACCAATTTTCAACGTAACAATATAAACCTAATCCAGCAACTAGATTCCAATAATTCCCTAGCAGTAAAAAAAAATAAAAAATACAAATAGCAGCATTCCCTGGGCAGCTTGAGGACTTGTGACTAGAGCAGCAGGCTGCAAACCGGGGAAGCCAGGGTTCACATTCTGCTGACATTCTTTGTGACCTTGGGCAAGTCACATCATCTTCCATTGCCTCTGGTACAAACTTTCTCTGGGGATAGGGAAATACTTACAGTACCTGAATGTAATATGATTTAAAGTATCATAAAAATCAGAATATATAAAAGTGTCCCTGCATGGCAGTACGCAACAGCATCTCTGAGCCACAAGTCCCAACTTATATTTTAATTTATTTTACTACAATAGGGAAGTGTGAGATTTCAGCTTTGAAAGCATTTTAAAAAATACTGAGAAAATAAAAAAAATATAATCTCCAGTAAACTAATATTCAGCATCAGCTAAATCTACAAATTTAATGACAGTGTAATCTTTACAATATGGTCTGCAGCTAAATAAGAAAGTTCACGTCCTCCTCTGTGCAAAGAAATTCATAGGATATTACTCAAATAAAGCCATTTAAAAGAACTAAGACCTCTTCCTGCCATAAATAAGCTTCATAATTGTCTTGGTGAAAGCTCTGGGGACAGTAAATGCAGCAGGGAAACTATTGGGATGCACCTCATACACTGTGCATATGTCAGCAAGAATAAAGCACTGCCATAAAACAATGGAAAACTTCATCCATGCACCATAATAATAAAATTTCTTAATTACAGCCGAACACATGAGAATGTCAGTGCTGATGCTATACAGCTACAGCAGTACAAATTCATCAGTGACAAAATTCTACTCACAGTAGGTAAAAACAAAAAACAAGACAAAACCACATTATCAAAATGTAAAGAAAATTCTTATTGAATTTGTGACCCCAAAAGGTATTGCCCCTCTTCTGTATACAGGATCTCCCTTGGTCTGAAATGAAACTTCAAAACTGGCATTCACAGGCTATCTAGAAAGGACCACTTTTTAAGTAAAATTATCCATTGTGTCTGCTCCTGTCCAACAGCTTGTTTCAAATTGCAAGAAGGCGCGTGACATGGTTGCTAAAGCTGGTCCTACTGCATTCCAGGACGATTTGCACATATGAAGCGTACGGGGAAACCTCATAAGAATGCCACAAGACTGACCAGCTTCGCAGCACTCTGCTTTCAGTGATTTGCTTACAAAACCATAGATCAGGAGCCAAGGAACTGCAGAGGTTTAACAAACAAGTCCACAACCTGAAAGCATAACATTAAAACCAGAGCCAACCCTACAACAGTCTAAGTTCATTATACCACAGAAATGGAGGAATAAAATGACAGGGTGAAAATGCGAGTAAAGAGAAGTTTAAAGAAGAAAGAATGAAGGAAAAAGGAGACCGAGCAGAGATGGAGGAAAAAAAATGTCTTTCCAAACTGACATTTTTCTTCTCAATCTCTGCTTGGTCTTTTTCCTTCATTCTTTCAACTACTTTACACCCTCATTTTCACTTCACTCTGTCACTCCTCCATTTTTTCTCCTTCTTACATTACATTTCTCTATCCCACCCTCCTCCAAAAAGGATATGGAGCGGCTTACATCATCATATCAACAGGTAAGTAATGAACAAAACCCTCTTTTACTCAATTAATTTAACTCACACCCTTTATTCAAATCATTCTGTTTTATAGGTTCTCATTATCTTTCCTCAAACTCATTTCTTCTTCCTCTGTAACCACTTCTCCTTCTAGCCTTTCCACCACCTCTCCTTCTGCAGCTGCTTCTTTCACTGTAACATCCCTCCTACCTCGCCAAGTAAAATGTTCGAACCCAGAGAATATGGTAAAAAAAAAAAAAAAAAAAAATCTGGCTACAATCAAAATCTCCTCCCCAAAAGAAATTTTATAATACAAAAAACAGGGGTAAGTGTTAGTATATTCCAATAAATACCCTCAAATATATTACAATTTTTAATTCAAATCTATATATATTAAAATATTTTCACTTTTTTTTTTTATGACAAGGGCCTGGTTTTACCTCATACAAGAGGCTGCTTCAGGGGAACTATAAACAAAATAAAAGAAAAAAGTCAAGGAACTATATCCAATAACCAAAGTCCTTAACCCACAATCTTACCATCCTTTTATTCTGAATCTGGAACCACATTCCTTTATTGCCTGCACTGGCACAATCAAAAAATGCCGCACTGCTGCATTAAAAAATACAAGCACCGCTTATGAAAAGCCATAATTTAACCCGAACACTCTTACCTCAAAGCAATACTCTCCAATATTTACTAAAAATCTCTCCAGTTTTTCCTCACACCAGCACACTAAAAAAAAAAAAAAAAACCCAACTTATACAATCCCTCAATCTGAAAACAATATAAGCCAAAAACACTCCCTTACCTAAAAAAAAGCAACAAAACGCTCTCCGGTTTCTTCCAAACACTGCTTATAAGACCACCATAGGTCTAGGTCTGTCCACAACATTGGTTTTTAAATGAACCTCCTCTCATATGAATATAAAACATGTCATTTGAATCAACCAATCAAAATCAGTTGCTCAATACAAACCTACCAATCAGCGCTCTCCCTCACTATCTTAGGGAAATACCAATGACACTAACAACTCAAAATCCATAAAATTTCAAGTATAGAAATGCAATCATATAAACCCACCTACTATTACAAGAATAATTCCCCATTCTAATCTTCTGATTTAAATCATTTGGAGTCACTGACTTCAGACGAAAAATCCATCTTTGTTCAATCTTTATTAAATGATAGGACAGGTCTCCCCTACGTGGATGCAGTCACACTTACTGTAAAGCAAAGAAATGTAAGTCTGAGTAATCATGTCCATACTCAATCTAATGTTGTACTAAAGGAGCTTCAACACAATTATTTCTCAAACTACTGTGGTTTTCAATAATCCATGATTTTAGTAAGCGACTGGTCTTCCCAACATAAATCAAATCTCACAAATATGACATTACTAGATAAACATATGGCAAATGACCATAATTTAAACTTCTGACATTTTTGGATATTCAAACTCTGACAAAGACAATGAAAGAGTACCGTATTTTTCGCTCCATAAGACACACTTTTTTTCCCCCAAAAGTGGGGGGGGGGGGGGAGGGGGGAAATGTATGTGCATCTTATGGAGCGAATATAAAAAAAAAAAAAAAAAACTAAAAATCTAACAAAAAACCCCCACCCTCCTGACTCCCCCAAGACCTGCTAAAAGTCCCTGGTGGTCCAGCTGGGGTCCAGGAGCGATCTCCTAGGCTTGGGCCATCGGCTGCCAGTAATCAAAATGGTGCTGACGGCCCTTTGCCCTTACTATGTCACAGGGGCTACCGCTGCCATTGGTCGGCCCCAGTGACATAGTAAGGGCAAAGGGCCGTCGGCGTCAATTTGATTACTGGCAGCCGACGGCCCAAGCCTAGGAGATCGCTCCAGAACCGCTCCTGGACCCCCACCAGGGACTTTTAGCAGGTCTTGGAGGGGGGTCAGGAGGGTGGGGGGTTGTTAATTTAAAGGGTTGAGATGGGGGTTTTTTTTTGGGGGGGGGGCAGTTCTCAGAGAAAGAAAAGTTTTCTGATCTGGGCAGTGCAACGAAATGGCCCTCCCCAGACCCGAAAACAAAATGGGGAGGAAAAAAAAAAGTTATGTACTCCCCTAATTTGCTCCATAAGACGCACAAACGCCAGGGGACAGAGCCGGTTTAGCACAAAATTTTTTTTTTTTTAATTTTCCCCCTCTGAATCCTAGGTGCGTCTTATGGTCAGGTGCATCTTATGGAGCAAAAAATATGGTACATATGCTGCACTCCCCACATGGTTGATGTCCACAACTTCTTACTATCAACTTATATCATCTAAATCAGATAGAAAAGACAAAAACCAATTCATCCCTCAAAATTTTCTCCCATTTGTAAGGAAAGAGTGGAGGTTTCACAAACACATTGAATTCTTTCAACAGGGACCAATGAGATTTAATAATTCTTACCACATTTATACAAACTACCCTGTTTATACAAACCAAAGGTTTCTTTTTTAGTAACCAGTTGCAATCACAAAAATGTGCTCTTTTATAAGCCCTTCTAATCACATTACGCAGGTATCCCTTTCCGAGACGAATGAATGCATTACTGCCACTGCAATGAGCATACTTGGTGCAGCTGAAAAAAATTGGCTGACCAGTATCCCCTCTTTCATTCTTCAGGGATGGAAGTTGTCAAAACACATCAATTCATCAGAAATTATGAATTGGTCCATTTTTGGCGTAAAAGTGTGTCAAAGAACAAGAATTGTGTCTACAAACCTTATGAAAATTAACGATTAAGCACCTCAGTAGCCCCTGAGACAGCTCTATGTACAGAGCAAAACTCTGCCAAAGTCGGGTCTGTGTACTGTAATAAATAAAGAATCTTTCACTGATCCATCTTCTTCTGGTTGCTACATTGCAAAATTGGATAGTCTTCCATTGTGCTTCTTGGGACCATCCATTAAAGATATTTTAGCAATATATTGGGGCATCCTGATTGGTAAATTCGGGGCAGTAACTCCACCAGGCCTGATTGAGCAACGGAATATAGATCTGATTGCTAATTATGTCCATCACAGCTCTATAAGCACTAGAAGTACCGAATTAATGGTTAGATTGTTACATAGGACCTACCACATGCCAGTATTTTATTGTAACATTCACTTAACCCCAGATGCAGCATGTTGGAGGGATGTGGGGAAATGGGCACTTATTTTCATATGTGGTAGCAATGTCAAGGAGTTGGATCATCAATCCCAAGAAAATATAGGTTACTAACAGGTCAGTTCTTATTGGCGGCTAGATTTACGATTGCCGCCTTTCGGAAATATAATCCTTGGCTAGACCATTGGCATGCACAAGTAAAGGAGATGGCAAATCTTGAACGCCTAAGATATGCTTTGAAAAATGAGAGTTTTAAATATGAGAAGGAATGGGATATTTACCATCAATATTAGAACACTTGATGTGTTCTGTATGCATAAGGATGTTTTCTTGAAATGGAGGATTATGTTTTATAATCTCATAATTGGGAATGTGACTATATTCAGAAGACCATGCTTTTGTAAGTATTTTTTTCTTTGTATGCCATAAAAAGTTAAAAAAAAAAAGTTACCATAACTCAACCTGTTTGGGATTAATTAAATCATGGATAATATCTAAATAGCTTGTGTTGAATTTAGGGAATGAATTTTGCATTGCCCTATACCAGAGTCATGCCAGGGTTTAACAAAGATAAATTTATACCATTTGCTGACTTATCAGAAACCTTGAGTATTAAATTGATTCGACAGACTGGTAGGACTCACATAAGAATGATTTTGAAAGCAGGTTTTTATAAACTAAAATTACTAAGACACTTGAGTTACTTCTTACCAAGAAATGATTTTAGGACAATAGCTCAGGCTTTCATACTAACATCAATTGATTACAGGAATGCTCAAGTCATTGATATAATTAAATATCATTTACAGCTGGTTCAAAATCCAGTGACTTGACTTGTAATGTGGGGCAAAATGAGCGAGCATATTTCAGCAATGCTTACCCAGTTATACTGGTTGCCACTGGCACAAAGAATACAATTTAAAATTGTAATACTTGTATTTAAACTTATCAAAGGGGAGGGTCCATCTTATATAGTTTGATTGCACCCTATGTGCCCTCCTATCCATTATGGTCTATGGATGAATTATTATTGGTAGTGGCTTCTATTAAAAAAGTCTGTGGTACAGAATCTCATGCTTAGAATGTTCTACCTAGCTACTTGCGACTCAATCCCAATATCAAATCCTTCCATAAGCAATTAAAAGCCTCATTATTTCAGGAAGCCTTTGCTCATGCAGTATGATTTGATAAGCTCATATAGATGTTCTTTTCTTTTTAAAAGAAATATCACACATCATTGCTCCCACATTAGCAGCTATCATAAATAAATCACTTGAAGAAGGTGAACTTCCAACTAAATTAAAAATCGCGAATATCACACCCATACTGAAAAAAAAGAATCTCAATCCAGATGATCTGAATAACTATCGCCCCATCTCAAACCTCCCCTTACTAGCAAAGATGACTGAGAAAGCAGCACTGTCACAACTCAATGAACACCTGGAAAACAACAAAATCCTACACCCATCACAACACGGGTTCAGAAAAAAATCGCAGCACAGAAACCCTTCTACTCAATATCTCAAACAAAATAATAAGAGGCTTTGACAATAATCAAAGCTACATTCTAATACTACTCGACCTCTCTGCGGCCTTCGACACCGTAGACCACAAAAGCCTGATATCAAGACTTGCGAACATAGGTCTTACTGGCAATACCCTTGCCTGGTTCACTTCTTTCCTAGAAAACAGGTTCTTCAAAGTCACTTTTAACAACAACTCTTCTGACCCCCTCCCCCTCGAAACAGGTGTTCCACAAGGATCAGCCCTCTCAGCCACCCTCTTTAATATTTACTTACTCCCCCTCTGCCAACTCATTGCAAGCCTAGGCATATCATTCTATATGTACGCCGACGATATTCAGCTCCTCATTCCCATTACAACTACGGTCGAAGATGCACTGCGACTAACAGCAAACCACCTTATCGCAATTCGAAACATGCTGAACCAGCTAAAACTCTGCCTCAACATGGACAAAACAGAATGCATACTCTTCGATAGAAACACAGACCAAATGACCACATTACCCTCCTTTCAAATTGGCACCTCTAGCATTCAACTGAAGAACAATACAAAGGACCTTGGAATATGGTTTGACTCCGAACTAAACTTCAAAAAAAACATTGCAATGAAAACAAAAGACGGTTTCCACAAACTCCACATACTTAAACACCTCAAGCCTCTACTCCACCAACAAGACTTCAGAACCATCCTGCAATCTCTCATCTTTACCAGCCTCGACTACTGTAACGCATTACTAATTGGTCTACCCAAATCTACCCTAAAACCGCTACAACTATTACAGAACGCCGCTGCCAGAGTTCTAACCGGCAAAAAAAAATCAGACCACATAACCCCTGTACTGAAGAGCCTTCACTGGCTACCTGTCGAACAAAGAATAAAGTTCAAAACACTAACAATCATACACAACGCGATCCACAGAACAGATAACACCATCCTTGATAACATGCTCCAAACTCACAAACCACAACGCACGACTAGAACGTCAAGCAAACTGCTCCTAACCATACCCTCTATTCCATTGGCCAAAAACTCCAACACTAGGAACAGAGCCCTCTCCATTGCGGGTCCAAAAGCATGGAATTCCCTACCTGTCTATCTAAGTTCACTCAGAGACATAAAATCCTTCAAAAAAGAACTCAAAACATGGATTTTCAGTCAGTCTTTCACAGATGACATTGGTTAAGCATACCTCACACACCCAAAATGACTCTCTGACATTACCCTGTCTTGTCATAGAATTAATGCATCAGCACTTTATTATAACCGGTTCAGGCAATATTTTACATAGTTAGATATATATTTACTATTATTATTATTTTCAACCTGATAAGCAATATTTATACATAGTTAGACTTGTTCAACCTAAAATAATTACTTAATAGTCCCTGTAACATCTTGTTTACATGTTACCCATTTATATTGTTCATTGTTTGTTTTTAATTGGATTCTCTTTCATATTGTTAGTTATATGTATCAAACTCGTTGTATGTATCAAGTTGTTATTCTATAAACCGGAGTGAAGGCATTTTTTGCTATACTTCGGTATAAAAAAGACTTTAAATAAATAAATAAATAAAATATTAATGTTTTTGTTTATGTTTCAGTTTTGTTTTTAATACTGCTTGTGTTATTATGTACACTGCTTAGACTAACTTGCTTAAAGTAGTTTATAAGAATTTTAAATAAATAAAATTTAGCAAGGCAGGAAGAATCTATGTGCCAGAAGTGTAAGATCTTGTATTAGTCGGTAGGGACAGACTTGCGGAAGTTATCTCAATAGCTCATGCAAAGTGTTCATTTAGTCCCTTATGAGAGAGAAATACTGTTACATAGTTTTGATTTGTTTATAATGAGTTACAATTATTGCATTCAGTTTTGTGTTCACTGAGAAAAATATGTGTTACAGCTCTTGCTTCACAGCCCCCCCTTTTCTCCCCTAGTTAGTTAAGATGGTGGAAATGGATGAGAAGAATATTAGACTTGATTATGTACAAAGTCAGTATGTAGTTTGTTGGAATGATAATGCTCATACAGCATTGCTTAGAGAAATTACAGGCTTCTGGACTGTTAGGTAGCCCCCCCCCCCCCCCTGCTCTCACTTCACAGCCCACACCACAGCTTTACCCCCTCTTCCTTTACTAGAAGTAGCTTGGAACACTTCACAGCCCATTCCATCCCCCCTTTTGCAGCTTCCCCTCCTTTCATGGCTTATGGATCCACCACTAGCCCTCCCTTCCCAGTAGCTTGCAGGCCAAGGCCCCCATTTGCAGCTTCCCCCTTCCCTTCACTTAATTTGAAGTCTGAAAGCTTCAAGGTCACACATACACACACAAAATGGAGATGATAATTTTGCAAATGTTGAAGCTGAAAACACCTGGCATATACCCAGGTTAGTTTTAGTATTTTTTGGTTATTATTTTGCGTTAAAGTACAAAACCAGTGGTCATACAATTGAGAGAGAATGTCTGGACAATATGGCGATTAAAAGCAATAAACAAAGACAAGACGTCCACCATTTTAGAGAGGTCCTGAGGACACACGTAGTAGGGTTTTTTATGTTTTGTTTATCATCATGGTAGTATTTCAGGAAAGTTAATAGACAAAAAGATCCCTTCTGCGCATGTGCAGTTTAAAAAACATATAACCCCAGCACATGGTAGGACCTATGGACTTCTGCCAAATAGCTATACCAAGAGAGGTTAACAAGACAAGTTTAGGCACTGACAAAGGGTCCTCTGTACAGTCCAGCCTTCCCAACAAGAACCAGCTTAGCTACACTGACTGAGGAGTTTTGGAAGGTGCTCTTTCAGGAAAGTGCAGCTTACCACTAAGCTTTTGTATATAATTTCCCTATTAGCTGGGAAAAGATATTTACCCTTGTTTATTTTGCTGATGTACTAAATATATCCTGTTTTGTTATTCCCAAGCATCCTCATAAGCATTTGTTTGCGTGCATGAAAAAAATAAAATACAAAAAAATATAGCTTTTCATAGTTTCACATAAGATATAGTCAAGTGCGATATTTTCTTTGTTTGTATGATCCAGACAAGGCAATACCACCATCCTTCCACCCACTACAGATCCATAGATAACTGAATACTATATTAAAATAGCAGGTATGCAAGCAACAATTTTTACTTGTGGCATCACGTGAAGTTGCGTAGTATTCAATCTTTACCACAATAGGATGAAGCTATACTTCTTTTTAAACCTGATCATTGTCATAGCAGAAAAAGACCTGCAGCATCAGTTAGAAACATTCACTGTATAACCGAACACACCGATGCTACTGCACTAGTTAAAAGTAATATTTAAGGATTCCTATCCCTGTGGTCTAGCAACAATCTAAGCAGCCTTCTACTTATGTTTCCTATCAAATATCTCTCAAGTTGTGGAACCAACGAACAACATTTTTTGTGATTTTCTGAAAGTTAAGAAGGTGATACCATTAAATCTATGGAGGTGAATGGCATGGTTAAGAGGGTGATAACAGTCTTCCTATGGTAGTGTCTCCCATGCAGTAGGAGCAAGTTGAGACATATGCTATACTTTTTCACTAAATTAAGTTCAACCCTTTTTTGCCTCTTTTACCACGTTCCCAATATATTCACAGGTATTTTACTAAATAACTATCATTTTCAAGGAACCTTTAACTACCATAGGCAAGTCTTTTAAAAACCAAGTGGGAATATAATTAATGATATCACATGAATCTCTGGATGGGAATCCAGGTAAATGAAATCGCATTTTAAGCAACTGTCATGTAATTCCCAGGTGAAGTTCAAAGGTAATCACGTGCTACAACGGCTAAAGGTAAATTTTCATAAGAAAGATGACTTCAAACCTAAAAGGACAGTAAGCATATTATTGTCCTTGACCCCCAGTATTTTATATAAGCAGCATTTTAAGTATAAACAACTTAAATCAGTTCTGTTGAAGCAGTTCTTGAGGATGTACAATGCTACTACACCATGCTAGAAATCTTTTGAAAACAAAATTAACTTAAGTAGCTATTTTTCTTTGAACTTTGGGGCTTATAATCTACTGTGATAGTATGGAATAATAGGATATTCTTGAAAATTTAGCAGAAACTTTGTAGTTCTATGGCTGGCTGGCCTCTGATGCTCAACTAGACCCTACAAAGAAGGTGGATGCAGTGAAATGGCCAGAAAGAAGCAAGACAACCATGGACAAGCAGCATGGTTTCTTAAACACAAAGGCTAAAAATATGGTGAAAAATAAATCACTTTTATAAAAAATTATTAAGAAATGTCTAATGATTTAAAAAAAAAAACCAAAAAAAAAAAACCACAATCTGCCTCTCCCCCTCCCCTTTGCAACAGCAATCCTCCAGACTTCTCTACTCTTTTTGGGCAGCTCTGCAGCACTGCACTTCTGCTTTAATATGGGGCCCAGAGACTGCCGGGAAGTACTTCTTATGGGTATGGCCCACTTCAAATGCTTGTTGGCGGCACCAGGTACTTTGACTGCTTTGGGGGAAGAGGGAGGTAGGTACTCGTTTCTCCAGTGGCCCCGTCAGCGACACTGGAGAGCACACGCTTTTGATGGTAGGGGACAGGACTTGAAATGCTGCAGGTGCTTTGGCTCATACTGGCTTCCAGCAGTTGCTGGAAGCCTTGAGAGACTGCAGCTGCTCTTTAAGCACTTTAAAATTAGGGTGAAAATCGGTCTGAACTGAAAACTAAAGGACACTAAGAACAGTCTTGAAAGAACCCTTTCACAATAAATATTTTAGCCTTTAACTATTTTTGTGCCAAACACAACACTACAATAATTGTCACCATGAATATTAAGACAGAAGTTGCACATAAAGGATTTCCAACAAAAATCCAGAAGAAATAAAGATAAAACAGAAATTAGGTACATGCTTGTCTACATCTCACCCAATATGGTTCCCAGACAGCATCATATTCATCTAACCTCCCTTTAAACATTAGCTATTTAAGCCACTTGACATTTCTAAAACTCCAGCTCTGGTTCAGACTTCTAAAAATAGGCAACAGTAAATACTGTGTCTAATAGCTGGTTAACAGGGCTTTTCACTGAGCCTCCTCACTCCCCTTTTCCCCCAAAACCTAAAAGGAGTAAAACTGACATGAATACCAGTATCAGAGCTGTTTCCATTTCTATTAAAGACTAGAACATTTGTGTATACTTGCCAGTCCATCACTCACACTCACACACACACACGTGAATACCACTGATTCTAGGGAATGAGAACTGAATCCAGCACATTAGCGAATTGTACCATTTTCGTTAATTTAAGGAAAGCCTGCCTATTCTGAAAATAGAAATCTCTCATTTGACTGAGTTACTCCAATTCAACACATAACTCAGTAAAATCCTTTAGGCCAGCACCTTAATTCAACCAACTGAAAAACAGTTAACCACAGTTGCAACTTTATCTCAACTAAGAAGAATAAGTGGTCGAACAGAGGCTGGGAGTTTTATATAGTGAAGGTAGTGCTGAGGCTATACTTAAGAATTTACTAAGGCTCCTGCACACTGACCCCTCCAGACTGTAACCGAGTAGTAAATGTTGTTCGCATAGATGGCTCTTTTCACCAGAGTGTTTGTAGGAGAATGGAGTAGGGAGGCTAGACTAATTCCTAGCTTTATATTTCTCAAGCGAAACCCGACAGGAGACTCAGAACCCAATCATCCTCTGACGCATCTTAATCTGGACCCTCTAAAGTAAAGTCTGAGGTGAGGCAAAGTCATCCCACCATCAGATCTGACTAACTATAATATATCCACCCTAATTCTATAAACCTTATGATTTCAAATGAAGCTATGTATTGAACTGGACAGTAAAATATCCAAAGATAGAGAGAGGAAGGTTATCAGGCATGTGCTGAAATAAATGTAAAGACAGGGCTAAGCAACAACATTTATTAGATTAACACTATTCATCCAGGACATGAGTAACTCTCTCCACCCACCCATACTTAACCCCCAACTGATGAAATGAGCTTTGTATAAGCTCTGTAATTTAGAACTTATATAAATTCCCAAGCTTTTGAAACCTAGTGGTGCTACCCTAAAATATTTAAAAAGAAACAGGAATAGAGATTACTTTTATAACCTGACTATATTTGTCTAAACTGGATAAAAAGAAAAGATAGAGAAGAGGTATGAAGATTGATCAGACATAGCAAAGTGCCATCTACATACAAAGATATATGATGAAAGACCTTGGTAAATGCTATACTCGAAATTTATGGGCCAAAGTAAAGATACTGAACAATCCTCTGGTGTTTGTGGTGGGAAACCACACCTTGATAAAATGCTGTTTGCTCTCAATGTGTCACAACAATGTGAGGATTTTTAAATCTATATTAATAAAAGAAGGTGATATGACCCAAATTCCAATTCATCTTTCCTCTTTTTTATGGAAGCAATTACTATATTATTTTGGCCTTTAAAATTTCAAGCTTCCCAATAAGCACTATTTTTATCAACGATGGTAGGCCGAGTTCGTGCACTCAAACATTTAAGGCCCTCTGCATGGTAGTTTAAAACTTAGATAGGTGATGTGAGCCAATGCTTTGTGTGTGGTTCGAGCATGAGTAATAACAGTTCTAATATAGAATACATGGGAAGGGGCCAATTTTCAAAAGCCAATTACTTGAGCAAATAGAGCATACTCTGGAACAATGTGTGTACTTTCACCAGCACATTCCTGAGGCAAGGTTAGGGCAGGGCAGGCAACAACCTGCGTAGTTTTACATTTCCACACCTGCTTGCATTTTTGGCCAGAAAGTGCCTGCAGAAAAAGGCAAGGTGTAAATCTCTGCAGGAAATTCGGTAATTTTAAAAATGAAAAAGCATATACATACTTTTTCCTTTTAAAACTGGCACAAAGCCCACAAGTAAAAATACATACATGGACTTTGCATCAAAACAGAGTTTTGAAAATCGCCCTGTATAGGTATAGTAACCGAGAACTGGAAAAGACGAATATAAGAGTAGCAGAACACCACTGATCATCCGAGCTTTGACAGTTTTTGGGTTTTTTTTACTGCATTTAGGTAAAAACTGAACTGAATTAATTGGGTTTCACAAAAATGAGTCATCCATGCAATTCTGCTATAGATTTAACAGCATAATATATGCAACTGATAATGCTTAAAGTTCTTAATGACATTTTTGTTATGCTTTGTGGTAAAGCATGTGGGTAGATGTTAAGATTTAAAGTGGCTTAAGTCTCTTTTTAAATCGTATAGATATCTGATATGTGGTTCTTGTGCTACTTCGGTGCAGGGAGGGAGGTAGGGTTATGGGAGGAGGGGTAAGAAAACGGGTAGGGGTAAGAAAATATTTATTTAATAGTATGTAATAGGATATATATTATGTACCAAATGTTATGCTTTGGTAATGTTCATTGTTATATGATATATAATAAAAACAAATTTAACATAAAGTGGCTTTACATTAACCTTAGTCCATAAGTATAAATTATATTTCTGTATTTTATGCAACATGAAGATTAGATTCCTATTTTGCTATATTAAAACATTTTCCAAGATCAATTTATTGCCATACAAATACTGTACATATAAATATAGTTACAAATCTGCCACTGTACTCCCCATTCCTTGCTTTGATGATATCTTATAAAAAAAATTGTTAAACAGATGGATAAAGCTTAAAAAAAATATGGTATTAAACTGTTACAAAAAAATATCAAAGGTAACATTAGGATACCAAGCTAATATTCAAGTGCATCAATCCTGACTGTATCTTGGCTAAGGAATTCCCAGCTGCAAGCTCACCAATTATGACTGGGAATTGAAGGCTGGCAGACGACTTGGTGCTATAGCTGTACAACATGCACAAACCAGAAGTGCTTTCCTCAGGCACTGGTGCTCCAACCTCCTCCTCCAGCCTATGAAGCAGGATGCTCATAATCAATGGGCTGCAGGAGCAGCAGTACTCGACAGAAGCGCTCCCTGCTGTCTCTGGCAGCCTGCTCATGCTGTAGTGCCAGAATGCTGCCACACTACACAGAGACCTTCAGTTTCAGTTTTTATTTTTTCCTAGGAATTTATCAGGGTATATTACGACAAAACCAAACAGGAGAAAAATCAGGGGGGTGGAGAATTCATTATTTCTGGATAAATGCTGGACTTTATTTTGGTGAACAGAATCCTGGACAGAGACAAGAATAAGCAAAAATCTCTCACCCGTCCACTCAACAACTTCCCCCTCTCTACCTCCATCCTCTGCTTTTTCTCTTCCTGCCTCCCCCTCCCCCATTCAGAATCAACCTTTCCCCACCTCCTATTAAACAGCATTCGTCCGTACCCTGTGGATGCTCTAGGCTCCTCCTCCTCCCTTGGCACCATGCTTGCTTTGGTTCCCATGCTCTGCAAGACTGCACCTGCTTTTGTGGCAGGGCAGGGAGCCTGCCAAGAAGTGTTTCTGCTGGGTGGGGCCTGCTTCAAATGCTGTATCAGCAGCACCAAACAGAAGGTGCTTTGGCTGGTTTGGGGGGGGGGGGGGGGGGGGGCGTCAGGAGGCAGGGCTTGAAAGGCCACATCAGCGGCACTGGAGGGAGAGGAGATGGGGGACAAGAGTCAAAGCACAGCATGCACTTTGGTCTGCAATGTCTTCCAGAAGTGATGGAAAGCCTTGAAATGCATCTGCAGCTCTGGAGCTGCTCCCTAATCAGCCTAAAATCAGGGAGAAAATCAGTTTAAATTGATTGAACCTTTGGAAAATCTGACAATTTATGGGTGAAAATCTGTTTAAACTGAAAATGAAGGACCCTAGAGCTCAAGACAGAGAGTAAAAAGATGAAGAGGGGGTTGGGGGGGGGGGGGGGGGAAAGAGAGCAATTCTTCACATCTGAAGGAGGATCTGAAAAGCTGATGTACAGTTTTTGTTGGTCTCCAGCAGAACATTTATTTTTTTTTTATTTAAAGCATTTCTTACAGTTTTCAACATGATCAGCAAAGCTACCATTACTCTGCATGCCATAATTAAGCTGCGATATGAAATACTTAAGCTGCAAGCAAAGCTGAAGTACCCTCTTGCTCTGCCCTAATCAGGGAACTATAAACTTCTCAACCTTCTGAGCTACCAAATGAGATTGGGTAACAATATTCATTTATTCTCTTTAACTTTATGTTTAAATTTTTTTCAAATATACAAAAGATTCAAAGAGCACATCTGAAAAATAAACAATAGACCATTAAAAAAAAGAAAAAAAAAAAAAAAAAGGGACCAAAAAACCCTTCGGAATAAATACAGGAAACTCGTTTCAAGAAAGGGCTAATGCAGCCATAATCTCATAGCTAATATTCCCATTAAGCTGCGTGGGAGTCTGCCACCTGGGTTCTAACCATGGGATTTCTTTCAGCCTTCTTGTAGTTTGATCGAACAGAACAAGTAAACCCATAGGCCTCCCAAGGGCTCCACCTACCTGACAGGGTAGAATAGGGGTGATGGACTTCTACACAGCTTAGAAGGAACGCTGGCTCATATCCCGCTTTATAGAGGAAGCCAAATGTCAAGGCAATACAATCTATAAATCATCATGCAAAAAGGGAAAAACACAAAAGCAGCAGAGATATGATCATATATCCTCTAATACCACAAAAAAAAAAAAAAAAACAACCCACAGAGATACATCTAGGTTTGTAAGCAACAGTAGGAAGTACTGCAACCTTTCCTTGTAGAAATATTCTTAAATGACTGTGATGAAATAAAGGTGTATCTAGTCCCTCGATATTTTAAGAAGTATTTGCACAACCCTAGGGCCTCCTTGAGAACAGGAGCCCCGCGAGCAATCAGCCATCCGCCAGTTAGGAAGACAGACGCAGTTTTCCTAATCAGCGCACAGCAAAGGGTTCAGGAATCGGACGCTTATTAACTGAGCTTTCATTTCCTGAACCCGACTTTTTAAAGATTTGTTCCTCCTACTTAATATCGCAACAATATTAAGTAGAAGGATGTACAGAAAAGCCGTTTTTTTTTCTGCTTTTCTGTACAACTTGTGGGAGCGCTCGGCAAATAACGTCTGCTCCGGGCAGTCGTTAATTTCTGAACACAAAGGGGGATTAGGGACGTCCAACTGCCGGTGAAACATTGTGCTCGGCTGCGCGCACCGTATTGCATTGGCCCCTAGTGAAGGAAGGTCTTGTGTGCCACACACAGTTTTTCTATATGACAAAAGGACTATATTTTAGGGTGTAATCCTTATTCAGTTCAAGAGAGACTAACAGCGTAACTGGAACCATATTCTCTTCTACAGAGTACTGCTAAATGTTGCTTATGTTCAGTCTGTTCAATGGTATCTGCTCAGTTTGTCTTTGGTTTCTGGGTTTTGTTTTGTTTTTTTTATTTTCTTCTGATGTAATTAGATTTTAGTAACTGGGGGGGAAAAGCTTCTGGAAGAGTTTCCAAAACTTTGGTAAGGTATTTGTTGAACATTACTTTAAGTGAAATCACTGTAGACTTTGAATTTAAAATTTCTGAACATTCCAGTCTCTTCCTCTGTTTCTTTTTGAGATTCTCGAGTTTAGATTTAAGGAGCAAATTTTCATTAAGAAAGAATTCAGAGTCTATTTTCCCAAGCTGAGTCTCCAAATGTGTGAAACACCAATGATGTATTATAAACAGACAGTTTGTTATTAATTTCTCTAAAGGAAAATTTAATTTCATCAATTTGCTTAATTACACATTTTTCCAAGGCATCAATCACAAGCCAGATTTAGTCTAGGGTAATAATCATAGGCTTTACCAATTTGCTTGGTTATGCAATACAACAAGGCAAAGCATCAACAGATCCAAGTTGGCTCCAAGAAGTAAATTCCCAGCCAGTCACTCCAGTGCACACATGTCCCTCGTAACAACCACTTTGGGAGTTACATTTGGCCCAGCCAGTGTTGAAGGCTATTTGCAATCACCCACTCGTCCAATGTGCTTTCATTTGTGCTCAGTGTTGGTCCAGGTTTACTACCCCATCCATCTGCTGCCTCAGAGTGCTATTTCAACTGTTCAGAAGCAGGACTGCTGAAATGTTCTGCACCTGCTAGAATTTGTGGGCCAACCATACCTCAGTGCTTGAGATAGTTTCAAGCTCTGGCAGCTAAAAGTGTTACACTCAGCGGTCCATGGACTGCCCTCACGAACCGCTGCTCTTACCTCCAAGCCCCAGGCACGCCGCGCCAAGTCCCAATGTGAAGAGCACCATCGGCGTGCCATGCTGCCTCCCAGCACAGAGAACGCCATCAGCCATCCATGAGGCAGAACACTGCGGTCAGAAATGCTGTGACTTCCTAAGTGCACACACACCTCTCACTGGCACTTAAAGGGACCATGGTGAGAAAGTCCCTGAGGCCCCTAATGATGACATCAGCCCCATGGCTCTATAAGAAGGCTCTGTTCCAGATGCAACTTGCCTCAGCAACAGGTCTAGCTACTCTCTAGTAGTGCATGTTGCTTCCCTGTGTTCCAGCTTGTCATCAGTCTTCGTCCAGTTTGTCTCCATCTTCTTTGCCCACTTGTTCTTGCCTTGCCTGCCTGCCCTGACTATCTGTCCCTCTTCTCCTTCGGATTGATACCTAGTTTTGATCTCAGCTTGGACCTCGGATACACCTAACCTCTGCCGGCCTCTGACCATTGCCTGGACCTTGGATATGCCTGACCATTGCCTGACTACAACCCTAGCTAACTACAGACCTCCTCTTCTGCCTCCATTAGAGACCCCATCTAAGTCCTGCTGGCCCAGGCACTCAAAGATTCAACCCGAAAGGAACGTGGGCTGGTATAGGTGAAGGTCCTGATCGGTCTCTGCTTTACCTGGGTCCGCCTGCCAATGGTGAAAACCTGCAGGGCTCCTCATAGCAGGTAGAGACAAATCTCACCTCAGCCCAAGGGTCCACAGATGCAACAAAAAGCCCACAGCTGCCAAGGATTTCCTCCCTTAATACATCAATGGGCTATACTACAAACCTGACTATTGGTGCTAGGCAAAGGGGCTTCTAAGGGCTCAGACAAAGATTCTTAGGTCTTCCCCCTTCCTTTTGACCATTTTTCCAGAAGTCTTGGCAAGTGCATATCAGAAGATTTTACTCTACTGGTGATGCTGATTTCTGTAGGGATAAAATGATATGGTTTGGAGGACAATTTTCATCTCTATAAGAGTATCATCCTTGCAGTGAGGGTGAGCTGAGGTACATATGCTGAAAGGCAGATTCTACTATTTGTACAAATTAGAGATATGCTTTTACAACCTGTAAATCCAACACATCTGTCTTACTAGCTTTCACAGACAATCACCGTGAAACAATGACTTTAAGAGAGGTTTCTGACACTATAAAACACATTTGTAAAGAAAATCAGCAATTATGAAAATTGTGACAGGAAAACTGATTTTAGTAAATTTAGCTGCAGCTGTTGCAATACATAACAACAAAGTTAATGAGGTGTGAAGCTAATCAATGTCTATAGAAGATCCTTACCAAGGATGCTGATAAACTAGCATGACAGAAGAACATCCTGCTGACATCTGAAACTGTATTACAGGCTTGAAATTTTAAGTGAAGATGTGAAAAGTAAAACTAATTATTTTGGATAAAAATATATCAAAACTCCCTATTTTATACATGGACCACTGCCTGTACTCTTGTCTTACCTGACCACCAATATCATCCAAAAACTGACCAAATAAGTAGGGAGAATGCAATGATCAGTAAGGATCACTTTTAGATATTTTATATAGAAACAGGATTTAAAAGTCGTTTCTCCCTGCCTTTTGCTGCTTCTGTGTGACCACAAGTTTCCTGTTCCAATGAATACAGCAAACTTTGTATCACAACGTAGTAGCACTGACAGAAGAAAAAGCCCAAATGGTCCATCCAGTCTGCCTAGCAAGTTTCATTTGGTAATAACTGTGGCTCCATGCAAGTTACCCCTGTGTCGCTGTTTAGGGTATCAGATATGCTGTTTGAAAATGCTTTGCTTTTGGTCTTGACTGTAGAAGCAGTCCCGTTTTTTTTCCCCCCTGATGTCTGCATATCAGTACCCAGGACCATAAAATTCAGGACCCAGAGTTGGCTTTCTGAATCCAGTTCCCCTTCACCCATCTCCCCCCTCCCCCCCCCCCAAAGTATCAAGGCTAATCAGTTAATGGTAGTAATCCCCCAAGGTAGCAGCTACTTCTTCATGCAGGTTACCCCCATGCACACTTTTCTTCAATTCCAGCCTCTAGGGATACACAGTGTTTATCCCATACTCTTTGGAATTTGTTTATTGTTTTCATCCTTACCACCTCCTCCGGAAGGGCATTCCAGGCATCCATCACCCTATCCGTGAAGAAATATTTCCTGAATTTGGATCTGAATCGTCCTCCCTGAAGTTTCATTTTATGACTGTTTCTTTTCTAAAGGAAAAGGTTTGAAGTTCATGCATTATTAAAACCTTTCAGGTATCTGAAGGTCTGTATCATATTCTCCCCTGCATCTCTTCTCTTCTAGGGTATATATATTCAGATCCTTCAGCCTCTCCTCACAAGTCTTCCGATACAGATCCCACACCTTTTTGTTCGCCCTTCTCTAGACAGTTTCCATCCTCTCTCTATCTCGTTTTGAGATAGAGAGAACTGAACATAGTGCTCTAGAACGGAACATAGTGCTCCAGGTGAGGCCTCAAAGACCTGTACAAAGGCATTATCGGCTCTTTTTTTCTCGCTGGTTATTTCTCTCTCTAAGTAGCCCAGCATTATTCTGGCTTTAGCTATCGCCTTGTCACATTAATTTGCTGCCTTCAGATTGCTAGATACTATCACCCTAAGGTCCCTCTCCCAATATATGCACATTGAGGTAGATTTTAAAAGCCTTGCACGCCCAAAAACGGCCACATACTCGCATTAGTGTGCCACGCGGGATCTACGCAAAATTTTTAATAGCCAGGAAGGGCATGCATACATTCATGTACATGCGCCCAGAAAAAGTAGATGGAAAAGGAGTGGGGCATGGGCGTTCCAGAGGCAGGGCCAGCACAGACGCACAGAACCCTTGACTTTGCTACAGCTCCTTGGTAGGTGCAGGAGGGGAGAGAGACTCTTTATAAGGCTCAGTCTGGTACTCTATATAGGGACCATTGTCAGGGAGCACTTTGATTCGGGGTGAGTTTGAGAGATGGGTTGGGGTTAGGGAGGTATTACAGACACATTCAGAGGTATTTATTGTAAAATTGACATCCGTAAAGAATTTTAGACCTTAGGTGATGATAATTCTAAAAGAGGTGTTGATTTGTACACTGCAGTCTCTGCTAGCTGCATTGTACAAATCAACTCCTTTTCATCACTTATAAGGTCTAAAATTCTTTACGGATGTCAATTTTACAATAAGTACCTCTGAATGTGTCTAACACCTCCCTAACCCACCTCTCGAAAACTCACCCCGAATCAAAGTGCTCCCTTACAATGGTCTCTATATAGAGCAGCGCTTCTCAACCAGTGTGTCGCCAAGCACCGGCAGGTGTGTTGCATGCTCCCGGTCTCTCCCACTGCTCTTCCTTCCCTGCTGCCGTTGCCACCGGGCTATCAGTACATTCAAGCCCAGTGGGAACGGCAGCGGTGCTAGAAGAAGCTGTGGCACCTGTGGCTAGCCTTTTCTTCTTCCTGTGCCCCCCCTCCCCGGAACAGGAAGTGATACGCGGTGCGCGGGAAGGAGAAAGAGCCGTGCCGCATAGAAAAATAGCAGCGGCGGCAGCAGCAGCAGCCCCCGAGCAATCGAAGCAGCCGGCAATCGGGAAAGGAGACAGCAGCATGAGCCTCCCACGGCCGATGGGATTGTTCTTTATTGGCCTGCGGGGGCTGGAGGAGGAGGCTGCTGCAGCTACCATTTGTGCTCAGGGGGGAGAGGAAATGAGTGAGAGAAAGAGAGAGAAGCAGCCAGCCAGCCTGTGTGTAAGTGAGAGCATGTGTGTGATTGAGAGAAACTGGTCAGAGAGCTGATGTGTGTGTATATGTGAGAGACAATGAAAGTGACTGTTCAGGGAGGTAACTGATGTGTGTGTGTGTGTGAGAGAGAGAGAAAAAGCATGGGAGTGAGAAATCTGGGTATGTGAGAAAGTATGGGAGTGAGGTGTGTGAGAAAACGTGTGTGTGTGTGTGACACAGAAAGTGATTGTGAGAGTGAGAAGCCAATATACTTAAGTAGAACACAGGATTAGGAAGCCTGTGTGTGTATAGCATAAGAGAAACTGTTCAGGAAGGTGACTGGTGGGTGTGTGTCAAAGACCATTTGGGAGATGATTGGTGAGAGAGAGAGAGAGAGACAGACAGACAGAGACAGCCAGCCAGATGGGCCCTAAGGAAGAGGACCATGAGTATACAGCTTAGCTTCTACTGCTGCTTCTGGTGTGTGCTACGGCCTGCATGGAAGAGGAGTAGGAGAGCTGCTGGAGGGGGAAAGTAAAGGTGGCTTTTTAAGTTTATTTTTCTTGATTGACTGCCATTTTAATTATTTAATATTATGTGATGTGTCTGCTTTTTGGAAATATTTTATTGGTGTTTGGAGAATGTTTAATAGTTTTTATGAGTTTTTAATTGTTGGATGTTATTCTGTTCATAGCTGTTTTGAAACATTTATTCTGCTTATTAGTATAGTTTTACAATTATTTATGTGTGGGGATCTATAGCTGCTTGCTAGTTCTGTTTTCCTAATAAGAGGTGTATTAGTTTTTAGGGCCTGATTTAATATTTTAGTGTTGCCTTTTCATAGATAGGGTTGCTCCTGTTTCCGTGTATTCCATAATACAGGTGTAACTGTGTGCGGATTAGTTTATGTGCATTACTACAGATCCTGGGAGTATGTTAGGTCGGATCTGTGTCTGTTACCGAGATATTTTACTAGCATGTAAGCGTTTGTATCAGTTTTATTTGTTGTGTTTTCTCAAGAGGACATGCATTGGTGGTAAACTGCTTTCTTTTCATAAGTAGGGCTATTGAGCCTGGAAGTAGGCGTTTGAGTTGCTGTTACTGAGATGACACCAGAACCAAAATATCTTTTTTGTAGGGTGAGTTGTATGGGGAATGTCATAATTCTGCTTTACATCCATTATTGTGGGTCAGAGGGGTTCCCATGGATGCAAACTGTACTTTTACATCTAGCCCCATGACGACCATGGTTCAGTGTGTCATGCATGTGAGAACCATCTGTCAGGTGTGTCCCGACAGAAAAAAGGTTGAGAACCACTGATATAGAGTACCAGACTGAGCCTTATAAAGAGTCTCTCTCCCCTCCTGCACCTACCAAGGAGCTGTAGCAAAGTCGGGGGCTCTGTGCATCGGTGCTGGCCCCACCTCTGGAACTCCACCCACCCTAATCCCAAACCAATCCCAAAAACTCATCCCGAATCAAAGTGCCCCTTACAATGGTCCCTATATAGACTATCAGACTGAACCTAATAAAGAGATGCTCTCTCTCTCTCTACTCCGAGTGTGAATAAGATATATGCATAAAGCTGCAGACATGCACACAAGAAGAGTATTTTATAATCTACATGCATATTTTATAAAATAGCATGTATCTTTGCATGCGGTGAGATACGCATGTTTATGGGCGTGTCTGCGGCCCTTTTAAAATCTACACGATTAGTCTTTCAACCCCCATCACATATAACTCTTTTTGGATTACTGCACCCCAAATGCAAGACTCTGCACTTCTTGGAACTGAATCCCTGCTGCAAAATCTTCAACCACTTCAAGCTTTCTTAAATCGCTTTTCATTCTTTCTACTTCAGGTGTGTCCACTTTGTTGCAGATCTTAGCATCATCCGCAAATAGAAAAACTGTACCTTCTACCCCTTCTGCAATGACACTCACAAAGATATTAAACAGAATCTGACCCAAAATGGATCCCTGGGGCATTCTGTTTAACAACGTTCTCTCTTCAGAGTAGGTTCCATTTACCATCACACACTGTCTCCTGTCAGTCAACTAATTTGCAATTTACTCCACCATCTTGGTGCCCACTCTCAAGCTTCTCATTTTATTCGGAAGCCTTATATGCAGAACCATATCAAAAGCTTTGCTGAAATCCAAGTAAATCACATCGAGCACTCTTCCTTGATCCAATTCTCCAGTCACCCAATCACGTAAATAGTTCACTATACTTTCCTTCAACAGAGTCTCCATTAATTTTCCTACTACTGAGGTGAGACTAACCAGCCTGTAGTTTCCTATCTGCTTTTACCCTTGTGAAGAGAGACCATAACTGCTCTTCTCCCATTTCAGGGATCTATTGAACAGGTCTTTCCTGCAGACCCACCAGAACATCTCTGAACTCCCTCAGTATCCTGGGATGTACCTCATCCGGCCCCATAGCCTTGTCCACTTTCAGTTCTCCTAACTCTTCCCATACATTCTCTCATATATTTGCAAAAAGCTTACAATACCACAAGTGAGTAGGTACAGTAAGAATACTTGAGCAATGAGAAGTTCAATTGTTTTAGAATGTCAAACCGAAGAAAGTGAATAGAATGAGGTGCTGACCTAGGACCTGAAAACAGATTAACTCAGCACATCTCAGCAACTAAACCATTGGCTGCTGTTGAAAAGGTCATGACGACCAAATAAGTTTTGGCATTGAAGTGAGCCAATGAGAGTGTGACAATGCATTCTGATGTAGCCAGGTGTCCCCTGGAGTCAGACATCAATCACATATCTAGAAGGTGTGGCCGTAACAGCATTAACTGACCAGAGCTGCCTAACAACCAAAAAGATAGCCAATCATGAACTAGATGTCACAATGAAAAGCTAAGCTCTGCCCACAATAACCACATATAAAACAATCAAGCATAGCAGCTCAAAACAAAAAAAAAAGATCAAGCAGCCAGGAAGATCGCAACTACCAGCAGGAAGTGCGGAGAATCATAGAGGATCCCAGCAGCACAGGGGCACACTCAGTTAAAGACTTCCATTGGCCAAAGACTTCTGAAGCAACTAAACGGCAGATGATATAAATCTTAGATAGGTTAGATATTTCTTCTGAGGATGAGCTCCCTGAATTTTTAAAAAAGGAACATTACTTGCGTTTTAGAAAAATCCTCAAAGGCTACCTATTTTCCACCACATTTAATAGTGATGATGCAGGGCTAGCATCCCAAAGAGAGGTAGAGCAGCAGGATCTCAAGGGATAACTAGTTCTGTTTAGTGATGCTTTTATGTCTGTATTTTAATTATTGTGGTGTCCTTTTCCAGTATGTTACTCATTTTATGTATGTTATATTATAATCCGCTGAGATATGTAGATCAGCGAGCTATAAATGCTTTTAAATAAATAAACCAGGGTAGCAATGAAGACTTGAGTTTTCTAATAAACATTTTGGTGTTGCTTCCTATTCTGTCCTAGTTAGTTTGTACTTAGTGAAAAGTCCAGGGGGTGGGAGAAGTGTTATAAAAAAACTGTGCGTTTTACTTTACAAGAGCAAGTTGCATGGAGAAGACGACTTCCATTTCCATATCGCACTGTAGTTCTTCATAAAACCATTAACAGAGAGGAGATTTGGAACTCTAGGTTAGTTTGTTTCTCCTCAGTGGTGGGAAAATTTATGGAGAATCCAATAAAAGAAAGGATGGTAAAACATCTTGAATCCAGCAGGCTGCAAGAGCAAAAGCTGCCTAGTTTAACCAGAGGGAGATTATATCTAACAAATCTAATTTTTTAATTGGGCGACTAAAGAATTAGATCAAGGGCATACAATGAACGTAGTATATTTGAATTTCCGCAAAGTTTTAGAAACTCTCCTGCATAGGAGGCTCATACAGAACTGAGCAGCCTGTAGTGGATTTCAGGGTAATGAACTGGAGAACTGGTTGATTAAGTAGACAGAGGGTAGTACTATAAGGAATTCACTTCAAAGAAAGAAGGGTGATTAGTTTGAATGCTTCTATAATCTGTCCTGGTGCCAGTTCTGTTCAAAATCTTTTGTCAGCAAAACTATGGGGAAGTAAGAAGGAAAAGTTAGTCTTTTTGCAAATGACACAGACATGCAACAGAGTGGACAGACAATTTTGGAGTATACAGACTGAAACATGTTCTAAAAGTTTGAGGCATGGTTGAGTGCTTGGCAGTTAAGATTTGATGACAAAAAATAATGTAAAATCACGCTTCTAGAATGCAGAAATCCAAGTGAATACATAACGAGGGGCGAGATGCTGATGTGCACCAACCAGGAGACCTCAGAGTGATCGTGTTTGATGATCCCAAGATAGTAAAACAGTGTTGGTGGGCCAGGGCACTACTATGATGCATAGCAAGAGGCATAACATTAGGGGGGAAAAGGAAGTGATAATACCTCTGTAAAGGTCCTTGTAAAATCTCACTTAGAATAATGTGTTTAATTCTGAAGTCTTTTCTATGTAAGGATACAGATAGGATGATTGGGCTAGAGAAAGATTACCAAAATGGTGCAGGGTCTATACCAAAAGCCATATGAGATGACATTTAAGGACTGAAATATGTATGTCCTAGAGGAGAAGAGATATGGGCTCTAATAGAGATATTTACTTAAAAGTATAAATAATGCACAAGCTTTTTAGAGGAAGGATTACTCTAGAACAAGAGTTTACAGTATGAGACTTCAAGAAGGTAGACTCAGGATCTACATCAGAAAATATTTCTTCATGGAGAGGGTGGTAAATGCAGAAAATGGCCTTCCAGTAGAAGTGGTGGAAACAAAAACAGTAAGGGAGCATGAGACAGACACAGAGGATCCCTAGTTGTGAGAAAGTAAGAGGAAAGTCAGAGATCAACTATGGCACTGCATCATGAATGAAACTGGGCAGACTAGATGGGTCTTACATTCTATATATGCCATCATACTCTCTCTTTCTATTCAATTTCTGTTTGTAACGATTTGGAAGTTTTCAAATAAAATGTCAGCAGATGGTTATATGCACGTGCAACTTAAAAACATGATGGCAGATAAAGACCATATGGTCTGTCTAGTCTGCCTATCCACACAACTATTCAGTTCTACGACCACCTACCACCCTCTCGGAGATCCCCTGGGTTTATCCCATGCTATCTTGAATTCAGATACTGTCCTGGTCTCTATCACTCTACAAGGAAGCTGTTTCATGCAGCCACACTTCCTTAGATTAATGGAAAATTAAGGTCTTAATTGGGTATCTCCTTTACAGTCTGTATGGCAAGATACAGGACTGGCATGTAAATTGAAATATTTCTCTACTCAAGTAATGCTACAACTGTTAAAATCATAGCCTAGTTTACTTCAGCTCCAGACTGCAAGATAGTTTAATCATTAACCCAGAAACACATTTCCCTCTAAAATATAAAAATATAACATAAGTAATGTGTAAATATGCTCCAGATAAAATATGCTCCCCACCCAGAAATATTAAAAAAATATAAAGAAAAACTGCCAGAAAGAAAACTAAACTGAAAATCAGAAGAAAACACTAATATCAAAGTAGATTTCATACATTCTGGAAATTCTTTTTAGTTACTTTTTTCCGTAACTGTTCATATATTTGGAAAATCACATGCATAAATAAAAAGTAAGGCGTGACTAGATAGGTCATACAACTGCATAAACAGATCTGGGAGTTGGAAGGTAATAATATCAGCGAACATCTGCAGCTGCCCCCCCTCTCAAATTGTGGATAACCTCTGTCACTTGCTTAAAAAAAACCCAAAAACCGCACTGGTATTTTAAGTGATAATCAGAGCAGTGTTTCCTAGCTAGTGTGCCATGGCACACTCTGGTGTGCCTTCAGACCTGATCAGGTGTGTCACGAAAAAGTCATCACTGCCTGATGCTCAGATCCTTGCCAGCACCTGGGCTCTCCTCTCAGTATCTCAGAGCAATAAAAGTCAACAATGTTGGCTTTTAAACCTGTAGGAGTTCCTTCCCAAGAACATGTGTAATCACGCACGCCTCTTCATCCTAGCTACAGCATGGGTCCTGAAGCGTGGTAATTAATGGGCAGCATGCAGGGCAGGGATAGCTGGGCTCCAATGTGTGTGGCACACACAGTACCTCCCCTCGTCTTCCCCTTCCCGAGCTTCCTCTGAGTTCCTGCCTCTATCTTATCCCCAGACTAAGGGAGATAAGGTGATATTGTCTGAGCACTGGACGTGACTCAGTTTGAGCGTTAGGAGCAGCAGCACTGGAAGAGCACTGGCAGCCACATTGGTAGCCAAGGTAACTAACCAAGCAGACTGCCTGCATCATACTGACTTCTCCCTTCTGCTGCACTTATGCTGTAACACAATCACAAAGAGATATTGCGATTGTGTGTAAGTTATAAAAGATTGGCATTCTACTGTTTTTCATCTTTACCAAGCACTTATTCTGTGTACAGACTAGAGAACTGGCCCATTGTGATGAGTTCATGTGTGTCTTTACCCCCTCTCTCCCTTTGATTTAAAATTTGGAAGAGAGACTAGTGGAGCTTTCAGTGCTTTCCTACTTTTCTTTTGATCATGAGTCCTCTCTCTCCATGTTCATACTGCCAGTCTATGGAGACTAGTATACCACACATTCTTGTTAATGTTGGTGTGGCTTGGGCTTGAAAAGATTACAAAACACTGAACTAGAGACATTTCTCATGCAGCCTTGTTGGTTATCATGAAAAGGGGGAATGATCCTCAGGACACTATTAGTGAGGCCGAAAATGAATCTGATATTCAATAGTTGATTATGGATTTAAAGAACGAGCTAAAAAAAATAAAGTAAGAATGCACTCACCAATCTAGCAGAGATTAAAGTCAGCCTAAGTGAGCTCAATAACCATGTGAATGGATTTATTTATTTTGATTTATATTCCACCTTTCAGACACTCCAAAGTGGATTACATTCAGGTATTGTAGCATGTAACTGAACAGAGACTAAAGGAGTATTACAACGCATACAGTGATTGGCAAACTACATTGAAAAATTGATCACTGAGAATAATAACTTAAAAGAAAAAGTAGGTGACACGGAGAACCACGGCAAAGATAATTCACAAATACTGGGCTTTCAGGAGACATGAGATCACAATAATATGCCCGACTTGGTACACAGAATTTGATGCAATTTTCAATTTGGATGAAAAGTTTAATTTCAATGGGCTCATTGAAGGCCCCAGCAGTAAAGCCAAAACCTAGACAGTTATAGTGAAGATATATTACTTTCAAACTGCAGCAACCAGGCTTTGTAAAATAAGAGATATTGAAGAATTTCAGTGTGAAGGCCATAAGCTGAAGATTTACAATGATATCCACTATTGCAAAAGTGAAGAGGCAAGAAATTAAGTTCTTCACAAAGAGAACAAAAGCTATTGCTGGTGGATTTCCTTACAGATAGGCAGAAAAAGGAGAGGCCTGATGGTGAGTGCTATCAACTGCTATGCAGAGATCCTGGATTCAGTTCCCAGGCTAGGCTTCTGCTCCTTGGGCCTGAGGATGCTGCAGAGGCAGCATTCACAGCCCCTGATAGGGTAGTCGCAGCCATCATTCAATGGTGACACCAAGTGGTCAAAGAGTCCATGTTAGCTAGGTTCCAGTTTGTGGCTGAGGACTATGAGTACGATTGCAGGCAGAGTGGAGAGGGAGACAAAATATAGGAAGAATTCCACGTTTGTTGCAAATGAAGATTTGTGGCACCATAGTCCAACAGAGATCTGTTTTGAGCTATGAGCCTAAAGAAGCAGGAGAAAACTGCTAGGCCCAACCCCTCCCTTGATCTCTTCCCAAAAAAAATACAAAACATTTGAGCAGGTTGGCAAAGTTGACCAACAAAAATAGCAGACATGGAAAAGATGATGTAGATGAATGATTAGCAAAATGATGTTAATTTGATCATATAGAGCATGCAGACTTGCCGACCAGCTCAAGCCAATAGGGACACCATGATTTTTTCAACTCCCACATTAAATACTGTGGATTTTGTAGCCATACATATTTACAGTACTTCCTTCTTTTTGCAGCAAAATTTAAATTTGCTTAACACAAAAGAAAAAGTTTCCTAAATATAAGAACAAGAGGCTAGATGGGTTACAGTTTTTTTCTAAAGCAATGTCACTTCCAGAAATCCAGCAGATAAAACTGATTGAACAAACAAAGACTGAGAACTATGGACTCGTAATCTTTTCTCTTTGTATGACGTAGGTAAACTCTGGTTGAAGACTGTTTATGGCTGCATATGAAATTAATAAAGAAGCATTTGGTCTGCCCTGCAGCTAAGTCGTTCTGCATGATACGAGCAGGCCTTCCCTTTGACATGTAAGCTTTAAAATAGCCTGCTTCAAAATCTGGGAACTTTTCTACACAGACTACCTGCTTGCAGTTAAGATAACTTTCCTAACTCTGAATTTTTTGGGAGAACTATATGAATTTGTTGGCAGTGCTGGTTTATTGTATATTTTGGTGCCTCAGTTTGCTTTAGGATTGTTTGTGTCTGCATAGGGGATTAAAGAAAAGTCTGGTTATCCCTGCAGCAAAGTTCTGATTTCTTGCAGCTTTTGGACAATTGGATCAAAATGGTCCTTGTCAAGCAGGGTAACTTCCAGAGTAGAAGCAAACAAGAAACACAGACTAAACCAGAAGGCCACAATAAAGGGGTCAAATACAAAACAAGAACAAGGAAAGGGACAAGAAGGCCGCTATACTGGGTAGGAAATGTTCATTCGTTGGACAATTCATTTCATTCGTTTAGTGGGTATGCGCATACCTCACAGATGTATGGTACGCACATAAGAAGGGAGGCTACACGCGCAACTTGTTAATAAAATACATGCATGCCATCTGTTCTTATGTATGTACCCACAAAATGAATGAAACAAATGGCCCAGTGAATGGACATCCCTAATACTGGAGCCAAATACAGAGCAAGGCTAGGTCTGAGAACCTAGAACCTAGGTGACCACAAAGTAGAGAAGGAGACTCCAAGCTTAGGCACTAGGTTTAGGGTTGGGCAGGCTTTTATGCTGAGTCAGTGTTGCAAACATGGCCGCCAGCAGGACCTCCAAGACATAAGGCTTGGAAGACTGAGCAGCCAGGGTCATAGTCCACTAAGTGCCCCTGCTGGCAGGAAGAAAGCACTGGAGACTGTCCCTTACATTACCCCCTAAAAAGGGCAGATTCCAGACACCCCTAGGGAACACTTCTTCCCCTGGATCCCAGCTGAAACTAAGGTTTGTGGCATCTAGACCAAGGCCTGAAACAGATTTGGTGTCAGAATCAGGTTGGAACAAGACAAGATTTGAACCAGACTGGAGGGTAGCAAGACTTGGAGCACAGTCCAGCTGGCGTGCAGCTTGCAAAACTTGGAGTGGAGTCTGGCAGGGTAGCAAGACCTGGAGTGGAGCCAGCAGGGCGGCAAGACAGAGCAGAGTCTGGCTAGAGTGGAAGCAGCAGGAAGAAAGACCTAAAGCGTAACCACAGGATGGCAAGACCTGGAGCAAAGTCTGGCTGGCATGGAGCTGGCAGGACAGCAAGACCTGGAGCAGAGTCTGGCTGCAATAGAGCTGGCAAGACCTGGAACAGAGCCAGAAAGACTTGGAGTGGATCTACCAGGACGGCAAGACCTGAAGCAGAGTCCAGCTGGAGCAGAGCCAGCAGGGTAGCATAACCTGGAGTGGAGTATAGCTGGAGCGGAGCTAGCACAGCAGCAAGATCTGAAGTAAGACTGGAGACAAGACTAGAGACAGCTGCTGGCTAAAGCAGATCCTCTGGAGCAAGACAGACAGTTACTCCTGGAACGGATACAGAATTCAGAGCAGATTGTGAAACAGCTGACTAAAACGGAATCGACGAAGCAAGGCTAGAAACAGCTGACTGACACAGAAGCAGGGCTTGGAAAGAGACTGGATGGAGAGTGTCCTCTGGAACCGGCTGAGATGAAGGCTGCAGAGAGGAAAAGCAGCCAGCAGTATATGCTGCCTCCTTTAATAAGGACAAGCGTAGTTTCTGGAACATCTATTTAAGGACCCCAATAGAAACAGATTCCTCTAAGGCAGAGACGAGAGCAGGGCCCAACCCGGAACCAGATTCAGTTTGGCAGGTATTGAACAAAACAAATAGATACACACAAGAAGACCACTATACTGGGGCCAAATACAGATCAAGGCTAGAACTGAGAACCCAGAACAAACAGTGGCCACAACGAAGAGCAGGAGACTCCAAGCTGAGGCATCAGGCTAAGAGTAGGTCAGGTTTTTATGCTGAGTCAGTACTGCAAACATGACTGCTTGGATGACTAAGAAGCCAGGGCCAGTAAGGGCCCCTGCTGGTGGGAAGACAGCACTGCAGACAGTCCCTTACAATCCTAAAGTGAACCCCACCTCATCATTCTCTTTCTGGAGTTCCTCCCACCTTACCAGCTGTTTTCCTACAATCTAATAAACCTCATTCTCTGCAACTTTGCAGAATTAATGTTGCTCCTTTTTAAGTTAATCTCAGCTATAACTTACCTTATTTAGTTCTTCCCAATCGTGGCCTCAATATTTTAACTCAAAACCTCTCATATGTTTATTTGTGTGAATCTTGACTAGCTTGTAAGCTCCCAAGAGTAGGAACTGTCCTTTGTGTGTCTTTGTACAATGCTGAATACATATGACATGTGCAAAACAAATAATGAAGTTAACAAATACATAACTACATCTGAAGTAGACTGGTAGAAGCACAATGAGATGAAGAAATGGAGGAAAAGAGAAAGATCTTGCAGGTTATCTCAGTTTACAGAAAAATAAGCTTCAATTGCCATTCCGACAGTTCTCTTCAACTGGTCACATTTAAGAAAAGATGTAGTTTCAATGGAGAAGATACAGAGAAGGGCACCAAAATGATAAAGGGAATGGAACAGCTCCCCAATGAAGAAAGGCTGAAGAGGTTAGGGTTATTCAGCTTGGAGAAGAGACAGCTGAGGGGGGATATGATAGAGGTCTATAAAATCATGAGAGGTCTTGAATAAGTAGATGTGAATCGGTTATTTACACTTTCGGATAATAGAAGGACTAGGGGGCAATCCATGAAGTTAGCAAATAGCACATTTAAAACAAATGAGAGAAAATTATTTCAGTGAATGCACAATTAAGCTCTGAAATTTGTTGTTAGAGGATGTGGTAAGGCAGCCAGTGTAGCTTGGTTTAAAAAAGGTTTGGATAAGTTCCTGGAGACGTCCATAAACTGCTATTAATCAATAGTGAATAGCCATCGTTTGTTGCTGGCATTAGTAGAATGGGATCTATTTACTTTTGCTGCGGAATTCATATGTTGATACTGGATACTCAAATTTTGCTTTTGTGTTATTAAGCCTGTATATTATATGTACACGATACTGCATTTTGATCCTGTATATTTAACTCTGCTGTTGTGTTATTAACATGACCCCCTTCTACCTCCAAATTTACCTCCCAATTTAAGTTTGAACTCATCTCCTCTAATTATGTCTACTGCTGTTTAGCTACTTTTGCTACTGTATGTGTATATAGTTACACAACAGCTTTGTCGGCTGTTGTACAGCTTTATTTGCTACTATATATTAAGGTCCCTTATCCTTCTTGCCTGCTGCTCTCTTTCCCGTGCATCCTCCTCTCGCACCCCCCAGTTTTTATGACCCTGTTTTTTGTAACTGCTCTCTTCCTACTTCGTTCTCCCTAGTTAATTGTAAACCAACATCATATCTTTGATGATGGTCGGTCAAGAAAAACTACAAATAAAATAAAAAATAAATACTGTTTGGGTACTTGCCAGGTACTTGTAACCTGGACTGGTCACTGTTAGAAACAGGATGCTGGGTTTGATGGACCCTCGGTCTGACCCAGTATGGCAACTTATGTTCCTATATACAACAGTATAAACCTGTGATCATGCTATCTGGCAAATTCTGCCTTTTCTGTGCTCTCAAAAAAAAAAAATAAAAATTGGGTTGGCTTAACATTTTCTTGATAGCTGGCAAGAATGGACATAGGTTCTAATGGCTATCTTGATTTGCTTTCACAATGCTGAGTGATTTATAGTTGATCTTCCTTTTTAAAGTTATAGTTAGTTCTAAAAATGAGGACATCCTTTACATAAGACACCCACATGTTCAATGCTTGTACAATAATGGCTGAATTTTAAATCCCCCGTGCACGCATTTTCAAAGGGGTGCAGCCACATGTGGAACCAGTTACGCGCAGAACTACCGGGCCTCTTTGAAGGGGCGGACCAGGACAGCACCATTCATCTCTGTCCCAGCGCATGCAACTTACTTCAGGTCGAGCCCTGAAATAAGTGGAAAACAAGGGGGAAAAAAAGGTAACGTTTAGGGGTTGGGGAGGAGAGGGGAAGGGGAAGGGAGATTAGAGTAAGGGGTAGGGAACTGGGAAGGCCGGGATGTGTGAAATTTGCATATGCGTACCACCCCCCCTTGCGCGCGGATTACAAAATCCGAAGTGCATGTGCGCAAGGCCCAATGATTTTATAACATTCATGCATCGGTGCACACGGTGTTGTCCACGTGCGCATACCGGGAAGCGCGCGCACGTGGACGCCCGCCCGCTTCTTTAAAAATCTACCCCTAAATTAGCAACACATTCCATAATTTGTCAGTCCAGTTGGGAGAATTTGTAGAACTACACAAACCCATACAGTTTTATATAAAGCTGCAAAAGAAAAATGTATAATTAGATCATAATAGGGAATGTATCCAGATGGCTTCAAGATTAACAAAGAAAAGGCAGGGCAGTCTTGTACTATATTGCCGAGGATAACACGGGGAAAAGCGCGCGAAAGCAAGAGACAGGAGCAAGCGGGGTGGGGTGGGTGTGAGGAGCAGGGGGGGGGGGGGAGGTTAGAGTAGGAGAGCGGTAGGGATGGTTGGCGTTTTGAAATCCAGGATTATGATTGGCCGTGAGGCGCATAGGGTGAGCGCGTTCTCCTTAGACTGGCTGTATTGGGAGGGTTAGCAGCGAGAGAGGTGCTTGGCTCGATGTGTTGGGAGACTTAATATCTGGCGAGTTTAGGCCTGTGGTTCTTTTTTCCAGTTATTTGCTTTAATAAATTGTAATAGTCTATCCGGTTCCCCTTCCTGGTTGACCGGTATAGCGTGGTTTTCGCAGGTCTCAGAGGCCGCCGACCAGGCCGCATGGATTTCGGCAAGCGAGCATGCTGAGGAAGGGACGCGAGAGGGGCAGTCATTCGGGCACGGGCGTGTCCACATCCAGAGCCGCCGGCGGCAAGAGAGGCGCGGCCAGAAGGATAGCGAGGGTGCCGACGAGGGCAACTCCGGCAGCACAGGCGCATTGCTTCCGGTTGCCAGCTCAGGCGAGAGAGGGCCAGAGGTCGCCCAGGGGTCACCTCAGCAGTTGCTCCGTTCTGTGGGCGACTTGGACATGGGAGGTCCACTCAATTTGTTGCTCAATGTTTCCGGGACGAAGATTGCTGCCCCGAGCAGCCCATCAGCAAGTGCTGCTGGGAGCGTGGCGGTGCTTGTGGGGCAGCAGGGTAAGGGGGTAAAGAGGTTGGAAGTCGGTGGCATGAGGGGTCTTACGGCTCTGTGTAAGACCCAAGCAGTGTTCCGGGGCGGAAGGGATAAAAGGTTGGACAGAGACCAGGGAGTGGTTGCAGGGTGGAGGCAGGTGGCTACCTCTTTTCATGGGGCGGGTCGTTTTCGGGAATTGGGTTTGGAAAAGTACAGAGGTAGGGATGGGGGGAGGTGGCTGGATGATTTGGGAAAGTCACAAACAGAGCTCGGAGGCAAGCCCAGCATGCAGTCCGCTGGTGCTTCAGCTATTGGAGCTGGTGGGCATTGGGAGCCGTCTCATAGGGATAGTGAGTTATTAAAAGCTAGTTTTGATGGTGCTGGGTTTGGTGATTGGCCTTCCTGGCAGCGGGACCGGAGGAGGGAAGGAATAGTACCAGGGATGATGGGCCAGGCGGCAGGCCTTTGTATTTAGGAACTGGGGGGGGGGGGGGGGGGGGGGGGGGGTTGGGGTTTTGGCTGGTCCTGCAGCCTGTCCGTTTGTTTCCTCAGGTATTGCTGAAGAGGAGTACCCAAATACCTCAAGTGCGGAGGCATGGAGGGAGCGGAGTTTCCCCAGGAACAGGTCATCCTTTGGACTTAGCGGACCGGGGACCAGTGCTGGAGCTGACTACGGTGGCAGATACAGCGGGCATCCAGGAGCAGGTGAGGTGAAGTTCATGGGGGAGAAGAGAGAGAAGGGGTCTGTAAGGAAGCGGAAGCGATCCAGTTTGTGCCGCTCTGGGTCCAAGACGAGCTCCTCATCCACCTCCAGTGAGTCAGTATTAGTTGGGCAGACCGGGGGGGGGGGCGGGGATGGGCTGCGGCAGGATAAGGGGCACCCTGAATTGGCGACTCCCATGGAGTTTTGGGAAGAGGTTCCAAGAAGATTGAGGAGGAGGATTCGCAGATGCAAGTATGTAAATATTTTCAGGATGTTAGAGGGTAGACGGGGGGGGGGGGGGGGGGGGGGGCAGAAAGGAGAAGAGGAAGAGTAAGAAGAAGAAGGGCGAGGCAGTGGGGCCTAAGGTATTGAAGAATATAGTGAATTGGGTTCGAGGTTTTTCGATTAGCAAGTGTGGTGGGGCATTACCAGCCCACTGCAAACGGGGCGTTATTAGCGTATGGGGAGAGTATATTAGAGGCGATCAGGGATTATGAAGGTTGGGCTTGGCTCAACTATGATGAGAAGTTCAGGGATAAAATGGCAGGCAATAAACACGTCTTGGGGTACGCAGGACATTAATTTGTGGTTAACACAAATGACCAACAAAGGTGCTAGTAATGTGAGGAAGAGTAGGGCATCCCTGGGGGGAGTGGGGGGAGGGGCTGTTACGAGTGTAGGTGGGGTAGGTAACCCCTTTTGAGGAGCAAGGGCTGTCAGCAAATGCAGCGCGGCCTCCTGAGGGGGAGGGGGAGTGCAGGACGTTTGTTGGAGATTTAACAAGGTTACTTGCTCTTCCCGGACTGTAAGTTTCGGCATGCATGTTCGACATGCAACAGGGCACACCTAGCTTCCACGTGCTCCTAATCGCAGGCTGCTGCCCTTGGAAAAGGGGAAAAGTAGTGTTTTTGGATTGCCTAAAGCAGACTCACCGGTAGTGTTGACAGCCATGCAAGCGTGGCTGTGACGCTATCCGGATCAAGGCGCAGCACAGTTGCTTTTTTGGGGTTTTAAGGAGGGTTTTAGAATTCCGTATGAAGGGTCTGGGCAAAGGTAGGTAATGCTAAGTCTAAAGTCCGTTTAGTGGTGGTTGCGCACCAGAAATTGTGTGCAGAGTAGCAGATGGGAAGGTTAGCGGGGCTGTTCGAGGAGCCTCCATTTCATTGCATGCATTTTTCTCCGTTGATGGTTATTCCTAAGAAGACATCGGGAAAATACAGACTGATTTTAAATTTATCTTTTCCTAAAGGAGAGTCTAAATGATGGTATCCCAAAGAAGTTCTGTACTGTGCGTTATGCTTCCTTTGACGAGGCATTGTAGTTAGTGCGAGCAGCGGGGCCTGGCGCATGGATGGCGAAAGCGGACATAGAATCAGCGTTTCGCTTGTTGCCCATTCATCTGTGTAGCATTCCGTTGTTCGGGTTTTATTTTGAGGGGAGTTATTTTGTGGATCGTTGCCTGCCTATGGGTTGCGCAGTATCCTGCGTATACTTCGAAGCTTTCAGCAGCCTTCTGCAGTGGGTGACAGAGCAGCATACTGGGTGTCATCAGTTGTTGCATTATCTCAATGAATTTTTATTCATGGGAGGTGTTGAGTCTGATCTATAAACGGTAGTTGGCGGGCAGTTTCGGTGTCCAGATTGCAGCTGATAAGACGGAAGTGCCTGCACAGCGGTTAACCTTTTTAGGTATCGAGTTAGATTCAGTGAACCTGGTGTCTAGGCTGCCAGAGGAGAAGGTCCGTAAATTGCGGGAGTTAGTGAGGGATTTAAGTTGTCACGAAAAGTGTCTTTAGTTCAGATGCAATCTTTGATAGGCTCATTGAATTTTGCAAGTAGGGTTATTCCAATGGGAAGGGCTTTTATTCGAAGGTTGACATCGGCCACGGTCGGAATCAAAGCCAGGCACCATTATATTCGAGTCACGTGATGGATTAAGGATGAGTTGGGTACATGGGAGTCATTCTTACACTCTTTCAATGGAGTGTCGTTGATTACGGAGGCCGAGGTTCTAACATCCTCGATAACATGCTCCAAACACACAAACCGCAACGCACGACAAGAACCTCAAGCAAACTGCTCCTAGCCATACCTTCCCTACCATCAGCTAAGCACTCCAACACAAGGAACAGAGCCTTCTCCATTGCAGGACCAAAAGCATGGAACTCCCTACCTGACTACTTAAGTTCACTCAGAGACATAAAATCCTTCAAAAAAGAACTCAAAACATGGATATTCAGACAGACTTTCAATGATGATGTTGGCTAAGTATATATCAAACATACACACCAGAGACTCACTGACTTTACCCTGTTTTTCATGGAACTTATGCATCAGCACTCGTTTATACCCTGATTAGACAATATTTATACATAGTTAGAATTGTTTCCCTCAAATCTTTCTACGATGTTTCTGTTATGTCTAGTTAACATGATACCCGTTTTATTGTTCGTTGTCTGTATAAAGTTCTTTACCTGTATCAAGTTGTTATACTGTAAACCGGAGAGAAGGCAGATTGCTATTCTTCGGTATATAAAATACTTTAAATAAATAAATAAAATAAACAAACAGTGATCTGGAGCTGTTTTCTGATGCGGCTGGATCTTCAGGTTTTGGTGTATATTTCCAGGGGCAATGGTGCGTGCGACAGTGGCCAGTTGATTGGGTTGAACATGGGTTGAACTAGGAACTTTTCCCTATGGTAGTTGCTCTTGCGATTTGGGGTGAGCAGTTGCCCAATAAGAGTTGTGTTTTGGTGCGATAATTTAGGAGTGGTGCAAGTGATTAATAAGTTGTCTGCACATTGCTTGCAGGTTTCCACACTCCTGCGTGAAATGTTAGCAGGGTGTTTGCGTTGGAATGTTAGTGTTAGAGGCAAGCATGTCCCAGGAGTACAGAACACCATCGCTGATGCTCTCTCTTTTTCAGTGGAAGGTTTTCCGGGAGTTGGCTCCTCTTGCGAGGAGACGGCGGAGCAGTTTCCAGAGGAGTTATGAGATCTTGGAAGGAGGAAGAAGAATAGACACTGATTCGGCAGTCGGTGGCACAGTCAACGTGGGCAGGATACATGGCTGGTTGGAATGCAGTGGCTCGTTTTATGCGAGCTTTAGAATGGACAGTGGGACCAGTGGCGGATGACCTAATAGTGCAGTTCGTGGTTTGGGCTAAGAGGAAGGGTTATTCTGTTTCCACTGTTCGGGTGCAGCGAGCAGGGTTTGCCTTTTTCCAGAAATTACGGGGCTGGGGGATCCCGATGTGTAGCTCTGGCTTAAGCGATGCTTGGGGGGGTGGCAGAGGGAGACTGGGAGGGTAGGTGATGCGAGAAAGCCCATCAGATACGGTGATTTAATTGGCTTGATCAGCTCGTTGCCGGCGGTGTGTTGGTCGGAGTATGAGGTGTTGCTCTTCAGAACGGCCTTTTCATTGGCATTTTTTGGGGTCATGCGGATAAGCGAATTGGTGGCTAAATGTACAGATGTGTGAGGATTCAGCGGTTTTGTTCTTACCTAAATCCAAAACGGATCAAAAGGGTAAAGGTCAGCTCATTACATTTCTTCCAGCCTTCCCCACCTCGGTTTGCCCAGTGCGAGCATTGCAGTTGTATTGGATGCAGCGCCCGGCGGTGCCAGAGACCTTATTAGTGCATTGGAATGGGAGGCCTTTAACTAGATTTCAGTTCTCCAGAGTGCTGCATATGGCAGTGCGTGTCACGGGGAAGGATGCGAATGTGTATAGTTTGCATTCTTTCTGAATTTATTTATTTATTTTATTTTATTTTTATATACCGATGTTCCTGTATAATATACATATCACACCGGTTTACAAGGAACTAAAAACGGTCGCCTCAGGGGCGGAATACATTGGAACACATAACAATGCAGAACTTACAGATAAATAAAAGGTCTAATTTAACTGAGATATGGTACAACTCAGGAACTTATGTACAGGAGGAGAAAGGGGACCGGGGACTATAAAGACATCGCATTCCTCGGGTCTTAATTCTCTGGGAATGCTTGGGCGTAAAGCCATGTCTTTAGCTTCTTTTTGAATGTCATAGGGCAGGGTTCTTGGCGAAGGTCCGGAGGGAGCGAATTCCAGAGTGGGGGACTAGCAGTGGAAAGAGCGCGTTTCCTCAGTGAGGTTTTTGCCGGCTGGGTGAGTAGCATGTTCTTGTACACACTTCTAATCAGTCTCTTAGTAAAGTGCTTAGAATTGATGCTGCTACGTCAGAGGCTGAAGGGGGCATGTCTGTGGTGGGCATACAAGAAATCGGGAAGTGGAAGTCGAAGGCTTTCCTATCTTATGTGAGGTTGTAAAAAAAAAAAAAAAAAAAGAAGAAGAAGAAGAAAGGATATCAGACTTTTCCGATTGTGAGGGGATGAAAGGGGGGGGGGGGGGTGGAGGGCAGACAGGTGCACTGGGGATGGGTTGGCAGTGCTGGGATTAACAGTTTTTTTCTCTCTGCAGAGCGAGTCAGGGCAACAGGAAAACAGGAATGCACCTGATTTGTGGGCCACTCCTATGGGCACTGGGCGCAACGACGGGCTTGGAAGAGACCATACGGCGAGCATCTTGATCTCGAGAGCCAGAACGTGACCGTCGCCTGGTTTAGCAAGCGTGGAATGGAGTGATATGAGCTCCTATCTTTTCTGTGGGAAAGGGAGGGCTTGTGGGGGGTGCCCAATATATTGCTCATGCATTTGGGGTAACGTGTGGCCACAAGTCAAGATTGGTTGGTCGGACATTATCGTGCGGCTTTGGTGCAAAGATGATGTTTTGTGGAGGTCGGGGGTGCCAAAGATGAACAAGCAAATTGGAAAATGGGTGATTCGTGAAGGGGGTTTTTGGGTGCGACATAGTTGGGCATGGGGGGTGGACGAAGGTTTTTTCCAAGGGGATGCTATCCATTTATTGGACATTGGAATGGATTTGTTAAATAATGGTTGGCAGGAGGGGTTGGAGAAGGTTTTGCAAAAGAAATTTAAAAAAAAAAATGGGTAGGTTAGAGGCAGCAGTGGGGGAGCAAGGGCGGTAGGTGCTGCTCTTGTTTATGGCGGAAACCTGAGCCCAAGGGATTGTTGAAGGAATGTGGGGTTAAAAAGGGGAAAAGGGGGGAGCTTGTGTAGCGGGGGGGCTGCTACATGGGATGGCCAGTGAGCTGAGGGGCTAAAGCTCGAGGCCAGGTTTACCCACGCTGGAAGCGAGGTGGGGCAAATTTGGGGGGGGGGGGGCAAGTCAAAGGGGATATGGGTTGTTTGTTATCATTGATAAGTTGCCATGTTAGTTGTCTGTTAGGGCTCGGGTTGGGTGAATAAACTGCGGCCTGTTATAAAGCCAAAAGAAATAACGGTGTTATGTGTTCTTTTGGGGTGTTCAGGGTATCAAGCTGAGCGCATGTCTTGAATCCTTGTGTTAAAACATTTTGTAAACAGCAGAAACATTAGGTAAACAAAATATTAATAAATACAATGCAATTGATAATAATTAATATCATGCACACAAAAACTGAGCTGAAATACTCATGCATCTTTTTGGGTAATTAAATCATTTATGGCAAAATATTAAGCTAAATCAAAGCAATGGTTAAACTGGTAAACCTTGTTGATTGTAACTTTGCTCCTTTTGTTAAATGATTGTTTATTGTTAAAGTTCTTACCCCGTTCTATGTAAACCGATTTGATATGATCATTACCATGAAGGTCGGTATAGAAACGTGTTAAATAAATAAATAAACAAACTGGTAAGCTATACAAAATGCAGGCGAAAATGTTAGCGTTAGCCAAATATAACAAAAGTCATAATGCTCCATTCTTTTAATTGCGTAATGTTAGAAGGACTGCATGTTTGTTACACCTGTTATATTCTGCTTTCAGCACTTCAATACCTTTTCACAAAGATCAGAACTCCCTATTTTCAACTTTCATGATTTTTCTTGACATTTGCCTCTATCTTGAATTATAATAAAAAGAAAGCACCCTTATAAGAAAGCCTTCCTTATGTGATGGATACATGCTTATACCGGCACAAGCAGAGTTGCTAAAACTGAAATGACTGACATTCATCTGTGGCTGCAGCAGAAAAGAATCAGCAGCAGTTCATCAGAGCTGGGACAGAGATAAGTCAATTCCATGCTTTCAGTTTCTACATCTTTGCTGAGGCACCACAGAGGAACTCTGTCCAGTTTCCAGCAGAGGCATAAAACAGTATGTTCACTGTAGTCAGGGAACACAGAGTGTAATTAAATTTCAGCTGTAATTCAAACTTTTCACTTATTGATCACTTTTGGAAGCATTTTTAATATTATCTTTCTCCCATATTTCTGAGCCTGCTGTTCTAAGTCATTTGTGCCAAAGCAGCTCTCCAGTTCTGCCACAGTTGTCAAACAAACCTGCAACTCATTAGGTGGCCTTCTGTGGGAAACTTACAGCAGACTTAATAGGATTGAAATACTCTTTTCTCATTAACTTGCTTTGAGAAAAAAAAATCACTTTTTACATAACTAGGACTGGGATGGGGGGGGGGGGCAGATGAAGGTCTATATATCTACCATATAAATGGGCTTGGACCGACGTGCCGCAAATGCACAGTAGAGAGCAGCTCTACTGCGCATGCGCGAGAGCACGTCGGTCAGAGGGCAGCAACATGGTGCTGGGAAGAAATGGAGCAGCGGAGGGCTGCTTGGAAGCGGCGGGGAGGATCAGCGGCGACGGCGGCAGCACAGAAGGTCTCCGGGGGGGGGGGGGGGGAGGGGGTCTCTCTCGCGCGGGGAGAAGCAGAGGCGGCAGCACAGACAGAAATGGGAGGTCTCCGGGAGTCTCTCTCATGCGCGCGCCCCATCACCGAGCGTCGGGCGGGCCAGCAACGAGCCCGGTGGAGAGGCACGTGCGAGAGAGAGATCCCCGGTGGTGAGGCGCGCGTTCTGGATAAGAGAAGAAGAGGGAGTGGAGGAGGGCTGAGGGAGAGGGGGAAGGGGTTGTGGAGGAGGTGGGAGGGGGAAGGAAGAGGATGTGAGTAAGTGGGGAGGGTAAAGTTGTGGAATACAGAAAAAGGGAGTGGAGGAGGGCTGAGGGAGAGGGAAGGGGTTGAGGAGGTGGGAGGGGAAGGAAAGGGAAGATGAGAAGGGATGGAAGGAAGAGGATGTAAGTGGGAAGGGTAAAGTGGAGTAGAGAAAAAAGGGAGTGGAGGAGGGCTGAGGGAGAGGGGAGAAGGGGAAGGAAAGGGAAGGTGAGAGGGAAAGGAAAAGGGAAGAGGATATGACTGAACAAGTGGGAAGGGTAAGAAGTTCTGGAGAAGAGAAAAAAAGAGTGGAGGAGGGAAGGAAAGGAAAGATGAGGGGGGATGGAAGGAAAAGGGAAGTTGTGGAGAACAGAGCGGGTCTAACCGTGCCTGTCTGACCGATGGAATCTCGCCCGTTTTAACGGGCTTAACGGCTAGTAACTATATAACTGAAGGATGTCCTCCCTCTCAGCAGCTAAGTTTTACCTGGGTAAAAATTCAGCTGGTTAAAAAATGGGAGGGCAATGGGTATTTCAAATTTATCCTTGTAGCACCTTCAGTGCATTCAGAAAATGTTCAGACCCCTTCACTTTATCCACATTTTGTTACGTTACAGCCTTATTCTAAAATGGATAATATGCATTTTTTTCCTTCCTGAATCTACACACAATACCCCATGTCAAAGCAAAATCAGGTTTGGAGAAATTAATTTGCACAAATTTAAAAAAAACCTGAAATATCACATTTACATAAGTCTTCAGACCCTGTGCTATGACACACAAAGTAGAGCTCAGGTGCCTCCTGTGTCCATTAATCATCCTTGAGATGTTTCTCCAATTTGATTGGAGTCCACCTGTGGTAAATTCAATTCATTGGACATGATTTGGAAAGGCACACACATCTGTCTATAAGGACCCAGAGTTGACAGTGCACTTCAGAGAAAATCAAAGCCATGAAGTCCAAAGAATTGTCTGGAGACCTTCGGGACAGGACTGGGTTGAGACACAGATCTGGGGTAGGGTTAAAAAAAATAAAAATAATAAATTGCTGCAGCATTAAAGGTCCCGAAGAACACCGTGGCCTCCATCATTTTTAAATGGAAGAAGTTAGGAAGCACCAGGACTCTTCCAAGAAGTTGCTGCTCTCACAAACTGAGCAATTGGGGGAGGGGGGGGGGGGGAGGAGAGCCATGGTTAGGGAAGTGACCAAGACCACCAATGGTCACTCTGACAGAGCTCTGCTGTGGAGATGGGAGAACCTTCCAGAAGGACAACCATCTTTGCAGCACTCAATCAATCAGGCTTTCATGGTAGAGTGGCCGGATGGAAGCCACTCCTCAGTAAAAGGCACATGACAGCCTGCTTGAAATTTGCCAAAAGGCACTTAAAGGACTCAGAGCTTGAGAAACAAGATTCTCTGGTCTGATGAAACCAAAATTGAACTCTCTGGCCTGAATCCCAAGCGTCATGTCTGGAGGAAACCAGACACCACGCATCATCTAGCAAATACCACTCCTACGGTGAAGCATGTTGGTGGCATCATCATGCAATAGGAATTTTTTTCAGCTGCAGGAACTGGGAATCTAATCAAGATCAGGGGAAAGATGAATGGAGCAAAGTACAGAGAGATCCCTTATGAAAACTTGCTCCAGAGTGCTCTGGGCTTCAGTTACCAGGTAACTTCAGGCAAATATAGTCAGCAGCAGACTTACCAGGTACCTTCCATCTCTCTGCACTGCTAAATATTACTCCTGGGGGAATTCTGTGCACAAAAACTTAAAATTCTGCAAACTTTATACTGGTCAAAATAACACAATTTACATGACAGTCTTCAAGTAATTACATTTTAAATTAATACAGAAAAAAATTATTTAGAAATGCAGAATTTTAAATATTTTGAGCAGAAATTCACTGTAAGAGTGTCCCTTCCACTCATTCTCCCTACTCCCCTGGCCACTTTGCCCTCCGAGGCCCCAGCTCCTCCACCTGCCAGTATCTCTCCCCTCCACCTCTAGGCTCAACCCCTTTCACTCTATCGGCAGTCCCAGTTTGACCCCGTTCTCAGTACTGCCCCTCAAACAGGCTCCCTCTTTCCCTCCCTCTCTCACACACATACACACACCCTCATACAGGCTCCCTCAATCTCTCGCACACACACATCCCCTCATACAGGGCCCTCTTTTTTTGCATACACACCCACACAAGCTCCCTTTCTCTCTCACGCATACATCCTCAGACAGGCTACCTATGTCTCCTTCTCACACACCCCTGTACACAGGCTCTCTCTCACACATACACAATTCCCTTCACACAGGCTAGCACCCTCACGTACACATGATCCCTTTTTCATACACACCAGCTCCCAATCTCTCACACACATACACACTTCTTCACAATCTCCTCATATAGGCTCCCTCTCTCAGGCACCCACACTCAAACACCACCCCCCGCTCTCACACCCCCTCCCCTCCCCCACACTTTCACTCTCACCAGGGCCTTCATCTTCGCCACGAGTGAAGCACTTTCCGTTCGCGGCATGCCGGGGTCTCTTCTGCCATTGTCTGTGCAGAATTTAGCAATTCTACGCAGAAAATGGCAATTCTACGCAAATTATGCGCTCTGCAGTAGCACAGAATTCCCCTAGGACTAGAATATAGACCTCACTGAAGCTTGGTAAATCAGGTTGTAAACCTTAAAAAAAAAAAAAAAAAGAGGTAAGTGGGGAAATATACACGGGAACCCCACAAATGTACTTGTACAGAAGAAAGAAAAAGAACTATAAGTATAAAAATATATACAGAAAAGCCAAGAAGGGAAAAAGTTATGTCTGAAAGGCTATAGGCCACAAATATTCATAGTTTGGGCTAGGGTACAAAACTCCAATCATGGAGTTCTACAAACAGGTATGATTTTCAGGTATCTGCAATGAATATGCATGAGATAAATCTGTATTCACTGCCTCCACTGTATGCAAATACATATTATGCATATTCATTATGGATATCATCAAAATCAGATCTGTTTGCAGCACTCCAGGACTGGAGTTGTCTACCCCTGGTCTGGGCAATAAAATCCTTTATCTGGCAGCTTCTAATTACAGACAGGTTTGGATATTGTTGTTAAATGAAATGTTATAATGAAAGGAAGCATAAGCACATTAGTAGCTACAATTATTGCTGATACCACAGTAATATTTATTACTTAGTGTTGTTGCTTTGAACAGAGATTTTCAGACTCTACAAAAACTGTTTGCAGGGCTTAAAAATATTTTTAAAGTGTGTGATGCATTTTAAATGTAAATATGTGCCATTTTATATTATCTAAGTCAGCTTTACAAGTTGCCTACATAAAGGAAACAGGAGTAGCAATTAAGAACAATGTAACATTATATACAAAAATACTTAGAAAAATATTTTTTGGCAGTATTCTCTTCCACAACTTCAACAGCAAATATTTTATGTCCACATTGGGAATATGGAGTTGGGCGTACTCTATAACAATTTTTCAGCATTCTGCAGAGTACAATAAATACCTGAAGGCAGATTCACAGTTATGCTTACAAAAATCAGAGTATGGGAGTCAGTTTCAAAGCCATGTTCAAAAAATATGGGTATAGGAACTTAAATGGTTCCTTATAAAACTGTGCAAGGTTTGTGCATAAACTGATTTCATGTTTATGTGCATGTTTCCTTTGAAAATTAGAATAACGTACGCATTTTGTCAACGCATACATTATGCAGGGTATTATAAAGTTACCTTCCCTATATTTGTCTGTCATAAGAAATTCACTTTAAAAGACTTGGCTTAACAGGATGAAACTGGCATTCATGCCAAGTGGTTGATATATGTTTAATCTTAGCTTCATTTCCTATGTGCCAATCCTCATTCACTAACACTCTACCTGTGAATAAATCTGTTCATTATGTTCTATGCTAGTTGACACAGAAATAGTTATTAAAGAACTAAAAAAAATATACCATTATACAGCATGACATTTTGTAGTAATGGGATCAGGCAGAAGAGAGAAGTTGAATTCTGAGGAGTTTAATACCCGATCCTGTTCATGCCATATTAAGTCAGAAACTATGTGATAAACTTTATTTCTATGAAATAAAAGTTAACACAGCATTTCCCAATTGGTGTGCTATGGCTGCAATGCGGGTGTGCCATTGGAAAAGCCTGATAAGGAAGGAGTTAGACTGGGCATCTCTGATTGCAGAGGGAAGCCAACAGAGGAAGCAGCAGCACCACCAGGTAAGCACTGCTCGCAGACTTTGCTGGTTCCAGGACATAGAACAAAGAAGGTACAGCTGAATGTGCCGAGGGGGTGCAGGAAGAGGGAAAGCTGTATGTCCCACGAGGTGTGGGGGGGGAGAAGGAAGGGGGTGAGGGGTAGAGAGGGAAGGAAAGGTGATAATACCGAGGGGGGGAGGGTGAGAGGAGAAGGTGATGACACCAGGTGGGTTGGAGGGAGGGGGAAGGAAAGGTAATAAAGCTGGGGAGAGGGGGGCAGAAGAAGAGAGAAGAGAAGATGTTGGGGGGGGGGAGAGTGAGAGAGAAGGTAATGATGCCAAGGGTAGGGGAGAGGGAAAAGAAGAGAAAGAGGGCGACAATGCCAGGGGAGAGGGAAGCGGGAAGAGAAGTTGAGGATGAATATAAAAAGTGGAGGGAGATTGAAGAAAGAGAAGATAATGATGCCAGGGAGTGGGGGGAGAGGAAAGAGGGTGATGTCAGGAGTTGGGGAGAGGGAGGTGATGATGCTAGGAGGGTGGAGGAACAGGGAAAGAGAATAAGATGATAATGTCAGGGGAGAGAGTGATGATGAGTGCTGAGAAGAAGGAAAGGGAGGAGAAGATGATGAAGCCAGGAGGTGTGAGAAAGGAAAGCAAGGAAGATAATGCTAGAGGGTTAAGGAGCAGATAAGGCAGGTGTTGAGGAAGGGAAGGGAACATGATAACATTGACTTGGCTGTTCAGCAAGCTTTTCCGGACACAAACTAAATGTCTTCACCTTGTTTATCTTCTCGAAACAAACAGCTCACAACTATGTTTTTGTATATAGTTTGTATATTGTTCAAACCGTTACTAATATATTCTTTCATTTCCTCCTTCTCCCAGTTCTTCTACCCTTGTTAATTGTAACTGTACCTTTCTGCACAACAGTTCCAATTGATGTATCTATTGCACTCCTGTTTTATGTAACCAGCATGATGTGTTTCTCATTGAATGCCGGTATATAAAAACCTTAAATAATAAATAAATAAATAAATAAAAAATAAATAATGCCAAGGGGTTGGGGGAGAGGGAAGGTGATATCATCAGTGGGTAGGGAAAAATAAGGGAAGAGAAGATGATAATGCAACCAGAGAGTGGAAGAGGGAACGAAAGAGAAGAAGAAGATGATGATGCCAGGGAAGGCAAGAGAAGAGAAAATGCTGAGGGTGAAGGTGATGGTGAACCACAATGAAGTGAACAATGTGGCTGGGTGTGCCACACCACAAAAAAGGATGGGAACCACTGGGTTAAAAAAGCAAAAAAAGCTGGTACATTTTATTAGATTAACGTAATATATTTCTTGACTGGCTTTCAGGAACTATTATTCCCTTCCTCGGTGTTCAGCTCCAGCCACCTTCCCCATGTAATTCCCACACCTCTGATCCGAAGTGAATCTGGCATAGCCTCCAGCAGCTTCCTGTTCCAAGGACCCGGGATTGAGTTTCCTGTAAAATTTGGGTGGCCTTTATAGGACCCCTATCCGGGATTTCCTGTGGTACGGCTGATGATGTCACATCCTCCTAGGGTATATAAGGAAGTCTCCTGCAACAGCTACTGCCCATCAGCAAAAGGTCTCCTGAGTAGCTTGCTTCTCAGTGGTGATGCTAGTTCATGTCCCTGCCTTTTGCTTCCTGCTCCTACTTCTGAGTTCCAGCTCTTGGCTTGTCTGGTGTCTGCCCCTTCCCCTGTCTGTCTTCTTGTGTGTTCTGCCTCTGTTCTTCTCCTGCCTGCCCTGCTTCTTCAGATTGACTTCTTGGACCTGACCCACTTTGGATCAGACTACTGCTTCCCTGCTGGCCTGGCCTGACCCTGGTTGTCACTCGCTTGTGCTTCTGCTGCCAACCCTAACCTTCCTTTGTTTCGGGACTTCCTTGTTGCAGTTCTGCCTCACCTTTGCTTGGACCTGGACATTCTCCCTTGCCTTTGCCCCCTGAGACCTGCCAAAGTCCTGCTGGCTATCAGAACCAAGGGCTCAACCTGCAGCAATAACGGTTTGGTACAGGGGAAACTCTTGCTAGTCCCATCCAGAACTTCCGCGTAGTGGTTGGTGTGGGCCAAGCGAGTTCCCCGTGTGTGTGACTGAATCAATCACACCACCGCGCAGGGATCCACAACTGTAACAGTTGGGTCAGAATAGAATAAGCAAAAGATGACATTACCAGGAAATATAAGTGAATCATAAAAGGCATTCCAATGATAGTGTGAAGGGGCAACAGAGATTGGTAGGTGGTCAAAGGTGACACGCTGTATAAGAAATTAAGAAACCTAAGATTTTGCCATACTGGGTCAGACCAAGGGTCGATCAAGCCCACATCCTGTTTCCAACAGTGGCCAATCCAGGATACATGTACTTGGCAAATACCCAAACACTAAGCAGATCCCATACTACTGATGCTAGTAATAGCAGTGGCTATTCCCTAAGTTAACTTGATTAATAGCAGTTAATGGACTTCTCCTCCAAGAACTTATCCAAACCTTTTTAAACCCAGCTACACTACTACTGCACTAACCACATCCTCTGGCAACAAATTCCAGAGCTTAATTGTACGTTGAAAGAATCTTTCTCTGATTAGTTTTAAATGTGTTACCTTGCTAACTTCATGGCGTGCCCTCTAATCCTTTTATTATCTGAAAGAGTAAATAACCGATTTATATCTACCCATTCTAGACCTCCTCATGATTTTAAAGACCTCTATCATATCCCCCCCTCAGCCATCTTTTCTTGCAATTTGAACAGCCCCAACTTCTTTAGCCTTTCCTCATAGGGGAACTGTTCCATCCCCTTTAACATTTTGGTCGCCCTTCTCTATACCTTCTCCAGTGCAACTATATCTTTTTTGATATGTGGTGACCGGAACTGTACACAGTATTCAAGGTGCAGTCTCACCATGGAGCGATAGAGGCATTATGACATTTTCGTTTTATTCACCATTATCTTCCTAATAATTCCTAGCATTCAGTTGGCTTTTTTGACTGCCACAGCACACTGAGCCAACGATTTCAATGTATTATTCACTATGATGCCTAGATCTTTTTCCTCTCCTAATATGGAACCTAACATCAAGTAACTACAGCATGGTTATTTGTCCCTATATGCAACACTTGAACTTGTCCACTGTTAAATTTCATCTGCCAATTGGATGCTCAATCTTCCAGTCTTTCAAGGTCTTCCTGCAACTATGGAAACTCCCTTCCCAACCGAACTGAGAACACAACAAATTTAAAAAACCTTCAAAAAAGAACTAAAAACTTGGATGTTCACCAAAGCCTACCACCCATGACTATGCTACAACTTCCCTCCCTATAAACATACAGAAACCAATCCAAAGCACGTAAGTTAACCTGTACAATTTAACAACCTAACTATGTTTAGAACGACTAAGATAACTATGTTAACAAGCATAGAATTTTTGGACACTCTGTTAAACATCGAAACTTTGTAAACCGTTGCGATGGCAAAACCGGACGGTATATAAATAAATAAAATAAATTTATCACAATCCGCTTGTGATTTAACTACTCTGATAATTTTGTATCTTCTGCAAATTTGATTTCCTCACTATAATTTTTATAATTCATAATGAGTTAGAAACCAAGGTCCTTGTTGAGTCTTTTTATCAGTTCTAAAATGTCTGATCATTTTAACTTCAAGCCTTAGTTTCTGGATTGTTTTACAAAGTAACATAGTAACATATTAATGACATTAGAAAAGGATCAAAGTCCAGCCAGTCTGCCCAAGAAGCTTCTTATGGTAATATCTAATGCTCCGTGTAGGTCACACCCAGGTTTCTCTTAAGGGTAAGTTCATGCAGTTATCCCATATTCTTATGATAAAGGATAGTAATATTTACAATCAAAACCAAAAACTAAGCAACTGTCAAACCCATAAAAAAATCACTGCTTTCCTGAAAATTTGGCAATGCTGGCTTGTTTTGCTATTGGACTTGGCTGCAGAAGCAGTCCTGTGCTTATTTCCTCCTCTCTGCATATCAGTAACCCCAGGTCGTAAAAGCTGGGGCCATGTTGGATGCCATCTGAATCCAATTCCCCTTCTCCTCTCCATCAGAGTGATGTAGCAGTTGTATCAAAAGTACCAAGGCTTATTTGTTGAAAGTAGTAATCCTGGTGCTTCTGATAAGGGTAGTAACTGTTGCACTGAGAGGGTTACCCTCATGCATTCTTTCCTTCATTTCTGTCCTCTAGCCATTAGGGACCCAGTGTTTATCCCATTCCACTTTGAATTCTTTGAATATTTTTTCTTCACTACCTTCTACAGAAGGGCATTCCAAGTATCCACCACCCTCTCTGTGAAGAAATACTTCCTGACATTTGTTCTGGAGTAGTCCACCCTGAAGTTTCATTTCATGACTTCTAGTTGCACAGTTTCCTTTCCAATGGAAAAGGTTCGAAGTTCATGCATCATTAAAACCTTTCAGGTATCTGAAGGTCTGTATCATATCTCCCCTGCACCTCCTTGCTACCAATGTATACATATTTAGGTCTTTCACAATCTCCTCATAAGTCATTTAATGGAGACTCCTACAATTTTGGTCACCCTTCTCTGGATGGCTTCCATCTTGATTCTATCCCTTTTGAAATATGGTCTCCAGAACTGACCACAGTATTCCAAGTGAGGCCTCACCAAGGACTTTTACAAGGGGATTATCACCTCCTCCTTTGTACTGATTATTCCTCTATGCAGCCCAGCATTCTTCTAACTTTACCTATTGCCTTGTCACATTGCTTCACCATCTTCAGATCAATAGACACCATCACACCACAGTCTCTCTCCTGGTCTGTGCATGACAGTCTTTCACCCCCATCACATACAGCACTTTTGGATTATCACACCCCAGATGCATGATTCTGCACTTCTCGACATTGAATCCTAGCTGCCATATTTAGACCAATGTTCAAGCTTTCTTAAATCACATTTCATTCTCTCTACTCCTTCCAGCATGTTCACTCTGTTGCAGATCTTAGTATCATCCACAAATAGACAAACTTTACCTTCTATCCCTTCCGCAATGTCCTCACATAGAAATTGAACAGAAGCGGACCCAACACCGATCCCTGTGGTACTCCTCTTAACACTGTTCTCGCTTCAGTATAGGCTCCATTTACCATTACACACTGTTTTCTGTCAACCAGTTTGTAATCCATACCACCACCTTGGCGCTCACTCCCAAGCTTCTCCTATGCAGAACCATATCAAAAGCTTTGCTGAAACCCAAGTAGAGCTCTTCCTCAACCCAATTCTTTAGTCGCCAATCAAAAAAATCAATTAGATTTGTCTGACAGAACCTTCCCCTGGTAAATCCATGCTGTCTCGGGTCCAGCAATCTTCCTGACTGTAGACAGTTCACCATCCTTTCCTTCAGAAGAGTCTCCATTAATTTTTTCACCATCAAGGTGAGGCTAACTGGTCTGTAGTTTCCAGCCTCCTCTCTGCTCCTACTCTTGTGAAGCGGACCACCACCACTCTTCCAATCACACGGCACCACTTCCGTTTCCAGGGATCTATTGAATGGGTCCTTCAGTGGACCCACTAGTACATTTCTGAGCTCCCTCAATATCCTGGGATGAACCTCATCTGGTCCCATGGGCTTGTCCACTTTCGGTTTTCCTAGTTATTCCCATACATTCTCTTCTGTAAATGGAGAATCATCTACCCCACCCCCATCTGCGGTCTTGTCAATCAGCAATGGTCCTTCTCCAGGGTCTTCTTTAGTAAACACCGAACTGAAGTATTTGTTTAATATTTCTGCCATTTCTTCATCTTTCTCCACACAGTGCGCCTTGTTACCTTTTAATTTCACTATACCACTTCGGGTCTCCCTTCATTCTCTGATATATCTGAAAAATGTTTTGTCATCTGCTTTACCTCTTTGGCAATCCTTTCCTTTAATTATCCTAGTCATTAAGTCATTGATAAAATGGCCAGTCTGGTTTCAAAATGGACACCTTCATGGGGGAACTTCATGGGGGTCATCCGTCGGAGTCTCGATTCTTGAATTTAACATCTGGCTTGTCTCAATGTATCATATCTTCATATTTTCTCCACTGAATAATATGCACTATTATTAGAGGAGCATGAGTTTGTACAGTGCTATGTGTGTCGTGTAATGCTATAAAAATGTTAAGTAGCAAGATCACCTTATGCTGAATGTTTTTCCCAAGTGGATGACTGTGGTGTCCTGCAATATGTGCTGGCATACCTTGCAACATGGTGCATTGCAGGGGCATGTGCCATTATCTTCTGAGTTTGGTAGAAGTTTGCTTTTACTAATTTTTGCTTGAGACTAGGTGGTTGCTGGAAGGCCACAGTTCCTATTACAGTAGAAAATTTTTAGAGACAGGTAAAAATATTGCAATCCATGATCTAAAAGTTCTACTTATTAATCTGGCATTACTAGTCAGGAAGGAATTTTTTTTTATTTGTCTTTTTCTCTATTTCTCTCTTCTTGGTGGTCTCACTCTCCTCCCTTTCCCATCTATTGATGCCACTGGGTTTTGAAGTGTGATCAGGAAGGGTAAAGGATTTCTCACTTCAGAAGATGACACAAACTAACAGTTATATATAATATAACAAAGAGAATAAAGTCAGGGAAAACTAGACAAGTTTAAAACAAAAGCAAATATTCAGGAGAGAGAACAGTAGATATTGGATCAATATAAGTACAAGTAAAAGCAAAGGAAGAAGAAATGCAAGAGGATGGATATGGGGCACAATCTATCAAACAGCTCTTTTTCTTACACTGCAATGTAACCCAAAATGCTCTCTCAAACACATACTGATTGATTTATAATCTATCAGGATGGAATAACCATTGATTAATGTATCTCATATTGAGATACATTAGTTACAGTTATTTAGAACTACAGCCATTGTAAACTTGTATGTACCTAAGCAGCCTTCTCCCTTTAAGCCTCCTTGTTTGGGACTTAAAATATTTTCTTTTCCAAAGTATGTTTTGCATATACAAATGAGAGCATTTTCAACACTTAACTTTCATATCAGCTAAGAAGAAATGCTGATTCAATGTCAGACATTAGATCATTAAAAACCATAGTGCAATTTCTCACTTCCAAGATTCAAATGTAGAAAGGCTTTCGTTCTTTGGTTAACTCAGTAAAGAGTACAGGCTAATGACAGCGCTACATTATCAACATTTTAGATTGGAGAACATTTCTGGTGAGAAGACGTATAAATACAAACTTCCACTGACTCACTGAAAACAGCAGTAAGGAAACTATTTGCCAGTACAATTCCATTTACCTATTTCCAATGCTCAAACTATATAGTTTCCCCTCTTTAGTTTCATACTTTTTATTTATTTGTAAAAAAATTAGTAAACAGCAAGTTATACAGAAGGCAAAAGCAAGAACAGAGTGGTTTCTGGTGGCAAGAAGAAAACAGGAAGGGGGCTAATCTCTCCCCTATCCATTTGACGGTTCTTTCCTAATACAGTGGTTATAGAAAGTCTATATCTCCTTCCAAAATTGTCATCTTTGATTGCCTGGAAGTGAAATGCATTAAAACAGTGTTTATTCTACAATTGCCAAGTAAAAAATATATCCCAGAATTCCTTAGAAAATGAAGTAGAATTAATATAGAATAACTTGAGTAAGTGCCCCATCCCCTTGTACTTCTACAGCAATGCTAAATATTTTAAAGCTCTGGTGTAACCAACCAACTTCAAAAGAACAAACCAAGTGAACTAGCCCCAACTGTGTTCAATTATACTGATTTACACAATGACAGGATAAATTCAGCACAGTTCCTAATGATTGCTGGGTAGTGCAATTCAAAGCAAAGACTCAACCATGAGCACCAAGAAACTGTCAAAAGAATTCCAGGACAAAGTTGTGGAAAGACAGATATGGGGATGGGTATAAAAGAATTGCAAAGTCCTTGAATATCCCTCACAGCACAGTCAAGATGATTAAGAAGTGGAAGGTGTATGGCGTTACCAAGACCTTGCCTATTCTAGATCAGGCCTTCCCTATAAACTGGATTACAAAGCAAGAATGAGTCTGATCAAGAAGGCAACCTACAGCAACTCTAAAAGAGTTACAGGCTTCCACATAGTCAAGACTGCTCAAAGTGTGCATGTGACGATATCCTAAGCACTCCACAAATCTGCCCAGTATGGTGGAGTGGCAAGAAGAATACCATTATTGAATACTGTGAAGCATACAAAGGAACACTCAGGGAATACAATAGGCATGTGGCAAAATGTTTGGTGGTCTCATGAAACAAAAATAGAATTTTTTTGGCTTGAATGCACAGTGTTCCATTTGGTGCAAACCCAATGTAGCACATTGACCAGAGAATAGCATCCCTATTATGAAGCATGGTGGTGGCAATATCATGTTATAGAATGTTTCTCATTAGCAGAGACTAGGGCACTTGTCAGAGCAGAAGGAACAATGAGTGAAGTTAAAAAACAAACAAACAAAAAAAAAAACCTTTAAAGAAAACCTGTTTTCTGCAAGCAAATAAACCAGGACAGAATTTTACCTTTCAGCATTAAACGTGAAACATAGCCAAACACACTGGCATGGACAAGGAACAAAAAAGGTAAACGTTCTGGAGTGGTTCAATCAAAGCCCTGAAACAAAAATCTGTGGTATGACTTGAAGATCGAGGTCCTTCAATATTCCCCAAGGAACTTGGAAGAGCTTTAACAGTTTTGTAAAGAAGAATGACCTAAATATTAGAGATGTGAATCTGAACTGAAATCCAAACAGATTCTGGTTCCGATTCACATCTCTACTAAATAGTAAATACTGAAAAATCTAGTGGTGCAAAGTTGGTAGAGACCTACCTCAACAGAGTCACAGATGAAATTGCTGCCACAAAGTACTGACTCAAAGTTTTGGAAACGTATCCAAGGAGATGAAGACTTATCCAATTGCTCGATTTCAGTGTTTTGTTTTTTTTTTTGCTTTGTCTCACAATAAAACATTTTTGGACCTGTAAAGTATGGCATATAATCTGGTGATGAGTGGTGAAAACACCTCATTAGACTGCATGGAAGTCTGACACACTGATAAAATGTGAAAAATGTTCAAGAGGTGCACATTTTCCATAGCCATGATACATGGACCAGAGTAGCAAGATACAAGCACTAGCAGGTACAATCCATAATCTGTATTATGCATATTCATTAGCGATATCCTGAAAAGCTGACCAGTTGGTGGCCTTTGAAGACCAAAATTGCCCACCTCTGCTATGAAGCACAATCTAGATATCAGGTAGTGCAGTGGATAAGTGTAGTTTAAGTATTAGAGCAGCAAATTATAAATCAAGAGATTGAGACTCATGAGATCAAATCCTGTTTGTCCTCTAACTTTGTAACCCTTTAGGCAAGCACTTTATTTTCCTGTGCCCCAGTTTATCCAACTGTAATTAAATACAATTACTAATATCTAATATGTTAACATCGCTTTCCCCACTGACGAAAAAGCACTATATAAATCCAAATTATTGTTAACATTGGATAAATAAGTAAAGAATTAAGAATAAGGCGTAATAAAGCTATAGAATTTGTTGCCAGAAAATGTTAAGGCTGGTGGTGTGGAGGAGTTTAAAAAGGATTTGGACAGGTTTCTAAAGGCGAAGTTCAAAAATTATTATTAGCCAGACAGACTTTAGCTTCTCTACCTCTTAATTCTTGGGGAAAACATGAAACAGACTTTTATATTGGAATTTGCTGGGTACTTTCAGGCAACCTGGACTGACAAAGATCTGAGAGAGGACAATGGGCTAAATGGATCATTGGTCTGACCCAGCATGGCATGGAAGATTGCTTTTGCAGAACCCAAAATAGAAACCACATTATTTACTGTTTATTTCATTTAAAACTGTTTTTCCCCTCAAGTATAAAAAGGAACCATGTCCAATCTTAACTGGTTCTAACTAAAAAACATTTGAGATTTTTGTTTCATGGCAAAAAATTCACAGAAACATATGTACCTTAGGTTGAATTATTTTCTATATCTCTGGTAAAATTAAGAGTTAATCAAAAGTAAGTTTAGGAAATTCTTCAGTTCCTCAAACAAACAAAAAAAAAAGTCCAAGTATAGCCCTCTTCTGTGCACATAATGCAAGTCCTCTAGCAGCAGAGAATGTGGTTATTAAATGGATGCAGTTAGTTATGTGGCGATACAGCAAAGGCTTTGTTAAGATGACACATTAGATTTTAGTGAAATGGCAGCCAATAGCAGTGCCACATTTCCTCGTAGTGAAGGAAAATGTCAGCAGTTGTGTATGTGTAAACAGATGTATTTACACATATACAACTATATTTTCCTAATAGTATAACTTTAAACAGAATAATGAAATGCTGACATTTTCCTTCACCTCGAGGAAATGTGGAAATGCAAACTACTGGCTGCCATTTCACTAAAATCGAAATGTATCATCTTTAACAAAGCCTTTGCTGTATCGCCACATATTTTTTTTTCCAAGTAAAAAATCTTTTCTTGATCTTTAGTTAATTTGTTTCGGTCATCAATGCATTCTTTCTGATCCTCATGTGCCATGCTAAGAAAATACTTTCCCCCGTTCTCCAAAAACTCACTTGCCATTTGCTATAACAAGAAAGATAGTTCTAGCTCTAATGAAATTGAGCAAATGTTATTAGTGACTGAGAACAAGTGACCTCTCTCTATCCTGCTTTGTCAAACTTGATGACATTTGTTTTCTGGTTTCATCTCCTTGAAAATGTATAAAAAAATATTCTCTTAGTACAGATTTTTTTCTCTGTGCTAAATGAATCAAAGTTCAGCTTAAGACTGGTCAATATTCTACTTGTAAGAGAATAAAGGAAAAATGTAATGTGTTACATTTAATTTTACACTGAATTAAAACTTTATTTTTTAAAATGTTTCATGGTATTGACACTCAGTGCTTTTCAGCTAAAAAGCATTTTTCCAGTACAGGGATAGCATTCAGCTCTGGATCATGAAATGCTATTCATTTCCATTACACATACACAAACAAGGGATGGATTGAAAATGAGTGCTTTTGTTACAGAAAATGTATGCAGCCTCCCAATATTGCATTGCAGTTGCCGTTCTCTCTCAGCATTGTCAAGAAGAATGTGCAAGACTGCAAAGGCTTATTTCGAGGATCACACATGTCAGCTTTTTAAGGGCCAGTTAAACCATTACAGTATCAGGAACAGACTCATCCCTACACATTGGTGGGGAGACCAAAACAGGGGCAAATGCTCCGCCTCCAAATTCCTGGAAGTGGCTCAGGAAGCAGAGGTTGAGAAACGGACTGGCGACTAAAATATATGCACAGGCCATCCGCCCACAAGCCTCTCTTTCGGCGTTTTGTCCCTGGAAGAACTCACCTCACAGGTCGCTTTAGCGCTTGCCTTCATAGGGACCGCTTCCGATGGAGAATTTTTACTGTTGGGGCCCTTGGTTGTCTTCTGCTCATGCACAGATTCTCTTATTTTTCTCTTTGATCATGGTGCAGAGCAGTCGCTTCCTCCTGTTTCTAAGCCATGGCCTTCCCAAATACCCACAGCGTGCACGCTGGCTGATGGGAGCGTTGGCCTCTTCAGAGCTGGAGGGGGCTGTGCTCCTGGCCTGTGCTGCAGCTGCCACGTGCAATAAAACGAGAGAACCTTTGTAGGGGCCCCTCGACTGGGGAGAAGTATTCTTGGGCCCACTGGCTTTCCCCTCCCCTTTTCACTTTCATGTGGACGGGGCTGTGCTCCAGTTTCAGGCTGCGAGCAGCGAGTTTAGGCAGAGGGTGAGTGATGATCTTCTGGCCTACAACTGCAGCATGCACGAGGCAATGGCAGCAGGACCAGCTCAGGCTGTGCTTCAGGAAGAGGAATGACTGACTTTTCCAAACCCTACGCAGTTCCAGTATTTTATAGGCCCCTTGCCTCCTGCATGCACTGGGACATCTGTCCATGACTGTAATAATTTGCCTGGTCATGACCAGGACCCAGACAAAGGAGGCAAAGCTCTTGTCCATCTGCAATGGACATATTTCTGCCACAAATACACTCTTTAAACCCACTTACTGTGACTTTTTTCTTTCCTGAAATTGTGAAGAAAAACTTTTTTTTTTTTTTTTTTTTTTTTTTTAATTTTCCTTATTTATTTATTTATTGTTTTTAAGTAGCACTTGTAAGGAATCTTTCGTTTTCCTTACTAAAAGGAAGTACTAACTGGGAAGATTCAGAGCTATTCAGTAAAGAGAGAGGTTTGGGTTTTAGGAGCCTCATATGGTGTGTTCCATCTTTTTATCACCATTAATCCTCATGGAAATTTAGTTAGCCTTTCAAGAGAACTCTTGAAATAAAGGGCAAGAGAGCTCTTGCCCTTTATTTTTTCATAATTATTGAAGGGGGTGGAGTCTGATTTTCCCTTGAGGGTCTACCTGCCAGTTTGACATTTTCCTCTGGTAATCCTATTTTTGGAGACTGTCCCCTGTGAGAGCCTTGGTACTCCTTCACAGAGGATTGGGGCATCTGTGTGTAAGTTTAAATCAAGTGTTAGGGAAGATTCTGGAAAACCTCCATCACTCCTTCAGGGGACGGAGCTGTCTGGTGAACAGATACAGATGAGTTTCAACTTTAAGTATCCTGTGTAAGAGACTATCCCCTCAGTTTGAGGCAAGGAAGGTTTTCCATCCTTCCTGTCTCTATTTTTTTCTTCCCTTTTGACCGGAGTTACAGACTATTTTTGGTTCTTGGGAGCTGAGTGGCCTTGATACTACAGAATCAGTTTCTATTCTATTATGACGAGGCGTCTTTCACCTACCTAGGAAGAGCCTGAGGAGTGAAGGTTTTTTCAACTATGAAGTGGAGCCCTGTCCCTGGCTAAAGGGGAGGAGCTGGAAGTATTTAAATACTATATTTGCTGCTGACTCAGGTGTGTTACACTTGAGAGGAGAGTGCCCATCTGGTACTTCATATGGAGAATTAAAGTATTTAAGAAGACTTCAGGCAACGTATGAGGATTGGGACTTACGTTCTGACAGATAACTGAGTCTAAAGTCTAACTATCTCAAAGGGGGAGAAAGCTGTGATAAAATTAGGATGGAATAGGAGAATTTTAACTAACTTCAATTTGAGTAATCTGAGTAAACTAACTGGGAAGAGAAAGATTAAAACTGCAAAAGCTTTACTAGCTTGAAGAGAGGTGTCCATTCGGTGCCACCAGATGATGTCACCCACGTGGCTATTTGAGCCTTGCTCATTGACAGAAAAAAAGGAACATATCTAATTCTATGCTTCTCAACCAGTATGCTGTGGCACACTGGTATGCCCTGGGAAAATCCTTCCGCTGCCACAGTGCTGACAGGCACAGCATGATCCTCCCCACTAGGCCCATGCTCTGACTCTACTGGGCAGTTAACCATAATATCCTGCTTACTCCTCCAGCTCCTGACTCCTGAACCCACAGCAACCAAGCATACTGCAGAAGACAAGGAGGGGAGGGAGAAGAGCAGAGCGCCCACACAGAGGCAGTGAATTTTTTCTGTAAACGTTTTCACGAACGGCGTCACTGGGAGTGCCCGTTCGTGAAAACGTCTACAGAAAAAATAAAATGTTGCCTTGTCCCTCCCGACGCAGCCTCGCGGCGAAACACAGGTCCATGTCGGGGGACCCCTTCTTGAACTGTTGCATTGTATAACACTGTGGAGTTTGCAGTTTAAAATAACAACTCTTCTCGTTCCAAATCGTGTGTGGACACTGAATTCTTCTGCACATTTGCCTGTTTGTTTTGATTGATTGCGTGCAGTAGCGCTCCTTTTTTGCTTCTCACATATTGAAATGCCCATGGCCCTGCCCACACCATGCTCCGTCCCTTTTTAAAAACTTCTTTTGTGTGAACAATGGGAGATTCGCGCATATCGGGCGACTTAAAATCGGCTTGGCACGCACCGGCCCAATATATTTGTGCATCTCCTGATTGATGCGCATGTCGGGCCTTTAAAATTCACCATAATGTAAATTACAACACAAAATGAGATCTGTATCAATAACCAATGCAGAATTTTCATTATACAGTAATCTTGACATGCGAATAAAAAAGGTTCACATCTAGATTAATGTAAAGTACTTGTATCGCATTCTGCATTATGGTATTAACTAAAAACAATGTCACCAATCCTATGAAGTGTTCAGTCCACTTTAATCCCTATAATTCTAACAGCACCCTATAACCGGAATAGCCCTTATGAAAAAGGGCTGGCATTCATCAAGCGGAGATATACAAAAATAAAATACTCAACACCCATCAGGTGCAACCTTCTAGTTACCAATGGCAACTGTCACTCACTTTCGGCCACAGCACTTATTATAACACTTCCTTTTAATGAAATTCACCATTTCAAAAGTACTGATGTAGTGCCTCTAAGATCAGCACCATATTTTCAATTCATAAACCCACTATATTTCTAAATCCTATACTGGTAAATGCCTCAGTTGCGATATTCAATAACTTATAGCAGAGAAGAGCAATTTTGCCTTACCTGCTCAATTTCTTCTATTATTAATTCAAATTGGAGTCAGGGTACTTCTCAGAGGAAATGAGCCAAAAAAAATTCTCTAATTCTCACAACAAGCACACTACTACCCCTCAATGCTGCTCTCCAAACGTTCTCCACTTAATCTTCTTGTTCCCTCACCAGGGAGTCAAATACATTAAGCTTTTTTGCACATAACCAAAATTACAGTTTAATTATATCAGAAATCTTAGCATTGAGACAATTAAATTATTGTTCTTCCTTTCAATTCTCTCAGCCACTTTGATTAACAGAAAATTTTATTTATTTATTTAATGCTATTTAGATCCCACCCATTGCAAAACAATTGTAACTAGATGGGTTACAACATCTTAAAATCAAGCAAATAAATGAAATACATAAAACAAAAATCTACAACAAATTCATCCTTTTCATACTTCTGTACCCATTCCAACAGCAAGGGAAGCAGTATGGATGCTCAGTTAACTGGTTTACGTAATGTGATGTCAGAACCACTATAAGTGAGACAAAGTATTTAGAAAAACAAAGAAGAGACAATTGCATATACAATGTGGGGCGGATTTTAAATCCCCTGCTCGCGTAAATCCGGCCGGATTTACGTGAGCAGGGCCCTCCCGCACCGGCGTGCCTATTTTGCATGGGCCTCCGGCGCGCGCAGAGCCCCGGGACTCGCGTAAGTCCCGGGGTTTTTGAAAAGGGGCGTGTCGGGGGTGGGGCCTAATGACGCAGCATTTTGGGGGCGGGGCGCCGGCCCGGGGGTGTGGTCGAGGCCTCCGGAACAGCCCCCGGGTCGGATGACGGCGCGCCAGCAGTCCGCTGGCGCGCATAGATTTATGTCTGCTTCTAGCAGGCGTAAATCACGAAATAAAGGGAAGGGGGGGGGTAGGCAGGGGAAGGGAGGGGAAAGGGAGGGCAGGCGAAAAGAAAGTTCCCTCCGAGGCCGCTCCAAAATCAGCAGCATTGCGCGCGCTGATCCAGGATTTTATAAGATACGCACGGCTATGCGCGTATCTTATAAAATCCAGCGTACTTTTGTTTGCGCCTGGTGCGCCAACAAAAGTACGCGATCGCATATTGTTTAAAGATCTACCTCTGTGAATGTAAAATTAACTGAACATTATGCCTGCAAAGGGAGATTTGATGAAAAAAAATAATTATGGTCACACTTTTATTTTATCATTGCAGAAGATAAAATAAGGATGGCTTAGAAATAACAAAACAGTAAAACCGGAAGCAAAAAAGGCCATGCCCAGGGAAGTTGTTTTGAAAAAATTTAACTACTAGTACTGCTTTTATCACTCCAGTTTAGGTTTGATGTAGATGTGTGTTCAGCTTTCCCCTAAAACAGATTTGAGGAGATGTTTATGATTTAGACCAGCATAAGGCAGGGGGGTGAGCAAACTTGGGGGTTGACCAATCCTGAAGGGGGGGGGGGGCACACTAGCTTTCAAATAAGGGAAAAAATAAATGGCTACGCTGTTGAATCCCAGTGCCATGGAGGCACTGCAAGCTAATGAGGGAGGGAGTTGCCAGACCTAGGGTCATTGCAAGCTTCTGCTATGGAGGGGTACAAGTGGGTTGCTGCTTACCCTACTGCAGAAGTGCACATGGGAACAGCCACTACAGTGTTCACTGGTCTAGGGAAGAGCTGCCACCCTCAGGCCTCAGCCCAGGAGGCGTTCCTGCTGTTGCTGGGTTCCTTATCCAGGGAGACAGATCACCGCTATTGACCACCAGGGGGAAAAAGAAGTGGTGAGATTGGGGAGGGGGAAATGGGCAAAGAGGCCAGAGAGAATGAGGAAGTAGAGAGGAAAGAATAAAGGCAAAAAGTGTAAAAAAAAAAAAAAAAAGTTAAATAAGCAAATCAAAACAAAAGATGAGCAAATTAAGAAAAAAATACAAAAATAGAGAGAAAAATAGGAAAACGGTGAAAACAGTAAAAAAGCAAAAACAAAAGCTGGCCAGGATGGGGTAGAATTTTTCTCAGCACTTAACTATTTTTGAAACATTTTCCAGCCCTTATCATCGTGGTGCGTGACCTGTAGTGTATATCTCTGTATCTGTCTGTTGTGCTTTGGTCTGTGTGTAATGTGGTCCATCTGCCTGTGTCTGGGTGTGGTGTGTCTGCCAATGTTTGTCTATCTGGTGTATTGGGTCTATGCCTCAGCCTACGTATGTCAGAGTTGAATCTGTCTCTCTGTAGGTCTCAGTCTGGGATGCCTGTATTTGCCTGGGTGTATGTGTACGTGTGTGTGTGTGTGTGTGTGTGTGTGTGTGTGAGAATGTATTTGCCTGTGTGTGCTTACTCCTTTCAACAACTTGAACAGAAACAAAATGGGGGCTTTGAGCCACTGGTTGGTAGTGTGGCTGTCTGGTGAATACCCTTCACATTTGTGTATGTAAGCATATATACATTTATAGTAACCCATCCTGGGGGACTCCAACCATGAATGCAGTTCAAAAGGTTTGCTTGCCCATGGCGTAAGGTATGCAAGAGTAATACTCCTCCATTAAAGAAGCCAACGTGGTTTTAAAATTATTTACAAAAAGGTTTCTCCTCTTTAAATGAAAATTATAATTTAATTCACACTGCAGTTCTCATTCAGCAATAATTTGTATTTAAAAATGTATACCTGCACAATCCAATATTATTGGTGGTTTACAATACTTATACCACAGAATAAAATCATCCTACATCTATAAAATACATGTCTAATAAAACATACAGATTACAATAAAATACATAATATAAAACACACACACACATATATATGAAATGTAACTCCCCATATTTTCAGCAATATACATAACACAAATCCATGATCCAGATTCTCAATCCCCAATGTCTAGAATCTGACAAATGAATGTCTAACTGAAGGGACCTCCAAAAGATTTTTATTTGATGAACGCAACACTCCAGATGGATGGTATAACTTCAAAACCAAGGAAAAACATTCAACACCTTATAAATTAAAGTCAGCATCTTAAACTTGATCCTCTGCAGAATCTGTAAGTAGTACAAATTCCTGAAAACTGGTTTTATATGTTCTCTAATAGAAACCCCAATAATCAGTCGGGCTGCCGCATTCTGAGCTAATTGCAATGACATTAACATTGACTTATGCAAGCCCCATGTTTACTTAGGAAGGAAAAGAACATCAGTGGCATAAACAAGGCATCCTCTGGCAAAGCAAACTGAGCATTCCCATACTACACGTGGCTACCTCTTAACAATATTTAAAAAATGAGACAGCATATTCTTTTCTAAAAGGATGTATGTCCTAAAGGGCCACGCCCTACTAAACTCAGCAGATTTTAAGAGGCAGTCAGGAAACACTGACTCACTAGCTGGGTCTGAGGATGGAATAAAAAGCTTAGGGAAGAGAAGAGCTGGGGAGAGCAGAAACTGGAGTAGCTGGAAGACTTTTAAGAGTTTGACAAAGCAGAAACCCAAGCCACAGGGCCAGAGAAAACGTAGTGCCCAGTTAGCAGACCTGAGACTGAAGGACTAGTGACTGGCAAACCACCAGAAGTAAAAAAAAAAAAAAAAAAAAAAAACGACAGTGACTAGCTCCAGGCCCATTTGGTGAGAGCTTCCTGTTTGTTTTCCCATTTTGCTCTTGGTTTTGCTGTTTGACTGCTGTACAGAAACTAAACCATACTGAGTCAGATTCTGTAGTCTTACCTCTCATTCTTTAAAAAAACAAACCACCTCATATCTTCCTATCTTACAGTGGCAGCCAGGAGACCTTACCACATCATTAAATTACTAAGGAAAACTTTGTTTATAAAAATAAATTATGCAGCCTTTTACTGTGTACAAACAGACCCTCATATTTTTCACAGTAACATATGAGATGACAACAGATGAAAAACAATTGGCCCATCCAGTCTGCCTAGTTATTCCTATCCACAATGATAAGGATAGGTCCCAGCTGCCAGTTTGATTGCTTGGAGGATGCCATTTCTTATCCAAACCTGTTTTTATTGCTTCTCTACCATCCTAGGTACACAAATACACATTTGCACACTTAAAATAACATCCCTGCTCTTCCCACCACAAATTTCTTATCACAAGCTCTGTAATAATCTAAACTATTACTAAAACTAGTAAGGCTGTTGCATAAACATCAGACTACCTAGGTCCCCATAGCCTTGCTGGAAGATACTTGGCCACCGCCACCAATCTGCCTGGATTAACCCAGTTGGTTTCCAATCAATTGAAGCCTGCGGGTTCCAACCTGCTGTACAGTGACACTAAAATATGCTTTATTTACCCCTTGTTTTCTCACCACCAAGGGGAGTCCCTGCCTTTACTATCAAGGGAGTATACTGCAACATCCAAACCCTGTTTCTACCATAGCTTTCTATAGCTGTTTCAAACATTTGAATTCTATCACAATACCAGTTTCTACTACCTCTGCCGGCCAGTTTTTGCAAGCATCTACCACCCTCTCGGTAGGGCAGTATTTTCTCAGGTTTCCTCCTAATGTTCCTCCCTCAAGTTTATTTATTACTTGGATCTATTTTCTGTCTTTTAAATATGCAATTCACTCAAAGCGGGTTATAGCATTATTAAAAAAAAATTAGCTTATAAAAACAGGTCATTTGTACCTTTCACATTCCAAAGGTGCAAACAAATTTGAATAGCATCAAAATCACAGTACAACTAGATAAAATAATGCGCTTCAAGGCCTAATTCTAAAAAACCTACAATCATGTTGCTCTAAGAGCAACATAATACCAATGACTAACTCCAAAATAATTAGCACCAAAGCAAAATTCTGGATGGTGGTAGTATGTTAATGTGTTCAAGGTGAAAATAAATGCTAGTCAGTTTCCATAGTCATTTTTGGGGTTTAGCATTTAAGGGGTCAATATTCAAAGCCATTTAGCCATATAACTCCCAAGATACCTTGCTAAATGGCAATTTTTTGAATATTGGAGCACTTATTTGACTAGATCCCTCAAGCTGCTTTGATGCTCTTCTGGGTGCCCCTCTGACGAATTTGCACAAAAAATGTAAATGTAGAAAACATTTAAGAGACTAGGAAATCCGTCCATGTGACCCCTAGGACTTAGAAAAGCCAAACAAAGCAGCGACCATGTGCTGGACCTTCCGCACATGCTCAGAAAAAATTTCCAGGCTAAAAAAAGAGCTGTGTCCAAGTTGGTGTCAATAGATGACATAACTCACTAATTATGGCTGACTTAATCCTGCTTGTCAACGGATAATTTGTTTCATAACATTTAAAGAAGAAGAGAGACAACATATGCGTTTGCAAGAGAGAATATACAAATATAAGAAAGTGCAATGCACAAGCAATAGTGACCTTGAGAAAAGTGAAATACGGGAAGAGAAACTTATTTTCGGACCATATATGTCCCTTCTTTATATATGGCAAAGAAAGGATGCTGTTCAGTCTGTTATGTAGACAATCTCCACTGCCTGCCCAGACTTAAAGCTGTACTAGAAACAGGACCCAAATTATGTCTTTGACAGGATGCTAGCAGAATGTAACATTTGATAAATCACCTTAATGTCTGTGTGTTAAATGATGACAGCCTGGGTGAAATATCTTCTTGCCCTAAAATAACCTCAGATTTTTAAAGAATACAAACTGTATTATTTATTTACCAAAGGGCCAGTGTAATAAACTGGGCTGTGCCTAGCACTGGTTTTAATCCGTGTTTTAGCATGGGATTTTCTGCACTAAAATAACCCCAGTATAAATGGAGTGTTTAGGGTAGGAAAAACAAAAACCATGTTAAAACCCAGGTTAAAACTTGCACTACGATTATTGCACCGCCATGCAGATCCCATCCTAATCAACGAATTAACTATTACCCTGCAAATACAGGAGGCATGCAAAAGGTAGGATTACTTTGCACCCATCATTTAAACTCCTGGGTCTGAGGTGGAGTTAAACCTCCTGCAAAACCTTGTAAAGAGGTTTACAGTCCGGGAAAGATGGCCTGAAAAGGCACCTACAGAAAGAATCCATTATATACATCAGTCCAAACATCACATGCAGACACTTGTTTCTTACTGTTCTTGTATTTTTGTAACAAGCTTCCCAAAAGCAGTCCTGGTTTTCAGAGGCAACAGGGGCATTGCTTGCTCGTGTGGAAAGCAAGTTATTGCAATCTGACACTGGTTTGGTTCAAGAGGAATCAAATGCTCTGGAATGCGGCTGCAGTTCTTCCCATCAGAAGCCCGTGCGGAGGGGGGGGGGGGGGGGGAGATCAGAATAATAAAAAAAAATAAAATAGAACCTGTCCGTTCTTACAGTCTGAGGAGCAAGAATGAGCAGGTGACCACTGACAAAACAAGTTTGCTCCTGCTTGTCAGAAATGGTTTTGAAGCGCAAAAAAAGAGAGGCAGTAGGGTGCTTTAATGCTGTTAAAATATTGTTTAGTCTGCTTGCTTGTTGTGCCTTGATTTTAATATTAACATTTAATATTAAAATCAAGGCACAGCTGTACAGCATTTTGGATACTTTTTACAATCTTCTCTAATATTTTTTCACTGACTTGTCTTATTTGATTTCAGATTTTATGCCACACAAATTGTAGAGTCCCTTATAATGTACTGAGATCATTTTTTTTTAGTTAGAACTAATTTACCTAAACTGAGGGTCAGAGAGCTGGCCATAATCAGCTTTTTATAGTTAAATAAAGATGCAGTTACACTCCACTGATTTAAGATCCAAAACGTAGACATATTTTCATGCCAAGGAAAGGAATAAGAACATGCTGCGTATTCTGTAAAACCGCCCAGCATTCTTTAATTATATTAAAATTTAGGTAGAAATGTGTACTTATAGGTGCATTGCAACTACGACTACTTTGTGTTCAGTTTAAACCAGCGCTTCACAAACTTTTAGCTGATGTTACCTCCATTTTAGCACTTAAAAATTCATGCAAGCCTTGGGGAAGTGGAGGATGCACAGTTCACAACATTCCATAATCTAAAAGTTCTATAGGTATTCCTGATAATGAATATATTCATTATGTTTCTTAAACTTAAACAGGCCAATGCAATATCAGGTGCTAAGGTCAGTGCATTTTGGATGCACTACTTACACCGATGCAATACCTGTGATTAACGCATCCAAAACGCACGCCTACACCAGCGCGTAGCTAATAGCGCTCATCACATGTAAATACCTGTTGAGGAGGCTATTAGCTAGCATGCCTGATGTAAAAGGTTATTGCACACTGGATGCGCACGTTTCTATGCTCAAAGATAAACGCGAGCCCCAGAGCTGGATTTAAGTTTGGAGGCGCCCCAAGCCATGCACAGATAAGCAGAAAATACTGCTTTTCTGTAGTTCCTTCAACTTAATATTTCATGATACTAAGCAGAAGGAACCACAAAAGTAGCAAAAAAGGTCTTTAAAGCAGTCAGGTTAGGGAAAGAGATGCTCAATTTACAAGGTTAGGAAAACGGAAGCACATAAATCGAGTGTCCATTTTCCTAACCTGATCACAGCCCCTCGATGCCATGGGTGCATTAAGGATGCATAATTTATCCTTTTTTAGCGCAGCGGCTCATTTTCCTATTGCATCAAGCGCCCAGGAGAAGTGATTGTGCGCTCATTAAAAACAAAGTGCGTCCAGTTTGGACGCACGTTTTAGTGCAGCGGTATTGCATTGGCCTGATAGTATTTTATAACATATGTCATATACAACATATATATGTATATATATATATATATATATATATATATATATATATATATATAACATAGAAGTCTACAAAAGTCTTCTTGGTGATTTTAACCTCCACGTTGACTCTAACCCGCAATCTCCAGCTTGTGAAGCCTTCATTTCCTCTCTTGAAGCGATGGGATTTACACAAATCATACACTCCCCCACACACAAGGCTGGTCATACCCTTGACCTCATTTTCACGAACTCCGCCATCAACACCCTCAACTCCCCATCATGTCTTGATGTACCATGGTCTGACCACACCATCATCAAAACCACCCTTGCACTACAACAGTCTACCCCGTCCCTCTCACCTCAACCACACTCCTTTGAATACCGTAAAACTTGTCCTTCAGATATCCTCACAACAGCATGCTCAAACATACCCGACCAAATTGACCTCTCCTCAGAAGACGCCATCTCCACATGGTTTGAGGTTACCCTTAATACTGCAAATCAAACCTGCCCTATCACATTAAAAACTATTAAACCTACCCAATCACACAAAAAACCATGGTACTCACCTGAACTCAAAAACCTCAAAACACTCCTCAGAACCTCAGAAAGACACTGGTGCAAACACCCCTCCCCAGCAGCAAAAACCTCCTATTATCAACTAATGCACAACTACAGGAAAGCTATTCAACAAGCTAAACGAGAATATTATGCAGAAAAAATTCACAATCTCCAATACAATCCCAAGGCTCTATTCACCATGATCACTAACCTTACCAGTTCCACTCTGACCCTACCGAAAGAACCTACATCTATGAAATGGTGCAATGAATTAGCTTACTACTTTCAAAACAAAGTCACCACACTCACCGCACAGTTTTCCCTTAACCCTGACAATGTGACTCTTCCCACTATCACTCAGTCTGCTACACTCTCTTCCTCTGAACTCTCCTCCTCCCTGGAAATAGAAAATATACTAAAAAAAATGAGACCTTCTTCTCACCCCTCTGAAACAATTCCCACCAAGATCCTCCTTTCTATCCCCAAGACCATTTCTAAACCTCTCTCTAACATACTCAACCGGTCCTTGGAACAAGGTTCAGTCCCCAACATACTAAAACAAGCTGTGGTTAAACCCATTCTGAAAAAAGCTAATCTTGATCCCTCTATTTTATCTAATTTCAGACCTATCTCCAATCTCCCATTCCTCTCCAAAATTCTAGAAAAACTAGTCAATTCTCGCCTATCTGAATATCTTGATCAACATAATATCCTCTCTTCCACATAATATGGTTTCCGGAAACACCTCAATACAGAAACCTTGCTTCTTTCCCTAACAGACACTATTATCAAAGGAATGGACAATGGTAACTCCTATCTTCTGGCTATGTTGGACATCTCCTCAGCTTTTGATACTGTTAATCACAATATCCTTTTTAACATCCTCACGAGCATTGGTATATCTGGAACTGCTCTCTCATGGATAAAGTCCTACCTATAAAATCGACACTACTCAGTTACCATTGATAACTACAAATCCGACCCGATTAGCCTTGAACGAGGCGTTCCCCAAGGTTCCTCTCTCTCCTCAACTCTCTTTAATTTATACATGCTCCCCCTTGCCAATCTCCTTACAAGTCTTGGTATCAAACACTTCATCTACGCAGATGACATTCAAATTCTCCTCCCCTTTACAGACTCTCTTCAAACTGCTCTCCAAAACTGGGAATCCTGCCTCACTTCTATCAACAGATTACTCACTGATATGCACCTGGCTCTCAACCCCCAGAAAACTGAACTTCTCATCATCTCCTCAAAATGCCCTCTACCGCCCATTCCCCCATCCCACTCACACTCAAAGCCTAGGTGTCATGATTGATGACCAGCTCACCTTTAAACCGTTTATAAAATCTATCCTCAGGGACTACTATTTCAAGCTGCAAACAATTAAAAAACTCAGACCATTACTATACTTCACCGACTTTCGCACCGTGTTACAGTCTATTGCTTTTTCCAAATTAGACTATTGTAATGCCCTTCTCCTTGGCCTCCCTACCACCCATACTAAACCTTTACAACTCTTACAGAATGCCGCAGCACGTATCCTCACAAACTCTAAAAAGAGAGACCATATTACACAACACTCAAAGAGCTACATTGGCTACCAATTAAATCGAAAATCCTATACAAAACCTTATCCCTCAATCATAAATGCATCATAAATGAGAACACTCACTGGATTAACCCTCCATTCATACCACGCACCTCCACAAGGCCTACTCGGTCCACCCATCAAGGAACGCTTCACCCCCTTCGATCAAGTCCACCAAACTCATCTCCACAACTAAAAGAGCTTTCTCGCTTGCTGGCCCCACCCTTTGGAACTCCATGCCCCCAGACCTATGTACTGAAACCACCCCTAAATTTAAAAAAAAACAAACTAAAAACCTGGCTGTTCCTACAGGCCTTCCCCTCAAATACTCCTATTTATCCTGCACCTCCCGATAATGTGAATGAATGAATGCAGAATGTTGTACTACACGATACTGAAACCAGCTACTTTTGAAGCCATATACTGTAAATATTGTAAATATTGACCTGTATATACATCCTGCCCTGTATTTACAATTTTCCTAGCCTTTGTTTTCCAGCGTTTCCTTTAACTACTAAACTTAACCCTCCTCATCCTGCCATTCCTCTTCCCTGTGATATCCCCTCAATTACTCTGTACCCAGTTAATCTGTATTTCAAAAACATTGTATCGAGTTCTCCCATATTTAACATCTTGCTACAGTTTTTTGTTCTCGGTGAAAGGCTCTGCCTGTTACGGCGACACCGTTTTTTGTTATATGTAAACCAATACGATGTGCAAACGGATGTCGGTATATAAAAAATATCTAACTAAATAAATAAATAAAATAATAAAATCATGAAAGGACTTGAAGTTAACATAAATTGGTTATTTCCTCTCTCAGATAATAGAAGGACCAGGGGGCACTCCATGAAGTTAGCAAGTAGCTCATTTAAAACAAATCGAAGTAAATTATTTTCAACTCAGTGCTTAGTTAAGCTCTGGAATTCATTGCCAGAGGATGTGGTTACAGCAATTAGCGTAACTTGGTTTAAAAAAAGGTTTGGATAAGTTTCTAGAGGAAAAATCCATAAACTGTTATGTTAATTAATAAGCAATAGTAGCTTGTGATTTATCTAATGTTTTGGTACTTGCCAGGTACTTGTGACATAGATTGGCCACTGTTGGAAACACGATACTGGGCTTGATAGACCCTTGGTCTGACCTAGTATGCCATATCTTATGTGCTTATGTATCAGTCCCAAAAACCTGGAAAGCAACAGAATCGCCTCAATCTGTATCCGAAGCCTGCAAGCTATGTGATCTGTAACTATGCAGTCAGCATATTTCTTAGAACTCACTTTCTTAATCTATAGTATACTCTTTTTAAATGTATAATTAGACTAAGGAACAGATGTGACTACTAAAATAGTTCACAGCACACTGATTGTTCACACCTCATCTCATCCCTGTAGAGAAGCCATCCTCAGATTGCTGCCAATCCTTCCTCTACCCTTGTTCTCTACATCACAAGCAGATGACTCCCCCAGAAAAATAATTTTTCTACTATGCATTAATTAGAGAAAGTTGCAGAATTCTCACCCATTGCTGAATTAGCAGAGGAGTGATTCACTGCAACAGGAACTTCACCTTATTAAAATATATTTAATAGACATGGCATGGGAAATTTCATACTGCAATCATTTTGCCAAATTTAGCAATCTTGCAAAACTGCACAAGGGTTTTATGTGATAAAAACATTTATATATTTTAGTAATTCCTTTGATTTGGTAGATCTGTATATAATTTATTTTTAGGATTAGAGAGAAGTACAATGAATAAAGATTTAGTTTGCTCAGCATTACAGATGCTAGAAATTTTAAAATGTAGGTTTTAAGATTTGATGGCGATTTTTAATTTAGAATTGTATTTATTTATTTTTAACTTAAATATGTAATTTAAATCTTGCTACATATATATATATATATATGAGTTACTTAAAGATATGCTAAGTGTCTTTTTGTTTATTTACTTTGGTCTAATTTAATGTTATTCAAACTTTTTTCCTAATTATATGTGTACATACATACACACACACACATACATACACACATATATATATATATATATATAAATGTATGATTATGTGTATATATAATGTATGAAGACTATTGAAAAAGAACCTATGTAGCACAATTTACTATATAAACCCTCGAGTTAATATGTTTTAAATGTCTTGTGGACTTATAATATGAATATCAATTATGTAAACCATTGTGAACTTTTTGGAATGATGGCATATAAAATGCTTAAATAAAAATAAATAAATAAATTTTATTTATGATGGTCAAGACACTGACCATCATACACAAAACTATATTTCAGCAATCATCTCTTCAACTCTCCATACCCCTCAAACTTCACTCCACAGCAAGACCAACCAGATCGGCATACAGAGACTCCCTACAGACTGCTCCTAACAAATCAGTTATACACAACACAATTGAAAAACGAGCGCTATCAACTGCTGGTCCGCACACTGGAACAATCTCCCGCCAGATCTCCGCCAGGAACATTGTCATTTCACATTTAGAAAAAAATTAAAAACCTGGCTGTTCGCCCAAGCATTTCCTTGAAGAAACTATATGGTAACCCACACGGTCCAACACCCCTCAGTAGAGTCTGTGTTTTCGCCTCACAAAGGAACTGTTGTCCGGCTAATTACGCTCTCTTGTAACTCGCCTAATCGACTTCACTGTATATATTGTATATAATTTTACCATGTACGCAACTGCTTTCTGCTTACATGTGCTGCCCACCAGTTAGAAATTGTTAATCTACCCCTTATTTTTCTTCAAAAAAGCCTTGATATTCATTCCCTGTTGTAATGTAACTTTCGCTTTTAGTGTTAACTGGTTTACCCCTCTAGTTTATTATAAACCGGTACGATAAGACCTTGTCTTGAGCATCAGTATATTAAAAGAATTTAAATAAATAAATAATTATGGACTAGATTCATCATTCCACTATAAATATAGCGGAATGATGAGCCACGAAGAAAAAAGGGCTGGGGGGGGGGGGGGGGGAGAGTGTGCACCCGGCCATATCACGGCGCTGTGTCTTTGCCCGCCGCAGTTGCAGCACGGCACACACTTTCGCCCATAGCGCTACCGTAAAAGGTGGTTCTGTTTACGGTGCTACTGCCAGTGATAATGTCTAAAACATTATTGCCCACAGTGGTAACGGAAAAAACATTTTCCTAACCTTCCCCTTTTCCTCATTAAAGTTTTAACGTCGCGATGCAGTCCCTATAGTGTGCATTAGGACTTTATCACAAGTGATAAGGCCTTAACGCACGCGATAAGGCTACATAGCATTTTAAAGAATGACCCTGTCAATAACCAATTAATTTTTTCGATTAGATTTTGTGTTTTGATTTGAGCAATTTATTTATATATGCTTAAATGGTAGGCAATTTATTTACTTTGTCCAACACCCTCCACAGGACAGATATAAATGATGAATGTACAATAATTTGTGTTTATATTTTCATATTTTTGGAAGGATACCCCTAATGAAGCTCTTATAGAGCAAAACAGTCTGTGCAGAGGCCTTTACTGAGTATAGGTAGGAAGCTGAACATTTACAGTATATATCAAAGAGTTTGTGCTTATAGTATTACAATTGTGAATAAAGGTTTTTAGCTAAATATTGAAATATTAGCTATAATTATGGAATTTGATGGTTGGTTTCCTCTCTCCAAGGTCATCAAATCTTCACAAGAGACCACTGTTCTGTTTGTACGTCTCATGTTGAATGTCAAAGTGGCCCCTAACCCCCTACATAATACCTAAAACTCACCTTGAGTTACTAGGTGGTCCTCCCATAGGGATATAAATACCTATCTAGGGAGAGGTCTCTCTCGCTCTCTCTCTCACTCTCTCACGTCTGAGCTCCCTAGGACCATTAAACATGGTCCCCCAGAGGTTGTATGCAGGAAATACAACAGGTCTGGCATGTATCGCAAAGTGTGAAAATGTTATCACAATTTGCGCTAACTTAGCTCTTCGCATAGGTATTAGTGTAAATTGCGATAAACTGTCTATTAGCATAAAACACACCCCTTTTGCTATCGCATGCGATACTTATCGCATTTTGATAAATCCAGGCCTATATTTTTTTTTATTTATTAGTTTGGACTTGATATCCCACTTTTACAAAATACAAGCCCATACTAGCAAATTATATAACAATACATATAAACAAAATAAATAATAAAGCTAATAAAAACAAAGTCCTGAAAAAGATTAAAAGCAGAATACAATACACAAATAAAGCAACTGTCTAAAAACAGAATATCAATAACTAAGGAAAAACTCAATTTAAAAGCTAAGCTTAACTTTTTCCAACAAGAAGACCTGATTCTAACCTCAATTCTAATGGAACCGAACAACATAGAACTAGGGCATAAAATCTAAATGCACTACACCAGGTAGTTACTAATTTAACAGCGGTAAAATCAAGAATAATGAGGTAGGCCTGATGTGAGGATTTAAGGCACCTGGTAGGCACATAGTTAACCAGCTGTTCATGCAAATATTCAGGAGCATTACAAAAAGGACTTTAAAAATTTTAATTCTGGCCTGAACTGGAAGCCAATGCAACTCTTAGAATCTGGGAAATATGATCATTAGATTTTTTTCCCCCTTCAAACTTGGAACAGTATTCTGGATGACTAGTTAATTTTTTTTATTCATTTTGGTTAATTAAATTGAGATGTGTTTATATTAACAATATTTTGATCTTTTTGTTTAAGATTACCACTCTTTACCATCTCTAATACAATACTACACAAGACAAAGGCCCTTCAAGAAACTTTGAACTATGTCTAGCAAAAATATTTACAACTTATCCTTTATCCTAAGAATTCAAAATGTTAATGCACTTAATCAAATGTTACACACCTGTCACATACCATGGATATTAAAATTGAGCTTTGAAATCCTTTAAAAAAATGTGTTCACAAACTGTATATCAAGTAATTTGTTTTTTTCAAAATACATTAAATCTGCTTCTTCAATACATATGTAGACAAGATACAAGGTATTTCAACATAGTAAATGACAACAGAAAGAGACCAACTTGGTCCATACAGTCACTCACTAGTTCTTCCACTTGGGGTAGTGAGCTTACAAAATTCCTATATGTAAACCCAAGACCACTTCTCCCCCATAGTAACACTGCAAATGAAGACAGATAAAGATCAAGATAGTTCATCCAGTCTGCCTAGTACAATGTGTCTACTTTGAGTAGATGGGCATACAGATTCCCATATGGAACCTAACACCCACTTCTCCCTTCCCCCATGCCTCTCATCCAACCTTTCAAAGTACTTCCACTGCCTCATACGGTTTCAACTACCACTGCATACAGATTAACCAAATGCTTTCTCAAAGATTTGATGGAATCATGCCACTACTCTTTTCGGCTGTAACTGCCTCTCTATGCAGGTTACTCCACCTTCTTGCCACTGTGTTTATCCCAAACTTTCTTGAATTCTGTTACTGTTTTTATCTCCACCATCTTCACAGAGGTTGTTTGTTTCTCTGGTTTTTCTTAAATGAACTTAGGCGGCCTTCTTACAATTAAAGAATTTTTATCATCGAGATGATAAAAAGGAAAAACTACAGAAGCCTTGCTTACAAGCAAATAAAGTACAAAGTTCTGTAGGTACTGGGATCTAGTCTCTGCCTGCTGCCAGGCAAAGTAGAAGAAAAAAGATGCCAGCCACTTGTTTCCCTGTAGAGCACAGTTTTATACAGTTAACTTTCTCGCACCAATATTCCCTCCTTGTCCTTATATGGTATTACTTCCTGTTCTTTCTTGCAGGCCGATACAGTACAGTAACCTGCCCTTGGACGCGCATTTTCCCTTACCCCTTATTCAATAAGGGGCGGAAAACGCGCGTCCAAGTCGCAGCACCTAATACTGCCCTCAACATGCAAATGCATGTTGATTGCTCTATTAGGTATGCCTGCGCGATACAGAAAGTAAAATGTGCAGCCAAGCCGCACATTTTACTTTAAGAAATTAGCGCCTACCCAAAGGTAGGCGTTAGTTTCTGCCGGCACTGGGAAAGTGCACAGAAAAGCAGTAAAAACTGCTTTTCTGTGCACCCTCTGACTTAATATCATGGCGATATTAAGTTGGAGGTCCCGAAGAGTAAAAAAAGGAAAAAAAAAAAAGGAAAAAAATTTTTAAATGGGCCGGCGGCTGTCAAGCCGAAAACCAGACGCTCAATTTTGCCAGCGTCCGGTTTCCGAGCCCGTGGCTGTCAGCAGGCTCGAGAACCGACGCCGGCAAAATTGAGCGTCGGCTGTCAAACCCGCTGACAGCCGCCGCTCCGGGTCAAAAGGAGGTGCTAGGGACGCGCTAGTGTCCCTAGTGCCTCCTTTTGCCCGTTTCTACTGCACCACCTAATTTAAATACAGAATCGCGCGTACAGGCAAGTGGCCTGTGCGCGCGCCGGGAGAGCGGGCGTTCGTCCGCTCTCCCGCGGACTTTACTGAATCGGCCCGTTGGTTCTATATTCCTGCTTCCTGAGGCACTCTCATCACTGTGCTTGATATCTGCGTGTTACCTGGCATATCTAGACAGAATCTCTTGATGTGATTAGGGTTAAAAGGAAATGATAGGAAATAGTATCAAAGGCTTTGCATACAGGCTACTTCCTGAGACCTTTGAACTGCATCTTTACCTTATTCTCATGTTCCAGGCATCCATAACACTGTCTGTAAAAAAAATTCTCATGTTTGAGTCTACTCCACTCCCCCGCCCCACCTTCCACCTGGAACTTCATATTTTTACTCCTAAGTTGTAGAATTTCCTTTTCATTGAGAAAGATTTGCTGCTTGTACACTAGTAATACCTTTCTAATATCTAAATGTCTGTCATATCCCCTCCCCCATTTCAACTAGAGTACAAAAATATTATAAGTCATTTCTAATGACTTCAGATTCAGACCTCACACCATTTTCATTGCTTCACACTGGGCTGTCTGTAACCTATATCCTTTCACAGATACAGCTTCCAGAACTGAATATCAGTATTCTAGGTGCTGTCTCACCAATGACCTATAAAGAGGGATTATTACTTCCTTTTAATTTCTACTAATTATACCTCTCCCTACACAGCCCAGCATCACTCTGGCTCTGACCAAGATCTTACCACACTGTTTTACTATCTTGAGATCAACTGACACTATCAATCTAAGGTGTCTCTCCAGGTTAGTGCAGATCAGCTCTTCATTCTTCTTTCCTAGTTTATAGAGCTTTTCCTCTATTGAGCAAGTGCAGGATTTCCCATACGGGCACATTTTGTGAGCTACTCAGCTGAATGTAGCACTAACTTTAGCAAGGTAATTGATTCTCCAGGGATGCAGGCAGGTATTGAGCATGGCTAATTCATCCTGCTGTCTTCAGAGAACCCGTTTACAGTAAGCAAATTTGCTTTCTCAGTTGACAAGCAGAATTGAATTAGCCATGAAACATAGGGAGTCCCAAGCGGAGAGCTGCGGCAGAGCCATTACTGAAAAAGCAACCCGGATATTGCCATGGAGAATGGATTACTGGGTGAACAGGCTGCGCAAAACTATTTACCCAAAGTTACTGTCCCTTCTTGATAATTGTCCAGATAAAGAGATGTAAAGATGTGAACTGATGACCAAGTTGCAATTTTGCAAATGTATTCAATAAGCAAAGCTCACAGATGAGCTACTCAGGTAGTCATGGCTCTCACTTGATGAGGCTTGATAGAATCTGATCTGGAGGCCAGCCAGGACATAGCAATGTGCACCACTCTGTTGTGGAAAAACTACATATACGGTAATGTACTAATGCCTGAACATCACTGACTCTTTTAGCTGATGTAATTTTAACTAGCAATATTACTTTCCATTTGAGGAACTTCAAGGATATTGATTCTAATGGTTTGTAAGGAGACTTCATAAGTTGTGCCAATACCACACTAAGAAACAATGGCACTGGTGGCCTCATCTGCCATAAGCATTTCATGAACTTTGACACTAAAAGATGTATGGATATCAGCTGGCCATCTACAGTTGTGCTCATAAGTTTACATACCCCTGGCAGAATTTGTAAGATGTGTAGCATTTTAAGAAAAACAGAGATCAGACAAAACATGTCTTATTTTTAATGGATTTCAAATATTTATTTTATTTATTTATTTTTATATACCGATATTCATGGGACATCACACCAGTTCATATAATTTAAGTAGATAAATAACAAAATTCTTTAAAATATATCAAAAAGATTATAAAAAAAAGAGATCAAATTAGACTGATATAGAAATATGGCCAAGGGAATAACAGAGATTTCATGTGTACTCACTAAATGCCTGCTGAAATAGCCATGTTTTTAGCTTCTTCTTAAATGTCTGAAAATTACACTCAAGCCTTAAATCAGATGGTAAGGAGTTCCATAATTTAGGTCCTGCCCAAGACAAGGCTCTCTCTCTCACTGTTTAAATTTATTTTTTTATGCTACTGAAAAGTGCTGTTGAGGGGTTGCTGGTGCAATGAGGCAACTTCAACAATACTGAGAAGCAAAAATACAAATTAGACAACTTGAGAAAAAGGTAGGTTAGAGAGAAAGGGTACTCGTCTGTGTACCTGCTTGGACGAAAAAAGACCAAGGGGTTCACGAAGCAGCACCTATGCAGGAACTCCTGCACATGCTCTATAAGAGAGAAGGGTCCATTCAGCATCATAATGTCACTTATATGTCATAACTAATTCAGCCTAGCTTGTCAATGGAGAAGGGTATGTTGCCTTTACTATCTTCTCCCATCCTGCCAGTGCCTCCTTAAGGTACTTCCTCATTATACCAAACAGTATTTTTGAGTTCCAGGACAGAGTTATGCGCGACTCCTATGTGCCTTAGCAGTTACATCAAACTCTTTTCCCCAGTTTAAAACAATCTCAACATGTTGCCATGCATTCTGCAACCTCAGTGAAGTAATGTTTGCCACAAACTGAATAAGTCTTACTAGAATTAATAAATCACATTTCATTCCCTAGCTAAAGATTTCAGGGTTCACTGAACAGTCTGACAGTTTTGCCCTCCTCCATGCTGTAGTAGACACATCAGTACAGGAATGGCAGGACACTATGGATGACAAAAAAAAAGAAGAGAGGAAGGAATAAGTGGTGAAAGTTTAATTATAAGTACTTTCCAACTACTTTACAACAGAAAAAAAAAAGAAGCAAACCAACTCTAAGCGACAGCATCCCAATGAAAGTTGAAATCTTGGACATGTTTACAAACAGGATACAGAAGGCATAGGAGAAAACATACACCAGGATGGGCCAAGAAAGTGAAAAATATTACAAAATTATCACTTTTAGTTTTAGATTTAAAATCCACAATTTAGATTTAATGTAAAGCATTTTGCATCCAAGCCTACCATCCATTATCCAATACTACTCATCCATGTTGGCAAAGATGGTACTGCTAGGTATCCTTTGGAACATATCAAAAGTGACTTCAAGGCTTTGGGAGAAAGGGTGAAGCAGTAAATAGTTTTCTCCTAAATTCTCCCCATAAAAGTTAAAGCAGAAAAGCTCACATTCTGGAGGTAAATGAACGGTTGCATAGATGGTGTTGACAAGAATGTTTCAGCTTCCTAGACCATACCAAGGATTGCTGAGCAGAAATGGTGTCCACTTATCAAAAAAGGTTTTTCTAGACTTCAAGATGACTTCAGATACTCCTTCTGAAAGGCCCAAAGCCTGTATAGTCACCCGGTCAACATTCAAGCCGTGAGGGACAGGGATTGAAGGTTGGGGTGGCGGAGCCTGCCCTGGTCCTGAGAGATCAGGTCCAGAGCAGTCCCCAACTGGACTGAAGGGCGCGAGGCCAGATCCTGTAGAAGCGGGAACCAAATCCGGTGAGGCCAAAAAGGTGCTACCAGGATAATGGTAACTCTGTCCTGTTGGAGCTTTTGGAGTGTTTTCGAGATCAGCGGAAGGGAAGGATAAGCATACAGCAGACCGATGCGCTCCAGTGAAGCGAAAAGGCATCCGAAAACGATCCCCTGCTCACCCGACACAGTGAGCAGAATCGATCCACTTTCTTGTTTTCTGGGGAAAACAACAGCTCCATGTCTGGGGTCCCCCACAAATGAAAGACGTGGTTCGTTACCTCTTGATTCAGCGACCACTCGTGGTGTCGGAAGGCCCGACTCAAGGAGTCCTCTAGGACGTTGTCTGTCCCAAGGAGATACACAGCCTGGAGGAAGATGCCATTCAAGGCCCCACGACCACATCTAGACTGCCTCCTGACAGAGGACTTATGACCCTGTTCCTCCCTGCTTGTTCAGATACCAAATTGCCACCTGACTGTTGATCTGAACCAGGACAACTTTGCTGTGTAGGTACTCTCTGAATGCCCTCAGGGAGTACTGGATCACCCGTAATTCCAGGAAATGTATCTGGGACTGTCTCCTGCAAGGACCAAAGACCCTGAGTGCTGAGGTCTGCAACATGGGCTCCCCAACCTGTGTGAGACACGTCTATGGCGAGGACAATCTGGGGGGCTGGGGGCTGCAGGCTCCAGAAAGGCATCCCCTGCTCTAGACTGGATGGGGTTTCTCAGAACATGAGGGATTGCTGAAGGGGAGTGGTGATCAGGACATGAGCCTGAAGATCCTGGGTGGATTGACACCACTGGGAGCATAATGTCCACTGCGCCCTGCACACGTGAAGCGAGCAAATGGTGAAACATGCACTGTTGCCACCATATGATCCAGACGTCATAGATACTGGTGTGCTGAGACTTGGGAGCAACTGGAGACTAACTGAGCAAGGGCAGCGAGGGTCTCTGCCCTGTCTCGAGGCAGAAAGGCTTTTTCTGGACGGTGTCCAGCCTGGCACCGATGAAGTCCACTTATAACGATGGCTGGAAATGGGATTTTGGATAGTTGATCAGAAATCCCAGATTTTCCAAGTACATATGTTTCTAGAAACTTTGACAAATTTTTCTGTGTCAGGCTCCATCTGATGATGCATCCATGTGTGAGGACTACTATCCTCTTGTCCTTGGAGAATATATATAAAAAAATATATTAAAGCAACACAACTATAGGACTTACAAGAGAAGAGAGTACTGTGGAAAGAGGGAATGTAACATCTATATATACTGGTGTAATATACAGACCTCCTTCACAGGCAGAAGAAATGAATAGATATTTAAAGGAGGATATTTACAAAATTGCTATGATAGGGGAGATGCTACTGCTAGGGGATTTCAACCTGCTGGATGCTGAATGGGACATCCTGGCTATAGTGTCTTCTAGAAGCAGGGAGATCATAGATTCTCTGCAGGGAGAACCTTTCTTTCAGCTGGTACAAGGAATGCACACAGGAGGGGGTGATACTAGTTTTGATGCTTACCAATGGAGAAAGTGTTTGAGGTCATCTTGGGTGATCATTTGTGGTTCAATATTAGAATATAAGAGGTGATGGTTCATTCAAAACGCAAGGGTTCTAGACTTCAGGAAAACCAATTTTGCTAAAATAGGGGGAGGCTACCTCAAGAAGTTATTAGTTGTATGGAAAAATCTATAGGGAACAGAAGAATAGTAGGCAAAACAAAAAAGGAAATATTGTAAAAACTACTAATTTTTTGGTTAAGAAAGTAAATAAAGGAAAGGGGAAAAAGAAGCTGCTATGATTTTCTAAAAAAGTAGTTGAAAAAGTAAGAAAAAATAAGATTAGCAGTCAATCTACAAAAGATTGCAAAAAGAGGAAGACAGGCAACAATATCTGGAAAAGCTAAGAGGAACTGGGAAAATAGAACAGCAAAGATGGAAATGAAAGAAAAAGTAGCTAATATTGTAAAAAAAAGGGGACAAGAATTTTTTTTGTGATAGTAGGAAAGGCAAAAGTGGCATGGTAAGACTCAGAGGAGAAGGAGAAGACTATGTAGAGGCTGACAAAGAAAAAAGCAGAACTGCTTACACAGTGGTTCTCAACTTGAGGTCCACAGACCTTTGGGGGTCCACAAGACCATCACAGGGGTCTGCTAGAAAGCAGGCAACTAAACTGCAACTGCTGAGAAACAGCAGGCTGACCTCACTTTTGAGGAGGCTCTAACTAAGGCACCTGCACCTAATCCTTCTGTCTGATTCCATGCCAAGAGAAAGATAACAGCCTCAAGAATCCCAAATCGGCAAGGAAAGGAAGTGGGACGAGTACAGCTGATTGCCACCATGAAGAGTCTGAAGCAGCACCAAGAGGAAGGAAAGCATGCTGCCACATTCAACAGCTGCTGCTCCACATGACCAGAGACAGCAGCAAGGAGGGTAATGACCCCCAAGAAGCACTGCTCATGGCCATCCTGCTGGCCTGACAGTGGGGCGAAAAAAGTTACAAGTAGTAGTATAGCCATGGTGGGAGTCAGAAGGAAGGAGGGCAGTGGAGGGTAGTGAGATCAGCACTCAGATACAGTGAAGGGGTTACAGGGAGGAGAGGGCAAGAGGGAGAGCACAGAAGTGAAAGCACTTGAAAAGCTGAGGGGAAACCTATAAACTGCTGGGTACCTTATAGGGATATCAAATGTGCTGCTGCAACCTAATGTATTACTGAGATAATTGTATATATTTGTGAGCCTTGAAAATGCTGCTACAACTTATTGCTGTGTAGAGATGTTTGTATTATCTAATTAGTCGTGTGTTAATTTTACTGAGTTGTATTGTATTCTTAGTCCTGTATTACATTATATCTAGTTTATCCTGTCATTGATGGATATCAAATTTAGTCCATATTGAAGTTTCCTTCAAATTGTATGTTACATCTCGCCTTGGGTGAATTTCTTATTCAAAAAGGTGGGTAATAAATCCAAATAAAAGAATACTTGGGAAGAAGCCATAAGGGGAAGAGGACAGGAGGAAAGGCACTCAAGAAGGTGCCATGGGGAGGGGACATGGAGAAAGGGCTAGGAGGGAGAGCACTAAGGAAGGTCCCGTAGGTGGCGTGAAAGGCACTTAGGAACAGGCCATGGCGGAGGTGGGGTATAGCACTCATGAAGGGGGCCATAAAGCAAGGACAGACAAGAGCGCACAGTTTATATCAGAAAACATTTCTTATTTAATATTAAGTTTTATACATTACAAATTATTCTGGAGTGCATAGTATTGTTATTACATTAATCAGTTTTCTGTAAGATATTTAATTGCATGCAAAAATTAGAGACATGTGGCGGTCCATGAAATCTTTGGAGGCTGAAAAGGGATCCATGCTTCCCAAAAGGTTGGGAACTCCTGTCTTAAATATTTCTGTTCAGTTTTCACTGAGGAGGGGCCAGGAGTGGGACCTCAAATAGGATTGGAAATGAGGTAAACCCCAAATGATTTTCAGAAGACACTGTGTGAGAAGCTGGCCAAACTAAAAGTAGATAGAACGATGGGACCAGATGGGATACATCTGGGAGTTTTAAGGGAATTTAGAAATGTTTGACAGCTACTCTGGCTGACCTTTGCAATACTTCTTCAGAGTCAGGGTTACTTCTGGAGGACTGGAGACAAATGGATCTGATTACTCTTCACAAAAGAAGAAGAAGAAAGGAGGAAACTGGAACTACAAGTCAGTTAGGCTGACCTCTAAGAAGAATAAATTAATGGAATTGCTATTTAAATAGAGGATAGTGCAGTTTCTGGAAATCAAGGGATTACAAGATTTGAAGCTTTACCAGAGGTAGATTCTGTCAAACAAAGTTGAATCAATTTCTTTGACTGAGTGACCAGAGAGATCAGGGAGGGCACTAGGGGCCCTAAAATGACAGACTGGTTTAGAAACTGGTTGAATAGGAGGCAACAGAGAGGTTCATGCTGAGGAGAGAGGCATTACTAGCATGCCGCAGGACTTGGGCCTTGGACTGGTTCTTTTCCACGTTTTTCTAAGGAAAACTGTGGAAGGACATCAGTAAAGGTTTGTCTTTTTGCTGATACCATCAAAATTTGAAACAGGATAAACAGCCAGGAAGGTGTGAAAAACATGAGGAGGGATCTAGCAAAGCTTGAAAAACAGTCTAGAGCAGTGGTATTTACTTCCAACCCTCGAGGGCCCTAAAAAGGATGTCCCTAATGACTATGCATAAGATAGATCTGCATACAGTGGAGGCAGTGTGCATGCAGATCTCGCTCATGCAGATATGTTAGGGATATCTTGAAAATCCAATCTATTTTGCAGCCCTCAAGGGCCGGGAGTGAATACCAGTGGTCTAGAGTCTGGCAACTAAGATTTAATGCTAAACATGAGGATCCATGCATTTGAGCTACAAAATCCAAGGGAGCAGTATAATCAGGACATGGAATTCTATGTATGAAATAATAGTGGGATCTAGGAGTGATTGTATCGGATGATTTTAAGGTATCCAAACAGGTGGATAATGCAATAGAAAAATTCAGAAATATGCTTGGACTAACAGGGAGAGGAACAGGATGCAGAAAAAAAGATGGTAATATTGCCCCATATATGTCCCTGATGAGATCTCCTTTGGAATACTTTGTACAATTCTGGAGACAACAATTTCAAAAGAATATAAACCGGATGGAGTTGATCCCGAGAGTGGCTACTAAAATGATCAGTGGCCTTTGCTATAAAGCACATAGATCTAAACATGTATATAGCTTAGAGGAAAGGCGGGATGGGGAGAAATGAAACATTTAAATACCTCCATATCAATGCTCAGGAGGTGAACCTCTTTCAAGAGAAAGGAGACTCAAATTAAGGGAAAGGGGGACAGATTCAGGAGTAATTGAAAGACATATTTCTTTATAAGAGAGGGTCATGGATGCATGGAAACAGCCTCCCAGTGAAGGTGATGGAGAACAGGACAGTATCTGAATTCAAGAAATCATGGGACAGCACAGGGGATTTCCGAGGGAGTGGTAGGAATTACAGCTAAGCAGCTAGTGTGGATGGGTTGACTCAATAAGCTGTATGGTCTTTCTGCCATCTGCTTTCTATGTTTTGCTGCTTCCATAGCATTCATAACTATTTAGGACATCAGAGAAGCTGGTTAAGAATTAAGTGGTACCATAACTAATTTTATGAAAACAATAGGAAATCAAACAGCAAACTCCAGTGCTATGGTATTTATTTTGATGTAAAACCACATTTATTACTTATCGGTTCTTAATTAGAAATCCTATGTATCAAAGCTATCAGATTTAGACAAATGCTTATGAAGTAAACCTTGATTTGGGTAGTTCTAAAATACTGAAATTGCAGACAGTGTCAACCAATATGATTAATTTATCATTCAGTACTAATGTCTATCCTCTGATGTAAATTAAATTAAGGATACCCAGAATGTGTCCTTTAAGGTCTCTTTTTTCCCAGAATCTAATTAAGTTAACAAACATCTGACCAGATGGTCCTGCATTTTAAGGTAAAACTGTTAAAACCATCTAACACATCAAAGGAACTTCACTTTTAAGCTATGCAGCTTATTTCCATTTCACAAAGTAAATCTTTCCTATTTGCTGGTATTATGATTTGTTTATTATGCACACAGTACATTTATAAATAAAACATTTGATACCAAAGTTGCACTGAATGAAAGCATGATGTGGGAAGGGCATGTTATCCTACTCTTAGTATTTACAGAGGCTTTAGGTTTATTTGTCTATGCAATTTTCTGGTTCATTAGAATCTGTCTGTATTTAGTTTATCTGTAGGCACTTCATGACTATCCATAGCTGCCATTCAATAAAATATTTCTGCTTGGGTATGCTGTAAGCATATGCCATCTGGAATTTAAACAATTTCAGCCTTTCCAATTTAAACTATTAACCTTCAAGTACCTGCACAGGGATTTACTAACCTTTGTCTTTAGAATTCAGATCAGTGATTTTAAAAAAGTTCATAAACAGATGACACCACCACCTGCACACAAGACAAGCTACTGGAAACTTGGCAGTCAGCCAAGTACCCTTTGAAGGTCTGGGAAAACATAGGACAAAATACTGAAGCTGGGAAACAGCCTTCAGCAGTAAACATTTCTTATCACCTTACATCATCATTACTCAAAGGATCAACATCAAGAATTTACAACCTTGAACAGATGCACAGGCACAGGAGCATGCATGTCAGCCTGCCCCCAGGGACATGGCCATGTTATAACATACACGTGTATATGCATGCGTGTTATAAAACAGCCTGACTGCGCGCACATGTGCACCCAATTTTAAGTGGACGCAAATGCCGCTTCTATCACGTAAGTAGGGGGATTTTAATAGACACGCACGCCGACACCGTTACCAGTTTTCCCAGTTTGTTCCCAGTTCACCTAGGTAAGGGATAGGACTTCTAACCACCCCCCCACCCCCCCCCCCAGTTTAATAGCTTCCCTTTTCCCCTGTTAGCCCTGACCCTTTAAACCCCATTGATCTATTTATCTTTATTTTATAACTAGTACATCATCCACAGCAGAAGTAAAGTTAGGCGGCAGGGGACGCCAACACGTGCCTGTGCCCCGTCTATGCCCCCTTTTTAACTTTTCATTTGTACGCAGCGGGATATATGCATGTACTCTAGCTTAAAATCCGTTCATCATGCACTTGCCAGACTTGTGCGCATATCTCCTAATTGATAGACGCGCCGGGCTTTTAAAATTCACCTGTATATTTACTGCAGATCAAACACTGAAGAACACATTCACTAAACCTCCTATTACCTACAACAACCTCCCATACTCACTAACCTACTTATAAATAGCAAACTATCGTTTAATAAGGCAATAGGACCAGGAGCTACTTCACACCCTGCCATAAGAAGAAATGCAAGATTTGTTATACATATATGCACAAGAAGCCTTCCCTGCAATATATATCCATAGACATACATGGATAATTCACCTAGAGATCCAGTAATGTAGTATTAGCCTGTGGAAGAAATGCCCATATAAGCAGAATATAGGAAATAAAAAACCTCTTCCAAACTAGGAAGAACCACCAACATGCTATCGTATCCCATCACCAATACACCAGTGCGGCAGCATTTTCCCCAACCAAAACACTCACATTTATCTTATTAGTCCATTAAAGACAACTTCAAATCCATGCAGGGAAAAGATAAACCTGACCTGAACCAAAATACTGCACTTACGAATCATTATGCAGTCTTCATTACCAAACTATCCAACTTGCCCAACTAGATAAAAAAAAAAAAAAAAAAGTTTGCGAATAGAGCATCTGAACTTTCTTCTGAGCTTTGGCTCCCATTGTTCAGGTTAAGTGAGGGGCCTAGGGAATGGAGGAGTAGCCTAGTGGTTGGAGCAGCAGGCTACAAGCCACATTTCAAATCCCACTGATATTTTTTGTGACCTTGTGCAAGTCACTTTACCCTGCATTGCCTTAGATACAAACTGTAAGCCCTCAGGGGAAACGGAAAATACTTATTGTAGCTAAATATAACTCATCTTGAGCTACCAATGAAAAAGCAGGAGCTAAATACATAAAAATATAAATAAAAATATTTATTAAATGCTCTCTTCCATTTTGTGTCTCTAGGAAAAATGCTTAATAAATAGGGCCCTGAGATTTCTGCTGAAGAGCAAGTTTGCTTACAGTAAACAATGCTTCCCGTAAATAGGTTGACTTAGCCATGACATGTGGGTGATGTCATCTGGTGGCACCAAATGGACCTCTCTCTCTCTAAGCTAGTAAAGCTTTTGATCTAAGTATATGTGGAAATTTCTGCTCCAGCAATGCCTCATGAGCTCCTTTGGTCGATTTAAAAGCTAAATCTAGCTAGGTAGTCGACTCTCCAGAGAGACAGGTGGATATTTAGCATGGCTAATTCATCCTGGTAGCTAGAGAAAACAATGCAGAAAACTTGTTTGTTCTTGTTAATAAACTGGGCCGAATTAGGCATAATATGGGGGGTCCCAAGCTGAAAACTGCAGTGGAGTGGACCTCACTGTGAACAGGAGACTACTGGGTGAACAGCTTATTCAAAACTGTTTGTACGAATTTACTGTCATCCTTTGACAAATCGCCAAGACACTAATGGGATGTTACAACGTTGCAGCTTTGCAGATGTCTTCAAATGTACAGCTCGTAGAAAAGCCACTGATGCAGCCTTGGCTCTCACTTGATGAGGCTTGATAAGAGTCTGTATAGCAATGTGCAATACAATCTACTAGTCAATTGGACAATGATCGCTTAGCTACTGCTATGCCTACTCGGTTAGGATCGTAAGAGCAAGAGCTATAAAGCTTGATGATGTGGCTGAGATCTTTTGTCAAAACAAGGTGTGGAGGGCTTTTTCACCTTCATGTGCATGCGGCCTCAGAAAGAACATAGGGAGTGCAATGGCTTGATTAATATGGAAAGCTGATACTATGTTTGGTAGGAATTTTGGATGGGTGCAGATCACTACCCTATTGTGGAAGAACTGCTTGTAAGGTGAGTAATGAACTAGAACTTGAAGTTCACTGACCCTTTTGGTTGATGTTACTGCTACTAAGAACAGTACTTTCCATGTTAGGAACTTAAGAAAAGCAGGATTCAATCATTCAATGACAAGTTTCATGAATTCTGCGAGGACCACATTTAGATGCATGGTACAGGTGGTTTTCCCGAGTGGAGGTTTTGTCTGGCATAAACCTTTCATGAATTTGGACACTAACGGATGAGTGGATATAGATTTACTCTAAACCGTTTCTCAGGGAACAATAGGGCATTTTCTAAAGTTGCACCTCAACTGTAGAATCTTTTGCTGTTGGATGTCCGTAATGAACAGAACTATTTGCAGCTTCAAAAGAAGGTGAAAGCAGTTTTGCTCAATCAAGTTTACCTTGTTTAGTTTAAACCACAGATTACTGTTTGTTCTATCTTTTTATAATATGTAAACATTGTTTCATGTTATTTATTTTATATACTGTTAATTTTACTATTATGTACATTTTAATTGTAATCCCTCTTGAACAAATTAGAAACGGAATGGAAATTCATGGAATAAGTATATATATCTGAGTATAGTAAATGGCAAAAGCACTGAGGTGTACTCTTGCTAATGAAGTGCGGAGCTCCGAAGCCAACAGAGAAAGCAAGTAGTTAAGCAAGGCAAACTGGATACAGACAACCACCAACATTCACAACCCCCACCCCCACCCCCGCTCCCCACCATCAAAGCAGGGAGTGATGTTGCAGGTGCATCAAAAGCATCAAGGCTATTAATTGAGGGTAGAAATCCCCATACCTTCTGTTAAGGGTAACATGCAGTTAACGCATGCATCCTCTTCATTTCCGTACTCTAGATTTTGGGGATCCAGTGTGTTTATCCTATGCCCCTTTGAATTACTTGACTGTTTTCTTCTTCACTACCTCCTCTGGAAGGGCATTCTAAGCATCCACCATCCTCTCTGTGAAGAAATATTTCCTGGCATTGGTTCTGAGTCATCCTCCCTATAATTTCATTTCATGATCCCTAGTTCTACTGTTTCCTTTCTGAGGGAAAAGGTTCAAAATGTAAGCATCATTTAAACCTTTCAGGTATCTGAAGGTCTGTATCATATCTCCCCTGTATCTCTTCTCTTCAAAGGTATATATATTTAGATCCTTCAGCCTCTCCTCATAAGTCTTCCGATAAAGACCCCACACCATTTTGATTGCCCTTCTCTGGACTGCCTTCATCCTGTGTCTATCCTTTTGTACATAGAGTCTCCAGAACTGAACACAGTACTTGAGGTGAAGCCTCAACAAGGACCTGTACACAGGCATTATATCCTTTTTCCTGCTAGTTATTCCCCTCTCTATGCAACCCAGCATTTTTCTGGCTTAGTTATCACCTTGTCAAATTGCTTCATTGTCTTCAGATCGCCAGATATTACCCCAAGGTCTCTCTCTTGGTCCATGCATCTCAGTGTTACACTCCCCATCGTATACAGCTCTTTCAGATTACCACACCCCAGATGCATGACTCTGCACTTCTTTGCACTGAATCCCAACTGCCAAATCTTCGACCACTCTTCAAGCTTACTTAAATCACTTTTCATTCTATCTATTCCTTCAGGCGTGTCCACCCTGTTGCAGATCTTAGTATCATCTGCAAATAGACAAACTTTACCTTCTATACCTTCTGCAATGTCACTCACAAAGATATTGAACAAACTGGTCCCAAAACAGATTCCTGTGGCACTCTGCTCAACACAGTTCTCTCTTCAGAGTAGGTTCCATTTATCATTACACACTGTCTCCTATCAGTCAACCAGTTTGAAATCCACACCACCACCTTGGCACTCACTCTCAAGCTTCTCGTTTTATTCACAAGCCTCCTATGCGAGACCATAACAAAAGCTTTGCTGAAATCCAAGTAGATCACATTAAGCGCTCTTCCTTAATCCAATTCTCTAGTCACCTAATCAAAAAAATCAACAAGATCAGTCTGACAGGACCTTCCCCTAGTGAATCCATGCTGCCTTGGATACAGTAAGTCACCTGATTGTAGATCGTTACTACCCCAAACCAAATAAGCCTGATACTTCACGTTCAACCCATATCCAGCATAGCTCTCTGCTTCAACGGCAGGGGAGAAGAAAAACTGATACTTCACGCATATCCAGCATAGCTCCCTGCTTCAACGGCAGGGGAGAAGAAAAACTGATACTTCACGCATATCCAGCATAGCTCCCTGCTTCAACGGCAGGGGAGAAGAAAAACAACCAATAAGGGCTGAATAACAGTCTGGGTAAAACAAATAAGCATGGGTGTAGCTAGCTTATTGCGGCGGTTACTTCCCCTACTACCCCTAACTAATCAAGCTTGATATTTCACTTGGATGCAGCTCCATCACTGCTCTCTACATTAATGGTGGGGGTGGAAGGGAAATAGAACCAAAGAGCTAAGAGAAACAGAGAAGTATGAGAAAAAATGTGTGAAGCTTGCTGGGCAGACTGGATGGGCCGTTTGGTCTTCTTCTGCCGGCATTTCTATGTTTCTAAGCATGTATCGTTCACTATCCTTTTCTTTAGCAGAGTCTCTATTATTTTTTCCACCATCGAAGTGAGGCTAATCAGCCTTTATTTTCCAGCCTCTTCTCTGATACCACCCTTATGAAGAGGGACCACAAATATACTTCTCAAGACTTGCAACGCCACTCTCGTTTCCAGGGATCTATTGAACAGGTCTTTCAGCTAACCTGCCAGCTCATCTCTGAGCTCCTTCAGTATCCTGGGATGTACCTAATCCAGCCCCATGGCCTTGTCCACTTTCAGTTTATTTAGTTCATCCCATACACTGTCTTCCATAAATGGAGTTTTGTCTACCCCACCCACATCTTTGATCTTGTCAACCAGCAACAGTCCTTCTCCAGGGTTTTCTTTAGTAAACACCAAACTGAAGTTATTTGTTTAATATTTTCACCATTTCTTCATCTCTCTCCACACACCACTCATCATCTTTCAGGTTCATTATACTACTTCAGGCCTTCCATCTTTCTCTGATATATCTTAAAAATGTTTTGTCATCTCATTTTACCTCTTTGGTAATCCTTTCTTCTACTTGATCTTTCACTTTCCTGATTTTTTTTTCTTCATCTTCCTCAGCTTCAGCAAATATTCTTCCATTTTCCTCTTGTTGGGATCCTTTATAGATCTTGAACGCTATTCTTTTTGCCTTTACTTTGTCAGCCTTCTTCTTTGAGAACCAGATCAGTTTTTTTCCTTTTACTTTTGTTTTCTTACATATAAATTTGCTGCCTATGTAATAGCTTCTTTTAATTTGGTCTACTGTTCTTCCAATTCACCCATTTTCTCCCAGCAGTTCTTCCAGGTACATCCCCATTTTGCCAAAGTCCGCATTTGTGAAATTCAAAACTTGGGTCTTTGTGATATCAAACCATTCCAGCAGATGATCACTGGTGCTCAGGTTGGCACCTACCCGGACACTAGAGACATTATCCCCATTTGTGTTCACTAGGTTGAGTATCACACCCTCTGTCTTGGGTTCCATTACAATTTGCTTCAGTAGAGTCCCTTGAAGGATATCCACTATCTCTCTACTTCTTGTAGATTCTGCAGAAGGGACACTCCAATCCACATCCAGCAGATTAAAATCTCCAATGAGCAACACTTCTCCCTTTTTTCCCATTTTTTGCATGTATCTGATCATATATCTGTCCAGTTCTTTTGTCTGAGAAGTCCTGTAGATCACACTAGTAAAAACAGAAACACCACTTTTTTTTTTAAAGGACAGTCTACAATGCTTCTTCTCTACCCCATGTCCCTTGTAATTCACTTGCAGGGAGTTTGTTTTTGACATAAAGAGATACTCCTCCACCTTTTCTGACCTCTCTGTCCTTCCTAAACAAGTTACAGCCCAGGATGGCCATATCCCAATCATGAGAATCAGTGAATCATGACTCCGTAACAGCAACAATGTGTAAGACTGCTTTCACCATTAGGGCCTGCAAGTCTGGGATTTTATTGCCCAGACTATGAGCATTTGTAGTTTATGTTTATTAATACTTTATTAATCACAATTAATTACAAATGTAAAGCAAAGCGATGTAGAAATAAAATAGACAAAGCTAACAAAGCAATATACAGATAAAATAAACAAAATTAGTAATAAAAACTACAAATCAAATCTAAAAAACCCCCAGAAGATACAATAAAAAATAACTAAATACAGATAAAATTAAAATAAGAAAATATACATACAGGCTGATTTAGCAATCCATTGTGAAAAAGCCTGTGCAAACAAATAAGATTTTAGTGCCTACCTAAATTTTAAAAAATCTTTCTTAAGACAAAAAGTACAGATGGACTTCGGATTCATCATGAAACCAGACAAGCACTGTCACTTTCTTTTTTTATTTTCAATTTAAGTTTTTATTGGAAAACAGGTAAACATACATTCCCAAAACGTGAAATAGTTCATAAGCCAACATGTACACACATACAAGTCCATGAAATGCAAATATTAACAAGTTACAAATACCAAACATGCCATTGCAAAGTCATATCAAAATCATTTCAAAGTCTCTTCTATAATAGATATCATGCATAGTGCCTTCTAGAGTAAATGCCTAAAAAGTGGGCAATTAGAGGGGCAGAGTTATGGCAGGAAAAAACTTGTTAGATCCATATTCAGCATATGGATGCATTTCAGGCAGGAATGGAGTTAGCTGGATAAGTTAACCGGCTAACTCCAGTGCATATTCAGCCACACCTCTGAAGATTCACACCTATTTTAAAGTTAGCCAGTTATGTTTAACTGGTTAACTTTTAGGACAGCCCTACGGCCTCAACAGCCAGATACATTGACCGGCTAACTCTGAATATTGGAGTTAGCCAGTTAACTTATCCAGCTAACTCCACTGCTCCCTGAAACACCTCCTGCCGATCCCCGGAATGCTCCCAACTTATCTGGCTAAAATCTAGCCAGATAACTCATTATCCAGATAGAATTTAGCTGGATAAGTCTTTCAATATCACAGTTTAGCCATTTAGCTGGATAGAACTTTTCAGTTATCCATCTAAATTGCTTGTGAATATCAACATTTAGGAGGTTACCACTGATTTTCAGCACTAAGCATCTAACATACCATCTAAATCTAGGCCCCTATGTTTTAGGGCCCTAAATTTAAACCCATGTTCAACCGAAAACATAGGTTCCCTAAATTCAACTTAAAATTCCCTGAATTTAGGTTCCTAAAACTTAGGATAAATGAAGCGCTGAGAATTTTTTGAAAATTGATCCCCTAAATAGCCTAACCAACCACAAATTAGACAAAATAATGCACAGACAAAATCTGAACTGGAAACCCCAAGAAGTCAGACTGCACGCAGTGCAACATCAGACAAAGAGAAAGAGAAATGCATTTCCTCCTGTAACATTCAAAATACAAAAGATATCACAGATGCTGCATATTTACATTCCTAAAGCTGACATTCGAATCACAAAATCAAAAATAAAATCCTTTGGTTTTTATCTTTTATGTCTAGACATTTTGGGCCCTAGCACAATACCCTCCTCCCCCAAGAATGATGGGTTCAGCAGCTCCCAATATAAGACCTCCCCCATCACCACCACACACACATGAACAAATGGGAGCTCAGCGGCCCCAATATAACATTTCACACCCCCCAATACAAATATTTTATCCTCTTTCCCTCAGGGCCCCTAACCAGTGTCCAGCATCCCTGCTCTTTCTCTTGGTCCCTCTTGCTTAACATCTCTCGCTACCTCCCCCCCCCCCCCCCCCCCCCATACACACAGGCCAGTGCCGGTATCCCCTATGACCTCCTTTGTCTCCTCTTCCCAACCCTCCTATTTCTTTACCACAAGAGGCAGCAGCATCTTCTAAGCTTGCTAACTTTAAAGGGGAAAAACCTCACCACATGCATGTCCTCCTCCAGCCTCCAGCATTCACCCTCCCCCCATACTGGGAAGGGGGACAGAGAATGAGAGGAGGATGCTGGGCAGGGGGGAGTCTCTTCCAGGACTCCTGAGAGTGATCCATCACAGATTCCCCTCAGATTCACAACACTCTCCACCCCCTCACTCCTATGCCTATGGGCATTTAAGAGGTACATCTGGCTCTGTATGGAAATACAGCCATCATTAAAGCAAACAGAAAAGTGGTCTGCTTTGAGAGGCAGGGGCTGCCTCCAAAACCACCAGAGAAGGCCTCCCCTGAAGCACTGAAACAGAAAGAAAGAAACCTGATTTTGCTTTATCATTATGGGGTATTGTATGTAGATTGAGCAGGGAAAAATGAATATTATCCATTTTAGAATAAAACAAAACAAAACGTGGAAAAAGTGAAAATAGTCTGAATACTTTCTGAATGCACAGTACATACCAGCTAATATGAAGTCATATCAGTGAAGCTAGGAGATGCTTAACTAGATTCAAGTAATCTGATAGACCAATCCCAGGAATGGTACTCTTCTGCGCCAATATGCCTATGTGATGGAAGATGCCATCTGTGGCCTCTCTCAGCATTTTTTCCTGTAGAAAATAAATTGCCATTACAATTTATATCGCTTTTATTGAATTCTCTAGAAATCTCCAGTCCTTGCACTGTTCCTGCTCTGCAGAGTTTCGTTTTATTTATTAACTCTGCCCAGCGCTCCTGCCTGGTCTTGATGCTGGTGCCTATGGGTCCGGATCTTGGTCCTGGGTCCCTGTCTCATCTATGCTGTCAGCCCCTGGGGCATATATGCCCTAAGGCAGGCCAATGCCAAAGAGCCATGCAAAGTGTCCAATGCCCCTTTTATGTATCCCATAATAAAACAAAGATAAGTAATTTTGAGACTATTTCTGGTTTATATTTTCTTTACCGACTATTTACATTGATACTTATGCAGCTAATTCTTGTTTTGGAAGGAGGGGGGGGGGGGGGGAAGAGAGAAATATAGTTCTCTCAATCAGAAATTCTGGGCTAAAGCAGTGCTGCATTCCACTGTTTTGATCTGCAATGTTTCTCCACTTTGTCAGTTGTTAACCATATAGAAACTTCTTTAATACCCATTAGATATGTGAATGCTCACTAGGTTCCCATAATTTTTTACTTTGTTTTTAGACAAGTGTTTTTGTTATATTGTGCATAACAATCTGGGCTCTCTGAGGCAGATGCCCATTATATAAGGTCTGCTTTGTTCCCCTGTTTTCTCTTACAAACATCAACCATGTGAGGGTAAGAAATATGGAGGTGTAGTCAATCTACAGACAATCCCTCCAGCCTCCACGAACCTCTTGTCACTTTCCTTATGTCTATGAAGGGATTGAACTCAGAGCTTAATTTGCCACTATGAGCAATTTATTGCCCTTCCCCACTACATAATGGTGCCTATTGGCTATTGACAAGAACCTTGCTGCACTCCTTTTGAATACTGATAACCTGTTGGTTTTAGGGGATTTAAATATTCATAAATAAAATGACGGTGGGTCCAAAAAGAGGATTTTCCGCTCACTTTGGTAGCCTTAGGGTTGACGCAGTTTGTCCCCTGTCCTACACACAAGGCTGGCCATATGTTGGATCGGTTTCTGAATTCTTAATACATAACAGGGTCCAGGACCTGAACTCTCAACATACCGGCCGGACGGACCACTCTGTTATCCTTGAGATTACTGACTCCATGTCCAGAAACCCCTACTGCTCAGTCTGCTCCATATAATTCATACAGAGTCAAGACTGGAGCCAAAGCTGTTCAAATTCAGCAAGACTAGTCTCAACAGTTTAAATACAGCTAGTTACACCACTATTTTTGACTCAGAATTTATTAAACACATTAGACATTGTGGCACTTTTAAAACAATCCGATGCCCAATGTTTTCAGCCTCAAGTCCTGCAATACTCAGATAAGATTAAGTCACTTAAAAAGGCTGCATGCCAAATTATACTTGCGGCTCAATGTGAGCTTGCTCTGTTTTGGAAGTCGTCTGACCTCCCTACTATGGCTGATGTGGCAATCCGTCTCGAACGAAATTGCTCCTTTTATAAATTAACTGCGCTTAAAAATCATTACTTGCCTAAATTCTACAGGATTTGGGATCCATATATAACATGGAAGAATAAGCAGTAAAAGTGATAATATGGAATTCAAGGGTTACCTATTGGAATGTACATGGTTTGACTATGAATTTTGGACTTTGAATAATACTATACTGTTTGTACACTAGGTCTTCAAGAGTTGAATGCAATATTCTCAGTCGGTGGGGGGTATGTTCACGGAACGAAAACGTATCTTTTGTCAATTATTTACAACTGTTATGTACTATTTTCTTGTGCTGACAAAAAAAATTATAAATTAAAAAAAAAAAAGGCTGCATGTCAACTTGAACAGTGCTGCATTAAAACCAAAGAAGAGATGGAAATAGTGGTTCACTGTCTTGTATAAGGCATCGAGAATTTGATCCAATAAGTACTTTTTTTGTGATTTAAGTGTATATATTGGAGATTTAGTGATTTAAGTAGTGGCAGATGATTTGATATGGAGTGCTCTCTTATGATTCTGTTTAAAACCCATTGCAGGCACAAGACAGCAGATTGTTTGAAACACATACAAATTCTGGTGAAGTGTTTTGTCTTTATGCACCTATTTATATTTTGTAGTTTGATAATTTACAGACCTCATGGAAATGGCAATGGTGTAACTCTTCAGAGTTATTCTCCAAGACAATACAATCAACCTAAGAGCTAGCATTTCATCTAAACCCCAAATCACTGATGGCTTTGAAAACTAAAATATTGATTTTTGACAGTAAGGCCCATCTAATCTGCTCAGTTTCCTTTCCTACAGCAATATTGCAGAATCCACCCAATTTCTGTTTTTAATTTTCTTGCAACTAAAGCCACCAGTTTTATTTATTTTTTTGTTGTTTTTTGTTTTTTTTTAGAAAATGCTCTTTCTGCTGACAAGCTGGTAAATAAGCTTTAGGCTCTATCTTCAGTTTCTTTTTTTTTTTTTTTTTTTTTTTATTAAATTCTTGCTTTGAAATGGATTTTATTTAATGAGGGCAGTTTTCATGAGTACATGGTTAGGTGTTCAGATTTCTTTGCCTACTGCAGTGAATGCACAGGAAAATATGCTTTTTTTTGCTTCTTTTATGTTTTCAATTCAGACTTTGTTCTCTTTATAGAATTGAAAAGACTTGTTTGAAATCCTTTATAGATTATTTGCAATTTAGAATGTTGTAGCTGGGTAAATATGGGATTGTGAGGTACAACGTTTTTTCCTTTTCTGATTCTGATATTTCTCCAGGCCCAAAAATATTAAAATTTGTTTCTGTTCCTCTGAATCATCACCTTTAAATATCACTTCTAGTATACGTATCTACCTTACATCTTCCTCAGTAAAAACTGAAGCAAAGAATTAATTTAATCTCTCTGATGGTAGCAAACATAAGATACAGATTAAACTATTTCATAGAATATATATCTCTAGAGTCTGTGGAATTAAGATGAATCTTTGGCATATGTTTATCAACTGTCACAAACTGAATTCCTTTTGAAGGAAAGTATTTGACAGTTTCGGGAAAACACTGAATTGCCCAGTAATATGGTCTCAAATTGGTTCATTTGGGATTCTGAATAGGGATCAGAGATTACTTAAAGGGGGGAAATATTTGTGATTAATGACACTGTACTGGCTAAGAAAACATCTTGGAAGGGGGTTGAGCTTCCTACTTTTCTGAAATGAAAGATATTAATGAAACATTGTGTAGTAAAGAAAAAGATTTAATGAAAATAAAAAAAAATAGAAAAGCAAATTTGCTTACTGTAAATTGTGTTTTCTAGAGAGAGCAGAATGAATTAGCCATAACTCATGGGTAATGACATCCGATGGCACTAAACAGACTCATCTTTCTTACCTAATAGAGCTTTGAGCTCTGAGTATGTGCAGGAGTTCTCATATGGGCATTCCCTTGTAAACCTGTTCCGTCCATCCCAGAGCTAACCAAACCAGTTAAGCAGCTCTCCAGGGAGGCGAGTGAAAAATAAGTATTGAAAATTCAGTATGCTATCTACAGAAAACACCTTTTCCAACAATAAGCAGACTGAATTAGCCATAACATGTAGGGAGACCCAAACTAAGGGTTGCAGTGGAGTGACCCCATCATGGAAGAGAGATTAATGCAGAACTACTTGTTCAAATTTACTGTCGATCTTTCAAAGATTGTCTAAACAGTAGAGGGAAATAAATGTGTGTACTGATGACCATCTGGCAGCCTTGTAAATATCTCAAGTGGTACTCACGAAGATGAGCAACTGAAAAGGCCACAGCTTGCACTTTATGAACCTGGACTGGGTCAAAGATCTGAAGGTCTGCAAGCATATAACAATGTCGAATGTAGTCTGCAATCCAACTGGACAAGGTGTTTGGGATCATGGAAGACAAAAATCTGTGAGGTTTAGTGATGCAGCTCTTTTCTCCTTTTATAGTAGGCCAAAGTATGCTTGCAATCCAGAGTATGGAGGGATTTTTCCCCCTCATGTGCATTTGACCTTGGGAAGAAGTTTGGCAACAAGATAAATTGAGATGAAATGACAAGACAACCTTTGGCAGGAACTTTACATGTATACGAAGTGTACACCATATTATGGAAGAATTGTATGTACGAAGAATAGTGAACCTGGGCTTGCAGTTCACGGACTCTTCTTATCGAATCACTGCAGCCAGGAACAGCACCTTCCACATCAAGAATTTCAACAAAGTGGATCCCAATGGCTCAGACTGTTTCATAAGCTGGATGAGAACATTTAAATCCCACAGAGTTGGTGGTTTTCACACTAGAGGCCAAATCTGCAATATGCTCTTCATGAAATTTGATACCAATGGGTAGATTGAAAAAGGGTTTATCACTCACCACAACATGGTAGACTGCTATGGCACAGAGATGGACCCTCACAGACCTGAATGAGAGTATAGATGGGTCAGCAACCAATTTGGCTCGCAAAAGAATGGGTCTAAGGACCTCTGCTAGCACCAGGATTCAAACTGCTTCCAGTTGAAACCATAAGCTCTCCTGGTAGACAGCTTCCTGGCTGAAACTATGATGTCTTCAATTTCATTGGGCAGGGAATACTGAGTGAATACTGGGTAGTCAACCTCCAAAATATCAGATGAAGGGAACTAACAGCAGGATGGAATAGGGAACTCGTTTTCTAAGTCAACAAGGAAGGCTCTGATCCCAGTGGAATTGGTGGGCTCTGGACAACTGTACGAGATATGGATTCCACACCTGCTTGAGCCAGGAATGTACTATAAGAATCAGCTGGGCTTTGCCCTGAAGGCAAGTACACAGATGGAAAATCTGATAATACAGAGTTAAAAGGGACTTCAGGCAGTACCAATTGAAAGGATCTAATTGGCCGCCTCTGATAGTACAGTCACATGTAGGCATAAAAGGGAGTGCCTAAAGGTGGACAGCTGTTCTTGCCCCAATGAAAGGGACTGGACCACATTCTAATCTTTGATCTGGGCCACCATTTCCCAAGTTTCTTGCCAAACTGACTGTCCTCCAGGCAGAGAAAGTCTGCCAGCTTCTCATAGACGTCCTCTTGAAAACCACTGTGCCAGTCTCCATGCCACAATGGAAGCACCCAAGGTATAAAATAGAGTCAAAGCAGATACCACACTCCTTCCTCCGCATCCAAAATAGGCTGGAGGTAGGAACCAGAGCTTTCCGCTTGCTAGAGGAAGTGTTTAGGCTTCTGAAGACCTTCATAGATAAACTGGTAACCATCAATTCTATATTGTCCAATGTGAGCAGACAACAAGGAGCTTTGAAAGACCATTTCTCCAAAGTTAGCCAGGAAATTGGGGTCCTTCCCAGGGGATAAATTTGTGTAGATGCAAAAGTTTTCAGCTTTCCTTAATATAGATTCCACGACTACAGATTGGTATGGAAGCTGAACCACCCCAAAGCTGTGGTACTTGTCCATCCTGTATTTGAGATCCAACTTCCTTGTGACGGGGCTGCAGGTAATAGGAGTCTGCAGCTCATCTAGAACATAAAAGAGGCTGAGGACCACCAGGCATGGATCTATTTTGGTTCTCACTTTTGCTCCCAAAAGTGCTCCCACCTTCTCCACAAACTTCGAATAGGTGAGGTCCTCTGGTGGGGAGACAGGTTCTGGGGGTACAGGAGCAGGTCAGAGGTGATAATAGTGGATTTATCTTCTGAGACCAAAGGTGAGGGCATGCTAACTCAGAAGCCTGCAGATGAGGACAGAGAAAACAGAGGTGCCCCTAGCTGATCCAAAGGGGAAGGCCTCTGGTTCCCCACCTCTGAGTGGCTGAACTCTGCTACAAACAAGAGGAGGAACCATGCAGCAGCCTGGATTCCAAAGATGCATAAGCCTCACCCGGTGAAGGATGGATTCCCTGCTGCAGTGGTAAATTTAAAATTCTGCGCACAAAAATGTAAAATTCTGCAAACTTTATATTGGTCAAAATACAATTTACATGACAGTCTTTAAGTAATTACATTTTTAAATTAATACAGAGAAAAGTTATTAATATTTAGAGATGAAGAATTTTAAATATTTTGAGCAGAATTTACCTAGAAATTCACTGTAAGAGTGTCCTTTCCACTCGCTCTCCCTACTCCCCTGGCCACTTGGCCCTCTCAGGCCCCAACTCCTCCACCTGCCAGTATCTCTCCCCTCCACCTCTAGGCTCAACCACTTCCACTCTATTGCCAGACCCCGAGTTTGACCCCGTTCTCAGTTCTGCCCCTCACACAGGCTCCCTCTGTCCCTCCCTCTCTCACATGCTCCCACTTCTCTAGTACACACACACACTCTCATACAGGCTCCCTCACACACATCCCCCTCATACAGGGACCCTCTCTCTCTTGTATACACACCCAAAGCTCCCTCTCTCTCTCATGCATACATCCTCACACATGCTATGTCTCTCTCTTATGCACCCCTTCACACAGGCTCTGACTCACACATACACAATCCCTTCACACAGGCTAGCACCCTCACATACACACGATCCCTTTTTCATACACACCAGCTCCCAATCTCTCTCACACATACAAACTCCTTCACAATCTCCTCATATTGGCTCCCTCTCTCTGACACCCATACTCAAGCATCCCCCCCTCCAGATCCACTCCCAGCCCCTCCCCTTTCTCACACCCCTCTTCCTCTCCTCTCACACGTATACATTCACTCTCACCAGGGCCTTCATCTTCGCCGTGAGAGGAGCACACTCCGTTCGTGGCACACAGGGGCTTTCATCTTTGCCACGAACGGCGCGCCGGAGCCTTCATCTTCGCCGCGTTGAGCGCATCCTGCAGCACACAGCGGCATTCATCTTTACCGCAAACAGCGCACCGGGTACTTCATCTTCACGCGCTCTGTTCACGGCATGCCAGGGTCTCCTCTGCCAATTTGTGCAGAAAATGGCAATTCTGCGCAAATTCTGCGCTCCACAGTAGCGCAGAATTCCCCCAGGACTACAATTTGGATGACCTGTATGAGCCAGATAGGTGGTTTAGAAATGTTTTAAATAAAACAATAAAAGACTAACTGCAACATTGCAGTTACAGAACACAAGTTATTAAATCCAACAGCCCATGGTAGATTTCCCAACTCTACCGTTACCATCTCTGAAACATACAAAGGTGTTGAATTTGCAGAAGTTTGAAACTTTTAAGGACCAATCATCAAGACTTCCACAATAGCTAAGGCTGAAGCCTTGACAACTGGTGCTATTACTAGCAAATTTCAGTCTTTTTTTTTTTTTTTTTTTAACTCATATGTCTATTTCTCTGTTACTATGTGTCCAAAACATGCACATAGGTATATTTCTTTGAGACTAAAGCAGTAAGAAAGTTATTTACCCTCATGTCGCCAAAATAAAGATAAAATCCTTTGGTCAAGAACAGTATATTTATTTTGTACATCATTAAATACATTGATAGTACCCTGCAAATAGTGGGGCAGATTTTAAAACCTGCAGGGGGCGCAGATTTGTTCGCGCAACCCGGCGCGAACAAATCTATGCCCGATTTTATAACATGCGCGCGCAGCCGCTCCCATGTTATAAAAATCCAGAGTCGGCGCGCGCAAGGGGGTGCACATTTGTGCAACTTGCGCGCTCGCGCCGAGCTGCACAGCCTGCCTCCGTTCCTACCGAGGCAGTTCCGAAATCAGAGTGGCCTCCGAGGGAACTTTCCTTCTGCCCCCCCCCCCCGCACCTTCCCCTCCCTAACCCACCCAACCCTACCTAGAACCCCCCCTTACCTTTGTTGAAGTAACTTACGCGCGCCGGCCAACGGCCGGCCCGCAATCCCGGGCCCCAGACCACTCACGCCCTGCCCCTTTTTGCAAGCCCCGAGACATACGCGCACCCCGGGGTTTGCACGCGCCACTGAGCCTATCCAAGATAGGCTCGGCACGCGCAGAGGGAGACAGGGGTACGTTTTTTGGGGTTGCGTGCGTATCTTACACGCGCAACCCTTCGAAAATCTACCCCAATGTGCATAAAGACTTAAAGCTGTGTTTATAAGATCAGATACATTTTTGTTTTCTAAATAATCTTTGAAAACCTATTTAGTTAAGTCACAAATACATTTTAGGAAAATATATGTTTAATAACCAGATTTCAAGTGATTGAACCATCAAAGGCTTAAGAACCCTAACTAGCAACTAAATTCAAGAAGCTCCAGAGTTGATTTCACTTTAAGCAAATCAGATAGTGAAGCCTTCTGCACAAACACAGCTGAAACTTTCTGAACAGCAAGTGTCAGACATATTGTCACAGCTACTTGCTAAGCATACAGCCCGATGACTAACGCATGTTAAATTTACTTGGCACACAGGATCCTGAGCATATTCGTTAAGTACAGATGCAGCACTAGAAAGCAGAACCAAAGAAAGCAGCTCAAGCAACACAATTTTTAATGTGGGGGAACAAGAAATACTGATAATGAAGTATTTGGATGCTATATAAAAACATCTACTGTACCACAGCAAGTACATCACGTTACCTGCAATTTAACAAATATGCCCATGCTTCTGCACAAATATTCATAGTAAAAAGCAATAAAAGCAAGGAGGCATGAGAAAGTGGTGAGCCACATTGCCTTTCATATATGTTAATGATTGTATGTTTAAATGTTTGGGATTTTTAAGAGCAGTTGTGTACAACATGTTGCAAACCGCTTTGAACACTAGAGTGGTAAGATTGCGATAGACATTTTGTAAATAAATAAATAAATTCTAACTAGATATGACAAAGCAGAAAAAAAGAAAAATCTTAAGAGCTTTTTAAGTTGGCCAGTACCATCTGTCTATTCTTGTGAAGACTGGTCCAGTAAAACTGAGCCTGAACTGATGTTCACAAGTTAAGAGGTGCCATTATGAGAAAACCTAAATATAAAAAAAGATGCCATTTTAGGAGGGCAAAAAAATGACATTTTAATATTAACTAGAAACCAAAACAATAGCTGCCCTATCTTTTATATGCTTTTTCATCAATCAATCTAGTGTTCAAAAAGCCTTAGAGAGGCAGTGTTCCTTATTTCTTGCAGCAAATTTTCAAGAACATGCAGCAAGAGTTAGCAATTTCTATGGCAGATTTTTCAAAATTCTGTGGCAATTCTGTGGTAAATTTGCATAATTCTGAATGCATTTTGCATATTAAACAGGCCACTTTCTGGTGTATCCGAGTCAAGTTAATTTATGGGGTTCTTTATTAGAAGAAAATGGATAGTAATGATTGGTGTTGGAGGGGAATGAACTTAGAGATGGGGGTGAGAGGGGGATCTCGGGCATCAGGAAGTGAGAGAAAGGGAAGGAGAGGAAGGAAAGGAAGAGGTATTGGGAAAGGAAGAGGTATCGGGGAAGAAAGAGGGATCAATGGGGGGATGAGAAAGAGGGAATCTAGTCAGGAGAAGAAGGAATGATGCACTTACACCATTCGCCTAGACGTCAATTCTCTTACTCATACCTCACACCCTTTCCAGTCCTCTCAGTCACTGTCTCTTCAAATACACCCCTCTAACCTCCTCATTCACAGAGCACAGCTCCTCCAAAAATATCCCTCACTCACACCCCATCGCACCTCTGAACTCCCTCTTACTAACTGCCTGAATTCCCTTTGAACCCCTCTCGCTAACCCCTCTCATCCCCTCCAATGCCCACAGCACCCTGCAACCCCTTAAATCCCCTCACTCTCCCTTCCAATCCCCCATCTCACTGATACTCTCTCTCCCTGAAAACCCTTATTTCCTCAGCCCCTCTCTCCTCCAATCCCCCCTCCTCTGCACCCCTCACACTCCTACTCCCCCTCAACTTCATCTTCTAACCCTTCTGCTCCGCTACCTGAAATAAAACGAGCTAAGTTTTATTTTTTCTGCAGATTAAGCTTTTAAATGCTCTTTGCAGGTCTTCAATACAGTTATAAAAAAAAAAGGAAAAGGCAGCTAGAGCAAAGTTCTTTCTGGTAAGGTAGTACTTCTCCCCCACAGCTATCCCAGGGTCGTGGGGGATGCGTGTGAACAGCTGAAGAAAATCTGCCACTTTCCTTGAGGATCCCTCATGTCCTTATGCAGATCAGGCCTGACTGCTGCTTTTAATCAGACTGTTTATTCACGGTTAAAAGCAGTAGTAAGGCCTGGACGGCAGAGGCAGACAATGTGGCTATTAGAACCCGCAGCCCCCAGACTCACCGGCTCCCAGCTCCGTCTTTGCAGCAGAACGCTACACCATTACCTGCCTATGGTGGGGCCTTGCTCATACACATCTTAGGCTTGCACACAGACTGAAGCAAGTGCATTATACACGTGCCTAGGCTGCAGGAATTGCTCACAGATGAAGTCACCCGCCTCCGTGCATTTAAACCTATTCTTTCCTGCACTCCTTGCCCTCAGCAACAGGTCTCCTGCATGATCTACTCCCTCAGTGCATGTTAAATCCAGAACCTCCAGGGTAGCATTCTCTGAAATGCTCCCTGTTCCACGTGCAGGTCACCAGAGGCAGGCAGAGCTCCAGAGTCTCAATGCGTGGTGCAAGGAAGAGGGATTCAGTTTTGTTAGGAACTGGGGAACCTTTTGGGGAAGGGGGGGAGTCTCTTCCGAAGGGATGGGCTCCACCTTAACCAGAGTGGAACCAGACTGCTGGCGCTAACCTTTAAAAAGGAGACAGAGCAGCTTTTAAACTAGAACAAAGGGGAAAGCCGACATTCGCCTAGCAGCGCATGGTTCGGAGAGAGGTACCTTCAAAGGATACTAATGATGCATTAGAATTAGAGCATCCTGACAGTGAGATTCCAATAATAAGAAAAGTAGTCCAAGTGCCTGTAACTAAAAACTCACCTGAGCTAACAAATTCTAACTTATCCCTATCAATTAAAAAGCAGAATGAAAATACAAACAAAAAACAAACTTTCAAAATGTTTGTATGCTAATGCCAGAAGTCTAAGAAGTAAGATGGGAGAATTAGAATATATAGCACTGGGGTGCATGGAGTGACTGAGGTTAAATCTCATACCTTAAGGGGCATGAGAAGGCCAATTGTTTACCACTGGCCTTGTTCACTTTGATAACTATGAATTGTTTAAAAGTCTGATGCTAAAAGATGGGAGGAAGACTTGTGTATTGAATTTGCTGTTGATATTTTAACAATCAAAGAGGAAGATAACACTTCAAATGACCTACACCAGTAGAGATCCTGGAGGCCTGGATTCTGGGCATGATTCTGACTAATATAGGGGGAAGAGGTAGAAAAAGATTTCGGAGCGGCCACGGAGGGAACGGAGAAAGCCATCGGGGCTCCCCTAGGGCTCGGCGCTCGCAAGGTGCATTAGTGTGCACCCCCTTGCGCCCGCCAACCCTGGATTTTATAACATGTGCGCGGAATATGATAGAAGTCTACAAAGGCATAAAAGGTCTTGAACAGATAAATGTGAAATGGTTATTTACTCTTTCAGATAATACAAGGACTAGTGAACACTCCATGAAGTTAGCAAGTAACATTTAAAACAAACCATGGAAAATTCTCTCTCACTCAATGCACAATTAAGCTCTGGAATTCATTGCCAGAGGATGTATTTAAGGCAGTTAATATAGCTGGATAAGTTCCTGGAGAAGTCCATAAATTGCTATAAATCAATAGGAAATAGCCACTGCTTGTTGCCAGCATTAGTAGCATGGGATGCATTTAATGTTTGGGTACTTGCCAGGTACATGTGACTTGGATTGGCCACTGTTGAAAACAGGATACTGGGCATGACTCAATATGGCATATCTTGTGTTCTTATGTATACTAAATTATATCAATCAGTTTTGTGTTGCAAACAGTTTTGTACTAGATATGAGACAAAGCAGCAAAGACATTTTATTTGGGACCTGTGCCAAATCATAACCCAGGACACAAATATGATTTAACCCATGAACCACAACTAACATACTGCTCATAAATGACGAATTTAAAATACAAACTGATTAAATTTAGATTATGCGTTCATGGTTGCACACTATATATAAGGTAGCATCTTTACAATAATATCCAAACTAATACCATTTCTCCTCACTTATATAACTGCATACATTTTTTCAATGATATGCTATACAAATGTTTAGAATTTCAATGAAAGGAGGAATTACTTATTCCTTAAGAATTTTAGTTGCCTGCCAAAATATTTTTTTCTGTTCAGATAGCAAAAGACAAACAAAGAAACCAATTTTATAAATCATTGCAAAAAGACCATGAAATCTTAAATGAAGCACCCTTCCAAGCATCCAATCTAATATGCTCCACAGAACAGGCAAATTAAAATGATACAATTATTTCTATATTTAAGGAGAAGAAATTGTTTGAAGGTCTTAATTTTAATTTGTAATAAAGGTTTTCAGCAAAGTTGCTAGTGGCTCTGATTTTAATGGACCAATAGTCCAACAAGCCTGGTATCTTATCTCCTGCAGTTTCCAGTCTGGGTCACTTGGAAGTACCTGACAGATCTTAACAGGCAGATGATGTCTCTGTTTTTCATTCCCAATCCTGCCTGGCTAATTGTTAATGGACCTTTCCCAGAAATTTGTACAAACCTTTTTTTAAATCCAACTGAATGAATTTCTGAAAATGTTAGTTATAAAAAGGAGAGCAACAAATTACTTATGATGCAAAATATAATTTTACTGAGCTGTTTGGATATGTAGACCTAAGGCATATACAAGGTGGCCCATGGAAAAGTAGCTCACCTCCAATACCAGTGCACTGGAGGCAGGCTTCTTTTCCATGGGCCATCCTGTACAATTTCAGAGTTCGCAAAAAAAAAAAAATAAAAAATATATGCGGCAAATAATTATACTGGGCAATAACAATTTAACAAAAGTTTGATTTTTTTATTCTGTTTGTGCACACATCAATTGTGCACAAGTGTTCAGTACCACAGTACAATATTTATTAATTACCCCATTAATAAATATTCTACTGTGGACTACTTCTACTTGGACCATCATCACAGAAGGGATCATTAGGAGCTGGGAAGAACTTGGCAAATTTCTGGAAGTGGGAACAGAAGAATGGTTGGACAGGTCCAGGGAAGTACCAGTTGAGCTTGACTTAGCCTAAACATTTAGGCCTGGGTCCTCGTGTCTTTGTGGGCAGTGGGTCCTAAGGAGGCAAAAGAAAAGTGGTACTAGGAGTCCAGGGAGTCCCCATTTTTATTTGGTTTTTTTTTTTTTTTTAGTTTGGTTTGGCAAATCAACTGAATCAAAACAAAACATTTAAAATAAAACAAAAAAAAAAAACAACCAAAAAAAACCTCCCATCCAAAACAAAAAATGAATTTGAAAAATGTTGCTTGCACATCCCTAATAGTTACTTCATGTTGTAAAAGTGGTAACATAACTTATTACAGCAATATAGAGTAAGCTGAGAATTCTGCAGATATATAAAAAATGTTTATACTTTTTATTTAAAGACAGCTTACATGGAGATCGCGTGATGCTTTAAGGAGAGCAGACGTGAGCTCTCCTCACGGGTCCCTTCACATCAATCCAGCCCCATTCACACCGTGACCCAGCTAAATTGAAATCTTCAGATCCTTGTGTTCGCGCTGCCTTTACAAGAGTGCCAGGACCATCATGACCTCCAGAGCGGCCAAGAAAGATAAGGAGAGAGAAAAGGCCCGCGTGGCAGACTCACCGTCTGAGGAAGTTGGCAGCCGCGATGACGCAATTACCCCGAGCCTGGCAGACATCAAGACGGCTGTGGTGGCTGCGCTGGAGCCCAAATTAAAACAATATCGCTGCAAAACTATCTGGCTTTACAGAGGCAATTGCTGGCTATGAGACGCGGTTCACCCAGGTGGAGCAAAGGGTATCAGACACAGAAGATGGCCTGCAGGCCTTGCAGGCAGAGGTAACCCAGATGCAGGAGGTATTTAAAAAGCATGCCGACCGCCTGGACAATTTAGAGAACCGCTCGCGCCGTTCTAACTTGCGGTTCATAGGGCTGAGGCACTGGAGGAAAAAGAACTGGCCCCCTTCCTAGAAACCTGGCTCACTAAGGAATTGGGCCTGTCTAAGTCTCATAGTCTGCTACGGGTGGAACGTGCCCACTGCCTGGGGCCTAGGGGCACCTCATCCGGGAAAATGGGGGTGGTCATTGCTAAAATATTCAATTTTGCTCACAAATCAGAGATTCTGCAAGCTATAAGGTCCGGTAAGGGGTTAACAACCAGAAGATCTGGTATTTCAGGACTACTCTGCATCCCTTGCAGTGCAACACCGGGTGCCGGCTCCTCTCTGCTCCACTCTGTTTAAGTTGGGATTACGAGCAGTGATGGTGTATCCGGCAATGGTTTCAATGGTTTATGGTCGCCGAGGGAGCTGCAGAAGTTTGTGAACTCCCGGGAGCTGATGGCGGCGCATAGCCCGAGCAGAGCAGAAGCCCCTCTATGAGCCTGTCATTTCAGATCAGACTGCCTCTGTGGTGATTTCCTTCTGGAGCTAGCCCATAAAGTTCTGTGTTACGTGGCTATTGTTGAAATAACAGCAGCTGCGCTGTGGAGCCTACAAGAGTGGACAGACTTCCCATAACTATTTCATGGGCACAGATCGGGAGGGCCAGGGCCTCCCTGTTTAATGCCTGGTTGGGTCTGGATCTTTGCTGTGGCTTCTGCGTGCCTGCACGCGGTGCACAGGGCATTTGTTTTTTTTTTGTTTTGTTCTATTAAGCCTTACAAGTTGGAGACCAGTTTCAGTGTACAAGGTGGCTGATTGGGGGGGTGGGGCTGGATCGACCCATTGGGGAGGGGGGCTCGTAGGCATAGAAGTGGTCTTTCACCCTTTAGATAATTGGAGGAGATGACGAAACTTGGGGCATGGGGGGGGAGGATGCTTAGGGGGGGGGGGTTGGATGTGCTGCGGGTTTGGTCTGGATCTATGTCATGGATGTTTTGTGTTTTCCAATATGCCAGTGTGATGTGTCTCCTTGCCATTGGAATGGAGGGCGGCTTCAGCTGGGAAGGTCGCCCTCCTTTCTCAGCAATCTTTCTTGTTCTGCCATTTTTCACTGGTATTCTACTGAATGAATAAGCAGGGAATTCGTATTATTTCCTGGAATGTTTATGGTATAAATTCCCCCATCAAGAGAACAAAAACTTTAACACTATTAAAAATAAAACCTGCGGATATAGTGTTTTTACAGGAGACACATCTCACGGATATCGAACATGGGAAATTGTGTCAGCAGTGGGTGGGGGTGGTTCACTTTGCATCTGCTTAGTCTAGGTCGGCCGGAGTAGCTATAGTGCTTCATAAGAGCCTTCCTTTAAAAGTACAAAAGGAGTATGTAGAGCCTTTGGGACGTTATGTTATTTTAATAGCAGAATTGAACTGCATGCCTGTGGTGTTGTGTAACCTTTACGCACTTAATGTGTATAACCCAGAATTTGTTTTCAAGACATCTGTAGTTTACTTCTACCCCATGCACATTCCACTCTGGTAGTAGGTGAGATTTCAATGCGCTGCGTAACCCGTGTCTGGATCGGGCCCCTGACGTTTCCGCATCCTGAGGCCCAAGTAAAGGGATCACTTTTTTTTTTTTTTTTTTTAAAGTCCCTCCACGTGATCAATACTTGGCGGACCCTACACCCTAATGAAAAGGGTGACACGCACCTTTCCAGGGCTCATGCCACACACTCCAAATTGGATTACCTTTTGGTCAGTGCCCATGCCTTTTCTAAGGCTGCCGGAACAGGTATAGACTACATTCTTGTTTTGAGATGCGGCAACCAGAACTGTACACAGTATTCAAGGTGCAGTCTCACCATGGAGCGCTACAGAGGCATTATGACATTTTCTGTTTTGTTAACTATTCCCTTAATTCCTAACATTCTGTTTGCTTTTTTGACTGCTGCAGCACACTGAGCCGACAATTTCAATTATCCACTAAGATGCCTACATTTTTTTCCTGGGTGGTAGCTCCTAATATGGAACCTAACATCGTATAACTACAGCAAGAGTTATTTTTCCCTATATGCAACACCTTGCACTTTTCCATATTAAATTTCATCTGCCATTTGGGTACCCAATCTTCCAGTCTCACAAGGTCCTCCTGCAATGTATCACAATCTGCTTGTGTTTTAACTACTCTGAATAATTTTGTATCATCTGCAAATTTGATAACCTCACTCTTCATATTCCTTTCCAGATCATTTATAAATATATTGAAATGCACCAGTCCAAGTACAGATCCCTGAGGCACTCCACTGTTTACCCTTTTCCACTGAGAAAATTGACCATTTAATCCTTCTCTTTGTTTCCTGTCTTTTAACCAGTTTGTAATCCACGAAAGGACATCGCCTCCTATCCCATTACTTTTTAGTTTTCTTAGAAGCCTCTCATCGGGGACTTTGTCAAACACCTTCTAAAAAATCCAAATACACTACATTTACCAGTTCACCTTTATCCACATGTTTATTAACCTCTTCAAAAAAATGAAGCAGGTTTGTGAGTCAAGACTTCCCTTGGGTAAATCCATGTTGACTGTGTTCCATTAAACCAAGTCTTTCTATGTGCTCTGTGATTTTGATCTTTAAAGTAGTTTCCACTATTTTTCCCGGCACTGAAGTCAGGCTCACTAGTCTATAGTTTCCCGGATCGCCCCTGGAGCCCTTTTTAAATATTGGTGTTACACGTTGGCCATCCTCCAGTCTTCAGGTACAATGGATGATTTTAATGATAGGTTATAAATTTTAACAATAGATCTGAAATTTCATTTTTGAGTTTCTTCAGAATTCTAGGATGCATACCATCCGGTCCAGGTGATTTGCTACTTTTTAGTTTGTCAATCTGGCCTACCACATCTTCCAGGTTCACAGTATTTTGGTTCAGTTCATCTGACCATCTCCAGAGCTGGTATCTCCCCAACATCCTCATTAGTAAACACAGAAGCAAAGAATTAATTTAGTCTTTCTGCAATGGCCTTATCTTCCCTAAGAGCCCCTTTGACCGCTCGGTCATTTAATGGTCCAACCGACTCCCTCACAGGTTTCTTGCTTCGGATATATTTTTAAAAGTTTTTATTATGAGTTTTCTACGGCCAACTTAATTTCAAATTATCTCTTCGTCTGTTTTAATGTTTTACACTTAACTTGACAATGCTTATGTTTTATCCTATTTTCTTCAGATGGATCCTTTTTCCAATTTTTGAAGCTTTTTTTTTTTTTGGCTAAAATAGCCTCTTTCACTTCACCTTTTAACCATGCCGGTAATCATTTTGCCTGCCTTCCTTCCACCTTTCTTAATGCATGGAATACATCTGGACTGCGTGTCTAGGACTGTATTTTTAAACAATGTCCATGCCTGTTGAACACAACCTTTGCAGCTGCACCTTTCAGTTTTTTTTCTATTTTCCTCATTTTATCAAAGTTTCCCTTTTGAAAATTTAGTGTTATAGCTATAGATTCACTTATTGTCCCCCTTCCAGTTATTAGTTTAAATTTGATCATGTTATGATCACTATTGCCAAGTGGCCCCATCACAGTTACCTCTCTCACCAAATCCTGCATTCCATCAAGAATTAAATCTCCTCTCTCGTTGGTTCCTGAACCAATTGCTCCATGAAACAGTCGGTAACAGAATACATTACACCTATCCTATTTAATTGCACTGACTGCCTATACAATGGCAAAACCAATATAAACTGGATTTATTGGTCCACAATCTACTTTACAATATAAACTCTCCCTAGTTCAAAGCAAGCTTAAAAATCCATACCCCTTGTCGCACCCTACGGTCCTCTGAACAACAGTATCTAGTTATGCCATCTCCTTGCCAAGCCCATTTGGAAGGCACCAGAGAAAAAGCACACTCTATAGTAGATCCTACTTTTTTGGAATAGGCTTCCTTTATAGCTTCATGGTATTATAGATCATAAGAAATTTTAAAAATCTCTTAAGACTTTCCATTTTAAATTTACATTTAAAGATCTTCTAGACTAGGAATGTCAGCCTTGGATACACTAGAAAACATTTTTACTCTGTTTCTATTGCTTGTATTTTAAATCAAGTTTTAACCACCATCTGCAAGTTGTCTTGGATTCATAAACTGTGTATTACATGATGTATTGTTTTGTCCTTAACAATATGTATGTTATCATCTAACCTGCCCCCAACCATGGAGGATACAGGCTAAAAGTAATTTTAAATAAATATAGAAATAATACATAGTAAATATTGGAAGAGATAAAAAAGCTGAGGTAAGATAGTCATTTTTAAGATACCAATTCTACCTGCCCAGGAAACTGGAATTTGAGACCATTCACGTAAATCCTTCTTAGTTTGGTCCAATAAAGGGAAGAAATAAGCCTGAAAAAGGTCCTTCAAAAAAGGGACCAACCTAATCACTAAATATATAAACCCAGACATAGCAATCTTGTATCCGACCATACATGAGGAATCTATACCGGAGAACGAACTGGAAACATTTCTGGATTTATGCAAGTTGATAATATAACCTGATACAGTACCATATTCCTGTAGAGCTAATAAACAAGGCAGGGGCAGATATAGCAAAATCCATGAGATGAAGAAAGACATTTGCTTATAAAGAGATTTTAGCTCTCTCAAAGAGGGTATAGCCTTGAATATTGTCATTCTCTCAAATGTGCTGCATTAAGAGGCTCCGGAGAGAGAAGGCATAACGTTCTTAGGTGTCTCTTAATATTTGAATAAAAGGAAGAAGTATGCCCACTGACACATACCTAAGTGCAAGTATTCCAATACAATGCTTATATCCAAGAGATAAAGATTTTTAGTATGCCAAATTTCCACAAGACTGCAAATAGGAAAAGGCCAAGAAAGTTTATCAAAGGCCTTTCCTGCAGCAAGGAAGATCATCAGACCAGGGATACTCCGCACCAGGGCTAGATGAATTATACTGAATAAAGCTTGAGTACTGGATGTAGAGGAGAGACCTTTAATGAAGCCAATTTGATCTGCCTGAATCAGGCCAGGCAAGTTCTCTAAACACAGTTGCAGAATCTTTGCCAACAATTTAATGTCTGCATTAATAAGGGAAATGGGTTGAATCAAGCCACAATCAAATGGTTCTTTGCCCGGTTTCTGAAGAACAGAAATAACAGTGTTTGCTGGCTAATAGAGACTTCCAGTTTCATGGTACAAAAAATGTCTCCCTGTTTTAACAAAACACGCATTCAGCAAGTGATGGGGATAATGTAAGGACTTTGAAGCAGAGAACTTTGTAAAAATTGAAAGGACCCACCAAGAGAGGACCTAATTTCTTAGTAAAAGTGTTACAAAACTTAATTGAGTAGCCATCAAGCCCAGGGACTTTCCCAGAAGGGAAAGCTGCAAAGGCTTGCAAAATTTTTAATTGAGTAATTAGCCTAGAAAGAGCATCTGCCTGTATAGGATCCAGATTAAGGAGCACAACCTTATCTAAAAAAGGATGTAATAGAAGCACCAGCTACATTTGATATACGAGAGTATAATGATGCATAAAAGTCATGGAAGACTTTACTAATCTCTGCAAAATGTGTATAAATCTGACCATCAGCTGCCTTCACTAAATAAAATATATTAGATTCTCTTTTCTTCCTGATCACTCTAGCCAATAGCTTCCTCTGCTTTGTATACTGAAGTGATTTTTCAATCTGATTGGTTTGTGAAGTTTGCAGCTCATCCCTTGCCAAATTAAGTTTATATGGGGTATATAATGAGCAATCAGATTTGTGCCTCAGTTCCAGCTCCCATGTAATACATAGCAGAGCTGACTCCCTCTCTCTGCATGCTTTTGAAAGAGAACTAAGATAGATCTATTTACCTCGCAGCACAATCTTAAAAGCCTCCCATGTAAGAATGGGAGAGTAGTTCCCTTAGCTATAATATAGGAAATCTTTCAAGGCATCAGATACCACCTTAGAAATCTCTTTTTTCCTGAGAAGGGAAGTGTTAAATCTCTAGAAGCAGATATATGAATGTAAGGATAGAAAACATGACAATGCATTCAAGCAGAGAATAGCTACCTATTTCCAATTCTAGTTCAAACACATTACTTATATTAGGAAAGGAGCTTAACACAACCATGACATTATCCCCATCACTTGCTGAATGCATTTTTGTAAAAAATAAAAAACAGGGAGACATTTTTGGTACCTTGAAACTGGAAGTCTGTGTGCCAGCAGAAAGGGTGCAACAATCAACACCATATCTATAATTTTCAGGGTGTATACTGTGTGGAAGGCAAAGAGGAAAGAAAAAAAAAACCCCCAGAGGCTAGAGGTTATATGTGTACTCTAGGTACAAAGAGCTCTGAGCCCTCAGAGAACAAGTCTGATTTCTGAAGTCTAGAGTGGCAGACCTGGAGAAGGTAAGGGAGCCAGAGAGGTATATAGAGGATACCTTCAGGAACATAGTAGAGCAGTCCTACCTCCAATCAGGCAACCCCTGTGCTGCCTTGGAGGAGCAAAGTCAGGAACACCTTGGTGAGGCACGAAGCAATCCTGTAGCTAGAACCTGCCCTCAAGGTGATGTACTATCCTCTTGTACCAATATGCCTCCAGGGACATGTGCCCAGGAGGGAAGGATTAGGACAACTATTCAGGAAAAGGATCTAGGCCTCAGTGTTGATAGCACATTGAAATCTTCTGCTCAGTATGCAGTAAAGAAATAAAATGCTAGGAATTACAGTGGGCCCTCGGGTTACAACCAACATTTAAGGCTTCGGGTTATGAACAAATTTTGAGGTATGACCGAAATCCTGTTTCTGAGTTACGAACAGATCTCGAGTTACAACCAAAAATTCCATATATATGAGCGAGAGAGAAAGACTAGCCATAATGCCCTCATGTTAGGCATTTATATCTCTATGGGAGGCCCACCTAGTAACTCGAGGTGAGCTTTAGGTATTAGTGTAGGGGTTAGGGGCCACTTTGACATTCAGAGTGAGACGTACAAACAGAACAGTGCTCTCTTGTGAAGATTTGATGACCTTTGGAGTGAGGAAACTTAGCCAAAGATGAGATTTGTGCAAAGTTCTCTCAACCTAACTTGATGTTACCCAGATAGAGAGTCCATATGCAGATATCATAAAGGAACTGGTGGAGGAGGTGAAATTGTTTTTTCTGGTAGGCTAGGCATATTTTATAACTTTTTGGTGAGTACACTAGGAAGTTATTGGTGTTTCTGGTAATTAATGACCTTATACAACCATTTTTTATTATAGAAATGGTTAGGTAAGGGGTGCTTTTGGGAGGTTTGGAACGCATTATTGGGTTTCCCATTATTTCCTATGGAAAAAATAGTCTTGACTTACACCCAATTTGGGTTACAACCAGCCTTCTGGAACCAATTGAGTTCGTAAGTCAAGGGACTACTGTATTAGGAAAGGAACAGAGAATAAAACAGACAATATCTTATCTCTGTATTGCTCCATGGAGTGACCTCATCTTGAGTAATGTGTGCAGTTCTGCTCACCACATCTCAAAAACGATGTAGCAGAATTATAAAAGGTACAGAGAAGGGAGTCCAAAATGATAAATGGGATGAACAATTCCCTTATGAAAAAAAGGCTAAAGAGGTTGGGACTCTTCAGCTTGGAGAAGAGATGGCTGAAGTGAGATATAATAGAGTTCTATAAAATATTGAATGGAGTGGAACAAGTAAACATGAATTGGTTGTTTACCCTTTAAAAAGTACAAAGACTAGGGGACACACAATGAAGTTACTAAGTTGACCATTTACACTAATTAAAAAGTATTGTTTTACTCAGCACATAATTAAGTTTTGGAATTGTTGCTGGAAGATATGGTTAAAGCTGTTAGTATAGCTGCATTTAAAAAAAAAAAGGTTTGGACAAGTTCATAAACCATTATTAAGATGGAGTTGAAGAAATCCACTACTTTATCCCTAAGATAAGCAGCATGGAATCTATCTATCCTTTGGGATCCTGCCAGGTACTGGTGACCTGGATTGGTCACTGTTGGAAACAGGATACTGGGCTTGATGGACCTTCGATCTGACCCAGTACGGCATATCTTATGTTCTTATGAAATCTGAGGATACTTGTCTCACATCCAAGACATGAGGACATTAGTTTTGTACCTGTTTTATGTTATCTCTGTTACCCTGCTTTAGATGTCACCAGTCTGGAGTTGTACTGCTCTGGTTAAATAAAGAGTTAAAATAAAAAAGAACCTATTTAAATCAACAACAGAATAAACTTTTGCATCATCAAGTAAAGGGGGGGGGAGAGAATGACAGGAACATACATCGCAAATTATTGCTTTGAATGCTGCATATACTCTTGTGCATGCACACTGGGAAAAGGAAAGTAAGGGTAATGCATATTAGAATGAAGCTGATTATGCATTATATAGTTCAGAAGGGGAGCTGATCTAAACTCACATTTAGGCAATTTATTTGGTTTTCCTAAGATACATAGGGGCTTATAATTGAACCTAAGAAAATTTTCAAGCATAGTGATTTGTCAGTTTGGGCAAATAATTTATCACTTTTAGAAAAGAAAAACTGCAACTAATAACTGGGTCAGTCAAAAGTTGGGTCTTGAAATCCTCCAGAATAAAACCTTACAAGGACGTTTCTATACAGAATATCCAAAATGAGTTAAAAATATAACAATGGCAAAAGCCAGAAGAATGATGGGCTGCATAGAGAGGAATAGCCAGCAAGAAAAAGGAGGTGATAATGCCCTTGTACAGGGCCCTGGTGAAGCCTTCACCTGGTTTACTGTGTTCAGATCTAGATCCCATATCTAAAAAATGATAGAGAGAGGATTGGAGGCTGTCCAGAGAAGGGTGACCAAAATGATGTGGGTCTCCATTGGAAGACTTATGAGAGGTTGAAGGATCTAATTATGTATTCCCTGGAAGAGAGGAGGTGCTGGGAAGATATGATCCAGACTTTCATATACTTGAAAGGTTTAAATGATGCATGAATTTTGAATTTTCCATTGGAAAGGAAACTGTAGAACTCGGGGGGGGGGGGGGGGGGGATGACTCAGAACCAACATCAGAAAATATTGCTTCACGGAGAGGATGGTAGATGCCTGAATGCCCTTCTGGAGGAGGTGGTGGTGAAAACAAAAATAGTCAAAGAATTCAAAGGGGCATGAGATAAATACTGTGGATCTGTTAAAGGTAGAGGATGGAAATGAAGAAAAGGGTGCATAGGGTTAACCTGCTCAGTGGCGGTTACTACTCTTAACAGAAGGCATGGGGATCATTGCTCTTAACCAATAAGTTTGATGCAACTGCAACATCATTCCCCATTTTGACAAGGGGGAGGAGGGGAAGAGGGAATTGGATTCAAACAACAACCAATGAGGGCCTCGACGTTTAGTCTGGGGAACTAATAAGCAAGGAGTAGCCTGCTTGGTGCGGCGGTTACTACCCTTAACACAGGGATGGTGAACTCCCGTCCGAGGGCCACAAACAGGCCAGGTTTTCAGGTTAACCACAATGAATATGCATGAGATAGTTTTGCATACGTTGAAAGCAGAGCATGCAGATCTATCTCATGTATATTCATTGTGGATATCCTGAAAACCTGGCCTGTTTGTGGCCCTCGAGGATCTGAGTTTTGGCACCTGTGCCTTAACAGAAGGCATGGGGATTACTACCCCTCACCAATAAGCCTTGATGCTTTTGAAACAACTGCAACAAAACAACTAAACCTCACAATATATAAACAAAGATATGTAACAACTGAAATATTTATAAATTAGAAACAATGACCATTGTATGATAGATATTGGGGCTCAAAGCACTGCCCTTTTATAGTGCACTGGTTTTAATCATCAGTCATTCTAAAAAAAAAAATTTGAATATACAATAAAAGACCTCATAGGTGCAATTACTCTTTCCTTTGTGCAAACTTTTAAACAATGTCCAACATTAAAAAGCACTCATTTGTAAGCACTCATTTGTAAGACTGTTCACAAAATGCTTTTGTTCCCTTTGTGCAAAACTTGAGGGATGCTGTAAAGTTAGTTCCACCGTATTATAGCTGAAATGCCATACATTGCAATGTTTCAGAAGCCATGGACACTTCCTTCTTTAGGTGAACACAATCTGAATATGCAGTCAGCAGAGTCCAGATATAGTCCTTGGAGGAGTTTGCAAAGTGCTATGTCAACATTACTTTAGGCTGCACATACAGTGCAATACGATGGTCATTCTTTCTAATTTATAAATATTTCAGATCAGCCACACATCTTTATTTATATATGGTGAGATTTAGTTGTTTTTGTTTTTGATTATTCTTACACTTTGTGGGTTTTTGAGTAGTTCAGGTTTGAAACAACTGCAACATCGCTTTCTGCTTTGTCGGGGGGGGGGGGGTGTCCAGAAAAAGGGGGAATTGGATTCAAACTACAACCAAAAACGGGCCCCAACTTTTATGGTATGGGGTACTGATACACAGATATAAGGGGAAAAGGACTGCTTCGACAGCCAAGTCCAAAACAAAAGCACATCAAGAAGCATTGTCAATTTTCAAGAAGGTTCCTCACCCAGTAAAAACGTTGCTAGCAGTTACTTTTTTTTATGGGTTTGACAGTTGCTTAGTTTTGATTGTAAATATTACTACCCTTATCATAAGGCTTGGGGATAACTGCATGGAGCGATAGTTATTACCCTGAAGAGAAACATGGGATAACCTGCACGGTGCAGCAGATACTATCTTAAGAAGCTTGCTGGGCAGACTGGATGGACCATTTGATCCTTTTCTGCCATCATTACTGTTACTAGGGTAGCTAGTGAAATGGAAATCTTCAGGAAGGAGAGGGGACCCCGAGATGGCAACTACTGACAAATGCAGACAAGTGCTCTCCAAGCCGCTCTTCATTTATGATTTTGCTATAATCAACAGCAAAAATGATCCTGTTATTGGAAAGCTGCATGCAGACAGTCACTGAATCTGCTGGAAGGACATTTGGTAAGGGAGATTAGCCTTATGATAAACTTCATGCCTGGGGAATAGTCACAGCCCCTGAAGAATATGTATAGGAGAGATTGCTTTTCTTAAAAACAAAAACAAAAAAAAAAAACCCACTATCAGAACTGGACCCTAGTTTTCTTAATTAAAAAAAAAAAAAAAAGAGAGACAGATTTCAGAGTAAAATCATTAAATCATTATATCCCCTGTGGGGGTCAGATGACAGGACATTAACCTTTCACACTCAGCAGCATTCAATCTCAGTCAAAAGGCCAAAACCCTGTGACTTGATCTTAGCCAAAAGGCAGAACAAGGAGATAATAAACTGACTCCAAAGGAAATTACTTTAGTGACACTTTCTACTGCAATTCCTAGTTTGGAGGCTGGTGTTTGCTTGGAAGGATAACCAGTTGGCAAATTAAAGAACTGGAATCTAAAGCTATTGTTCAAATTTCTGATTTGAAAAACAGCAGCAGAAAAATATAAAGGGATTTATTCAGATTGCTAATCAAACTTCTATAGATACTATGGTTAAGGATATTTTTCATAGTTAAAAATGGAAATAGAGAAAATCCATTCAAAATTAGGAAATTAAGGTTGGTTAGTTTTCCTAAAATTCAGAGTACATCAGTTCTAGAATTATTTAAGAATCAACCGAAGTGATGCAGATTCCTAAGTAGTCACTGCCATTGATACTAAAGGCATATATATCTTTTTTTTTTTTTTTTTTTTTTAATTTTACCACTTACTACTGTGATTGTTAGTTCTGCTCCAGCAAATGATAAAGTTAAATCCTCAAATTCAATGACTTACAACAGAAGGTTTCTAGCATAGAGTATCTCTACCTAGGCTACTTTGTTTACTTTTGCCCTAGAAGCAGATAAGGATTGAACAACAAGAATGTCATTTTGTTTCTATTAAAAAAAAAAAAAAAGTAATTAGAAACTATTAGATTTTAACATCAGAATTCACCCAGTTATCCCTAAGGCAACTCAAGTATGTAGAAAATTTTATTTTGTATCTTTGCCAAGAGGTGATAAATTCGGGTGCCTCCTTGAGTTTAAGATACTCATGTAAGTGTAACCTGAGTTAAAGGCAGAATCAATTTTTTTTTATCTGGTTCAATTGTTGTATTTCTCCTTTCCTTTTTTAGTTTAATGGCTATTTCTTTTTATTTGCATGCAAATGTATTTACTAAATTATTGAGATAGTATACTTGTAGTTTGGAACAGGGAAAGCAGAAAATGTTTGGTTGAGGAAGGCCATGTCAAAACAAGCTCCATCCCCTCCCTCCCTCTGCCCCCCCAATGGTCCCCCAATGGTCCTGCCACCACTCTCTCTCTTCCTATCCTCACTTCTATCTTTCTACCTTCCTCCTTTTCTGCTCTAATCAGTGGCAAAAGAGCAACGGTGCCCTGAACTGCATCCTCCTCTGCCCCAGCACCTGACTAGTCATTTGAACTGCATGTGCTTGGTTGTACAGAGTCCTGTGTAGTTCAAAAAAGTAGTAGTTGGGTTCAGAACTGCAGAGGTGAAGGACATGATCGACACATCGCTGCTCTCCTCATTTTCTTCCTGCCACCAAGCAGCTGCTGCCTGCCAGACCCGGCCTAGGACCTCTCCCACATCGATTCCGAGAGGTCAGATTTTAGTCAGGCCATGGCCTCTGTGGCCCACTCCAATGCCTGTGGTTGGGAAATGAAAATAATGCATCTGCTCTTTTTGGGGATGGAGGGAATGTACTGAAAATTGTGTCCTTGCCAAATGCAAAGCTAATTTGTCAAAGTACTGTATGGAACCATAAGTGTTTCCTCATGACATGAAATACTTTAATGATGAGGGTGGAATGCTGAACATGAGCGATAGGCTTTCATTTCTTAACTGTAAAACCATTACAAAAATCACTCTATCATCTCCTCCAACAGATTGCCAGTCCTCACACAGTAGATTACAGATCAATGAAAGCACTATTAAAATGTTTTCCTTGCAAGATTTAGAAAAAAAAATATATATTTTAAAACCAGTTTCGGGTTTTTTCCTCCAAAAGGTTCTGCACTTATAGGCACATTAACCAAAAAAGGTGAGCCACAGATGGGGACTCCTGCAATATTAGTATTAAATATATTGCGCAATACAATCAAATTATATTCTGATGCTTAACAGATTGTAAAACAAGTCAAAAAACAGGGTTCTGGCAGGTGCAACTGGTTATTACTTTACCCTAAACCTACTACAGCTTCAATTAAAATTATTCAGTGGCTAATTATCCTACAAATACAAATGGTTTTAATCCCCATGCCCCACCCTTGCTAAATTCTGCCTTCAGATATTCTTAATATTCAGTGACTTGTGAACACTTTAACATCCTTGTACATTTTTCACATTCTGCTGCCTAAAAAATACTAAACGTTTGATGCACTAATCTACACAACACACTACACTTTTTTTGAAAGAATAAATGTAGAAATATTCCGAAAGTAAAAATAAAAAAAAAGTTTTGATTGCAAAAGTCTTTACACCCTTTGACTCAATACTTGCTGGGAGTCCTTTTTGCAGTAGCAGCAGCAGCACCCATGAGTCATTTAAGATATGTATCTCCTAACAGTATACAGTGGGATGGTGCAGTTTTTGCCCATTCTTCCTGACAGAGGAGCCCAAACCCCTTCAAATAGACTGGGGATTGTCTGTGGAGGCCATCTTCAAGTCTTGTCACTGATTTTCTACTGGATTCAGGTCTGGGCTTTGGCTGGGCCATTTAAGACTTTCATATTCTTCTTAATGAAGAATTGTTGCTTTTCCTTTGTGCTTAGGATCATTGTCCTGTTGAAAAGTGACATCTCTCTAGTTCCTGTATGTCAGACGAACAGGGTTTCCTCCAGGATCTGCCTATACTTTGCAGTATCCATCTTTCCTTTGGACTTCATAAACCTCTGTCCCTTCTGCTGTAAAGCATCTCCACAACATAATGTTGCCACTACCATGCTTTTACCATAGGGATGGTGTTAGCAGGGTGATGTACTGTGGTTGTTTTATGCAACATATCCCTTACAGTAGTCTAGAGACCATAAAGTGACACTTTAGACTCATCAGATCACAAAACCTTCTCGCACAAGCATGCAGTGTCCCCTAAGTATTCTTTGCAAATGCTATGTGGCACTGTAGCGTATGAACCGTTCACGGTATCTAGAACAGCCAAGGAATTCAGCAAGACTTTGCTGTTCTGGTCAGGAACAAGAATTTATTTACTGAAGTCAAAATAAATAGCAAACCAAAAGTAGCTTTAAGCTTTAAACATTAAGCAGTTCATACGTATGAGTTACAGGCGTACCATGGGCTCGCAGCAGCTCCCTGGGGCCCACCTACCTCCTCTAGGTGGGCCTGCCAGGCTCCCCGAATCCTTTTTGTCTTTGTGCCTTAAGGTGGACTGGGGCAGATGGCTCTAGCCAGGGTTTTAAAGTGGTCTGAGGGAGTCTTTTGTATACTTCCTCACAGGCACATCATATGTATTTCTTTAGCAGTGGCTTCCTTCTTGCCATCTTCCAATAGATGTAGAGTAATCTTCAATGTTGCTGAACAATCAACATTTTCTCCCGACTCAGCCAGAGACCTCTAATACTTTTATAGTAATCTTTAAACCTCAAGGGACCTTCCACAAGTTTCCTTAACCCATGGCTACTGACTTTGGAGACCTGACTGATGAAGGCAGTGTTTTGGTGGTGCCCAACTGTTTCTACGTTATAATGATGAATCAGACAGTGCTCCAGAGGATATTCAAACAATGAAATTTTCTTATATTCTTCCCCCAATCTGTACTTTTTGAATAACATTATTCCAGAGCTCTTTCAGCCGCTTGTTTGGCATGTTTTGACCTTTGATTCAAATTCACAGAAACCGCCTGATTCTTCATCTAGAGGTATTCAAATCAGCTCAATTACTGTAACTGGACATAGGTGGATTCTAACTTATTATGGGCCTTGTTGAACCGAAGCTAATTAGAAATTACTACTTACCTTGAATGGTCTCCATCTATTTGGCATCGACAGCATCTGCCACAGGAACTCTGAGCATTTTCAAGGTCTGGGAAATCAGAGCTGGCAGTTCATCTCTATGAAAGAACCATAGCATAGTTCTATACAGTTCTAATCCTGGAGGAATTTCACCATCCTCAAGAGAATCAGGATCGACTGCATCATCCGTGCCATCCAGGCCTCCGTTCGTAAAGTTCTGCTGCCACTCTAGGAGTACTCCGGCACTGTACAGGAGGTCCTAGCCGGAGTGATAGAGAGGGCTGAAGATTGTGCCCGGATAAAGGTTTGCAATCCCTGAAAAAGATCTACCCATGAAAAAGTAGGAGTATCCAATCCTGGAGGCACTTTAGGCGTACTCACTGAGCAACAATCCCCTGCAGAGGAGCAGTTAGGGGAATTCCAAATTCAGGTGCCCAACACCTTGGCAGTCTTGACCCAGGCCCATATCCAGCTGGGAAGAAATAGGCTTAGTGAAATCAGAGGAGGATAATTCTCCCTGAGCCTCCAAACAGTGCTGACACACGTTAGCGGGCACTCCTGGTAGCGAAGCCCAAACATGACAGGCAGTACAAGCAGAAAGGCACTTAGGATTCTTAGGCATAGGCGCCAAGATGGCCAACAAGCTGCTGGAGGCATGTGTCTAGTATTTTTTTTTTCACATCAAAAAAAGCCTAGGCATCCAACACTTAGGCGCTTGACACCCAGGCATCCCAAAGCCTAGGTGTCCCAAAAACCAGCGCCATAATAAATTAAGCACACAATAAAACTTGTGCACACAGGTAAGCTTGCGGTCACTTAAGGCGCCACTTAACTTAGATGTACCAAATACAAGGCCCAACTAAGCATCCAAAAACTGGATGCACAACCTGGATGCACAGCTAGATGCACACGCTGAACCAATAATCCTGTAAAGGGCAGCCTTAGAAAGCACGCAAAACATCATTGCAGCCTACCATGCAGCGTGCAGTGAAAAAGCCTCAGGGCAGGCCTAGCCTACAGAGGCTACTCAACCTGCCAGATTGCCCACATCTCTCGACCTCCCACAGAGTGGGACAAAAATTGGAACAGCGAGTCAAGCACGGAGACCGGAAGAAGGAAGTCTTACGCTACAAAAGCCTCCTTTGTACGTCTCTGCACTATATATACATTTTTTTTTTTAACATTTAACCGAGTTCAGTGTTACCTGGCTGAGCACAGAGACGGGGGAGCAGGCTGTCACCACCGTGCTCATCTTCCTGCAAAAGCTGCCTTTCAGCCACTTAAGCAGATAAGTCTACTCTGGCTGAAAAACCAGCTATCGGACCAAGGCACTCACCTCAGGAATTCTCAACTGGGGGGAAGGACCTTTTGGTATCACCACAGGAGAGGGGGATGAAAGTAAAATCCTTAATTCTCCTTTTTCAAAATGAAGCAATCTCCAGAAGGGAGATGCACATCCACCATCTGCTGGAGATGGAGAATACTGGCAGGCTAATGTCCCTGCAGGGATATATATATACTGTGACGTTAGTTTGCTCTATCTCCATCTGTTGGTAGAGGTGCATAACCTACTTGTTCTGGATTCATCTGACTGGACACAAAGAAATTTAAGTTTGCTATAACAGAATATGAAGACTTATGCTATCAAGACTTTTTGATGTTTTATTCTTACAGTAAATTACTTTTTGAATACATTTTATTTATTTATTTAGTGTGTTTTGTATACAGTTTCACCATCATAAATAATCTATAAATACATCTATAAATCTATTTACATCTATAAATAATTCTTTCATGATGAAAGTAAAGAGTATGTTATGTAGATCAATGAAACAAACTCCTACGTTAATGCATTTTGATTTGTATTTTTTAGACATCAGAATGTGAAGTGTTCGAGTGTGAAGTTTTGTTTTTTTTTTTTTTACAAGATACTATAACAGTCTAATCTAAGCTTCAGCATCTTGACACCTAAGATGGAGTTTCACTACTTTTAAATCATCTGGTCTGCAGAGTGAGGATTAACAATTCCATTATTAGGGTCTTCATTTATGGCCAGTGTAGGGATTTTCTCTTAACGTTCTTATCCATGTCCTGTAATTCCCCATTGCTACAGTGGCGCTCAGAAGGCAAATAATGGCCCTCTATACCTCTGTTTAAGCCAGTGGTTCTCAACCTTTTTCCATTTGTGGCACACCTGACAGACCACGCTCGCATGTGTGAAAATGCTCATTACAATTCACGGTGGAAATAAAAAAATAAAGGTCCACTATTATTTTTATTGTTAAGAATGACAGAGGGGAAAGATAAGTTCTCTGTCTGAACACAAATTGCATTAATAGTAAACCTCCCACACCAAAACAGCACCAATTTCCAGCACTCAACAGTAACATGCAGACAAAAACTGAACTGGAAACCGCAACAAGCCGGAGGGACTGTATGCAATATAACAAAGGAAAAAGAAAAGCATCACCAGTCCTCATAAAACAAATCAAGAAATACAAAATTAATAGCGGTAAAACCATAATAATAAAAAACAGATTTCGAAACGGCTGATGAAAGGAATATCCAATAATTAAAAACTCATATCAAAACTTTCAGTACCAATAAAATATTTCAAAATAGCGGACACAAATACCCAATAATGAATACTTATGATTAAAAAATGCTTTGCTCTGCATATCTGGGAACGTTTGATATCCAGTTGCCCTGAGATTGTTTTGAATTAGCAGGAGGAGGGATGGTGCTTGCAATTTTCTCCTCTGTGACACACAAGTTCTCTCGCTCTCTCACACTGGCTCTTATAACACACACATACACATGTTCTCTCTCTCACTTATATAGGCTCTTAAATACACATTTACACGCATGCTGTCTGCCTTTTCACAAGCTTTCAATCACACACTTACATACATGCTCTCTCTCACCTACACCGGCTCTCACACACAGACATGCTCTCTCTTACTTATACACAGGTTCCTAATCATACATACACATGATCTCTGTTACTTACACATACAGGTTCTCAGTCATACACATTCATGCTCTCTCTCTCTCTCACATAAAGGATCTCAACCACACACATTCTTTCACACAAACAGTTTTCAGTCACACATTTACATACATGCTGTCTCACACACACACACACACACACAGGATCTCAAACACATATGCTTGCTTTCTCACTCACTCTCTCCCCTCCCACCGAGCTAGCGGCAGCAGCAGCCTCCTCCTCCTCTTACAGCCTCGAGAAAAGGAGTCCCATCAGCCGCGGGGGCTGACAATGCTCCTCTTTTGCTCCGCGCTGTGCATTCTTCAGGCCGCACCTCTCTTCTTCGGGCCGATGCTACCCGCACTAGCATGGTCTCTTCTTCCCTACATGCAGCGCTGCATACCACTTCCTCTTCCAGACTGCAGGGGGGCGGGAAGAAGAGACCGTGGCTCTCCCGTCGCGCTCCGCCCAGGCTATCGCCATTTTAATCCTGGGTGGAAGATAAGTTTCTATTTTGCTGGGGCAGGGGGAGCAGCTGGGCCAGCGGGGGACCGGGAAGTTTGGCAACACACCTGCATGTGCTTGGCGACACACCGGTTGAGAATCGCAGGTTTAAGCAACCAGTTACTGTTAACAGATTCTCTCTTTGCAAAGCCTACAAGTGGTATCCCAGCAGCATGCTCGACCTTGGCGAGGGGATCACAAATGAAACATCCCACACGATAAGTATGGTGTTGTCACTGGACTATCAAGTTGTTCCCATCCAGTCTTAATGAAGTACAGGATGTATTAAATAATTTCATTTTGCAGGTATCCAATGATACGATAATGTAAAAAAAACTACAGTACAGCCAGCGTGAAGTAGAGTGTTGCTCTGAGCTAATTGAGAGAGACTGGACTGTAAAATGTTGCTCTTAAATTTGAGCGACAGTTTCCCCGACTTTTTTTTTTTTTTTATTAAATGTAAAACCCACACAATAAACATGTCCCTCTTAGGCTGTGTCTAAATTGTATTAGCATGTTTTCTCAGATTTTCATTCTTAGAACACTTTTTTCCTTCATTTCTTTTATGTTATGTTTGAAGAAAACTGACCTCTGTAGCCTAATATGTAAAATAAACCCATGGCTACCAAATGTGCACTCTATCCTAACAATGACTCCATACTACAATGAAGATTTCCCCAAGGTATTTAACACTTTCTACTGTTCTACCCAGAGGAGGTTCACCACCTGCATATTTTATTTACAGAATGAAGTACAGTTTCCAAGCCAAAAGAAAAACATCTAGTTAACAAAATGATCAGGTGAGCATTTGTTTATAGCTTACACGACAGGTAACTCTCCAAGTTTCTCTCATCTTGGCAGCATTACAAAAAAGCAATCACTGCACAAGGACGAAATGTTTTGGAAGAATTTCTCACATGCAAGGAAATTCTCTCTGTCTTTAAACTAACTTCTGCATGTCCCATACAATACCCCCATGCCATTAACAGAGCAGGATGTCACACTTCCACCTGTCTGTCTTCTCCAGAAATTCCCCTCCTGCATACCAGTGCCACAAAGCAACCACAAAACACTTATTGATCTTCTGCACCAGCAATCTCTTCTTCTGTACATTAGAATTGATTTTTACTTTGGCACACAAAGACTTATAGTGGCATCCCAGAGGAATGCAAAGTGATACCACTAGGGCACCAGCATTTGTCTTTCATGACTGACAGCATCAGACTGTGCCTGGATTAGGTAAAGTCAAAAAATAATTTCACCACCTATATGAAACCTATGGAACTGAGGCATTAAGGCACCGTTTTAACTCTGATCACTGCTACATAAAATCTATCCTTTCATGCACAAGGTGCCAGGAAAAAAGACACTAATTTGTAGCACACAAAATTAAAATAAATGTAGATCTCGATATCCACAGAATTTATGATTAAACAAACACCCAATTTATAACCCATTAGTTGGTTATTTTTGCTACCACACACACGTTCGTCTTTAGAATACACAAAAAGCAAGGTGAATTCATGCTCACATATCTATGCTCTAAATTAAGCACAAATCAATGACATGGAGGAAGGGGGGGAGGGGAGGGATACAGCTCACTGGGGGCACACTCAGCAATCCTGTGTCTGAAGAAGTACAGGTCTAACTAATCTTCCTTCTTGCCGTATGGTTTGTATCCAATCAGTACTTTGTGGGCAGAAAGGGTCATCCATAAGCACTCTATGAGGAACAGTGTCCAATTATATTTTGCAGGTGGCACGAGAGGTGAGTTTTCGGTCCTGTGCTCTGCTGCACAGGATTCAAAACAACCAGTTTATCTGTGGGTGGGGGAAGGAAAGGGAAGGGTGTGGGCAAGGCAAGGAATCCTCTTCCTTTCCCCTGCCCTGCTCCTTTAACTGAAGTCCAACACTGCTCACTACATTAGTGGTGGGGGTGGAAGGGAAATAGAGCCAAAAAAGTTACTAAGAGCCATGAGTAACAGATAAGTATGAGGGGAAAAAAAAGTGCGAAACTTGCTGGGCAGACTGGATGGGCCGTTTGGTCTTTTTCTGCCGTCATTTCTATGTTTCTGCTGCCACTGTGGAGAATAAATGCTGCTGCTCTCTTCCCCCCCCCCCTTTGTCGGTCAATGCTGGCAGGAAGAAGGCGGCAACGGAGCAATAAAGCAACTAATCCAGACGCCTTCCCCTCTCGCTCCTTAAAGAGTTGCTATACTGGGGGGGGCTGATGAATTTGCACCTCCCTGACAATAGAGCGGCTTTTATTGATGCTGGATGGGATCCTCCAGCATTCCTCAATACCCCCCCACCCCCCCAAGAGAGGGCAAGGAAGATGAGGTGGCGCCAAAGAGCCAGTACATGGGATGGGGGTCAAAACCCCCATCCCATGTACTACGGTTTCTACGGTTGTTTATTCTCTCTCTCAAGCTATCTATTTTTCCCTCTCTTCTCCTATCTCCCTTTACCCCTCTCCTCTTTCTGGCCTGCTCCCATCCCCTACCCCCTGTTCATTGTAATTCCTCCTTTATCTGAGTTGCTTGTAAACCGGCGTGATGTGCCACTCGAACGTCGGTATATTAAAAGTTGTTAAATAAAATAAATAAATAAAACCCAAATGAGGAGAGTACACAAATTGGGTAGAGCAGAGAGAATGCCTATAGAAAGGGAGATGTGAATAAATATCAAAGGGAAAAAGTGCAGGATCAAGGAAGACCATAACAAAGGAAAAAAAGGGGGAAGCACAGCAGAAAACGGAGGATAGGCCAGAAAACCACAAGCTAGAGAAGACAAGAAGGTTATAAAAAAAATTACTGTATGCAATGATAAATAGGAATGAAATAACTGAAGAAAAAAGATAGAAGAACTAGAAGTGAAAAAAGGAGGAAGATAAAGAAAAGGAAGGACAAATATTCAAATACAGGCACAGAAATCAAAGGGAAAAGAAAAAAATTCTCCAGTTCCTGTTCTAAAACCAGAAACAAATGTTAGAAAATTGTTTTAATAAGTGAAAGACAATAACAGTGAACTAATTGACCCAATCTCCCGGGACCTCATTCAAAGATCCATGGTTTACCTATATCCAGGCCCGGCGCTGGCGGGTGTGAGCTCCGTGCAATTGCATGGGGGAGGCAGCATTGGATGATGCGCAGACCTTCAGTCCAGGGGCATGATCTAGAAACACAGGGCCTGTTTCCCAAACCCCAGCTGCCGTGCTAAACATTAAAAAAAAAAAATTTTCTCCCTCAACACAATGCACTGCACTGCGCGCAGCTGTCAGGGTCTAAATTAAATTCAAGACAGCAGCCCATGCTTTTCAGTGAGGTTTAATAAGAAAACAAAAAAAAAAAATCCAACACAGCATATGTTCTCTGACTTACAAACTGCAGAAGAAAAAAAAAAAAAAAGCAAAGTAGTCCAAACAACGTGCTTTCCCTTTCTGAGGAACCAAAGGAAAGAGATCCAGTACAGTTCAGTGTGTTCCAGCGTGGCCCCGCTCAGACCCAGCCGCCAAACCGAAGAGCCTTGTTGCTGTCAGGGGGGAAAGTATATTCTTGGGTTTTAAACCGGGGTCTGCCCATTTCAGGATTGGGTTTTTACTCACAGAGCGACTCACAAAAAGCCAACTCTGGCATAAAGATAGCCTGCCGGGTGGCCCTGCTCCTAAGGACCCAGACTGGTTCTCAGGGGACTCAAGAGAAGTGCTGAGACACCTCACAGGCATTCCCAGCATTTAGATGGCTTGCTGGCCAAACCAGAGTATGGGATCCCGGAGGAGATCTCACAGTTCTCGCCTCTCTGAAGTGTTAAATATAGATTGAATTGTATTGTGAAGTCTGGTCTCAAATGGTGTTCGCACTGTCACTGGAAGGAATCCCTATGTACAGATCTTGACTGCGCTTTCTGGATTAAATACAAGCCTTATCCTTCTGTTGTGAAGTAAGTGATGGTGCCCTGCAGCTCTGTAAGACAAGAACCATTTCAGATTACATCTCGTTAAAAAAAAACCAAAAAAAAAAAAACCACCTTGTAACCTTATCCTGTGTCTATGTGCTGCAGGGACTGTAGGTTCTGACAGTTGTGCCAGCAGAAGACTCCCTCATGGCCAGAACTTAAAAAAAAAAAAAAAAAAAAGCTGGGTAAACAAGGTAAACCTGATAGCCAATAACTACCTAAGTAAGTATAACCCTGCCCACAATACCTGAGAAAACTAACAATGCTATTGCTTTCCCACTTTCATCATATCAAAATTACTCTGTGCAGAGTTCTACCCCCACACCTCTAAGACTAAAGGGTCAAAACACCCAACCAGCTTTATAGCAGCGTGCTTCCCAGCTCTATCGGCAGTTAAGACATGGAGCCTTAACAAAACTACAGGCTGCAGGGACTGAGCATGCTCAGTCCCTGCAGCCCCCTCCTCTTACTGGTACACTTCCATTTTGAAACAGGAAGAATGCCAGAGACTGGCAGCACTGCGCATGTTCTCCATATCTGCACTGCCAATAAAGTTGAGAATGGGGTAGCACAGAGCACTGCCTGCCAGTTTAACCTTCCAATACTAGAGTAAGAGGTAATCTGGGAAAGGAAGAAACATGTTGAATGAGAGGATATGGGGGAGAGAAAGATGTGGAAGATAGAGTTAGAGGATGGGGGAAGGGGATGGAGGGAAGAAGAGAGATGTGGACGATGGCAATAGGAAGGGAGAGTGTGCTAGGGAAAATTAGGAGAAGAATATACAAAGGAGGGGATTGATAGTAATGGAAAAGGATAAAGGAAGAAGAGAGACCAGATGTGAGAGGGGAAGGTATGAGAGAGAAATATAGGGAGGGAAGATAGGAGATGAGAGATGAAAAGGGATTGGGTGGAAGAGCAGAAAAACATGGATGGGAATTAGGAGAGTGAAGACTCAGGAACTGGATCAGTTTTGGAGCTGGTGAGCAACACTGCAGAGAGATTGGAAGGAAAATTTAACTTTTTCTGGTTACAGGGTCATCCCACGACCAGTATTTATTTATTTATTTAAGGAGTCTTATATACCGACGTTAGTCGAAACATCACATCGGTTTACATCAAACCATCAAAAAGGAAGGAAATTACAAAAAACAGGGAGGGGGTAATGGATACCGTGTACCAAAAGGAAAGCAAGAAGGCATAGGAACAAATCAACAGGTAACTAGAGAGTCATGAGTACAAGATCAAAAAACAGAGTCAATTCAAGATCAGCGACAGTACAAGATCAGAGTCAATTCAAATCAGCGTCAATCCGGAAACAATATAAATCACATTTCTATGGTCGTCAGGGATTTTGGGGAAAGGCTTGTTTGAAGAGCCAAGTTTTAAGTTGGGTTCTGAATTTTATGATGCAGGGTTCGAGTTTGAGTGTGTAGGGAGGGAATTCCAATGCAAGGGTCCAGCAATGGATAGTGCCCGATCCCTCGTAGACATGAGGTGTGCTTTCTTCAAGGAGGGCACAAGGAGGGACCCTTTGTTTGCATACTTTATGGGTCAATTCGGGCATGCGAGACGGAGCACGCGCAGTAGCACTCGCCTCAGAACATAGACCCCCTTCAAAGCAGCAAGAACACCACTATGACACCACCAGCATTCCTGGCTCCACGAGTGCCTCAGCAGCACTCACTCCAGGATGCTGACTTCCCCCAAATTCTCTCTCATTCAACGCCCAATTAAGCTCTGGAATTTGTTGCTAGAGGATGTGGTTAGTGCAGTTAGCTGGGTTTAAAAAAGGTTTGGATAAGTTCTTGGAGGAGAAGTCCATTAACTGTTAATCAATTTGACTTAAGGAATGGCCCCTGCTATTACTGGCATCAGTAGCATGGGATCTTCTTAGTGTTTGGGTACTTGCAGCCTGGTTTGGCCTCTGTTCGAAATAAGATGCTGGGCTTGATGGACCCTTGGTCTGACCCAGCATGGCAATTTCATATGTTCCTATGTTCATGCTGTCATGACACCACCAGCATCCCAACTTCTTGGGCTTTCCGCAGCACCCTTTGTAATCCTTGAGATGGGAAACAGCTTGGGGCTCCAACGACTTCACATGGCTGGGTATAAAGGCCCCAGTTGTGCTCCCTTCCCATTCCCAGAGGAATATTCCCAGAGGAATTTCCCCATCTTCCAGGAAGGTAGGATTGGCTTCATCATTCGTGCCATCTGGGTCCCTGACGGGCAGCCCGCAGCAGACAGATCTAGGCTTACTCCGATACTTACCCACAGCACCAGACATGCGAGAATCTGCAGTCTGCAATCCTGACTTGTAAAGATTGGCCAGGGCCGGGCACTGTGCCTGAAGAAAGGACTGCAGCCCTTGAAAAAATTCTACCAAGAAAAGGCTAATGCATACATGCCAAAACCAGGGGGCATTGGACCTGCACGACTGAACTGCCTTCCCCCACTGATGAACCAGTTAGGGCAGTCCCAAAATAAGGCAATACCTCTGGCAGCTCTTTCTCCATTTCCGCCCCAAGCTGGGAAGAACTGGGCTTAGTAAACGCCGATGGAGGCAATTCTCCCTGAGCCTCCAAACAGTGTTGGCACAAGTTAGAGGGAACACCAGATTGGGATGCCCGAATATGACAAGCCACAAAGGCAAGGCACTTAGGCTTCTTTGCAATGGACGCCATTCTGTCAATACGCCCTAACAGGCATCTGACAATAATACATCCAGCTGTGTTTGCCCTGCAAAAAACAAAAAAAAATACTAGGTGCCCAAAAATTAGGCTCTCAACACTCTGCCTTGATAAGCGCACAAACGGAGCTCCCATCTGGATGCTCAGATAGTGCACACATTAAATGCGTGTGTGCGTGTGTGTGTGTATGCGCAACCGGGCACCCTGTAAGGGCTCCTATGCACCCAACCAGATGCACAACCCGAATGAACTGAAGAGGGCAGTCTTGCGCAAGAAACGTCGCCGCGGTCTACTATTTGGCGAAGACGACAAGCCTAAGAGCAGGGCCTAGCCAAAATGGCTGCTCAACCCTCCAAGCTGCCCATGTCCCCTAAGCTCCCCTGGAGGCGGACATGATAGTCAGATCGACGCACCGAGCACAGAAACGGGGGGAGGGAGGGGAGAAAGGAGAGGAATCCTTACTTAACTCCCCTTCCTCTCTCTCTTTTTTTTTCACCTGAGCTCAGCCCATCCTGACCGAATACAAGATCATTCTCTGGCTGTGGGGAAAGAAGATAAGGACCTTCACACATTCAGGCCTGGCCTCCTGCACCTGCTTGCCTTTCAGCTGTTTTTGGTTTTTTGGGTTTTTTGGGGGGGGGGGGGGGGGGTTACAGCTAAGTCCAAACCAGCTGAAAAACCAGCTACCAGACCAAGACACTCATCTGAGGGATGGATCCAATGAAATCCCCTCATGAATTCTCAAGTGACAGAGGGACCCATAAGGAATCACCACAGGAAAGCAGGGCGAATAACTCTTCTGTTTTACTTTGAAATATTCCTTTTTGGTTTTTTTTAAACAATCCTCAGAAGGGAGATGCACATCCACCATCTGATGGAGACTGAGAATACTGGCAGGCTGATGTCACTGCAGGGGTATATATATACCGCGATGTTAACTTTGCTCTGTCTCCATCTGCTGGTAGAGGTGCATAAACCAGAGTTTTTCTAACTCTGGATATTTTATTTTTTCATCTCTGATTCCAGTTTCTCTTTTAAGCTTACCTCTCTTACCTCTTCTCCAGAGTCCTTTCCTAGGGTTACCTTTCCATTTCTTCTCTTCCTGTCTTTTCTCCCTTCCCAACATCTGTCCAACACTGATCTTTTCCTTTCATTTCTTGTTTCTTACTTTCCACTCACAGCTAGGATTTCACCACTCTTTATTCCCCTCTCATCCTCCAGTCCTCAGTCTCCCTCTTTTCACCTATACCTATTTGCCAGTTTCCATTCTCACCACCACCAACCTATCTAGCCCTCTCATGCTTCTCTTTCACTACTTCACCAGCTTATTGCCCCCTCTTTCACCAACTCTCGAGTCTCATTTCCACTCTGTTTCCATTCCCCAGCCATCATCTGTTCTCTGCCTCTTGCCCCCTTTACAGTCTCAGCTCTCTCGGTCATTCTTCTCTCCCTGCTTCCAGCCCTTTTGTCTTACCCATACCCAGCCTCTCATTCTTCCTTTTCACATCCTACCCAATTCCTCTATTTCTACCACCTCCACAACTCTGTCTCTTTCCACTGCCTCTCAATCTCCCCCACCCTCCTGCACACTCTCAAACACCCCAGCCTAAATAACACTTCCCCAATCACCAAGTCCCTGTTCCCCCTTTCCAATCCCCAAATCCCTACTCACTCTTCTACTCAATTTCTGAGTCTCCATTCACTTTCTTACTCAATTCCTATGCAATCTAAGTCCATATGCTCTCATTTACCTTAATTCAACCTAATGCCAGAGTCCTTGTATTCCCAATCACCTAGTCTCAACCTCATATCAAAGTTTTTACAAGAAAAGAAACCTTGAACATTTCAAATCACACAAAAAGCCTTCAGATAGTTTGCTGAGCCGGGACTCTTGGTGATCTGAAACGCTAGGAAAGGGGGTTAGGGGATGGTAGGGTTCTCAGGGGTGCAGCACATTAAGACTGAATAATATTTCTTGAAACCTGGCAACCATGTCACATGCTCAAGAAACCCTGTCCCGCTTCTCCCCTTCCTACAATTTGGCTCCTGCCTCCTCCACCCCCTTTCCTAGCACCTTGCTCCCCTGCCTCCTCTCCTTTCCCAGCACCTGGCTCCTGCTTTCCCCAGTATCTGACTCAGAGCGGCAGGAGCACATTCCACTATTTGCACTCACTACTGGTACCATAAGCACATTCAAAACTCATGAGCCAGAACTTCCTCTTCCCTTTTGATCTCATAGGCATTGCAAGATCAGCAGTGAAGAGAAAAAGTGTCAGTACACGAGTTCTATATGTACTTGAACGTGCCGGTAGCAAGTGTTAGGGAGCCTGCTGCAGCAGCAGCAAAATACATTCTGGCTGCCTTCTGTCCCACGATTGCTCCTTTCTTCTGCCGGTGCGGGGGCCCAAGGCACACATGAGCCAGTACTCCTTTAAGAAGTGCCCTTCACAGAAGGGCTCCCATTCTCCCATGTATCTCCACACTTGCAGAAGCAGCAGCTACCGCCACTTCCATCTCAGACATGGTCTCAACTCAGGGATGGGGACACAACACATGGCAACTACAAATGACTCCATATCTTTCCCTATATATAGGGCAAGGCCAAAGTCATGGCTTATTTCATGATTTTCCTGCATAAGGATGGGCAGAGGTGTATTAAGGCACATCCGACAGGATCCCCCTAAATATCTGAGCCGTCGACATGTACCTAGTTTGCCTATAGTCCATAGGGAGTGGGTGGGCTGCCCATTTGAGGCATTCCCTAGAACAGCCAGGCTCTCTGCCCTTGGTATGCAAATGGAGTTAATTTCTGAGGCAAGCTGGCATTTTTCTTTTTTTTTGGCAGACCCTGCACTTCAAGTTGGTTCTGTACGTTTTAAGAGGCTTGGAACGGAATACTTTGCTTTGTGTGTGACTGTGCATCTTGGTGAACCAGTGTAAACGAAGGCACAGCTGGAATATAAACCCAGGGTTTCCTGTTCACCAACCAAGCCAGCTCCATCAAGGATATCCTGTCAAGGTAAGATTCAAGCAGCGAGAAGAAAATTGTTGGAAGGTCAAGCTCTGCCTCCTGTAGAACATTGTTAAAGAATAAACTTTGCAGGTAACTGTGCCTCTTAGCCTGGCTTGCACTCTTCTAAATACCAATTAAGCAGTGCGCACATATATTGACTAACTTTTGGCGACTGGAAACAACAAACTTAGGTATTGTCTACTCCTGTAGTAATTCTATGGTGTCATTGTCGCAGTTAGCCACTGAACTGCAGGTGTTTAAGGTTCTACCTTTGCATGGCCTGAACCTGGTAAATTCCATAGTGGTATTGTACCACAGGAATTGTCTGCAATGCCCCGAAAACAACCAAACAGCACAACCATAGGAAGTTAAGATTCCCCTACCCTGCAATGCATAAGCACGCTCAGATGCACACCCAGATAACCAGGCAGTCCAGAATAAGTTTCCCTCCCCACTGAAGTATGTAGTACAACCTCTGCTTGCCACCTCCAGAGAGGTGGCAAGCAGAGGTTGCCACCTCTGCTTGCCAGGTATGGCAGGTATGGCTTCCGCTTACCTCTGCTGTTCCTTCCACAGGGAGAGGGACAGGCAGTAGGAGAAAAGAGAGAGAGAGTTTTGCAGGGTTTTTTTTCTTTATGAGCTGCCAGGTTCCTGAGAACCAGAAACCACTTTCTGGAGGCTCAAAAAGCCCTTAGGGGTACGGAGATAGCCATCACTCTCTGGAGGCTCCACAGCCCCTAAGGGTACTGGGATAGCCTTCCAAGGCTCAACCAGGGCAGGGCTTATAAGAATGCTTCCTCTGGAGGGGGGGGGGGAGGGGGGAGGAAACCCCCCCCCCCCAGAGGTTGATGGCCCAAAAGAAACAAAGACTCATCCAGGCCAAGGCCACACCCAGACTCGAAGTTACGTCCTCTTCTATTGTCCGCAGTTAACAGACAGAGACTACTAGTATTGGCCAGGTCCACATATGACTCATAGATGAGAGTAAAGTCATAAAAGAAATGTGTCCTCTATCTCCATCAGCTGTGGAGGGGGTATAATCCGATACATGACAACTGGTTTAGCAGGAAGATAAGGAAACACTAATTTCAGAGACAAATGGAAATTTACTGCTTTGTGTACCTTTCAAGTTCTCCTTTAAACATTGGTGCATGCTTCAGAATGTAAGCAACTCAAACTGTACTTCCTTTCCAAGTTTTCCCAGACAGAAATGCTACACATATATTGCTGAGTCTAACACTATTATATATGGAAACTGTGCAAATTATGCAGTGCTGACTTGAAAAAAATAGTTTTTAAATTTCTTTTCATGGACCTATTTAATATATATATACAAAACAGAAGCAATATTTAAAGAATAGAATTTTAACTTGAGCAAGAAATAAATCTGCACAAAATCAGTGTTTCATGAAAGGATATGAAATGTTATAGAAACAAAAGTAAAATGGTAGCTATATACTGTGTCATTAGAATTGCAATTTGAAGCTTCTAATATTACAAATGGTAATCCACATCTATACTGTTTATGAAATGTCTGTACATTATTAATTAAGCTGACAATCCAATCAGGTAACAACTTATGTCACTACTGAAAAACCTGCACTGCTAATTTTGAAAAAATTCAATGGATGAAATACCACTGAGCTTCTCCTTCTGGAGACCGCTCATGTCTGAATCCTTTACATTTTCTGGAGAAGTGGGCAGATGGAGTGGGATTAGTTATAATAAATCATTAAACCTTTTACCTAATAAATATTTGCTTTTCTTCTACAGCCACCTAAAATTGTCATTAAAAAGGTTTATATTACCAGTTTAAGGCATCATTTTAAATCAATCTACATATGATGAATATTCCCATATTCCTATAGACAACAGATGGAAGAAATAGGAAAAGAATGAGATTGATACTCAAGGAGGAGCTTGGCTTTACCAGATTACCTGACATATGATAAAGTGGACAACTAGTACTGATTATACACAGAAGAGTTTCAAAACTCTTAGCTGTGCTATACGGTTATCAGAAATACTGTTTTTTCAAACCCCAGGCTTAGTAAATTATGGCTACATTAAACATGTAAAAACCTGGTGGATGGCATATGAAAACTAATCCACTTGTATGATTAACTCACACTTTCAATCTAGCTATTTCCAGAAATCAACAAAGAAATAGTCCTCGTTAAACATGATACCTGGAGACCAAGAAAGCAAAATTATTTACCAGCAGCAAGTGTTTTCTGAAGACAGAAATTCAGTTTTGTGATCATGCTTGGTAGAGAACAGACCTTTTATTTCAGAGCTTTCTGAAAAGGTCTATAGGTCTTTACCACACCTGTCCAGGAATTTTCATGCAATCACAGTTCATAAGAATACAAAACGTGCAATGCTGAGTCAGACCGCTCTATCAAACCCAACATCCTGTCTCTGAGAGTGACCAGTCCAGGTCATTTGGAAGTACACGGTAGATACTAACAGTAAAGTTTATTCCATGTTGTTCACTCCCAGAAGCAAAATATGGAGATACCCGTGTCTATTTGGCTAATAACTGTCCTGCAGAAACTTGCGCAAATGTTTTTAAACTTAGCTATACTACTAGTTTTGACCACATTCTCTGGCTACTAATTCCATTGTTTGTGTGTTGCCTGAATAAATACTCTTAAATTTGTTTTAAATCTATTAGTTTCATGGAATATTCCCTAATCCTAGTACTATTTGAAAGAGTAAACAGCCATTCTTTATGAACTTGTTCCACACCACACAAGTTTATAAACCTTTATCATATACTCTCCTAGCCATCTTTTCTCCAAACTGAAGAACACTAATCTGTTAAATCTTTCTTCATAAGGGATCTGTTCCACCCGCTTTATCACTGTTACCCTTCTCTGTATGTCTCGTTCTCCTTGCTTCACTTATTTAAAATTTATATTCTGTCATTCTCACATTCATGGCAGTGTATAGTAAATCTTACATAAATCAGAATAAAATAAGCACAGAATGCTCAAGGTGTGGTTGCACCATGAACTCATACATTATATTTACAGGTCTCCCTTATAATTCCTGACACTATTTGCTTTTTTTTGACTGGATGTTGCATACTGAACTGAGAATTCCACCATATTTTCCATTGACAATGCCAAGGACCTTTTCTTGACTGATAACTTAGGCCACTAATTAATAAAGTGTATTAAAACCATGTGTTAACATTTTAAGGTGGATCAGACAACCACATTTTGATGTGGCAACTTAAGTCTAGTAAATCCTTCACTTTCCAGGACATAGTATTTGATGTCCATCTGTTTGTGCCTCTGTATATCCTGAAAGAAACTGTGAACAAGCACTGCCACCTACTCTTTGGGGACATCCAGATATTTGAGGAAGAACAGTGGCACCCCTAGGCTCACCCTCTACCTGTATGAATTTAGTCATTCACTAAAAAAATATGGGAAGAGATATCTCTTCCCTATCTGTAGCAGACACTACTTTATAGGGAGAGGTCATAAATGAATTACTCTTTGAAACAAACTCCATATAACTTAACAGAAGGCTGACGAGCACTGACCTAGAGCCAAAGACACCAAAAAGGGGATTAGGGCTCGTGAGTGCTAAAGGACTGAAGAAGTTTCCTGTTCTGAAACTTCTCAGCTTTGATTTAGTGTGGATGGCACCAAAAGAACACTCTGAGCATTCAATCTGTTTCAGAGACAATTTCCTTGACTCAGAGACAGAACACTCAAACCAACAGATGATGAAGCCCCAGACACTTTAACTTCAGTGCGCTAGATGCACTGAGCAAGTGCTTCCTTACGCCTCCTGTTCAAGCATGTCCCGAAGAATGTGGAGGATTGGCCCACTATGGAAACCAACATCCTCCACAGCTCTTTCGAGATTGGAACCAGAGGCTGAATTTACCTTCAGGCATGGATGCTTTTAACTGTGTTGAGACCACTGCACTCCTGTGCATTGAGAACCATGAGCTGAAGTGCACTGTTACTGCAGAGCCCTCTCCTGACACAAACTCTCAAGCCTCGTGCTTAAGTGTCCTGAACCTTTGTGGATGGGAGTATGGGAAGCAAGACTTGATTCAGCTCCTGGGCCTAACCTCCAATTGAGAAGCTGAAGAGGTCTACACCTTTGGAACAATCTCAGCACCAGTATTGTGTCTTTCCTTGGTAGGTGCCAGTTTCATGGGGATAACATTTTCCTTCAAGGTAAGTTTGCAACCTAACTTTCTGGGTTTGCACTGCTCAAGATAACATCTGTGCATGAATACTACAGCCCGAAGTGCCCCAAATACTTGTGGTAAACCTCATGATGGCTAGCAATGGACATCTTCTGTTAGAATTTGGGAAAGAGCTTAAAGCCACTGGTCTGCTTCTCTAACATACTAAGAAAAATGGATGCAGTAAAATTAATTGAAGAAAGCAAGCTACAAAGAGTCACACAGCTGAAGAACTTGGGAAAAAACCCAGTGTCAAAACAAAACTGCTAAATGCCCACAACAGGGAAGGAAAAAATCCCTTGTGCTACTGACAAGATGATAGAAAAGCTAAAAAAAAACCCAATAAATAAATAAAACTTACGTGTCAAAATCCTACCTAAGATTAAAGGTTTATTTTGGGATTTGTTTTTTTAGGAATTAGAAAACCCATTAAAAAGCAGGGCTGCCAAAATAGTCAATATCTCAAGCAGACAAAAATGGAAATAGAGTAGTGAGGCCACAACAGCACAAGAACTTGTGTGGTTAGAGCCTTTAAGCCTGTCCAGAAATCTCTAGAAAAGATGTCGGCTTGGCCAGTTTGTTAGACTTGATCTAGGAGACAAGAGCAAGATCATCTGCTTTTACTCAAAGTGTAAACTGATTGTTTCACCTTGTACCATTAATATGAAAAATAAGTGATTTTTGTATTTATATAGAGCAATTATAGTTGTCTTTCAAATCAAAATATAAATTAGCCAAAGTAAAAGAGGTTTTTCCTTGCAAGGATGCACTCATAAGATGTTAGAAAATACACTAGTGGAGCATTTCAACACTGCAAATCACAAGGCAAAAATCCCAGTAGAGCAATTTGAACACCTAATAAGCGTGTACCATACATACCTTTAAATACCTGCATGATGACTTGCTTTTCCTTTTACATGCAAATATAGCTTTTGTTGTTTTCTCTAAAACAGAATTATTTTTCTAATAGTGTATATAAGTTTTCTTCTTTTGCAGCTTTGGAAGACGTAGAATACTTCTGATGTCCGCTGCTTTACTGCCAATCTGGCTGTCAAATGAGACAGGTTATAGCTTTTATTTGTACTTGGCCATTTCACTGTTGAACAGGTGGATGATAATGTATGATATTGCTTCTGAATATTCATTTCAGTTTCCCATGTTACTTTAACATCTAGTGTAATCTGTATTCACAGCTTAGCTCTGATATTTAAATCCTCCGGTTAGCTTTATCTTCTGTCAAAGCATATTTTTCAGTTTCAAGCTTAAAAAAAAAATGCCATCTTGATATTGGAATCATTGCTAGTTTCAACATTTGAATAGAGCAAGTTATTCTAAGTAACACTCTGCACCACAATTAGATTAATAAAGTGTTACTTTAAAATCGTGTGTTAAACACACTGGTGGGAAATGTGCTGTTCCATCTCATTTGGAGTATTTTAGGATCTGCACAAATGAAGCAGCATTGTTTTAACCTGGTTAAAATGCTCCAACATAGTCAAGAACACCTTCCTTTAAGATCCTCCTTTTTGTGCCCAAATTATTAACATTTTCTTCCCTTCCCTTCTAAACATCTACACCAATATATTGCCGTGGACGAATCATATATTCCTGTCCCTTTAATAACTCACAATTGACCGCATGAAGTCATCAGTTCATTCCTAGTTGAAGCACCAAAGACAAAAGGACAAAGAAATTCATGGAACCCACTTCTATATAAAATGATATAAACCTCCCAAAAAGGATGACAGAACTGGAATGTAAAGGTAAATTGTGGATGAAACATTAAAACGAGAGAACATTTCTTCACTATCACTAGGAGACTATCTTGAGTGGTTCGCTGAAAATCAGAACGACTCATAATGACGGCAATTACAATGAAGAGAATGTAGCTAACAGATTTGTTTTTTTTATTTTACACAAGCTGCAAGAAGGTGATACATGATATTTATAGAAAAGTCTTCTAGCTATAGCATCAATTTTCTCACAATTAAAATGTGCATATTGCTTTAGGGCACAGCACAGATAACTGTTACATAGTACCTTTATCCAAAGCACTTTACAAACATATCAAACAATTAGTACCCAATTAAAAATTGATAGCCAGTGGGCAGAAGAAGGGGGAGGAAGGGGATGGGTGCCCTTCAAGAGAAGAATCTCACAACTATTCAGACTGATGTGGAAAGGTGCATTCAGCCGAACACACAGCATTACCCTCATTTAAAGGCACATTCTGTAAGCATAAACCTTACTGCCTAAGCAGAGGCAATATCATACTGCCTAAGCAGTAAGGAGTTTTACGCTCATAAAACGTGTATTGCGGAAATGTGAGTACTGCTTAGCGCCCTCTAATGGAAACCCCATGCAAACAAGGGCATTAAGCAGAACTCCCCAATGCAAAGAGGAGTGCTGACCTTAAAGCTGGAAACTACTCCTGGTCAGAGGTGGAGTAAAGTTTTCCACATTGCTCTGCTGGCACCTAAAACCAGAGAATCAGGCAAAAAAAAAAGTAGTTTCAAATCCTGAAAAAAAAGATACTACTTCAAATCCTAACCAAAGCCAGAATGGCGGATAAGTCCGTACTTATCTGATTAAGTGGCAGAAGTTCTACCGCTATATGGCCGTGGTTTAGCTGGTTAAGTACTTTCTCTTTCTAGTTTTAAAGGTCCCCCACCCCCGAGTTAAAATGTGCTGAACACACATTTTCCAGTCAATGTGTTTCTTGGTTTTTGGGGGCTTTTTTAAACTGCTAATGTATTTGCATAGCATTTAATTTACCGCATGGGGAGTTTAAAAAATCTGTGCATTAACCGTGCACTGAAATCCAGAGCACAGTTTCTTAACACACAGCTTATTGTATCAGCCTATTTGTGATCAGACAAAAGGGTAGTTTCAAATCTCCTTAAGTACAATATAATAATTAGGATAGCTTGCAAAAAAAAAAAAAAAACCCAGCAAAAATGCCAAAATAAGAGAAAAATATTTGAAACTAAACTTCGCCACAAGACAGTGGGCTCCACGGAAAAGGGAGCCCCGCATGGGCGCATGCCCCAGGAGGAGGACATAAGTTTTCCATACCAGGCTCCATCAGACGTCATCCTGCTTCTCCTCAGAGAAGACACAGGATTTCCTTTTCTTTCTTTAAATGACCAACTGGATTGGTGAGGGAAATAGGAGGGATTTTATTTTTCCCCCAATGATCAAGTCTGGAGACTGGGGAGGGAGGGGATTGTTTTTCTCATTTCTGAGGACAATACTGTTGACAGAACGGGAGAAGGAAAGGTAAGAAAGAGCAGTCATTTTTATTTATTTTTTTTAAAAAAGGCCAGTTTTTTTGGGTTTTTTTTTTAGAAAACTATTTTCTTAACCTGGCTAGTCATCTTCTTGAAATGTCACAGACCGGCTACAGGGCTGAGCCATGGTGGGGGGAGAGAATGTTTCTTTGTCAGCATTGTAAACAGTCCACGTAATTTAAGTAAAGTAGCGAGCTGATCCCTAGAATCCAAAAGGTTGAGAAATGCTGCCCTAACATCCCTCGAATACTGCCCATCATCTTAACAACCGTTTTCCCCACCTCGAATCATCAAGCATGATCGCCCTAACATCTCTCTCCTGGTTAGTTATCAGGGAATCACTCCCGCCACCTCACCCCTTGTAAGTTTCATGTCAGGAATCATAGTGTGACCAGGTCATTGTGAAAGAGAAGTACTATAATCATGAACCAAGGAGGATTTTGTTTATTCATGCATCCAAGTAATGCCTCTCATGCAGGTTTCATCTGATAACCTTCAGGGAGAGCTAGCTAGGCTCCCAAGCTTGAATTTATGGCGCTAAAACAGATGTAGATTTGAATTTTGTGAGAATTCAAGAGCACTAATTGACCAAATTAATTCATGCCTGGCAGACAATTTTTTTTAAAGTAGGAGTGGTGAAAAAACAAACAGTCATACCCTGCCAAGGTTACATTGTTTGCCATTCAAAATTCTTTGTTTTTTTTTTACGTGAAAGAAACAGCTGTAGTGGTAAAAGTATACATACATACATGCATGTTCCTTTTTAACTGTTACAAAGAAAAAAATGAATTTCTATACTCAGAGATTCCCTGTGTATTCTTGATATTGCCATGGTTTCATTAGTATTGTCTCCATTTTCAACCAGTATTGATAGGCTCCCTACAGTAGCATTATGTGCAATGAGCATTGGGATCGTCGTGCCTTAACACAATATTCTGGAAGTGTGAAGTCCCATTACATTTTTTTTTGTTTGTATGAAAAAGTTGCTGTGGTTAAAAGTTTATAACTTAAGTTGATACTTCATGGGAACCTCTATTTTGTGATAATACTGACTGTTATCAGTTTTAAACCCCAAGTCTGAAGGCTGCAGGGTCATGTCTACAGCATCTATTTCGTGTCTGTTGCCACTTGTTGCAAGCAGCCACATTGCTTGTTCCTGTAGTTGGAGAATATGAACAAGTGATTTGTAACCAAGACCTGAGGAACACCCTAGCTGGTCAGTTTTTTCAGGGTATCTATAATGAATATGCATGAGATAAAACTAGGTTGATGGAGGCAAATCTTTCTCATGCATATTCATTATGGACTTCTGAAAACCAGAATGCAAAGATGCTCCTGAGGAGTGGATTGAAAGCCACCCAGTGTGAATGGTTGAATATTTCCTGAGTTTAAGATAATATGTATCTTGACTGGGTGTCTGTGCAAATTATAAAGCCAGTCTAATGCATCACTAGGATACAGGATTGTATTTTGCTATAACAAAGAGACATTTTAATAAAAGTAATGTCTTAGAAATGGATAACTATGAGCCTGGTATACTAAGAAGTTTTCCCCATACACAGAACATTGGCCATATTTTAAGTGATGGGATGCACAGCCATAATCTATTTTTGTTACTGTAGTAAAACAAGTAACATATTGGGGAAAAAAATGTGCACCTTGATTAACCAACCACTTTGAATATAAGAAATTGCCATGCTGGGTCAGACCAAGGGTCCATCAAGCCCAGCATCCTGTTTCCAACAGAGGCCAAACCAGGCCACAAGAACCTGGCAATTACCCAAACACTAAGATCATCCCATGCTACTGATGCAATTAATAGCAGTGGCTATTCCCTAAGTAAAATTGATTAATAGCCGTTAATGGACTTCTCCTCCAAGAACTTATCCAGACCTTTTTGGAACCCAGCTACACTAACTGCACTAACCACATCCTCTGGCAACAAATTCCAGAGCTTAATTGTGCAATGAGTGAAAAAGCATTTTCTTTGATTAGTCTTAAATGTGCTACTTGCTAACTTCATGGAATGCCCCCCTAGTCCTTCTATGATTGGAAAGTGTAAATAACCGAGTCACATCTACTCGTTCAAGACCTCTCATGATGTTAAAGACCTCTATCAAATCCCCCCTCAGCCGTCTCTTCTCCAAGCTGAACAGCCCTAACCTCTTCAGCCTTTCCTCATAGGGGAGCTGTTCCATCCTCTTTATCATTTTGGTTGCCCTTCTCTGTACCTTCTCCATCGCAACTATATCTTTTTTGAGATGCGGCAACCAGAATTGTACACATGGATATATTAAATGTATAACCGTTTACAATTGTACAATGGGAGGAAGGGGGTACAAAATACAAACATAAATCATGAAAATGTTTCTATATCCATTAATAATTTGATCACAAACACCAGTTTTCACTGTAGCTGCAGGTCACCACCGACACAAATATGGAAAAAAGTGCACCTCCTTTATACTTCCATTTCAAGAGAGTTCACATCGAGGTTTCAAGGGCTGCAGATCTATCCAATTTTCACAAATATCTATCCACAAGTAGTATCCATTATCTCCTTATATTTAGTTTCAGAACTAGGTTAACCACATTTTATATTGCAATTCCTATAACTGCAAGGACTTTGAAAGCAGCAGCCAGTAATGCATTAAAAAAAAAAATGTATTCCAGACACAGCCTCGGATGACTTTGCAGCTTAGTTAAGATGCGCCCTTACCCTGCAGTCCTTAGTTATCTCCATTGCCATTCCATGCTACTTTGACATGCTTGAGTGGCCCCATATGAAAGGTGGTGCCTGCTAATGTAAATCTTATGGGTTAGGGTTTTTAGCAGGTTTATGGATATTTAGAACTGGAAATCATTTCTGGGTACAGTGCATGTGAATCCTCCTGCACGGTGCAGATAAATTTATTCCTGTGGCTAAATAATCAGCAGTTTTATGGTCCTTTTGAAATGAGCAGTACAGTAAAACAAAAGCAGCGCTCTGGAACTCAGGCCTCTGCAGTCAATTTGGGAAAGAAGATTGACAAGCCAAGTCAGATTCCCAGCAATCGACTTATTTATACTATTTTCCAGTAATTTAAAGAGTAAATATGAACACGAATACTTACAATTTTGAAATACATATTTATGATACAAACATTAATAGTGAGATATACTGGAACCATAGAATACAGCGCTCTCTCCCATGCCCACTCTTGTTTTGAGGGAGAGAATGTAAATAGCAAAGAAGACCTCATCACACTATCTGCACACTGCGATTTCACTTAACTCTCTGCTTTTGAATTTAGCCATTTCAAATTAAATACTAATCATGTTTGCTACATAACAATGAATCCTTTCGTCTTTAGCCTTATGCTACATAAATTAATGCCACTGCGGTGCTTCAGAGTCAGCTCAGCAAGATAATTCAATAAGAAAAGAAGAATTGCTGCTTCCTTCCTGCAAAATCTCAGAGTCCCTGTTTGAGTTTGTCTTTTGCAAGTCCTATAGCTCGTTGCTTTTGCAATTGGTAGATGTAGTTTACATCAAATGTACAGTACAAACCATTATTTAAGTACTAAAGAAAGAACCTAGGACAACTTATTCAGCAATGGAGGAGTACCAATCATCGTGTGGTGAGAACCGTGGCTTATTTTCAGATTGTTTCTAGGTAAAATAGAGCCCTCCGTGAAGAGGGAGCAGCATTTTGGCATTTTATTGCTTCTGTTAGGGATAAATAGTAGAGCAGGAGCTTCAACTGAATAGCAACTTGCTCTGCAGAAAGGACAGCACTTCCTCTTGGTGAGGGGGTCGCTGAACACAGCACGTAGTTTAACCCACAGTTGTGCACACAGGTTCTGTATGCACATTTTTACTGCCCATGCAACAAGGAGCTTTGCACACAAAATGTGTGTTCACAGGTTAGCACCTTCTCAAGCAAAATCCCATGCCAATGACGACACTACCTATTAACTCCCATTGCAAAGAGGTGCAACTCACTTACCTCAAGTTTCCAGTGTTGAGAAAACAGCTTCTAATCCGCAGTGGAGTAAAGCCTCCAGGGCTGATCTTAGCCTATGGGCACAAACTGGAGTTCCAGTGCAAGAACCTGTAGTCAAGACTGCACATCAAAAAATATTTTCTGAGCTAAAGTATTTTTTGTGCAAATAAATTTTATGTGCAGAAAAAATGTTGTCTGTGTAGATACGATTGTGCATACAAAACTGCTTGTTTATTGCGCATATAAATCATGTATCAGAGACTGCTGGAGTTAAAATGTGCACTCAGCCTATGCAAAAGGCTGAGTGTACATTAACACAAGTTTGTGTGCTTTTTCATTCCCAATGCAAGAAAGCAAATAGTATGCCAATACATAAGGGGGGGTTACATTTTTTCCCCCCGCGAGAGTTTAAAAAAAAAAAAAAAACCACTCCACTGAATATAATCACAATTTTACTGTTCTCCTTTTTACATCTAGTCCTGAAGCAGCACTGCTAGTTAGATCAGAAGACACTGTCAACTTTTGATCAAGTGAGACAGTATAATAGGCAGGCATCCTAATGCCATATTCCCTTATATTTTAAGATTTCAACATTTGGTGCATTTTTTTTTTTTTAAAACTCCAGTGGTGGTAAAGGACTTCAGCGAAGGCCTGAGTGAATCAAATATAGCTCCCAAGCTTCAACCTGAACACCTCTGAGGTAGGTTACCTGAACTATTAATTTACCTGGGGTGAGACTGTTTTATTGTGTTAGGTCTCGTATCTCATTCTCATTTAATGTTTCACAATAATTGATCATTTTATGCTTTATGGAATAAATGCTTCCCTCCTCCTCCACAAAATAAAAAAAAAATAGTCTCTTTCCTATGCCAGTTGAGTTTAGGAGTGCGCTTATTTCTGGAGTATACAACCTTTTAGGGCCACGTGGCTCTGAGGGCCATTATGCAAGAGAACATGAGCATTGCTAATGTCAGTAGAGATCTAAAGCAATGACAGACAGAGCAAGAACTAGCACATGGATCTCACTCAGAAAACAAAGCTGTGTAGCCTACAGGAGGAGCTTGAAGAGAGACTGTCTAGCTGACAAAAGATAAAGACTCAAGGGAGAAGAGGGAAGAGAAAGCAAAGCTGTGGAAAGGGGGTGAGGGAGCTCAGGGAGCGATTTTTCCTTTAACTAAGAAGTATGCCATGTGAACTTTATTTTCTTTTTTTTTGATGGTTCACCAAATCTCAGCAGGGATGCATATGAAAAAATATAGCTCTCTCCCAATAAAATACAAAAGCATGTTTGATGCTTCAAGGGAAGAAAAGTGCCGAATTCTACAGTTTAAAAAAAATATATATATAAGTCAAAGGTAGGAAGGGAATGAACGGGCTCGGGCAGGAAGTCCCTACAAGCAGGTTCTTGTTTGCTCACCGAACCAAACAACCCATTATGAGCCAGCTCTAGAACATCAAATTAAATTCACATCAGACTGAGTGAACTTCTACATTCTAAGAAAAAAACATTTGGATGCGTGAACACATTTAAATATATTACTCTGAGGTCATATCTGCCAAGATAAAATACACTTTTCTACAGACCCAGTTATTGCAAAGTGAAGATGAACAGTTCGGCTCCAGCTTTATTTCTACTGCACAGCTCAAGGTGCATCAGATAACGTGTGGGCTATGCTCCGATAATGTAATTAACAAGGAAACACACAGGTTCACAAGGCATTTTCACTGAGTAGTAATTACATGCCTATAGGTGTTTGTGAAATAAAAATGGTATTTAATGGCTACATAGCTGCATGATAGCCAAAATGAATCTTCATTTTTTCCTCCTATTCCTTTAATAATTCTAATGGTGTCAAGACAAGCAACGTTCATGAATCTCTCACAATTTCAGAGGATTATCGATATTAACCCCCATTTTTGGGTTGGCTCTTATGTCAGTTTCTGCACTCCAGCAATTATCCCCAATATTCTCTGTTCCTGAACTGGATATTCTAATATATCAGCCAGTTATGCAGACATTCCAAGAAACCATGACAAAAAACTCCTAGCTGAATTTCATAGCTCTATAAATTATTTTTAATGACACATGAGACAGTTAAGACTTAAAATATTGGCTAGGATGGGTTTTTATGAATTGAAGTCTGAGACCATCCACCCATTAAGTAATAATTTGAGCAGGCACATCCTTAGGACTCAGTTTTACAAAAGTAATATACAGTATCTTGCAAAAGTATTCAACCTCCCTAAAAAGTTAGCAGATTTGTGTGGATTACAAATTGCACTTCCACAGATTGTTCGACAGTATAACATGCTCGTAAAGCAATTTTCAAAGTCACAATTCATTATTTCACTGCATGTAAAATTAAAATCTGTTTGCATAAGTATTTAACCCCTTCAGACTAGTACTTGGTAGAACCACCTTTTGCTGCACTAACAGCTTTAAGTTTGTTGGGGTAAGTTTCTACTACCTTTGCACACTGTTTGGGAGCTGTTCAGGTTGGTTGGTTAACGCTTAGACTCTACAATTTTCAAATAGTACCACAGATTCTCGATTAGATTGAGATCTGGACTTTTGACTTGGCCATTGCAGAACATTCACCTTTTTGTTCAACCACACCTGTGTTGCTTTGGCAGTGGCATGCAGTGACATTTATAACCGGAGATTCAGTCTCGCTCCCTCAGCCCCCCTCTTCCCTTCCATCTCCCCCTTCCCCCCAAATCTTCAGTCTGGCTCCCTCTGACCCCTTTCTCGATTACAAAAGACAGTTGGAACCCATATGGCATTAGGCCTTTTGTAACATGCAATGGGTGCAGGTTTGGCCCTCAGAAAGCCATGAACAAACAATTACAATACAGTAAATGTCCCAAACCAAAACAGCACTAACTAGCAGCACTCAAACAGTAGCAACCCTATCTATAAAAAGGCAACACTGCAATATTACATCAGGCCTTAAAACACCAATACGCCACCTTTTAGGTAAACAGAAATGGCTAGGCTACCTAAAAGTATCTGCAAAATAAACTCCTGTTCCTAAAAATACTGTACAAAAGCTTTTAAAACTACAAGGGCCCTTTCTTCAAATGTCAGATCAGAGGCATTCATGTACAGTATTTTGGGATAATACTTACACAGTCCAATAAATATATCACAGCCTGCCAAGAATGCAATTTACCCCAAGTGACAAATCTGCCATATCAAAATAACACTAACTCCAGGAATCAACCACCCTACCCAGGAAAGAGCAGCACTGCAAATATTACATCAATAAAATATTTTTTAAAAAGCATGCATCAAATAACATCCAACAATTAAAAAGAATAGAGATTTTTTAAAAACCCTCTGCTCTCTATACCCAGAAACTTGATTTCCAGTCACACAGATTGTTCTGGGGAAGTAGGGAGAGGTTACACAAACTTTATCCTCTTTCTCTTCCCGATACACATACTAACACACGTGTTCATTCTCTTTCACACACATACACACACATTGGCTCTCTTCACACACATAGGCAATCACACTCAGTGGGCTCTCTTTTTCACACACATAGGCATCCTCACACTCTGGCTCTCATCTTCTCACACACACAGGCACCCTCTCACACTCAGTGGCTCATTCTCCCTTTTACACACACACTCTCATACAATGGCTCTCCCTCCCTCACACATACATTCTCTCACATTCAGTAGCTCTCACACAAAAAAGGCACTCTCTCCCTCAAAGACATACACACTGTGGCTCACACACATGCACACTCACTCACTCACACACACACACAGGCACTCTCTCCCATTCAGTGACTCTCTCTCCCTTACATGCATAAAGGCACACACACTCAGTGGCTCCCACACACACAGGCATTCACAAAGAAATGGCACTCACAATCCGTGGCTCCCTTCCTCACACACATACTCAGGCTCTCTCTCACATTTAGGAGATCTCTCCACGCAGACACTTACACTCAGTGACACTTTCTCCCTCACACATACAAACAGGCACTCTCTCATTCAGTGGCTCTCTCCACACAAAGAGAGAAAGACACAGACATGCACTCACATTTAATGGCATACTTGCACACACTCTCTCTTTCACTCACTTAGGCTCAGTTTCCTGTTCTCTTCACTACCTCTTCGTCATACTGCTGGGTCATGGGTCTTCTCTTTTTCAGCTGCAGCGGTATGGGCTCTGCAGCGGCCACTGTGATTTGTCTTCAGCCACCAACAGGATAGGCTCTGCTGATGGTTGCAGGAACTTCAGACGCCAGAGGATGGGCTCCGCGGCAGCCTGCTGGATCACATGTATTTTGTGGCATGGTCTATAGCAGGAATTGTGTTGATGGAAGGTCATCTCCTGTCGCTGCAGGGCTGATCTTGTGAGAGGAGCTGCACAAGCGGCCCCGCAGCAACAGGAGATTCTGTTCACTTAAACGCAAGTCCTGTTGCTAGCTGTAGGTCAATGAAGTGGATTGTGCAGTTGAGCGCAGTTATAGGCTCAGGCAGGAGTTTCTGCTTATCCTTGCCAGACTTGGGGAAAAAAAACACGCACAAAAAAAATACCCCCCAAAAAACCCCCCACAAATAAAATAAGGAAAACAGTTAGAGCCGGGGATTCACTGAATCCCTTGAAGGCCCTGACTGCACACCACTGTGCTTGGGATCACTATCCTGCTGAAAGGTGAACTTCCTCCCAAGTTTTAGTTTTTTAGCAGATTGAAGCAGGTTGTCTTGCAGTATTTCCCTATATGTTGTACCATCTGTCCATCCTTTGATTGACAAAATTCCCAGTCCCCACTAAGGGAAAGCATCCCCACAACATGATGCTGCCTCCACCCCCTAACTCTATACTACTGGGATCGATGCTCCCTCCAAGGAGTGACTAGGTGTGTTCAATTTTGTTTTCGTTATGAGCAACAATTTTTTTAAGCCAACAATTTTTGGGCACCAATATTAGCGTTGCCATTTCCGTGTAGAGCACAAGGAAAAATGTATGCGAGTGACCATGTAAAACCCATGAGTGACGCTCTGAAACGTATGAACGATGGCTCAAGCGCTCAGCTCAGCAGGAACTATGGTTGGGATGGTGTTTGCTGAGGAATGGGCAAGTATTGGTTTGAGCCACACATAGCGTTTTGAATATTGGCCAAAAAAAGCTCCATTTCTGTTTCATCTGACCATAAAACCTTATCCTATTTAAGCTGGGTCACTCTCATGCTTTCTGGGAAACTCCACATGCGGTTTTTATCTTCAGTAACGGCTTCTTTCTAGCTTCCCTTCCATGCAGGCCAGTTGTATGCAGAGTTCTTGATGTGCTTGACTGGTGCACCTCCACTCCAGCCTCAGCCACTGAATGCTGTAGCTCCTACGAAGTGATTGCTGGCCTCTCTGTGGCTTCCCTCACAAGTCTCCTCCCTTGCTCTGACGCTGAGTTTTGAGGGACAACCTTGTCTAGGCAGTGTCTGGATGATATGATACAGCTTCCGCTTCCACATAATCGATCCAACAGTGCTCACTGGGATATCCAAGCACCTGGATATTATTTTGTAGCCTTTTCCTTTATCTTTAATTTCCTTAGAATGCTCTTTGTTCTTCATTTTCACAGCTTTCCTTCAGATTCACAGATTAAAGAATGGTACTGGAATTCGGAGTCTTTTATCCAGAAAAGTTGATCTTTTTAATGATTCACAGGTAGAGACCAATTGTTAGGGCACTATCTTTCCTCTGTGTAAAGTTGGAGCTTCCACAGCACAAGGGTTGAATATTTATGCAACAGCATTTTTCTGTTTTTAATTTTGCTTTACAAAAAAACGCTGAGAAATAATGAATTGGGACTTTGAAAATGTACTTTAAAGCCCATACTGGTTTGCAGTAAACATACTACTGTCTGAAACAATCTGTGCAAGTATCATTTGTAATCCACACAATGCTGACATTTTAGGGGGTCAAATACTTTTGGAAACCACTGTATAGACATAAAAAGAAAATAAGACAAAAAATTAATCAAAATTTGATGTTTTTCTCTATAGTTCTATATGAAATAGTTGGTATTGGTTTCCTTTCTCCCCCTTAAATAGACACATGCACCAAAAAACTAAGCAATCTGCAAATAACTTTTAGGCTACCAAGTTATTTTGAAGAGAAAAAGACTTTGTTCTAATAGTCTAATATTCAAAAGACCTATGTACATAACTAAAAGCTAAGCACCTAAACACTTTATAATGTTTTAATGTATGCATTATTTTTGTCTGTCAGTTGATTATATTTATGTTGATCTCGATGTTATATTGTGCACCTCCCTGGACTTCAGTAACGGTGGTATATAAATTAAATAAATAAAAGGAAATCTAAGTGCCTTAAAGGCAGACAGGGTCATGAAGTTAGGCATTCAGCAGTGTTGGGCGCTTAAGATTTCTAAATTTAGTTGAGTCCGTACCTCATACCTAAGGTAAGGCACCTATGTTCAGTTGTTGCAAGGCATCTTATTCTGGCACCTTAAAGCTGTGAATACATGTGCCTAAATAAGGAGCCTTAAATCAGAAATTGAGCCCTTTATGAAAAAATCACACTAAGTACTCTGTTGAGATAAGGTTGATAATCTGCACCAAGTAAAAGACCAGAGACCAAGGATTAAACAGCAAACATGTGTAAAAAAAAAAAGTGTGTGTATATATATATATATATATATATATATATATATATATAATTACATATACATACATACACACACACACATATACATACATACATACATACATACACACAAGATTCAAAGATTATGAAAACCCACTGGAGCATCTCAGATGAAAGGAAAGTACTTGGACCTGACTTTTTGCTACTCCTATTTAGTCCTTGCTAGCCCAAATACAAGCCCTTTTAACTTTTATTTTTTAAGATTCTTGCATGCAAAGTGTTGCCTTCACCCACTGTGTTTGAAGTGTAATACCTGTGAAAAATTAATCATGAAAATTTTTTATAAACTAATCAAATAGACTGAATTGTTTGCTGCCATAAAATATGTTGTATGTGAAAAATTGGATTGTTAGATTGTGACGTTTTAGCAGACCAACCAAAAAAAAAAAAGAAAAACACATTTGGAAAAAAAATTTTTTTGATGTAGCATACATTCACCGATTCACTTATCAACAGTACTAAACAAGTTCTGCAATGTTTGTTTTTGTAGATACATAAATATAGCTTGATGATTCGCCCTTAAAGCAGCTCTGTACAGGGAAAAACAGAGGATCCATGTCAGGTTCTTCACTCCAATTATCTGACTTCACAAAATATTGGTTTAGATATTAAGACAGTTTGTAAGATCAAATGAAAATGCTGTCACATGATTAGTTCTCTGGATTATGTCCGGCACTGTGGATGAGCGAAGAAGAATGTATGATATACCAATATAATACAGAAATTGTTCTTTTTTTATTATTACATTTTTGGCAGCAGAATTTGTGGATTCGCATTTGTCCTAATTATAAACGGCCTCAATATTTTTACTTAACTAATTTAACTAAAAGGCCTGTTCCTAGGGTGGCAAAGTTTCTGCCTACCTGCACCACTAAATCCCATTTCCCTCCTTCCCTGTGGACCTCAGTTTTCTTTCTCCAACCCAGACCTCCAATTTCATCCCCCAACCCAATGCATCTCAGATATCTGATCCACAGTTCTACTGCAAATATCAGGACTCTGGCCATGTTGTGAATGAAGACAGTTAAGTACAGAGTCGGCCTATCATTTTCATAGGCACCACTGTGGCCCCACACCCTCCAGGCTTTCATGCAGTATGCTAGATCTGTCAACATGGGACAGGCCGACTCCTCTACAGAGCTGCCAGAGAAATGTTTTCAAACAGCAGCAGAGTGGGTATCAAACAATGGAGCTACACAGAGCAGGTGGCAGGGGGGTGAGCCTCGGAGGAAAAGAAATTGGAATTGGAAGTATACTGGGGAAGGGAGAAAGGGGGAGGGGGCAAAGAATCAGATCTTTATGTCCAGATGGGGAGCGGGCTATGTGAAAGAAATGGCATGATCCTGAGTGACTAGGGGTGCAAACGGCTGAAATACACTCATTACAGAAAAACCACCACAAAACTGTGAAATGTACTTTATTTCTTAAAGCATAAACCCTACGGCACAATTCTCCCCCCGCCCCCCCCCCCAAGCATCTCACATATAGCCCTACACCACTGGTTCTTTTGCACACAATAGATAATCAATAGGGTCTTGTTCTAGATTAATACTTCCATTAAGGTTCTAAAGCAAAAACCTTTTTTAAAAATGTAGCCCCATCAACACTGTACAGAATAATTGCGACCTGTAACAAGATATGTTAGTAATACAGCAGATGCTGGCATGTAGTATCATCATTCTTTGTCTGTCAACCTATCACAAAACAAATATTAACAAGACAATTGCATAACACACCTTTTTCCTAAGAATATTATGACAGTCATCTGTGTCCTTACCTATTGATCTGTTGCTACAAGCCTGGTGCCTCAGATCTGCCAAGATAAATTGCAGCTGTCACTCTGACGGACACCATCCCTAAGTCCCAAATCACTAATTCTTATATATTAGATAGTAGAAATGCAAACACTACAAATTATATGACCACAAAAATATAGCTGATCTCATCGTACAAATGACAATCCAAGGCCAACCAGAATATGTAGTGTGTATATATATATATATATATATATATATATATAAATAAAAGCATTATCCAGAAATAACATTTTACAGGAGAAACAAATGCCAACTGCTGTCTAGACCTCACATAGTTCATGGCATTTTATTCTCATATGGATTCCTAGATCTGTGTGATCCAGTCCCTGGAATTAAAAATAATCCTCCCATTTCAAAACGTAGTTTTTAAGGTTGCACCTCCAATAGTCCTGTTGTGATCACTGGCTCCAAAAGAGCACATTCATACTACCATTAATTTTCAAAACACCCAACTCAGACAGGCACAGAGATATAGATATCTAGGAATCCCTGCTCATCTCTGCCAAGTTAGGCTAGAGTCAGAGAACACTTCTTCCTCTCATATACTTGCTTTCTTGCCTTTGGCTGTTACAGAAACACGATGGCAGAAAAAGGCCATCCACACCAACCACTCAACTAGAGAGATCCCTTGAGCTTATGCCATGCTCTCTTGAATTTAGATACTGCCCTTGTCTCCACTGAGAGGCTGTTCCATGCATCCACCACCCTGATCCCCCTCATTCCAGAAACATTTTTCTGTTGAAAGAGGCCATTGCCCTGTGCATTGATACCTTGGGGGTATTTGCAATGTCTATCACATCTCTCCTATCCCACTTTTCCTCTAAGGTATATTTGTTTAGATTTCCAAGTCTGTCCCCATATGCTTTATAATGAAAACCACTGGTCATTTAGTAGCCACCCTCTGGACAGATTCCATCCAGTTTATATACTTTAAGGTGAGATCTCCAGAACTGTACAAAATATTCCAAATAAGGTCTCATCAGGGACTTATACAGGGCAATTATCTCTTTTTTTCCTTTCCCTAAACACTCAAGCATCTTTCTTGCTTTTGCCATCACCTTATCCAACTTCATTTCCACCTTAAGATCAGACTATAATTGCCGCAATCCCACTCTTGTTTCATGCATAGAAGAATTTCACCCCTCTCTCCCTTAGCTTTTTGAGCCCAACTGCATGGCCCTGCATTTTGTAGCATTAAATCTTAGCTGCCAGATTCTAGACCATTACTCACACTACACTACCATTTACCACACCTTCCTAGTTGCAGATTTTCGTATTATCCACAAAAAGATAAACCTTTCCAGATAGCCCTTAACCTCCCTAATGTGCTTCTTTTAGATTTTTCGCTTCCTCCTTTTCTCTGTAGACTCCCTACCCATTTTTATCTAGCCACTATTTGTTTCTAGTTTTATGTATTTTTATTTTCATCTCTATTTTTATGTTTATTGTTTTTTTTCTATTTTATTGTTTGTTATTTTTAGAATTTTATGTATGTATTCTTTGTAAACTGCTCTGAACTTCGGAGGAGGCGGTATATAAGAACTAATAAAATAAATAAATAGTCCTTCTGCAGCACTGCTTACAAAAATGTTGAAAAGAATAGATCCAAGGACCGATCCTATGGCACACCATTAGTAATGAACCTCAGAATTAACTCCATTTACCATTATCCTTTGACATCTCCCACTCAAACACTTTCTAACAGCCATTTTAGAGCTCATACCAAGAGCACTCAGTTTACATCTCCTATGTGGAACCATGACTTTACTGAAATCCAAGTACACTACATCTAGCACGCTCTCCTCTCATAAAACCATGTTGCTTCAGATCGTGTAATCCATTGGATTCCAGACGCTGTACTACCCTGTGTTTTGACAGCTATCTGGGGACTTTTTAAATAGCAGCAGTGGTAGTTTATAAAGTTATTTCTATATAACACCCACCCACAATACATTATATCTGTTATCTTATCAAATAGACATTGTATTATTTTAAAATGTTTGTAATTTATGTATGGACTTTTAATTATGTATGTGTGATTATGTAAACCGCCTAGATGGATAGATCCCTACCCCGTTGTGCGGTATATAAAACTTTTAAATAAATAAATAAATGGCTTACAGGGAGGACCTGACATTTCTTCACTCAACACCAGGACATCTTTTGTCCCAGACCAAAGGTGAGACTATCCTTAATCTGAGATACCTGTCCCTAACTGAAAAAGTTCCAATTGCTGATAATAGGTGTAGTCTGGATAATCAGGGCTCATCCTCACACAGCAGATCAGAATGAAATACAAAAAGGCCACAGCTTTATTCATTCTAACTAAGCATACCCAAACCAAACTCCCCATCCCAAACTGCCATACCTGCCTCTGTGCCACACCCCAGCAAGATATACTACCACAGAGCACCTAACCTTGTAGGAATTAGTCCACCCACTACCCCATACAGTGCTCCCACCATATTCCAGCAAGGTGTCCATACAGCTATGACTGCATCCAATCATACCCAAGTTTTCTGGAAGCCAGACAGCTCTAATACTAGTTCCTTGGTCCCAAAAGCTGAGGTAACTGCGCCCAGACAAGCTGCAACAAAATAGGTAACAAGCAATCAGGCTGATACAGTAAGGAGCGGTAGGAAGAGCTGCGTTAGTGCCGGGCGCACCCGCGGTTGCCGCACGTACAGTCCGGCTCACCTACCGCTCGATACTGTATTTAAATTGCTTGCAAATGCGTTCGTGAAGCGTTAGGCCCGCGCAACCCATTTTACTGTATAGAGCGCTATACAGTATCCTGGGTGCGCTGGCCTAACGCTTCACGGACACGCTGGTATCTGTCATTTCAAATGTCATTTGAAATGACAGATACCAGGAAGTGGACGGTTCTCCTACACTCGAGATTGCCAGTCCTCTCTCCCCTCCTCCCGAAGCAAGGTGCGTAAAGCAGCCTTGCTTCGGGAGGAGGGGAGAGGACTGGGGCTGTCCCGGAGACCAGCACCCATTGACGCGGCCAGGGCAGGTGAGCGGGGGCTGGGGGTAAGTTTGCCGCCTACCCTTACCCTTGCCTCTATCACAGGGGTAAGGGTAGGTGGTAAGTTAGCAGGTTAAACGCGCGGCAAAACGGCAGGGTAAAAAAGCGATAGTCGGGGCGCGCGTTACTGTATGGGAGGGAATAGCTAATTCGATCGTTTACATCTAATATACATGCCGCGGGCGGAAGGGGTTACCTGGTGATTTAAAGAGGTGGTAAGAATCGGTTAAAGGGAATTGTGTATTGCAGGAAGGGCTAACGCGGCCAGAAAGTGAGTAGAAAGCGGGTTAGGAGCGGGGTAACCGCGGCCGCACTTTACTGTATTGACCTGAATGTGATCAAATAACACAATAAAAGATTGCCAAAGAGGGCAGGTGGGAGGTAGCAACTCTCAGAATAGCAAAAGGAGGGGGAGGGGGACAGCTTCATGCCTTCTCCTTTAAAACCACCAGAACTGCCCCATCCACTCTCTTGCTCCCCTGCACCCAGAAGCCATCTAATAGGCAAGTTCCAGCTGCATGGATGAAAGGTGCACAAGAAGCAAGGACGTCCCCTTCCCTGCTCACACACCTCCCACCCTGGCCAAAAGAAATTTAGAATCTAAGGGATGGAAAGGTACAGAGTGAGACCAGGTAAGGAACCCATCCTTATAACCACCTTCAACCTAGGCCCAGATGCCCTCTATAAAACTATCTAATGTTTTCTAAAATGTCCTGCAATTATTTTTTTACATAATAACCAATATTGGTAAGCCACCACAGATAAATGGAAAAAAACAAAACCCTCTTAGGCATCTTACCACCCTCAACATCCTGCACATTTCAGTTTCCAAGCAGAATGAACAATAAGGAGGAATGCCACACACATCTTGCCCACAAAAAACACAAAAGAGGTGAATAAATGTTTGATAAGGAGAAATGTTCTTACCTGTTAATTTTCTTTTCACGAATCCTGCTACCCCAGCCCAGTCCGAACAGGTGGGTTATGTCACCCCTTCCAGCAGATGGAGGTAGAGCGCACAGACTCTCTCTGTGACAGCACCACTACTATATAAAAGTGGTGCAGCACAGAGAAATTTCAGTAGTCCTATGACAAAGCACTAAAATCAAAGAGAATTAATCAAATTGAAAAACAAAATACTTCAAACATGCTTGGAGAGAAAAAAAACCTCCTATGTCCACCCTCCTGTCCAAGAAAGGATCCCTGCAAGACAAAGCCTCAATCCGCAAAATATGGTGAGCAAAGCAAACTGCTTTTAGAAAGACTTCTTTCAAGGTGAGATCTTTCAGGGAAGCCTGTTTCAAGGGCTCAAAGAGCAAAGAGACCAGTGCCTTTAAGACCAAACTGAGGTCCCACTAAGATACCAAAAGTCTGAAGGCAAGGCACAACCTCATACTCAAAGAAAACTGGTCCACATCCACCCTGCTACCGAAACCCTATGAATGTTGCCCTGTAACGGAACCCGCTGCAACCTGAATCTTCAGAGAATAAGGCCAAGCCCTTCTCGAATCCTGCCTGAAGAAAGGCTAAAATATAAGGAGTATCAGAATGCCATGGAGAAGCCATCCAATCCTTGCAGAATATTTCGAAAATGTGCTAAACGCAAATAAAAGGCAGGGAAATAGAAGATTTATGATCATTCAATAAAGTGGAAACTACAGAAGAACAGTATCCCCTCCTTAAGCATGTCCTTTCAAGAGGCAAGTAATAAGACAGAATGGAAGAGGACTAGACATGATCAGCCCCCATGCATTCAACAAGCGCAAAGAAGATAGACCTGAGGCCTCTGAAACCACTCCAGAACTACAAGAATTACATGATTGCTCTCTGTTTTGATCCTATGCAAAACCCTGTTGATCAGTGGCAATGAGGGAACACAAAGAAAGCTTCCCTTTGGCCAAGGCTGAATCAGAGTGTCTATGCTCTTGGCACTGATGTCCTTGCAACTACTGAAGAACTGACTAACCTTGGCATTCCTGCGAGTAGCTATAACCATATGGAGGTAAACCTCACCTGAGAACCATGTGATGAAAAGTATCTTGGCTCAATTCCCATTTGCCTAGATCTAGAAGATTTCTGCTTAGGAAGTCTGTTTAAACATTCTTCTAGCCTGCCACATGAGTCACCGATAAGAGCTCCAGATTCTCTTCTGCTCGAGGAAAGAGAAGAATCATCTCTTCCAATACTCCCAGACTTCTGGTTCCACCCTGTCTGTTCAAATATGGTACTGCTGTTGCATTGTCATACAATACTGACAGTTTCCCTGGATTACAAGAAGGAAGAGACAGAGAGCCAATCTTATTGTTCTAGTTTCCAGGTGGTTGATGGATGAGGACACCTGCTCTGGAGTCAAATGCCCCTGGACCATCTGACCTAGACAATAGGCTCCCCCAACTAGACAGATTTGCATACATCATGACCAGAATCCAAGAAGGGGTCAAAAGACTAACACCCCGCATCAGATTCTGAGGTATCATCCATCACAGAACACTCTTAGTCACTGTCACCAGGAAAAGGACAGGGAACTTGTAATCCTGGGAGTGAGAGGTTCCCAGTCCCCTCTGGGAACCTCTTCAGTGAATTTGCTCTCCTGGACGAACCAGGGGCATGTCCCTTTGTAGGATCAATGCCTTCCAAGAAATCGTGTTGCACCACCAGTAAAGTCCTACCATCTGTTGGCGGTAAATTATACTAGAGTTTCTCTGTGCTGCAACACTTACACATAATTAGGAATCCTGGAGAAAGTCTGTATGATCTTCCTACATCAGCTGGTAGGGGGATATACCCCACCTGTTTGACTGGACTGGTGTAGTAGGATGAAATGTAATCATTTTATCAATCAACACTAGCAGATGATGAAAGGATCATTCCAAAATGCAAGAAACACTAGAGATGACAAAACTCAAACCTATAGGCAGCTATAAAAACAACAAAGTCAATGACAAAAGTTTGACAGACGTTTTAAAATTATTCCTAGATATCCACTTTATTTTATTGTATCAGTTTATCATCAACAGTATAGAAAAATATCCAAATTCAAATTCTACAAAACATAGCCAATGCCAAAAAAAGACCTTTCTGCTGATTATATATTAAATGCAGCACCATAATCTGGACAGCACTAAATCCAAATTTAGATTTTTCTTAGGTCTACTGTTTCCTCTCTCATATTTTGATCAGAAAGGTATGAGATCATTCAGTTGCTTATAGTTTCACACATTCCTGAAATTAAAAAAAAAACACCTTACTTTTTACACACTATCACAACATCTGCTGCAAGCCCAATCATTAGCGGTTCATCCTGCATTTGTAAATATGCCAACATAAATATGCTGTCTGTAGGGAATTTGACAAGGGTCGGCACAAAAGCCCAGTTCTTTTACTAATTATTATAATAGGAATAGCAAAGTAGGAAGAATTTTTAAAAGTATTTGAACTCCTTTACAGAAGTGAAATAAAAATCTGAGCACACAAGGTAGATATCAATAATTGTTTAAAGTGCTTAATAAACTAGTTTAAATTTTCTGCATGAATAATCTAAGTTATCACTAGAATGTCAACTTAAATTATTGCATTCATTAAATAACTTTCATAGTTGCTTTATGCAGATTTCAGTACAGTTGAATTGATAATTAGAAGCTACATGGGTGCAAATTAAAGATAATAAACATTTTAAATTTATGTTGCAATATCATGTTTAGCAAGCTATGTTTCTTGTTGTTTTGATGTGTCTTATTACTGTGCTGGGAGGAGAGTATTAATAAAATAAACAAACAGCCTCACGTCAAAAAGCAGCATCAAACCTGTCAAAGGCAATATGGGGAGAATTTTATACCGGCTCCCCCCCTCAGTCTTCACCATCTGTGCGAAATCAGCAGTGATGCCATTACATCCAGAGTTTAAGGCATCACAATTCCAGAGGCAATTCAAACCCCAAACCATGTTTTAACAGTTTTGATGAGAAAACAACTGAAAAACATCAATTTATTTTGAAAATTATGGCTGTCATACTGCTGTTTAATTATAGTAGCTTTACTAAAATAGCATCTCAACTTAAAGCCGCCTTTATTTTATTTCACTTGATATTCCGCACTTCCCAGGAAGGCACAAAGTGGATTCCATTTAAAACAAAATTACAATCATACAGAACCCCCCCCCACAAAAACAATGCATAACTCCATACCTCCAGACAGGCAGCAGCAACCCTTAACATATGGGATCTCAAAAACAAAAACTAACTAAATGCCTAGCCAAATAAATAAGCTTTTGTTTTGGTTTTTCTCTCGAAGCCACACCTGCAACATATGCAGGCCGATACAGAAAAGCACGGCAGGGCTGGCACGCCTTTCAACATGAATTAGACCCGCGTTTTCGGCGCATTAGCCGGACGAGCGATTCAGTATAGGCACTTGCGCGTCCTTAGCGCGTGCCGAAACAGACTAGTAACAATTAGCGCCCGCCGCATGCAGATGGTATGTAAATGGTATGTAATGACCGGATTAGCTATTGCCCTCAATACAGTAACGCGTGTCCACAATATCGAGTCTTTAACTAGCATTTTTTAACCTGTAAATTTAATGCCTACCCTGGCCCTGGCATTAGTGTAGTGCTGTGCTTTGTGACAGTCAGACTCGGACAGCATCATGGACTACATGTATATATTGGCTTTGGTGATCTTTTTCCTACGGATGAAAACCAGAATAAGAAATGCTGGGCGAGTGAATTCTAGATGAGCTATTGGAGACAACACCCAAGAGGATAACCCATCAGCAAGACCGGAGGAGGTATGTATGTGTGTTTGTGAATGTTGTTAACGAATGGCAGCATCTCTGGCGTCTAGATTTGGGTGTCCCTGAGGCTCCGTGGATCCAGCGGAGACATGGACGCCTCTACGGATGCCAGAAGAAGGACGCAGCGCCAGGCCTTCCTCCGGCGTCTAGATTTGGGCATCAGAGGCTCCGCTGACTGTTGTGCAGCTGCTTCCATATATTTGTTAAATGAATTATCAAGATTGTTTTATTGTTATGCTGATTTTCTTGTGTTGTTTTTCATGCAGGCATAGCAGGACAGAGTCGTCGGCAGACCGTGTCCAGGACGTATCTTTTGCCCACGGACAACTCTCTTTGGCATGTCCGAGCGAGATTTAGTCTGAATGTACTGGCTCAGCTCATGGGCAATCCTGTTCCTATATGAAGATCTGCGCTGTGACCTTGAGCCCCTGGCCAATCGTGGACGAAACTTCTTGGTGCCTTACATTTTTTCGGTTCCGGAAGTTTTCAGAACTCCGTGAGTGTCGTTGCGGGTATGATCAGGCCTCTTTCTCACGGCATCTGGCACAGGTCTTGAAGGCCATGATGAGGCAGATGAGGAAGTACATCATGTATCCTACCCATCCAGTGGAGCTGCAACAGATCCACAGTGGGTTCGTGGCTATTGCAGGGATGCCGAACATGTTGGGTGCTATAGACTGCACCCATATTGCGTTTATCCGAGGATTGTGTTTATCCCCAAATCGGAGGAAGAGAGTTCGTTCCGGAATCGCAAGCAATTCCATTCAATGAATGTTCAAGTCATTTGTGATGCACACCTTCGAATTCTAAATGCTTTTGCGAGGTTTCCTGGGAGCTGCCATGCTGCCTACATTCTGGCGCATTCATCTATAGGGACCCATTTCCCAGAGGGGAGGCACGGTGAAGGCTGGCTACTTGGTAAGTGATATCGGCTACGGCCTGGGATTCTAGAGAGCAGTGATATGATGTCACGTGTACAGGGCTGGGATCTTAGGTATACAATTATGTGTACATTTATATATGTGATGTGTTTATGCAGTTAAGTGCTGTGAAGTGGTTTTTGATGCATTCCTGATTATACCCCATATAGGTGGTGGCGGCTATGGCTGTAAGCCCTGGTTGCTAACTCCGTTCCAGTCTCCACACACAGCGGCCGAAAAATGCTACAATGAAGCTCATGGCAGTACGAAAAATGTAATCGAGCGGACTTTTGGGGTTCTAAAAGGCAGATTCCGATGTCTGGATCATTCTGGGGGAGCCCTGCAATACAGTGCTGAAAAGGTGGCGAGCATTGTTGCCTGCTGCATGCTAGACAACATTTGTCAGCGATTTGGCATGGATGCAGAGGTTGCAGAAAACTTGCCACCAGGTCCACCTGTGGAATCGGTTGCAGAGGCGGACAACACTACATGGGGGAATGATGTTCGCCGAAGGATCATCTAGACTTATTTCTCATGTAAGTTATCTGTTATACATTCCTCTCTCCATACTGATGTGGCGCTTTTATTCTTGTACATAGCTCTGCAAAATTCAAGATATTATCCTTTTAATGCCTGTACAGTATGTTAAATCTTGTTTTGTGTTTCTTTCAGGAGCTGTGATCCATCGATCAAACAAGTTCAGCAGAGAAAAGTTAAATTCCTCTTTTATGAAACAAATAAAAACATTTTTTTTTATTTTTCCTTGTGTTCTCTGTATTTTCCATAGCTCTATTAATTGGTCCTGATAACAGTAATAAATTAATAAATTGTTGAACAATTTTTGCTTCATTAAATTGCTTACTTTTGTTTTTTATTATATGTTCTCTGTCATTTCCTCCCTTGTCTACATTTTGGCATCCAGGAGGGCGCCCGGTCCCGGAGGCTTCATCTTCCTCGGAGGACCCAGGAATTGGGATTGCTCCAGTGGAGGGCATCGGTGGCCGGCGGAGGAGATAGATGACCCCAAGGTTCGAGGTAAGGGAGAGGCCAGATCTATCTCCCTCTCCTTGATCCTTGGAAATCAAAGGGACCATGTGAATCAGAGATGGGGACGGCTCCCTGCGATCCTTGGTCATCGAAGCAACCAACGCAGGAGTGGAGGATTTTGGGGTCCCGAAAAGTTTATCTCATCGAGGTGCACACGATGCTCCTTGGGTGTCATCTGATCGCACAGACATCCACGGACATCATGCAAAGCCCCCAGGGAGAGGATGCGAATTTCATGCAAGTCTGTGATGGACATAGTCCGCGGGCACTGAGGGAACCGACGAAAACTGGTCGACACCATGAAAAAGACCCGGCATACAGTCGATGGCCGACGAGCACCGGGAAGTCAGGAATCAACCGCAAGATTGAGCAAAAATTGAAAAAGAACCTACCATACTGGGAGGGCACCGACCATGAAGGGGGACCCGACAAGGATTAGAAAAAACTCTAAAGAATTCGAGAGAAAATTTAAAATTTAGTGGAGCTCCATGGACCGTGAGGCAACTGCACCGCGGAAAAGAGGAGACTGAAAGGGGACCTCGTGTGGACAGTAGCAGGCTGGGCATGCTCAGTCTGCTGGCCAAAGTTTCTAGAAACTTTGACAAAAGGTTTCTGTGCCGGGCTCCATCAGATAATGTCACCCACATGTGAAGACTACCATCCTGCTTGTCCTAGGAGAAACAATGTTAAACATGCCTCATTTTCATAAACTCTGCCCAAACTCCTCCCTTTTGACCAAATTTTTAGAATTTGTAAACGCATCTCACGATGCAATAAACACCACATGTGTTAATGGTGTTACTGCAGGCGTTAGGGCCCTACTTCGAATGTATGAATGACCCTATTAGGGCTTAATTTACTAAGGCTTTTCTCCTATTGTCTATAGAAAAATGCTTAATAAATGAGGCCCTTAAACTGTAACCCTTTGGGGATAGGGAAATACTACAGTACCTAAATATAATCTGCTTTGAAATGCCTAAAAAGCAAAATGTAAGTCAAAAAATAAAATAAATTTTTTTTTAAAGTCTTGATTGCATAAGTTTTCATACCCTTCATCAGAGCAACTCAAATGAACTCCAGTTCAAAAAACTGCCTTAAGACGACCCATAAGTTAAATAGAACTCACCCATGTCCAATCACAATAGTCGAGCTGATTCAAATACTCCTGGAAGAAGAATGTAGCTGTTGCATGAAGTGAATTTGAAGCAAAGATCAAAGCATATCGAACAAGGAGCTGCCAAAATAATTCCGATATATAGTTAGTTATTCAAAGGTACAGATTAAGGAGAAAACTAAGAAAAATTTGAATTTGTTTGAATATCTCTCTGGTCACTGTCAGGTCCATCACTGTACAGTGGAAAATGTTTAGTACCACCAAAAGACTGCTGCGATCAGCCAGCGGACTTGTGATAAGGAAACTGCTGAAGAAGATTTTTGTAAGGCCTAAGATTGCTTTAAACGAAGTACAAAATTCTCTGGCTGAGACTGGGGAAAATGATGACTGTTGAACAATTTCAAGATTACTCCACCAACATGGCCTGAATTGGAGGGCGTCGAGAAGAAAGCCACTGCTGAAGAAACAAAACAAACTACACATACATAGCCTTTGCAAAAAAAAAAAAAAAACTTGGGGGACCATTGCACACATGTGGGAGAAGGTTGTATGATCTGATGAGACCAAAGTGGAACTTTTTGGTCTCGAGGCTAAGCAAAAGATGTGTAAAACAATCAGCAAATCATACTATTGACATCATCCCCACAGTATATAGCATTGTGGTGGCAGTATTATGTTATGGGGATGCTTTCAGCAGCGGGGACAGAAAGACTTGTAAAGATCAAAAGGAAAGATTAATAGTGCAAATTATAGGCAGATCCTGAAGGAAAACCTGTTCAGTCTTCCACAGACCTAGGACCGGGGAGAAGATTCATCTTTCAGCAGAACAATGATCCTATGCACAAAGGCATGGCTCAGAAAAGTAAATGTCCTTGAGTGGCCCCAGTCAAAACTCAGACCTGAATCCAACAGAAAAGCTGGCAAGACTTGCAGTCAACAGACTATGAAAGAGCTTGAGCGCTTCTGCCAAAAGAATGAGCAAAAACTGCACCATCCTGCTGTGTAAAGTTGGTAGACACTTATGGTAAACAACTCATGGCAGTGGCTATAAAAAGGGGTTCCACCAACTATTAAGAGAGTGTGAGGATTTGTGAAATAGAGACTTTTTTTTTTTAATATACTTAATTACCTTATGAATACTTTCTGTAACTGTTCTTTCACAATGAAAATGTATAATATGTTGTGTACATCAGTGCAATGCTGACTTTAATGCATTTTGATTTGTATTTTTTAGACAGAAAAATGTGAAAAATGTAGAAGAATGTGAAGACTTTTACAGGGGACTGTAGAAGCAGCACAACAAAATTAACATTGACATGCAAAAGAGCAAGTATCCTGACTTCTGGCCACGAGGAGCCTCTGAGAAGTCACAGACAGAAGAGCAAAATAGGGGCCTCGTCTTTTGCAACTGTATAATCTTTCATTACATTTCCTACATTATGTTGCTCAATTTCCCCTGGAAAAAAAACCCATTTTTGGTACTGTTTTGAGCGGCCACAGTCGTTATGTCAACTAAATAATCAAGTCTGATAAAAGAAAAGGCAAAGCAATATGAACCAGTAATGGTGGCAGAGCTGGAATGGATGTTGGCGGATTTAAAAGAAGACTTAGTGAAAGATATCTCTGGAAGTGTTTCTCTACCCTAAGATGATAGTCTCTCGAAATTACAATCATCCCTCAAAGAAATTAAGGCAGGAATGGAAAAGCATACTGAAAAGATCTTTCATCTGGAATATAGAATGAGAACATAGGAAACAGTATCACAACAATTCTCCATACATCTGATCAAACTTAAGAGAAATGTGCAAGGCAAAATAATTTAAGAACTGACCTACCTGAAACTATTAAAGATTCAGAACTTATCTGGTTTAGATTTGGCTTCCCGAAACACTTGGGCTCTCATTGGCAACTGAGCCAGTAGTGGTGTAGCATGTGCATAGCGTGGGCCCCAAGACAGAAGAAGCACCTCGGCCACAGCATGTAGTAGCGAAAATCCTCAATTTTGCTATTAAAATCCTACAAATATATAAGACTGACACTAGCTTCTTTTCTTTAGTGATTTCTTAGAGAAAGTTTCTGGAGCACTAAGACTTCTCTTTCCTTACTGCACTGAACCACATTTGTAAAGGGATACAGTTCACTTTTCAGTTCCCTGCTGAGATCAGAGCTTTTCATTAATAAGACTGTCTAACTTCAGACTATGGTGGAGGCCTGGAGCTTTTGGATTTGCTGCAATGAATCCAAGGAGCCATCCATATTTGAATGACTGTGTGAGACAATGCAAATGGGCATAGTGACAAGGCTTACTAGCATTAGTTGATGCTCTGTTGTATTTTCATTTTCTTTGTATTTTCTTGTTTGCTTTTTGCATTCAACTTGGATATAAATCACTGTGACATTTTCCTACTCAGTGGTGATTTGGGTGCTGCTGTGCAGGACAATCGATATGTGCAGTTATAAGTATGCAGCATGAGAACAGTTTGCAGCAATGCTCTCTGCAGGAAGAGAGCACATGGACTCTCTTGCTCTGTGTGTATAACAATTTGGCTCCTTCTGCAATGACGAAATGTGGCTTATGTTCATCATTGTTCTAAATGAAAACCACTGACAGATGCAAAATAGCTACATACACAAATATCCATCCAAACTTATTATTGAGTTGCTTTTATATAACGACATTCGATTGAGATATCATATCGGTTTACATATAACTGAATACATAAGGCAAGATTTGCTTATTTCACATTGTAACATTATAACTAGTGTAACGGAAGAAGATACACATTGTAACTAGAATCAAAGAAGAAGATACACATTGTAAATGGTACAATAGAAGAAGATACACTATTATTAGTGAATAAAGGTCCTCCATACCACCTAGCACTGTATACTCCAACACAGTGTAGACCCTTGTGATTTGTTATCAGTCCAAAATATTAAAAAGTGATCTTGTGCTGCATTTCTTCTTCTATTTTCCATATAAAAACACTGTTTCTCTTTCATTATTTATCCATAAATATTGTGCACTGTGCAATTACTTTTAAACTATCTATAATTAATACAAAGAACCTCCATATGATAACTAAGGAATTTAGCTGGATTGCTGAGCATTATAAGATGGCCAAAAATGCTCCTGGATGATGGTAAACTGGCGAGTACAACTAGTAGCCCATGAGTCCCTCAGTCTCTCTTTGAGCTACCTCATGGACATTTCCCAGTCCCTCTTAAAATTTTCTAGCTTTTGGCCTTAGTGATAATTTTACTGTCCTGTTGCTGCTTTTTTTTTTTTTCTGCTGCCTTACCAGCCCCTCAAATAGACCTTTTAAGTAAAAAAAAAAAAAAAAAACGGAATTTGAGTATGGAAAAGGTCAAGAAGCCTGTAGTCAACTGCAAGGCCTGCTTCTGTGTGTGCTGGATGTCCATCATGAATACTCACTTTGTCTGCTGTTGCTGCCTGGGCCGGATGTCGTCACCCAAACATTATAGCTAATTCACACCTGCTTTTTTTTTTTTTCTTCTTTATTTATGAATTTTCATAAATTACATTCCAAGAAAACATCTTGAACTGCAATACATATACCCAACAGAAATAACTAATGCGATTCAAAGGAAAATATTTAACTCAAGAAAACAATTATCAGGATATATGTTTCTAAAGTCCACATATGAGAGGATCCAATAATACACTTCAGTGGAATAATATACTACAGTTCTAATCACCCCTGCTTGTTGATAGGTTAGAAATCTTGAAATGAAGGCAACAAAAAATTATTTTTAATAAAATGTAATACTAAAACTGAAATAGCACCAAATTTGGCATTTCAAAAGGCTACAAGCAACTGCTGAAATAAAAAAGATGAACCTCACTACCTACCTGATCAAAGGGAACTTGATAACTGTCAGATAACACAGCAACAATTTCAAACTTCTTCAGACATGATAAGAATATAGAACATGTCAATAATGGTGGTACCTCTCTCATATGCCACTAGGCTTTGGTTTTCCCCATCTTGCTGTGCTGTGTCAGGAATGCTATGACCCACCTTTCGTTAAGCACCTGAGTATACAGAAGTGCTTTAAGTTCACTCAGTGCATGTGACAAGGAGTAGTATCACAGAAGCACAGCAAAGAAAAGAGAAACCAGCAGGGATTCACAAGCAAAATTTTGCCTCAGTAATACTTGTTCTCATATTTATAGATGAAAGGAAGAATCCCTATCCAAGGCAATCTGCCAGAGGCTCTGCCTTATACCAATATCTGAATCCAACATGGTTATTTGGCATGACCACTTTGCAGTTTAGCTCAGGAGGCTGAATCAATGTACCTAAAGGCATGCCAACATCCAGCAATACATAGCCTGTCCTACTTTATTGTTCAACTCATCTTTAGCCTAGCATTTTTTCACCTTTGGAAGTTTAATACAACACAACATGCACAAGTACCTTTATTTTCTGTTTATATTAATTTTTCCCCAGGAACATATCAGGGTTTATGATGAACAAAAAAAAACTAACAAAAAACAGGAAAAAAATGGTGGGGGGGGGGGGGGGGGAACGACGGGACTTTTTTCAGGTAAATATCAGTTTTATTTTGGGTGGTAGAAGCCAGGACAGTAAAACAACGTTGAACAGATTCTCCTGCCTATCCACTTAGCAGCATCCCCATTCTCCATCCCAATCCCCTGCCTAGCATGTCCCATACCAAGAATCTCCTCCCCTCCACACCAGCCCAATGCAACAGCATTCATTCTTAGCAGTGCTGGCTCCAGGCTTCTCCCCCTCTCCTCTGGCAACATGCTTGCTAAAGATCCCACACGCTGCAGCACTGCACTTGTGCTTTTGTGTGCAGTCAGGGAGCCTGCTGAGATGTGCTTCTAGTGGGCAGGACAGAGCCTACTTCAAATGCTGCGCTGGTGGCACCAGACACAGCAGGCACTTTGGGGGGGGGGGGGGGGGTGAGAAGGCGGGATTTGAAATGCCACATCAGCGGCACTGGAGGGCGAACGCTTTCACTGGTTGGGGGCAGGATTTGAAACAGCATGTGCTCTTTGGCCCGCTCTAGCTTCAGTTCTTCAAGTGCTGCATACATAGCTTCTTTAATTAGCCTAAAATTAGGATGAAAATCGGCTTTTTACCCTACTGTCACCTCTGGAAAAATCCAGAAATGTAAGGGTGAAAATCAGTTTAAAATGAAAACAATGAGCCTTAAACATCCACCACATGCTCTTTATTTAGTCTCAAAAACATGTTTTGTTCATGTTGTATCTATCTGTAATTATGCCTTTGGAAAGCATGAACAGAAACAAATTTGGATTTGGCAAACTGAGAAAAATCTAAATTTCACAAACACTATGATAAAGCCCTTCTCAATCTCCATATACTGCTCCTGTGCAAAAATGAAAAAAATTCTACAAATATTTTATAATTCTGAATAAGTTTATATTTATCAAAATATAAATTAATCCTTTGAGTGATAATTTAAAATGCAACATAGAAGAGTCACAAAGATGCAGAATTAACCTTTTTGTATAAATCCACTTTTACACTGCACACTGTAAGAGTGCATCACAAGGTTTTAGGCTGTCTCTTCACAGTGGCATAGCCACGGCTCAGCTGTGGCCCACTCACTTTGTGCTCAGGCCCACCCATTCAGAGTTACCAGGCATCTGAGAAGAAAGACCCTCTACAGGGCCATTATGAAAACTCATTCCACGCGGCCCAAGAAGAGGCCTGACCATCTCAGGGTCATCGCGAGCTCAACATGCACAGCCAGAGAAGAAGTCTTGCACAAGGAAGCCAAGAAGAGAGCGAGGGGGGGGGGGGGCTAATAGACTGTGTGTGTGTGTTTGTGTATGTATCAGAGAGACAAAATGGGATTGAGAAACATCTGTGTATGTGTGTGAGAGATCCCGGGAGTGAGAAGCCATGCGTTTGAGAGAGCACGGGAGTGAGAAGCATGCGTGGTGTGTGTATGAAAGAGCACCGGAGAGAGAAGTGTGTATGTGTATGAAACAGCATGGGAGACAGCATGGGAATGAGAAGCCTATCTGCATATGTATGAGAGCAGAGAGCCTCTGTGTGTATGTATGAAAGAAAGCATGTGGGTGTGAGACAGTTGGTGTGAGAGCACGTGGAAGTGGAAGCCGGCATGTGGGAGAGAGCACATAAGACAGCTTGAGTGTGTGGGAGTAGAAACCTTCATGGAGAATGGGAACCTGTGTGTGTGGGAATGAGAGTCCGCATGTGAGAGCATATGAGAGTGGGAGCCTTGCTTATGTGAGAAAAGAGCATGCCAGAGTGGGAGTCTGTATGAAGAAAGCGTATGTGAGAATCTGCGTGTGTGTGGGTGTATGAAGGAGGAATGAAAGACAAGAGAGAAGAAACAAACAGAATAAGAGACCCTGAAAAGGGAAATTAGGAAGAGACAGACAAGGGGAACAAAGACTGAACCAACAGATTAGAAAAATAAGATCAGACAACAAAGGTAAAAAAAAAATAATTCTGACTTTCAGCCACTGGAATGTGCAATTGTTATATGTTTGTATTTTGCTATTTCTTCAGTATTCACAGCGGCCAAGGCTGGTTTCTCAGGCTATTTCAGTTTTGTCTGTATGTGTTTGTTACTAATTTGTAGTCCCTTATTCTGTATTAGATATGGCTCTGTGTTGCACATATGTGACAGAGGTGCAGTATTTTGGCGAGTGTGTAGTTTCTCAGTAGGGATTTGCAGCAGTTTGGCTTGTTCTGTATGCCCACTACATAGTGTATTAGTGTTCTAGGGCTTGGTGTAATGTTTGCCTTTGCTGCCTTTTGAGCCCTCAGAGTTACTGCTGTAATGGTATGGCAGGAGAAGTTTCTAGGTGGTGGTTTTTGTTTTGGGGGGTTTTTTTTGGGAGGAGGGGGCAGGGGGTTGGTAGGGATTTGTCTTACTTCAAAGTGTTTGGCATTGGAGGGAGTTTATTTTGCTGCCACTGAGGTGACACCAGCATTTGAATATTTTTTTTTCATGTCCTAGGTCTGTTCTGCACCTGTTGCAAACCTTAAGTTCTTATGATGATTATGATTATTGCTGTTTTATTGTAGTTATGATATTCTCTGCATTTTTGGAAAGAGGATTCATAAAAATACATTTACATTTGTTTTATTACATAATTGGATCTGATGTTTGTCAAACCTCTGATACTTTTTACATGTGTATTTATAAATTGCAATAAATATAAAATAAATGAATATAGATTATTAAGGTATTTGTAATGCTGGTAAGTGCTTGAAATAGAATTAAAATATTTTAAAGCATCACTCATGCTGAAACTACTTAGAAATCCATTGTCAGATGCACTAAGGCATTATTTATAGATAGAGTACAAATAGTAGGACCTAGACTTGGTATGTCAACTGCCCACCCATGTTAACCTTAGGCCCCCCCCAAAAATTTCATTTCTGGCTATGCCACTGTCTCTTCCATCCTCTCCCCTGGCCTGAACCCCTTTCACTTTCTCACCCCTACAAACTCCTCTGTGCTCCCCACCCTGTTCTCAGTCTTCCCCCCTGACTCAACCCTATGGGTGATCTCTGTCTATCTCCAAGCCTCTTATGTTCTTGCCCCCCACCCATTCTTTGCCCATCCCCCTCCATGCGCTCTGTCTTTTCTCCTCTCGACCCCCCCAGCACAATCCCCTCTGTTCTATCCCCTACCCCCACAGGCCTGATTATCTTCACCGCTCTTTTCCCTCACCCTCCTCATCCCCTTCCCCAGCATGTATTCTCTCTCTCTCTCTCTCTCCCAACCCCCACAACCAAAACCGCTCTTCTCTCTCCCAACTGACCCCACATTCCAGGCCTGACCTCCTCGTTGCAAACAATGACACCTCCTGCTTCCTTCTGGGCCACATAGGTTGATAATGATGCAGCCTACCTCCGGCCTGAATGGCCAACGCCAAAACCATTTGGGTCCTGCCTTTGCCTACCGCCTCTGCCTGTGCAGCTGGCACCATCGCCACCTGCATACTTCCAGGCCACCTGGGCTGAGTTTGACACCTCCTGCCTGCATGGCCAATTTTAACGCTGCCTGTACCCTTCCAGCCATGTGACCAGCAGTGACACTGCCCTCCCGCGACAACATGGGCCGATAGAAAACAAATGCCTATTTGCCTGATAACAACCCGCAGCAAAATTCTGCACAAAATACTACAAATCTGTAAAGGAGGTTAATCCTATGCTGCACAGGATTATCTCAGGAGTAGCAGACATTGGCACTGTATTATTTTGCACTTTTCTCAGAAACATATAAAACGTAGACAAACTGAGAATGGATATACATACAAAGTATAAAACCAAAATATTCTACAACAGTGGACCCAGTGGAAGAAAATAAATCTCACCCACTCTTCCCCATTCTCATCGCCCCGCCCCCTTCCCTGGCCCCCCCATTGCTCACTCTCACAACCCCTTCTCCCCCTTGCCCCCCTAACTCACTCTGCTGCCTGTTACTCCCACTGGTGTTCCTAGCCATCGGGTGCTTCTGTACTTCTCGGCAGTTACTGCGAGAACAATACCAAAAGCAGCTTAAACTTTCCAGAAGCCACACAGAGCCCATAGTCTGTAGGAAAAGCTACCACATACTGCTCCTGCTTCCCTTTGTGGGACTCGGGTTGTCACCCAGGTACTGGGTCTCAATCCCCAGGTTTGAAAAATACTGATTTACAATAGCTCAACTAAGCAAAGCAGATTAAGAGCAATGTTTCTTTCCTTTCAGAATTTGCTTCTTTTATTCGGAATAGTGTAGTGTGTGGGGGTGTCAATGCTCAAAGAGGAGCAGAAAGTCAGCCTTCCCCCTTCAGAGTCATCCTCTTCGTATAAAATTATGGATTTATTGCAAAGGTCAGCCAAACTCTGGGAAGACTGGAACAATATGCACTTCCTTTCAGCAAGCTTCAGCTCTCTCAATTATCTTCTTGCTAATGTTAATGCCCCTGGTTACAGCTTCACAAGCGCTGACCACATAGAATCCACTGGAGAATAAAAGCTCTGGACCCCCCCCCCCCCCCCGAAGCAAAATCCTCTCCAATTCATGCAGATGAATTAAGTTGTGATTTTATAGCACTCTTTCCCCAGTATCAAAAAGCTCTCTCATGCCTCCTTCCTTTCAGAGCTTGATTTATGCATATTTGTTTTCAGTGTGCACCACATTTTTGAACATTATCAGAGGTACAAATACATGGCTGGCAGGGAGAAACCAGACGAAAGAAAAAAAAAAAGAAAAGAAATACATTTTGTTTTCTTGATGCAAACCTCTCCCCACCCCCCACCTCACTCCAACTAAACATGCCTCCTGATTTAAAAAAAAAAAAGAGCCCCCAGAGGCTCTCTCCCCCCCCCCCCAGCTTACTGGTATATTATGGGGTCAATGCTCAAAGAGGGGGGCAGGAGCGATCCCCAGTTACTCCTTTCCCCCATGGGCGCCATTTAAAATGCAGATCAGGGCAGTAGCAAAGGGATCTCGTTCCCGGCTGCTCTTTTGGCTCTGGGCTATGCAGGTAAAGCTGGGGATGGGTGTGTGAAGGAGTCCTGGGATGTGGCTGAAAGTCCAGGGAGGCTTCCCCCCTCCCCCCCCCCCCCCTTCAGGTAGCAGAGATTCTGCTTTTAATGCACCTGATTGTACAATAGCACAACCCTACACACAACTGAAAGGAACGCACAAAAACAAAACCACAAAATGAAACTAAAAGCCTGTGTGTGCCTCGCTCCCCCCCCCCCCCCCCCCCCCCCAGTCAATAAAACAAATCTCTGGGCACATCTTTAAGGTCTGGAGAGATTGTTTTTCCCCCCACACACACGTGGCCCCGTGCTAGACTGAGGTCGCCATTCATGACCTTCAAAAGTCCACTCTGACTCTATGAACACGGACTGATGGGATCAGACAGCAAAACTGCCACCAGTTCCCTCACATAAGGGGGTACTAATCTCTCGCTGAGAAAAACATCAAGTCGTACTCTGCCGCCGTGCAGTCTCGTCCTCCAAAAAGGTTATTTCAGTCCACTTCATTTTCAGCAAGTTACAAAGGCCTGCCCTGCTTTTCCTACAAAATGTCACTTAGTTATGAAAGGGGAAGGGAATGCAATTCAGATAAACGTGATTTAGAAAGCTCACTTACAAGCCAATAATGTCAATATTCGCTTTTATTGCTCAGATTGTAAGTGGGAAGATTAACAGATATACCATAAACAAATCCTAACGGCACACATTTATAGCAATATATTGTGTTTAAAAAAAAACCAAAACAGTTCTTTAGTTGCTGTAACTCTAAGGGCCTGATTTTTAAAAGCATTTACACACTTAAAACTGGGTTTCACACGTGTAAATGGGCTTTTGAAAATTGCTACAAAATATGCCATTGAATTGTCCATGGGATTTACCAACAGAAGTGCACTTTACACCCACAAATGTCTTTTGAAAATTGCTACAATAGTAAGTTACATTTACACATGTAATTCCTTTGAAAATTCACCTGCTAAGGGCCAGAAGAATTGACAGGAGTCATAACAAGTAGTAGGGCTCAGAGAGACATGTATTTCTACAGTCCTCACAAAATGTTCCCATTTCATTGAGGGGAAAATGCTGTCTTTTTCCAGTTCATTTTTGATCAGAACACAATTTCTTTTATGGTTACCAGCACTAAACTCTCATCCTTGATATGATAATTTTGGGGGTTTTTTGGTATGTTTTTTTTTGGTTTAGTGGGGTGTTTTAAGTCCAAAGCAAATGTCTGAGTATGTGGGTACACTTCCCAAATCCTCAGTTGACTTTTTCCTTAGGGTGTTGTTACAGAACTTTGCTCCTGCTCACAGTCTGACTCACACACGGGGCTGATGCAATAAAGTGCGCCGAGTCTAGCGCATAAATTTACACGCAGTTGAATACACATTTTGGATGCACTGAATGTAGTAAGGAGATTAGCGCATCCAAAATGCACATGCGAACCCGATAGTGCCTGTCAGAGGTTAACTGCATGTAGATGAGGACATTAGCTATTGCCCCTGATGTAGTAAAGTGCTGGGCGCCCAACACACTTTTTTTTTTGTATTTAATCATTTTTATTGTCATGAAAGAATGTAACATGTCATGTGAACATGAACAGTGTATCACAGATGCAGCAAATTTAATTCCAGCCTCAGAGGTGGAATAGAGTCAGCATGCATTCAAGGGCTCATGAAAAACATAAAAAATAGGTTCTCTGTGTTGTGATAAGTATGTCCTTCCCCCTTAGTATTATTGTGACACTTTAATTTACTGCTTTTGGTGGGGAAAAATTGTATATTTTCACTTCATAAAAAAAAATTAAACCCCCCCCCCCCAAAAACCCCACTTCGTATTGCTACACAATTTGGATGTCGATAGCAAAGAACACCTAATATTTTACTGAGATTGCTGAAGTGAATTATAGCAAAAATAAGAAGTGGAATCAAAACGGACACTCTTCTGAGCACCTGTTTTTTTTTTTTTGTTTTTTTTAAACGCTTCCTCATTTAAATATTGTGTCAGGTGGCTAGGAATGAGGCTGCACATGAGTTAGGTAAAAGGGCGCTCAAGATAAGCGCCTGTTTTCAGCGCACATCTTATTGCATCAACCCTACAGACTCTCTGGCATCAGAGAGTCTGATGCCAGAGAGTCAGGTGTTCTTCTTGACAAATCCAGGGTTTCCTTGATTATTTTGTTGTAAAATGAACTCATCTTGCAAATATGTTCCTATTTGGATCTTCAGCCTACAACAGGCAGATTCACTCAAAAGAGGCCCCAAATATTCTGTTATAACTTCCATTAAGATGAAGCAATCTGAACCAAAAAGATACGCTACATACCTTGACGTATATGTAATCTTTTGCGTTACATGCGATGTTTGAAGTGATCGCCATTTTCCACAGACACATTTCGATGCGACGCTCCATGTTCCTGAACGTGTCTGCGAGCATATCGGGGGGAATAGCAGCAATTTCACATTGGATGTTTTCCTTCAAATCTTCCTCAGTGCAAGGCTTGTTCAGATAGACTTTTCCTTTGAGTATACCCCAAAGGAAAAAGTCTGATGCTGTCAAATCCGGCGAACGTGGTGGCAAAAGCCCCTTTGAAATTACCCTGTTGCCAAAAAAGGACTCACTTTCTGCTATGCTCTTTGCCAATATGTGACACGTTGCTCCATCACACAAACGGAAGTTAAAAGTCGCAACAGCTGTCCAGCGCCTACCTTATCACTCCAATGCGGGGGCATCCCGGCTTGTTCGAAGCTCCATATACTGAGGAGCACATTGCACGTTGTTTCGTTCAGATTGCTTCGCCCTAGTGAGAGTTATTACAGAATATTCAGGGCCTCTTTCGAGTTAATCTCCCTGTATTATTGTAATGTTTTCACTGCAGACTATCATACTCCCACACACACAAATATCACAAAATTATACTTTGAAATACTCATGCTGATCTTTCACACAGAAAATAATGCTATTATAGACAACTTATAACAGGCGATACAGAACTGATACTTTTCTCTGTTTTTATTCACCTTTAAAAATTTCTAGCTCGCTCCAGATCTTCACATTTTAACATATTCAGAATGCTGCCACTCCTTATCCATACCCACCATTATGCAATGGCAGAGGCAAAACCTAACCAACATCCAAACAGTTCAAGAGAAAGCAAGAGAGCCAAGGAAAGAAGAAGCTGAAGACATTGAAGAGCAAGTACAGCAAACACACTTGGGGATAGGGTAAAACCAGGAAGTCAATCCAAAAGTACAGAAAGGCTGGCATAGAAGAAAGCAAAACAGACAAGCACCAAAAAAAAGGATCCAAGCAAAAACAAACAGGAACCAGGTCAGAGATGTAGAAGGAAATAGAGGAACCAAGCCCGAGAAGATCTGCTGTGCCACATGTTGCACCAACAAGAAAAAGGAGCTGAAGAGGAAATTAAATACTGCAATCATAGAGCTGGCTGCTGTTAGTCCAATCAGCTATCGGTGAGGTGGAACAACAGATAGCAGTGAACATGCAAGAAAAACCCCAACAGGAGGTGACTGGATAGCTCATGGCATATCTCCATGCTGAGAAGCTGCAGTGCAGAACCTCTCAAGACCAGTAAGATCTAACACATTCAAAGAGCCAGAATCATACTGCCTCAGTTCTCGGAAAACTTGATTTTACTATCTCTTTTGGAGTCAGATCCAAAGTTGTCCAATTTGTCGTCTTTATTATCCTCCATACACTTATATAAAATGTTTAAATAATAAATACACTTACTCCCACCCAAGTCTCAGATTTTTCAGTCACATTCCTCCTGAGTGTCTTGTATCTTAATATTTACCAACCTTTCCAAGGCCACCTACATTTACAAAAATGTATGGCACACCAGCCTCTGAAGCAGGCATTGCAGACAGAGAGGCCTCATATGGCCAAAAAAAAAAGACCTATGAAAGCACTAAAATCCCCTCCAGTGTCTCTTCTAGTTTTTAAGAGAAGGAAGGAGATGGGAGGGAAAAATACCTATGGACCCGTCACAGTGAAGCAGTATCCAGTGACATGAAATTAACACCTGTGTCACTGCAGAAGGCTCCAGTGACTCCCCAATACCACCTTTAAGCAGATATGGTTACATACATTTGTACATTCACGGAGGGCACGGAGGACAAACATATGTATAGACAAAGACAGGCAAACATACACACATGCAGGCATTTTTCTGTTACGCTCTTAAGCACAGAATGACAATGCCAGCCCAGGACTGGCATTACATTTTCCACGTTAAACAAGGTGAGTTGGAAGCATGGTCATTTTTTGCATCCCAGGGTAATGGCTAATAGCTTCATCTATATGAATTCATATCTACATGCTTCTTGGATGCGCTAATCCCGTTATTGCCCGAGCACTCGATATTGCAATGGCTTGACAGAGTGTAGACAAGTTCAGCTGGTTTTGTTTCTTCTGTTATTACTCACAAATTTTCCCCACTACCTACACAACTCCTCTGGCACTGGAGAACAAATTCCAACTTGCATTAGTTGATTATCCAAAGCTTCAGCAGATTTTTCAGTAACACTTTCTTGGGCCTTAACCACAATTTGGACCTGTTGCACATAGTGGAGTCTCTCCTTAGGGCCCCCCTTCCTCTCTCCTCCTGCTGCTGCTCTCTGCTTCACTCTCTCAGCTGTCTAATATGGGCACACTCCCCACCTGCCCCAATAACTTACCCTGCAGATGCTTCCTCCTCTCTCCTCTCCTCTCCTCACTGCCTGCAGACTCTTACTCCTTCCCTACCCTCAGCTCAACATGCATGGATACCTTTTCTTTTTCCCATCCCCTCAGTTCCTCATCTTGAACAGGCCTTCCCAGTCCTGGACTCCAGCCCTCTCTATATGTAGGAGAAAGAAATCCATGTGGTGAGGGCATCTGACTTGTTTAGTTATCTTGGCTGTTACATGTGGCACCCAGAGCTCCTCCACTCCTGCTGCTTCCAACAAAAAAAAAAAAAAAAGTAAGTCAAATCCAGTGCTTAGTGCACACACTCCCTTCTCACTCAGCCCGGGGATAAGACAGAGGCTGAAAGGACCTCAAAGCAACTCAGGAGGGGAAAGAAGAGGAGATATTGTGTGCAGTGTGTACTGCACAAAGCAGAGCCTGCACATCAGTGCCCTGCACGCTGTGGCTCATGCAGGAGCTAAGAAGGAGAAGCATACATGACTACACATACGCTCAGAAACGAGCTCCTGAATGTTTAAGATCCACCGCTGTTTTCTCTTGTTACTGTGAGGTGCTAAGAGCAGAACCCAGTTTCTAGTCTGGACCTGAGCAGACCGTGGTGACACTTCTGTGGCACCTCTGATGGCACCCTGGTTTGTCTTAATATAGTTAAAAAGGATTTCAATTCCCTGTATTGCCGTAGTTTCTGTTCAGAATACAATTTTCTTTCATTTTTCAACTCTGCCAATTCAAAAAGTTGGCTTATCTGTCCCCCAAACAGTCTGTGCTGTTGCCGCTTGGTTCTCTCCGTCAGGATCATTGATGTCTGTATAATCGGCCTTGGTCTATTCCCAGGCCACACTGTTTCTATCAAGATCAGTGGGGAAAAAACAGGACACCCAATAAATCAGTTCCCTCAGGCTCTGCTTACTGTGGCTCCCCACTTCTCAGCAACAACAAACTATTTGCAGAAAATATGGTCTTTTCTGGGTCCTACTCACCGTGGCCCTCCACTTGCAGTGAAAAGAATTCTCCAAACAGCACAGTTTAAAACGTTAGTTACTAACCTCAGGCCATACTTCCTGGCTCTTGCAGCTCAGTCCATGACTATCTGTGTGTTTATCATACAGCTCCATCCTACTAGCTATATCCCATGGCTCGTCTTCCTGTTGTGGTTCAGAAGGGAGAAACTCAATTTCTCCCTTCCCTGCCATCTGGATTGGTCCATCCCCGCTGTATATAAAACTCACCTGTATCCCTTGAGGCTGAAGTCTCTGCCCACTCTGTACTCAGATTCCATCCCCACTGGATACTCCAGCCACCTCACCTTTGAGAATTTTAATTCTGACTAGCTCTGCTTGCCCTGGGGACATACAGCTTTATTAAGACTTTCTGACTTTGCCTGGTATGTGAAAACCGACATCCTGCTTCTGGATTCAGAGAGATAACACACATTTTTGTATGTGAGCATAAGATTCTATGATGCATTTGTACGAGACATTACATGCTTAATAAACTGTACAAGAATTGCAAATGTAATATTGATTTACAAAACTATGCACCAGAAGCAGTAAGGTTTTATCAACTGTAAAATTTTCGCACTACCTTAAACTGGTTTAAAATCCGCAGAATTTAAATGAAAGTCTGCGCCATACATTTAAGTTGTTCTCTAGCTTATCATCATTTTGAAGTACAGCTCTTTACACCATATGCTTACAATGTTTTAAATCACTCTTGTTACGAAAGTTATGAAAACATCCGTAACCTAAAGTTAACTTGCACATCTCAAAACACATTACCAATTAACTACCCCAGTTTAAAGTAGTAATTTAGCCAATTAATCTTACACTGATCAGGAGTGCATGAAGTCAACTCAAAGAATCTGGTTAGAATTCTGTCTCTTGCACAGAGGCAGTCAGCGGGACCTCCAGCAGGCAAATATCTGTAAACCCTACAGTCATGGGCTTTGTATGCTGTGCAGGCAGGGGACATGAATGAAGACTGGCTTAGCCTGCAAAGGCTGGTGCAAGAAGGAAAGTGCTCCCAAAGTTAATGCAGCAGAGCTAAGCTGAGCGGGGCTCAGTCTTGAGGCTTAGGCTTGAGTTTCATCAAAATTCTCATACAGTCTCGGTGTGAGGTTTTGTCAGAAATGTGCGGTTTTGCACATGTGGAGTGAAAAAGAGCCCAAAATCTCTAAGTCCAAAATCTTTTCTTAAACAGGACCTCATGCATATGCCTAGAAGCCAAAAGTTGATACTGATTGGAGAGTACCACAATCTACTGGCATAGGAATTGTTGGACTTCCTATATTGCTTCTTCTTAACTGGTATATATATGCATTCTCATGGGGATGATGGTGTTCATTGGAGCACATTTGGCGAAACAATGAGCAATCTAGCAAATTCTTGCCCAGCGGTACCAAATTATAAGGTGTAGACAGATTGCTCGATATGGAGAACAAGAGCAATAACTTCTCCCCCCTTTGCAGTTCTCTGGGATTTCCAATAAAACAGGGGCCATCATGTGGCCTGACCTCCAACTTGTGTTTCTCAGGCCTGCACTCAGTTTGGTTCAGTTGCACTCGCCTTTTTAGGGCAACTTTCTTATCCCTGTAGATTATGATCCATAAAAACGTCTGCACTCTGAACAAGCCCATATTCAGTTGGCTTTTACTTATTTATTCTTTTGGATTGTGATCACCAAGATGTAAAAAGAAAAATATTGTCTTTATGGTCTTTGCTACTTCATAAGAACATAAGAAATTGCCATGCTGGGTCAGACCAAGGGTCCATCAAGCCCAGCTTCCTGTTTCCAACAGAGGCCAAACCAGGCCACAATAACCTGGCAATTACCCAAACACCAAGAAAATCCCATGTTACTGAGTCAATTAATAGCAGTGGCTATTCCCTAAGTAAACTTGATTAATAGCAGTTAATTAACTTCTCCTCCAAGAACTTATCCAAACCTTTTTTGAACCCAGCTACACTAACTGCACTAACCACATCCTCTGGCAACAAATTCCGGAGCTTAATTGTGCGCTGAGTGAAAAAGAATTTTCTCCAATTAGTCTTAAATGTGCTACTTGCTAACTTCATGGAATGCCCCCTAGTCCTTCTATTATCCGAAAGTGTAAATAACAGATTGACATCTACTCGTTCAAGACCTCTCATGATTTTAAAGACCTCTATCATATCTCCCCCCTCAGCCGTCTCTTCTCCAAACTGAACAGCCCTAAACTCTTCAGTCTTTCCTCATAGGGAAGCTGTTCCATCCCCTTTATTATTTTGGTTGCCCTTCTCTGTACCTTCTCCATCGCAACTATCTTTTTTGAGATGCGGCGACCAGAATTGTACACAGTATTCAAGGTGCAGTCTCACCATGGAGCGATACAGAGGCATTATGACATTTTCCATTTTATTAACCATTCCCTTCCTAATAATGCATCACATGTAAAAATAAATAGTTAAAAAAGCTGAGAAAAGGCAGGACAACAAAACCTAATACTAAACAAAGTTGTAAATGGATACACCATCTACTTCTGCTGGTTGTATTCCTCATAGGCTGTACGGAAAAGCCAAGTTTTTAGGACTTTTTTAAACATTTTATCATTCTGCTGCAATCTGATATTTTCAGGAAGTTCATTCCATATCTTTGATCCTGTGAGAGACATCACCCTATTTCTGACCTGCATTAATTGTGCCGATTTAACTGAAGGAATGGATAGAAGAGCTTTATTACTTGACCTTAGATTTCTTTGGGGGGTATGTAATCTGATAGAGGCATTAAGCCATTCAGTCACTTCGCCAAATATTGTTCTCTGTAGTATTCAGAGGGTTTTGTATTCTATACGATATTGTATGGGGAACCAATGTAGCAAGATCAAAACTGGTGTAATGTGATCATATTTTTTTTGTGTTGGTTAGTAAATGAGCTGCTGTGTTTTGAAGAACTTGTAGGGGTCTAATTGTGCTTTTTGGTAATCCTAAGAATAGAGAATTACAGTAATCAATACTGGAGAACAGTAAAACTTTAAGAACTGTTCTGAAATTATTTTGGTCCAGTAAGGATTTTAACCGTTTAAGAGTTTGAAACTTATATGATAGCCTTAAGTTTCAAATTGATGTGTTTATTTAGACTGAGGTCAGAGTCAATTATCACCCCTAAATTTTGTGCATGACACCTAATTTCAATATTATCCTTGTTGTCGTCTAATGTCAAAAATAAGGGTTTGTTATTGTTATTGCTGGTTCTCCGATCTAGGAATATAATTTCAGATTTCTCAACATTTAGACTCAATTTCATACTGTTTAACAGCTTTTTAATCATTGCTAGATACATTGCTGTCAGTTTAAGAGTTTCATCTATTGAATTCGTTATAGGAATAAGAATTTGCACATCATTGGCATAAACGTAGTGCGTGAGACCAAGCCCGCTGAGAAAAAGGCAGATAGGGATCATATATATATTAAAAAGAGTAGCTGATAATGAGGAACCCTATGGGACTCCCATATCTAATTTAATTTTGTAATTAATTTTTATCTGAAAGAACCGATTAGAAATATATGATTCAAACCATTTGTGTGTATGTTCTGTTATCCCAATTTCTCTAAGTCTGTCTAGAAAGATAGCATGGTTTGGCGTATCAAATGCTGCTGACAAGACTAGCAGCACCAATAAATAATTTTGTCCATTATCAAACCTCTTAAAATTGTATCATTTAAAGCAAATAAAAGGGTCTCTGTTCTGTAGTGTTTTTCTAAAACCAAACTGAGTGGGATATAAGATGTTATTTTCCAGATGTTCCGAGAATTGTTTTTGCACTATTTTCTCTGTGATTATTGCTAAGGAGAGGTTGGATATCAGTCTGTAATTATTACATTCTAGGGGGATCAAACGTTGGCTTTTTTAAAACTGGTTTTACAATTGCACTTTTTAGTAACTGAGGATAGTTACCCTCTTGAAGGGATAAATTAATAATTTTTGTGATGGGGGTTGAAATATCATCAACGACATTTTCTTACAGTAGTGATGGGAATACTATCAATCGGATGTGATGCCGGATTCATATTTCTAATGAGTTTGTTAATTTCATCAGGGGAAACCTATCAAAATTTGTCCATTTAAGAGGGGTGGAGCGGGGGGAAGGTAGAGGGATGGGGATTGGTATGGGGAGGTCAGGAAGGGGATTCAAAGAAAACGACAAAAGTTAAGGATATTACTAGTGGATCTAAAATTCATTAATGGATACTATATGAACCACAATACTTTTACTTGATGATTATATTTCCTTTATTAGTAACTGCAGCTTTATTGTGATATTTTCATGTATTACCTAATGTGTGAAGTTATGGGCCTCTGTGCAGAGGATACAGAGGTTGTAATCTTTTTCTGTTTGTGGTTTGTATCATAATTGATTGATGTTTGAATAAAATACAAATTAAAAATAAATAAAATTTGTCCATTTAGTTAAGTCCCTCATGCTCAAATTAATAGAGCAGTTGCTAGTGGTATCAATTCCTATAGTTAATTTTTCCACTTTTTGCTTGAAAAATTGACCTATATCGTTGCATTTGGATTCAGGTAAAGTATAATTAACGTGGTCAGGATTGTTTGTAAGGGTTTTAATAGTACTGAAAAGTGTTCTAGCATTAGAGGTAATTTTGGATTTTTTTGCTATAAAATTGTTTTTTTGTATTGTTGATCAGTTTTTTGTAGTAAGCAAGACAGCTTCTGTATGCTGATAAGTTGGGGATGGTTGGAGAGTTCCTCCAGTGTTTTTCTTTTTTTCTCAGGGTTTTCTTAACTGTTCTAAGTTCTGTACTATACCAGGGATTATGATTGCTGTGCGAGGTTTTTATTGTTTTGGTTAGGACAGGGCTTAATTTATCTGCTATGATTTTGATCTTTAGAATAGTTTCCACTGTTTTCCCGACACTGAAATCAGGCTCACTGGTCTATATAGGACTGTCCCATTGGCTATCTTCCTTCCACCATGAGGAAGAAGCAAAAAAAATGCCAAATAACCATACCATTTACTCTAGTGAAAGCAGCCTGGCATTATGACTATTTCTCCAGCATAGCCATCCTTGATGTTGGGGGTGGATGGTGCACTCCTGCAATTTGGGGAAAATACCTATTGTACCTAAATGTAATTCACCTTGGGCTATCAATGAAAACGCATAAGCTAAATATAAATAGAGCCCAGAGTAATGATTTCCCCTTCTTTGTGATCCCGGGGCTGTTTACAGACCAAAGTCAGCACCTCTAGAGGATATTAGAGACTCGCAGGCAATGGAGAAACTCAGATGTGTTAAGGGATTAACAGCAGAACACCACAGCAGCAGTGGGAGAACTTGGATCTAGCTGCAATGAGGTAACAAGAACAATTGCTGAGGAGACTAAAAGTAGTGGCTCCCCACCTAGAACGAAGTCATGATCGTGGGGCTGCTTGCAGCTTGGTGGAAGACAAAAGCACTTCCTCCTTCTCTGGGAGTGGAGTATTGGCAAAATTTAATTTTGAAGCTTTATGGCGAGTACACATGCAATGAACCTGTCTGGCCAAAATCAGGGGATTTCTTAGAAATTGAAAAAAAATTACAAAAATGTGGTGTTAAAAAAGTAAAATTCTTAAGTCTTAATCAGCAACAGGTAGAGGTGGAAAAACCAAGTGAAAGCACTTCAAAATAGGAAAGAGATCTTTGTCAACAACTCTGTGGTAAGCCACAGTAACTGGAGAACTCTGAAAATGTTTTGAGAAGGCATAAATTATTCTTAATGTTTTCCTAGAGTACCTACTGTTTCAGCTATGTAAAGATTTAAAAAAATATGACACTTCAAGTTTTGGAATACCTATTCAGTCAATCCCACCTCTCCAGGGTTTTTCACTAGCTACCTTATTTTAAAAAGAGAGACAGTGGAAACTGGACTCAGTCAACCCTCTCACAGATCTCTTACAGTTCTTGATGCGGTTGAAGTGAGTGACAACAGCACGTTGGCTCCAGCTAGAAACTGGTTATTAAAAATGTTCTATAAAGTTGAAGGATATTCTCTGGATTGTGAACAATGTTCCCAGTTGTCTCAAGTCACACAAAAGAAAAAGAAACAGGCTTCTCTGTAAATGCATATATAGGTTTCTATGTAAATGTTTAAGTTTAAAAAAAAAAAAAATAGAAGATTTTTTTTTTTTTTTACACGCTTCCCAAATGACTGCCACTCTCAGCAACAAGGCCATGAACATGTAAACTGTGGAAGCTAGTTCATCTTTGGGTAATCTCTATAGATTAGGTTGTAGGAAACTAGTCAGAATAACTTTATTGGGCCGATGCAATACAGTGCACTCACACGAGCTGTTTAACCCGCTGTCGGACGCGAGTTAAATAGGCGGTAATCCACCCCTTAATGCAATAGGGGGATTAGTGCCTATTTAACGCACGTCAGACCTGGAGTGAAAGAGTTAGCGCTCATCACATGCAAATGCATGTGAATGAGGCTGCCTGGAGCAGGCGTTAATAGCCGAGCACACGTAGAAGTAGAGAAAAGCAGAAAAACCTGCTTTTTGGTACTTCAATAAAAAAAAAAAACCTGCCAAGTTATGAAGACCGATGCTGGTAAACTTGGCTTCAGTTTTCATGACCGGCTATCTGCCAGTAATGAAAACCGATGCCAAGTTTACCGGCATCAGTCTTCATAACCGGCAGCCGCCGCGGGGTCGCGTTAGGAAGGAGGTTCTAAGGTCAAGCAAGCGACCCTAGCACCTCCTTGCTAGCGCGACCCCTTAATTTGCATATTGCATGGCACACACCCCCCTTGCGGGCACCATGCATGCACTAAGAAAGCGGGCACTGAAAAGTCAATGCCCGCTTTCCACAAGATGTATTGCATCGGCCCCTTTATTATCTTGATGCCAAACGTGGAAAGAGGTTTCTTGGATTTGCATCTTCCAAAAGATTTTAGACTTGTAGTTTTAGCCAGTTTGTTGTTTTCCTTTTTCTGATAACAAGGGTCAAACCTTTTTCTGGAAAAAGTAATTTGCTTGTAATTTATAAGTGCATAAATAAAAGGGAAAAAAAATTTTAAGCAAGTAAAATTCCTTAATCAAGTTGATTGTGTTAGAATGAATTATCAAATTAGCAAATGATTGCACACAGTTATTATTCCGGTTTTAAAAAATGGGGATAAATATATTAAACAGAAAAATAATTCTCTCAAGGTGATGAATCTAAGGCACATCACTGACTTTTCTACACACATGCCACAATTTGTGCAAAAAGTTGGTCTACTTCACACACACACACACACACACACACACACACACACACGTGATAAGAACTTGAAAATCACAAAACGAAGTTTGTCTCCAATGCTAACACACTGCAAGGTTTTTTTAATTTTTTTAGAAAAATGTAGAAAGCATTTTGTTTTTTTTTAAATTATGTCAGGTCGAACGTACACAGAGTTTAGGAGATGATTTACTGTAAACTCTCTCAGACTATAGAGTGTAATTAGAATGTTCAGTCTGATGAGGTGTCAGACTGTCTTTTCTCCTTGTGCCTAAGATAATTAGTTCATAAACTGCCCATTGTCAGACAATGTCATGAGGTGAGAGAACACAGCATGAATTGAATAGTAACTCAAAAAGAGGGGGGGGGGGGGGGGGGGGGGGGAAGGCACACAACTCCTGTCTACAAATGGAGCAGAGCCGATGGGCAAGACACTGAATCACTTGTCACACATGGAACTCAAATCATTTGATTTTTCCTTCCTCCCTCCTGACTCCCTTCGCACCACAGAAGTGACCGATACTGCTGGATTATGCTGACACCAACAGGAGCTACTAAAACAAAATATATGGGTCCTAATTCATCCAGTGGCGTAGCCAGAAATGAATTTTTGGCTGGGCCCAAGGTTAACATGGGTGGGCACTAAACAAAGTCTGAGCCATGGAATTCATATTCTTATTGATAAATACTTTCACACACACACCTGACAATAGATTTCTAAATAATCTGCTACAGCTGTTATACTTTTAATATTTTAAACTCAATTACTTCAAGCAGCTACCAATGCTAAACCTAATATATAGTTATGGAAGCATTTCAATTATACTTAGAGATCTCAAGTGGCAGTATCCCATAACTTACAAAGAACCATATACTAGTCTACTATAAAGACAGATATCTCATCATGCATCACAGTATTCTGTTTTAAAACCCTCTGGAATGTTGTACCAAAATATTTATAGCACACTATCACCGAATATACTTATGTAAGACCCTCTATTCATGAGCAGGCAATTATATTATCAACTCGTTTGTCATAGGGGTCTATATTACTTTAATTATCAATCCTCCGTCTATTTTGTTTTCTTAATTTTTTAGTTTTTTTTTTAAAAAGTTACCACAAAAATTATAGGGAAAATCCCAACTGAACAAGTCACATGGGTAATATTAGAACGGATAACTTATCCACGCTGAAAAGGTCCCAGATAACCCGACATGGCCATGTTTCGGACAGCAGTCCTGCTTCAGGGGAAAAGCGGGCTGGATTTCAGCCCGCTTTTGAGAAAAGGATCTGCATGGACAAAATCGCCGCAAGAAGATGGATTGTTGAATCGGTTTCCGCTTTTCCCCTGAAGCAGGACTGCTGTCCGAAACATGGCCATGTCGGGTTATCTGGGACCTTTTCAGCGTGGATAAGTTATCCGTTCTAATATTACCCATGTGACTTGTTCAGTTGGGATTTTCCCTATAATTTTTGTAGTAACTTTTTTAAAAAAACTAAAAAATTAAGAAAACAAAATAGACTGAGGATTGATAATTAAAGTAATATAGATCCCTATGACAAACGAGTTGATAATATAATTGCCTGCTCGTGAATAGAGGGTCTTACATAAGTATATTCGGTGATAGTGTGCTATATTAATAAGAGAAGTTTGTTTACATTGGGGTGTACTGGAATACACAAGTTGGTGTGTGTGGGTTATTTGTGTGATTGGTACCAAAATATTTACCATAATTGAGCAAATGCCTTATTAATCTGTATCAATAAAACAGATAAATATCTTTGAAGACTTCTTTTCCTTTCCTATGGCTCAACTATTTAGTTTTAGTCTTCCTCTGACGGTGACATTTGCTGAATCGAGTCCAGGGGCTCCTGACATTCATCCCCATTTCTTTACAAAAGGAAGAACAGAAAAAAGACTGTTCTGGATAAAGAGATGTCTTGAAGGTGGTCACACCCTTTGGCTGATAGCTGGGATGTATCCTTAGCAGTGTGGAGAGGATAACTGGGTAGACGGGAGAAAAAGGCTCTCCAGCCCTGTCATTTACTAAGCTATCATCATGTAAACATGCACTCTGCATCCACAAATAAGATTGATACAAATGCCTACATCATTGTAAAATACCTCACCTCGGGCACACACACAGAACCGACCTTCACAAAAGTACAGAAATACCACACATTATAAATATGGAGATAGAAACTGGAATGGAAAACCAAAAAAAAAAAGCCACTCTGCATGCAGTACAAAACTGGAGAAATGGAAAGAGAAATATAGCACCTAACACAGTCCCAGGATCTGCAATAATACACAGAAACTAATCTGCAGAAAGTTACACCTGCATTATGGAACATATAACAACCTATCTATGAAAAGGCAACACTACAAATATTAAATCAGGTCCTAAACACTAATACACCTCCTATTAGGAAAACAGAACAAGCCAAGCTGCTATAGAGCCCCACACAGAAATAACTAAAACTATATTAATAAATGTTTCAAAACAGCTGATGAACAGAATAACATCCAACAAAACTCATAAAAATTATTAAACATTGTCCAAATATCAATAAAATATTTCAAAACAGCAGACACATCACATAATACTCAATAATTAAAATGGAAGTCAATCAAGAAAAATAAACTTAAAATGCCACTTTTACTTACCCTCTCCAGCAACTCTCCTACTCCTTTCCCTTGAAAGCACATAACAGGAGCAGCAGCAGCTGCTGAAGCTCTGTCCTCACGGTCCTCTTCTTTAGGGCCCACAAGTCACACACACAGGGCCGGCACCCTAGGCGAACCTTCAGTAATGCAACCCCTCCCCTGGCTTACGTATTGGCAGCAGCTCCAGCACAGCACTCCCTCCTTTGGTATTGGATTTGTCGCAGGACGTCTTGTGCTGGTGGGAGTTTGCAACCCCCCCAAAAAAAAATTGTGGCGCCCTAGGCCACTGCCTAGTTTGCCTAATGGAAGCACCGGCCCTGCGCACACACACACACACACACACACACCAATTAAACCCTACGATCAGTCTCTGTCTTCCACACACCCCAGTCACTTCCCTGCCCAGACTCTGTCTGTCACACACACCCCAGTCACGTCCCTGCCCAGACTCTCTCTCACACACACCCCAGTCACCTCCCTGCCCAGACTGTCTCTCACACACACCCCAGTCACTTCCCTGCCCAGAGTCTGTCTCACACACACACCCCAGTCACCTCCCTGCCCTGCACTTCCAGCCCGTGGCTTGAACACTGCCACTCTTCCCAGCCCGATGCCCCCCTTCTTCCTGCCCCACCGGCCAATCAGAGGTTCCCTCCTCCCACTGGCAGGGAGAAGGCTTCCGATTGGCCCGCAGGGGCAGAAAGAAGGGAGGAGGTTTCCCATTGGCCCACGGGGGCAGGAAGAAGGGAGGAGGTTTACCATTGGCCCGCGGGGGCAGGAAGAAGGTAAAGGGAAGTATTACTGGGGCTGTGGGACACCGCGAGCCGCAACACATCAGCTGGTTTTATTAATTTTTTTTTCTCCCTTGGGTGTCTGCTGATGCTGCCTGCTTTTTATTGGCTGCAGAGTCTTGCAAAGAAATTTGGGTGGGCCTGAATGGAAAGTGGATGGGCCACTGCCCACCCAGGCCCACCCGTAGCTACGCCACTGAATTCATCCCTTCAAAGCCAGCACAAAGCCTCAGCTTTGAGGGGGAGGGGGGAGTCACGCCCCCAGAATATTAGCCACCTTTCATAAATCTCCTTTATGCAGGAGACTGCTAGTTTCTCTCCCATTAGCTGCAGGACAGGAGACTAGGCCAGCCTTTACTAGACAATTTGCTTAACCTGATAATGCCAGGATGGACCTGTTATGTCCTCTGGCTAGTTTCCACAACAGTCCTCAATCCAGATAGAATCCTTAAAATTAGTTCTCTCAGAAGGAGGAAACCCAGAACTTCCTTTTCAGAAATCAACTCTGATGACATTCAGTTTTTTTTACCCTGGTCTGATCATCTTGGCCACACACAGAAGAGCTTATACATTTATTTTTGTCGACCATTAAAAAAAATAGTTATTTTTCAACAAACTGTAGCTGAACCTGGCTAAAACACTGTGTTCTGATTCAGCATTCTCCATCTAAGATTCAACACACACCTATTGTAATCGAAAACACTACTTTTTCACTTAATACATGATTTGGACCCTCAGTATTCTTATCGAGCCCTTGCTTTCTTTCCAACCTCATGTAAAAAGTGTGCTTAAATCTGGCTTTTATATGTGGTCTCAAACATCTTTTAGAGAAGCCGGACTTTGGACTGTGGTCCAAGCTTCTATCTTAACTGTGGTTGATTACTGCAATTCTATCCTTATTGGTTTACCTGCTGTGACTCTAAAACCCCTGCAATTACTGCTTAATGCCGCTGCTTCTCTTATTTGCAGTTGCAAAAGAAGTGATCACATTACCCCTGTGCTCATAGACCTTCACTGGCTTCCCATCACTGAATGTATCAATTATAAAATTGCTGTCATTGCCTTCAAGTTGATCTCCTCTCCTCTATGACTCCATGGGGAAACGCTTTGCTACACATGTATTGTCCAACAAAGGGGCCTTCTGGACATACCTTTAACGCACCACGCAAGGCACTGGGGCACTAGAGACTGTGCTTTCTCCATAGCAACTCCTATCCTCTGGAATTCTTTTCCAGAAGCCCTACATCTGGCTGAAGGATTAAAAATGTAAGTCCCTTTGAAAACATGGGTGTTCAAACAGGCATTTTATTAGTCATTTGTACTCCTATTCGAGCTTTTTCTTATTTACTTTTTTGATGTACATGGATTTATTTTGTGTGTTAGTGATTGTTTGTAAATTACTTTATACTTGTTTATCGCCTAGGGTATTGCTTTAGGCTATTCATCAATACAAATAAAGATAAATAACTGTCTAGGTTCCTACCTGGTCCCATTCCCTTCTCCCTCCCTTCCCTGTATTTCAAGGGCAGTGTAGTCCCATCAGGCTTGCTGAACCTTTCTGTAGACTGTTTATTTAAAAGCAGTGGCATGCGGTGACATTCTATTTATTTATTTAGGTGTTTTATATACCGTCGTTTCAGAGTAAGATCACAACGGTTTACAAAATTATCGTTCATATTCTTGTTTAACAATCACAATCTGAGCCAGCATTCATAATCTAGGTCAAAACTACGGCAGATATATGTTCTTATTCATGTTTGTACATATTCTTTGTCAACATAAGAAATTTATAGTCTTCATATTCGTACATTTTCAAAGTCTGCATTACAGCAATTACAGATTCTAATTCAACTACCTATACAATTTACATCAATTATTTATTGCTTACTTCACTACCATTGTCTCTTGTATTGACGTTATCAGTATATTGGTATTTTATGTTAAATCATAAGCTTTTATAAAGAGCCATGTTTTCAGTTCACGTTTGAAATTCTTTTCAGTTAACTGATGTAATGACTCTGGAAGGGGATTCAGTCTCACTCCCTCAGCCCTCTTTCCACTTCTAACTCCCTCCCCAACTCGCAAGTCACCAACAGCCTTGCTTCCTCTACCCTCTCACACTCCTCCCCAACCCTTCAGCAGTCTTTTGCCTTCTGTCCCTTTCCCCCAACATACAAAAGACAGTTAAAACATATATGGCATTAGGCTTTTGTAATATGTATTGGGTATGGGCCTGGCCCTCAAGAAGTCAAATATAGTAAAACCTCCCGTACCAAAACAGCACTAACTGCCAGTACTCAAAACAGTAAAAAAAAACAAAAAAAAAAAAACAACGTTATGTATAAAAAGGAAATAATGCAAAAATTACATCAGGCCCTAAAAACACCAATACACCCCCTATTAGATAAATAGAACAAGTCAGGCTACCTAAAAATATCTGCAAAAGAAATACATTTACCTAAAAATATTGTACAAGAGCTTTTAAAACTACACAGGCCATTTCTTTAGACATCAGATCAGAGATAGTCACATCTAAAAACGAGTCTTATATTGTCTCAATAGCTCATGTACAGTATTTTGAGATAATACTTATATAACTCCAATAAAAGCTATCACAGCCTGCCAAGAATACAGTTTAACCCAAGAGACATATCTGCCATATCAAAACAACGCTATCTCCCAGGACTCAAACAGCAACAACCCTACCCAGGAAATATCACCACTGCAAATATTACATCAATAAAACATTTAAAATAGCAGACATATCAAACATCCAACATTAAAACTAATAGGGATAAAAAAAAAAAATCCTCTGCTCTCTGTACCTGGGAACTTTTGATTTCCAGTCACCTTGAGACTGTTCTGGATTAGTTGGAGGGTGATGGGGGAGTGTGTACAAACTTTATCCTCTTTCTCTCCTCCATACACACACAATCTGTGGTTCTTTCTTCATGGCTTCTCTCCCCCTCACAGAGACAAAGGCAAGCTCTCACACTCACTGGCTCTTTCTCCCTCACATACACATAGGCAGTCTCTGACACTCTGTGTCTCTCCCTCCCTCACACATACACTCATGTTCTGGCTCTTACACACACAGGGACTCTCACACTCAGTAGCTCTCTCTCCCTCACAAATACACACATACATACTTAGGCACACTCACATTCGGTGACTCTCTCCACACACACACACACTCATAGGCACTTTCTCACATTCAATAGTTGTCTCTCCCTCACACACACACACATACTCAGGCATTCTCTCACATTCAGAGGCTCTCTGCACACACACACACACACACACACACAGGCACTCACATTCAGTGGCTCTAGGTACGCACAAACACACACATGTACTCTCTCACATTCAGTGCCGCGCTGTGTCATTTACATAGATTCAGGGCCTCCCTCTCTCTTTGGCATGCTGTCGAGTCACAGCGCTTCTCTTATTCAGTCCCCTCCGCCATGGCCTGTCGAGACTAGTCTTCAGCCACCAACAAGATGGGCTCCGTTGGCAGCCATCAGATTGCGGGCTCTCCTGTCTTCATCTGCCACAGGATGTGCTCCACGGAGGCAGCCTGCCAGATCACAGGTACTTCATGGGCAGCATGGACCATGGCAGTCATGTTACTGAAACGTGAACTCCTGTTGCCACAGGGGCGATCTCACGATAAGCTGTGAAATTGGCCCCGTGGCAGCAGGAGTTCACGTTCACTTACACGTTGACTCCTGCTGCCGGCTGTGGGGGTAAGGAAGTGGCCGTTAAGTGCAGTATTGGCTCAGACAGAAATCTGGTTTATCCCTGCCCAACTTGGGGGGGTGGGGGGGAGTCGCAAAGAAAAAAAATTAAAGAAAATAGGTCAGGGATGGAGATTCACTGAATCCCTTGAAGGCCCTGGTTAAAAGTAAAGAAAATACTGCTATGGTTCCTCACTCTCCTGGGCTGGCCTTTGGATCCATCTTCACTTCCATGTACAATTCTAACCTGACTCTACCCTAACCCGGTTACTTCATCTGAGTTCAGGGTCTCCGGTTCCTTTACCTTCATCTTGGTTCTGCTGAGAAGGGCCTGACACTGTTCCATTGCCTGGTTGCTCTTCTGTACTGTTTGTTCTTTTCTTTTCCTTCCCTCCCCCCACAACAGCCCTTTCCCTCTAGCGCAGAGCTTTCCAAACTGTGTGTCGGGACACGTTAGTGTGTCGCCTGCAGTGTGCAGGTGTGTCGCGCAAGCCCGGTCAACTCTGATGCGAGTTTGGGCTTTTTTTTTTCTAGAGATTCACTTTTTTTTTTTCAGTTTATGGGTTGCTTATTATTGGGTGATTTTTGCTGTCAATTGCGTATTTTGGGGGAGCTTGGTGGGTGGAACGAGCCCAGCCATCCTTGCATTGGCTGCTGCTGCCGATGAGGCCTGGCCATGAGGAGTACTGACTGCAAGCAGCAGTGTCTGGTGATCATGGAAGGGAGTGAAGCACTTAACTGGCAACAATCAAAAAGACGAGGTACATGAGTGTGGGGGCCAGACATGTGCTGGGGAGAGAGAGATGAGTGAGTGGGGGGCAAATGTGCTGGGGGGACAGACATGTGCTTGAGGGGGAGAGATATGAGTGTGTGGGGGCCAGACATGTGCTGGGGGGAGGAGAGAGATGAGGGTGTTGGGGACAGACAATTTGTTTTATTATTGTTTCTCATAAATTATAACAATAACATGAATCTTGGAATATATATTTTTAATATAAATTTAAGGTTTTCATGAGAGAGGTTGTGTCGTGAAACATTTTATTTATGTATATATTTAAGGAAACATACATAAATTGTCAAAATATGTTTCGTTCGTTTAACCTTTAACCTCTGGTTTACTAGTAGACTGAATTACCGTGTCGTGAAATTATGTTTGTCTAAAAAGTGTGTCACCAACATGAAAAGTTTGGAAAGCTCTGCTCTAGCGTTTGTTTACCTCCCTTTCTGCAAGCCCAGCTATGGCTTGGCTGGGCTCCGATCCTCCCTCTTCCCAAAGCTCCAAACTGAAGACCTTTTTTTCTTGTACCTTTATTAGGAACATTTTTCCCTGGGGCATGGTTGAAAGAATGTTCTATACCTATGGGCTCCACAATCCAGATATGGGCGATGCAGATTCAGTCATAGCTGGTTAAAAAATGATGATCCAGCGAACATTCACCTTCTCTGTATAAATAGTAGAAAGATTTTCCAAAACCTTCGTTTTTAGATTTTGTGTACCCCATACCACAAATATTAGCGCTACACATAATCAAATATTTATATTGTACACTTGTATATAATTTATTCAAAAGTGTACAATATTTATATTGTACACTTGTATATAATTTATTCAAAAGTGTACAATATTTATATTGTACACTTGTATATAATTTATTCAAAAGTGTACAATATTTATATTGTACACTTGTATATAATTAACCTCCTCTGTCTCTCTTTATTTCTTACAATCCCAGTTCATTAGCCCTTGTTAATTGTAACTGCATCTCTTCATCACGTTTATTTATGTGTTTTTGGTTGTATTTTTCACACCCCTGTTTTCTGTAAACCGACATGATGTGAACGAGTTCTTGAATGCCAGTATAAAAAAACCTTAAATAAAATAAATAAATAAAATAAATAGCTCCATATTAGGAGTTACCACCCATGAAAAAGATCTAGGTGTCATAGTGGATAATACATTGAAATCATCAGCTCAGTGTCTGCAGCAGTCAAAAAAGGAAACAATGTTAGGAATTATTAGGAAGGGAATTGTTAATAAAATGGAAAATGTCATAATGCCTCTGTTTCGCTCCATGGTGAGACCGCACCTTGAATACTGTGTCCATTTCTGGTCACCACATCTTAAAAAAAAAAAAAAAAAAAGATAGTTGCACTGGAGAAAGTACAGAGAAGAGCAGCCAAAATGATATAGTGGAGCCATTCCATCCCCTTTAAGGAAAGGCTGAAGAGGCTAGGGTTGTTCAGTTTTGAGAAGAGACGGCTGAGGGGGGATATGATAGAGGTCTTTAAAATCACGAGAGGTCTTGAACGAGTAGATGTAAATCGATTATTTACACTTTCGGATAATAGAAGGACTAGGGGGCATCCATGAATTAGCAAGTAGCACATTTAAGACTAATCTGAGAAAATTCGTTTTCACTCAAAGCACAATAAAGCTCTGGAATTTGTTGCCAGAGGATGTGGTTTGTGCAGTTAGTGTAGCTGGGTTCAAAATGATTTTGGATAAGTTCTTGGAGGCGAAGTCCATTAACTGCTATTAATCAAGTTGACTTAGAGAATAGCCACCACTATTATTGGTATTAGAAGCATAGGATCTACTTAATGTTTTGGGTACTTGCCAGGTACTTGTAAATTGGATTGGCTAATGTTGGGAACAAGATGGACCCTTGGTCTGACCCAGTATGGCAACGCATGTTCTTATGGCATTATAATATCCCATATCATAATCCCTGTGATAGATAATTTTGTTCCCTATTAAACATGACAAAGTAGGAAAATCTAAAGCATTTTGTCTACTCTGTGCCAATAATATCCAAAATGCTGCTCAAATCAAATCCAATAGAACTATTCCCTGAACAATAAATTGTATTTACTGCTATAATGGGCAGTAACTACGGAATAAATTCTGTTTTAACCAACCTCAGGCTTGCATTCATATTACAAATTGTCAAGAATTCTACTACAGAATTACCCTGTGGCTACCCTGCCAACAGGGGACAGGGCAAACACACTTATACAGTGCAAGACAAATGAGATCTTCAACCTCAGAGTATAAATTAGTAAACAATTGTTTTGAATAAAAATGAAACATTGATCTACAACAACATTACAGTAAAATATATGACTATTAAAGAAAGGACCAGAAACTATACCTTCACTGAAGCATGGGAAATAGACATTCATTGAAAACTGAATCTATCTTGAGGTTTTCTATCTCCTGTTTCAAACCTTTTTTTTATATTACCAATCCAACTGGCATGTGTATTTAATGTACTTCAGCAATTAAAACTACTACTGATTCCCAGGGCTGATCTTTCATCTCCCAAGTTTGGCTGAGGATGTTGGGAGTTTGTATTAACAGTCCCAGGAGATAGGGGAGGGCAGAAGCAGGGATAGGAGTCCAAGTCATTGCACAAAGGTGACATCTACTGGCCAGACCTTAGAATATACAGAGACCCGGCTCCAGAGGAAGCCACGGTCTATGGCCACTTGCTAAAAGAATGTCACTGCAATAACTGGGCTGGGTTAGGAGTGCATTTATTTAAACAAAACAAAGAAAAAAATCCCATATGGCTGTAAATGAAAGCTCGTGGCACCATACTGCAATAGAGGTTAGCTCTATTAAAGGAGCAGAAGCAGGAGCAAATTGATCAAGAACAGAACTTTTTTTTTAAAAAAGGGCAATCACATTTAAGTGTCATAAACACATTTTTAAGAAGTCATTTGTTTCAGCAATAAAATGTGCCATTATTGATGTGCTTAATTCAAATATGATAATTAAATCACCTGACTGGCTTGTTTCCATGATATTTAATTTTTTACATCTGTCTATTGTGTAGATAGTACGCAGATAGTAAAGTTTTAGTCAAAATGTAAAATTTTGTGTATTTATGGTTGCATAATTTCACCTATCCTGTTTATGTAACACTTAAAAATTAAATCACCATTTAAAATATATGTGATTCGGCAGCTTGCAAGAAATGTGGCCAGTCAGGCGCATCGTTTTATCATTGTTTTTTGGAGTGCCCAAAAATCCAGTTGTACTGGGCAGCTGTCCAAAAAGGATGCTCAGATATATGCCAATGTTCTATGCCAACAGACCCCACTCTTTGGCTGTTTGGAATCCTACCACAATCTTGTACATTAGATGCTGACATGGTGGAATTTCTCCAAAAAGTGGCATTGATAGGTAAAAAAGCCATTTTGGCAGAATGGCTCTCGGAAAAACCACCTGAGGCTGAACACGGGTTTCAAAGACTGTTGAAGCTCAACTCTCATGAGATCTATATTGCGCACAATCAATCTTTAAAACGTAGAGAGCACATGCTCAGGATTTGGCAGCCCTTTTCTGACTATATTGACCCAGCAGCTGTTTAGCAGCTGCTTTCCTGGACCTGGGGAGGGCACCAGACGCCCTGAGCTAATGATGACAGAGGGGAAGAAAAGGACTTATTGGGCTATAAGACTCGCACTCTAGCACAAGCCATTCAGAACTCCGAGCTACATGTTTCCCCCGGATATGTAGCGAGTACTTTAGGGATATATTCCACTAATACCCCCTTTCACTTAGCTGTTACAAGGGTATATTAACTGTCTCTCTTACCATTATTGTATTAATTCCGATATTCCCACCAGAACTTTACCTAGCACTATTACTATCACTACTATTTTTATGTTACTCAGTTTTACCTCCCATATCGGACAAGGGGGGGGGGGGGGGGGGGGGGGGGGGAGGGATTAGTTGGGTAAAATGGAAAACTAAGAAAGCGATATGATAAGAGCTAGTGCAGGGACGTCTACTTTATAGCTACATTATAGCTATGTTCTATGTTGGGTTTTAGTCTAAAACTAACGATGTTTCCAAGGTTACTTTACGGACCAACCAAGCGTGTTTACACTTTGCTTATGGAAGTTATAAAAATGATAATCTGTAGTGGTGTTTGTACCTTTACTGTATTTACTGGGTTATTCTATTGTAATCATGTACCCCGTTATCTGTGCTCTTTATGTTTGGTCTTTTTTCAACCATTCAATAAAAATTTGAAAAAAAAAAAATTAAATCACCAAAAGGATTATAGAAATAAAATTTACTATGAAACAAAAGGCCAAAAATTATGTATATATATGTACATAATGTAAGCCCTTATTCAGTGGCTACTCTGCTCTTCTTGACTTGTCTCTATTTGTTGAATTCTTGTATTCATTAAATTTTCAGGAACTGCCAGTTCATCTCTGGGGGTTACTGGGCATATAGCAGATGTAATGTTTGGATACTGCACAGTCAAATTTTTCTTCTTTAACAAACTTTTCCCGACTGGAGGCATCATGCAAAAACAACAATTGTTGATGTGATCTGTTGGCTCTCTCCAATTCATTGGTACTGCAAAAGGTATAGGTTTTCTGTTCCTGTTCAACCACTGGCAAAGATTTGTTGCACAAGTGTTGCAGCATGTGTGTGGTGTCTAGCTCTTGTCCTGATCTTTTGCAGCCAAAATACAGGTAGTAGGCTAATTTACCCATAGTGATTGTATGGTGCTTTTGTGATGCAAAAGTCACTTCACCACAAACATAGCAGAAGTTATCTGCTAGGGATGTACAATTGTTTTTCTCCGAATTAGGCAATGTCAACAAAATTGCCTAATTCGGAATGGTTCGGGAGAACCGAAAAACTATTAATTTTTTCCAAAATTTCGGAAAAAATTAATTTTAGTTACTGCGCACTATCCCGAAAATTGGGGCCCCCGAAAAAAACAAAACCCCCCAAACTGCGAGAAAAATGAAATTCCCACAGGGGGGGGGCCCCAAAACGAAGCCAGACATGAAATTTTTACCCGAAGCACATCTCTATTATCTGCTTTGTTCATACAAGTATGATACATCGGTTATCCTGTTCAGATAGAAATCAAAATCAAACACAGACAAATGACACGGTATGATTTCTAGAGCATTTTTTCAGAAGAGTGATGCAATCATAACTTAGTTTACATCATCCATGACTTCTAGGAATATAATGCAATTCATATCATAGAAATGAAATGACGGCAGAAGAAGACCAAACGGCCCATCCAGTCTGCCCAGCAAGCTTCACACATTTTTTCTCTCATACTTATCTGTTTCTTTTAGCTCTTGGTTCTATTTCCCTTCCTCCCCCACCATTAATATAGAGAGCAGTGATGGAGCTGCATCCAAGTGAAATGATGCAATATGAATTTCAGATTGCATTATTCATTGTTGTGCCCAAAAAGCAAGTACTGTCCAAACCCAGTAATCGATTTTTTCATAGATTCAGTCAAGGATGAATATTCGACATTTCTAGTTTAGTTTGAGATCCTTTTCCTTCTTACGATTAATCCTCTGCAATTTACAAGTCAAAGGTCAAATATACTGACCCAATAGCAAATCTTGAAAACTAAAGCCAATCACCAATTTTAAGCATCATTTTCATTCTCAGTGACCCAGATTTAGTAAAGTTTGACTATATTCATTTTGAAAGCATTTTGGCTGCAGACCAGTTTTACTAACATCAGAACAATTCTCTTATCATATGTTATAGCCTCTTCACAATCTATGCTAATGAAAGAGTTAAAAAATATACCAGTTTGGGTGGAGAGGGGAATCATTTATCCTTAATTCTTTCAGGAAGCACAGGGGGCCAGGAGTGCAGCAGCCAGTGACTAGACGGGTGTTCACTAGCTACTGCTGGGTTTCTGCCTTTGCTCTTGCTGACTGGTGGAGGAGAAAGTGGGGGGGAAAAAAAAAGAAAAGTTCTCTGCAGTTAGTGGCACTTCTTTTGCGCCTCTTTATGTTCCCCATATCACTCATTGTTCTTGATTGTCTCCTCCCCCTTTATTCATTCTCTTATTCCCTTTCCCAATGCCACCCCTCTACCTCCCTGCATCTTGCAAGCTACTAGCTCCCTCCTCTCTCCCACTGAAGCATCAAACACAATCTGATATAGTTTAAATATTTACATAAATTTAGGAAAACGTATATGCAGATATAATTTAACACATTCCCAAGTCACAATCAAATAAACAAACGTTTCTAATTATCTTGTCTCTTCATTTCACATTTCTTACTTCACATCAAGCATTCAAAACAAGTTAAAAGAAACATAACATTTATTTAAACATTCATATTCCACCAATCCCCAGATCTTGGTGTATAACACGTACACAATTTTAAATAAAAATTACAATACATACAATTGCCAGTGAAAGCAAATGTATATTGACAGTACAATTAATAAAACCAACATGATAGTTGCCAAGACAACGAGAAGGGGAGAGAGAAAAGCCCCAACAGGCCCCTAAAGCAACAACTATTAATGTGCTGGGCTTAGAATTTAAGGAAGAAAAGCCTATAAAAAGAAATGAGCTTTCAGCATTATTCTTTTTTTGTAATTATGTTTATTAAGGGTTTTCAAATACAAATAACAGCATAATGACAAGAACAGCGGAACATGTAGGTGTTGAAACAAAACATTTGTCAAGTATCATAAGTAGCAAACATCAAAAACATCAAAGATTTAGAAGTTAGGCATAAAAGTATACCTTCAAGAGAGCTTACAACCCCCAAAAGAACCCCAAATAACTATCCCAGCCTTCCCAGTCATGTGTGTGTGCAGTAATAACTCCATGGGACATATAGTGTGCTACTGGCCGTCTTAGGTAGGGTGAATGTAGTCAAGGGCATAATGGATGAGCTCCAACCCAGGGAAGGTGTTTGTGCTTGGGCTCTTCGCCTGGCTGTTAAAAGAGATATACACGTCCCCTCATACAGGCTGTGTCGAGGGCCGCAGGTAGGATAGGAAAGGGCAAATTGTGTCTTCCTCAGCCAGGGACGAGGGTTGTTGGTGTCTAAGTATATAAAGCTCATGCGTGCTTAGCCTTAGCATCTGGGTAAACCATTGATCCACGTTCGGAACTACCGTGTCAAGCCATTTGCGTAAAATGACTTTCTTCCCAATTACCGCCGCCTTCGCAAGGAACCCGGATAGACCAACTACTCTGATCTGTGTCAGTGCCGTTTTGGATCCAAACAGCCATAAATGTGGGTCTAAACTTAGGGGATCACACACTGCCAAATAGAGGTACAGAATTTCTGTATATCCTGCCATAACAGTTGGATCTGGGGGCACTCCCAGAAAACGTGATAATAAGAACCAACCCTCTGTCTGCATTTCCCACAGTTAGGAGAGGCACTGAGGCCAAATTTAAAAGCTTGCTCCGGGGTGATAAACCCCTGCCATAAGAATTTGAACTGGGTTTCCCGTAGATCTTCATTAGTAGTAATTGTCTGAATTTGGGAGAAAAACTGTAGGAAGTCTTGGTAGGTCATTGTGAATATGGGCCATAGCCTCCATTTCGCAAATAAGGATTGCAAATACGTATGGTCCGAGCCCTTATCCCGCAATTCCTTATATATTGTAGATATAGTGGGAGGTTTAGCAGGAGTGCCAGAAAGAATATCCATTAGGGCATTATTCCGCTTAATGTTCTGCCAATTCATGGGTGTTTTTGCATTAAATGTCGAATTTGCAAAAAAGCATAAAAATCCCCCCTGGGAACGGAATATTAGTCCTGGAGGTTCTAAAAAGTACATAGCACCCCCGTGAGAGGATGTATCAATTGGTGAAGATATCGAAGACCCCTCACATACCACCGCAGAAAAGGGGATAGGCCCCTACCCGGAGGAAAACGAGAGTTATTGACCATTTGTGACAGGCATGTGATACCTTGTTGTTGTTGAAGCATTCTACAGAGATAAGCCCATGTAGTCCTGCAGGTCCCCACCAAAAGATGACTTCTTAGAGAAGATGGAACCTGCTTTGTTGGCATATGGATGAGGTCATTTAAGGACGAAACCCTGTACCATGCTGTGAAAAGTGGTGTGGGGATATAAGCCGACATGTCAAAAATCCAGTCCCGAATAATGCGTAAACTACATGCTATATTATAATAATCCAAGTTAGGGCAACACAGACCCCCAGTGTTCGTGGGCTGGTATAACATCTTTAGGGGGATTCAGGCCTTACGTCCCCGCCAAAGGAATTGCCGAAGAGCCTGCTGAAGGGTTTTAACATCTTGGGTAGTCAGTCTTACAGGTAACATTGGTAAGGTGAATAGCCATTTAGGTAAGATGACCATTTGGTAAAGGTGAATGAGGCCCTTCAAGGAAAGTGGCAAATTATGCCATCTCTTCAACACATCCTGGGTATAATGACATTTGGGGGAAATATGTCGGTAGATAGCATCTAAAGAGGCCGGAATCCGTATCCCCAGATATTTAAGTTCTGCGTTAGCCCACCTGAACAGGAATGCCCATTTCCAGGTCTGCTGGACCATGTTGGTAACATCCAGGGCCTCAGATTTATCCCTGTTGATTTTCAACCCGCAAAAGCTCCAAACTGCTCCTGCAGGGATAGTAGGGGAGTCAGTCAGGTGAGGGGGTGAGTCAAGAACACAAGATCATCATCAGCATATGCCGCTATTTTGAATGTGTGTCCTACCCTCTCGAAGCCCTGTATGTTCTCATCTGCCTGAATTTTCCTTATCAGCGGGTCAATTGTGAGGATGTATAGGAGTGGGGACAAAGGGCAGCCTTGATGTACCCCCCTTTGAACATAGACTCTTTCCGAACAGGTACCATTGACAATAATTCGGGAAGTAGGCACATCATAACAATTTGATATACTGTAGAAATTCACCGTCAAAACTGTATCTGGACAACACCGAAAACATATAGGACCATGATACCCTGTCAAAGGCTTTTTCAGAGCCAAAGCCAATAGCCGGCATATGCTGTTGACAATATCGCATGGCTGTGAGCAATTTCAGTACGTGACTAGTGGCCTTACGACCCTTAAAGCCCACCTGGGACAGTGAAATCAGTTGAGGGAGAACCAAATTCAATGGTTCCGCCATCACACTGGCCAAAATCTTGAGATCACTGTTCAGAAGGGAAATAGGTCTGTAGGATTCTAGTTTTTCCGTGTCTTTCCCAGCTTTAGGTAAAACGATAATGTGAGCATTGTTAAAATCTTTGGGGAAGGACTGCGAGCCCAGGCCCGCGATGTAAAAATCCGTTAAGGGAGCCACCACATCAACTCTCAGCATCTTGTAAAAATCGTAAGAAAATCCGTCAGGCCCCGGAGATTTACCAGAGGGCATGGTATTTATGGCCTGCAGAACCTCATAGGATTGGACAGGGCAATTTAAAAAAATCCCGTTGAGACATTGAGATACTAGGCAGGGGAGTATCAAAGAAAAAAATCATGCTCATTGTTCGGAGGCGGTGCCAGATCTGCTTTGTAAGGGTATCATAAAAAGTGCGAAAAACTTCACAAATGCCAGTGACGTCAGACACCAATTGTCCCTGTGTGGTGCACATTTGAGATACCACCATCCGGGGTTTGTGCACCCAGATCAAATTAGCCAAAGGCCTGCCCACCTTGTTACCAAATTTAAAATAGTTGTGCTGGGCCACTTGTAATGCTTTACCCGCCCGTATATGAAATACAGTGTTCAACTGTGCAAGCGCACTGAAATAAGATTTTTTTATCTTCCAATGGGGTCTGAAGCCACTGGCATCTAGCTTGCTTGGTAAGATCATCCAGGTGCAGTATCTCCCAGTGCATACGTTTATGTCTAGCCCCTGTACAACGTATGATCTCTCCCCTTAGTACCGCCTTACCAGCCTCCCAGAACAGAAGGGGATCTCCCATATGTTGGCCATTATTAACTTTGTAATCCAGGCATTTGTCCCTCAGATATTTTTGAAAGTCTTTATCCCCTTTCAAATCCTGGGGAAACCACCATAGAGCCCCAGCCTGCTGTCGAACACACAGAGAGCGAGAGCGAGAGCGAGAGAGATGTGCAAATGATCTGAAATTACTTGCATTTCAATATCTGCTCGGGTAGCCCTAGAAAAGGCCTCATCCGCTACCAGGATATAGTCTATTCTAGAAAAGAAATCGTGTGGGTGGGAGTACATGGCACTGTGAAACCAGAACAGAGCAATCTTGGGTAATTCGGATTTTGTGGCCTTGATAGAGCAACTCCGGGCTTTTTCTATACGCCAGCCAAATTCGTTGTTTGTCCGTGGAGTTGAGAATTTTTGCAATTGTGATGCGTGGTCGTGGATCCGAGGGGCGACGCGTCCCCAATCTGTGCGCCCTTTCAGCGCGCATTGCTCCTTGCATGTCCAGTAAGCCGGCTGCCTCCAGGAGCCACCCTTCCAGGAAGGTCCCCAAGCCCTTCTCATCTAACGCTTCTGGCAACCCCAAAAAGCACAAGTTATCACGTTGAAGTCTGTTTTCCATCTCGTCCAGTTTGGCGCGACATTCTTTTAGGGCCTTCGCCTAGGTTCCTACCATCGCGGTGTTTGCGGCCTCCCGGTCCTCCAGGCCTCCGACCCTTCCCCTCAAGAAGATCGAAACGCGGTCAGATATCCGCCAGCACCATCTTCACCTCAGCTAGATTTTGGGATATCCCAGCTAACTTAGCATCCAGGGTAGCATCTAGCATCTCTTTCAGGACCTCCACGGTTAGTATTGCTCCCGCCGTCAGCCCGGCTTTGATGGGTCCCGCCGCCATTTTGGGGTCCGCGGCGTTCCCTTTGTCTTTATCCTGTTCCTTTTTCCCTCCTCTAGCAGCCATCGGAGGTGGAGTTTTGTTCATATAATGAACTATCGACATGGACTTGTTCGTCGCAGTGGGGAAATTGTAATTATTCAGCCTGTAACGAATGATGCCGGTAGATGCAGGGGCAGGGCACCCACAGCAGAAGAAGAAAACGTCCGCCTCAGCACATTGCCCCACGTGACCCCCCTCAGCATTATTCTAAATTGTAGCACATCCTTTTCCACCCCAATTTCTTCAGGTAAATTGTTCCCGAGAGTAGGTCCCACAATTTTGAATATTTGATTCCTTGATTTGGTTAGCCTTGTTTCCTTTACTGAAGGAATTTCTAGGAGGTAATGGGTGGATGAGTGCAATGAACATCTGGCTTGGTAAGAATGAACTGCCGATATTATGCACGGAGGAATCAAATTATGTCGGGCTATAAAAATTAAAAGTTAAGGCTTTAAATTTTACTTGCCATGAGACCAGTAGCCAGTGTAGAGGATTCAAGATGGGAGTAATATGTTCCCAGGGACCAGGCAAGCAGCGGAATTTTTTATTAGTTGTAAAGATTTCAAATATGAGTTTGGAAGCCCTAAGAAAAGAACACTGCGGTACTCCAGGGCAGACCGAATCAATGATTTGAGAGACTATATGGAGATCTAAGTGACCAAGGAGAAGCTTAGGGGCGGATTTTAAGAGCCCTGCTCGCGTAAATCCGCCCGGATTTACGCGAGCAGGGCCCTGCGCGCCGGTAAGCCTATTTTACATAGGCCTACCGGCGCGCGCAGACCCCGGGACTCGCGTACGTCCCGGGGTTTTCGGAGGGGGGCGTGTCGGGGGGCGGGCCCGGTCGTCGCGGCGTTTCGGGGGCGTGTCGGGAGCGTTTTGGGGGCGGGTACGGAGGCGTGGCTACGGCCCGGGGCGGTCCGGGGGCGTGGCCGCGCCCTCCGTACCCGCCCCCAGGTCGCGGCCCGGCGCGCAGGAGGCCCGCTGGCGCGCGGGGATTTACGTCTCCCTCCGGGAGGCGTAAATCCCCCGACAAAGGTAAGGGGGGGGTTTAGACAGGGGAAGGGAGGGGAAGGTGAGGGGAGGGCAAAGGAAAGTTCCCTCCGAGGCTGCTCCGATTTCGGAGCGGCCTTGGAGGGAACGGGTTAGGCAGCGCGGCTCGGCGCGCGCCGGCTATACAAAATCAATAGCCTTGCGCGCGCCGATCCAGGGATTTTAGTGGATACGCGCGGCTCCGCGCGTATCTACTAAAATCCAGCGTACTTTTGCTTGAGTCTGATGCGCAAGCAAAAGTAGGCTGATCGCGCTTCTTTTAAAATCTACCCCTTAATGTCTGTAGAAAATGCAATTTGTAATACCAGGATTGTACTAGAGAACTAAAATGTGGACGAAGGGATCTATGTATTCCCAAATTATAGAACTCATTCTGGATAGGTACAGATACAGAGTCTCCTTCAAACAGAACACTTAAATGAGTAAAGCATCAATTTGTTCTCATATATTCTTATATATAGCCAGGTCTTAATTTGTGCCAAGCAACCTGATAATTTCTCCAATGCTGCATCTATAGAAAATGAAATTGGGGAAAAAAATGAATATCATCCGTGTAGCATCTGAAGAAACATCTTTATTAAACCAAAAAAATGCATTTAAAAATGTACATAACCATTCACTAGACCCTAAAATGTCCCACAAACAAAACCAAATACTAACAAAACCATCTAAGTAAACCTATATGAATTGTTTTTGTAATGCTTTGTCTAAATAATGAAATACAAAAAACCCTAAAAATAAACAAATACAGCTCGGATCATAGTCCTGTTTTTTGTTTTGTTACTTTTTTTAAGTTTGTATTTATATTGTATCAATGTTTTATACTCTGTATACTGCTTAGCGCAGTCTTTACAACTTATATAAACATGAGACAGTTCATAAACAATGAAATAGAACCCTAAAAAACAGGGATACAATTTATCCCTATAGGATGAAGACCAAAAATAGAGGCTAATCATCCTAAATCAAAGTCTCTTCTCTGACATCACTCTCCTTTGTGATGCTGCCTTCATCATTACCTTTCACCTTTTTCCTCTCCAGAAAGACACAATGTCCTACCTAGATGAAGTCTCACCAGCCATCTGTACAGAGGCACAATCACTTTTTCTACTAATCATGCCCCTCCCTATACAGCCTAGCTAGCACTCCAGCTCTGGCTGTTACCTTATTGTACTGTTTTGTTCCTTAACGTTGGATATAATCATCCAGCGAACTATTTCCTGCTCTGTGGGCAAGAGCATCTGCCCCCTTGCTCCTACCAGAACCCCTGAATCCCTCCACTCCCCATATTGTGTACTGCTCCTTCAGATTTCTGCGCCCTGGTTGCAATACTTCTATTTATATTGACTTAGCTGCCAAACATCTTTCTTAGAATGTTTGCCATACTGTTCCTATCTTCAGGCATGCTCAATTTATTATTTATTTTTGTTCAATGTGATTGCACATCCTATCAGTATAATCCAGGATACTTGTACACAAAGGGGAAGATTTTAAAAGGGTTACGAGCATAAGTTATGTGCGTAACCCTTTAAACCCCCCCCCCCCCCTGCGCGCGCCGAGCCTATTTTGCATAGGCTCAGCGGCGCGCACAAGCCCCGGAACGCACGTAAGTCCCCGGGCTTTCCGGGGGGCGTGTTGGGGGCATGGTGCCGGCCCGGGGGGCGTTTCGGGGGTGTGGCCGAGGCCTCCGAAACGGGTCCCGTGCCAGGGAATTGTGTGCCAGCAGCCCGCTAGCGCACGCGAGTTACACCTGCTTCTGGCAGGCGTAACTTTTTAAACACAGGTGGGGGGGTGGGAGGAAAGTTCCCTCCAAGGCCGCTCCAATTTCGGAACGGCCTCGGAAGGAATGGGCAGCGCGTGCAGGGCTCGGCGCGTGCAAGTTGCACAAATGTGCACCCCCCTTGCACGCGCCGACCCCAGATTTTATAAGATACGCGCGTATCTTATAAAATCCGGCGTACTTACTTTTAGAAAATCTACCCCAATGTGTACACAACCTAGTACATACATGGTTACAATAATTAAATCAGCATTGCATATTTAATTATACAATCTAAAAAAAACACATTAACCTTACCAGATATTAGTGTCATGCACAAAAAGCCCATCTTTACTTCCTAACCCCTCCACCGAGTGAAAGAGTAGTGGGCTGAGAACCAGGGAATTCAGGTTTCAAATTCCACTGCCATGCCTTGTGACCTTGGGCAAGTCACTTCACCTGACATTGTCTCAAGTACAAAGTTAGGACCTGATTTACTAAGACTTTTCTGCCATTCTAACTATGGCAAAAATGCTTAGTAAATGAGGCCCTTAGATTATAAGCCTTCTTGTGAAAGAGAAATACCTATAGTACCTGAATGTAACACCTTGAGCTACCAATGAAAAGGTATGAGCTAAATATCACCACTCAAATATTATGAACGCGTAGATGTGACTTGGTTATTTACACTTTCGAATAATAGAAGGACTAGGGGGCATTCCATGAAGTTAGCAAGTAGCACATTTAAGACTAATCGGAGAAAATTCTTTTTCACTCAATGCACAATAAATCTCTGGAATTTGTTGCCAGAGGATGTGGTTAGTGCAGTTAGTGTAGCTGGGTTCAAAAAAGTTTTGGATAAGTTCTTGGAAGAGAAGTCCATTAATGTTGAGATTACTTACCTGATAATCTCCTTTTCCTTAGTGTAGACAGATGGACTCAGAACAAGTGGGTATAGTGTGCTCGTGCTAGCAGTTGGAGACTGATCTGATGTCAGCACGGGTATATATACCCCCACAGGAAGTGAAGCAACTCAGTAATTTCTGTCTCCAAAGCAGTTTGGAGCGCCTGCACGCTTGCTGAGCATGTTTTCCAATACTACTTTCTACTTTCCAAATTTCTCAGAAGATGAGCCCCGCACCCCTGCGGTGATACCCTCGGGTCCCTCCCCCAGTTGAGTTTCCCGGGGTGATTTCTGCAATCCCTCGAATGTCTACGCCTCGGTCCGGTGGCCGAATCGCGGCAGGGATCTAGCCCCCGAGTGAGAAGGGCTCAGGCCTGGCTGAGAGGCGCCTCGGTCCCGGTGTGGACTTAGCCCCGAGCGAGACGAGTTCGGCGGCTTAGAGGCAGCGGGTGCATTTCCTCAAGCGCGGCAGTGAAGGTATTTCCCCTCTCCCCCTGCAGCCGGAGACCGCCCGGGTTATAGCCGGGAAGCGCCGAGGATCAGGTAAGGCGTACATCTCTTACTTTTTGGTCTCCGAGGTACGAGGATCAGCGGCGTTGCCTGCATGCGGCACGCCGTGGAGGTCGCCATTTTGTCTGCCTTGTTCAGGTATTGAGCGCCCATGATAGGCGCCTGTTGATGGGCGCACAACGCAGCATATATATTGTATATTATTGAGCACATATTGCTGAACGCATATTGTTGAGCGCATATTGTATATTATTGAGCGCATATTGCTGACCGCATATTATTGAGCGCATATTGTATATTATTGAGCGCATATTGTTGGCAGCATAAGCGCCGGCGCCCTGCATTCGCAAGACGCGATGGAACATTTAAACGACCCGGCGTCTCCAGAGGTGGCACCTCCTGATTCCGGCGTGAAAGCTCTCGGCCTCTGCTCAGCATGCCAGCTCAGAGCCACGCAGAGCGAGGAGCCAGACTCCCTTTGTGCCCAATGTGAGGAGGCCGTGGGAGCCTCGGGCCAGGACCAGTCTCAACCGAGGTTTGCCGACAGTTCCCCAGGAGCCACCCCGGACTTAGCGGGCCGTCTCGAACAACCAGGAATCCCGGGGGACCTGGTACCCCGACGGCTAGAGACCGCTTCCATTTCCTGGGTGAATTTATTTAAGGGGATCCATGCCTTTGTACAAATGCAGTCAGCTTCCCGTCCAGGCCCTGCTGCTGCTCCGGCTGACCCTGCCCCCGGACCTTCTCGCCCTTATCGCGGGCACTCGCCTCCGGGCAGTCCGGCTCATGCGGATCCTGTCGTCTCGGAGGACGAGTCCGAACCCTCCGAGGAGGGGGAACTTCCCTCGGGGATAGAGCCATACCGAACCATGAGGCGGTTCTTTCCCAAGGAAGATCTGTTCTGAGTCCATCTGGCTACACGCTAGGAAACTGCTATTAATCAAATTTACTTAGGGAATAGCCACTGCTATTAATTGCATCAGGAGCATGGGATCTTCTAGGTGTTTGGGTAATTGCCAGGTTCTTGTGGCCTGGTTTGACCTCTGTTGGAAACAGGATGCTGGGCTTGATGGACCCTTGGTCTGACCCAGCATGGCAATTTATGTTCTTAAATTGCAACCCATACCCCCAGCGGATGGAGAGGACCCACCGGTCCGAGGTGATGGCTCTCCAATGGTCCGCGAAGAAGGTGAGTCAACCTCTGACCGGCGATAGCTACACCTTGGTAGCAGAAGCAACCTTCGCAGAGACTGTGAAACCACATGGCAATCTGTTGGCCCCTGAAGAAGAGTAACAGAAACACGAATCGTGTCGGGCCGTGGCCATTTACAAAGCTGTCTTATACCTGCTATACTAACTTACCGCATTGCCAGGACATTGCAAACGCAAATTCAAACATACTCTCGCAGAGTAACCTGTGATTATAGCCACTTGGTGACGCAAAAATGTACCACCATCACATATATGGCATAAAGGCATAACAATACGAGCCTGCCATTAAAAATATATGAGGTTAACTCTGCTATGAGAAATCTTTAGACTACACTGGAATAGCACGCTCATTCAGTTCATACATATGATGCTGTTTTGAAATTTTGACAAGTTCATACATCATACACACATACAGTTTTTTGTAAATTGGCACACTTTAACATGGCAAATTTAACGCCAGCCCTGGAACTGGTGTTAAGTATTACCGTGCGGCAAGGGCTCAACCAAAAAAAAAAAATAAATACTACTTTTCTGTGGGGAGGGCGGCCCTGCCAAACTTTGCTGCGAGAAAGCATTGCTCTGTCTCTCAGCATCTTGACTCTTCAGGCTGGATATTTTGATTTTATGTTTTTTGTTTGCCCCAATGTAGATGTATATATGTCTTCCTAAGCAACATTCAAGCAAAGGGCATCACTCCTCCCACTGCAATGAAGCCACCCCTGCCTGCCCCGATCACTCTCTCTCTCATATTCCTGCGGGACGAGAAAACAGACGCTCGTATTGAGCGCCCGTTTTCCTAAATGCGCACACAAGTCACAGCTCGTCTGGGAGCCTGATGCTTTTTAATATGGTGGCTCGATTAAATATACCATCGGGCACAAGGAGAGGAGGCTGTGCGCGCGTTAAAAAAAAAAATAAACAGGCGCCCAGTTTGGATGCAAGTTTTTTACTCCCGTCTTACTGCATCGGCCTGTCAGTAACCTACTTATGAATCAAAATGTATTCATTCTGTTTTTGGCAATATATTTTATTATATACTAGTTAAGTTGCTAAAATGACATTGCATGTAGGAAAACAAAATTCCCATAGAAAATAGCGTATATATTGTATAGAGATGAAGCCATTTTTATACATATTATCAGCACTAATGACTACATATATTTCTGTATAATCAGCCTGCTGACCAACAGTGCCTGAAAATGAATTCAAGGGCCGTTTTAACAGTTTTATCTCACCGCAGCAAACATGAATTGTACTAAGCATGTTGAGATCTTTTCTAGACATATTTATGGCCTTCTCAATTATATTCTTTCCTTTAACTCAATTCCCAATATACCCCCAAGAAATCTCCAGATCATATTTCTAAACTACAGGCATAGTGAGCAGGCTATCATTTCAATATACTGTAAAACTAAAACCAATTTTATTTAGCGCATTTAAAGTATTATACCTTCATTTTTCCATACTGAAAACCATAAACAGAAAGGGGTAGAAAATTTAAGAACTTTCTACTACTTGTAGCCTAGAAGAGTGGAGTAGCTTAGTAGTTGCAGCCGCAGGCTGCGAACTAGATAAGCAAGGATTCAAATCTCACTCACACACCTTGTGACCTTAGGCAAGTCATTTCATACTCCTCTGCCTCAGGTACAAACTTATGGGTCCTATTTACTGTCCTACATTCCCCACCCCTCTTCTGAGAGGCAAACGTAGTGGCCTGCTGACACTATTTTGCAGATGGTGGTGCAGAGCCTGGAGCTCTAGTGGGCACTCCAGGCACCAGCGGACCACCAGGACATCATAGGTAATTGCCAAGGAGTTTGGAATGGAGGTGGAGAGGGCTAGCAAGGAAGGGAAGGGTTCCAACCTTGTTAAAAGCTTTCCTTCTTCATTTTGGCTACCACAAGTGGCAGAGTGGACACAGTGAGAGGAGTTCTTTGGGCCTTTCAAGTCCATTAAATGGCGAATGCACATTAGAGTCCTGATGCTCCTGGGGAACTTAGCTAGAATTCTAGAGCTATAGTTAACGTTTCTGAAAACAACATGGCTTGTGAATTTTCAGGCAAGTCATGTTATTTTATTTGCATTATATTTCCTAGAAATGAGCCAATGCAAATCAGATTACTATACTCACATTGTTTATTCCCCTTCTCCAAACACACAGCAATTTCAAATACCATGTGTTATTGCATTAAGGTGTTTACTGTGTAGTAAACATCTAATGCAGTTTAGTAAATAATCCCCTTAGATTGTGAGCCTTCTAAGAATAGGGAAATACCTACCATATCTGAATGTAATCGCTTTGAGGTGGCTAACGAATTACAAAGAGCAGAATATAAATGAATGCATGGGATTTATTTCTTTGGTGGAAAAAGAAAATAAGTTTGCATTTTAAAATGTAATTTTTCAATAGAACTGGCTCAAAATACAAGGAGATAAGTATTCAGTGGAAGCTGACAGTATAGGACAGTAAGTTTTAAGCTATGGGATATACTGTTGAAAAATACAAAATTTCAGAATCTGATTTAAGCAACTGTTGATAAAAGAAAGAGTGGGCTTTACACTGCATTCTAACTAGCACTCTTGTTGATGTCTTTCACTGGTTTTAAATCAATATGCAATAACCAGATGGCTACTTTGCTGCTCCTACAACTAAAAATGTTTATTTAGCTTTAGAAGACCATTTGAATGCATTTAGTGCACACACTAACATTTCCTGCAAGTCAACATCCCACAAAAGCTGACTGAGAAATAAAGGACAAACCCCTTAGGCATCAATAATGTGCTGTCCTGCAGAAGATCTAATTCAGCAATTTGTCACCAGGACTAGAAGTTGCTGAAGGTGGTAATGATTGAAATAGAGATACAGGGCAATAGATATGGGAAGCACTGAGCACTGCAGCAGCAAAAACGAATGTCTCAGTCTTTACTGAGGAGGATATTGGGGCCATAACGCACATAAAAACATGACAGCAGAAATAATATACAGTCTATCTAGTCTGCTCATCCACACTAACTCTCAGCTCTACAACTTCCTTCCATGCCCTCACAGATCCCCTGTGCTTGAACCATGCGGTTCTGAATTCTGATACAGTCCTTGTCTCTACCACCTTCACTGAGAGGCTATTCCATGCTTCCACTACCCTTTCTGTAAAGAAATATTTCCTTAGATTATTCCTGATTTTACCCCCTTTCATCCCATGTCCTCTCGTTCCAGAATCTCCATTTTGTTGAAAGAGACCCACTTCCTGTGCGTTGATACCTTGGAAGTATTTAAATGTCTATCATATCTCCCCTATCCCACTTTTCCTCTAAGGTATATACATGTTTAAATCTTTAAGTCCTTCCCCATATGCTTTAGCCATCCTCCAGATATACTTCATCCGGTCAATATCTTTTCAAATGTGCAGTCTCCAGACCTGTATGCAGTATTCCAAATGAGGTCTCACCCGGGGCAATATTACCTCATTATCTGCTGACCATTTCTCTCCATATACACCCAAACATCTTTCTGGTTTTTGAAATTAGATTTAGATTTTTTTTTTTATATTCTGCTTTTCGCACTTTTTTCAGTACTTCAAAGCAGATTACGTTCAGGTACTGTAGGTATTTCCCTATCCCCAGAGGACTTATGATCTAAGTTTGAACCTGAGGCAATGGAGGGTAAAGTGACTTGCCCAAGATCACAAGGAGCGACAGTGGATTGTGAGGAACTGCAAAAGGACCTAGTGAAACTAGGAGACTGGGGATCTGAATGGCATATAAATGTTAATGTGGAAAAGTGCAAAGTGTTGCACATTGGGAAAATAATCCCAACTACAGGAACACAATACTGGGTTGCATGTTAGGAATCACCACCCAGGAAAAGGCTCTTGGATAATATATTAAAATAGTCAGCTTACTGTGCAGCGGTGGTGGTCAAAAAAGCAAATAGAATATTAGGAATGATCCAAAAAGGAAGAGATTAAAACAGGGTATCATATTGCCTTTGCATTGATCCATGGTGCAACCGTACCTCGAGTATTCTGCAGTTCTAGTCACCCAATCTAAAAAAAAAACAAACCCCACACAGTGGAACTAGAAAAGGTGCAGAAGGGTAGCAAAAAAAATGAGAGAGGTGATAGAATAACTCCCTGGTGATGAGAGGCTATACCGATTAGGGTTCTTTAGCTTCAAAAACAAAAAACGGCTGAAAGCAGACAAGATAGAAGTTCACAAAATCATTAGTGGGGTGGAATGGGTAAAAATGAAGGACAGATATTAACCCTTTCAAATAATATTAAACAAAGGTGTCACTCCAGGAAACTGACCATCAACAGATTTAAAACAAATTGTAGGAAATAACTTTTTCACTTGATGTACAATCAAGCTGTGGAGTATGTTGCCAGAGGATGTGGTCAAGGCGACTGGCATAACAAGGTCGAAAAAAGGTTTGGACAAGTTCTAGAGGAAAGTCCATAAAACCTTATTAATCAGTCAGACTAGGGAAAGTCACTGCTGTCCCTGGGAATAACAAGAAATAGATTTATCTTTTGGTATCTGGATACTCGTAACCTGGACTAGCCATTATCAGAGAGAGGATGTTGGGCTTTATGGAAATGGATCTGACCCAGCATAGCATATCTTATGTTCTAACTACTGTTTGCTGGAATGGGTACTAAAGGGTTAAGCCTTGAATACTAAACAAAAAAAAAAGAAGAAGAGAAGAGGTGGGTAAAGTTGGAGATAGATATATAAATAAAATTTAAATTACAACTTGAAAGACATTTTTAATTGTACACTGGATAAGTATCTGCCACTTTGGTCTTGACACAATGTATAGTATTCTTTCAATGACTTGACTAAAAATGGGAAGCTTGCACATGCAACTGACAAATCATCTCGAACATGGAAAGGAAAATGCACTCAATTAAAACAAAAAGTTCAAGGTTGCTAAAAGAGGAATCCAGAAAACTCAAAGTCTCATCATATCATGGTTACTGTATATTTTGCTACCTACTTCTTAGGCTTTTGGGCTGTTTCACAACCTTTTGATTTTTTTTTATTTATTTTTTTTTTTTAAAGGCTTGAATTTTTAGAGCCACAGTATACCACACAATGATAGCCAAAGCTGGTTTACATTGTGATACAGAATCTAAAGTTATAGAGACTCAACCAAATCTGGAACAGATTTAGCCTAAATCAATTGCTTCAATTCGAGCATCTCCCCTGCTGTTAATAAAATGTCAACAGTTTTCAAATTCTCATTACACCAACTCAGTATGCCTTTAAAACTAATTAGAAAACCAGAAAATTCATGCAATAACAGAACCTCTTTTTTTTTTTAACTTATGAGAAGTAACAGCAAGTGGGGACCACATTTAAAAGGATTAATATTTATATTGTATTCAGATCACAGATCACAGAAATGCAGATATACTTTAGGGTCTTTCCCTCTAACTCCCACCACGTAGCTGAAATCAAATGAGATAATCCTTTCATGACATACAGACCACAACCATTTGTTAGCACCAACAATCCTTGAGTGTGGTGGCCAATAGCTAACTGCAGATTAACAAAAAACTTATATTACTGCTTAGGAGCAAATAAAATGATGAAGATAATTTATGCGCTATCAGCAAGAAATCATGTATTAATCAAAGCTTTGCAGGTTTCAAAAGAAATGCTACAGTCTAGAATCAAAGGTGTACTTAGGGCAGAAAGATTTAGTTATGTATGGTCCGACAATAGCACAGATTTCGGTTATTCAGGGTAATAACAGATATGCTATTTACCTGAATACGTGTTTGAGTAAGTTAAGGGAGAGATCAGTGGTCCGTATTTATCCTAAGTATCAGCCGTTAGTTATGAACTCTGTCAAGCTATCTGGTCCTTTTCGCTAAATCTGTTTAAATCAATATTTGGGAACATACTTATAGTACTTAGACCAGGACCTAGATTTGTTGTTTTGACAGAAACCTGGCATTGTAAATCTGATAAAATCATTTTGAAGTCCCTATGTCCTCCCAATATTCTTTTTGTCACCAGGCAAATATGAATAGAAGGTGTGATGGTGTATTAATGATTTGTAGGGACTTTTGTCAGTTTGCTCTAGAGATAGGTCACAGATGTAAAAGCTTGACAAAGATTAATGATTGGTATTTCAGTTTAATTTATCATACCCTTGGATTATATAGTTGTGAGCTGGTATCTCCAGGGAATTATTTAACAACTTTAAGTGTCAAGATTAGAAAGGTAGTGATCCTAGATCTGAATATGCATGCCACTAGTAAACCTAGGGCTTTGTTTGAAGACCATCAATCTTTGGCCCAGAGTCACTAAGCTGTGATTTTTTTTCGTGGGAGGGGTCCCACTATCACGGGGTGGGGGGGGGGGAGGGGGAACGTCGCTATGATAGTGGCCCTCCCTCAAAATGTTGTGGCGTTTTGTCTCATATCAAACACACCACAGCACTGGACCTTAGTTATTAATATCAAATTACCTATTAATGAGCTGCTTTGCATGGATTTTCAAAATTCATGCAAGCAAAATAGCTCTTTGTAAAAAGGGGAGGGAATCTGGGCAGGGCTATGCAAAAAACAGTGTATATTGCACAATATACGCTGTTTAACATGTTAAGAGTCCTACAGCAGCTTGATGTATCTTCCAGTTTGTTAGCAGTGCTCCAGCTTACTCAACTGATTACAGTGCCTACATACAAAGCAGGACATATTTTAGATCAATTTATCATATCAGAAGAAATTTAACAACATACGTCTTGCAACAAATATGTCTAGTCTCTGTATTATGGTCAGATCATCCTCATCTGATCTGGTTTCAGATAAGCCTTCCAATTAAACAATAGTCCCTGGTGTGACCAGAGCTGTGAAAAGAAAGGAGAGGGCATGCTAATATTGAGGAATTTTCTGAAGAATTGAAGGTAAGGGAGTCAGATTTTGATTACCGCTCTACATTTGCCCTGATTGATTCTTTTAACTCTACAGTAGACTGTAATGGATGAAATTGCACCTCTCAAACTGAGAAAAGTTGCACAAGATCATGGGTCTGTGCCATGGTTTGATCAACTGCAGGTATGTAATAAATGTTTATGCGCCAAGTTGAACAAAAATGGCAGAAAAACGCCACCACAGTGAATCAGGAGGCCTATCATAAGGCGCATTTAGAATATAGAGCTCAGTTTAGAGAAAAAGTTCTTTTTGGAACTGTTAAACAGCTTTACGCCTCTGAATAGGCCTTTTGAATTGTTTAATATTGATAAAGAACTATGTGAGTCTTCTAAAACCATACAGCCTGAACTAGAATTGGATTATCAGGAATAGGGGAGAGAAAAGACGACAAAGAGGATGTGGAATTTTGAATTGGTAAGACTTCATACCCTCAATTTGGAATTCCTTTCAGTATGTATCCTCTAGGGAGGTGGGAAGGATACTGAGCCCTCCTGGATGTTTTCCACAGAGGTTTTGATGCTAAAACATGGTTTACTGTAGTTCTATTAAACACTAGACATGTGCATTCGTTTTTAATGAATTAGACAATTTCAACTAAATTATCTAATTCGCATGGTTCTGGGGTGCCAAAAAATGAATGGAATTTTTCCGAAATTTTAGAAACATTTGTAGTTCATGTTAGTGTGTGCAAACCATGGTTAGCGCGCACTAACTTTAAAACGTTAGTACGCACTACCCACGAAAAAAAAAAAAAAAAGAGCCGCAAGAAAAACTAAATTTCCCCACAGGGGCCCGAAAACAAAGCCCAAACCGATAAAGCAAAACGAAGTACATATCTATTAAAACATCTCCTCCCCTTCTGATACTTTTACTCCATCTAAGTAGTTTTGGCCTTTCTGCTATGGTCTTACAACAGTTTTCTTCTTTTCTAGCACATCAGACTCAACATGTCATGGGAGCATCAGCATCCTCTTCAGTCCTGTTAATAAATGGTGTACTACTGGATTCAGCCATTTCTGCTTTTTTTTTTTTTTTTACATTTACAGGTCATGTCTTAAGCTGCTGGCAAGTCTAAATGCCAGGTACAATCTATATTGCAGACGCTATCCAATTTGTTTGGGCTGCATTCTGCTTCTTTTGATAATGCATTTATGAGAATGTCTCAGTGTCTGCAGTCAATCCAAGGAATGGCTTTCTGATAATAAGTTGACTCTGAATATTGCTAAAACAGAAATTGTAATATTAGGCTGATTTTTTCCTGCTGATGTTCCAGTCACTTTACAATATAAAACAACTCTTGAAGATGGCTAAATAACGAAATAAGCTGAGATATATTTTTAACCATCTCAACCAGGGATCTAGAATCAGCAAGTTGATTCAAATAGAGACTTAAATGCCAGGAAGAGAGAGATTTATGCCAGCTGTTTTATGCTCGTCTCAAACACTTAGCTATTGTTACTTCAGGTGGAAACCAAAGGGCAGAGGATTTACGAGCCTTACTACTTGATTTCATCAGTGTGAGTGAATCCAATGCATCAGTCAATCAATCTGCTTTGATAATTGTCTTGTGCCAGTTTTGCAACAAGTGCATCAACTGGGGTTATTTTCAAATTTGCTTTCTCTATATATCCCAAGTTTTAAATCTTATAAAGAATGCCTTTTCAAAATTGAGCTCATTACATAGGCTTAAACCATTTCTACCGACTGATGATTTCATGTCAGCGTTATAAACATTGGATTATGCCAATTCAATATATCCGGGGCTTTCCATTAACTGTAAAAGTTTTGAAAACTGTGCATAATGCAGCGGCTAGAGTATTTAACTAATAGTAAAATAAGGGATCATATTTTTCCCATCCTTGCTTCCCTTTGCTGGTTACTCATCCAAGCTTGTAACTAATTCAAAATTTTAAATATTTATTCACAAAGCTCTCAATAGTGATGCACCAGCTTATTCTAGCATTTTATTAAACACTTGCAGACCATCATGTACCTTATCTGCTAGAAGGAATTTCCTGGACATTACCTTGGTTACAGCAGTTCACCTAGCAGAGACTTGGGATATAACATTTCTACTGCAGGCCCAACCTTGTGGAACCTGCTTCCTGAGAACTTAAGGTCTGAAACGAATCTACCTACCTTGAAAAACAGCTGAATACTGCAGTTCACTCAAACCTTGTAACTGCAGTGATGTGACAGGAACATCTCCGTTTCATAACTTTGTTGAGGTAGGAGGTTACAAGGAGTTAAAATATTGGAATTTGGCAGTGGCTCATGTTTGTTTCTTTTATGCTGTCTGTTAAGACGTCTTATGAATGCTTTTATTGTTCTTCACATAGAACCATAGATTTTGTGAAATATAAACAAATAGTTCAGCTGAAACTACATACACTTATTTCCAATACAAGAAAGCATTTTACTTTCTTTACCTATTTTATAAACATATGCAAGTACAATTTAGGCACAAAAAAAGTTACACAACCCCAATTTATAAAATAACTGCCTCTGGGTATAAAGTATGTGCAAATACTGTTTTGAAAATACTTGCGCATGTACTTGAAATCACTAATTTGCTGATGCCTCCTCCAGTTCTTCTAGCACTTCATCCGAAAATTGCAGACCAAGTCTGATTTCACTTGCGCTAGTCAATCAACAAGTATAAAATTATACTGTGTTCTTGTTACTCCTTTTTTGTGCTGGTAAAATACACACTCAAAACTGAAAATTACACATACTTTTGATGCTTACAGAATAGCATATATACTAATACACACTACTTACCTGTGTGGAGCCACTTTGAAAATTTACTCATTAAGGACAGTAAAAAAAAACAACAAATGCCATTTATTAGCAAACAGGAGTCACTGTCTAGAGTCCAAAAATATATAAAAAAGAAAAAAAAAATTCTGCCCAGCCTAGAAAAATATTACTATATATCCTATTTCAGGGGAATCAATCATTGGTGTTTCTAGAATACACAACCAGTTTCCAGTTCTTTTTTAGGGAAAAAAGTGAAACACAGCGAGAGTTAATGTCTAATTAGACAAGATTTTTCCTACATGTTACTCAAAAGGTGATACCTTATCAGGAAAGGAAAAAAATGAAGTTGCTGACTTGGAAGCCTTAATGGGAGAGGCAGATATAGAGATCGCTGCTAATTACAGATACAGGGTTCATAAGCACATACAATACGGCCATGATAAGTTCAACCAAAGGCCCACTGTGTCCAGCATCCTGTCATCAGTGGCCAATCTAGGTCACAAGTAACTGGCAGATACCAAAAAGAGTAGATCCATTTCTTGTTGTTCACTTCTAGAGATAGGCAAGGTAGGCAGTGGCTTTCCAAAAACTATCTATAATGGTTTATGGACTTTTCCTCCAGGAACTTATCTAAATCCTTTTTAAACAGAGCTATGCTAATTGCCTCGACCACCTCCTCTGGCAACAAATTCCACAGCTTGATTGTGTAGAATGAAAAAATATTCTCAAATTGGTTTAAATCTGCTACCTGTTAGTTTCATGAGTATCCCCCAGTTTCAGTATTACTTAAATAATTGTCCCATGTACCTTATCCACCACAGTCATGATTCTATAAACCTCTCTCTCATTTCCCCTCTCAGCTGCCTGTTCTTCAAGAGGAAGAGCCCTAATCTGTTTAGCTTTTCTTCATAAGTTAACTCTCCATCCCCCGTATTTTATAGCCCTTTTCTAATTCCCCTTTATCATCTTTTTTTTTTTTTTTGAGATGAGGCAACCAAAACTGCATGTAATAGTCAAGGTGCTGTTGCAATATGGATCAACACAAAGTTATTATATTCATTTTATTTTGCATTCCTATCCAAATTATCCCTAACATATTTGCTTTTTTGACCTGCAGATGTTAACAATGACTAAGATGATTTTTCTGGGTGACAAATCCTAATATGGAACCCAGCACTGTGTACATATAGCTAGGGCAGCATTTCCCAGCCGATATGCCTTGGCTGCAGTGCAGGTGTTCTGCAAACAAAACAAAAAAAAAAAGCAGTATGATAGGAAAAAGAATTGAGGTGCAATTACAGTCTATTTTTTTCCTTCCTGGCCTGCAGGAGATCCTCCCACCAGGAAAGGAGGAAAAGTGAATCTGAAAGCAGTGCTTAGCTACTGCTTTCCCCTCTGCAACTGAAACTGCATGGGGCCCTGTAGTTGTCTGAGACCTGCTGGCCCCTTGCAGTTCCAGCTGCAGAGAAGGTAAGAGCTGCTCAGCCTCTGTCGGTTCCAAGACATAGGAGAAAGTACAGCTGAATGTGGCACGGGGTGGTGATAATGACAAGTGTGGAGAGAGAGAGAGAGAGAGGGGGAGAAAAGGAAAGGGAGGACGATGATGCCAGGGGTTGAAGAAGAGATAGGAACATGGTGATGCCAGGAGGGGGTTGAGGGAGAAGGTGATGTCAGGGAGTGGGGGAGAAAGAAAAAAAAAAAAAAGGTGATGATGATAGGGAAGAAGAGAAAGTGATGATGATACCAAAGGGTGGGAGAGGGAAGTGAAGTGGAGAGAAAATGATGATGGTGAAGGTAATGGTGTGCCACGATAAAGTGAACTCTGTATCAGGCGTGCCACTGAGAAAAATGACCATGTAGTCCTACTCTTATTAACTGGTTAAATGGCAGGGAACAATACACAACAGGAAATTGCCTATTACCATGACTTTTTAAATTTCATGAGGAGTCTCGCCTGCAGGACTTTGTCAAATGCCTTCTGAAAATCCAGATACACTAATCAACTGGCTCCCCCTTATCTACATTTTACACCTTCAAAAAAAAAAAAATCAAAAAAAAAAAATCTAGTAGACTGATAAAGCAAGACTTCCCTTTGCTAAATCTATGTTGGTGTTTCCCTATTAGACTATTCTGTCCATATGGCCAATAATTTGTTTTTAAGAATAGCTTCTACCCAACACAGACAGCGGGCTCTCCAATCTATAATTTCCCAGATCACTTCTGGAGATGTCTATTCCATCTTTCATAGCCTGTACACTATTCCAAAGCAGATTGCAGTGCAGACAGTCTTAGGCATTACGTACAAGTAAAATAGTATATTACATCATTTTGCTTTTACCATCACTTATTCAGGTTATTTCAGAATTGTTAATAAGGAGTGTTAGACCTGGGGATCTGCTGACTGATAAGCTACGTTTTTAGCCTGTGCCTGTCTACTGATCGAAGATCCATGTTTTCAGTTGGCACTGGAAGGCCAAGTTCCAGAAATCTGATGCCAATCTCCTGCCGGCTCTGTTCTAACAGCAGTATTAGGAATTATCTGTAGCTTGGTAGTTTATTTGCAAGGGCTTAACTAGATGGTGTTACAGTAGTCAGAATGGGTATCAGCAGTTGCAGAAAGGATCACAATTGCTTCATCATGTGGAGGCGCCAGAACACTATTACTGGCAATTCTTGGCTCTCCATGATTAGGAAAGAGTCCATGACGACTCCTAGGCTATTCCCCTCATGTTGTGGTCGCAGAGAAACATGTTTGCTTACCGTAAACAGTGTACTCTGTAGTAGGAATGTGCATTCGTTGTGAATGAATGCAACGAATCCTGAATAAACCCCCCACCCTCCTGACACCCCACCCCCCAAGATTTGCCTAAAGTCCCTGGTGGTCCAGCAGAGGTCCTGAATCGATCTCCTGCACTTGTGCCGTCCGCTGCCGATATTCAAAATGGCGCCAATAGTCTTTGACCTATGTCACAGTGGCTACCGGTGCCATTGGTCAGCCCCTGTCACATGGTAGGAGCATAAGATGGCGCTGGCCGTCCATTACTCCTACCATGTGACAGGGGCCGACCAATGGCACTGGTAGCCCCTGTGACATAGTAAGGGCAAAGGCTATCTGTGCCATTTTGAATACCGGCAGCCGACAGCGCGAGTGCAGGAGAAGATCCATGACCCCCGCTGGACTACCAGGGACTTTAGGCAAGTCTTGGGGGGCGGGGGGGGGGTCAGGAGGGTGGGGGTTTGTAGGTAATTAAATTTAAAGGGAACGAATGCCGAATTCAACGTATTAACGGCTCGGGCTTTCCCCCCCTTGACCGAATGCAACATATCTGGGCCCCGACGAATATGTATCCCAAATCCAACATATACTTTCCGGCTGCACATTCCTACTCTGTAGACAGCAGGATGAATTAAGCCATGACACATGGGTGGCGTCATTCAGCTGCACCAAACAGACCCTTCTCTCTAGGTCAGCATGAGAAAAAAAAAAAAAAAAAGTCAACATTTTTTTCTTCAAAATAATTTTTATTATAAATTTTAAATAAATGCAAAAAAACACAGCTTACGAATACAGAAATCAAACACACAATACATAAACCATAGTATCTAACAGAGCCAATACTATGAAACTTCTAAAAGTCATTCAGCTTACGTGTTTAATTGCATTGACAAATCTCTATGTTATAAACAGTCATGCCCTAGTCACACAACATTCATACATATCCTCCCACCCATTACAGGAACCTCCATTTAAGACCAAATATGTTTATAACCAGTATCAATCAACCCCGCTTTTAAATCTTTTGGAAGTAACGCATAATAGGCTTGCCAACAAGCACAGTACAATTTATCAGGTTTACGAGTGCCACTAAAAGTCCATAAATTCCATTTGTAGTAGTAATACCATTCTATTTGTCCATGCTGCTAAAGTAGGTATAGCAATTGGGTCAGTCCAGTCCGCCAGTATGGTCCTACATGCAAGCATAATAGCAAGACACTCAAATTTTCATTCTGAATTATTACCAGGTAAGTCTACCAATTGGAAGCTAGCCAACAATATATGCCCGGTAACAGGTATAGGCACATCGGTACATTTAGTAATCATCTGAAACACAGAGTCCCAAAAGGTTGTTAATTTTGGACAGGTAAACAATCGATGGTATAACATCCCATCTGTTGTTCCACATTTACTACACAAAGAAGTAGATGCCAACTTCATTTTATTTCTGCGTACATCATCATAATAAAAACAATTAAGTATTTTAAATTGGACTTCCCGTAATCCCAAGTCAGGTAAAGACACATACAGTGCCTTGAAGCAAGATTTCAAATATGATGGTGTGATTTGTATTCCTATCATATTAGACCAGCGAGTTGCCAAAGAGTCCAAACAGGCAACTTTAATAAATTTTTTCCCTAGTTTTCCCCAACCAGTGATTTAGTCATACATGCTGTATCAAATATATTTGTAGCAAAGTTTGATTCAGCAGCTAACACCTCAGAGCTCCATGAGAAAGATTGTAAGTAATGATGAACCTGTAAGTAAGTGAAAAACTGTTTTGCTGGGAGTTGATACGTACGAGCCAAAGTATCATAATCCAATAAAACATGAGAAACAGGATCAAGTAAATGGAAAGGAAACATTAATCCACGATTTGCCCATGATAGATAGACACCTTTATTCTCAATCCCAGGAAAAAAGCCAGTATTACCAAGAAAGGGATTTAACAGAGAGGCTTCTCCTGATAGACGTGCAAGACGTCGCACTCATCTCCAAGCACGAACACATGGTGCCAACAATACTCTGGGAAATGAAAGGGTACATCTGAGCCCAGGACGTAGTTGAATAATACTAACAGGAGAACTTGGACGAGACATACATTCCAACATCCCTTGCGCACAGTAATGATAGGTTCCCGTGATCCATTCACCGATGAAACGCAATTGGCAGGCTACATTATATAACCGAAAGTCAGGCATATTTAATCCACCCTGTTCCTTAGGGCCTACCAGAATAGTATAAGCCATGCGGGCTCTTCCACCTTTCCAAAGAAAATTATGAATAATAGATCGCAAGCGCTTAAGATCTATAACTCTCAACCAACAGGGAAGTAGACCAGTGAGCCTAACTTCAGTGCCGGGAAAAATAGTGGAAACTATCAAGATCAAAATTGTAGAGCATATAGAAAGACATGATTTAATGGAACACAGTCAACATGGATTTACCCAAGGGAAGTCTTGCCTAACAAACCTGCTTCATTTTTTTGAAGGGGTTAATAAACATGTGGATAAAGGTGAACCGGTAGATGTAGTGTATTTGGATTTTCAGAAGGCGTTTGACAAAGTCCCTCATGAGAGGCTTCTACGAAAACTAAAAAGTCATGGGATAGGAGGCGATGTCCTTTCGTGGATTACAAACTGGTTAAAAGGCAGGAAACAGAGAGTAGGACTAAATGGTCAATTTTCTCAGTGGAAAAGGGTAAACAGTGGAGTGCCTCAGGGATCTGTACTTGGACCAGTGCTTTTCAATATATATATCAATGATCTGGAAAGGAATACGACGAGTGACGTTACCAAATTTGTGGATGATACAAAATTATTCAGAGTAGTTAAATCACAAGCAGACTGTGATACATTACAGGAGAACCACAAAAAGTAGGATATCGTATGCAAACAGAGCTGTCTTTAATGGGTGTTCATTCAAACTAATCCCAACAAATTGTGGTGTCTTTCGCAAGACATTAGCCAATGGTTCTAATGCCAAAATGAACAACAATGGGGATAGTGGACAGCCCTGCCTGACCCCACAGTATAACTTAAAAGAATCTGTAGGGTTTCTATTAAGCAAAATAATGGCGCTAGGATTACTTGTTTGAAGCCAAGTATAGAAATTTCCAGAAAAATGTTTCTGTAGTGCCCAAAACATATATTCCCAAGATAGGGAATCAAAAACTTTTTCGGCATCCAGGCTAAGAATCGATTCCGCCTTTGGCTGATAATTTATTGCGGCAATATGACATCGAACATTGCGTACTCCCTGACGGCCTTTTACAAAACCCGTTTGATCTTCGTGAATGATAGAAGGCAAAATTTGATTTAATCGAGATGCCAAAATCGCGGCCAAAATTTTTATATCCACATTAAAGATATTGGACGATATAAGCCCACTTCCAAGGGATCTTTACCTGGTTTAGGAAGAACAATGATAGTTGATTAGAAGATATAGCAATATATTTGTCAAGCAACATTCCAGCATAATATTTTTATAAAGGCTTTAAAACAGTAAATTTCAGGATTTTATAAAACTGATCCCAAACCATCTTGACCCGCTGCTTTACCTAACTTAATTGATTGAATCACAGAGTAAATTTCCTGTTCAGATATGGGATTTAAAGCCAACACCTGTTCTCTAGAGATTTGAGGCCAAGTGATGTCTCGAAAAAGGTTTTCTGCCACTTCCAAGTTCATAGGTTTATGACCATACAAGGCAGCATAGTATTCGAGGAACCTGGTAGCAATTTTTGCAGGTGTAGTCTAATACAACCCCTGTCTATCTCGAATACCAACTGCAGTTGTACGATTTCGTCGAGGGTGGAAAAGGTGCGACATTAGACGACTAGTTCGATTACCATGTTTATATAAACTGATACCGATAGTACCAGAGCGATTTAGAAGCTCTCTGGTGTAATAAAGTATTAAGGGCTTCTTTAATTCTATCTACATGAGCTTTGGCATCAGCAGTCATGTCCAACATGTGTGCGTCTGTGCTGTCTTTAGGACAGCTGTTACCCGCAATATTTCTGCATTGCATCTTTTGTTACGTTTCGCTACATATGCGATAATAGCTCCCCTCATAACTGTTTTCCCCGCATCCCACAACGTTGCAGGGAAGATCTCATGGATATCATTAAGTTCCAAATATTCTTTCCAGCAGTTTTGTAAATATTTGTGAAATATTTTATCTAAATATAAATCAGGATGCAAACGCCACGAGTATGGGGGACGATAAGGGATGCCACATTGCAATGTTACTGTCACTGGAGCATGATCTGAAATAGAAACAGTACCTATAGAAGCATCAGTCACAGTAGGAAAACACTGATCTGATACTAATAGATAATCAAGCCGAGAGTATGTCTGGTGGGGATTAGAAAAAAAATGTAAATTCTAAATCAGGATGTAATACCCGCCAGACATCCAAAAGCTGCAATTCATGGCACAGCAAATTAATACCCATCTGTTGATCCCTTATCAACGTAGGCTTAGAGGGGTGATTATCGAGTTGCTTGTTAGCTACAAGGTTAAAATCACCTCCCATAACAAGTCGGCAGTCAGAAAAATCAGTAAGCAGCCTCATCAAGTAAAGAAAAAAATGAGAATATACATTAGGTGCATAAACATTGCAAAATGCCAATTTCTGTTGATGTAATTTACCCACTACTATAACAAACCTCCCCCAGGGTCTTGTAGAATTTGTTCGCATTGAAATAGCAAATTTTTATGAATGAGGATGGCCACCCCTCGTTTCCTAGAAGTGAAAGAGGAATAGAAACAATGACCCACCCACTCTCGCTGCAATTTGGTATGTTCTGTATCATTTAAATGCGTTTCTTGCAAAAATGCCACTTGCGTATGCATACGCTTAAACATACTCAATATTTTTTTCCTTTTAATTCGCGAGTGAAGGCCATTCACATTCAAAGAGACAATTTTAACCGTTGTCATTTGCAATATTTAGAGAACTTTTAACAAAAAAACAAGAGTCTACCCTTCTCAAAGGCCCCCCAGCCTGGGCCCCAGAATTTATATACCATATCACAGTAATAATCCAACAATGGAAAGCTACCATACCCCATGGAGGTTCCCCATGCACCCTCCTTTTTCCCACCCTTCCCCCAAATACTCACATACCAATAATTCCATTCATACCAATAAGCACTCCAATCTTCCATTACATTTTTCTTCTTATCTAAATTAAACATTAATCCTAGAGAAATAAGGTCCTAAAAATTGTGCTTTACAAATAACATTGAACTCTTGACACAGTTAAGACACAGCAGTGATATGACCTCCCCACACTATAGAAGCAGCTGAGCCTAGAGAGCTTTGAACCTAAGCATTCGTGGGCATTCCCACATGAATAGGCTCTCGAGGCAGTAGTTAAGTCATTTGTATCTTATCAACTCTCCAGGGGGGTGGGTAGGAACACTTTTTTAAACCATGGTGTATTTACAGAGGCAGAAGAGCTGGATAGAAACAGGATGCTGAGCTTGATGGGCTTTTACTCCGACCCAGAATGGTGGTTAAGTAAGGTTTTCAAAGGTGGAGGCTGAAAAAGTTATAGCAAATAGATCAGCATTCAAAAAGGTACCAGAAATCTCAGAAAGGAGAACAATAAAACATCTAGAAAAAAAATGTAGAGAAGCATGAAAGGCAATTAGGATGGCAAAAGGCATAGACAAAGGTACCTAGGGAAGTGGAACAAAATGAAGAATTTTCAGGTACGTCAGTGAAAAGAGGAGGTGCATGTGCAGAGATGCGACTAAGAGAAAAAAATAAGTGTGTTAAAGGTGATAGTAAAAAGCAAAATACACTAAAATACTTTTATTAAGCATTCAGAGAAGAAGAGATTGTGAGAAGAACCAAAATAGCTAGCAGGAGTACACAGAATAGCAGGATAGATGTCACACCACCAACAGAAAAAAAAAATAATTTGCTTGGAACATAAAACTTGAAGTGGAAAATCTATGGGGCAGATGAGATACATACTGGAAAATATTAAGGGAACTCAAAAGTTATGGTAGGTGCACTGATGGATCATTCAATTGAACTTTGGAGAAGGATTGACTCTGCAGAGGTTTAGTGGGTAAAATCTGTGAGAGAAATGGAGAAAAATCAGAGAAAGAGAAACTGCAATTATAGAATCAACCAACAGTTGGGTCTGTCTAGCAGGCTGGAAGTACAATAAAAAAAGTAGAAGTCCTAGTGGAAACAGGTGCTCATGTACTATAACCATGTGTCTGGCAGGCTAAACAGGAGACCAGATAGATGCTCAGGCAACAGCCATGATGATAATTGGTAGTTATTTAGATTGTTACAAAGCTCTATAGTTAGAGATAGAAATGGCGAGGGAGATTCTGGGTATGAACTAAATAAGGGGATCTTGTATGCTCATCTACCCAGGACAGAGAACAATGGAGAAAGATAACAAGCTTGCTTAGAAGGACAAAGATCTTAGAAGTGGTCACACTCTATGGCTGGCAGCTGGGATATCTCTTGCACTGTGGACAGGATTAAATTGGTCAGACTGGATGGACTGATTGGTCTCTCTGTCATCTACCACAGTACTATATGCTGTGCTTCTTAATTGATTTCACTTCAATAAAAAGACATTCAGTAGCAGACAGAGGACAAACACTGCTTCTTACTACTCTAGAAGCAACATTAACTGCAGACTGTACTTGGAGACAAGTCTCTGGGCATCAGTCCAATGGTTCAAGCAAATTCCGAAAAACATTGACACATCATTGCCCAGCAAACAATATGAGCCTTAAAAATGACTATCTATAAACAAACTTCCTTGTGATCTCAAAAACAAGGCAAAAATGGAAAACATATGTAATATGATATCAGAATCTCTCCATGTGTTTGTTTTCCTACACTCAGCCAAATTATGATTATTTCATCAGCTTTGTGGCTTCGGTTGGGATTGGAGAATTAGAGTCTGGCACCATTTTATTTTTAAAATTAAACTATGATTTTGCCACAAATATAAAAAAATAAGTTATATGCCTCCTCTTACAGGGAGCCAGGTGTACTAAAGTGTGTTTCCCGTTTTACAATTATGCACACAGGCCCCATAAGTAGATCCACAAGCGCACACACACAGGTAGTGAAATCCTCCTCTCTTCCCACCACCCAATGCAGTGTCCTCGAGGGCATGACCACAGCTGCCTGCCGCCTTACAATCTGTTTGGAGAAAAAACCAAAACTGCTTACTGTGGTAATACAACTAATAATTACTTGCACACAGTAACTAGTAATCACAGCAGCCATACTAACGTGAGTCTTCAAAACACCTAGCCAGTTTCTTGGTTCTACTGTTTCTTCCTCTGATCTAACTTGTGGTCTTTACTCTATCATTCCTATTGAATATTTTATGCCAGAGTTTTTGTATCCCTTTATTTTTAATATTTCATTGTTTTCCTTTCCTCTTCAAAGCTTATACTTTCCTCCATTTTATAATTTTCTGTCATCTCTCCTCTTTCCAAACTTGCTTTTCTATATACCCCCCTCTCCTTCACAAACAGCTTGCTCAAAGCTTCACATCATCCTAGAAGCCTTCAAAATTTGACACCAGCACCTCCCATCCTCCACTGTTGCAATTCCCTGGGCCCCTCCCGACAGCTGCCTCCAAATCCTGTCCACCACCACTAACTCCCTCCTACCCTTGCAACTCTGTAATGGGTGTCACTGGTTCAGGCTGTAAATGTAAATGAATGCCTGGACCTTAGTTTTCAGTTTTTATTTGATTTTAATTTTTCCTGGGAATTTTAATGTTATAACAAAAATGAATCAGAGGAAAGATTATGTTGTTACAGCAGAGAAGAGAAGAATCAGTGAAAGGGTAATTTTTTCACTGTCTTGTTTTTTGTTACAGCATTCAAAATCCCAGGAAAAATAAAATAAAAAACTGAAAATGAAGGTTCCCAACTATGAGCCACCAATTCCTCACAATCCTGTCTCTTCCCCTTTTGGGACACCTCATTCCCAGTATTCACGCAACCAGACTCAGGATTGCCCAGCACAGCAGCAAGGAGCTAGGGGGAGGGCCACAGAGGGACAGCTATGGTGGAACCAAGGCAGCTGTCTATGCTGTCTTATGGGTCTGCAATAGCTATCCCAGCTACAACCTTCCCTCCCCCAGAACCTGATCTCTGCCACAACCTCCCCCTTACTCATCTTCCCCTACCAAACCACTTTTTCCTATGGCTTCTTCTTCCTTGGTGGTCCCAGCAGGATAGGGACTGCACACAGGCTGTAATATCTTCTCTTCCCTTTGTGAGCCAATAAATCAACTACACACTTCCACCAGTACACAGAGTAATCTTCTGGCCCTACCTCTAAAATCAAGAGTGGTAAACTTTTCTATTTATTAGTATCCTTGAGCATTCCTGTGCAATAGTCTATAATCCGCAGAATGTGAAGAACTGAAACCATGTTGAATACAGGTAAAATAAACATCTGAAATAATATGAAAGCTGCACCATTATCTGTTACAGCAACCAATGAGTTAGTTAAGTGCAACATGATTGGAAAAGCTAAGTCTGGACAATTCAATATTGCTAAGTTAACATTTTTATGCAGTCGCATAACTAATCTTGCTGCAATTCCTCCTACATAATGTAAATGTTATAAATATGCAGCATGTACATGCCAGCACGTTCTTCACAATCTACACACATCAGGCAGAAACTGGCCTCTGGGAGGACAGAAATCTCATGGGAATTCATTCATTTCTGATGTATATGAACAAATAGTCTTAACACTTGATTGTTTATTTTGGACATTTCATTTTTATTAAGCAAATAAGTGGTTAAAGTGAGTGTGAGGTGTAAAAAAAGAGAGAAGGCTATACCTTTCCTATTCGATGCAGTAGATTACAGATCTATTATAATGTATACACTAATATCAGTACTGAGCTACAATCATTTGATGACCTTTGAACTGGTCACCAATTCATAGAGTGACCATTTGTAAGGTCATCAGAGGAACCACCACTGCAGTGGCCAGCAGACCCCCCAATTTAAAAATGTCATACAATAAAGAGTAAATATGACCAGCAGTATGCAAAAGTCAGGCTGCCAGACATCTCTGGTTTCTTCTGATGTCTTTCAAACCCTGAAACCCAGGATATCAAGCCTGAAGGTGCCTTGCAACATCCTTATACTTATCTATGCTTAATTCAATTGCTAAGTCCATCAAACTTGCTTTGTTTTATTAATATCTGTTACATATTCCATCCCATCAAAATTCAGTATATGGGTAAGTAATTATTTACTTGATTAAGCAACATTCTAAAACAATATCACCACAGCAGTTTAAAAATCCTTAAAATCATTACAAAATTAGGTTTCTGCCTTCACTAAAATCAACAGAGTGTTTGTGTTGCTATCAACAGCATTTTAAAAGTTGCAATATCTTTTAGTGGACCAAGAAAGGAGATGCTGTAGTCCACAAGCTTTCAAGATCATACGGGTCCCTTCTTCAGTTATTAAAATGTTTACAATGAATGAAATTATACATTGGAATATCACAACTGGAGCTGCACTGCTGTGCATCCTGGGCCACGCACACTAATGCTTACTTGTGAGAAAAAAAAAAAAAAAAAAAAGTCTCTCCCCTTGAAAGACCCATAAAATCACCATCAATAATTCATGAAGAGTAATTTTTATATCACATTCTTGGTGCATAAAGATCGGCTGCTTTAATTTCATATACAACCAATAAATCCTCTCTTCTTGTTTACTACAATAAGTCCTCTGGATGTCCTATGCTAATGTTCAGGAAAAAGGAAAATAAAAACTGCCCCCCCCCCCCCCCCCCAAGGCTCTCCAGGACCAAAGTAGTTCCAAACAACAAACACAATGGACAAGTATCCCCCCCCCCTTCAAAAAAATATTTTGTCATAAATTAAGACTAAAATGTCAGTCCTCAGTTGGGGAGCAATGCATGAAGGTTCCTTCCACAACCCTGTAATCATGGACCCCAAATCCAGCCACTAGATGTCGCAATTACATAACAGCCATGAAGTAGTCTCAGGTCATTATGTTTATTTCAGAATCACCTTTCCATTTTTTAGGCAAAAAGCTCAATTTACAATAGAATTATAAATAGAAGTACATAGTTTAAAAATGCAAATTATAAAAAAGTCACAGTACAAAATATATAAAACAGCAGGGTAAAAGCAGAGATCTAAACACTCATAAAATAAACAAATGCGTCAAAGCTTAAATCGCAGTAAAAATATTAAATTTTATGACCACAAAAAATTTTTCTTTGAATGAATTCAGCTCTCCTTCCTTATAATATTAACGGGGCAATGCTTGTTCTAATAAGAGCTGTCAATGTGGGGGAAAAAAAGAGCTTGCTTCTTCCTCTTGCGAGTGCCTAATATACTACATTCTATATTCCTGGCAGGCTCTAAGTCTTTCCCAATACACATTTATGGGCAAGTTTTACTTTAATTTCTACCTATAACCTAGGCATAATACACATCAGCAACCAAGATTTCCCTGTAATCATTTCCAATGCCAATAATATAAAAGGAAACCAAATGTTTAAACTAATCCAGCTCTGTAACTCAAGGGGTTAAAAATAAGCAACTATAGCAGAGAAATATCTTATAAATCTTTCTAAAATAAAAAAAAACCAGCAGCCAAATTCTTCTGCTCATGCACATACTAAACAATTGGTATTTAAAAAATAAATAAATAAATGTTTTCTTGCAGGTACTATCATTTTCTATATTACCAATTCCATTCATGGCAAAGATTTTTAAAGCTAAAATGTGTCGACTTGTGACATGATGATATTTTATATATAAATTGTATTAAAAATACATCTCCAATTTCACAAGCTAGTCCATTTAACTGTGCAGTTTTATTCCAGCTGTCGCCCACCATCCTTACCCCTAGACAAAAAAAAACCAAAAAAATCTTATTCTAGTCAGAGGTAACCCAACAGTACACAAAAGACAATAGACCCAAAATACAATATTTATTTTATATAGTCTTGGTCTTTTCCTATGGTTATTTTGCTTAAAGCAAGCTTGTGGACATAAGTCACTCTGCAAATAAGTGACCTGCAAGAAACCTATACAGGCCAGTTTTATGACTTACAGATCACAAAACTGCTCTAATGGGTTAACTACCTTTGTGAAATAAGGTGCTTTATAATAGTAATTTCACAGTAAAAAAATATGTGTTGGATCTTAGGACTGATTCTTTCAAAAGCTGATATGGTTAATCAGCATCTTCCTTTTTGTCTGCTGTTATCAACTCCTGAAGGAATCCTCCAAATCTTTGCAGTGATTTTTCCCATCAGAGGGTCAGTAAGTGACAAAATTCTGATATCACCAAAATAAATGCAGTACACATCCATTTTTGGCTTCATGCCTCTCGCCTTAATTTAACTGAATTGTATTTGATCTTACCCAATGCAGCATAAAGGCCCTTCAGCTACAAATATAAGAACTAAAAGGGAAGTGTCCTATTGTAGGGGCATCACTGTGAGCTCTTGCTAAAACGAGTTTGCTGACATAAAAGTAAAAGGATTTAAGGAGATCTTTCCTAATACATTGCAATGCAACAAAACTCCCATTACAAATAATGAAATGCCTGCTACAGTGAAAAAGCATTCACACAAGTAGGATACAAAAACAAACCACAATTCCATCAGGCTAAGGAAGGGCAAAATTATATCCATTATTCCTTGAATAGTGCTTCTGTATGCTTTCCTCTTGTTTCTCATACAGATCAGTGGGGAAACTGCTCTTCAAAATAGGGCCTTGTTCAATAAAGATATTCCCACCCCCTACAATAGGTACAGAATGAAAAAAATCCTGTCTGAATAAGGCCTTAAAAAGTGTTCTTTTTTCTCGTCCTCTATCAACAGTAGGAGTTCACGTTAAAAGCATTTCAGTTTCAACCCAGAACCATCTTTCTGAAGAAAAAGAGAGGATGCCTGGCTCTCACAGAAGAGGTCAAACACAATAACTACTGTTCCATCAACATACAGTGGCCCCAGAACACACTCTCTCTCCTCCTACCTTCTGTAAGAGAAAAAAAAAAAGCCTGCAGCATCAAAATTAAGACCTAAAGCTGTGAATTTTGAAAAAAAGGCAATTGCTTAAGTGTTGTTCTCTGATGAAGTACAATGAATCACCTGAACCATCAGCGAGGCTCACTGAATCTACTTGTCACCAGAGACAAACAGGCATTTACCACAAGATTTATGAGTCAGTTATTACAGGTTTATTTTTGTAGCATCACATGCTTTGTTAAACTAGTTGCTATTGAGGTTACTTGATGTTTCTTTTATATATTACTAATTACATGGCACAACAAGATATTTTGAACTTTTCATCCACTCAGCTGTGAACAAATATCACTTAGTAACCAAAGTTTGATGGCCCAAATTTATGAAGCATTACAACATTTCTATTTTTGTTTTACCCAACAGGTATTAAAATATAGATGCAAGCAAAGAATGATGAAAACAGAAGTAAATAAGTTATTTTGTTTTCAGCAGATTTGGATATAGCAGGAAAATAAGTTACTTGAATAAAAAGCAAGCAAAATTATTCAATAATTAGCTAAATCGGAAAAAAGAATCTAAAGTCCAAGGGCCATCATATATTGAAGCCAAAATGTTACAGACAGCATCAACACCAGTAATCAAACACCACCCCTTATTTCCATACATGGTTTTAAACAGCTCCTTGGTTATATTTGTTGGCCAGTTTTCACCTTTTAGTTTCCATGGAACTACTTAATAAGTTTACTCTTTATAAAAAGTAGGAAACAACATCAAACTAGTTCAAAACAAGTTGGCCTTTTCAATTTTTCATGTGATAGGAATTAACACCAGATTTGTGTGTACCAACTTTTTAACCAGGTACCTTCCAACCAACAATATACTCTACAGGTAACTCAACTGTTTCCCCCTACAAAAAAAACATGCGCTTTAAGACACAATAGTTCGCCAAAGTAAATTTTAAAACTCATCTTATTTATTCTTCACAAAAAAAATTACAATCAACATGAACTCAAATGAAAAATTTGTTTTCGCCTTTACAATTTTAAACTTTTGAATTATGTTCTACCATGGTAAAAATATGTACTGTTTCAGGTAAATTTTCAAAGGAGTTTGCACATAAATATAACATACTATTGTAGCAAATTCCAAAAGCCACTTACGCAGGTAAACCCTACAGAGTAAAAGGGAATACAATGGACAATTCAATGGCATATAGTGTAGCAATTTTCAAAAGCCCATTTATACGTGTGAAACCCAGTTTGGAATGTTTTGGAAAATCAGGCCCTTTATCTTTTACATTTTCTTAGTTTAATCTTAAAAGCTCAATAAAGCAATGCATTAAAGGGGCTGGATTTTAAAAAGCATTTACAACTTAAAACTGGGTTTTACATGTGTAAATGCATTTTACTCATCTAAATGGGCCTTTGAAAATTGCTACATATATGCCATTGAATTGTCCATTGTATTCCCTTTTACTCCGTAGGGTTTACCTGCGTAAGTGGCTTTTGGAATTTGCTACAATAGTATGTTATATTTATATGTTCAACTCCACTTAGGAAGTAATTTTAAAAGAATTTAATAGGCTACACAGATATTCACTTTGAGTAAACTATTTGTAAATTTAATTTAAATTTGTTTAATGTAACTTTTTGCTCTCTTTCTGATTATAATTTACTGTTCCGTTTTTGTTACAAGTTCTCTATCCCCCGTTCGATGTAAACTGATCTGATATGGTATTCAACCATGAAGCTCGGTATAGAAAAATGCGAAATAAATAAATAAATTTTAAATTACTTTTGATAAAAAACATAAAAAGTTAAAAACATCGTGCTTGTTAAAATACTTACATCATTTTATTCTCTAAAAATAGCACCAAGAGTATTAACTAGTAAGTATCACTACCAATGATCAGCAGATATAAAAACAGAATGCCTTGGGTCCAGGGGTATTGAAAACTTGCAGACATGTTTAAAATGCAGAAACCTGGTGAATGCAAATATTACTATTTATGGTTATTTCACTTGGTCATACCACTTGCCTTGCGTCTTAGGAACCACTAAACCACTTTGTTGTACAAAGTCTGGGGCTAAATAGTAGGAGCAAACGTCCCTACAACCTCAGGACTGTCCTATGCCATATATGATTTCCTCAGATCAAGAGTTATTTTTAGCAGTAAACATATTAAAATATATTTTTCTTTCCCACTATTCGTAATGTGAAGGAAAAAATGTACTTTAAGACCCAAACGTATCAAGAAAGCTAGGAGTAACGAAAACCAGATCAAATTTTTAAAAAAAACTAATTTAAACGTGCATCGCTAGAGTCCCAAAAAAAAAAAAAACACCATGGACCAAGACTCGCTAAACATCGAAATTTTGAGTACTAGAATACAAATATCACTTTATTACCTCTTCAAACTCGAGGTAATTTCTAAAGCGCAGCAGAGTTAAGCCAGCGCGCCGATGCAACCCGAAATTTAAAGTCCAAGGGGGATATCATCCAACCAGCCGGTCACCGTAACAGGGCACAGGATCACGCTGTCTGCCTGACACAGCAAAAATCCGCTCCGCATCATCGCGCAGAACCAGCAACTATCAGTCAGCAAATCCCAGCTCGTCCCCCAAAACAGGGGGCCAGCGGCGCCTGGGCCAAGAGGCGAGCGAATGCCCGTCACCCAAAGGGGCGGCGGTACACGTGCCTCCCTCTGCTCTCATCCCGAGCTGCCAGACTCACTGCGTGCAGCAATAGCCCCCCATCCACACGCACCGCAACATCCCAGCACCTGGAGAGCCAGACATCCCTATCAACATAATGCAAACCACCCCTCACCCTCAGCCCTGGCAGCAGAGGTTCTGAGCACAGGTAGAGAGGGGAGGGGGGCAGCGGCGCGCACACACGTTACACATGTATATACATCATTGTGTGTGTGCTGGCTGATGGGACGCTGGAGTCCTCCTGCCACCGCTACGTCTCCACTTCTGCTGCTCAATGCACGAGTCTGTAGGTACAGATATTATAGAAATGCACACACGTACGTATGTGCGGCACCTACTCACACACAGCCACCGACCACATACACAAAGGATATTCAGACACGGGCGCGCCGCAGCAATGTTCACCTTGGGTTTGTACAGCCACTTTCTGAACCTGTTCATCATTCCCTCCTCCGCCGCAGCCGCCGGCGGCGCTTCCCCCGGCTTCCGACGAACTGCTGAGCCACAAGCAGCAACGGTGGCGGAGTCACCGCCGTCTCCGTCTCCTCTGCGCAGGTGTCCGCGATAACGAGCCCGGGAACCTTCTGCGCGTGCAGGTCACCAGCACCCCCCCGCCCCCTCACCGCTCGCGCGGCTCGAGCTCTCCGTGCAAAGTAGCAACAACAGCAGAATCTCAACCACCCCCAGACAGCGATCCCCGCACTCCCAGAGGCAGCCCGGATCTGCGCCTGCGCACCCGACTCTGGAGAACTGGCTAACCAGCCCACAGACGCCACACTTTCTCGGTGCGCCAATTGGAACAGAGCTGGGGTAGAGAGGGCCGGGCAAAAATTGACGCTGACGCTATGTAGCCTATTGGAGAGGAACAGAAGAATTGCTGATGTAACCCGTTCAAAAGTCGTAGTGAGAAAATAAAAGTTTTACAAAGATGTGAATTTTACAGTAAAAAGGAAATCCGTCTTAGATAACAATTTAACAAAAATTGAGACATTTTACTTTTAAGTGAAAGTTACAGTATTAACAAAATCATGTAAAAAATACATGTTCTTGCAGTCACAAAATAAATGCATATTCACACCTTGCTGACGTACATTGTTTACCTGCTTTGTAATTACACTTAAACATGGCTGATCCCGGCATTTTTACATGCCTGCCGCTCAAGGTCCTGTTGCTTAGCGACCAGTAAACATAACTCTGGCACGCCGTAGCTCACGGACGACCGCCCCTCCCACCCTTGACCACGCGACAACAGAGTAGGTAAACCAGGATAACTTTTATTAAGTGGAAGAAACGGCCACAGCCAAAATTTAACATTATAACCTTATTACTTTATATTGCAGCAGCTTAAACAATTGGCATTAGCTAAATGCCACGCCCTCACCAGTACCTTCCTTGTTCTTCCCACCCCAATGCTTTTTTGGAGACGGCAGCCCTCCATCCTTCCGCTCCGTGAAGGTGGTATACCATTGGCACCCCGCTCCGTGAATGCCAATCCCGCCTTCCGCTCCGTGAAGGGGAACACCCGCCACTGGCATCCCGCTCCGTGAACGCCTCCCTGGCTACTGCCGCTCCGTGCAGTATTCTGCCGCCTCCTCCCACCCCTGGCCTTGCGGGCCGCGATTATTGCTTATGCCAGGCCTTCATTGGGCCACCCCCAGACCGGCCATTATCTCGGTCTCCGCCATGCTTAGTTATATCCATGCCCCCGCTTTCCCCCTATGCAAAGTCCTTGGTGCTGTGCTCCTCCCCTTCCCCCTCCCCCAACACCAAAAACTTCCCCCCTATGCAGCGACACATCCCCTTATGCTCCGGTGAGGGCACCCGCTGTTCCTTTTGTTATGGCTGTGACGACTTATCCCCCCAATCCCAGTATCCCCTTGCGCTGTGGGGTGGTGGGAGGGTTGCTCTCGCTTCCAGGCTGCAAATGTGCTCACCCCACCCAGCCCTACCTCTAAGTACCTGAGCTCAGAGACGCCGCCTTCCTTGTCTCATTGGCTCATGCTCAGGTTTGAACTGGCCCCTAATCCCATTGTCCGCCCCTCTCCGCACCTAGGCTGTGCCCCCCTCCCCCCTCCCTCTTGCCTGCCGCACGTCTGCCCAGTTATACGGCCCATGCCTCGAGAGGCGGGCCTCCTTAACTCTGGCACGCCGTAGCTCACGGACGACCGCCCCTCCCACCCTTGACCACGCGACAACAGAGTAGGTAAACCAGGATAACTTTTATTAAGTGGAAGAAACGGCCACAGCCAAAATTTAACATTATAACCTTATTACTTTATATTGCAGCAGCTTAAACAATTGGCATTAGCTAAATGCCACGCCCTCACCGGTACCTTCCTTGTTCTTCCCACCCCAATGCTTTTTTGGAGACGGCAGCCCTCCATCCTTCCGCTCCATGAAGGTGGTATACCATTGGCACCCCGCTCCGTGAATGCCAATCCCGCCTTCCGCTCCGTGAAGGGGAACACCCGCCACTGGCATCCCGCTCCGTGAACGCCTCCGTGGCTACTGCCGCTCCGTGCAGTATTCTGCCGCCTCCTCCCACCCCTGGCCTTGCGGGCCGCGATTATTGCTTATGCCAGGCCTTCATTGGGCCACCCCCAGACCGGCCATTATCTCGGTCTCCGCCATGCTTAGTTATATCCATGCCCCCGCTTTCCCCCTATGCAAAGTCCTTGGTGCTGTGCTCCTCCCCTTCCCCCTCCCCCAACACCAAAAACTTCCCCTCTATGCAGCGATACATCCCCTTATGCTCCGGTGAGGGTACCCGCCAAAGTAGGAAACAGTAAAACCTTATTTGTTTTCTACCCCCACTAATTAACTAAAGCTGCTGTGGCTGTTTGCAGGGCGAGGATGAAGATATCTACCCCAACGTCTGATAAGTGAACCCCATCTGGCCTATACATGCCTGAACATGAGAGCGAAATATCATCATGCTTGATGACATATCCCCCTATAGCTCTCAACCACGTGCCCACTTCTTTATTTAATTTGCGCCTGCTTTTTTCGATGGATTTGTGCGACCTCGCGTCCCTCCATACCAATCGGGGGATAATGTGGGACCATACCAATACCACGGCTGGCCATATAGCCTTAATTGCAGTCAAGTCCTTCTTGATCGTGATTATTAAGTCAATGTTTTTGACTGCGACCAAATCGTTACCGCCCAAATGACAGATGATAATATCAGGCTGTGGTAGTTGCCTGGCGTATTGGAGGATGCAAGGCATTAGTTGGACCCACCTCATCCCTCATTTGCCGAGCCAGAATAAGCTGGCCTTGCTACGCGGTATGCCCATGTGCTCGCTGGAGGTCTTTTTCTTGGTTCTAATGTACGCCCAATAAATGTACGAGTGCCCCATGATCCATATCACTTTCGCGCTCCCCGCTGACGAGTCTATGGTGGACAAAATAAAACGGTTATGTGTAACAGGACGGTAAATATATGCTTTTTATGTTTCCCAGTGAAACTGTTCATTGGGCTGTCTGGTTATTGGGTCGTATGTATGTTTTGAATTTACCGGATTTCCACCGCCCTAGCGCCTTAATTTGATCTTCGCTTAAACCGCTGCTGCTGGTGAAGGATGCTGCGCCTATTCGGAATGAATGTGTGTGATAAGCTCCCGCGTCTTCCCCTATCTTTTCCAAGCCTTTGCGTAGTATACTGATAAACTGGTAACGCGATAGCGCGTTGCCATCTTTGTGTTTTAGAAAGGGCCTTCCCCCCAGCGGGCGTACTTTGAGGTATTCTGTCGTAGCCCTTACGGGGCATATCTCCCCCGTATGAGCCGGGTATAATGTAATCCAGCGACCTACTGCCCGTTGATCAGTTTTTGCTCGCCTGAGAAAGATCTGTACTGTCTCCTTAACCAGCCTTATGTTTTCTATCAGGAGACCCCCATCCGATGCCCTGGTGGTCACCTTTGCCCTCGGGATAAGCTCGCTGTTTCTAAATGCCCAAAGAACATTAGTGAAAAAGCCACGGTCCATAGCTTTACCTCATAATTGTCCCAAACTAGGCTGGGGAGCTCCTTTACCAGTGCTTGTAGCAGCATTGGTGTGATAGGCTTTCTGGCGTCCCTTCTAACTAGTTCTTGTCTCCGCCAACCCTCTAATATCTTTTTTTTTTATGAGAAAGGAGTTGCTAATTGTGCCTATACCCCATAGTTTGGAGACGAAAACAATAGCAGCTACATGTTGCCCTGCCTGTGCTCTTGATACCCCCGAGTTCTTGAGGTAGAGCAAGAACTCTGTTACATTTCTCTCTGTCATTACATTTCTCTCTGTCATTGTCCCCTAAACTTGCGTGTTATTTGATTGGCAAAATTTTTGGAACAAGCTCCAGCCGCGTGCATATGCTCTCCCCGTACTCTCTGCCAGAGCCGGTCTCAATATGGAGGCGATTCCGGGCACCCTAATTCCCAAATCCGAGGAGGGACGCGATAAGGTTGATGCTCTGCTTCCGGGGCCAGGAATCTGAAACGAGACCACTGACAACGAGACAATGCATCAGCGATGCCGTTAGCTTCCCCCGGAACGTACTTAGCCTTAAAGACCAGGTTAATGCGCAGGCAGAGCAGTACTAAATCCCGCAATAGCCTAATGACCCTAGGGGAGTGAGCGGTGAGAGAATTTATCGCCTGTACAACCGCCATGTTGTCTGACCAAAAAACCACTCTTCTGTTGTGGAAACATGCTTTCCACATGTGTATTGCTGCAACAATGGGGAACAATTCGAGAAAAGTGATGTCTCCGAGTAAACCCATGGCTTCCCACTGTACTTGCCATCGTTCCGCGCACCATTTCCCAGCCAGATAGGCCCCAAATCCAGCGCTCCCCGCTGCGTCGGTGTAGAGCTGCAGCTCCCTATTGGTCATGATTGGGTCCCTCCAAACTGTCCGCCCATTATATTCCCCTAGGAATGTCTTCCATACTATGAGGTCCTCCCTGAGCTCCTTGGTGATTCTAATGAAATGATGGCTCCTGCGAATACCTGCTGTGGCTTGGGACAATCTTCTAATGAAGGGGCGACCCATGGGCATGATCTTGCAAGCGAAATCGAGGTGACCAATGAGTGACTGCATTTGTTTTAGCGTGATTTTGCGTGATTGTTCGGTAGTAGATATGTTGGCGCGTAACGCTTCTAGTTTTGCGGGCGGTAGGCGTGTGACCATTTGCAGAGTATCAATTTCGATACTGAGAAATGACAATTTTTGTGACTGTCCTTCTGATTTGTGCTTAGCTAGCGGAATACCTAATTCGTCAGCTTTCCGGGTGAATGCTTCGAGGGCTTGCGCACAGGCCTGTGTGTCCCTATGGCCGGTAAACAGAAAATCATCCAAATAGTGTATGATTTTCCCTTTCCCGATGTCCTGCTCTACAGCCCATTGCACAAATGTGCTAAACCTCTCAAAGTAGGCGCAAGATATAGAGCAGCCCATCAGGAGGCATTTATCGAAGTAATATTTACCTCGGAATTGAAACCCCAACAGATGGAAGCAGCTTGGATGTATTGGAAGCAAGCGGAAGGCTGATTCAATGTCGGCTTTTGCCAACCATGCCCCTTGCCCCCAATGCCTCACCATGTCTAATGCCTGGTCGAATGAGGCATAGGCGACCGAGCATGCTTCGGGGTCCAAGTAATCATTCACTGACCCACCCTCTGGGAAGGATAAATGGTGAATCATTCGGAATTCCCCTGGCTCTTTTTTGGGAACCACCCCAAGAGGGGAAATCCTAAAATGAGGTAGAGGTTTGTCATTGAATGGGCCTTCCACCCTACCCATGTCGCTTTCTTTTTTGATCTTTAGTGCAATGACCTCTTCATTATTCCTTGCAGATAACAGATTCTTAGCCTCTGTGGCGGTTTCTGGCCCCAGGAAAGGTATGTGAAAACCTTGGGAAAACCCTTCGTATAGCCATCTGGCCTCCTTGGGCTGATAACCCTTTAAACAGACCTGCAAGCTATGTATCTTAATGGGGGTAGGTGCTCTAATGAATTTATTGTTGCTCTGTGTGGGGGATGGTTCCTCCCCTTGAGCATTTTGTTTGAGGGTGGCCTGCACCGCATCCCATGCAGGCGTGTCTGAATTTGCAGGCAGCAGTGAATCTGCAAAAACCAGAGTTGAACAGCCTACAGATGGGAGCCCCCCCGCCCCTAAATCTAGTGGCTTGCCCCCACCTTTGCCCTTGACGAAAGGGCTGACCTTGCCGAAATGGAAATCTTCCCGTAAAAGTATGTTGGCGAGGAGTTAACCATGTACTCGGCTGGTATGCATTGCCAGCGAAGCCAGGGACAACCTCCTGCACCGGTCGGTACGGTGTGATTTTTGAGAGCCAGAGGTCAATATCCTTGCGATCCCATTCTAAACCTGGGTTCACAGCCATATTCCTTCTGAACTGCTCATCATACTCCAACCAAGCCGTACTGCCATACGTGCGATAAGCACCACAAATGACGTCCTGGTAAGCAATTAAGGAGCAACATTTTTCAGGAAATTTTTGACCTATGATGGATGACAGAATTCTGAATCCTGCTGACCAATTAGCTAGCGTCTTAGCGATGAAGGGTTTCTCCCTAGCTGAGAGTTTGCACGCTTCGTGGCATTTGGGATCGGAACCCTCCCCTTCTTTCCTGAGCAGCTCGAATATATCTACATATTCGCTGCGCCATATTTTCTCTTTTAAAGCCTCTGACACATGTGCGGTTAGTGAGCCCACTGTACATGTGTATTGTGCAGCGTTATTGCCATTCGTGGCTGAGCTACCAGTGGTATTGTGCCCATTGGTCCCCAGCTGACCCACCGTTGTTCCAACCGCTGTAGCTGTGGCTGGGGTTGGTGTTCCAACAGCTGTAGCTGTGGCTGGGGTTGGTGTCACAAGTAAAATATCCCCCATGGGTCGTCCTGACTGCCCTGTTTCCTGTGTTGGGCTAGTGTTAGCATTACCCTGCCCATGCCAGTTATCGAAAATAGCTTTCATAGCAGCGAAAATGTCAGTAGGAGCGCTTTGTGGCCCCAGCCACACTTCGCTGCCATTCCTTGGTGGTGGGTAACTGGGCTGTGTTGGGGGTACCTGCGCATTACCCTGGCCCCGGTTTAAATCAGGGTACTCACAGTTCTGTCCTTCTTGCGGTTGCCCGTGTTGTCCATGAGCTGTCTGTTGACGTGCTGGTGGCTGGGTGCTGCCAGCTGAACTGTTGGAGCTGCCCGCTGCACCGTGCTGTGGACCGATGGGCACTGAGCCAGGGGATGGGCTAGTGGTATGCGTTAAGGCATCCAGCATTGCCTTCACCCTGTCCGTGCCATGGATAGCAGCCGCTGACAAGGTTTGGTCCATGAACTGACGCAGCTGTCGTTCGGTAACATTGCCGAAGTTCTCTCGTGGCGGTGCTGCAGGGGTCGGTGCTGCAGGGGTCATGCCCCGTGGAGGGGGCTGCTCCGGTACATAGCAGCCCAAATGGCTGATGCTACGCGGTTGTCGTGTGCTTGCGGATTTCCTCTTCTTATTCCTCTGTGTCTTGGTCTTACGTTTTTCGACTTCTGGCGTTGCCGCAAAGTTTTCCTGCAATTTGCTTGGCTTCCGACGTGCTCGCTTGGCTGGAGCCTGAGCCTGGTCCGGCATAAGTGCGGACGGGGCAGAAGCCATAGCAAACTGAGTGGTAGCCATGCTGTGTAGACATATTAAATGGTTAGATCCTGCACAGTTTTTTTGGGGGGGGGGGGGGGCATATGAATAGGTAGCCAAACGTGGGTGTGCGCACACCTGCTAAGGGGGGTGGGTGGGGGAGGGGGCAGCCGGGGTACGGGGGGGGCGGTGGGTGGGCGCACGTTTGGGCCCGGCAAGTTTGGGGGGGCTGGACGGGAATAGGATGGGGGTGGGGGCAGCTGAGGAAGGTGGGGGTGGGGGGGCGAGGGGCGGCCGGACTCCGTGGGGAGGTGGGAGTGCCGGCGCATGGGGGGGGGTGCCTGGGGAGTAAAAGAAAAGTAATAGTAAAAGAAAATCCTGAAAGTCCATGTGCTGACCTCCCAAAATGGCCGCTGCCATGTGCTGACCTCCCAAAATGGCCGCTGCCATGTGCTGACCTCCCAAAATGGCCGCTGCCATGTGCTGACCTCTGCTGGCAAGCCCTTCCAATAAGAACCACAATACCATGCTAAGATGTAAGCCGACCTTTCATTAATATTTTAATTTACTTTGTATAGAGCTGCATAGCGCAGCCTAAATCATATCTATCAAGCTGAGGGTCCTGTACCCCTTATAATTCAGTATAAACGTGCACATGGGACAGCTGTCCCTTTAAATGGTAACCGAATACTAAATATCACCTTTAGGATTAATATAAAAAAACATCCTGTTAACCTGGCTGAGCACTCAAATGCCGTACCGCTGTCCCATAGACATATCATCAGAATTCCCAACTACAGGATGCTGGCTACTTTTTAATTGTCAGATTATTTAGGTATAACAAAGCACATCCACAGGTTGTTGAGGTAGCATGGTAGACATGAAGCCTGCCCACTTCCTAGCAATTTAGAGAGCGAGGGGTAAAGCAATACATAGAAAACGTCGATTTTAAAGTAAAGCAAGCCTACAAGATCAGTGCTCTAACCACTGAGCTACCAAGCCTGCTACTGCCAGCCATGTGCTCTAACCACCTATGCATTCACCATGTGTAGACCCCTTCAATGGCGTTTCTTAAGAGGCTACAAGTGAAAGATAACCAGCCCTGCACTCGCTGCCCTTTCAATAAATACAGCAACATGCAGAGCAAGCATTGTGCTGAAAGCCAGCCATGAGTTCATAAAATATATATATAACAACAGGTAAAGTGTGGCCATGTGCCCATGGCGTTTCACTAAATATATATTAGTTAAAATATATATAACCAGCCATGTGCTAAGGCATTTCCTTAAATAAAATAACATTCCAGGCAGAAGCAGCCATGCATTCAAAGCCTTTTCATTAAATAAAGTACTGGTAATGCAGAGCCAGTTCAATGCAAAAGGGGGGGGGGGGGGGGGTAAGCATACCTTCCAGACCTTAGCAACACAAAATTACCATTAATATTCTCAACATTTTGCCTATCAGCCACAAAATCTTTGTACTTTACCCAATGATGTAATCAAAGAAATCGTTCCTGCTCCTATAGCTGATCTGCTCCTCTTACAGCACAGCCGTGCTGGAGGCAAAGTGAAAGTAAAAGCAAAACTGTTGTAGCACAGCCGTGCTGAGATCAGCCTGTTGCTCTCGCTTCCAGGCTGCAAATGTGCTCCCCCCACCCCGCCCTACCTCTAAGGACCTGAGCTCAGAGACGCCGCCTTCCTTGTCTCATTGGCTCATGCTCAGGTTTGAACTGGCCCCTAATCCCATTGTCCGCCCCTCTCCGCACCTAGGCTGTGCCCCCCTCCCTCTTGCCTGCCGCACGTCTGCCCAGTTATACGGCCCATGCCTCGAGAGGCATGGGCCTCCTTTCTGGCCCAGGCTTCCTGCAGTATCTTTCAGTTCGCGGGGTTCGTAGTTTCTCGTCTCCCCAGCTTGCAATGTAGCGAACGGCGCCGGCTACTTCCTGGAACGACAATCCCCAGAAGCCTTTGCGCACCCTAAAGATCATTTGCAAGTTTTCCCCGCGGCGAATCTCAGAACAAAAATAGGCTCTAGAAAGGGGCTATCACAGGGCCAGAAAAGTGGGTAAGTGTTTTACCTTTCTTGCAGTTATTTTTGTTTCTTTTCTTTTTTCATTAAAGCTGTTTTTATGAATTTTGTTCTAAATTTACAGATAAAAAGTTGTCTGTTTTTTCCTCTCAAATTGCACAGGAGATAATTATAATAGTGCATGCACTGTGCTTTTAGTAAGTAATTTTAAAAACTTGCAGACATGTTTAAAATGCAGAAACCTGGTGAATGCAAATATTACTATTTATGGTTATTTCACTTGGTCATACCACTTGCCTTGCGTCTTAGGAACCACTAAACCACTTTGTTGTACAAAGTCTGGGGCTAAATAGTAGGAGCAAACGTCCCTACAACCTCAGGACTGTCCTATGCCATATATGATTTCCTCAGATCAAGAGTTATTTTTAGCAGTAAACATATTAAAATATATTTTTCTTTCCCACTATTCGTAATGTGAAGGAAAAAATGTACTTTAAGACCCAAACGTATCAAGAAAGCTAGGAGTAACGAAAACCAGATCAAATTTTAAAAAAAAACTAATTTAAACGTGCATCGCTAGAGTCCCAAAAAAAAAACACCATGGACCAAGACTCGCTAAACATCGAAATTTTGAGTGCTAGAATACAAATATCATTTTATTTCCTCTTCAAACTCGAGGTAATTTCTAAAGCGCAGCAGAGTTAAGCCAGCGCGCCGATGCAACCCGAAATTTAAAGTCCAAGGGGGATATCATCCAACCAGCCGGTCACCGTAACAGGGCACAGGATCACGCCGTCTGCCTGACACAGCAAAAATCCGCTCCGCATCATCGCGCAGAACCAGCAACTATCAGTCAGCAAATCCCAGCTCGTCCCCCAAAACAGGGGGCCAGCGGCGCCTGGGCCAAGAGGCGAGCGAATGCCCGTCACCCAAAGGGGCGGCAGTACACGTGCCTCCCTCTGCTCTCATCCCGAGCTGCCAGACTCACTGCGTGCAGCAATAGCCCCCCATCCACACGCTACGCAACATCCCAGCACCTGGAGAGCCAGACATCCCTATCAACATAATGCAAACCACCCCTCACCCTCAGCCCTGGCAGCAGAGGTTCTGAGCACAGGTAGAGAGGGGGGGGAGGGTGGCAGCGGCGCGCACACACGTTACACATGTATATACATCATTGTGTGTGTGCTGGATGATGGGACGCTGGAGTCCTCCTGCCTCCGCTACGTCTCCACTTCTGCTGCTCAATGCACGAGTCTGTAGGTACAGATATTATAGAAATGCACACGCGTTATGTATGTGCGGCACCTACTCATACATAGCCACCGACCACATACACAAAGGATATTCAGACACGGGCGCGCCGCAGCAATGTTCACCTTGGGTTTGTACAGCCACTTTCTGAACCTGTTCATCATTCCCTCCTCTGCCGCAGCCGCCGGCGGCGCTTCCCCCGGCTTCCGACGAACTGCTGAGCCACAAGCAGCAACGGTGGCGGCGTCACCGCCGTCTCCGTCTCCTCTGCGCAGGTGTCCGCGATAACGAGCCCGGGAACCTTCTGCGCGTGCAGGTCACCAGCACCCCCCGCCCCCTCACCGCACGCGCGGATCGAGCTCTCCGTGCAAAGTAGCAACAACAGCAGAATCTCAACCACCCCCAGACAGCGATCCCCGCACTCCCAGTGGCAGCCCGGATCTGCGCCTGCGCACCCGACTCTGGAGAACTGGCTAACCAGCCCACAGACGCCACACTTTCTCGGTGCGCCAATTGGAACAGAGCTGGGGTAGAGAGGGCCGGGCAAAAATTGACGCTGACGCTATGTAGCCTATTGGAGAGGAACAGAAGAATTGCTGATGTAACCCGTTCAAAAGTCGTAGTGAGAAAATAAAAGTTTTACAAAGATGTAAATTTTACAGTAAAAAGGAAATCCGTCTTAGATTACAATTTAACAAAAACTGAGACATTTTACTTTTAAGTGAAAGTTACAGTATTAACAAAATCATGTAAAAAATACATGTTCTTGTAGTCACAAAATAAATGCATATTCACACCTTGCTGACGTACATTGTTTACCTGCTTTGTAATTACACTTAAACATGGCTGATCCCGGCATTTTTACATGCCTGCCGCTCAAGGTCCTGTTGCTTAGCGACCAGTAAACATTCTGGCCCAGGCTTCCTGCAGTATCTTTCAGTTCGCGGGGTTCGTAGTTTCTCGTCTCCCCAGCTTGCAATGTAGCGAACGGCGCCGGCTACTTCCTGGAACGACAATCCCCAGAAGCCTTTGCGCACCCTAAAGATGATTTGCAAGTTTTCCCCGCGGCGAATCTCAGAACAAAAATAGGCTCTAGAAAGGGGCTATCACAGGGCCAGAAAAGTGGGTAAGTGTTTTACCTTTCTTGCAGTTATTTTTGTTTCTTTTCTTTTTTCATTAAAGCTGTTTTTATGAATTTTGTTCTAAATTTACAGATAAAAAGTTGTCTGTTTTTCCTCTCAAATTGCACAGGAGATAATTATAATAGTGCATGCACTGTGCTTTTAGTAAGTAATTTTAAAACACACTTATCTCGAAGATGATGCTCTTTCGGTTACTTACCGCTTTCCCTTTACATAGCCACTACAGTGCTCTTCTCACCTCATTAGCATGACAGCCCATTAAAGGATATATTTTTAATAGGGTGCATATCTAGTATTGTACAGACGTACTTTTCAGTCTGCACAAACCCAATGTTCAAATACAAGATACGGTGAGTGGCTAAAAGTACGTACATATAAAACGGTATAAAACAAGAGCATAAAATATATGCGTGAGTGTGAACGGCGTGCATAGATTTTTTTATAGCTGTAATTTACCTGTAGATTATACTACTTTCATATGCCAGTAGTCGCAGAGCTGAAATTTGTTTGGCCTTTACTTATTGCATTTCATTTTGATTTTAGATACAGCCTAAAGCAAGTTTTGCATTACATCGTTGTAAACTAGAAATGCTAGTTCTGATGTCAATTTGATAAGTTTACACATTTCATTTATACGAGAACAGGCTTTACTGCTGGTGTGTCAGTATCCACTTGCAAATTTAGCCTTGAGAACTGCCAGACAAGTGAAGCAACTGGTTTAACAGTTCTCCTATAGTTAAATATCTGCCAAATGACCAGTTGGTCTTTCTGTTATTAGCATTTTCCTCATTACTATCTGCTGCATTTTACCAGGATCAAGACAGATAATCAAAGGCTTAACTGCATATTAAATTACTGTTCACTTTTGTTGTTTGTTTAGGAAGTATCTTGGACAGATTAGATGACCTTTTAGTCCTTATTTGCTTTGGTATTCTGTTTTTGTATCACTTCTGCTTTTGTAATATCTTCTTCAACCCTCTTTCCCTATCCTGTTTAGGGCCATTATAGCAACTCTTCCCCATTATTGAATTAGTATTTTTTACTATCCTAAAAATCACAAAAAGCTTTTTCAAATCCTCATGAATGGGAAAATTTTGAGGTCATTCCAGTGCTTGTGAGTTAGTTTCTTCATATTTTTTTCTATAATGTTAAATGCAGTTACATAGATTATTCTTATCATTAGGTACATTTTCTTTAGTTATTTTCTTATTCTGTTCTTCTTTTCTCCTGTTTATTATAGTAACTTTTTTTGCAGGAATATTATTTTGAAAGTTTTCATTTTGTTGTATTGCACAGGGTCCAGCTTTTTTGTTTAAAAGTCATATTAAAAATAAAACTAAAGTTATTTTTTTATTACCCTCACAAGGTTTCCAATTCATGAGCATCTTTTTACTGACAATCTGCCAGATTTTTACTGACAACTAACTTGCAAACTACCAAAAATACATACAACACAAACTCTATAAAGAGAGTCTTGATGCTCAAAATGTATTCGCTGGAGGAAAGAAGGGATAGGGGACATGATAGAAACATTTAAATATTTGACACATTTTAATAATGTTCCAGAACCTGAAATTTTCCATAGAAAAAGAAATTGAAGGAGAAGGAGTCATGACATGAAAGTGCAGGGAGGAAGGTTCAAAGGAAACATGAAAAAATGTTCCTGTACTGAGACAGTGGTAGATGCCTGGAACAGCAGACCAGAAGAGGTAATGGCAACCTGTAACCATGACAGAATTTAAATGCGTCTGACTGCCTGCCTGCTGCCCATACTTACCTGAGGCTCTTCGGAGGGGAGGCCTGCGCGATCAGCGCCCAGACCCGTCGGGGTAAGGCCTGTTAAATTCCCTTCCCCCCGGCGGGCCCGATCGCCGACCGTGTGGACAGAGCAGCGAACCCACGGCGCTAAGACCCGCCCACCAGCCAGATCCGGCCAATCAGACAGCAGCAGAGGGAAGTTTAAAAAATCATCTCCCTCCGGCGCTGCGTCTGACTGCCTGCCTGCTGCCCATACTTATCTGAGGCTCTTCGGAGGGGAGGCCTGCGCGATCGGCGCCCAGACCCGTCGGGGTAAGGCCTGTTAAATTCCCTTCCCCCCGGCGGGCCCGATCGCCGACCATGCAGACAGAGCAGCGAACCCACGGCGCTAAGACCCGCCCACCAGCCAGATCCGGCCAATCAGACAGCAGCAGAGGGAAGTTTAAAAAATCATCTCCCTCCGGCGCTGAGTCTGACTGCCTGCCTGCTGCCCATACTTATCTGAGGCTCTTCGGAGGGGAGGCCTGCGCGATCGGCGCCCAGACCCGTCAGGGTAAGGCCTGTTAAATTCCCTTCCCCCCGGCGGGCCCGATCGCCGACCGTGCGGACAGAGCAGCGAACCCACGGCGCTAAGACCCGCCCACCAGCCAGATCCGGCCAATCAGACAGCAGCAGAGGGAAGTTTATTTATTTATTTTATTTATTTATAGTTTTTATATACCGGGAGTTCCTGTATACAATACATATCACTCCGGTTCACAGTTAACAGAAGAACTACTGCCGGGGGGCAGTTTACATAGAACAGTTTACATGGAACAGTTTACATTGAACAAGACTTGAAACAAGAAAAAAACACTTGATCTAAATAAATAGGTAAAACCAAAAACTAAGCTCAACTTTAAGTAAATAAATAAGGCAATTAATAGACTAGATTAAATAAAGGCAGAGAAACCATACATTAAAACCAAAGGACAGGGTTTTTTAAATCTTTTAGTTCTTAGCTCTCAGGGAATGCTTGCAGGAAGAGCCAAGTCTTGAGTTTCGCTTTAAAGGTAGTATGGCACGGCTCAAGGCGGAGGTCTGGTGGTAGAGAATTCCAGAGAGACGGGCCCGCAGTTGATAGAGCGCGTTTTCTCAGGGAGGATTTTGCAGGCTGGGTAATCAATCTGTTTTGATATGCTCTTCTAGTCGGCTTATCCGAAGTATGAATTTGTAGCTTGAAGGTTAAGTTGAGTGGGGATATGTTATGTAGAGCCTTATGAATCATCATGCTGCTTTTGAACTGTATCCTGTATTTAATGGGAAGCCAGTGGAGGTGCTGGAGGATTGGGGTGATGTGGTCTGTTTTTTTTGCGTTGGTGAGAATTCTTGCTGTGGCATTTAGGACCATCTGGAGGGGTTTGGTAGAGCATGCGGGGAGTCCCAGCAGAAGTGAATTGCAATAGTCCAGTTTCGGGAGAATGATGGCCTGGAGCACTGTGCGGAAATCTCTGTAGCGTAGGAGTGGCTTTATTTTCTTTAAAACTTGTAATTTAAAGAAGCATTCTTTGGTGGTGGTGTTAATGAATTTATTGAGGCTGAATCTGTCGTCTAGAATTACACCCAGATCTCTGACTTGCGGCGAGGTGGTGTATCCTGAGGTGTTTGGAGTGTTGCTGGAGGTAGGCAGGGTAGATTTGTCCGGTGCTATTATAAGGATCTCCGTTTTATTAGTATTTAGAACCAGGTTGAGGCTGGTTAGAAGCTCGTTGATGGATGAGAGGCATTTATTCCAGTAAGCCATGGTCTTGTGTAAGGTGTCCGTTATGGGGATGATAATTTGTATGTCATCCGCGTATAGGAAATGGGTGAGCTTGAGGTTAGTGAGGAGGTGACAGAGTGGGAGAAGATAAATGTTGAAAAGGGTGGGGGAGAGTGAGGATCCTTGTGGTACCCCCATTTTGGCTTGGATGGGATGAGATTCCTTGTTGTTTATTTTGACTCTGTATGTTCTGTTCTCAAGGAAGGATTTAAACCAGTTGAACGCTGCTCCTGTGATGCCAATGTCTGTGAGTCGTTGTAGTAAGCTAGAATGGTTCACGGTGTCGAACGCTGCTGACAGATCCAGGAGTGCGAGAAGGCAAGGTTGTCCTTTCTCCAGATTGAAGATGATGGTGTCAGCTAGAGTGGCTAGTAGTGATTCAGTGTTCTTTTTCTTCCGGAATCCAAATTGGTTATTGGTAAGGATATTGTTGTCATCAAGGAATTCAGAGAGTTGACGGTTGACCACTTTCTCCAAAATTTTGGCTAACATAGGAAGGTTTGCTATGGGTCTGTAGTTGGCAGGATCTGTGGTGGGAAGGTTAGGTTTTTTGAGGAGAGGTTTAAGCATTGCAGACTTGAGTTGGTTGGGAACTTGGCCTTGGGTGAGAGAGAGGTTGATGATATCTACAAGTGGCTTGGCCACGATGTCAGTGATGGAACTCAGCAGGTTTGATGGGATATGGTCTAGGGGGTGAGAAGAAGGTTTTATCTTCTTAAGAATGTTTGTTATTTCCAAGGAGGACGTGGGTTCGAGAGATATAAGCTCTGTAGTGTAAGTGTTGTATTGAAGAACGGGTGCTATAGTTGCTTGGGAGCTGTGGTTGTTGGTTTAAAAAATCATCTCCATCCGGCGTCTCGCGCCGGCATCTCGCGCCGAAGGAGCGCGACAAAGGGGCCTGCCCCTTTGTCTCGCCCCTTCGTACAGCCCCAAGGAAGCCCCACGCCATTTCCACAGAAAACTGAAGGATATCTCCACTCCTGCTCAAACCGCTGACACTGCCGCGTCTACTACTGTTTGTGCATCAAGGAGGGGAGGCCTGCGCGATCGGCGCCCAGACCTGTCGGGGTAAGGCCTCAAGTTTCATCCCTTCCCCCCGGCAGGCCTTAGCTCCAATCCCACAGGCAGCGGCACAATAGACCCGCCTACCAGCTCAAGCAACCAATCAGCGAGGGAGAGGGACATTTAAACAATCCTGAGCACGGGCGCTGCTCGTCGAAGGGGCGCGAAAAAGTGGTTGCCCTTCTGTGGGCCCCTTCGTGCAGCCCCTGAGCAGCCCCCTTCCGACTCCACACGCCCGCGACTCAAAAAACCCCTTTTGAATCAATTAACTCATTGGAAAGCGAGGCCTGGAAACAACAACCACCCAGGACCCTTAACCAAGTCTCATCTCTGCTCTCACAATAAGTCCAGAGTAACACAAATATGATGACCCAACATATTCCCATCAGATATCACCGCCACCTCTTCAACATGCTCCCAGCTCAATCCCCTACAGCAAGAACTCCCAAATCTCTCATCCCTATCTTGATCACTCCCCTGACTCAGCTCCTAGGTCTAACACTTCTCTCAGTGACCCTATTTAATTCTCAATCCCTGACAAAAAAAACTCATATCCTCAACGACTATCTCTTAGACTGTAACCCTGACGTCTGCGCCATTACAGAAACCTTGCTAAAAAACTCGGATATAGCGCTAATCAATCAATTACCTACCCACAAATACGATTTTTTCTCTATACACAGACATAAAAAACGAGGGGGCGGCCTATTACTAGCCTCCAAGAAAGAACTCAGACTAACATCTCATACAATCAAGACAGAATCCAAACTAGAATTAGGTTTATTCAAATCTAATCATCTGCAAATCTTACTAGTTTATGCTCCCCCAGGAGTATTGGAAGCAGACGCCTCCCCCCTTATTGAATCCATCGTTAAACATATCTACCATAATCTTGGGAGACTTTAACATACACTTTGAAGCCTCTCACCATACTCCCAATTGTGAAGCCCTACTCACCGCCCTCAATGCAATGGGATTCACCCAGATCGTCAACGGACCCACACATAAAGCAGGACATACCTTGGACCTTATCTTTATCAACTCTAATTTCTCCATCACCAAGGATCCGGCTTGTACCCCCATCCCCTGGTCAGACCACTATCTGATAACAACCACCCTCACTTCAAATAAACAGACACCCAACACCCAACACCTCTCCTCCATTCACTTCAGGAAATCATGTGCTTCCGAGACTCTCAATGAACAGCTCACTAAGGATCTCAAAATTATAGATCTATCCAACCCCAACACAGCGGTGCTCTCCTGGCACAAGATCACAGAAGATGTAGCAAATAAGCTCTGCCCATCTATCTTGAAAAGAATTAACCCCTCAAAAAAAGGAAATCAACCTTGGTTCACCTATGAACTCAAACAGTTAAAACAAGAACTACGTCACAAAGAAAACAAATGGCGTAAAGCCCCTTCCCCCTCCACGCTTTCATCATACAGAGGAACCTTACATTATTATAGGTCATCAATTTTAAAATCAAAAAAAGTTTTTTACGCCAATAAAATCCATGACCTCCAATATGATGCGAAGGCTCTCTTCTCATATGTGTCTCAAATTACAAAGTCACTACCACCACCGATCCCAGACGAACAAGCTCAATCCAAGGCAAACGAGCTAGCCATATTCTTTCAGCAGAAGATATCAAACACGATCTCCCTCCTCCCACCCAATACCAACACCCTCGTTTCATTTACCAATACCCACATGCTTAAGGGAGCCAAATTAGAAAACTTCGAATTAACTTCATCTAAAGAGATCGAATCCATTCTCAAGAAGCAGAAACCATCCAGCCATCCCACAGACAACCTACCAACCAAGCTACTCCTACTCATACCAAACACTATCTCCGGACCACTGGCCAACATCATAAACTGCTGCTTAACCCAAGGACTGTACCCAAACATCCTAAAAGACGCCTCTCTCAAACCCCTCCTTAAGAAACACAACTTAGACCCTAGTGAACTAGCTAATTTCCGCCCTATATCGAATCTTCCATTCTTAGCCAAACTCACAGAAAAGGTGGTTAACACCCAGCTATCAGAATATTTAGAAGATTACAATATTCTATATCCTTCACAGTATGGTTTCCGCAAATCACGCAGCACAGAAACCTTGCTTATCTCCCTAACTGACCATATTATTATGGGACTAGACAAAGGACATTCTTTTCTTCTAATCCTTTTAGACATATCAGCGGCGTTCGATACCGTCAACCACGCCATCCTCCTGAATCGTCTATTAGACATAGGCATCTCAGGACAAGTCTACAACTGGTTCAAGTCTTTCCTTAGCGATAGAAGCTTCAAGGTCAGAATAAATAATAAAGAATCACCACCAACAAATTCATCACTTGGAGTACCTCAAGGATCCTCCCTGTCCCCCACCCTTTTTAATATCTACCTCCTCCCCCTGTGCCAACTATTAACAAGCCTCAACCTTATTCACTACATTTACGCAGATGATGTGCAGATCCTGATCCCCATAACGGAATCCATCACCAAATCACTCTCGATCTGGAACAACTGCCTACATTCTATCACTAATCTCCTCAACAGTTTAAATTTGGTCCTCAATGCTAAAAAGACCGAACTCCTCCTCATTTCCGCCTTCCAAGATAACTATCAGTCACAGGCCCAACATAACCACGCCCTCTCTCATACTCAAGTTAGTGACCTTGGGGTTATACTTGATAACCGTCTTAACCTAAAGAGTATGATTAACACTATAACCAAAGACTGCTTCTTAAGACTACAGGTATTAAAAAGACTCAAACCTCTCTTATATTTCCACGACTTTAGGACAGTTCTTCAATCATTGATTTTTGCCAAAATAGACTACTGCAGCGCGCTCTTCACAGGATTACCCAACTCATCCATCAGGCCTCTCCAGATGATACAGAATGCTGCAGCTAGAATCCTGACAAGCACCAACCGGAATGATCATATTACACCCATCCTCCGAAATCTACACTGGTTACCAGTCAACTACAGAGTCCTTCACAAATCTTTAACATTAATACACAAATTCATCTATAATCTCCTTTATCTCGACCTTGAAATTCCATTAAAACTCCATACTTCTAACAGGCCAATGAGAGAAATATCCAAAGGAACGCTACAAGCCCCTCCAACCAAAGCCACACGACTCATCGCATCTAGGGACCGAGCATTTTCGACAGCAGGCCCAGCCATCTGGAACAACCTCCCTGCAGATCTTAGGCTGGAACCTTGCCTGCTAACTTTTAAGAAAAAACTCAAAACGTGGCTGTTCCGCCAAGCCTTCCCAGAACCCTGGGATACACATTAGGCGTTATCTACTCATGATTAATGGATCCTCCCCTCCTCTGAATACCTGGATAGCATGGATACCGACTCTAACATGTGGACTAGCTCTAGTCTGGACTACCTCTAGTCTGGAATTTGTTTCTCTCCCTTTAACTTAACTTTATATTTTTCTTCTAGCTTCCTAAGCTTCCAAGTTCACAGTCCTCGTTGTAATGTAACTTTGTTTTTTTTCCTTTATCTAGTTATTTTACCCCTGTTCGATGTAAACCGTCCTGATATGGTATTTTAACCATGAAGGTCGGTATAGAAAAATGTTAAATAAATAAATAATAATAGAAACATTTAAATATTTGACACATTTTAGTAATGTTCCAGAACCTGAAATTTTCCATAGAAAAAGAAATTGAAGGAGAAGGAGTCATGACATGAAAGTGCAGGGAGGAAGGTTCAAAGGAAACATGAAAAAATGTTCCTGTACTGAGACAGTGGTAGATGCCTGGAACAGCAGACCAGAAGAGGTAATGGCAACCTGTAACCATGACAGAATTTAAATGTGGTTGGGGACACACACAGGGCTCAATGGTAAAGGCTGGTGGGGGGTAACTGGTAGAAGAAATGAAGGAGGGGGCTTGAGTGTTTGCCCAGGCATAGAAAATTTTAGAGGTTCAGTGAGGGGATATTACAAGCAAATGGGCAGAGAGTAGTCATCTGAATCAAGCTTCCAAAGAAGATGGAAAACCCAGAATGGATCTGCCATGCTTAGCATGGCATTAGGCTTCCAAGAAGGCTGAGGGACTCAGAGTGGCTTTTTCATGCTTTGGTCCAGAATTCTGAAACATGTTGCTTACTGAAAATCATTCAGAACTTAATTTGTTGTCATTCTGGAAAAAAAATAAAATATTTGTGCATGTGCAATATATGGCCTAACCCCATCTTGTGAGTGGGAAAGACCTGGACAGAGATCTGATCGAAGACATCCAAAAGATGGGGATGAAGGGAGAAGTGTTGCTTGTTGGAGATTTTAATCCACTGGATATAGACTGGAGAATCCCTTCTGCAGAATCTATGAGAAGTAGAGAAATAGTGGATGCCCGGCAAGGGGCTCTGCTCAAACAAATGGTACTGTAACTCACGAGGGAGGGTGTAATACTTGACCAAGTGCTCAGAAATGGGGATAATGTCTCTAATGACCAGACAGGTGCGCACCTGAGCACAAGCACAAGTGGTTTGATATCGCGAATAAGATACAGAGAAGTCACACGAAGTCCTGAGTTTAAAAATATAGACTTTGCCTAAATGGAGATGTACCTGGAGAAAGTATTAGAAGACAGGGAGAAAATGGGCAAGTTGGAACAACAATGGGATAAATTAAAAGGAGCTATTACAAAGGCAACAAATCTATATGTTAGAAAAGTAAACAAAATTACAAGGAAAAAGAAACTGAATTGGTTCTCAAAGGAGGTGGCTGCAAAAATAAAGGCAAAAATATCAGCATTCAAGAAGTATAAAAAATCCCAAAAAGAGGAACACAGGGAAAAATACCTGGTGAAACTGAGGGAAACAAAGAAAGAAATCAGAAAAGCAAAAGGTCAAGTAGAAGAAAGGATTGCCAAAGAGATAGAGGTGAGAAAACATTTTTCAGATATATAAGAGAAAGAAGGAAAGCCCAAAGTGGTATAGTTAAATTGAAAGGTGACAAGGAGCAATGTACAATATACTTTGTTTTATAAAATGTTGTTATTTCAACTATCCTCATAAACACATTAACCACAGCCTCTTTCATGCAGTTTTGTTCTCTATCACAACTAAAGCCTTTCATAATCATACCCACCTCCATACTTCCCCATAATCACACAGCCTCCTCTCTTATATACACAAACACACTCCCAAACACACAACGTCCTCTCTCATACAAACACACACTCCAAAACACCAACCTTCTCTCTCATACACAGACAGCCAAAGAAATGGTGGAAATATTAAACAAATACTTCAGTCGGGGTTCATTAAAGAAGATCCTGAAGCAGGACCGTCGCTGGTTGGCAAGACCATAGATGGGGATCGGGTAGACACAACTATGTGAAAAGCTAGGAAAACTGAAAGTGGATAAGGCCATGGGGACCAGATGAGGTACATCTAAGGTTGCCAACTGCCCGGTTTTGGACCGGACAGCCAGGTTTTCAGATGTGCTGTACAGTGTCCTGTCAGAAGTACTGACCGGACACTAAAATCCAGATTTTGCAGGAGGCTCCTCCTCTTTTCCACAGCTTCCTGGTCACAGGGAAAGAAGAGTTGAGAGTTGTGCTATGTCCCTGCCCTCTTGCCTCCTTTCCTGTGTTGTGATTGGATGAGATGGGGAGAAGAGGCGGGGCATAGCTCAGTTCCCAGTGGCTCCATAGATCTCTGCAGCAGTGGTCCTCTGGGTCCCTCCCCATCCCTCACTGAATTCTGGGCCAAGACCTGAGAGAAGGGGCTACAGTGAGCCAGCCAAGGGATACAGGAACAGAGGAGGGGAAAGTGGAGAAAAAGTCAGTCAAAATCACAGGGTGGGGAATGAGGAGAGACAGAAGGGGCACAGAGAAAAGGGGAGGGAAAGGACGATAGACATATGGGGGAAGAGACACAGAGGGGGCAAAGAAGGAAGGAAGGTCACAGAGAAGGGGAGAGGGACAGCGGGGGCATGAGGGAAGGAGGAAGACATGGAGCAAGGGAAGGAAGAGACAGAAGAGGCACAAAGAAACGGGGCACAGGAGGAAAGTAATAGAGAAAGAGGAAGGCACTGGGGAGAGAGGGAGACAGGAGGGAAGAAGGAAGGAGAGAAAGACATGAGCATGGAGAGGGAGAGAGGGACTAGAGACAGGAGAGCAGCACAAGAGAGGGGTGCACAGAGGAGGGAGAGGGCATATTGAGAGACAGGTGGCACAAGAGAGACAGATGAAAGGCTGGGAAGGTTTTAAGGAAAGAGAGAGTGAACCACCTGTGTCTTAGAGAGTAAATATGTCTGTCTGAGAAAGGAGGCTGTTTTTGGGAGTGTGCATATGTGTTTGGGAGTGTGCATGTGTGTATGAGAGAGGAGGCTGTGTGTTTGGGAGTGTGCATGTGTATATGAGAGAGGAGGCTCTGTATGTGCGTGTCTCTGGCAGAGGAGGTTGTGTGTATGAGAGAGGAGGTTGGTGTTTGGGAGTGTGTGTGTGTGTGTGTGTATGAGAGAGGACGTTGTGTGTTTGGGAGTGTGTGTGTGTATGAGAGAGGACGTTGTGTTTGGGAGTGTGTGTGTGTATATAAGAGAGGAGGCTGTGTGTTTATGGGGAAGTATGGAGGTGGGTATGTATATGAAAGGCTTTACTTGTGATAGAGAACAAAACTGCATGAAAGAGGCTGTGGTTAATGTGTTTATGAGGATAGTTGAAATAACATTTTATAAAACAAAGTATATTGAGGGGGTGCGTGAAAGCCAAGTGATGAGTGGATCAACAACTGACAGTAGTCTGTAATCTCCCCCCCCCCCCCCCCCCCGAGCATTAAGTTTAGTGGGGTGTCCAGTTATGGTCCATGGAAAAGTTGGCCAACCTAGGTACATCCCAAGATACTACAAGAACTCAGAGATGCCGTGGCAGGTCCACTGAATGACTTGTTTGATATATCCCTGCAAACAGGAGTGGTGCCATGAGATTGGAGAAGAGTGGTTATGGTCTCACTTCATAAGAATAATAGCAGAGAGGAGGCTGGAAACTACAGGCTGGTTAGCCTCACCTCAGTGGTGGGAAAATTAATGGAGACGCTACTAAAAGAAAGGATGCTGAACTATCTGCAATCCAGTAAGTTGCTGGACCCGAAGCAGCATGGATTCACCAGAGGAAGGTCCTGTCAGACAAATCTGATTGATTTTCGTGATTGGGTGACTAGAGAATTGGATCAAGGAAGAGCGCTCAATGTGATCTATTTGGATTTCAGCAAAGCTTTTGATACTGTCCCACATAGGAGGCTTGTGAATAAAATGAGAAGATTGGGAGTGAACATCAAGGTAGTTATATGGATTACAAACTGGTTGACTGATAGGAGACAGCATGTAATGGTAAATGGAACCTACTCTGAAGAGTGAACAGTGTTAAGTGGAGTGCCACAGGGATCGTTATTGGGACCGGTTCTGTTCAATATCTTTGAGAGTGACATTACGGAAGTTTAGAAGGTAAAGTTTGCCTATTTGCAGACGATTCTAAGATCTGCCTCAGAGTGGACACGCCTGAAGGAGTACAAAGAATGAAAAGTGATTTATGAAAGCTTGAAGAGTGGTTGAAGATTTGGCAGATGGGATTCAATGCCAAGAAATGCAGATTCATGCATCTGGGATGGGGGCTGAAAGACTGATGTGCACAAACCAACAGTGGGATCTTGGGATGATAGTGTCTGGTGATCTGAAGATGGCAAAGCAATGTGACAAGGCAATAGCTAAAGCCAGAAGAATGCTGGACTTCATAAACAGAGGAATAACAAGTAAGAAAAAGGAGTTGATAATGCCTATGTACAGGTGCTTGGTGAGGCCTCGCCTTGAGTACTGTGTTCAGGTCTGGAGCCCTTATCTCAAAAGGGTCAGAGACAGGATGGAGGCGGTGCAGAGAAGGGTGACCAAAATGGTGTGAGGTCAGTATCAGAAGACCTATGAGGAGAGGCTGAAGGATCTGAATATGTATGCCCTGGAAGACAGGAGATGCAGGGAAATATGATATAGACCTTCAGATACCTGAAAGGGTTTAATGATGAACAAACATCAAACCTTTTCCATTGGAAAAAAATCAGTAGAACTAGGTGTTCTAAAATGAAACTCCAGGGAGGACTTCTCAGAACCAACATAAGAAAATGTTTTTCCATGCAGAAGATGGTAGATTCCTATAATGCCCTTCTAGAGGAAGTAGTGAAGACTAAATCATTGAAAGATTTCAACGGGGCACGGGATAAACAGTGTGGATCCATAAAAGCTAGAGAAAGGAAATGAAGAGGGTACATGGGGGGTAACTTGCTGGTGCGACTGTTATAACTCTTAACCAATAAATCTTGATACTCTTGATGCAACTCCAACATTGCTCTCTGCTACAAAGGCAGGGGGAAAAGGGGAAATGGATTCAGACAGAAACAAACTATGGCCCAAATTTTACGGTCTGGGGAACTGATAAGCATGGGGTAATTTGCTGGTGAGGCTGTTAATACCCTAAACCAATAAGCCTAGATGTTTTTGATACAACTCCAACATTGCTCTCTGCTTCAACTGCAAAAGGGAAAAGGGCATTTGGATTCAGACAACCAATGAGGGCCCCAACCTTTCTGGTATGAAGAACTGATGCGCAGACATAAGGGAAAAAACACAGGTCAACTTCTATGGCCAAATCCATAAGGTAAGCACGTCAAGTAGCATCCAGTAAAATTGTTGCTAGCACAGTTGCTACCCTTAAGAGAAACATGGAATAACCTGGATGGCGTAGCAGATACTTCCATAAGAAGCTTGCTGAGCATACTGGATGTGCCAATTTGGGTCCTTTTTAGCTTTCATTTCTATGTTACTATGTTTATATAGACTGATATTTCTACTGTTGAGAAGTATCTCTAATGGGTTGAGTGGTAAGGGGAGTTATATAGGGGAGTTATAGTTTTTTGTTTAATGTGTTGCAATTATTTTTTATTTATTGTTAGTAGATTTTTGGTGAGTAGGGTAATTTTGTGAGTAATTTCTTTGGGGTTAAATCGGTTATGCTTGTTCTTACATTTATATTTGACTGTTGATGTTATGTATTTTATTGTAATATGCTTTTGGGGTTTATTATGAAAAGCAGATAATCAAGTTGGATAAGACAAATGAAATGAAAAGAGTGAGCCCTAACAGCACTGATACTGTGATATTGGGCTTCAAAGACATCTGGAGTAACCTGCATGGGGTAGCCATGCTTTTAACCCTAATATCAATGAGCATGCTTGGGACAGATAAAAAGACAGTGATGGGAACAGAGTTGAGACGTCAGGTGAAAAATTTGGTGGAGGAGCTGGTGTTGCTTTGACTGGCAATTCATATGCTTATTTTCCAAGGGGCCGATGTAATATCGGGCACTGAGTTCAGCGCGCTGCTAAACAAGCGGTTGAACATGCGTTCTGGTCGTGCTAGACATATGCCCAATGCAATATTGGGATTAGTGCGCCCAAAACGTGCATAGCTAATAACGCTCATCACATGTTAATGAGGCTTTTAGCTAGTATCCCAATGTAAAAAACCATGTGCACCCAATGCACACATTTTAACCCTCAAAAATTAAGGTTAGTCCAGAGCTGGTATTAAGTTTTGAAGCTCCCCAAGCCATGCTCAGAAAAGCAAAAAATGCAGCTTTTCTGTGGTTCCTCCTACTTAATATCGTTGCAATACTAAGTAGGAGAAACCATAGAAAGCTGCAACATGAAAAAAAAATCTCAACAGCGATCAGATTAGGAAAATTACGAGCATCCATTTTCCTAACCTGTGGCTGTGCATGCGTTAGGAAAACAGATGCTTGGAAAAATGAGTGTCCGTTTTCCTTACCTGCACACAGCCACTTCTCCTGGGCTCTCGATACCATGGACACACAAGGAACACACAATTTATCCATTGTGCATCCCTTTTAGTGTGCCAGCTCATTTGAGTATTACATCGAGCGCCCAAGAGAGGGGATATGCGTGCATTCAAAAAACATGCAACCAGGTTGGATGCACGTTTTTGCGCGCATGATATTGTATCGGCCTCCACGTGATAGAAGGACAACTGGGAAGGCTGGATGGGCTATTTGATCTTTATATGCTTTCATTTACTATTGTTACTATATGTAGCTCCACTTTCCAGTAGATCTGACTGTTATATCCCATTTTCTCACTGTAGATCTGTTTTTCTGCAAGTGTAGTTGCTCCAGATCAATATTTGGCACATGCTACAAACAGTTGTTCTTCAAAACACAGTGGGAAACATTTTCTTTACATGTGTGCAGTGTAGAAAAATCCAGGACTGAAGGAACACGAACATGTAGTTTTAGTTGTTTTATTTACTGTCTGTCTATTTTCTCTCAGCAAATCTCTTTTCAGCTCTTTTCCCTGTGATAGAAACAAACATCTTTTTTAAGAGGGAACAGGCAGCGCGCGCTGGGCTTGGCGCGCGCAGGTTGCACAAATGCGATACGCGCGTATCTTATAAAATCCAGCGTACTTTTGTTCGCGCCTGGTGTGCGAACAAAAGTACGCGATCGCGTATTTTTTTAAGATCTACCCCTTAGTGAATTCCATTATTTAAGATAATGTAGTGTAAGTTATAGATTAGGGGCAGACCCATTCAAATGCAGCCCCTCCATTTGAGGGTGCTGGAATGGCCATCCCCCTGCAAGTTAACAAAAGCAGCTCTATCCCAAGAGCTCTGGAGGCTGTGCAGTTCAGCTGTTGAGTTAGAAGGAAGCTTGGAGATTTTGCCTTTGTTTAATTTTTGGGCCTACCCTTGTTGTCAGGTACCATCTACCTGCAGTTCCCGAGCAAGGTCGAGGGATCAACCCTTTCAAGTCCACTAACTGGCTGGCTAGGTTGTTCTTGGGATATTTTGGGGATTTTTTAAGTTTTGCTTTGTAAGATGACTGTGAGATTCCTGAGTGAGAAATGGGGCACTCTCTCCCTAGGGGGCCCAGGATAGGGAAGATATTCCCCTCTGTGAGCTTCCAAGGAAACAGAGGAATGGTGGTGACCTGCTGCAGCATCTTCTGGTGTTAAGATCAATTTTTTGGGAAAGAGAAATTTGGGTAGAAGAACTGGGAGGAAGAGTTTTGCTGCCCCTTCTTCCTACCCTGAGAAGGAACATCGAGAGCTGTGTGTCCCAGGGAATCCCCATCCAACTTGGGATTTGAGTAATGTGAGTGAGATTAAGAAGGACTGAGGAGAACGTTGAGTAAAACCATATTTGAGTTACTCCTGATGGGCCCCACTTGGAGTCTTCACCCCTGGGAAGATAGATAACTGGGAATACTGGGCAGGGACTGTGTGCTAGAGTTTTGGCCAGCTAGAAGGGGGTTTTCTGTCCCAACAAGTATGCCCTTATTCACCTGGTAACCTCATAAATTGAAGCCCTGGATGATAAGTGTTTCCCGTGTCCCTCAACCAAAGTCAAGAGACCTTTGCACAGATAGCGAGAAACCAAAAGAATTAAGTTGAACTGTATTATTACTTTGATTACTCATTAGTAAAAGCTTTGATTTTGGACACTAAACCCAAAGTCTTCACCTACAGCATCCAGAGAGTAGGGAGAAGTGTACTGCTCACAGGGAACACATTAAAGTCATTCCTGTCACATGAGACCAGGGCAAGTCACTTTTATTTATCAGGTCCTTTCTACAAAGGAGAGAGAGAGAGAGAGAGAGAGAGAGAGAGAGAGAGAGAGAGAGACTAGCCATAATGCCCTCATCCTAGGTAGGTATTTATATCTCTATAGGAGGCCCACCTAGTAACTCGAGGTGAGGTGTAGTTATTAGTGTAGGGGTTAGGGGCCACTTTGACATTCAAAGTGAGATGTATGAACAGAACAGAACAGTGCTCTCTTGTGAAGATTTGATGACCTTCAGAGTGAGGAAACTCACCCAAAGATGAGATTTGTGCATTGTTCTCTCAACCTAGCTTGATGGACTCTCCTATAGAGATATAAATACCTACCTAGGATGAGGGCATTATGGCTAGGCTCTCACTCTCTCTCTCTCTCCTCCCCCCCCCCCCTCCCAAGGGTTGTAGAAGGGCCCTGACAGATAGCTGGCTCTCCAGGAGTTTAAAACTACCAAAAATGGCATTTAGTTAAAATTCACATTAAAGCCATGCGATATGGCTTCGCAAAACTGTGAGTCCTGCCCCACATCCTCCTATTTTTCTTATTTGCATCGCACCATGTGTTGTGCTTTCGCATACGTTAAAGGTGCTTAACGCATGCAAAAACGCCATATAGCACTTTGATAAATGACTCCCTTAGATTGTAAGTCCTCTGGGGATAGGGAAATACCTTCAGAACCTGAATGTAATCCACTTTGAAGTTCTGTGAAAAGTACATCTAAATAAATAAAGAGAGTTAGCCAGTGAGTGGTTCCAGCCCTGAAGAGACTTTAAAACCTTTTATGGCCCCATCATTGTGCATTCCATACCCAGGGATGGGGTTATATATGCTAAAAAAAATTAGCATGCATGCTAAAACAACACTTAACTACATTTCCCTGTACGTACCAGGATCGGTCCAGAAAAGTGGGTTGTGTATCCCTACCAGCAGATGGAGTCAGAGAACCAAAACCTTGGGCACTGCCATATATACTAGAGTGCCACCTGCAGTCCCTCAGTATTTCTCTGACTCCAGCAGATAGTAGAGATACACTCCTGCAGTCTTTAGTCAGTTTTTTTCAGCTAGGTAGAGACTCGGGACACCTTGGGGCAGGAAACAACAAGCCCTCCCAATGAAGCCACGAGCACCCATTCCGCCGTTGAAGCTGTCGGAGGCAGATTATCTGACTTCTACGCGGAATGGGCAAGGATTACGTCAGATTGGTGGGTCTTAGAGGTCATAAGAGACAGCTACATTCTAGAGTTCTCGCGGCCGGTCCGAGAGGCTTTTGTGGAATCCCGAGTGGTCTCACTCAGCAAGTGAGAAGCATTCCGGGTAACTCTACAACGGCTTCTCGACCCTCAGTTTCTGGGGCTCCAGGGTACTTTGCAGGGCAGGGGCGACGTGGTAAGTTATTTTCCCGATTCGCCTGGCCAGGCCTTTGGCGGTTAGGCCGGGATCGCTTTTTGAGTCAGGTGTGGTCAGTGGGACTGCGATCCCTTGACGGCCGATGTCCCTCGGGTCCTGGATTTCCTTCAACAGGTTCTCGCCAAGGGGTTGGCATTTAATTCCCTTCGGGTTCAGGTTGCGGCCCTGGGCGCATTGCAGGGAAGATTGGACGGTTTTTCGCTTGCAGCGCACCCTGATATTGCCCATTTTCTAAAGGGGGTCAAGCATCTACGTCCGCCTGTCCGATCGGTGTGCCCGGCGTGGAGCTTGAATTTGAGTTTTATGTGGCGCTCCATTCGAGCCTATCCGCCGTCTTCTTTAAAGGATTTGATGATGAAGACGGTGTTCTTGGTGGGCGTTTGCTCGGCTCGTTGGATTTCAGAACCACAGGCCTTGTCGTGTCGGGATCCCTTTCTAAGGATTCACAATGATCGGGTGTCTTTGTGCACGGTTCCGTCTTTCGAGCCTAAGGTGGTTTCGGCCTTTCATGTAAATCAGATGGTGGACCTTCCAGGATTTCCACATTGGTCTAGGGATTCGTCTCAGGACAGAGACCTGCATCTTTTGGATGTGCGACGCGCTCTGTTGCGTTATCTGGAGGTTACCAATGACTTCCGTCGCTCTGATCACCTATTCATCCTATTTGGGGGCTCAAAGAAAGGGGATAAAGCGTCTAAGGCGACTATATCTCATTAGATTAAAGAAACCGTTTGCTCGGCTTATATTGCCCATGGCAGTCAAGTTCCTGAGGGTTTTCAAGCCCATTCCACTAGGGCCCAGGCGACTTCCTGGACAGAGTGTCAACTTCTGTCGCCTCAGGAGATCTGTAGGGTGGCAGTGTGGTCCTCTCTTCTTACCTTTACGAAGCATTACCAATTGGACGTCGGAGCCTCTGATGACTCGTCCTTCGGTGAGAGCATTCTGCGTGCGGGTCTTTCAGGTTCCCGCCCAGTATAGGGTGGCTTGGGTACATCCCACTTTTCTGGACTGATCCTGGTACGTACAGGGAAAAGAAAATTGGTTCTTACCTGCTAATTTTCGTTCCAATAGTATCAAGGATCAGTCCAGAGGCCCGCCCCTTACTTCAGATTCCGAAAGACTGTATTGGCTAACGTTGGCCTATCTATTTTTTCCTGAAGCTCCTTTTGGCAGAAAGGTTGTTGGAGCAGTTATTCGCAGTTGGTTTTGGTTAGTTTTTTTGTATCTAGCACAGGGGTAGTCTGGAGTTTTTGTAAGCTACCCCATGCTCATTGGTTCTTTTATCTTGGACTTGGGTACAGGACAATACTGAGGGACTGCAGGTGGCACTCTAGTATATATGGCAGTGCCCAAAGTTTTGGTTCTCTGACTCCGTCTGCTGGTAGGGATGCACAACCCACTTTTCTGGACTGATCCTTGGTACTACAGGAACGAAAATTAGCAGGTAAGAACCAATTTTCTTTTTTAAGACACTCACTAAAATGTAGCATCATGCACACTAACATAAAAAGTATAATGTCTATGCACCTGAGCACTAAATAGCATGCTCAGTTCTCTTTTCCTCATAGCTCTGTGATCTTGTTTTCTAATTATATAAAAGTTCGCTCAGTACAGGGAGTCTGATTGTCAGTATTGAGGAGAGAAGGAGAAGAATAAACAGACCAAATGAATTTCCTGTACATAGAGGAGGAGGAGGAACCAGAGCCAGAGACTGTATCAAGCACTACAGAGGCAGGTGCTCAGCTGCGCCAACAGATGTTTCGTTTCACTCAAGAAGAAAATCACATTCTGGAGCTGATGCTGGAAAACTACAGTGTGCTCTTTGGGAGAGACTCCACAAGAAAATCCCCAATTACAAAGGAGTGGATTTGGAAAAAAATAGCATCTGGCATCAACACCCTTAAGTTAACCCCAGGACAATAAAACACTTTAAATATATCACTATTAAGATACTGGAAGGGATTTCCAAGAAAAGTACACAAGGATTTGTGCATATTGGAGGAATATGAGAGATTGTCATGTCTGTCCCATTTATCTTTCTCTGCTGGAATAATGCTGTCTAAAACTTTGGGCATTTCCAAATATCAAAGCTATACCAAAAGAATCTCTTTATTTATACAAATTATCACTTATTTGTTAAATCATCAATACCTAACAAAAGAAATTATTATCATAATATCAATAAATAATTAAAAAATGTAATTTCCAAAGGCATCCAAGTACAAAACACACTAATGAAGGACCAAAAAACATTTACACAGGTCAATATAAAAAAACTACCAAAAATGTGAAAAATCACCAAAAATAAAAAAGGGGGGAAAAAGGGGGATGTAGGTAAGTTTAGGGGATCAGGAGCCTGTCTGCTACAGGACACTTCCAGTTCACGCCTCTCAGGGATGGTAGTGCTACAGAATATTCTCCCTGTTTCCCCCTACCTCACCTCACGATCCTAAGTTCAGGAAAAAACAATGTTTTTATCCACAGAATTAGACTTTTATTTACTGGATTAGCATTTAGAAGGTAACAGCACATGTCCCTAACATCCTTGCTACTGAACATCAGTTTACTCTAAATACAGCTCTGCACTATTAGTGGTTTAAACATGCCATATACTTTAGCCTGCCTGATATATTAATACTTATGGCTAACTTACTATCCCTGGCCCCAACTTCAGGCGATTTCCCTCTGTTAACCTCTGAAGCAGGCTCTGGCTGGGGGTCTGGAGAACAAACTGAGGAGGAGGCTTGCTTCCAGGTCTGGTACTGGCTGAGCTGCTGGGCTTCTTTCTGCTCCTGGCTGTCTCAGACTTCATGCCATTGTCAGATCCCAGGTAAGGTGTTTCCTTTCTCCAGTTTCCTGGCCACACCCAGTCTTCTCCTTCCTCGATAGCAGGGGGTACTGGGGCTGCTTCAGGTCCACTCTCCTCCCTTTTTCCCCCCCTGTCTTATAATTTCCAGCTGATAAATATACATAAGCTTGTGCATAATCATGTAGTGGGTGGAGGGTCTTTGTCACATTGCAGGTCTTTTCCCCCCTCCCCTTTTCCTCGGGGGTTTCCTTCCAGTCTGGACCAGGGCTGTCAGCCACATCAGCTTTTTCTCCATTTCAGAGTATTCTCCCTTTGTCCATGGGTGGGGTGCCCTATGGATTTCCCTTGACCGAACAGTGACTTCTGCTTTTTGAGATAAAGTTGCTGCATTGTCCCTCTGCCTTAGTTTATTTACACAGGAGCTTACAAACAAGCAGATCTTGATAAGTATCCTTCAGTTCTGGTTAAAGTTCTCATCTGGGCAAAGTTTCTTGTTTCAGCTGAGACAGTGTTTTTGGCCTATCAACATACTTTTCAGTATCCATCTTTGGCTATTATGATTCATATTGGGTGCTTTCAAACATAGAAACATAGATATGATGGCAGAAAAGGACCAAATGGTCCATCCAGTCTGCCCACCAAACTTATGGTAGTATCTGCCATGCCATACAATTCACCCCCATACTTATCAGATTGCCAGACCATCAAGCCAGGGGCCTTGTTGGTTGCTGTTTGAGTCTAATTCCCCATCACATCTTACCGTTGAAGTACAGAGCATTGATGGAGTTGCATCAACAATATGAAGGCTTATTGGTTAAGGGTAGTAACCGCCATACCAGCAAGTTACCCCCATGCACTTTTTTTTCATTTCAATCTTCTATCTAATTCCCCTTTTCCTCTTTTCTCCCTCTGTTGAAGCAGAGAGCAATGTTGGAGTTGCATAAGAAGTATCAGGCTTATTGGTTAAGGGTAGAAACCACCACACCAGCAAGTTATCCCCATGCACTCTTTTCTTCATTTCCATCATCTAACCTTTAGGGATCCACGGTGTTTATCGCAGATCCCTTTGAAATCTTTCACCAATTTAATCTTCACCACCTCCTCTGGAAGGGCATTCTAGGCATCCACCACCCTCTCCATGAAGAAATATTTCCTGACATTGGTTCTGAATCGTCCTCCCTGGAGTTTCATTACATGCCTCCTAGTTCTACTGATTTCTTTCCAATGGAAAAGGTTTGTTGATTGAGCATCATTAAAACCATTCAGGTATCTGAAGGTCTGTATCATATCTCCCCTGCACCTCCTCTTTTCCAGGGTATACATATTTAAGATCTTCAATCTCTCCTCATAAGTCAATTGATGGAGACCCCCACCACCACCATTTTTGTCGCCCTTCTCTGGACCACCTCCATCCTGTCTCTATCCCTTTTGAGATAAGTTCTGCAGAACTGAACACAGTACTCCTGTTGAGACCTCACCAATGACCTGTTCAAGGGGATTATCACCTCATTTTTCTTACTGGTTATTCCTCTCTCTATGCAGCCCAGCATTCTTCTGGCTTTAGCTATTACTTTGTCAGATTGTTTTGCCGTCTTCAGATTGCTAGTCCCTCTCTTGTTCCGTGCACAATATCCCTTCATCCCCCTTTACATACAGCTCTTTTGAATTACCACACCCCAGATGCATAATTCTGCACTTCTTCGCATTGAATCCCAGCTGCCAAATCTTCAACCAACGTTCAAGCCTCCTTAAATCATGTCTCATTCTCTCTACTCCTTCTGGCATGTCCACTCTGTTGCAGATCTTAGTATCATCTGCAAATACACAAAAACTTTACCTTCTATCCCTTCCGCAATGTCGCTCACAAAGATATTGAACAGGACCGGTCCCAACACCAATCCTTGTGGCACTCCACTTAACACTATTTTCTCTTCAGAGCAGATTCCCTTCACCATCACACGCTGTTTTCTATCCGTCAACCAGTTTGTAATTCACTCCACCACCTTGGCGCTCACTCCCAAGCTTCTCATTTTATTCACAAGCCTCCTATGTGGGACCGTATCAAAAGCTTTGCTGAAATCCAAGTAGATCACATCAGGCACTCTTCCTCAATCCAATTCTTAAGTCACCCAATCAAAAAAATCAGATTTGTCTGACAGGACCTTCCCCTAGTGAATCCACGCTGCCTCAGGTCCAGCAATCCTCCTGACTAGATAGTTCATTATCCTTTCCTTCAGCAGAGTCTCCATTAATTTTCCCATCACTGAGGTGAGGCTAACTGGCCTGTAGTTTTCAGCCTCCTCCTTGCTCCCACTCTTGTGAAGTGGGACCATCACCGCTCTTCTCCAGTCACTCGGCACCACTCCCATTTCCAGGGATCTATTGAACAGGTCACGCAGCAAACCCGCCAGCACATCTCTGAGTGGTTAAATATGAGATATCTCCCTATAGGAAGAAAACAAAACAAAAAAGGGGGGGAAAGCCCTCCAGTTCTTGTGCCAACCAACACATATAAAAGTTCACACTATCTCAAAAAAAAACTGCAGGATCAACAATGTCCTCAAGGATCCCACAAATATTCCTCAATGTTACTCAGTGGAACATATCTGAAGCTGGTAGTTGCTACAAATCATTCTTCATAAAACGCAACATGTTTCACCGGACTGGACTTCATCAGGTGTGTCCATATAGTTGTCCCCAAGTTCACATCACTGAGTTGAAGCACATATCAACATCCCCCACCAGCATCGTCACTAAAATATAAAATTAAAATATGTATATATATAAAAAACATGACCCCCCCCCAAAGAAAAATCTTAAAAAGGAGCTCATACTCTCCAAACAAAACATATACACAATTGACTATCTACATCCAACAACCATGTACAAAATAAGCACATTTCTTCAATTCAATGGGCCATTCAAATCATAAAGAAAGAAGCTTATCAGCAAACAATGAATACAAATCTCTCAGAACCATGCAAACTCGGTCACCATTGTTTGTACACAAGCCTCAAAACACACTGAGCATGCTCATTGGTCTAAATGAACTATTTAAAAGACCGGAGCATAAGATCAGAACTATCACATTCAATTAGGACAAAACAAAGAACAAAAAAGCAAAATTCTTGTCAACAGCCATATCTGATATACCCTGCTGATTCTGTTCTCTTTTCTTGGGTCCCAGAAAAAAAAGTGGCAGAATGCCTTTCTGGGTTGTTCTGCCAGAAATTAAGCCCTTGCTAATGGACACAAAAAGGGGTTGAAATAGCACAAGTTTGAAAGCTGTGAGCAGTTGTAACATTCAAGACCAGGGTTGAAGCTTTGACAATTGTCAATACTGCTCACAAGTTTCAAACTTGTGCTAATTCAAACCCATTTTTTGAGACTGTTCTTTGCTCTGCAATGTCTACTTCAGTATCACCCCTTTCCCTTCTGTTCCCTGCAATACAGAAGAGGTGGGGGGAGGGGAACATGAGGGGAGGGGTTGTATTATGGAGCACAGTGGTTGCTGGCTTGTGCTCCAGGCTCACCACGCCTCTTCTCTTACCTGTAGGCTGCCTAGAAGGGAGGGACCGGAGTAGAACATTCCTGCTGCTGCTCTGCCTCTTAAGCCTGAAAAGAAGTGCTGAAATTGCATTCCAGGCCGTTCCCCCTCAAATTAAGCCCTGGTCATATGCGTGTCATGCTGAACACATGAACATCACAGGGCTAAAATGTGACTATATAGTCTGCATTGACAGGAATTTCTCTCTGCCTCAATAATGGGTGCAGAGCACAACTAGGATATTTCCTTGTATAACTCACCATACAAAAAAGATACTGGGGCCGATGCAATAGATGTGCGCTGAAAGCAGGCGCTGAACACTCAGTGCCCGCTTTCCTAATGCGCCCCCAGGCACCTCTCCTGGGGGCGCCATGCAATATTTAAATTAGGGGTTGTGTTATCAAGGAGGCGCTAGGGTTGCTTGCTCACCCCTAGCGCCTCCTCTAAACGGGAGCCTGCGAGCGGTCAGCCGTCCACCGGTTAGGAAAACAGACGCCGAATTTTGGTTTCGGTTTTCCTAATCAGCGCAAAGCCAGGGGTTCAGGAAACAGTGCTTTTTTTTTTTAGTTTTTTAAAGATTTGTGCCTCCTACTTAATACCGCAACAATATTAAGTAGGAGGATTTACAGAAAAGCTGTTTCTTCAGCTTTTCTGTTCAACTTGTGGGAGCGCTCAGCAATTAACGCCTGCTCTGGGTAGGCATTAATTTCTGAGCACTAAAATGTGCGTCTTAGAGGCACATTTTTTTTTTTTTGCATTCGGAGTGAATAGCATGCATTTGCAAATGATGAGCGCTATTAGTTTCACTCCGCGTTGGACGCGTGTTGTAGAGGCACCAATCCCCTTATTGCACCGTTTTGCATCGGCCCCATTGTCTGAGGGCATGTAGGATGGCAGTCCTCATAAGTGGGTTACAACATCTGATAGAGCGCAGCACAGAACTTTGACTTCAAAGCTTCTAGAAGTTTTGAGCATGTTCTACTGAGCATGTCCAGCCTTAGCCACCTCCCTGCCAGGCCCCTCAGCCATATTTTTTCCACCGAGCCTGCAAGTCTTCGCTCTCTCTCACAATTACTACAGTGAAAGTTTCTTGAACTGCAGAAGCTGTTTTTTTATTCACAGGGCCCTGCAGGTTTTGTTTTCTCCCTTATGTACTTGTAGGTAGTTTTTCATTATTTCAGTTTTTTTCTTGTTTTTAAATACTTTTGTCAATCCCACATGGTGTGTTAGCCTAATGCCCAGTGTAGCCTGGTCCAAGTTTTGTTTTACACTAATAGTGCAGCAGCTTATGAGTTTTATTCTTTCCCTCAACCTTCATGTGTGGTCTTATTTTTGCATTTGTCAGTTGCTTCATGAGATTTGCAGTCTGGTTGGGCTAGGCCTTGCCTGAGTTCTCATCCAGGCAGCAGCTTCATGAGGCTCTGCCTGACTGCTGGTCATCGATAGAGACTCAGACAGTGAAGGATCAAGGATTGATTCCTCTCACCTCTTGTCCTGCATGGGACTTGGGGGGGGGGGAGGGCTACCTAATGAAGGAACGTTCCTGTAGGGGAGGGGGGCTGACCCCCCTGCCCCCTACATTCCTGGGAGACATACTAGTCTCCACAGGCTCAAGTTAATCAACATCTCTGGTGCCCTGGGTGACTCAGCATCCCTTCCTGCCTGCCAGCATTCTCTGGCAGGGCAGTCTCCAAGGACGAGTGGGAGAACCTGAGAATGGGAAATCAGCATTACTGAAGCACTGATGGTCAAACAGCAAACAAAATAAAGTTTTTGAATATTGTTAATGCTAGATTTTTTACATTCAGACTTACTGTCTATAAAGCTTTAATATAATTCCTGTAAGAGGAAAAGACCTCAGTGCTGAACTGAAAAATTAAAGACTGAATACAGACTCAGTAGTTTCAATCATGGGTCTGAAAAACCTCTTTATCTTAATTTTTTTGTTAATTTTTATACATTAATTTTTTTCTTATAATGTGAATTCCAAAAACCGAAAGCCTGTGCCAAATGTATAGCATTGTTGCTTATATGTAAATGTCAATTTTCCTAATGATCATTCTCATTCTTGGAAAAGTTGAATATTTCATCTCATACTGGATGCCATCACATCAAGTGCCATTACTCTATGCCATTTTAAACTTGCGTATCATCTTTTCTGAATGCTTTCTTCTCATAAAAAACACTGACATTGCCAACATTTCACTGAGAAGCTGCGTCAGGGCTTATAATAAATTCTACAATACAAAGTTGTAATGTATTAATAATTATCAATCAATTCAGTTTTATCCTTGTATAACAAGCAATTTACTCTCAATGCTTCATTCCCAACAAAACCACACCGGTCTTTTACACGTGGCTGTACTGGCACAGAAAATTCGGTGTGGTGCTCCATTTATAGAAGTCACCAACATGAGACTTGCATCCATTAAAATATTTCCTTTAAGCAATTGGTCAAAATACCATTCAAGAACCACCTCTTCTGTTCTAAACTTCCAGTGTCTCCTTTTGAAGAGTGCATTGTACAGTAATCGAGATTTATTATTAAATAACAAGTTAAACAGGAACGATTCAGGCACCATAACATGTATAACCAGATACTTATCCATATCCAGAAAAATTGCAAGGAGCAAGGGAGAATACTAGGAAATGATTAAAATGTTGCCAGGATTTGAAGAAATGGATTTTAGAATGGTGTATTCATAGTTGAAGAATCTCAGGGAATTACTGAGTCCAGCATTATTACCTGAAAAGAAAAAGATTCATGTTGACATTACAGATGGTCACAAATTAATTGGCCATTTTAAATGTGGTCACTGTCATGTGTGTAATTTAATGTTACAAATGAAAGATTTTAAATGTTCCTGTACAGGTCGAGTTTGTAAGTTAAGACAATTCACCACATGTTCATCAACACGTATATATCATCAAGTGCCCATACGTTGGAAAAACCAAAAGAATATTGAGAACTCAACTTGCTAAACGCAGAAGTTGCATTCGTAACAGAAAAAAAGATGCCCCCTTAGTGCAGCATTGAATGATTTATGGACATATGTTTAATGATCTCAGATGTTTTGTGATAGATCATGTTCCACAGAATGTGCGGGGGGAAGATATAGTCAGCAATTTGTATTGATTGGAACAGGAATGGATTTTCACATTGGATTGAATAGTGGTATTGAATGGCTTTTCACAATGGATTGAATAGTGGTATTGAATGGATTTTCACAATGGATTGAATAGTGGTATTGAATTGAGCTCTTAATTTAAGCTTCAATTCAATCACAACATAGGAAGATTTTGTTCTTTGTGTGACAGGGCTCTGCCTATCACTAATATTCCCCATGTATATTTTCCAGCTATGGGCAGTGGAAGGAGTTTTATATCTAGGATTCCTCCCCTTGTGAAAATCCCACCTTTATGTGGGTAAGGTTTCACTGGATTATAAAGTCCCCTGGAGCATGCTCAGTGATGGAGTGGGTGAGTTGGAGTAAAGTAGTGAGAAAGTAGAGGAGAGCTTGGGATTCACCCAGAGTCACAACAGAAGAGAAGGGTACTTTCATGGGCTTTTGATTGCCGTACTAGACTGTTTGGGGGAATTTTTCATCTGGCCAGTCTCAAGGGATATAATGCCCACAGGAAAAGTGGAACCCTGGTGCTATGGTGTGATTGACACAACCTAGCGAGCAACCTCGCTAGGCCCACACTGACAGCTGGCGGAGAAGTCCTGTGGTGGGACTAGATGGAGCTTTGCCTATACCAGCCACTACCCCTGCAGGTTGAGCCCTTTGGTTCTGGCAGCCAGCAGATCTTAGGTGGGTCCCTTGCGCAATCCAGATATGAGAGTCCAAGTCCAGGCGACTGTTGGGGCAGGCAGCAGACAGTGGAGACAAGTAACAGGCCAGAAGTTGGGGCAGGCAGTAGACAAGACTAGATCAGTTCCAAGGCAGGTGGTCAGGTCCAGGCAGCGATTAGTGAAGGCCAGGGTCCAAGCCAGGGTCAGAATCCGGGAAGTCAAGCCGAGGGAAACTGGATGAGATAAGGTGCAAACAGACAAGATAACAGCAAGGGCATGGATAAGACAAGGGTACAGGAAGATAAAGAAGGAACAAGAACACAGGAACATAACGCAGGAAACTAGCAACATGCACTGGGATTCAAGCCACAACAGGGAATCTATTGCTGAGGCGTCTGAGGGGCGTCTGAGGCAGCCTTAAATAGAGAGAGCTCTTTGATGTCATCTAAGAACACTGCAGGGACTTTACTGCCATGGCCCCTTTAAGGCTGGGGGTGACCCACGCATATGGGTGTAGAGCAGTCCTGGAAGGTATCCAAGTCTGGCAGTATCTGGAGAGAGTGTGTCGCTCCCATCATCATCATTTGTTAGCAGCGTCCTCATTGCACGAGGCCTGGGCTGGCATCAAAGATGAGTGAGGTGAGCCACTGATCGTAACAAGGGAAAGGGCATACCCCCAGTATCCCAAGATACTGGAATAAGAGATCTTTTTACCCAAGTGACCAGGAAAAGCAAGGGTGAAGAGAAATTCAGATACTTTTGAGAAAAGGAATCAAGAAAGTCAGCCTTTGGATATTTAGATTTATAGTAAAAGTTTTAGGAAATTTAGAACCTATTTTTTATATTTTTCTTGGAGTTGGGATATTTTTTCCACTTGTTTCTTGGTTGATGTTGGAGTTACACTCTAGCTATCCTACCTTCACTGGGGAGGATATCATATCAGTGGATAAAGGTGCAAGAGCAGGAAGGGAAGTAAAGAAAACAAGAATGAACAAAAAAACATCTACTTTAGTTTGATTATTTGCTGGATGCTAATTTTGATTTTTGTGATCTTGGCATGGATCCTCTTTTTTAAATTACAGTAAAACTATCTTTTATTTGAACACCAATTTTGGACTCCTGCAGTTTCCTTTTGACTCTATACCCTTTTCTGGATGTGAAGGGGATGGATGGACCTTGGTTTGATTCATGGTTTCTCCCTGTGGTGTTGATTTTGGCTTCCCTGCTCTTATTCTTCACCATTTGGCACCTGCTAGAGATTTTTGAAATAGAGTGTGAATTTATTATAGAGATTATGATTGCTTACACCAGAGACCCCGGAAGATAATTCTTTCTCCCCATCTGGACATTGGACAGGGACCTGCAGCACCCTGGTTGAGAATATCTACCCACATGGGGACCGGCTACATTTGCTTGTTTTTCATGTCACAGACTGAGAATGAATTTGCTATAAATGACATTTCAAATACTTGAATAATGTCATTGAATAGAGTATAAGGATGATTTCACAACAATGTTTTACATTTCTATTGGCGCATTTTATAAACCACATGATTTTAGAGCCATCCCATTGGGCAATTTATTATGTCAATCAGACATTGTATTAACATTTTTTGGAAGAGAATGCATGGTATAAAGATAGCTGTAATTGGTTGAAAGTTTAAACATCCTCTTATTCAGTAAATAAGATAGGAGAAATGTCAATCATCAGATGGATTGAGTAAAATAGGAGGGACTAAAATATTCAAAAGGAAACATTGGAAGTTAAGAACAAAAGAGTGGTTCTTGGATGGTGGTGTATTGACCAATTGCTTGAAAGGAAATATGTGATTGAATATAAATCTTATATTAGTGAGTTATTACATAAATGGAGCAACATGCCAACTTTTCTGTGCCAGCACAGCCAAGTATAAAAGACCAGTGCAGTTTTGTCAGGAATGAAGGATTGAGAGTAAATTGCTTGTTATAAAAGGATAAAACTGAATTGATTAATAATAACACTTTACAACTTTATATTTAAGCCCCTCGCCTCTGATATGAAGCAACTCCGGCATAGCCTCCAGCAGCATGCTGTTCCAAGGACCAGGGCCAGAACTTCCTCCACCTCTGGACTGTCTTTATAGGTCCCGTACATGGGACTTCCTGTGGCGATGGCTGTTGCTGTCACATCCTCCAAGAGTATATAAGCTAGCTTTTTGCAACCAGTCACTGTTGTGATGCTGCTCGCGGGCCTAGCTGCGAGCAGCCTCTTACCTCCGCCAGCCTGCCCCCGTCTCTCATGGCCTGAGACCGCTGCCTGTCTTCTGTGGTGGTCGGAGCCGCCGCCATTATGCCTCTGTGGCCAGGAGGCCGCCCACGTCTTCCTCCGGCACAGCAGGCTGGGCTGCCATGCTTCCACGCGGCCGGGAGACCGCCAATGTCTTCTTTCCTCTTGCGGCTGAGGTGGCAGCCGTTGTCATTCCTCCAGCGGCATGAGAGACTCCGACGTCAGGACCTGCCTTGCAGCCTGGTGCTCCTCCTGCTTCCTTTTCGTGGCATGGATGCCGCTCTCCATTGTCCTGCCTCCTAGGCGTGTGGCTGTGTCCCTCCTGCTTATTTAGAGGGCATGCGGCGGGAAAGGCCCTGCGGCCCTGGTTGATGAGGTCATCGGGCGTCTCCACTGCTGCCCTATAAAAGGGCTCTTTGCCAGTCTTCTGGCGCCTTTGCAAGGATCCAGTCTGCTCCTGGACTTCTCATCGTCTCCATCTTCTTCAAGGCACTCCGATCTTCATGGGAATTCACTTGCCGTCTTCATCTGTGGTTCCTGGTCCTTTGTCCTGTCTTCATCCATGGTTCTTGGTCTCTTGTCGGATCCTGTCTCCTTGTCTTCAGATGTCCAGATGTTCCTGTCTTCAGATGTTCTCGTCTTCAAATGTTCTGCCTCCAGGCATCCACTTCCTCCGGCTCCTCTCTTTGGATGCCTTGTCCTTGGATGTCCCTGGTTCTGGGTCCAGCCCTAGCCACCCCTCAGCGGATTCCACTTCTTGATGACCCTCCCTGGGCGTCTGCCACACCAGGTCAGTGAAGCCTCCACTTGGCCGGAACCTGCTATGAGAGCCGCCCGGATACCTCCTTCATCCTGAGTTTTAGCCTTGTCTTCATCTTTCCACTCATCAAGTGTCTTCACCTATGATCCTGAAGTTCCTGCCCTTTGATGTCGCTTCTCCAGACATCCCAGTGCACCCCAGCTCTTCGCTTCGGATGTTCCAGGTTCCAGGGGCCAGCATTAGCCTCCCCCTGGCGGATTTCGCTTCCTGATGATCATCCTGGGCATCAGCCACGCTGGGTCACTGAAGCTTCCACTCCGGCCAGAACCTGGTATGAGTGCCGCCCGGATCCTATCTTCATCCTGAGCCTCTGCCTTGCCTTTGCCTTGTCCACTTGCCTAGTGTCTTCGCCACATACATGCCTCCAAGTGTCTTTGTCTTGTTCCAGTTCCAGTACCATCGCCTGTCCTTGACCTCTGTCCATCCTGTCGCATCTGCTGTTCCCAGGTGGCAGGTCTGGAAGGGCTATCGAGTGGCTGGAGGGCTACCCCAGAGACCAGCATTGCTTCTCGCGGCAGGGAGTTCCGCCGACGCTTTCATCCACCTCGCGGCTCGGAGGCCACGGTCCTCGGGCTCCCTTGTGGTGTGGAGCCGCTTCCCAGCCTGCCTTCCTGCGGCAGAGAGCCGCCTCCGACATCAGGACCTGCTTCTCAGCCCAGCTCTGCTCCTCCGTCGTCAGCGTCTGTGCAGGGCCGCTGGCCATGGTCCTGCACAACTTCCTGCTTCCTGTTCCTAAGGCACGGGCCACACCTCCTTCAGAGATTTAAAGGGCCCATGGCCAGAAATGCCCCAGGCCCCACCTGGACTCCACCTTGGGTGTTTTCTGATCTTCAGCCCTATTTAAGGGCCCAGCTTCCAGTCCTTAGTTGCCTTCTCAAGGAGTTAGTGCCTCTCCAGGACTTCTCGTCTTCGATCCTGCTGGTATTTCCTGTTCTTCGTGGGATCCCTCATCGTTCTTCATGTTCCTGGTCTCTTCTGGATATCCTTTGTCATCTCCTGATGTTGTATGATGTTCCTGATGTTCCTTCCTGATGCCTTTTCTCCGCTTCTGCTTCCTGGACCCGTGGTTCCTCATTGCTATCTCTTCTGGCATGCCATGTCATGTCTCGTCACCTCGTGGTATGAGCCTTTCTTCTCATTTGCAGCGCAAGCTTCCGGGGGGTCATCCTCGCCTGAAGCCAAGTCTCGTCTTGGTCCCGTGTCTCATTCCTGAAGCCAAGTCTTTTCTTGGTCCCTTACCCTGAATCTCATCTCGGCCCTCGGATGTTCTTGTGGCTGCTCCATTCATGCCTAAGACTCTGACTGAACCTGCTCCGTTCCAGCGTGGTCCGTGACCAGCCATGGGCGGCTGTGTAGGGCGTGTCTCGGTGCAGGCATCTACTGAATTTTCGCCATGTTCCGGCTTCATCTTCCATGTATTCGTCTGGAGTCTGCCTCGCACTCAAGCGTGGTCTGCGACCAGTCCCGTGGGTCCGCCCTGTGGTGGGCTGTGTAGGACGCGCTGCGTTGCAGCCTCAACCCAGTACTAGACTTCGTTCCTGAACCTTGATCCTGAGTCTTCGTGCTCAAGCTTCTCATCTGAGTCTTCACGTCCAAGGTTCTCGTCTGTGTCTTCATGTCTCCAAGTTCCTTGTCTTGAGTCTTCATGTTCCAGAGCCTTCGTCCGCCCTCATTTCCTGTCCAGCCTGCTGCCTTTGCTGTTCCCAGCGGCAGGTCCGATAGGGCTTGGAGTAGTCGGAGGACCACTCAGAGACCAACCTTGCATGGTTGGTCTCACTGAGGCTGTGCAGGTCAGCAGGGGCCTGGCTTCCTGGTCTCAGCCCAGGCTCGGACATGTCTCACCAGCCTCGGTTCTGCCTTGGAGTCCTCTGGGGTTGTGCCGAGGTCCAAGGGCGCACAATCTCCTCGGAAGTGGGACCGCTCTCCTAGCACTCCCTAACAGTGTAATAGTGGCTCTCTGATGGACAACAGGGATGTCAGTACTCATGATACCCTACTGCCTGCCCTTGGAGTTGATTTGTTTTTTCCAAATCTTAGCTTTATTATGGACTATAGGGCTCTGCATGGGAGGCAGGAAGTAGGCTAAGGTTGCACATGCTCAATAGAACATGCTCAAAACTTCTAGAAGCTTTAAGTCAAAGTTCCATGCCAGACTTCATCAAATGGTACAACCCATATGTGAGGACTGACATCCTGCTGTCCATCAGAGAACCATTGTTACAGGTAAATAACTTCACTTTCCATTTCTGGTATAATCTCAGTAACAGCAACACAAATTCCCTCTATGACAAGTCGCATTGTAAAATACAAAACCTGAAAAAAAAATATGCACATGTGTAGCAAACCTGCTATAACATAGCAGCACTAACTCCAAGGACTCAATAACTCTATCTTTGAAAAGCAGCAGTACAACACCAATGCATGTCCTATTGAGAAAAACGAACAAATAAAACTGATACAAATGCCTAAATGTTAGTAAAATACCTTACCTCGGTCACACACACAGAACTGACCTTCACCAAATACAGTATAAAAGACCAGAAATTACAAATGTGGAGACAAAAACTGGAATGGAAACCCCAAAAAAGCCATTCTGCATGCAGTAAAAAAAAACTGGAGAACTAGAAAAAGAAATACATTTCCTCCTACACTGCAAACTATAAAGACAGAAGAAATGCACATTCCCAAAATTGACATGGTATGAATCTTGTACCCTGTCACTCCCCCCCCCCCCCAATCCTCACTTCTCCCAATTACTTCCTTTCAATTATCCCATCACACTCAGAACCTGCCCAGCATTCCTGAACTCCTCCCACATCCTCTTCCCTTTGCTCCTTCTCTCCCCTGCTCAACTCTCCCTGCCCCCTTCTCCCTCTCCATGCTCCGCTAACCCTGACCCCCTTCCTGCTCAGCAGCTCCCACATTCCTCTCTCTTCCACCTCTCTATGCCCAGCATCCCCAACCTCCTTTCCCTCACCCTCTACAAGGTAAAAAGATCATCAGCTGCATCACTTCCAGGCCCAGTGGGAGAAGATAAAGTTGGTTTCCCATCAGTCCCAGAAGAGAAGTTGGCAATGTCTTGCTTTGATCTGGGTGAAGAACGAAATTGTCTCCCACTGGGTCAGAAAGAGGAGAAGGAAGTAAGAATAGCCTTCTGTAAGGCCTGAGTAAAAGAAGTCAACTTAATCTCACCTGGGCTGATGAAGAAAGAGCAGCCTCTTGCTGGCCCTGCGACACACCTACCAGCACTTTGTGACACATTAGTGTGTCCCAACACACCTGTTGAGAAGCACTGTGGTAGAGGATCTGAGAAACAAGGCAAAGGGTGACTGTGTAATTTGGGGGGTGGGTGGGGGGAAGAAGTGAGCAAGTAACCAAGCAATGACTATTTCATGAGTTGTTAGTGTCTGAAAGAGGAGAAAGAATTGATGAGTAATTGGGAAGGACTGTAAAAAGGGGGCAAGAGTGAATTAATAACTACCTTTAGAGAGGGCTATGGAGAAATAAAAGGATGAGTTATTCATGTACTGGAGAATGCTCCAGAGATCCTTAAAGCTCCTTGACAAGAAATTGGTAGCATAGTTCCCTGCAAGCAGAGTGTGTTTCCTAAGTGTTAGATGTCTGTGCCTCGTCATCCTTGGAGTAGGAGTGCTGGCTATAGCTACAGCTACTGTTAGAGACAAAGGCAAATCAGAAAGGATCCCAAAAAACTAGGTTTTTTTTTAGTGGGTTTTTGGATTGCCGCTCCTTCCTCCATTGCTACATTCTCTTGACATTTATTTATTTTAAACATTTATATTCTGCCAATCAATTGATCTTGGCAGAGTACGATATATATATATATATATATATATATATATACATATTAAAATACATAAACATAACATTACGGGCAACATAAAAAAAACCAAACAGATTAAACCAGAATAAACAATAAAATAAGCCAGCAGAACCTATGGGCGAATAGGTGACTCACACTTGTGCAGAATCCTTACTGAGCTGGAAAAGCTTGGGTGAATAAATGGCTTTCAAGTAGCTTCCTGAACTGGAGCAGATCACCCTCATATCTGATTGTTAAAGATAAATCTTCCAAAAAATAGGACCCGCAATACTGAATATCCTTTTACGTAAAGTGGCCAAATGAACTTGCTGAGCAGAAGGAATTTGTATCCAAGTGCTGTGAAGAGTATAGTGGCCAAGAAGGGAAATATGCTCTGATGGAAGATTCAGTGCTGGAGGGTGCAAGTCCATGAATGGCCTTAAAGACCAGAGTAAGCATTTTGAACTTTGCTCTCCAGGCTACAGGGAGCCAATGTAAATCTTTCCAGTACAGGGGAGAGGGGCTCATGTAGTTGTCAGCCGGTAATCAGCCTGGCTGCAGAATTTTGAATGAGTTGCAGAGAATAAAGATATGACAAAGACAAATCTAAGTAGAGGATATTACAGTATTCCAAGAGAGAAAGGATGAGACATTGAACCATCATATGGAAGTCATGATGGCATAGAATAGGCTTCAAAGAATGAAGCATGCAAAGTTTATAGTAAGCTTATTGTACTACAGTACTAATATGAGAATGCAAAGATAAGGCGGAATCAACTGACACCCCCAGATTACATGCAGAAAGTGAGATGGGGATAGACATACTGCTGCCATATTGCTCAAGGTGATCCTAAACGAAGTCAATCTCTTGTCTGTATATGTGTGTGTGTGTGTGTGTGTACACAAAGAGAGGGCTTGAATACTAAGGGTAATGTTGGCAAGTTGTGTATATCTGAGAGTTGATTTGTGGACTTTGGGGGCAAAATGTTGAGTAAAATATAAAAATGTAAGGATCTAAATATGTATACACAGAGGACAGAAAAGCTGGGATGATAGAATAGAGACAAATGCCTAAAAGGTATGAGTGCACATATATGAGAGTTCATGGGGCAGACTCAGGAGCAACATCAGAAAATATTTCTTCACAAAATGGGGATGAATGTGTAGAATAACCTCCCAGTAGAGGTGGTGGCGACAAAGACAATAATGAAATTCAAGAAAGCAATGGATAGGCAGAGAGGCTCCCTAGTTGTGAAGAAGTGAAGGAATGGTCAGAGATTAACTGGGGTCAAGAGCATTACACCAGGAATGAAACTGTGCAGAGGAGATGGCCTTTATTCTATGTTTCTGTGATGGGACATTTTGGAAAGGGTATTCAGGAGAGATCAGGAGGTGTGCAGGCAAGTAGCACATTTAAGACTAATCATAGAAAATTCTTTTTCACTCAACGCACAATAAAGCTCTGGAATTTGTTGCCAGAGGATGTGGTAGTGCAGTTACTGTAGCTGGGTTCAAAAACATTTTGGATGAGTTCTTGGAGGAGAAGCCCATTAACTGCTATTAATCAAGTTTACTTAGGGAATAGCCACTGCTATTAATTGCTTCAGTACCATGGGATCTTCTTAGTGTTTGGGTAATTGCCAGGTTCTTGTGGCCTGGTTTGGCCTCTGTTGGAAACAGGATGCTGGGCTTGATGGACCCTTGGTCTGACCCAGCATGGTAATTTCTTATGTTCTTATGTTCTTAAGTGAGAATTTGGCTGGACAAAGCCTGACCAAGATAAGTTTGATACTGTTGACCACCATATACTTCTTAACAAATTGTCAAAATTGGAGTAACTCTGGATTAGTTCAACAATAAATTACCTATTCTTATATATTCAAATAGTCTAAGAAAACTAAAAAGTCATGCGATAGGAGGCAATGTCCTTCTATGGATTGCAAGTTTGTTAAAAGATTGGAAACAGAGAGTAGGATTAAATGGTCAGTTTTCACAGTGGAAAAAGGTAAACAGTGATGTGCCTTAGGGATCTGTTCTTGGACCAGTGCTTTTTAATATATTTAAAAATGATCTGGAAAGGGGTACGATGAGTGAGGTGATCAAATTTGTGGATGATACAAAATTATCTAGAGTAGTTAAATCTCAAGCGGATTGTGATGAATTGCAGGAGGACCTTGTGAGACTGGAAGATTGGGCTTCCAAATGGCAGATGAAATTTAACAAGGACTAGTGCAAAGTGATGCATATAAGGAAAAATAACCCTTGCTGTAGTTACACAATGTTAGGTTCTATCTTAGGAATTACCACCCAGGAAAGAGATCTAGGCATCATAGTGGATAACACATTGAAATCGTCGGCCCAGTGTACTGTGGCGATCAAAAAAGCAAACAGAATGTTAGGAATTATTAGGAAGGGAATGGAAAATAAAACGGAGGATGTAATAATGCCTCTGTATCACTCCATGGCGAGTCCGCATCTTGAATACTGTGTGCAATTCTGGTCACTGCATCTCAAAAAGGATATAGCTGCACTGGAGAAAGTGCAGAGAAGGGTGACCAAAATGATATGGGGCATGGAACGGCTGCCCTATGAGGAAATGCTAAAGAAGTTAGGGCTGTTCAGTTTGGAGAAGAGTTGGCTGAGGAGGGATATGATAGAAGTCTATAAAATCATAAAAGGACTTGAACAAGTTAATGTAAATCGGTTATTTACTCTCTCAGATAATAGGACCAGGGGGCACTCCATGAAGTTAGCAAGTAGCTCATTTAAAACAAATCAAAGAAAATTCTTTTTCACTCAGCACATAGTTAAACTCTGGAATTGATTGTCAGAGGATCTGGTTTCAGCAGTTAGTGTTACTGGGTTTAAAAAAGGTTTAGATTTATTTATTTATTTATAACTTTTATATACCGACATTCAAATGAATATCACATCAGTTCACATATAACTGGGGAGCCAAAAAACTAGTTGGGAGAGAAGAAGGATAAAGTTACTTTTAACAGGGATTCGTAAGGAACGGGGAGAGAATGAGGAACGGTCTAAGGGACCAAGTGATTGTAATAGCAGGAGGATACAGCCAACATAAACAACTTTATAGAGAGAGAGATAGCAACTATATTACATATTATATTTACATAACTGTATGACAGTCAAAGCAGTAGTATCTGCAGCAAATTGTATTGGCAATGGGTAATAGTTATGGGTAACCGAAGATGGATATAGGAAGTTAGGTGGTAAGGGTTACATAGATAGGGTTAAGGTATCTGGGGGGTGAGGACAGAGACTAGGATGGGGTTAAGTGAATGCTTGTTTGAACAACCAGGTTTATAACTTTTTTTTAAAGGTATTTGAACAGTGTTCCAAGCGTAGGTCTGGGGGCATCGAGTTCCATAATGTAGGACCTGCGATGGAAAGAGCACGTTCTCGTGTGGAAGTGAGCTGTGTAGATTTGTATGAGGGGGCGGTTAGAGTCCCTAGGTAGGCGGATCTAGTGGGTCTGTTGGGGATATGAAACTGAAGAGAGTCATTAAGCCAGTGAATCTCTTTGTTGTGTAGGGTTTTGTGGATGATGGTTAGACTTTTATGAAGGATTCTAGCTGAGATAGGAAGCCAGTGGAGGTCTCTGAGGATTGGAGTAATATGGTCTGATCTTCGGGAATTTGTAAGAATTCTAGCTGCTGCGTTTTGCAGCATCTGCAGAGGTCTGGTGGTGGACGCAGGCAATCCTAGAAGTAGGGTATTGCAGTAGTCGATTTTTGAAAACAATGTGGTTTGGAGGACAGTTCGGAAATCATTATGGTGTAAAAGGGGTCTTAATCTCTTCAAAATGTGTAATTTATAAAAGCAGTCTCTTGTAATATTGGATATGTGTTTTTGGAGACTGAGGTGTTCATCCAAGGTGACACCTAGGTCTCTAACATGTTGTGAGAAAGGGTGAGTCGGGAGAGGAGAAGAGGGAGGGTGGCGGGCAGGAGAGAGGTAGAGTAATTCAGTTTTCGAGGAATTAAGGGCGAGGTTAAGGTTGGTGAGAAGGCTATTGATTGAGGATAGGCATTCATCCCATAATTTAAGGGCATTTGATACAGAGTCAGTGATCGGTAGGAGTATCTGGACATCGTCCGCGTATACATAGTGTGTAAATCCGAGATCTGCAAGAAGTTGGCATAGAGGTAATACGTAAATACTAAAAAGCGTTGGGGAGAGGGAAGAGCCTTGGGGAACACCGTGTGATAGCTTGACTGCGTTAGATTCGTGATTGCCTATTTTGACTTTGTAGAAGCGGTTGCCTAAGAAGGAGGATAACCAGTTCAGGGCAGAGCCCGCGATACCGATATCTGAGAGACGATTGATAAGGAGATTATAGTTGACGGTATCAAAGGCCACAGAAATGTCAAGCAGGGCTAGGATGTAAGATTGGCCTTTATCTAACCCTTTGAGGATTGTATCGGTAAGAGATATTAGCAAGGTTTCAGTATTGAAGTATTTTCGAAAGCCGAATTGGGAAGGGAAAAGCAAGTTGTGACTATCTAGGTGTTCTATGAGCTGAGCGTTAACTACCCTTTCCATGAGTTTTGCTATGAATGAAAGGTTGGATATCGGTCGGTAGTTGGCCAGGACTTCAGGGTCCAAGTTAGATTTCTTTAAGATGGGTTTGAGGGTGGCTTGTTTCAGTTCATCGGGGACCTTACCTAGGGTGAGGGATCGGTTAATAATTTCGGAGATAGGTTTGGCTATGGCATCTGGAATAGCAAGGAGCGATTTTGTAGGGATGGAATCTTCAGGGTGAGAGGAGGGTTTCATTTTCTTTAGGAGTCTAGTTATCTCAGAGGCAGAGGTGAGTTCGAATGAGATGAGAGTGTTACCGGGAGATTTTTGGGTGGTAAGGGGAGGAGGAGTTGTGGGGAATTTCGAAATAATGTTGGAAATTTTGGTGTGGAAATAGTTAGCTAATTCCATACACTTGTTTTTGGCGTCTGAATCTGAGATAGGGGGGGGGGGTGTTGAATTTGTGAGGGAGGACGTAAAGAGGGCTTTGGAATCGTATTGGTAGTTGTGGATTTTCTGAGCGTAGTAATCTCTTTTTGTTTTCAGAATGGAGGTTCTGTAGGTGTGGAGGGGGTGTTTGTAGGAAGCCTGAAGAGCTGGGGAGGGGTTCTTATGCCATTTCTTTTCCTTGGCTCGTAGTTGGAGTTTCAGGGCTTTAAGTTCGGGAGTAAACCAAGGTTTTTTAGGGTTAGAAGGTGTTATTTCTTTGGTGATAATGGGGTAATTTTCATCAGCGATTTGTTTAGTGATGTTCTTCCAGGAGCTGTAGGCAGTGTCCTCGTTAGTGAGGTCTAGATTCTGTAGGTTCTTTGAGAGTGATAGGGACAGGTCCTCTAGGGCACAAGACTTTCTGTATTGTATAGTGTTGTTTTGTTTATTGTTTGAGGTGACCATTTTGTTTGCAGAGAGGGTTGTTTTTATGAGTGCATGGTTGGACCATGGTATGGAGGTGCAGAAGGGGGGAGAAGTTGTGAGGAGGTGAGAGTTTGTGAAGATCAAGTCGAGGGTGTGACCAGCCTTGTGAGTTGGCGTGGAGACAATTTGAGTGAAGCCCATGGCTGACATAGAGGTTAGGAAGGCTTCGCATGATGGTGGTAAAGGAATGCTGTCAACATGGAGATTGAAATCTCCCAAGATGATAGCAGGGATGTCTATGTCTATCCGGTCTGCAATGAATTCGATGAGTGGTGATGTATTATCATTGAGGAGGCCAGGAGGGGGGAAGGCATATTTGAAGGTATGGGGATTTGAAGAGGCCGACTTCGAATTTATGAGCTATATTAACTTCTTGAGGGATCAGCTTTAATTCTTTCTTTGTAGCCAATAATAGGCCGCCTCCTCTTTTTTTGAGTCTGGGGATGGAATATATGTCATAAATGTTGGAAGGGAGTTGATTCAAAAGTACAATATCTGTTGGAGTAAGCCAAGTTTCTGTGATAGCACAGATGTCAGGCTGGGAGTCCTGCAGTAGGTCGTTCAGGATTGGGAATTTTTTTGTTAAGGATTGTGAGTTGAAGAGGAGGATGGATATAGTGGTGAGGCAGAGAAGTTGTGTTAATGGGGTGATCATGATGGGGACCAGAGATCTAAGGCTTGAAGGGGGGGGTAGGGGTGAAAATTTGGTTGTGGACTTGTGGCCGAGTGTTGAGAATGGGGATGGGGTAGTAAGACATGTTGTGGGGAGAGTAGTGAGTAGTCTGAGTGATGGGTAGTATGGTTGTGGATAACAAAAGGTAGTTAGGGAGGGGTGGGTGGTAAAGGTTGGGTGGGGTGCAAGAGAGAAACGGGTGAGTATAGATAAATTGCACTGTAGGAGTCTAGTACCTAGGGGTACTAGGGATACAGGGTGGACAGTGGGGGAATGCAGGGGGAAAGGAGTTAAGAGGGTAACCTAGTAGGGTAGCAAATAAGGGGCTGCACGAAGGGGCGCACAAAGGGGCAGGCCCCTTTGTCGCGCGACGCCGGGTATCTGCAGGCAATTTAAATGCCCCGGGAGTCGCCGCTTCCTGATGATGTCATGAGGGCGCCTGGAGCCTCGAGCAGCGGGATTGGCTGCAGAGCTGAGGTTGCGTGAGGGATCGAAGTGCAGGATCAGCAAGGCCCGGGGAGACGTCCAGATCAGATACGTTCCTAGAGGTTAAATCCATAAACTGCTATTACGGTAATTAATAAGCAATAGTAGCATATGGCCTATCTAATGTTTGGGTACTTGTGACTTGGATTGGCCACTGTTGGAAACAGGATACTGGGCTTGATGGACCCTTGTTCTGACCCAGTATGGGATTTCATATAAAGTTTTTCTGCACCATGGTGTTTAGAGTATTCAGTCCCCCAAGACACCATACTCTCACCAATGCTTCTAATATATATCTTGAACCTCTTGTAGAGCTGATTAGGAAATCTGAATTCCAACATCATTTCTGCATAGATGATTTTTAATTTTGTCCCTCTGGGTGCTCAGCAAGAAATTTTGCTAATTAAATTAATGTCTAGAAACTATTGTTAATTGGCTGGGATCTGAATTTCTATGAGAAAAGGAAGGAGTAAACACGTCCAGATCCATAACTATGCCAAAAGTGATATTGTGACCGTGCTGTTCAAAGAATACATTCACTGTCTTGGGATGTTTCTGGATACAGAATTTACCATGGAAGCCCAAACTGAAACATTTGTTTTCAGTAACAACCTTTGCACCATTTAAAACCTTTCTTCGATTAAGATGCATGTGCTACTTTGATACATGCTTTATTCAGTTCATTTATAGACTATTGCAATGTCTTACATACTGAAACTCCTAAAAAATGCATTCATAGACTTCTACTTATCTAGAACATGGTTACACAGCTTTTGATTGGTGCTCAGGTGAGGGAATATATCTCGCCAGTCCTATAAGAATTATACAGCATGCCAGTCTCCCTTTGGATGCAGTTCAAATTGATACTTTTGATTTTTAAGAATCTTCATATTGTAGAATCAGCTATTTAAGAGACAAGACAGCAAATTTATTCATTCTTATATTCCGCTATTTCCAATGAAATTGTTCAAAGCAGATTATAATAAACATTTCACAATACCATATGACAAACATTATAACATGTAACATTTACTGCAGAAACATCAATAAAAATTCTAAAAAGGTATAGCACAAGGAACACCTAAAAAAATAAGTTGCAATTAGCATGACCATAGGAGATAAAATTGGAAGGGACATATAAAAGGGCATTCTCATATGCAGATACATGAATATGGAACTCCCTCCCTATAGACCTTGACAGGATAAATGATCTTTCGGACTTTATGTGCATTGTTTTTTTGGAAGGCTTTCTTGGAGCCAGATGAGAGCTGACATATATTCCAATGGCTTTCAGCCGAATCAGTTAACTGGACTGTTTATTTTTTTTAAACTTGCATAAACATAGCATACGACAAATTGCACATATAACATATTTAGTTTTGACATAATGGGCATCACACTAAATAATGAAAACCAGAACAATTTTTGTTCAGAATTGCTGCATTCCAAGCAGCTTTCCAACCCTGGAAATATTGTAGTGTTCCAAAAGGCTCTCCAAATAACAACAGTCCAAACAACTTTTACAAATTACAGCTTTCCCAAATTTGCAGCTGTCTAGGCAATCATATATCAAATTATAGTGTTCCAACGGCTTCCAAACTGCAGCATTCAAAGCAAACATATGTTCATGCTGGGCAACCCCTGACATGGCCATGTTTCGCCCGTTAGGGCTTCCTCAAGGGGGCTCGATGATGCCTGAATGGATGGTTTTACTCAAAGTCTGAAGATATTATCAAATTGCTGCTGTGAATTTCACCACATCGTCTGCCCCACATGTTTTTTTTTTCCTTTGGGGATGCATCATTGGAGATTTTTTGCAATATCACATTGCGAACAAGCACTTAATGGACATATTGTCCTCATTGCATCTCCTGAGATAAGTACAAGAAAAGAGTTGCTTTTTCTCAAATTTTAACAGCTTATAGATATTTTTGCACTGAGTTTTTAGATGTGAAATACCCAGGGCTTTGTTACTCACTATTGTTTAATTATTTGAAGAAAAAATTATAAAGTTTGTAAATAATTTCAGGTTAAATTAATTAAAAGATGGAAAAATATTTTCAGCAGCATTACCAGATTCTTTTGGTGTTGCATTTTTTTTTTACATCCCTGCACATGCTTCACTGCACATACTTTGTTTCATTTGTTTACATCCCTGCATGTGCTTCACTGCACATATTTTGCTATAAAACAGTTTGCAATCTACAAGGACATTGCCTCCTATCCCTAGATTTAATCAGATATGAGTACCAACCACATAAAAATAATAAAAAAGAAATAAATTTGCATAAATTTGCAATTCTTTGAAGCCCAGAATCAATTTTTTTTTTAAAGCACTTAAAATGCCTTCATTGTTGTAAGAGGATCTTTGTAGACTGGGATACCTTTCAGTAGACAACTCCAGTTCCGGAGTGCCACAAACAGGTCTGGATTTACACATGAGGTATATTTGCCTGTGTTATGGGTCCAGTGCCGGGGGAGTGTGGTGGACACCACCTCCAGAGTGGCGCAGGAAGGCACGATGAGGCTAGGGATTGACTTGAGTAGTTTGGTGAGGCTGGAGCAAGGCAAGCAAGGCTGGAACTCAGGAACAGAATGCAGGTAGGAGTGGAACTGGAAGTCAGGAACAGACTAGAGCTGGGTACAGGTAAGTGTGGAACTGGAAGTCAGGAACAGACTGGAGCTGGGTGCAGGTAAGTGTGGAACTGGAAGTCAGGAACAGACTGGAGCTAGGTGCAGATAAGAGTGAACTGGAACTCAGGACTAAGACAGGATAGAACTGGACAGGACAAAGACAACACACAACATGAAACAGAAACCCAAAGGCAACAATTGAAGAAGGCCCCGAGGGGCAAGACAAGGGAGAGGCCTAGCAATAGGAAGAGGCCAAAAAAAAGCCTCAGAGTTAGGCAAGGCCTGGGTAGGCCAGAGGTCAGAGATGGCTTAGGTAGGCCGCAATCAAGGAAATGGCCAGAAGGTCCAGAGGCCATAAGACAAGCTAGAACTAAAAGGCCAGATGGCCACAAGGCAAGACAGAGGCTGAAGGCCGGATGGCTACAAGGCAAAGGTAGAAGGTTGGATGGCTACAAGACAAAGGCAGAAGGCCAGATGGCCACAAAGCACAGGCAAGGAAGGGCTGAGGTCAGAAGGCCCAAAAGCCACAAGGCAAACAAAGAAAAGGCCGCAAGACAGAAATGGCTAGAACATGGAGCCAAAAGTAACTCAATGCCAAAGCCTTGAGCCAAGGGACAGTCAAGGTTAAGTAGGGCTAGAGTCTGGGTATGTTGCTGGCAGGCAAGAGGAGCTTGGCCAGTTAGGGGAGTGTGCTCATGGAGGTCCCCTGGTGGAGCAGAAGCTGCAAGACCAGCTGAGGCACGAAACCAGGGACGTGCTGGAGAGAACAGTTCAGAGCAGGGCTCACTGGAGTCCTCTAATGGAGGGAAGGCTGCACAGCAGCCGGAACCGTAACAGCCTGTACTGCCTGCATTATATGCAAATATACCTCATACATATCTTTTGTGGTTATCCTGAATACCTGACCTGATTGTGGCACTCCAGGACGGGAAATGCCTCCCTCTGTTTTAAAGTATCCACAAAAAAAAAAGATGCATTGCAGCCATTTTCTCTGGGACCAATACAGCTATTTGACAAGTATTGTTTTGACAAGAAAATCATAATTTAGCACAAAGTATGTGTAGTGTGTAACATTAAAAATAGGATTTTAGAATCAAGTATATTCAGACGATATACACTAGACCCCCAAGAGCTAAGCAAAATACTCTTCATTCTATTCGCTGCTTACTACCTCTGAACTCCTATTCTGTCAATTTACCTGCAATGTGATAATAATAATTTTCAATAAACTAATTTCAAACCTTTGTAAAAATACTTATTCTCTTGCATTTAAAATTTGCTATACAAAATAGCTACATGATTTTTATTGAGTATTAACAACATTCTTCTGTAACAGTGATTTGCTATACAAAATGTTTTGCCATAAAATATTCTTGCAGGCACCTAATTTTTTTTGTTAATATTGCATTTACATTTGGTCTCTCCTAGTTCCGCTGCTCACCTGTCTCCCTCCCAGTGCTGCCTCTGCTGCTCTTTTGTCTCCTTCCCTCCCAGTGCCATTCTGGCACCTACATTTTGGAAGTAGTTCTTAGATAAGGCCCTCATTTGTCCTGGCCAGTCTGCATGTTTATTTTGTACACCTCTAAATTTCACCAAAACTTTACCCTTTCTGAATTCTATTGCCTCATCAGAGAAGTAATTTAAATTCTTTGAATTTTGCTCTCTTTATAATTTTCTGTATAGAGGTAATTAAAGTCCAATTGTTAATAAATACTTTGAATTTGAAAGTAACCACTGTCAAGTCAATCCAGGCAGCTTTATCAGTTTCTATACTGAAGTTCTATTGATTTTGTATTTGTCTGGAGCTCAGTGTAACTGACCTCTGATAAGGAAAAGAAAAGAAGTGTAAATAATTGTCATATTTTAGTGCTTGCTGTCTCATCTCTTTCAGTACTCTACAGATGCCCAGAGCTAGATTTAATCATTCAGGTTTTCTAATCTACTGATTACTAAATGAGGGCAATTTTATGATTTTTCAGAAAAAAATAGAATAATCCTAATATCAATGAGGCCAATATTCAGTAGGCCGTTTAGTGGACAAATTATTCGGCTAAAATTAGCCAGATAACTTGTCCCAAATATTCAGTGCGATAAATGTCCCTCTGACTATTCTTGTTCAAAGTTATCTGGCCACATGTATCCAGCTAACTTTAAAACATAACTGGATATGTTTAAAGACATGGCTCTTTAAAATGGCCTACCCAGACGTGGACTAAACATAGCTTAGGCCCTAATTATTTGACACCTCCCCCATGACATTACATTTAAATACAATTACATCCACACGATGTAAATTGTATTTAAGTTTACCATATAAGCTACTGCTCTCTGCTTACCTGCTCTTCTCTACAGTTAGAATAGTTATTGTTAATCTATCCCTTATCTTCAAACGGCCTTGTTTTACTTCCCGGTTTTAATGTAACTTTCGCTTTCCGTGTTAACTGGTTTCCCCCCTTGTTCATTGTAAACCGGTACGATAAGACCTGGTCTTGAGCATCGGTATATTAAAAGAATTTAAATAAATAAATAAAATAAATAAATGACGGGGGGGGTTTTTTTCCTTTGTCTTTTTTACAATGTATAAAGTATGATGTATAAATCTTATCTGCTCTACTTAGTTTATCTACATTATACCCCATGTCACCCCTATTACTGCCGCTTGTTTCACTTTTCTCTCTCCCTCCCCCCATTGCTGTTTTCAATTGTTTTTAAATTCTCAATTCTGTTTTTGCTTTCCCCCCTGTACTCCACCTGTTGTATTTAGCCAATAATGCTTCCCATGTGTAATTATCTTTATAACATGTACGTATATTGTTTTGTATATCCTGTATATATCTTGTACATATCCAGTAGACTCAGCATTGTACCCTGTGCCACCGACAATGGTCCACCACTATAGCAGCTCCAGCCCCCAGTTCTGTTCCTATCAGCTTCCTACTTTCCCTTTCCTTCTTGCTGCTGCTCTCTCTTTTCTCTTCTTCTCTGCTCCCGCTCCCCCTTCCTGTTATTTGTATTTCACTCCTTTTTTAACAGTTATTTTGTAAACCGGCATGATGTACCCACGAACATCAGTATAGAAAAGTCAACAAATAAATAAATAAATAAAATATGTTTGAATATAACCGGTTAGGTTTTAAAGTTGGCCGGACACATGTAGCTAGATAACTTGCTACTTATCGGGATATCTGTAAAATATATCTGGGTAAGTAGTGCTGTCAGCATGAGTCTTAAAAAAAAAAAAAAAAAAAAAAAAAGAAATCCAAGAGTCCACGACTCCCAACTTTTTCTTTAAATTGACCTATCTCACCAGCACTCCAGAAACTACAAAAAATTCTGGGCCAGCTTGTCGTCCCCCCCCCCCCCCCCTTCCACATTGTTATTTTAAAATGTGGAACCGTGACCTCTCCCCGGACTTTGAAACATCCCCTTCAGTCTTCAAACAAGGTTAGCCCACTGCCACCCCCCACCAGGCCCACCATCCTATCCCACCAGTAGCAAAAACAATCCCTGCCGGGAGCGAGGGTCTCACTCACCCATTCCCGGTGGCTTCAGCACTGCATCTGATAGGCAGCATTGGAAGCATAAACTACGCTCGGTTAATTATTTATCTAGCTGTAATTTAGCCGGATAAGTGGCTGAATATGCCACATTTGCTATTTAGATGGATAAAGTTTGAGTTATCCATCTAAGTAGATCTTGAATATGGACCCCAATATTCCCAAATGGGAAGAGGTGTCCCTTAGTGATTATGGTAATGGGCTGAGAGGTCAGGGAAACCAGGGTTCAAATCTCATTTTCCCTACTATCACTCCTTGGGATCTTGGGCACTTTACCTCCCATTGCCTCAAGTAACCACTTAAATTGTAAGCTCTTTAATTCAGGGACTTACTGTCCCCAAATTACTAATAATGCTGTAAGCCACTTTGTGCATTTTTTACAAAAGTGGCCTGCAAATCCAAATGATTATTAATATCAACACTGGTGATGCCAGTAAAGTCTGCAGAAGTAAATGACGTAAAAAAAGAAGATAACTGCCTTAAAATGAACCTTTAAGAAGAGTTAGAAGATCTGGGTCAGATCTTCAAAGGTTATGAATAAATGTCACAACATAGTTCATATGTACTTTCATTTTGTTGCATATCTCAGTATTTATGCCTATGCTTCAGCATTGTTTCTTTAGACTTGCTAAACACTAGCATAGTTAGACTGCATTGTAGGTAGGACATATGTGATAAATGAGGGGTTTTTTTCATAGTCTTCAGTAGCTTGTGTTGTAGTATATCATGTTACAGATTCTCACACTCAGCATCTAGTCTAGAAAGGCTTGCATTAAGCCTCCTTATACGTCACCTCTCCATTAGTAACTTCCCTGCACTCTCTAATGTTCCAGTGATTTTCTGCTGCTCATAGTTTACTTGGCAAACTACGAGATAGCAACTCCATATCAACAGCCATGAGACCATCCGGCACTCACGCTCACACTAGTTCCCTATCAAAGAAAGGAAAGCCCATTTAAACGTTGCATTTATCCTCTCATTGGCTGGCTAAATGTTTTTCTGTATGATCCTCCTTCTGGAAGTATGGGAGACTACTAACTTGCTCTGGTTGTTCTCTCCACCTCAAAAGACAAGAGTTTGACTCAGTGAACCTTTGGCCTTCTTTCAGCCTCACTGTCTGTAACTGTTATATGAATGTTACAATATCAGCTGTTTTCTTATGATATACTTTATAGGACTTTATATTGTTATGAAGATGAACTATGGAAAACATATTCATGCTGTGGCCCAGCTGCTTGACAAGTTTGATCCAGAGAATCAGAGTATAGAGCATTTCTTGGATGAGTCAGTTAAGGACTTACAGGTATGTCGTAAAATATAAGCATTAACCAATATGTCTGCTTTAATAAAAGAGTTTATCTTACATTACATTCAGTATTTAAGTTGGTTTCTTTCTTTTACATTTGATAGTTGTGTGCTCATCCTATAATATTACCTATTATCTATATAAACAAAAGCAAACTGTAAACTAAACATTTAAATTTATACTTTCTACTGGACTAGATTCAGAAAACTGTTAAAAACCTAGAAGATGTCAGCTGTCCACCCATTCTGCTCATTCATACCTGCCTATTGTGCTATCGCAATGCTTACTCAGTATGTAGGCTTCTTCCTCCCTCTGCCACTAAGGTCCAGATGCTGCATTCTTGAATTCTGCCAGTTTTGGCTCCTGTTCCAGGTGACCACCACCCTCTCAGTATTTCCTCACATTTCTTTTGAGCTTTTTCCCTTCTGCTCCATATGATTGCTCCTTGTACCTGAACTTTTCATTTATAGAAAATGCTACCTTCAGGTACTTTGTCAAAAGTCTTCATTTAAGTCTGCTTTGAAAATTTATGGGAACTGCTGGTAAGTGCACTGATATATGCTTGAGAAGTTACACCTTGCATTGTTTCTCGCTAAAATTTTCCTAAAGTACGTGTATTAAAAGTACCCATGGAGTTTGCACCTATGCGGGCTATTGGATGCATGGAATGGCCTCACAGTGGAGATGGTAGTGTTGCACGTCCCGTCCACACTAGGCCTGTGCCCGGGCCTGCTCACCTTGTTCCTGCATTAGTGGGGTCCAGGTCATCCTCTCCCGCTGCCGCTGCCAGCACCACCCGTCCACGGCGTCCTGCAGCAGCGTCCCCTAGGCCCTCCACTTCGGGCCTAGCTCCACGCTGGGGCACGGCTCCCTCTCCAGCTCTGGCCCTGCCCCTAGGCGCGCGCGTGTGGACCGCCTGGCTCTTAAAGGGCCAAGGGCGGGAACCAGCTCCACGGCGCAGCCCGATGATGTCACCAAACTCCAGTATATAAGTGAGGCCCTGTCTCCCAGGACCTCACCTTGGCAATCGGGTCGACACCGTGATGTAGTAAGCTTGCCTAATCCTTGTTCCAGTGTCTCCTCGTTCCAGTGTCTCCTTGTTCCAGTGTCTTTGTGTGTTCCTGTATCCATACTCAGGTAGTACCTCCTGGACTGATCTCTGGAACTGACCACTGCTTGCCTGACCATTCTCTTCATCTGCTGCCTGGAACTGACCACTGCCTGCCTGACCATTCTCTTCGTCTACTGCCTGGAACTGACCTCTACCTGCCTGACTACTCTCTTCATCTGCTGCCTGGAACCGACTCTCGCTTGTCTTGACTGCGCTCAGACTGACTTTGGTATTTGACCCCTGCTTTGGCTGACCACTTCTGGACTAATACTCTGGCTCTGACCCTTGCGCTTCACTTGGATACTTTCTTCTGGTCTATTGAGGCTACCAGACCAACCCGCTTGGAATCCACCCGCGGTCATCACCTCTACAACAGCCGTGCACCCTTGCTTGTGGTGGGCACATCCCTCCACTACCTCTCCGGGAGACCATCCAAGGCCCACCTAAGTCCACTCCGTCCGGGTACCCAAGGGCTCAACCTGCAGAAACTGCAGACTGTTGGAGTTATTGGCGAAGCTCCAGCTAGCCTCTGTCTCCTTGTGTGCTCCGCCTCCTGGTGGCAGGCGCTCTCTGGGTCCAACCAGAGGGCCGTACCAATCCTGCACCAGGCCAAGGGTCCACCTCCCAGCGCAACAGGTAGAGACAAAAACAGTATCTGAATTCAATAAAACATAAGATAAATACATGGAATGGCCATGTATTCCATGGGAATTATAAAGCTAAATTAATTGGGTAGATGGGCAGACTGGATAGGCCATACAGGTTTTTCTGTTGTCATGCTATTTGTTTCTACCTCTTTCATCAAATAAATCAATCAGGTTTGTTTAGCAAAAATGGCTGAGAGTCTCTCAACAACAGTTAATAGAAATATCCACCCTTGGTATCAAAATAACACTAACTAGGAATACTGCATTCATTTTTTATGTATCATCACTCTGGAATAAGTGAATTATTTGAAGTTCCAAAAGCAGCTCATGGCCCGGCTTTTTAACCAACCCCTGGGCTGATTATTAGCTGTTTGGTTGAAATCTGTTTCATTTTCTGTTATGCCCGTCAGTCGCAGACGGCTACGACCTCTCATGCTCACCTCTTTTTTTCTCCGCACAGTCAATCCTAGGAAGAATGGCGGCCTCCGCCAACCAACACTGACCTCCCCGGCGTCCCCGGGATGGTGTGGGCGCTGCCGACTGCCATCTTTTCTCCAGAATCACCTAAGGCGTGCGCACGTGCGCAAGGGCCTCCTTTGTACACATCATGGCAGGAACTTCGGGGGTGAACCCTCCCGATGATGTCAAGTCGCTGCTGTGCTTAAGCTGACCGGAACCTCTGCTACTGCGAGTTAGCAAAGAGTTCCCTCGTTGCTGAATCCGCTCCATTCTTGGACTTCCAGTTCCTGACTTCTCTCTTGGCGTGAGGACGTTCTGGGTACCCTCTCCTTGGGGGCCTTTCCGCATTCCTGGCTATCCGCTCCTCGGAAGGCCTTCCAGCCTTGGACTACTACCTGACCCGCTTCTCGGGTCACTCTCCTGGAACTACCACTTGTGAGTACCTTACCACAGACTTCAACAATACTAGCCTTATTGAAGCTTCTCTGTGGTGTACCCCGTGCCTCGGGCCACTACTGTTCCTCTTCAGTACCAGTTGTTCCAGTATACCCTGTGCTGCAGGGTATTGCTGTACCAGCTACAAGATCCACTTCCAAGTTCCTGCATCTCAGATTATATCACCATCATCATCTTCAGTACAGTCATCCTCAGCGTACCCTGCTCTGCGGGCCACTACCAGATCTGCACATCTGAAGTAATCTCTACTCGTCTGAAGGGACTTCCTGGTGTACCCCGCTCTGTGGGCCACTACCGGATCTTCACATCACTGGCATCACCCTGGGTATACCCCACTGCTCAGAACTGTACTTATTTACTTCTCCCACTCCATGGGCTCTGCTTTTCCTTCCTTCATAATAAAGTCTTTATCATACAGTTGTGTCCTACACTGCTGAGACCGTGCCTACCGATGGTGAGGCCCACAGTGCTCCTCCCTGTGGGCGGAGACATCTCTCATCTCGGCCCAAGGTTCACATCCTTACAAAAACATAACAGATTGCTAACTCCATGGACCCGGCTCAGGTCTCAGCCATCCAGGCCATCCCTGGCCTGGCCCAACGCATTGCAGAGCAACAAAGAATACTAGAGACTTTGGCTAACGCCTTCAGTCAGCTAAGCTGTCAGCTGAACTCTACATCGACGCCTGACAAGGCCACTTCCACTTCACCTGTGTTGCCTGCACGACTCTCCGTGCCCTTGCCAGCACCCACTCGTTTTACAGGTGATCCCCTGTTATGTAGGGGTTTTCTGAATCAGCGCTGTATGCACTTTTTACTACAACCTACCTATTTCCCAGACGTAATGTCCAAAACTACGAACGTACTGTCTCTTTTAGACGGGAAAGCCCTGGCCTGGGCTTCACGTCTCTGGGAGTGTAATGATCCAATTCACAAGGATTTGACAGGATTCCTTGCTCTATTTCGTTCTGTATTTGATGACTCCGCTCGCAAGACTGTTGCTGGATCTGCACTCCTGCATCTACAACAAGGTACTAAACCTTTGACTGATTATGTTATTGAGTTTAAAACATTGTTCCCGGAGCTACACTGGGACCTGGGTTGCCTGCGGGCTATTTTCCTGGAAGGTCTTAACTCACATCAAAGACGAATTAGCAGCACGTGAACTCCCTGATACTTTGGACTCTCTCATTGACCTTGCAGGACGAATTGATCGTCGCCTGCGTGAGCAGTCACAAGAGGTTAAGGGTTCTAAAAAGATTTCCCCAGGAGTTCCACGCTCTCGTCCAGCGTCTGTTACTCAGACTACTCCTGCACCCAGTATCGAGGAGGAAGAACCCATGCAACTAGGCCACAGCCACCTGTCAGTTAAGGAGAGGCATCACCAAAAGAGATTAGGCCTCTGAATGTACTGCGGACAACCTGGCCATGCTGTACCCTCCTGCCCTATCTGTCTGGGAAACTCGCAGACCTAGGATCCGCCAGAGGACTCCTCCTAGGTATAACTTCTCCATCTCCTCCACTGACACTTCCAGTCTCCATTATTTCGGTTGCCCTTGAATTCTGCACACTAGCCTTAGTGGACTCCAATGCCGGTGGGAACTTCATACTCAGACAACTCAAAGAGCACCTACGAATCCCCATGGTTCGGACACCTACTCCACTGCTATTGTCATCTATACATGGCGAGCCATTACCTGGTGAAGTCTCCTATTCTACCCAATCTATTCATCTCCTTATGGGGTTTCTACACTCGGAGACCATTTCTTTCCTTGTCCTGGATAAGGTAATACATCCGGTGGTACTCGGACTGCCATGGTTACAAATGCAATCACCCCAATTCGATTGGAGTACCCTAGAACAATTCCAATGGAGAAAAACTTGCCATGGAAATTGTTTAAAGGTGGTAACTCCTATGCCTTGTCTGACCACTACCACCTTCCTTCCGGGCCTACCTCAACAGTACTCTTCTTTTCAAGATGTATTCTCTAAGAAAGCGGCAGACACTCTACCACCTCACCGATCCTTTGATTGTGCCATAAACTTAGTGCCCAATTCCGAGCCACCCAGAGGAAGGGTGTACGCACTTTCTCTGTCAGAGACTAAGGCTATGTTTGCCTATATTCAAGAGAACTTGGCGAAGGGCTTCATTTGGCCTTCTAAGTCTCCTGCCAGAGCCGGATTCTTTTTTTGTAGATAAGAAGGACAGATCCCTCGCCCATGTATAGACTATCGCGGCTTAAATGAGATCACCATGAGGGACCGCTACTCATTGCCATTGATATCTGAACTCTTTGATAGGCTCCAAGGGGCCAAAATATTCACAAAGCTGGACCTCAGAGGGGCATATAATTTGGTCCAAATACGCCAGGGCGATGAATGGAAGACAGCATTTAATAACTTCAACAGCATTTTTTAATATTTAGTCATGCCCTTTGGCCTTTGCAATGCCCCGGCCGTATTTCAAAACATGATGAATGAAATCTTCAGGGACACCTGTGTAATAGTATTTCTAGAAACATACTGTTTTTTTCTCAAAACCTCCAGAGCCATCAATTGGATGTTGCTAATGTTCTACAGAAACTAAGAGATAACCAACTGTATGCCAAATTAGAGAAATGCTCATTTCATCAGGAATCCATTCCCTTTTTAGAGTATGTGGTATCCAGCCAGGTGTTCCAGATGGATCCGCAAAAAACCAAGAGTATTAGGGACTGGCCCCAACCTATTGGTCTTAAAGCTCTGCGAAGATTTCTCGGATTCACTAACTACTACAGATCATTCATTCATCACTATTCTACTTTGACCGTGCCTCTTACAGCCATGACGCGAAAGGGAGCCAACCCCTCTCAGTGGTCTCCAGAAGCCGTGATTGCCTTCCAGGAATTCAAAGAGGCATTTCTTCAAGAGCCATGTCTATGCCACTCAGATCCCCGATGACTTTTTATTGTCAAGGTAGATGCTTTGGACGTCTGAGTTGGTGCTGTCCTTAGTCAACATAGTGACATCACACCTTACATCCCTGTTCCTTTTTCTCTCGGTGCTTCTCCCCTGCCAAGCGAAACTACGGGATAGGAGACAAGAAGCTACTAGCAATCAAATTGGTGTTTGAGGAATGGCACCCATGGCTTGAGGGAGCACAACATCAGATAACAGTTTACACCGACCACAAAAACCTTGAATATTTACGTCAATAATTTACTGTAAGCAAACTTGCTTTATTTGAAAAAGTAGTTATCCACTCTGTTAAACCATTCTAGGCAAAGCACAAAACAAAGTTCATAAAAAGTTATAGGCTCAAAGATAGGCTTTTTCTGGATGAAAAGGTTTGGGGATTTCCTGATATTCATAGAGTAACATGAGCTAGAAGAAAGATATTTCTTCAGTGCATCAAGAGGCCTTGTCTCTTAGGGCTGAATTTTTCCTAAGATATCTTTGCAAATGTTTGATTAAATATTATTATATTTTATATGTCTTTTATTATTTATTTATTTATATATTTATATTTATATTCTGCTTTTTGCACTTTTTTCAGCACTTCAAAATGGATTACATTCAGGTACTGTAGGTATTTCCCTGTCCCCAGAGGGCTTACAATATAAGGGGGTCATTTTCTATCGCTATCACATAGCGATAAGCGGCTATCGCCTCTAGCGATGGCTTCGCTAGTGGCGATAAGGTAAGCACTGTTATTGTCGCCAGTAGCGCGCCTAATAGCACCACCTTTCACATTGGCGCTATTGGATGCGAAAGCCGGCAGCGATAATACCACGGTGGTGCGATGGCTGCCGGCTTTCGCAGGCCCGCCCCCCGTTTTCGGTGGATTCACCATTCTGCGGTAGAATGGTGAATCCAGGCCTAAGTTTGTACCTATGACCCAAAACAGCTCAGAGTATTCCTGAACAATAGAATGTCTACCAGAGTAGTGTTGAGTAATATGTAGTTTTCAGTATAGGTCTCTAAATTAAAATATCTGGGTTCTGTGGTATTGATTGGGGGGAGGAGGTTGTATTCATTACTAACTGTACATCTTTTCTATTATTTTATTTTCATACTGCTCCTTTTTGGTTTTGCTGTATTGGCTCTCTGCTAACAGACAGGCTGATACAGAAAATTGTGCATTGAAGCTGTGCCTTGAGATCCAGTGCACAGTTTCCTAATGCACAAGCAACTTTATTTTTTAAATTCCTGATGCAGTAAGCTAATGACATGCTAATGTATCGTGGCTTAAAAAGTTCAGTGACTGAGTGCACAGGCAGAATGCACATGTTAACTTAGAGGGGAGCGGGATTTAGAGCTTACCTGTCACAAACTTGCTGTCCCCACAGCGTCTCCGATATACCACTGCTTGCCAGTGAATGTAGCGATGGAGGTCCAGCACCAAAGAAATCCAAGTTCACTAACTTTCTGGCACACCCCCAGGCTTCTGCCCCAGTTTATATCATTCTTGGCTGCTGCTTCAAAAACTTGGATTACATTTTTATTATTATTTTCAATATTGTCCTGCCACTCCTGAAAAAAGGACAATATAGCAAACAAAGAAAATGAAATCACAGGTGACTCTTAAGAGTCTTTGTTATGTAATCTTGGGGACTGTTGTCTTAAATGTGTATAAATATCCATATTAATAAGCATATTTACTAATTAGGGCAAATTCCAAGGTTCATTTGAGTCCCCTGCCCCTTGTTTTAAGAAAGATCTATATGACCAGTCCCTGCACAGAGCAGGCGTTTCAAATGTTGCCACTGTCAGCTCTGAGCATATTAACACTAGTTTTTAAAGGGTAATTCTAGCTTTCAACTGTAAACATTGCATATGTATATATGTAAATGAGAGAAACAGTATGCAAGTAATGACTTTCAAAACTTTTCGTCAAAGTACCAAAAATAATTTGCCAGATTGGACCTGTAAAATGTTGGCAGGTTGCTGGCACTGACTCCTGATAGCAGCGCTGGAAACTTAACTCCATCTCTGACTAGGTGTTAAATTTCTAGTACTAAGAAAACCCAGGTTAGGCTGATGCATCTCTCTGCATATACCATAGAATACATAGCTATGCAAAAAGGCATAGGTGGAGATCATCGACTAGTATATGGCAATAATGCACACACAACTTAAAAACTGCCAAAAGAAGCCAGTGGCCCCTGAAAGAATAAAAGATCTTTAAAAATGTGGCTATATACAATATATTTAAAAATAGATGTGTATAAAAAGCAACTGTCTTTCCCCAGGCAGATGTCATCCTGGGGCTCTCATTCCTAGGTTAAAGTAAGGGATGTTTCAATTCCTTCAGCGCTCAGGGATTCAGAATGCACCTTCTCCATGGGATGAGGAAAATGATAAGCTGAAATTGTGGGAGGTAGAGTATTTATTTATTCAAAAGTACCTTTTGAATAAAAACAAATGCAGAGTATTTTTATTCCTCAAAGTCAGCAAACATCAGTCGGAAATGTTTCAAAGTCGGGAATTTAGCCCCCTGTGAATAATCTTTTCTTACTATTGCTTTTGTCTTTTTTTTTTTTTTTTTAGACCCTTGGTGTGACGAACAAGACATTTGCTTTGGAGGTTTTTTCAGGATGCATTCAGTACAAGTCATTACTGGACATTGTTGTTGATGGGTTTTACGCTCGAAATGGGAAATGCTACCTGAGAGCTGAGCACAGTCTATTCGTAGGTGTGTATTTTGAAGTCACAATTCACAACACAGAAAATAGTAAAAGATAAGCTTTTGTCTTTGATGTGAGCATTAGATCAAATGTCAATAACAAAAATACTAAACATAAACTAAGATTTTCTTCTGTTTTCAATAATAAAATTTCCTATTTATTCAGAGAAGGCGCTGGACAAAACAGCCCCTTGGGCAAGGGTTGGTTTGGGCACCCCCCTTCCCTTGTGGGCTCTCAGTCTTACAGACTAACTCGAAAGGGTGATGCGATACCCTAGGTGGTCAGTCTTCATGCCCACCCCTTGCAACAGCCCTGTATGTACTGATCCCTTCTATATATATTTCTATGTAAGCAAACTCTGCAATATTTAAAGTGAAATTTTAAGTCCCTTATTGAATGTACCAGATCATTTATAACTATATAGAATATATAGGTACAAATCTGATTACCTGTATATAAAGCTCAAATACCGATCTTCACAGTTTTCACTTTATAAAGATCCATACAATTTGGGCTGTTATATGAAGACATAGTCCTTATTTGTAAACTTGGATTGTTTTTCATAAAGAATCAGCATTTATTAGGGTAAGACTATGACCAGGATCTGAAGTTCTCTGGTATTCTTAGACTTGCCAAGCTGCTTATGACTTGTCCACTCAGTTTTGCGATGGCTCTTTCAGATTGCACAAGCATGCCCCGTTGTGAAATCAGTAATGCTTGGACTATACAGTAAAACAGAAAGGTGATTACATAAATAAAACATCACAGTGAGAAAGCTCACAAAAGAGTCATTTTTACATAGTCAGCTTTGCACCTCAATCTAAAATCCAGCAGTCATTAAGGGGGTAACAAACTCGGGACTTTGTACCTAACTTTCAAAAGGGAAAGTGTGAGCACACTTTTCCTTTGAAAATTGCCCTGGGTAGAAAATACCTGCACACATTTGCTCCTCTTTCTCTGTAGGTAAATTTTCTGTGGAAAATAATGTGCATAGATTTAACAATACAGTTTACGCTCATTATTTTTGAGTTTTGTCCAAATCAGGCCCATAGGACTACTTTGTTGCGTTTGGCCGGTTGTGGGTCCGTCCCGCGACCAACCATTCTTACCTCCAGCCCTGGCTCACAGGAGACCCGCCAATGAGACGGCTGGGTCCCTGTGGAAGACACGACCAGCCGCTGCGCAGCTGAATGAGGTGTCCTAGGTGGACACGCATGCGACTCAAGCACTCTTAAAGGGCCCATGGTAGGAAATACCGTGCGGCACCTCTGAATGACATCATAGGCCTCTCCCTATATAAGGCCTGCTCTGCCCTGCCTCAGACTTCTCAGCAATAACTCGAACTCCATGGAGAAGCTGTTTGCCATGTCGTTCCTGGTTCCTAATCCTGCTTCTGTTCCCGTGCCTTGTCTTCATGTTCCTGGACCCTTCCTGCTTCTTTGGAGTTTCTGCGTCCTCATCTGATGATCCCTCGACTGTCTTCGGTGTTTTCATGTTGTTCTGCCTTGTCTACCATCCTTCAGATTGACCCTTCGTCTTGACCTCAGCTTGGACCTCCAGCTTCGTCTTCTATTGGATTCTTGGCATGACTTCAGACCTCCTCTCAACTACGTTGGATTGCTGCCTGCCTTGTGACCTCAGCCTGCTTCTTGTCTTGCCGAACGCGGCCCGCCCTGACCTCATCCTGCTCTTGTTTCTGCTGTCTGCCGCCTGCCCGGACCTCTGTTTGGACTGACCTGGTTCTCTTCCACTGGCCAAATGTTTCTTCTGCGACGGATTCATCTCTGTACAGAGGCCCGCATCTAAGTCCAACCTAAGGGGAATGTGGGCTGGTTTTAGTGAAGGTCCTGTTGGGCCTCTGCTTCAGCAAGCTCCGCCTGCCGACAATGGGAACTTGCAGGACTCCTCTATGCGAGTTGCGCCAACTCCCCCTCGGCCCAAGGGTACACATCCATAACAGATTGCCGAGGCCATGGACCCAGTGGACATATCGGGCCTCCAAGCCATTCCCGGCCTGGCACGGAAAATCCAGCAGCAGCAGCAGTATCTTGAGCTTCTAGGAGGCTCCATGGAATAACTCAGCACCCACCTGGATGCCATGGCAGCCTTAGCTGCTCCTTTGCCTCCTCCAGCTACTGCAGCACCTCCAGCCATATCATGATTCACCTAGCAGTTCCACCCTGGTACGCTGAAGAATCGAAACAGTGCTGAGGGTTCTTGAACCAATGCTTCATGCACTTCTCCCTCCAGCCGGCATTGTTTCCCAACAATTCTGACAAGACCACTTTCATGATCTCTCTGTTGGATGGGAAGACCTTGGCTTGGGCCTCTCCTTTGTGGGAGCAAGGGGATCCCCTTCTCAAGATCTGCAACAATTTGTAAAGGCCTTCAAGCTCGTCTTTGATGAACCCGGCTGGCTGGTGTTTGGTGTTTGTTATTGTTGCAATCCTGCTTGTGGGATAGGCCCACAAGCAGTCCCTTACTTACCTCTCCGCTGCCATCTTTCGCTGCCCGTTGCGGCCTTGAGACTGCCCCCATCCATCTTCCCGGCCTGGAGGCCACTGGCACCTGCCACCTTCCGCCGCTCAAAGCCGCTGCCACTGTCTCTCCTGTGCGGCCTGGAGGCCGCTGTCGCTGAACCCACTTTGTGGCCAGGAGGCCGCTGCTGATGCTCCTCTTCTGCAGCTGGCCATCCGCCGCTGATGCCACCATCTTCCACATGGCCGGGGAGCCACCACCGGAGCTGCTGCTGTATTCAAGGCCTCTTCATGGCTAGGCCGCCGTCCACTTACTTCTCTCCTGCGACCTGGAGGCCGCAGCTAACTCCGCCAGTTCTTCGTGGCCTGGGGCCGCTTTTGATATCCTTCTTCCTGCGGCCTAGAGGCCGCCGCAAATGCCATCCTTCCTGCAGCCAGGAGGCTGCCGTCATCCTCTTCTGCGACCAGGAGGCCACCCTGAAGCTCCTCTTCACGTGGCAGGAAGCCGCCATCTATCTTCGGTTCTTCGCAGCAGGGAGCCGCTCATCGGGGCCTGCCTCCTCCTTCCCTGCAGGACGTCGCTGTCCCTGGTCCTGCCTTCTTCCTAGGCCGCATCTCCTCTGTTCACTTAAAGGGCCAGTAGTGGGCTGTCTTTCTAGGCTCCTCCTGCTGACGTCCTCTAGGTGTTTCCTCTTCAGCCCTATAAAGAGGGCCTTCCTTCATGCCAGTGTTGCCTTCGCAAGGAGTTGGTCATGGAGTCGGACCTCTCCTGGATCTTCAGTTCCAGCTCTTCCTTCCAGGAGTCCTTCATGATCCCTCTTCACTTCTTCAAGGCACTCTGTTCCTCATCGTCTTCGTCCATGGTTCCTGAACCTTCGTCTTGATCTTTGTTCCATGTCCTGGTCTCTCAACGGATCCCGTCCTCTTGTTTTCAGATGTCCTGATGTCTCTGTGTCTCTATGTCCAGAAGTCTCCTTGTTTCCGGATGTCCAGACATTCCCTTGTCTTTGGATGTCCAGATGACTCTGCCCTCTGATGTCTTCAGCTGTTATGATCCAGATGTCCCTGCGGTCCTCTTCCCTGATGTCCCTGATGCGGTCCTCTTCCCTGATGTCCAGGTGCCTTAGATGTCCAGATGTCCTGATGTCCAGATGTCGTTTGTATCCGATGTCCTATGTTCCAGTCCTGATGTTCCAAGTCTCGGAGTTCCAAGTCCTGACCTTGATGTCCTGAGTTCCAAGTCCTGATTTTGATATTCCAAGTTCCAAGTCTCAATCCTGATGTCCTTCGTCCAATCCTGATCCCGAAGTACCGTCAGTTCCTGGCTCCAGGTTCAGCTTCGCTTGCCCCGGACCTCATCTCCAGCTGACCTTTCCTGTGAGTAAATCTGTTTCTATCCAGTGTCCATTTCCTGATGGCTGGAGTCCTCTTCCAGCAGGATCTGTCTACGAGCACTGCCCAGATTCCTCCTTCATCCTGAGCCTCAGTCTTGTGCTTGTTCCGCTCTTCGCATGGTCCGCGGCCAGCCTCTTCAGGTTGTGTAGGGCCCGCCATGGTCCACGACCAGCCCACGTCGGCTGTCTAAATCTCTGAGTATCCTGAGTCCTTGTCCTCGCTCCTTCCAAGTTCCAAGAATCCTTGTCTCGTCCCATCCGAGTTCTGAGTTCCATGTCCTTGTCTGAACTCCTTCCAAGTTCTAAGTCTTCGTGTGAACCTTTCCAAGTCCTTGTCTGAAGCCTTTCCAAGTTCCAAGTCTTCGTGTGAGCCCTTCCAAGTTCCATGTCCTTGTCTGAAGCCTTTCCAAGTTTTCATGTGAGCCTTTTCAAGTTCCTTCCAAGAGTCCTCGTCTGAGAAACAGGAATCTTCTCCTCAGTCTATGTCTGATTTCCTTCCATGTCTGAGCATCAACATCTGAGTTCCAAGTTCCAAGCGCCCTCATCTCATCTGAGTTCCAAGTTCCAAGTGTCCTCGTTTCGTCTGAGTTCCAAGTTCCAAGTGTACTCGTCTCATCTGAGTTTTGAGTTCCAAGTTCCAAGTGTCCTCGTCTTGTCTGAGTTCCAAATTCCAAGCATCCTTGTCTCGTCTGAGTTCCAAGTTCCTAGTAACCTCGCCTTGTTCAAGTCTTCTAGCCTAGTCCAAGACCGAGGTCCCGTCTTGTTCCTAGTTCCAGTACCATCGCCTGTCCTCGACCTCTGTCCGTCCTGCCGCATCTGCCGCTCCATAGTGGCAGGTCCGAAAGGGCTATCGGATGGCCGAAGGGCTACCCCAGAGACCAGCATTGCGTTGCTGGGTCTCTACCGGTGCGTGCAGGTTCGGCGGAGGTTAGGGCGGTGGTCAGTCTACTCCTCCCATGCTTGGACACGTCTTGCCTGCCACAGAGCTTCCACAGAGCTCCTTTCTGCAGTCGCATCGTGGTCCAAGGGCACACATCTCCCCAGAATCGGGAGCACTCCCTAGAGCTCCCTCCCACAGATCCCAACAGTTATTGGGCCTGTTGGAATATTTACAATGTTGCCTGTTACTGTTTGAGTGCTGGTAATTAGTGGTTCTTTGATATGAGATGTTTACTATATTTAGGAAACTTTGTTTTAAGTTTTTATTTTATTTTGCCTGGGAATTTCAATATTAGAATAAAAAATAAATCAGTGGAAAAATGACTTTTCCACTAATTTTTCTCCTGTGTGTTATATAATTTTTCCACGGACTTTTTTTTTTTGTTATAATATTAAAATTCCCAGGCAAGGTAAAATAAAAACTGAAAACAAAGGCCTATAACAATATTGTAATTGTAATTCAGTTTACACTGGACTTTCTGAGGAGCACGCAGTTACAACTGTCGCTGCCCGACGTCTCCACTCCGCCCTTCTTACCTCTCTGGCGACTCCTTCTGCGGTTGACGGACATTTGGCTGCCACGGCGTCTGCTTGCCGTCCTCTCCGGAGTCCCCAGTCCGGCTTGGGCACTGCCTCCCGCCATGCTGTCCAGTTGCCTTAGGGCGCGCGCTGTGCGGCCCTGCTTCAAATACCTTCTTTGGCGCGAACCTCAGGGGCATCCCCCTGTGATGACATCACGCATCCTGGATACAAAAAGCCTACGCGATTGCTAGCCGTCGAGTTAGCAAAGGTTTCCTAACAGATGGGATTCGCTTTCCGTACCTAGCTACTCTGCCTCCACTTTTGGACTACTCTATTTGGGGTACCTGCTCCGCGGGGGCCTCTCTCTCTTCTCTTTCAGATCGCTGTCTGGAACTGGTACTCGCTCCTCGAGGGCCCATGTTCCTGGACTCACTACCTGGACTTCTCTTCTGCCTGGAAGACACCGCTGCCTAATCCATCAGTGAGTTACCATCTACTTCTCTCAGAGCTGTTCCTGGAAACAGGTACTCGCTCCTCGAGGGCCTGCCTTTACTTCAGCTCCTGTGCTCCCTACAGAGAGACTGCTGTGTGAGTACTATATCAACGAGGCTCTATTCCTGAACCCTGCATATATTGCTTGTACTCACGATCTCAGTTTCTCTCCACTACAGCACAGCCATTGTGGGATTGTTGTTCCAGAGCCTGAGAGACTACAAGCCCAGCCGGGCTACATTCCTGCTCACTACCGCCACCTCTGGTGGCAACTCAATGGTGTTTAATAAAAGATCTAACTGTGTGTGTGTCCTAAAGCTGAGCCTGACCTGTTGCCCCTCACGGGACTTCCCCCCATGGGCATGGTCAGCAGCCACAGAGTCCAGGGGTCCACCCAAATCCTTACAAACAATAACACATGCCCACACCCAGTGTGCTTTACAATAGGCCTATTACCATAAGGGTTCAGAGTATCTTTTTTTTTGCAGGGTTTTCTGGTTGGCATCACAGTAGTGCATGTAAATATAATATACATGTGATATACTGTATTTACCTCCGAAGACTCTACTTTGAATGTCCTTTTTTATGTAAAATTTATTATAAATATATAATTTTTAATTGTGTGTCCCAGCTGGTATAAGTGTAACACCAGCAGCTTTGTGTCTCTAACCCTCTCCTCCTGCCACTGAGGCCCGCCTTTTTCCTTCTTGTTTCAGTCAGCTCTTTGAACCTATGTAGTGCACAGGAAAAAGAGGATTCAGTGGTGGATAGATATGCCAGACTTAAGGCCAGGCAAGTGTAAAGATCTAAAGCAGTTTGGTTTGTTTTTTTTCTTGCAGTAGGAGATGCATTGGTATTCTAGGTTATGATATTTGCAGTGTTGGCTTTCATACATAGAATTGTTTCTGTTTGAGTGTTATGATTGGTGTGTGTGTGGACCCTTGGCCCGAGGTGCGAGTTGTTACAGCCCGAGGGGAGGACTCCCACAGGTCCGCACCGTCAGGAGGCGAGGTGTTGGAGTACAGGAAGGCTCTGTGTACAGTTGTGGGGAATCCCCAGGGACCAGGTGACGACCCCCATAGGGTAGTAAACTGTAAACAGTACTTGGAGAGTCTGAGGAGAGAGAGGGCGCCAGGCAGACCACGGGATGGTCGGCGCCGGGACAGCCAAGCAGGAGGTACTCCGATAGGACAGCCCTGAGAGGCGGAGCTGCAGCGTAGTGGGCGTAGATGAGAGAGTGGAGGCAAACCCGCAATGCAGGGAAGCCCGAGCCCAAGAGCAGTAGCTGACGTAAACAAGTAGCTGGTGACCGGAGGTGGCTGGCTGAGCTGTAGAGAGGAGGACCCGCAGAGCAAGACTGCTGTCAATGGTAGAATATGCAGGAGCAAGCCCTGAGGAGCGGGGAAGCTCAGGGTAATCTCAGGATTGGTGAGCACGGCCCGAGGAGCGGGGAGCGCGAACAGTCTCTGAAATAATATAGCGCAACCCCGAGAAGCAGGGAAGGCCAACTGAGGACTCACAAAATACTGCAGTAGTTCCCAGGGAGAACCGAGAGATAGAGCAGGTAGCCAGTTGGGACACAGGAGGCGTGGGGCCAGCCTGAGGAGCGGGGTGGGCCAGGGAGCGAGTCCCCGAAGCGCACACTGACCCCCGAGGAGCAGGTGTCTGACAAGGTCCACGTTGCGAGCAGGAAATGCATCTCAGGAACAAGAGGCAGGCAAGGACTCGTACAGAATTACCAAGTCATTTTGCTGGGGGCGAAGCAGGAGCTTAAATACAAGAGTCCGATGACATCATCAAACAATACGTCTCCGAGGTTCCCGCCGAAGCAGCTTCAAAGACGGGGCTTGTGATGCGTGCATGCGCCTAGGAGGGCCCGACATCGGAGCAGGAATTAATGGCATCTATGCCTCCGCGAGGAGGCCCGAGGTACGCGGTGATGCAGGCAGGCTCGTGCAGCAAGCAGACCTGGGGAGAGTAGAAGTGTGGAGCAAGCAGTGAGTACTTGTGGTGGCAGCCATCTGCGACCGACAGGCATAACAGTAGCCCCCCTCTTAAGACCTCTTCCCCGGGGTTTGGGTTTGTGAGGGTGATTGGTATGGAACTGCCGAAGAAGATTCTTGACAAGGATGATAGCCTTGGGTTCCCAGCTGTTCTGCTCAGGACCAAACCCCTCCCATGACAGGAGGTATTCCCATCTCTTTCCATGTTTTCAAATATCCAAGACTTATCAAACGGTACGTGAAATTAGCCTCCGAAGACATTGGGACAGGATCTGGGGGCCTCTTGGTGAATTCGGAGAGAACCAAGGGTTTGAGTAAGGACACGTGAAAGGCATTGTGTATTTTAAGCAATGAAGGCAGTTGTAACCGATAGGTAGCAGGGCCCAGTCGACGTACCGCTGGAAATGGACCAATGAATTTAGGAGCAATACGGGCAGAAGCCAACATAAGGGGGATGAGCTTGGTGCTGAGCCATATCTTATCTCTGGGTTGAAACTCGGGTGCAGCACGGTGATGGGCGTCAAAAGCTCTTTTCGATCTGTGGGCGGCTTTCTCCAGCAGCTGTGGAGTATTTTGCCACAGTTGATGTAGCTCTTGAGCAGTAGCCTGTGCTGTCGGAGAGGTGACGGACAGTGGAAGTGGAAGTGGTGGCAAGGGTTGACGTCCGTAAACCAATTGAAAGCGTGATGAACCCGTGGAGGTGGATACGTGAGAATTCAGGGTGAACTCCGCCCAGGGCAGAAGGTTGGCCCAGTCTTCTTGCCACAAGCTTATATATGCTCAGAGGAATTGCTTCAGAGTTCTGTTAGTCCTCTCGGTTTGGCCATTGGCCTGATGGTGATAGGCCGACGTAAAATCTAAGGAGATATCAAATTTCTTGCAAAGGGCCTTCCAAAAGCGCACAGTAAACTGGACCCCACGGTCTGAGAGAATGTGTCTCGGGAGACCATGGAGCCGAAACATGTGCTTAAAAAATAGCTTGGCCAGCTGAGGTGCCATAGGGAGACCAGGTAGAGCCACAAAATGCGCCATTTTAGAAAAACGGTCGATGGTGTCCCATATGGTGTTATTGCCATTCGAGACCAGCAAATCCACAATAAAATCTGTGGTGATATGGGTCCAGGGTTCGCTGGATGCAGGGAGCAGTTGTAGAAGTCCCCAAGGTTTCCCTGCCAGAGGCTTATCCTGCGCACACGTGGGGCAGGACTTTACATACACTTGGGTATTTTTGCACATGGAGGGCCACCAATAGTAGAGTTGTAGAGTGGAGAGAGTCCTGACGCGACCTGGATGTCCAGAGGTCAATGAATCATGGGCGCATCATAAAACCTTGCGTCGCAGCGGACGAGGAACCATAATCTTACCTGGAGGCACTGGGAAGGTGGCTGAAAGGAGAACTCTTGTGGGATCAATGATATGTTGAGGAACGTCTGGCAGATCCTTGGTGATGAATGATCAAGAGAGGGCATCGGCACAGCCATTCTTATCCCCAGGGCGGTAACGTAGCATAAAGTTGAACTTTGTAAAGAAGAGGGACCAACGGACCTGCTGGCTGTGTAGGCGCTGAGCCTGATGTATGTACTGGAGATTCTTATCGTCCATATATACAGTAATCTGATGTTGTGCTCCTTCAAGCCAGGAGCGCCATTCTTCAAAAGCCAATTTGATGGCCAACAGTTCTTTATCCCCGATGCCGTAGTTTCGCTCCGCAGGGGTGAAGCGTTGGGAAAAGAAAAAGCAGGGATGGAGCGTGTGAGTGGGGGAGAACTGACTCAATACAGCGCCAACTCCGACATCGGAAGCGTCGACTTCAACCATGAACAGGCATGTGGGGTCTGGGTGTCAGAGACACAGTTCTTTCAGGAAGGCTGCCTTAAGATCCTAAAACGCAGTCATGGCCTCCGGTGACCACTGAGAAGGATTGGCACCCTTACGGGTCATGGCGGTTAGTGGTGCTGTCAAGGTAGAGTAATGGTGAATAAACGAGCTATAGTAATTGGCGAAGCCAAGAAATCTCTGGAGATCCTTGAGACCCGTAGGCTGAGGCCAATCGCTGATGCATTTGAGCTTCTGGGGGCCCATCCTAAACCCCTGACTGGATACCACATACCCCAGGAAAGACACGGACTCTTGTTCGAACAAGCACTTCTCAAGCTTGGCGAACAGTTGATTGTCTTGCAAGCATTGAAGAACTCAAGAAACGTCTCGGTGATAACTCTGGAGGTCTTGAGAGAAGACTAGAATGTCATCGAGGTAGATGATGACACATTGGTACAGCATATCTCTGAAAACTCCGTTCATTAAATTTTGAAACATCGCAGGTGTTGCAGTCCCAACCGCCCCTCTCCTGATAGGGCTCAGGCCCACCTACCTCCGCTCCAGGAGTCGCCCAATTCTGCCCGGTCCGGGTCCCGGTGGTCTCTCTCTTCCCATGTGGCGGTCGCCATTGCGGGCCTGCTCCTCTCCGGTCTCTCGCGCGAGGACGTCCTTCTTGTGCGTCCAGCTCCCGGAAGCCCAGCCCCGTCCTCGCGGCTGACGTCACGCCCGGCTCCCCATATAACCGGCGTTCAGACGTTCCCTAAACGCCTTGCAACGAGGTTCCCAACTTCTTGAGTTGTTTCCAGTTGCGTTCCTGTTGACCTCCAGCCTGCCTGCCTTTGACTCCGGTTTGCTTCTGACTCCGCTTCAGCCCGCTGCCTGCCTCTGACTCCGGTTTGCTTCTGACTCCGCTTCAGCCCGCTGCCTGCCTCTGACTCTGGTTGCTTCTGACTCCGCTACAGCCTGCTGCCTGCCTCCGACCCCGGTCTGCTTCCGGCTCTGCTACAGCCCGCTGCCTGTCTCAGATTCCGGTCTGCTTCTGACCCCGCTGCAGCCTCCGGCCTGCCCTGCCTTCACCCGACCTTCTGCTCAGCGCAGCCGGCCTTCAACCCTACCCGGGTATCACGAACTCTATCTCTCTGCCTGCCTTGGTTCCAGCGCTCCTGCTGGTTCAGTCCTTCGACCCGCTCTTCCTCTGCTGCTGATAGGCCTCCGGCCTTCTCTCCACCTCAGCCTTTCTGGACATTCCTTAACAGCGCCTAAGTCCCAAGGGCCCAGGTCCCTACGGGTTCCTCCTGATGAGGACAGACCAGACCAAAACCACACACACCTCAGAGCTCTGCAAGGAGGTAGAGGACAGGAGAAAAGCGCAGCCTGCCAGTCGGTAATTATTCTACGTTTGCTTTACTATTATCTAACTGAGGATTCTCCTTGCTTCTCCCTTGCCCTCTTCAACATTTGGGATAAAGCACCTAAAATCTTTAGTTGCAACAAAGTAAGGAGATAACAAAGGAGTAGCAGCTGGGTCTGTCTGGCAGAATGCACTTTCTTCCTCTTCCTCTGCTAGCATTTGAAGGTCTGTCTGTGGCAGCCATTTTTGTGGGGAGCCAAGCCCCACTCTCCAGCTAGTCACAAAAGCAGAGGGCCTCCCCCGCAGGGGGCTCCCCCCTCCCACCCCAGGGACAAATAACTAGCCAGTGAGCACACACAAACACACATACCTCGCCCACAGCTTTCTTCCCCAAAGTTTTTACAGAGTAGCAGCAAGACATGGGAGACAGGGCGGAGAGGGAGAGAAATGATGGAGAGGAGGAAGTGACAGAGAAGTTATACGAACACTTCAGAAATAAATACGCGTTTCTTTTTGCAAAGCAAATGTAGATCCAAGCAATAGGTTTCCAGAGAACAGAGGCCTTTGCTGTCATCGTACACTGCTTTGCTCTGTATCTAATAGACATTTGTATGTGCACTATTTATAGCAGTACTTATATCCATTCATTTTATGTGCCAGATGAACTCAAGAGGTTTTCCCATGTTGAGTCTATGGAAGAAGTGCTTAGTACATCTGGCCCATTGTGTCAGCATTAATATGCTGTGATCTCATCCAGCAGAACCCCCCCCCCCCCCCCCCCACCAGAACCCCACAGGCTTCAACATGTGTTTTGACTTTTCAGGGAGACATCTCAGAGAGAAGGAGTAATTTTCAAATGCCTTTCAACAATGGGGGTTGTATAAAATTGCCCACCCACGACGTGGGTAAAGTTACACACATTTGTCCTGTTCTTCTGTAAAGTCACCTGGACTGCGCGGAAGCGTTCCCGGGGCAGGGTGGAGTTGTCACTTCTGGGCCTAATTTTTTATTTTAAAACTTATACTTGTAAGTTGACAAGGGGAAATGTACTTGCTCCGGATAGCAGGTGTAATGTATGTGGGCACTTTTGGTGGGATAATTTTCAAAACGAACGTATGTGCTCCCTAAAGTTATCTGGCTATGTTGTCCGGATAATGCTAAAAATCTGCATTTATTTGGCTGACTTAGCTGAATAGCCAGCTGCACCCCAGAATGTCCCCATCCTGCCTCCGAGTTAGCCAGATAGCTTTTTGGCTGGATAAAAAGTTAGCCAGCTAACTCGTGGTTGGTTAGCATAAGTCAGAGCCTTAATGTGAAATTAGCAGGACAGAACCTATCCCCCAAAAACAGAGTTACTGTGAAATGCTCAGAGTAGAATGCCATTTAACTGGGATAAATAAATAAATACAATACAATACTTTATTTCTAAAACCATGCCTGATATTTTCCCACATAAAAAATTAGGCAATTAGCTCACAGAGCTCACCATAATGACAGTGTGAAGTCTGTAAGGGAACCTCCTAGCTGTTGCTAAAACTCAGACATCTATTCCCAGTCAAAGCTGCCTGAGCTTGTTCTCAGTGGGAAGAGCTGCCAGAGTCATTTTATAGCAGCTTTAGTCTGCAAAAGCTCCTTTCACAAGATGTTACAGAAACAAGGAGAGATAGGCAGTGCTGTCTTGATATTTGAGAACAAGAATTCAGCAGCGACATTGGTTTGGAAAGATCAGAAAGGACCGAAGCTACCTGGAACTTGAAACTCTGATCCTCCTAACAGTTTCAGCTACGTCTGTGTCCCTGTCATACCTGACTGCCAGTCAGCACCACATTTCTTATGCTCACTAACAGCCATTGTCAAGAGTGTGGAGTCATCTCAGAAATCACTTGAAATGGCAGCTGATGTCAGAGTGCCATTTAAATGGCTCCCAAGGAAAAGCTGAACAGCACTCAAATGTATTTCAAAACACCGCCTTGGTGAAACGTTGCAGCTTTCATGGTAACTCTTACCAAACTGAGGTTTTCTCACTTTATTCCATTTGTGGGAGCTCCAGAGTAACTTGTATGGTTATGCAAAGTTGCTGGCATCCCTCATGAATTCCTGTATAGCAATATTATGTGCATTCTGCAATGCATTTGTTAAGCTATCAAAGGGGCCAGTGTGCTAAGCAAGCTTTAAAGCCCCATTAGTGCACATGTTAATTAATGCAGTACGTAAAAGCAGCCCACAACTCCCTAAAAAAGAATGTTATTTAGCTAATATGCTGGCACATTAAACATTGACCAGCCAGCATATGTTAATCAGGTACATAGTATAATAATAACAACGTCATTCGTTATTAGCACACTATGAACTTAGAGGTGAATTTTAAAAGCCTGACGCAGGCATCAATTGGAGGATGGGCGAATAAGTCAGGCTTGTGTGCACCGAGCAGATTTTAAAAGCCACCAAGGTATGCGTGTATCTCCCGCAGCACCCACATCTCGAGAGTTTTCAAAAAGGTGCCGGGACTAGGTGGGGCATGGGTGTTTCGAGGCCCCCTGCCGCATAACTTTAACTCTTTTATGGATGCCATGTGTTACGGTCCCGGGCCGTGCCTCGGTCCCTCCACCTACCTCGGGGACGGCCCGGGTCGTTTCGAGGCCGCCTCGGGCCTACACTGCCTCCGTCGTGTCTCTTCCTCCTCGGGAGAGACGCCGGCGACCAGCCGCAGCGGGTCTCGCCCCCTAGGCGCATGTGCGGGGAGGAGTTCCTTTTAAAGGGGCCAGCACGGGAAAACTCAAGCCCTGCCTCAGATGACCTCAGATGCTATCAGGGTATTAAATCCTGCTTCTGGACATCTTCAGTGCCTTGCAACGAGGTTCACTCAATCCCCTGAGTTGCTAGTTGCTGTTTCAGATCTTGGATCATCTCTTCTACTTCTGGCTTCCGATCTGGCTTCTTCCATTGACTTCGTCTTCGCTTCCGCCCCTGGTTTTGGTTTGGACTTCTGACTTCTGGCTTCTGGCTTCTGACCTGGCTCCGTCCAATGACTCTGTTTCCAGCTTCCACCCCTGGCTTTGGCTTCGGACCTCTGACTTCTGCTTCCTCCGCCTCCTCAGGTATACGGTTCTTGCTGGCTCAGGGGATTCTCCTAAGTCCCAGCGGCTCGGGTTCTCATGGGCTCCTCCCGGGGGAGCCGTGGGCTTCCAAGGGTGAAGACTCTTCCAGCCTCCTGGGTCCTGCCGTCCTCATCAACCATCTCTTTGGCCGCTTCCTGGATCCTTGGTCGCATAGGGTCCCAACTAAGTCCAAGAGGTCCGGGGTCCCTTCGGGCTCCTCCTGGAGGGACCTCGGAATTCCAGTGGTGAAGCCTTCTTCAAAGCCTCTCTTCAGCGCCGCCTCCCGGCTGCAGCGCCCACTGTGGGTCCCCGCAGTGCAACACCTGCAGTCTCAGCCGGTCCAAGGGTCCACGACCATAATACCATGTAAGTTAACATTTAAAGAAAACTAGCCAGATCTGTGGGGTTTAAAGGGTCAGGGCTAACTTGGGGGGAGTGAAGGCTGTCAAACCAGGAGGGGTCGGAGGACCTATCCCTTAACTGTGCGAACTGGGAACGCGCTGGTAAAAGTGGGAATGACGTTGGCGCTTATCCCTTTTAAAATTCCCCGATTTACATGGTAGAAGCGGGATTTGCGTGCCCCCCTTAACGTTTGACGTACGTGTGCGTGCAGCCAGGCTATTTTATAACATGCACGCATATGTTATAAAATGACTGCATACCTGGGTGCAGGTCGATGTACACGTGCAAATGCGCGCACGTGCATTCGGTTTGAAAGTTACAGTCCCTGTACTTTAACTTTAGCTTCTGTCAGAAAGCAGTATAAACTGCTAACGTGCTGATCTGGCATGCTGGTAGTGTACAACTGTGGAGATGCCTTTTCTTTATTATATGTTAACAAAAGAGCACACCCCCACCTGCCAGTCCCCGACCCAATTACATATTGAAAACAAACACACACTCCACTCTCCAATCTCTTTTCCCATCCACCTGTTGACAATAAAGACCCTCCACAGTTTCTAGAACTTCTAAAATTTCCTAACATCAAGTTGGCAGGAGAACCCAACCTTGCCTCCTACTGGCCTGGTGTCCAGTGTTGCACTGGCTCCACCTACTGGAGGTTCAAAGTTTAAGGCCCCAGTTGGTGACACCAGAGAAACACTGGATGCTGGGCTGGTAGGAGGATCAGGGGTGGGGGGAAGGTTCCTTGTATTCATTATGTGGGTTATGGATTTGTATGGGATTCTTTTGCATTGGATGGGTGCTTGGGAGGGAGGATTGGGGTGAAATTTGGGGTTTATTTGCATCGAGTGAGTGAGTCCAATTTTGGCAATCAGGATGGTAGGGGGTAATGTTCAGGTTATTGTGCTATACCTCAGTTCCAGCACAATGCATAGCTCACAAACACTATGTTTGGTGTGCTTTTCATAATGCTTATGTACTGTACACATCATTGGTTTATTGAATCAGTAGTAGACCTAATGATTAACATCTATTCTTAAATTTTGTGTTAATTTTTAGCACACATTTAGTACATTGGCCCCAATTAACTTTAAGGCTTAAACAAATGGCAGATGAAATTTAACGCGGACAAGTGCAAGGTGATGCATATAGGGAAAAATAACCCTTGCTGTTTTTGCACGTTAGTTTCCATATTAGGAGCTACCACCCAGGAAAAAGATCTAGGCATCATAGTGGATAATACGTTGAAATCATTGGCTCAGTGTGGGATATTAAGGGAGCTCAAAGAAATTCTGGAAATTCTGCTGAAAGATCTATTCAACAGTTCTTTGGAGATGAGAATGGCTCCATGGGACGGAAAAAGGACAGATGTCCCTCTTTATAAAAGTAGTAACATAGAGGAAGTTGGAAATTATAGGCTGGTTAGTCTTCATTGGCGGGAAAATTAATGGAGACTCTACAGTATCTCGAAATCAGTGGGTTGCAGAACTTGTGGCCGCATGACTTTACTAGAGGGAGATCATGTCAAATAAATCTGATTTATGTTTTCGATTAGGCAACTAGAAAATTAGATCAGTGGCATGCACTGGATGTGATGTATTCGGGTTTCAGCAAAGCTTTTGATATTGTCCAGCATAGGAGGCTCATAAATAAGCTCAGCCACCAAAGGATGAGCCTCAGAATGGTGAACTTGATTTTGAAATGAGATGAAAGATAAACAAAGGGTAGTGGTAATTGAAATTCATTCTGAGGAAAGAAAGATAATTAGTAGTGTGTCTCAGAGATCAGTTCTGGTTCTGTTCAATATCATTGTGAGTGATATTGTGGAGGGATTGGAAGAGAAACTTTTTCTTTTTGTGAATGATGCTGAGGACTGCAACATAGTGGACACAGCTGAGGGAGTAGAAGGAATGAGAAATCATTTAAGAAAACTTGAAGAATGGTTCATTGCTTGGTAGCTAAGTTTCAATGCAAAAAGAAAATACTTAAATGCTGTAGTACTAACCTTCAGGATTTCCTGCTGATTATTGGTGATTTTGTGTGCAATTCAAATGAAGTGTAGATATCTTATTTCGTGAAAACCAGAATGCAATGAATTAATGATTAATGAGTCGCTTTGCCTGATGTTGCATCACAGCAGCTCATTCATAATGAATTTAAGTAACATTTCATGCAGTCTACATGCAAACTGTTACTATTTGCAAATAGGTGAATTGCAGGTTACTCTCAACCTAAAAATATTCATAAAACTCAATGAGAGATATTATGAAGTATTCACAAATTGTGAAAAACCATACAGATTTTATTATAGTGACTTCCTTTCATAGAAAATTGTTATTATCAATACATATATAAATTACAAAGTTATCCAAAACATACTCTAATTATAATGTTTTAACATACATAATATAACATATTACCTTCTCATCATGATATAATCTCAACTCTCAACTATGTAGTCGACATATTTAAAACAACCCCACATATATAAAACTCAGCCTCAGTCTTACCATAACACACCCTGTTCATACACATTCACATTCATACATATAAAACCATAAAAATATGGTGACTTCCAAAAGATATTCTCGGCATGTAATTTCAAAGGCTCTTTGAAAGCTCTTCTCCCTCGTTCACAGTCAGCATGCCCTTCTGAACTGCACGAAATTTTTAAGTCAAAAATACTTACTGATGTCTCAATAAATCCCAGTCTTGTTGGTGTTTCAAAAAATCCCCAACAAGGGACTCTCGTTTCACCAACCAGGCTTTCTCAGGGGGCAATCTCCCTCAAATTCATATATCCTACTCAAGAATGTCCGTGGTACCACTGGTATGGAACCAATAAACACTTAGGGGTAGATTTTTAAAAATTGCACGATCGCGTACTTTTGTTCGCCCACCAGGCGCGAACAAAAGTACGCTGGATTTTATAACGTGCGTAGCCATGCGTATCTTATAAAATCCGGGGTCGGCGCACGCAAGGGGGTGCACATTTGTGCAACCTGCGTACGCCGAGCCCAGCGCGCGCTGCCTGTTCCCTCCGAGGCCGCTCCAATTTCGGAGCGGCCTCGGAGGGAACTTTCCTTCGCCCTCCCCCCACCTTCCCCTCCCTTCCCCTACCTAACCCACCACCCCGGCCCTATCTAAACCCCCCCCCTTACCTTTGTTGGCAAAGTTACGCCTGCTAAAAGCAGGCGTAACTTTGCACGCGCCGGCCGGCAGCCTCGCTCCGTGTTCCGGCCCCTGGGCCGAAATCACGCCCGCGTCGCCGCCCCTGAAACGCCGCGTAACGCGCGTCGCCACCCCCAAAACGCCACGTCACTCCGGCCACGCCCCCGACATGCCCCCGACACGCCCCTTTTAGAAAGCTCCAGGACTTACGCGCATCCCGGGGCTTTACACGCGCCGGCGGCCTATGCAAAATAGGTGCGCCGGCGCGTGAGTGCCCTGCGCGCGTAAATCCTTCTGGATTTACGCGTGCAGGGCTTTTAAAATCCGCCCTTTAATGTTCCACGTTACCAGTTTATCAGCTCGCTCAAAATATCTCATCAGATAATCCGCTGCTTTGCGTGCCTTCTCATAACAATAGGCTAGGAACGCCACATACATATATGAACCCCTTGTCAGGGGTTTTTTAAAACAGCAACAAGACTGGATTTATTGAGACATCAGCAAGTGATATCTTTCATTGTGTTATATGACTATTTGAAAAAGGACATAGCTTGTGAATATTTTTGCAAACAGGGCTTCATGCAAAAAAACACAAAATCCCAAAATATTAGTTTATTTGCGCATTTCAGGGCATTTTATATGTTTTCTCATATGTAAGCACTGCTTGCAAAAATTAAAAATCACTGTTTAATATATCAGCCTCTTGAAGTGATTGAGTTATTGTTAATAATAGCTGTTGTTAAGAGAATTTTTCAAAGCCATTTGAATTGGCCTCAGTCTGGCTAACAGCATGTACAGGCTTCCATAATCACACTTAACATTTAGCCAGGTTAAATTCCTGGGGATGCATTTAGGTCAGTAAACATCGCACGTATATTGACATTTTCACACATGCATATTGACTAGATGCAGGTTGTTTTGCCCACAGTAGCTGCCTGTACAAATACTATAGGAGGTGCTGAGTATATGTGCTATTTGTATGTGCATACCTTAAGATAAGATATTTTTAAAGGGAAACCACCCAGAGCAAATAAAGATGTATATGTATTTCAGTGAATCAGTTTTGGTAGGCAGCCAAAATATCTTTTTGTTATGCCAAATATCAGCTTTTTCTGATACTCTCCCTTCAAATGCCAAATTTATTTTGTGAATCAAAACTGATATGAGGTGAGGGATCCTGCAGAGTATTACAGCATTTTATAGTGAAACAATAAAGAGGTCAATATTCAGTGGACGAGTCAGCAGGAGATTCACCCAGGATAACTTTACACAGAAATTCAGTGGAACTTAGCTGGATAAGTATTCCACTGAATATACCCAGTTAAAGATACCTGGACAAAGGACTGGTATTAGGCATCCTAGGCGAACCTTACAGCCTTGTGCCCTTCCTTCCCCCAAGTCGTGGCCTTCCCAGACAATAAAACTATGAAAAAGGACATTCAAAGTGCAGGCTCCTGAGGTAAAAATATCACTTACAGCATGTACATTACGTTTACATGCACTGCTGTGATGCCGACTAGAAATCCCTGCAAAAAAGACACTTGGAACCCAAATGGTATTAGGGCCTTTTGTAACGTGCGTTGGATGGGAGCTTGGCCCTCAGAAAGCAATGAGTAAGCTGAATTACAATTACAGTATAGTAAGCCTCCCTGTGAGACAGCTCAAGCAGTCCTGTTTCTTCCCAGAGGACAGACACTGGCTGCACTTGAACTCTTCTTACATAAAACTTTATTTTCCACAAGCACGTTACCTTCAGCCACATTCACACTCAGCTTTATCTTCAATACTCACATACTCAGCATTTACCATCAGTATTCACCTTCGTGCAGGAACTGCCTCTTTCTGGAGACCCAGGACCTATAACTCTGGGTTTTCATGTTCATGGACGGTTCACCCCCCCTCAGTCAGGTAACTCAGGATTTTTGCGCTTCCTTTATTTCCAGGGGTTGCAAGCCCATTTCTGACCTTACATCTGGCATTCCGGCATTTCACCTCTTTCCAATACAAGCTCAGTCATACTCTAGCACCAACAAGGCTGGCTTACTTCCAGATATGCCCTGTTCTAATGTTTCCTTTCTTTTGTAAGGAGGAGGAAAGGAACTAAATTAGAAAAGACCTGCTTGTTCAGCTGTAATTCATTGTACAGACCCTTTCTAGACAGGTGGGCTTGCCGCTTAGCCTGCAGCAATGCTTTTAAAGCTGCTTTTGCAGCCAGGCCCCAAGACTCAATTCCCTGTGTTCAAAAAAAAAAAAATTCCAACTATTTTGTTTCTATGCTCTACCTGAGCCGCCCAGCTTCACTTTTCTCAGTGCTCTGTGCAACCATTTAGTAGCACTGCTTCTGTACCATTCTTCTTTTCTGTGCAGGAATCATTCCCTAACTTTTATTCTCTTCTCTGGTCTTTTTCCTCTTTGGAGGCGTGGGCTTCTGCCTGTGCAGTTACATAGTACAGCATCCCTAAACTGATGTCATGGTTGTCAGCCCTTGGACTATGGCGTGGTTGAACATACCGGTACTAGGCCCATGCCTACAGCTGGAAGACCAACCTTACTGGGACTGAGCATGCATGTTTTAAAATACACTGACTTCCACATTTAAACCAGGTTTTACGTGAGCAAGTCCTACTTTTCTTTTTACATGTGTAAAATATACATATGTATAGTCACTTTAATGATCCTGGCTGATATGCGGCTCTCCTGCCTACAAGGGCCCTAAGTGGTCTGTAGTCTGAGCAGCTCAGGCTTGCCTTGAAGGTACATGAAGCAGCTCTGCCACACCTTAAAAACCTGCCTCATCACTGAGTTTCTCCTGCTTCTCGCTGTGGCCACTTTGCAAGTTATTTCGCATTGCCCTTGTTGCTGTTTGCATTTGGTCTGTTGAAGGCCTTCTTGCTCTGTCTTTGTTCCTGTCTTTCCCTGACTCTTGTGGGGCCTTCCAGTGATCCTCCTCTCAGAAGCTGGTTTGAAAACCAACTCCGTTAGGGTGCACTTGAGCGAGATCGGAGTTTACCACCAGGGTATGGATGGTTCACCCATCTCCATGCAGCCTTTAGTGAGGAGGTTTATGCGAGGCCTGCTTCAGTTGAAACCTCCCCTGAAGCTTCTCACTGTTCTTGGGACCTCAACATGATTCTGGCTCAGCTGATGAAGGCTCCTTTCGAGCCACTGAGCTCCTGAGACCTGAAATTCCTGACCTTGAAGGTCAACATTCTGGTGGCAGTCACTTCAACGTGCAGAGTCAGTGAGCTTCAGGTGTTGGTGACTTACGCTGTATACACAAAGTTCTTTCATGACCAGGTAACTCTTTGCACGCAACCTACGTTCCTAACCAAACTTGAGGCGGAGTTCCATCTTAACCAGTCAGTCGCCTGCCTACCTTCTTTCCCAAGCCTCATTCGTGTCAATGCGAGCAGAAATTGCACAGCCTGGATTGTAAGAGGGCTTTAGCCTTCTATCTGGAGCGGGCAGAAGGTCATAGGCAATCCATGCAACTCTTCGTTTTTTTTTAATAGGAATAGATTGGGAGTTGCTATTGGTAAGCAGACACTGTCCAATTGGGTAGCAGATTGCATCTCTTTCTGTTATACGCAGGCGGGACTGCAGCTTGGGGGCATATCAAGGCTCATACCATCAGAGCCATGGCGACTTCGGTGGCCCACTTGTAGGCAGTTCCTATGGAGGAGATTTGCAGGGCCGCAATATGGAGTTGCTTCCACATGTTCACGTCTCACTATTGACTGGATAAGGATAGCTGACGTGTCAGTAGATTCGGCCAATCTGTCCTCTGGAATCTCTTTCAGCTCTAAACCCAACTCTTCCTGTCTAGGGCCCTTTTTTCGGGTTCAGGCTTTCTTCCTCTGTTACCAAAAGCACCACTGTTGTTGTGCCCATTGGCACTTGGTTAGGTGTTTATTTGTTAGGATTCTTGGCTGCAGCAACCCGCGGCTGGGCTCCCTTACCTGCTCCAGCAGGCACTCGGTCCCGGTCCTCTCCTTCACGGCACGGGGCGGCCAGGCCCTGAACCCCACAGCGGTGGCCTGTTCACGCGGCACAAGACACCGCCGACTTAGCCTCAGTGTCCACCTCCCTTGGCACGCACACGCACCTCTCCCCTCCTTTTAAAGGCCCCGCAGCAGGAAACTTCGCCACGGCCCTGGAAGATGACATCACCCAGGTATTTAAACCCGGCTCAGACCTCTGCACTTCGCCTCAGCAACAGGTTCTGCTCAACCTTGAGTGCATCGTTGCTAGTTCCTGATCCTGCGTTCCAGTTTGCCTTTTTGATCCTGCTATTCAGTTTACCTTCCTGATCCTGTGTTCCAGTTGCTTCCCTAATCCTGCCTTCCAGCCTTATCTTCCTGATCCTTTGTTCCTGTCCCAGCTCTGTTCCTGCTCCTGCCCTCGGACTGACTCCCTGGTTTTGACTCCTGCCTGGTATCTCACCTCCGCTTGATCACTGCCTGTCCTGACCTCTGGCCTGCCTCATCGTCCTGCCTAGACCTCTGGCCTGTTCCTGGTATTGCCTGTCCGCCGCCTGCCTCGACCTGGCCTACCTGCCACCCCGAAGTGAGAGACCCACACCTAAGTCCTGCCGGCCCCGGCACCCAAGGGCTCAACTTGAGGGGAACATGGGCTGGTAAAGGTGAAGCTCCAGTTGGGTCTGCTCCACCTGTACCACCTCCCAATGACGAGGACTTCTGGGGGCCTTCCCTCGGTGGTGGTACCAACCTCGACTCGGCTCAAGGGTCCACATATGCAACACTATTGGTCCCTTTGGTTTTTGGGGGCAGTGTGAGGACTACCATCCTGCTTGTCCCAGAAGAAAGCAGAGTTGCTTACCTGTAACAGGTGTTCTCCTAGGACAGCAGGATGTTAGTCCTCATGAAACCCACCCGCCACCCCGTGGCGGGTGGGTTTCTGCTATTTTTTATTTTATTTTTATTGTAATTCTATGTTACGATACTGAAGAGGGACTCCGCGTGGCTTAGGGCATGCTGAACATGTTCAGTGTGGCAATCAAAGTTCTAGAAACTCTGACAGAGGTTTTCCATGCCAGACTCCATCTGATGATGTCACCCGTGTGTGAGAACTAAATCCTGCTGTCCTAGGAGAACACCTGTTACAGGTAAGCAACTGGGCTGTCTCAAAAATTTCCATGCACAGGAGGTGAGCCTTTTTTCAATGGAAAGGAGGCTCTAGATCAAGGGGTCATGAGATGAGGTTGAAAGGGGATAGATTTAGGACTAGTCTTAGGAAATATTTCTTTATGGAGAGGGTGATGGATGTGTGGAACAGCCTCCCAGTGGAAATGGTGGAGGCAAAAACAGTGTCTGAATTCCAGAAAGCGTGGGATAAATACAGAGGATCTCTAAGGAAGTAATGAGAATTATAATGTTACATTACTTGCACGGCTGGGCAGACTGGATGGGCCATATTGTCTTTTTCTGCCATCATGTTTCTATGTTTCTATATTTCTAACATATGTATCTTTTTCATAGTGATGTGTTACTTGGCATCTTTTCAACTAGAGGAACTGGGTCTTCACAACTTCTGTATAATTCTCAAATCTCTGGATATAGACAAAATGTGCAAGGTACAGAAATTGTTCTAATTTAGTAACAATAAGAAATTAAAAACTGTCCCCACAGGAATAATGCCAATTAACGAAACACACCATCAGAATTTAAATACATGACTATTTGTAACATACCCTTTATTTTATGTTAGTTTATAAAGGCACTTATGGTTTCTCTCTTACAGCTTCTTGTCTGCTGTCTATTTCTGACAGTCTCTAAACTAGTATTATTCATGCCAAGACTTCAAGGGCCACAAACAGGTCGGATTTTCAGGATATTCTTAATGAATATGCTTGAGATAGATTTGCATGCAATGGAGACAGTATGTATGCAAATCTCTTTCATGCATATTCATTAGGGATATCCTGAAAACGCTGTTTGTGGCCCTTAAGAACATATGAACATGCCATACTGGGTCAGAACAAGGGTCCATCAAGCTCAGCCAATCCAGGCCATAAAAACCTGGCAAATACCCAAAAACTAAATCTATCCCATGTTATTGTTGCTTGTTATAACAGTGGCTATTTTCTAAGTCAACTTAATTAATAGCAGGTAATGGACTTCTCCTCCAAGAACTTATCCAATCCTTTTTCAACCCAGCTACACATCCCCTGGCAACAAATTCCACAGTTTAATTGTGCATTGAGTGAAAAAGAACATTCTCTGATTAGTTTTAAATGTGCCCCATGCTAACTTCATGGAGTGACCCCCCCCTAGTCCTTCTTTTATCTGAAAGAGTAAATAACCGATTCACATTTACACATTCTAGACCTCTCATGATTTTAAAGACCTCCATCATATCCCCCCTCAGCCGTCTCTTCTCCAAGCTGAAAAGTCCTAACCTCTTTAGTCTTTCCTCATAGGGGAGCTGTTCCATCCCCTTTATCATTTTGGTCGCCCTTCTCTGTACCTTCTCCATCGCAACAATATCTTTTTTTGAGATGCAGCGACCAGAATTGTAGTCTCACCATGGAGCAATACAGAGGCATTATGACATTTTCCGTTTTATTTACCATTCCCTTTCTAATAATTCCCAACATTCTGTTTGCTTTTTTGACTGCTGCAGCACACTGAGCCGACGATTTCAATGTGTTATCCACTATGATGCCTAAATCTCTTTCTTGGGTGGTAGCTCCTAATATGGAACCCAACATTGTGTAATTATAGCATGGGTTATTTTTCCCTATATGCATCAACTTGCACTTATCCATATTAAATTTCATCTGCCATTTTGATGCCCAATTTTCCAGTCTCACAAGGTCTTCCTGCAATTTATCACAATCTGCTTGTGATTTAACTACTCTGAATAATTTTGTATCATCTGCAGATTTGATTACCTCACTCATCATATTCCTTTCCAGGTCATTTATATACATATTGAAAAGCACAGGTCCCAATACAGATCCCTGAGGTACTCCACTGCCCACTCCCCTCCACTGATAAAATTGCCTTCTGAAAATCCAAATACACTACATCTACTGGTTCACCTTTATCCACATGTTTATTAACTCCTTCAAAAAAGTGAAACAGATTTGTGAGGCAAGACTTGCCTTGGGTAAAGCCATGCTGACTTTGTTCCATTAAACCATGTCTTTCTATATGTTCTGTGATTTTGATCTTTAGAACAATTTCCACTATTTTTCCTGGCACTGAAGTCAGGCTAACCGGTCTGTAGTTTCCCGGATTGCTCCTGGAGCCCTTTTTAAATATTGGGCTTATATTAGCCACCCTCCAGTCTTCAGGTACAATGGATGATTTTAATGATAGGTTACAAATTTTTACTAATAGACCTGGGAGTGAATATCACTGCACTAAACAATTCAAATGTGCTCACAGGGGATGGGACATGCTATGTCTTCTTTCCAGCATTTTCAAGGGAGCCCTTTCCTAGTCTGTTTTTAGAAAACAGATCAGGGGAAATATGTTCATTTCTGTCAGGTTATTAAGGCCCCTGTCATTGACAATCATAGGCACAAATAATGATTCAGTTCCAAATACATTCAGGTTCAGTGTACATTTATCCTGTAATACAAGACTTCACTGATCAAGTTGAGTAAAGGTCTCTGATTGAAGGGTTCAAGTCGCAGGGAAATTTACTTTCCAAGATTTAGGGCAAAGCAGGATTGTTGTTGGGCTCTTCACTAGTTTCCTCTGGGTTCAAGCAATGGTTTTGTAGCCCTCAAATTTCCAGGAGCAATGCTCTTTTCCCAGCAATCCCCTTTTGTGAGCCCTAAAGACAAATCTCATTCCTCAGTTCAGAGTTTGCAGATCCAAATGTGAGAGAGCCCTGAGGACAAATCCATTTCCTCAGGGTGAGGACCAATCTAGTTTCTGAGGGTGAGGTTTGCAGGGCCAGATTTGGGGCTATGAGCAAGTCCTTCCTGCTTCCTCAACTTTCTCTTAATATAGCATTTAGTAGCTCAGAGGCAAAGCTCCAACCTTTCACCCCAGTATTCCTCTGGTTCAAGGCTTGACAGAGCTCTTTTGTCTTGACAGTTTTAGAAATAAGTCAATCCAAATGACAATCTGCAGGTAATGAATCTCCAGTCTCTTGACCTTCCTTGTTGACTGAGCTTTTCACACAGCACTACCTCCCTCATACAGCCTCAAACTTGTGCACACACACATACACAAACACATCCACTGCCACATGTTCATGCACACAGACATAGATGCCCTCTCTTTTTCTCACACACACTCCTCCAGAAAAGTCTCTCATACATACACCCAGCCAGCCACAGACTCACTTTCTCTCACACATGCAGATTCAACCATTAGTGGCTTTGCTCTTTCTACATGCCAGCAGCCACACTCCTCCTTTTGCCAGCTGTTGTCTTCTTTTCAGAAGTGGTGACCTTTGGGTCACCAATTAGCCTTACTAGCCCTAGATTTAGGGAATGCACAAAGACCCATACTTATGTTTACGATTCACATTTCTAGCAATCCTTCAGGTCACATCATATTAATTCAGACCCCAAATCTCATACAGTAAAATTAATTTTTGCAGTGAAGGTAGGAAGTACTTTTGATTTAAGCTTTATAATCTACTTATTGATTCTCCACAGGCGCGCAAGATTTTCCCCATAGATTTCTGTTAAATATTGATGAATATTTTCAGAGTAATAAATTATGGTGAGACAGTGTGCAATTCTGGTCACCGCATCTCAAAACAAATATAGTTGCACTGGAGAAAGTGCAGAGAAGGATGACCAAAATGATAAGTGGCATGGAATGGCTGCCCTATGAGGTAAGTCTAAGGAAGTTAAGACTGTTCAGTTTGGAGAAGAGACGACTGAGGGGGGATATAATAGAGGTCTACAAAATCATGAAAGGACTTGATCAAGTTAATGTAAATCAGATATTTACTCTCTCAGATAATAGAAGGGTTAGGAGGCATTCCATGAAGTTAGCAAGTAGCTCATTTAAAACAAATCGAAGAAAATTATTTTTCACTTAGTGCATAGTTAAGCTCTAGAATTCATTGCCAGAGGATATGGTTATAGCTGTTAGCAAAGCTGGGTTAGAGGAAAAATCCATAAACTGCTATTAATTATTAAGCAATAATAGCTTGAGATTTATTTAATGTTTAGGTACTTGCCAGGTATTTGTGGCTTGGATTTACCACTGTTGGAAACGTGCTACTGGGCTTGATGGTTCCTTGGTCTGACCCAATATGGCAATTCTTATGTACTTACTCCTGGAGGAATTCTGCACAAAAAAAACTTAAAATTCTGCACACAAAAACTTAAAATTCTGCAAAATTCTGCATATTTTATATCAGTCAAAAGAACACAATATACATGATAGTCTTTAAATAATTAATTTAAAATATAATACAGAAAAAGGTTATTACTTAAAGGTGCAGAATTTTAAATATTTTTAGCAGAATTTCCCTAGAAGTTCACTGTAAAAGTGTCCTTTCCACTCTCTCTCCCTACTCCCCTGGCCACTTTGCTCTCTCAGGCTCTAGCTTCTCCACCTGCCAATATGTCTCCCCTCCCCCTTTAGGCTCAACCCCTTTCACTCTATCTCCACTCCCAGAGTTTGACCCCTCTCTCAGTACTGCCCCTCACACAGGCTCCCTCTGTCCCTCTTTTTCTTTCTCTCACACACAGGCTCCCTCTCTCTTGCACACACACACATATCCCCTCATACAGGCTCCCTCACTCTCTCTCACACACACACACACACACACTCTCATACAGGCTCCCTCTCTCTCTCGCACACTTACACATCGCCTCATACAAGGGCCCTCTCTCTTGCATACACACACATCTCCTCATACAGGATCCCTCTCTCTCTTGCATACATACCCACACAGGCTCCCTTTCTCTCTCACGCATACACCCTCACATAGGCTACCTATGTCTCTCTCTCACACACCCCTTCATATAGGATCTCTTTCACACATACACAGCCTCTTCACACAGGCTCCCTCTCTCACAAACAAAAAAGCACCCTGCTGTCAGAACAATGCTGGGAGGACACTAAGCCTTCACCACTTCCTAGCTTGGCCTCGGGCTGTATTGTGGTGTTTAGAAAGGTATGAGGTGTTCAGGAGCATGGGGTAGGGGCTGGGAGGGGACCCAGAAGCACTTGAGCTTTTGTTTAAATAAATATAGGGTTGGGATTCAGGATTGGGAAGCAGCAGGATACTTTTTAATTATATTGGCAAAGTAGGCAGGAAGGGGTTATCCAGCTCCGTACATTCTGAATTTTACTTTTGGCCAGGAGGGAAGGGTGATCCTACAGGGGCCTGTTACACTCCCACTCCTCCCCCAACCCTGCAGAATTGTTTAACATTGGCAGCAGGAAAGGGAGGTCCAGCTGGCCAAATTTAGGGAAGCTATTGCAGTGCCTAGATCTGGCTGGCCAGGTTAGAGTGCTAGTGCTGATGTGGTTCAGTGAAATAGATGCTTAGAGCCAAAGCTGTGGAGAAAAATTTCTTTTTTATTAAATGCTATAAATATATAATAAAGTATACCTTATGGATAGAAGAGACAAAGTGCTATGCAAAGCACAATATAAAAGTCTCTCTGAAGTGATTTTCCTGATAATAAGACATAAGATAAGATAATAAGATAAGATAATAAGAAAATAATGAAGTGATTTTCCTGATAATAAGACATATGCTTGTATATTTCCAATCTCTAAACTAGGTTATACAATTGTCAAAATTCTATGATTGGCTTTTTACTATAAACAATTAATCTGAACAGCCGTATGCTAATTTTCTCTCATTCTGCATGTAAATTAATCTTCTCTTTGTATGCAAATGTTATCTATGGGCCTGCTACTAAGGCACAGTGCCAAACGACCTTGGTGAGTTTCTGAACATAGTTTCTATACCAGTACTTTTCAGTTTATACAGTACTTTCTGTCTAGCTTCTCTCTTTCTGCGGCATCTCCTTTCTAGCAAAAACAAAGCACAAAACTAAAGCAAAAAGGTTATGTAATACTTATTAGTAATTATGGGATCCATATTCAAAAGTCATATAGATGGATAACTCACAAGGTATCCATCTAAATGGCCAGTTTTGCCATATTCAACCACTTATCCGGCTAAATTATAGCCAGATAAATAATTATAATTTATCTATAATTTAGCTGGATAAAAATGGGGCGTTCCAGGGATGTTTCAGGGAGGGGTTTAGTTATCCGGTTAATATAGTCAAATATTGAGTATATCTGGCTAAATTAGCTGGATAAATTTAGACCTGCTCCAGAGGTGGCTTAAAGTTATCTGGCCTTCTGTGGCTGGATAACTTTCTACTTAACTGTTCTGAAAATCAATGCTAGCTGCCTGACTTCCCCTTCTTACCTAATACCACCTCCAGAGCCACCCAAAATTTCATTGGCTATATTTATCCTCCTAGTGAAATTTAGGGGGCTAAATATAGCTGGCTAGCTTAGTCAGTTTTGAAAAGGTGTGATGTAGCCAGGATTTAGCTGGGCTGAGTATTGATCTCCTTGCAATTGCCTGTACCTGCCAAATGTTGTTTTTATTTTGCTTTCATTTTATAATTAATTGTCATTTATAATTGTGTTTATTATAGTGTGATACACCAAGAATGATATTTTGAATTTGAATACAAATTTTTTAAAAATAATATAAATAAATAAGATACAGAATATTACAAACTCAAATCTAATTATACTCAGCTGAGAAATGGGTGTTTCCCAGACCTCTCCTGTAATTTATGGTTATATAAAGACTGATTCTTGGTTAGCTCATCAATAACATTAGGGACCTCCACAACACAACAGTTCTTTTCTTTGAATTCAAAGTAATTCTAAGCTTTCTCTTTTTCCTTTTGTTCTTACTACTTTCTCCCTGAAAATATTTTCCTGAGCCATTGCTTTATTCTGATATTAATATCTGTTAAAAAAAAATAAAATAAAAGATAAAATCTCTTTCTTCAGTTCCTTAGGTTCTTTTTTAATGTATTGAATTTGAGTACTTGGATAAAAGATGAATGGAGTCGTATATATGATTCAACGTATGTAAAAGAGAACTGGATTGATCCACTACTGAAGTAAGTGACTTATTCCCTTTTTTAGCCAGAGCTTTGGAAATGCACATTTGAAATTTTAGTATAACCTGTGGGCAAAAAAAGATTTTGAATCTAAGTATATCTGAGAGATGTTGTTGATTCAGACATGACCCAAGCTCTTTCAGCACAAACAGACATGGCATGCCAGGATTTAGACATATTATTAAAAAAAAAAAAAAAAAAAGGTTTCCCCTATAAACACAAATTAAGAGAGAATTATCAGTCTCTATATGTTTAACTGGGATTCTCTGAAGAATTTTCTAGAACTTCCTGGTAAAGACAAAGTTTATACTGCTCGGAACTTCCTTTGCTCAACCTTACAGCTGCTCTCCGTTTCTTTTCTTCCGCTGATCCAGTTATTCATTTTACCAATAGGCTCTTTGGTTTCTTCAGCATATGTGCTATTGTATAACTTTCTATTATAAATTCTTAGAAAATTGTGCTCTAAATTCATACAAAATCCCAGTTATTATTATATCCTCTCTGATATAATTTTCTGTCTCCTCTTTCATTGTTGATCCCAAAATACTTTCTTGTATCAACATCAGACTGAGAGACTGACAGTTACTTTTCCTTTCACAAAGTTAGATAATAGCTATCTGTCAATTTGCTGTGTATTTCATGCCTCCAAAGAATCTGTGAAGTTATACCTAATGGTTTTTATCACCTCTGAGCTTCTCAAGTAACCTTCATTGCATGTCATCCTGACCTAGAAACCTTGTTCACATTTATCTCTGACAGACATTTATTAAATTGTACTTCAGATACTGACACCCCTGGGGCATCCTATCTTTGCTTTCCATGCCTGAGGGTTCAGAAACATTGCTACATGCTTTTTGTCTTATTGCCTTCATTGTGTTAAACACTGTTGTCTACAAGAAGACTAAAGTGTCATTTATCCTCAGTTATACTTGCTTTTTGCAGCACATAACATATGTGAGTTAATTTACAGGCACACTTTTTAAAATAAAAAATATGGGCCAAATTTTAAAAGCTCTACATGCATAAATCCAGTGGCGATGTGCGTAAAACCCCGCGATGCATCTAAGTCCCGGGGCTTGCAAAAAGGGGCGGTCCGGGGACGGGGCAGGGCCAGAGGCCTCCAACACAGCAGCCATTTGCCGCTGTGTTGGAGGATCGCGTGCTGGCAGGCTGCCGGCGCGTGCAACCTGCCCTGCCTCCAGGTAGGCGCAAAAGGTTTGATAAGAATTTTGGGGGGGTTAGAGTAGGGCTAGTGGGGGGAAAGGTTAGGGGAAGGGGAAAGGTTAGTCGAATGGCTAGCCAGATAAGTTCCTCTAAAGAATCCGGGGGATCCCTGCCAGCCAATTCATCCTTTATATTCTCGACCAGCCCTTGTTGAAATATGGCGGTGAGACTATCCTCACCCCACGCGAGTTTTGCTGCCAAGGTTTAGAACTGAATGGCGTATTCCCCCACTGAACGGGAACCTTGTTTGATTTGCAGTAAATCATTAGCTGCCGAGGTAGAACGCCCTGGTTCGTCAAAGATGAGTCGGAATTCTTTCAGGAACTGATCCAAATTGTTAAGAATAGGGTCGTCTCTCTCCCACAAAGGTGAAGCCCAGGCTAGGGCTGGGCCCTCCAGTAATGACAATATAAAGGTAGTCTTAGTCTTGTCTGATGGAAACGAAGATGGCTGCAGTGAAAAGTGCATTCGACATTGATTAATAAAGCCCCGGCACAACGCTGAAGTTCCATGAAATCGTGGCGGAGGAGATAAACGGATAGGGTTGAAAGAAGCAGTGGTATTCGTTACTGGGGCTGCAGGAGCGTGGGTCAGTGCATCCATACGGGCGACTAAGCGATCGAGTACCCCCGTTACTTGATCGAGGACCCCTTGTTGCCGTTGGAGCCGGGAGGCCAAACCTGGGATGGCCTGCAGAGCGGTCAGGTCGACTGGTTCCATGGCTTCGGCCAACTGTTACACTGGTACGTGGAACCAGGGCCGGTGAACGCTTACCTTGAGACCCTTGGAACTGGAAGCTCGGAGAGTGGCGTTCGGTAGGAAACCCCTGGTGGTCCAGATAGAGCCAGTAGCGATGACAGGAACCAGAAAGAGTAATCCAGTGGCAGGCAGCAGGCAATGTAATTCAGTAGCAGACCGGGTCAGGGCAGACAGCGAGCAACAGGAATCAAGGCAACTTATCCAAAGGCAGGCAGCAAGCAGAGTAATCCAGTAACAGTCCAGGTCAGGGCAGGCAGCGAGCAACAGGAACCAAGGCAACTTATCCAAAGGCAGGCAGCAAGCAGAGTAATCCAAAAAGCAGTCCGGGTCAAGCAGGCAGCAAGCAGCAGGAAACACAGCAAAGAAACTCCCCAACACCCTTGTGGCCGAAGCAAAGCGAAAGAGAAGAGACTCTCTATATATAGGGCAAGTTTCCCACGCTGCCCCACACCTCCGCCGGCGTCGGACGTCATAAGGCTCGTGGCCAAGCCCCGATTCGCGCGGAGCCACTCCGCGAGAGAAGCCAGCGTTAGGGGGAAATGCCGACGCCATCGGGAGAGTTCCTGCAGGTAACAAAAGGTGAGGTGAGAGAGGATATATTACATAAAAGAACATCTTTCAGGAAATGGAAAAGGGATTTGAGTGAAGAAAACAGGAAATAGCATACGCACTGGCAATTTAGATGCAAAGCATTGATAAAGAAGGCAAAGAGAGAATTTGAAAAGAAGCTTGCCGTGGAGGCAAAAACTCATAATAAAAACTTATTCAGGTACATTAGAAGTATAGAGCCTGCAAGGGAGTCAGTTGGACCATTAGATGATCAAGGAGTAAAAGGAGCACTTAGGGATAACATAATGGTATGCCAGAAATGGTATTTAAAGGTGATGATTCAGAAGAACTGAAACAAATCTCAGTGTACCTGGAACATGCAATAGGGCAAATTGACAAACTAAAGAACAGAAAATCACCTGGGCCGGATGGTATATATCCTAGAGTGCTGAAAAAATTGAAAAATGAAATTGTGGACCTGCTATAAATCATTTGTAAACATAAGAACATAAGAAATTGCCATGCTGGGTCAGACCATGGGTCCATCAAGCCCAGCATCCTGTTTCCAACAGAGGCCAAACCAGGCCACAAGAACCTGGCAATTACCCAAACACTAAGAAGATCCCATGCTACTGGTGCAATTAATAGCAGTGGCTATTCGCTAAGTAAATTTGATTAATAGCTGTTAATGGACTTCTCCTCCAAGAACTTACCCAAACCTTTTTTGAACCCAGCAATACTAACTGCACTAACCACATCCTCTGGCAACAAGTTCATTAAAATCATCTATGGTACCTGAAGACTGAAGGGTTATCAATGTAATACCATTTTTTAAAAAGGGATCCAGGGGTGGTCCAGGAAACTATAGATCAGTGAGTCTGACATCTGTGACATGCAAAATGATAAGAGACTATCATAAAGAACAAAATTGCTGAACTTATAGATAAGCATAGTTTAATAGGACAAAGCCAAAATGGATTTAACCAAGGGAAGTCTCGGCTCACCAATCTGCTACTTTTTTTGAGGGTGTAAATAAGTATGTGGGTAAAGGTGAGACAGCTAATATAGTTTACCTGGATTTCCAGAAAGCATTTGACAAAGTTCCTCATGAGCCAATTTTTAGGAAATTAAAAAAGTCATGGGATAGGGGGCAGTGTCCTACTATGGATTGGGGACTATTTAAAAGATAGAAAACAGAGAGTAGGTCTAAATGATAAATTTTTCCAGTCAAGAAAGGTGAATATTGGAGTGCCCCAGGGATCCATTCTGGGATCACTGCTTTTTAATAGGTTTATAAACAACTTTTAAATGGAATCAGCAAGTGAGGTGGTCAAATTTGACAATGTCAGAAAATTATTCATGTTGCAGAGCGCGCCCTCAGACCCGGTTAGGAGCTCGGAAGCGTGATCCATCTGGAGAGGAATGTGAGCCCTTGAGCCACAGCATGACTCAGGGAGGAACCCCAAGACACACCGCGGGAGGTGAGCTGGTACCAGCACGGATGGAGCAGGAACAAGGCTGGAGTGAAGACAAGGCGTGGATTATCTGGGACAAGAACAAGGCTAGAACGAAGACAAGGCTGACTGAAGGTACTGACCATCCACCGGACCTGCAGGCTACAAGAAGACCAACAACGCAATGGTGGTCAATGAATGGTCCTCCGACCATTCCAAGCCCTTTCGGACCTGCTGCTGGGTAATGGCAAGAAGCGGCAGGCTGGACGGAGGCCAGGCAAGACATGGATACTTGGATGAAGACTCAGGAACAAGGTTCAGGCGACGAAGACTCAGGATCAAGGTTCAGGAGACGAGGAGTCAGGATCAAGTACTAGGTTGAGCTGCGATGCAGCACGCCCTACACAGCCCATCCACGGGACTGGTCGTGGACCACACTGGATGCGGGGCAGACTCCAGATGAGAAGTGAAGCAAGTGCAAGGAACATGTCCCAGATACTGTAGAGGCCTGCACTGGGGCGCGCCCTACACAGCCGCTTGTGGCTGGTCGTGGACCACGCTGGAGCGGCGCAGGTTTCAGCAGTGTCTAACACATGGACGGAGCAGAAACAAGGGAATCCGAGGACTGGCAAGGTTCAGGACACAGGACCAAGACAGGACTTGGCTTCAGGCAAGGATTCAAGACACAGGACCAAGACAAGACTTGGCTTCAGGCAAGGATTACCCTCAGGAGGCTTGTGCTGCAGATGAGAAGGCAGGCCTTGTGCCACAAGGCGCCCTACACAGCCCACCCGTGGGGCTGGTCACGGACCACAACATGACTCGCCAGGAAAGGTGGCAACGAGGAACCAGAGGTACCGGACATCAAGGCTGGATCACGGAACATCAGGAACATGGACATCAGGAACATGGACATCAGGAACATCAGGGCTGGATTACAAACATCAGGAACATGGAAACATCCCAAACCACAGACGAAGGAGCTCCGACGAGGGACGAAACCAAGACATCAGGATGAGGAGACCAAGAACATTAGGATCAGGAACATGGAGAACACTGAACACAAAGCCATCTACACAAATGAAGACCACGGAAAACCTGGATCAGCAGATGGAACACAAACGATGTGCAAAGCTGATCCGAAGGCCTCGAGGGACTGAAGCTGAGCCCTTATATAGGGCTGAACCAGGAAGTGAAGATCTGAAAACTTCCGGTGGGGCTGCGGGCTTTTCCCGCCGCTGGCCCTTTAAATAGCTTTGAAGAGGCACACGCCGGCACCTAGGAAGGTCAAGGAAGAGTACACAGGACCACGGACAGCGGCGTTTTCCCTGCATGCAGACGCAGAAGGAGCAGGCAGGCTTCGACAGCGGTACCAGGCTGTGAAGAGGACATGGCAGTGGCATCGGCTTCCCCCTGCCGCTCAGGGAAGATCTCGACGGCAGCTCCATGCCGCAGGGGCGGAGTTCCGGTGGTGGCATAGGCGCAGTGAAGATGGCGTTGGCGGCGGCCTGCTGTGGGTTTCGGCGGTGTCGGTAGCAGCCCGGTTGCGAGCCTAGGCCGCAAAGATGTGTTCCGGCGGTCTGGGGTAAGTGGAGGCCTGCTCGCAGGATGGGCTCCGCAAGCAGGATCGTAACAATTCAGAGTTGTTAAATCACAAGAGGATTGTAAGAGATTGCAAGAGGAACTTGCAAAACTGAGAGCCTGGGCATGCAAATGGTAAATAAAATTTAATGCGGATAAGTGGAAAGTGATTGCTCTTAGGGAAGAGTAACCCAAATTATAGGTACTCAATGCAAGATTCCACATAAGGAATCACCATTCAGGAAAAGGATCTAGGTGTCATCGTTGATGATACATTGAAATCTTCTGCTCAGTGTGCAGCAGCAGCCAAGAAAGGAATTGTTAGAAAAGGAATGGAGAATAAAACAGAGAATATCATAATGCATCTGTATTGCTCCTTGGTGCAACTTCGTCTTGAATATTATGTGCAGTTCTGGTCACTACACCTCAAAAAAGATATATTAGAATCAGAAAAGGTACAAAGAAGGGCAACCAAAACATAAAGGGGATAGAATGATTTCCCAATGAGGAAAGGAGGTTAGGATTCTTCATCTGGAGAAGAGATGACTGAGAGGAGATATGATAGAGGTCTATAAAATAATGAGTAGAGTGGAATGAGTAAACTTTAATTAGTTATTTATGCTTTCAAAGAATACAAAGAAAAGGGGACACACAATGAATTATCAGGTAAGTAGTAATTTCTCCTTTAAACATAAGCAGGCAACAGACTGAATCTCTGATCCGCAGGCCTGCCAAGATTCTAGCTGCTATATTTTGAATTACTTGAAGTTGCTTTATAGATTTTTGAGGCAAGCCAATCTAAACTGCATTGCAGTAATCCAATTTTGGCATAAGAAGTGCTAAGCTACTTTAGTCAGATCAGCAGTTGAAAGATAAGGCTGAAGTTGTCAGATCAGGTGATATGAGTAATCAGATTCAAGTTAGAATCCAGAATGATTCCCAGGTTCTTAGCTGATCAACAAATTAAGAGATCACAACCAGTTAATTATATTCAAAGATCCTTAGGGGTTCTGCCCTACCTATCCAAAACGCTTCAGATTTAGAGCTATTGAGTTCAGTTTATGTTCCTCAAACCATTTTGAATCCTGGGCCTAACAAGTAATTTTTTTTTTATCCAGTATCTTAAGATTTGAGGCATTATAGGAAAACCAAACCTGTACATCATTTGCAAAAAAAGACAAAAATTCATATCTAAATGTTGAACAATCTCACAAAGCAGCCTAATATACAAATTAAATAAAAATGGTGATAATATAGACCCCTGAGGAACACCACATGAGCGCTCCCAGGGATCAGAATGTCAATTGCCAATGATCACTGGCTGTAGTCCACCTTATAAAAAAGACTGAAACCAATGCAAGACAGTACCCCAAAACCAATCAGCAATTCGTAATTGATTGTGTTAGAGGTTGAGGAGAGGTCCGATAAAACCAACACTGCACGTTCTCCTTTGACCAGATGTCAATATAAATCATCACTGGTTGCCCCTGGAGTCAATTCCTAAATATAAATAGGGAAACCAACAGCTTGGGATTCCCTACTTGTGTGGTTGATTCATCCTGCTTGTCAATGGAGAAATCGAGGTTGCTTCCCTGTAGCAAGGGGTTCTCCATAGACAACAGGATAAATCAGACACACATATCTACCCACCTTCTTGGGGACTTGACTCTGTATTAGACTGAGGGGACTCATGATGTAGCAACTGTGCCAGAACTCCTCTATATGAGGCCTCACCGCTGCTCCCTTATCATCCTCTTTCTTCTGAAACTGTCCTCTGTGGTTGTGCTGCAGTTAATTAACTCCAGTGCATTCACTCAGTGGACGGTGCCATTTTGATGTATGGCAATTGTATGACAATTCTGTACATTAAAATGACACCATCCACTGGGGTGAATGCACCAAATTTAATTAACTGTGGCACAACCACAGCGGACAGTTTCAGAAGAAAGAGGATGATAAGGGAGCAGCGGTGAGGCCTCATATAGAGGAGTTCTGGCACAGTTGCTACATCATGAGTCCCCTCAGTCTAATACAGAGTCAAGTCCCCAAGAAGGTGGGTAGATATGTGTGTCTGATTTATCCTGTTGTCTATGGAGAACCCCTTTCAGAAGAAAGAGGATTGCGAGGAAGCAGCGGCGAGGGCTGGGTTTCAGACCTGGGGCCAGACCCGAGGCCCAGGCATTGGGCCCCGGCCTCCAGGCTAGGCCTCGACTTCGGGCCTAAGTCACAGTGTTGGGATCCGGCCTCCGAGTTGGATCATGGTGTTGGGCCTTGGTGTGGGTCTAGGCCCCAGTGAGGCATCAGGCCTAGATCCAGGCTCCAGCCTAGGCAGAGGCCCAAGCATTGAGACCCAGCCTCTGGGCCAGGCCCTGGCGTTGGACCTGGGTCCAGGCCAAGGCCCCAGCATCAGGACCCAACCTCTGAGCTGGATCACGGCATTGGGCCTGGGTCTGAGCCAAAGCCCTGGCATCAGGACCTGACCTCTGGGCTGGGTTGTAGTGTCGGGCCTGGGTTGGGACGAGGCCCTGGCATCAGGACCTGACCTTTGGGCTGGGTTGCGGCATCTGGCCTGGGCTGAGGCCCAGGTGTCGGGACCGAGCCTCTGGGCCTGGCCCTGGCATTGGGCCTGGGTTTGGCTGAGGTGTCAGTTTTGAGTAACCTGAGGGTGTGGTATGTCCCTGCATCCTTGGCCTACACAAGGCTGAGTCTGAGGCCTGGACCTAGGCCTCACTAGCAGATCCCCTTCAGACCAGGTAAGTGGGTGGCCAAGGGAAATCCTGGCCCCAGCATTTTTCCAGGCAGGAGGCCCCGGGACCCACCCTTTTCAATTTTTGGCCGTTTTTTGGGGGAGTTATTGTTTGATTCATTTTTTCTCATGAATTAAACAAATCAAGCAATCCATGAACCAAAATTTGTGGGAAAAACACTTCCAAAAATGAAAATGAATATTTTTCCTCTGCACATCCCTAATATATGACTTGGAATTATCCTTGAGAATTACACAAAGAACCAACTTACATGCCCCCTCTTCCACCATGGCACCTGTATGCCTCACTCTGGCACTTCCTCTCCCTGCTTTAGTTGATCTATGAGCCAGCTGAGGCACTACTCTTAGGAAAGCCCCAGGACTGTGACCTGGCGTGTGCTCAGATCCTGTAGTGGCCCTGCCTCCCTCATCCAACAGGCTTCTTATTTGAAAAGCCATTCTGTGAACTTGCAAATAAGTAAGGACAGACATTCGAGAAAAGCAAACTAGGAAATGAGACAAAATTTCCTATTTCGTTTCGGATTGTTTTCAAAACGGAACAAGTTAAATTCTAAACATTTTTTTGAAATCTTGTTTCATTTTGAAAACCTATTTTAAAAAAAAGTTACCAGTCAGGCTAAGCCTAAACCTGACACCAAGGCCTCACCAAAGCAGGGATCCCTGACTATGCTCAAGCATGATTCTCGTGCCAAGGCTTAGGCTCGAAGACTGGGCCTCACCTAGGCATAGGCTGCAACCTGATGAAGGGGCCACGGCCTTTGCCTGAGCGCGACACCAGGGTTTGTCTTAGGCCCAATGTCAGGCCTAAGACAAGACACGAACAAAGGCCCAGGCACAGGAAGTTTTCCGACAACCTTCCACATAGTTACCAAATCCGATGCCATGTCCTTACCCGGTCCTGATGCTGAGACCTCGGCCCAGAGCCAGACCCAACACTGGGGCTTGTCCAGAGGCCCAAGCCCAATGCTAGAGGCTAGGTTACAACGCAAGGGCCTCGACCCAGAATTAGGCCCAGCCTGGGCCTCAGCCCAGATCCAGGCCCAATGCCTGGCCTCGGCCCAGAGTTAAGCCCAGGCCCGGGTCTCAGCCAAGCCCCATGCTCAATGCCTGGGCCTCAGCCCAGAGTTAGACCCAGGCCTCAGAGCCCAGGCCTCAGAGCTCCTCTTCAGCGTCTTCTTTCTTTGGCTCTTCTTCATCAATTGACGCCATCCACTGGGGTCGTTGCGCCAGAGTTAATGAACTCTGGCACATCCTCCCCAGCAGAGGGCACCATTTTGAAGCATGGCAGTGACTCCAATGGACAGCGTCAGTTGGCGAAGAAGAGCCAAAGAAAGAAGACACTGAAGAGGAGCTCCGAGGCCTGAGTCTGACCCTGGGCCGAGGTCCAAGCATTGGGACCTGACCTATGGGCCAGGCCACGGCATTGGGCCTCTGTCGAGGTCCAGGCCCAGCTGTTGGGCCTGTATCCGGGCTTAAGTCCTGGTGTCGAGCCTGGGACTGGGCCAAAACCCCAACATCAGGTCCCGGTCTCTGGGCCAAAGGCCCAAAAACAGGACCTGGTCTCTGGGCCAAGACCCGACTTCTGGGCTGGGTCATGGTGTCAGGCCTATGTACGGGCTCTGGCCTAAGCCGAGGCACAGGTGTCAGGACCTGCCCTCTGAGCCAGGCCCCAGTGTCAGTCCTGGGTCTGGGCCAAGGCCCTGATATTGGGACCCAGTCTCTGGACCAAGCCACAATGTCTGGCCTGGGTCCAGGCCATGGCCTAGGATGAGGCCCTGGCATAGCGACCTGGCCTCCTGGCTGGACTCTGGTGTCGGGTCTGGGTCCGAGCTGAGGCCCTGGCATTGGGACTTGGCCTCTGGGCCTTGCCACAGTCTCGAGCCTGAGCCTGAGCCGAGGCCAAAGTGTCAGGTCCAAGCCTCCAAGCCTGGGCCTTGCGTAGTGCCTTGGCTGAGGTCGCAGTGACTTACCACAGCCTAGGCTATGCAAGGCTGCTGTAGGTCACTGCCACCCTGACTTAGGCCCCACACAAGGCCCTGACTTGGGCCAGGGTCTAGACCTCATCTGCGAATTCCCCCTGTTTGGCTAAGTTGGAATCCGGGAGGATCCTGGCCCCGGCATTTTTCTGGGTGTCGCAGGAGGCCTTGGGAGACCTGTTTCTTTTTTTTTTTTTTTCTGTTTTTGATGTCTATTTAATTTTTTTTAAACCAAAGAAACAAAATAAACATTACACAAAACGAAATTCATGGGGAAAAAGCCCCCCCAAAAACAAAATGAAAACCCACCCCTAACAAGTTGTATTTTTGGGAGCTGGCTTGGAAATCACAAATGAGGTACAAAGATAAGATCCATCCACATGCCTCATTTCTATTATGGTGCCAATTCAAACTATTTGCACCGCTGAATTTCAGCTCTGCCTTAAAATGTCATACTAGTTTCTCAGTTGATCAGCATAGTGAATTTGGTTTGTTCTGGTGAATAAAGATAAAATGCATTGCAATACTTTGCCATGAAATGCCACATTAATTATTTAATTCAACAGTATTGTGCTTTGAGAAATTATGATTTTTTTTTTTAAGATCTCCGTCTTTTTTTTAGATGGCAACCTGAGGTAAAACAACTGATTACTCACCTCATTAATAAAACAGAACGTCCTTTTGTACCTGGAAAGTCTTCAAAGACAACGGAGCCAATGCCCTTCAACTTGACCAAACCTAAACCACGAGCTGTGCCAGTACCTCAAAAAATACCAATACAAGGAAAACATCAGCCTGTAAGTAACTTTTAATTTTTTTTTTATAGAGAATATAATTTCTACACATCTTCAACTGACATAATGTTGCGAGCATTGTAACCGTGAGCCCCTCTTGCTGTAGCAAATTGACACAACCTCGGGGGCAGAGCCCTACAGTCTGCGCCAATGGCAGGCAAATGGGTCTGGGCCCAAGCCAGGCTATGACCAGCTCCAGGAGGCTGAGACTACGGTCAGATCCAAGGAGCAGGCTAAGGCTGGAACCCACACAGGGCTAAAGGACCAGGCAAGGCTGAAGCTGAGGATGAGCAAAACTGAAGACAGATTTGGGACAAGGCAAGCTTTGCCGAAAACAAGGCAAGGGACCTGTTTGCTGAGGCAATGCTGTGGTGTTGAAGGAGTTTTTTATTACAGGGCGAGAGACTGTGACATCATCCAAGGGCGCCGCAGGCTTTTCCCGCTATGGGCCCTTTAAATGAATTGGCTTTGGGCATGCAGGCTTCTAGGGAAGGATCATATTTTCAAGTGAAACATATAATTTGAAGTGCTTATTCTTATGTGTGTTTACTTGACCGCCATTTTGTGTTTGCCACTGATCCCCTTTGGGTGTTGCTGAAGTTTAAGTGTCACATTGCAACATTGGACTGCAACTGGTATGCTGGATTTCAAGAGTTGTACTTTTGTACCTGAGCTAATGTAGTTGAGATAATTTTGATGCTTATTTTTGGTGCACTTTCTGAGACAGTACATTGTACTTAAAAGGACTCAAAGTCCGGCGTCATTACCCACCTGTCTTTTGTTTTTGGATGGTAGAGAGGAGAAGCAGGAACAACTATTCTCAGCAAGGATGATCTATCTATTGGCAGACCCAAGTTGGGGTTTTTTGGTTTTATTTTTGGAATCGATATTGGAGAGGCTTCACCACAAAGACATAACATTTGTAGTTGGCACAAGAAATACGATGATGCCTTTCCAATATGTTTGGTTTACCACTGCATTTGAGTAACATGCTCACTAGCTTCCTGGCTTAGTTACAGTCTCCATACCTCTTCATTGCTCTGTGTTTTTTTTCTTTTTCATTAATATTAGCAGTTATGCTATGTATTAGACTTTATATTTAGGTGCATCTCAGCCTGTTGTATGTGTCTTCATCAGGGAGTACGAGTGGAGCTATGAAGATACCGTCCTTTGGAGTGTGAATGCTGTTTTTTTTTTCTTTTTGGTGGTATGTAGTGTGGAAGATGAGGAGTGTATGTGCAGGGATGATACTGTTGGTTTTGTGTGTTGATTGTTGTGCAATTGGAAGTATGAATGCCTCGGAAAGGAAGATTGTTATTAAGGAGAGATCATATGGAAATTTCATTTCATTGGATTGGGATGTTGAGGCTGGGTGGCATCCTGTTTTTTTCCAGAGTAAATTATTTTTAAAGATTGGTCAATATTCCTTTAAAGATAATGGATGACCTTCAGGTACTTTCCTTAAATGTGAATAGAATTCATTCTCCAATCAAAAGAAGGAAAATATTAAATCTTTTTAAAAAAGCCAAGACTTATATTGTTTTTCTTCAAGAAACCCATCTGTCTGATAAGGAACATGGGGAATTAAAGCAAGATTGTGTGGTTCAATGCCATCGTGTGACCTATTCTAGCAGGCATAAGAATTGCCGGTTTACTCTGGAAAAAAAAACAGATAAAGAGGGTAGATACCTTAGTCTCTGTGGTAGTATTGCTAATCAGAAGTATCTCTTCTGTAATGTGTATGCTCCAAATCTCCATAGTCATGCTTTTTTCTTTGGCTTAATGGCTGAACTGGGTCAGCTCTTACAATATAACCTAATAATAAGGGGGGGGGGGGGGGGGAGGGGGGAGGGGACTTTAATTTACCTATACATCTGGAGATGTATACTAAACCAAAACATCTGAAAGTAACTCAGGAGCAGACAGAAGGGGAATTTATTTATTTTTTATTTATTTAAAAGTATTTATATACCGTTTTTACAAATGGAAGTTTTATCAAAACGGTTCACAAAGATAATGTAAAACCAAACAAATTAAAAAAGAATAAAAATTATACAAAATCAGTATAGTAAACAATCAAAGTAAACAAATTTTATAAAATTAAAAGGACTCAATAGAGAAAAGAAAGACTTGTGCCAGTCAATTACCCTAAAAATAGGGAAAGAAAAAAGTGTGTGTGTGTGGGGGGGTGTTATGACCCCTTGCCCGCGGGCCCCCCCGCGAGCAGAACTACTCACCCATGCTGCCCTTCTTCACCCGATGTGGCAGGACGCCGCCGTCGGGCCTCTTGCGCGGCTGGAGCCGCGGTCTGTCGGTTGCCCCACGCGGCCCGGAGGCCGCCCTGGATCTTCTTCTCCCCCGCAGTCGGAACCGCGGCCTTCCTGCCCCTCACCGCAGGCCGAGACTGCCCCCGACATCACCGGCATCTTCACGGCGCTAAAGCCACATCCCCGGGCTGGGCCAGCGGCTGGAGCCACTACTGACGTCAGGGCCTGCGTTCAGGCCAGCCCTGCCTTCTCAGCATCTCTACGTCGGTGCAGGCCACTGTCCGCGGTCCTGCACAGCTTCCTGCTTGCTTCTTAGGTGCCGGCCCGCGCCTCGCTGCCAGATTTAAAGGGCCAGGCACAGGAAGTGTGCTGGCCCCACCTTTAAGTGGACTTCCTGCTTTAGCCCTATAAAGGGCTGCTCCGTCAGTCTGTTCATTGCCTTGCATCGGAGTGTCTTCTTTCTGGAGGCTCCTGCCTGCCAGAGCTCCATCAGGCCTTCTTGTCTTCTCCATGGAGTTCCTGTTGTTTCGCCATGTCAAGTCTTGTCTTCGTGCCTGAGGTCCCTGTCCAGATGTCCCGTCCAGGCATCCTGATGTTCCTTTCCTGATCTTCGTCCTGATGTCCTTCCATGATCTTCTACGTCCTGATGTTCCTGCCTTTCCGGATGTTCTTCCCTGCGTCTTCGTATGTGCTCCTGGCCTTCTGACCTGCTGGACCTTGGAGTGGCCAACAGGTGGGATCCGTCCCTGCGCTCTAGAGCTTCTGTTCCTGCCAGCCGTCAGAGCTTCGGATGTCATTGGTCCCAACATCAGAGTTCCTCCTCGCCTGGATCTTTCCTGCGCATGTCCCGCTCTCCTCGTGGTCCGTGACCAGCCTTCGGGCTGTGTAGGGTGCGCAGTGGGACAGGGTGGTCCGCGACTCAGTCCCGCGGGTGGGCTGAGTAGGGCGCCCTGAGAGACTGTGCAATGTGTCTTCTGTGATGTCTTCGTACTAGCCCTCGTCTATGATGCTGTGCACCTGCACCGGTTCCAGTACCCGAGTCTTGCTACAGTTCCTGCCTGGTTCCAGTACCCGAGTCTTGCTACAGTCCTTGTCTACTGTTCTAGTCTGGTTCCAATTCTCAGTCCAGCTCCTGCCCTCCACCTCAGGCCAGGCCTGCTGCTCCATGCTGTTCCACGCAGCAGGTCCAAAAGGGCTCGGAATGATCGGAGGACCATTCACATTCCAACATCTTCTTGTTGTTGGCTGTGGGAGCTTGCAGGCTTGGTGGAGGGTAGCCCGCCAGTCACGCTGGAATACACCGTCAACCCTAGGGTCGGCCCTGGGTGCTCCTGGGGTCGGGCTGAGGCCCAAGGGCACACTAAAACACCAGAGTGTAACAGAATGCAAGGCCTTCGAGGCCATTCAACACAACAGAGGGAGTAAATAATTATCTAAGGAAAAAAAAGAGGGGGTGAATAAGTTTGTAGTGTTAAGAGAAAGCACGGGGGAAGGGAAAAAGTACTAAGGGGGGAGGTAGGATTACGTAATTATTACTGTGTATTTGATGGAATATTGAATGCTAATTGAAACAGGTATGTTTTTAGAGATTTTTTTAAAAATGTAATGGATTTGATAATAAACAGAGTGGATTAGGTAATGAATTCCAGAGGGAGGGTCCTGCTACTGAAAATGCTCTCCTTCTGGTAATATCTAGTCTTGCTAATCGTGGTGATGGAATGTCTAATAGATTTTGTGTTAGAGATCTTAAATGTCGAACGGGTTTGTAGATACGGAGCATAGAACAGAGCCAGGTAGAAGAAGAGTTGTATATTAAGCCGTGAATAATAGTGAGTACTTTATATTGTATCCTGAATTTTATGGGAAACCAGTGGAGGGATTGCAGAGTTGGTGTAATGTGATTTCAAAGAGAGATGCCGGATAAGATGCGAGCTGCAGCGTTTTGAACTAATTGTAAAGAATGAATTGTGCAATCAGGTAAACCTAGGTAAAGGGCATTGCAATAGTCCAGGCCAGAGAAAATTAGTGACTGTAGAATAGTTCGGAAATCGTGATGAAAAAGTAAAGGGTGGAGACGTTTTAAAAGTTGTAATTTGTAAAATGATTTTCTAGTCACTGAAGAAATGTGTTGTTTCATTGATAGATCTGTGTTTATGATAACTCCTAAATTTGTAGCTTATTGTGATATCGGAATTGAAGTATCATTTGTAACCAGATGTGAAGGTGGACGAATTGAAGAATATGAAATAGAAGTTAGGTGAATAATCTCAGTTTTGGACGGATTCAATTTTTCAATGTTTTTGATGAAAGAGCTCCAGCTCATAGATGCATGGAGGTCCTTGCATCCTACGGAATTGGATTTTACATACCATTGAAAGACTGACAATTCATAATTGAGGATAGATTTTTTTTTTGGTCTCATCTGATTTATTTACTAAACTTTATTCCGCGACCATTGATGCATTTACTATATCAGATCAAGTTCCTATCTCGATAGATATAGTTATTTATAACCACACAACATCACAATTTCAATGGAGATTACAACCAGCATTTTATTATGATATGGAATTTGCTGACTATTTGAAGGCTAAATGGAAAGAGTATGTAGAATTCAATTCCACAGATGATGTACAAGGTGATGTCTTTTGGAATGCAGAGAAAGCAGTCCTTAGAGGACAGATTGTAGTGTATACTGCCCATAAAAATAGACTTAGAGATAAGGAAATCCTTTCCTTATAAAATAAATTATGAGTTTTAAAGAAACAACATATTCAGTTGCTTCATTCCAACATACGGGATCAAATAACTTCTGTGGTAAAATCTGTGAATCATTTATTGTATCAAAGGGAAGTACAATATATTTTACATTATAAGGCTCAATTTTTCCATTAAGGCAATAAAGCCTACTTGGTAAAAGACAATTAGCATACTTGGTAAAAAAAACATCAAGCCTAAACACTATATTACAGCATCATTTGATAATTATGGAAATCTATAAACTTCCATTGCAAATATCACCAAAATTATGCAGGATTATTATTGAACATTATATTCAAGGACACCTGATAAAGAATGGGTTCATGAAAATCTTTTGAACAATTAGAGCTACCACAAATAACTGCTCAAACTGGTCAGACACCAGCTAATCCTATTTCTCAGTCTGAATTATTACAAGTGATAATCTGTCACTGGCAAAAGCGCCTGGTCTTGATGGATTTGGTGCCGAATTTTATAAATCCTTAAAGAAGTAATGTCTCCGCTTCAAAACATGTATATTGGTTTTTCCCAAGCCTGGTAAGAGTTTGAAGCAAGCTGGCTCATACAGACCAATTTTCTTAATTAATGTGGACTTGAAAATTTTGACTTCTGTCTTGGCTGATCTGCTTGGCCAGGTGGGAACCAATTTGGTGCCTACAGATGAGACTGGTTTTGTCAAAAATAGGAATGGAGTCACTAATATTTGCAAATTGATTGAGGCACTATGTTGATTATTAGTTTGGATGCATTTGACAGTGTTTAGTGGGATTACATGTTCTGGTTATTACAGAAATATGGATTGCCAGAGCCTTTTATTAATTGGATAAAATTGCTTTATTCTAGTCCAAAAGCTAATATATCCATAAATGGAGAGACCTCTGCTCCATTTTACTTGGAGAGTGGAACAAGACAGGGTTGCCGTTTCCCCCCTGCTCTATATTTTGACAGTTGACCCTCTTGTAATTAAAATTTAAAAAAAAACTCTGCAGAGATCCAAGTGTTTCTCTTTGGTACTAAAGAATATAAAATTTGTCTCTTTGCTGATGACATGCTACTGTTCCTAAGGAATCCTGAAAGATCCCTCAGTATAACACTTTGGGCTTTTTACTGGTCTGAAAATTCAATTTCTTAAAATCTGAAGCAATGCCCATCTTGAATAAATTAAAAGAGACCTGGCACGGCACCTTCCCCTTAACCCGGTCAAGTGGCTGTTTCAAGTACTTGGGCATCTGGATCCCTCGTGATCTGACTTTATTGTATCAACTCAAAATTACAATGCTTATTGAAAAGATCAAGGAGCAATTAGTGGCGTGGAAAGATCTTCCTCTATCCCTGTGCCCTGATTAAAATGGCTCTCCTGCCAAAAATCCTGTATAAGTTGCAGATGCTCCCAGTGTGGCTGTCCCAGGCCGATACAATTCAGTTGTGTAAAATAATATTATCTTTTATATGGCAAGGAAAAAAAATGTGGATTGAACTATAATATGCTCATGCGTTCTAAAAAATATGTGGATTGAATCTGCCTCATTTCTGCTGTTATAATATGGCTTGCCAACTCCGCTATTCTTGGGAATGGCATCGTAATCAATATGTTTGAAGTGCCGGACCTAATACTGGATATATTGCGACCATTTAAACCTATGAATGTACTCCACACAATGGACAAGGATTTGCCACAGAAATTAAGAACATATATTTTAATCAGACCAGCCATGTTGGCTTGGCGTTTCTTTTATGCTGAGTGGAAGTTAAACCTCTGTGCCACAAAGCTGTTGGGTTTGGAGGGAAATCCAGCTTTTCCTTCAGGTCTAGATAACTCAGTTTACAAAGACAGGTAACATAAAGGTTTATCAACAATTGAGAAATTTTTTGTACAACACAGACAAATGTATTGTCCTTTGGGCAGTTATAAATGCAATATGGTTTACAACATTGGCATTTCTTTATGAATTTACAAACCAGATATTGTTCTTCAGATAATTTCACAGGCTTCTAATAGGTTTGCGAAAGACTTGGTCATTACTTTATTTACCAAAGTTAAAAGACACAGTAGCACATTATCTTTTTGGTATAAGCGTCACTTTACTAAAGAGACTTCACAATTATATTCAGCATTAGCTCATTCCTGGACTTTGTCTCTGGGGAAAAATGTAACAGAGAAAGCGTTAGTGATGTATTTCGATTATGCTTTTGTAACTACTATATAAGTAAGATTGCAGGAATTGCAATTTAAACTATTGCACAAAATGTATGTAGACATGGTGAGGGAGTGTAAGATGAAACTTAGAGATACAAAAAAATGCATTGTGTCACATTGAAAAGGGCATGTTAATCCATAATTTTATTTTATGTCCAGTTTTGTTTCACTTTTGGAATGTAGGGCTAAAAGTTATTATCAGTCATTCTGTAATAACAGTCCCTTCGTGGTGAATTTATTCTGCTAGGGTCAGTACGTTGGCTGTCTAATCCCTCTAAAAGTCAAGTAAAATATCTGCATATCTTGACACTGTTGGCAAAATCTTGTTGCGATCCTGCCCGTGAGGAGCGCGGGCAGGCTCTTACCCCACGCGGCCAGTCGGGCCGCTGACGCTGTTTTCTTCGCGGCAGGCCTGCCGCCGCCGCCGGGTCCCTTCCCGGCTGCCTCCAGCCCGGCGCGGCAGGGTCGGGCCACCGGGAGCTCCTTCATGCGGCTGGGCCAGCTGCCACCGCTCCGGTGTTCCCCGACGCGCTGCAGGCTTCCCGGGGTCTTCAGCTGGCAGGGAGGCCGTCCCTGCAGTCTCCTCAGCTCCCTGCAGCCAGCTTACCTTTTCTGCCTTCCTGCTTCAGTCTTCGCGGCTGGGAGCCGCTCCAGCAGCCTGCCTCCTCTCCACCTTCAGTGCAGGTCTGCTCCGCGGCCTGCCTGACTCCCTTGGATTCTCCACGTGGTCGGGAGGACGCCGTCAGCTTCCAGCTTGTCTCTCCAGCTTCTTAGGGCGCGGGCTCGCGCCCCTCTACTCCTCTTCAAGGGCCAGCCAGGTGTGGCCCCCTGCTGGCCCCTCCCTGGGTGTTGTCATTGTCAGCCCTACTAAAGGGCTCAGCTTCCAGTCTAATGTTGCCTTCGCAAGGAGTTGGTCACTCCTGGGACTCTACCATCCTTGCTCCAGGAGTTGTCCGTGTTCCAGCCTTCTGCAAGGTCCAGTGTTACTTGTTCTCTGTCGGAGCTCCTTATCCTGTCCTGATGTCTACCTGCTGTTCCGGTCCTGATGTCTGCTTGATGTTCCAGCCCTGATGTTTGCCTGTCCATGTTCCTGCCCTTGGCCTGTCTTCCAATCCGATCCCGTGTTCCAGTCCAGTTGATGCCTTTACCTTGCCTTCGGCTGCCGGTGTGCAGCAAACCCTGCTTCAGGCTGCCGGTGTGCAGCAAACCCCTGCTATATGCTGCCAGGAGTGCAGCAACCTGCTTCTACCCTGTTCCTGAATCTCCTGAAAGCTAGCACCTCGTTCCTGTTCTTCAAGATGTCCTGGTGCCTCGCGGCAAGCCATGTCGTGGTCCGTGACCAGCCCGCAGGGCTGAGTAGGGCGCTTCGTGATGCAAGCCATGCACCTCGTTCCTGAGTCTGTGAGAAAGCTTTACCCTGTTCCTGAATCTCCTGAAAGATAGCACCTCGTTCCTGTTCTTCAAGATGTCCTGGTGCCTCGCGGCAAGCCATGTCGTGGTCCGTGACCAGCCCCATGGACGGGCTGAGTAGGGCGCTTCGTGATGCAAGCCATGCACCTCGTTCCTGAGTCTGTGAGAAAGCCTTACCCTGTTCCTGAATCTCCTGAAAGCTAGCACCTCGTTCCTGTTCTTCAAGATGTCCTGGTGCCTCGCGGCAAGCCATGTCGTGGTCCGTGACCAGCCCCACGGGCGGGCTGAGTAGGGCGCTTCGTGATGCAAGCCATGCACCTCGTTCCTGAGTCTCTGAGAAAGCCTTACCTTGTTCCTGAACTCTCTGAAAGCCTGGTATCCTGCGGCAACCCCTGTCGTGGTCCGTGACCAGCCCCACGGGCGGGCTGTGTAGGGTGCTCCATGTTGCCAGTCTCGTACCTCGCCCTTGAGTCTCCTGTATGCATCATACCTCGTTCCTGACTCCACGTCTCTTCCTCCAGTACCTCATTCCTGAGTCTACGTTTGCACTTCCAATACCTTGCTCCTGAGTCTACGTCAGCACGTCCAGTACCTTGTCTCTGAGTCCACGTTGCACTCCCAGTACCCGTGCCTGAGTCTACGTCTGCACTTCCAGTACCTGTGCCTGAGTCTACGTCTGCACGTCCAGTACCTTGTCTCTGTGTTCACGTCAGCACTTCCAGCACCTCGTTTCTGAGTCTCGTCTGCATCCATGTTCCAGTCCTCACTGCCCTGGCCTCCATCCAGCCTGCCGCTTCATGCCGTACCCTGCGGCAGGTCCGAAAGGGCTGGGAACGGTCGGAGGACTGTTCACAAGACCAACATAGCGTTGTTGGGTCTTCCGAAGCGTGCAGGTCCGGAGGAGGGCCTGTCTTCCAGTCTTCACTCCAGCTTGCTTCCGTCCGGCCCATGCTCGGGCATGCCACGCCTCCCGCGGCACCTCTTCAGACCTCTCTGGCGTTGAGCCGCGGCCCAAGGGCACACACATCTCCCAGGAGTGGGATCGCTCTCCGAGCGTGCCTCAACAAATCCTGCATTTTGTTTTGCAGGATTAAGCCAGAAAGCCCCATCGCCGCTGATGTGGTACCAAAATGTTGCTGACTGGATGCAGATAGAAAGATTGGATATCAAGTTTACTGGATGAAAAGTATAAGAGGAATATATAAAATTGTGGGAAATCACAACGCTTTACCGACCTCACTTACGCAATCATTATTAGTTAGCGGGTATTCTTCAGAATGGTGATTGGACAAAAAAGGATACTCTCCTTCTCAATTGATAAGAAAAGGCAGTGAGACGTGTATGGATGAGTAAGGCTGTATGTTAATATGATGGTTCAATGTAGAAAATATAAAAAAAACTTCCCTATCCCCCTAACAACCTTCCTCCCTTTTCCCCCTCTCAGCCCCGACCCCTAAACCCACCCTACCTACCCTACTTTGTTTTGTTTAAAAACTTAGCTGTTCCTCCGAGCAGAAGTAAGTTGTGCACGCCGGCCGGCTGTCGGTGCGAGCTTCACCAGGACAGCGCAAAATGGCGCTATTCTGGCCGACCCTGCCCCCGCCCCACCCAGACCCTGCCTCTAACCCTCTCCAGCCTGCCCCTTTTTAAATGCCCGGCACTTCTGCGCATCCCGGGAGATACGTGCGTGGCCGGGCCATTTTGAAAATGTGCTTGGCGTGCACGCGGCCCGGCCACGCGCATATCTCCTGGGCTTTTCCGCACGCCAGAGATTTAAAATCCTTCCCAATCGTGTGCGTGCGGTTTATAAAATATAATAGTAAATTTGCATGTGCCCATATACATGCGAAAACGGGCGCACGCGAGAAGTTTTGAAACTTATCCTCCCTGTTTGTCCCTGAGGGAAGGGATTGTTTGTGTTACATTTAAATCCTGGAAGTGTAAGTCAGGACCTGCCTGCGTTTCTGTTAAGTGCTCACTCAAGAAAAGAAATAGGCCAGCTTGTATTCTGAACAGAATATGGCTTACACTTGCAAGGACCCCCCAGCTTGATAGTTTCTTACTAAGAGGCACTCAGGAGGCTCCAGGCAGCCCACAAAAATCACTTTGGAGACCGTGTGGTGGGCTATAGCTCAGCTAGACGCGATTATTTCTGGGCAACAGATATTCCAGAGTGGGAGTCTGTATCTCTTAAATCTAAGATACATTCACATGAAGAAGTTATGCAGAGTATGGCTGAGAGTATGATATAGAAATAATGAGTTTTCAATCATTTTTTTTAGTTCACTAGTCAAAGATAATGAGATATTAAGGAAATCTGCAAACTTAGAAAATCAGCTCAAATGAGAAACTTGAGAGTGATTAATTTTCCCAAATTAGAGTCTATTTCAGGACTTGATATATTCTGTAGATATATGCTTGAAGTTCTTAAAATCTCAAATGGATCATTACTCCCAGTGCTAAAGGCCTGAATTGTTTGTTAAATCTGATCCTATAAATTTTGTTAATTCATCTTTTTAAAAGCATATGAGAAGATGAGTTGGAGTATTCCACACCTTCTGAGGGCTCTATTTCTGTGAAACTTCCTAAAACTATGCTCTTTGTTGGGTTAGTTCTCCAAATAGAGATTGGATTTTGAAAACATATTTCCAACAGAAAGAAAGTTATTTTTATGTCCTAATGTAAAGGTTTTACCTGATGTGTTTTGCACTACTTAGGATTATTTTTAAATATGAGACAGAATTTTTTTTTTTTATTCAGCAGTTTCCTTCCACTCTTCTGGGCCACAAACTTCATTGAAACCAGGGATGGGATTTAGCATTTAGTGCCATGAGCCCTCATTCACAACCAACCAGGGATTTCTTTCCTTGTTTTATATCCCTTCCCAACTTACTTTAGGGCAGCTATTGAACATAAGAACATGCCATGCTGGGTCAGACCAAGGGTCCATCAAGCCCAGCATCCTGTTTCCAACAGTGGCTAATCCAGGCCATAAGAACCTGGCAAGTACCCAAACACTAAGAAGAGAGCGAAGACCAGCAGAAGTCAAGAACCAGGAAGGCAAACCGCAGATCAGATGCTGACAATCCGAGCAGGAACAGGAACCAACTGGGACAGCGATCCAGGCACTGCAGCAAGGAAACCCTGTTGCAAGGCAAAGAGCAGAGAGCAGGTGCCTGCTTAAGTGCAAGCCGGCATCTGACGTCATTTTGGGAGCGGCCCGTGGTCTGGCGGGAAAAGCCCTTTAAATTGGGCTTCCCCGCACGCGCATGCCCCAGAGGGGAGGGGCCATGTTCCGGAGCTCGGCGGCATCTCCCTCGTGGAGACGCCGCCACGCCGAGGGCCGGGTAGGCTCGAGCAGCCGCGCCTCACGTCGCGGATCCCCCGAGCGAGGCCCCGGGCACTGCAGCAGCCGCGACCCGCCGCAAGAGGTAAGGACCCGGTCGCCAACTGAGCGACCGGGACTGCAGCACCCACACTAAATAGGAAGAGACTGCACAGATGATTTATGTATTTATTTCAATTTATTACCCACCTTACAAAATCCACTCAAGTTGGTTTACAGTACATTAGAATAGCAGATGAGCAAAAGGCCATTTGCAGCTATGCAACAGATAGTATAAACAATTTTAAAGTAGCAGAAATTTCTCATTTCACTTTGGCATTAAAAGATGCTAGACAAATACTAAGTTTTATTGAGTAAGTTTATACATACAATTCCAGAAATAGATACACGTAGCAAATGTTTGGCCATTGCAGCCTGTCTAAACAGCATGTCAAAGCATTTGAGATGATGCCTAGTTCCTCAGGGTCTTTGCGCTTTGAGGTTGGCATTAAAGGCTTGGCAAAAAAAGTTGCTTCCTGAAATGACAGTACTCATGTATTTTTCGGATCTCTACTGGGAGGGAATTCCAACGGGCTGGTGCTGTTCCCGAAAAGGATCTATTTCAGATGTCTGTTCTTTTAATAGTTTTTGAAGATGGAATAGACATCAACTGAAGATCTTAGTGATCTCTAGATGGTAAGCATGTGTATAACCTTTTACTCAGGTATAAAGGCTCATCTCCTCTTTGCGCTTTGAACATCAGTGACAGTGTTTTGATTTTCATTCTGTACAGTATTGGTAATCAGTGTAGCTTTTTGTAGGACAGTTATACTTTTTGAATTAACTGGCGTCTGTGGTGGGCCTTATCTGTTAGATTAGTGTACTTTGCGTTGCAGTAGGCCAGTCGTGTGGTTACTGTGGCAAGGACCATTGTGAGAAAGTTTGTCTTCCCGATGAGCAGACACAGCTTTTGTAAATTTCTTAGTTGAAAATGTCAGCCCTTTACTGTTGCCTGGATTTGCAGGCACATGGTGAATTCTGGGTCCAGTATGAGGCTTTTGACCTGTGTTTTTAATGGGAGTTTATAAGTAACGAACGGGATTTTCAAGCCTGTAGCTTGTCTATGTTTATTTTGTACCAAAGGATCTAATTTTTTTGGGAATTAAGTGGAGTTTGTTGTCTTTTGTCCATTCTTGGTGGCTTCAAGACATGCGCTAAGATTCTTTATAGTTTGAGGATCTGCATAGATGTGGGCTTTTATGTTAAAGGTACAAATCATTTGTGGTAGTAGCTTGACGTGTATGTTGAATAGTACTGGTGGTAGTATGGAGCCTTTGGGGACTCCACAGTCTAGTATCCATGATGCTGATGTGTGGTCAGCAAAGTTGTTTTCTAACTGACAAAAAAAAAAAAAGAGTTGAACCAGGTGAGGACTTTCCATTTAGTCTGGCTTCTGCTAGTTGAGATAACAGAATGTTATGATCAACAGTGTCATAAGCTGCAGAGCCATCTAGTAGCACCAACACTGCAGCTTAGCTTTTTATAATGGTGTCTTAAGAGATCATCCAGCAGGGTGACTAGAACTGTTTCTGTTCCATGGCCTTTTCTGAATTTGGATTACTAGATCCAGCCATTTTTTATTTTTTTTTCTGCTAGCCAGTCACCCATTTCAGCTCTTACTGACTGTTTTATTAATTTCTCTAGGAAAGGGATATTTGACACCAGGTGGTAATTTTCTGGATTATAATAGCTTTTTTTATAGGTTTGTGGGAAGTAAACCTTCAAGGAGGAATTTATAATTTTGGTTGCCCAAGCTGTGAGGCTGTCACTTGCTAGCTTTATTAGCTTGGGTGGACATAGATCAAGGGTGCAGGTTGTTAGCTGTAAGGCAGTTAGCATCTTTCTGAGATCATCTTCTGTGACTGAGGTAAATGAATCCCACATCTCTAATGTGTTTGGCGTGGCCAAACTTGTTTTTGACTCTAGGAGGAAGCTGTCTTGATGTTGTAGATGAAGAATCTTGATTTTGTTTTAAAAGAAGGCAATCAACTTTGTTTGCTGTTAGTTTCAATTTCACTGTGATGTTTTGTTGTTGAGATGCTTTTTCCAGGCATTTACAATTTCAAATAATTCCTTGGTTAAGTTTGGGGCTTGTGCAATAGAGTGGGAAAAGAATGCTTTTTTGCTTTTGTTATGGCCTTATGGTATATTGACATGCGTACTTTGTATTTTATTTTGTCCTCTTCCTGTAGTGTTTTGAACCATTTTCTTTCAAGTTTTTTCCCTTGGTGTTTTAGATCTCAGAATTCTTGTGAGCATATGTGGGGAGGGCATAGGACTTTTTTTTTATGATGGCAATTGTATCTAAGGCTTTTGTTGAGTACTATATGATATATTTTGTAATGAAATAACAGAAAACTTGGTTATCAGGCCTATGATGATATATAGTTTTAATTATTAGATGGTTATGGTTTCCTCATTGTATAAGTTAAGGCTTTTTTAAGTGTAGAATGTTAATTTTGCATAATTTTCTAAATTTTGTTTTTCTTTATTTTATAATTTTATTTACTATAAAATATGTAATCATTTTTTATTGGATTTGATTACCGTATTTTGTAATTTTGTATTAATAATGGGCCGAATTTTAACAGCCGCGCATATGTTATAAAAATCCAGGGTCAGCACGCGCAAGGGGGTGCACACTTGTGCACGCTGAGCCCTAGGGGAGCCCCGCTGGCTTTCCCTGTTTCCTCCGAGGCCGCTCCGAAATCGGAGCGGCCTCGGAGGGAACTTGCCTTCCGCCCCCCCCCCCCACCTTCCCCTCCCTAACCCGCCCCCCAGCCCTACCTAAAACTCCTCTGACCTTTATTTGCGACTGCCTCTGGCAGGTGTAGGTTGCACGTGCCAGCCAAGTGCCGACGTGTGATCCCCTGGCCTAGAGGCCCTACGGAGGCCTCTGGCCACACCCCTGCCATGCCCCTTTTTTCAAGCCCAGGGACATACGCGCATCCCGGGGCTTGCGTGCGTCGCCAGGCCTATGCAAAATAGGCTTGGAGCGCGTAACCCCCCTGCACGTGTAAATCCAGCTGGATTTACGCGTGTAGGGCTTTTAAAATCTGCCCCAATGTGATTTGCATTGATGGCTTTATGTGGATTTGCGATATATCAAATAAGTAAAAACTAAGTAATAATAATACCAATAATACTATTATCCGATCCCCAATCTCCCCTTCTTAGAGACGATAATAGAAAAAAATTGTTTATGGCGAGGTTTTTAGACTTTCTACTGAATAGGAAAGTCCTGCATTTTCAACAGTCTGGATTCCCACCTGATCATGGACCAGAGCCTACATTGATGGTGCTAGTGGATGGAATTAGAAGGCAGGCAGACAGGGGAAGGGACGAAAAGGGTCAGGAAGATTTTTTGGCAGTATTTTATTATAATCTAGTGTTTTATATATGAATCATATTCTTAATGTCTTTTATTGAGGTGTTTATATTATTTCTGAATTTAAATTGCAACCCGCCTTGTTGTCATAGAGGAAATGTTAGGCTATCAAATTTTAACAAATAAATCAATAAATGAAGGCAAAAAGTGGAGAGAGAGAGGACAGAGCGAAGGGTGAGAAAGGCAGCCAAATGATGTGACGGAGGAAAGGTTTGAGCTGAAGGATAAGAGTAATGAAAGAGAAATACAAGGATAGAGAGAACTGTGTACTACACACAGAGATAAATGAAAGAAAAAAAAAAAAAGAGACAAAAAAAAGGCCAAAGAAAAGAGCAAAGCAAAAAAAAAAAAAAGAGAAAATCTTATAAAGAGAGGAGTGATGAAAGAGAATGTCAGAGAAGATACATTAAAGCTCAGACACGTAAAATGATGGAAAACATTTTATTTTTGGTTGTGTTTGTGTTCTTTGCTGTGCAGCTTAAATTGGCTCAGCTCATGTTTGGCCTTAGACCAAGTCAAATTCCTCAGCCTGGTGCTGGCTCCACTCATCTCGCTAATATTCTGGCTCACACCCATCTCCAGCAGACAGCGGCTCTCTTCTAGCAATACTGTAAGCAGCTGTTCCTATAGGAGGCTTTAGATCTGACAGCAATGTGTGAAAGTCTGTTTTAGTCATTATTTATCAGGGTTCTTCTTCCTGCTGTGAAAGCCAGTGAGGCACAGACTGGCAGACCTTGGCTGCTATGAGACAGGAAAAATAAATCTCTGACTCCTATCAGAAGTTCTATGGTCTCTGTCAGTTTTTACACTTTTGCAGCCTGCTTGGAAATCTATAATTTTATTAAGTCTTGGCATCCCTCTGCAGCATTCTGGTACTGAAAGGTAAAACAAAGAGCGTTTTGCAAAGGCAGAAATTCTGTATCCAGTAACACTTTTATATGCCTGATGTCACACCGCACCACTTTTTCAGCAGTGCTAAGGTTTCCTTTTTTATGCTCAGCACGTATTATCAGGATATTTTATTGTGTAAGGTTTTAATTAGTATGTACCAGATTTGCCTGCAGCCTATGATCCTGTGGAAGAATTTATATACAGTAAAGAGTAATAAGAGAAGCACTATCCCAGCGCTGGCCTACCAATACCCCCAAAATTTGGCTGAGGAGATTTGGAGAGCTAAAAAAAACAAACAAACCTTCTAATGATGCATAAGTAAAAAGTTTGTATTCTAGTACATGCAAGGAGGATAACTTTCAAAGCTATTTGCATTATTGCATGTGAATGTGTAAGTGGACATGCAGAGATTTATCCTAGCATTTTATAAACTGCACAATGAGAGCTGTGCAGTTTATAAAATACTGGGGACTGATGCGCCAAAAGTTTGCATGTATGCTTGAGGACATGCATATATTTCCGCTGCAATTAAAATGCTTATTTTTCTTATATATTTTATAAACATACACATGCATATTTTAGATCGTAAAAAAATAGAGCATGTATGCATAAAACCTGGACTTTTATAACATATAGGCGTACAAATATTTCTTGTGTGCATATTTGAAATCACCAGTTCCCTCAGAGGCCGCTCCGAAATTGGAGCGGCCTCTGAGGGAACTTTCCTTCCACCCCCCCACCACCTTCTCCCTTCCCCTACCTAACCCGCCCCTCAGCCCTACCTAACCCCCGCAGACCTTTGTTTAAAGTTGTGCCTGCCCCCGCCCCGCCCCCGGACCGCCCCGCCCACTCCCTGCCCCTTTTTTCAAGCCCCGGGACATATGCGCATCCCGGGGCCTAAGCAAAATAGGCTCGGCGCGCGCAGGAGCGGGTACTCGCTGATACGCACGTAATTTACGCGCGTAACCCTTTTAAAATCCGCCCCTTCACATTTAGAAGCATGCGTGCTTTTTTCCATGATTTAAGAAGAATTTTCAAGTATATATGCTGGTAAAGTTTTTCTTGCGCTGGAAATTGGAACACAATCCTTCTCTTCTGTGGCTTGATCCAGCTGTTTTTTATTGGTTTGCCTGGGTAGAAGCAAAATGAAAGCACTTTCTCATTTGATTGTTAAAACGTGAGGCCTGTGTGATCATAAAAATGTTGCAAGAGCTTATATCATTCCATGGGACTGTTCGTGGGATTCTCAGCTAACAATTTGGAAAAGTAATGCAGTTTTTATTCTGAAGCAGCCAGATATCAACCCCTGAAAAAAAAAATCTATTTAGCACTTACTGTAGGTGTGAATTGTGTCACTGCTGGCTTTAATCATGCTTTCAATATTCCACCTAAAACTATAGCTTTGCATTAGTCACAGGCTTGCTGAGGTGGTGATGAGAAAACATTTGTGAATGTTCAGATTTAGTTCTTATTTAAATTTTGAGTAGTTTTCTTTTATGAACAAAGTTGCTTGGTTTGGTTTTTTTTTTTTTGCAAGTCTCTCCACTAAGCTTTGTCAGTATATATTATTAATGCTGACCTTCAACAGTAGTACTAGGCTGCTCCTGAGCGAAGACAGATATTTATGCACACTTTCGCTAGCTTCTGTAGCCCTGTACTTTTATGAAATGGTCCAGCATTCATGAGGAATAGGACATAAATGACTGGGTTCATTTAATTAATACACTAAATCAGATTTCTACCCTTATTCCCAATACCAGTGAGATGCTAAATTCAGCGGGGCAGAAATACAGTAACACATTCTAAGGGACCCCAAACATTCATTTCGGTGGTTGGCTTCCCAGCTGCTCATGCTCCCAGGTGGTGTTCCCAAAGTCAGGAAACTAGCAAGACTACACAACATTTTCACAAGTACAGGTACTATTTTACACCCTTGGCTGCCGGCATAAAACATCAGATGCAGGGTATGTGTATGGTTCACACTAATTTCCCAAGAGAAACGACCCATGTTCTTTCTCTTTCAGAATTAGCATAAAGCATGTAAGTGAAGCACACCCATATTTTAAAATATTTGAACATTGCCTCTTTTATCATTAGCACCTCTGAAGATGTCAGAACTCAGGAGTCCTTGTCAAAGGAATTTCTCATTTAGATGACTTATGCTGTTGTTTCATTTGTTCAGTCATCTTCCTTCTACTCTACTGCTGGTAGGAAACTGTGCTGGTCAGGCAAAGAAAGTGTCAGACTAAGCTAATTACAGTACTGTACTATTTATCTGATTTTTATATTCTGCTTTTCAGCACTTCAAAACAGATTACATTCAGGTACTGTAGTTATTTCTCTGTTCCCAGAGGGCTCACATCTAACAGGGTCATTCTTCAAACCGTGATGGGCCATTATCACGTGCGTTAGAGCGTTATCGCATGCGGGCGATAATGTTTTACACTTTATCGCCAGCAGTACCGCCGGAAATAATTACACCTTTCCAATTGGTGGTACAGGGGTGAAAGTGTGCAGTAGGGATGTGCAGAGGCTACCGATTCGTCTGATTCGGTATTCGTCAGTGGGCAAATACGTTGCATTCATTCAATGGCGCCCCCGATACGTTGATACGTGCATTTGTTTTCCGGTTCCCATTAAAGTCAATGAGGGAAGTATTTGCAGCCTATTTTTGGCTGCAGAATTGGGGTTTTTATCTATTTTGATGAAACTTCTGGGGAGCAATCATCAGAACAACAAAAGAGCTCCAAGGTACTTAGACTGTGGCAAAGTGGCACCAAAGTGGCATGAATAGCCTAAGGTACTTTAAAGGGGCAAAGGGGTACCAGGAGTGGTAGCGAGAGTGTTAAAAACACATCACAGCTTCAAAAGAGAGCACCAATAACAGATGCATGAACCCTCGAAGGCAGCAAGACAGGCAAAGCGGCAAGACAAGTGGCATCAACATCCTACAGCACAATGAAGGGGGAACATAGCAAGCAGAAAGAATAGCACCAACACACTGAGCAACTATGATAGTGGCCAAAACACCACAAGGAGTTGAGTGAGTCATCTGGTTGATGACAGCAAGGCACAGAGGCAGAGGGTAGATACAGGCTGGCTACACCTGGGAAGAGTTCCCTTTCCTTTGTGCAGGAAAGGGCTCCCTAGAATGGGTTCTCCCTAGAGTGGGGTGTTTCCATTGGCGTCTAGTGACCTCTCGCTGGTCTTTTAAAATCTGGTGGAGTTAGAAGATATACAAACGAGAATTTTCAAGGCCGAGGCGTAGGAGGTTACCATGTAAACAGTGGTTCAACATGGGTCAGAGGGTAGATACAGGCTGGCTACACCCGGGGAGAGTTCCCTTTCCTTTGAGGCGGGAAGGGCTCCCCGGAATGAGTTGGCCCCTAGAGTGGAGCATGAGCCTTCAAAGCATGGCGACCTGGAGCAGGGTGTCATGTGAACAGTGGTTCAACATGGGTCAACCAGTGCTAAGAGATAGGCTGCAACACCATGGAGAGTTCCCTTTCCTTTGAGCAGGAAAGGGCTTCCTTGGAATGGGTTGGCCCCTAGAGTGGAGCACGAGCCTTCAAAGCATGGCAACGTGGAGGAGGTCTCACTGTGAGCATGGTCTCACTGTGTTTGCCACAGTCTAAGTACCTTGGAGCTCTTTTCTCGTTCTGAACATGAGTCAACAAGTGCTAAGAGATAGGCTGCTACACTGGGAAGAGTTCCCTTTCCTTTAAGCAAGAAAGGGCTCCCTGGAATGGGTTGGCCCCTAGAGTGTATAATGCTACAAATTGTTAGGATTAAAGCATTTGCAAACAGATCATGACTTCATAAGCAAGACGGAGGAAGTTCTCTTCTCTGCCCTGAAACTAAAGAAAACTGTTTGTTTTATTTAAGGATCCATGCTGTGAAGGATTACTAGTGTGAATTGCCAGAGACTGAGGTTTCCCTTTGCAACGAGGGTTCAGCCGTTAGGACTGGACATAAGGCCTGGCCAGACAGGCACAGCAATCAAAGTCAGAGGTCAAGCCCACCTAGGGACATAAGGCTTGGATGGACAGGCACATCAATTGAGGACAGAGGTCAATCCCATCTAGGGACATGAGGCCTGGACGAACAGGCACAGCAAATCGAGGTCAAACCCTTGTAGGGACATAAGGCCTGGACGGACAGGCACAGCAATCGAGGATAGAGGTCAAGTCCACCTAGGGACATAAGGCCTGGATGAACAGGCACAGCAATAGAGGACAGAGGTCAATCCCACCTAGGGACATAAGGCCTGGATGAAGAGGCACAGCAATCGAGGTCAAACCCTTATAGGGACATAAGGCCTAGACAGACAGGCACAGCATTCGAGGATTTCCTTTGTGCAGGTATGTTGTGGTTTGACCTGTCACTTCTTCCTGAACTGGTTCACTGCCAGAAGAAAATGGCATCTTTTTCATTTCTGAAAGATAATTCAACTGAGGTTGCTTTTAGAGCAATAGAGACTGCCATTTGTGAAGCAAGAACTGAGCTGGAGATTATTTTTGAATACCCAGAAGCTATTAACTGTATTTATGCACTTCAGCTGATAAAGGAACATGAAGAGCTCTCAGAAATAAGAAAACTGCTACTCAAGTCAAAATCTACAATATCAACCTATGTTGACTTTGTGGTTTACACAGTGCCTCTGTAAACAATGGGAACACAGAGGATGAACTAGAGTGCAAGCACCACCAGTTTTCAATAGTACTAGAAACATTACTGTTGGCAAGGTCATGAAAAATATTGAGCATATGAAATATGCAAGCTCCAAACATCTTAAGTCAGCTTTTTATGTTCTTACATTCCAAATGTGGACGGACAGGCACAGCGTTTGAGGTCAGGCCCTTGTCGGGACGTACGGCCTGGACAGTGGACGGATAGGCACAGCGTTTGAGGTCAGGCACATGTGCTGCAGTGCTTATATTATCTGGAGCATAGGAGGCAGTTGGAGCTGCTGCAAGGTTTTCAATTGCTTTTATTCATCTTGCCATTCACAGGGAATATTTGGAAACCCAAACAAAGGCAGGTTTACTTTCAAAAACACTAGCATTTCCATCAACTCTGGTGCCAGCCTTGAGCGGTGAGGGCTCATGATATCCCCTATCATTGAAAAGACACGTTCACTGGGCACACTGATTGGTGGACATGATAGATATCACTGAGCCACTTTGGCTAGGTGTGGCCAGACAGTGGACTTGTGTGCCCAATATGCCAGCGGATGTGTCTGCATGTTCTCTGTCGGCTCTGAGAGATACCGTGTCACTGACAGCTGTGCTGGTGTGTCCTTTGCTTGGGTGGGCTGAGTGTCACTCATGCCAGCTGCTTTCTCTCTAGCCCATAGCACAACAGATGAATCTTTATGGGCAACATGCCTTTGGCGTTCTGAAGTGGAGGAGGAGGTACTAGCTGTCACTGACAGAGTGCTGCTCCAGCTTGGGCTACCACAACTCTCTGAATTGCCCGCTGTTTCCACCTCTGCTTCACGCCTAATCTGTCTCTGCGTATGGCACTCCTGTTCATGGATTTTTGATAACAGCAGGTCCTTCACCGATAAGAGACAATCATACTGTAGAGCGAGTTTCCCTTTCACACAGGGATCACAGACTGTGGCGAGCATGTATGTATTCTGTTCTGTTAAAGGCCTTAATCTCTCTTCCACCTGCTGCTGCAAAATATCCAGACAATGCAGCACCTCAACTGTCATTCCCTCTTCCTGTTTAAAGGCCTCCAAATTTTCATCCAGGAAATTAACTCTAGGGATGATATCAGCCAAGGTGGCACTTCTGGAACTCAGCTCCTCCGTGACATCCTTGAAGGGTTGCAGGATTTTTACCAGCTGACTCATGACTAACCAATCATGATGCCCTAGGAGATTCTGCACATCTATGTCCATTGTACCAGAAAGTTCATGAAGGGGTGTCTGTAGCTCCACTAATCTCTCGAGCATCATAAAAGTGGAATTCCACCGGGTGGCAATGTCTTGAATGAGATGCTTGTGAGGCATCTCCAAATCAGTCTGCTTTTTTTTTTGAGAACCTACCCCGCCTTCACACTTCTGTGGAAGTGCGCTGCTATGTTCCTGCACTTCTGTATTAACCTATGCAGGTATTCATTCTCTTGGTCATTGGAATCCAACCCCAGAGCTGACTTCACTACCAGGTGCAGAGTGTGTGCAAAACATCTGATGTTCTTAAAGTGCCCGTCGTTTATTGCCTTAACCATGTTTGCAACATTGTCTGTGACAAAGAACCCTGCATGAGGATTCCTGTCTCGCTGGTGTAGTTGCCAGCCCTCCTGCATCTGTCTGATGCATGTTAGAATATTGGCTGCAGTATGGGCCTAGTCCGACAGGTAGGTGTGCAGTAAAGCCCATCTCTACCCTGATACTTGTTCAGTAATAGAGCTACTGCCTGCCCCTGCCTCAGCCAAGTCCCACCAGTGTGCTGTCAGGGAGAGGTAAGAGTATGCAGCATTCATGTCGGTCCAGATATCGCAGGTGAAATGCACAGTCCCCTGTGCCTTAGCTAGCAGCGCTTGGATGCGACTGCGACACTGCTTGTACAGGCTAGGGAGGACGTTTCTGCTAAATATGGTTCTGGAGGGGACTTTGTAATTTGGAATTATGACCTTCAGAAAACACTTGAAACCCACATTCTCCACTAACTGCAAGGGCTGGTCATCAAGGGCAATCATTTCCCCAATGGTCCTGGTTACAACTTTTGAGGCTGCCTGACTCCTACCCCGGGATAGCGTTACCGCACTCCACACCATTTCCTCCATGGTGGGTTGTCGCTCCTGCCACATGTCAGGGGGTTGCTGGCCTGCCACCTAACTGCTAGAAGGGGATGAGGGTGTGGGCTGACTCTGCTGCTTTTCAACCACTTTACGCTGCTTGGAAGGGGTCCCCTGACTGGTACTGCCACCATCCCCAGATGGCAGTACTCTTGTTGGGTGTTGCCTCTTCATATGATGCGTCATGCCAAAATTAGATAGATGTCCCATTTGCTTGCCTCTGCTAATAGCTCTGCCACAGTAATTACACTGAGCAAAACGCGGGTCCTCCGTCACTTTAAAGTGGCTCCAGATCGCAGATGTCTTTCGTGATCCTCCCTTCTCTATAGCCTTCGGGGTGGATGCTGGCACTGGAGCTGAAATAGTGGGTGCATCCTGAGAAGCAACGCCAGGGGCCTCAGTCACCCTCTGTGCCTGTGCTGACTGCTCTTCCTCCTCATCAGTTTCATCTCTCCCCCGCTGCACTGAAGTGGAGGCTAAGACAGGACTAACTGATCCTCCCAAAGATTCATCACCTATTACTTCTTCTGTTTCAGATGCGAATCCCACACAAGATGATTGTTCATCTGAATCAGAAGCAAACAGTGCCTGTGCTACATTGTCAACGCTTAGTCGAGACTTCTATCCCATTGCTTCTTTTGGGTGTCAACACTTTGTCTGGCATGACTCAGCCTCCCCTTCCCTCACCTCCAAAACTACAGGGTCAGAAACAGGTGGTGGCGATGCATCATGTTTAAATTTTGTTTTTCTCCAGATGAAACTGCCTGCCCCTTCAAAGATTTTAGATTGCAACAGGTCCTTTTTTTAACTTTAATGGGGGGACTGGCTCTAGTGCCTTTTGAAGTGCCTCCTCTGCCATTTCCAATCACTCGACCACATCTAGCTTTACCTGACATTATAGATTTAATGTCACTGCCTAGTGCCTACTGGCTGATCACTGTCACAGTGCCTTGATATGCACTAATGTAATGTGTGTGGTGTGCACACACAGAGCTTGCTTGTAAGCACAAAAGAGGCAGACTGGGGATTTCATTGCACAGGCTGTCCCAATAATAAACTTGAGTCTGCTAAACTGCCAGCCCACTGGCACTGATGCCCAGAGAGACTGAGTGAGTTCAATTAAAGAAATTCAGTTTTAAAAAGCTGGAATTGTTGGCACAGCAGTAAAATCGATGAAATATATTTTCCAATGGAAGTTCTTGCAAACTAGCTAAAAATTGAATATATCTCTCCCACCCACAACTCCCAAATGGTGCTTGCTTGCAGCCTAGCCCAGAGGGTGAATTAAATAAAATGGCACTGCTAGCAGCTTCTCTCCCTGGCACAGAGAGACCGTCTCAGATCACCTAAATAAACTGCTTAAAAAACAAACAGGGCTAGCTGGTACAGGCACTGCAGCCAAATAAAGAATAAATATCTTTTTCTCTTGAGTAACTAGCCTAGCTAGCAATTCAATACAGATTTCTGAACTCAGACTAGCTCTGAGTGCAGCCACCTTCTGCAGAGACCACCTTCCCACACCACCCCTGCAAAGAAAGTGCGTGGCATGCCGCGTGCTTAAGTATATATAGTGCTGGGTCATCAGAAAAATCGTCACCAAGCACTGAATGACATTCAGTGCATTTCACAAAATGTTATCGCTGATATGTTGCATTCCGGTATCTGTGCCAACCTGTCCAACCCACTCTGACAGGGCTGTGAGGTCACTGATGACTCACAGGAAAGAGCTGGTTTTTGGCTCTGGATACACCCAAATGGCGTCCTCCGATTGCAAATGGCGGCAAAGAAAAGCACGTTATATTCGTGGGGAGTCGCGATACGTTTCGCTTCCCCAAGAATACAACGATTAGGGACATATACATTGTGGATTGCCAATACATCGAAAACGAATGCACACCCCTAGTGTGTGCAGCGCACCCACAACTGTGGTGGGCGAAAACACACTGCCGTGATGCGGCCGCCTGCTCAATATGGCCCCCTTGCATAATGATGAATCCAGGGGTAAGTTATTTGAATCATTAGTTTTTGGCATACTTCCATTAATTATGCCCTCCCTTTTTTTGTTGTGTTCTGCAGCTGTGGATGGCCACGACCACGGCCCCCTACCTTGCACGGGGCAGCGACCCGCCGCTACAGTTTCGTGGGAAGCCCCTGACCCTGTGCCCGTTGCTCTGGCACGGGTCCCCGAGATGGCCGCCGGGTGGGGGAGCTGTCCCTGCTCCTCCCTCGCGGCGTCCGGCAGTCTTTTCCTCCGCAGAGGAAATCCAAGATGGCCACCGCCATCTATAGGCGCGAGGCCGCGCCACCTCCCTAGATGTAAAGGGGCCAGGCCCCTTAACTACTCTCAGCTGTTTCCAATGGGCCAGAGTAGAGGAAGTATAAAGGAAGGCTTCCTCTGCCCATTCCTCGACTTGGCAACGTCCTCTAGCGCTAAGTCTGCTTGCTTCGGAGAGTCTTCTACTGTTTTGGATCCTTGTTCCTGGTTCCTGACTTTGGATTGGCAAGTGGTGATTCCTGGCATGTGACTTTGGACTGGCAAGCTAAAGAAAAGAATTGAAGAAAAGGGTGCATGGGGGTAACTTGCTGGAGTGGTAGTTGACCCCCAATGGACCCCTGTCCATTGGGGGTCACCTTCTCTGCTTTGGGGAGTCTGGGGTAACTCTCCCAAAGTGAGCAAATTAATCTAAGTTGGGTCATGGGCTGGGGGCAGCTAAACTACAAGGCCATACTGGATGCAGGACACACATACATGCACTTCCAAAAAGCCACTGTCCATATCAAAATTTGTGCTCCAAATGCAAAGATACTTCTAATAAACTATCTTCAGTTACTGAAGAGGAGTATAACTTTCAACTTCACAGCAAATCTAGTAATACTTTTCTCTCAGCCTTCCAGAAAGCCTCAGACAACTTATGTTACAATCTATATATACCACTCTTCAACCTCCAGTAGGCCATATTTCCATATTCTCTTTTTAAACACAACACTTCACATAGGCTCCCTGAGGCACTATTAGAACATCTCTACCAACTCTCTCCTCATTTCCCCTGAAAACCCTGGAAAAGGTTCCAGCTGCTGCCTTCTCTTCGCTTGGTGACTCTGGGGAAGCCCACACCCTTGCTGTAAGCAGGGTTATATTCCCTTTCTGAACCCAGCCCTAGTGGCTAAACCAGTCTGTCTGCCAAGAAATTCTGGAACATCCTTTAACCAACATATAACATTTGGTTAGCTGGAACCTTCCCTGTTCTTATGCCCTCTCTAGTACTTCCCATAGGGGAAATCACATTAACCACAATGCACTCCCTGCATATTGCACTCTGCAATCTTTTGTGTCACATAGGGTATACATACCCTTAACAGAGGGCATAGAAACTACTTCCCTTAACCAGTAAGCTTTGATGCTTTTGACATAACTTCAACATCACTCTCTGCTTTGATGGTGAAGGGAAGGGGAATTGGATTCAGATGACAACCAACATTGGCCCTGACTTTTATGGTCTAGGGTACTGATATGCAGACATAATGGAAAAAAGCACATGACTTCTACGGGTAAGTCCATAATCAAAGCACATCAAACAGCACTGAATGTTCAAGAAGGCTCATCACCCATTAAAGATGTTGCTAGCTGAAATATTTTATGAGTTACCATAAGGCTTGGGGATAACTGTTGGAATCTGTGGGAGGGAGCGCTAGGAAGTGCTCCTGATTCTGGGGAGATGTGTGCCCTTGGACCACAACGCGACTGCAGAGAGGAGCTCCATGGAAGCACCGCAGCAGGCAAGATGTGTCCAAGCATGGGAGGAGCAGACTGACCACTGCCCTAACCTCCGCCGAACTTGCACGCACCGGTAGAGACCCAGCAAGCAATGCTGGTCTCTGGGGTAGCCCTCTGGCCACTCGATACCCTTTCGGACCTGCCACTAGGGAGCGGCAGATGCGGCAGGATGGACAGAGGTCGAGGACAGGCGATAGTACTGGGACTATGAACAAGACGGGACCTCAGGACTTGGACTAGGCTTGAAGATTTGAACAAGGCGAGGATACTTGGAACTCAGACACAAGATGCTCAGTCATGGAAGGAAACCAGACATAGATTGAGGAGAGGATTCCGGTTACTCAGAAGAGGACTCTTGGAAAAACTCGGACGAGGACTTGGAAACGCTCACACGAAGGCAGGACTTCAGACTTGGAACTCAGGACATCAAGATCGGGACATGGAACATCAGGACTGGAACGTAGGACATCAGATACGAAAGGACATCTGGACATCTAAGGCATCCGGACATCAGGGGGCTTCAAGAGAGGAGGACCACAGGGAACGTCTGGAACATGACGGTTGAAGACATCAGAAGGCTGAGACGTCTGGACATACGAAGACAAGGGGACGTCAGGACATACAGAGATAGGGAGACATCAAGACATCTGAAAACGAGAAGACGGGATCCATCGAGAGACCAGAACATGGAACGAAGGCGACGACAGAGGTTCAAGAACCATGGACGAAGACAATGAGGAACAGAGTGCCTTGAGGAAGTGAAAAAGGATCACGGAGGACTCCTGGAATGAGGAGCTGCAACTGAAGATCCAGGAGAGGTCCGGCTCCTTGACTGAAGGCTGAGCCCTTATGTAGGATGGAAGAGGAAAAGCCTTGATGACATCATGAGGAGGAGCCAGGAAGACTGGCCCTTTAAATCCTGTGGAGAGGCGCAGCCCCACGCCTAAGGAAGAGGCAGGACCTTGGACAGAAACTATGCTGAGAAGAGTAAACAGAAGCAGGCCCGACGTCAGTGGCTCCCTGCCATGAAGAAGGCTGAAGATGATGGTGGCTTCCTGCTGCAAGTAAAGGAGCTTCAAGGTGGCCTCTGGGCCATGGAAGAGGATGTTGATGGCAGCCTCCTGGCCGTGAAGAAGCAGAGGTGGTACCAGGCCGTGAAGATGGAGGTGAATGCAGTCTCCAGGCCTCAGGGGGCGGTGCGGACATTGGCGGCTCCAGCCGCGAAGAAGAGAGGACGTCAGCAGCCTCCTGGCCACAAGGAAGGAGGCAGCAGTGGTGGTTGACCTGCCGCGGAGCATGACAGCATGGCCCTCGGTGTGAAGAGGAAGGCGTGGGCGGCCTCCAGGCCATGAGGCAAGATGGCAGTGGCTCCGACCGCCAAGGCACACAGGAAATGGCGTCGGGAGAGCGGGCAGGCGGAGGTGGTAAGAGGCTGCTCGCAGCTAGGCCCACGGGAAGCATCGCAACAATAACTGCATGGAATATCTCTGCTGTCCTTCCAGAAACCCCTCTTGTCACCCCGATAGATGCCTACATTTTTCAGGGGACAGTTTTGTCATAAGTGGAATCATTGTGCGAGAAGAAGTTGTACTCACCTCTCCCACAGATTTGCTGAAAACTCTCTCACTGATTGATAGAATTTCCCCCCCATCCCCCCATGAATCCTGCCGTAGCCCAGAACCCAACCCTGTGATTGGAATTGTCACAAGCTGATGACGCCGGTGCGACAACATTCCATGAAGAGAATGAGGAGCTGTGAGCTGTGGTTGCAACTACCAGCCAAGACATCTCTGGAGGTCTAGAAGATTCTCCAGTTTTGAGGAGTCAGTGGGCTGTGGAAGAAGGACTGTTTCAGTCTACTAATTTTACCAGTAAGGTTTCATCTCCTCCTAAGTGCATCTCTTTGGTAAGACCAACTTGATTCACACTGGAATCAATTTGGGAAGCTATAGAAGCCCTGGGGTCTTCCATTACGGTGCAGTTAAACCCTTTGCTTTCAAAGTGTTCTGATCTTGAGAGCCATGTACAGGCCCTGGAATTCTCTGAAACTAATATGGCACAACTGATATACTGAAGCAGGAAGTAGATTATTGCAAGAATCTCTGATAAAAGAAATTCTTTTGTCTAATACGTTGGGAAATCTTAAGAATTCTGAGAGGAAGGAACCTTCAATTTATTAATTTTTCTAAGATACCTCTTATATCACCTAAGGATATATTTAAAAGATATATATTAGAAGTACTGAAGATTCCTGAGCAAGCTGTTCCTCCAGTTCCTAAGGTGTATTATTTGCTTTCATTCAAGAAAAAAATGTAGATATGGGAACTCAAATTTTGTTATCAACAGAATTTAATAATAATATTTCTGCTATACTTGAGACGTCTTATAGTGAAGTGGCTACTTCTGCAACTTTAATTGTCTCTTTCGTACTAGAGCCTGTTGCGGTCTCCACCACTTCCCCTCTAATTGCCATATTCAGGGCTCACCTTCTATGCCGGGAACGCCGCTCCCGCGGCTCTGCTGGGTCTATGGGGCGTCCGCCATTGCTGGGCCGTCTCTCTGCAGCCCCGCGTGCGCGCAAGGACGCGCGTTATGGACGTACGCTCACCGGAAGTCTGGCCCCGCCTGAGTTAACCATGCCACGCCCCAAGCCTGATTTAACCGGCGTTCATCGGGTGTCTCATTGCCTTGCAACGAGGGTCGCTACTGCTTGTAGTTCTTAGTTGCATCTCTGCTGTTCCTGCCATTGACCACTGCTCGTTCCTGACTCCGCTTCTGCCTGCCGCCTGCCATTGACCTCTGCTCGTTCCTGACTCCGCTTCTTCCTGCCGCCTGCCGCCTGCCACCGACCTCTGCTCGTTCCTGACTCCGCTTCTGCCTGCCGCCAGCCCTGACCTCAGCGTGTACCCGACTCCGCCTTTGCCTTTCTCTGACTTCAGCTTGTGCCTGACTCCGCTCCTGGTTGCCGCCAGTCTCCAACCCCGGTCCATTCAGGACTGTTTCCATTGGCTGCCAGTTGACTTGGGTTTCTCCTCCTGTTACTCTCTGCCAAGTCTGAATCTTACACGCTGCTGGCTCCGGTTCTGTCTTGGGCCAGTCATACTCCACGAGGCTACATAGACATCTTCTCAGTTACCTGTCTGTCCCGCCTTCGCTGGGCCTACCTGCTCCCTGCCACTGGACTCTGACTTAACCTTTGCCAGGCCTTTCCTAGAGACTGAGACCTTACTCCTAAGTCCCAAGGTTCTGGGACCCTACGGGCTCCTCCTGGGGGGTTCCTGGTTCCCGGGTGAAGATCTGTGCCTGAGACTCCGCCTCCCGAGCTACTCTACCCAGGGTGGTTCGGCTCAAGGGTCCACACCAGGACTGCAGCTTCCCAGACTGCAACAGAGCCGGACAGAGATTGGATATTAAGGTTGTTCTTTAGACATCAAACTGAGTCTGAGTCTTTCTTGCATTTCAAAGTTAGAGTATTTCCGGACATGGCTAGACAAACACAGAAAAAGAGAAAACAGTTTCTTATAATGAAACCTAGATTCCTTCAGCTAGGAGCATTTTTATTTTTACAATATCCCTACAAGTTTTATATAAAGTATAGAGATGTATGTTATATTTTCTTTCAGCTTTCTCAATTATCTCGTTTTCTTAGTGATAAGATTCTGCAGGGAGATATGCCTCCAAGGTTTACAGCTACATGATTCTCTAGAGAGGCAGAGGAAGGTTCTGTATTAGAGAGTAAGGTCCCATGAGAGTGGGGGGGGGGGGGGGGGTTTGTCCTTTTTGTATTATTTTCTTGGAATTGTGGTTTGGATTCCCATTTTTTGAGGACTTGGATTGAATTTGACATGCTGTAATTTGACATGCTTTAAATTTCTGTGAGCTTTATTTTAGCTTTTCTTTTTGTCTATTATGTCTAATTCTGTTTTCATTTTCACGTAGTTTCTTGTAATATGAAAATGCATAAATAAAAAATAAAAAAAAAAAGATATTTGGCATGAGAGCAAAAAGAGTATTCAAGGCACAGCAGATGGCAAAGTGGTGTTGACATGCTGTTAAAATCCTCTGCTGCAGCCATGAACTGGCCCACCGTGGGTCATTCACCCATATACATACATGATTTTTATTCACCCCCCTCAGAGAGAAATATGTTTATTCTTGCAGTGCAGTTAAGTAAGTTCAACTTCAAATATTTGGAATAGGCCTCCAGGGCAGAAGAAATGTCTCTCTTTCAAAGATGTGGGCTGTGGGGAGGTGGACGGGGAGTCTGATCTAAATATCTGTGAGCAGGGGGAGTCCCCCTTCACCTCATAGATACAGCAACCGATGGGAATGTGCTGGGGGACTGCTTGAGCCCACGTTGTTCCTTCTCAGCCCCTCTCCCTTCCACACACACAACTCATGGCCTCTTCCTAGCTCCTCTCCATTATACCTCTCCCTCCCCATGGTCCCTTTGTGGCTCTCCTTCCTACGCTCTTCCCTCCCCTTCAGTGTCCCGTTCCTGCACTAATTTTCATTCCTATTGTTGCCGCTGCCTCCCAAAGATTGCTGCAGCCTCACTGGCCTTGATCAGCTGTTCTAGGGGCACAGGACCCCTTCTTGCCTGTGCCCCTCCGAAACCCCCTGCACGGAAGGGACTGCTTGGCCTGAATTTATGCTGCTGCTAGCCTGGGCTGGAAACTATTTGGAAGGTTCCTTGCTGCAGTTATGTAGCTCCCATTAGAAAGGATAACAACTCTACATGGCCCCATTCACATACATATATGGCCGTGCATAATTCTACTACAGGATTTTATAACTTGCATGTATCAGATATGCACAGATTATGAAATACACTTATGTCTACCCCCAATATACATACATATGTCTGGTTACCTGTGAATAGCAGAAATGCATGGAAAGCACATATTTTACCTATTTTATAGATGTACGCACATATATTTTTCGTATGAATACAATAGAACTTGCTCGCATAAAACTCTGATTTGTGAAAGTGGGTATATTTCAAAACATGTGCGTGAAACAGAAGTCATCGGTTTTCCAATAGTTCACCCAGTTTGTGTTCAGTTGATTGAGACTCTCCTAGTACCCTGAACTCCTCCAGTTCTCCCACCCACAGTAGCTACAACAGGCAAATCTCATATCAATTGCACTAGATAATTAGCAGATATAAAACTGTGCAAATAAACTGACTAATGTATTTGCATAAATCTCTTATAAAATAGCAACTTACGTGCGTACCTCAAGACCCTGCCCCAGAATGCCTCTAAGACTGTTCATTTTTTGTGCAAGTGAATGTGTGCGTGAAACCAAGAATATGTATTTTTTATGTTTATAAAATAGCATGTATACAAGTACAAGCTACTAATGTGCATATGCAATATGCTAACTTTACACAGGTAACTCCTTTGAAAATTCACCCCAGAGTCTATAGAAGTGATTTTTGGTTATGATTGAAACCATCTTATATTCTGCAGTTTCCATATTGCTCAACACGGATTACAGTAAAAACATATATAATAAAACAGAAATAAGATACATAAAATATCATAAAACAATAAAATATAACATTTATTTAAATGACACTTTTCTTGTCCTCTCATAACAGCATGAAAAGCATACCTAAAATATCCTCTGTCATTTGCATGTAAGAAAAAGGAAATGTGATAAAATGAGCTTAGCAATGGTAGTATTTATTTTGATTAACCGAATTTCATAATTACTTCAAAACAATGAACAATAAAATTAACAAAACATAACTAATGAATATACAAAGCACTGAGAGGAGAGGATCACCTTGCTGTGGCTGAAAGGAATCAGTAAGTTTTTGCTTGGGACATTGTCTTTTTTTAAAGTATTGGGGCAAATTTAACTATTTGGAAATATTATTTAGTGTGTTTGTGCTTTTAATAGTCAGTAAGGCAGCGAATAAACAGAAGTTAGACTGTATTTTTAAATAGACAGTCAGTAAGGCAGCTAGTAAGCAGTAGTTAGAGTGTTTGTTATTATTAAAAAAAAGTAGCCAGAAGATAGAAATAAGCTAGGAGCAGTGTATATCTAAGTAAAAAGGTTGAAAAGTTCAATTCAGTTACTCACCTTGGAAAGGTGTTGAGGTAGTGTGATTTGGTACCAACATATGTTAATCAAGAGAGCAGTGAGTCACTTTGGCTAACTAACTGAAGTTAGACTGCCTTGGAGGAAGAAGGCCTCATGATTGGAGAGCATCAGCATGGTGCAGCAGGAAAGGATCTTGTAGCAAAGGACCTGCTCTCCAATTGATGCATTGTCCTTTCGCACTGAGGATATCTCCCCAAGGCCTACTGCCCAGGAGGGAAGGGTTAGGTTGGCCGTCATAGTTGGCGATTCGATTATTAGGAATGTAGACAGCTGGGTGGCTGGTGGGTGTGAGGATCGCCTGGTAACATGCCTACCTGGTGCGAAGGTGGCGGACCTCACGCATCACCTAGATAGGATTTTAGACAGTGCTGGGGAGGAGCCAGTTGTTGAGGTACATGTGGGCACCAACGACATAGGAAAATGTGGGAGGGAGGTTCTGGAAGCCAAATTTAGGCTCTTAGGTAGAAAGCTGAAACCAGAATCTCCAGGGTAGCATTCTCTGAAATGCTCCCTGTTCCACGGGCAGGTCACCAGAGGCAGGCAGAGCTCCAGAGTCTCAATGCGTGGATGAGACGATGGTGCAAGGAAGAGGGATTCAGTTTTGTTAGAAACTGGGGAGCCTTTTGGGGAAGGGGGTGTCTCTTCCAAAGGGATGGGCCCCACCTTAACCAGGGTGGAACCAGACTGCTGGCACTAACCTTTAAAAAGGAGATAGAGCAGCTTTTAAACTAGAACAAAGGGGAAAGCAGACAGTCGCTTAGCAGCGCATGGTTCGGAGAGAGGTATCTTCAAAGGATACTAATGATGCATTAGAATTAGGGTGAGGTTCCAATAATAAGAAAAATAGTCCAAGTGCCTGTAACTAAAAACTCACCTGAGCTAAAAAATTCTAAATTATTCCTAAGCAGAATGAAAATACAAACAAAAAACAAACTTTGAAATGTTTGTATGCTAATGCCAGAAGTCTAAGACGTAAGATGGGAGAATTAGAATGATTAGCAGTGAATGATGACATAGCCTTTATTGGCATCTCAGAGACATGGTGGAAGGAGGACAACCAATGGGACAGTGCTATACCGGGGTACAAATTATATCGCTATGACAGAGAGGAGCATCTGGGAGGCGGTGTGGCGCTTTATGTCCAGAATGGCATAGAGTCCAATAGGATAAAAATCCTGCATGAGACTAAATGCACAATTGAATCTTTATAGGTAGAAATCCCTTGTGTCGGGGAAGACTATAGTGATAGGAGTATACTACCGTCCATCTGGTCAAGATGGTGAGACTGACTGTGAAATGCTAAGAGAAATTAGGGAAGCTAACCAAATTAGTAGTGTGGTAATAATGGGAGACTTCAATTACCCCATATTGACTGGGTAAATGTATCATCGGTACATGCTAGAGATATAAAGTTCCTGGATGGAATAACTGACATTTTTATGGAGCAATTGGTTCAAGAACAGACAAGAGAGGGAGCAATTTTAGATCTAATTCTCAGTGGAGCACAGGATTTGGAGAGAGAGGTAGCGGTGGTGGGGCCACTTGGCAATAGTGATCATAATATGATCAAATTCGAATTAATGACTGAAAGGGGGACAGTAAGCAAATCCATGGCTCTTGTGCTAAACTTTCAAAAGGGAAACGTTGATAAAATGAGAAAAATAGTTAGGAAAAACTGAAAGGAGCAGCTACAAAGGTAAAAAGTGTGCAAGAGGCGTGGTCATTGTTAAAAAATACCATCCTAGAAGCACAGTCAAGATGTATTCCACACATTAAAAAAGGTGGAAAGAAGGCAAAATGATTACCAGCATGGTTAAAAGGGGAGGTGAAAGAAGCTATTTTAGCCAAGAGATCTTCATTCAAAAACTGGAAGAAGGATCCAACAGAAGAAAATAGGATAATGCATAAGCGTTGGCAAGTTAAATGTAAGACGTTGATAAGACAGGCTAAGAGAGAATTTGAAAAGAAGTTGGCCGCAGAGGCAAAAACTCACAGTAAAAACTTTTAAAAATATATCCGAAGCAGAAAGCCTGTGAGGGAGTCAGTTGGACTGTTAGATGATCGAGGGGTTAAAGGGGCACTTAGAGAAGATAAGGCCATCACAGAAAGATTAAATGATTTCTTTGCTTCGGTGTTTACTGAAGAGGATGTTGGGGAGGTACCCGTACTGGAGAAGGCTTTCATGAGTAATGATTCAGGTGGACTGAACCAAATCACAGTGAACCTAGAAGATGTGGTAGGCCTGATTGACAAACTGAAGAGTAGTAAATCACCTGGACCAGATGGCATACACCCCAGAGTTCTGAAGGAACTAAAAAATGAAATTTCAGACTTATTAGTAAAAATTTGTAACCTATCATTAAAATCATTCATTGTACCTGAAGACTGGAGGATAGCTAATGTAACCCCAATATTTAAAAAGGGCTCCAGGGGCGATCCGGGAAACTACAGACCGGTTAGCCTGACTTCAGTGCCAGGAAAAATAGTGGAAAGTGTTCTAAACATCAAAATCACAGAACATATAGAAAGACATGGTTTAATGGAACAAAGTCAGCATGGCTTTACCCAAGGCAAGTCTTGCCTCACAAATCTGCTTCACTTTTTTGAAGGAGTTAATAAACATGTGGATAAAGGTGAACCGGTAGATGTAGTGTACTTGGATTTTCAGAAGGCGTTGACAAAGTTCCTCGTGAGAGGCTTCTTGGAAAAGTAAAAAGTCATGGGATAGGTGGCGATGTCCTTTTGTGGATTACAAACTGGCTAAAAGACAGGAAACAGAGAGTAGGATTAAATGGACAATTTTCTCAGTGGAAGGGAGTGGGCAGTGGAGTGCCTCAGGGATCTGTATTGGGACCCTTACTTTTCAATATATTTATAAATGATCTGGAAAGAAATACGATGAGTGAGGTAATCAAATTTGCAGATGATACAAAATTGTTCAGAGTAGTTAAATCACAAGCAGACTTTGATAAATTGCAGGAAGACCTTGTGAGACTGGAAAATTGGGCATTGAAATGGCAGATGAAATTTAATGTGGATAAGTGCAAGGTGATGCATATAGGGAAAAATAACCAATGCTATAGTTATGCAATGTTAGGTTCCATGTTAGGTGCTACCACCCAAGAAAGATCTAAGCGTCATAGTGGATAACACATTGAAATCGTCGGTTCAGTGTGTTGTGGCAGTCAAAAAAGCAAACAGAATGTTGGGAATTATTAGAAAGGGAATGGTGAATAAAACGGAAAATGTCATAATGCCTCTGTATCGCTCCATGGTGAGATCGCACCTTGAATACTGTGTACAATTCTGGTCGCCGCATCTCAAAAAAGATATAATTGCGATGGAGAAGGTACAGAGAAGGGCGACCAAAATGATAAGGGGAATGGAACAGCTCCCCTATGAGGAAAGACTAAAGAGGTTAGGACTTTTCAGCTTGGAGAAGAGATGGCTGAGGGGGGATATGATAGAGATGTTTAAAATTATGAGAGGTCTAGAACAGGTAGATGTGAATCGGTTATTTACTCTTTCGGATAATAGAAAGACTAGGGGGCCCTCCATGAAGTTAGCATGTGGCACACTTAAAACTAATCGGAGAAAGTTCTTTTTCACTCAACGCACAATTAAACTCTGGAATTTGTTGCCACGGGACTGCTCACCTGCATAGTTCCTCAGCAGGTCCTGGGTTGAATTCTCTCGCGGTAGTTGCTAGTCCAGCCAGGCCCCGGCAGTCCGCGGTGGCGGTCACCGGGCCTTCCACTACACACCAGGCCTCACGCCGAGGTTCGGCGTCTTCCTCCATGCTAGCCACGCCCATACACGTGCATGAGTGGCCTCCCCCAGGAATTGTAGGGCTGAGGGCAGGTCCGGGTTCCGCAGTGCGCCCTGATTGAGTTACGATATAAGGAAGTTCCTGACTTCACTTCCTTGCCTTGCCAATTGGGTCGGCTTGTATGCTAGATTGTCTTCACGCTTGTTCCTGCTTGCCCCTAGTCTCTTTCCAGGATCCTTCTGTTCTAGTTCCATTCCTGACTTGTTCCTGTATCCGCGTTCCTGAGTCCTGCCTGTTCCTGTGTTCTTCTATCTGCCTTCCCAGGTAGTACCCTCGGATTGATTTCTGGTACTGACCTCGGCTTGTTCCTGACCTGTCTGCCTGCCTGCTGCCTGCATCAAGACCCAGCCTGTTCCTGGTCTACTCACCTGTCTGCCGCCTGCCTCTAGACCTCTGCTTGCCTCTGACTACATCTGACCTCCGGTATCTGACCCTTGCTTCGGTGACCACTCCTTGGACTGATCTATGGACAATGACCTTTCACCTGCCTGACCACTCCTCCAGATTCTGGCTCTGTTCCTCACCTTGTCATCACCAACTCTGTTCTGGTTCTCCCTGCTCCAGCTCAAATCTGACCACGCTCCTTCTGTGTCTGTGGGCACGCCGGACTATCATTCTCCCAGGAGACCCTGCGAGGCCCACCTAAGTCCAAGCAGCCTGGGCCCCTATGGGCTCCCAGTGGTGAAGCTCTACCTAGCCTCTGTCTCCGTCTGTGCTCCGTTCCTGGGGCCAGTTACCTCCTGTTCCCTTTCAGGAGCCATTCCACCCTTGCCCCAGGCCAAGGGTCCACCCCCGAGCGCAACAGTTTATTTATGAGCATCCTTTGCAGGACATTATCAAAAGCTTTGCTAAAATCCAAATATATCACATCCAGCATTCACTTTTCATCTAATTCTCTAGTCACCCAATCAAAGAAATTGATTAGATTTGTTTTACATGATCTCCCTCTGGTGAAACTATGTTTCCTCGGGACCTGCAACTTGCTGAATTTTAGATGCTTCACTGTCCTTCAGTAGAATCTTTATTAATTTTCCCACCACTGAGGTAAGATTAACTGAACTATAATTTCCAACCTCCTCTTTGTTGCTACTTTTTTGAAGCAGGACAACATCCATCCTTCTCCAGTCCAACGGAACCACTCTCATCTCCAGAAATCTGTTGAAAAAATCCTTCAGCTGACCCTTCAGAACCACTCCAAATCCCCTTAATATCTTAGGTCAGTTGTTCTCAACCAGGGGTATGTATAAAGCCTGTCATGGGATACTCCACTTTACAGGAGAAGGGAGCCTAAACTGTGGCAAGCAACCACCCACCCCTATCATGTAAAGTGGTAACCTCAAGCAGGAGACCTTGAGCTCCCAGTCAGCTGCCATGTTCTGACCTGGAGAAGTAAGATGGAGATGTGTCATCACTGCTTTGCACAGGAGAGAGGAGCCCAAAACTAACATCACTAACACATGAAGAGCAGCTGGCTACTGATCTAAAGCAGAGACATCAAACACTATGGAGGACTGTGAAATTGTTCTGCTTCTAGTTCCCACAGCTGTTTTCTCTTCCTCTTGTCTCCCTATTGCAAATGAAGCTTACCCAGGGATAAAAGGAAGAGGAGGCAGCTATGAAGAGAGGAAATGCAGCACTTTCGCTGTTCCCCGCAGTCCTAATGTCTTTGCAATAGTGCTGTGGCCAGTTAATTCTCCTGAGTCCCATTACTCCTATGTTTGTTGTGGTTGCTCTGTTGCTGCTGTCCAGTTGCCATGGGAAGAGAGAGAGAGGCCATGACTAAGGAGACGGAGAAAGCAAAAAGAGTGGAGATGGATTCTGGGAGTTAGCAAGAGCAAATGGGGAGAGGTGAGAAGAGAGAGATTAAGAGAAGGGATGTGAAAGGCTGGTTGATGGGGGAGAATCAGTTGAGTTCTGACAAATTCAGGGCTGGGTCATTCTGGAGCTGGTATTGTACAACCAATAAAAGCTTAAGCCATCAGCTTCCTAACCAATAATAAGACAGAATGTTGCAACATTGTACCACCTTGTGGAAACTGTGGAAATATGCCTTCCAAGCTTCACTTTAGGTATACAAGCAAGCTAACCTGTTAAGTCCTAACTGCAAGAAGCTATAGAGCACAGCAGGCATCAGGCTACTACTTGCCTATCAGTTCAAGGATTGCAAGAACAAAGAGGTCTTACTAGTGAAACAAAATAGTCTTAGAGCAAAATAAGATATTTCAACAAGCATAAACATCCCCATTTTGACGATTAAGAACTCTCCCTCTCCCCCCCCCCCCGCCTTGTACACCTGCTGTTTAGATATGATAAGGATTCTATTACATTAGTCCTTTTTTCCTTTTTGTGTTATAACTATATTATCTATATCAATATATTATCTATATCAATAGATAGATATAGTGACAAAGGCCTAACACTGAAACAACATTACATCAAAAACGGGGCCACACAAAGGTAATATTATGCAGACATGAAAGAGTACACCCACAAGCCTTACAATAGTGTACTACAAAATTCTTTATTATAACTTATACATAGGGAGGGTAACTTTCAAACTGATGTGCGGGCGCACATACATCAGCTTGCACCCAGGAGAGTGGCCATTTTATAACGTACCTGTGCATATGCGTTCATGTTATAAAATAGTCTGGCTGCGCACATATGTGTGCCAAATTTTACGTGGGCATGCGCATGTGCACGTAAATCCTGCTTCTACCACGTAAATCGGGGGATTTGGAAAGGGGAGTACATTGACACCATTCCCAGTTTTACCAGTTCTCCCAGTTGAGATAGGTCCTCCAACCCGCCCCCCCCCCCCCAGTAGTCTTCACTCCCCACAGTTAGCCCAGATCCTTAGAACCCTGCAGATCTGCCTAGTTTTCTTTATTTTTTAACTTACACGTCATCCATAGCAGAAGTAAAGCAGGGGGCCTCGGCGTGCATAAGTATTTACGCGCACATTTCTGGTTCATGCCTCGAAACGCTATTCCCCCTCCTCTTTTTGAAACTTTGGAGATGGGCGCACTGTAGGGAATTCACACGTATCCGGGCGGCTTTTAAAATCCGCTCAGCATGCACGAGCCTGACATATTTGCGAATTTCCTAATTCATGCATGTGCTGGCCTTTTAGAATCTACATCTAAGTAAAATGTTTGAAAACATCAAAGATAAAACACTTCTGAAGTTACAGTCCCTCTACATATCTCATTCCTCATTCCCATGACTCAATCGTACCATTCACCTTAATACAATCATACCATTCAACTCTCATCCGTTATAATTAAAATTCACATTGCTACCTACCTGCAAAGCTCTCTATACATGCACAAATAGTATCAAAGTTATATAATATTATTGTCTAAATTGAACTTATACTACAACAATTATTTTTTTTTCTCTTTAAGTTTTTTTTTCAATAACATACAAAGCATTCACTTTGTTATAAAACATGTTATCCAGCATGACATATCAGGAAATAAAATCAATACAATTAGACATAATTCTTCATGGAAATATGTCCAAATATTTATACAACCCATTAAACCCCAAGTATGGTGTGGTGGTGTACATGCAAATTAAAGGAGATACATAAGGAAAGAAACATACAAAACCAGAAAAAGTGACCTGTAAACCAGTTTACTTCAATGGACTACATTAACTACTGCCAGTTTGCAGCAGTGCCTTTTTAGCCTCGACAAAGCTTTTTAGCTGCTCAGGATGGAAAAATACATAATTATCCCTTTCATACTTTAAAACACATTTGCATGGGAACCTCAGAATAAAGGAGGCTCCCACTGCCAATGCATCCTGTTTTAAAGCTAAGAAATGTTTCCTTTTCAACTGTGTCGCCTTTGTTAGGTCGGGAAAGTTTCTAATTCGTGATCCCATAAATATAGCATTAATTTTCTTAAAATAAGCTCGCATTATTTCTCCCATATCTTTCTCATTAAAGAACGATATCAATAAACTTGTTTTTTCAGCAATCTCATAGGTAGATGACTCAAGAAAACCTGTTAGATTTTCTAAAACATTAGGAGCAACTTGCATTTGTTGATTTTTATGTATAGTTAAAAAATAAACTTTATCTAGGGGTGGAGTCTGCTCTGGGGAAATTTCTAATACATCATGAAAATAACTTTTTATCGTTATCCTAGGAATTTCTCCAATCACCCTAGGAAAGTTTAGCACTCAAGTTCAAAATGCCTCAGCGTGTTTTCAATATTTCGATTTTCCTATTAATAGCTCCACAGTCTTGTATAATAGTTATTTGTACCTCTTTAACTTGTTTGAGATCATTTTCTATAATTTGAAGTTTTTCAGTAGCCTCCTGCTTGTATCCCTCAAAGTTCTTATTCATCACATCGATCTGTTGGGATACAGAGTTTATTTTTGTTGAGCAGTCCACAAAAGACTTTACCATGGCTGACGTTAGATTCCACAGCGAATCCAATGTGACTACCTCTGGTTTCTGTGGAATTAAGTCCCCTTCGGGAAGGGGAAGAGGCTCCAACACCAGACTCTCACCTCCTCTACTCGTCTGGTCTTCTTCTCTTCCCAGATCGATAACTCCAGAGGGACTCTCTCCATTAGTCATGGAGGTCTGCGCTTGCTCTTCCAACGATGCTGCACCCTCAGACTGTCCAGGTCGAGATCCCATTTCGGGGCTTCTGTCTTGTTGCAGCATCGAGGTCACACGCACAGCCGGAGGTAGCCTTTCATCCAGCGGGCTGAGGGAAACGTCTTCCGAGGTTGGGTCACATTCTCCTCTCTGTGACCCGACAGCCGGACCTCCCAGCTCCAATACAGCCGCTTTACCGACGCGCTGTGCGATCGTCTTCTGCCCCGATGGAAGCGCTGGAATTGAGGGGTAAGTCCTGAGTTTCCCTTGGCGTTTCGGAGGCATTGTGTATTGGAAATTCCTTTCAAACAGAAAAAAAAACATCGGAGCAGTAAGCACAGTGCGACCGCTCAGGTTGTCATCTTGACTCCACCTCATACTACAACAATTATACAAGCCCAGGAAAATTTATAAAGATGCCAAAAAAGAGTTTATATTAATAATGTGAAAAACATCCGTTTATTTAGTTTTTGGAGAAAAAGAGATTTCTGCAAATTTCTTCTCATTCAGCCAATTTATATGAATGTCACTGTCCCAAAGTACTGGTCCCGACAAAGGCCTTTGTTTTGCCCTTATTAGGGCTTCTTTAGGTGTTGTTGGTTCCCACAGTATATAAGATTTTCGCAGTAGATACTTGACCACTGGTGCTGAATCAAATTGCTCCACTGTGTATTTCCATTGCACTATACTTATTGCAATATTGAATCACTGAATCATTTTTTCATCAGTATGGTGACAGCAAGAAGCGGTATCTTTTTTTCCTTTTAAAGACACCCCATGCAGTGTTCTTCTAAAACAGTTAATCCTTAAACACATGTTTCCGCTGTGCAGATGAATGATCTTAGTATTTTTTTTTTGTATTTGATCTGTAGGTGCATTTCTAGGAACTGTGTGACTTGGGTCGTGTGGGGGTTTCATTTTCCATAGAATCCACCAGGGGATAGCTTGCACGCAAGGTATTTGCCCAGAGGCAGGCAGGACCCAGTTGGCCTGCCCCGGAGCACATACCAGCGTAATGGCATTCACACAGGTGCAGGCAGGGCCTGGGCAGTGCTCGGCAGACCCTCTGAGTTAACACTGAGTGGGGGTTAGGGGTAACACGAAGGCGTTGTGACAATGAGTAGTCCACTTTTTTTTTTTATATACAACAAAATTAAGAATATTTTAAAAAAATACCGTCTTTCCAGTCAAATCATAGGGTAGAAAATATATTTGCTTTCTTTTGAGAAGCAGATATGGGTTTTATGGATAGAGTTCAGTTTCCACAATTTTCATTATTTAATATTGCCAATCTCTGATACATTGTTTTACAAATATCATTGTTGTTTTTTTTAATTCAGCTTCCTCAGAGTACCTATATTGAACCAAAGGAAAAACAGGAGCTAGAAGCAATGAAGCAAAAGAATCGCCAGAAAGCAGAGGTAGGTTTTCCAGTTTAAAGATGACACTGACATTTTTTTCATTGTCTCTCTTAAAACAGCTTTTTGTTTAATTAACTGAAGTTTAAGGTAGAGCATACTACCTCAGTTTGCAGTGTAAATGTGATGTCAGTAATATATTCAAACAGCCAATATAGTAATGCACTTCCACAATTACTATTCCATCGGGAGCCAGTGCAACTTTCATAGGACTTCTTATCTTCATGACCACGGTGCTTTGCTTATGGTTTAGCAGTTTGGTTTATTGTAGTATAAAATAATTCAATACTAATTAATTAGCAATTAGCATCTGTATCACTTACACATGCAGTGCTGTGGCAGGACTATCCATCTCCAGTATTCCTAATATCTGACATTATTAATCTATCTGTAGGGGCTGTCTAAAGCAACCAATTAAAATAACAGCTGTAAACATTATTTTTCCATTTTCTGTGATGAATTTTGTCAGCAGGAGGGAGGGGGCTGTACATTTTTAAACAGAATTTGGACCAGTAAGTCAAAATCAATGTATTGTTCAACAACTTTTATCTTGGGTTACCAAAATTGGTACTGTATAGTTTTTTCCACTGTCATAAATTAGAAAACGCTTGCTCTTCGTGCCACTTTTCTAAGCCTATCATGACATAAAATATTGTGACGGTAACTTTTAAACAGGTGCACATGTGCACGCGTTTGCTGGCTCGCGTCCAGAGACTCAACCGTTTTATAACACGTACGCATATATGCGCACGTGTTCTAAAATAGCCTGGATGCAATTTTAAAGGGACACGCACAAGTGCGCCCAAATGCCTCTTCTACCACATAAGTGGGAGAATTTTATAAAGGACGCCTGCCAAGGCTGTTTGCCATTTTCCCAGTTCATTCCCAGTTCAGGGATAGGACTTGCAAACCCCCTTAATTTAATAGCCTCCTTTTCCACCCGTTAACTCTGACTAGCCTAGATATTTTTTTTAATACTTACATGCCATCCATTAACATTAGTAAAGATATGTGACAGGGGACCCTGGAGTGCTCCTGTGTGCATAAGTATTTACGTGCACATCTCTTGGCCTTCCCTGACATGCCCACGCCCTGCCCAGACTCCATCCACTTTCTGCCCCCTTTTTCCTTGTGCACACAGTGGCCGATAACGTGTCCAAAGGCGGCCTTTAACATCCGCTTAGCCCATGCTGGCCCAACTTGCGCGCGCATATCCCAGTTTTTGCGCACGCTGGGCTTTTAAAATTCGCCTGTGTGGTTTCCTAAAGAAATGCTGTAGCTTGCCTCTTCCATAAATGCCAGCAGGGATAGCAGTCACCTTTGCCCATATCTGTCAAATAAGCTTTTAGAAATATTTCACTGGTAGAGAGCCCTGGTGGCCACTCTATATTTCTGTGTGTAATAGCTCCGCAGTAGAGTGAGCTCATCAATGAAATCCTATAGGGCCAGATATATTAAAGCGCTGTCTCCCATTTTATGCCTGGGAAAAATCCTTTAATAGATAAAAGTCACACATATTTGGAGATATGTTGGCTATAAGTGAGTTTTTAAAACATTTGCTTTTTACAAAAAAAAACATGGAAATATGTAATAGAGGTTCAAGTATTTTTTTTTTTTTTTTCCAAAATGGATACAAGTACCTTTACTGCTATACAGCTTGTCCATCTCTAAAACAAAGAATGTTATATGCTATGAAAATCTTGGGACATTTGATTGATGAACAATTTGACAAAATGGAAGAAGAGAGTAAGATTTACAGTGTAAAGACTGAATAGATGAAAGACAAGGTGCATGCATTAAAAAATCTGGTCCACCCGAAGTCGAACATATCACAGTTGAAGCTAACATCTATAAATGCTTCCTCAGTAAAAGAAATGGGAGTTCTCCATAAGAAAGCAGAGATTTACAAAAGCAGAATAAAAATAAAGAAATTTCCATGTCCCAGGAAATGGCTACCTTTGTTATGTAAGTAGGCAGAGAGAAATATAGCCAGTGCCAGGATTTCAGAAAATTAAAAAGGTTATTATATTAATCCCTAATTCAAATTAACTTTTCCAGTTCAAAAAAATCTTGATATTTAATTAGAAGTTTAAATGTTTCATGTACTTTTAATCCACGGTACAAGAGCTTGTTTAAAGCAATAGCCGAACGGCACAGCTGAGTGCTGCCCCACACTGGGCATCTATTTGTTATAACCTGTATATAATCAGACAGAGATCTGGCATCGAAATAGGTGGAGCCAACCAGAAATGTCAAGTGTGTATCGGTCAAGACTGGAACGAAGAACCCAAAAGTAAACATTGCTCTATAACTTGAAGGAAGATAAAATGTTCGAGGTAAAAACATTGTTCTGCAGGATATTCTGTAGTGCATCATTTCACATCATAATAGGTAGCTTTTCCATGAGCATGCCAACAGTAGATAAGAACATAGGATGAAGTCATCATTCTTATATGTATAGCATGCTGGTGCTAAAAACGCTGGCAGTAGGCACAAATTACCTAGTGTGGTGCTGGCATGAATAATTTAGGCGCCAATAGAATGTATCCTCTGGCACTAAATTAATGATGGTCAGTTTAATTTAAATGCTGATGCTAAACCGAGGGATAGTGTGGGGGTTGTTTTACAGACAAATACAAAATAGATGTCAGGGTCTGGAGGATGAAAACAGAATGTTGTTGGCTGCTGTGTAAATTTACTTTTAAAAATAAATAAATCAATGTTAACCTAAATAAATAGATATCCTATGGTATCGATTTCATATTTGAAAAGTATACTGTTGTCAGGGAACCCCCATGGGCAACTACTATAGAAGAGATCCTCAAGGCTCACTGCTGGTATATGCCTGCCTCAAAGAGTCAAGGATCCAGACAAGGAACTGAAGAAGGTTAGTTTCTTCTTCACTGTACCTTTAAGGTGAAGAGTCCAAGGCAAAAACAAGGCAAGTATGGTCAAGAATCACAGATTCCATGAAGAATCACAGTGGCCAAGAAACAAGGCCTAGAATTACCTGGCAAACAAGGTCTGGTGCAGGGCTCTAGGAACTCAGTAGACGGGAAGCTCAGCAAAGCAACTCTGGAATGAGAAATCACTACCCATCAATGAACCAGCTGAAGCAGGGAATGCAGCCCAAGGTGGGGAATGGAAATACCTTGACCAATAAGGGCTGGACCCCGCTGGGCCAATCAGAATACAGGCGAGCACTATGGATATGCAGACAGTAACTGGATGGAATAGTAATCCCCAAGAGCATGAATAACCCTTTCTGGAAACATGGCATCTCAAAACCCATGGGGCACCAGTTCAAGGCTGGCCTGTGCCTGACAGTCATTTAATAAAAGGCAGACAAAACAAACAATAAACTTATTTTAACCTGGACGTTTCACTGGTTTGATTACTTAAGACCTTCTTGTTGTTGGCAAAGAAGAAAGTAGAATTTGTTCTCTGCATAGCCAACTTCATGTTATCTGTGTACTGTAATTTCAAATAAACACACACCAGCTGTGTGTATACCATACAAATAATGGGGGCAATATTAAATAGATTTTATGCATGTAAATGTGTTTATCCACCTAAAAAAAAAGGTCCTTTGAAAATGGTCCCTCACCCCCCTATCCCACCCCTCACCATGGCAGATAAAAGTACATGCCCTATTTCACCATTAGGCCAGGGCGGAGTGAACACACATGCAGAGATTTCATTTTCCACATGGACTTTGCACTTGCACTTGCCCCTCACCCTGCACAAAGTACATAGGGTACAAAAGTACCCACAGCACAAGCGTGGGATGAATTTTTAAAGGGAAACTATGCAGGCAGGGGGTTTCCCTTTGAAAATGAGCTTGCTGGCCCACCAGTAAAAAATGCAAAGACCCATGGGCCTGCAAGCTCAGCGGAGAGATTGAAACCTACCCTTCTTATGAGTTTACCATAGATGTATGTGATGCCCTTGGAGCGGCCTAAGACAGGAGAAGGTCGGAGAACAGACCAGGCTGGAGTCTGTTCTGCTTTTCAACAGTTTAATTACAAAAAGTTCAGCAACACAGAATCAAAATGGCTGCTTACCTCAGCAGATTGACAATACAAGAACAGTTTTTCCAAAAGAGCATAGCACTCCATTACAGCTTCCTTCTTCTCACTGGGGCCTATCTAACTCTCTCAGGGCCTCACCTTTGTATCCCTTACCTCAGGGAAACGCCCCCACCCGAGGATCCCTTTCCTGTCTGTCTTAAGGTGGACCGGACCAGATAGCTGGAGCCGGTCCGTTAAGGCAGTCTGAGGCTCTCTGTCATATACTCTATCACAATGTAATATATTACTTTAATTTTTTGCTTCATGGGGTGTTTTTTTTACTTCTTTTTTTTAACTTGGACATTCTCTCCAAATGGTCCATAGGCTGCTTTAACGTTGATTCCATGGTCAATATAGAATAAATATTTAAAATGAAGCAATAAATGTGAGTATAAGTAGGTTTTATCATGAGGTTTTATTTAATCTATGTTGAATATTTCTTAAAGCAGGTTAGAGTAATGGGCTGAGAAGCATGAAAATTAGTTTTGAAATCCTATGCCCTCCACTGACATTCCTTGTGACCTTGATCAAGTCACTTTACTTCCCATTGCTTCTGGTAGACACTTAAAGGTGAATTTTAAAACCCTGGCGCATGCTCAGACCGGGAGATACCTGCACAAGTTGGGCCGCCGTACGCTGATCAGATTTTAAAAGTTGCCCGCATTTGCGCGCATGTGCTGCTGTGCCAGTGTTTACCAACCTTTTTCAGCCCAAGGCACACCAGACCCCCGTCCTGCTCCTCGTCCTTCCCCCTCCACAGAACACAAACCTCATTGGCCCCAGCCCATTATTAATAATGAAACCAAAAATGTTCTCTATTTGTTTACTTTATATTTATTAAATTTGCTTAAACTGTGGCCCTTTTCAATATCTACCCCAATATTCTAGATGAGGATTCACCAGTGATCTGTATAAAGGCATTATCACTTTTTTTTCTGCCCTATTATACCTCTCCCTATGCACCTTAGCATTCTTCTGGCTCTAGCCACCACTATCTTCAGATCATCAGACACGATCACCCAGCGGTCTCTCTCTGGATTGGTGCACATAGGCTTCTCATTTCTCATCATATACTGCACTCTCAGATTTCTGAACCCCCAATATCACTCAAAGATATTGAACAGAACTCGCCCCAGGACTGATCCCTGATGCAGGGCCGATTTAAGGCTATAGCAGTCAATGCAATTAAACAGGGCCCTACCTTTCCTAGGGACCCCTAGCAGGCTGATTGGGAGTGGTGATGAGATACAGCTCCTAATGTTGCTTCTGCCCACATCACTGTTTGCTGATACTTCTGCCCAGGGGGGATCTGCAGATGAACCCTAGGCCCCAGCCCAAGCCAGGGCCTTGCATAGGGCCTAGATCAAGGTTGTGATGACCTACCATGGCCTAGGCCTATGCAAGGCTAAGGCTAAGGCTTTGGCCTGGACCTAAGCGTCAGCGTCTTGTGTAGGCCTAGGCTGCAGTAGGTCGATGCAGCCTCAGCCTAGGCTCTACGCAAGGCCCAGACTTGAAGGCTGGGTCCTGATACCTGGGCTTCAACCTAGGCCAGGGCCCAGACCGAGGCCATGTCCCAATGCCTGGGCCTCAGCCTAAGGCAGAGCCTGGACCCAGGCCATACATCAAAATGGTATCTTCCAGCACCACAACTCTATCAGATAGCATCAGTTAGTGAAGAAGAGCCGAGAAAAGACGACACTGAAGAAGAACTCTGAAGCCTGAGCTCTGGGCTGGACCTGACCCTGGGCCAAGGCCCTGGTGTCAGGACCTAGCTTACAGGCCTGGCCTCGGTGTAGGGATGGTGTCTGGGACAAGACTCAAGTGTTGGGACCCGGCCTCTGTGTTGGGCCTGGGTCCAGGACTGGCCTAGGCCGAGGTCCATGCATTAGGACCCAGCCTGGGCCTGGGTTTAGGCCCAGGTTTTAGCATTGGGACCTGGTTCCAGGCCAAGGCCTCAGCATTGGGACTTAGCCAGGATGCAGTGTCAGATTTGATGAGTATTGGGGGATGTTGTTGGGAAATTTCACAGGCCTGGGCCTCTGCTCGGGTCTCGGCTTAGGCCCAGGTATTGAGCCAGGGCCTAGGACGAGGCACCGGAGTCATGCTCGGGCATAAGCTGGGACCCCTGCTCCCTAGGTGAGATCCCAGCTTTGGGCCTAGGCCTGCCCGGCACATTTTTGTTTTAATATAATTTGATAACAAAACGAGGTTCCGATGATTTTTCGTCAGAATTTGTTCCATTTTGAAAATGATCCAAAACAAAATAGGAAATTTTGTCTCATTTCCTATTTCGTTTCTCCCGAAAGTCCAACTCTAGTAACTGTCACACTTCCCATAGGTACTTTTGCCAACAGTCCTTCTTCATACTCTTCTTCAGTGAATACTGAACAAAAGTATTTGTTTAGCATTTCTGCTTTTTCCTTGTTCCCGTCCACACATTGTTCCTTTTCTCCTCTTATTCTAACAACCTTTGACCTTCATTTTTTCACTGACATACCTGAAAAACAGATACGAGGGTAAGTCAGTAAGTAAGTCACAAACATACATGGGATTAATATTCATGAAATTTATTTAAATGCAAAAGATGACTTATTTACTGTGAAATATACAGAATATAGTCACAAACAGTTTTTCTGGAAAAACTAACTACTTTTCAACGTAATCGCCGCGAACATTTATACATTTGTCCCAGCGTTTGAAAAGTCCGTCAAAACCTTCTGCGTAAAAGTCTTTTGGCTGGCATCGTAACCAGCGCTTCACCTCTTGTTCCACTTCTTCATCGCTGGTGAAATGTTTACCACCGAGATGGCTTTTCAGTTTGCCAAACAAGTGAAAATCGCTGGGTGCCAAATCCGGACTGTATGGTGGATGTTCAAGAACTTCCCAGTGCATGTTCGCAATTGTCTGACGAGTCTCATTCGAAGTGTGTGGTCTGGCATTATCGTGAAGAATCAGCACTCCTCTTTTTTCCAGATCTGGGCGTTTTCTACGAATAGCTCCTTTAAGCTTTAATAGAGTAGCACAGTAGGAAGCCGAATTAACAGATTCACCACGCTTCTGAAAACTGGTTAAGAGTATCCCATGTCGGTCCCAAAACACAGTCAACATCACCTTTCCTGCAGAAGTCACAAGCTTGAACTTTCTCGGTGTCGGTGATAGTGGATGCTTCCACTGCATGGAATCGTGTTTTGCTTCTGGTTGATAGTGGTGCACCCACGACTCATCACCAGTAACAATACGTGCCATCATTGATTCACCTTCATTTGCATAACGGCAGAGATTTTCCAAACAGACACCCATCCGGTTGTTCTTATTGTCTTCGGTCAGCTGTTTGGGAACCCATCTTGCACAGACTTTGCGAAAGTTCAATGCATCGTGCACTAAGGAATATGCTAATCCGTGAGAACACCCAGTTTCTTTGGCAACTTCGTCAATTGTTACCCTCTGGATAGCGCGAACCATCTCTTCAACCTGCTTCACAGTTGCCTCTGTCGCAATCTCTACAGGTCGACCAGGTCTGGTTTCGTCGTTCACGTTGGCACGTCCTTGTGTGAATTTATCGGTCCAGTTATAAATTGCTTTACGCGAGAGACATTTCTCTCCATATACTGGATACATTTCTTTATGAATGTCTTTTACCACTAAGCCCTTAGCCCATAAAAATCGGACAACAGCACGTTGTTCTTCGACCGTACAATCTGTCAACATGGCAGCCATTTTCCTTGTGTACACAGCCCCTGCGCATGCACAGTTTAAATATCTATTTATGTACATTTATTTATTTATTTTATTTATTTATTTAATGCTTTTTATATACCGGCATTCGTAGGACACATCATGTCGGTTTACATGTAACTGTGAAAGGAAATTACAATGAACGGTGATAGCAAGTTAAATAGATAACATATGAAAGTACATTTTTAAAAGATGAACAACGAGCAAAGAAAATTTGGTTGTACATTTTGGATATTTAGCTTATTAAAATTGAATAAACTTAAGTAAACTTGTGAACTTAAATACAATATTAGGTAGATATAAGAAATGATATTATATACAATTGATGGCTTTTATTTTTTTATTTTATTTTTTATTTTTTTATTTTTTATTACTTTTATTTATGTTCCTTACATTAAGACTTTTTGCACTTACTATAGCTCCTTTCAGATTGTCTGTTTTTCCAGTTCACTAACGTGCTCCCATCCTGCTTGTGCCTCCTTAATATACTTTCACATTTTACCTATGTTAGTATTTTTGAAATCCAGGACTTTGAGCTTTGTGACACTTTGGCCATTATATCAAACTATACAGTCCAATAATCACTATTACTCAGTTGGGTACCTGTCTGAAAATTAGAAATATTTTTCCATTTATGAGTTCCAGGTCCAGTATCACCCCTTCCCTTTTGGATTTCATTCCTATTTGCATATATCAGAAAGATATTGATCAGAACTAGTTCTAGGACAGATCCTTGAGGCACTACACTAATTACCTTTCTTTCCTTAGAATGAATTCTATTTAGTACTGCCCCCCTGCTGTCTATTATGCAATCATTTTCTAATCTAGTCCTCTACCTTGGCGTCTACCCCTAGGCTGCTGAGTTTATGCAAGATAGTATCAAAAGCTTTGCTGAAATCCAAATAAACCATGTCACTGCATGACCTAATCTAATTCTCTAGATACCTAATCAAATAAATTGATCTGGTTTATATGACATGACCTTCCCCTGCTGAAACCAGACTGCTTTGGATTCTGCAATCTGCTCGATTCCATATACTTCACTGTCTTTCCTTCAATAGAATCTCCGTTAATTTTCGCACCATCAAAGTAGACTAACCAGTCTACGGTTTCCAACCTCCTCTCTGTTACCCTACTCCAGTCCTATGAGACTACTCCCATCTCCAAAGATCTATTCAACTGATTCTTTAGCAAACCCACCAAAACCTCTCAGAGCAAGCTTAGTATCCTAGGATATATCTCATCTGGCCCCATAGCTTTGTCCACTTTCACTTTTGTTGTTCTGCACAAACCCTTCCGAAAACAGTGTGGCATCTGCATTACCAACATATGTTCCACTGCCAATAATTGGTGGTCATTCTCCAGTCCCTTCTTCACTAAATACTGAACAAAATATTTGTTTAGCATTTCTGTTTTTAACTCATCACCCTCCACACAGTCCTCCTTTTCACCTCTCATTCTTAAATCTCATCTCTGCACTTCCTCCTTTCACTGACATATCAAAAAAATAAAAGTCTTGTCACCTCATGTTAGCTGTCTTTTCTTCCACTATCACCTTCTTTGCCCTGCCTGCCTTCTCTACATTTCTCAGTTTTACCCTTTGGAAAACCAGACCAGTCTTTTCTTCCTTTTACTTTTATTTACTTTCTTAACATGAAGTTTCATTGCCTTCACTATAGCTCCTTTTAGTTTAGCCCACTGTTGTTTCACAAAGAACTTCCTTCCCTGCCAGCCCCTATTTAACCTATTCCCCATTTTAACAAAGTCTGTATTCCTGAAGTCCAGGACTTTGACTTTTGAATGACTCCTCTCTGTTTTGGCTCTTATATTATTGGATCAGTGGAGTTCAGGCGACCAGCTGCCTGGACATTAGAAACACTTTCATGTTCCTGGATTGGTTCTTTTGTGTCATGGGTAAATGTACTCATCTAGTATCACTAGGAAGTGATGCTTACCCACTCCACAGTGGACAATTTTCACCCTGGAAAATCCAGCTAGATAACTCCTTAGTTATTCGGCTTGATCAGTGTTTCGCAACCAGTGCACTGTGGCACTCTGGTGTATGTCAGACCTGATCAGGTGGCCATGGAAGAGTCATCACTGCCTGGTGGTCAGATCCAGACCAGCAACTGAGCTCTGCTCTCAACACCTCACAGCAACAAGATACACCAGTCTTGGCTCTTAAATATGTACGATCTACTTTCTGAGAACATATAATCATGCATGCCTCTTCCACCTACCTACAGCATGAGCCTTGGAGTATGGTAATTAATGGGCAGCATTCAGGCCCTGCTTTGTGCTGCATTCAGAGTGCATACAGCACTTCCTCATCTTCTCCCTCCTGAGATTCGTCCTTTGAGACCTTCTAGCCTCTCCTCCCCAGGCTGAGTGAGACAGGGAGAGCATGCATTGAGCACTGGATGTGACTCATTCAGAGTGTGAGAGCAACAGTTTTGTGTTCGGTGGCTCACGGGCTCCTCCTGCAAGCCGCTGCTCTTATATCCCTCATAGGGCTTTCCCGGGGGCACTCTGATTCTGACCTTGTTCTTTGGTGCAGTGGCAGACCGCACCGCGGCATGACTGCATGTGCCTCCATTCACAGCAGGAGACCACTGACTCTGGCCCTGACTCCCCTGGCCAGCAGCAGGAAAACTAGAGAGGAGCCCATCGAAGATGTCAGGAGCCCTGCACTATTTAAGTCTACCTGGGATGCCACCTCAGTACCTCAGCATAGGTCAACTCCACTTGGAGAAGTGCTTTGCCTCCGCTTTCCTGGTTCCTGGTTCCTGTTTTCTGTTGTGTGTCATTCCTGTGCTCTTGTGTCCTGTTCCTGGTTCCTTGGCAGTCTTGTTTGTCTCCTGAGTTCTTATCTTCGTGGTCAGTCTTTTCTTTGTCTGTGTTCAGCATCTAGTTTTCCTCCTGTGGTCCCTCATCCTCCTTTCTCCTCTTTGTTCCTCATCGCTTTGGATTGACTTCTGGCTTTGACCTTGGACTGGACTTCTAGTTTGACTTCAGATTGGACCTCGATGCTGCTTGACCTCCACCTGCCTCTTACCAAAGCCTGAACCTGAACCTGACCCTGCTTGATTGCTGCCTGTCCTGACCGCTGCTTGTCCTGATTCCACTTCCTTCTCCATGCTGGCCTGCCACAACTTCATCGTGACGGATCTTCACCTCCACAGAGGCTCACACCTAACACCAGCCAGCCCAACACCCGAGGGCTCAACCTAAGGGGAATGTGGGCTGGTATTGGCAAAGCTCCAGTTGGGTCTCTACTTCAGCCAACTCCACCTGATGAAGATGGGAATTTGTAGTCCTCCTCCATGCGGGTTGTGCCAACTCCCCCTTGGCCTAAGGGTCCACATCTACAACAGATTGCTGAGGCCATGCACCCGGTGGACATATTGGGTCTCCAAGCCATTCCCAGCCTGACACAGAAAATCCAGCAGTAGCAGCAGCAGCAGCAGCTTCTTGAGCTCCTAGGTGGCTCCATGGAATGACTCAGCACTCACCTGGATGCTACGGCAGCCTCAGCTGCCTCTTTGCCTTCTGCAGCCACCACAGCACTTCCAGCCGTACCATGATTTGCCTTGCAGTTCCATCCAGGTTCGCTGGAGATCCCATGATTCACCTAGGAGTTCCACCCCAGTATGCTGGAGATCCAAAACAGTGCCAATGGCTCTTTAACCAATGCTTAAGGCACTTCTCCCTCCAACCGGCACTGTTTCCCAACGATTCTGACAAGACCACCTTCATGATCTCTATGTTGGATGGGAAGGCCTTGGCCTGGGCCTCTCCTTTGTGGGAGTATGGGGATCCCCTTCTTCAAGATTTGCAACAATTTGTCAAGGCCTTCAAGCTCATCTTTGATGAATCTGACTAGATGGCCATGGTGGTTCAGACCTTCTTCACCTTCGTCAGGGCAATTGGCCCTTAACAGACTATGCAATTGTGTTCTGGACCTTGGCCCCGGATCTGAACTGGGGAGAGGACAGCCTCCATAGCTTTTTTATGGAGGGGCTGTCATCCCGGGTTAAGGATGAGCTAACCACTCATGAGCTTCCTGAATCCCTAGACGGCCTGATCGATTTGGCCTTTCTCTCCCACTCCAATGGCAGCACCAACCTAAGCACGACTGGAAGAACCAATGCAATTCGGCCAGGGACGCCTCATCCCTGAAGAAAGGCTTTGCCAATGCCAGCTGGGACTCTGCTTCTACTGTACTGGTACCAGGCACCAGCTTACACGCTGCCCACTGAAGCTGGGAAACTAACAAGCCTAGGACCTAGTGGGGAGGTGATCCTAGGCTTCACGACTCCAGCTCCTCAATTGACTCTCCTGGTGATTATTTCCATGAATAGCCAAGAATTTCCTACCCAGGCATTGGTTGACTCTGGGGGAACTTCATAATGAAAGCCTTTGTTGACCACTTACAGCTGCCCATAGTTGCCAGAAAGACAGCCCTTGTCATCTCCTCCATTCATGGGGACCTGCTTCCTTGTCAGATTACCCTTGCCACAGCGCCCTTTCACATACGCACCAGCTTGCTACATGTGGAAAGCATAGTCTCTCATATTATTAACATTTTGTTAGGCTTACCATAGCTACAACTCCACTCTCTGCAATTCAACTGGACCTCATTATAGCTGACCACCTGTTGTCCCCATTGCCGCAACTCATGTCTGCAAAGTGTGGAACCACCACCTTGCTTGCCCTTGGTGACCACCCTGGTGGGGCTGTCCCCACAGTATAGACTATACCAATGATTTCTCTAAAAGGAAAGCTAAGACACTGCCCTCTCATACAACTGTGCCATCAATCTGCTACCCAATATCGAATCGCCTTATGGGAGAGTGTATCTGTTATCCCTACTGGAAACTAAAGCGATGTTGAAGTACATCAAAGAAAACCACGACCAGGGTTTCATCTGGGGTATGTCCTTAGCTGGGGCTGGATTCTTCTTTGTCTATAAGATGGATGGCTCTCTATGCCCCTGTATCTGCTTCAGAGGGTTGAATGCCATAACTAAGAAAGACCGGTACCCTTTACTACTCACTGTGAGTTGTTTGACCATCTCCAGGGATCACGAGTTTTTATGAAGCTGGACGTCTGCAGGGCCTACAATCTAATTTGGATCAACAACGGAGATGAATGAAAGATAGCATTCAATACTCGAGACAGGCACTATGAGTACCTAGAAATACACTTTAGGTTATGTAATGCCCCTGCTGTATTTCAAAAGATGATGCATGAAATCTTCAGAGATCTCCTCTACATTTGTGTCATCACATACCTCGATGATATTAAGGATCTCAACTCCCACTGCTAGCATGTTTGCTTAGTCCTTCAGAGACTACGAGATAAAAAACTGTATGCAAAGTTGGAGAAATGCCATTTTAAGAAAGAGTCTTCCTTTCCTAGGATACATCATATCTAGCAAGGGCTTCCATATGGATCCAGATAAGTTCAAGTGCATCCAAGACTAGCCACAACTCTCCGGTCTCCACGCCTTGCAGAGATAAGAACATAAGAAATTGCCATACTGGGTCAGACCAAGGGTCTATCAAGCCCAGCATCCTGTTTACAACAGTGGCTAATCCAGACTACAAATACCTGGGAAGTAACCAAACACTAAGTAGATCCCATGCTACTGATGCTAGTAATAGCAGTGGCTATTTTCTAAGTCAACTTGATTAACAGCAGTTAATGGACTTCTCCTCCAAAAACTTATCCGAAACTTTTTTAAACCCAGCTACAGTAATTGTACTAACAATATCCTCTGGCAACAAATTCAAGAGCTTAATTGTGCATTGAGTTAAAAATGAATTTTCTCCGATTAGTTTTAAATGTGCTACTTGCTAACTTCATGGAGTGCCCCCCCCCTAGTCCTTCTATTGTCCGAAATTATAAATAACCAATTCACATTTACCTGTTCTAGACCTCGCATGATTTTAAAAACCTCTATCATATCCCCCCTCAGCCATCTCTTCTCCAAGTTGATTAGCCCTAACCTCTTTAGCCTTTCCTTATAGGGGAGCTGTTCCATCCCCTTTATCATTTTGGTCACCCTTCTCTGTACCTTCTCCAGTGCAACTATATCTTTTTTGAGATGCAGCGACCAGAATTGTACACAGTACTCAAGGTGTGGTCTCATCATGGAATGGTAGAGGCATTATGACATTTTCCATTTTATTCACCATTTCCTTCCTAATAATTCCTAACATTCTGTTTGCTTTTTTGCCTGCCGCAGCACACTAAGCTGGCAATTCCAATGCATTATTCACTATGATGCCTAGATCTTTTTCCTGGGTGGTAGCTCCTAATATGGAACCTAACATCATGTGACTACAGCATGGGTTATTTTTCCCCATATGCATCACCTTGCACTTGTCCACATTAAATTTCATCTGCCATTTGGATACCCAATCTTCCAGTCTCGCAAGGTCCTCCTGCAATTTATCACAATCCACTTGTGATTTAACTACTCTGAATAATTTTGTATCATCTGCAAATGTGATTACCTCACTCATCGTATTCCTTTTCCAATTATTACTGAAATTTCATTCCTAACTACTCCTGGATTGCGGCTCCACTCACAGCACTCACCCAAAAGGGAGCCAACACCAAAGCCTGGCCATCAGAGGTGGTCACTGCTTTCCAAGAATTGAAGGATGCATTCCTTCAAAAGCCTTGCCTCCATCACCCTGATCCTATGTGTCCCTTTATCCTCAAAGTCGACACCTCATCGCTGTGGGTAGGAGCTGTAATAAGTCGACACTCTGACACTCTGATATGGGAGTCCTTCATCCATACTCTTTCTTTTCGTGAAAATTCTCCTCCGCAGAACTCAACTATGGGATTGGAGACAGAGAACTGTTGGCCATCAAGCTTGTACTTGAGAAATGGCGCCATTGGCTCAAAGGTGCTCAACATTGCACTAACATCTATACCAATCACAAACATTTAGAACATCTTCATCAGGCCCAACAGTTGACCACCCACCAGGCCTGCTGGTCTCTGTTTTTTGCATGCTTTGATTTCGAGCTGAGGTACCGGCCAGCCGTCAAGAGCGGACGCTCTCTCCTGGTCTTTTCTGGCAGAGGCCATCCCGGAACCTCCCAGGCATATTATTGTTCCCACCCGGATCCTCCTAGCCTCCACCATGATCATCCCTCCAGGGAAGACAGTTGTACCATGCAAACTCTGAAAAAAGTATTAAAATGGTCCCATGACTCCCGTGTTGCAGGTCACCCTGGAAGAGCTCGGACTCTTGTGATGCTCCAGCAGTACTACTGGTGGCCCCAAAAGTTTAGAGATGTCTGGGTCTCTGTGGACTTCTGTCCCACCTGCGCACAACAGAAACGTCTGGCGGGACAACCCAGGGGGCTGTTACAGCTATTGCCAGCCCCCAGGGAACCCTGGACCCACTTGTCCATTGACTTTGCGGTGGACCTCCCTCTCTCGAACAACTGCACAAACATTTGGGTCGTAAATGGCCGATTTCATTCCGCTCTCCGGACTTCCCACAGCCTCGGAGTTGGCCCGCCTATTCATGTAACACATCTTTCATTTGCACGGTCTGCCCAAGCACATTATCTCCGATCATGGGGCCCAGTTCACGGCCACATACTGGCCATGCAAAAAGTTTAACATCTCCCTGGACTACATGACAGCATACCACTCCCAAGCAAATTACCAGTTGGAACCGACCAACCGCATCCTAAAAAGCTTTCTCAGAGCTTATACCAATGATCGTCAAGATGACTGGGCCTATCTCCTCCCATGGGCAGAGTTTTCCCACAGCTTCCATATCAGCACGGCCAGGGGGTCTGAAACCTTTCAGGTCATATATGAGAAACAACTGCTACCTATATTGCCTATGCTGTTGACCATTCCTTCGCCTGCAGCCCAACTGACAGCTCAGGAGCTCCAAGAACTCTGGATCCAGAGAAAGGAAATACTTCAGAAAGTGGCTGAGAGGGCCAGAAAAATTATTCAGAATAATTAAATCACAAGCGGATTGTGATACATTACAGGAGGACCTTACAAGACTGGAAGATTGGGCATCCAAATGGCAGATGAAATTTAATGTGGATAAGTGCAAGGTGATGCATATAGAGAAAAATGACCCATGCTGTAGTTACACGATGTTTGGTTCCATATTAGGAGCTACTGCTCAGGAAAGAGATCTAGGCATCATAGTGGATAATACTTTGAAATCGTCAGCTCAGTGTGCTGTGGCAGTCAAAAAAGCAAACAGAATGTTAGGAATTATTAGGAAGGGAATGGTGAATAAAATGGAGGATGTCGTAATGCCTCTGTATCACTCCATGGTGAGACCACACCTTGAATACTGTGTACAATTCTGGTCGCCGCATCTCAAAAAAGATATAGTTGCGATGGAGAAGGTACAGAGAAGAGCAACAAAAATGATAAAGGGGATAGAATAGCTCCCCTATGAGGAAAGGCTGAAGAGGTTAGTGTTATGCTCAGGCTTGTGAACCCTTGGGCCGACGGGAGGATGGTATACCTTTGGAGAAGATCCGTAGGTTCTCCCGTCGGGAGGCGAGGCAGGAACAGAAGATGTGACCAGCTGACCCTCAGCACTGTAGACAGAGACGACTGTGGAGGCGAACGAAGAGTCATGACGTCGAGGAATGGAAGTGTGTCTTCACCGTTGGAAGTCCACAGTCCCCCCAGGAGGAGCCCGTAGGGACCCGGACCGCTGGGACTTAGGTGGACTTTTGAGAGGTCAAGGAAACGGATGTTCGGTGCAAGGGCTGACTGGAGCTTCACCCCTGGAAGCCTGCGGTCCCCCCGGGAGGAGCCCGTAGGGACCCAGGCCGCTGGGACTTAGGCGGGCCCTTGGAGACGATGGTCAGGAAGAAGTCCAAGGTCGAGTGCCAGAGGGTCATCGCTTACCAGTCCGAGGTCACACACCGAGGGATCACCGCTTGCCAGTCCGAAGTCACACACCAGAGAATCACCGTTTGCCAATCCGAAGTCAGGAACCAGGAACACCAAGACGAAACAGGAACAAGGAATCAAGACACTGGAACTCACCGAAGCAAGCAGACCTGACCAACGTAGAATGTTGCCAAGTCAAGGAATGAGCAGAGGAAGCATCCTTATATACTTCCTCTACCCTGGATCATTGGGAGCAGGTAAGTATCATTAAATGGATCAGGTCCCTTTAAATCAGGCCAGGGGGCGCGGTCTCGCGCCTAAAGATGGCGATGGCCATCTTGGATTTCCTCCGCGGAGGAAAGCCAGCAGAAGGCCGCGAGGGAGGAGGAGGGACGGCTCCCCACCCGGCGGCCAGACCGCGGACCGGCCCCGGACTGACGGGCACCGGCCCAGGGAAACAGATTAAGAGTTGCCGCGGCGGGTCGTCGCCGCGGTGGAGGTAGGGGGCCGCGCCCGTGGCTGTCCACGGGCGTGGGACACAACAGTTAGGGCTGTTCAGCTTGGAGAAAGGACGCCTGAGGGGGGATATGATAGAGGTCTTTAAGATCATGAGAGGTCTTGAACAAGTAGATGTGAATCAGTTATTTACACTTTCGGATAATAGGAGGACTAGTGGGCATTCCATGAAGTTAACAAGTAGCACATTTAAGATTAATCGGAGAAAATTCTTTTTCACTCAATGCACAATTAAGCTCTGGAATTTGTTGCCAGAGGATGTGGTTAGTGCAGTTAGTCTAGCTGGGTTCAAAAAAGGTTTGGATAAGTTCTTGGAGAAGAAGTCCATTAACAATTATTAATCAAGTTTACTTAGGGAATAGCCACTGCTATTAATTGTATCAGTAGCATGGGATCGTCTTGGTATTTGGGTATTTGCCAGGTTCTTGTGGCCTGGTTTGGCCTCTGTTGGAAACAGGATGCTGGGCTTGATGGACCCTTGGTCTAACCCAGCATGGCAATTTCTTATGTTCTTATGCTCCTATGCTCTTAACTATGGATGCCTACCATAGGCCAGCACCACAGTTTAAGCCTAGGGACAAGATCTGGCTCAGCACCCATCAGATTCGAGTCCGGATTCCTTCAATGTAGCTTGATCCCTGGTACATAGGGCCCTTCCTGGTCATCCACCAATTGGGTCCAGCTTCCCTAGGAATCCACAATGTATTCCATGTTTCACTTCTCAAACTTTTAATTCTGTCTTGGCCTTCCAGGAGACTATTGGAGCCTCAGGAAGTTTCCTCTGAGGATAATGTTACCTAGCAAGTAAAAGAAATCCTGAACATCAGGTGGAGGGGTAAGAAATGGGAATACCTGATCTCCTGGGAAGGATACGGCCCAGAAAAGAATACCTGGGAGCCTGCCTCCAATATTTTGGACAAGAATCTCCTGACAGAATTCCATGCAATGCACCCCAAGAAAGCTATACCCTCAAGAGGGGTTTAGGGGAGGGGTACTGTTGCATTCAGGGGTTCGTGAGCCACCACTCTTACCTCCCTTGTAGGGCTCCCCCAGGGGCACTCCATCTCAGATCTTTGGTGCAGTGGCAGCTTGCACCATGGCGTGACTGCATGTCCCTCCATTCATGGCAGGACACCACTGACTCTGACCCTAACTCCCCTAGTAACTCCACACCGAATTTAAAGGGCCAGTAGCAGGAAAACCAAATAGTTGCCCATCGATGATGTTAGGAGCCCTGCACTATTTAAGTCTGCCTGGGAAGCTTCCGTGCCTCAGTAATAAGTCGATCCCACTTGGAGAAGTGCGTTGCCTCCACGTTCCTGGTTCCTATTTTCTGCTGTATGTCGTTCCTGTGCTCCTGTGTCCTTTTCCTGATTCCTTGGCAGTCTGGTTTGTCTCCTGAGTTCTTGTCTTCATGGTCAGTCTTTCCTTCATCTGTCTTCATCGTCTCGTCTTGCTCCTGTGGTCCCTCATCCTCTCTCCTCCTCTTCATTCCTCATCTCTTCAGATTGACTTCTGGCTTTGACCTCCAACTGGATTTCTGGCATTGACTTGAATTGGATTTCTGGCTAGACCTTGGATTGGATCTCAATGCTGCTTGACCTCTGCCTACCTCTGACCACAGCCTGAACCTTACCTTGCTTGAATGCTGCCTGATCTGACCACTGCTTATCCTGACTCCACGTCCTTCTCTGTGCTGGCCTGCAACAACTTCATCGTGATGGATCTTCACCTCCACAGAGGCCCGCAACTAAGATCAGCCAGCCCAGGCACCCGAGGGCTCAACATAAGGGAAATGTGGGCTGGTGTTGGCGAGCTCCAGTTGGGCCTCTGCATCAGCCTGCTCTGCCTGCCGATGGTGGGGCCCTGCAAGGCTCTTCCCTATGGGTTGCGCCAGCTCTCCCTCAGCATAAGAGTCCACATCCACAACTGAGCTGGCTGCCTGCATCATACTGACTTCTCCCTTCTCTTGCACTTGTTTATAGAGGGAAATGACCCGTTGTGATGAGTTCATGTGAGTCTCCATCCCCTCTCTTCCTTTGTTTTCAAATCTAGCAGAGATACTGGTAAGGCTTTTAGTGCTTTCCTAGCTCTCATTTTGACCATATGAGGTCTTTCCATGCCTGCATTGCCTTCCCCATGGAGTGTGCTGTGGTACACAACATTTGTATTAATGTAGATAATGCCTTGGGCTTGAAAAGGATGGGGAAACACTGAGCTTGATGTCTTTAAAAATTGTCCTCTGAATGGCAGATGCGGGGGAGGGGGGGAGATCCAAGATGGTGCTTACTAAGGTGGTAGCATGAGCTGTGTCCTTCTTTGCCTTTTGATTTTCCTCTTTACCTGATGCCACATACCGGACGAAAATGGAGGGCCAAGGAGAGGATTGGCCTCACACCCCTCTTTGATGCTCCTGTATTCAGTCCGGTGGACGACCACGACCTCAGGGGTAATTTGTCAGGTGAGCGGTCCATGGAGAGAGAGGCCAGGGAAATTGTGCGAGCTTCTCCTCCAGGCACGACTGTTTCGCTGTCCCCGCTTGCAATGACGCTGTCCGCGAACCAAGCTGCTTCTAGGGACCCAAATATTCTGACGGAAGGGGCTAGTACCGAAGCTGCTGGAGCTTGAGACCCGAGGCAAGGCCAGTGGCTTTTGGAGAGGCAGCAGCTTCAATAACATTTGCAGGCGAAGAATCAGCTGATAGGCCAATCGATCTACCAATAGAGGTTTCAATTCTATCTCAAAGAGAGGAAACACCTTCACCGACTGTGGATTTTCCTAAACTTTGTTTTGAACTGGTAAGACCTAATTTGGTAACCTTGGACCGTATATGGGAAGCTAGAGCCTCTAGGAGCTTCGGTTACAGCCCAATTGAAATTACGTCTGGAGAAAGAGCAGGATTCTGAGAAGAGGTTATCCTTCTTAGAAATTTCAAATGTCTCTATCATTAATGTTGCGGTCCCGGTCGCTAGGCTAGCGACCGGGTCCTTACCTTTCTGCTGCCTCTCCCGGTCTCGCCGCGTTCCGTTGCTCCTGGGGCCTGCAGGGCCGCATGGCAGCGTCTCTCTCCACGTGGAGACGCTGCCGAGGGACGACTCAGACTCCTCCCACTGCCAGGCAACGCGCGCGCGCGAGCAGGGGGCTCTTAAAGGTCCAGCACCCGGAAGTGCTGAACCGCCCCGTTCTTGACGTCAGACGCTGGCCGGCTATTTAAACCAGCGTCTGACTTCCTTGCTTTGCCTTTGCAACGAGGTCACTCTACGGTGTGCTTAGTTGCTTCCCAGCGTTGCTTTCAGCCTTGGTTCCTGCTTGTTCCAGCCGTGCCTTGCTTCCAGCTCCGGTTCCAGCTTGTTCCAGCCGTGCCTTGCTTCCAGCCCTGGTTCCTGCTTGTTCCAGCCGTGCCTTGCTTCCAGCTCTGGTTCCAGCTTGTCCCAGCCGTGCCTTGCTTCCAGGTCAGGTTCTGTTTGGTCCTGCTGTGCCTTGGCTCCAGCTCTGGGCTCTACTTGCTGTCTACATATCCTGACTCCAGCTCCGGTTCCTGATTCTCCTTGTCTTCAGCCAGCCACGAACCTTGGTCTTCTTCACGATTCTCCTTTGTCTTCAGCCAGCCACGAACCTTGGTCTTCTTCACGATTCTCCTTTGTCTTCAGCCAGCCACGAACCTTGGTCTTCTTCACGATTCTCCTTTGTCTTCAGCCAGCCTCGAACCTTGGTCTTCTTCACGATTCTCCTTTGTCTTCAGCCAGCCACAGACCTTGGACTCATTCACGATTCTCCTAAGTCCCAGCGACTCGGACCCCTACGGGCTCCTCCTGGGGGGGTCTTGGGTTTCCAGAGTGAAGACGCCATCAGTCCGCTCCAGCTGAGTGCCGCCTCCCGGCTTATTAACTCCTGTGGACGCTGTCCACCTCAGCCGGCCCAAGGTTCCACTATTGACTTTACTCATAACATAACAGTTTGCAAAGGCCATGGACTCGGCGGACTCCGCTCCTATGCAGGCCATCCCTGGCATGGCCCAAAGAATCCAGCAGCAACAGCAATGTCTGGAGGTCTTGGCTGCTACGGTGGATCGCCTAGCCAGTCGCTTGGACGCCAATCCTCCTCCGGTGGCACAACCCCCGCCTCCACCGGCGGTTCTAGCTCCCGCGCAGACTCAGCTTCCAGCGCCTACTCGATACTCCGGGGATGCCAGATCGTGCAGGGCATTTTTGAATCAGTGTTTCATCCGCTTCACTTTGCTACCAGGGCAGTTCCCGTCTGATGCCGTCAAGGTAGCATATATTTTGTCTCTGCTCGATGGGAGAGCTATGCTATGGGCCTCTCCCATGTGGGAGAAACAGGACGCCATGCTGCACAATTTACAGGATTTCGTGACTCACTTCAAACAGACTTTTGACGAGCCAGCTCGTGCTACCACCGCTACCACTGAAATTCTACAGCTACAACAAGGATCCCGTTCTCTGGCGGAGTACGCTATTGAATTTCGTACTCTGGCGATGGAACTCGGCTGGCAGGATGACTGTTTGCGGGGTATTTTCTTGGAAGGCCTTGCAGGCCGTATCAAGGACGAGCTGATGGCTCGCGACCTGCCCTTCACTCTGAACGGGGTGATAGACTTGGCCGGGAGGATTGACCGGCGATTGCAGCAACGAGCTAAGGAGGGTCGAGTTCCTCGTCGGCCTGTCTCTTTGGCACCCTCCTTCTCCAGGTCTCTGACTTTATCTCACAAGACATCATCAGCCTCCCACAGCCCCTCTGAGGAACCTATGCAGCTTGGTCGGGCGCCCCTAACCGAGGAGGAGAAGACACGTCGCCGCACTCAAGGCCTGTGCTTATACTGCGGCACTAAGGGTCATTTCCTGGGTCAGTGTCCTGCGAGACCGGGAAAAGCTCAAGTCTAGGGAGAGATGAGGAGGTTCCCCTAGGCTATGTTAATGCTACTCCTCAATGTACAGTTCCTATAACGTTGGAGTATCCAGGTGGCTCCTTTCAGACTCTAGCTTTCATTGATTCCGGAGCCGGAGGGAACTTTATCTGGAGAGAACTGGTACACCAATTAGGACTACCTACTAAGCGCCGGATACCTCCATTACGGGTTACCTCTATCCAGGGAACCCCTCTACCTGGATCCATTTCTGAAACTACGATGCCTCTCACTTTACGGACGGGAGTGCTTCACACTGAGACAATCTCCTTTTTGCTACTTGATAAATCGGTGCACCCTGTGGTCCTGGGACTCCCTTGGTTGCAACAACATGCTCCGGTGATCCATTGGGACTCTCTCCAAATTGCGCAATGGAGTCCTTCCTGTTTCCAGAATTGCCTGGATCCCGTTCCTAGACCGGAGATATTACTCTCTCACTCTGCCCTGGACCTTCCTTTGCCGTACCAGAATTACGCTGACGTGTTCTCCAAACAAAAGGCTGAACTGCTTCCATGCCATCGGCCCTTCGACTGTGCCATTGATTTACTACCTGGTTCCACTCCTCCGCGGGGTAGGGTATACCCTCTTTCTCTGCCAGAAACCCATGCAATGTCAGACTACATTACGGAGAATCTTGCCAAAGGGTTCATTCGTCCTTCGCACTCCCCTGCAGGAGCAGGATTCTTTTTTGTGTCCAAAAAGATGGCTCCCTCCGGCCGTGCATAGACTATCGAGGTCTGAACTCCATCACTAAGAAAGATCGCTATCCCTTGCCTCTGATCCCAGAACTGCTCGATAGACTTCAGGGGGCCAAGATCTTTACAAAATTGGATTTACGTGGAGCATACAATTTGGTTCGTATTCGTCCCGGTGACGAGTGGAAGACAGCGTTCAACACGCGAGATGGACATTACGAATACTTAGTAATGCCTTTCGGCTTATGTAATGCCCCGGCTGTCTTCCAGAATCTGATGAATGAGGTACTCCGGGAGATGCTTCATTCCTTCGTCATAGTGTACCTTGATGACGTCCTGATCTATTCCCAAGATCTTTCTTCCCATCGCCAACACGTCAAACAAGTCTTACAGGCTCTAAGGGACAATCATCTATACGCTAAATTTGAAAAATGTCAGTTTGAGCGCGAGTTGCTTCCGTTCTTGGGATATATTGTTTCCTCGTCCGGTTTCCAGATGGACCCAGAGAAGGTGGCGGCCATTGTCAATTGGCCTCGCCCGTCTGGCCTGAAGGCGCTACAGCGATTCCTTGGATTCGCCAATTTTTACAGGCATTTTATACCACATTACTCCCAGAAGGTAGCTCCTCTCACGGCGCTTACTCGCAAAGGGGTTAACGCTCACGATTGGTCCACTACCGCCTCGGCTGCCTTTGAAGACTTAAAACAAGCATTCCTAGCCGCTTCCTGCCTACGACACCCAGATCCACAACGACCCTTCATCTTGGAGGTCGATGCCTCGAATCTGGCTGTTGGAGCGGTGCTCAGTCAACACGATACTTCGGGCAAATTGATGCCATGTTCTTACTTCTCTAAAAAGTTTTCGCCTGCTGAATGTAACTATGGCATCGGAGACAAGGAACTCCTAGCCATTAAGTTAGCCTTCGAGGAGTGGAGGCAATGGCTGGAGGGGGCTAATCATCCGGTGACAGTGTACACTGACCACAAAAATTTATTGTACTTGGCCCGAGCTCAACGACTAAACTCGCGGCAAGCAAGATGGTCACTCTTCTTCAGTCGTTTCAATTTCATCCTCAAGTTTCGACCAGCGGAGAAGAACGTTCGAGCCGATGCTCTATCTCGTACCTGTCAGCCGGAGGAAGAGGACGACTCTCCTCGAACCATCCTGGATCCTGCCTGTGTTCAACTAACTACTACTTCCATTTGTTCCTCAAGTAAGACTACGGTTCCTAAAAGGCTTCGGAGGGAAGTCCTGTCTTGGGGCCACGACTCCTTGACCGGGGGGCACGCTGGTAGACTAAGAACTTTGGATCTTATAAATCATTTCTATTGGTGGCCAGGTCTTCGACGTGATGTTTCCCTTTACGTGAGTTCTTGCCCCACTTGCGCTCTGCAGAAACCGCTTAATGGCCCCCTGAGAGGGTTACTACAACCGTTACCTATACCCACGGAACCCTGGACACATATTGCCACTGACTTTATGGTGGAACTCCCGCCTTTGCAAGGCAAGACTGTGGTATGGGTCACGGTGGACCGCTTCTCTAAAATGGCTCACTTTGTGCCTTTACCCAAATTACCTTCCGCCACTGAACTGGCTTCTCTGTTCACACACCATGTATTCCGTATTCATGGTCTGCCTCAGGACATTGTTTCAGACAGAGGTCCTCAATTCACAGCCAGGTATTGGAAAGCCTTATGCAAAAAATTTAAGATCCAGTTGAGTTTCTCTTCCGCTTTTCACCCGCAAAGTAATGGGCAAACTGAACGCATGAATCGTTCTTTAAAGTTGTTCCTACGAGCGTTCATTAACCACAAACAAGATAATTGGGTGGAGCTTTTGCCTTGGGCTGAATTCGCCTATAATAATCAGATACATACGGCGACGGGGAAATCCCCTTTTCAAATTGTGTACGGTAAACAGCTCAAACCACCGTTACCTCTACCTGTACCAACCTCCTCACCCGCTGCTCAATTGTCCGCAGACCAATTGAGTAAATTGTGGTCCTCAACTCAACACCGTCTTCAGAAGGTCGCACGCACTGCTAAACGCTACTATGATCGACACCGAAAACCTGCATTCACCTTCCTCCCAGGCGATCGAGTGTGGCTTAGTACAAAGAACATTCATTTGAGGCAACCTTCCAAGAAACTCTCTCCCAAGTTCTGTGGTCCCTTCCGCGTAGCAGAAAGAGTAGGGTTGGTCTCTTACCGTCTACGACTCCCAACCACTTTACGCATTCATGATGTCTTTCACGTCTCTCTCTTAAAACCAGTAATTCTTTCCAGATTCCACCCCAGGCCTCTGGACGACGCTTCTACCACCACGGATGGGGATCCTACGTTTCAGGTACGAGAGGTCCTGGATGCTCGTTTCGCCAACAGACGTTGGGAGTATTTGCTGGCCTGGGAAGGTTGTGGAGACGAAGACAATACGTGGGAGCCTGCCCGCAACATCTTGGACAAGACTCTCCTACAGCAATATCATCTGGACCATCCTGACAGGCCTAGTCCTCTGAAGAGGGGGCGTAAAAGGGGGGGTACTGTTGCGGTCCCGGTCGCTAGGCTAGCGACCGGGTCCTTACCTTTCTGCTGCCTCTCCCGGTCTCGCCGCGTTCCGTTGCTCCTGGGGCCTGCAGGGCCGCATGGCAGCGTCTCTCTCCACGTGGAGACGCTGCCGAGGGACGACTCAGACTCCTCCCACTGCCAGGCAACGCGCGCGCGCGCGAGCAGGGGGCTCTTAAAGGTCCAGCACCCGGAAGTGCTGAACCGCCCCGTTCCTGACGTCAGACGCTGGCCGGCTATTTAAACCAGCGTCTGACTTCCTTGCTTTGCCTTTGCAACGAGGTCACTCTACGGTGTGCTTAGTTGCTTCCCAGCGTTGCTTTCAGCCTTGGTTCCTGCTTGTTCCAGCCGTGCCTTGCTTCCAGCCCTGGTTCCTGCTTGTTCCAGCCGTGCCTTGCTTCCAGCTCCGGTTCCAGCTTGTTCCAGCCGTGCCTTGCTTCCAGCCCTGGTTCCTGCTTGTTCCAGCCGTGCCTTGCTTCCAGCTCTGGTTCCAGCTTGTCCCAGCCGTGCCTTGCTTCCAGGTCAGGTTCTGTTTGGTCCTGCTGTGCCTTGGCTCCAGCTCTGGGCTCTACTTGCTGTCTACATATCCTGACTCCAGCTCCGGTTCCTGATTCTCCTTGTCTTCAGCCAGCCACGAACCTTGGTCTTCTTCACGATTCTCCTTTGTCTTCAGCCAGCCACGAACCTTGGTCTTCTTCACGATTCTCCTTTGTCTTCAGCCAGCCTCGAACCTTGGTCTTCTTCACGATTCTCCTTTGTCTTCAGCCAGCCACAGACCTTGGACTCATTCACGATTCTCCTAAGTCCCAGCGACTCGGACCCCTACGGGCTCCTCCTGGGGGGGTCTTGGGTTTCCAGGGTGAAGACGCCATCAGTCCGCTCCAGCTGAGTGCCGCCTCCCGGCTTATTAACTCCTGTGGACGCTGTCCACCTCAGCCGGCCCAAGGGTCCACTATTGACTTTACTCATAACATAACAATTAAATCAGTTGGTGCTGTAAAAGCCGATGTTCAAGGATTAATGAACAATCAAGAAACCTTAGTGAAAAAAACCCAGAATCTACAAATCAAAATGGAAAATTTGGAAAATACTATTCATAGTAGGAATTTAAGATTTATTAACTTTCTTAAAATTTCACAATATACCATTAAGGATAGATTTAAGAGATATTTGATGGAAATTTTAAAAGTCCCTGAACAAGCAATGCCACCTGTTTCTAAGGCTTATTATCTGCCTTCGATGAAAAAAAGGACAAAAGTTGTCGTGGGATTGCAGAATATGGACCTTTTGGTCTCTTCTAATTTAGATGTTTCTCAACTATTGGAAAGTTCAGATTCAGATCCAGCTCTACCTGCTACAATGCTTGTTACTGTTGTTCTGGAACCTGATCGAGTCTGGTACTCCGTTTGTACTTTAAGCATGGTCAAGAGTCCTTTTTACATCCTAATGTCCGTGTATTCCCTGATGTCTCCCAGCAAACTCAAAAGAAAAGAAAACAGTTTCTTCTTATGAGACCTAGAGTATTATAATTAGGGGCCTTATTCTTATTAAAATTCCCCTGTAAATGTTTAATTCAATTTAAAGGTCTCTCCTATGTTTTTCTTTGTCCGTCTCAGCTCTCTTTATTTTTATCTGAAAAAGTGATTCCACACGCCAATGGTGGGAGGCTCCCCTCTTTCTGATTTACCTCCTTAGGTGTTTGAATTCCTTGCTATTTATGATGCCTCTGATACAACATAGTACATATTTCTTTATTTATGTTTGCCTCGAATTATGTACTTAGATCCCCCTTCTTTTGAGGACTATTGGAATTTAAATGTTTATATTGTATTTCTTTTATATATTTTGATGTTTAATTTTCTTTTTCTTTCCTTTTCTGATATAAGTTTATACTTGTTTTATATATTGGAGAAATTGCATAAATAAAAAATAATTTAAAAAAATTGTCCTCTAGAAGCTTTGCCCTGGATCTTATTAGTTGTTCATCTTAATTGACTTCTCACGCCTGTCCACATCTGTTAAACCACTGTCGCAATTGGCAGTAATTGCCTGCCTTGTTGTCAGACACACAAGAACAGGATCAGCATGGAACCTAAATGGCTTTGTTACCTTTAAGAGGTGGTTCCAGCGGATAGTGTGGGGAGACCTAAACTGTACATTCATCTCATAAATTTAGGACTTTGACTTTTAAATCCTGTCAGTATAGAATTTTTACTCTGTGCTAGAATTCAAAAGAAATATGTCCATTAAGAAAAAGAAACTGATACATTTTATTTTGGAAGTATGTTATTTTTTTTTCTTTAGAAAATCTCTGTTCAAGAAATAAGCCATGATTCAGTGCAGTAGGATACAATGTAAAGTGAATGTGTGAATTTCATCCAGTACCTGAGAACTCAGCCACTGTTCCTTTCAGTCTTTCCTCATTAATTGGATACAGACTGTTAACACTTTTTCTGCTGTTCAGAATTAGATATCGAGAGTGTGTGTCCCTCTAGATTCCTAATTAACGACTAGCTTCTCTCTCAGCCACTATTTCTTTTGGTGTCTGTTTACACACACACTCTGGACTAACAAAATGCAAGGTGATGCACTTATCCCATGCTGTAGTTACACGATGTTTGGTTCCATATTAGAAGCTACCACCTAGGAAAGAGATCTAGGCGTCATAGTGGATAATACTTTGAAATCGTCAACTCAGTGTGCTGTGGCAGTCAAAAAAGCAAACAGAATGTTAGGAATTATTAGGAAGGGAATGGTGAATAAAACGGAGGATGTCGTAATGCCTCTGTATCGCTCCATGGTGAGACCGTACCTTGAATACTGTGTACAATTCTGGTCGCTGCATCTCAAGAAAGATATAGTTGCGATGGAGAATGTACAGAGAAGGGCGACCAAAATGATAAAGAGGATGGAACTGCTCCCTATGAGGAAAGACTAAAGAGGTTAGGACTTTTCATCTTGGAAAAGAGACAGCTGAGGGGGGATATGATAGAGGTCTTTAAAACCATGAGAGGTCTAGAACGGGTAAATGTGAATCGGTTATTTACTCTTTCGGATAATAGAAGGACTAGGGGGCACTCCTTGAAGTTAGCATGTAGCACATTTAAAACTAATCGGAGAAAATTCTTTTTCACTCAACGCACAATTAAACTCTGGAATTTGTTGTCAGGGGATGTAGTTAGTGCAGTTAGTGTAGCTGGGTTTAAAAAAGGCTTGGAAAAGTTCTTGGAGGAGAAGTCCATTACCTGCTATTAATCAAGTTGACTTAGAAAATAGCCACTGCTATTACTAGCAACAGTAACATGGAATAGACTTTTTGGGTACTTGCCAGGTTCTTATGGCCTGGATTGGCCACTGTTGGAAACAGGATGCTGGGCTTGATGGACCCTTGATCTGATCCAGTATGGCAATTTCTTATGTTCTTAAATTCTTATGGGTTTCTTTTTCCGCCTGTCATGGCTGAACAGGCTCCCCAAAGCGCATTACAGCAGCGGTAGTAGACAGGGTAATGTCTCACAAAGGAAGGCCAACCAGTGGCTTTAAATACCTCTAAGTGAGAAGCAAAAGTGTGCTTTGCACAGGAGGTAGGCAGGGAGTAGAGTGAATTCTGATGAATGAATGGAGCAAACCTGTTTCTAGGAGGGCAATTTTCAAAAGCCATTTAGTATGTGGGTAAATGATTGCTATGAAAGGCAGTGCAATAAATTAATAAACTAAACTAAGTAAAACTATTTACCAACATAAATTAGCTGTTTGATTATTGCCCATCATCCCTGCAGGTAAAAGGGCATGGATTCGACAGCATCAGTGGCTACCATATACATTAGCACACAGGGCTCTGCCCCAATGAATCTGTTATTACAAAAATACTTGGTGTTATATATTTCAATTGTATATTCACTGATAATCAATCCAAATTTTTAAACCCAACCGGATTTTGTTTTTTGTTTTATTATTTTTTGAAAATTTTTATGGAAGATGGGAATGGTTTCATACGTTTTGTTTGGCAACTCCTCTATGCCTTCATTGCTTTAATCATAATCTGTTGGCATATGCCAGGAAGCAGAGAATAGCCCTCTGCTTCCTGCTCCGGCCCCTCCCCTCCCAGACAGACTGCAGGAGACAGTCTGGAGCAGCTAGAGCACATATAGGCTCTTACATTTATGTAAAATTTCAGCTGAATACTTAGGGCCTAAATTTAGGAGCTCAGCTTTTTTTGAATATTAGCTCCTATAAGTATGGGGAGGGGGGGGGCAGTTTTCAAAACTGTACTCTTTCCCCTGGGTTTTGCACCAGTTCTTAAAGGGAAACTATGCATGTACTTTCCCTTTGAATTGTGAGTAAGTTTAGGCACTTTTAGGGTGGGCAGTTTTCTTAAAGCCTTTCCACCTTGGTAAGCCATTATTTAGCTGCATAAATGACTTTTGGAAATGGTCCTCCCTATGTCCAGCTATGTGTTTTTATACAGAATTGTTCTGTAGGAGGTGGTGGAGGGATCATCAGAGGGCGGGGTGGTCTATGTGTTCCAAGTTAATTGTGAGGGTTGGCAGAGGCATAAGGCTGAAAGTTTGCCTACAGTATCTAAAACCCTTGCATCAGCCTTGGTTATGGCCGGGAATGCTACAATGCATGCACTTTTGCATTTTTTGAAACACCATGCATGTTTGGAAGAGAAAAAGTATCCATTTAAAAAGCAGCTGCAGATCTCTGCAAGTTGATAAAATATTAGCATTAATCTCCATGCGTCCACTTACATGCACAAATGCTGTACCACGGATAGGTTTAAAAGTTGGGCTCCCTATAGCTAGTAGAGATGTGAATCGTGTGATCGATCGTCTTAACGATCGATTTTGGCTGGGGGGGGGAGGGAATCTGATCGTCGCGGTTTTGTTTTTTTTTTTTAAATCGTTTAAAATTGTTTAAATCGTTTTAAAATCGTTTAAATCGCCGTATGGCCGGCGCCATTTTGCAATACGGCAATACGGCCATACGGCCGGCGCCATTTTGCAATACGGCAACGAGTGCAGGAGGTCGCTCCCGGACCCCCGCTGGACTTTTGGCAAGTCTTGTGGGGGTCAGGAGGCCCCCCCAAGCTGGCCAAAAGTCCCTGGGGGTCCAGCGGGGGTCCGGGAGCGATCTCCTGCACTCGTGACGTCGGGGGACAGGAACCAAAATGGCGCCGGCGCTACCTTTGCCTTGTCATATGACAGGGCAAAGGTAGCGCCGGCGCCATTTCTAATAACGCAGCCGTGGCCCGAGAGTGGAAGATCACACCGGGACCCCCCCCCCCCCCCCCACTGGACCCCAGGTAATTTAAAATATTTTGGGGGGGTTTGGGAGGGTGGGGGATTTATTTTAAAGGGTCGGGGTGGGTTTTAGGGTTGTTTTAGTGTGCCGGTTTTCCTGCCCTCCCCCTTCCCCTCCCCCTCCCCCGATTTAAGATTTTTGACGATAAATCGGGGGAATTCCTATTGTATCGCGTCTCTAACGATTTTTTACGATTTAAAATATATCGGACGATATTTTAAATCGTCAAAAAACGATTCACATCCCTAAAGCTAGGGACCTTTGTTTTCAGTTTTTTCCCCCTGGTAGTTATTGGTATTTATTATAGCAAACAAAAACAGGAGACAGATTAGTGAGGGGAAAAAAAGACTCATTTTTTTCCACTGAAGTCCTTCTGGTTTGTTTTTTTTTTGCTATAATAAACACTGATGAATTCCTGGGAAAAACAGTCTAAAAACTGTAATGGAAATGTGTTGTTTTGCTATGCTGATTAGTTCCTGCTGGGTGAAAACCTTCTATACAAAGCCTGAGTTATCTAGGCTTTCTCAACCATGTATGAAGTAAATAGAATAGCAATATTCCTTCTCTGAGACTTTGCAAATGCTTTCTGTGTGGTTTTGCTGATTCTCCTAAAAATAATCTTGATGTCTCTCTTTAACATCGCTGATGAAAAGGTCTTCCCTTCCTGAGATATTTTTTGTATTCATTGACTCATGCCCTTTTCTGGGTGCAGAGGGTGCAGACAGGCTCTTGCTGTATGCAACACAGATAAGCAAAACTAATATTTGGTTCGTCATCAGTCTCCTATGCAATACATATCAAAAGGCAACAGCATAACCGCCCTAATTGCACTGCTGATCCTTTTCTAACACTAGACTAATCCCTAGTTTACAAGTCCAAGAGGTTAAATATTTGTTAGAGTAACACATAAAAGTAATGCAATTGGCAAATGTGTTGACGAATCCCAGTTTTAACCAGTTTACTCTAGAGAGATAAAGAAGGCCAGTCTAGTGCAACAAGTGCAATAACCCTCTGCTGCAAAGAAATATAAGGAAGAACTGTTAAGCATTATTGATTACAACTTCAGATTTCCTTTTATATTTTAATAAAAAAATTTATTTTCACTGTGTTTTATTAACATCAGGTTAATAACACAGACTCAAAACCGGTGACTTGAAGTTCAGGATGCTTGCTTCCTTGATGTGCAGGGTTCAAAAGCGGTTCCAGTTACCCCATTTAAAAAAAAATTCTAGCACCCCTGATTCTAGCAAGAAAACTTCTTTTATAGTACATCATCAAATAAATAGCTTTATATCCATGTTGTTTCAATTTTTTTTTTTGCTCTTGAGCTTCTTGTTCCTTATTTTCAGCTTTGTTCTCTTTTAATGTGAAACTAAAGGCAAGAAAATCAGTAAGATTTAATGCTCTTTGCATTCATAGAGACTGGGAGAAAACCCATGATGGGTGAGGAGCACTCACACACATAGTCTGTTTGGGGGAGTGGTAGGGTTATTATTTATGAATCCGTTGTTAAAATGCACCAAATGCCAATGGATTAATTAGCTATAGTAAAGTAGTTCCTTTATTCCAGACCCCCCCCCCCCCCCCCGAGAAACAATGCTGGTATTCTCAGTCTAGTATGAAGTTGCAGCAATGGCTAATTATTTAATGCATTCATGTAAGGAGTTTTTCATGTGCTAACTTAATGGCAGCATTTCCAATGTACTTTCCATTCAAGCTGCCATGAAAAAACAGTTTCGGATTACAATAAGGTCTATTCAATATAAAGTGCGGGAGAGCCGGTGCTCTGTGTTGAGCACTCGCTCTCCCGACGAGCGCCCAGGCACCTCTCCTGGGCGCACGAGTCTCTATTTAAATTAGGGCCTGCGCTAATAAGGAGGCGCTAGGGACAATAGTGCGTCCCTAGCACCTCCTTATTAGCGGAAGTGGCAGCTGTCAGCGGGTCTGACAATTGACGCTTAATTTTACCAGCATTGGTTTTCGAACCCGCTGACAGCCACGGGTTCGGAAAACGGATGCCGGCAAAATTGAGCATACACTTTTGGACCCGTGAACAGATTTTTTTTTTTAAGTTTTTTATTTTTTTTTATTTTTGGGACCTCTGACTTAATATAAATGATAATAGACGTGCGTCGAAAATGCACGGCCAAACAGGTACTAAACGGTGCGCTCAGCCAAGCGCACCGTATGAATCAGCCTGAAAGGTACATGCAGAACTCCTCAGGTGCAGGCACAGTTTTTAGTCAGTTTGACCAGCAGTCCTAATGGTCATGCAAGATAAGCTCATCCTTATCAGAAGAAAAACAAGCGTGGAAGCCCTGAAAGTTGTCTGGTGGAACACAGGAAATTAAGAGGGAGATTTTCAAACCCTCTGTATTGCAACAGGCACTTTTCCTTTAAAAGGTGTCAAAGGGAAATGTATCCACAAAGTTTTGCGCTTCCTTTGTCTGCGGATCCTTTTTCTGACCCAAAACTACACGCAGAGTTTTGAAAATCCAAACCGAGGCATGGAGTTTTCTCCCCACCCCATAGGGCGTATACTTTTACAGTGCGGGTAAAAGTGTACGCCCTATGGAACTGCACATGGACTTTTACCCAAGGTGAGCAATTTTCAGACTTGCGGAAATCCATTTAAAAATTGCCCTCTAAATCTGTAGAAATGCCCCGATTCACCAACATAACTGCTCAGAATGTTCATATCAAGTGTTTTGTTTTAAAAATATCATTAAGGAGCTAAAAGGTTTAGGATCTAATAGCAGTAATCCCCACTGGACAGGGCATGAACCACACTATGCATGTCAAATCTCCTCCAGATTAACTGCTGGTAAATGGCCCATAAAGCCAATGTTGAAATCTCTGTATGGGTAACTTTTCTAGTTGCGTGCACAAAAACTGAAATTGCATTATTTCCTGCTGTCAATCACATATGTTTTGTGTGCACATAATTTCCCCAGGCACGGGCCAGACTTTAGCTGGTGAGCACGGATATTGAGCATTCTCTGGCTAAATTTATGTGCACAAGTCTAGTTGTAAAACTCACAGTCCTAATTATACCCAAAGTTATGCAAATAAATTTGAATATATTTAGCAGATTTGTGCATGTAAATCCTGCTGAATACCTGGGGAGAGTCACGTGCCTAACTTTCCCTGGATATTTTTGCTGCCTGTCAGTTCTCTGAATACTAACCTCTCTGTTTCTGTCGAAACTATATGTAATAGTCTTCATTTGCACTTGCTTGTTTGTAAACTAGTCTATATTCTCATTGTTTTGGTTTGCAGGAATTATTGATGATAGCAAACAATGACCAGTTCAAATGTGCTAACCCAGAAAAATCTGACCGCACCAAGGTAATCAGAGAATCAGTTAATGGAAAGCAATCACTGAAATATCATGCTATATTGTTACTTATACAGACATGATGTATACTCATCCTAATCTTGCTTTTATGGCTAGAAATGACTAAACAAAGATTATACGTGTAATATAAACACAATTTATATTTAATGGTAGGAAAGTACCAGTCATCACATTTTTAACTGTATCTTTCACAGCCAAACTCGTTTTAAGGTAGAGAATGGGGAGGACAGCTTGGGCCTCACTAAAGTTTTGTTATTCTCTTGGGAGGGCAAGAAGGAGAATAGGTTGAGCCCACGCTACAATTGTTTAACTGTCTTGTAATATAGAGGGGTGGTGATAGGCCACTACTTTCCTGCTAAGATTTTGTTTTTTTTTTACTTATCTGGCTAACTTTAGAATAGCAATCTTTTCAACTATAGATAGCCACATAAAAAGCACAGTTGCTTACCTGTAACAGGTGTTTTCCTAGAACAATCAGGATGGTAGTCCTCACACATGGGTGACATCATCATATGGAGCCCAGCATGGAAAACTGTCAAAGTTTCTAGAAACTTTGGCTGGCACACTGAGCATGCCCAGCATGTCACTATCCACGTGTCCATGCAGGGTCTCTCTTCAGTCCTTTCTTTTTCGCGGAGCTATCATCTCGCAGAGGTGGAGCTCATACCTTTTTGTAGGAAAACTAGTTTTCTTCATGAGTAATTTCTGCCTTTTTTCCTGCACTGGGTCTCTCTCTTGGTCCCCTCGGATACTTGCAGTTGGTGAGTACTTTTTTCATTCTCCTTCCATTTCTACCAGTCGTCGTGCCCTTGCGATCTCTGCGTGCCTCATGGCGGCCTCTGGCTTCCTTCGATGCCCCCAGTGCCCCCTGGATTATGTCCATAATGGATCTGCATGACATATGCATCCTCTGCCTGGGGGTATTGCATGATGTCCGTGGCTTTGACTTGTGTGCTCAGATGACCCTGAAGGGTCGGCGGGCCCGGCTGGATAAAATGGAAAAGGTCTTTGGCTTGGGTAAGTCCGACCCTTCGACACCAGCATCGGCGTTCTCAATGTCTCAGGACCTGAAGGAACTGATTACCCTCAATGCCCCGGTCACCATCCCTCCCCTGAAGCTTTTGGGGCAGGGGGGCTCTGGGGATTGGCTGGTCTCGGTGTCCTCGAAGTCCCGGACATCCAGGTCATCATCATTGTCATCATCCTCGGCACCGGGGAAGGACTGGGCCAAGCACCATGGGAGATCTCGCAAACATCGGCACTGGTCTCTATCTGAGCATGGGTCCGGGCCGATGAGGAGCATGGCGCTTGTTGCTCTTCCGCATAAGCAGCCTAGACACAAGGAGGCCCTAATGTCCGTGATCCAGGGCTGTCCGCACTGATTCCGGTGCTGGGCATCAACCCGCCTTGGGGCCCTGGGGAGGAGTCGAGCCCAGTCCTCCCCTCTCAGCCTCCACTGTTGGCCGAGGCCTTCAAGGAGGAGTTGGAACATTGGGTGCACCTGGCGGTAGAACGCGTTTTGTTCTAAAAGGTTCCAAAGGACAGACTGGCCGAATCTACTGTCACGTCAGTCATCCCTGCCCAGACAGTAATGAGACGTGAATGTGTGGAGAGAACTCCATGGTACAGAACTCCATGTTACAGATCTCCTCCACAGGAACTGCTTGCAAGTGGCCACTGATGTGCCTTGTCTCTGACAGAATGAGTCTTGACATGGCCTGCAAGATACAGTCCCACTTGCAGTCTGCTAGCCAATTGGATAGTTTCTGTTTGCCAATGGCAACACCCAACCTATTGCTATTAAAAGAAATGAAAGGTTGGCTGGACTGTCTTTGGGCTTCTGTCCACTCCAGATAGAAGACTAAGGCTAGCTGAAGTCCAAACTGTGCAGTGCTTGTTCGCTTTGCTGCGAATGGGGCCTAGGAAATAATATTGGCAGGACGATTGACTGGTTAAGATGGAAATCCGTCACCATCTTAGGCAGGAACTTAGGGGGCATACGCAAAGCCACTCTGTCATGATAAAACTTAATATAAGGTGGATAAGTCACTAAGGCCTGAAGCTCACTGACCCTGTGCCCTGAAGTGATCGCCACCAAAAATATGACCTTCCAGGTCAGGTACATCAGGTCACAGAAGCGCAGCAACTCAAAAGGAGCTTTCATCAACTGAGCTACCACCACATTGAGGTCCCCAAGACACAGCAGGAGGCCTTAGGGGTGGCTTCAACTGAAGTAGGCCCGGCATGATGTGTCAACTATTGGCTGTATAGTAGAGATGTGGTTCGTTTTTCGCCCTATTTAGGAAATTGTCCGAAATTTCCTAATTCATTCGTGTTTCGGAGTCCCCGTAACACGAAATAAACGGCGTTGTTTCGGAGGCACCGAAACCGGAAACGAAATTTCCCCCCCGAATTTCGGGGAAATTTCGTTTTCGGGTTTGCCTGGGGAGAGGGGCACAAATTTTTTTTTTTAAATTAAAAACCACCCCAAACCACCCCAAACATTTAAATTAACTATAATACACCCCCCCCCCCCCGATCCCGATCTCTCCCCAGGACTTACGAAGATCCCTGGTGGTCCAGCGGGGTCCCGGGTTCCATTTGCCCTGATGCCCTCCGTGCCCGGTGCAAGCCGTGCGCCTCAAAATGGTGCCGAATAGCCCGAACTACCATGTCACAGGGGCTTTCGGCGCTATTGGTCAGCCCCTGTCACATGGCCATCGGCGCCATCTTGTGCTCCTATCATGTGACAGGAGCTGACCAATGGCGCCGAAAGCCTCTGTGACATAGTATGGACAAAGGCTATCGGCGCCATTTTGGTTACTGGCAGCCGAAAACGAAATCGCTCTCGGACCCTTGCTGGACCCCAGGGATTATTGGCAAGCCTTGGGGGGGTCAAGAGCCCCCTCCTGACCCCCCCAAGGCTTGCCAATAATCCCTGGGGGGCCAGCAAGGGTCCGAGAGCGATTTCGTTTTCGGCTGCCAGTAACCAAAATGGCGCCGATAGCCTTTGCCCATACTATGTCACAGAGGCTTTCGGCGCCATTGGTCAGCTCCTGTCACATGATAGGAGCACAAGATGGCGCCGATGGCCATGTGACAGGGGCTGACCAATAGCGCCGAAAGCCCCTGTGACATGGTAGTTTGGGCTATTCGGCACCATTTTGAGGCGCACGGCTTGCACCGGGCACGGAGGGCATCAGGGCAAATGGAACCCGGGACCCCGCTGGACCACCAGGGATCTTCGTAAGTCTTGGGGAGGGATCAGGATGGGGGGGGGGTTGCATATACGTAGGAAAATGTTTTTAAATGCTTGGGTTCTGTTTTTTTTTTTTGCTTCGTTTACCGATTCGTTTTTCGGCCCGGTTTCGGGTTTCTCGTTTCGTTTTCGGACAAACGACCCGAAAACGAAACGAGACCACCCGAATTATACCACGAAGTATTCGAACCGAAAAACGACCCGGTAGAAAAAAACGAAGCACATCTCTACTGTATAGAGATGGGGCACTTAGAGAAGATAAGGCCATCACGGAAAGATTAAATGATTTCTTTGCTTCGGTGTTTACTGAAGAGGATGTTGGGGAGATACCCGTACTGGAGAAGGTCTTCATGGGTAATGATTCAGATGCACTGAATCAAATCACGGTGAACCTAGAAGATGTGGTAGACCTGATTGACAAACTGAAGAGTAGTAAATCACCTGGACTGGATGGTATACACCCCAGAGTTCTGAAGGAACTAAAAATGAAATTTCAGACCTATTAGTAAAAATTTGTAACCTATCATTAAAATCATCCATTGTACCTGAAGACTGGAGGATAGCTAATGTAACCCCAATATTTAAAAAGGGCTCCAGGGGCGATCCGGGAAACTACAGACCAGTTAGCCTGACTTCAGTGCCAGGAAAAATAGTGTAAAGTGTTCTAAACATCAAAATCACAGAACATATAGAAAGACATGGTTTAATGGAACAAAGTCAGCATGGCTTTACCCAAGGCAAGTCTTGCCTCACAAATCTGCTTCACTTTTTTGAAGGAGTTAATAAACATGTGGATAAAGGTGAACCGGTAGATGTAGTATACTTGGATTTTCAAAGGCGTTTGACAAAGTTCCTCATGAGAGGCTTCTAGGAAAAGTAAAAAGTCATGGGATAGGTGGCGATGTCCTTTCGTGGATTGCAAACTGGCTAAAATATAGGAAACAGAGAGTAGGATTAAATGGACAATTTTCTCAGTGGAAGGGAGTGGGCAGTGGAGTGCCTCAGGGATCTGTATTGGGACCCTTACTTTTCAATATATTTATAAATGATCTGGAAAGAAATACGACGAGTGAGATAATCAAATTTGTAGATGATAGAAAATTGTTCAGAATAGTTAAATCACAAGCAGATTTTGATAAATTGCAGGACGACCCTGTGAGACTGGAAAATTGGGCATCAAAATGGCAGATGAAATTTAATGTGGATAAGTGCAAGGTGATGCATATAGGGAAAAATAACCCATGCTATAGTTACACAATGTTAGGTTCCATATTAGGTGCTTCATCCCAAGAAAGAGATCTAGGCGTCATAGTGGATAACACATTGAAATCGTCGGTTTAGTGTGCTGCGGCAGTCAAAAAAGCAAATAGAATGTTGGGAATTATTAGAAAGGGAATGGTGAATAAAACAGAAAATGTCATAATGCCTCTGTATCGCTCCAAGGTGAGACCACACCTTGAATACTGTGTACAATTCTGGTCACCGCATCTCAAAAAAGATATAATTGCGATGGAGAAGGTACAGAGAAGAGCTACCAAAATGATAAGGGGAATGGAACAGCTCCCCTATGAGGAAAGACTAAAGAGGTTAGGACTTTTCAGCTTGGAAAAGAGACGGCTGAGGGGGGATATGATAGAGGTCTTTAAAATCATGAGAGGTCTAGAACGGGTAGATGTGAATCGGTTATTTACTCTTTCAGATAATAGAAAGACTAGGGGGCACTCCATGAAGTTAGCATGGGGCACATTTAAAACTAATCGGAGAAAGTTCTTTTTTACTCAACGCACATTTAAACTCTGGAATTTGTTGCCAGAGGATGTGGTTAGTGCAGTTAGTGTAGCTATGTTTAAAAAAGGATTGGATAAGTTCTTGGAGGAGAAGTCCATTACCTGCTATTAATTAAGTTGACTTAGAAAATAGCCACTGCTATTACTAGCAACGGTAACATGGAATAGACTTAGTTTTTGGGTACTTGCCAGGTTCTTATGGCCTGGATTGGCCACTGTTGGAAACAGGATGCTGGACTTGATGGACCCTTGGTCTGACCCAGTATGGCATGTTCTTATGTTCTTAAACAGACCTGTCTCTCTAGCAATGAAGGGCTATGAGGATCATAGTCCCCCTGTCCTCGCGAGGCCTCAAGAGAGTCTTTGCCACTAAGGGAATCAGAGGATACACATGCAGAAGACCCTTGCCCCAATGATGGACAAGTCCATCTGAGACTGGTTTGCCTTCTGACCTGTACAGGGAGCAGAACTGAGGCACTTTCCTTTTGCAGGGGGACATGAACAGATCTGGGTCCGGTCTCCAATTCGCTACCTTTTGGTGCAAGGACCATTCATGGGGTCTGAAAGCTTGACTCAACCTGTCCACTATCACGTTCACCGTCCCAGCCAGGTATATAGCTCTGAGCCCCATCCCGTGAGACAGAGCCCATAACCATCTGGATCACTTCCTGACGCAGGAGGTACAATCCAGCACTCACCTCCTGACCAGGACGGGCCCTGGCACTCTCCAACGCCGGGGCCGACCCCCGAGGCAGCTCGACTCTGATCCTTGCTGCTCCTCCGATGCTGGCTCAGCTCCTCTCCCTGCCACTTCTTCTTCATGCTGGCCTACCACACCTTTCTTCTTAATGGATCTCTACCACCTCAGAGGCCTGCACATAAGATCATCCGGTCCTGTCACCCAAGGGCTCAACCTAAAGGGAAGGTGAGCTGGTATTGGTGAAGCTCCAGTTGGGCCTCTGCTCCTGCTAGCTCCACCTTCTGATGGTGGGGTCTGTGAGGCTCCTTCCCATAGGTAGCGCCGAGAACGCAGGGCTCTGCCTCCCTTAGGGTGTGTGCGTGCTGACTACACCAGCTTTATAGGACCAATGGTGGGAAGATCTCAGAGGTGCCCTCTGATGACATCATCATCTCAGCCCTATAAAAGGCTGAGGTTGATACCCCATTGACTCGATTAGAGTAGCAATTTGCCTCTGCATGTTCCTGGTTCCTGGTTCGTGATTCCTGCAGTTCCTCTTTCCTGTTTGTGTTCCTGAGTTCTGTGTCCTGTTCGGCTGTCTGGTCTGAGTTCTGAGTCCCTGTCATCTTTGTGGTCAGTGTTTCCTTCGTCTGTCTTCAGCGTCGTCTTCTGGCTTGTGTGGCTCCTCACCCCTCTGATTCCTCCTCCTCGTTCCTCACCCCTTTGGAAGGTTTTGACTTCGGATTGAACTTTGACGCTGCTTGACCTCCGCCTTCCACTGATCACTGCCTGTTTTACCTTTTCTGACTGAATTCCTTCTGCCTCTGACCACTGCCTGAACTTTGACACTGAGTGAACTCTGCCCACTTCTGACCTCAGCCTGAACCTGACCTTGATCATCTGCTGGACACTGACTTCATTCTTCTTCTGTACTACTGGCCTTTACTTCTTGACTCAATGGATCTTCACCTCCACAGGGGCCCCAGCACCCAAGGGCTGAACCTAAATGGAACATGGGCTAATATTGGTGAAGCTCCAGTTGGACCTCTGCTTCAGCCAGCTCTGCCTGCCGATAGTGAAGACCTGTAAGGCTCCTCCTGTTATGAACCCTCCTGTAGCGGTGCTACGGGAGGCTCTTTACCTCTTCCTGGAGGCCGCTCCAAAGCTGGGGTCACGCCTACGAACTACCCAGGATTTGCTCCAGGGCCTGGGAGGCCTCAGTGTTCTTGGGGCCTGCCTGAGGTTTGCTTGTGTCTGCATGGACTTCCTGGTTTGAGCCATGCCCTTCTCCCTAGGGGCCGGCCTGCAGCACTCCTCCTTAGTTATAGGGCATGCTAGGTGTGGGCCATCCAAACTCCTCCTAGGGAGTCGCTGGTCTGCAGCCCTATAAAAGGATTTCAACTTCCAGTCAGCCTTGCCTTGCATCGGAGTTACTTCACTCTGCAGGCTCCTGCCTGCCAGAGCTCCATCAGGTCTTCTTTGTGGAGTTCCTCTTCATTTTGTCTTCTCATCATGTCACACCATGTCAAGTTATGTCTTCGTGCCTGAGGTCCTCGTCCAGGTGTCCTGGTGTCTTGTCTTGATCCTCTGCTTCCTGATGTTCCTGGTTCCTTGGTATCCTGTCCTCCTTGGTGTTTGCTTCAGCGCTCCCGAGCCTTCTGGTACCTGTCAGACCCGACTCCCTCGGATGACGTCTTTCCCGAGCATGGAGTGGCCTGCAGGTGGACTGGTGTTCTGTGCTCCTGAGCCGTCATGTCCTGCCAGCCTTTGTGGAGCTTCGGGCGACATCTGGCTTCATCATCGGAGTCCCACTTCGACTGGATTCTTCCCTGCGCTTGACCGGTTCTCAGCGTGGTCTGTGACCAGCCTCCTAGGGCTGTGTAGGGCGCACAGTGGGACAGGGTGGTCCGCGACAAGCCCATTGGGTCCGCCCGTGAAGGTGGGCTGTGTAGGGCGCCCAGAGAGACAGTGCCAATGTCCTTCCGCCCAACCTCTCGTCTCGCCTGGACTTTGTCAAGTTCCTCGTCTCATCCTGGATGCCGTTGCATCAGTCTTGGTGTCATGTCAACGTCTTGTTCCTGATGTCGTCGCATCGACCCTGGTCCGGGATGCCGTCGCATCGACCATTGGTCTGTGATGTCTTCGCATCAGCCTTGGTGTCATGTCCTCAACTACCTTGGTGTCATGTCTTGTTCCAGCCCTCGTCTCTGATGCCGTCCGCATCAGCCTTGGTGTCATGTCTTCATCTGTAATGCCGTAGCATTGACCTTGGTGTCATGTCTTCATGTCAAGGCCCGTCTGCCCTCGACCTCAGGCCAGGCCTGCTGCTCCATGCCGATCCAAGCGGCAGGACCGAAAGGGCTCGGAATGGTCCGAGGACCATTCACATTCCAACATCATCCTGTTGTTGGCCTTGGGAGCTTGCAAGCCTGGCAGACAGTAAGACCGTCAGCCATGCTGGAACACGCCGTCAACCCTCGGTTCAGTCCTGGATCCATCTGGGGTCGGGCTGAGGCCCATGGGAACACTAAAACACCCATCACGTAACACCTCCCTGCAGGTTGTGCTAACTCCACCTCATTTTAAGGGTCCACACCCGCAACATGTAATCTGTTTAATGTGCTACTAAGTTATTATTGTTATTGTTTTATGTGTATTTTAAATGTTTGTGATTTTTGGAAATTTTGTGTACATCCTATTATTACAAATGTATGTTGTACCCATTCTGAGTGATCCATGATAGGATGGGTAAAATATCGAATTACATACATACATAAATAAATAAATAAATAAATACATACATACATACATACATAAATAGATAAATAAATAAGTATGCTATGACAGTTTTCTCATTGGCAGTACAGAACACTGTCATATTTCCATAAATCATGATAATATGATGACTTACATTTTCCTCTGAAATCTTAATTAGTATGCTGCTTTTGTCTGCCATGCATCTTCTGTTTGATATGCACAATTTAATTCATAGTCTCGATCCATGATTTTAAAGCTATTGTTCAACTTAGCAGAAAAAAATCTTTTGGTGATTTTAATCATTTTGCTTTGTATTCATAATGGGGTTGATTCACCCCCTCTTGATTTTGGAATCCAGTGGGCCAGTATCTCAGGCTATAAATATTATGCCTAATGAAGGAATTATTCAGGAGATATTTAGATTGTCAACAAGACAAAGCTCAAAAAGCTATGTGAGGTGCATAGGAAGTGGAGATGATCTAGTTGTTCTGTTAATGTCTCCATTAATGTCCTCTGCCCTACCCATCAACAAGCCCACAAAAGATCATTCACCCACAAACGTATGCACTTTTTGTTGGCTATCCTAAACCCCAAAACTTTAATATATTTATTAGAGGTGTGTATTTTTTTTTTCGGTTTGGGCTTCATTTTCAAGCCCCCGCAGAAAATTTTGTTTTTCCCGTGGTTCTTTTTCTTTTTCGTGGGTTCTGATTTTCATGTTAGTGCGCGCTAACTCCCGTTATCACAAGCCTAATATTTATTGTGTTTATGTTTGGAATATCTCTGGAAGGACCCCAACCATAGCCATGCAGCTCCTATTACATTTTATGGGAGCAGTTTTGCCATTTTTTTTTTCTTTTCATGGTAAAATTCATATCCCTAGCTTAAATAAACCATGATGTCTTACTGTATCATAAGATATGAAGAGAATATAACAAAACCTTCTGCTGTCTACAAATCACTGCTTGTACTTTCTTATGTCAGGAGCTAATTTTAAAGACACAGTGCCACATTCTCTACAGCACATCATGACACTCACCTTTTTCAAAGTGCTTGGTTACACAATCTAAGAAGATAATTTTAAAAACAGTTACAAGTGTAAATATAACATGCTATCATAGCAAATTTAAAAATCCATTTATGTGCGTAAAGTGCACTTACATATGAATATCCTATGGACAATTCAATGGTATATATTGTAGCAATTTTCAAAAGTCCACTTACACAGGTAAAGTGCATTTACAAACTTAAAACCCAATTTTAAGTGTGTAAATGCTTTTTAAAATCAGGCCCTAAATGCATAAATGGATTTTTAAAAATGGCTATGACATATGCTATTTTTATGCCCGTAAATCCTTTTAAAAATTATCCCCTCCATATATATGTATATGTACTCTTGCATTCATACCCATCAATAGTTATGCTTGCTTTTCTACTATGTGGGTTACTCAGAATTGCTCCCATAATCATTCAAAAAATGAAATATTAAAGTTTTAACATTTCCATTTTTGGCCCCTTGAAGGGTAGTGTTCACTGTTGGGAGCTGCTTGGATCCCTTTCAGCATCTCTTGGAAATGTGGTGGCAGGGGGGACCTACTTCTTGTCCAGCCTGAGCTCTGGTTCCTCTTCTAGGTTATCCTCCTGCCAAAAAAAAACCCAAAACAAACAGCATATTATAGTGCAGCTCAAAATGGAATTAAGTCAATGAAGAAATCATCCTCAAGGTGCTTCTACCAACAATGCATAATCTAATGTTTTGGGATTTTTTAATTAAATTTTGTATTTATTTTATGTTTTGCAACCTTCTGTTTATATTTTTATGAATATAGTTTGTAGCCTGCCTAGAATCATGGATAGGCAAGATATAAATATTTTAAATAACTAAAAATAACATTTATTTAAAAAAAAACATTTGAGATGATAGTTTCAAGTAAAAGTTTATTCATTGTGCTCTGGTTTTGACAAAATATATTTATGAAGGATAATATTTATTTTTCCTGTGTTTACAGCGTTTGTTATTTGAAATTATAAAAGATGACGAGATCAATCTGCTCTTCAGGACACACAAGGCTCATCCAAAACCTGCATTCAAGGTCAGGGATTTGGATTGAAAACATTTTAACTGTCTTAAAAAAAAAATCTAGTCAAAAAGTCATACTCTGAAAATGTTCTGTTTGCCATGAAAAAGAAAAAGAATTCTGGATAAAATACATATATTTTTATACACGAGGGATGATTAGGAAGTAAAAGTAAATTAAGATCAGTTTGCAACATATATTTGACTCATACTGCTGCGACATGAATAAGGCCTCGATCAGGCCTGGATTTAGGCACAGGCAACACAGGCAATTGCCTAGAGTGCCAAATTTGGAAGGCGCCAAATACCCAAGCTAAAGAGGAATGCAACCGTGCCAAGGAGCCTGCTCAGCAGTCCTCTTCAAAGGGGCACTACTATGGCAATCTTGGGTTTTGGGGGATGGTGGGAGGGAGGGAAAGGACCTTCTGTACTTTCTAATCTCCAGGGTCTCCCGCTCTTCCGTCTTCCAACTCTGCCTATGGGCGCAAAACTCTGAAGTCTGCCCCGGGCCTGGATAGGAGTGCTCTACTGTATCAGACCAGCTCTCATAACCCTATGGGATGCAGACAGCAGCAAAGTTTCTGCTAGGGATGTGCATTCCTTTGAAACAAAAGTATAAAATGTGACAAATTAGGCCATTTTCGTTTTGTCTCAAACCAAAAAAATATTTACAAAAATTTTTAATCAATGTTTTTGCTTTTAGGAAATAGTGCATACTGTTACCAAAATAGTATGCCCTATTTGTAAATAGGAAGCACTTTTTTCAAATAGGGCAGATTTTAAAAGCCCTACGTTTTAATGCTTGGTTGATTTCTTATTCCGCTTGGAATTGAGTTCCATAGTTTGGGGCTGGCAATGGATATTGCTCTCTCACGTGCTGAGTTTAGTCGAGTGCTCCTAGCGTGGGGGATTTTGAGGAGGCCTTTGTTCCTTGATCTTAAGTTCCTTTTTGGATTGTGTGTTACAATGTATTTGCTTAGCTAATTGCTTTGCTGTCCTATGATCATTTTGTGTAGTGTTATCAATACTTTGTATTCAATTCGGTATTTTATCGGGAGCCAGTGTAACGAGATTAGAGTTGGTGTTATGTGCTCCTGTTTTTTTGATCCAGTCAGAATTCAGGCAGCTGCGTTCTGTAATATTTGGAGTGGACGTATGGTTGAGAGAGGTAGTCCAAGGAAAAGGGCGTTGCAGTAGTCAAGGTTAGAGAAAAGGAGTAGTTGAAGAACTGTTCTAAAATCTTCTTGCGTGAGGAATGGTTTGAGACGTCTGAGTGTCAGTAATTTGTGGTATCCTTCTTTAATCTTGTTGGTTATGTGAGTTTTGCATGAAAATTCAATGTCTCTGCCCATCCTTTTACCTGCAGTAGAAGGGAAGCATTCCCAGGGTGGGCGGGGCCAGGGCAGGATTTGAACTGATGCAGATACTCTTCAATTTTCAAAAGCATGCATGGAATTTTTCTTGACAGAATTACCCATGCAAATTAGCAGGCATAAATGTGTGCGCGAGTTATCTTTCTGGGATCATTTTTGAAGGGAGAGTGTGCGTGTACTTTCACTATGGAAATCAGCATAAAGTCGGCAGGTAAAAAGTACCCACAGGATCTGCATCACTGGGGGCTGTTTTAAAATTTCCCCCTGCATGACAAAGCTCCTAAAGAAATGATTATAGTTCCATTTGGCATGATTAAGCGTGTAGCTTGATTTGTCCCATCAAAGGGCCTCATATATGTTTATTCTCCAGTACTTATTTATTTTTTAATCTTCTTCATCAATATGAGCAGCTGTTCCAGTTAAAATCTGAGTGATGGTAGCTGATATTGTTAATGTCTCCAGATCATTTCATTATAAATTTTATATTGTCTGTCATCAAACTTATGCAGTTTTTAATGTTATTTATAAAAGAATCAGATTGTGAATGTAATAAATCAGTTGTACTATCTAAAGCCGTACCTTATTTTGTCAGGTTGACAATATTCCAGTCAGACTAAATGCAACAACCATTTTGAGAGAGGATGCCTTTTATCAACGCAAAGTGGATAAAGAACTTCGTAGGTACTTCTATAGAAAGTATAATTTTTCATAACCTAGTTAACCATGTCGAGTTCTACCATTATTTCCAATACATGCCAGTCAAGAAAAGCCAGAGAGTTGAAATAAGAATTTGTTTAGAAAAAACAATAAAAATGTATGGTGTAAATTGTAACCCTACCCATGACCCCTACAAAAAACAACACTGTAAAAGGCCTTTGTATTTAAGTGATAAACCTTATATTGATAGTCAATGCTTTGTTTTGAAGAACGGAAAATCTGGGGTGAAATGGACTGCCTTTAGCCCAGACAAGGTGTAGCTCAAAGTAAGTAGAATCTGGTTGGAAATGACGTCTATGCAATAAAATATAAAGAAGGGAGTTAAAAATAAAAGTCTAGAAGATCTTGTACATAAACCCCAATAATAGACACCACGCATACAAATGTACTCTAATCAATGTGCTTGCCAACAAAATTGAATCCTAAATATTAATTAATAAATTTAAATTTATAGAGGAGGCATCAAATGTGTCACTAAGATATCAAACTTGACTCTTAGCGATGTGCCCTGACCATCATCACTTGCCTCCCAAAAACTTTTTTAAAATTTTTATACGTGCATATAAAATGTCCAACAAAACTGTGTGATGACCGGCATTCTGCTGTCCTCTGGGAACACCTGTTACAGATAAGCAGCTCGGCTACTTCTCACACAGACAATCTTGGTCTGCATTAACAAAAAGATTTTCTCAGGCAGAAAGTGTTCATTGGATGTCGTCTGGTAACATTTTGCAGTGCTTCAGGGTTTTGAGCAAAGAGAAAATGTAATTTATTTATTTTTCTCCATTCTAGAATAGAAAATCTGATAAAAGGAGCACGTGATTCCTCTGAATTCCTGGAATGGAAAAGAAAGATGCAGGAGAAAGACATAGAGCAGCAGCTGGCAAAGATAGAGTGTAGGCATTTGGAAGGGAGGATAAGCAATGAAGAAGCACTCCTGGCCCGCCAGAAAGTAATTGAGGAAAACAAAATGAAAGCAATTCTAACAAAAGAAGAGGTAAAATATTGCTGAATGTGATGTGCTCTTCCATCGCTACCGGTTAAAGCTGTGCTATAGCAGGATGCAGAAATGGAAGGGTGGTACAGCAGTGTTTCCCAGCCTTCTCAAGCCCAAGGCACTCCTAATTAACAAAAAAGTTATGTGGCACATTGACATCAGCCCAGCAGGCAGTGTAGACATAGAAAGAACTGATATACTTCTGAATTTTTACCTCCAGTTCATACCCATGAATTCATCCCTTCTAACCCCCCTCCCCCCAGCTGCATGGTCCCATTCCTACGCAAGGAGAGGAGTCTTGCCTTAGTGCCCCTTCCTCTCTCCTTTTGTTGCTCTCTATGTCACTTCCTCACTCTCAGCTGCCTTATCATGGGCACATTGCCCGCCTGCCCCAGCTCCTCACCCTGCAGTCACTCCTGCTTCCTTCCATCCACACTGCCTATGGAGAGTCCTGCTTCTTCCTCACCCTCAGCTCCTCGCCACGCACAAACTGTTCTCTCTACCCCCATCTCTTTAGTTCCTCACCATGAACAGCCCTCTCCACTCCCAGGCTCAAACTCCCTCAATATGTAGAAGAGAGCAGAAATCTGTGTGGTGCTGGCCAGGTAGCTGACTTATAGGGTCATTTTTCAAATTGCGATAGACCGTTATTGTGCACATTGTGGCGGTATCGCATGCAAAATTACCACGCCCTGCGCTAAAACAGCCTATCGCAAATAGTGTATGCAAATGTAAAAATTGATATTCAAGTGGGAGGAGTTGGGGGCGGGATAAATTTAAAGTAGGGGGTGATAGCGCGGCGTGCGATAAGTATCGCACATTGTCACGTGTCCGTAACGCAAGTAATAGCTACACCTTTTATCTTGGCGGTACGGTCCAATCGCGGCACGTATCGCGCATGATAAACACTCTAGACAATCCCCACACACCTACCAAGCATTCCTGGACCAATAAAAACACCTATTTTTACCAGGTCAACCTTCCTAAAACCATTTTGTCACTGTCGAGTGTACTTGTATAAGCACACCTCATGCCTCGCCAGGCTCGTCGCAGACAAGAAGATGTGGAAGAAGGACAACCAGAACAACAGCCAAGGCCACTTCCAAGACGTCCGAGGGAAGTACCAGTAGCGCAGGCAGAGGCTCCGCTGCTGCGGGCACAGGGCCCGGCCCAGCAGCAGGCATGCACCAGGCCATGGGCCAGGCAATACAGAGAGCATATCTTTCCACCACGAAAATCCTTGCTAGGCATGCCTGAGGACTTTGTGGTAAGCAGGTATTGTCTCAGCTCTTGGGCAATCCTGGAATTATATGAAGAAATCCGAGGGGATCTGGATCCTGTCACCACAAGGTCCCACACCGTCCCCGACCTCACCAAACACTTGGCCACCCTCCATTTCACGGCAAGCGGCTCCTTCCAAATCACAGTAGGGGGCTTGGGGGGAATGTCCCAAAGCACATTCTCACGCTGTCTGGACCAGGTCATCGAAGCTGTCATTGATCGCATTAATCGATACATAAAATTTCTTTGTGACAGGCAGGACTTGATGGACTTGAAGAGAGGTTTTTGTGCCTTCACACACTTTCCCAATGTCATAGGAGCTATTGACAGCATTCACGTGGCCATCATTCCACCCCGTCAGAGGGAGGAGACATACAGCAACAGAAAGCTCTTCCACTCCATCAATGTGTAAGTGGTCTGTGACGCTCGAATGCACATCCTGGATGTGGTGACCAGGTACCTGAGAGCGGCGCACAATTCCTTTATTCTTAGGCAATCGGCCCTCTTTGACAATTTTCATGCCGGCTTGTATGGTGTCGCTTGGTCCGTAGGTAAGACACACTTTTCTTTCTCAATTCCATCTCTGCCTATGGGTATGTGGCTAATGGCACCCAAATAGGGCTGGAGGGCTGTGGGGGAGGACACGATTGGTGGCATAACAACTGGCTTGTGCAGTTGTGTATGCAGGTCATTGCCTAAGGGCATGCCTTTTTCCGGCCATGTTTCAGAGGCCTGCGAAAGTAGGGCGAGCAAACAAGGCACAGGACCTAAACTGAGGAACCACTATATATGTAGCATGTATTTATAACCTAAAAGGCCCCGTTCCTATCCTCCCCTTGGGAGCTGTTACAATGGCTCAGGTGAATCAGAACTGTGCACTGTTCACAGTGCTGGCACAGCACCTTTACATGTGGGCTATTACTGAGGCGTCAGAAAGATAGTCACCTACAGTTTCTGTACAGCCTCACACACCTGTACCACGAACAGTCTGCAGTGCATGTTGCAGGCCTGCTGTATTCCCTGTGTGTGGGCTCACTAATGGGTTTTTATACTGGACAGACCGCACAGCTGCCATGGACATTTACCTCCACAGCATTAGGTACAGCATTAGCTTGTACCACAGGTGTCTCACCTCTTACGTTGGCAGGCAACTACACATCAGTAGCCTTTGCTGGGTTGCGAGGACCTGTTATGCAATACTTCCAATTGGCACATCAGATGCTGTAGTAATGAACAGATCAGTTCCTTTTGGCTATAGCTTGCCTGCGCATATCGTGACCAACAACAATGTTAAATGCTCTCTGGCAACGCTAATTAGGTTTGAAGGCTCAGCAAAGGTACAGGCTACCTTATACAGTCTTACTGGATGTTGTGGTTAGCCAGTTACATCTGCCAATAACAATGTAAACATTAATGCCTTTATTCTGTCATTGCCACAGGAGATTCAGGGTATGGTTGCCCGCCCTGGCTTCTCACTGATACAACGAGACCTTATGTGCTACCTGCTCTGTCATAGAACGCACCTTCGGCCTTCTGAAAAGTTGCTTTCACTGTTTGGACAAGACGGGGGGAGCTTTAATGTATGCGCCACCCAAAGCTGCAAAAATTATCTTGCTGTGCTGTGTTTTCCATAATCTGGCTCTACGCCATGGACTACCAATGGACTTATGTCCAGATCTCCCACGGGATCCTCCCAAGTCTCCCTGCACGAGCCCAGGAGACCATGCTGAGTGGCAGCCAGATTCAGCAAAACCTTATATTAACACACTTTGGCTGGTAGGCCTTACATACCAATTCCCCTTCCAGGACAGGTCCGCCTGAAGCATGTTAGCTGCTCCTCTACTCCTTATCCCTTTTCTTTCTATCACTTCTTGTCTGAGTAGGTCACCATGTAGCATACAAACACATATGGCTGCTCAGGATTTGTGTTGGCGATGTATCATAACAGTGTACTTGAAATAAATTTTTCATTGTAACCATTACCTGATAGACATGTGGCCGCCACCATGTCTTCTGCTTGTTAGTGACAGAAAATGAGGCACTTGTGGTATTACACCTGGTGGCCTACCCAGCATGGTGTTGCCTGAGAGCCATCACCTGTGCACCTCATTCCTCCCCCCCCCCTCACTTGTGGAGCCATAGTGTCATAAGTGTGCTGAAGGGCCACATGGTCATGGACCCTGGAGAGAGTGCAGTAAATGTGAAATACACTGAAGGTGCAACATGCATGGCAAAGTAAGAGGGGCACATTTAAATGTTTTACTGGAAGATAGCAATTGTCACACCCTTGTTTGGAAGTGGTTAAAGGTCTGCAGCAGAAGTAATACCTCTGTAATGGGTGTGCTTTATGTCACAAGGGCATTCCTAGACCTATCTGACACCAGGGCTTGGTCACTTAAAGAGTGAGAAAACAGTAGGATTTATAACAGCATACCACTTTGCTGCATATGTGCATCTAGCCATTGTCTAACTAACATGCCTGCAGGTATAGAGAGCCTTGCTGTTCCTTCCATTACCTTTAGGGAGATGTCATGAAATGCCAACATGTCTATACTTCACATTCAGGACAGGTGACCACAATACTGCACACATCTCTCAGTTTTGGTATCACACTTTCCGTGACAGCCTGACTGAAAGCGACGGTGCTACCTGGTGCACTTTGCTGCACTTTCCGCAGCACGGAACCAGCACTTGCAGGAGATGAGAAGAGATGACACCCCGCAGCACGGAACCAGCACTTGCAGGAGATGAGAAGAGACGACACCCCGCAGCACGGAACCAGCACTTGCAGGAGATGAGAAGAGACGACACCCCGCAGCACGGAACCAGCACTTGCAGGAGATGAGAAGAGACGACACCCCGCAGCACGGAACCAGCACTTGCAGGAGATGAGAAGAGAAGACACCCCGCAGCACAGAGCCAGCACTTGCAGGAGATGAGAAGAGACGACATCCCGCAGCATGGAGCCAACACTTGCAGGAGATGAGAAGAGACGACACCCCACAGCATGGAACCAGCACTTGCAGGAGATGAGAAGAGACGACACCCCGCAGCATGGAGCCAGCACTTGCAGGAGATGAGAAGAAATGACATCCCGCAACATAAAACCAGCACTTGCAGGAGATGAGAAGAGACGACACCCCGCAGCATGGAGCCAGCACTTGCAGGAGATGAGAAGAAATGACATCCCGCAACATAAAACCAGGCACTCGCAGGAGATAAGAGGTGACATCCCGCAGCATGGAACATTAAATGGGACAGCCTCACAAGAGACAGCAGTTGCAAAGAGATTGTAGGCTATTTAAAGTAGGCCGTAATAGGCCTAGAGGCTGAAGGACAGCTTCTTAGTGAGTGTATTGCTTGAAAATGCTTGACATAACACCATCCATTGTGTATGACGGCGCAGCAACTCTGTAGTAAGCACACGCTGAGCCAGTTTCTTCCATATAGACGGTGCAGCAACTCTGTGATGAGCCCTACCCTATCTTCTTTCAAACATTGTCTTCTTGCCCATTACGGGCCATTTTCAACCTTCTTGCAAGGCCCCTTGCCAAGCTGTGGCTTCCCACTTCGGGGGGGGGGGGGCTTTTGTTTTGGGGGCCTACCCCTGCAGCGTTGTGATTCCCCAGGACTGCTGTAGGGTGTCGAGCCAACGGATGTAGCTGAGGATTCTGATGGCAGGTCCAGCATCCACTGAAGGATTTGCGTCATTATATTTGTTAGGTTGCTGATGGCTGCAGCTATAGTGTTGGCATTTTATGTGCTGGCTGCCGTACTTTGCTGCAGGATCCTGTTTTGTTGCTGAACAGGTCTTCTCAGGACCCTTAGCTCTCTCTGCAACTGCCTGACTTCTCCTTTACAGATGGCTGCTGCAGGTGCTGGTGCTGGTTCCGGTCTTGGCGGTGATGTGGGTGCTACTGGTGGTGGTTGTGATGGTGGCAGTTGGCCTGATGGTCAGGGTGGCTGTAATGGTGGGGGTGGGCCTGATGGTGGCTGTATTAGGGATGAAGGTGCTGGTGGTGTCTCAGGGCTCAAGCTGGGCATCGGTGGGCTTGTGCCCACTGTGCGGCCTTTAATGGGGAGTCCACATTCTGCCATGGCGTGCTGCTTCCTCCTAACTGCTCGTCAGAAGGTTGCCACTCCAAATTGCCTGCCTCCATTAATGTGTCCAGATCGAGGTCCACAGAAATTGGGCTTCTGGAGCCTAGGGGCTGGAGCAAGAACATTGGCACTGATTGCTGGGACTACTGCTCTTCCTCCTCCCACTGTGTCTCTGCTTCCATCTATAATGGCCTCTGGAACATGGCTATTGGGCGGCTGGTCCCAGGAGCATCCCGGCTGGTCCCTGGGGCTTCCAAGCTGGGTCCTAGGTGTTCCTGGCTGGGACCGGCAGCTTGCTGTTGGAGAGATGTGGAAACAGAGAACAAACAAAAAAGAAGACATAAGTACATATACTAGCAAGTATGGTTTTGTTGCGTCCGTCAGTCGCAGATGGCTGCAACCGCTCTGCCTTACCTCTTTTCTTCCCTTTTCCTCCTTGGGCAAGATGGCTGCCTCTGGTGCCGAGTGTCGAGGGCCTCGGCATCTCCAGCTCAGCATGGGCGTTCCAGTCCGCCATGCTCCTTACCGTGGCCTCCTAGTGTGAGCGCATGCACGCACGTTGCCTACGCTCAAATACACATCATGGCGGGAACCTCAGGGGTGTCCCCACTGCATGACGTCAATACCTCCGGGTATTTAAAACCTCCTTTTCACTACCACCATTGATTTAGCAAGGACTTCGGTTTAGCTACTCTGACCGCTCTAAGCTGCACGCTTAGACACCTCTCTACTCATCAGGCCTCGCTCCTCACGAAGCTCTAGGCACCCGCTCCTTGGGGGTCTCTCGCTTCCAACCACCCTTCGGGGCCTCTACTAACTAGACAACCGTTCCTCGGGGGTCTCTCTCTCTTTCTATTTTCAGGATCTTCTGGACTATTAGGTAGTCGCTCCTCAAGGGCCTACCAGTCTGTGCATCCTGCATCACGGACCTTCGGTCCCACCATCTCTATTGCCAGGAAGAAGTCCGCACTACGCTCCTGTGAGTACCTCTACGAACCGGTGCTCCAACTCCACCCACCAGGCTCGGCTTTACCCGCAATGCGGGCTCCCACCTATCGTGAACATCTGGGAGAGACTTCTACATCTGAGACTGTCAGAACATATTGGCATCTCGCGGACTTCAGTGCCTTGCCTTCCTGCTTCATACCATCTATCTACAGCAGTACAATAAAGCCTTCCACCTACTCCGTGCCTGCTATCTGAGTTTAGCCTATCCCTGTGGTTCCCCATGGGAGGAGTCATCTCCACAGCGACCAAGGGTCCACACAAAGCCACAAACACAACAGGTTTATTTATTTGGCATCAGAGTTGCACTTTGGTTCTTTGCAAAGTGATCATCTAATGACAATTTATGAGGCCTATTTACTCAAGGTTTTTTCCTATTCTGTGTCAATGGGAAAAACGCCTAGTAAAAGCCCCTCTATATCTACACCCGTTGCTGTTTGTCCATTTATGTGTGAGGTGAACTTACCGCCGGCAGCTCGTATGGTGTCTAACCGCTCATCCGTGCCCTTGAACACATCCAGTCCCAGCCTTTCGATCAGTTGCTGCTCCATTTTGGTGACTACAATAATATAGGGGGCCCTTCTTCCAGTCTACCGTGTATATTTGGATCTCGCTGCAAGCTTGGCCTTCAACTGAGCTTTCAATTCCTGGTAATGATGGGCGACCTGCTCCCTGCTTCTTTGCTCTCCACTGTGGCAGGTGATGGCCTGGGCAATGTTTCACCATATTTGCCCTTTTGCTGCCTTTGATGTCTTGGCTGCGCAGATTCCAAATAACATGGCAGAGTGCTGCAGGATACCAGTGATGCGAAGCTCGTTCTCTACCATTCTGATCCTTATGGCCCACTGTCTTTGCCATGTGCTGCCTGGCTGCCCAAAGGGGGTGCCACTTCCTCTCCCAGAGAGCTGGCCTCCCTGCCCTCACTCTCTGTCCCATTCTCCTCTCCCCTCCCTTCCTTCCCCCACCTCACCCTGGCCTACAAACTCCATTCCCCCTTGGCCCTCTCTCTCTATGCCTATGATGCCCTACTCCTCCCACCATTCTTTCCTACCTAACCCCTTCCCCCACGCCCCCCTCCTATCACTTTCCTCCTGCCTCTCTCTACTTCTCCCTGTCCCTACTCCTACTCCTATTTCCCCTGCCACTCCTGCCCTCTTCCTTCCACTCCCTCTGCCTCCTCCCACTCCTATCCTTACACCTCTTCTCTCCTCTCTTCCCAGATCAATCACACTCCATGCTCTCACCACTCACACACACACACACTCCTCCGCTCCTCCTCACACACACTCTCCCCCATGCTCCTCCTCCACGCCTCCTCACTCTTCTGCTCCTCCTCACACTCCTCCACTTCTCCTCCACTCTTCCTCCACTCCTCCTCACACTCCTCCTTCACCACACAAAAAGACAAACTGGACTTACTCACTTTCACTCTAACAAATATCACAAAAGACAAAGGAAAAGGGGAACAGATGACAACCCAAAACAGCACTACTCAATCAGAAATCGCAAAAAAATGACATCACTATGCTTAGCTCACTAAACTGTTCTCCTCTCACTCCAACGCTTGACACATCCTCAAAGAAGGAGGTGCAGGAAATTAATATTTATACCGGCGGAAAAAATAACGCGCTGCGTAATGAAGTATCGAGCTGTGCGATGATGCAACGTGCACCACGATGACGCGATGATGCAACTTGCACTGTGATGATGCAACGCTGCATGTGAAATTTATCTGTGATGTGGCAGGCTGCCCATTTTAATAAACATGCCCCTTTTGTTTATCACGCACGTTATTCGCATGATAAACATAGCATTTTGATGAATCTAGCTATTAGTTAGTTCCCTTGGCTGCTGCATGCGCTGCCAGAGTTCCTCCACTGCTGCTGCTCCCAGCACTCCAAGTGAGTCAGATCCAGTTCTCAATGCACATTTGCCCCATCTCACTCAGCCTGGGGATAAGACAGAGGCTGGAAAGACTGAAAAGAGGATGCTCAGGAGGGAGAAGATCAGGAGGTGCTGTGTGCAATGTGTATTACACAAAGAAGGATCCACGTATTCATGCTCTGCACGCTGCCCATTAATAATTGCCACACTCCGGAACTCATGCTGTAGTTAGGAAGAAGAGGCATGCACGATTACACGTTCTCAGAAATGAGTTCCTACACAATTAAGCCATTGCTAGCGACTGTTGTTGCTGAGAACAGAGCCCAGGTGCTGGTCTGGATCTAAGCATCAGGCAATGGTGATTTTTCTGTGGCACACTTGATCAAGTCAAACAGCACACCAGTGTACCTTGGTCCACTGGTTGAGAAACACTGGTATGTAGCATCATTCCTTTAAGTAAACCATGCTATTATGAATCAGCAAAAGCTGAATTACATTTTTAAAACAAAAATATTGTCTTCACTTGTCACCTGTATGGGCTGCCATTTAATGTTCCTAAGTTATTATTTGAAAACATAAAACATAGGATTCAGATGTGTGAAGATGGACTAACAAAACACCAGCAAATCCAGGGTAACTCTGAATTGGCCAACATGATCACATGCTGCTAGGAAAATTATACTTAAACAGCATCTCTTGCTGTAGCATCTAAGGTGCTTTATGAGGAGAGTTTGCACAGATAAGAGGTAACTCAAGAAGCTGGTTATGCTGAAATGCCCCCAGACCTAAAATATTATAATATAGTATATAACTGAAAAATAAAGGTTAGTTTTATTCATTGTTCAGCATATTCCTCCAGGTGCCATGTAACCCCCAAATCTTATTAGGAAGTCAGTGAAAGAGCACACAGCCTGCCAGGGCCAGCTGGATTTCCAAAAGGGTAGCATCACAGCCCTGTGCTGCTGTATGCATTAGGGAGAAGATCGTAAAGAAAGTTTATAGGAGTGTGTTGCACCCATTCTGTACCTATAGTGAAATTATGATGAGGACTGTGTTTCTCCCGCCACCCCCACCTCCATTACCATTTGCAGTAGCAGGACACAGTGCCTCTGGTGCAGACTCTGGGATAGGACTGAGCTCTGCGGTTTTCTGTTGGTGGACTACATTGTACACTGGGGTTTAAACTCCAGCTACGTCAGGTAGAATTTGAAAAGCATTCTAGATCTGACTGCCTCTGGAAACATGTATGGTTTTGTTTTTGTTTTATTTGAAAGAAAGCTCAGCAAGTAAAATATGTGTGCATACAATTGGCTTAAGAACAGGTTAATTTGCATAATATGGTTACCTTGAACATCAGACTGGTTTCTGGCCCTCAAGCACAGCAGTTTTACACTCCTGACTTAAACCGGATTTGCACAAGGATTGCCCTACTGTATTTCCTATCCTTTTCCGCTTCCTCACATCAGTAGGCACTGCTTTACCTGCTACTGACAATGCACCAGCCATATCATTTTAGACTTTCCTGCATCAACTAATACCTCAGTGACCTGAGCTGATTCATCAGGACTGGGTCACTGAAAAACCATTCTGCCAGATTTGTAATACCCCAGTTGGGTGCCAGCACCATAAATCACTGTCTTAAGGAACAGCTTGTGTTGCTGAAACTGAGTTTTATTCATGGCTTGTTTTTTCCTTTTTGAGTTTAGACAGCAGAACTCATGCGCCAGTATGCTAAGAAACGTCTCCAGGAGGAGATCGAAATGAGAGACCTGGTGGAGCAGGTAGCGGAGGGGCGAAGAAACACAAAGCAAGCTCGAATCATGCTCCAGAAATACAAACAGAAAATAGGTATCATGTTGACTGAGCTATTTAGGGATTATGCGTTGATTGCTAATCAATTTTAGCTTTAAATGCTCTATTTTAACAATGTTTTTTTTTAATTTATTTTAGTTAACTGCACTGCAAAGCAAAATAAAACAGTAAACTCTTTTAAGCAACAAACAAAAAGAAGTTGATGTTGGTAAATCAATGATATCCTGATAGTATGTGACTCCACAATATTTCTCTTCAGCTTTATTTTCCTGGTATTACTTCTAGTGTTCAGACAATGCAGTTCTGAGGATCCGGGCAAGCAGATGAATAAAAAGGAAAGCACCTTTGAAAGATAAACATATTCTGGTTGGGCCACCCAAGCTGCTTGTGATTGTCACCTGAAGTGAATGCAAACTGCTTTGAAGTAGCTGGCCAATCACCTATGGCAGAATATAAATTAGGAATAACAAATAAAAGGAAGCAAGATACCAATGTGTTATGACTGAGCAGTGTACTGTTCTTGCTGGCACCACAAGGTGAAAGCCCAGGACTTGGATCCCTGGTCCTAAAACACACAGCACTGCCATCAGGCCAGAGGTTCCAGCCATGATGTTATTGTTAACAGGAAAATATTATCCCTTTTTTTTTTTCCAGAGAGCATTTCCATATTGACAATAATATTACAGGCTATAGAATATACATAATTTCCTTTTCCTATATCTTTCTTTTTTTAGTCTATAGGGAAACTAGCCTTATATGATTATCCTGTCTCTATGTGTCTGTTTCCCCTAAGTGTACCTGTCTGTCTCCTTCTTCTTCTGTCCTCTTTCCCCCAACAATAACTATTGAACAATTCATCCACTTTCATTCATATTTGTGCCACAGATAGAAGAGCGCCCACTGATTCCTGGCTCATACTTTTCATGTGCCCTCAATGCCCCAACTCTTAGAATCCCTATTGTTTGTATTTCCCCTAGGGAAACAGGTCAATTCAGTTAAAATCTCAATGAGATCAAAGCACATTGTGATGTCATCTAGAATTTTTAAAACTGCCCTGCTATTGGTTGACATTGAACATTTTTAAAGCTGCCTTGCCATTGGTTAATGCCTGTGGTAACCAGCTAACTCTCATTTCTTGCTTAGTTTCTTATATGGTGCACTTATTACACAGAAATTCATATAATGAACACTGTCATAATGATGTGCTAATTTCCGTACCAAAGGTGGAAACTAGGCATCATGAAATGTTCACATATATCCTTGTTCTTTGTTTCTGCTCTTTTTATTACAGTTCAGGAAGTGACTGAGGAGAGCAAGGAACTTCTTCGCAAAGCTTTAGAAGAAGCTGAGGAAGAGCTAAAGAAGAAATTTGAATTAATTTGCAAGATACGAGCTATTGAGTCAACCTCAGCCATTAGGCAGAAGTTTGTTGACTTAACACAAGTAAGTATGGAAGAACATTTGAAACTTGAGCTGCTAGCTGTGTCTGATGCATGGGTACATCACCAGAAATTTAACCCTAAAGAAAAAGTTACAGTAAATGATAAAAGTCATCTTTCTGCAGTGTGATGCAATGAGAGGAAGCACTCTCATCCAAAGCTTCTCCATTATACTTCCTTAGAGTTAGCTTTGTGGTGGTGTTGGGAAGAGATCATCAGGCAGACCAATAGGAAAAATCATTGACACAAGACCCCATTGGTGTGACTGACTCTATCACACCTGCTGTGGAACCAGAGCCTCTGCTGGCAGAACCAGCCGCACACACTGAAAGGACACTAGAAGCTGAGAGCAGCAGGAGAGAAGAGATCATTTCATGCTGCTGTTGCTGCTGCTGGTCTGCGGGAACCCAACTAAGCCCAAAGGATTCATGCAGAGGATGTAAGAGAGAATGGGAGGGAGCGGAGGTGAAACGGGATGTGGCTGATGGTGTCAGAATCAGAGGAAGAACTGAGAGTTGCCTTGGAAGAGGTGAGAGAGAGGAGCAATCATTGATTTTATTACCATTCTGAGTGTGTCTTCTGGTGGTGGAGGGAAGGATATCAGCCAGTTTGAGGAGAACATTGTGTTGGAGAGGCAGAAAAAAAAATAGTGCTGATTGTTGCCATCACATTGCTGACTCTGAAACCTAGTAAAATATGTGGACAGAAAGGATATGTGAATGCAAATGATGGAGGACAAAGAAATGGAAACGTAGGTGGAGGGTGGATTGGATCTGTTATGGTTTTGAGGTGTTGGAGTGGATTCTTGGGTACTGCGGTGATGGCCACTTCCACGGGGAGGAGCCCCGTGAGGAACCGCAGTACTAGGCTAGACTCGAGACATGTAAACACAGAAGATTTGTCTTTATTATACAGCTGGATGATACCACCAGAGGTGGCAGTAGTGAGGTGATCCGGTAGAAGCAATCCAGGGGCCCTCGGCAGAGGAGACCCGTCCCACAATGGTAGATGTTAGCAGCACACGGTAAAAGAGGGAGTCCCGGATATAGGTTCCCAGTGCTGAGCTGGAGGTCAGTTCAGTGGCATGAATCGCGGTTAGGCTGCACCTCTACTGTGCACCGTTTTAAACAAGCGTTTTCCAGCGTTTTGACTGACCTCAGTTCACTTCCTAATTCATCATATTAGTATGTCACTACCTGGAGTTCCCTGAGGAAGGAGTCAGACACTCCGAAACACCGCTGTGTCGGAGCATGCACTTCAGGACTGAATGTACTACTCGGTTATTGGTGGAATAAGATAAGTGCAAGCATTAGTAGTATTCACACAGTGCCTGCACCTGCCATTCTCTGCAACCTATGATTAGACAAGCCCAGTGCTTCACGGGCTTGACAATATAAGCCACAAAGTTCACTGTGGCAACATATGACGGTTGCTAGAGAATAACTCATATTGAGTTCTCCTCTTGTTACAGCTGAATTTTTAGTATTTTGAGCTGTAGATGAGACAGACTGACAAAGGTTAGATTACTCACTAACGGGCCAATACAGTAAAAGTCGTGGGAGAGCAGGTGAGCACCCGCTCTCCCAGCGCGTGCACAGGCCACTCTCCTGTGCGCGTGATTTAGTATTCAAATATGGGCCCGCAGTAAAAAGAGGCGCTAGGGACACTAGCGCGTCCCTAGCGCCTCTTTTTTGACAGGAGCGGCGGCTGTCAGCGAGTTTGACAGCCAACGCTCAATTTTGCCGGCGTTGGTTCTCAAGCCCGCTGACAGCCACGGGTTCGGAAACTGGATGCCGGCAAAATTGAGCATCCGGTTTTCAACCCGCGAGCCGCGGGCTGATTTTAAATTTATTTTGGGACCTCCGACGTAATATCGCCATGATATTAAGTTGGAGGGTGTACAGAAAAGCAGTTTTTACTGCTTTTCTGTACACTTTCCCGGTGCCGGCAGAAATTAACGCCTACCTTTGGGTAGGCGCTAATTTCTGAAAGTAAAATGTGCGGCTTGGCTGCACATTTTACTTACTGAATCGCATGGGAATAACTAATAGGGCCATCTACATGCATTTGCATGTTGCGGGCACTATTAGTTTCGGGGGGGTTGGCCGCGCGTTTTCGACGCGCTATTACCCCTACTGAGTAAGGGGTAAAGCTAGTGCATCAAAAACGCGTGTCCAAATGTGGGTTAACAGTGCGCTCCACCGGAGCGCACCGTACTGTACCGTATAGGCCCGTAAGTTGGTACCTGTATAGATGGAGATTCCAGCAGGCAGAAGTAGTTTGATTGCAGGCCCCAAGGCAGGGAGAGCAGGCCCTCGAGGAGCGAGTATCTGGTATCCCAGATAGGCACCTGAAAGAAAGCATAGGGCCCCCGAGGAGCGGGTACCCAGATTAGATGAAATACCCCAAACGGCAGAGAGAGCTTCCAGCGGCAGCAAGGAAGCGGCAGAGTAGCTTAGACCGGAGGCGAGTCCAATCCTTGCTAACTCGATTTGTTAGCAAATGAAGGGCAGGCTAAATACCCAGATGGCGTGATGTTACTTGAGGGGGATGCCCCTGAGGATCCCACCATGACGTGGATAAAGACATGGGTGGCGTGCGCGCGCGCACCCTAGGAGGCCCTCAGGAGAAACATGGCGGATAGCCTTGCCATTGCCATTCCGGGGACGCCGGAGAGAGCGGCTTGAAGACGCCGTGGCAGCCATCTTCCCAAGGCTAGAGGAGAGAGCAGGAAGAAAGGTGAGGCACAGAGGTCAAAGTTGTCTGAGACCGACGGACGCAACAGGATCACACCGCTTATTTTGTGACCCACCAGTTGTCGCTGCTTTGGATGGTAAACTGTAATTCTATTTATAGTGCACAGGGATGTGGCACAACAAGATTGAAACAAATCAATAGTAGCTGACAGAACACACATTTCCTGGTCAGTTAATGACAGGAGGAAAAAGTCAAGGTTCACCCTCCTTCTGAGGTCACTGTTAGGGCAAAACCCCAGCAAGAACTTGAACTGAGGTCAATCTCAGGACTCAGGACAGGAGTCCTCGACCTCAGACCAGCTGGGACCCTGAAGCAAGTGGAAGCAGCAATGAAGAAGACTGCTTCAGATAGCCCCCAAGGCCACACCGCCGGCCACTAGGCATTGGCTGGGGCTCAGTCAAAAGGACTGCAGAAGAATGGGAACTTGTTGGCAGCAATCCGAAGAATGATTCGCCCTCTTGCTGTTAAGACTCACTATGGGGCCGATGCAAAAAAAGGTGCGCTGAAAGCGACCCCAGGCACCTCTTCTGGGGGAGCAATGCAATATTTAAATTAGGGCTTGCGCTGTCAAGGAGGTGCTAGGGGCGATTGTGAACCCCTAGCGCCTCCTTGACAGCGTGCGCCTGAGAGAGGTCCGCTGACAGCGGCTGTCCGCCGGTAAAGAAAAAGGACGCTGAATTTATCAGCGTCCGTTTTCCTAACAGGCGCACATCCACGGATTAGGAAAACGGACACTGATAAATTCAGCATCCATTTTCCGAACCAGACTGCTGGCACCATGTCTGACCTACCCTAAGCTTCCTTCCCCTGAGGGAACTTAGGGCAGGTCAGAAGGAGTGAATAAAACAATATTTTATTTATTTAGAGACAATTGCCAATTGGTCCGTTCACTGTCACATGTTAATGAAAGGACCAATCCCCTTTCAGAAGACTGTCCTGAAAGGGGATTGGTCCATTCACTGACATTTGTCAGTGAAAAGGATCAATGGGCAATAAGTGAAGGAGTGAATAAATTAATATTAAGGGCCTGACACTTTAATATTGATTCACTCCTTCTGACCTGCCCTAAGCTCCCTCAGGGGGAGGGAGTTTAGGGCAGGTCAGACCCGGCTCACGCTGGGAAGGAGGGAGATTTTTTTTTCCTAACTTTCTTTTGTTCCTCCAACTTAATATCGCCACGATATATATATATATTTTTTTTTGCATCGGGAGTAAATAACGATTGCCTCATTCACATGCATTTTTATGTGATGAGCGCTATTAATTTCCCGGTGCAATGGATGCGCGTTATGGAGGCACTAATACCCTTATTGCATATGGGGATTTAGTTGTGTCTATACAAACCGTGTCCAACTGTGGGTTAAACAGTATGCTTGGCTGAGCACACTGTATTGCATCGGCCCTATATGCAGAAACTTGATTTACCAGATTATTCATGTCAAAACTTTGGTTGCAGGTCTGTCACTGAAATCCTGTAGTTGTAGTCTTTCAGTCCTGTCTTGTACTTTTTTTTATCTTTATTTAAACTTTGTTGTTTGCTTAAGCAATATGCCCTAAGCAGCGTACAATAAAACATCCATAATATTAAAATGTGTGAAACACATTGGTGATGCCTTTCTGCCTAGGAAGTGTTTTGCATGAATGTTCCACTGCCTCACTTCTCCTCTATAGAGATTAAAAACGGGGAGATCAATATTCAAAGGGTCGAATTTTAAAAGCATTGCTCGCACTAAAAGGCCCATATATGCGAGTATGCGGGCTGTGTGTCAGCTACGCGGATTTTAAAAGCTGCTAATTATGCACACGTATGCGCGTGCACAAGCTAAAAAAAAAAAAGAAGGACCAGGGAATGGACGGGGCGTGGGCATTCCGGGGCGGGGGCGAACAATTGCGCGCCTGAACCTGCATTTTAAAACCAGAGGCTGCAGCACATAGCGGTTTGTTAGCCATGTATATTTACCGCTGCTCCTGATGAAGTGTAAGTCTGCAGAAATCTCTTTTTAGACCTAACGTGACAAGGTAAGGGGCCCGGGTCAACTGGGGGGGGGGGGGGGGGGTGTGTGCAGGCTGAAGAACCAGAGGGGTTTGGATGACCTCAAGAAGGACTGGGCAAACTGGTGAACTAATGGGTAAAAACTGGGAATGTCCTTCACGCGAGCACATTTTACAATCCACTTCCCTGGCCGTGCTAAAGCCAACAAATTCTTAAGGAAGATACGTGATTTACATTTGCTCGATTAACCACTTAAAATTAGGAGCAAACATACACACAGTAGGTGTATTTTAAATCACATGCGTGTAATTGCGCACACAAATTAAAATTCCAGCATATGTTTGCTCGCGCACCCATATGCACATGTATGGGCACCCGCAGACTTGCTTTAAAGTTACCATCAAAGCACATTCAGCACTATCTAGCCAGATAAGTCAAATGTATCCAGCTAAGTAATGGCCACTGAATATGCACTCATATTCAATGGCCAACACTTTGCCACATAAGTCACTTATATGGCTAAAAGGTTAGCCACATAAGTTGTAGGCGTGTAGTGGGCAGATTGGGGCAGAGCAGCTAAGTAGCGGTACTCGGTCTTAGCTGCGTAAGTTGTCCAACAGTAGTAGGACTGCACCTGCGAATAGATGGTGTAGTGCAGCCTGGGTGAAACAGTGGGACCCAGCCTCTCTTTACACAACCTCCGCGGTGCGATCGCTGCCGGCTTTCGCGCCGAATAACCACACCATAAAAAGTGTAGTTATTCGGTGCGAAACTGGCAGCGATAAGGAATCTTACCTGTCACCGCCAGCAATGTGTCCGCAGCGTCGGCCCCGACTCCTCCTCTTCTGGGGCCAACTCCACCCCAAGCTAGCTATCGCACGTGAAAAGTCCCTTTTCGCGTGCAGTAGTGTTAGAGAATGACCCGTTAAGTTGGGGGTCATTTTCCAAGGAGTTACCAGTCGCGGCTAATAGCTACAACCCTTTCATTCACGTTACATTGTGCGCTAGAGGCCAGTAAAGGTTTATTGCAGTCCACAACAATTCCAAATATATGAGCGAGAGAGAGAGAGCGAGAGAGAGAGAGAGAGAGAGAGAGAGAGAGAGAGAGAGGAGAGAGAGAGATGAGAGAGAGGAGAGAGAGAGAGAGAGAGAGAGAGAGAGAGAGAGAGAGAGAGAGAGAGACTTGCTATAGTGTCTCTTCCCTAGACAGGTATTTGTATCCCTATGAGAGGCTCACCTAGTAACTCGAGGTGGGGATTAGGTATGAGTGTAGGGGGTTGGGGGCCACTTTCACATTCAACATGAGACGTACGAACAGAACAGTGGTCTCTTGTGAAGATTTGATGGCCTTCGGAGTGAGGAAACTCACTCCAAGATGAGATTTGGGCAATGTTCTCTCAAACTAGCTTGTTGTTGCCCAGGTAGAGTGTCCATCAAGCTAGTTTGAGAGAACATTGCCCAAATCTCATCTTGGAGTGAGTTTCCTCACTCCGAAGGCCATCAAATCTTCACAAGAGACCACTGTTCTGTTCGTACGTCTCATGTTGAATGTGAACGTGGCCCCCAACCCCCTACACTCATACCTAATCCCCACCTCGAGTTACTTCCGTGATTCGCGAAAACATCGCGGCACGCGAAGTTTCCCCGCTGCACGAAAAAAGCCTCATTTGCATGGGAAACGCCCCTTAATGCATTACCACTGCGATATTGGAAAATGAGGCCCTATGTGTGATTACATTCAGGAATATTCAGTGACATAGTTGTGCCTTGAAACTCAGCTGGATAAGTTATATCCAGCTAAGTTACTTAAATGGCCAGCTTTGAATAGTGAGCTCAAAAAATACAAGTTTGAGTTTGGAATTAAGCACCACTGGTGATATTTTATTACCAAAAACACAAAAACGACATTTAGTGGCAATAATATAAATAAAGTATTCTTGCAAAGGTATTATTACTGCAGTGTTAAAATGTGTTATTTTCACTTTTGGATATGTGTGGACAGGGTGATGGGATTTCACTGCTGAAAAAGAAAAAAAGCCAACAGATTCTGACCTAGCCTATTAGATTGCTGGTTGATGAAATGAACATTTAACTTAGGCTGTTACTCATTTTTAATATGGCTGTTAATTTGTTTTTTATTAAACAAATAAAGAACAAAAAAAACCAAAAACAAACCCCTTCAGCGATTAATTATAACTTGTTTTGTAATCCGCTTTGAGTCCACTTGTAGACAAAGGCAGAATATCAGATGTTTATAAATAAATAAATAGACCACCCCCAAAAAAAATCCCTGTAATGCTGGTTAGTTTGTATTCTTTTACAACGGTTTTACTATTGATCATCATTGCTGTTGCCCGCAGGTTTCTGGTCATGGTTTGTTTTGTGAAATGTCAATAGTGGAACTACAGGAGCGTCTAGCTTTTCTTAAAGAGGTCCAGAGAAAGGAAGAGGAAGAGAAAAGAGACCAGATCCTAAGTGAAAAGCAATGCAAGGAGCAATGTCTTCTGGACAAACTGGAGCAGATCTCCCTGCACAGAGCAGCACTTGGAAAAGCAGCACTGTTGAAGTCAGTATAAAATATAAGAAGCCTTTATGCTATGAAATTTGTAGATGTATATAAGATTTGGCACAGGAATGAATCTTTTGAGGGCAGAACTGAATGTCCCTCAAGTTAGCCTGAATATCTTTTTATAGAATGTGGATAAAAAAATATTCAGCCATTTACTTGGATCTGAGATCAAAATATTTAAATAGGCCATAATATGCTTATATATCTAACTCAATGCACAATAAAGCTCTGGAATTTGTTGCCAGAGGATGTGGTTAGTGCAGTTAGTGTAGCTGGGTTCAAATAAGATTTGGATAAGTTCTTGGAGGAGAAGTCCATTAACTGCTATTAATCAAGTTTACTTAGGGAATAGCCACTGCTATTAATTGCATCAGTAGCATGGGATCTTCTTAGTGTTTGGGTAATTGCCAGGTTCTTGTGGCCTGGTTTGGCCTCTGTTGGAAACAGGATGCTGGGCTTGATGGACCCTTGGTCTGACCCAGCATGGCAATTATGTATGTATCCAGCATGTATCAAAAAATTCATATAATTTTCATATAATATATATATATATAATATATATAATATAATATATAATATATATAATATATAATATATATAAAATTCATATAAATTCATATAATATAAAAAAATTAATAACCCAGCATGTATCAAAAAATTCAAACAAAACTTAAAAACTTGGCTCTTCAGAGAAGCTTATACATAATGCCCTTAGACTCCACAAATAGCCTTTTCTACCTCTAACAGCCTCCGTCTCCTACCTCTAACAACCTCTGTCTCCTACTATTTTCTCTCCACTCTATTAGTCCAGCCTCTCTCCCCCCCTTCCCTCTTTCTACTTTCTGCCCTCCGTGACCTAAATGTATCTAATTATACATATATTGTATATTTGATTTGTACATTATTTACTGAAGTATATACCGCTGGTAAATATACATAGTTTCTCCCATAAGATTAGATGGGATTTAATTGTACCATATGCTGATTCATTGCATTATTGAGTTATTTTCGCTTGTTCTCTCTTAATTAATTGTAAAGCCTGTTGCTAAATTATTGTTCATTGTAAACCGAGGTGATGTTTGTAACGTTCCGCGGTATATAAAAAACCTTTAAATAAACAAATAAATAAATAAATAAATAAATAAAATTTCTTATGTTCTTAGACTTACATGAGAACATAATAATATAAGGTATGCCATACTGGATCAGACCATCGAGCCCAGTATCCTGTTTCCAAGAGTGGCCAATCCAAGTCACAAGTATCTGGCAAGTACCCAGACATTAGATAAATCACAAGCTACTAATGCTTATTAATTATCTTAATAGCAGTTTATGGCTATTTCCTCTAGGAACTTATTGAAACCTTTTTAAAACCCAGTTACACTAACTGCTGTAACCACATCCTCTGGCAATGAATTCCAGAGTTTAACTATGCGCTGAATGAAAATGAATTTTCTTTGATTTGTTTCAAATGAGCTACTTGTTAACTTTATGGCGTGCCCCCTGATCCTTCTATTATCTGAGAGAATAAATAACTGATTTACATTAACTTGTTCAAGTCCTTTCATAATTTTGTAGACTTCTATCATATCCTTCTCAGTCGTCTCTTCTCCAAACTGAACAGCCTTAACTTCTTCAGCCTTTCCTCATCGGGCAATCGTTCCATGCCCCTTATTATTTTGGTCGCCCTTCTCTGCACTTTCTCCAGTGCAGCTATATCCTTTTTTGAGATGCAGTGACCAGAATTGCACACAGTATTCAAGGGTGGTTTCTCCATGGAGTGATACAGAGGATTTATGACATCCTCCGTTTTATTTTACATTCTCTTCCTAATAATTCCTAGCATTCTGTTTGCTTTTTTGATCGTCACAGCACACTGAGCCGACGATTTCAATGTATTATCCACTATGACGCCTAGATTTCTTTCCTGGGTGGTAACTCCTAAGATAGAACCTAACATTATGTAACTACAGCAAGGGTTATTTTTCCCTATAGGCATTGCTTTCCACTTGTCCACATTAAACTTCATCTGCCATTTGGAAGCCCAATCTTCCAGTCTCACAATGTCCTCCTGCAATTCATCACAATCTGCTTGAGATGCATAATTTTGTGTCGTCCGCAAATTTGATTACCTCACTCGTCGAATCCCTTTCCAGATCATTTATAAATATATTAAAAAGCACCAGTGCAAGTACAGATCCATGAGGCACTCCACTGTTTACCTTTTTCCACTGTGAAAACTGACCATTTAATCCTACTCTCTGTTTCCTGTCTTTTAACCAACTTGCAATCCACAAAAGGACATCGCCTCCTATCTCATGACTTTTTAGTTTTTTTAGAAGCCTCTCATGTGGGACTTTGTCGAATGCCTTCTGGATATCCATATATACTACATCTACAGATTCACTTTTGTCCACATGTTTATTCACATCTTCAAAAAAAATGTAGGAGATTTGTGAGGCAAGACTTCCCTTGGGTAAATCCATGTTGGCTGTGTCCCGTCAAACCATGTCTATCTAAATATTTTGTGATTTTATTCTTTATAACATTTTTCCACAATTTTTCCCAACACTGAAGCCAGGCTCACCGGTCTATAGTTTCCTGGATCACCCCTGGAACCCTTTTTAAATATAGGGTTTATATTGGCCATCTTCCAATCTTCAGGTACACTGGATGATTTTAATGATAGGTTACAAATTTTTACTAATAGTTCTGAAATTTCATTTTTTTAGTTCTTTTAGAACCCTGGGGTGAATACCATCCGGTCCAGGTGATTTACTACTCTTCAGTTTGTCAATCAGGCCTACCACATCTTCCAGGTTCACTGTGATTTGGTTCAGTTGATAAGAATCATCATCCATGAAAACCTTCTCCGGAACGGGTATCTCTCCAACATCTTCTTCAGTAAACATTGAAGCAAAGAAACTGTTTAATCTTTCTGCAATGGCCTTATCTTCTCTAAGTGCCCCTTTAACCCATTCGACTCCCTTGCAGACTTTCTGCTTTGGAAATATTTTTTAAAGTTTTTATTGTGGGTTTTTGCCTCTATTGCCAACTTCTTTTCAAATTTTCTCTTAGCCTGTCTTATCAGTGTCTTATATTTCTTTTGAATCCCCTGCCCGCGGGTCTCCCCGTGAGCAGGCACTCACCCCATGCTGCTGCTGCCTTAGCTGGAGCCACGGACTCGTTTCACCACGCGGCCCAGAGGCCGCCCCGGATGTCCCTCTTCACCGCGGCCGCTGCAGCGGACTTCCCAGCATCCTCCTCGCAGCTTAGAGCCGCCGCCGCTTTCCACCACCTTCGCAGCATAGGCCGCAAGCCCCGGGACTCTCTTGGCGGCTGGAGCTGCCCTCGGGGCTTCCTGCAGCGGCAAGAGCCGCTGCCAACGTCAGGGCCTGTGTCTAGGCTCAGCCCTGCCTCTTCCCACGTCGATGTCGGTGCAGGCTGCTGTCCATGGTCCTGCACAGCTCTTCCTGCTTCCTTAGGCGCCGACGTGTGCCTCTCTTCAAGATTTAAAGGGCCAGGCACAGGAAGTGTGCTGGCCCCACCTAGGGAGTGGACTTCCTGTACCAGCCCTATAAAGGGCTGCTCCATCAGTCAGTCTTGGCCTTGCATCGGAGTTACTTCACTCTGGAGGCTCCTGCCTGCCAGAGCTCCATCAGGTCTTCTTCGTCTTCTCCATGGAGTTCTTGTTATCACGTCACGTCATGCCATGTCTTCGTTGCCTGAGGTCCCCGTCCAGGTGTCCTGGTGTCTCGTCTTGGTCTTCTACTTCCTGATGTCCCAGGTTCCTTGATGTTCTGTTCCTGTGTCTTCGTCTTCAGTGCTCTTGAGCCTTCTGGTAGGCCAGGGGTCCCTCGGATGATGTGTGCCCGAGCGTGGACTAGCCTACAGGTGGACTGGTGTCCTGTGCTCCTGAGCCGTCATGCCCTGCCAGCCGTTGGTGGAGCTTCGGACGACATTGGCTCCGTCGTTGGAGTTCTGCTTCGACTGGATCCTTCCCTGCGCTTGTCCCACTCCCAGCGTTGTCCGTGACCAGCCTCCTCGGGCTGTGTAGGGCGTGCAGTGGGACAGGGTGGTCTGCGGCTCAGTCCCGCGGGTGGGCTGAATAGGGCGCCCTGAGAGACAGTGCCAATGTCCTTCCGCCCAGCTTCTCGTCTTGTCTGGACTTCGTCAGTTCCTCGTCTCGTCTTGGATACCGTTGCATGATCTTGGTATCATGTCATGTTTCTGATGTCGTCACATCGACCCTGGTCCAGGATGCCGTCACATCGACCACTGATCCGTGATGTCTTCGCATCAGCTATGGTGTCAAGTCTTCGTCCGCGATGCCATTGCATCAATCCTGTTGTCAAGTCTTCGTCCGCGATGCCGTTGCATCGATCCTGTTGTCAAGTCTTCGTCCGCGATGCCGTTGCATCGAGTCTGCTGTCATGTCTACTTGTCAAAGCCCGTCTGCCCTCGACCTCAGGCCAGGCCTGCTGCTCCATGCTGTTCCATGCAGCAGGTCCGAAAGGGCTCGGAATGGTCGGAGGACCATTCACATTCCAACATCATCTGTTGTTGGCCATGGGAGCTTGCCGGCCTGGCAGAGGGTAAGACCGTCAGTCATGGTGGAACACGCCGTCAACCCTCGGTCCGGTCCTGGATCCGTCTGGGGTTGGGCTGAGGCCCAAGGGCACACTAAACCCCGGCGGGGATCGCTCCATAGCGCCCCCGTTGCTGACAGAATGCAAGGCCTTAGAGGCCGTTTTACTAACAGAATGCAAGGCCTTTCGAGGCCCCTCTCGACAGAATGCAAGGCCAAGAGTCCGTCCTTCTCGACAATATTTAACTTGCCAATGCTTATGCTTTATTCTAGTTTCTTCTTAAGGAACCGTCTTCCAATTTTTGAATGAAGATCTTTTGGCTAAAATAGCCTCTTTCACTTCACCTTTTAATCATGCCGGTAATCATTTTGCCTTCTTCCACCTTTTTTAATGCATGGAATACTCCTGGTCTGTGCTTCTAGGATGGTATTTTTTAATAATGTCCACGCCTGTTGCACACTTTTTACCTTTGTAGCTGCACCTTTCAGTTTTTTCTAACTATTTTTCTCATTATATCAAAGTTTCCCTTTTGAAATGTTAGCACTAGAGCTGTGGATTTACATACTGTCCCCCTTCCAGTCATTAATTCAAATTTGATCATATTATAATCACTATTGCCAAGCAGCCCCACCACCATTACCTCTCTCACCAAATCCTGTGATCCACTGAGAATTAGATCTACAATTGCTCCCTCTCTCATCAGTTCCTGAACCAATTGCTCCATAAAACTGTCTTTTATTCCATCCAGGAACTTTATCTCTCTAGCATGCCCTGATGTTTCACTTACCCAGTTAATATTAGGGTAATTGAACTCTCCCACTATTACTGCACTACCAGTTTGGTTAACTTCCCTAATTTCTCTTAGCATTTCACTGTCTGTATCACCATTTTGGCCAGGTGAATGGTAGTATACTCCTATCATTATTCTCTTGCCCAACACACAAGGGATTTTTACCCATAAGGATTCGTTTGTTCATTTAGTCTCATGCAGGATCTTTATCCAGTTGGACTCTATGCCATCCTGGACAAAAAGCGCCACTCCGCCACAAAGATGCTCCTCTCTGTCATCGCGATATAATTTGTACCCCGGTATAGCACTATCCCATTGGTTATCCTCTTTCCACCATGTCTCTGATATGCCAATTAAGTCTATGTCATCATTCACTTGTATACACTCTAATTCTCCCATCTTACTTCTTAGACTTCTGGCATTAGCATACAAACATTTCAAAGTGTGCTTTTTGTGTTGCAGTCCCGGTCGCCTGCACTGCGACCGGGTCCTTACCTTCCCCGCGGGTTTCCTCTCAGCGCCGCGAGCCGCGCAATCCCGGGCCAGCCTGGCTGCATGGCAGCGGCGTCCTCCTCGTGGGGACGCCGGCAAGGCCCGACGGTAGCTCCGCCCCCTGCAGCGGAACGCGCGCGCGAGGGCAGTCTTTTTAAGGGTCCAGCACCCGGAAGTGCCGGTCCGCCCTCTTCCTGACGTCAGCCCCGGCGGGGGATTTAAACCCGCAGCTTTCTTCCTTGCCTTGCCTTGCCTTGCAACGAGGTCGCTCCTAGGAGGATTAGTTGCAGTTCCTGATTCTGGTTACCAGTTCCAGTGTTCCTGTCTTCTCGCTTCTGACTCCTGCTGCCTGCCTTGACCACGGTTTGTCTTCTCGCTTCTGACTCCTGCTGCCTGCCTTGACCACGGTTTGTCTTCTCGCTTCTGATCCCTGCTGCCTGCCTTGACTACGGTTTGCCTTCACGTTCCTGACTCCTGCTGCCTGCCCTGATCCTTGCTCCGTTCCGGGTTTTCCATCTCATCTGCAATTCTCCTAAGACCCAGCGGCCCGGGTTCCTAGAGGCTCCTCCTGGGGGAACCTCGGGTTTCCAGGGCGAAGCCACCTAAGCCCTAGCGACCCGGGCCTCAACAGCTCCTCTGGTGGGGTCTCGGGTTTCCAGGTGAAGATCCGTTTCCTACGGTGTGTGTCTGCCTTCCGACCTGTCCTCTTCAGCGGTCGGCCCAAGGATCCACTTTGACGTTAACAGTTTGCAAGGCCATGGATCCGGCAGACCTCGCCGGCCTGCAGGCCATTCCCGGACTTGCCCAGCGCTTGGTGCAACAACAGCAGGTACTGGACTCTTTGGCCGCCACCGTGGAACGGTTGGCTACTCGCATGGACGTTGAACCCGCGGCAGCGGTTCCGGTTTCGGTACCCGCACCAGCACCTGTGGTGACACTCCACACCCCCACGCAGCTTCCAGCCCCGTCACGTTTTGCAGGGGATTCTAAGGCCTGCCGCGGCTTCCTGAATCAATGCTTCGTACGATTTGCCCTGCTGCCCAACCAATTCCCTTCGGATGGGGTAAAGGTGGCCTAGATATTTTCGTTGCTGGATGGTTGGGCTTTGAATTGGGCATCTCCTATGTGGGACAAGAATGATCCTGCTCTAAGTGACCTGAACAGATTCGTGGAGGAATTCAGAGCAGCATTCGACGAACCTGCTCGCCAAGCCTCCGCAACCTCTGAGCTGCTCCAACTCCGGCAGGGTACGCGAACCCTAGCTGACTATGCCCTGGAATTCCGCACACTTGCCCTAGAGGTTGGTTGGGGCGACGATGCTCTCCGAGGTGTTTTCCTGGAGGGTCTGGCGGCTAGAATTAAGGATGAGTTAGCGGCTCGCGACCTCCCGGAGGATCTTAATTCTCTTATTGAAGTGGCAGGTCGCATCGATCGACGTCTTCAACAAAGAGCTAAGGAGGGGCGTCCTCCCCGTCGCTTGCCTCCCCTATCCTCGGCCATCTCTAGACCATCGAATTCGGGGTCTCGTACCACCAGTACCCCTGCGGAGTCCTTAACGGAGGAATCCATGCAGTTAGGAAGATCCGCCTTATCCCCTGAAGAGAGGCAACGCCGCCGGGACTTGAAGTTATGCCTTTACTGTGGAGGGAAAGGCCATTTCTTGGCCCAGTGCAAGGAACAGGCGGAAAACTCCCGCGCCTAGGGATAAGAGAGGAGGTTTCCTTAGGCTGTCTAAACGCAACTCCTCAATGTACGGTACCAGTAACCTTGAGGTACCCAGACGGTTCATTCAGGACACAAGCCCTCATTGACTCCGGGGCAGGAGGGAACTTTATCACTAAAGACTTGGTGCAGCAACTCCAACTCTCCACGCAACGTCGGGAACCGCCCTTACGGGTTACTTCTATCCAGGGTACACCTCTTTCTGGCAACATCTCCACTATCACCATGCCCCTCATCCTCCAGACTGGGTTGCTCCATACGGAGAGGATTTCATTTCTGATTTTGGAGAAGTCCGTACACCCTGTAGTCCTCGGATTGCCCTGGCTCCAATTACACTCTCCGGAGATCCGATGGGATGATTTTCAGATCGCTCGATGGAGTCCACAGTGTTTCCGCTCCTGCATCCGATCCCGTAAGGGGCAACTGATACCCCTAGCACATACAGAAATCAAACTTCAGCTTCCGTCTCCGTATCAGGATTTCGCCGATGTGTTCTCTAAGGAAAAGGCGGAATTGCTGCCGCAACATCGCCCTTTTGATTGTGCAATCGAACTGCTTCCTGGCTCTACCCCCTTCTCGGGGAAGAGTGTATGCCCTATCTCAACCTGAAACTCGTGCCATGTCAGAGTACATCACCGAGAACCTCGCTAAAGGCTTTATTCGTCCCTCGAAGTCTCCTGCAGGGGCAGGCTTCTTCTTTGTGGCAAAAAAGGATGGGTCCTTGAGGCCATGCATAGACTATCGCGGACTCAATGCCATAACCAAGAAGAATCGCTACCCACTACCTTTGATCCCTGAGCTGTTGGACAAACTCCAGGGAGCACAAGTATTTACTAAACTGGACTTACGGGGAGCCTACAACTTGGTCCGTATCCATCCCGGGGATGAGTGGAAGACCGCTTTCAACACCCGGGACGGACATTACGAGTACTTGGTAATGCCATTCGGACTATGTAACGCCCCCGCTGTGTTCCAACATTTAATGAACGAGATCCTTCGGGAATTTCTGCATTCCTGCGTCATAGTATACTTGGATGACGTTCTCATCTACTCTCCAGATCTGATATCTCACCGGCGACACGTTCGACAGGTACTTCAGATTCTTCGGGATCATCGCCTGTTTGCTAAACTTGAAAAATGTCTCTTCGAACAAGACTCTTTGCCCTTCATAGGGTATATCGTTTCAGCAACAGGGTTTCGAATGGATCCCAGCAAAGTATCCGCCATCCGGAATTGGCCTCGGCCGGTAGGCCTGAAGGCGTTGCAACGTTTTTTAGGTTTTGCAAACTTCTACCGGCATTTCATCCCACAGTATTCCCGGATGGTGGCACCACTCACCACCCTGACCAAGAAGGGCGCGGACACTCGAGTCTGGCCTTCCGTGGCTTGTAAAGCTTTTGAGGACTTAAAGGAAGCCTTTCTCCTAGACACTTGTTTAAAACATCCGGACCCAACACAGCCTTTCTTCATGGAGGTGGATGCCTCCAACATAGCTGTAGGAGCGGTCCTTTCCCAAAAGTCCAGTTCCGGTCATCTATTCCCGTGCTCCTACTTCTCCAAGAAGTTTACCCCAGCCGAGAACAACTATGGAATAGGAGACAAGGAGTTACTTGCAATCAAATTAGCGCTGGAGGAGTGGAGGCAATGGCTAGAGGGAGCCCTTCATCCGGTGACGGTTTACACCGACCATAAAAATTTGGAGTTCCTGAATCAAGCTCAGCGACTTAACCCCAGACAGGCACGATGGTCACTGTTTTTCAGTCGGTTCGACTTCATCCTCAAGTATCGATCAGCATCAAAGAACGTCCGGGCGGATGCCTTGTCTCGTAATGATATTCCGGAGGAAAGAGAAGAGTCACCTCAGCACATCATTGATCCTGCCAAGATCCAGTTAGCTAGTACCGTTGTGTCCTCTCTAGAGCGGATAGTTGTTCCCCGCAGGGACCGCAGGAGGGTCCTCGCTTGGGCTCATGACTCCCTCTCCGGGGGCCACGCCGACAGGGAGAGGACACTGGACCTTCTGAACCGCTATTACTGGTGGCCCAAGGTGCGTCAGGACGTACACCTGTACGTGGACTCTTGCCCCGTCTGTGCCAGGCAGAAGCCTCTCAGCGGCCGACCGTGGGGTCTCCTTCAGCCACTACCGATACCCACTGAGCCATGGACCCATATCGCCACTGATTTCGTGGTGGATCTACCTCCTTCCGATGGCAACACCGTGATATGGGTAACAGTGGATCGATTCTCCAAAATGGTTCATCTCGTACCTCTACCTAAACTACCTTCGGCACCTGAGCTGGCCCTCCTATTCACTCAACACATCTTTCGGGCTCACGGACTCCCGCAAAGTATCGTGTCTGACAGGGGTCCTCAATTCACCGCTCGGTTTTGGCGGGCCATCTGCAAAACGTTCGGGGTGCAGTTGAATCTGTCCACTGCATTTCATCCACAGAGTAATGGACAAACTGAACAAATGAATAGGTCTTTGAAGACCTTCCTCCGGAGCTTTATCTCCGAGAAAGGAAACAATTGGGTTTCCCTTCTTCCCTGGGCCGAGTTTGCCTACAATAATCACACTCACTCAGTAACCGGGCAATCACCTTTCCAGACGGTATTTGGACGCCACCCGAGGCCACCGGTTCCTATCCCTATTACAGTTCCTTCACCGGCGGCACTGTCGGTGGCTCATCAGATTCACCATCTCTGGAAGACTATTCAGCAGCGACTCGCATCCTCCGCAGAGAAGGCACAAAGATGTGCCAATCGTCATCGACGACCAGCACCTGTACTCTTACCTGGTACCAAGGTCTGGTTAAGTACTAAGAATCTCCATTTGCCAGGCCGCTCTCGGAAATTGGCATCTAGATACTGTGGCCCTTTCACTGTAGCAGAGCGTATAGGGTTAGTTTCCTATAGGCTTCGTCTGCCCTCATCTCTACGTATACACAACGTGTTCCACGTTTCTCTACTGAAGCCTGTGGTACTCTCCCGTTTTCATCACCCTGCTACAGATGCTGTATCCTCTCTCTCCGGTGAAGAACCTACTTATCAGGTACGAGAGGTTCTGCACGTATGTTTCCACGCTCATCGCTGGGAATATCTGCTGGCATGGGAGGGGTGTGGGCCTGAGGAGGATTCCTGGGAGCCTGCCCGAAACATTTTAGACAAGTCTCTGTTACTTCAGTTCCATCAGGACAATCCCGGGAAACCAGGACCTCTGAGGAGGGGGCGTAAGAGAAGGGGTACTGTTGCAGCCCCGGTCGCCTGCACTGCGACCGGGTCCTTACCTTCCCCACGGGTCTCCTCTCAGCGCCGCGAGCCACGCAATCCCGGGCCGGCCTGGCCGCGGCGTCCTCCTTGTGGGGACGCCGGCAAGGCCCGACGGTAGCTCCGCCCCCTGCAGCGGAACGCGCACGCGCGAGGGCAGTCTTTTTAAGGGTCCAGCACCCGGAAGTGCCGGTCCGCCCTCTTCCTGACGTCAGCCCCGGCGGGGGATTTAAACCCGCAGCTTTCTTCCTTGCCTTGCCTTGCAACGAGGTCGCTCCTAGGAGGATTAGTTGCAGTTCCTGATTCCGGTTACCAGTTCCAGTGTTCCTGTCTTCTCGCTTCTGACTCCTGCTGCCTGCCTTGACCACGGTTTGTCTTCTCGCTTCTGACTCCTGCTGCCTGCCTTGACCACGGTTTGTCTTCTCGCTTCTGACTCCTGCTGCCTGCCTTGACTACGGTTTGCCTTCACGTTCCTGACTCCTGCTGCCTGCCCTGATCCTTGCTCTGTTCCGGGTTTTCCATCTCATCTGCAATTCTCCTAAGACCCAGTGGCCCGGGTTCCTACAGGCTCCTCCTGGGGGAACCTCGGGCTTCCAGGGCGAAGCCACCTAAGCCCTAGCGACCCGGGCCTCAACAGCTCCTCTGGTGGGGTCTCGGGTTTCCAGGTGAAGATCTGTTTCCTACGGTGTGTGTCTGCCTTCCGACCTGTCCTCTTCACCGGTCGGCCCAAGGATCCACTTTGACGTTAACATTTTGTTTGTATTAACATTCTGCTTTTCAGTTGTCAGGGATAAATTGGATTTTTTTAAACTCATTTGAGTTTTTAATTACAGGCACTTGGACTACTTTTGTTATTAGTGGAACCTCTCTGTTGGGATCCTCTAACTCTAATGCATCATTAGTATCCTTTGAAGATACCTCCCTCCGATCCATGCACTGCTGAGAGTCTGTTTTCCTCTTTGTTCTAGTTTAAAAGCTGTTCTATCTCCTTTTTAGAGGTTAGTGCCAGCAGCCTAGTTCCACTCTGGTTAAGGTGGAGCCCAGCTCTTCGGATAAGACTCCCCTTTCCCCAAAAGGTTCCCCAGTTCAAGCTTTCTCAAATCACTTTTCATTCTCTCTGCTCCTTTAGGTATGTCCACTCTGTTGCAGATCTTAGTATCATCTGCAAATAGACAAACTTTATCTTCTATCCCTTTCACCATGTTGCTCACAAAGACATTGAACAGAACCAGTCCCAAAACCGATCCCTGTGGCACTCCACTTAACATGGTTGTCTCTTCACAGTAGGTTCCATTTAGCATTATGCGCTGTTTCTTATCAGTCAACCAATTTGTAATCCATGCCACCACTTTGGTGCTCACACCTAAGCTTCTCATTTTATTCACAAGCATTCTATGTAGGACTATATCAAAAGCTTTGCTAAAATCCAAGTAGCTCATGTCAAGTGCTCTTCCTTGATCCAATTCTTTAGATGAAATTGTTGAATAAGATCCTTGTCAAGGATATTATTAGCAGGCTCCCAGCTGTTTTCTTCCAGCCCATATCCTTCCCAGGATAATAGGTATTCCCAATGCTTTCCATGTTTGTGTACATCTAAGATTTCATCCACTTGGTGCGTAATGTCTTCTTCAGCAGACAGAGGCTGTGGATCCGGAGTCTTTTTAGAAAACTCGGAGAGGATGAGTGGCTTCAAAAGAGATATGTGGAAGGCGTGTATTTTCATGGAAGTGGGTAATCACAGGCTGTAAGTTACAGGTCCCAGGCGGTGGAGAATAGAGAAAGGGCCAATGTAGCATGGAGCAAATCGAACAGACAGCAGCTTGAGACAGATGAATTTGGTACTGAGCCATACCTTGTCTCCTGGTTGGAACTCAGGGGCTGCCCTGTGATGAGCATTATAATATTTCTTGGCCTGTTTTCCTGCCTTCTGCAAAAGGCCTTTGGTTTGTTCCCAGAGATGATGGATTTCTTCAGCTGACGCCTGGGCTGCTGGCGATTGAACTGACAAGGGTATTGGTAGTGGAGGTAATGGCTGACGGCCAAACACTATCTGGAATGGTGTTGATCCAGTTGCGGCAGATGGGTGCAAATTTAGGGCAAACTCGGCCCAGGGGAGCAACTCTGCCCAGACGCTTTGTCTGGAGTTGACATAGGAGCGAAGGAACTGTTTAAGTGTACGGTTCGTTCTTTCGGTTTGACCATTTGATTGAGGATGGTATGCTGACGTCAGGTCTAAAGAGATATCAAACGTCTTGCAAAGAGCTCTCCAGAACTTTGCCGTAAATTGTATGCCTCTATCTGAAAGGATATGCTTCGGCATGCCATGCAGGCGAAAGATATGCCATATAAACAGCTTTGCCAATTCTGGAGCAGATGGGAGTCCGGGTAATGCCATGAAGTGCTCCATTTTTGAGTGACCCATATGGTGTTGTTTCCACTGGACACTGGCAGGCCAACGACGAAGTCAGTCGCGATGTGCATCCATGGTTCCTCTGGAACTGGTAAAGGCTGGAGATAGCCCCGAGGGCGACCGGCTTCTGTCTTGCACAGGTGACGCAAGATTCTACGTACGTTTGCATGACCTTCTTCATCGAAGGCCACCAGTAGTATCTCTCTAGGGTGGATAGTGTACGGGCTTGCCCAGGTTGATCGGCTAGTCAAGCATCATGAGCCCACTTAAGAAGTTTCTTTCTTAAGGTCCGAGGAACTACCGTCTTTCCAGCTGGAACAGAATGGATAGCAGCAAGAATCATTTTATCAGGGTTGATTATATGGCAAGGTGCATCCGGAACATCCTCAGCAGTGAAAGATCTTGAGAGAGCATCTGCGCGTGTATTTTTGTCAGCAGGGCAGTACTTAGTAGAAAGTCAAACCGATTAAAAAACAAAGACCATCGGGCTTGCCTATGATTGAGTCGTTGCGCATGACACAGATATTCCAAATTTTTGTGGTCTGTGTATACAGTTACCTGATGTTGTGTCCCCTCTAGCCATGGGTGCCACTCTTCGAATGCTAGGAATGCGGGAATGATGGCTACTACCTGGAGATAATACTCTTATTCAATAAACATACACTCGGTTAATGTGACTCCAACATTGCTATAAGACTCTAACATTGCTCTAAGCTTCAACGACAAGAAGAAATATGGAAAAAAGGATTTGCATTCACAAAAAAGCGGGGAGTAGCTTGCTTGTTACGGCGGTTACTACCCCAAACCAAATAAGCCTGATACTTCACTTTCAATGCATATCCAGCATAGCTCTCTGCTTCAACGGCAGGGGAGAAAGACTGATACTTCACACATATCCAGCATATCTCTCTGCTTCAACGGCAGGGGAGAAAGACTGATACTTCACGCATATCCAGCATAGCTCTCTGCTTCAACGGCAGGGGAGAAAGACTGATACTTCACACATATCCAGCATAGCTCTCTGCTTCAACGGCAGGAGAGAAAATCTGATACTTCACTTTCAGTGCATATCCAGCATAGCTCTCTGCTTCAACGGCAGGGGAGAAAGTCTGATACTTCACTTTCAATGCATATCCAGCATAACTCTCTGCTTCAGTGGCAGGGGGGATGAAGAAAAGTGGATATATATACAGACATCAACCAACAAGGACTGAATTACATAGTATGGGTAAACAAATAAGCATGGGTGTAGCTTGCTTATTGCAGCGGTTATTATCCCTAACTAATTAAGCTAGATATTTCACTTAGATGCAGCTCCAACACTGCTCTCTACATTAATTGTGGGGGTGGAAGGGAAATAGAACCAAAAGGTTACTAAGAGCCAAGAGTAACAGATAAGTATGAGAAAAAAAAAAGTGCGAACTTGCTGGGCAGATTGGATGGGCCGTTTGGTCTTCTTCTGCCATCGTTTCTATGTTTCTATATGCTAGGTTAATAGCCAACAGCTCTTTATCTCCTATGCCATAATTTCTCTCGGCAGGAGAAAAACACCAGGAAAAAAAAGAGCAAGGGTGTAGAGTATGGGTGTCACTGTTCTGGCTGAGAACGGCCCCTACACCGACATCGGAGGCGTCAACCTTGACTATAAATGGACGTTGAGAGTCCAGGTCGCGAAGGCAAGGTTTTTTGAGGAAAGCCTCTTTGAGGGTTTGAAAAGCCGCAACAGGTTCTGGAGACCACTGTAAAGGGTTGGCTCCCGTCTTCGTCATGGCAGTAAGTGGTGCAGTCAAGGGAGAGTGCGATAATAATTAGTGAAGCTGAGGAAGCGGCGGAGTGCTTTGAGACCAGTGGGTTGAGGCCAGTCTTGTATACTTTGGGGTCTTTTATGGATCCATCTGGAAACCTCTGCTGGACACCAAGTAGCCCAAAAAGGGAACAGACTCCTGATGGAAAGCACACTTTTCGAGCTTAGCGTAAAGACGATTATCACGTAGTCTTCGCAGGACTTTGGTAACGTCTGCCTGGTGACTTTGTAAATCCTGGGAAAAAATTAGTATGTCATCTAAATACACAACTACACATTGGTAAAGCACATTGGTAAAGCATATTTTGGAATACTGCTGGGGCATTACACAGGCCAAAAGGCATGACCATGTACTCGAAATGGCCATCGCGAGTATTAAAGGCCGTCTTCCACTTGTCTCCTCGATGAATGTGGACCAGGTTGTATGCCCCTTTTAGGTCTAGTTTTGTGAAAATCTTGGCTCCCTGGAGTCTGTCGAATAACTATGAAATCAAAGGTAAAGGATATCGGTTCTTTATAGTAATTTCATTAAGTCCTCTGTAGTCTATACAAGGACAAAGAGATCCATCCTTTTTGCCAATAAAAAAGAATCCGGCTCCGGCAGGTGACTTGGAAGGCTGGATAAATCCTTTATGCAAATTTTCTTGAATATAGGCCGACATGGCCTCAGTCTCTGAAAGAGAAAGTGGGTAAACCCTTCCTCTAGGGGGCTCCGAACCAGGTTTTAAATGAATAACACAATCGAAGGACCTGTGCGGTGGTAATACATCTGCTGCTTGTTTCGAAAACACATCTTGAAATGCTGAGTATTGTGATGGCAAACCAGAGAGAGAAGTAGAGGTTGACATGCAGGGCATAGGTGTTACTCTCTTCAGGCATCAGTTGTGACAAGTCGCTCCCCATTGTGATAGTTCCAGGGTGCCCCAGTCAAACTGGGATGTATGGTCTTGCAACCAGGGTAGTCCAAGTACTACTGGATGAATGGCTTTGTCAAGGACCAGAAATGAGATGGTCTCGGTATGAAGAGAACCTGTGCGCAGGCATATTGGTTGCATGATGTAAGAGACTTCTCCTGGGAGAGGCTAACCGTGTATAGAAAAAAGGAGCTGGTGTTGGAATGATAGGAATCCGAAGATGTTCCACCAGCCTTTTTAGAATAAAATTGACACCTGCACCGGAGTTAACAAGTGCAAGGGTCTGAAATTCAAGAGTCTCGGAAATAATTGAGACTGGGAGAGTCAGTGGAGGAGATGGTGTAGTAAGACCTAGGAAGAGTCCTCCCGCGGATCCTAGGTCTGCATGTTTCCCGGTCAGATGGGGCATGATTGAACCGCATGGCCAGGTTGTTCGCAGTACATACAGAGACCTAATCACTTACAGTAGCATCTCTCTTTGGCAGTCAGGTGGCTGCGACCTAGTTGCATGGGTTCATCTTCTTCAGTGATAGGGGAAGGCGGAGTCTGCAGAGCAGGTGTAGGTCATGAGCGTATACTCCCTAAAGAATATTTCTTAGCCCTGTGGGGACTCACTTCAATGGGTGTGGCTTCAGCAGAGACGGACACAGATAGGAGAGACTTTATTGTACTGGAATCGTGGGTGATACCCACAGCATGGAGAGAAGACACAGTCCAGAGTAGTAAGGCTGCTCAATGTTGATATCCCTGGTAGTGGCCCGCAGAGCGGGGTACGCCAGGGAACACCTCTCAAGATGATATCCCTTAGGGTGGATCCGTAGTGGCCCGCAGCGTGGGGTATGCCGAGGATCAGCAAGTAGTAGTTCAGAGAGGTGCAGAAGGTCAACAGAGCGAAGTAGATGATGGTACTTACTCCGGAGTGTAGAAAGCTGGGATGAGCACGATAGTGTACCCCGAGGCACGGGGTACACCGGCGGTTCCGTCAGCAAGATGGTGGAAGCAATGATAGTACTCACAAAGCTGAACTGGCGGTATCCTGAATAAGGATGACAGGAATCTCCAGACAGGAAGGCCCTCCGAGGAGCGGATAGCCAGAACGTAACAAAGCCCCCAAGAAACGGGTACCTAAGGCGTTCTAAGTTCAGGCAGCAGTTCAAGTAGCAAAGTGTAGTGTCTCCAAATGGAGTGGAATAAGCAGGAAGGAAGTCCTTGCTAACTCGTAGGAAGCATAGGCTGAATGGGTTAAATACTTCTGGCGGGTGATGTCATGCAGAGGAGACTCCCCCGAGGTTCCTGCCATGACGTGAATATGAGCGGGCCTGTCGTGTGCGCGTGCCCAAAGTAATCCCTGACTCAAGATGGCGGACAGGATTGTTCACGCCTCCCCGGGGATGACGAGGAAGGCGGCGTTTGCAGGCTGAGGCCTCCATGGCCTTGAGAATTGCTGTAGTGGGGAAAGAGAGGTGAGCAGCAAAGGTCACAGCCATCTGCTACCGACTGGTGCAACAGGAATAAGGGCATTTGGCCACTTCTTATATCTGGGATGGGTATTTGCCACCTGGAAAGAACAACTACATTCTAGCCTTTTGATAACAATATCAAACTTGTCCATTGTGATTGTGTTCCTGAGACAGAGGGTAAGAGCAATTTTTAAAGGCATTTACTCAGATAAAAAGGTTTGACGGAAAATTGCCCTCCCCAAATGCAATGAAAAGTATATACAGCTTCCACAGTGTGTATACGTTTAGCTAAATTTTAAGAAAGGCATTCCTGCAAGGGAGTTTAAATTTCATGTGCAAGGGAGTTTAAATTTCATGTGCACAGGTGATCTTCTGCCATACACATGCTATTTTGTTACTGCTCTGCCACCCACATGTTGCCTCAGAGATGGACCCTTGGGCCGAGGTGGAGTTGACTCAACCCGTTGGTAGGGACCTACGAGTCCCCACCATCGGCAGGTGGAGTGGGCTGAAGTTAGAGGCCGCTGGAGCTTCACCTATACCAGCCCTTGTTCCCCTCGAGTTGAGCCTTTGGGTGCATGGGCTGGCAGGACTTAGGTGGGCCTCGAGGTTAGTTAGTAAAGAGAAGTAGTTCAGCCCAGAGACAGCAGCCGATAGGTGGCGTAGTCCTACCCTGGACTGGGTTCGGTACAGAAACTCAGGCACCAAAGGAACAGAAGGTAACTGGAGGCGCTCAAGCAAAGAAAGGCCGGAGCCTTGTAAGTCTATGTCCAGGGGATAGGCAAGAATAACCATTGGAGCAGCACCAAGGTTTGTGCTCGCCCTGGGTGACCAGCAAACTTAGAATCATGCACCCAGAGGAGGATTCTTTCTCGGAGTCGTCAGGGCACAACAGTCTTCCCAGCAGGAACTGGTTGAGTAGCAGACAAGCAGATACAACTTGGGTTTATAATATGACTGGGTTCTTCCGGGGTGTCTTCAGGCTCAAAGGAGAGTAATAGGGCATCTGCCCAGAGGTTTTATTCAGCTGGACGGTAACAAAGCTCAAAATTGAACCTGGAGAAGAACAGAGCCCATCGGGCCTGACGGGCGTTGAGACACTAGGCATGGCTCAAATGTTCCAGGTTCTTGTGGTCAGTGAACATGATGAACTTGTGTTGCATGCCCTCTAGCCACGGGTGCCATTCTTCAAGGGCTAATTTTATAGCAAATAACTCACGATTTCCAATACTATAGTTCTGTTCCGCAGGTGAGAACTTACGGCAGTAGAACGAACATTGGACTGTAGAACCAGAAGCAGTGCGTTGGCTCAGGACCGCCCCAGCTCCAATCATAGAAGCATTCACTTCCACTTGAAAAGGACAGATCGGGTCTGGGTGACGGAGACAAGTCCCCACTTGGAAAGTCTCTTTGAGGCGGTAGAAGGCTGCGATGCCTTCCGGAGTCCAATTTCGAGTGTCTTGGCCCTTACGAGTCAATGCTGTCAAAGGAGCAGCCAAAGTGGAATAGTATGGGATAAAATGGCGATAGTAATTTAGAAATCCCAGGAAGCGCTGGAGGGCTTTAAGACCCACGAGTTGCGGCCAATCCCAGATTCCTTTCAACTTGGCAGGGTCCATAGAAAATCCTCATTGGGAGATAATGTATCCAAGGAAAGGCAGACTGGATTTCTTGAATAAGCACTTATCCAATTTTCCAAATAAGTGATTCTCACAAAGGCGTTGGAGGACGGTATGGACATCAGTGCGATGTGTGGCCAAATCCTTAGAAAAGACAAGGATATCATCCAAGTATGCCACAACCATGGTATACAGCAAATCTCTGAAAATTTCGTTCATCATTCGTTAGAAAACTGCAGGCACATTACAGAGGCCGAAAGGCATCACCAAGTATTCGTAATGCCCGTCCCGGGTGTTAAAGGCAGTCTTCCAAATGTTGTAGGGATGGATCCGTACCAAGTTATAAACACCGTGTAAATCCAACTTCATGAATATAGATGCTCCATGTAAGTGATCGAATAATTCTGAGATCAGTGGCAGAGGGTACTTGTCTTTGCGGGTGACAGAGTTTAGGCTGCGATAGTCAATACACGGCCTGAGCAATCCATCCTTCTTGGTCACAAAAAAGAATCCTGCCCCAGCAGGAGAGGTAGAGGGGTGGATGACTCCATTCGCAAGGTTTTCTTGGATGTACTCTGTCAAAGCCTTTGTCCCTGGGAGAGACAGAGGATAGTTGCGTCCTCGGGGAGGCGTGGTCCCAGGAAGGAGGTCAATGGGACAATCGAACCTCCAAAGAGGTGGGAGGAGGTCTGCTTTTTGCTTGGAAAATACATCTTTGAAGTTCGCATAAGGAGCGGGTATACCTGAAGAAGTGGCAGCCAGAGAAACCATGGGTGGCAGTACCACTTTCTGTAGACAGGACTAGTGGCAGGCAGGGTCCCACTCCACTAGTTGCAATGAACCCCAATCAAATTGGGGAGAGTGCCTTTGGAGCCAGGGGAGTCCTTGGACCATCGAATGGATGGATTTCTCCAATACTAACAGTTCAAGTTCTTCTGTTTGCAGGGCGCCAGTGTGCAATTGAACTGGCTCTATGGTAAAGAAGATTCGACCGGGTAATGGTTCTCCATAAATAGACGCTATGCACAAGGAGGTCTCTAGAGGGCGGGTCTTTATACCCAGGAGCTGAACTAGATCCTTGAGAATGAAATTACCTTCTGCTCCGGAATCCACCAGAGCAAGAACTGGGAAGGACCAGGAGTCCCAAATCAAGGTGACCGCTACTGACAATTGAGGGGCCGGAGAAGTTGTGCCCAAGTTCAGGACCCCTACTGAACTTAGGCCGGGAAGTTTCCCGGACGGACAGGGCAGGTCTGTAGATGGTGGCCAGGTGTTCCACAATACAGACATAGACCAGTTTGTCTCCACCGGAGGCGCTCTTCCAGTGTCAGCCACCCGCAGCCCAACTGCATGGGCTCTTCCATTTTGGCCACAATAGAGACCCTACTCGGAGCAGGGCTGGTGGTTGGTGGCAAACGGGATCGAACCCAAGAGGGCTTCTTGGGCATCCGACTCTCCCTGTAATGCTCTTGGAGACGATGGTTGATTCTGCCTGTTAAGTCTATAAGGTCCTCAAGAGAGGAAGGGAGCTCCCTTGCAGCCAGCTCATGCTTCAGCTGTGAGGAAAGTCCATCCAGGTAGATAGCTTGTAGGCAGTCTTCCTGCCAGGTGAGGTTGGGAGCCAAAGTCCGAAACTCAATGGTATAGTCGAAGAGACTTCTTTGACCTTGACAAAGATGTAACAAGCTGGTACTTTCCACGGCCATGCTGCCCAGGATCATCAAAGGTCCGTCGAATCACAGCCATGAACTGAGTTAACTCCTTTAGGAGTGAATCTGATCATTCCCACAAGGGCGAAGCCCAAGCCAGCGCCTTCCCTTCAAGACGAGACAGGATGAAGGTGACCTTGGTCAGCTAGTCCTGGAAGACGGAGGGCTGCAGAGTGAATTGCATATAGCATTGGTTAATAAACCCTCTGCAGAGTCTGGAGTCACCGTTGAAGCGTGGGGGCGCATGTAGGGCCAGCAGGGCTCGAGGCATCGAAGATAATGGCTGTGGATGAGGAGGAGCTGATGTAGAAACCAGATTACTGGTGAGGGCATCAAGCCGGGCATGGAGATGATCAATGGAGGAGGCCAGTGCCTCAAGAAACTGCTGCTGTTCTTGTACCTTGGATGCCAGGCCTGGAATGGCCTGGAGGGCACATGGCTCCAACGAGTCCATGGCCTTTGCAACCTGTTGCATTGGAGGTGAACCCTTGGGCCAAGGTGGGGTTGATGCAACCCGTAGGTAAAGACCTATGGTTCCCCACCATCAGCAAGTGGAGTGGGCTAATAGACAGAGGCCACTGGAGCTTCACCTGTACTAGCCCTCGTTCCCCACAGGTTGAGCCTTTGGGTACAGGGGCTGGCAGGACTTAGGTGGGCCTCTGTGTGAGTCAAAGTAAGAGCTGGTTCAGCCCAGAGACAGCAGGTGAAAGATGGTATAGTCTTACCCTGGACTGGGTAATGTCCTGGAAACTCTGGCCCCAATGGTACGGAGGCAGACAAGGGGCGCTCGAGCAAGAGCAGGCCGAAGCCTGAATAAACCACGTCCAGGGAGTAAGCTGGAGATGCGTCGAAGAGCAGGCTTGAGTCAGGGCTGGCAGCAATCTGAAGGCAGTGGCAATCAAGGCTGAGATCTGACCACGAAGATGGTCAATAGCATAGTTAGGTGAGGCAGAGGTCTGGGTCTGGAGATAGTCAGGCAAAACAGAGGTCTGGGTATGGAGATAGGCAATAGCGTAGTCAGGCAAAGCAGAGGTCCAGGCTTGGAGAGAGTCAATGGCGTGGTCAGCGAAGCAGAGGTCCAGGCTTGGAGAGAGTCAATGGCGTGGTCAGGCGCAGAAAAGGTCTGGGCTTGGAGAGAGTCAGTGGCGAAGTCAGGCAAAGCAAAGTCAAAGTCTGTGTAGTCAATCCGAGGTATGAAGCAAGGTAGAAACAAGGAGACAGGAACCAGGAACAATGAGGAACAGGAACACAGAGATGAGACGAATATCTAGAAGGCAATAAGTACTCGACCAGCGAGGAGACCTGTTGCAAAGGCAACGCTAGGGAGTGGAGCCTGAGCTTAAATACTGTAGCTGAGTTGACATCATCATCCGGGGCCGTGGCTAGGTTCCTGCCATGGTCCCTACTTAAAGATCAATGGTGCGTGCGCAAACGAATAGGGAGGGCCGCGGTGGGAGTAGCACATCTCTCTGCGGGCCACGTGGAGAGGTCCGACGAGAAATGGTAGCAGGACCGGGAATGCCAGTGACTGCCGCAGGGCCGGAGGCACCGGGGGAGGCCCGAGGATGGAGCTGATGGCCCACCGCCGTCAGTGAGGAGGAACCAGGAGCTGGAGTCACTGTAGAAAGGTGAGGGGGCTGTGCTGCGGGTCTGCCACGGACGACATACATAACAATAGAGGCAGAGATTATGCTGTTGTCACCTCTGTTTCTCTTCTTCCAAGAGCCAAGTCCTACCCAACTGCATGGGTTCTTCGGGGAAGATAAGCATCATAGGATCTGTGGTAGGCTTCCAGGGATACTGGAAATCAGGTGCCAAATGAGTAGATCATGAGACGTCTTGTTCTCTTGAGCTTGTTCCTGGAACCTTATATCCACACGGATAGCCAGGGCAATGAGCACTTCCAGAGAGGGGGGAAGATCTTGGCCTGCCAACTCATCTTTTATTCTCCGGGCTAGTCCTTGCCAGAAAATAGCCATTTGACTATCCTCTCCCCAGCGAAGCTCAGAGGCCAGGGTACAAAACTCTACAGCATACTTGCCCTCGGTGCAAATGCCTTGGTGAATACTTAACTATTCTGTGGCTGTGGACAAGACTCATTCGGGCTTATCAAAAATCATACAAAACTGTTGCGCAAAGTTGTCCAAGCACCCCAATTAGAGGATTGTCTTGTTTCCACAAGGGAAATGCCCAGGCAACGGTGAGGCCATCCAACAAGGAAAGTATATATGTAACCTTGACATGGTCTGAAGAAAAATGTGCTGCCTGAAATTCAAAATACAATTTGCATATATTAAGGAACCCTCTACATCCTTTGGGGTTGCAGTATACCTGGGAAATGGTGGAAAATGAACCATGGATTCTGAGGTCCAAACAGGCACAGGGGAAGGAGTCGCTGTAGTGAGCAGCTGGGCTTGCACAGTATCCACTTGCTGGGCCAGAGTTTGAAGTAATCTAGTTACATGGTCAAGCTGCTGCTGGGCTTACTGGATGAAACTTTTCAGGAGTCAAACCAGGGAATTTAGCCGGTCTTTTTGTTGCTGCACTTGAGAGGCCAATCTGGCAAAGGCCTGAACTGGAAACACATTTGCTGAGCTCATGGCCTCAGCAATCTGTAAGAAATAGCAGAGCATTAGCCCTTATTGCTAAGGTGTAGTTGACACTGCCTCTTGGGTGAACCCCATGAGGCCTGTGCTGAAAGCCAGAGAACATGCCTTGAAGTGGGCCAGGCTGGAGCTTCACCTGTACCAGCCATCTCCCCTGCAGGTTTGAGCTCTTGGGTTCAGGCGGCCAGTAGGACTTAAGTGATTCCAAGGGTGATCTAAGAGTCCAGAAACAGGCCAAGAATCAGGGATTGCAGCAGGCAGGACACAGTCAAGGTTCAAGATTAGGGTCAGGTCCAGGCAGCAAGCAAGGGATTGGTCAAAGTCCGAAGCTGAGGTCAGAGCCAGAGAATCAGGCCAAAACAGACAAGACATGGAGGGACACAAAAGGACAAGACGGAGAAGACAAGGCAAGACAGGACTCCAAGGACAAGGACAATGCAGAGAGACAAGGCAAGGCAACAGAAACAGGGCATGGACAGGGGCAGGAACAAGACAAGGCAGGGTGAGGCAATGCTGGAAGGCTGGAAGAGGCTAGGCTGAAAGGCAGGACAAAGCATGGCTGGAAGGTTGGATGTGACAAGGCTGAAAGACTAGACAAGGCAGGATCAAGCTGGAGCAAGCAGGAACGGGCAGTAGGAGCAACATACATTGAACTAAGCAAGAAGACTTGTTGCTGAGGCATGGTAAGGAGCATGGCTGGGGTTTAAATACTCCAGCTGCGTAATGTTATCAGGAAGCATCCGAACAAAGGTTCTCACCTCAGGGCCTAGATAATTGCAGTGAGCATGTGTGCGTACCTAAGAAGTCAGCAAGACCAGTGGCTTGGGAGCGTCAGCGGCATTGATTGAAGGCTTGGGTGAGTGCAGCTGGTCATGGTAAGCTGCCGCAACCGGCAAACATAACACAAGTTTTCCTGCATACTTTTACATGCACAAAAAATAATTGTTTTGGGGGTGGAGTTTGGATTTACACGCATACTTTTGATTTTAAAAAGTGTGAGCATAAATTTGTACATGCAAGTTATGCTATGCCAGGGTCAGATTAATAGTGATCTGGGAACCCGGGCAATAAGGATCATTGACTCCTAACCACTCATCCTGTGGACCCTCGGGCACTGACCTATTGTGCGAATGGTCATCTGCCCCGTGCTGTGCAAATAGGAGGTATAACTTTTCATGGGTGAATTTCTGCACGTACTTTCACATCATTTTCAAAGCAAACTTATGTACATTAAGTACACTTTGAAAATTGGTGTAAGTTATGGGGATAGCTGCAGTGATGTTACAAAATTTCCCTCCAAATATAGAAACCATTTGTTATCTGATGCATGGATGAGTATATGAGAAGAACCCAGATTAGAAACATTTTCAAACACAAAATGCTGAATGAGTCAAGCATAACTCTGCAACTAAATAAAAAAAGAGATCATCATAGGGAAAATCAATAACTGGTGCATTTAAAAGCCTCACTGGAACAGAGCCCATGTAGGCAGCACTCAAACTGGACACAGCAGATAATAGACACAAGCCAACAGAGGTTTATTTAGCACCAATCTATAACCAGACACACTTACAGTAAAAGTTGGTAGGCCGATCATCAGGAACCTAAAAAAAACAAAAACATTTTTGCTGCCAAAATTTCTGCTCCTTTAGGGATTTTAATAATATAACTGTAAACCATAAATCAAATATCATCTGATGCAAAAGATACAACATGTGTAGCAGCATTTTTCCTAAGGCATACATGAAGACAAAAATTTGTATCAGTCAAGCACAGAATTAAGTGCCTCAGCATAGTAAGCAAAATCTAAGAATTCAGACAGTTCTAAACTACTAGCAGTTACATTTGCATCCTTTTTAAGTTCAAAAATCTCAATGTTACCTTTAATTACGTTGTAGTGTTCCCATATGTGAGGGTGGAATTCATTTGAGCCCTTGTCTCCTTTCTTGAAGAAATAAGCTGATAACCATCAATCATACTTCTTGCTAAGCTGACAGTCTGGATGGTTAACCTTCTTCTAGCTCAGAACTAAGGGAAGGTAATGTCTTTTTAAAGAGGGCCAGCTTGACAAAAGAACTCTTGGTTACTGCGCAAACATTTCTGCAGCAAATCTGAAATTAAATTCTCTCTTTGTGAGCAATGTTTAATAGTTCAAGAAGAGCTCCAAATATAATCTTATGGATGGTTTTCAAGATAACTTTTGCTTGCCCAAAAGAATAAGAGGAGACTGACGGTCTAGTCTAAATCGCCAGCCGATTTTTCTTGAAACTTCAGGGCCAGCGCACACCGACCCTGCTGAAAACAAACTTGGGCTTGTGAAGGTCAGCATGATGGCATTGTAACGTGAAAGGATATCTTCTCTGGGGATTCATGCATAGCCCTTGGAATTATCTGGCTGTGTATCAGGAAACCTTTTTTGGTTCCTGTTAATTGGTTTCTAGAATACCTCACTGATGTTCAGTTGCCGGACTGTCTCCTCTTTATTTTTGCAAAAGCTGCTTTCAGGAATCATGCAAGCACTGTGCACCATCCATATTGTCTTTCATCACATCACGTCAGCCATGTACTGATCCTGTGGGACTGTATGCGCTGTTCTGATCAGAACTCCTGCAAAGAATGAACAGAATGCAGAATGGCCAGTGTCTTGGATTCCTTTTAATTTTCTCTGTTGCCTTTTTTTCTTTTTTTAACCATAGCTGGGGTGCATTTAGATTATGTACCGTACATGCTAGTCTTTTACAGCCAGATATTCAAAGTGCATTCAGCAGCCGCTAAATAGCCTAATAAGTTGTGGGTGGATTGGGACAGTGCTACTTATCTGATCTAACTTAACCAGATATAACTTCTCCAGGCAGCTTTAAAAATTGACCCTTTACTTTCTATTTGTGCAGATGTTGCACTTTAATTTTTAATTCTTGGTAATTACGTTTTTTAAAAATCTGTCCCAAATCATCATCCTAATTCGTCTGGTGCATTAAACCACAGATTTTCTAAAGGGTTTTAAAAAATATTATATATTGGGTGCAATGAGATATGGGGAGCGTAATTTTCAAAAACCATGGAAAGCTAAAGAACCTGCAGACTTTAACCTGAATTTTCAAAGTGGACTTATGCACCTAAATTCATGTTGAAAATTCCTGGATTGTTCCAGTACACACGCACACATACACACAGGAGGTTACACCTATTCTTAAGCAAGTGGAATTTTTTGCATATACGTTCACATGCATACTTCTGAAAATTGAAAGTACACATCTAAATAATTTTTCTGCCCCGAATCTTCTGTAAGTGTGAGGAAAAGTAGCACAAAAATCAAGTTATGTGCATACTTTTCCTTGTACAATCCCCTTCCCAAATAATTTTCAAAAGCTGATTTAAACTCATAAACCCTTTTTGAAAGTTATCCCCTTAGGGCCTGATTTTCAAAAGCATTACACGCTTAAAAATGAATTTTACACTTGTAAATGCACTTTACCAGTGAGCTTTTGAATATTGCTGCAGTATATGGCATTGTATTATCCATACAATTTACCCATATACATTTACATGTTTAAATCCTTTTGAAAATTACTTCCAAGGATGGTAACTTTCAAACTGGCACGCAGGCGCATATGTGTGCATGTGCATTGGCCCATGTCCAGGGACGTGGCTATTTTATAACTTGTGTGCATATATGCATGCATGTTATAAAATAGACTGGCCACACGCACATGTGTGCCAAATTTTAAGTGGTCACATGCATGTGTACACAAATGCCACCTCTATCACATAAATCGGGGAATTTTAAAAGGGCTGCTTGCCAGTGCTTTTCCCAATTTTACTAGTTCATCCCCAGTTTATCCAGTTAAGAGAGGTCTCCAAACTCCCCTCGATTCACGCTGCAAAACACCCATGCTCCGCCCAGACCATGCCCACTCCCTGCTCCATTTTAAAAACTTTCTAGATGTGCACACTGCGGAAGAGATGCACGTATCTCAATGGCTTTTAAAATCCGCTCAGTGCGCACAAGCCCAACTTATTCATGCATACCCTAATTAATGCGCATGCCAGGCTTTTAAAATTCTCCTTTTAGTGTACAGTAAATACTTGAACTCCCCTTATGTACTAACCATTTATGCAGTAAATGACTTGATTGCAACTACGAATGGGCATCCAAATGAAGAATGAAGAGTTGTTTAGGAATACTCCATCTTCCCACCTCACCAGTGTACTGAGGAGCAAAATGTAGTGTGGTATGTACTGCAGAAAATATGAGTCAGAAAAAATCTTGCCAGGTGGATAGTAGCACTGAGGGCAAATTGCATGAGGAAGAAAAGCTCACACCTCGCAAAATGGGGCCATTGTGTTTTGGCTACAGCAAGAATGGCAAAAAGAGTGAGGAGCGAGAGAGACTGAATGAAAGAAAGAAAGGGAAGAAAGATCCCCAGAATAGCAAAGGAAACAGTAGGAGAACCCTCAGCAAGTAGTACCTCAGAGGACACCACAGAGGCAGTGCAGAACCACTGTACTGCGCTTTCAGCTGCTTCAGGTCCTAGGCCATCCTTCAGCCGTTCCTCCATGACCGAGATCTGGATGGAGCAGGTCTCCCTACAGTCTTAGCAGAACGAGCTTTTATTTTAGATACCATCTGCTGGAATAGTTGTTTGCAGCCCCTATACTTCCTTTTCCAATGGTATACAGTACCCCAGGTTCCCACCTCCCCTTCCCACAGATTGATGATGGCTGATGCTATTTCCTTCCACAGCTTGCCTTTTGCTGGTGTGGACCTCTTACTGGACTCTTTCTTTCTGTAGGAGTGGTGAGTAAGTAGTGTTTCTGGCTCTAGCTGAGAAGAAGCTGAAAAGGATATTGTAGGTAAAATGTCTGGGTAGCAGTGCCCTTTTACTGCTTGCTAACTATGGGGGTCATTTATCAAATTGCTTTATGGCATTTTCACATATGAAAACACCATGACACAGTGTGTGATGCTAATTTGGAACAGGGGAAGAGTTCTGGCCAAGTGGGCTGGCTTTCATAGCCATATTGCTATTTTAAGCTGAGAGAGAGAGAACCTTGCTATAAGGGCCTTATAGTAGTTAGGTATTTATACCTCTATATGAGGCCCACCTAGTTACTCGAGGTGAGGTTTAAGTAGTAGTGTAGGGGTTAGGGGCCACTTTGACATTCAGAGTGAGACGTATGAGTGAGGTTTAAGTAGTAGTGTTTGGGTTAGGGGCCACTTTGACATTCAGAGTGAGACGTACGAACAGAACAGTATACTCTTGTGAAGATTTGTACATATCTCATCTTTGGGTGAGTTTCCTCACTCTGAAGGACATCAGAGTTGTGAAAATTTGATGTCCTTCAGAGTGAGGAAACTCACCCAAAGATGAGATTTGTACAAATCTTCACAAGAGTATACTGTTCTGTTCGTACGTCTCACTCTGAATGTCAAAGTGGCCCCTAACCCAAACACTACTACTTAAACCTCACCTCGAGTAACTAGGTGGGTCTCATATAGAGGTATAAATACCTAACTACTATACAGGTTCTTATAGCTAGGTGTGCTTTCTCTCTCTCTCTCTCTCTCTCTCTCTCTCACCCCCCCCCCCCCCCCCCCCCCAGTGGTTGTAGGTAGGAATTGCAACAATTGTGGTAGTTATCACACTCTTCAGTAATACCTATGCAAAGCGCTAAAATAGTGCACTTAGCAATAAATAGGCTATTCCCATAAAACACACCCCTTTTCCTATCACATGCAATATTTACTGCATTTTGATAAATCTAGGCCTATGATGCCACTTTCACATCCAGCAGTTTTATAGGATGAAAGCACTTCTTCTCTTCCTATCACCAGATCCTCTGCCTCCTCTTCTGTCTTTTCCAGCTCTCCTTCCCCTCCCACTTCTTTCACCTTCCTATCCTCTTCCCTCCAGTAGCTTTCCACAGTCATTTAGCAGCACTGTCTAGAGGAAGAAATTCTGAGGCCATGAAAAGAAAAAAAGAGATGTAGAATGTTGAAATGTCAAAAGATTGTCGATAACAGTTCATATGTTTGCTTGCTCAACTGAAAAAGCACTGTGGAATTACATCAGAAACCAGAAGTATTTAAGATAAAATGAAGCAACTTTTAATCACATTACAAATTGGTGTCAAAGAAAAGTACCATGAAACAGTATTTCAGTTACTAGCAGCACCTGTTTATTCCTACTAACCCTGGGAACTAAGAGATTAATATGTCCCCAATGGTTTAGAAATTGAGAAAGCAAATAGCGGCCATAAAGCAAGTTGTTCCAAATTTCTCAAGTTGTGAAAAAAATATTTGTTCACTACACAGTGTGTTTTTTAACATTCAAAAAGATGTTTAGGGTTTGGGTCTCTCCCCAGTGGTGATTCACCTCTCCTAGGTATGCAACTTTTATTTGCCTCTCCAAGTTCTGCTCAGGGTGGGAGTAAATCCAGGCAGCCTCCCATCTGAGAGAATATCTATTTAATTTAAAAATTTCTATTCTGCTTATTTACTATTCTAAGGGGATTACAACAGTACATCCATAATGAAATAGACAATAAATATACAATAAAATGTGTCAGAGACATAGACATATTAAAACACTGAAAAAATAGACAAAACACATAAAACCCATGTTCTGATTCCACTTGCTAAACAAGACAAAGAGGCTGAAATCAGCTGCAAAGCAGGCATCAATCCTGTCAGCATTGTCATCTAAACAGTCTTAAATTCTTGTTCAAAAAAGTGACCTTTCAATTATTTTCTAAAGTCAAGTAATGAGGAGACAGTCTTAAGTTCCCGAGATAAAGCATTCTAACGCGTAGGAGCTGCTATGTAAAGAGTTCGCCCACGGGATTCTGCATGTATAACCTGTCGTAAAGAAGGAACAGTTAAAAACTGAGATGATCTTAGTGTATGCGTAGGTTGGTAAGTTTTTAAAACTGAATTTAAATGACTAGGTGCTAAACTATAAACAGCTTTGAATATAAACTGAATAACTTTAAAAAGAATCTGATAAAGAATAAGAAGCCAGTGAAGGCATGCAATAGTAGGAGTGATACGTTAGAACATAAGAAAATGCCAAACTGGGTCAGACCAAGGGTCCACCAAGCCCAGCATCCTGTTTCCAACAGTGGCCAATCCAGGCCATAAGAACCTGGCAAGTACCCAAAAACTAAGTCTATTCCATGTTACTGTTGCTAGTAATAGCAGCAGCTATTTTCCAAGTCAACTTAATTAATATCAGGATATGAACTTCTCCTCCAAGAACTTATCCAATCCTTTTTTAAACACAGCTATGCTAACTGCACTAACCACATCCTCTGGCAACAAATTCCAGAGTTTAATTGTGCATTGAGTGAAAAAGAACTTTCTCCGATTAGTTTTAAATGTGCCCAATGCTAACTTCATGGAGTGCCCCCTAGTCTTTCTGTTATCTGAAAGAGTAAATAACTGATCCACATCCACCTGTTCTAGACCTCTCATGATTTTAAACACCTTCTTATCTCCCCTCAGCCATCTCTGTTCCAAGCTGAAAAGTCCTAACCTCTTTACTCTTTCCTCATAGGGGAGCTGTTCCATTCCCCTTATCATTTTGGTCGCCATTCTGTGTACCTTCTCCATCGCAACTATATCTTTTTTGAGATGCGGCGACCAGAATTGTACACAGTATTCAAGGTGCGGTCTCACCTTGGAGCAATACAGAGGCATTATGACATTTTCCGTTTTATTCACCATCCCCTTTCTAATAATTCCCAACATTCTGTTTGCTTTTTTGACTGCTGCAGCACACTGAGCCGACGATTTCAATGTTTTATCCACTGTGGCACCTAGTTCATGAATGTTTCTACCTGTCACAATCCTGGCAGCAGCATTTTGAATTAGCTGTGGGGATTTGATCAAAGAATTTTGTAGTCCCAGATAAAGAGAATTGTAATAGTCGATATTAGAAATTACCAAACTATGCAATACCATTTTTAGGTCATTTTCGGGAAAAAAAAAAGGCTGTCATAACAGGCAAAGTTTATAGAAACAATTGCATATACTGCTGATCTAAGTTCCCCTCATACAGTGGGAGATATATAGTGTCATATTGACTCTCTTACAGAGTCAGTCTCTCTCTCTCTCTCTCTCCCTCTCCAGTGTTCAGGACCCCTCTGGTTCCTCAAGCCTGAATCCTCAAAAGTCTTAGAACTCAAAATCTCCAGACTTGGTCCTGATGAGGGCCTAAGTCTTGGCCCTGCCCCTTTTTCCGCCTCCTTAATCCTGATGTGCGTACAAGTATGTATGCGCTTACGTCTTGGCTTCTTAAAATGTGCATAGCCTGCATATGCGTGTAGGTGACCGTTTTTGCGCAAGCAACGCTTTTAAATTCTACCTTTAAGTTAGCCCAATAGGTTTATCTGGCCAAGCTGCACAGCGGCTGAATAGGGACATCCTGGTAACATTTCGGGGTTCAGTTATGAGAGGGGTACAAAAATCCCTGAATAGTTGTAGTTGAAAGCTCAATATGTCATAACTCCACTGAGGCTGGTTTTGACTGAGCTGGAAGCTCAAAAGAATAGGAGAAAGCTGCCAGTCTAAAAGAGAAACAAATTTCTGTTCAGTTTTTGTTTATCGATATCCGTAATCAAGCAAACATTAAACAAAATTCCGTAACCAGTTAGTTCAGTCCAAAATGCAAACATGAAAAAAACAACGATTCCTCAGAGTTTTGTCTCTTATATTCTTCAAGCAATCTTAGGTGAAAGATAAATTTAAAATATTTGGGGATTGTTGCCTCAGGGATGTCCTGGGCTGTGCCTGCTGCTTCTAAAGGGTTCTCCTCTCATCCCTCACAGAGGTGCAGCAGCAGGCAGCACGTCCAGTTGAAAGACAGAAACGAGACAGTTACTCTAAGCATGCACAGATCATACAGAAGATGCACTGCAGAAAACAGGCAGTACAGATGACTACTCCTCCAGCAGAGGGTATCTCTTTCTGTCCAGGGCAAACTGCAGAGGCTGGTTGAATGCACACGTGAAAACACACTAGTAGGCATGTCAGACACCAGCCAGTTAGAGAAGCAGCTATTTGTTCTCTTTAATCAGGGGCAGCACAGCAGAGAGGGACAGAAGGAGGAAGAAGACACTGTCTGAGTTGGATTAAATGACACACAGAAAGAAAAATGAAGAACACAGGAGATGCCATTCCAGCATGCCAGACAGAGAAAGGCAGCACACGTAAAGACACTTTTGACACTCATCAGGTTCCATTCGGGATAATAGAAACTGAATAGAGAAAACATACTGGCTGGTTCTCCAGCCTGTTGCTAAGTTCTGTGTAAACCAACGAGATGTTCCCAACGTTCGTCGGTATATAAAAGTTATTAAATAAATAAATAAAATAAATAAATATCTCTCTGGGCCCTCCAATAGCCACCAGGGCACTCTTGTCCCCTACATTTCAACATCCAGGAGCAAGGTTCCACATGCCAACCCTTTAGCCCAAGATCAGGGCATTGAAGGGGGTCATAAGAACATAAGAAATGCCATAAAGGGTTAGACCAAAGATCTATCAAGCAAACATCCTGCCTCCAACAGTGGCCAATCCAGGTAACAAGTACCTGGTAGGATCCCGAGGAATAAGTCCAATCTTTTTTGCTCATAACCAGGATAAGCAATGGCTTCCCCAAACCTACATGACTAATAGTGGTTTATGGACTTTTCGTCCAGACGCTTATCCAAATCCTTTATAAACCTAGCTATGCTACCTGCCTTCATGACATCCTCTAGCAATAAACTCTACAGTTTAATTGTGCACTGAGTGAAAAAATACTTTCTCCGATTTGTTTTAAAAATGCTACCAATTAGCTTCATGGAATATCCCTTAATCCTAGTACTATTTGAACGTTCCCTGTTTACCCCATTCCACACTGGGTCAGTCTGCAAAAAACTGTTCCTATTTACCTGTTATACTGGGCCAGTCTGCAAGAAAAGGAAAAAACAAAACTTGCACAACGAAATCATTAGTGGACTGAATCCACCAAGTGCAAAACCAAGTATTAGTTTAGAGAAAAGACTTATTTGCAATCTAGCAGCAGACACTGGACCCATCAACAAGGTGTGTGGACCTTTCCTTCTCACATGCAAAGATAGGAGACAAGACACAGACTTAACAAGGCTTACTGGAGTTGATAGGAGGATCCACCAGGAATGATACTCCTCATCCCTGTACTGGTCCCAGAAAACCAGCTGCAGAAAGAACAGTGGGCAGTGGCTCAGGGTGGTGCATTTCCAGCTGTTAGTTGGGCAATGAACATGATCCCTGCTTTATATACTATGTCCAGCACCATACAAAACAATTCACACGGTTACAATGTTCCTTCTTAAAAGAGCTTGCAAACTGAGCAGAAAAGCTCCAGTAGCTTGCTGTTGGGGAACAGTATGAACAATTGTCTTCAGATTTCACACATCTGTGCTCTGACCAGTACACTACACAGATAATCTATGAATTAACTGAACTTTTACTATTTCCTGGCAAATTTCCAAAAAGTATTAGTTTGTCTACTTTTTAGGAATCACATTCCTGGTTCCTTCTATTATCCCCAAATTATTATAGTTATTTTAGTGATAGGTTAGCACCTTTTATTAAGGCCACACTCCCTATTTTTATGCTTTTCAATATCCAGAATTTTGGAAAGAATTATGTAAAAGGGATCAATGTCTGTCTGTAAGCTCAATAACTCTCCAAAAAAGGGGCTCACATTCTCCAAATTTGGGATGCGGGGAGAAAACGTGAATATCTCAGATGAGTTTGAAAACTAGAAACATCAGATCTGTATTTTCAAGAGAACTGAGCCTCCCCCAAAAAATCCCCATTGCTTTCTTTTTTTTGTAATTTATTCTTTATTGATTTTTACAATTTCAAACAAAGTATCCACTTTGTACAACAATATGGTATGCACAAAGAAAATATAATGAAATACAAAATAAGGGAAATCTTTCCCTTCTGTCTTACTACCCATTAGACCACAATAATAAGAGGGGAGGTAGCACTGGAAATTTAAAGGAGACTAGAGAAATATAGGAAATACTTTGTGAAGCAAAGACGTAGCTCAATACGACACGCATTATATCCATTATGATGAATTAACCTAGATATTGCTAACTTGTAGCATAACCTTCCTGGAATCAATGAAGCTCTTTAACTGTTCCAGTAGAAAAACGTAATTATCTCTATTATATTTAATAATACACGTGCAAGGAAACCTCAGAAAGAAGGACGCACTGAGAGCTAAAGTTTCTTGGCATAAAGCCAAAAACCTTTCCTTCTCATCTGAGTAGATTTAGTCAAATCAGGAAAAATCCTGATTTTTTGACCCATGAAGAAAATATTAGATTTTTTAAAATAACTTCTCATTACATCACTCAAATCTTTCTCAGTGAAAAAAGATATCAAAAGAGTAGCTCTTTCAATTATTTTGCAATTAGATGACTCTAAGAAAGCAGTTAAATTCTCTAAATCAAGAGGGAAGACTTGAGATTGCGTATTAGCCCGAGTAGGCAAAAAAAACACTTTGTCCAGGGGGGGAGCCGATTCTGTTCTTTACTCCAACACTTCAAGGACATATCTTCTGAGGGTAAGTCAAGGGACTTCTCCCACAACCCTGGGAAATTTTAGAAATTTAAGTGTCCCAAAGCATTTTCTATAAATTCGACCTTCCTATTTATAATTCCACAGTCTTGGATAATAGTAGACTGAACTCCTTTTACATGATGTAATTCAGCTTCCACATTTTTAAACCTTTCTAAAGTTTCCTGTCGATGAAAATCACTGTTCATGCAAATAACATCCACTTGTTGAGACAATAAATTTTTCAAGGAACACTCATAAGAACATAAGAACATAAGAAATTGCCATGCTGGGTCAGACCAAGGGTCCATCAAGCCCAGCATCCTGTTTCCAACAGAGGCCAAAACCAGGCCACAAGAACCTGGCAATTACCCAAACACTAAGAAGAACCCATGCTACTGAAGCAATTAATAGCAGTGGCTATTCCCCAAGTATAATTGATTAATAGCAGTTAATGGACTTCTCCTCCAAGAACTTATCCAAACCTTTTTTGAACCCAGCTACACTAACTGCACTAACCATATCCTCTGGCAATAAATTCCAGAGCTTAATTGTGCATTGAGTGAAAAAGAATTTTCTCCGATTAATCTTAAATGTGCTACTTGCTAACTTCATGGAATGCCCCCTAGTCCTTCTATTATTTGAAAGTGTAACCTCTTCAGCCTTTCCTCATAGGGGAGCTGTTCCATCCCCTTTATCATTTGGTTGCCCTTTGGATGCATTTACTTGGGTAAATGCTCAGGCAAAAGGTGTTCCCTAAAATTGCCTCCAGCTAAAAGTCACACAGGGCTCCACAGTGTACATATGTTTAGCTGGATAAAGGGAAGTCATTCCCAGAGTCATATTCTGGGCAGAGATTAGAAAACTATGGGCCGGGTTTTAAAAAGGTTACGCGCACCAGGCCTATTTTAAAAAGGCCCGGCGACATGCGTGTAAGTCCAGGGGCTTTACTAAAGGAGCATGGAGGGGGCGGGGCAGGGCCAGAGGCTGTACATGTGTGTGCGCCGGGTAGCGCGCGCACCCTTTTAAAATCTACTCCTATATGTGTATGTTGCATTTTCAAATACATGTGTGCTATGTGCCAGGCAGATTTAGCCCACCAAAAAGCAGGTGCAAAGTCCACGTGCCAGCTGTACCCATGCTTCAAAGGTAACGTCTGCACCAACGTTTCCCTTTGAAAATGTCTACAAAGCTGCAGACTTTGTGCTTGGGCAGGTTGTTTTGAAAATTGCTCCCGTTAAGCCATGAAATTCTCTTCACATTTCTGGGACAAATGTATGAGTAGGACCCTTGGTGGATATCTGTGAATGAGCAAGTTAAGCGAGGTTAACATATGCTGCTTGGCAAATGCAATGGCGGTTTACTTACTGAATTAGCTCATGTTGATTAGAACATGCAAATTTATCATCTAAGTGCCAGGTGTGATTATGCACTTTTTTCAGACTAAAAAATGAGAGAAATCACTCAATGTCTCTGGTCCTAATTACCCATATTTATTTTCCTTTCTCCAACAGGCAAGAAGAAAAGAAAATGAAAGCAGAGTTTACTAAAACCATCCTGGCAAAAAATGAACGTGTTACAGAGCTCCAGAAAAAGCTGGAAGAAAAAACCCTGGCGCGTAAGAAACAAGCAGAAGTCTTAAAGATGATGACTCCAAAAGATACACAGAGATTCTGGAGTGCACGCAATGTAAGAATTTGAATGCTATATTTGTGTGCTATTTTCCAGGAGTGATATTAAAACAGAAAAGTAGAATTGTTGTGTTTTTAAATAGAAGAACTTAGAGTAGAAGCATTCTATAGGAGGCTATCAAAGTGGTGCAGTCTAGACCACAAGCCCTGGAGAAGAGGCAGAGAGAGGTATAAAATAGACATTCGTATAATTCAAAGTTATAAATAATAGCTAAAGCAGTAAAGCAGGCAGACACAACTTCTTTTACATAACTTGCGGCGGGAGAGGGTAAAATTATAAGATAAATGGGAAGGAGTGTAGTATCTGGGTGTATGACACTTCAAAAAATAAAAGTAAATAATGAATGACTCATTTGTACAGTATTCAGAGAGAATGAGATTGACAGATAAGTGTCAAGCATCAAAAAAAAAAGAGAGAAGGTCCCATGTTCATTCATGAAAGAGAGATTCTGGATAAAATTAGCAAAACTGAACATGGACAAGATAATTGTCTCTTGGGGGATAAAGCTCAGGATATTATGGGAAGTTGGACAACAGTTGGCAGCTCTACTGACAACTTTTATTTGCCCAAGACATGAATATGTAGTCCATCTCTACAAAATTGGCAGCATGGAGGGATGTGTTTGATAACTACAGGCTAGTCAGTTTGACCTTGAAAGTAGGGAAATTAATTAAATTACTGCTGAAGGAAATGATACTGGAGTATCTCAAATAGAAGACTACAGGATTCACCAGGGGAGGTCATATCAATTAAACCTCACTGATTTTGTTAACTGAGTGACCAGAAATTAGATCTGAGGACTGCATTTGATATGGTTTATTTAGATTTCAATAAGACTTTTAACACCATTATACATAAGAGATTCATAAACATGAGGAAGCTTGAGATGAATTCCTAAGTGGGAAAATGAATTAGAAAACGATTAATGATAGGTAACAGAGGGTAGTGTGGCACCCCTCTGGGTTAGGAATACCACAGTTAGCGCCTCCTCCAGAAGCTGCCTGAGTGGGTGGACCTTTCTTTTATAAATAGGGACTAGGATGTTGCGGATGTGGGTTCGGTCGAGGCGGGGTTGGTGCAGTCTATAGGGAGGAGCCCTGCAGATCCCCACCATTGGCAGGTGGAGCTGGCTGGAGCAGAGGCGCAACTGGAGCTTGACCAATACCAGCCCACATTCCCCTTAGGGTGAGCCCTCAGGTGCCGGGGCTGGCTGGTCTTAGGTGCGAGCCTCTGTGACGGTGATGATCCATTGTGATGGAAACATTGCAGGCCAGCACAGAGAACAAAGTGAAGTAAGGGAAGCAGCGATCAGGGCAGGCAGACAGACACAGTCAAGTTCAGGCTGTGGTCAGAGGCAGGCAGAGTTCAGAGAGTGTCAAGGTCCTGGCAGTGGTTGAGGCAGGTAGAGTTCAATCAGAGACAATGAGAAGGCAGTGATCCAAGGCTGGCGGAGGTCAAGCAGCATCGTGGTCCAGTCCAAGGGTCAAGCCAGAATTCCAATCCAATTCAGAGCTGTTCCGAGGTCAAGCTAGAAGTCCAGGCCAAGGGGAAGGAAAATGAAGGGGAGGACGGGGAGCTCAAGAGCAAGAGACACTGAGGACAGACAAGGAAGGCTGACCACGAAGACAAGAACTCAAGAAGAACCAGACTGCCAAACAGGACCAGGAATGAGACACAGGAACTCAGGAATAAATAGCAGGAACAGGAACGCATTGGCAAAGCACTTCTCGAGGCAAGACAACCTATTGCTGAGGCACTGGAGGGTTCTCCAACTCAGCCCTTTATAGGGCTAGCTGAACAACATCATCAGGGGCCGGCTCTGGAGGTTTTCCACTGCTGGTTCTTTAAAGTTTGGTCAGTCATCGCATGCGCGCCCTAAGGGAGGGGGGCGTGCCTTGAGGATCCAGTGGCATTCTGCCACAAAAAGGAAGAGCAGTAGCAGCGCGACCTCTTGCCGTTCTCAAAGGAGGGCCTGACGCTGGGGAGCAGATGGGAACTTGGAGGCAGATGCAGTGCATGGCCGCGTCTCAGAAGGCTGGCGCGGCATCAGGAGGATGACCCGGGCTGGAGGTGAGCATGGGAGGCTGCAGAACGGGCCCACAGTCCACCAAATACATCAGTGGACTGGAGAAGGTGTGGCATTTGAGTTGGTATTTTGTAGACGGAAGAGCTCTTTTAGAGTAGTTTCTTTTCAGTGAGGCCTACATTCCTCACTAAAAGATAAATTTTAAAAGCAGCACAGAGACGCACATGCATGTGCATATGCCGGCTCGCAGAAAAGGACGCGGGCATGTTATAAAATAGGCTGAATGTGCATACATGTGGGAGCACTCAGAGGAGAGGATCACCTTGCTGGTGGCTGAAAGGAATCAGTAAGTTTTTGCTTGGGACATTTTCTTTTTTAAAAGTGTTGAGGCAAAGTTAACTATTTGGGAATATTATTTAGTGTGTTTGTGCTTTTAATAGTCAGTAAGGCAGCGAATAAACAGAAGTTAGACTGTTTGTATTTTTAAATAGTCACTCAGTAAGGCAGCTAGTAAGCAGTAGTTAGTGTGTTTATTTTTAATAGTCTGTAAGGCAGCAGAAATTAGAGTGTTTGTATATTAATAACAAAAAAAATAACAAAAAAAGAAAAAAGTAGCCAGAAGCTAGAAATAAGCTAGGAGCTAGTAAAAAGGTTGAAAAGTTCAGTTCAGTTACTCATCTTGGAAAGGTGTTGAGGTAGTGTGATTTGGTTTGAATAGGTACCAACATTTGTTAATCAAGAGAGCAGTGAGTCACTCTGGCCGACTAACTGAAGTTAGACTGTTTGTCTTTCCCCTAGCTCCTCCTTTAATTTATAGGCAGGTGCCACTTTAAAAAAAACAAAAAACACCTTATTGAGAGTTTGATCATTCCCCTGTAGGCCACTACTAGACATATAGTGAATTCACTAATACATTTAAAGGATGTTAATTAGACACATTCCTACTCCCATAGCAACCAAAAAATTAAGTAGGAACTGAACAAATTTGAGATGAAGGCAGCAGTCCAGCAGCAAGAGGGGAGCTTCCCAGTCTTTTGCATAGAGTGTCACATGTATGATTTTTTACCCACCGGTGAGAAATTGTACATGTACATGCGATGCAAAGAGCTCCTGGCTCTCAGAGAACGAGTCCGATCTCTGGAGGCTAGAGTGGCAGACCTGGAGGAGCTGAGGCAGACAGAGAGGTATATAGATGAGAGCTTCAGGGACATAGTAGCCAAGTCCCAACTTCAGACTGGCAGCCCTGGTGCTGCTTTGGAGGAAAAAGATCTCATGATTGGAGAGCATCAACCAGGTGCAGCATGAAAGGATCCTGTAGCAAGGACCTGCTCTCCAGGTGCTGCATTGTCCTTTCGCACTGAGGATATCTTCCCAAGGCCTTCTGCACAGGAGGGAAGGGTTAGGTCGGCCGTCATAGTTGGTGATTCGATTATTAGGAATGTTGACAGCTGGGTGGCTGGTGGGCGTGAGGATCGCCTGGTAACATGCCTACCTGGTGCGAAGGTGGTGGACCTCACGCGTCTCCTAGATAGGATTTTAGACAGTGCTGGGGAGGAGCCGGCTGTCGTGGTACATGTAGGCACCAATGACATAGGAAAATATGGGAGGGAGATCCTGGAAGCCAAATTTAGGCTCTTAGGTAGAAAGCTTAAATCCAGAACCTCTAGGGTAGCATTCTCTGAAATGCTTCCTGTTCCACGCGCAGGTCACCAGAGGCAAGCAGAGCTCCGGAGTCTCAATGAGTGGATGAGACGGTGCAAAGAAGAGGGATTCAGTTTCATTAGGAGCTTGGGAACCTTTTGGGGAAGGTGGGGTTTCTTCCGAAGGGATGGGTTCCACCTTAACCAGGGTGGAACCAGACTACTGGCGCTAACCTTTAAAAAGGAGATAGAGCAGCTTTTAAACTAGAACAAAGGGGAAAGCCGACAGTCGCTCAGCAGCGCATGGTTCGGAGAGAGGTATCTTCAAAGGATACTAATGATGCATTAGAATTAGGGCATCCCGACAGTGAGATTCCAATAATAAGAAAAGTAGTCCAAGTGCCTTAAACTAAAAACTCACCTAAGCTAAAAAAATTCTAACTTTTCCCTATCAATTAAAAAGCAGAATGAAAATACAAACAAAAAAACAAACTTTGAAATGTTTGTACGCTAATGCCAGAAGTCTAAGAAGTAAGATGGGAGAATTAGAATGTATAGCAGTGAATGATGACATAGACTTAATTGGCATCTCAGAGACATGGTGGAAGGAGAACAACCAATGGGACAGTGCTATACCGGGGTACAAATTCTATTGCAATGACAGAGAGGAGCATCCGGGAGGCGGTGTGGTGCTTTATGTCCAGGATGGCATAGAGTCCAACAGGATAAACATCCTGCTTGAGACTAAATGCACAATTGAATCTTTATGGGTAGAAATCTCTTGTGTGTCAGGGAAGACTATAGTGACCACCTGGTCAAGATGGTGAGACCGACAGTGAAATGCTAAGTGAAATTAGGGAAGCTAACCAAATTGGTAGTGTGGTAATAATGGGAGACTTCAATTAGCCCAATATTGACTGGGTAAATGTATCATCGGTACATGCTAGAGATATAAAGTTCCTGGATGGAATAAATGACATTTTTATGGAGCAACTGGTTCAGGAACCGATAAGAGAGGGAGCAATTTTAGATCTAATTCTCAGTGGAGCACAGGATTTGGTGAGAGAGGTAATGGTGGTGGGGCCGCTTGGCAATAGTGATCATAATATCATCAAATTTGAATTAATGACTGGAAGGGGGACAGTAAGCAAATCCACGGCTCTCATGCTAAACTTTCAAAAGGGAAACTTTGATAAAATGAGAAAAATTGTTAGAAAAAAAACTGAAAGGAGCAGCTACAAAGATAAAAAGTGTGCATGAGGCATGGTCATTCTATTCTTTGTCTCAAAATAAATAAACATGATTTGAAATAAAAAAAATACCATCCTAGAAGCAGAGTCCAGATGTATTCCACAAATTAAAAAAGGTAGAAAGAAGGCAAAACGATTACTGGCATGGTTAAAAAGGTGAGGTGAAAGAAGCTATTTAGCCAAAAGATCGTCATTCAAATTTTGGAAGAAGGATCCAACACAAGAAAATAGGATAATGCATAAGCATTGGCAAGTTAAATGAAAGACATTGATAAGACAGGCTAAGAGAGAATTTGAAAAGAAGTTGGCCATAGAGGCAAAAACTCACAGTAAAAACGTTTTTAAATATATCCGAAGCAGAAAGCCTGTGAGGGAGTCAGCTGGACTGTTAGATGATCGAGGGGTTAAAGGGGCACTTATAGAAGATAAGGCCATCACGGAAAGATTAAATGATTTCTTTGCTTCGGTGTTTACTGAAGAAGATGTTGGAGAGGTACCCGTACTGGAGAAGGTTTTCATGGGTAATGATTCAGATGGACTGAACCAATCATGGTGAACCTAGAAGAATGTGGTAGGCCTGATTGACAAAACTGAAGAGTAGTAAATCACCTGGACTGGATGGTATACACCCCAGAGTTCTGAAGGAACTCAAAATGAAATTTCATGACCTATTAGTAAAAAATTTGTAACCTATTATTAAAATCATCCATTGTACCTGAAGACTGGAGGATAGCTAATGTAACCAAATATTTAAAAAGGGCTCCAGGGGCAATCCAGAAAACTACAGACCGGTTAGCCTGACTTCAGTGCCAGGAAAAATAGTGGAAAGTGTTCTAAACATCAAAATCACAGAACATATAGAAAGACATGGTTTAATGGAACAAAGTCAGCATGGCTTTACCCAAGGCAAGTCTTGACTCACAAATCTGCTTCACTTTTTTGAAGGAGTTAATAAACATGTGGATAAAAGTGAACCAGTAGACGTAGTGTACTTGGATTTTCAGAACGCGTTTGACAAAGTTCCTCATAAGAGGCTTCTAGGAAAAGTAAAAAGATATGGGATAGGTGGCGATGTCCTTTCGTGGATTACAAACTGGCTAAAAGACAGGAAACAGAGAGTAGGATTAAATGGACAATTTTCTCTGTGGAAGGAAGTAGGCAGTGGAGTGCCTCAGGGATCTGTATTGGGACCCTTACTTTTCAATATAAGAACATACTGGGTCAGACCAAGGGTCCATCAAGCCCAGTATCCTGTTTCAAACAATGGCCAAACCAAGTCACAAGAACCTGGCAAGTACCCAAACATTAGATAAATCATAAGCTACTGTAAACACTAGTTTGCATTTCTACAGCCATAAAATGAAAATTGAAATTAAAAAAGATGACTCATAATTAAGTTGACAGCTGTTATGAACCTGTGCTGCCCGCGGGTCCCCCCGCGAGCAGGCACTGACTCACTCACCATGCCATCTTCGCCGATGCGGCAGGACGCCGCCATCGGCCTGCCCACGCGGCCAGGAGGCCGCCCTGCTTCTTCCTGGCTTCCACGGCTGGAGCCGCGGCCTTCTTCGGAGCCTGGGACCGCCCCCATCACTGTTTCTTCTTTGCGGCGCTAAGGCCGCAGCCCCGGACTCGAGTAATGGCTGGAGATGCCCCCGGGGCCTCCTGCAGCGGCTGGAGCCGCTGCCGACATTGGAGCCTGTGCTCAGGCTCAGCCCTGCCTCTCTGATGTCTTCCGCACAGACGCTGTGCAGGCCGCTGGCCATGGTCCTGCACAGCCCCTGTTTCCTGCTCTTAGGCACGCGGCCGCGTCTTCCTTCTCTATTTAAAGGGCCAGACACAGGAAGTGTCTGGGCCCCACCTTGAGAACTATTTCCTGCTCAGCCCTATAAAGGGCTGCTCCGTCCATTGTTCCTGGCCTTGCATCGTCGTCATCTCTTTGCTCTGGAGGCTCCGGCCTGCCAGAGCCCGTTGTAGGGTCTTCTCATCTTGTGGAGCTCCTCACTGTGATGTCGTCTTGTCTCGTCATGCTTGCCATGCCATGTCCAAGTCTTCGTGCCTGAGGTCCTTGTCCAGGTGTCTTCGTCCTCCATGTCCTGGTGTTCCTGCCATCCCTGATGTTCATTCCTACGCCATGCCTCGCCTTCGCTCTCGAGCCTTCTGGTACCGGTAGGCCGGGGGTCCCTCAGATGCAGTACTCCTGGGAGGACTAGCCTGCCGGTGGACGGTTGTCCTGTGCTCCTGAGCCGTCAAGTCCTGATGTGTGTTCCTGTGCTGTCCCGCTCCCGTCGTGGTCCGTGACCAGTCTGCAAGGGCTGTATAAGGCGCTAACAGACAGGGTGGTCCGCGACTCAGTCCCGCGGGTGGGCCTGAGTAGGGCGCCCTGAGAGACAGTGCCAATGTCCATGGCCTTGTGTTGCCTCTTTGGATGTCTTGTCCAGGATGCCGTTGCATTCAGCCATTTGTCTTCATGCCATGGATGCCGTCGCATCACCCCTAGTCTTCATGCTATGGATGCCGTCGCATCACCCCTAGTCTTCGTGCCATGGATGCTGTCGCATCAACCCAAGTCTTCGTGCTATGTGATGCCGTTGCATCAATCTTCATGTCTTCATGTCAAGGCCCGTCTGCCCTCAACCTCAGGCCAGGCCTGCTGCTCCATGCTGCTCGCAGCAGGTCCGAAAGGGCCCGGAATGGTCGGAGGACCATTCACCTTCCAACATCCTCGGATGTTTGGCCATTGGAGCTTGCCGGCCTGGCAGGGGGTAGACCGTCAGCCATGCGGGGCCACCGTCAACCCTTGGTTCGGCTCAGAAGGTCTGGGTCAGGCTGAGGCCCATGGGCACACTAAAACCGCCGTTCTCAACAACAGCTAATCATTATCAGGTTTTCTTTAAATTAATACTGGTTTTGTTTACTTTAAAACAGGAGCTTTTATTTTTCCACTTTGGCCAGGTGTAAATTTGGGGTCCCTAGTGGGTGGCAGGGTAGGATGTTAACCTCCTTTCAGCCTCCTTATGGACCCAAAAAACAGCAAGGCAGGCAATCTAACAAAGCCGTGAGGAAACAACAAAGAAATAGATTCCCAAGGAAATCTTTGCCAAATCTTTATTGGGTGGAGACGTGTTCATTAAAAATGCCCGACTCAGGCCAAGTTTCGCCACATTCCAGTGGCTGCCTCAGGGGCTTGAATTTGAAAACACTGATAGAGTCACAATGGAATTCAAAATGTCATCCGCAGTATAGACCATATCTTATATGAAGTAAGGTATTGCTTAAACATCTGTTGGTTCCATTCACTAATGGTTCCACATACATTCTCTGCAGATCAACACGGAATAAAAATATACCGTATTTTTCGCTCCATAAGACGCACTTTTTTCCCCCCAAAGTGGGGGGGAAATGTATGTGCGTCTTATGGAGCGAATATTAAAAAAAAAAAAAAATTCTAACACCCTCCCCCCTCCTGACTCCCCCAAGACCTGCCGACTTAATTTACTGCAAACCCCCCACCCTCCTGACCCCCCAAGACCTGCCAAACGTCCCTGGTGGTCCAGCGGGGGTCCAGGAAGCGGTCCGGGAACGATCTCCTCGGCTTCGGCCGTCGGCTACAGTAATCAAAATGGCGCCGACGGCCCTTTGCCCTCACTATGTCACTGGGACCGACCGCTGCTATTGGTCGGTCTCAGTGACATAGTGAGGGCAAAGGGCCGTCGGCGCCATTTTGATTACTGGCAGCCGACGGCCGAAGCCGAGGAGATCGTTCCCGGACCGCTCCTGGACCCCCGCTGGACCACCAGGGACGTTTGGCAGGTCTTGAGGGGGTCAGGAGGGTGGGGGGTTGCAGTAAATTAAGTCGGTAGGTCTTGGGGGGGGGTCAGGAGGGGGGGGTTGCAGTAAATTAAGTCGGCAGGTCTTGGGGGGGTCAGGAGGGTGGGGGGTTGTAGTAAATTAAGTCGGCAGGTCTTGGGGGGGGTCAGGAGGGTGGGGGGTGCAGTAAATTAAGTCGGCAGGTCTTGGGGGGGGGTCAGAGGGTGGGGGTTGTTAATTTAAAGGGTTGGGATGGGGGGTTTTTTTTGGGGGGGGAGGGGTTCCCAGAGAAAGAAACGTTTTCTGATCTGGGGAGTGGACCGAAATGGCCCTCCCCAGACCCGAAAACAAAATGGGGAGAAAAAAAAAAGCTATGCACTCCCCTAATTTGCTCCATAAGACGCCCAGACGCAGAGCCGGTTTAGCACAATTTTTTTTTATTTTCCCCCTCTGAATCCTAGGTGCGTCTTATGGTCAGGTGCGTCTTATGGAGCGAAAAATACGGTAACTAAAGGTTCAGTGCACACTCTGATTAGAGGTCAATGTGTTCAATGCTGACATGCTTTAATCTAGCTCTGTTTCTATGTTAGTAATCTACCATTGTATTACTTCCGTTTCTAGGAATGTCTATCAACCTTGTAACGCAAGCTTCCATAGTGTATGTACTTTTAGCCAGGTTAGAAAGAAGTGTTCCTGAAGGGAGAATAATTAGGGTGGAGGTGTAAAAGAGCATATATACTTTGCTTGGGATTTTCAAAAATTTGCATACTGTTTAACCCCTCCTTTGCCATCTGAACAAATAGCAGATGCAAAGACCATGGGTACTTTTAGCATGCATACTTTACACTAGCAAATTCTCAAAGAGAAACTACCCAGGTACTTTAGGCCTGATTTAAAAACCCGGCGCGTGCTGAAACAGGCAGATATGTGTGTGGCAGGGCCGCATGCACGCCACAGGGATTTCAAAACGCCCGCAGGCACACTCATATATACCCGTATTCACAGAAGAACGGGATTGGCAAAAAGGGGCAGGCCGATGGTGGGGTCTGGGCAGGGCATGGGCGGGCTGGACATCGCCATTAGGCGAATCAATATAAAATCGGGTACGCATATGCACGTGGGTAGCAGATTTTATAACGTGCGCATTGACGCATGCATGTTATAAAATCAGCATGTCCATGTGCATGCGCCGGGAACTGCGTGCACATGGACGCCCCCGCGTGGGTTTTAAAATTTACCATTTAATCATAACACAGGCTATTTTAATATTGCCCCCAATGAGGTAGATATTCAAAATATATCCGGCTAGGAAAGTTAGCCAGATAAACATATCCAGCTAACTTAACCAGAATTGCTGCTGAATATACGTACCTAGATAAGTTTGAATAGTCCAGCTAACTTTGGACCTGCTCAGTAGCAGGGCTAGCTTATCCAGCTAACTTACGGGCCGATACAGTAAGGTGCAGTAGAAAGAGGTGCGTTAGTGCCCGGCGCACCCGCGTTTGCCGCATGCACAGTTCGGATCACCTACTGCTCGATACTGTATTTAAATGGCATGCAAATGCAAGCCGCGTCCAACCCGCGTCCATGAAGCACAATCCATTTTACTGTATAGGCGCTATACAGCACCTATACAGTATCCTGGGTGCGCTGGTACCTGTCATTTCAAATGTCATTTCAAATGACATTTGAAATGACAGGTACCAGGAAGTGGATCCCAACTTTAATCAAAAGAAAAGCTAAGGCGAGTAAGGCGCAAGGCGAAAAGCAACTCGACATGCTATAAAATATTGTAAATAAAGTGTAACAAAAGTTACCTTACTTTTCTTACAGTCCTTTCTGCCCTCCTCCGGAGGCGCGCACCCACGGCTCCCCTGCCCTCCCAGGGGCAGCTGGCGGCGAAAGCGGCTTCCAGCGGCCCCCGCCGGCGAAGATGGATGAACGCAAGCCAGTAGTGCACGGGCGCTCGTCAGCAAAGGCGCATGAACGGGCGTGGCGTGACATCACGGCATATGTTCATATGCTTTCGCTGACTTGGGCGCCCGTCAATTTGGGTGCTCAAGCCAGCAAAAGCGTATGAATGGGCGTACGTGACGTCTGAACGTACGCCCGTTCATGCGCCTTTGCTGACAAGCGCCCGTGCACTACGAGCGTGCGTTCATCCATCTTCGCGAGTTGCTTTTCGCCCTGCGCCTTGCTTCACAAGGAGGGGAGAGAGGACTGGGGCTGCCCCGGAGACCAGCGGCCAGGGCAGGTGAGCGGGGGCTGGGGAAAGTTTGCTGCCTCTAACACAGGGGTAAGGGTAGGCAGTAATTTAGCAGGTTTGCTGCCTCTAACGCAGGGGTAAAGGTAGGCGGTAATTTTAGCAGGTTAATTTAGCAGGTGACGTCAGCGACCAGGGACCCGGCAGGATTTAAAAGGCCCTGCAGTCCCCGGCGTCTTCCTTTCTCTACGGGATCGGCGGTGAACTGGCCTGCGCAGCCTGGCGCTGAAAGCCCGTCGGAGGTAAGGCCTCTTTGTTCCGCCTCCCCACCGGGCTCCCACGCCGGCCACCAGCCTTCCTCGATCCCGAACTAACTTACCTGATAGCCCCTCAGCGCTCACCGCGATCCGGCCCTCCTCCGGCTAGAATCGGCCTGCCTCCGCCGCGAACGGCCTGCCTCCGACCGCAGGGCTGCGAGCCCCACCCCCCACCGACTCGACGCACCGAGGCCGCCCAGCCGGGCGCAGGGGGTGACGTCAGCGACCAGGGACCGGCAGGATTTTAAAAGGCCCTGCAGTCCACGGCGTCGCGCCGCCGAAGGAGCGCGACAAGGGGGCCTGCCCCTTTGTGCGCCCCTTCGTGCAGCCCTGAAGTGACGCCTGAACCCTTCACTACTCTGCCACAACTACCACAACAATACAAGACTACTACAAGACTCCTTGCATCGCAACCACCGGAACGGCGACAACCATCACTGAGACCAACCTAGCCACCTTCCCCCCTAAGTTTCCCCCAGCTGCAATAATGTCATCAGGACGCTGGTAAGCACTACTATGCAATACCCACACTAGCGCTTGACCACTCCACTTCCATACAGCCAGACAATTGATGCTCACACCTCCACCGCAATCAGCGGCCTGACCCATTTGGATACCTGGAGGCATACTCAATCTACACTACGACCGCTGCCTTAGAGAACCAATGTGAACCCCGAGGCCTACCCATGACAACAAGTTCACTTATCCTTCTAGACGCCCCCCTCTCTACCCCCCTCTCTACTACTCCACTCCTCTCTGCTCCTCTCCACTCTCCTCCCCTTTCCCCACCCATTGCACACTCCAACCTCTCTATAATGTCCAACCACCCCATCACACTCAACACACCACCTTACCATGCCACACCTTACCCTATTACATCCATCAAACACTACCCCCTCCCACCAAGACCCCCTCACACCAAAAACACAAGAAACACACCATAGAAACCTCATCCCCATCATGGCCACACCACTCACCCAAATACTAGGCCTACCACCTTCACCATACTCCTAATCAATGCGCAATCTATCATCAAAAAAACCCACCTCATCAATGACATTCTACTGGACGACAACCCCGACATCCTAGCCATCACAGAAACATGGCTAAAAGATACAGACACAACACTACTGAACCAACTCCCTCTCCAAAAATATGACATATTCTCCATACCACGGCTTAAGAAACGAGGAGGCGGCCTCCTCCTAGCAGCCAAAAAGAGTTTCAAACTAACCAGAAAGCCTATTCCTGCACTCCCTAGACTAGAAATCAGCTTTTTTCACTCTCACAACCTCCAAATTTGCCTAGTGTATGCCCCACCAGGTCTCCTCGAGACTAACCCCTCCCCACTGATCGAACACATATCCAAAAACATTAACATACAAGTTCCTGCTATCATCCTTGGAGACTTCAATCTCCACGTCGATAACATCCCCACCTCACCCGCCTGTGACTCCCTACTAACTGCATTAGATGCACTTGGTTTCACACAAACCATCACCCATCCCACTCACAAAGCAGGCCACACCCTCGATCTCCTCTTCACCAACTCACAAATCCATACCAACACACCCTCATGCACACCCATCCCCTGGTCCGACCACTATCGCATCGACGCAACATGCTCTGTAATTAAAACACATCTTCCCTCCCAAGGTAAAAAAGTCATTCACTTTAGACGCAACTGCAAACAAGAAGAATTAATAGCAGCCATGTCTGACGATATCAATTCGCTTGACTTAACAGATGTTGACTCGGCACTCACATCATGGAACCACATCACCAACACGATAGCCAACAAGATCTGCCCCATACAGGAACGCACAATTGACATGTCCCAAAGACACAAACAACCCTGGTATACGCCAGAACTAAAAAACATGAAATCAAATCTAAAAAAGCTCGAAAGAGCATGGCTCAAAGACCCCTCCACCACCCAACTAAATAAATTCAAATCCTACATGCACTCCTACCGAGTTGCTATCGATAAAACCAAAAGAGACTTCCACTCACAACGCATACACCACCTACAATTCAACCCTAGAGCCCTATTCCAACTAGTTAACAACTTAACTAAACCTTGCACACCATCCATACCAGACATAGACAACCAGACAAAATGTGAAGAACTTGCCTTATTCTTCCATAATAAAATCAGCAACATCATGGCGCGTTTCCCCCTCAAGCAAACATACAACGATACAACACAACCCCAATCTACTTCTAATCTCTCATCATTTGACACCACCTCATCCCTAGAAATCGAATCCATCCTAAAAAAAATCAGACCCTCTACACACCCTACAGACCACCATTCCTACAAAACATCTCCTCTCCCATCCCCGGGATCATCGCTAATAACCCATAATCAAACATCATAAACAAGTCCATTGAACTTGGCACTCTTCCAAAAAACCTTAAACATGCCATTGTTAAACCCATACTGAAAAGCCCTCCCTCGACCCCTCTGATCTCACCAATTTCCGACCTATCTCCAACCTGCCCCTAATCACTAAAGTCCTTGAGAAAGCCATAAACAACAGCTATCAGACTACTTGGATGAAACAACATCCTTTCCCCCTCACAGTTTGGCTTTCGCAAACACCATAGCACAGAGACCCTTACTCATTTCACTCTCCGACCAAATCTTAAAAGGTCTTGACAAAGGTCTCTCATACATCCTTATTTCTCCTAGACATCTCCGCTGCATTCGGACACCATTAAACATCAAATCCTACTAGAACGTCTAAGCAGCATTGGGCATCTCAGGCCTGGCCATACAATGGTTCCCACTCATACCTAGCTGATAGACAGTTTAGCGTGCAAATGGGTAACTCCACCTCCAAACCACACAACCTCGCTCAAGGAGTACCCCAAGGCTCATCTCTATCCTCTACTCTTTTTCAATATATATCTCCTCCCCCTCTGCCATCTCCTTGCTAAACTTGACCCTTCCGCACTTCATATTATGCCGATGATGTGCAGATACTTATTCCTATTAAAGACTCAATACACAAAGCTATGGAAATTTGGAAATCCGCCCTCTCTGAAATAAGCAGCCTCTTATCCAACAACTTCCTCGCCCTCAACGCTACTAAAACGGAACTCATCCACATATCACCCCACCTAATATCACCCCCACCATTTTTATGACCCCCACTATCACACACAACAATGTTCCTACTACTAACCTCACCTTTCCCACCCATGTTCGGAAGCCTCGGCGTATCCATTGACTGTCACCTCAACTGCAAGAAATTCATCAATAATACCCTCAAAGACTGCTTCTACAAACTGCACACCCTAAAAAGACTTAAACCTCTCCTACATCTCAATGACTTCCGCACCATATTACAAGCCCTCATATTAACGAAAATAGATTACTGCAACTCCCTGTTATTAGGCTTGCCTAAAAACACCATACAGCCTTTACAACTCCTCCAGAATGCAGCCGCCCGACTACTCACCAACACCCACAAAAATGATCACATAACTCCCGGTTCTCAAACATTTACATTGGTTACCCGTAGCATCTAGAATTGCCTTCAAAGCCCTCACCCTAATACACAAATCTCTTCACAACCAGAACATGCACTGGTACAAAGAACACTTCTCATTTCACAACAGCAATAGACCCACCAGAAAACAATATCTAGCTACATTACACACCCCCCTCACCCTAAGCTTACTAAACTCCGCACCACAAACGAAAGAGCCTATCCCTAGCAGGCCCGCTTCTTTGGAACAAGCTACCTACCTCCCTCCGCCAAGAAACTTGCCCAAAAATATTCAGGCAAAACCTGAAGACCTGGTTCTTCAAACACTCTATACCTAATATACACACATACACTCTCACCCCCCCCCCCCCCCCCGCAGACCTGGGTCTCCAATCCTAGCTCCTCAATTACTTCTACCCCTTATATTCACACAACCACTCTAACCCCCACCCCCCTACATCTCCTAACCTCTCCCCCTCCCTCTCCCCCCACCTATTTTCCACCTCCTTTTCACCCCCTCCCTCTACTCTAAACTACCTCTTCCCCCTCACCCCCCATAAAGTGAATTTATCAGGACTACATATTGTATATAAAAAACATATATAAAAAATTTGTTCCCAATCACGTGTATATATACCTCCTTTAATTGTGGATACCCTCCTATATATCAGAATCTCCCCCTCCCCACCCCTATATATCAGAATCTCCCCCCTCCCCACCCCCCCCACCCCCGTTTAGATAACCTCTTTCATGTATCACACTTTTATAATTTTACTTTTATAATTTTACTTATATAATCTAATCTGTTATTTGTACGCTCTGAATGTTCCTTATTTAATTATCTAATTACGCAAAAATTGTAAAGCCTGTTGCTCAGTTCTGTTATATGTAAACCGACGAGATGTTCCCAACGTTCGTCGGTATATAAAAGTTACTAAATAAATAAATAAATAAATACGCGGCTAAACTGCAGGTTAAAAAGGCGATAGTCGGGGCGCACGTTACTGAATGGGAGGGAATAGCTAATCTGATCGTTTACATCTCATATACATGCCGCGGGCGGTAAGGGTTACCCGTTGATTTAAAGAAGCGGTAAGGATGGGTTAAAAGGGATAGTGAATCGCGGGTTGGACTTACGCAGCCAAATTGTGAGTAAACAGTGGGTTAGAAACGGGGTAACTGCGGCCGCACTTTACTGTATCGGCCCGCTAGCCAGATAAAGCTGAATATTACCCCTTTGTCAGCTAAGTTAGCCGGATAAGTAGCTCCTTCCCATTGCACCCCCATCCCGTCCACCACTTAGCTGATAATTATCCAGCTAAGCGGTGGCTGCTGAATGCGGCCAAATATTAAAATACTACCACATAGCCAGATAAGTCGGAACAAGTGGCATTGAATATCAGACCCAATATGTCTAGTATGTAGTCATGTTTGCTTTCCATAAACAAAATGCTGATTTTATTATTTAACAGCAGTTTTGAAATTAGGGCTGAATAAAAACAAAAATGTTATATGCATATCACCGTAGTCAAAAACAGCTGGGAGTCATACAAGCAAAGTCAAGCTTTTTTGCTTGCAGTTTGATGTCAGTAGGATTATGTATAACTAATTTAGAATGGAAGATACTTCAGTTTTTCTTTTTTTTCAGCTGTTGATTGCATTGACATTGCCATGTCAAAAACCCAGTAAACAAATGTACTTTTAGAGATTCATCCATTAAATTATATGTTTATCTACGATGTAATGTGTAATTTTGTACTATGCATCTCTATGACATCTGATTATTATGAAGTCTGCTTTTTTATAGCAGATATATCCAAAAATAACTGGTGCTCAGTCTCCTTCAGTGCTGGCTTCACTGCAGAAAGCAAATTGTACAAAACAAGCTATCAGCTGGTACATATCCTCTCACTATAAAAATCATCTATATTTATACAAAAGACATAGAAACATAGAAATGACAACAGAAGAAGACCAAACAGCCCATCCAGTCTACCCAGCAAGCTTTCACACTTATTTTTCTCTACTTATCTGTTACTCTGACTGCTGAGTTCAGGGCCCTTATTGGTAACTTTTTGGTTCTAATTTCCTTCCACCCCCGCTATTGACGGTTAGGGGTAGTAACCGCCCAATAAGCAAGCTACTCCAACGCTTATTTGTTTACCCAGCCTGTGCAATTTAGTCCTTGTTGGTTGTTGTCTGAATATAAATCCTCTTTTCTTCATTCCCCCTGCCATTGAAGCAGTGAGCTGCACTGTATATGTATTCAAAGTGAAGTATCAGGCTTACTTGGTTTGAGGTAGTAACCGCCACAAAAAGCAAGCTACTCCCACGCTTATTCGTGAATGCAAATCCTTTTTCCCACATTTCCTCTTGCCGTTGAAGCATAGAGCAATGTTGGAGTAGTGTATTTGGATTTTCAGAAGGCGTTTGACAAAGTCCCTCATGAGAGGCTTCTACGAAAACTAAAAAGTCATGGGATAGGAGGCGATGTCCTTTCGTGGATTACAAACTGGTTAAAAGACAGGAAACAGAGAGGATTAAATGGTCAATTTTCTCAGTGGAAAAGGGTAAACAGTGGAGTGCCTCAGGGATCTGTACTTGGACCGGTGCTTTTCAATATATAAATGATCTGGAAAGCAATACGACAAGTGAGGTTATCAAATTTGCGGATGATACAAAATTATTCAGAGTAGTTAAATCACAAGCAGACTGTGATACATTACAGGAGAACCTTGCAAGACTGGAAGATTGGGCATCCAAATGGCAGATGAAATTTAATGTGGCAAGGGCAAGGTGTTGCATATAGGGAAAAATAACCCTTGCTGTAGTTACACGATGTTAGGTTCCATATTAGGAGCTACAACCCAGGAAAAAGATCTAGGCATCATAGTGGATAATACTTTAAAATCGTCAGCTCAGTGTGCTGCAGCAGTCAAAAAAGCAAATAGAATGTTAGGAATTATTAGGAAGGGAATGGTTAATAGAACAGAAAATGTCATAATGCCTCTGTATCGCTCCATGGTGAGACCACATTTTGAATATTGTGTACAATTCTGGTCAACGCATCTCAAAAAAGATATAGTTGCGATGGAGAAGGTACAGAGAAGGGCAACCAAAATGATAAATGGGATGGAACAGCTCCCCTATGAGGAAAGGCTGAAGAGGTTAGGGCTGTTCAGCTTAGAGAAGAGACGGCTGATGGTCTTTAAGATCATGAGAGGTCTTGAACGAGTAGATGTGACTCGGTTATTTACACTTTTGAATAATAGAAGGACTAGGGGGCATTCCATGAAGTTAGCAAGTAACACATTTAAGACTAATCGGAGAAAATTCTTTTTCACTCAACGCACAATAAAGCTCTGGAATTTGTTGCCAGAGGAGGTGGTTAGTGCAGTTAGTGTAGCTGGGTTCAAAAAAGGTTTGGATAAGTTCTTGGAGGAGAAGTCCATTAATGGCTATTAATCAATTATACTTAGGGAATAGCCACTGCTATTAATTGCATCAATAGCATGGGTTCTTCTTAGTGTTTGGGTAATTGCCAGGTTCTTGTGGCCTGGTTTTGGCCTCTGTTGGAAACAGGATGCTGGGCTTGATGGACCCTTGGTCTGACCCAGCATGGCAATTTCTTATGTTCTTATGTTCTTATGTTCTAACCGTGTGTATGTTTATTGAATAAGGGTATTCAGGTAATAGCCGTCATTCCCGCAAGCCACCCCCATGCTTCTTCTCTTCATTCACATCCTCTAGACTTTATGGATCCACAGTGTTTATCCCATGCCCCTTTGAAATCCTTCACAGTTTTGGTCTTCACCACTTCCTCCGGAAGGGTGTTCTAGGCATCCACCACCCTTTCCGTGAAGAAATACTTCCTGATATTGGTTCTGAGTCTTCCTCCCTGGAGTTTTAAATCGTGACCCCTGGTTCTGCTGATTTTTTTCCAATGGACAAGGTTTGTCATTGACTTTGGATCATTAAAACCTTTCAAGTATGTGAAAGTCTGTATCATATCACCCCTGCTCCTCCTTTCCTCCAGGGTATACATATTTAGATTCTTCAATCTCTCCTCATAAGTCATTCGATGAAGACCATCCACCTTTTTGGTCGCCCTTCTCTGGACTGCCTCCATCCTGTCTCTGTCCCTTTGGAGATACGGTTTCCAGAACTGAGCACAGTACTCCAGGTGAGGTTTCACCAAGGACCTGTACAAGGGGATAATCACATCCCTTTTCTTACTCGAAATTCCTCTCTCTATGCAGCCCAGCATTCTTCTGGCTTTAGCTATCAGCTTGTCACATTGTTTCGCCGTCTTCAGATCGTTAGACATTATCATGCCAAGGTCTCTCTCTTGCTCCGTGCATATCAGCCCTTCACCACCCATTAAATACATTTTGTTTGGATTTCCACACCCGACATGCATGACTCTGCACTTCTTGGCATTGAATCTCAGCTGCCATATCTTTGACCAGTCTTCCAGCTTCCTTAAATCCCATCTCATTCTCTCCACTCCTTCCGGCGTGACCACTCTGTTGCAGATCTTAGTATCATCCGCAAATAGACAAACCTTACCTTCTATCCTGTCCGCGATGTCGCTCACAAAGATATTGAACAGGACCAGTCCCAACACCGACCCTTGCGGCACTCCACTCATCACCGCTGTCTCTTCCGAGTAAGTTCCATTTACCATCACACATTGTCTTCTGTCCTTCAACCAGTTTGCTATCCAGGCCACCACCTTGGCACTCACTCCCAAACTTCTCGTTTTATTCACAAGCCTCCTGTGCAGGGCCGTATCAAAAGCTTTGCTAAAATTCAAATAGATGACATCGAGCGCTCTTCCTCAATCCAATTCTTTAGTCACCCAATCAAAAAAGTCTATCAGATTTGTCTGACAGGACCTTCCCTTGGTGAAACCATGCTGCCTCTGGTCCAGCAATTCTGCTGCTTGTAGATAGTTCATTATTCTTTCCTTCAGCAGTGACTCCAATACTTTTCCCACCACCAAGGTGAGGCTAACTGGCCTGTACTTTCCAGCCTCCTCGCTGCTCCCACTCTTGTGAAGAGGGACCACCGCTGCTCTTCTCCAATCACTCGGCACCACTCTCGTTTCCAGGGATCTATTGAAAAGGTCACGCAGCGGAGCCACCAGCACATCTCTGAGTTCCCTCAGTATGCTGGGATGAACCTCATCAGGCCCCATGGCTTTGTCCACTTTCAGTTTTCCTAGCTCTTACCATACGTTCTCTTCCATAAACGGAGTTTCATCCATTCCACTCCCCTCCAGTTTCTTGTTAACTAGTGACGGTCCTTCTCTGGGGTCTTCTTTAGTGAACACCGAACTGAAGTATTCATTTAATATTTCTGCCATTTTCTTCTCTGTCTCCACCCTTTGATCCTTTTCACCTTTCAATTTCACTATACCACTTTGGACTTTTCTCCTTTCACTGATGTATCTGAAAAATGTTTTGTCTCCTCGCTTTATCTCTTTGGCAATCCTTTCTTCCGCTTGACTTTTCGCTTTCTCGATTACTTTCTTCGTCTCCCTTAGTTTTACCAAATATTCTTCCTTGTGATCCTCCCTTTGGGATCTTTTATATTTCTTAAACGTTGTTCTTTTATCTTTTATTTTATCAGCCACCTCCTTTGTGAACCAGATGGGTTTTATTCTTTTCTTGCTTTTCTTTACTTTTCTAACATATATATTAGTCGCTTCAGTAATTGCTCCTTTTAGTTTGGCCCACTGTTGTTCCACATCTGTCGTTTTCTCCCAGCCTTTTAGTTCTTCCTCCAGGTACTTCCCCATTTCAGCAAAGTCTGTGTTTTTGAAACTCAAAACCCGGGTCTTTGTGCGACTTCTCCGTATCGTATTAGTGATATGAAACCATACTGTTTGATGATCACTGGTGCTGAGGTGAGTTCCCACCCGGACATTAGAGACATTATCTCCATTAGTGAGCACTAAATCGAGTATAGCTCCCTCCCTTGTAGGCTCCATTATTTTTATTTATTTTTTATTTATTTATGTGATTTATATATTGTTGTTTAGAACTGGCCTTCACAACGGTTTACAGTAGGAACAACAGTACATATAAGTTACGTATAAATATAACAGTACAGTAGGAATGTATAAATATAAAAATATAAAAATAACATATAGGTATAACAGAACAGTGGTACATATAATGTTAATCCGGTGAAACAGTAATAATCGGAATGATTAACAATAATACATAGGAACGTTTAACAAAAAGAAAAAACTATATAAGGTTTAACAAATTGTAAGGTGTAAAAATGTAGTTGATTGTTGTATGTGATCAATGTAGAAGGTTATAAATAAGAGGTATAGGAGAATTTTGAAGGTTATAAATAAGAGGTACCGGAGAATTCTGAAGGGTGGGTTGGTGGTGGGCTTCAGAAATTGGTAGTGAACAGAGCCCCTTGCAGGGCATCCACTATCTCTCTACTACTGTTGGATTCCGCAGAAGGGATTCTCCAGTTTACATCCGGTAGATTAAAATCTCCAACAATCACCGCTTCTCCCTTCTTACTCATCTTTTGGATGTCTTCAATCAGATCTCTGTCTAGTACTTCCATTTGATTTGGAGGCCTGTAAACCACACCAATAAAAACGGATGCCCCATCCTCTTTGTTTAGGACGGCCCATGAAGTTTCTTCTTTGCCCCATCTTCCTTGCAGCTCGGATGCTTGGATATTGTTTTTGACATAAAGAGCCACTCCTCCCCCTTTTCTGTCCTCTCTGTCCTTCCTTAATAAGTTATATCCCAGTCTGGTAATTTCCCAGTCATGTGAATCCGTGAACCACGTCTCCATGACAGCAACAATGTCCAAGTCCGCCTCCACCATTAGGGCTTGCAGGTCTGGGAATCATGACATAGTCCCCAGTATGGCCCACAGTAAAAGAAAGCTTCCTCAGTCAGGTTACCAATGAAACTCAGGTCAATCCTTCCAAGTTCCCTTCCCTGACTTGCAGTAGAGGAGAGAATGATGGTTATGGATTCCCTTCCTTGAGCTAGGATCCAGGACAGGTCAGAAATTCTGTTCCCTGACAAAGAATTTGGTTGGCATATGGCACCATGTCACCTAGGAAAGATTGAGCCGGTCCTAGTTTTACTGTTTTCATGTGTTAAGATGTAGTTTTGACTTCCTTTTGAAAATCAGGACTATACAGTAGATTCGTAATAAGGGGCATAAAACGGTCTGGCCCTTATGCAAGGGGGAAATCCTATTGCTAGGTTAACTGTAACCTCAGGCAGGTCCAGGGGGGTCCCTCCAAAATTCCAACCAGCTGCCCATGAGAGTGGGGAGGACAGAGGAAGACCCTCCTTCAAAGTTCCAGCTGGCTGCATGGAGGAGGTGAGCCCTCTGATAACGCAATCAGTTGGGGTTCCCCTCTGATGACGAGGCTGCACACTAGCAGTTGCACCATACCTGAAACCTTACCACCACAAATTCCAAAGTCCACACCTTACTTGTGCTTCAAAAAGATAAACGTTTATTGTAATCCATAAAGATAGAAATAAAAAACATTTCAAGTTAAAAGCACAATCCAGAATCTTATTTCATTTTTCATCTTGTTCAGATAGCAAAACTCTCAGTTCACCACTTCATTCTTCCCCATTGTTTCACTTAGAAACCTGAGCCTCTATGACTTCATTTCCTTCTTCATCACTGCCCTTCTGGTTAGCCGCTTGTACTGTTCTCACTACACAATCTCTCCACACACCCTCTTTGTTTAGGACCAGTAAGGGGCCCCGAAGGTATTTCTTCTCTGTTACAGAAGTCACTATTATTCCTCACACTTCAGAAGCAGCTCACATCCAATCATTACACTTCAGGAGTGGCATCAGGGTCTGTGCACCTCCAGTCCCTTGGCTTAGTGTCAGTTCCCAGCCCTGTGATGAAATAAGCAACTCCAACCCCCTCTAAGTCCAGCCAGCCTCCCCCACAACACAGTTTGTGATCATGAGTCCAAACACAAATTCCTTCTCTGTCCAGTACTCAGTACTCACGTTTCAGATTCAGCTCACGATCCAGTCTCTGCACACAGATGCGATAGTGTACACAGATGAGATAGTGCACCCCCTCCCCGCCCCACCCCGGTCCATTGGAGCTAGTGCTAGTCTCAAGCCCTGCACTGAAATAACCAGCTGCAACCTTCCCCTTAGGTCCAGCCAGCTCCCCCAGTTCAGTCTCTGCATCCAAATCCAGATTCAAAAAGTCTTCTTAATCAGCAAGACTTGTAATCCACACTCTAGCACTTCTGTTATGGTTGGGCTGTTGGAAACCACAAGCTCTCTGCTCACATTTTGTAATCCACACTGGTCTCTCTAGTCACGCTCTCATACACATTGTAGGTCCTCTGTAGCTCACACCCACACTATAGGTCCTTGCTATTTTGTAAGTGGCAGCATTTCTGGATGAAGCACTGCTGTTCTCCTCTACCCCTTGGCATAGATCCTCCAGCGCCTCTTGTTGTCCTGACTCCTTCATTTGACCGGCCCCAGGCACATGTGCACATACTCGTTTTATACAACTGCAACTCACACAGTCATTGGCTAGCAGTCATACTTGCCATTCACCACACAGGCACACTCCTGTCAGGGCCGTCCTTGCATAACGCTCCAGAATTTTCACCATTAGAAGAAATAGGATACATTTTTAACCTTCGTAGAAAAAACACACAATACGCACACCTTAAAGGAAGGGCTACCTCAGCATCTTCTCCTACTATCCATCCTCCTCTGATAAATGTTAGATGACCCCTTTTAACCAGAACATTCCCATTTTAAAATATAGGATAACCTTTTGAACTCCCCTTAACCATTCACAGTAATACATAGTCCCAGTATACTTTAGCTACATCGCCATCTAGTGACCCCTTAGGCTTACACATTAAATATTAAAATTCACTGAAAACGAAATCAGACGTATACCTCACTAAACGAAAGACTGCTCCTAGATTGTTTCTGTTATTCTTTATATAGAAAAAGCCTGCTGAAATAATACTGTCTTGACCTTCCTAAATTTCAAAAGGTCCCCTTCATTTCACAACTCAAATGATAACGTATTTCATAGGGACGAAGCTGCTATAGAATAAACTTTTTCTCTGGTCTTATTCAAACAAAATACAGATGGAAGGGGAACTTGAAGCTTCTGAGAATCGGGCCTCAAAGACCGTACTGATTCATACCAATGTATTCTATCAGATAAACAAAAGTAATCTTTATACACCAATTTGTGAACTAGGATAAGTACTGTAAATAATATTCGCAGATGGATTGGCAGCCAATGTAACTCCTTCATATAAGGAGAGACACTTGTGCCCCAGTCCAAGCTATTTATTTATTTATTTTAAAAATGTATATATCACCCATCAATTACTGAGTGGTTTACAATACAAAATATTCATAATTATTAAAATACAACTGTTGCATTTTTGACAAGTTGCAACTCCTTTACGAGATACCTGGCATACCCAGGTACAAAGAATGACAATAGTCCAGTCTGATAAGCACAATTACTTGAACTATGAGTCTAAAATCCTGAGGGGAGAGGAGAGCTAAGCAAACTTAACTTAGAAAAAGCCACTTTTGACACTCTCTTTACTTGAGACTTGAGAGAGAGCTCGGAATCTAGGCATACTCAGTTCCAGGCTTCAGACGTAATGTCTAATAACGGGACATCTTCTACATTCCCAGTGGGAATCAATGGAATAGGCATTTTTCCCTGTGAAAGTACTGTACTATAGAACATACAGATAGACATGATTTAATGAGACACAGCCAACATGGATTTACCCAAGGGAAGTTTTGCCTCAGCAATCTGGCACATTTTTTTGAAGGAATTAATAAACATGTGGATACTGGTGAGCCAGTGGATATAGTGTATCTGGATTTTCAAAAGGTGTTTGACAAAGTCCCTCATGAGAGACTCCTCAGGAAATTAAAAAATCATGGGAAAGGAAACAGTTTCCTATTGTGGATTGTGAACTGGTTAAAAGATAGGAAACAGAGAGTATAGGATTAAATGGTTGTTTTTTTTTTTTTCATTAGAGAAAGGTACACAGTGGAGTGCCCCAGGGATCTGGTGAGACTGGTGCTTTTTAACATACAGTATTTATAAATGATATGGAAGAAAAGGGAGCAACAAGTGAGGTGATCAAATCTTAAGAGGATATAAAATTTTTCCAAGTTAAATCACAAACGGATTGTGAGAAATCACAGGAGGACATTATGAGAATGGGAGACTGGGCATTCAAATGGCAGATGAAATTTAATGTGGACAAATTCAAAGTGATGCATATAGAGAAAAATAATCCAAACTGTAGTTACACGATGTTAGGTTCCATATTAGGAGTCACCACCCAGGAAAGGGATGTAGGCATCATAGTGGACAATACGTTGAAATACTTGACTCAGTGTGCGGTAATGGTCAAAAAAGCAAACAATTATTAGGGGTCATTTACTAAGCATTTTTTCCATAGACACAAAATGGGAGAAAACCTTTAGTAAATGATCTCCAATGTTAGGAATTATTAGGAAAGGAATGGAAAATAAAATGGAAAATTTCATAATACCTCTGTATTGCTCCATGGAGCAACTGCACCAATAGCACTGTGTGCAATTCAGGTCACCACATCTCAAAAAAGATACAGTGGAACTAGAAAAGATACAGAGAAAAGTGACCAAACTGATGAAGGGGATGTAAAGGCTAAAGAGGTTAGAGCTGTTCAGCTTGAAGAAAAGACAGCTGAGGGGGAGATATGATAGAGGACTATAAAATCAGGAGTGGAGTGAAACTGGTCAATGCAAATTGTTTGTTTACTCTTTCAAAAAATAGTGCCACAAAAAGCGTAATATAAATGAAATCAAATAAATACAAATACATACTGTAAATACTGGAGGACACTCCATTTAAAACAAATCGGAGAAAATGTTTTTTTTCACTCAATGCACAATTAAGTTCTGGAATTAAATGCCAGAGGATGTGGTAAAAATAGTTAGCTTATCTGGGTTTAAAAACGGTTTGGGCAAGTTCCTGCAGGAAAACTCCATAAATAATTATTAACCAGGTAGACTTGGAGAAAGTCATTGCTTATCCCTGGGTATAAGCACTTTGGCATCTATCTACCATTTGGGATTCTGCCAGCTACTTGGAAACAGCAGATTGGGCTTGATGCACCTTTGGTCTGACCCAGTATAGCGGGTCTAATGTTATGTTCTTATGTTAAATGAACTGATTATTATTAGAAGAAGAATATAACGAAAGGTTCAGTGCACACTCTGATTAGAGGTCAATGTGTTCAATGCTGACATGCTCTTTTTTTTTTCCTTTGAAGAAGTTTCAAGAGAGTCATTGGAAAGAGCTGGAAAAGAGCCGAGAACGCCAGGCCCAGCTCGTCCAGCGGGCCATTATGGCAAGAACAGCAGCTCCGAAAACGGCTGCTTATAAATCAGAGAGAAAAGCTGTTTTGCAGCCCTAACTGAGAAGGAAACCCTTTTCCTAATCTTTACAGACTCACATTGTTTATCTTTATGGCTTTACCTTTTCAGCAGCTAACTGGCCCTATAATTAGACTCTGCTGGGATAATAATTGTGCTCAGTGTGACATTAATGTTTTGTATAAATCTAATAAACTGGTGAAAAGGAATGCAGCACCGATGATTCGCGTTGCACTGCTCCAGCATGTCACATGAAACAATTCCTTTCTCTGACATGTTTTAAAAAATGATACATGAACATGTATGCATCTTAAAAAAACAACAACTGCGCATTCATTTTCATGGTGCCCTGGTGCAAAAGGGTCAGAGCGCTATAGTACTCTCATCTAGCCTGTGGTCAGTTAGTATGGGTTGTGAGGGCCCAGCCTTTACAGTCAATATTAAAATAAGGGATTTTAAGGCTACAAGAACATCCAAAGTTTACATAGGCTAGATAACAGAATTCCTCCTCTCTGATGGTACTTCACACCGCAGTTCAAACTCTGCTAATGCGTCTTGGGATCTTGGGCCCCTCTCCATTAGCTCAGACGCAAACTTACGAGGTAATTTTCAAAAGGTTTTACGTGCATAAATGGGCTTTTGAAAATTGCTATGATATGTGCTTCTTTTATGTGTGCAGCTCTTTAGAAAATTCACTCCTTAGATGGTAGCCCCTCTGGCGACAGGAAAATGCCTACAAGTACCTGAAATGCAATCCACTTTGAAGTATTACAAAAGGCAGAATAAATAAAACAAAAAATGAGTTAGGAGGAAGTTAGAGCTCAGTGGATCACACTGTCATTTAGGAGCGCCTGCAGGTTGACAGTGCTGGTGGGCTCAGCAGGACTGGCTGGGGTTGTTCTCTTTTGGCTGAATAAGACCCCTATCTGCTGCCGCACTCTGGAAGAAAATGAAAGTAAAAAGCTTATAAAAATGATCTAATCTTTTTGTGGCTGTGTTAAGATATAGATTAAATTAATTCATTTTCTCTGCATGCTTTCTGGAATAAAAAAAGAACTTTCCATTTTATGCCTTTGCTAGAATATCTGATTGCATTGTCATTTTACTGTACGATGCAGCTGCAGAGAGATGGAATCTAAAGCAATAGGATTGGCTCATCCAGCCACGCTGGTTTCTGATAAGCTTCTGCTGAGTCTTCATTATTTCAAGTAATGTACCTTTGCTCTAGGACCTTGATTATGAGCAGATATCAGCCATTCCCATCTTACCACCACTGACAGTATCTCATTAAATATATTTTTTTTTTTTACTATTTATAAATTTTTAATAATACATGGACAAACAAGAAAACACATGTCACTGCATAATCTAGGTTTATATCATTGTGATAATTAAACAAGTTAATAATACTGGCAGCATATCATAAGGTTTTGAGTATCCTGAGCCCCCTCTCGGGCACATCTCAAGGTACCATTTTAGCCTCCATTTTTTTTTTGTCAGGACCTCACAAAACAAACTTTCAGTCAAATCCATTCATCCATAGCCTCCCTGATACATAGCAATGGGCAGACGGAAAGATGGACAGAAACAGTGAGCCTGGAAGGCATGTTCACTTGAGTACGAAACATACCTAAAAAGAAAGAGAATAAATGAAAAATTAATTTTCAAAATAGCTAGCCCTTGGAAGTTTAAGTCCATATGACAGGACCCATATTCTCTGCACCAGCAAAGATGGGTTTGCAGAGAGCCAACTATGTTATAGCTTGGCACGGCCCATTCTGTAGTGCTGTGTTGGGTCCCCAGGAGTGGGAATCTGGAAATGAGGGCGAGATCAGAGTTCCTCCTAGCTAAGGCCAGCTCAAAGATATTGACAATTAAATGCAGTAAAAAAAAGGTCGGCCATCAGACTGTATAAGGAGTTGCTGCCTGGACCGTAGGAGAGGAAGCTGCTGGAAGGAGAAACTAGGCAGGAGGAAGCAAAGAACCTAAGGAGATTCTGAACAGAGTCAAATTCAGCAAGGGCACTGTCAATGATCTCTGCTAAATCTGGGACTGACTTAGTTCTGCTGGGAAGGTACATCCAAGAAATTCCAATATAAAAATCTTAAAGACTGCGTTGGTTGATAAATCTTAAGCACCGAGTTAAAACATCTCAGAGCTAAACCAGGTAAAGCCTTGAAGATCAACATTAGAACCTTACATTTGATTCTTCAAAACACTGGAAACCAATGCCAATTAAATAAAATAGGAGTAATGTGATCACGAATATGTGCACCTGAATTCATCTGGGCAGCAGCATTATGCACCAGCTGAAGAGCTTTCAATTTTGCATGTGGCAGACTCACAGCACTCACAATAACTGAGTGCTGAAATTATCAAAGCATGGGTTACCATTTCCAAATCCTCAACACACACAAAGGGTTTCAAGTAACACAATAAACAAACTTTAAAAAGGACTTTTTAACAACCACTTTTATATTTGCTCAAAAAGGTAAGGTAGAATCAATACATACTCCCAAATGCTGAGCTTGTGGAAGGATCAGGCCCCATCAAATTTCAAAATCAATGGGAGATATTTAGAAGGAAAATGGCCAAGAAGATAATCTCCATTTTTTTTAACCTTTCAAAAGCAATCCATTTCCCAACATCCAATCTCAATTGCAGTAAAACAAGTCAGCACCTGTGATAAAGTTTCAGCTATGGCATTTATAACAGACAGATAAAACTGTATATCATCGGTATTAAGCCCATAGCCAACCCCAAAGTTTGCCAAAAACTGTCAAATGGGAAAGATTTACAAATTAAAAAAGTATTGCCAAAAGAGAAGAGCCCTGAGGAACTCCAGATAATACCAGAAACACAGATGAAGTCACGCTATCCGTCACTACTCTCTGGGACTAACCAGTTTGGAAAGATCTAAACCAGGCAAAAATGCAGAAAAAAAATCTGCAACATTGTAAACAGGCCAATAATATACTATTGTTTAACAGATCAAAGGCCGATGATACATATAACAGAACAAAAAAAAAAAGCTTTCACTTTCATCAAACCTCTGCCTGAAAACCACTGTGCCAGACAGTAACAAGGCCTCTGTTTGTGGGCTTTATGAAATCAAAAGTTTTGAGCTGTGTAAATGCTCAAAACTGGTCATACCTCTGCTGCAGTATCCCGCCTCTCATGCCAAGGCTTGTTGGCACCCCCTAGTAGTTGCCTATTTGCCTTCCCCTCCTGACAGCCTTGCCCACTGGTACTATAAGCATCAGGAGATCCCATAAGAAAGACAGACCCTGTGGCACAGACTGGTTCCTAGTAAATACAGGCATGACTAAACTAGGCCCAGAAGATAACGTGGAAGCATATCTTGTAACTTATGAAAGACTGGCAAAAACAGCCATGTGGTCCAGAGACCAATGAAGAGCACATTTGACCCTGTGAATCCATGATCTTGTGGCTGTGGGAGAAGCCGCATAATTGACAGCTTATCCGCATATCCAACTAACTTCTTAGATCCCCTGCTATGTGATTTAATTACTTAAGCCAGTCCTGATAATGCTTGCAAGGTTGCTTGACTGCCATTCTGTCTGTGTGCAAGACAGAACTACATGCTGATTGGCCCTCTCTAACATCCAATCAGCATAGCCAGGTAAGTGGTTCACTGTCGCTAGGGCACAAGCTGATTAAAAAAAGAAACAGATCTGTATCCAGACCCAGAATTCAAAATGCTACTGCCATCTTCTAATGGATATAGAATTGCCTGTTCTCATTGATATACTTGTTGCTACTGTTGCTGCTGCCATGAATCCAACTAAGAGGTATGTATTACACTTTGAAAATTATTTTTGCTGCCTTCTTTTTATTTATATAAATAAATGTAATTTTATTTAGATTATTTTTATCCCATGTCTCTCATTTTTTTATATATATTATTGCATGGCAATGACAATTTTATTTTTATATACCAATTTTCAAGTATAATTCAAATGGTGTACAATATAAAATAATATAAACAGCAATAAACAACAAATATAAACAATGGAGTTACGTCTTGAATCAGATTTTAGGAGTTTTAGAAAAGGACTAAAAACTTGCCTTTTTGAGCAAGCTTTTGCAGGCAACCTTTCAGAGTAATAGGTTTAAGTTTTATGAATGTTTTTCTTTTATACTTTTTAGAGTTTTTGATTAAGTTATAATTTTATCTTTTAAATTTTATCTTTTGATTGTATTTCACTAATGCTAATGTTGTTCAATTCTGTTTCTGAGTATATGACAATTTTATAGAGTTAAACATATTGTACACCGTTGTGATGTGATTATGAATGACGGTATAGAAAAGCTTTAAAATAAATAAATAAATAATAAAAACAATACAATATTATGTAGCAAGACAAACCGCTGATGCTGAGCATCACTTCAGCATACATAAACATACAGTATATTCAGACAAATGATGAGGACTTTCTCAAGTATAGAAAGAATGGTTGCATTGTATTTCATTTAAAATAAAAATGACAGTGCACAGTTAAGTCTGGAACTTATGTTTACTTGATGACTATTTGATTTTTGTAAACAATGAGTTTTTGTTGCAAGTGCGGATGAACACTCGAGAGCGTGAGCCCCTGTGCCACGGCGCAACCTGCGCAACCCAAGGGCTGGCCGCGGTCCACGTCGATGGGCGAACGCATCCAGGCACAGGCCAGCTGGAACAAGCATACTCTTGTCTTAGAACATGGCTTGAACTTGGAACACTTGAAGGCCTCGCTGAACCTGCACACACAGGCAGTGAAAACCAGCAATGCAATGCTGGTCTCTGGGGTAGCCCTCCAGTCACCCGAAAGCCCTTCGGACTTGCCACTTGGGAATGGCTTGAGCATCAGGACAGATGGAGGCAAGGACTTAGACAAAGGCACTGAAGACTTGGAACTAGACAAAGCTATGGGAGATCACGACAATACCAGTACAGAGGCACTGGACTCAGGAACAAGGCAGAAGCTGTAAAAAGACTCCGAAGACTGAAACAGGCCTCAAGAACTCGGGACTCAGACTCAAGAACTCAGGACTAGGGATGGGACCCCAGAATTCAGGAACTCGGAACAAGGCTTTAAAACCAAGGGACTTCCAGAGACTTGGACCAGCAAATGAAGACTCTGGACAGGATGAAGATTTGGAACGCAGGAACGAAGACTTGGACTCAGGGACAAGACACTGAAAACAGGAACCAGGAACCGATGAGAGACCAGAAACATGGAACAGGCAACACTGAAGACGTTGAAAGCACTAGCAGGACCTCTGCGATGGCCAGGAGCAAAGACAGAAGGGTCCTTTTATAGGGCTGCAGGAAGAACACCACCAGAAGAGGCCGCAGTCCCTTTAAATTCTAAAGAGGAGTGCGCGCGTCTAGAAAGAGGCTAGCGTGCGCTGGAATCGGCGGTGGTCCAGGCCACAAAGAACAGGGCAATGACGGCGGCGTCTCTACTGCCTCGGAGTGGCAGCGTGGTTCTGCAGCATCAGTGGCCATGTCAGGAGGTTGAGGCCGTGCAGGAGCAGAGCCAGCAGAGACAAGAACATACCAGCGTATGGGAGTGGCGGCCTAGTTCAGCGGCATTCAACCGGCATCGGGAGTCAGCGGAGGAGGCAGTAACAGCGGCACAAGGCTGCGCCAGGAAATAAGTGAGCCGCTCGCAAGGCCCTTCTGCGTGCAAAATCACAAAAGTTTTGCACTTGTATATAGTTTATATTTTGTTTAAAAATGTGAATGTTTTCAATACAATCTTTACTTTTGCATAGTTTGAGCTTGTGAATCATTGTGCTAATTTTCTATATAATTATCACAGAATTTTGATAAACTTGCTTCAGAATTTGCTAATCCTTGCTGCAGAATCTTGAAAAATTTGCTGCAGGAAACCAGAGGCTCTGATTATAATAGTATTTTTTTTTTACAGATCATTAATCAGATAAACAGAAAGTTATTTAAAAGGAGAAGATACAGTAATGCATGACATTGATATAGCGGTTAAAAATCTCCCATACCTAGGTTCTTTGACCGAGCCCTGGGACCTAATCCCTCATAACATTCCTTTCCTACAATAGCAGAAATATTATCCATTTCTACACACCTAACCACCACCAACTAAATACAAGAAAAATGCTCTCAAATCATAACAGAAGCCCTAATCCAACCAAAGATGGAAATCAAAGTAAATATCACATCATCCCACTTTTCCGCGACAACTTTCAAATTTTGAATTTCACACATTAAAAATAAAGTTCACACGACAAATGCATGCACACCCCTGGCACATGATGCCTCCAGCGTTGGGCCCAGGTCTTTATGGCTGGCACATCTGTGATGTCATCAGGGGATAAGGATCAAGCTCCAAATGGCCAGGGTAGCACAGGATGAAACACAGAAGTAAGAGACTCAGACTAGCGCATTAATGCAGCTTGCCTTCAGCAATAAAATGTTCCAGATGCAAACAGGCAGATGTTAACACTGCTTAGACTGGCACTGGGCCCAGGTGTTTATGGTGGCACGCCCATGGTATCATTAAGGGGCATGGCCAAGTTCCAAATGCCCAGGGCAGCACAGGATGAAACGCAGAGGTAAGAGACTCAGAGCAGCACATTATTGCAGTTTGGCTTCAGCAATTAGATGATCTGGGTGCAAACAGGCAGATGTTAAGAGGGAAATGCTGCCTGACTGTTGGGAAAGGAAGTTGCTGAAAGAAGCAGCTACTGCAGGAGGAAAGAAAGAACTGAAAGAGACTGAGAGTGGAGCCAAATGAACTTTACTAAGCTGGCCTGTGGAAGGCCAGGGACCATGGAAAATGAGTACTGGAGGACTGTGAGCTCCCAGTCAGTCCCCATGAACATTTTATTTTTCAACAGGGATTACAGAATTCCCCCATAGGGCAGAATTCCCCCATAACTGCAGACAAAAGGGATTATCTAACTTGCTCAGGGAAAGCTAACATGCCCTGTTGAAGTTTGTTTTTTTTTCTAATTAGATCATATGTTTGTTGTTTTATTAATAAATAAATAAATGCATACATGTTGTTTGTTTTGTTGTAACAAAAGTGCAAACTAGCATGATGTAAAGCTGTGGTGTGTATAGAGTCTGCATTTCATCCAGGACGGCCAACAAGCTAAATGGCATCCTAGGCAGCCCTAGGGAGAAGAGACGTCTGGTGTGGTAGGGATCTTATTTTATAATGGTCCTGACGCAGTCCCGCAGTCTCCTCCCATCCCCTAGTCTGCTTAACTTGTAGTGTTAGGCATGAGCTCTTTGTGCAAATCGTCTCTGCAGCATCACCTCAGGTTCTATTCTGGAACTCTCTTGGTTGCTAAGTAGGAAACAGCACCTTATCGCTTTATCCCTGCACTGTGTGTACATATTTAACAGTGCCTCGGTTCTCTGGGACAAGAATCATGTCCTGAACCTTTCCCAGCAGGCAAGCAATACCATCACAGTTAGTATGCTTTGTTGCAGTCTGATACTGCAGGCGAAGAAGTGGACCCTTGGGCCGGCCTACCTTGAGTGACAGGTAGGCCGGGAGGTGGAGCCAGAGGCTCGAGGTGTTCACCCGGGAACCAGGAGCCCCCCAGGAGGAGCCCGTAGGGTTCTGGCTCCTTGGGACTTGGGCAAAAGAGAGAGTCCAGTAACAGGGGTGAGAGCAAGGAAGTCCAAAGGTACTTGGTAGGCAGGAGACCGGATACTGAGGCAGGCGGAGGACAGTAACAGAGTCTCTGTGACCAGCGGGAACAGGAGCAGGCGTAGCCTGAAACAAAGTCTGTGACGAGCAGGAGCTGGAGCACGCTGTAACCTGGAACGGGTTCCGTAGAAAACAGGAACTGGAGCAAGCTGAAGACTGAAGCAGGACCAGAGACGAGCCGAGATCAGTGGCAGGCAGCAGGCTGGGCAAACAGGAACAGGCCAAGATCAGGGCAGGCGGCAGGCAAGCGGAGTCCGGAACAAACCAGGGTCAGAGGCAGGCAACAGGCAGAGCGTAGTCAGGAACAAACCAGGGTCAGAGGCAGGCAGCAGGCAAAGCGTAGTCAGGAACAAACCAGGGTCAGAGGCAAGCAGCAGGCAAAGCGTAGTCAAGGCAATCCAAGGTCAGCGACAGGAACTCAGAGAAGACGATGCGCAACTCAGAACTACAAGGCAGTAGTGAACCTCGTTGCAAGGCGATGAGACGGCGTCCGGGCGCCGGTTATATCGCCCTGGGTGCGTGACGTCATCCTCGCAGGCGGGGCTCGACTTCCGGGTGCTGAACGCACAAAGTGAGCGTACTCGCGCGCGTGCGCGCGAGGCCGCAGCGAAACAGGCAGGAAATGGCAGACGCCACGTGGAGCCATCGGCGTCTTGGGACCCTGGGGTTGCGGAGCGCGGCGTCTCCAGCCGCGAAGGTAGGCACCCGTCAGGCACAAGGGAGAGGAAGCGGTGCAGACCGCAACAGTATTCCCCCCTTTACGGCCCCTCTTGAGAGGCCCAGGTTTCTCTGGATGGTCCCGATGGAACTGCTGTAATAAACTCTTGTCGAGGATATTACGACTGGGCTCCCATGTATTGTCCTCGTCACCGCAGCCCTCCCATGCAAGGAGGTACTCCCATCTACGGTTGTGGAAGCGGATGTCCACAACCTCATGCACTTGATAAGTGGGGTCATCATCGATGGGCGCTGAAGCCGGATCTGGAGGTGTGCGGTGATAGCGAGAAAGGACCACGGGTTTAAGCAGGGACACATGGAAGACATCGTGGATACGGAGTGTGGACGGCAGTCTCAGCCGATAAGATACCAGGCCCACTCTCTCAGCCACCCGAAACGGACCGCAGAACCTGGGTGCAAACCTCCGTGAGGGGAGACGGAGATGGATGTTTCTGGTGCTGAGCCACACCCGATCTCCTGGCTGGTAGACAGGAGCTGGTCGGCGGCAGCGGTCGGCCACTTGTTTGGCTGCGGCGGCTGCGTGGCGCAGTTTGTGCTGGGTTCTGTGCCACAACGTCTGTAGTTGCTGTGCTGTGACTTGGGCGGCAGGTGAAGCGCTGGAGATGACGAGAGGGAGTGGTGGTCTCAATGGTTTTCCGTACACAACCTGGAACGGGGACTTGCCAGTGGCTGCATGAGCCTGGTTGTTGTAGGCGAACTCGGCCCAAGGCAGTAGTTCCGACCAATTATCCTGTTTTTCGTTCACGAAGGACCGGAGATAGGCCTTCAGGGACCGATTCATCCTCTCAGTCTGCCCGTTGCTCTGCGGGTGAAAGGCCATGGAGAAGCTGAGCTTTACCTTGAAGCACTTGCAGAGGGCCCTCCAATAGCGTGCTACAAACTGGGGACCTCGGTCGGAGACTACATCTTGTGGGAGACCATGTAGCCTGAAAATGTGTTGAGCAAAGAGAAGAGCCAGTTCATGCGCTGATGGCAATTTGGGTAGCGGGACCAGGTGTACCATTTTGGAAAAGCGGTCTACGGTAACCCAGATGACTGTATGACCGCTGGAAGAAGGCAGGTCCACCACAAAATCCGTGGCCAGGTATGTCCAGGGTTCGGTGGGAACCGGCAGGGGCTGCAGTAGACCACACGGGGATCCAGGACTGGGCTTTTGACAGGCGCAGGTAGGGCAGGAACTCACATAAGTACCGACATCATGCCGGATGTTGGGCCACCAATAAAAACGGTTAAGGAGTTCCAGTGTTCTTTCACGGCCTGCGTGCCCTCTGACGAGGGAGTCGTGAGCCCAGCGTAATGCAGTGAGGCGATCCCTGCGAGGGACTACGGTCCTGTCCTGGGAGAGGACCGTCAAAGCGGACAAGCGGACTTTACTGGGGTCCAGGATGAACTGAGGAGGTTCCTGATCCTCCTCGACACACGACGTCCGGGAGAGGGCATCCGCACGGACGTTCTTGGCTGCCGGTCGATATTGTAAGGTGAAATCGAACCGACTAAAGAACAAAGCCCAACGAGCTTGGCAGGGGTTTAATCGCTGGGCCTGAGACAGGAACTCCAGGTTCTTATGGTCAGTGTATACAGTGGTAGTATGTAACACCCCTTCGAGCCACTGTCTCCACTCTTCAAGGGCAAGCTTGATTGCCAATAGCTCCTTGTCCCCGATGGAGTAGTTGCTTTCGGCTGGGGAAAACCTCCTAGAGAAATAGGAGCAGGATAGGAGTTATCCGGAATCAGAGTGCTGGCTGAGCACGGCTCCTACGGCGATACTGGAGGCATCAACCTCCACAATGAAGGGTTTGGAGGGATCAGGATGTCGGAGGCAGACGTCCGATAGAAAAGCCTCTTTCAAATCGGAGAAGGCTGAAACTGCGGCGTCAGGCCAGTTCTTGGCATCGGCTCCCTTACGGGTCAGGGCTGTGAGTGGAGCAACCCGGTGTGAGTAACGTGGAATGAAATGTCTATAGAAGTTTGCGAAACCCAGAAATCGCTGGAGGGCTTTGAGCCCCGTGGGTTGAGGCCACTTGGTGATGGCCGCCACTTTATCTGGGTCCATGCAGAAGCCGGTGGACGAAATGATATATCCTAGGAAGGGCAAGGACTCGGCCTCAAAAGTGCACTTCTCCATCTACAAAAACAACCTTCAAATTCCACCGATGAAGTCAGCATTAAGTAAAAGAGCTTTCTCCACAGCTGGTCCCAAACTCTGGAACACTCTCCCATCAGATCTCAGATCAGTGCAATGCTCTACCACATTTAAAAAAAGACTCAAGACTTGGTTATTCAACCAAGCTTTCCCATAACATCAACCTGCGGAATACCCATGCCAATGATCCCTACGTGGTAACACGCTAGAGAACTATATAGACCTTCTCTAAAATTTACTTGATCTTTGGCAGTCTAATATCAAAACCCAACCTCCAGCCTACATTAGGCACCGTACCTTGTAATTATGTTATTAACCCCCATATATCTTAATCCAAGTTAATTCAACCTGTTCATTGTAAGACATTGACTTGTCATTGTTATTGTTTAGAATGTAAACCGAATTGATCAGTAATTCTGTTATTGGAAAGTCGGTATAGAAAAATGCTAAATAAATAAATAAAATAATCTTAGCGTAGAGATGATTCTCTCGGAGGACTTGAAGAACTTGTTTCACGTGATGACGATGGGAGTTCAAATCCTTAGAGAAAATAAGCACGTCGTCCAGATAGACAATGACATGCGAGTTAAGCATGTCACGCAGGACCTCATTCATTAGGTGTTGGAAGACGGCTGGAGCATTGCAGAGTCCGAAGGGCATTACTAGATACTCGTAATGCCCATCCCTGGTATTGAAGGCCGTCTTCCATTCGTCCCCGGGACGGATACGAACAAGGTTGTAGGCCCCCCTGAGGTCCAATTTGGTGAAAACACGGGCACCCTGTAGACGGTCCAAAAGTTCTGGGATCAACGGGAGTGGGTAACGATCCTGTTTGGTGATGGCGTTCAAGCCACGATAGTCAATGCATGGCCTGAGAGAGCCATCCTTCTTGGCCACGAAGAAGAAGCCGGCACCAGCCGGCGAGCGAGAGGGCCGAATGAATCCCTTGGCCAGGTTCTCCGTCACGTACTGCGACATGGCCTTTGTCTCCGGTAAGGATAGAGGGTATACGCGGCCTCGAGGAGGAGTGGTGCCTGGCAATAAATCAATGGGACAGTCAAACGGCCAGTGTTGCGGAAGGAGCTCTGCCATTTCTTTGGAAAAAACATCCTCAAAGTCCTGGTATGGCTCAGGTAACAGATGGGATGAGCAGATGGGCAAGGGTTTGGGTGGATGCGGAAGCTGTAAGCAATGTTCAAAGCAGGCTGGACCCCAACGAACCAGTTGAAAATCATCCCATTGTATTATGGGCGAGTGCTGTCGGAGCCAGGGTAGTCCCAAAACCAAAGGGTGCACAGCTTGCTCCAAGACAAGCAGGGAGATCTCCTCAGAGTGAAACAATCCGGTTTGTAATGTTACAGGGGCCGTGGAGCAGGTAATGACCCCAGGGAGTACAGTACCTCGGATTGAGGAAATCCGTAGCGGCGGGACCTTTTGTACAGTGGGAAGGGCCAGCTGAGTCACCAGATCGGCCATGATAAAATTCCCTTCGGCACCGGAGTCTATGAAGGCATGGATCTGGAGTTCCCCTCCCGGGGACTTCAGTGTTACAGGCAGTGTGCACAGAGGAGCTGATCCAGTAACGCCTAGGTGTAGCTCCTCGGTGTAGCCTAGGCAGGAGCGTTTCCCGGACGTTCCGGGCAAGTGGAGAGAAAGTGGAGAGAAAGTGCCCCTTGCCTCCACAATAGAGGCAGAGACCTAGCGTGCGACGTCTCCTCTTTTCTTCTGGGGTTAATGGAGACCTACCCAATTGCATGGGTTCCCCGCCAAGCACAGTGATAGGAGGAGCCCTGGAGACCAGGGTTCTGGAAGAGGCAGACGGCTGTGGAGGTGGCCTACGGCTCGAGCAGGTCTCTTTGTCTCGCTGTTGAAGGCGGCGATCCACCCTACCCGCTACGTCTATCAGATCATTTAAGTCCCCAGGAAGATCCCGTCCCGCCAGCTCATCCTTGATACGGCCAGCTAGCCCTTCAAGAAAGATCCCCTTCATCTTGCCAACCAACCTCCATGGCTAGCGTACGAAATTCGATGACGTAATCAGCCACCGGGCGTGTTCCTTGCCTGAGGTGCAAGAGTTCCGAGGCTGCGGTGGTTTGGCATGCAGGGTCATCAAAGGCCAGCCGAAAATTAAGAAGGAAGTCCTCCAGGTTCTGGTGCATGGGGTCATGGCGTTCCCTCATAGGTGAAGCCCAGTCAAGGGCCTTGCCATCCAGCAGAGAGAAAATGAACACCACTTTGACTGCGTCCAAAGGAAACTGTGCAGGCAGGAGTGTAAAGCGTACTTGGCACTGATTTAAAAACCCTCGGCAGGACTTGCTGTCCCCGGCATACCGGGTAGGTGTGGGTAACTGCGTTACTGAGGCGGTAGAGGAAGCAGGTGCCGGAGGCGACACCCGAGCAGAACCCTCTAGGCGGGAGACCAATTGTTCCACGGTGGCAGCGAGGGTGTCAATGCAGTGCTGCTGCTGCTGGAGGCGTTGAGCCATTCCTGGAATGGCCTGCAGGCTAGGCGCCTCTGCCGAGTCCATGGCCTTGCAAATTGTTGCAGTCTGATACTGCAGGCGAAGAAGTGGACCCGCCTCCCGGCCTACTTTGAGTGACAGGGTAGGCCGGGAGGCCTACCCTGTCACTCGAGGTGTTCACACGGGAACCAGGAACACCCTCGAGGTGTTCACACGGGAACCAGGAACACCCTCGAGGTGTTCACACGGGAACCAGGAACCCCCCAGGAGGAGCCCGTAGGGTTCTGGCTCCTTGGGACTTGGGCAAAAGAGAGAGTCCAGTAACAGGGGTGAGAGCAAGGAAGTCCAAAGGTACTTGGTAGGCAGGAGACCGGATACTGAGGCAGGCGGAGGACAGTAACAGAGTCTCTGTGACCAGCGGGAACAGGAGCAGGCGTAGCCTGAAACAAAGTCTGTGACGAGCAGGAGCTGGAGCACGCTGTAACCTGGAACGGGTTCCGTAGAAAACAGGAACTGGAGCAAGCTGAAGACTGAAGCAGGACCAGAGACGAGCCGAGATCAGTGGCAGGCAGCAGGCTGGGCAAACAGGAACAGGCCAAGATCAGGGCAGGCGGCAGGCAAGCGGAGTCAGGAACAAACCAGGGTCAGAGGCAGGCAGCAGGCAGAGCATAGTCAGGAACAAACCAGGGTCAGAGGCAGGCAGCAGGCAAAGCGTAGTCAGGAACAAACCAGGGTCAGAGGCAAGCAGCAGGCAAAGCGTAGTCAAGGCAATCCAAGGTCAGCGACAGGAACTCAGAGAAGACGATGCGCAACTCAGAACTACAAGGCAGTAGTGAACCTCGTTGCAAGGCGATGAGACGGCGTCCGGGCGCCGGTTATATCGCCCTGGGTACGTGACGTCATCCTCGCAGGCGGGGCTCGACTTCCGGGTGCTGGACGCACAAAGTGAGCGTACTCGCGCGCGCAAGGCCGCAGCAAAACAGGCAGGAAATGGCGGATGCCACGTGGAGCCATCGGCGTCTTGGGACCCTGGGGTTGCGGAGCGCGGCGTCTCCAGCCGCGAAGGTAGGCACCGGTCAGGCACAAGGGAGAGGAAGCGGTGCAGACCGCAACATGCTTAGAATATATGTATTTGTTGTATGTTGTCTAGCTAAGATCCAGCATCTTCACAATAGGTAAGATACAAGTGCAGGCACAAAAATCTGCCCAGTAATTGCTTCGTGTAAGGCAAGTCTATTACCGCTCAGGTTATGTTCTTTTCTTACCATCAGAAGTTGTTTCCTTCTTTATTTTCTCTTCCTCCAGACCCACATCCATCTTATTCGGTCTCCTAAGATGAGGACTACTTGACTATTAAGCCAAGTCTCCTGCAGACACAGCAGCCTTTTACTCCCCCTCTTGTCTCTCACTAAAATATGCTTCTGCTTCAACATGGAGACATCTTATTATATAAACTTGCAATTACAGCAGTCATGTTTTTGAAGCATACATGAAAACATAGGGCCTGATTTTTAAAGCATTTAAAGACTTAAAACTGGGTTTTACATGTGCAAATGTACTTTACCTATGTAAGTTGGATTTTGAAAATTGCTACAGACCAGCCATAAAGTAGTGACTTCTACGCAGATATGCAGGAGCATAGCCATGCCCCCTGAGTATCCCTTGTAAGTTAGCCGGATAAGTTACTTACCCTGCTAACTTTTAAAATTGGGCCCCTAAAGTTTAGTCTCACGACAGAGTAACCTGAGATATCTCAGAGCCAAGACAAATCAGTTTGTATTTTTCTGAAGGTTTCTAGCCTATCAGCGTATTTTAACCTGATTGTTCCACTTCTGCATTGTAAATTCAGTTATTTTTTCACTGATAATTGCAGTTTTCCCTCTTAAAACTCTGCAAGGATTCCTACACATAGGCCTGGTGCGACCGTGCATTTGCATGAGGCAGCACACCTGGGGGTGGCGGTAGGCTGACAGCAGCAGGAGAGGCTGCGAGGCCGCTAGCAGAGCCTAACCTGCCAGTGGCCAAAGGAGAGAAGCCGTAGGCCGCCGGAGCTAAACCCGCCATCATTTGAAAATGAGAGGCCCAGGTTCCCTTTATTTGCGTGCCTGTGCACCTGCACACAACTTTTCCCGCACGCAACCTTTCCCACCCCCCAAAAGCAGGGAGGTCGGTGAGTTCATCTCACCACTGCCCGATAACAACAATATGTCTGTGTGCTTGTGTGTTTTTGTATGTTTGTGTGCCCCATGAGGGTCTATGTGTCACATATAGGCTCTCACAGGCACTCACGTATGCACGCACACACTCACACACAATGTATCTGTGAGGGAGAGGGAGCCTGTCTATGTGACAGAGAGGGCGGGTGTGAGAGTATGAATGTATTATTGTGCATGTGTGTGACAGAAGATAACATTTGTTTAACCCTACCTCCCCCAATCCATGACAATCCCAGGGAGACTGGAAATCAGAAGATCCCAGATATGGCGAGCAGGAGATTTTTTAAACCTTATTAGTTTTAATTATTGTGTGTAATCAGGCTTGGCGCGACCGGGTGTGCAAAACGTGCAATTGCACAGGGCGGCACACCTAGGGGGCGGCATCGGAAGCAAGGAGAGGTCCATGCTACCTTCAGTGGACCTGATCCCATCAGCGGTGGAAAAAGCAGGAGGCCCAAGCAGCCACCAGTGGACCCCATCCCACTGGCAGCAGAAGAATCAGAAAGTCCATGCAGCCTCCAGCAGGCTCCATTCCACCTGGGTAGAAGAAGCCCATCCTGCAGTTCCCCCTCGGTAATTCAACACTTTCAGTGCTAGCACGAGATGAGAATACAAGAAGTGCTAGCACCAGAAGTGTTGAATTACCGCAAGACCAGCATGCAGGAGGAGGTGCAGAACATCTGCTCTCCCCAACAAAGAAGATGCAGGCTGGTGGCAGCAGCAGCGGAGGAGGAATGAACCGTGGACCTTGCTTGCTTAGTCTGCAAGTGTGTGTGAGTGAATGGGAGGCTGCCTGAGATGTGTGTGTGTGTGTGTGTGTGTATGTGAATGGGAGATTGCCTGGGCTGTGTGTATGTATGAATGGGAGTCTGCCTGGGATGAGTGAGTGTGTGTGAATGAGATGCTGCCTGGGATGGGTGCATGTGTGTGAATGGGAGCCAGCCTGGGATGTGTGTGTGTGTGTGTATGTGTGTGTGTGTGGGTGTGTAAGAGAGAGAGAATGGGGCTGCAGTTGGACACCAACCTGCCAGCAGCTGAAATGAAGAGGAGGGCCCAGAACTGCTGGCAGATCCCAACCAAAGAAGAGCTGGAGATGCCTATGGGTTTGTCTGAGAAGAAGCGTGTGTGTATATGCGCTTTTGTGTATATGTATATGTAAATATAAGAAAGAGAGGAGATGTTTGTGCACCCCACTCCCACCAATCCTCGAAAATCTCAGGGTGACTGGAAGTCAAATGTTCCCAGATATGGAAAACGTGAATTTTTAAAATCATTTTTAGTTTTATTTTTTGGGGGTTATTTAATGTGTCTGCTGTTTTGAAATATTTTATTAGTGTTTGGGACATTTAAATTAATTGTATTTGAGTTTTTAATTATTTGATTTTTTATTTGTTATCTATTTTTGGAATATTATCATTAGCATGTCCTTACTATTAAGATTGGGGCGGATTTTAAGAGCCCTGCTCGCCTAAATCCGCCCAAAACCGGGCGGATTTAGGCGAGCAGGGCCCTGCGCGCCGGGAAGCCTATTTTACATAGGCCTACCGGTGCGCGCAGAGCCCCGGGACTCGCGTAAGTCCCGGGGTTCTCCGAGGGGGGCGTGTCGGGGGCGTGTCGGGGGCGGTCCCGGTCGTTGCGGCGTTTTCGGGGCGTGTTGGCAGCGTTTGGGGGCGGGTACGGGGGCGTGGCTACGGCCCGGGGCGGTCCGGGGGCGTGGCCGCGCCCTCCATACCCGCCCCCAGGTTGCGGCCCGGCGCGCAGGAGGCCCGCTGGCGCGCGGGGATTTACGCCTCCCAGAGGGAGGCGTAAATCCCCCAACAAAGGTAAGGGGGGGTGTAGACAGGGCCGGGCGGGTGGGTTAGGTAGAGGAAGGGAGGGGAAGGTGAGGGGAGGGCGTTAGAGGATTCCCTCCGAGGCCGCTCCAATTTCGGAGCGGCCTTGGAGGGAATGGGGGTAGGCTGCGTGGCTCGGCGCGCGCCGGCTATACAAAATCCATAGCCTTGCGCGCACCGATCCAGGTTTTTAGCAGATACGCGCGGCTCCGCGCGTATCTACTAAAATCCAGCGTACTTTTGTTTGCGCCTGGAGTGCAAACAAAAGTAGGCTATTCGCGCTCCTTTTAAAATCCGCCCCATTATGTATTTATTTTATTTCTTGATTTTATTGTTTGAAGTTTGAGGAATGGTGATGGTTTTGGTTTTTATTTTTCCATTGCATAAAGAGTCTAGCTTCTTGTTGTTTCCAGTTCAGATTTTGTTACATTTATATTTCTACTTTATGGGTGCTCTATTCTATATTTGGTAAGAGTCTATTTATGTTCTGCATGTGTGACTGAGGTGAGGTAGTCTCCTAATAGGAAGCGTATTGGTGTTTTAGGGCTTTTGGAGGGTCAAGCTCACACACAACCCACATCACAATAGGTCAATACTATATGGATTCCAAGTGTGTTTTTACAGGATTTCTGGTTAGTATCACAGTAGTGCATGTAAATTTAATATAATTGATATTTTTACCTCAGAATATGGTACTTCAGATCCAGAATCATTTTCAAAGTGCTAACTATAACACACAAGAACATCCATTCACAAACGTCGCTAGATCTAAGCCTTCCACTTCGCCTACACGAGTCTTCAAGACCAATCAGAAACAGATACTTAGGCACCTTACACGTACCTTCAGCCAAGTCCTCACTCAAGAAACGTGCATTCTCGACTGCCAGCCCCCTTCATTGGAATGCCCTCCCCACGGACATTCGCCTCGAAACGTGTACTCGAACATTCAAAAAGAAACTCAAGACCTGGCTCTTTACAAAAGCCTACACTTAAAGGTCTAGCTCAGAACCACATCCCAGAACTTGAATCATTCTCGCTTTTATAATCATATCAAACAACTCCTAATTTTATCCTTGGTCTCACAATTCCAAATCATTAAATATTTGAGCATGCTACACCAATACCTCTTAATCCAGATGTAACCTCAGTTTTTGAAGTCTTCACTCCTATAGAAATAACCGCCAGTTCTTATTTACTTAACCCTATTCTGTAGACGTAAACTTTTCATGAAGACTGTAATCTGTAAACACCTGTATTTATTATAAGAATTTGTATTTACTATTTATATTTATTATTTAGCCATTAACATTGTTCTGTTACCACTTGGTACTATTTCTCTCCTTTACCTCAAACTCTAAGTTCCTACTAACAGGTCGATCCAGTAAAGTCCGTGGGAGAGCGGACGCACCGGCCCTTCGCCGGTGCGAGCGATCCAGTATTTAAATGAGGTGACGCGGTGCAAACGAGGAAAAGGAGGTGCTAGGGACACTAGCGCGTCCCTAGCGCCTCCTTTTTGTCAGGAGCGGCGGCTGTCAGCGGGTTTGACAGCCGACGCTCAATTTTGCCGGCGTCGGTTCTCGAGCCCGCTGACAGCCACGGGCTCGGAAACCGGACGCCGGCAAAATTGAGCGTCCGGTTTTCGGCCCGACAGCCACGGGCCGAATTCAAAATTTTTTATTTTTTTTTTTTTACTTTGTTTTACTTTTGGGGACCTCCGACTTAATATCGCTATGATATTAAGTCGGAGGGTGCACAGAAAAGCAGTTTTTACTGCTTTTCTGTGCACTTCCCTGGCGCCGGAAGAAATTAGCGCCGACCTTTGGGCGGCGCTAATTTCTTAGAGTAAAATGTGCGGCTTGGCTGCACATTTTACTTACTGCATCGCTCGGGCATACCTAATAGGGCCATCAACATGCATTTGCATGTTGAGGGCGCTATTAGGTGCCGCGGGTGGGCCGCGTGTTTTCCTCCCCTTACTGAATAAGGGGTAAGGGAAAACACGCGTCCAGAGCAGGGTGACAGTGCGCTCCGACGGAGCACACTTTACTGGATCGACCTGTGTGTTAGCCATGTTATTTATACCCAATTGTTGGATGTAATTGTATATTTGTTTAATTGTTCAATCTGTTTGATGTAATTTTCTGTTCCTTGTTCTGTGTAAACCGAAGTGGTATGCACAAGTGCATGAACTCCGGTATATAAAAGCCTTTAAATAAATAAATAAATACTTTGCTTTTTTTCAGTAAAATGTTATTATAAATGCATAACTCTTAACTGTGTGTGTGAAGCGGGCCGAGGGGGGGAGGTTGGGGGCGGAGGGGGGGCATTGTGCTAGGCTATAAGGTTTGCCTAGGGCACTTAATACCTGGGACGGGGGTATGGATGGTATCAGTTTTAAAAGTTTGTATCACTGAAGGGAGCTGGGATACTTTTTGGTGGGCCCAGAACCGACAATGAATGAACAAGGGGAGGGGGGACAGCAGAGTAATTGTTCAGACAGGACAGCAAAAAAGCTTACACCGGTCCTGGGTGTAATTTGATGTTTCTGCTCTTTTGAAATATTTAATTTTGGGGAGGAGGAATAGAACATTTTTTAATTATTGGATGTTTTATTCATCAGATGTTTTAAAATATTTTATTGGTGTTTGGGAAATTTTGGGTATTCTATTCATTAACTAGTCTGAAATATTATTTTTATGAATATGATTTTACTATTATGATTGATATTTTATACTTCTTGATTTTATTTTTTAATGTTTTATGAAGAATAGTAATGTTTCTGTTTTTCCATTGTTGCTCTGCCTATAAAGTCTTACTTGTTGTGGGTTCCAGTTCAGTTCTTCTCAGCTTGTTTCTATTTATACTTTCTGATCTCTTTATTCTGTATTTGATGAGGATGTGTCTGAGTTCCTCATATGACCGAAGTGACGCATTTTGCTGACATGAGGTTTCTGTGTAGGGATCTATAGCAGCCTGGTTTCCTAATAAGAGTTATCGGTGTTCTAGGGCCTTGTGAAATTTGTGCAGTGTTGCCTTTTCATAGATAAGATTGTTAGGCTTGTTTTGGTATGGGAGGTTTATTATTATGTAATTGTAATTCTGTTTATTCATGGCTTTTTGAGGGCCACGCTCACACCTAACACACATTACAAAAAGTCTGATTCCATAGGAGTTCCTAGTGTTTTGTTTTTTTTTGCAGAGTTTTCTAGCTGGCACCACAGCAGTGCATGTAAATATAATAAGCATGTTGCAAGTGATATTTTTGCCTCAGAAGACTGTATCTTTTAATGATCTTTTTCATGATCTTTTTCATGCATAATTTAATTATGTATGTGGGAGTGTGAGTCATGTGTGCAAGGCTGTAGGGTACCTAATACCTGTGGCATAGCCATGGGTGGGCTTGGGTGGGCCTTGGCTCTATGCTGATTTCAATGATGCACGAGATCACTATAGATAAAGTGCTCGCAGCAAACGTTTTGTATAGTATAGAGGCTGTCACACTCGGAGGAGCAGCAGAACAGGCTCCTCATTCGGCTCCTGATGGGGAGACTGCCTGAGTTTTGTGTTTTTGAGTGAATGGGAGCCTGCCTGGGTGGGGGAGGTGTGAATGGGTGGCTGCTGTGGGGTGAGATAGGGCTGTGGAATGGGAGCCTGCCTATGGGTATGTATATCAGAGAGAACATGTGGGAGTGGAGAAGCTGTGTGTTTGTGAGAGAGAGAGAGAGAGAGCATGTGGGTGTGAGAGCCTGTGTGTAAGAGAGTCCAAGAGCATGTATGTTTGAAAGAGAGAGAGCATGTGGGAGTGAAACCCTGTGTGTGTGTAAGGGAGTGAATGTGTGTGGAAGTGGAAGCCTGCGTGTGAGGGAGAGCATGATAGTGGGAGTGGCAGCCTACTTGTGAGAGTGAGAGCCTCTGTGTGTATGTGTGTGAGCCTGCTTGTGAGAGAGAGCATGTGAGATCCTGTGTGTTTGTGTGGGAATATGAACCTGTGTGTGAAATAGAATGTAAAAGTGAGAGCTGTCTGTGAGGGGGAATGGGAGCCTGCTTGTGAGAGACAGCCTGTGAGGGGGGGGGGGGGGGGGAGAGTGGGAGCCTGCATATGAGAGAGAGTATATGAGAATAGAAGCCTGAGAGAGAGTTTGTGAGAGTGGGAGCCTGTGTGAGAAAGCATGTGTGTGAGAGAGTGTGTGTGTGTGAATGAGGAAGAAGACACTGAGGTAGCACCAGAATTTGAATTTTTTTTTTCCTTGTCCTAGTTCTGTTCTATACCTGTTGCAAATTATAGAGGCCGATTTTAAAAGCCTGGCATGCACAAATCCCAGGAGATACGCACATGGCCAGGCCGTGCGTGTGCCAAGCACATTTTCCAAGCGGCCAGGCCACGCATGTCTCTCCCAGTATGGATGGGGGCGGGGGCCAATAGGCGCTGTCCCAGTGAAGCGTGCACCAGCAGCTGACTGGTGCGTGCAACTTACTACTGCTTGGCGGACCAGGTACATTTAGGGCAGGTCGGTGGGGTTCAGGGGTCGGGGAGGAGAAGAAAGGCGAGGAGAGGAGAGGGGGAAAAGGGAGGAAGGATAGGAAGGGGGTTAGGGAAGTTCCCTCCCAGTCCATTCCTTTATTGGAGTGGACTGGGAGGGAACTGGGGAAAGGGCCAATTGCTTCGGCCTACGTACCTTTTAAAATGTACCTGTTAGGGTTTTATGATGTTTATTATGATTATTGTTGTTTTATTGTAGTTATGATATTCTCTGCATTTTTGGAAAGAGGATTCATAAAAGAATATATTGATATTTATTTTATTATGTGATTGGATCTGAGGTTTCTGTTAAGTGTTTGTTTTCTTTTTACTCGATGTGTATTTATAAACTGCAATTAATATAAAAAGTTAATACAGATTAATAAGGTATTTTTAATGCTGGTAAGTGCTTGAAATAATAGAATTAGAATATTTTAAAGCATCACTCATGATGAACCTACTGAGAAACCCATTGTCAGATGCACTCTAAGGCATTATTGATTGATAAGAGTACAACTAGTAGGACCTAGCCTGCATGTCAACTGCCCACCCATGTTATTCTTGTCGTCCCCCCCAAATTCATTTTTGGCTACACCACTGCCTAATATCCTTCCCTATCCATGGGTTCTGGGGGGGAGGGATGTCAGTGTTTAAACATATAGATTGCAGGAGGGAGCTGGGCTTTATTTGACAGGCCCAGGACTGAGACTGAATGAATCGAGGGGGGGTGGGGGGGTGGAGAGCACAGTAATTTTTCACTCCGGGCAGCAGAAAATCTAGCACAGGCCCTGCCTACACATCCCAACCCCTCACCTCTCCCCTTCCTGCTCTGGCCCGGCACATCATATTGCTATTCTTGCTGCAGCCAGTACCTCTGCTCTTCCTTGCTTCGTTTGGGACTCTATATCTATGGAGCTCCGCATGGCTCGAGCAGCTGATATGTGAACCAAATAGGCCGCAAGAGAGAGAAAAGAGAAGGGGCACCTCACTTCATTCTCAGTGAGCACCCCCCCGCCCCCTGGCTTGGCCCCTTGGATGGTCTCCTGGCTTGCCTACCCCTATCGACAGAGTATATTTCACTTCCCCAGCCATAGGAACTTACCACAATCTCCCAAAAAGATTATTGTGAGAAACAGCATTGTTATTCAGGCACAAGAAGAAATAGATATCTACTCACATAGATTAGTAATTAAGTTAGCAGCCCAAATTAGCCATTCCAGGCAAAAGAGAAGTACAGTGTACAGCCATTACAGATTAAAAATAAAAAAAGGCAAAGAAAAAGATGAATCCATTCAGGCTGGAATTAAGGAGTCCAGTGAAACACTGTCCTCTGAAGTAACACACTTGTTAGAATAAAAAGAAAACGTGATCAGCTGATCTGGGTCAGCCCCTGCCCACATCTTTTATTTGAAAAGAATCCTATATTTTAAAGAGTGCTGCAGTAAAAATGCTGCCCATATTTCTAAGACATTTTGGTAAAAGTTAAGAAACCTCCTTCTACCGATCTCCGAGTTATACAACCGACTTCCTCGCCAGGAAGACTGATATTCAAGAGCTCTGATTTATCATAATTCACTTTAAAGCCAGCTACCTTATGAAATTTGTCCAGCTCGACCATCACTCCTTCCAAGGATTTACTGGGTTTAGTAAGCGTAAATAGAATATCATCTGCAAATAGTGATAATTTAAAATGTAAACCCTTGAGCTGTACTCCCATAATCTGGCATCAGAAATACTCAGTGAAGCATTCCCCGAGATATGTGGTGAATGTGGGATCTTTTAGGAGAGTCTCATTCAAGCGCCAAAAGCATTGGCAGAGGCATTGCTCTGCAAGATGAATATCAATCCACACTGGGGCGTGGTCCGACCAAGTCATGGGTTCTATCCCCATCACCCGTTTTTGTGATGACATATCTACTAGGAAGTAGTCAATACGGGAGTATAGATTATGAGGAGGTGAGTAAAATGTATAGCTTCGTTAGGTAGGGTTTCTTTGCCTCCAAATATCTACTAGGTTCCATTGACATAGGAGGGAGGATACAGAATTCCTCGCATGGAGGGGGGGGGGGGGAGTTGAGGTGGAGCGAGAGGAGCTGTCTAATGTTGGTCTCCTCATTAAGTTGAAATCTCCCCCTTTGATTAGGAGCCCCTCTACATGCGTTACAAGCATTTTATCCAATGAGCGAAAACAGGACCCATGACCAGTATTGGGAGCATATATAGTGACTAAAGTGATGATATCTCGCCCTATGCGTACCTTTAAAAGAATAAAACAACCCTGAGGATCTATAACCTGTGATATTACTTCATGTATTAAACTTCTGGAAATCGAAATGCCCCCCCCTGCATACTTTGTGCCCTTCGTGCTAGCCGCTAAGTATCTATGCGGGAATTGGCGAAAGGCTATCAGATATTCATGTCTTTTTGGCAAGTGGGTTTCTTGGATCATTGCTATTGTTGCCTTGTTAGATAGTAGCTCCTGCTCTAGAAGGTAATGTTTATGATAACGATTAAGCCCTTTTACATTGAGAGAGAGTATTCTTTCTATCTTTGACATAATTCTTGTAAAATAATCGCTCTCTCTAAAATGGAACCTTAGATCTAATGAAATATTAAATAAAATAAGTTTTATGCAGCCAGTGCCAGAAAATACACTTGGAGAGAGTTCCCATCCCCAAACCCCAACCCAAGCAAAAACAGACCACCCAACCCTCCAAGGTGATCTCCTCCTGTACTAGGAGGGTGCCAACCGCCAGCCAAGAGCAGCTACTCCTATTCCTCCCCCACCCCCACTCCACGAGACATATAACATCAACTTAAGGGCAAGAAATGTAAGACCCCACCATAATATAACCGGTACAAACATAACTCAAAACAACATCAGATAAATGAAAGTGAATGGTAAGCATCATGAGAGCTTCCCAGTTTTCTCAAAGGTGACTCTCAGTGATTTGAAGTTTTAGCCATCACTTAATAATTCCACAGTATAATTTCCAAGATTCATGTTAATAGAAGTGTTTTAAACAGTCAGCCTTGGTCAGATAGGGCAGATCTAGAATCCTCTGAGTGACGGCGAAGGCGACATCCTCCTTTCCCTACTCTGTGCCAGCGTGGGTAGTCATCTAGCTTCTGTGGGTTAGTTGGCGCCTTAGAAGCAGAAAAATTTGTTTTAAGTCCAGCTTTCTCAAAAATCTCTGCTGCTTCATCTATTAATTTAACTCAATGAGTAACTCCACAGGTAGTGAATTGAAGACCATACGGGATGGTCCGCTGGTAGCGGATGTTCTCTGCTCGCAAGAGAGCAGTGGCCTCTCTAAGCTCGTATTGTTTGCGCAATGTTGAAGGGGCCAGATCCTGGTAAATGTTCAGGGTATGTCCTTCTCATAGCCAGTTGTTTTGTTTTCTTGCAGACTCCTGGATTTGGGTTTTTTTTGTATGAAGCTATGCAAGCAGAGAACTATATCTCTCAGGAGAGATTCAGATCTGGGGCCCAAAGCTCTGTGCGCATGCTCAATTTTGATAACTGGTGAAGCGCCGTCCTCGGTGTCTCCGGCCTCTTGACCTCCCTGTAGTATAAAGCTACAAATTTTTTCAGCCACCTCCTAGGCATTGGTGTAGTCAGGGGAGTCCAGTACCCTCCTAATTCGTATATTGCACCTTCTGGAGCGGTTCTCGAGATCCTCTTTTTTTCTTGGAGTGCAGCCGCGTCGGTATGTAAAATTTTTCATTGCACTGAAGAGTGTTTAGTGCATTGCCATAACTCTCAGTCCGCATATCTATTTCGTCCATGCGGTGACGCTGCACAGCTAAATCTTCCCTGAGATGTGTAATGGAGGCAAGCAGCTCCAATTTGTGCTGCTTCATGTCCGATCTGAGTTCAAGAAACCATCCTCTAATTTCCTCTCGGGACAGGGGTGGTATGGGGCTCGTCTCGGTCTCTGGTAGTATGTGCATGCCAGTGCCATCTTTTACACTTACTGTGCTGCCACAGGCCGCGGCCTGCTCGGTCCTCGCATTATCATCCTCGGGGGCCTCCGGCGGTAGTTTCCCCATATGAAAACTGCTTTAAATCTGCAGTTTTTCGTTTCGTGGCCATCAGGACGCAGCAGGCAGGTATAAGCTGAGATGCAGTATATTTTAGGCGGATGAATTTGGTGGGGAAAATCGCTTTTTTATATCTCGTGGAAGAGAGCTCCGCTCCTACATGACCATCACAGTCAAGAGTCGAGCGCCCCCCCCATATCTCCCTCTACAGATCTGAGTAGCCATGAAGATATCAGCTTTTACCATAACTTCTGGCCCAACAGACTTTTTTTCCTTTTTGTCTGAAAAGATCTTTTTTGTTTCCCAGTTAGACTGTATAATCTACAGTATTAAGTTTGTCAGCAGCCTGATTTCTCAAAAGCATAGAGTTGTTAACTTGAAAAGCAGCACTGTACTGCTCAGGGCATATATTAACAGAAAGTTGGAGAGGAGGAAATCTCCCCCTCCCCTCTCCCCCTCCAACCCCCTTACCCCAGCACTAAGGAGTTCACTCCTTTTTACTCTCTTTTGCTTCTCCAAATATACTGTTCAGACTCTCAGAGTCCCAGGTAGTGTTTGCTTAAGCTCGAACCAAAGATCCTGGTCAGGTCTTCAGTGAGATTTCTTGTTGTCAGGATAGTCAGTGTGATCCATCCCTGCTTTTGGGTTGGAACTAGAAGCCAGGGGGTCAGTCAGGATGCATGGTGTTACTGTTTTCAGAGGTCTGTTGGAAATGAGCAGGCAAAAGTTCCACGTTCTTAAGCAAATAAGTCTGTCTTTATGTGCAATCTGCTTTAACAGGGTTACCACATTCCACAGACAGGGCTGTGCATTTTTCTCACTTGCCTCCCCTACGCTGGAAAGCTTGTCTGCCGCAGCTACTCAGAACTGTACACAGCCATTCTACTTTTCATCTGCTCTGCAGACTATGGAAAGGGGCAGCATATATGAAAATAGCACCCTACCCTAAACTTTCACATCCCAGAAAGCAACCAAATTTATGTAACAGGAGTCACAAAACTGTCCCTTGCTAGAAAGCTTCAGAGTCTCAAACAAGCTTGACTGTCAGGTCAGAGTAGGAATGGTAAAGGTGGTTGGAACTCCCCAGTGGGTAGTGTCAGTGTCTGAACAAAACTCCTGTGCCCTTGTGGTTCAGGATTCCTAGGACTCCCCTTTCAAGGGAGAGGTTGCTATTTGTGAGGTGTCCCTCTCTCTCTCTGCACTGAGGAACCAGAAAACAGATCTAAAAGGAAGAGGGAAAATAATTCCCACCTTTTCATCTGTATCGGAAGGGAATCTTTCAAGAACGGTTACCAAGTAGATTTGTCTTTTTGGGAAATCAGAGGGAAGTTTGCTTTTATGGAAGAATCCCATAGAGTTGCTGTCTGGGAAAGCATCAGCCAGAGGATCATATTTGCCTTTAAAAAGGAGTATCCAGTCTTAATGCAGGAGATTCCAGGAGCTGCATTCATCAGCGCAGGAAAGGGACTAAGGGGAGTTTTTATGATCAAGAGTACTTACTGCCAGGGTTGTGCAGAATTGTTACTAACAGACTGTGATTTTCAGAAGTTTGTTTTCCTGTATTAAATGTGCATTTACCTAAAGTGTACCCACTGTGATTCTGAAGGCAAACAATTACCACTGAAAAGGTTTTATTTGCAAAAAAACATTTACAGCGGTGATGGGGGTTTTTTTGTTTTTGCTGGACTGTTGCAGAGGACCTCCAAAATATCCTTAGGGCCTTGAAAGACTTGACCTTTCCCCCCAAGTGGGAAGAACTTGGGAGCATGGCCTATGATCTCCCACATGAGCCGTTCTTGCCAAACAGCAGTTGGGAAAGGGATTACACCTGCCTTGGTTCAGCTTTTATAAACAGAAAGCTCTAAGGACCAACAGGCCAAGGAGAAGCGACAGGGATGAAAGTCACTCTGAGTACAAGACCACTGCCTTGTACCCACATTGCCTATTCCTGTGATTGAGAGGAGACACTGCAAACAGTGCCTTGGAGATTCAGGTGTGGGTTGTGCATAATGCCAAATTCTAAACAAAATGCACAAAGGAAGCGTACAGAAATTCAACAAACTGCTGCAAAATACCTTAAGAGGCAGATTTTTAAAATGTACGCCCGATTTTATAACATGCGTGCGCAGCCGCTCGCATGTTATAAAATCAAGGGTTGGCGCGCGCAAGGGGTTGCACACTAGTGCAAATTGCGTGCGCCGAGTCCTCGGGGAGCCCCGCTGGCTTTCCCTGTTCCCTCCCCCCCCCCCCTTCCCCTCCCTGTCCCGTCCCCCCCCCCCGTACCTTTGTTTTGGAAGTTACGCCTGCCAGAGGTGCACGTAACCCCCCTACGTGCGTAAATCCTTGAAAATCTGCCCCCAAATGAACAAGCCTTTTTGCCAAGCAGTTTTCTTCTACTACTGTTGCTACAACCATTTCCTCTATCTCAGAAAAGCACATTTTATATTGGGATACTCGAGGCCTTGTACTATAACTGGTTAAGATGTGTCCAAGATATGACTAGTTAGGGTTGATGTTTTGGTGTCTTATTTAAAAAAAAAAAAAAGTTATAAAAAAAAAGAAAGAAAAGCACATTTTAGAATCAAAAGAGAGGGGGTTACACCCCACAAACAGGGCAGAGAACACCTGAGCAAAATGGTGTCAAACCAGATCTACCTCTCTTCCCACAAGAATTAGAAATATATACCAAAACCTAATAGAGTTCAGAAGAATTAGCAAATGAAAGGGGAATCAATTTATATCTGTGAAGGATATCGGGTGTGTGAGCAGCCTGACCTTGTCGCGTCATCGTGCAAGCGCTCTGGCTGGCCAGGCCGCACGGCGGCTTCTGATGATTTTAGAATGGTGTTGCAGCTGCTCATTTTTTCCGTTATTGATTACTGCAATTCACTTTTACTTGGACTACCATCATCCACAATTCAACCACTTCAGATACTACAAAACTAGGCAGCCAGAATCTCCTAACCAGTACCAAGAAATAAGAACATCTTACAGCAGTTCTGATTTCCCTGCACGGGCTACCAATAAAACACAGAATAGAATATAAAATATTAACAATTATCCATAAAATCATGTACGGAGAGCAAATAGATTGGCTTAACACGGAAATTAAAATACATGTACCTCAAAGGAACCTACGATCAGCTAATAAAGGCCTCCTATCCGTTCCATCAGTACGATCAGCACAGCTTACGCAAGTAAGAGAGCTTGCAATATCTCTTGCTAGTCCAAAGATCTGGAATTCACTCCCCACAGAAATACACCTGCAACCAAAATGATAAAGGGGATGGAACAGCTCCCCTATGAGGAAAGGCTGAAGAGGTTAGGGCTTTTCAGCTTGGAGAAGAGACGGCTGAGGGGGGATATGATAGAGGTCTTTAAGATCATGAGAGGTCTTGAACGAGTAGATGTGACTCGGTTATTTACACTTTCGAATAATAGAAGGACTAGGGGGCATTCCATGAAGTTAGCAAGTAGCACATTTAAGACTAATCGGAGCAAATTCTTTTTCACTCAACGCACAATAAAGCTCTGGAAATTGTTACCAGAGGATGTGGTTAGTGCAGTTAGTATAGCTGGGTTCAAAAAAGGTTTGGATAAGTTCTTGGAAGAGAAGTCCATTAACTGCTATTAATCAAGTTTACTTAGGGAATAGCCACTGCTATTAATTGCATCAGTAGCATGGGATCTTCTTAGTGTTTGGGTAATTGCCAGGTTTTTGTGGCCTGGTTTGGCCTCTGTTGGAAACAGGATGCTGGGCTTGATGGACCCTTGGTCTGACCCAGCATGACAATTTCTTATGTTCTTATGTTCTTAAACTTAAAGATATTCAAGAAAGAGATAAAAACCTGGCTCTTCACGAAGGCATTCAACAAATCTAGTTAACCTACTCATATACACTAACCTCTATGTTTTATTATCTTAAGATTTATTTTTAGGTACTAAACATGCCATTCTTTTACATGCTATTTTTTATATTATTTTATTGTAACTTCTATTTTACTATGTTGCTCTTATGCTAATGCAATTTTAATGTATTTTTGTTTTATTGTATTTATCTTGTAATTTTTATTACTGTTGTAAACCGTTATAATGGCTACACCGAATGACGCTATATAAAATCAGTAAATAAATAAATAAATGCTGCAGCATCGTTGATGCAGCCTCGAGGGTGAACCCCCGAGGCCTAGGCCGGCAGCTGGCAAAAATGCCTTGTAGCAGGACAGTCTGGAGCTTCACCTTTACTAGTCGCCTCCCCCGCAGGTTGATCCCTTGGGTTGTGGCAGTCGGCAGGGCTTAAGCAGGTCCCTAGGGTGGTGAAGATAACGGAAGTCCAAGAACACACCGGGGTCAGGGCAGGCAGCAGACTAATGGAGTCATGCCAAGATTGGGGCTGGCAGCTAGAAAGATTGATCAGGTCTAGGTGGCAGGCAGCCGTAGTCTGGTCCAGCCTAGAGGTCAGATCCAGAGAGTCAGGCGAAGGGAGGATGAAGACATACTGGACAAGACAAATAGGAGAAGGCGAGGCTGGACAAGGTAGGCAAGACAAGGCAAGACTGGAGAGTCAAGACTGGAAGGTAAGGCTGGATGAGGCAAGGCTGGTCGAGGCAAGGTTAGGCTGGAAAGCAAGGCACAGGAACACAGGAACACAAGGCAACACACACTCCAAGGCAAAAAACCTGTTGCTGAATCGTCTGGTGCTCCACAGAAGGAGTCTTTTATCTTCAGGAGCTGGTGGTGTCATCAAGCGGTGCATGGGCTGCTTTTCCACTATGGGCCCTTTAAACATCTGGGCATCGGACACGCACATGCCTAAAGGGAGCCAGGAACAGGGCAGCATGGCAGTGTCTTGCGCCACTACAAGGGGCGGTCTGCCCAGCCAAGATAGAATCGCAGGTTTCAGCAGAGAGACGTGGAACACATCAAGAATCCAAAAGGATGCTGTTAATTTGAGCTTGTAAGCCACAGGCCCCAATTGCTGCTCAAAAGCAAATGGACCCATGAACCACAGTATAAACTTCAGAGATGGCATCTTTATTCAAAGATTTTTATTGTTGAGCTAAACTAAACTTCCTGGATGAATTTGAGGCACTGAGCGACATTTTTTATCTGTGTATCTTTAAAAATGCTCTGCCACTTGTTCAAGGAGATGATGTGTCTTCTGCCACAGTTCCTGGAGTTCCTGTCTCATCAGGTTAGCTGATGGGCAAGGGTCAGAGATAGGAACAGGCTTGGGTGTAGGGATGTGGTGCCTGAACACAATATAGAAGGACGATGACCCCTGTGGAGCAGTTCACATGGTTATTATGGGTGAATTCAGCCCATGGAAGGAGGGATGCCCAATTATCCTGCTATTAGTTCACATAGTGTTACGAGCGCGACCTCCAGCAGCTGTAGGGACCGAGGGCTTGGGGTCTTCGGATCCCGTTACGACCCGAGGGCACGGTGGCCTTCGGGTCCTGTTGCGAGTACGACCTCCGGCAGCTGTACACTCCGAGGCATGGAGGCGCGGTCGTCTCTAAAGCTGGTGATGTGAGCCCTTGGGCCATGGCATGACCCAGGGAGGAGCCCCAAGCCATACCGAGGGAGGTGAGCTGGTGCGAGCATGGGTAACGAAAGCAGGACAAGGATACAAGGTCTGACCCTCAACCAGACCTGCACGCCCCAGGATGGCCAACAACGCAATGTTGACTGATGAACAGTCCTCCGAATGTTCCAAGCCCTTTCGGACCTGCCGCTGGGTACAGCAATGGGCGGCAGGCCGGACAGAGGATGAGGGCAGAGTCCTTGGAACACAGAAGACTTTGGACTAGGACTGAAGCGAAGACACTGTAAACAAGAACTGAGGTGAAGACACTGTAGATGAAGGCTGGAGGAAAGACATCATAGACGAGGACTGAAGCAAGACACCACTGACGAGGACTGGAGCAAAGACATCATGGATGAGGACTAAAGCGAGACATTGTAGATGAGGGCTGAAGCAAGACACTGTAGATGAGAGCTGAAGCAGGATCAAGAGCTGGTGTGAGACTGTGACGCAGCGTGCCCAACACAGTCCACCCGCGGGAGTGGTCGCGGACCACACTGGGCTCGAGGCAGTACTCCAGGAGGAATAGTGGAAGCTGATACTGGAACATGACAAGGCAACTGAAGAGGCCTGCACTGGGACGCGCCCTACACATCCCCCCGCGGGACGCTAGACTCAGGGCAAGTTCAGAGACTTGATATGGACTAACGCAAGTTGCAATAGGCTCTGAAGACTGGGACAACTCTGAAGTAGGATTCGATACTCAAGGATTAAAAACAACGGACTGAAGCAGGAGGTCTTCCAGAGGGTTGCGCTGCGGAGATGAGGATGGCCTTGTACCGTGAGGCGCCCTACACAGCCCACCCATGGGACTGGTCACAGACCACGACAGCGGTACGCCAGGAAGGTGGACATCGGGAAACCAAGGCATGGAGGCAGAGAGGAAGGCAAGGACATCAGGAACATCAAGACAACAGAAGACCAGAACATCAGGCACCGGGGACACGAAGACATCTGGACGAAGAACATCTGGAACATGGAGACGACTGAAGACCTGGACGAAAGACATCGGTAACATGGAGACAAAGTCGTCAAAGCAGAAGGAGACCACGGAGGACCTGGACCAGTCAGAAGACACAGACGACTGCGGAACCCAATCCGAAGGCATGGAAGAACTGAAGCAAGGCCCTTTTATAGGGCTGAAGCAGGAAACTGTCATCAGGTGGAGCCAGCAGCACTTCCTGTGGCTGGCCCTTTAAAAAGAGTGAAGAGGTGCGCACTGGCGCCAAAGGAAAGCTGAAGCAGGAAGAGAAGCAGGACCATGGTCAGCGGCATCCCCTGCACGCTGACACCGACGCAGGGAAGGCAGGCTGGCTGCAGGCACCGGTGGGGACAGCCTCCCTGCCAGACGAAGACCCCGGCAGCGGCAAGGACGGCTCCCTGCCGTCTGAGGATCCCAGGAGGAGCATCGGGGAGCCGGAGCGGCATTGGCTGCGTGGGAAGGCTCCCAGCTGACCAGCCCTGCCGTGCAGGGCCAAAGATGGGCGCAGCCCCCAGGTCGTGGAGGATGGAGTCAGCAGCATCCTGCCGCCTGAAGAGTCTTCTGCTAGCGGCACTCCCTGCCGTGGGGCAGGCAGGCAGCGGCTGAGGTGAGAGGCCTGCTTGTGGATATTAGCTCCACGGGCAGGAATCATAACAGTACCCCCTCCTTAAAGACCCCCTCGTCAAGCCTCGTATCAACAGCTGGAGGAGACAAGGTATCAGTCCAAACTGACAGGGGGAGAGCAAGGGTCCAAGAACAAACGGAAGATTCTTGGTGAGGAACCGTAGCGACGGCAATACTGTAACTGAAGACATGAAGAATATTGAAGATCCAGGCAAGACGTAGATGAGACACTGAAGACATAAAACGGCAAGAAACGAAATTGCAGGACGGCAGGCTTGCATCTCATGTTCTGTAGATCAAAGAGGCAGAGTATTAAGTTGTAGAGAAGGCCAGTTCTTGGTTCACAGTAGTAAAAGAAAGTGAGGTTCAAACTGGAATCTGTAGCTGTAACGATGGAACTCAGGAGAATCTGTAGACAACTTACTAGCTGACTTAAAGAGCCGTGGTGTCAGGATGACTCAAATGGAAGTCCGAGGCACAGAGTTCAGATGCTGGAGAGTAATTCTAGAGGCAACTTGTCTAAAGAAGATGGTGAATTCAATACTGAAGGAAGACTCTCAGCGAAGGTTGTAACCGGGATACTCACAAGATCTTCACCATTAGAAGCTCGAGATCCCCCCGGGAGGAGCCCTTGAGGAACCGAGCTGCTTAGGCTTAGGAGTAAACACTAGGGAACTAGTGTGCGATGAAAGTTTCAAAAGACAAGAGTCAAGCAGGAAGTCGGAACCGGAGAAATCTATATAATCTTCACCATTGGAGACCCGAGATCCCCTCGGGAGGCGCCCTTGAGGATCCAAGCTGCTTGGGCTTAGGTGAATTCTGTGGAAGGCGGAAGTCCGAAGCTAAGCAGGTAGCAGAGACTAAGAAGCTCCAGATTGTTGCTTCCCGACTGGCATGGTTGAGTGAGAAATACTAAGCTGTAAAGACCTGAGAGTGAGCAACTTGGGAAATCCATGAATACTTCGGGCACTCACAACGTAGTGTCGTCACACTCAGAATTGATGGTCAGTAGGTGTCTCTATAGTACTTAAGCAAGGGACTGTTTGTTGATGATAATTGCTCCGATAACGTGAGGAAGTGGTCCCCTTAAACTGGAACAAGGAGCATACCAAACGATAGATGTCACTGTGGCACTAAGCAAGGAACTGTTAGTCAAAGAAAAACACTCCTTTAGGACGGAGTCTAGAAGCCACATTGAGATGGAAGGAGCTTCATGAGACTAGGCTTGAAGATGGCAATGGATTCCAATAGGTGGGAGGAACCCCCACAGACAGATAGTCAAATGTAGGCACTGGTAAGCAAACTTGCAGAAGTGAGTCGCTGGTGGTAGAATAGATGACAAGAAATCAGGAATTCCAATCCTGATTGAAGGCTTAAACAGAAGGCTGTTTGAAGAACTCATGGTGGCGAGCTCATAGGTGCAGGATAGCTCGCGATGGTGATCCTGAGTTGAATTTATCTGTAAGAAATGGAAGCTGGACCAAACTATGGATTCAAGGAGAATCACAGGAAGGTGACATCTGCGAAGAACCAACAAGTAGTCTATAGCTGGGAACTCCCTTGCGGATATGAAGAGAGACTTCTAGTTGAAGATGGCTCCTATGGCAAACACTAGGATAATGCAAGCAGAAGTGGAGTCAGAAGCGAAGAGATGAAGATGCGTCTAGGGTGCAGGCGCCTCCTGCTGGTTGTAAGAACCCTAGGTGTGAACTGTGGAGAAAACATCTAGCTGAGAATACTCCAGAGCCAGCACTAAGCCAGTGCAGGCAAGAGCTAAATAGACTGAGAAGATGTGAAGACAGGTCTCGGGTGCAGGCGCCTCCTGCTGGTCGGAACATGCCAAGACCTGAGGTGGTGTAATGGTACACTTCGAAGACAGGTATTCCCTGAAGCATGAAGATTCTTGAAGTTGAGGACGCTGGTTGTTGGATGTGGAACCTGGGTGCAGGCGCCTCCTGCAGGTTGAATGAAACCCAGGGAGCCGGGCCACATCGAAGTGGGAAGAACGGAGATGATCACTGGAACCATGGCAGGCAACTCCTGCCAGTCGAAGAGTTCCAGGACGAGTGGATACAGAGATGATCTGACTGCAGGCGCCTCCTGCAGGTCATGGGAGCCAGACAGCTGTAATGGAGAGACATGAACAACAAACAAAACAAAACAAAAAATTTTTGACTAAAGCATGCATTAAATGTCCAAGAGGCTAGGAGCAAAATTCTCTGGGCAAAAGCAGGCTGAAGAAAGTCCAGTAACTGAAGAAAAAAAATTTCCAGGCAAAAAATCACGGCAAAGTCCTAAGAAAACTGGAGCCCATCGGGCACAGCTAACTAAGCTCATGGCCTTCAGATACTGTTACAAGCGCGACCTCCAGCAGCTGTAGGGACCAGGGGTTTAGGGTCTTCGGATCCCGTTACGACCCGAGGGCACGGTGACCTTCGGGTCCTGTTGCGAGTACGACCTCTGGCAGCTGTACACTCCAAGGCACAGAGGCGCGGTCGTCTCTAAAGCTGGTGATGTGAGCCCTTGGGCCACGGCATGACCTAGGGAGGAGCCCCAAGCCATACCGCGGGAAGTGAGCTGGTGCGAGCATGGGTAACGAAAGCAGGACAAGGCTGAAGCAAGGACTAGAGTACAAGGTCTGACCCTCAACCGGACCTGCATGCCCCAGGATGACCAACAACGCAATGTTGATTGATGAACAGTCCTCCGACCGTTCCAAGCCCTTTCGGACCTGCCGCTGGGTACGGCAATAGGCAGCAGGCCGGACAGAGGACGAGGGCAGACGGAGCCCTTGGAACACAGAAGACTTTGGACTAGGACTGAAGCAAAGACACTGTAAACAAGGACTGAGGTGAAGACACTGTAGACGAAGGCTGGAGGAAAGACATCATAGACAAGGACTGAAGCAAGACACCACTGACGAGGACTGGAGCGAAGACATCATGGACGAGGACTGAAGCGAGACATTGTAGATGAGGGCTGAAGCAGGATCAAGAGCTGGTGTGAGACTGCGACGAAGCGCGCTCTACACAGTCCACCCGCGGGACTGGTCGTGGACCACGCTGGGCTCGAGGCAGTACTCCAGGAGGAATAGTGGAAGCTGATACTGGAACATGAAAAGGCAACTGAAGAGGCCTGCACTGGGACGCGCCCTACACAGCCCCCCGCGGGACTGGTCGCGGACTACGCCAGACTCAGGGCAAGTTCAAACAGAGACTTGACATGGACTAACGCAGGTTGCAATAGGCTCTGAAGACCGGAACAACTCTGAAGCAGGATTCGATTCTCAAGGATTAAAAACAACGGACTGAAGCAGGAGGTCTTCCAGAGGGTTGCGCTGCGGAGATGAGGATGGCCTTGTACCATGAGGCGCCCTACACAGCCCACCCGTGGGACTGGTCATGGACCACAACAGCGGTGCACCAGGAAGGTGAACATCGGGGAACCAAGGCATGGAGGCAGAGACGAAGGCAAGGACATCAGGAACATCGAGACAACAGAAGACCAGAACATCAGGCTCCGGGGACACGAAGACATCTGGATGAAGAACATCTGGAACATGGAGACGACTGAAGACCTGGACGAAAGACATCGGTAACATGGAGATGAAGCTGTCAAAGCAGAAGGAGACCACAGAGGACCTGGACCGGTCAGAAGACACAGACGACTGTGGAACCCGATCCAAAGGCATGGAAGAACTGAAGCAAGGCCCTTTTATAAGGCTGAAGCAGGAAACTGTCATCAGGTGGAGCCAGCAGCACTTCCTGTGGCTGGCCCTTTAAATATAGTGAAGAGGTGCGCGCTGGCGCCTAAGAAAGGCTGAAGCAGGAAGAGAAGCAGGACCATGGCCAGTGGCATCCCCTGCATGCTGACACCGACGCAGGGAAGGCAGGCTGGCTGCAGGCACCGGCGGGGACAGCCTCCCTGCTGGACGAAGACCCCGGCAGCGGCAAGGACGGCACCCTGCCATCTGAGGACCCCAGGAGGAGCATCGGGGAGCCGGAGCGGCATCGGCTGCAAGGGAAGGCTCCCAGCTGACCAGCCCTGCCGCACAGGGCTGAAGATGGGCACGGCCCCCAGGCCGTGGAGGATGGAGTCGGTGGCGTCCTGCCGCCTGAAGAGGCTTCTGCTAGCAGCACTCCCTGCCGCGGGGCAGGCAGGCGGCGGCTGAGGTGAGAGGCCTGCTCGCGGAGATTAGCTCCACGGGCAGGAATCGTAACACATAGGCTTGAAGAAAGACCTTGAGACTAATTTACTTGCTCAGTTTGTCCATTGCTCTGGGATGATAAGCCTAGGTGAAATCCAATGTAATTCCAAATTTCTTGCACAAACCTTTCCAATACCAGGCTGTGAACTGAACCCCCTCAGTCTAATGGATGTGAAGAGGAAGTCCATGCATCCAGAAGATATGTTGAATAAAGAGTTTAGCCAGATCAAATGCAGAAGGGAGACCCGGGAGGGATGTGAAATGAGCCATCTTAGAAAATCTATTCACTGCCAACCATATGGTGGTGTTGCTGCCAGAGAGGGAAAGGTCAGTGATGAAGTCAGTGGCCAAATAGGTCCAGGGTTCCTTGGGAGCCGGCAGTGGCTATAACAACCTCCAAGATCATGCTCACACACTTTTGTTTATGGCATAGCTGGGGCAAGATTCTATTTAACACTTCACGTCAGGTTTTATCTGAGGCCATCAATAGTGTCAAGTGACTAATTGCAAGGTTTGGGTGATAACCCTGGTTTTCCGCCAAGCAGGAGTCATGGATCCACAGAAGAACCTTGGTCTTCCTAGGAGGAATTGTGAATGTGGCAGCAACCACAGTCTTCGCTGGGTCAATGATATGCCATGGAGATTCCAGAGAGCCCTCAATGTCATAGGAATGCAAGAGAGTATAAAGCCAAGCACCTGAGTTTACATCATATAACTTTTCCAAGATACTTTTTCTTTATCTTTATTTCAAAACCCATGTTATTCCCAATTAATGTAAAGCTAAAACTCTACTTATCTTTATATTCTTTATAAACCCGCTCCTTTTACACTCAAGTGCTCAAAGGACACTATCCCAACATTGACAATGTTTCGGCATCCTCCAATGCCTTCATCAGATAATATATTCCCAAACTCCTCAGCTCTATGGCCTCTCCTGGCTCTACTCAGCTCTTTAAAAATGGAAAAGGTATATGGCGTGAGTTCAGTGCTTAGCTTTATGATAGTGGTTGAAGCCCATAGCGAGCAAGAGCCTGTAGATTAAAAAATTGCAAGCACGTTTAAATCTGATACCATTTCCTTGTAAATTTGAAATTTCTTCTATAGAATCTTAATTAATTTGTTCTCAAATTTAAAAAAATGTTCTTACTGTCAGTATTATTCGAGGTTTGATGCTGTTTTTAATGTGCAATTTTCCAAAGAGCCATTTCTGTGAGTAAAACACAACATAACACACAGAAGTCCCTTTGAAAATTACCCTCTACACTTGCTCAGAGCAGTGAATAGGGGAACTGAGCAGGTTTTGTGCTCTAATCACTACTATACGCTGCCAACCTTTAAACATGTTTGTGAGATTTGATTTCAAGAGAGAAATGTATAAAAATTAGGTAAATTTTCAGCTCCAGTCCATACTGTAATGATTTTACGATGGTAGTTAAACAAAATGGGAAAACAGATGCTCTGCCTCTGACAGGAAGACATAGATATTAAAATCTTTGCTGAAGCATATCCTGAATTTATTATCTCCTTTAATTATGAGATTTTATGTGCAAGTGTCTGAATAATAGATTACAAAATACTTCAGGCTGGAATATTATTTTCTTTAGAGGGAAAACATGCATGGCAAAAATGACTCTTCTGCAAACAAAAATTAAGGAAAGTTGACTTACAGAGTTGAAATATTTTATGAATATTTATGTAGCTACATGTGATGGTATAGTTCTTAAAACCCTTGTACTAGATCTCTGGTGTTATATGGTTGTAACTGGGGAGTGACTAGAAGTTTCATAAACAGATTCAGAAAGATCCAGAGATAGAGATCCAGAAAAGATATGTGGAGACTGTCTAAGAGAAGAGAGTAGCGTATGTAGCCTATACCATTTATTTATTTGTTTATAGACTGAAATGATCCAGATAGAAGAAATTTAGCTCTTTGGATTGACTGTCAAGATTTCCTGGGAGGAAAATGGAATTTCCCTAAGCTAACTCCACCTATATGGAAGCCTAATACGTATCCGATTGCAGGAATGTGAGCAATGAGAGCATTTAGTACCGGGAAGATTGCAGTTTATCTGCATACCTTTCCCAGCTGCCTTGATGGTCAACTCCAGAGGTCATCACAGTCCTTCTCCTGGGGGTTTGGGTTGCTGCACTTTGCAGCATCTGGCCAGGAACTGGAGAGGTTGCACTTCATCTGCACACTTCTTCCAACTCCCTCAGTGGACTCTAGAGGCCACCACAACCCATTTGGGTTTGGGCGACTACTATCTCTTAGACTTTCTGCCAGCCAGCCAGGATGCACATGCTATAGCATTATTATCAGGTCAACAGATTTTTCTCTATCATCATTTCCTATGACTCCACTACATTTTCTCTTTCTGATGCTAATCCTCTCTAAGCTTATTTTCTGCTGCAAATCATTACTAATATCAAATGCACTGTTCCTATTCTATACGTCTCCAGCCATTCTGCCTTCTGTCCTGTCCACTGCTCCTGAGCTTCAGAGTTTTCTTCCTCTCATCCAGCTATGTCCACTTTCCCAGAGAGCATCTCATCCTTGTAACTGTAATCACACTTTTCTTTGAAGGCACCTTCTCCTTTTCTAAACTGGGAAGGTCTACCAAAACAATAAAGATGTTATGGTTTTGAAGGAAATTGTGAACTCTGGGCCGAGATGAGAGATGTCTCCGCCCACAGGGAGGAGCCCCGTGAGCCTCACCATCGTGGGCGTGGTCTCAGCAATATACGACACAGCTGTGAGAGAGACTTTATTACGAAGAAAAGATAATGCATAACCCGAGAAACGGGGAATGCAATAAACACAGTTCTTGAGCAGGATATACTCAGGGTGATGCTGTAGATGAGCAGATCCAGTAGTGGCCCGCAGCGCGGAGTACACCTGTAGGCTGATAGAGATACCTCTGAGTGCAGATCAGGTAGTGGCCTGCAGCGTGGGGTATGTCGAGGATCTTGAGAAGTTGCAGCAATACCCTGTAGCTCAGGATAGGCAGAAGAGATATGCTGAAGAATGGTAGTGGCCTGAGGCATGGGGTACACCGTGGAGAGTCCAGCAATGTTGGTATCGTAGGAAGTTGAAGGTACTCACACAAGGAAGTTCCAGGAGAGGAAACCCAAGGATCAGGTCAGGAGAAGTCCAAGGCAGAAGGCCCTCCGAGGAGTGGATAGCCAAGACAAGGAAGGGCCCCCTTGGAGTGGGTACCCAGAGCGTCCAATGCCACGAGGAGATTCTGGAACAGAAGATCCCAATGTGGAGCGGATTTAACAATGAGAGAACTCCTTGCTAACTCGTCTTAGCAATGGGCATCATGTGATGAGGTTAGAGTGGTTGTAAGCAAGGCTCCCTGAAGTCCTCTGATGGTGGTGGTGGTGGGGCTCTATAGGTTTTCCTTTTCTTTCAAATATACTTTTAAATTAGCTCATTTAGTTTCAAACATAAAAGTCATATTGATTGGAATGTGAATGGTAAATGTAGTGCTTTAAGCATTTTGACTTGACATATTCTTCTGACAAGAATTAAGAAAAATGTACATTTAATCAGATTTTAGTATACTCTAATCATATGACAGAGGACAGTAACTAAGGTTATCATCTTTCAAGTATAGTTTACATGCAGTTTCTAAAGCATTCATTCAAAGCAGCAATATTAGGAAAATATTTTACATAATTCAGTTGGCAGTTAAAAAGGTTTACAAATCAGAAGAAGTGCATTTGTAATAATTTTAGTTCAATCATACACAGATATCAATGTGTAAAATGTCCAAACATTCCTCTTAGATACCTTCTTCTGTCTTTATTAAAATAAATCTGGGCACCTTATGAACAAATGAAGAGTGGACTCAGAGGAAGAGATTTTAAAAATTAAGGGCATAGGCATAATAAAAAAATACATTCTTAGAAATAGTTAAAAAAAATAGTAAATATATATATATAAGAAATAAAATACATTAGAACAAAAAAGGAAGTCTAAAATTAAGACGAAGTTGATATTTTGAAGAAGAAAGCTAGCATTAATGTTTTAAAGATCAGTTTTGTTCAGAGTAATGGGCTGCATGCAGCAATAAGAAGCCTCCAGCAACCTCTAGTGGCAATAGGAAAGAAGAAATACAGAAACATAGAAATGACATAGAAACATAGAAATGACGGCAGAAGAAGGGCAAACTGCCCATCCAGTCTGCCCAGCAAGCTTTCACAGTTATTTTTCTCTTACTTATCTGTTCCTCTGATCGCTGAGTTCAGGGCCCTTATTGGTAGCTTTATGGTTCTAATTTCCTTCCACCCCCGACATTGATGTAGAGAGCAGTGCTAGATCTGCATCAAAGTGAAGTATCAAGTTTAATTGGTTAGGGGTAGTAACCGCCGTGAGCTGCGCTGGATATGTATTCAAAGTGAAGAATCAAGCTTAATAGATTCGGGGTAGTAACAGCCGCAACAAGCAAGCTACTCCTATGCTTATTTGTTTACCCAGACTATGCAATTCAGTCCTTGTTGATTGTTATCTGAATGTAAATCCTCTTATCTTCATTCCGCCCTGCCGTTGAAGCAGAGAGCTACGCTGGATATGCATTGAAAGTGAAGTATCATGCTTTTTTGGTTTGGGGTAGTAACCGCCGCAACAAGCAAGCTACTCCCCTGCTTATTTGTGAATGCAAATCCTTTTTTCCACATTTCCTCTTGCTATTGAAGCATAGAGCAATGTTGGAGTCGCATTAACTGTGTGTATGTTTATTGAATAAGGGTATTAATCACCATTCCCGCAAGCCACCCCCATGCCTCTTCCCTTCATTCACATCCTCTAGACATTATGGATCCGCAGTGTTTATCCCACGCCCCTTTGAAATCCTTCACAGTTTTGGTCTTCACCACTTCCTCCGGAAGGGTGTTCCAGGCATCCACCACCCTCTCCATGAAGAAATACTTCCTGACATTGGTTCTGAGTCTTTCTCCCTGGAGTTTTAAATCGTGACTCCTGGTTCTGCTCATTTTTTTCCAATGGAAAAGGTTTCTCATTGACTTTGGATCATTAAAACCTTTCAAGTATCTGAAAGTCTGTATCATATCACCCCTGTTCCTCCTTTCCTCCAGGGTATACATATTTAGATTCTTCAATCTCTCCTCATAAGTCATTCGATGAAGACCATCCACCTTTTTGGTTGCCCTTCTCTGGACCGCCTCCATTCTGTCTCTGTCCCTTCTGAGATACGGTCTCCAGAACTGAGCACAGTACTCCAGGTGAGGCCTCACCAGGTTTCTGTACAAGGGGATAATCACTTCCCTTTTCTTACTCAATATTTCTCTCTCTATGCAGCCCAGCATTCTTCTGGCTTTAGCTATTGCCTTATCACATTGTTTCGCCGACTTCATATCGTTAGATACTATCACCCCAAGGTCTCTCCTGCTCCGTGCACATCAGCCCTTCACCCCCCATCAAATACATTTCTTTCGGATTTCCACACCCCATATGCATGACTCTGCACTTCTTGGCATTGAATCTCAACTGCCATATCTTCGACCACTCTTCCAGCTTCCTTAAATCCTGTCTCATTCTCTCCACTCCTTCCAGTGTAGCCATTCTGATGCAGATCTTAGTATCATCCGCAAATAGACAAACCTTACCTTCTATCCCGTCCACGATGTCGCTCACAAAGATATTGAACAGGACCGGTCCCAACACCGACCCTTGTGGCACTCCGCTCATCATCGCTCTCTCTTCCGTGTAAGTTCTGTTTACCATCACACATTGTCTTCTGTCCTTCAACCAGTTTGCTATCCAGGCTACCACCTTGGCACTCACTCCCAAGCTTCTCATTTTATTCACAAGCCTCCTATGTGGGACGGTATCAAAAGCTTTGCTAGTAGACCTTTTACTTTCTATTTATGCAGATGTTGCACTTTAATTTTTAATTCTTGGTAATTACTTTTTTTAAAAATCTGTCCCAAATCATCATCCTAATTCATCTGGTGCATTAAACCACAGATTTTCTAAAGGTTTTTTAAAAATATTATATATTGGGTGCAATGAGATATGGGGAGCGTAATTTTCAAAAACCATGGAAAGCTAAAGAACCTGCAGACTTTAACCTGAATTTTCAAAGTGGACTTATGCACCTAAATTCATGTTGAAAATTCCTGGATTGTTCCAGTACACACGCACACATACACACAGGAGGTTATACCTATTCTTAAGCAAGTGGAAATTTTTGCATATACGTTCACATGCATACTTCTGAAAATTGAAAGTACACATCTAAATAATTTTTCTGGCCCAAATCTTCCTCATAGGGGAGCTGTTCCATTCTCCTTATCATTTTGGTCGCCCTTCTGTGTACCTTCTCCATCGCAACTATATCTTTTTTGAGATGCGGCGACCAGAATTGTACACAGTATTCAAGGTGCGGTCTCACCTTGGAGCGATACAGAGGCATTATGACATTTTCCGTTTTATTCACCATCCCCTTTGTAATAATTCCCAACATTCTGTTTGCTTTTTTGATTGCTGCAGCACACTGAGCCGACGATTTCAATGTTTTATCCACTGTGACGCCTAGTTCATGAATGTTTCTACCTGTCACAGTCCTGGCAGCAGCATTTTGAATTAGCTGTTGGAGATTTGATCAAAGAATTTTGTAGTCCCAGATAAAGAGAATTGTAATAGTCGATATTGAAATTACCAAACTATGCAATACCATTTTTAGGTCATTTTCGGAAAAAACAAAAAGGCTGTCATAACAGGCAAAGTTTATAGAAACAATTGCATATACTGCTGATCTAAGTTCCCCTCTTACAGTGGGAGATATATAGTGTCATATTGACTCTCTTACAGAGTCAGTCTCTCTCTCTCTCTCTCCCCTTCCAGTGTTCAGGACCCCTCTGGTTCCTCAAGCCTGAATCCTCAAAAGTCTTAGAACTCAAAATCTCCAGACTTGGTCCTGATGAGGGCCTAAGTCTTGGCCCTGCCCCTTTTTCCACCTCCTTAATCCTGATGTGCGTACAAGTATGTATGCGCTTACGTCTTGGCTTCTTAAAATGTGCATAGCCTGCATATGCATGTAGGTGACCGTTTTTGCGCAAGCAACGCTTTTAAATTCTACCTTTAAGTTAGCCCAATAGCTTTATCTGGCCAAGCTGCACAGCGGCTGAATAGGGACATCCTGGTAACATTTCGGGGTTCAGTTATGAGAGGGGTACAAAAATCCCTGAATAGTTGTAGTTGAAGGCTCAATATGCCATAACTCCACTGAGGCTGGTTTTGACTGAGCTGGAAGCTCAAATGAATAGGAGAAAGCTGCCAGTCTAAAAGAGAAACAAATTTCTGTTCAGTATTTGTTTATCGATATCCGTAATCAAGCAAACATTAAACAAAATTGCACTAGAACTTGTTACTTGTCACTGCCAGGTACTCTTGAGCCTTGCAAATAAAAATAAATAAATATTTGTATAGTTGGAGTAATCGATGAAGATCAGGAAGTATCTGTTTCCAGATGGGGGTCACTGTCTTCACTGGTCCACACAGATCACTCTTGATTGGCTTCAGTGGTTGACTTGCTCTGTTATGGCTTGCCTTTGCTAGTGGTGCACATGTTGATTGCTTTTCATACAGCACATGCTTATCAGTGTCTCTGTTCATAGGGTTATCTTTAAATCCACTGCAATCTGTTTGCTTAGCAAGCCATTTATTACATTGGTGCCCCAGCTGCCTATGTCAAGTGTGTATATAGTTTTGGAGTGAAGATTGGGTAGCTTCTTTGGTTTCTTCATCTATGCAGGTGATTCTGTACACGTTTTCAGCCACAACCCCTTGTGTCACTATGCATGACCTCTTCTTAATTGTGCATATATCCTTGCAGAGGAGGAAAGTGAAGCCCTTGCTTATCAGGCATTTCACTGATTGTAGACTTCCCTTCAGATCTTGCGCATACAGCTCATCTTTCATGAGAATTTTGTGCATGCATCCAGCAGTGGTAGCACATGTAAGCCATCCTTTTCCTTTCCTCAACACATAAATTAGTTTCCCATCTGATAAGTACACATTATCTTTTATATTGTCTGTTAAAAATCTTTATTACTTTTTATATGGCTTGTTGCTCCTGAATCAATATGCCAGTCTGTCACATTACTTCTCTTAGGAAGTTTAATACTACTGCTCCAAGCAATTCAGCCTTTCTTTCAGCTTCAGTATTGATGTTCATAGTCTTAAGAACTTCCTTTGGGGCCGAATCAATACACTGCGCTCACACGAGCGCACTGTATAACCCGTTGACGGACGCGGGTTAAATAGGCGCTAATCCACCCCCTAATGCAATAGGGGGATTAGCGCCTATTTAATGCACGTCTGATGCAGAGTGAATGAGTTACTAATGGAGATAATGTCTCTAATGTCCGGGTGGGTGCCCACCTCAGCTATTAACTGTTCCATCCGTTAAATCAGCACGACTCACACTAGTAAGAGAGCAAGCGCTGTCACTGGCAGGACCCGTTCTGTGGAACTCAATGCCACTTGAAATTAGACTGCAGAGAAGCTTTAAACTTTTCAAAGTAAGTCTAAAGACCTGGCTTTTTAAACAAGCCTTCTATAAGCAGAACGAGGAGAACAAATAAGCACATAAATAAGCACCAAGCAATCAGTTCTTTTGTTTATGAAAACTTTCTCTCTCCTTTCTCCTATTACATATTAGAATATTAAATTATTTAGGTATCGTAAAGAAGATTTTTTCAACCACAATATAAATAAACTAAACACATAGGGGTACATTTTAAAAAACAGTGCGCACGCACACTTTTGTTCGCGCAGCTGGCGCGAACAAAAGTACGTCAGATTTTAAAAGATACACGCGTATCTTTTAAAATCCGGGGTTGGCGCGCGCAGCCTGCCTCCGTTTCCTCCGAGGCTGCTCCAAAATCGGAGTGGCCTCAGAGGGAACTTTTTTTGTCCCCCCCCCACTTTTCCCTCCCTTCCCCTCCCTTCCCCTATCTAACCCACCCCCCCTACCTTGTTTGATGGAGTTATGCCTGCCACTGGCAGGCGTAACTTGCGCGCGCCGGCTGGCCAGGCCCCGACATAGGCTGCTGTGTCGGGGCACTCGGCCACGTGCCCGGACCGCAGACACGCTCCCGGACCGCCCATTTTAGCAAGCCCCGAGACTTGTGCGCGTCGGCGGCCTATGCAAAATAGGCACGCTGGCGCACAGGGCTTTTAAAATCTACCTCCCGACTTTTATATTTAAAACATGTTATCGTTCCCTAATGGCACACCTATAATTTGTTATCTATATCAACCAACATTTAACCTTATTTGTGCCTTTTTGTAAACTATTGTGATGGTGAATTAATTTAACGACGGTATAGAAAAGATTTTAAATAAAATAAATAAATAAATATCACTAATACAATACGGAGAAGTCATACAAAGACCCGGGTTTTGAGTTTGAAAAACATGGACTTTGTTGAAATGGGGAAGTACCTGGAGGAAGAACTAGAAAGCTGGGAGAAAACGAGAGATGTGGAACAACACTGGGCCAAACTAAAAGGAGCAATTACTGAAGCGACTAATAAATATGTTAGAAAAGTAAAGAAAAGCAAGAAAAAAATGAAATCTACCTGGTTCACAAAGGAGGTGGCTGATAAAATCAAAGATAAAAGAACAGCGTTTAAGAAATATAAAAGATCCCAAAGGGAGGATCACAAGGAAGAATATCTGGTAAAACTGAGGGAGACAAAGAAAGAAATCAAGAAAGCCAAAAGTCTGGTGGAAGAAAGGATTACCAAAGAATTAAAGCAAAGTGACAAAACATTTTTCAGATACATCAGTGAAAGGAGAAAAGTCCAAAGTGGTATAGTGAAACTGAAAGGTGAAAAGGATCAATGGGTGGAAACCGATGAAGAAATGGCAGAAATATTTAGGGCCAGATTTTCGAACCTGCACGGACAAATCTATGCACGATTTTATAACATGCGCGTGCATGATAATATCAGCTTTAGAATCTTTGCTTTCTTCTTTGCTCGTTTTGACAATCTAAATAGCATTTCTGCTGGCCGATGATTCTGGGAGGCATTTAACTATAGTGTTTCCCTCTAGAAGAGTTCCCAAAATAGTGCTTCTGATGACTGAGTCACCCAGCACAATGAGCTTACTATGCAAGATAACAGAACTCTTGCTGCTTAGTTCATGAAACACTTTAGGCTAGGATAGATTTCTTTCATAGTCAAGGTTGTACTGGTGGGGTACACTAATTTACAAGTTACCTCTAATTTGGCAATGGGAAACTTGATACTTTATTTTCTGGAAAAAGTCAAAGCTTGGCTGTTTGACCCAGAGCCATAGCCAGGCAATTCGGTGCCAATTGCCAAGTGAAAAACTGCGCCCTCACCCATTACACAACACATGACACCACGAGTTGGGAGTCTCATTTCAGTGTTCGTACAGCAAAGCCCATGGCCAGTGTAAGGGTATTAGGTGCCCTAGGAAAACTTTACAGACTTGCATCCCTCTACCCCATCACACCCAAACAAGAATTATGCATTCATAACAAGAGATTTTACATGAAAAAGGACATGCAAAGCAGTCTTATGAATAAATCATTTACAACACAGTGGGGCGGATTTTAAGAGCCCTGCTCGCCGGTGAGCCTATTTTACATAGGCCTACCGGCGCGCGCAGAGCTCCGGGACTCGCGTTAGTCCCGGGGTTTTCGGAGGGGAGCGTGTCGGGGGCGGGACCGAGCGCAGCGCCGTTTTGGGGGGCGTGTCGGGAGCGTTTCGGGGGCGGGTCCGGGGGCGTGGTTACGGCCCGGGGCGGTCCGGGGCGTGGCCGCGCCCTCCGGACCTGCCCCCAGGTCGTGTCCCGGCGCGCTAGCGGCCCGCTGGCGTGCGGGGATTTACGCCTCCCTCTGGGAGGCGTAAATCCCCGCACGCCAGCGGGCAACTTGGGCATGGGCATGACCCTCAGAGCCACAAGAAACAGAATTTCTATATCAAAATAGCACTAACTGCCAACACTCAAACAGCAACAATCCTACATATGAAAGTTAATACTGCAAATTTTACATCAGGCCAAAAACAGTAATACACCCTCTAGTAGGAAAACAGAAGAAGCCAAACTGCTATATATCCCTACATAGAAACGACACACTAAGGGAATACCTCACTTCAGTCACACATGCAAAACACAGACAGACCCTCAAATTGTTACGAACGTGCCCAGTGAGCCCCGGGGAAGGGGCATGGAGGCACGATCGCTTGCTCCTGGGAGAGAGTGAGCCCCTGGCCCATGAGGTGACTCAGGGAGGAGCCCCAAGACACCCCGAGGGAGGTGAGCAAGTACAGGCATGGGCGGAGCAAGAACTCAGGAGGCGGACAAAGCGGGGTCAGCCCCCCCGCTGAGCTAACACAAACCAGTGAAGACAGATGGAGGCAGAGGAACCGGAGTAGGGGACTCCGGATCCGAGAACATAAAAGAGTCAGAGTACATAGGGGAAACGAGGACTCCTGGAACTTGCACGAGACAAGGACTCCTGGAACTTGGACGAGACGAGACTCTTGGAGACTTGGACGAGACGAGACTCTTGGAGACTTGGACGAGACAAGACTCTTGGAGACTTGGACGAGACTCTTGGAGATTTGGACGAGACTCTTGGAGATTTGGAGGAGACTCTTGGAGACTTGGACGAGACGAGACTCTTGGAGTCTTGGAAGAGACGAGGCTCTTGGAGACGTGGAAGAGACGAGGCTCTTGGAGACGTGGAAGAGACGAGGCTCTTGGAGACGTGGAAGAGACGAGGCTCTTGGAGACGTGGAAGAGACGAGGCTCTTGGAGACGTGGAAGAGACGAAAATCCTTGAGACGTGGAAGAGACGAAACTCTTGGAGACGTGGAAGAGACGAAACTCTTGTAGTGGGAAGGTGCCATCCCTCAGGGCGCCCTACACAGCCTGGCGTGGACTGGTCACAGGCCACCCTGTCCCGCTACATGCCCTACACAACCTGGAAGGCTGGTTGCTGACCACACGGAGAGCGGGACGTGCACAGAACGGAGAAGAGGGTCCGCTTGAGAGAAGTCCAGCCGGAAGAGGATTCCAGTCACCTGAAGACAGACATCAAATGAGATGGATTTACTCCTAAGAAGGTTGGCTGGAGACGAGGTCCGGTGGATGGCAAGGCTGCTGGCAGATTCTTTAGAATTGAGATGAGGAGTGAAGGAAGATGTTAAGCAAGAGAAAGGTACCTCAGGCGCAAGCCATCTGGACAACAGGAAGGGTAAACTTCTGGACGAGAAAAGATCTGGAAGTCTTGGACAAGAGGACGGATGGACATCAGGACGAAGGACGTCTGGACACCTGGATCTCTGAACGAGTGGACATCTGGGCCTCGGGATATCAGGAACGTCTAGGACATCAAGGTACAGACGAGGAACCCCGAGGCTTACAGGAAGGGAAGCCAAGGGCTGGAACATACCACAAGGATGATCCGACGAGGGACGAAACTTGGAGCATCGGACGGAGACATCAGGAACAAGAAGACATGGAACATGAAGTCTTCCAGACAGGAGCAGCAAGATGGACCACGATGGAAGTGGTGGAACTCCATGGACGAAGGAGAAGCTCCTTGGAGTGTGTAACTCCATCCGAAGACCCTGAGGAACCGAAACAGAGCCTTTAAATACGGCAGGACCAGGAAGAGCCCTAAAGACATCATCTGGAGGGCAGAATAGTGCTTCCTGTCTCTGGCCCTTTAAGAAGAGAGGAGAGGCGCGCACCCACGCCTAGAGGGAGTTCCGGAGGCAGGTGGGCAGAGCTGAGGCCTGCAGCGGCATCCTGCGGCATGGAGAAGGAGGGAGCAGGCCGGAGGCAGCTCCTGCCCCGAAGGTGAGGAGATGGAGGCTCCCAGCCGCTGAAGAGGACTCCGGCGGTGGTGCTTGGGCCGCAAAGAAGGAGGGAATCCCGGCGGGGACTTCCTTCGTAGGAAGCGTCGGTGGCACAGCTCCAGCCGCGCAGGAGAACAGCATCAGGCCTCTCACAGGAGAGCCAGTAGCGGCCCGTGGCCGTGAAGAGGAGCAGCAGCGTTGGGCCTGGCAGGGAGAGAGGTGAGAGCTTGTTCGCGGGATGGGGTCCGCAGACAGGATCGTAACACAAAACCAGAATAAAGAGACCATACAGTATAAATAGAAATGTACAGACAAAAACTGGAAAACACAACAAGCCAAATTCTGTATGCACTGCAACAATGGAAAAACAAAAGTATTACCATTCCTCCTTCTATAAGTTTGGAAAATGGAAATGTGACTAATGCAGGGTAGTGAAAGAGATTGGAAGTTGTGAGTAGAATAGTGGGCTTGGGGAAGGGAAGGGTAGGGGGAAAAAAGAAAAAACAACGAGTGGGAAATTCTCATTGCTGATTTTGTTCTTAATTAAGTCGTACAACTGTAATATGGCAGACTCCAGTTCACCTGTTGGAGGTGCAGAATGTGAGGAAATGTCCCCTCTTTTTTTGGCACCACAAAGTACTGTCTGGCCCCTCGTTCCGCCTCTGGAATGATGGCCTGCAGGCTTATCAGACGGCGTAGTGTGGCTTCCACCGCAGTTCGCTTGTTTAGGGAAGAACAGTACGACACCAGGAAGGTGTCTCTGGGAGGGTGAGAAAATTCTAAGGCGTAACTTACACGGCTCAAAGCCGAGACTTCAAAAAGGCGTTTCAGGTGGACTTCCAATTTTCGATTCTGGACATGTACCTTGGGGGTCTGTAAGAACTCCAAATGCTCTACCTGGACATCTACCTTGGGGGTCCATAAGGACTCCAAATGCTCTGACAGCGGATACAGCTTGGCCATGGCCCGTTCTACCTTGAGGCCGGCCACTGGGGCATCCCATTCCCTGATAAGCTTCTGAATTTTCTTTGGAATTAGGAAAGCCGAGGGGGATCCTCGCAGCCGATCCAGGACCAGGTTAAACCCTTTGCTGTCCGAATTCTCCTGTGACAGTTTGAGCCCCAATTCCTCCAGCACCTGGGGAATAAGGGGATGCAATTCCTTCTGCTTAAACAGCCGGACCACCCGAGGGTCATCACCCTCCCCCCCCCACCCCCAGGGGCATCCAGCAATAACGGATCGTCCCCGCCAGCATCTGGGTCCGGATCAGGGTCAGAGTCACCCTGGGGCATTACTGCCCGAAGGACCAGAGAAGGCAGAACCTGAATCTTTAGATGCTTGGCAGAGCCAACAGTGCTGTCCCAAGACCTCCCCTTCGCAGCCTTCCTAGCCAGAAAGGCCTCATGCATTAGTAGCACAAACTCCGGGAAGAAACCTTCGGGTCCCATTGAAGGAGTTCAATTTTATGGACGATCGTTGAATGAGACAACTGAAACCCTCTAATTAACAGCGCCAGCATTGAAACGCACAGCCATATTGAACGTACTAACATTTGGAACGCAATGGCTTGCATTACGTAGTGACGTAGTTACGTACTGACATTCAGTGGAACGCACCACCATTTTATAATAATAATTTGTATTGTATTAATACGATAGATGCTATAAAATGTCTAACATATCACGTCAATTAAATGACGAAACAATGACTTGATTATAAGCTACACCTACTTGAAAGAATGTATAAAAGTTTACTCCCCACGGGGAGTGGCATGCAGTTGTACTAAGCCATTGTCTTAGCTGCATCTTGCTGGCAATAAAAGTCTATCTTTACGGATCAGTTGTCTGGACCTCCTTTCTGACTTTTTAAGACGGTTACATTTGACGAGCCAGCCAGGAGGTACCGGGGACGCTATTTTAGCCCCCCAGTTGGTCCGGTACTTTGGCGGCGGAGCGTTCCCCCAGACTTACCTGGTGAGTGGCCACCGGAGTTCAGCGATCAGGTTTCTGCGGGGACCATTCTGCAGAAAATCTCCCGAGACCTCTGGGCTGGTGATTCGGGAAGAAGGCTTTCTTGACGATCGGAAGAACTTTTCAGGCAAGTATTTTGGGAAAAAGAAATAAGATAAGAAATAAGAATTAGAGATAAGATAAAGCTAAATTACAAGCCGATCCGTTATCACGAAGGATCGAGGGGGCCTTGATCAAGCCCCACGTGGTGGCTAGTAGGAATCACGCTCTGAAGACCCCGCGATTTGGGAAAATTTGGGAACAGTTTTCTTGTTGTGTGAAAGAGAATAAATGGCCTCACAGTTCTAGGCCGGGCGACCGCGTTCTAGTCGGGGCGAGTGTGATCCTTTTGTGTCTGGTGGATACGGACCCCTTACCTATCTGCTATCCCTTCCCTTCTTTGTCTGTGCTTCTATTCTAAGCCATGACGGAGCACTTTAGCGAAGTGTTCGATAAGCATACATGCACGAAACCAGGAATGATTCAGCAATGTGCGTATAAATGGCCGAGTCTATGTGTTAATTGGCCCCCGACAGGAACTTTAGATTTCCAAACGGCCACGAAAGTCCAGAATATAGTAATAAGAGAAGGTAATCCAGGATGTCCCGAGGATAGACTGTATATCGATGCCTGGATTGCAGTCATTTTGAATCCACCGTCATGGGCAAAAAAGTTAGTGGAGGGAGCCGCTCTCGTGATGGTGGCGCATATACAGAAAACGAACAGCCGGAAGTCCCCAAACCGGAAGAGAAAGGAGAAGCCGGCCATCTTGAATACGGAAGAAGATACGTCATCGGCGGCGGCCATATTTGTAGTACAAGGGAATAATGCAGACTATTAGCAGATGAACCGGAAAATCCCGCGCCACCGCCATACGTTCCAATCTACCCGCCATTGCTACCAACCCCAGCTTATGAACAAGCCGATCCCTTACCCGGCACATCGCATGAAATAAAAGAGGAAATAAAAGCGGCAAAAATTGAAAGAGATGCGGAACCTTCCGTTTCAGACGGCACTCGCAGTAAGACGCTAGCCGCAAGTTTACATCTACCAATTAGAGAAACTGCAACAGTAGTGCCGGTGTCGCCTACGGAAGAGAATGCCTTCCAAACTACGCAAACTATAAGGTTATTCACATATGTACCTTTTACATCTAATGATCTTTTCAATTGGAAACAACTTGGCCCCTCATATGCCGAAAAGCCAGAACAAATGATTGATTTTTTATCTGGAATTTTTACAGCTCATAATCCTAATTGGGCTGACATTCGTCATTTAGCCTCTTTCCTCTTTACTACTGAACAACGACGACAAATACAACAGAACATGGAAGAATCAGCCAGAGAGGGAGCCGGGTCAGACGGCGACCCTGAGGGAGCAGTAAGGGATTTCGCTCCGCTTACAGACCCCCACTGGGACTATCAGACATCAGTGGGACGAGAGCGCATCGCGGCCTATCAAAGAGCCTTCCTAGAAGCTTTAAGAAAGGGAAAAAGAAAAGTCATTAACATGAGCAAGATACAGGATGTGGTGCAGAAAAAAGATGAAACTCCCGGAGATTTCCTTGAGCGTTTGATGGATGCATATCGCAAATACAGTCCGTTTGATCCAGAAGATTTGAAAAATCATTCTATCATAGTCATGAGCTTTGTAGGACAGTCATGTCCTGGCATACGCCGGAAACTCCAGAAGACAGAGGGATTTGAAGGAATGACTATCAGCCAATTGAAAGTCTTGGTAGATAAAGTTTATGGAAATAGAGAACTGGAAGAGGAGAAGAAGGATAAAAAAGAAAGTGGTCGAAGGATGAGAGAAAGTGTTAGCCTGTTAGCCGCAGCCATGGAGGAGACCAATTTTGGGAACCAAGCCAGGTATTATCAAGGATATCCTGGATATAGAGGAAGAGGCAGATCGCCATTTAGGGCACCGTATAGAGGAAGGTTGTTCAGAGGGGGACCGTTCAGAGGAGGAAGAGTGCCTCTAGGAGCAAATCAATGTGCATATTGTAAACAAGAAGGACACTGGAAGTCTGATTGTCCAGAGACCCCTCAACGGAAAGGGGAAGGATCTGACCCATCAAAATCACAAGAGACTGAGTGGCAAATGGCAGTGGGTGAAATGTCTGAAGATGATAGTGATGATATAGGACGGAACTCATGACTAGACAGGGAAAATCTTCCCCTTGACCCTTTAGTAGAAATAAAGGTTGGAACGAAAACATTTAAAGGACTATTGGACTCTGGAGCGCAGCGATCTGTCATGACTACTGCAATAACTACGCCCACATCAAAGAGTATTTCCATTGTAGGGGCCTCTGGAAAACCACTAGCAGCCCCTATCCTTCAGAATAGACAGGTTCGAGTAGGAGGACAATTAGTATCTCACCAATTCCTTTATGTTCCAGGATGTCCAGTGCCATTAATTGGTAGAGATCTTCTTTGCAAACTGAGAGCAAATTTGCAATTCGAATCAAGTGGTGAAATCAAAGCTTCCTTTGCTGATAATCCAGTTTCTTTAATTTGCCCTCTTCAAGAAGAATGGAGACTACACCTTCCTGTTATTGAAAAACCCATTGAACATCGGTATGAAGCACAAACCCCTCTCAATGAAAAACGAAGGCAATTGATGGACAGCGTACCTCAGGTATGGTCTGAAATAACCCAGGAGGACTAGCTACCGAAGCTGCTCCTATATGGATTGAAATGAAAGAAAATGCACAGGTCATCAATCAAACTCAATACCCCATCCCCTACATGGCCAGACAAGGAATACAAATACATCTACAAAGATTATTCGACTTGGGTATCCTGCGGCGAATTCGATCTGCTTGGAACACTCCTTTATTACCAGTCAAGAAACCAGGAACTAATGATTACCGACCAGTACAAGATTTAAGAAAAGTGAATAACCAAGTAGCGGACCTGGTAGCCCTTGTACCTAATCCGTATTCAATCCTGGCTCAAGTTTCTCCAAAATCCAAATGGTACAGTGTCATTGATCTCAAAGACGCCTTCTTCTCCGTTCCTGTAGCGGAGGAATGCCAGAAAAGTTTTGCCTTCACGTGGGAGAATGCCCATACTGGAATAAAACAGCAGTATACATGGACTCGTTTACCTCAAGGATTCAAGCATTCACCTACTTTGTTCGGAGAACAGCTGGCCAAGGACTTAAAGATATACCAAGAGATGCATGGGCCAGTTGTACAGTATGTGGATGATCTTTTGTTGTTCAGAGAAACTTATCATGAATGTGCAGTAGCAACCCACCACTTATTAGAGACTTTGTACTCGAAAGGGTACCGTACAAGCAAAAAGAAAGCGCAAATCTGTGAATTGGAAGTAGAGTATTTGGGCTTTCGAATACGTGAGGGCACTCGTTGCCTTGGAATCTCCCGTACAAGCTCTATAAGAAATCAACCTGTACCTACCTGCAAGAAAGAACTTCATGCATTCCTAGGAGCCGCAGGATACTGTAGACTTTGGATTGCTAACTATGCAACTTTAGCCCAACCATTATATGATAAACTACGAGGAAAAGAATCGGAATCTCATCCCTTCCAGTGGGAGGGACATGAACTAGCAAATCTGCATCAACTGAAAGAAGCCTTGATCTCACCCCCTGCTCTAGGATTACCTGATGTAATGAAACCCTTCCATTTGTTCATAGATGAGAAAAAAGGAATGGCCATAGGGGTATTGACTCAGACTCTAGGATCATGGGAACGACCTGTTGCATATTTGTCAAAAGGAATGGACAATGTTGCTAAAGGATGGCCTGTTTGCCTTCGAAGCATTGCTGCTGCATGTTTACTGATACCCGAAGCTGTTAAGCTAACGTTTGGACAAACTCTGCAAGTAACAACCCCACATACCATTCAAGGACTACTTGAGACTCATGGACCAAAATGGATGACAAATTCACATCTTGTCAAATATCAAGCTTTGTTATGTGAAACGCCTGAAATCCAAATACAAGACAGTAAAAACTTGAACCCAGCTACTCTAATGCCAGCACCTGACCCAATCACCCACAACTGCGAAGAAGTCATGGCTACAGTACATTCTAGTCGACCTGATCTGAGAGATCAACCTTGGCAAGGCGCTTGGACCTTATTTACTGATGGAAGTAGCCAAGTTATAAATGGAGTACGAGTTGCCGGATATGCTGTAGTCTCAGAAGATGAAATCATTGAATTCGAACCTTTGCCTCCAGGAACATCTGCGCAAAAAGCTGAACTAATTGCCCTCACTCGAGCCCTGCAACTAGCAGAAGGACAAGTTGTGAACATCTATACAGACTCTAAATATGCTTTCCTTACCATTCAAGTACATGGAGCTTTATACAAGGAGCGAGGATTTCTAACTGCAGAAGGAAAACAATTGACTAATGCACCAGAAGTACATGAACTACTAAATGCAGTCTGGTTACCTCGCAAAGTGGCTGTAATGCATTGTAAAGCACATACAAGGAAATCAGATCCTATTGCTCGAGGAAATCAAAGAGCAGACCGCGCTGCAAAAGCGGCAGCCCAAGAACCATTTCAAGCCAAAACAACAACATGCCCTCTCTTACAGTTTCCAAGTGAAGTACCCATCTATACAACAGAAGAAAATGAATGGGCACAGTGTGAAAATTTTCATCAACAAAACAGATGGTGGATTATACAAGATGGAAGAATATGGATACCTGAAACTATTGCTTGGACAATAGTTAAAGAAGCACATAATAATACACACCTTGGACGTGATTCATTGGCAAGACTACTGGAAAAAACGTACTACATTAACCGAATCACTCAATTGACTAAGCATGCAATTAATCAGTGTATTACATGTGCAAAGAACAATCCTCGAAACGGACCTGGCCCTGCCCCTGGGCATGTTCTTCGAGGAACCATACCATTTCAAGTCTGTCAGATTGATTTCACTCACATGACTCCTTCAAAAGGCTACAAAGCTATGTTGGTAGCAGTCTGCACCTACACTGGATGGATTGAAGCTATACCCACACGGACAGAAACAGCCAGAGAAGTGGTCACCCTACTTCTAAATCAAATCTTGCCACGATATGGATTACCAAGACAGATTAATTCAGACAATGGACCAGCTTTCACTAGTGAAGTCACTCAGCAACTAAGTAAAATTCTGGGCCTTAAGTGGCACCTGCATTGCACGTGGAGACCACAAAGTAGTGGAACAGTTGAACGAGCTAACAGAACTTTGAAAAGTCAATTAGCCAAACTATGTCAAGAAACCAAAACCAAATGGCCAGACATCTTACCATTAGCACTGTTACATATTCGATGCATTCCACGAAAATCTGGACTAACACCCTACGAGATGATGTACGCAAGACCACCACCACTTCCATCATTCCCTGAGTCGTTACAGATCCAGGGAGAAATGGCACTCAGTAAACAGCTGAAAGGATTGTATGATACAGTAGAAGCAATCCGCAAGTACACATGTGAGACAGAGCCACTAATTCTGATTACACCAACTCATCAATTCCATGTTGAAGACTCTGTATGGGTCAAAGAATGGGATGAATCTGATTTTCTCAAACCTCGATGGAAAGGACCATATACCATACTACTGACTACACCCACTGCTGTAAAAGTCTCCGGGTGCCCAACCTGGATTCATTGGACCCGCATCAAACCGGCCACCAACACTTGGCAAGTCTCCAGAACTGGAGAGAACAAATTGAGATTCACCAGAAATACATCACGGCCTAATGCAGAGTAAACGATAGCAATGCAATGCTAAAAATTAATAATGTGTTTATTTCTTTCCTTCCTTACAGGCTTAATAATACATGATCTCAGCACTCCGGAAGTGGGCCATCTGTGCTCTTTTGGTTACCACTTTGAGTATTATATGCCCCTCTAACAGTGACTGGAAATGGTTCATCAGCGCTATCTACATCCTCATTTCTGCTCAGCTATTGATCATCTACCTCATCATCAGAGAATCTTACCGGTCCTAATGATACTCCTGTGCATAGTAACAGGATCTCTCCACTCCCCATTAAGCCAGAATTGTACTGAATGTATCAAACAAGTCCGCACTACAACTGAAGATGGATATCAACTTGTCTTCACAATTATACATCAATCTCAGCCACCACCATCCTGTACAGAGCAACCCGCTTGTTCTTTAAATACCACTCAAGGACATCAGTCTTTTCATCGATGTATACTGAACAACAAAGTCATCTGTCATTCACCAACTACTCCTAAGTACTACAATGTAACGCTTACTACTGGTCTACCAAAAAGTTATAACACTGACATCATACCAGATGGGAAAGGAATACTCTATTACATTAACTCTACAAAAGTCTTGATGGGAGGCCATTCCAGTGTCACACTTACCTTTGATGCATGTGTAGCAATCGGTAAACATCCAAACGCCGTCCATTGTGGATCTCAAGCATGGAAAGCAGTATATGTCTTCAACCACAAATATCTTTGTCCATACAATCGAGCTTATAATCCCTCCAGTTGGCTACCATGTGCTGGGGATATTGAACTCTCTGGATGGAACCTAGTGTGTGACTATACTGGAGGAGGTTACACAGGTTGCCCAGGAGTGGGCAGACTGAAGAAAGAAACTGGAAATGTTGTCTCTTTGGAATGGCCAATCAGGCCTGAAGGATCCCCTTGGCAGGATACTTGGGGATTTGGAATCGACGGAACAGGAGGAGACCCCATGACATATATTACTATCACCCAACGACGGGATAAGCCACGCCCTATTATCCATCTAACCACGGTAGTGGGATATCAATCATTCTTTGACGAAATCTCTCAACTCGACGAGGAACTCAAGAAACATGCTATTTCTCATCAAGCAAAGAACATGTTTGTAAATCTGGCTGAGAACATCGCCTTATCCTTGGAAGTGCAAAATTGCTTTGTCTGTGGTGGTACAAACATTGGAGAACAATGGCCTTGGGAAGCTAAAGAGATCTTCCAGTCTGACCTAAATGCCATGAATACTACTACAACATATAACCGAAAGAACACTCCTTATGAATGGGCTCTTCAGACCGATGTTATTGGAAGACAATGTTTATCCCGACAACTCTCTAAACTATATACTGTGCCAATTGGAAATTCACCATGCACAGGAGTCCTTACCGTTACAACAAACAATCATACATGGTGGCAAACGGAGAATCAGACTATACCTGCTACATTTTGGACTGAACCCAGTTTGAATGCCACCTGGAAGGCAGCTGGAAAGTCCTCAACTCAATTTATAGCCACTGATGGATATTACTTTGTATGCGGACGACGGGCTTATGAACAATTACCTTCCAAATGGTATGGCACATGTTTCCTAGCAACAATACGCCCTAGTTTTTTCCTGTTGCCAGTCACGGCAGGTGAAACTCTAGGTGTTCATGTATACAGTCCCATGAAACCACACAAACGACGAAGAAATTCTAAAGTTTCAATTGGAGATTGGTCTGATCAAGAATGGCCACCAGAACGTATTATACAATATTATGGACCAGCTACCTGGGCAGAAGATGGTTCATATGGATACAGAACACCAGTCTACATGATAAATCGTATCATCAGACTCCAAGCAGTACTTGAACTTCTTACTAACGACTCTGCACTGCCCTCAACATTCTAGCCAAGCAAAACACGAAATTAATTACTGCTGTATACCAGAATCGACTAGCGTTGGACTACCTTCTAGCTCAGGAAGGTGGTGTGTGTGGGAAATTTAATCTTTCTAATTGTTGTTTACAGATCGATGATAAAAGCAAAGTCATCGAAGAAATCACTGATCGAATGGTGCGACTAGCTCATGTTCCTGTGCAGACCTGGTCCGGGGCCTTTGATTGGACAGCATCAATGCCCAGCTGGATCTCATCCATTCCAGGATTCAAGGAGCTCTTCTTTCCCTTGATATTTTTCCTAATCTCTTGTGCTATATTTCCTTTATGTCTCCCTCTTATCCTTAGGAACTTACGTACCATGATAGAGAAGATCGCTGATCGAAGAGCAGCAGCCCAAATCATGATGCTGAACCAGTATACTTCAATCTCAACATTTCCCTCCTATGATTCATCAGACTCAGAAGATGAATACTCTGACACTAACCTTTAATGCAATTAATGTGACTAACGTACTTGGGCCATCATGTCTGTTAGGGTTAAGTCCAGCTACAAAGGGGGGGGGGGTGATCCACTAGGGACCCCTCGTCTCAAACCCGGTGAAGAAACCAACAACCTAGCAAACATGTTAGGGCCCACACCAAGTGAATGTAATACTAATTATTGTTTGTCTTTTCAGCTACCTCACAGATGAAAGTGATACTTCCGCCTTCTACAGAAGTTGAAGTATCAAAGGGGGGAATGAAGGAGTTCAATTTTATGGACGATCGTTGAATGAGACAACTGAAACCCTCTAATTAACAGCGCCAGCATTGAAACGCACAGCCATATTGAACGTACTAACATTTGGAACGCAATGGCTTGCATTATGTAGTGACGTAGTTACGTACTGACATTCAGTGGAACGCACCACCATTTTATAATAATAATTTGTATTGTATTAATACGATAGATGCTATAAAATGTCTAACATATCACGTCAATTAAATGACAAAACAATGACTTGATTATAAGCTACACCTACTTGAAAGAATGTATAAAAGTTTACTCGCCACGGGGAGTGGCATGCAGTTGTACTAAGCCATTGTCTTAGCTGCATCTTGCTGGCAATAAAAGTCTATCTTTACGGATCAGTTGTCTGGACCTCCTTTCTGACTTTTTAAGACGGTTACACCATGTCCTCGCTACTGGAATCCAAAGTTGTGTCCTTCGGGTCTCCCTGGCCCGGTTCTACAACTGCTGGGGAAAGCTGGGGGAGGGGGGACAACACTTCTTTAGCTTCCTTCCCCTGGGTAACCTTTGACCCCGGGGGTTTAGCTTACATTCCTGCTCTTCCCCCAAGCCCGCTCTTAGGCTTTCTGGGCTTCTGACCCTTGGCAGATGGCCCCCTTCCCCCCCCACAGCACATGAGGCACAGAGAGAGTGAGCATCCAACTCTAAAACCAGGCCACAGGCCCTACAGGGCAAATGGCAGTCCTTCCCCTAGCTCCACTGGGCTCCCAGTAGAAAGAAAATGAGTCGGGCTGAATACTAGCGCGGGACTTGCGAAAAAAACCCAAAATGGCTCCAAGCCTAGCCCGGGTTCAGCGCTCCACGTAGGAGGAAGGAAACAGTTAAAAAGTACTGCAACCCTCCGGTTTAACTGCCCAGGCCTTCAGAATGCCTGCCCTGTGGCAAAAAACACCCAGGAGCTACTTCCCCGACCCAAGGAGGGAACACTGAGAGGAGAGGATCACCTTGCTGGTGGCTGAAAAGAATCAGTAAGTTTTTGCTTGGGACATTGTCTTTTTTAAAAGTATCGCAGCAAAGTTAACTATTTGGGAATATTATTTAGTGTGTTTGTGCCTTTAATAGTCAGAAATGCAGTGAATAAACAAGTTAGACTGTTTGTATTTTTAAACAGTCAGTCAAGAAGGTAGCTAGTAAGCAGTAGGTAGTGTGTTTATTTTTAAAAGTCTGCAGAAATGAGTGTTCTGCAGACTTTTAAAGACCTGAATGTTTGTATTGAAAAAAAACCCCACAAAAAGTAGCCAGAAGCTAGAAATAAGCTAGGAGCAGTGTATACCTAAGTAAAAAAGTTGAATAGTTCAGCTCAGTTACTCACCTTAGAAAAGTGTTGAGGTAGTGTGATTGGGTTTGAATAGGGACCAACATTTGTTAATCAAGAGATTAGTAAGTCACTCTGGCTGACTAACTGAAGTCAGACTGTTTGGATTTCCCAACCCTCGCTCATCCCTTAATTTATAGGCAGGTGCCACTTTCACAAAAAAAACCCAAAACATCAACAAAAACTTTATTGAGAATTCGAGCAGACCACGGTAGGCCACTACCAGACACATAGTGAATTCACTAATACAGGGGTCGGGAACCTTTTTGGCTGAGAGAGCCATGAACACCACATATTTTAAAATGTAATTCCATGAGAGCCATACTAACTACAAACCCCCATCCTCCTGACCCCCCCCCCCCCCAAGACCTGCCAAAAGTCCCTGGTGGTCCAGCAGGAGTCCAGGGCTCACAGACAAATCTTTAATAAAGTAAAAATCTAACAAAACCCCCCACCCTCCTGATGCCCCCCCCAAGACCTCCAAAATTAATTTACTACAACCCACCACCCTCCTGACAACCTCCCAAGACCTCCAAAACTAATTTACTACAATCCCCCACCCTCCTGACCCCCCCAAGACCTGCCAAAAGTCCCTGGTGATCCAGTGGGGGTTCAGGAGTAGTCCAGGAGCGATCTCCTGGACTTGGGCTGTCGGCTGCCAGTAGTCAAAATGGCGCCGATGGCCCTTTGCCCTCACTATGTCACTGGGGTCGATCAATGGCGGTGGTAGCCCCTGTGACATAGTAAGGCCAAAGGGCCATTGACGCCATTTTGATTACTGGCAGCCAACAGCCCTTTGCTCTTACTATGTCACAGGGCCTCCCGCCGCCATTGGTTGACCCCCAGTGACATAGTGAGGGCAAAGGGCCGTCGCCGCCATTTTGACTACTGGCAGTCGACAGCCCAAGTCCAGGAGATCGCTCCCGGACCCCCGCTGGACCACCAGGGACTTTGGGCAGGTCTTGGGGGGTCAGGAGGGTAGGGGGTTGTAGTAAATTAATTTTGGAGGTCTTGGGGGGGCATCAGGAGGGTGGGGGGTTTGTTAGATTTTTACTTTTTTATTAAAGATTTGTCTGCGAGCCAGATGCAGCCATCAAAAGAGCCACATCTGGCTCACGAGCCATAGGTTCCCCACCCCTGCACTAATACATTTAAAGGACGTTAGACACATTCCTACTCCCATAGCAACCTAAAACTTAACTATGAACTGATCAAAATTGAAATGAAGGCAGCAGTCCAGCTGCAAGAGGGGGGCTTCCCAGTCTTTTGCATAGAGTGTCACATGTATGATTTTTTACCCACCAGTGAGAAGTTGTACATGTGCTTGCGATGCAAAGAGCTCCTGGCTCTCAGAGAACGAGTCCGATCTCTGGAGTCTAGAGTGGCAGACCTGGAGGAGCTGAGGCAGACAGAGAGGTATATAGATGAGACCTTCAGGGACATAGTAGTCAAGTCCCAACTTCAGACTGGTAGCCCTGGTGCTGCCTTGGAGGAAGAAGGTCTCATGATGGGAGAGCATCAACCAGGGGCAGCAGGAAAGGATCCTGTAGCAAGGACCTGCTCTCCAGGTGATGCATTGTCCTTTCGCACTGAGGGTATCTCCCCAAGGCCTACTGCCCAGGAGGGAAGGGTTAGGTCGGCCATTCTAGTTGGTGATTCGATTATTTGGAATGTAGACAGCTGGGTGGCTGGTGGGCGTGAGGATCGCCTGGTAACATGCCTACCTGGCGCGAAGGTGGCGGACCTCACGCGTTACCTAGATAAGATTTTAGACAGTGCTGGGGAGGAGCCGGCTGTCGTGGTACATGTGGGCACCAATGACATAAGAAAATGTGGGAGGGAGGTTCCGGAAGCCAAATTTAGGCTCTTAGGTAGAAAGCTTAAATCCAGAACCTCCAGGGTAGCATTCTCTGAAATGCTCCCTGTTCCACGCGCAGGTCACCAGAGGCAGGCAGAGCTCTGGAGTCTCAATACGTGGATGAGACGATGGTGCAAGGAAGAGGGATTCAGTTTTTTTAGGAACGCCGCGTCATTTTGGGAACGCCCCCGGACACGCCCCCTCCCTCCCCTTTTCGAAAGCCCCGGGACTTACGCGTGTCCCAGGGCTTTACGCGCGCCAGCGGCCTATGCAAAATAGGCGCGCGAGGGCCCTGCGCGCGTACATCTGGAAGGATTTACACGCGCGGGCCTTTTAAAATCTGCCCCTTAGAGAATAGCCACTTCCATTAGCAATGGTAACATGGAATAGACTTAGTTTTTTGGGTACTTGGCAGGTTCTTATGGCCTGGATTGGCCACGGTTGGAAACAGGATGCTGGGCTTGATGGACCCTTGGTCTGACCCAGTATGGCATTTTCTTATGTTCAGGCACTAGGATGCGCCTCCTCCCCCAGCCGAGCACTACCTAAAACGGCAAGCCTCAGAGAAAAGCCCCTGCAGAGAAAAAAAACTGAAGGTAAGAATTTCCTTTTTTTTTTTTTTTTAACTCTGCAACAATAAAAATTCCCCACAGGGGTACTTTCCTTTAGGAGGCACTGGAAGAGGGCTTCAGGGCGTGGAGGGAACCAGTCCCCTGGCTATCCAAGTCCCTGGAATCCAAGGGCTCCACAGCCGGGAAGGGGGGGGGGTCTAAACCCTCCTCCCACCCCACCCCACTCCACCCAAGGGATGGCCCGCGATCGGAACCTCACACCTCGGTTAGCCCTGCAAAAACTCAGGCCAAAGCTGCAGGATGCACGACCACCATCTGCTGGAAACAGAAATACTAAGGAGCTGCAGATGGCACTAGAGTTATATAGCCGTGCCTCGAAGTTTTGGTTCTCTGCCTCCATCTGCTGGTGGGAGTACATAACCCACTGGTCTCGACTGATCTGGGTATGTCCAGGAACAATGAAGTAATAAAGAGCCATTTGTGATGATCCCACACACATAGAAGTGACACAAAAAGCCGTGCGAGTAAACAAGGCAACATACAGCAGAGGATGGCAGCGGGTGGTCAATCCTGCGGAATACAGAGTGAAATGATTGTGTAGCGTCCTCTACTCCTGAGAAACTAAGGTCCATCCAGCGAGCAGGGGAGACTGAAGGTGGCGACAAGAATCATCCAAAAAGCGTCAGAAGCCTAGGGGCGGGGGGGGGGGGGGAAGGTGGTGCGCCCTGCCATACACCCTTCCCAGCAGGGCGCACCACCAACAGACCCACGTTTGCCACTAGCCGAGCCTTGCGCTGGCTCTGCGCAGTCGCATTGCCAATACGCCTGCTCCTTTTTAAACGGGTGATTGGCGGCAGCCTGGCCCAATGAGCGGCCGGAAGGCGCCTCCCTCCCCTCTCGGCGGGCCACCTCTTGCTCGCGGAAGAAAACGCGCCAATGAAAACGCGCGGCGGGCGGTCCCTGGAGCGAGGCAGCAGGAGCAGGGTTCGGTTCCGGCTCCTGGGGGTTGGCGCGGCTGCAGTGAGGTAGGCGGCGGCGGAGACGGGGGGTTGTTGGAGTCTGGGAGCGGCCCCCGGGGGGGAGGAGAGTAAGTTGAGGGGTGATGTTTGGGCTCTTCTTGCTCGCAGCGGTTGTATTGTTGGTGGCCGGGAGGAGCCGTCCCCTGTCTTTTTCGGTGCAGGATGCACAGGCTGGGGTGAGCAGGTGACTCGCTTTCTTCCGGAGTCAAGCCCGGGCCTGCGGCGAGACTCTTCGTTGTTGCCGGTAGAGGGGAGTTTGAACTTTGTCCTGTGCAGCCCACGGAGTAAAACCAGGAGTGGCTCGGCCCTTTCGGGTTGATGGGAATGCTTAGGTAAGTCCCGTCTTGCTGTCTGCTCAGTGGAGTTGATGCTGGCCCGGGGGGGGGGGGGGGTGAGTGTAGGTAGGGTCTAGCTTGGACTGGCCCTGTCCTGGTTATTCTCCAGGCCCTGTTCCGAGACATCCTTCACGCATCATTTATATGAGGCTGTCAACTGTTTAAAAAAGACACAACTGACATGCCCGTAAAAAAAAAAAAAAAAAGAATTTTATGTTAGCACAATGGGTTAGTCTCTGGTGTCGTTGTCTTGGGTGTTGCGAGCCTACAGCTTGGTGTATATGGGAGAATAGCAAGTATAGTGGTGCACAAATAGCAATGGCAAAATGTATCTAAAAATGTAAGTTATCAGAAGAAATCTGTCGGTAAAAGAATAACTTTAGGTGTTGGCTGTTTGTATACGTTTGAGTTGCTGTGATATGGTAGCATACAGTAAAGTAGTGTGGTTGTAGTATTAGTTAAGGGTATGACATTTCAGACCCAAACTGCACTAATCCCCACCCCACCAAAAAAAAAATTAATCCTTATCAGATTTACATTAGTTTAGGGAAGAAAGAAAAAGAAATACAATCAGTGTTTTGTAGTATATACGATAGTACCAGAAGTTTACATAGATAGTGATCTGATTTTCTGTCAATAAGCAGGCTAAATTAGCCATACTGTCTGGGTGACATTCAATGGCGCATGTACATACTCTCTCTCTCTCCAAGAGTTAAGAGCTTTTGCTCTGCTGCACCTATGTGGAAGTTCCTGCATGAAGTGCGTCATCAGTCTTAATTTTTCCATGCTTTTGCATGGATGTATTTTTTGTGTTCTCCTCTTGTCTCCTCTCTTTTTTTCTAGGCCTTAGCCTTTTTCTACTCGTGCTAGCGAACCCGCGAGCGCTTTTTAGTGCTACCACAATGTTTGGCTTCAAAATACTGTCAGTGCAGACACATAATGACCATCACTGATGGTCATAATTCTTGTTACATTTGCCTGGGCCTGGACCATAACTAAGCAACTACGGCTGCATGGTGTAGCGGGCCCAAAGACAGTCGTAAAAATCCCTTCCCTGAGGGACAGGGACGTGCATCTTCAGCGACACCATCTCCGAGACACTCGGCTCATTCTTCTCTAGGCCCTAATCAACATCACCAACATGTACACAGAAGGTCAGCATCCGTGGAGTCGCAGATAGCATCTAAACACAATACCAGGCACCTGTGTTTTTTATCTGGGGTGAGTAGGCCTTGGTGTGGGGAAGATCATGATAGCACCTAAACAAAACCTCAGCCAAAGTCAGGAACACCAAGTGTCTGCTGTAGAAGCATCACTTGTGTTGTCTAGGACGTGCATTGTAGCGAGCACAAAACTGCTGACCCAGGAGCCGGCAGAGAAGCAATGCATCGCAGGCAACCCCTAAAGCGACGCACACTGAGAGCATGTTGCTTTGAAACCAGCTCACAATGTATCGATGCAAAGAGTGGGATCTCTAAGTCCACAATCTTGTGTTTAGATGCACACCCAAACCAGATTGACGGAATGGCACAAAGCAAGCAGACACAAGCAAAAAAAAAAAAAAAAAGCCAGAAGCGTATGGCTCAGTAAGCTGCTTCCACAATGCATGCGTCGTCTTTGCGACGGATCAACACCATACTACCTCCTTAAGTCATACTGAGCATTCCGTCACGATGCCAAAGGAGAAAGGAGGATATTTCCTCGACACCTCACCAAAAACAACATCTAGATACAATTCTGGACATCCTATCTCATCCGCTTTGGACTTCTTCTTCCAAGCCTCTTTCAATAAGTTCATCTTCCTCCTTCTCCCCCTCGAGAAACTATAGGTTTTATTTGGATCTCTCCACGCATTCCCACTATAGAGACTCTGATCTCCAGGAGGAGTTATCCCCAAGGGATAGATGACCTGGCCCAGAGATAGTTCAAAGGTCCATAATCAATAACCATCAGCCATCTTATCTGAGGCAATATGTCCGCATGGTAGAGGTCCTTCTAAAGCTTCTGTCGAAAGAGATTGACAGACACTCCCTGCAGAGTCTCCATTAACCTGATCAGACTAAGTCATGGAGCAGATTTCATCCATCATCAGGATTTCTCTTCTCCTTAAATCTGAAAGTTTCACCTCCTCAGTTCCCGGACTTCAACGGGAAAGGAGATCAGGAACAACCATACCACAGTCATTCAATATTTTTCCCCAGACAGACCCGTGTCTCCAGAAACAGACAGACAGGGAGAACCTGCCCTGCCAGAATCACCACGGTGGTTCCCCTCCGAATTAATCTTCTACCAGTGTGTGCATACCATTGGACCCACCAGAGGAGCCTCCAGATCATTCATTCATCTCCGCCGGAGGATCTCGCTTACTCCCGCTTCATTGAGAAGTTGGATACTTCACTAAAAGTGGATGTCCGAAAATTGCCAGACCCCGGGACAGAAATTTTTGTATTCTAAAAATACTGGAAGTTCCAGCAAAACCTTCAGCACTTCCTTCACATAAGGTTCTGGATATAGTACTCTCTAAGATATGGGTGTCCCCCTCATTCGAATCTCCCTGTATCCAGGAAGCTGGATCTGAAATTCCATTTTCAGAAGTCCTTAACCTACAGATTAGTCCAGCTATCTCAAACGTTAGTTGTTGAGTCTGCGATGAAAAGGGTAAAAAAGACGAAGTTACATTTCCCGTTGATAGCAGGGCTGAATTAGCCATGCTGTCATGGGAATTGTCCATCAGGGCCCAGGAAGCGGAGCTTCCATAGTAGAATTCAGAGCTTTGCTCTGTGCAGATGCTTGTGCCTTCCCGCACAGAAAAACAGATTCTCCTCAGTCTGTTTTTTTCAGCGCGCGGGATCGCATGCGGAGCTTCGTTCTCCTCAAGAAGGAAAACAGAATGTCAAGAAAAATAGATCCTAGGCCATCCAGCTTCAAACCGTGTTCATGTGGAAAGATTATGTCCATCACCGATGGACATGATCGATGCTGCCAGTGCTTAGGCCCCGAACATGATCAGGCTTCATGTCCTCACTGTGGCCGGATGTCGCCGAGAGCTCAGCGGCAGCGAGCTCATAAAATACTTCAGCTAAAGATGGCAGCGGGGGGGTCATTCGCCCCTCGATCGGAGGCCCATTCCTCCCTGGGTCCAGCAAAGGACAAGGCCCCAAAGGTAAGGAGGGCAGCATCAGTCGAGCTCCGGACCTCCAGGATTGGAGGTCACCGGGAAGAGGTGAAGAAAGCTCAGCATCCACGGGCCTCACCGTGATAGTCGGCCGTGCCTCGATCTGTTGAGAAAACTTCGACGCAGGCCATTAAAATGCCTCACCCTTCCAAACTACAAGTGTGGTTGAAGCCAGCGAAAAACCTGACGGCATCGAAGCATAGAGCATCCACTTCGAATCACGGAGTGTCGGGATCAGCGCATGGGGTGTAGGGATCTGCGCTTGTAAAATCAAAATCCAAACATGATGGAAAATCTTCGACACATGAGCAGTCATCCTCTACTCAAGACCCACACAGGAGGGGACCGCAGACAAAAGGGACCTCAGGGACCAAAACTCACTCAGTTCGCAGTTCATCTACATCTAAATCCTCCACTAAAAAAACATCAAAAGTCAGCACATGCATGTTCCAGCCGACATCAGGGGAGAATACCCAGACAAAGTGTTTCAGAACACTCTCCATCACCGATCGGGGATCAAACTCCAAGTTTTCCCCCACAGTCAGAGGAAGAGTTCGTTCGAGTGACTTCACATTCTTCTTCGACATCATCATCACTACATGTATATTCTGATCTCTCATCTAATTCCAGACATAGGGAATTAGACATGGGTCTGCAAGAACCTTTATATAAAAAGAGGAGAGTATCACAGGATTTACAACCACAAAAACATCTCACTGGGGCTCCAGACGCTGCCATCCTAAAAGCAGCATTGCCACCTAAACATTCAAAAGCTCAGGCAAAGCCTAAGATGTCGGCACAGACACAGCAAGCTTTTACACAGCTGTCGTCAGCTCTTTCTGACTTTTTTGAAGTCATGCAATCCAACTTCACGTTGCCTCCCTCTCCAACAGGAAGTGACCAAGAATCGCAACGCATTTCCACTCCATCCTCCCCAGGGGATAAAGACATGGAGTCAATAAGGGAATAGTCACCTCCACTGATGGAGCATCAGCCTCTTCCACGTGAACCTTTATACACCGTGGAACCGGACTCTCCACAAACGTCACCAGCGACGTCCACAGGATATCCATTCGACCCTCCGGAGGATCCTCCTGAACCATACGCCTCTCCGGAGGATTTGTCATACCCCAAATTCCTGGAGAAAATGGGTTCTGTCCTGAACCTTGAGATTCAAAAAACACCTGATCTAAGGGCAGAAACATTAGGATTACTAAAAATATTCGACATCCCAGCTGAACCCACCTCATTGCCATCTCACAAAGTCTTGGATTCAGTACTAGAAAAATCGTGGGAAACGCCTTTCACGATCCCTCCGGTCTCCAGGAAAGCTGACTTAAAATTCAGAATGAGAAAATCTCCATTCTGTTTGGTACCACAACTCCCTCATTCCTCTCTGGTCATAGAATCAGCTATGCAACGCGCAAAAAAGACAGTTGCACGCGTTGGTGCCACCTGGTAAAGAACAGAAATTACTGGACGAGTTTGCAAGGATATCATTCCAAGGAGCAGTGCTATCTGCCCGTATTCAGCAACATTAATTCTATATCATTAAATATTTATATGAATGTGTTAAGAACATAAAGAACACGCTCCCTGAGGCGGAACATCCTACAGGTGATGTTATTCAACCGGTACAGAACACGCAGGAGGGCATTTGGCACCTCCTGCGCACTATATATGAAGGATTTGAATCCTTGTCATGTATATCAGCATCTGCTATTGCGTCGCGAAGGATGGCGTGGTTACGCTCCAGTGCTATACGCGAAGACGTACATATTAAATTAGCAAACCTGCCATGCAAGGCTGAAAACCTATTTGGAGATAGGTTTCAAGAGACAGTGGCCAGCTTAAAAGAACAAGCGGTGGCAGTACAGTCATTGATACAACCCTCAAGTTATCAAACTCAAGGAAAATATTTTCCCTCCCTGCATAAACAGCCATACCAACACCGATTGTTCAGGCACTACCCACCGTATTGGACCCCGGCATACGATCAACCGCAACGCAGTCAACAACTGCAACAAAGATGAGGTCGCCAGAGGGGTCAGTGCCAACGAGGCCAACAAACGACTTCTTCCACCAAAACACAGTCATCATTTTAAAGGTACTGCCACCACCATAAATCTACATCCACCGGGCAGAATATCAACCCGACTGTCGGAATGGAAAGCAATAACAAATGATCGATGGGTTTTAGAAGTGGTAGAAAAGGGATACCAGATCCAGATTTCGAAAAAACCTCAATTACCTCATCGACCAACCAAGAGGACAACACACCAACAACCTCAGTTAGAAAAGGAAATCCTATCCCTGCAACACCAAAGAGCAATTCAGTTACTTCCACCACATGCCCAAAACAAGGATTTTTATTCACCGTATTTCCTAATTCCCAAGAAAACAGGAGGTCACAGACCAATTCTGGATCTCCGGGAACTGAACAAACACCTACTCGGGGAAAAGTTCAAGATGGTATCATTGAAGAATATCCTGCCACTTCTTCAACCCAACAACTGGATGTGTTCAATAGATCTCAAGGATGCGTACACCCACATACCAATTATCCCCTCTTCGTGGCGTTACCTATCTTTTCAGTTTCAGGACAAATATTACCAATACAAAGTCCTACCGTTTGGTCTTTTGGAGGCCCCCAGAGTTTTCACGAAGTGTATGGCAGTGGTGGTGGCACACGACAAAAAGGCATCCGCATATTCCCATATCTGGACAATTGGCTTCTAGTAGCATCCAAGCCAGAGACACCTAACAGTTCAATGCTTGGATCGATTGGGCATAGTAGTCAATTACCCAAAATCCATTCTCACTCCAACACAGATTCTTCAATTTATAGGAGCTCGTTTGGATACATTGAAAACCAGGGCTGTCTTGCCACAGATGTGAAAAAAAACAAAATAAGACCAGAGCCTTGGAAAGAGAATTTATTCAATTGATCAGAACCAGCCCGACTCTGGCCGAGTTTCGCCTTTATGGCTGCATCAGGGGCTCTTGAGATTAGATAAAATATAGAGTATATATCCGGGCACCATATATGATTATGGGACGTATCCACTGGTTCAATCACTTTTGGTATGAACGTAGAAACGACTGTTAAGATCATATCTTGGTGACTAGTCCTTCAAGTTTTGTTTAAAAGCCTGACAACGATATCCTCCAATCAATAATAGCAAATACTATTCATTCAAATGGAAGTGATATTCCGGCTGGTGTCAGACATACCATCAGCCCCTTTTCTTCTTCTCTGAAGCAGTTACTCAACTACCTGAACTACCTTTAAAAATCTGGGTAAGCAATGTACTCCATAAGGGTCCACTTAAGTACCTTAGCTACTTTTCATGACAAGAACAATAGTTTCTTGATTGCAATCCATCCTATGAAATCTTGATTTATGAGAGGACTTTCACTTTCATCCTCCTATGAAAAATCCTCCCATTCCCTGGGATTTAAATGTTTTGACAGCCCTAATGAAGTATCCCTTTGAACCAATACAGTCAGTTTCTAAAGTTTATAACCTGGAAGGTGGTCTTCCTCATCGCTATTATCTTATTTATTTATTTAGCATTTTTTATATACAGAGGTATAGCAGAGTTGCCTTCACTCCGGTTTACATACAGAACAACGTGTTACATTGAACGATGTTTGAAATTTAAGAATATCAAAGATTAACAATAATGAGCAAAGACATAACAAGGAGAATGAGTATAACAGGATAATACAGGGTGGAAACCCTGAGTAGGTGAACAGAGATATCTGGGAACATTGAAAACAGAGGACATCTGCATCATGAAACAGGAAGATTGATTGAAGGAGATATTGAAAGATAGCAGGCTATGTTAATATAAGTTCATTGAGAGCAGGCTTTAAAAGATTGGCTGAGTAGCCAGGATTTTAGGTCTTTTTTGAAGGATTTTAAGTTTTCTTGATAGGTGAGGAAATGAGGTAATGAATTCCAAAGTTTTGGGCCAATAATGGAAAGGGCTCTGTTTCTGGTGGAGGATAATTTGGCCTGTGGAAGTGAGGGAATTACTAGTTGAATTTTACTAGTAGATCTTGTTGTTCGTTGAGAGCAATGTAAGTGAATGATGTCATCAAAGGTGGAGTAATCGGCTTTGTATATTGCATTGTGAAGAATAGAGAGAACTTTGTATTCTACTCTTTTTTTCAATAGGGAGCCATTGTAATTGATTTAGAACAGGTGTAATGTGATCGGCTTTTCTTTTGCCTGTTAGAACTCTGGCTGCAGCATTCAGAAGGAGCTGTAGGGGTCTCAAAGAAGATTTAGGAAGGCCAATCAAAAGGGAGTTGCAGTAATCCAGACTGGAAAATAAAAGGGCTTGTAGGACGGTTTTGAAATCGTGGGGGTGAAGCAGAGGTTTTAGATGTTTTAAAATTTGAAGTAGCCTTCTTTTATTTTTGTAGCGATGTGTTTTTTGTAGTTTAGGTCAATGTCTATCCAAAATCCCAGGTCTTTAACGCTCTCTTTAAGATGGACGGGGGTCTTATCAAAGTGGAAGGGAGGAATTGTTTTATGATCAGGATTTTTTTTGGCAATTAGGATACATTCAGTTTTGCTGGTATTTAGACATAGTTTAAGATGAATTAGCATGTTTCTGATTGTGTCTAGGTGAGAAGCTGCTTTAGACATAGCATCTTCTATTGAGGAGGAAATTGGAATGAGGAATTGTATATCATCGGCATACATATAATACGTTGTTGAGTCTAGATAGATGGCAAAGAGGGGTAAGGTAAATGTTGAATAAGATGGGTGAGAGTGCTGATCCTTGTGGCACACCTGTTTCGAGGGGGATGGGGTTTGAAGAGCACTTGTTGTGAGAAACTTTGAAGTGTCTGTTATTGAGGAAGGATGTAAACCAACTAAGAGTCTTGCCAGCTAGACCAATGGATTCTAGACATGAGATAAGAATTTTATGATCCACTGTGTCGAAGGCTGCAGAGAGGTCTAAAAGAATCAGAAGGTATCCTTTTTTGTTGTCAAGTCCTCTTAGGATGGTATTGGAGAGGTTAAGTAGGAGGGTTTCTGTGCTGTGGTTTTTTCTGAAGCCGAATTGGGAGGGAAAGAGAATTTTGTTATCGTCTAGATGTTCGTTGAGTTGTTTCAAAACTGCCTTCTCTATCATTTTGGCGAAAAAGGGTAGGTTGGAGATTGGACGGTAGTTGTTTAGGTCGTCAGGGTTGAGGTTTTTTTTCTTTAATAAGGGTGTGATGGTGGCAATTTTTAACTTGGGAGGCAGCTCACCTTCCTCGAGCGACTTGTTGATGATTGCTGAAATTGTTGGAGCTAAAGGATAAGCAATTTCTTTAAGTGCTCGGGTGGGAATGGTGTCAAGTTCGTGTCGTGCAGGGTTGATTTTCTTCAGCATTTTTTCTGTTTCTATGAAGGAGATAGGTCTGAAATCGAGCCAAGGAGGGATGTTAATTGTTGAAGATTGAAAGTTGAAGCTTGAAATGGAGTTAAAGGTATCTGTTATTTTGGAGATTTTGTCCTTAAAGAAGAAGGCTAACTCTTGGCTTAGGTTGGTGAGGGAGCTTCAGGCCTTGGTGTATTTCTCACCTTACTTTTCACATAAATCAAACCATCATGCTCCCTATCTTTTCTAAACTGCAAGATAATGAAAGGGAAAGACTATTACATACCTTGGATTACAAAAGGGCGTTGGCATATTACAAAGAACACAGCTACACAGATGCTCATCACAACTATTTGTCAAGTTTAATCCTAATGCAGTGGGGGTGGCAGTAACCAAGAGAACAAACTGAATCCAATACTGTCATGCTTCAGTGCACCCACCACTAGCAAATACAGTCAAGACACCAGGCGCGAGCCACAGTGGCCTCAGTTGCACACATTCAAAATGCTACCATTGAAGACATTTGTAAAGCGGCCACATGGTCAACTATCCATACCTTTACTTCTCACTATTGTCTAGACCAGTGGTTCTCAACCTTTTTTCTGTCGGGACACACCTGACAGATGGTTCTCACATGCGTGACACACTGACCCATGATCGTCACGGGGCTAGATGTAAAAGTACAGTTTGCATCCACGGGAACCCCCCTGACCCACAATAATGGATATAAAGCAGAATTATGACATTCCCCATACAACTCACCCTACAAAAAAGATGTTCTGGTGTCATCTCAGTAACAGCAACTCAAACTCCTTCTACTTCCAGGCTCAATAGCCCTACTTATGAAAAGACAGCAGCTTACCACCAATGCGCATGTCCTCTTGAGAAAACACAACAAATAAGACTGATAAAACTCTTACATGCTAGTAAAATATCTCATCTCGGTAACAGACACAGAACCGACCTAACATACTCCCAGGATCTGTAGTAATGCACATAAACTAATCCGCACACAGTTACACCTGTATTATGGAATACACTCAAACAGGAGCAACCCTATCTATGAAATGGCAACACTATAAATATTAAATCAGGCCCTAAAAACCAATACACCTCTTATTAGGTTATTAGGAAAACAGAGCTAGCAAGCAGCTATAGATCCCCACACAGAAATAATTGTAAAACTATACTAATAAGCAGAATAAATGTTTCTAAACAGCTATGAACAGAATAACATCCAACAATTAAAAACTCATAAAAACTATTAAAAATTCTCCAAACACCAATAAAATATTTCAAAAAAAGCAGACACATCACAAAATAAATAATTAAAATGGCAGTCAATCAAGAAAAATAAACTTAAAAAGCCACCTTTACTTACCCCCCTCCAACAGCTCTCCTACTCCTCTTCCATGCAGGCCGTAGCACACAGCAGAAGCAGCAGTAGAGGCTAAGCTCTATACTCATGGTCATCCTCCTCAATGCCCATGTCTCTCTCACACACACACACCATACCAGTCATGCCCCCATGACCAGTTTCTGTCTCTCACACACCAATCATCTCCCAGTCTTTGACACACACACCAGTCACCTTCCTGAACAGTTTCTCTCATGCCATACACACACACACAGGCTTCCCACTCCCGTGTTCTACTTACATATACGGGCTTCTCACTCTCATAATCACTTTCTCTGTCTCACACACTCACCAGTCTCTCACTCCCATGCTTGTTCTCTCCACATGCACAGGCTTCTCATTCCCATAATCACTTTCTTTCTCTCACACACACACACACACCAGTCACCTGATCTCTCTCATGCATGCACACACACAGGCTTCCCACTCCCATGTTCTCTTTCAGATATACAGGCTTCTCACTCCCTTGCTGTGTCTCACACACACCCAGGTTTCTCACTCCCGTGCTCACTCTCCACATGCACAGGTTTCTCATTCCCATAATCACTTTCTTTTTCACACACACACACACACACCAGTCACCTGATCTCTCTCATGCATACACACACAGGCTTCCCACTTCCATGTTCTGTCTTACATATTGTGATGGCTCACCGTCCGTGAAGCCTCGAACGCCGCTCTTTCATCTCCAGTTCTGAGCCGCCAGCAGTTGCCCCGGTCCCTGGAGTTCGATGGGTTCACGAAACTCCCTGAGTCTGTGCCTCTGCTGGCCCCAGTTTTGCTGGGCTTCGGGGTTCTATTCGGGCAGGGTTGGAGGTAAACAGCCCCCCCAAGCCCCAGAGACAACACAGAGAGAGGGATAGTTCCTTCAAAGCAGTTTAATAAGTAACAACTGGCTGCATTACATGGAGTTTGTCCCCTCCCCCTCCAGCCCTCTGATTCCCTTACAAGCAGTGCTAGTGCAGAGCACTCATTTACCTCCTCTGTTCAGCCCTATTACCAACCCCAACGGCCCCTTTAGGGTAAAGCTTATACTTCTCCCCTCCACCTGGATTACTCTGTATCCATGCCTGAACAGGAGGACTCCTCTATCCCCGAACCTACCTCCATCTCCTCCTCCTCTGACACTGAAGAGCTGAGTTTTTGTGGCCAGTTCCACCAAGGGGGCACACCCTCTTCCACCACCTCCATGGACTCATCAGTGTCTACCTCATTATCCTCTATGCCTGCCACCTGTTCGCCTTCAGGCTTCCCTCCCCTGTCTGGTGGCGTTTCAGGGAAGCTGGGATTTGTAGTCCTTCTCTTCTCCTGCGCCCCCTGCTGTCTGGCCCTGGTATTGTGGTTGTGCTTATGGTAGCTTGTCAGCTCCTGCCAGCGGCCGGGCTGCGCTACATCACACACCCCCCCCCCCTTTTAAAAACCCTGGAACTCTTGGGTACCGGAGTTCCAGCTCCCTCCCCCAGGCGTGAAAGAAAGTCTGCATTTACGTGGTCCCTACCCGCCCTATGACGGACCTCAAAACAGTACGGCTGTAGCGCCAAGTACCATCTGGTCAGCCTTGCGTTGGATTCTTTCATTACATGGAGCCATTTCAAGGGTGCATGATCAGTAACTAGGACAAAAGGGCGACCAGCCAAATAATACTTTAGTGAATCAATCGCCCACTTCACCGCCAAGCATTCTTTTTCAATAGTGGCGTATTTGCGTTCATGCTCATGCAACCTACGGCTAAGGTACAGTACCGGGTGTTCCTCCCCATATTCGCTTTGTGAGAGAACGGCCCCTAATCCCGTCCCAGATGCATCGGTCTGCAATATGAAGGGCAGAGCAAAATCAACGGCTTTTAATACGGGATCCTGGCATAGGGCTCTCTTAAGGTACTCGAACGCGGCTGCTGCGGGGTGTGCCCAGCCTAATTGATTCGGTGTTCCTTTCCTTAGCATGTCATTTAAGGGACATGCTAGGTCGGCGAACCGGGGTATGAAGCGCCTGTAATAGCCTACCAAACCCAGGAAGGCCCTCAACTGCTTCTGCGTCTCAGGCCTAGGGTAGTCCTGAATACACTGGATCTTGTCCAGCAAGGGTTTAACCACCTCCTTCCCCACTACATGCCCCAAGTACTTGACCTCTCTTTGGGCCAGGCGACATTTCGCCGGGTTGACCGTCAAACCGGCTTCCCGTAACGACTGGAGGACCGCTTTGACTTTAACGAGATGGGAGGCCCAATCAATAGAGTGAATTATGACATCGTCCATGTACGCAGCAGCATAGTTCATGTGGGGACGTAGCACTATATTCAAAAGGCGCTGGCAGCAGCGCCCTGTAACCCAAAAGGCATGCGTACGAATTGATACAGGCCCGCCGGGGTGGCAAATGCTGTTTTTTCCTGTGACTCCTGATCTAAAGGTATTTGCCAATACCCTTTTGTGAGGTCCAGGGTGGTTAGGTAGTGGGCTGTCCCCAGCCTTTCCACTAACTCGTCCACTCGGGGCATAGGGTATGCATCAAAACTAGAGATGGCATTTACGAGTCTAAAATCTATGCAGAAGCGCAAGGTCCCATCGGGCTTGGGTACCAGGACTATGGGGCTACACCATGCGCTGCTAGATTCCTCAATAACCCCTAACTGCAACATCTCCTCTACTTGCTTTGTGACCTCTGCCTGCATAGCCTCAGGCAACCGATAAGGCCTCCTCCTGACCACCTTCCCCGTTTGAGTTTGTATGGTGTGGGTGACTAATGTTGTACGGCCCGGTAATGGGGAAAACACATCCCCCGCCTGGCTCACTATCTTCTCCATTTGGGCCCTTTGTAATGGGGTCAAGTCTACCCCTATTTTTACTCCCTCCTTAAGATCCAGATCCCGTACCTGGGGACCTAGCTCCCCTTCCTCCTCGGGTACCCGACCGGCTGACAGACTCTCCCTCTCTATCCAGGGCTTGAGTAAATTGACGTGATAGACCTGCGGGCGTTTGTGACCAACCTTAACCTGATAATTCAGGGGTCCCAAACGTTTTACTATGATCCCTGGGCCCTTCCACTTGGCAAGGAGCTTATTGGGGGATGTGGGTACCAGGACCTGATCCCCTTCCTGGAATTCCCGCTCCCTTGCCCCTCGGTCATAGTACTGCTTCTGCTTCTCTTGGGCTTGTCTTAAGTTATCTCGGGCTATCCCCAAAGCAACCTCTGCATGCTGCCTCAAACCATCCACGTAACTTATTACGTCTTGGGGCTCTGCCTCTACCCCACTCCATTTCTCCTGAATGACATCCAGCATACCCCGGGGTTGTCGCCCAAAGATTAGTTCAAATGGGGAGAACCCCGTAGAGGCCTGGGGTACCTCCCGCGAGGCGAACAATAAGAAGGGGATAAGCCTGTCCCAATCCCCCGAATCCCTCTCCAAACAAGCCCGCATCATAGATTTCAGAGTTTGATTATATCGTTCAACCAAGCCATCAGTTTGGGGATGATACGCAGCGGTGCGCGTGTGCTTTATGCCAAACTGGTTCCACAAGTTCGCCAACTCCCGGGACATAAAGTTGGTACCTCGATCTGTTAATACCTCCCTGGGGAACCCGAACTCACAGACGATTTTTACTAGCTCGGGTGCCACCACTGAGGCTCTTGTGGACCTCAAGGGGACGGCCCAGGGATACCTAGTGGCATAATCCAGCACCACTAGAATGTACTGGTGTCCCCTCTTGGTCTTTTCTAACGGTCCGATCATGTCTACCGCTATGCGGTCCATGGGTACCAGTGGTGTGCGAGCCGGAGCTCTTGTTGAGACTAATTGGCATTTGGGACATGAAGAACAATATTTCCTAACGTTCCTGTAGATGCCCGGCCAAAAGAACCTCCTCTTAAGCCGAGCTAGAGTACTATGTATGCCCAAATGGCCCGCCAGGGGATGTTCGTGGGCTAGGGCCAGAACATCGTTCGGGAAGCACAGGGGCACCAAAAGCTGTTTGTGAGCACCCTGCCCTACCAGTCCTTCCTCTACCCTATAGAGTAAACCTTTTTCCACCATGAAATAAGGATACAATGTATTTCCTTTATTAGTAATAGGAGGAGTGGGCATTTTGGCCTGTTTCCATGCTTCCTGAAGCGCCTGATCCTGGAGCTGTTCCTCCCTGAATTCTGGAAACCGGCCTAGCAATGTCCCCACTATCTGATTCGTGCGGGGCTCCTCTTCTCCCTCCCAAAAGTCTACCTGACCTCGCTTTTCTTTCTTTCTCTCAGCGCGGGGTTTGCGACTCGTCCCTGGTTCCTCCACTACTCCCGCCTCCCCGAAGGGAAAAACCTCCCCGATCCCAGGTTCAGCGTCTGAGGTGCCCTGCACCTGGGTCTGGGCTCTAGTAGTCACCAGGGCTTGTTTGTCGGCCAATACCTCTGCGAGAGGCTTCCAGTCGCGCCCCAATAGGAGGGGTACGGGTAATGCTTCGGCCCGGGCGACTTCCAACATATCCTCATAAGGACCCCACTGTAAAAGGACCTCATACACCGGATGCTTTCTTACGTCCCCATGTACACAACGTATCTGGGCTTCTCCCTTTGGGGCTCGAGATGCGTTCACGCCCACTTGTGTCGCAGTTCTCCCCGAAATCAAGGACTGACTGGTGCCGGTGTCCAAGAGAGCTTGCACTCTATGCCCATTGACCCTAACCCATTGAAAATAGGGGGTTGTTTCCCTGGAGGCTTCCCCTCTACCTGACCTCGGGGGTTGCACATAGCCTACCGTCACGTGAGGGCATTCCCTCTGGAAGTGCCCCAGTTCCCCACAATGAAAGCACTTGAGTGTCACTGACCTCCTAGGGGGTTCCCAGCCTCGGCCTTGCCCCTCAAGCGGACAGGCTGCCCCCTCTGGCTTTGGGGATCGGTTTCGCCCAGCTACCGGGCCCCCCAAACCTTCTCCCTTTTCCCGAGCGAACTCTCTAGAGGCTTTTATTTTTGTTAAGGCGGGGCTAGCAGCCACGGTGGCTTCGGCCTCTAGGTACCTCTCGGCGTTCACAATGGCCTTCTCGAGCCCAGTTACCCCCTGACGTATCACCCAACTCCTCATCTGGGCAGGTAACGCCTCTATATAACGCTCTAGAATAATCATTTCCATAATCTTTGTTACAGTTTTACCCTCGGGCTCTAGCCACCTGTATGCCAAGTCCTTCAGGTGCTGAGCCAGGGCCCGAGGTCGATCCGTGGGTTGAAAACACGTAGCCCGAAATTGCCGGCGATACCAGTCTTGGGTCACTCCCAGCCTGTCCAATATAGCCGCTTTCAAAACAGAGTAATTGACAGCTTGTTCCGGGGCCAGTGCCCTGTAGGCCGCCTGGGCTGCTCCGGTTAAACAGGGTGCTAATCGGGCAGTCCACTGTTCGCGGGGCCAACCCGCAACACTAGCCACCCTCTCAAAAGTAACGAGAAAGGCCTCGGGATCATCACCAGGCCCCATCTTTTCTAAGTGAATGTTCCAGGGAGCTTCAGTCCGAGCAAGCCCCATTGCTCCCGGAACATGCTGGGAGGTACCTGAGGGTCCTGCGGTAAGCTGGGCTGCCCATAGCTGCGTGACCTTCCGCTGCTCATCCAGAAGTTGTAGCAGGGGTCGTTGTTGCTGCTGCTGCTGTTCTATCATCTGTTTCATCAGTTGCTGCATGCCTTCCTGCTGCTGCTGCATCTGTGCGGTTAGCCACTTTAATATCTCCTCCGACGCCATCTCTGGAAGAAAACAACAGCGAGACCCAAGTGTGGCCGCTCAACACTCAAGCCCCCCAGTCCCCAAGCAGGGCAAGACCACAGGAAAACAGATGGGTGGAAAAAAAAAGAGAGAGAGAACAACAAAAAAAAATTTTTTTTTATTTTTTTTTTTTAAAGATCCCTGCAAGGGTTTAGGTTCTTCATCCCCACCTCCTGGATAATCTATTTTAGTGTTGCCGAGGTACTTTTACCTTCACCCAGGCTAACGAATGCCTTGGTATTTTCAGCTGCTCCTTCCAGGTCCTCTGGACGGCGAGTTCCACACATCCCACTGCTGCCACCATGTGTGATGGCTCACCGTCCGTGAAGCCTCGAACGCCGCTCTTTCATCTCCAGTTCTGAGCCGCCAGCAGTTGCCCCAGTCCCTGGAGTTCGATGGGTTCACGAAACTCCCTGAGTCTGTGCCTCTGCTGGCCCCAGTTTTGCTGGGCTTCGGGGTTCTATTCGGGCAGGGTTGGGGGTAAACAGCCCCCCCAAGCCCCAGAGACAACACAGAGAGAGGGGTAGTTCCTTCAAAGCAGTTTAATAAGTAACAACTGGCTGCATTACATGGAGTTTGTCCCCTCCCCCTCCAGCCCTCTGATTCCCTTACAAGCAGTGCTAGTGCAGAGCACTCATTTACCTCCTCTGTTCAGCCCTATTACCAACCCCAACGGCCCCTTTAGGGTAAAGCTTATACTTCTCCCCTCCACCTGGATTACTCTGTATCCATGCCTGAACAGGAGGACTCCTCTATCCCCGAACCTACCTCCATCTCCTCCTCCTCTGACACTGAAGAGCTGAGTTTTTGTGGCCAGTTCCACCAAGGGGGCACACCCTCTTCCACCACCTCCATGGACTCATCAGTGTCTACCTCATTATCCTCTATGCCTGCCACCTGTTCGCCTTCAGGCTTCCCTCCCCTGTCTGGTGGCGTTTCAGGGAAGCTTGGATTTGTAGTCCTCCTCCTCTTCTCCTGCGCCCCCTGCTGTCTGGCCCTGGTATTGTGGTTGTGCTTATGGTAGCTTGTCAGCTCCTGCCAGCGGCCGGGCTGCGCTACATCACAATATACAGGCTTCTCCCTCCCGTGCTGTGTCTCTCACACACCCAGGTTCTCACTCCCATCCTCACTCTCTTCACATGCACAGGCTTCTCATTCCCATAATCACTTTCTCTCTGTTACACACATACATACACACACACACCAGTCTCTCTCTCATTTCCATGCTCGCTCTCCACTGCACAGGCTTCTCATTTCCTGAATCACATTCTTTCTCTCATATTCACACACATCAGTCTCTTTCTCTCATACACACAGTCACCTTACCAACCAGTCTCTCACTCTCATGCATGCACACACACACAGGCTTCCCACTCCCACGCGCTCTCTCTCACATAATCAGGCTTCTCCCTCCCATGCTGTGTTTCACACACATCCAGATTTCTCACTCCCAAGCTCACTCTCTTCACAAGCACAGGCTTCTCATTCCCATAATCACTTTCTCTGTTACACACACACACCAGTCTCTCTCTCATTTCCTTGCTCGCTCTCCACGTGCACAGGCTTCTCATTCGCTGAATCATTTTATTTATTTAAAATTTTTATATACCGACATTCATCAATGATATCACATCGGTTCACAGTGTAACGCAAACAGGCATCTGGGGTGGCGCTTTACATCGAACAAAAGTAACATGTTAACAAGAGAGAAATTTAGGGGGGGGGAGATATAAGGGGAATATAGTATTAAATGTTATAAACGAGATTTGTAAATATATACAATATGTACATTAATAGGAGAGAACATAAAATATAAATTTAGGCAGAATTTGAGGTGGGTAGGGTGGTGAAAGGAAAAATGAGAGGGGAGTGAGAAGGAGGGGAGGGTAGCGCGGGGGAGAGGTGGGGGGGGGGGAATGGGGAAGTTAGGTGTATGCTTTAGTGAAAAGCCAGGTCTTAAGCTTCCGTTTGAAGGTTTTTAGGCAGTCTTCTTGCCGTAGTTCGACTGGCATTGTGTTCCAGAGGGTCGGCCCGGCGATCGAGAGCGCACGGGCTCTTTCTCTCACACACACACCGTCACCTTACCAACCAGTCTCTCTCTCTCATGCATGCACACACTCACGGACTTCCCACTCCAATGCTCTCTCACATAATCAGGCTTCTCACTTCCATGCTTTCTTTCACACACATCCCCCCCACAACAGTAGGCTTCTTACGCCCATGCTTTCTCACATACCCAGATTTCTCACTTCAATGCTTTTTCTCTCTCTCACACACACATCAGTCACCTCCCTGACTAATGTCTCACACTCTCACATACACATCAGTCATCTCCTTGAGCAGTCACTTTCATTGTCTCTCACATATACACACACACACACAACAGCTCTCTGACCAGTTTCTCTCATTCACACACATGCTCTCAATCACACGCAGGCTGGCTGCTTCTTTCTCTCACTCACTTCCTCTTCCCTGCCCCTCCCCGAGCACAAATGGTAGCTGCAGCGGCCGCCTCCTCCAGCCCCCGCAAGCCAAGAAAGAAGAATCCCATCAGCCGCGGGAGGCTCATGCTGCTCTCTCCTTTCCCGATTACCGTCTGCTTCAATTGCTCGGGGGCCGATGCTGCAGCCGCCGCTGCTACTTTATCATGCGGCACGGCTCTTTCTCCTTCCTTCCCGCGCACCGCGTTTCACTTCCTGTTCTGGGTCACGGGGGGGTGGGGGAGCAGGTGCGGGAAGAAGAAAAGGCCAGCCACAAGTGCCACAGCTTTTTTTAGCACTGCTGCCGTTCCCACTGGGCTTGAACGTGTTAATAGCCCAGCGGCAACGGCAGCAGGGAAGAAAGAGCAGCGGGAGAGACCCCGAGGACGCGACACAGCAGCCGGTGCTTGGCGACACACTAGGGTGTCGCGACACACCGGTTTAGAACCGCTGGTCTAGACCAGTGGTTCTCAACCTTTTTCCCATCGTGACACACCTGCTCATTACAATTCACGGCGGAAATAAAAAGTAAAGGTCTGGTAATTATTTTTATTGTTTAAAATGACACAAGGAAAAGATACGTATTCTGTCTGAACAGAAACTGCATAAATAGTAAACATCCCACAACAAAACAGCACCAATTTCCAGCACTTAAACAGTAACCGCCTTACCTAAGAAAAGTCAACACTGAAAATATTACAACAGGCCTTAAGACATCAATACATCTCCTATTAGGAAAACAGACCAAGTTAGGCTGCTATAGAGCCCTACACAGAAACTACACGCCAGCAGAAAACCTCACCAAAATCACATGTGCTGACCCTCACCTAACAAAGAATAAAGACACCAAAGTGCATAACTAGAAGCATGCAGAAAAAACTGAATTGGAAACTGCAACAAGCCAGAGTCTCTGTATGCAGTGTAATAAAGGAAAAAAGAAACATCACCCATCCTTATAAAACAAATCAAGAAATATAAAATCAGTAGCAGTAAAACCATGCTAACAAAAAGAACAGATTATTTCGAAACAACTGATGAGTGGAATATCCAATAATTAAAAACTCATATACAAAATTTCTAGATACCAATAAAATATTTCAAAATAGCAGACACAAAGACCCAGTAATAAGAACATAAGAAATTGCCATGCCGGGGCAGGCCAAGGGTCCATGAAGCCCAGCATCCTGTTTCCAACAGAGGCCAAAACCAGGCCACAAGAACCTGGCAATTACCCAAACACTAAAAAGATCCCATGCTACTGATGCAATTAATAGCAGTGGCTATTCCCTAAGTAAAATTGATTAATAGCCATTAATGGACTTCTCGTCCAAGAACTTATCCAAACCTTTTTTGAACCCAGCTACACTAACTGCACTAACCACAACTTCTGGCAACAAATTCCAAAGCTTTATTGTGCGTTGAGTGAAAAAGAATTTTCTCCAATTAGTCTTAAATGTGCTACTTGCTAACTTCATAGAATTCTCCCTAGTCCTTCTATTATTCGAAAGTGAAAATAACCAAGTCATATCTACTCGTTCAAGACCTCTCATGATCTTAAAGACCTCTATCATATCCCCCCTCAGCCGTCTCTTCTCCAAGCTGAACAGCCCTAACCTCTTCAGCCTTTCCTCATAGGGAAGCTGTTCCATCCTCTTTATTATTTTGGTTGCCCTTCTCTGTACCTTCTCCATAGCAACTATATCTTTTTTGAGATGCGGCGACCAGAATTGTACACAGTATTCAAGGTGTGGTCTCACCATGGAGCGATATAGAGGCATTATGACATTTTCCGTTCTATTAACCATTCCCTTCTTAATAATTCCTAACATTCTGTTTGCTTTTTTGACTGTTGCAGCACACTGAGCTGATGATTTTAAAGTATTATCCACTATGATGCCTAGATCTTTTTCCTGGGTGGTAGCTCCTAATATGGAACCTAACATCATGTAACTACAGCAATGGTTATTTTTCCCTATATGCAACACCTTGCACTTGTCCACATTAAATTTCATCTGCCATTTGGATGCCCAGTCTTCAAGTCTTGCAAGGTCCTCCTGTAATGTATCACAATCTGCTTGTGATTTAACTACTCTGAATAATTTTGTATCATCCGCAAATTTGATAACCTCACTCGTCGTATTCCTTTCCAGATCATTTATATATATATATTGAAAAGCACCGGTCCAAGTACAGATCCCTGAGGCACTCCACTGTTTACCCTTTTCCACTGAGAAAATTGACCATTTAATCCTACTCTTTGTTTTCTGTCTTTTAACCAGCTTGTAATCCACGAAAGGACATAGCCTCCTATCCCATGACTTTTTAGTTTTCTTAGAAGCCTCTCATGAGGGACTTTGTCAAACGCCTTCTGAAAATCCAAATACACTACATCTACCGGTTCATCTTTATCCACATGTTTATTAACCCCTTCAAAAAAACGAAGCAGATTTGTTAGGCAAGACTTCCCTTGGGTAAATCCATGTTGACTATGTTCCATTAAATCATGTCTTTCTATATGCTCTACGATTTTGATCTTGAGAATAGTTTCCACTATTTTTCCCGGCACTGAAGTCAAGCTCACTGGTCTATAGTGAAAAATAAGGATACAAAAATTTTTTTGCTCTGCATACCTGGGAGCATTTGATATCCAGGTGTCCTGAGATTGTTTTGAATTAGCAAGAGGAAGGGTGGTTTGCTTGGAACTTTCTCCTCTCTGTCACATACCAGCGCTCTCTGTCACACTGGCTCTCAATTACACACCTATACATACATGCTCTCAGTCACTCACATATACACATGCTTTTTCTCTCACGTATATAGGCTCTTAATTACACATTTATACACATGATGTCTATCTTTTCACGCTTACACACAGGCTTTCAATCACACACATACATGCTGTCTTTTTCTCTCACATACAGACTATTTCACATGCTTAACAAACATGCTCTCTCTCTCTCATTTACACACAGGCTCTCAATAACATACATGCTCCCTCACCTAAACCAGCTCTCAATGACACACATGCTCTCTCTGTTACTTATACATACAAGCTTTTAATCATTCATACACATGATCTCTCTCACACACAAAGGATCTCAATCATACACACATACTCTTTCACACAAACAGGTTTTCAATCACAAGCTTACACATACAGGTTCCCGATTATAAACTTACATTCATGCTCTCTCTCTCACAGGCAGGCTCTCAATCACAGACATACTCTCTTTCACATATACAGGCTCTCAATCTTTCACATACATGCTATCTCACTCACACACACACACACACACACACACTATCCCCCTCCCCCCACCCACCTCCCCTGGAACTAGCGGCAACAGCAGCCTCCTCCCAACCCTAACGTCCTTCATTTTCAGCCCTCGTGGAGAAAGGAGTCCCATCGGCCACGGGGGTTGACCTTCTTCATTTTTCTGCGAGCTGCGCTGTTCATTCCTCAGGCCGCTCCTCTCTTCTGTTCTTTGGGCCGACGCTGACCACACTAGCATGGTCTCTTCTTCCCATCTCCCCGCGGCCCGGAAGAGGAAGTGGTGAGCAGCGGGTGCGTGCGCGGGAAGACCATGCCGGTGCCACTGACTCCAGCTGTTCTGCTGTGTTCCGCCCTGGCTGACAGCATTTTAAGCCCGGGTGGAGGAGGACCAGGGAGCAGCTGGGTCAGCGGGGGACTGGGAAGTGTGGCGACACACCTGCGTGTTCTTGGCGACACACTGGTTGAGAACCACTGCCCTAGAGGACGCAGCCTTTGTGCTTGCGGTATTGATTGGACTGTGGACAGCCTCCTGCCCTGTTCGGGAGTAGCTTTGGTACATCCCACTGGTGTGGATTAACCTGTCTGAATGCTAAGAGGAGAAATTACTGCTCACCTGATTATTTCCTTTTCTTTAATGAAGTCAGGTTTATCCACCTTCCTGTCCTTGGCTGCCAGATTGTGGTACTGTTCCCCTCCTGAGTGACTGTGTTTCCGGTGATTACTGGCAAGTGTCAGATCCAGTCTCTAGTGATATTACACTCCTTGTCTGAACTCAGTGTTTTCCTGTTAACTGAGTGCTTGAATGTTTATGTTCATGTATTGTTTAGCTGTCCAGTTGGCTTTTGCAGAGAATACTGGCAGGCTAATGTCAGTGCAGGGGTATATATACCATGTCATCAACTTTGCTCCATTTCCATCTGCTGGTAGAGGTACATAACCCACTGATGTTGATTAAACCTGTCTTCATTAAAGAGAAAAAAAATTATTAGGTAAGTAGTAATTTCTCCCTAGTGATTAATTGAGTCACTCTGAGGAAGGGGAGTTACCATTGGAGTGCCATAGGGATCAGTCCTGGGTCCATTTCTGTTCAATATTTATGTAAGCAAAACTTCCGAGGGGCTATAGGGAAAGATGTCTCTTTGCAGATGAAGATAATGTGCAATAGGGTGAACACCCAAAGGTGTAGAAAAGATAAGTGATTTAAGGAAGCTTGGGGAATGGTGCAGAGTTTTGGCATATTTTAAAATTTAATGGTAAAAATAAAAGGTCCTACATTTGATAAGCAGAAACCCAAATGTACAGTACAAAAAAGGAAAAGATGTTCTGATGCACATTAATCAAGCAAGATGTGGGTATTATCATATTGGATGGTCGACAGGTGTTCAAATAGTGTGACAAGGCAGCAGTGAGGTCCCAAAAGGATGCTAGGTTGCATAAGGAGAGAAATACCCAGTAGAAAGAGGTGATGCCACCATACAAATTACTGATGTCATTTAAAGCATTTTCCAATTCTGGAGATTGCATCTGCAAAAGGATATAGATAGGATGGAGTCATTTCAGAGGGCAGCTACTACAGTTCTTCAAGGGCAAGCAGGATGGCAGTCATTACACATGGGTGAAGACATTGGATAGAGCCCAGCCCGGAACTTTGATCTCAAAGATTCTAGAGCTTTCAAACATGCTTGGGCAGATTTTTTTCCATGGAGCTGTGGTTGCGGTTGCTGTGTGGTCACTGTATTCACCTTTCCTCTTTCCTCATAGTTCTTGTTGTGATTTTTTTTTTCTGGAGCTGCAGCTGTTTTTCTATTTTTTATCTTATGGTTATTTTATTTTATTTTCCTCTTCCTTTCATTTCTCTTTCAGCCGCATGGCAGGCCTTAGTCACTGTGCAGCCTGGCAGAATCTACTTCTATTCCTTAGTAAATAAAGACTGCACCTGCAGTTTAGTTTGTGTCCTCTTGCTACTTTCTTTCGTGCATTTGTTTGGTGCTGGCAGGTGTGACAGAATGCAGTTCATGGGTGATCCATGTAGACCACTGAGCTTGCGCACTCGCCTGAGTTCTACATGGGCAGGAGTTCCATGTCATTTCACCAATCGATTGGCATCGATGGAGGTTCAGATAGTGAAGGGGGTCAAGGACTGCACTGTTCCTTTGTGGGGGAGGGGGGGCTCCTCCCTACATTCTAAGGAACTTGTCTCCATGGGTAGGAGCCATGGACAATGTAGCCTCCCTTCCTGCTTGCCAGTGATGGCAGTGCAGTCTCCTTGTGAGAGAAGGTGAGCAGGAGCCTGGGCAGACAGCATTGCTGCTGCACCTTTGGTGCCATGCTTGGTATCAATTGGCAGTTTTGATGGCATTGAGGGTGACCAAGGTATTCAATTGTAGTCCCATCACCCAATGCGGTCCTAACTTTGATGCATCAGTCTAAGGCCCTCAGTGACACTCAAGGTCAATGCCACCACTCCGCTGCATTGAGGCCCATTGCACTCTATGGAGCTTATGGCGACTGCCAACACCTATGGCACAGAAGGTTTTTTGCCTGCAGCCAGGGTGCTTGACTGTGTGCACAGCATTCGATGCCGCCCACGGTCGATGGCCACCGCACACCTCATTGGCATCAAGGGTGACCATGGCGCTCAATGGCAGTCCTGGTCCCTGATGTAGTCTTGAGATCGTCTATGCCAGTTGTGTGGGCCACCCTTGATGCCGTCGAATGAGTTGCCAGCAATGCTTTTCATGGCCACTCTCTATGTTAAGAACGATCGCATTAGGGGACATCGGGCACCGTTGAGTGCTCTTGTCACCCTCAAAGCCGTTGCCAGCTGAGGCATGGGGGTCCTGAGAGCCCTCGAGCGCCACAGGAGCTTTGGGCCTTGGGTGGCCTCACGCTGTCAACCTAAGACACCCTTGAGTACCAAGGCATCCAGAGTGCACCATAGCCCGGTACCCACGAGGCTATCTAATGTTGGGGGTGCTGATAAACCCCTTATTGGTGTAAGGATGCGGCACCAAGGGACATCATGGTGTGCTATCAATGACATACTGCTGTCTGGTGCCATGGATGCTGACGCTCTCACTGGGGTCGTAGGGCATCGGGGGCACCACCAGGCTTCGAGCAACGGAGTTGCTGTTGAGGCTGTCAGCTTTGGACTCCATTTGAGCTCACTCCGATGCCATCAGGTGCATAGGTGAGCTGATGGGAACCATTGATGGCACCAGCCATCACTGGTTCCTTTGGGCACTGAACTGGTGTGTTGATGCTGCAGAGCCTCCGCCTTTGAGCACTGTGGGCACAATTGGTACTGCTGGACCATCGACTCCTTTGGGCACTGGAGTCTCCATCACTGTTGCCAGTCCTCAAACATTTTCAGCCTTCGGTGTTAGTGAGTCATCAGCACCAAGGGTGCCTCTGGGCTGTTGACGTCCGCAGGCACCTGGAGCACCATCAATGGCGCTGTATGCTGTCAAACATGTTGAGCGCCCATGGTGTGGTCAAGCGTCACCGAAACCTTGGTCATGTTGTTTGGTGCTGTAGATGCAATCCATCGCTGATGAATGCTATTGGCATTGTGAATGCCTTCACCACTGTGAGCACTTGTGGTCGTGGTTGGATGCCAAAGGACACTAACGCAGAGCACCATGGGTATATTCGGTCACCACGGGCTTCCCTGACATTATGTGACGTAAAGGGCGGTAAGCCATTCACGACGCCATTTCAAGGACTGTGTCAGCCTCTTGGAGTGTTATCAGGTATCGTGGATACCATGAGAGTGATGCCTCAGAGCACCACCCACCACCATGGACAACCATAGTCAGAGCCCCAGTGGCATTGGGGATGCCGTTGTTGCATTGTACATGCTGACTCCATTAGGAGTTAGTGCAACAGTGGAGCGCATCATATGTGGTTAGGTATGGCTGGAGTTGTCTGTCCTCCGCCTCAAGGATTGCAGGGCGGCATTCTCTGATGGATGCTGTGCAAGAAATAATGCAACTATCGCTGCATTATGTTATCAGCTTCCTTGTCTGTTTTGCACTTTAGGGTGGCTTGTGAACTATACTTCCCCCTTTTAGGGATAACCCTGTTTGCAGGCAGGGAGGTCCTGGTTCACACAACAGTTGTTCCACTTACTGGACTGCATGATTTCTTGAGAGAAGTATGCGTAATCATGGACTTAGGTTTTGAAACCTAGGCCAGGTTGATGGGCGGTCTGTTTCTAGACTAGACTGACCCTGCCCTTGTATCCTTTGCTTTTCTAGGACGATGAAGACATCCTGTTTCTACAGGAGTTTGCACTTGCAGCATCCTTGCTTTCTGTCTATTGGTGGAGAGTTTCTGGAATTCTTCCCTGGAAGGTTTGCTTTCAGTTTTGGCTGTTCCTATCATGCTGAGAGGTCTACCTTGGGGGGGAACTGGCAGTTCCCTACTGGACGCAGCAGTGAGATAAACAGCCTAAAAGTTTTTCTTATCCTTCCGAATTCTAGTCAGAATGTTAAGCTTGGCATTCATGGGATATCTTAGTTTATACCTGTAGGGAGCAGTACATCACCTTTTCCCTGCTTTTTCATCAAGTTTTGGCCAGTACTGTTTTTAAACTTTTCATACTTCATTGTGTTGGCCAAAGTACCTTCCTGTTCATCTGAGCTATCCTGTGGACAGGATAGATAGGCCTACTCTTGATAGGGTGGAGCATGGGTGAGCTTAAGCCTATCTTAACTTCCTGTTTGGGAGTTTGGGCTAGTGATCTCATTTCAGGAATTGCCTTTCATCCCCTGACACTCTTGACATCTGACTTGAGTGGTCAGATCTATCTGGTACTTTGGCCGGTAGAGTCTGCCACAGACCCTGCTACTGCTTCTTTCAAGTGTTACTTGGGTTTTCTGTCCATTGTACCTATCAGTCAATCATTGGGCTCTCATCTACAAATGCATTCTGTCCTTTAGATGCTAGTGGACTGCAGTTTTTCTTCTGGAGGGCTCTTTGGCTCCGTTGGCTTTTTTCGGTTATCTTGTGACACTGAAGGAAACTATGCTGTCTTTGTCCAAGAGTTCTTTTCTTGGTTGATTTCTCTAGGCCTTTTCCTATATACAGGAGGATCTAGACCTATTTTACTTGTCAAGGTTTGCTGAGCTGAAACCCTGACTGTAATGTTTCCCTGAGGCAAAGTGTGCTTCTTACTGGACTTTGCATCATGCTCCTGTCCTTAGGTGCCTCTGCTACACATCTGGGTTTTGTGTCTCAGTATGTTCTATGGTTTTCTTTCTGTAGAACCCCACTCTTTTTCCTTCCTGAACCAGTTTTTGGGTTAACTGTCTTACAGGCAAAAGGGAGAAAGATGGTGTTTTCAGCACTGTGGCGTTCCCTGCTTTGTACTGCTTGGGAAACCTATAGTTTGGAAATTACCCATGTGTGAGGACTGCTTACCTGTAACAAGTGTTCTCAGAGGGCAGTAGGATGTCGGTCCTCACGAAACCTGCCACCTCCCCTGTGAGTTGACTCTCCATGTATTAGCTATATTGTGGCCTGAGGGTCTCTTCCTAGGGAGCAGAGTGATAATTACAGCTGCACATGCTCAGTAGAGCATGTTTGAAAGCTCTAGAATCTTTGAGATCAAATTTCTGGGCTGGGCTCCATCTGATGAGAACTGACATCCTGCTGTCCTCAGAGAACACCTAGTACAAGTAAGCAACTCTGCTTAGTCAGTGGTCTTCACTGGAAAACATATGGGGAGAGATTAAATGTCCTAAACATATATAGAGAGGGGAGGATATGATAGAAATTTTTCAAATACCTCCAAGGGATAAATCCTATATTAAGCAGGCCTTTTCCAAAGTAAGGGAAACTCCAAAATGAAATGGGTGAAATAGGGAAACCTCAGGAGCAATTTAGGGAAAATGTTTGTCACAGGGTGCTAGAACTGTCCCCCATATGAGGAGGTATAGACAAAGAAACATCCAGGTTTCAAGAAAGAATGGAGCAATCGCAAAGAAATTCTAGGGGTGGGGAAAAGAATTGAAATGCCAAGGATAGATTTAAGGTCTACAGTAAGTGGGATGGGAGATGGAGCTGGACAATTTGGTATTTTTCTGCTGACCTGTTCTGTTTCTAACTCCAGATTGGTGGCAGGCACAGAATTTATAGGTGGATTTTTCCAGCCCTGGGTAGTAGTGACAATCTTCTAAAGACCAGAGCTTCTCAACCATTGCGCTGTGGCACACTGATGTGCCTCAGCAGGATCCATACTGTGCCGAGGTAATCTCCCTCCACTTTTAGTGGCCTCGCTTTTTTTATTTTCAATCTCAGCCTTGCCCGGGCCAAAGAAAGAAGCTCCTGGGGCCAAGCGGCTGAAGAAAGAAGGTTCCTGGTTGTGTCCAGGTGTGCAGCCAGAGAGAAAACATTGCCATGTTGGGCCCCAGCCGCATGACTAATGACAGAACCTTGCTGCGTTGGGCCTGGGCCACGTGGCCAATGAGAGTAAGCTGCTGAGTCTGGCCTGACCACAAGGCCTAGAATTGGATGCACGCGGTGGAAGAGAGTGATTGCAGTAGAGCCAAAGAGAAGAGACTGCTGCCGCCGGCAAAATGCACATTCGGTGGGGTGAGAGAGAAAAATGTATGAGCAATAGCTCATGTATGAGCAATAGCGTCTGTGAGAGATTCTGTGTTTGCACCAAATGTGCAAGAGGTGTCTTTGTGAGCAAAAGTTTGTGTGAGAGCGCATTTGAGTGATGCTGCATGGGTCCAAAGAGGTAGCTGCCTCTGCCTGTTCATCCCAGGTAAAGAGAGAGAGAATGCATGAGAGTCTGTGTGTGAGAGAGAGAGAGAGAGATTGGGAAGTTGCCTGTGTGTTTGTGCCTGTGAGAGAGAGATTGGGAGCCTGCCTGTGTGTTTGTGCCTGTGAGAGAGATATGGGGTGTGTGCCTGTGTAAAAGCCTGTTAGTGTGCCTGTGTGAGCATGCATGGCTGTGAAGGCCTGTGTGTCATAGATTCTCACACACTTAATGTGTCTGAGGGTGAGAGAGCTTGTGTTTGTGTGAGAGTGGGAGTGTGTGTGAGAGCTTAGGCATGTATAAGAGCTAGGAGTGTGTGCGAAGAGAGAGACGACAGTTGATGCAGCCCTCCCTCTCCCACTCCACAACTATCTCGGGGTGACTGGAAATCAAAAGATCCCAGGTATGGAGAGCAGGAGTTTTAAAAATCCTTATTTTAATTATTGGGTAGTGTTTCTACTGTTTTGAAATATTTTGTTGGTGTATAAAGTGTTTTGTTTTGTTTTTTTTTATTGGATGTTGGCTGATTTAACTTTTTTTTTTATTAGTATGATTTTAATATTATGATTTTATTGCTTGATGATCTGTGAGAAATGATGATGTTTGTTTTTCCATTTTTGCACCACATAATGCAGTCAGGCTTGTGGTTTCCAGTTCAGTTTTTGTTGGCACATTTCTATTTATATTTTATGGCCTTTTTTTTTTTTTTTTTTGGTGAGGGCCTGTCTTGTGTAACATTCTTGCTGTGAAATGATGGTACTTTTCATCACTGTCTTTTACGGCATTATGGTCATTTCTTCTTCATTTCTGTTTTAACAAAGGTTTGCTCTTTATTAATTTCACCTGCATGCAGAAAGCAGTTTTGAATGTTCATGCTGAAAATATTTTTCATACACTTTATTTTCACTGCTGTTAGTAGATATTAAGTGATTTATTTTAAGTAAGGGGTGGACTTACCAATGTTCCTGTTAAGGATTGGTAAGCTGTGATCATAAAAGTGATAGACTTTTTTTGCATCAAAGAAAGTAGTGTTCACAGTGTAATGTAACCAAACATTTTTGCCCTCAGCAACCCAATCCTTAAAGGAAACACTTGGCATTGGGAAGGAGGAGATTGGGATTGGATCTTGAGTGGTTGGGTTTAGAGAGAAAAAGAATGCAATTAGGGTTGGCCCTTGGGGAGGGAAGGTAGTACTGTTCAATTTAGTTAAAAGTACATTTCCTGGCATTTTCACAGTCGCATGACCAGTGACCAGCGGGTATGAATATATGTGACATTGTAAAATTTCATTCGGGGAGCCACGAGGATCAAGCAAACTTGAGTGTGCCCAGATATAAAAATGGTTGAGAAGCTCTATTCTAAAGAACCTTGCTTTTCATTATAATAATTTTATTACTATAAATGTTTAAGCAAGAATCCATACTGTAATTCTCTCACCTAACAAACAAAAATATAAATAAGAGATGGTTCTAATTTGGTGTTATTTTCTGGTCAAAATTTGCTCTGCTGTTACTAGAAATGAATGTTTCAAAATAACTTGTCAGCTCTCCCTGTACCGTTCCTTCATTTTCTCCAATTTTTGTTTTTCTTGAAGGTTTTGAAGAACAACATACTAGGATATCTTTCCATATCTGGAATTTTTACTGTGTACTGCCTAATGAAATGTGCAACAAAGACATATAAGAAGTTGAAAATAGCCTGCTTAGCTATTTTGCTTAATATTTTATGGTGCTTTTTCTACAATTTTATAACCAGGAACACCATGAGCACAGTAAGTATTTTTCCTTAGGTGATTAATGAACAAGCATTCATTTATCTGTATAAGTTTTACTGCCAGTGTTACTAACATCTTAAATGAAGTTGCTCTTATTGTAATATTGGCCTCTTGATCTTGTTTAAGTATTGTGTTAAAAATAATTGTAAAAATCTATTGCAGCCCATTTGAAAATCATGGTGCAGTTGGGTAATACAATAGAATTCTGAAATTATCTATTAAAAAGAAAAATCATATGCTGGAGCACTTGGAAATCACAGAGGGGAAGCATTCAACAGCATTTTCCAGCTGTCCTCTGATATCTGTTGGGTTAGTGACAGTCATTAATGTATGCCCACTGCACCTCACTGCATTCCAGAATAGCCGCTACATTTTTTTTTTTTTTTTTAAATGGGCAGTGTAATCCAAGTTTCATGGAGTACATATTGAGTAGCTCAGAAAGATAATCCAAGACTTGAAGGTAGGTTTAAAACAAAAACTAAAAAATCCTCATTATGAATATCACTAATTTAAAAGAATAAATAAATAAATAAAAATAGATCAAGAGCAAACTACCTGCCTGTTTGGTTAATGCAGTCTGTTAACTTTTTGACATCTAACGTTCATCATCTTAAAAGTATGGAAATCTTTGAGGTTCTTTTAAGATTTGTTCTTTGCAGTATCTGTTTACACAATTTTAAATAGGCTATTGACCAGGGATATTTTCTTGAAGCTGTTCTGTACTACTTTAAAAACATTAATATGGGTTTTCAGTAAGATAGTACTACAACTTGCAAAGATCTAGGGCAGGGGTAAGCAAATCCAGTCCTAGTGCCAGAAGCCAGTCAGGTTTTCAGGCTATCCTCACTGAATATTCATGAAATCTTGATTGAAAACCTGACTGTTTTGTGGCATTGGAGGATGAGTTGCATACTCCTGGTCTAGAAGCTTGATTTACTAAGGATTTTCTTAGCATTCAGATAGGTGGATCCCCAACCAGTGGGTTATGCACCTTTACCAGCAGATGGAGACAGAGCAAAGCAAAGCCCGCCAGTATTCTCAGTCTCCAGCAGATGGTAGACGTGCATCTCCTGCTGGGGATTGAGTTTAAAGTTTTGTGGTAGAAGGAGAAAAGAAGTTTATTGCTCTGCTCTCCTGTGGTTATACCTTATGTTCTCTCCCTCAGTTGAGTTTGCTGAGGTGATATCTTCGGATCCTTCCCTCAGATGAGTGTCTTGGTCTGGTAGCTGGTTTCTGCAGGCATTTACTTAGGTCTTAAAAAAAAAAAAAAAAAGCAGGTGCAAGAAGCAGAGCATGACAGTGAAGGTCTATGCCCCCCCCCCCCCCTGCAGCTGGAGAGAGACTCTGTACTTGGCTGGGATGGATCGAGCTCAGTTAGAGTAATTAAAAAAAACAAAAACAAAGGTTAAAGGGGAGTTGATTTTAAGGATTTCTCCTTGCTCTGTGTGCCAATCCAATATCCGTTCCCACCTCTGGTGGAGGTTGGGGACTCGAACAGCTTGGTGGGTTGAGCAGCTTTCTGGGCTAGGCCCCACACTCAGGCTTAGATTGTTTACTGCTTGGTAGACTGCGGCAGCATTTGCCTGCTTTTCTCTGCGCATAAGGCTGCCCTCTTCAGATATGTTAGTTTGCACTTATGTGCCTGGCTGCGCGTTTAGTTGTGTGCCTACCTGGGTGCTCTGTGCCCCTAAGGATGCCTAGGCGGGTGCTTAAGTTACATACGGAGTGAGCCCTCGGATAGGCGCTTGGTTGAGTGCCTACCTGAATAGGGTGTTAGGTGCCTAATTTTTCAAGTGCCTATTGCGAGCACAGCTGAGCAAACAGTTCTCAGATGCCTGATGGAGCGTACTGACAACTCTATGGTGCCAATAGCAAAAAAGCCTAAGACTTAGTCTTTGTGATACTTGCCATATTTGGGCATCTCAGCCTAACGTCCCCTCTAACGTGTGACAGCACTGTTTGGACGCTCAGGAAGAATTGTCTCCGTTTTTCATTTTACTAAACCTAGTCCTTCCTAGCATTCTAAGGGAATGGAAAAAGCCACCAGAGGTTTCGCCTGAATTTGGGGCTCCCCTAACTGGTTCATCAGCGGGAAAAGGTAGTTCAGTAGGCCAGGACCGATGCCCCCTGTTTTTGGCATGGATCCCTCTGCCTTTTCTTGGGTGGAATTTTTTCAAGGGCTGCAGTCCTTTCTTCAGGCGCACTCAAAAGCCTCGGACAATCTTAACAGTTGAGCATTGCAGGCTGCAAATTCCACGCATCTGGTGCTGCAGGTAAGCATCAAAGTACATCTAGACCTGCTGCGGGTCACGCTGATAGGGACCCGGATGGCACGGATGATGAAGTTGATCCTTACTCCCTGGAGGATGAGGAAATGCCTCCGGGGCTGGAGCCGTATTGCGTCTTTCATAGAGATGAATTACCGGCTCTGATTTCCCAGACATTGAAGATGCTGGGGGTGCCGGGGGCTGATTCCATGTCAGAGCCAAATAAAGATCTCATTTTGATTTCTTTGTGTAAAGCTTCGTTTCTTCCGTATGATGGAGGCTATTCAAGAATTGATTGTTCTTGAATGGGGTGTCTTGGAAGCTAATTTTAAAGGGAGATGGGCCTTGGAAGGGCTGTACCCCTGGATCCGGCTGCGAGAGAACAATTACACTTTCCAAAAGTGGATGTGCTTGTGTGTGCCGTAACCAAGCGAACGGCTATTCCTTTAGAAGGGAGCAGTATTGAAGGATGCACAAGATAGGAGAACTGAGGCCATTCTTAAGCAGGCCTTTGAGGCAATGGCAGTGAATTTGCAGATAGCTTCTTGTTGCTCCCTGGTGCCTAGCTCTTGCTTACTTCTCTCTCAGTAAGTTGATGAATCTGGTGAATTCCAGGGAAGTGATGGAACCAGCAGCCACCTTTTTGGCAGATGCAGACTGCGATTTGGACTGTATTTTGGCCAGAGTGGTGGCTTTGGTAAAAGCAGCTAGGTGTCAACTTTGGCTCAGGAATTGGTCAGCCGATACAACTTCAAAGTCTAATCTTACAAAATTGCCTTTTAAAGGTTCACTTTTGTTTGGGAGCAAGTTGGATAAAATAGCTATAAGTGGGGTGAGGTCCAGGTTCCTCGGTTACCAGAGGATAAGAAGCAGACGCTGTGCTCTTTCGGCACAAGAGTTCATGCCAGGGATTTCAGACACTTTCAACCTTAGAGGAGTGGCTTCTCAGAGGATTCTGCCTTTGGGTAGGTCTCAGTCCTTTCATCCCAGGCAGCCTGGAAGGGCCATAGGCTTGGGTAGTGCTGCCCCCCCCCCTCCCCCGAGCCTCTCAATTGTGCTGACCCACCCCCTGAAACCTCCTTTTATTTATTTATTTTTTTTTTTTTAAATATCTGCATTTGATTGAGATCACGTCAGACCAGTGGGTTCTGGAGGTGATAAGAGATGGCTATGCTCTAGTTTCTCCGTGTCCCTTGGGACGTTTTCATGGTGCTCCCTGCAACTCTCCACAGAAGAGAAAAGCAGCTGAGTGTACAATGTCATTGCTCATCAGCCTGCGGGCTGAAGTTCCAGTGCCCATATCACAAGAAAAATGTGCTATTCCATTTATTTCATTGTGCCCAAAAAAGAGGGCTCCTTTCGTTCCATCCTAGATCTCAAGGGAGTCGCAAGTCATTTGCGGGTGACTCGTTTTCGCATGGAAACCTTATGCTCAGTGATAATTGCAGTACAGTCGACGGAGTTTGACGTCTGTGGATTTGTCGGAGGCATGCCCTCATATTCCCATGTGTCTGGATCATCAACGGTTTCGCTGTTTTGGGGTGACATCTTAAAGCGAGCCTTTTGGAGTTGGCCAGCAAGCCCAGAACATTTTCCAAGGTTGTGGTGGTTGTGGCAGTGTTGAGAGAGGATGGCATTCTGGTTCACCTGTACTTAGACGATTGGCTGATTCAGGCCAAGAGTCTGGAAGAGAGCAGTCAGGTCTCACGCAAGGTTATCTCCTTACTACAGGAACTAGGTTGGGTAGTGAACTTGACCAAGAGCAATCTACAGCCATCCCAGACACAGGAGTTTCTCTGTGTTCGGTTCGACATGAAGCAAGGCAGGGTATTCCTGCTGAAGGGCCGCATTTAGAAGCGGATAGTGCAAGTGCGACTATTGACAGAAACAATACAACCAACAGTGTACAGGTGCTCGGGTTGATGACAGCCACCCTAGAGGTGGTTCCGTGGGCAGGAGCACATATGTGCCCTCTTCAGTGCACTCTGCTGGCTTGTTGGAGTCCACAGTCTCAAGACTTTTCAATACGGCTCCATTTACCAGTGGAGCTCAGCATACAACTGCAGTGGTGATTGCAAGCAGACCATCTAAAGAAGGAGGTGTCCCTACAATCACTGGATTGGCTAATACTCATGATGGATGCGAGCCACCAGGTGTTGAGGGGCTCACTGTCAGGAGTTGATAGCGCACGGGCACTGGACTACAGAAGAGTCCCTCTGGAACATCAATTGGCTGGAAGCTGGGCCCGTCCTGTTGACATGGTTACTGATTCAACCGATTGCAGGGTCGAGGGGTCCGGATAATGTCAGACAATCCAATGACAGTGGCTTACCTCAATCGCAAGGGAGGAACCAAGAGCCAGCAAGTGTCGCAGAAAATAGCCCATTTCATGGAATGGGCAGAAGCACATCTTCAGGAGATTTCAGCCTCCCACGTTGCAGGAAAAGACAATATAAGAGTGGACTTTCTCAGCAAACAGAGTCTGGACCTAGGAGAGAGGAATTGTCAAATGAAGTGCTTCAGCTTATAGTGGATTGCTGGGGCCTCCTATTTCTAGATCTGCTGGTGACATCTCACAATGCGAAGGTTCCTCGCTTCTTCAGTCGCAGGAGAGATCAAAAGTCCTTGGGCATCGATGCCTTTCCCCTGTTTTGCAGAATGATTTGGAGGATTGAAAGTCCACACGGATGGTTTTTTTTGAGGCACCAGATTGGCCCAGGAGGCCATAGTATGCAGATTTGAGAAGGCTCTTGGTGGAATTTCCTATCCATTTACCAGTTCACGGGGATCTGTTACGGCAGAGGCCTGTTCTTCAGGAAGATCTGACTCGATTTTGTCTTGCGGTATGGCCCTTGAGAGGACTCAGTTGCTTGAGTGTGGATATTATACTGCGGTGATTGCCACGTTGCTATGAGCAAGAAAGTTCTCCACTTCCTTAGCCTATGTGTGGGTTTGGCGAGTGTTTGAGGGGTTCAACCTCATTCGGTTAAGATCCTGCTCATTTTGGAACTTTTGCAAGATGGATTGAGAAAAGTCTTGGCCCTTAATTCATTGAAGTTACAGCTGGTGACTCTTGCCTGTTTCTGAGGTCAAGTGGATGGTGGACCCTTGTTAGCTCATCCAGATGTGGTTCATTTCTTAAAAGTGGTGAAACATCTTAGTCCTCCCCTGGGTTGCTAGTGCCCTTGTGGAGTCTTAATCTGGTTTTAGACTTTCTGGTGGGTCTCACTTTTCGACTAATTTGTAGCCTTTCTTTGCTGTTTCTTACCTTTGAAAACTATTTCTTGTGGCAATTTGTTCTGTGCGTAGAGTCTCTGAACTGCAGGCCTTGTCTTGCCAGGAACCGTTCCTGCGAGTGACTCCGGGGTTGATACAGTTGCATACTGTTCCTTACTTTTGGCCAAAGGTGGTCTCTGATTTTCACTTCAATCAATTTTCCTGCCAAATCTGGACAGGGAGAGAGAGATGGGTGAATATCGTCTCTTATGGTCCCTGGTTGTCATAAGGCATATCTTGAGGTATTTAGAGGATTGTGAACCTCTCAGGAAAACAGACCTGCTGTCTATACTCCATGGTGGGAGTAAACAGGGTGAACTGGCATTGCAGGCTACAATAGCCCGCTGGATTAAGAAGATAGTCATGGCTAGGTATGTGGATGCTGAGGAGCCATCACCTAATCAGGTTAGGGCTCATTCCACTAGGGCTCAGGCAGTTTCATGGGCAGAGATTAGTTTGCTGCCTCCCATCAAGATTTGCCGAGTTGCGATGTGATCCTCCTTATATATCTTTACCAGGCATCACTGCCTGGATGTGCAGGCCCATGAGGATGCAGCATACATGCAGTATTGATTGGACCACAGGCAGCCTCCCGCCCTGTTCAGACATAGCTTTGGTACATCCCACTGGTCATGGTGCCACCTATCTGAATGCTAAGAGAGGAGAAATTACTACTTACCTGAAAATTTCCTTTTTTTTAATGAAGATAGGTGGATCCGCCTTCCTACCCTCGGCTGCTGGATGGTTGTGCTGTTGTCCTCCTGCATGACTGTGTGTTTTAGGGGTTACTGCTAAGTGTCAATCCAGTCCCTAGACTAGTATTACGCTCCTGGTCTGAGCTCAGTGGTTTCATGTTAGCTGATTGCTTGAGTGGTTGTCTGTTAATAATCAAGTTTTGTTAGTTTTGTCCACGGTTGACTTTTGCAGAGAATACTGGCAGGCTAATGTCTGTGCAGGGGTATATATACCGTGACATCAGCTTTGCTCCGTCTCTGCTGGTAGAGGTGCATAACCAACTGGATGTGGATCCACTTATCTTCATTAAAGAAAAAGGACTTTTCAGGTAAATAGTAATTTTCTCCTTTTCTACATTTGTTGTCTATTGGGAGAGGGAGGAGAAAGAAGCAAGCTTAGTAAATCAGACCTGTAATGTTTTAGGAGTTCACTTAAGCAAATATTATTGCCTGGAATATTGTCACTCATCTGTTAACAGCCAGGTTCCTGCAGGCATTCACTGCAAATACGAGACCACTAAATTGTGCTGCTAAGGTGGCAAGGAAAAAAGAAAGTGAATTCTATGTTCTTAGTGTCCCTAGCAGGCACTGTCAGTTTATTCCTTTGCATTCAGCTCGATACTGCTTGTTGTACGGGCAATTATGAGTTCCCATTGTTGCAGTCTTGGTCACATCAATGATTTTGCTATCTAATGATGCTGGCTTCTAAAATTTATCTGATTATATTACATTAACATGTAATATAATTGTATTTTTTTTTTAAACCAGAAAATTGATCATGACAACCTTTTAGTCATAAAGATTTGTGAAGGTATCAGGAAGCTTTAATTTTTTTCAAGTCTCTATTTTTTAGAGACACCATCTTTAATTATTTTTCTGGCATAATCCCCCTCCTGTCTCAGTGCCTATTTTCTAGGTATCTACCTTATAAATGGGCTCTGACAGACGGCCCGCAAATACGCAGTAGAGAGCAGCTCTACCGCGCATGCGCGGGCGAGCACGTCGGTCAGAGCCGAGCGTGCCCGAAAAAAAAAAATGGCGCTGGGGCAGCAGGAGCGGGAGCGGTGGCGGCGAGAAGCAGGAGTGGGAGGAGCATTAGCGGCGGCAGCGGCGACGAGCAGGAGCGGCACCCGCCCGGAGATCTTCCGTCTGTGGATGAGCTGAAAGGGGAGGGCATTGGGAGAGGGAGGAGAGAGTGAGGGGAGGGAGAATAGAGGGTGAGAGGGAGGGAGAATAGAGGAGGAGAGTGAGGGAGGGAGAATAGAGGGAGGGGGGAAGGTGAGAGGGAGGGAGAATGGAGGGGGGAAGTGAGAGGGAGGGGGAAGGTGAGGGGAGGGAGAGGGAGGAGGGAAGGAGAATAGAGGGGGGGAGGGAGAATAGAGGGGGGGAGGGAGGGGGAGGGAGTGGGAAGGAAATGGACCGAAAATTTAGTTTTTTAAATGTAGCCCATTGTTACGGGCTTAACAGCTAGTCATCTATGTTGTGCAGTGTCACAGGTGACCTCGCATTTACTGGATACAGTGGGTCTACAGCATTCTGCTGATGTGATTTGTGACACTGTTGTAAAAGTGTCATCTTCAAGGTGTGCTGGAGAAATATAATACTGAAATTCTTTAGACTGCTCTAACAACTTTCAAGACATTTTGTCTTGCTACAGTGTAGGCCTTAGTTGCTGTATGTACACTTGAAACATTGTACAGTGCAGGATGGGTATATCATCAGTCAAAATTCCTTTTCTATGAGGATGAGCAGGATGACAGTCCTCGCGCATGATATCATCTGACTGAGCATGGCACAGAAAAGTTATGTCACAGTTTCTAGAACTTTGAGCCTCTGTGAGCATAATCTGGCATGCATTGTACCAGGTGTCCATGCGAGGTCTCCTCAGTCTCTTCTTTTCCACAGAGCCCATAGTCTCATGGCGAAGTTAAACTCCAGAATAGAGAGAGATATTCAGTTGTTTTTGGCTGATTTTTTTTTTCTGTCTGTATTGTGTGGGCCCCCCCCCCCCACCACTACACACATTGTTCTCTCCTCTAGAGTATTAGGTTTTTCGGTGTTTACCAAAGTTTTTTTTTTATTATTTATAGAATTTTTTACCATAATTACAGGTAATTTTAAGGCAAAATACAAAGAGGTTTTGCAGTTTTGACATTTCAAATTGTATCTCAATAATAACACACAAACTTATTAATCTATTACAAGTTTAACTGCCATATCTTCTTTATGTAATATTAATGGGAAAAGTACGCAGTTGATCAGGTTCAAAGTATACGGTTTTTTTTTTTATGCCCTGCTGATTCACTGATTGACATGGGAACCTAAGACTGAACCTAGCTCCCATGCCCACTACTTTGTCTCGCATAGAGAGAAACTTTTTCTTGTGTTCCTTAGTAGAACGTGTAATATCTGGGAATACCCATATGGATTGACCAAAAAAATGTGATTTCCTATTTCGGAAAAAAGCTTTAAGTATCATCTCTCTATCTTGTGCAAATACACATTGTACAAATAGAGTTCCTTTCTTAATTATCTTTAATTCCATAGATGTTTCCAGAAATTGTGTTAAATCTAACTCTGGTTCAGGTACTTGTTCAGTAACTACTGTTGAAATTATCTTAGTCATATACACTTTAGCCAAAGTAGGCGTCAACTCTTTAGGAATTTTTAAAACTTCCAATATATACTTTTTAAACATTTCTAAAGGAGGTACCATTTTTGATGAGGGAAAATTTAGTATATAGAGATTTTGATATCTTATAGAATTTTCTATATTTTCCAATTTCCTCTGTTGCATCATATCTGACTTAATCAGTTGTTCTTGATTTTTTTGCAAGTTGGTAACCTTTAGATCTAAAGCAGCTATATTTTGAGTATTCAAAAATATGATTCCATAGGCTGAATTTTATTTTCATAGTTGATCACCTGGGGCAGCAGTGTGCTTGGTCCCTGTTGGCCATAGATTGCCACACCATCTATTTAAGGTAAATCTACACACTGGGCAAAGCGTTACAAATATCTCCTAACACATATACAGTTATAATAAACACAAGGAGTATTACACTTTTGAGAATAATGTGCAAAACTTTATTAATTCTATCTAGACAAAAAATTCTCTCTAATACATTCAAACGCATTCACACACACCTAAAATCACATTAAAAACATTTCCAGAACATAGTGATTGCGAAAATTGCTTATTAGTTTTAAACAGTCAATATCTCCAAAATACAACACTTTATGTATCTATAGATTATAATAGCTACATCTCCCTTATTTCATGGTTGTTATATCGTATTCGCCATGATCGTTGTCACATTCCAACTCAAATTTGTCCGACAAAAGATCTTTCTTTCTCCCCTCATGGGGCTTCCTCAGGGACTTATGTTTCAATACAGCAATCCATTCTTCCAATACAATTTAACAAAGTTCATATCTGGAATATAAACATAAATAACCTTCAACCCTCAATAATCACTATCACTTGAGCATTAATTCTACTCCTATGCTCAATGATACGAACCCGAATCGTCCTAGTCGTTTGGCCGATGTAGATTAAATTGCAAGGACATACAATTAAATATACAACTCCTTTAGAAATGCTCAAGTGGAACACGCTCCACTTGTTGCTCATTGGTTGGAACAGAGAGACTCCGTGAGCGATTTAAAATTTGTCGTGATTAAGGGTTTATATGCTCCTAATGGGGGAGATATTTCGGCGAAATTACGGAGATTAGAGCAACGGTTGATTTTCCAATGGAGAACGATGAGTCCTTATGGATTAAATGGACCCATCGAATGGCAGGCATTCTTTAAATAATTTATTGATAACTTATTGGATAATTGAGTATTTGGGGTCTTTATAATGGTTTGGGAGATAGAGCTGTTCGTCACCACGTTGTAACATGTGATTGACGTTACGTTGCGTGTACACCAGTTCGACTTACGTGAGTAGTGAAGATGGTGGCGGTTTGTGTATTTCTGAAAGGTGGTAGGTAACTTGATAAGAACTGTTGGTTTATATGGCATGCTGTATTTGTTGTCTTGTAGGGATGTATGTGTTGACATACCCGGTAGAGAAATAATGGTATAAAAGAAATCTTTGGGAATTTCACGTGATGATGAAATCTATGGAAAAGCAGTTGTATAGACGCTATTGATGCACGTAGGTATATATCTATCTAGAGAGGTGGGAGCATTTAATATGAGGTAGATAGTGATTATTGAGGGTTGAAGGTTATTTATGTTTATATTCCAGATATGAACTTTGTTAAATTGTATTGGAAGATTGGATTGCTGTATTGAAACATAAGTCCCTGAGGAAGCCCCATGAGGGGAGAAACAAAGATCTTTTGTCGGACAAATTTGAGTTGGAATGTGACAACGATCATGGCGAATACGATATAACAACCATGAAATAAGGGAGATGCAGCTATTACAATCTATAGATACATAAAGTGTTGTATTTTGGAGATATTGACTGTTTAAAACTAATAAGCAATTTACACCAACTATTTAGGCATCTCTTCCCTTTTCTTTTGCGACGACATCTGGGTTCAAGCAATGCCTCTGTGCATGAAGTCTTTCACAGACCCCCCCCTCCCCCCCATGATAGATGTATTCTCTGCCCGGGGGCATCGCATCACATCTGAGGTTGCAGAAAGTGCGCACAGTTTACCCCAAAAGGACGCCAGGCCTTATTGGAGAAGATGGAGCAGCTCTTCGGGCAATGGAAGACCAATCCATCGGTATCAGAAGCATTGACATTGAGAGACCTTGGAGCCACACTATTGGTTTTCGAGTTATCAGCATTGGGGGGACCAGCCCAAAGACAATGTATGTTTGGCCTCTGCACTGGGGAAGGACCTATCCGAGCAGCGAAGGAATCTAAAGAAGTATCTGCATCTGTCCCCGTTGGCGCACAGTGACAGGCATGGGGACATACCAACCTCAGCTGCAATGCCTCCGAATCAAACCCATGATGAGGAGCGCCAGTTCTCCATGGTTCCCAGGGATTTACCTCAGCCTCCATTGGTCCTGATGTCTGTCACCAATCCTCCTTTCAGTTCCGAAGAGGATCTGGCTATACTTTCTGGATCCCAGTCTGTCCTGGCATCAGTGATTTTAGGAACTGTAGAAGCGATCCAGCTAGTTGTGGAAAAGGTGCTGCAGTGCCGAGCACAGATGCCACTGGCGTTGGCACTGTCTGTCCTCGAGCTGCTGCCAAAATTCCTGCACAAGCTTATTGGAGTGCTGCAGATGCCACCTGCAATGTTGATGTCCGGGTCGGCATCTATGCCCATCAGGGCATAGAGACCGCCACCAATCGGTTCGGTGATCATTCCTCATTTCTCAGAGGAAGAAACTCCCCTGGCGACAGGCATGGCCTTGGGGTCCAGACCCACTCAGCCAACTAAGTCTGTCCCTATACCACTAGTTGAGGACAGAGTGCCTCCTGTATATGATAGTGGGGATGATCCCTGTGATCCCTTGGAAGTGTGTGTGTGTGGTGGGGGGACTCTTCAGATGGTTTGTACACAACACATTCGATGGTCTTCCCTCTGACCCATATCCTCCCGATGGCAGAAGGAAGTCTTCCCTCTAAGACCTCTGTTTTGCAGATTTCATCAGGTTGATGGCAGAAATCATCCCATTTCAGTTACAGACGGAGAAGTATACCTTACACAAGATGCTGGGATATTCTCCAGTATGTGGAGCCTCCTAAGGAAACTGTGACAATCCCAATACACAGGGTCCTTATTTAAAATCTTTTCTGTACCGTCGTTAAGCTAGATGCCATCACTTAAGCAACATGATGTTATGTGCCTGTCTTAAATTATATCAACTAAACAGGTGCCATCAAAATACTGTATTATAGTTTCATATTAAATATTAATTGGTGGGTGAGAAGTCATGTCCAATTCTATCTATATCAGCTATAAGATAAACTAATACTTAAATCTAGTCCTTTGTTGAAATAAAAATAAAATACACACAATTTGAGTAAAATGGTGTGTGTGTGTGGGAGTTCTACTGGCCGCATCCTATATTTCCCTGGATTCTACTCTCCATTCTCTTTGTGGTATGACTACTTAAATAGCCATGTTTTTAGACTTTTTTCTGAAAGTTCTGATGTCTCTTTGCAATCTGATTTCTAAAGGCATGGTGTTCCATATTATAGGTCCAGCTAGGGATAGGGCCCTATCCCTTACTTGAGTTAGTCTAGCTGTTTTTACTGAGGGAATAGTTAGCAGTGCTTTGTTTGCTGATCTCAGGTTTCTGTTAGGGACGTGTACGCGAAGGGCCGTGTTCAGCCAATTCTGCCTTTTCGTCATGTATTAATTTATGTATGGTACATAGAGTCTTGTATTGTATTCTTATGCTCAATGGGTAGCCAGTGTAGTTCAATTAGGGTTTCAGTGATATGGTCTCTATTACTTTTACCAGTTAGAATTCTTGCAGTTGTGTTTTGTAATACCTGTAGTGGTCTTATCATGGTGTACCATAGGCCCAGTAGAGGGGCATTACAGTAGCCAGTGCTAGCAAAAATTAAAGCTTATGGAGTTACTGTTGAGGATGTGGGAGAACCCCCCCTCTCAGCTGTGAATAGGAAAGCAGATGAGATTTATCTCAGCAAGAAGGTTCCTGGATTTGACAGACGTAGGCTGCCACACTAATTGGTCATGGTCGAATCTGCTCTCAAGAAGGCCAAGTGCCTTCAGACCCATTCTTTGGTGCCCTCTGGGAAGGATCCAAGGGCCCTAGATGCCCTTGGGAGGAAAGTGTTTCAGCCTATCAGGTGCAGGAAGTGGCCGAGTAGCTGCTTCAGCAGTAGCTAGTGCTTAAAGATCTGGAGTGCAGAAAATCTGGGTCAATTTGACCTAAGGTGTTTTTGAGGCAGCATCAAGAATCTCTGCTGCAGGGATTGGTGCCTGTAGGCTTGCCTGGCTGCGGGTCTCTGATCTCCGTCAGGAAGTGCAGGAAAGACTTGCTGATGTGCCATTCAAGGAGAGAATCTTTCTGGAGATAAGGTGAAGGATGCAGAGGCCCAGATTAGGGACCATCATGCGGCACTTCATCATCTCTCTGCAGGCACTCAGGACCTGCCATCTTCATCCAGGAGGCCTTCAAGATTGGGCCCCAGGAAGTCTTTCTTCTGACTGAGGAGACACCATCCTCTGCCATGTATGTCCTAGCAACAACAGGAGGCCCTTTATAGTGGTCCCAGGCAATAGAGGCCCCGAAGCCCCAGCTGGCATCTGTCAACTCTGGGGACAGGGTTTTGACTGGGTCGAAGAAAGTATAACTTAGTCATTCGTAACCATGGTGATGGACCTTCCAGTTGTGGGCAGGCTGCACTTCTACATGAACCAGTGACCCAGTATAATCTTGGATCATGGGTCCTCTCCATTTGCAGAGGGTACAAATTTAACTGCCATCCAAGTCCATTTTAGGGACCAGTGGCACATCAGAAGGTGCTTCAGGTAGAGTTCTCCTCCCTCTTACCAGCCAGAGAGGTCAGAGATTCTACTTCTGGTACTTCCTGATTCCAAAAAAAAAAACAGGTGGATTCCATCCCGTGCTAAACCTAAGGGCCTTAAACAAGTTTCTAAAAAGAGAAAAGTTCAAGATGGTTTCCCTGGGCACCTTGATCCCTTTTCTACACAAAGAGGATTGGCTATGTGCTCTCGACCTAAACGATGTGTACACTCACATTGAGATGTTCCCCAGCCACTGGAAATATCTCTGATTCATGGTGGGAAAGCAGCACTTCCAGTACAGTGTTCTACTGTTTGAGCTAATGTCTGCACCTTGGGTCTTTACAAAATGCCTGGTTATGGTGGCAGTGCATCTTCGCTGATTGGGAATTCACATTTTTCCTATATCTGGATGATTGGCTGGTCAAGAGTACCTCTTGGGCTGGGGCCGAGGAGTCCAAGTGCTTGACCATCCATGTGCTGGAGTCACTAGGCTTAGTCATCAACTACCCCAAGTCCCATCTCAACCTGTCACTCAATTGGACTTCATCAGAGCCCTGCTAGACATGGCTTACGCCAAGGCCTGCTTGCTGCGACAACAAGCCATCACACTTATAACAATCATGGTGGAGATTCAGCAGAGCAATATGGCGCATGTTGAGACTATTGGACTTCATGGATACTACAGTGCATGTTAATCCCTTGGCATGTACGCACATTTGAAGAACCCAATGGACCTTATGATCTCGGTGGCTTCAGGCCACTCAGGATCTGCAGGACTGCATTAGTCACCCTGTCCCTCTGGGACTCCTTGCCCTGATTGCGGGAAATTTCCAACCTGGAATGAGGGGTACCTTTCCAAATACCTCAGGTTCAAAATGTCCTCACCATGGATAAATCCACCCTGAGCTGAAGAGTTCATGTAAATGGGCTCAGCACCCAGGGACTATAGTCTACTCAGGATCACCTTGTCAGATCAATTTCCTGGAGTTCCAGGCAATCCAAGTATGCATTGTGGGCTTTCAGAGATGGTCTGTATACAAATTTTTGTTGCACAGATGGATAACCAGGTGGCAATGTACTTCGTCAGCAAGCAGGGAGATATGGGCTCATACCTCCTAAGTCAAGAGGCGGTCCAGAGATGGTCCTGGGCCCGCTCCCATGGGATGGGGCTCAAGGTAACATATCTGGCTGGTATGGAGAATGGGATAGTGGACAGACTGAGTCGTGCCTTCAGACCTTACGAATGGTCTCTGGACTAAGGGGTAGCAAAGCGGATCTTTGCCTCCGAGGAAACCCGGACATGGATCTGTTCACGGCCCCTTGGAACAAGAAGGTTTCTTGGTTCTGTGCCATGTACAGGACACACGTGAAGCTAGCCCTCAGATGCCTCTGCCCTGCATTGGAGCCAGGGACTCTTGAATGCATATCTTCCAATTCCACTAGTAGTGAAGACTTTGAAGCTCAAGGAAGACAAAGGGATTATGATACTTGTAGCCCCTCATTAGCTGAGGCATATCTAATTTCCACTCCTTCGGGGGACATCATCTGGAAACGAATCAGAATGGGAACTTCCCCAGATCTCGTCATTCAGGATCTGGACAGATTGCGACATCCCAACCTTCAGGCCTAGTCGCTCACAGCTTGGATGTTGAGAGGTTAACTTTACAACCCCTCAATCTATTGGAAAGTGTATCTCATGCCCTCATACCTTCCATCAGAAAGTCCTATGGATTGAAGTGAAGGAGGTTTTCCGTATGGTGTGAGCAAAAGGCCCTATACTTTCTCCTACTCAACACAAAAACTGCTTGACTACCTTCTACACCTTTTTAATGCTGCTCTCAAGAACAGTTCAGTTAGGGTTCATCTGCATGCAACTGGTGTATATTGCCATGGTGTAGAGAGTAAGCCCATCTTTGTACAGTCTATGGTTGTACGTTTCATATGGGGTCTGCTTCAGTTGAAGTCTCCCTTAAGGCCTTCTGCTGTCATAAGACCTCAACATGGTTTTAGCTCAGCTGATGAAAGCTCCTTTTGAGCCACTGTGCTCCTATGACCTGAGGTTCCTGACCTGGAAGGTTGTATTTTTGATGGTGGTCACTTCAGTGTGCAGGGTCAGTGAGCTCCATACCTTAGTGACTTATCCATGATAGAGTGGTCTTCCACATACACCTTCAGTTCCTACCTAAGATGGTGTCTGACTTCCATCAACATTCTTTCTCAGACCCTATTTGCACCAAGGCGAGCCAGCCCTGCTTGCTTTGGACTGCAAGAAAGCTTTAGCCTTCTATCTGGACAGACCCCATAGACAGCCCACCCATCTTTTTGTTTTTTTTTTTATCAGAATAGTGTGGGGATTGCCATTGCCAAGCAGATGCTTTCCAATTGGCTAGCAGACTGCCTCTCCTGTTATGCCCAGGCCAGATTGCATCTTGGGGGTCATATCAAGACTCATTCTGTTCGAGCCATGGCAGTGTTAGTGGCCCACTTGCGAGAAGTCCCCATGGAGATCTGCAGAGCTGTGACGTGGAGTTCAATATACTCATTCATATCATGTTGCTGTTTGGATAGGGATGGCCGACGTGACAGCAGGTTTGGCCAATCTGTCCTTTGGGACTTGTTTGAAGTTTAGAACTCAACTCTGTTCCCACCTAGGGCCTGTTATTTCTGTTCAGAGGCTGTCCCCTCCTGTCACCAACAAAATGTTATTTTTGTGCTCGTTGGGCCCTGTTTTTGTTTTTTTGGGTTTTTTTGGGGGGGGGGGGAAGGAGGGGGGATGCCTGTAGCTAGGAATTCACTCATATGTGAGGACTACCATCCTGCATGTCCTTGGAGAAAGCAGAGTTGCTTACCTGTAATGGGTGTTGTCCGAGGACAGCAGGATGTCAGTCCTCCATGAGACCCAGCCTCCTCCCTGTGGAGTTGGGTCTCCAGTTTGTGGGTTGTTTCTTTATTATTTTCTTCTTAATTCTCTATGCTAAAGGACTGAGGGGACCACCGTGTGGACACATGATATATTGTATTCCGGAGCTTGCTCAGAGAGGCTCCGTTAAGGTTCTAGGAACTTTGACACAAGTATTCTGTGCTGAGCTCCATTGGATGATGTCACCCATATGTGAGGGCTGACATCCTGCTGTCCTCAGAGAACACCTATTACAGCTAAGCAACTTTGCTTTCTGTATGCACTGAATCATAAAAAGCCATGGAATGAAAGGGTCTTTTGGGAGGGGGGTTTTGCCATGCTTTATTGATGTGAAATAATTCTAGACTTAGACTTGTTTATCTGAACTCTGATTTAATATTACAGCATCTTCTGCTGCTCTCTCCAACACAACCTAATGGGTTAATACTGCTTGGAGAATATTTAGATGAGAACTTTTTTTTTTTTTTTCCCTCAAAACCTGAATCTGTGATTCCAATTCTGTCCCCTTCTTTGCAACAATTTTTTGTTCTGGTCTCAGATGGGAAATGGCTGAAGCACTCAACAGGGAGCGAAAAGAGACAGGAGAGGTCCACATTACTCTAGTTTAGGAACTGGAGCTGATGCTCTTGGTGTGGTTGCCATCACACTCAACAGTGACCTTGGTTTGAACTTCCATGTGGTTTACTGTTTCTCTTAAGGAGCCACAGACTGTAGTGGCCATCTTGGATTTGGAGAACTTTCTTTTTGATTTCTTAAACTCTAAGGTAAATCATTCCAAACTATCGGCTCGATCCAGTAAGGCCGCGGTAAAAACAGTGAGGTAGTGTCAGGCGCACCCTTCCCCCCCGCACGCACAGTTCTCTTCACTAACTCCCCGATACTCTCCTCTAATCGCATGCAAATGCATGCCGCGGCTGTGAAGCGTTAGGGAAGGGTTATGCCCGCGCAACCCATTTTACTGTATAGGCGCTGTAACAGCGCCTATACAGTAACCTGGGTGCGCTGATACCTGTCATTTCAAATGACATTTGAAATGACAGGCACCAGGAAGTGTAAAAAAGTTTAAAAAGTGTAAAAAACAAAAAACCTGTGTGTTATATAAAAAAATAAAACAATTTTAAATACCTGTCGGAGGGCCGTGGGTCCAGGCGGCCGGTGGGCGGCGGGCAGCCATCAGCGGCATCCGGTAGTCCCTTCTCCCTTCCTCCCTCCCTCCCCTGCCTGGATGAGCGCCAAAATCGCACGGGCGGGTCGGCAGCGGGGGGGGGGGGGGGGGGGGGGCGGCAGCAGGATCCGGGAGCGGCGGGTAGGCAGCAGCGGGGTCCGGGGGGGCAGCGGCAGCGGGGGGGGGGGGCAGCAGCAGGGGGGCGGCAGCAGGATCCGGGAGCGGCGGGTAGGCAGCAGCGGGGTCCGGGGGTGGCAGCGAGATCCGGGGAGCCAGCAGCGGCAGCATGTTCGATCGCGCAGGCAGGTAGGTGGCAAAGTAAAGATGGCCGCCTGCACGGGAAAATCGTGCAATTGGCCGCTGAAGACGTGACGTCACACCCCGTGACGCCAAACGTCGTGACGTCACGTCTTCAGCGGCCAATTGCACGATTTTCCCGTGCAGGCGGCCATCTTTACTTTGCCACCTACCTGCCTGCGCGATCGAACATGCTGCCGCTGCTGGCTCCCCGGATCTCGCTGCCACCCCCGGACCCCGCTGCTGCCTACCCGCCGCTCCCGGATCCTGCTGCCGCTGCCCCCCCGGACCCCGCTGCTGCCTACCCGCCGCTCCCGGATCCTGCTGCCGCCCCCCCCCCCCCCCCCCCCGCCGACCCGCCCGTGCGATTTTGGCGCTCATCCAGGCAGGGGAGGGAGGGAGGAAGGGAGAAGGGACTACCGGATGCCGCTGATGGCTGCCCGCCGCCCACCGGCCGCCTGGACCCACGGCCCTCCGACAGGTATTTAAAATTGTTTTATTTTTTTATATAGCACACAGGTTTTTTGTTTTTTACACTTTTTAAACTTACCATAGCAGGCCCGAGCCTTGCTACTTTTTCGTTTGTTTTTTTTTGCCCTGGTCCCGTCCGGTCTCCTGCAGCCCCGTCCGGTCCGGACGGGGCTGCAGGAGACCGGACGGGACCAGGGCGGGTAAGCAATGTTTTTACCCTACACTACACTACACTAACTCCTACTAGGGGGGAGGCGGTAAACTAGCAGGTTAAGGCCGCGGCAGAACAGCGGGTTACGGAGGAGATAATATCAGCGCCCGTTACAGTATCGCAGGGGAATAGCTAATTCCTTCATTATACAGCTTTTTCGTTCATTTACATGCCGGGTGCGGAAAGGGTTATGCGTCTGTTTTCAGAAGCGATACAGACGCGTGAAACTGGACACTGTATCGCCGAACTGCCTTGCGCGCCCGAATTGTGCGCTACGAGCACGTTACAGACGGGCAATCCTCGAGCGGACGATACTGGATCGAGCTGTATGTGCTTCTGAATGACTGTCGACTTACCCCAACATTTAGTTTAAAAGCTGCGCTATCTCCTTTTTAAAGGTTAGTACCAGCAGCCTGGTTCCACTGTGGTTAAGGTGAAACCCATTCCGTCAGAATGGGTTCCCCCTTCCCCAATATGTTCCTCAGTTTCCAACAAACCTAAAGCCTTCTTCCCTGCACAGTTGTCTCATCCACACATTGAGACTGGAGCTTGGCCTGCTTCTGGGGTCCTGTGCTTGGAATGGGAAACATTTCTGAGAACGCAACCCTGGAGGTTCTGGATTTCAATTTCTTACCGAAGAGAAGCAAGTTTGCTTACCGTAGATAGATAGATAGGATGAATTAGCCATAGATAGCAGGATGAATTAGCCATGCTGTCTGGGAGCGTCGCCACCGTGTCAGTAGGCGGAGTTTTCTCAGTTAGTACAGAGTTTTGAGCTCTGTACGGCTGAGCGGTGAGGTTCCTGCGCGATTGCAGTTTTTACCTTGGTCTCTTGTAGCCAAGCGAGATGTACGTTGAAATAGGTGTTGCTTAGTTGTAGACTGTCTAGGGAGGTGGGAAGGGAATGCATGGCTAATTCATCCTGCTATCTACGGAAACACCATTTACAGTAAGCAAACTTGCTTTTTCCCCATCGATAGCAGGCTGAATTAGCCATGCTGTCTGGGAGTCCCAAGCTCTTGGATGGTGTCCAGGTATTATGGCGTGCCGATGCATGCGATTGACTGAATAGACGCTGAGCAAGAGGGCACAGAGTTTGAATCCTGTCTTGTGGAAGGTATGCTCTCTATTGCGCTGTATTGATGAGCACCCCAATGAATTGTAGAGTCTGTGTCGGTTGTAGGTTGGACTTTTTGTAATTGATTATAAACCCCAATGTCTGAAGACAATTGATTGTTTGAAACATGTGAATCTTCAAGGTAGTCTGATCCGAGGCTACCAACAGCCAGTTGTCGAGATAGGGAAAAATCTGGATTGAGAGCTGCCGGAGATGAGCCACCACCACCGCTAAACATTTCGTGAATACCCTCTAGGCTGAGGACAGGCCAAAGGGTAGAACTTTGAATTGATAGTGGTTGTTTTGAACTTGGAAACAAAGGTAGTGCCAGGAGGAAGGGTGCATGGGTATGTGGGGAAAAAGCATCCTTCAGGTCTATGGAACATAGCCAGTCGTTGGGTTGTAGAAGGGGAAGAATACTCTTGAGAGAGGTCATCTTGAATTTTTTTCTTTTTAGATGTTTGTTTAGGTTCTGCAAGTCTAAGATTGGTCTAAGACCTCCGGACATTTTTGGAATGAGAAAATAGTGGGAGTAGAACCCCTGATTTTTTTGATGATATTGGGATAGATTGAATTGAGTTCTGTACCTGTAGAGTGAGTAACTGTTCCTGAAGGGTACAGAGCATGGTTTGATGTATTCCTTTTGAGGGGGCAAATGAGGGAGGGGTGGAAGAGTCAGAAAATGTATTCGATAACCTTCTCTGATGTTCAGAACCCAGCGATCTGAAGCAATTGCCTCCCAATTGGCATAAATTGCACCTCCTATGTATAGTGGTGGAGGTGGCTCCGGGGTAGCTCAAAAAGATGGAGTCTGCTTTGGAGGAGCTGCTGGAGTCTGCTTTTGAGAGTGTGGTTGGCAAGGTTGTCCGCGGGAGTGATGAGATTGTGGTTGGTATTGCTGGTGAGGATAATTCTGTGCCCGATAGGTGCAGTATGGCTTGAAAGGTGTCCTTGCATAACGTCGTCTCCTGAATGAAGGGTAGAATCTTCTAGAGGAGGCAGGGGGGTCTGCTGGCGACGTCAAAGACTGCACGGCGTGATGCCAGCCTCACCCGTGCAATCGGTGTCAACCCACCAGGGTCAGGGTGCCTTCCTGCGAGCAGCCCAACCCACGTTCGACCCGCGAACCCCCTATAGGCCTACCTGCAGACTGACGCCGCCGTCCCTGGAGAAAACGCCTGCCTGCACAAAGACCTCCTGCCCGGCAAACACGCCCCCCCCCGGATGACGTCATCTGCCAAGGCCAAAGGAGCCCCTTAAAAATAGGCGCCAACCTCTGGTGTCACGTGCCTAAGGAGTGCGACCAAGAATCCTGCCCCTTGGCGTTGACCCCTCTCGCCACCCACACACATCAATCTCAATCACCCTCAAACCCCTCAGCACCATTATTTATTTTCAAGTTCACCTCCCCCACCCACTCCTTACTGACAACATCCAGTCCATTCTCTTCTAATCCCCCTGCTCACAGTCCACCCCCCATTATACTATTCCGTTAACCCCCTCATGCAGATTTCCTGCACAATACCTTTTTTACTTACCTGCAACAACCACCCTCAGAACTCACCTCCCCCTAACAAAACACGGTGATACACACAATACCTGCTATCATACACTACTATCCCAAACGCTGTATACCTCACATCTCACACCATAACACCCACTTCAGCTACCTATGGTGCTCACCCCACTCACACAAATCATCGGCCTCACTTCATTCACCCTCATCCTCTTCAACGTCCAATCTATTTTCAAAAAAATCACCCTTACTCAACGACATACTTCTGGATGATAAACCTGACACATGTGCCATAACGGAGACATGGCTTAAGGAAACCGACACAGTTTTACTGAATCAACTTCCTTTGCACACATATGACCTATTCCCCATACCAAGACCCAAAAAAAAGAGGAGGTCTTCTACTCGCTGCTAAAAAAAGACCTAAAACAGATGTCCCAAGCTATTAGAGCTGCTCCCAAATTCGAAATCGGGCTTTTCAAATCCCCGCAAATACAAATCTGCCTAGTCTATACCCCATCAGGTCTCCTAGACAAACTCTTCCCCCCTCATTGAGTGCATAGCCGTAAATATATCCATGAACATCCCTGCCATCGTTCTTGGGGATTTCAATCTACATGTAGATTCCATCCCCCTCACTCCCACATGTGATGCCCTCTTGACCTCACTCCAAACGATGGGATTCAACCAAATAATAACCGGTCCTACACACAGAGCAGGGCACACACTAGATCTCATATTCACAAATAATCTCATATGCACAGACACTCCCTCCTGCACCCCAGTACCCTGGTCTGACCATTTACTCATCAAAGCAAATTGTACTATAAATAAAACCACATTCCCCGACACAAACACTCCCTCCTGCACCCCAGTACCCTGGTCTGACCATTTACTCATCAAAGCAAATTGTACTATAAATAAAACCACATTCCCCGACACAAACACTAAATACAACACCATACGCTTCAGAAAGCCCTGTGCCAGAGATAACCTTATCACAGTCCTCACCAATGACCTCGACAAGCTGGACCTGACTGACGCTGATTCTGCTCTCTCGACCTGTAACCACCTCACTAGCATCATTGCTAATAAACTCTGCCCATTACACACCAAAAAAATAAACTCCTCGTAACACAAAAAAACCCCTGGTACACTCCAGAATTAAAAACTCTGAAACGCAACCTGAGAAAACTGGAAAGGAACTGGCACAAAGATCCATCCCCTACAGAACTCACTAAATACAAATACGCCCTACACATCTACTTAAAATCAAGCGAGACTGCGACACCCAACGCATCCATAACTTACATTTCAACTCGAAAGCATTATTAGACTGTCTCTGACCTAACCGAAACCTCCCCCCCCCCCCCCACTCATGACCGATGAAGAAACCGCAAATAAATGCGAGGACCTAGCCCAATTTTTCCACGATAAAATAGCAAAAATCATGACCCGTTTTCCCATAGCCTCACCATCCTCTAAAACCCTACCAAAAAACCTATATGCCTCCCTAAACTCTTTTCAAACAACTTCTCCCTCCGAAATCGAATCACTCCTAAAGAAAATGAAACCCTCATCTCACCCATCTGACACTATTCCATCTAAATACCTCCTCTCCATCCCTAACACAATATCACAACCCTTAGCCTACATCATCAATCGATCAATCACCCTGGGACATGTGTCCACCTCACTAAAACAAGCTCTGGTTAAATCTATTTTAAAAAAACTGAAGCTCGACCCCACAGAATTGACTAACTATTGCCCAATCTCCAACCTACCATTCCTTTCAAAAGTTCTGGAAAAAGTAATTAACCTACAACTAACTGATTATCTTGAAAGTAACAACATCCTTTTCCCATCACAATTCGGCTTCCATAAGTATTTCAATACGGAAAACCTCCTCCCACTTTCAGACTACCTGCTCAAAGGTCTGGATAAAGGTCACTCATACATACTCGCACTCCTAGACATATCTGCAGCCTTCGACACCATAAGCCACAATATCATACTTGATCGGCTTTCTGAAATTGGTATTTCAGGAACACCCCTCCAGTGATTCATATTCTACTTAAAAAAAAAATAGACAATATAAAGTCAAAATAGGTAACCACGACTCCAAATCAATTAAACTACTCCAAGGAGTTCCCCAAGGCTCCTCACTATCATCAACCCTATTCAACATTTACCTTCTGTCCCTCTGCCACCTCCTCTCTGAGCTTGATCTTACACACCTCATATATGCGAATGAAGTACAAATTGTCATTCCTATCACTGACTCCCTACCCAATGCTCTCAAAACCTGGGAAACAGCTCTCTCCGCTATCAACAACCTACTCATCAACCTTGCACTCAACATCTTCAAAACAGAGTTCATGATAATTACAGCCCAACACAATCTGTTCACCCCCTCCCAACATAACGCCCTCCTCCACACAATCCCCAACACACAAGAAACCTAGGAGTAATTATTGATAAACCAGCTCAACCTTAAAGTTTTTTCACCACTACCATGAAAGAATGTTACTTCAAGCTACAAACCTTAAAAAAAAAAAAAAATTAAAACCCCTCCTCCATTTCAACGATTTCCGGACAGTACTGCAAGCCATCATTCTTGCAAAAATCGACTACTGCAACATTCTCCTTCTCGGCCTTCCTAAAATCACTATCACCCCCCTCCAAATGTTCCAGAATGCCGCCGCTCGCATCCTCACCAACACTCGCAGAAATGAACGTATCACCCCCGTTCTCAAAGAACTACACTGGCTCTCAATCCAACACCGCATCCAATACAAAACCCTCACCATCATGCACAAAACCCTACACAACCACAATATGCACTGGCTCAATAACTCCCTCACCTTCCGCAACACCAATAGACCCACCTGTTCCCGCTACCTAGCAACCCTACACACTCCTTCTAAACTTACTCACCACAACTCCACTAAAGAGCACGCACTTTCCATTGCAGGGCCTACACTATGGAACACTATGCCGACTGATTTACGCCAAGAACACTGCAAAAATTCAAACAAAAACTAAAAACTTGGCTTTTCACATAGGCATACTCTTGACCCACACCCCCTCCCTAACTTCCTCACATCTCCCAGCTACATCCCACGCCGTCAAATATGTAAATATCCTGTAATATGTAAATATTTTGCTGCCTATATATCATGTTACTCAAGTACATTAACTAGTTCATTTTTTACAGTTTCTCCTTTTATTGTAGACACCCCCCTCGTTATTCTATTGTTCACTACTCTATTCCATGTAAAGCTTATACGCTGCTGTTTGTTTCTATGTAAACCGATATGATGTTTTCCCAACAAATGTCGGTCTAGAAAAACTTTAAATAAATAATAAATAAAAGGGTAACAGTTTCCCCAAACTTATTTCCAAAAAGATTGTCTCCGAGACAAGGTATATCCACCAACTTGTCATGGACATAGTCATGTATTGAGCTCGCTCTCAACCATGCCATGCGTCGTGCTGCTATTGCCGTAGCTGAGGATGTAGCAGAAGATTCAAATGATTCATAAACAGAACGGAGTAAATGTTGAAGACCTTCCTCCAAATCTGTAAACGGCTGTGGTAATGAGTTATCCGAAGCTAGACATATGGGACGTAATTTCTGGAGACATTCAAACAAATATTGGATTACGTAAAATTGATGGTATTGGATTTTTGTGGCTAGCATGGACCAGTGATACACCTTTCGGCCGAAGTCATCCATTGTTTTATGGTCTTTGCCAGGTGGTGAATCTGCATGTAGTTTTGATCTTTTGGCTCGTAGTAGTGCAGATTCCACTAGATGGAGTTGTGGGGTAATTGTGTGGATTCGTAGATCATGGAGTTTCGCATACGTTATTTTAAGTCTGTTTTCCTTGATGCAACTGTAGTGATAAAAGGTTTCTCCCACATTTTATGCAGAACTACATCTAGTACAGTATATGGTGGCAGAGCTGTGGGTTCTGGTGGCATTTCAAATATTTTCAGAACCCCAAGAACCTCTGAGCGAGGGTCGGGTACCTTTCCTGTTTCAATATGTAATAGAGATCCTACTTTCTCGATGAACTTTGCGTAGGATAAGTCTTCGGGAGGGGAATAAGGTTCTGGGAGACCCTCGGGAGGATCTGATGGGAATCCAGTGGATGAGGACGGCGACGATGTAGACCATTTAGAATGCGGGGAATCCGGCCGATCTGGGATTGGAGACTTTTCCACCAGTTGAGTTGGAAGGAGAGGACTTGGTACCACAGGTGGTAAAGATGGAGAAGGCGCGATTGGAAGTTGAGTATGCGCAGCCTCCAGATCCTGGAAAAAGGTATTCAATGCCAATGTAATTTGTGGCATCGCTTTTGATGCGAGGTGATGCTGTGAGTGGGGTTGGAGGTGGAGGCAGTGCTCCTAGAAGCAAATCTTGAGAAGGCCGGCACGGTTCCGGGAGATGAAGTGAATGAGGTCTACTAAGAGAAGACCAATCAGATTGAGAACCCTCTACACCTCCATGTCCGAATCTGTTTGTGGAGATTTAGATGACTGGAGATTTTTTGTTTTTTGCGTCTTCTTGGCATGGTGATGACCTTGTACTGAAGGCGGTGGAGAGGCAGGTGTTGGAGTTTTAGGTTGAGCGGAGCATTTCACACGTTTTGCGTCACTGTTTGGACCTGTGACTGTTTGACTAATTTTTGGGTGCGTCATGATGTGATGCTCCACGTGGTGATATGGCTTGCTTTGATGCACCGTCTGATGCGCTGTGTATTGATGCGTCGTGTCCTACTGTGCTGTGCGCCGGTGCATCGTTCTTTGGGGCGCCGAATGCCTCGGCTGTTTCAATTTTCTATGCTCAGAGCGCTGCGGCTTCGAGGAACAGGAGCGAGCGGGCCAGAGCCCTGAGACCCTAATGGCGCATGAGGGGACTTGTACTTGAGGATAGTCGAGGCCTCGACATCCTTCAGAGGCCCTGGTGATGGTACCGACCTGGTCGAAGCACCTTCCAGCAATGCTGACCGCTTAGCTGGTGTTTTCTTCGGTCTCTTCGCCGGGCGTGGCGAAGAGTGAGGTGACCTTAAACTTGAGATTTTTTCAGTGCGTTGTCTTCGGGCCCAGGGTGACATACGACCACAGTCTCGACATGAGGCTTGGTCATGCTCCGGGCCCAAGCAAATATAACAATAATTATGTCCATCTGTATGGACATAATTTTCCCACATTGGCAGTATTTAAATCCAGATGGTTTAGGAGCCATCACTACCACGAAAAGGAAAAAATTGAAAAAACTTTCTTCAGAGATGAGAGAAAAACCCCACGTGCCGTCCTGCTTGCGAAAAAAAGACTGAGGTAAAAACAGCAATCGCGCGGGAACCTCACCGCGCAGCTGTACAGAGTTCAAAAGTCTGTACTAACAGAAAACTCCGCCTACTGACCCGGTCGCGACGCTCCCAGGCAGCATGGCTAATTCAGCCTGCTATCAATGGGAAACCTAAATTTAGCCTCTGGAACCAACCTTCCTATGCTTCCTATGTCATTGGTACCCATATGTACCATGATAGCTGGCTCCTCACTAGCACTCTCTAAAATCTTATTTAGGTGGCATGTGCGCTCTGCAAACTTTGCATTAGGCAGAATGTTACCAAGTGATCCTCACGCCCACCAGCTATCTACTTTTCCTAATGATCAAATCGCCCACTACAGTGGCAGTCTTAACTCTTCCCTACTGGTAATGGACACAATAATGGACACATGAAGAAACATCCTCAGTGCAAGAGGATAAAATATCACCTGGAGATCAGGTCCTAGCTACAGTATCGCTTCTTGCCATACTAAGGTGATATCACTTGGCAGGAGCCCCTTGCTCCTCCAAAGCAGCACAAGGGCTGCTAGACTGGAGTTGGGACTGTTCTATGTCTCTGAAGGTCTCATCTATATACCCTTCTGTCTGCCTTAGCTCCTTTAGGCCTGCCACTCTGACCTCCAGAGATCAAACTCATTCTCTGGGATCCAAGAGCACTTTGCACCGGGTGCACACATGCAACCTTTCACCAACAGGCAGATAATCATACATGTGGCACTTGGTGAAAAAGACTGGATAGCTTCCACCTCTTTGGTTTTCATGCTGACATAGTAATCAACCTGCAAAGACCTGATGTATTTGAGGCCAGTGCTGGAGTTGGAATATTGTGTTGAATGCTCTTGTGGAGCCCCTGTTTAACCTTTTTATTTTTAGTTATATATATATATTTTTTAAACTATTCAATTAGTCTTTTTGATTGCTGTTTACTTAGATTTAGATTTATTAAATTAACCATAAGAATAAATACTTAACCATAGGAATAAATTAATCCAGGCCTTTTCCTACTGTTTTTATAGTTCTTTCAAGATAACGATGTGTTAAAACTATTGCAAATTTCAATCTTCAGGTCAATTTTTTGTTTCACCTCAACCAGGAAATTGTGCCTACATTATGCCCAGGTCTTCTAATCATAGGTTTTTATAAATTGCAAATTGAGGTGCTTTTTTTTTCCAGGCAATTCTGATCGCCGCATCTCAAAAAAGATATAATTGCGATGGAGAAGGTACAGAGAAGGGCGACCAAAATGATAAAGGGGATGGAACTGCTCCCCTATGAGGAAAGACTAAAGAGGTTAGGACTTTTCAGCTTGGAGAAGAGACGACTGAGGGGGGGATATGATAGAGGTGTTTAAAATCATGAGAGGTCTAGAACGGGTAGATGTGAATCGGTTATTTACTCTTTCAGATAATTGAAAGACTAGGGGGCACTCCAAGGAGTTAACAAGTAGCACATTTAAAACTAATCAGAGAAAGTTCTTCTTCACTCAACGCACAATTAAACTCTGGAATTTGTTGCCAGAGGATGTGGTTAGTGCAGTTAGTATAGCTGTGTATAAAAAAGGATTGGATAAGTTCTTGGAGGAGAAGTCCATTACTTGCTATTAAGTTGACTTAGAAAATAACCACTGCTATTACTAGCAACAGTAACATGAAATAGACTTAGTTTTTGGGTACTTGCCAGATTCTTATGGCCTGGATTGGCCACTGTTGGAAACAGGATGCTGGCCTTGATGGACCGTTGGTCTGACCCAGTATGGCATGTTCTTAATTAGGTATATTGGTAGGCCCTATAAATCAGTGTGTATTGGTATTTTCACAGCGTGAATTAATATTTTTGGTACATTTTTAGGTGGATTCAATTTAATAAAGTGTGAATCAATCTTCAAGCTTTTACATGCCTTAATTGCAAAAATGGAACTTCATAATGCTATCTTGCAGGTGGCAGGGTAGATGTAAATGAGGGAGGGGGGAAGCTGGCAATGTGACTGGAGGGGGGAAGCAGGCAATGAAATATGGAAGTGGCTAGGGGCTTGGCAGGAGGGTGTAGGGGAGCAGGAGGGCTCGATATATATGTGAGTAGGTCCTTCCTTGCATATCACAATTCTCCCCTTCACCCCCATCCCACTACCTTCATTTTTCCCTCTTGCCAGCTTTTTCTACAGCATCGGTTCTTCAGCCACCAGGGCTAGGGCTCCCTATTTGTATAATCTAAAGCATGCATTGAAAATCATGGATAAGATTACATATTTCAGGAGGACAGAATAGTTTAGTTTAGTCTATTGTGTGGCTAAGAAGGAAGTGATATAAGAACAAATGCATCTAGATATGGAGAACCACCTAACCCTAAATCTTACAAAAGAGCCCATAGGATTCCAAATGTTCTTAGCCTACCTTGTTTGCAGATAAGGTGTATGCAAGGAAGTCATGTGGGGTTCTGTTCATAAACATTTTACAGAATAGGCAAGTGGTCTTCAGGAGTCAGAGTCCTGGTTGTTGTAAATCCCACTCTTGAGGTGGTACTGTGTTAAATCCCATGGGTTCTGGCTGATAGGGAGTGTAATAGAATAGGAATTTCCCTTACTGTCCAACCCTGCTGTATTAACTCTTGCAGCAGTCAATATCATCCATCCCAAAGTATGTCTAAAACTGATTTATGTAAGACTAGTTAGACTATAACATGTTTAATAACTTGTTCTGTTGAGGGTTTTTGTTTTTGTACTGTATGTTTTGTGCTGGAAAATGATCAGACTGGGGTAGGTAGAACTGTTGCTGAGAAGAAAGTGGTGTGACTTTTTAGATAACCCTTGATAGCTTGCGGTTTTGAGAAATATACTGGTGATCAGCACTCCCGGAACAGTACTAACTTGCAGGTTCTCACTTCTGTAAGAGGTAATAGAACAGGAAGGAGAATATTTCTTTTCTTTTTTTCAGCTTAGCATGCCAAAAAAGCAGTCTCTGCAATCTATATTTCTCCACACCACTTAGAGGAAAAAACATTTTGCAAAAGACTGTTTCGTTCATAGTTTTCTCACAAATTTACATTTTTAAAAATTTCTTTTTCTTATCTCTATAGTGGCTGTCTGGCTACTTCAGGGTTTAGTAGACAAACTGTTGCTGTGTCTCTGATCTGAGGCTAGCTACATGGGGAGAAACTACAACTTTATGAATGTCACAACTTTATGAATATTTTCTACCATTTTAAATACTCAAATATAATTAAATGAATCTGTGAAAGATCTTTAACACTGCCTTTTTTTTTTTTTTTTTCAAAATATTTGAAGACAATATTTTTCAAAAAAATTTTTTTTTGCTGGAGAGGAAAGTTTCATACTTTAATTATCCCCAGTCGTGTGATGTATCTTTTTGTAATCATGAACAAACCTTCAGCAGCCAAATGTCTTATTTGGTTTTTTTGAATATTTTTGTGAATATTTTGCATATGTTTTGTGAGTTTAAAAATTCCACAAAGTATACCGTGTCAATATATAGAAGTACTTTTGAAAAAAGTTGCACTGTAAGGGGCAGATTTTCAAAGAGATACGCGAGTAAGATACACAAGTACCCCCCGAAAACCTGCCCCAAGTTCCCCCTGTGCGTGCCGAGCCTATGTTGAATAGGGGGGGGGGGCGTGTCAGGGCGCGGCACGTCATCTGGGGTGGAGCTGCGGGCGTGGTTCCGGCTCAGGGGTGTTTCGGGGGTGTGGCTGAGGCCTCCGAAACTGCTCCTGGGCCGGGGAATCGCGCAGCCGGCAGGCATAACTCTTCAAACAAAGGTGGGGGGAGGGTTAGGGAGGGGAAGGTGCGGGGGGGTGGAAGGAGCGGCCTCGGAGGGAACGGAGGCAGGCTGCCGATTTTGCACAGCCTTATGCGCGCAGACCCCAGATTTTAAAGGATACGCGCGGCTACGCGCATATCTATTAAAATCCGGCGTACTCTTGTTTGCGCCTGGTGCGCAAACAAATGTACGCGCGGGCGTACTTTATTAAAAATCTACCCCTAACTGTCTAAACTTATACTTTAAACTTAGCTTGAAACTACGAATGCCGACTTATCTGTATAGCCATTTAAATTCCCAGCGTTTGGCGCCAAGCTACTCAGAGCCTCCTGGTTTGCATCAGTCACCCCATCTCTCCAAGACTCTTTGTCCTGGTGGCAGGTACTCTCCAATCTGGAACGGGAGATTTCCTTTCGGAGTCTCACTACTCAAATTGTGCTAACCACGGATGCATCTGCCCTGGGGTGGGGAGCTCATGTGGATGGGCTTGGCACCCAGGAACTGTGATCCACTCAGGAACCTTCTTGTCAAATCAGCTTCCTGGAGCTTCAGGCAAATAGGTACGCGCTATGGGTTTTGAGATCAGCTGTCCAACAAAATTGGCCTGATCTAGACAGACCACAAAGTAGCCATGTGTTATCTCAACAAGCAGGGAGGCATGGATTATACTTCCTGTCAGGAAGTGGTCAAGATCTGGGCCTGGTCCTTGACCCACGGGATTGTGCTCAGAGCCATGTACCTGGCTGGAATAGAGAACGTGATAGCAGATAGGCTGAGTCAGGCCTTCAGACCCCATGAGTGGTCCTTGGACCAGATGGCAGCGAATCAGATTTCTGCCTCTGGGGGATTCCAGACATAGATCTGTTCATGTCCACCTGCAAAAGGAAGGTGCCTTGCTTCTGCTCCCTGTCCAGTTCAGACGGCAAACCAGCCTCTGACGCCCTTGCCTGTCATTGAGGCAAGGATCTTCTGTATACTTATCTTCTGATTCTCTTAGTGGCAAAGACTCTCTTGAAGCTTTGCAAGGACCGGGTGAACTATGATCCTCATAGGTCCTCATTGGCTGAGACAAGTCTGGTTTCCACTCCTATGGGAGTTGTCCATCCAGAAACCAATCAATCTAGGGATTTCCCCAGATCTCATCGCGCAGGATCAAGGCAGTCTGCAGCATCTCAACCTCCAGGCCCTGTTGCTCACAGCCTGGATGTTGAGAAGTTAATCCTGCAGGCATTTGATCTTTCTGAGGATGTCACAGGTCCTGGTGGCTTCCAGAACGCCTTCCACTAGAAAGTTCTACGGACTGAAGTGGAGGAGGCTTTCTTTGTGGTGTGAGCAAAAGGCTCTAGATCTGTTCTCCTGCCCCACACAAAAACTGCTTGACTACATTCTACACCTATTGGAGGCTGGCTGAAAACCAACTCCGATTGGCGCATACCACCGTGGTGTAGATGGTATGCCCATCTCTGCACAACCCATAGTTTTAAGTTTCAGGCGGGGCCTGCTTCATTTGAAGCCTCCTCTAAGGCCTCCCGCTGTGCCTTGGGACCTCAACGTGATGTTGGCTCAGCTGATGAAGGCTCCTTTTGAGCCACTGCGCACCTGTAACCTGAAGTTCCTGACCCTGGAAGGTCATACTTTTGGTGACTGTCACTTCAGTGTGCAGGTTCAGCAAGCTCCAGGTCTTAGTGACCTGTCCACCTTATACTAATCTATCATGACAGGATGGTCTTGTGTACGCACCCTAAATTCCTGCCTAAGGTGGTGACTGATTTCCATCTTAACCAGTCAATCATCCTGCCATTTTCTTTTCCAGGCTCCATTTGCACCAAGGTGAACGAGCACTGCACAGTTTGGACTGCAAGCGAGCCTTAGCCTTCTATCTGGAACGGACAGAAGCCCATAGATAGTCCACCCAGCTTTTTATTTTTTTCAATAGGAATAGGTTGGGCATTGCCGTTGCCAAACACAGTATCCAGTTGGCTAGCGATCGCTTCTTCTTCTGTTATGCCCAGGCGGGACTGCGTCTTGGGGGTCATATTAAGGCTCATTCTGTCAGAGCCATGGCAGCATCGGTGGCCCACTTGTGAGCATTTCCCGTGGAGGAGATATGCAAGGCTGCCACGTGGCGTTCTCTCCACACATTCACATCCATTACTGTCTGGATAGGTATGACTTACGTGACAGTAGGTGCAGCCAGACTATCATCAGGAACATGTTTGAGGTATAGAACCCAACTCTCCCAACCTGGGGCCCGTTGTTTGGGTTCAGGCTGTCCCAGTGTTGTGCCCGTTGGCATCTGGTTAGGTGTCTTTTGATCAACTTTTCTGTTGGGGAGCAGCCCGTAGCTAGGAATTTACTCATGTGAGTATAAAAATAAGAGAAATGAAACTCTGTGGCATGGAAGGCGGATTTTGTGAGGCCTACCCATCCTGCTTGTTCTCTGAGAAAGCAGAGTTGCTTACCTGTAACAAGTGTTCTCCGAGGACAGCAGGATGTTAGTCCTCACAAAACCCACCTGCCATGCCACGGAGTTGCATTTCTCCTATTGTTATTTTATCTTATCATAATTCTGTTATGAGACTGAAGAGGGACCCCATGTGGACGTGTGGTACATGACTAGGCACATTAAGCATGCTGGGCATGCTTAATGTGCCTAGTCAAAGTTTCTAGAAACTTTGATTATAAGTTTTCCGCATTGGGGCTCCATGTGATGTCACCCGTGTGAGAGCTAACATCCTGCTGTCCTCTGAGAACACCTGTTAGAGGGAAGCAACTCTGTTTTCTCTATTCTAATGGATTATTTTCTGTTTAAGGTAAATTGTCAGCTTGATAAATTTACCTAGTGCAGTTGACTAGAGGAGTTTGAGCTAATAAATCTTTTCACATATGAGCTTTTGGGGCTTCTATAAGCCTTCCTCAGGTAATGTACTTTTCTCTTGACAGATGCAAAGAAAACGTCGTGGAGGAGCAGGACGGAGTGCTAGACAAACACACAAACAACGTAGGTTGGTAGGCTCATCTTCCAGGATGGCTCCACACCCAGAGGCCATAGAACTTGTAGAAAGTGGTAAGTATATTTGGAGAAACACCTGTATGGGTTGTGAAACTACTGTAGTCTTGCTGGTTTTTAACCATATTTGTTGTAATTAATTTTCCTGTAACATGCTATGTCCCATCACGGAAATAAAAAGTATTTCTGAAAATTTTTTTTTAATTACATTGTAAGCTCCAAGGAGAAGGGGGACTGTCTTATGTCTGCATATGTCTTATAACATTATAGCATGGGGTTTCAACTGGAAACACACAGGGTGGCCGCCTCTGCAATTTGTTCCCTTCGTTAAACTGTTGCTGCTACTGCTGCTTTGGACCTGCCTTCTTGCAGTAGGATCTGGTCCTGTGCTTCATATTTATTTTATTTATTTATTTATAACTTTTTTTATACCGAAGTTCAGGTAACAGAATTACTTATCACTCCGGTTTACATTATAACAAGTAGAAAACAATGACAACATATGTCTTACAATGAACAAGGGAGTGAACAACTTGGATAATATAACATAACTAGGAACAGTAGCAGTATGCACTATTAGAGCGAGACTAGCGCATGGGGAGGGAGGTTTGCTAATGTGGGGGAGGGGGAAGGAAGGTTGTGTGATGTGATGTCATAGTGGTGATAGAGTATGAGGAAGCATGAGTGGGCACCAAGCCAATATGCAGCCTCAGTTTTCCTAGCAAAGCCAGGAATGGGTGGGACCTGGGAGCAGATATTGCATGCTAGTTCAGTTCCTTTTCACATTTATTCATGATCAATCTCTGCTGCAGGCACAGGACCGGCTCCTGCTGCAACAGAAGAGGCCTGCAACAGCAGTTTGTAGAAGGGGGGTGCAAGGGAAGAAGGGAGAGGGTCCAGGACCTACTACTATAGTGAGTCACTTGTGGGGGGGGTAAGATTAGTGAGATGGGGAGGTAGGGGTTGGCTGGAAGCATTATAGGAGGGGGATGGAAAAACAGGAGAAGGTGGGGCAGGGCTAAAAGGGGAAGATGGAGGACTGTGGTTCCATGAGGACTGCCTTCCCAAAGGCCACCTCCACCCCCAGAGACAACTTTTACTGCTGCTTCAGCTTCCTTGCCTCTGCTTTGGTGTGTTAGATACCATCTCTCCGTCTGATGATGTAATCACAGGTTGTCCATAAGAGCCTGCTTGCCGTAAGGGTGGGTTATTATCCAAAGGGGTGAAACCAGGATTCGCCCATTTGGGGGTGTGCTGGGGTATATATATGGGGGTGGGCTTTAGTGAGAAAAAGATAGAGAAATGTGTACAGATAGTAAACTTTGATTCTCTTGTACATCGCCTTCAGTCTAATTTGAGAAAGGTGATAAATATTAATTGGAACTTCTACCACATTTCTCAGCATTACAACAGTGTGCCTCATTTGGTGTTCTGGAGTAATGCACTTGTGTATACTACTACAGACACAACTCACATCTAGAAAATTAGAAACATGACAGCAGAAAAAGACCATATGGGCCATCCAGTCTGCCCATCCATCCAATTAATTTAGCATAATTCTCATCACTTCCTTAGAGATCCCCTGTATTTATCCCATGCTTTCTTGAATTCAAATATTGTTTTCTTAGTGTCTGGTCAGATGAATCCAGAACCAGTGGGTTATGCCCCTCTACCAGCAGATGGAGATGGAGCAAACTGACGACATAATATATGTACTCCTGCATTGATGTTAGCCTGCTAGTATTCTCTGTCTCCAGCAGATGGTGGATGTGTGTGTATATGTATGTATATATATATGTATGTATATATATATATATATATGTTTTAAAAAAAATAAAAAATATATATATTTTTTTTTTTTAACTTTCCTGAGCTTGGCCCTTCCTGGCTGAGTACAGAGACTGTCTCCAGCTGCAGGGGGAGAGGGCATATACCGTCACCGCTGCACTCAATTTCCTGTACCCACTGCCTTTCAGCAGTTTGAACAGCTAAGTCCACGCTGGCTGAAAAAAACCCAGCAACTGGACCAAGGCACTCATCTGAGGGACCACACAAGGCACCACAGGAATTCTCAACTGGAGGAGGGACCATTTGTTATGACTGCAGGAGAGCAGGGCAAATTAATTTTCCTTTATTTCTCCTTTGCAAAGTAAAGCAAACCCCAGTAGGGAGATGCACATCCACAATCTGCTGGAGACTGAGAATACTGGCAGGCTGATATCAATGTTTGTTCTGCTCTTTGGGAGGTTAAGGGATGGAGGCGGGTTGAACAGCCTCTGTAGGCTAGGCCCCACTCTGAGGCTCACTCCGTGTGGTAGGCCTAAACGGCATTTCATGCACTTTGTCTATGTGTTAGGCTACCCTCTTCAGTATTGTCAGTTAGGCTTGTGTGTCCAATTTTTGGACGCTTAGTCACTCTTCTGTTTGTGCATCCAACTTAAGCGGTGCCTTTAGTGGCTGCATGCTTACCGGTGCGCATAAGTTGAACATTTGCTCTAAACTTAAATTTTACAGCACCTATCCTTAGGGATGTCTAGATTTTTTGGACACCTAAAAAAAACAACAAAAAAAACAGCTGGACGCATGCTTTTCCCATAGATAAGCAGCTGAATTAGCCATGCTGTCTGGGTATGTCCTCCGTGCCACTAGGTGGCGGAGCTCTCTAAGATCACCCAAAGTCTTTTGATGAGGGGGCTCCCTCCTGCCCATCCTTATGCCTGTGCTCGAGACTCCTCAGTCTGTTTTTTTCCGCGCGACTAATCGCACATGGATCTCTTAGCTCTTGTGAGGAAAAGTTATTATGAGGAGAAAAACATAAATCTTTCAAACTTCTCAGAAATTCACAGGATTTTCTCATCATGCTACGTCCAGGGTTTAAATTCTGTGACTGTGGGAAAAATGTCTGTAACCGACAGACATCTGACGTGTTACATTTGCCTCGGCCCATGCCATGATCAGGCAAATTGTTCAGATTGTGGATGGATGTCCCAAAGGGCACAGCGCCAGAGAGCAGCGCGGATTGCCCAACTTACAGAGGAGGCTGCGGGCTCATATGCCCCCTCTGATGCTTCTGCCAGGTCGGCTCCAGGACCAAAATCGAAGCAGAAAACACATGCCCATAGGAGGGCCACTTCTGCTGACCCTCCAAGTTGGAAACAGAAGGTAAAAAATAAAAATCCTTCGGAGCAAGGTGCGGGAGATGCGCCGAACCTGCATCCTGCGTCGATGCGTCATCGAGCTCCGGAGCATAGCAGACGAGCCGATGCATCCGGCGCACCATCGACCCGCCGACTCATTGGCGCTGCGTGAACGGGCCGGCGCAGCGGCCAACTCCCGACGCACTGAAGCAACGTGCATATTCCGACGCTTCAGAGAGGTGTCGACACATTGGGGCAATTGCTGGAAAACAATTTAAAAAGCATATCACGGGACATAAACGACCTAGAAGTCCATTGCACATTAACATTAATGGACCTAGAAGTCCAAATGCACATTAACATTAATGTGCATTTGTAAGCTACAAATGCACATTAATGTTAAATTCAATCTGCCTAATATGTTCCCAACAGACAAGCTTAATTTACACACATAGTTTATTGAAATGAATTGTTATCGCACTATGATGGCACATAGAATCAGAGGACTCCTTGTCTCCAGCAAGATTCTCAGAGAACTCATCTCACTCATCTGAATTTCTCTCAGGTCTTTCTACAACATCTCATCCCCGTACTAGTTCCTTATATCAAGAGCCCTTACTTCATGAGGATACTGGACGTTCCAAAGAAACGCACAAGGTCGTCCTCAAGACAACCTTGCCACCATCAGGTCAAGATCCAGATGTCAGACCTAAGGGGCGCGCGCGGCTTTGCCGGCTTAGCCGGACGCAGACGGACCACGACGTAATACCCAGAGGAAATTTAGTCACATTGGACCAGCAGCCATCGGGAACTGGTTGGAATTTATATTGTGTCCCAAAGATCTGGACTTGAGGTACTGTTCTTCTTATTTTTCTCTTAAATATACGTGGTTGAGCTCCTTTGGTAATGCCACATACCAAAAGGAAAGGGAAACTAATTACTTCTACCCCAGTAATTAGTTTAAACCAACCAAGTATTCAGGATCTTTTTGGGAGATCCAATATATTGTCACCAGAAGGCGAGGTCGCTGGAGTTGAAGTCCAGGAGCAGGGACTAAACACCTTGACCCACGAAATATCTAAGCCCTGGTGCCCCATCGACACCAGATCCACCTACGAGAAGAGAAGGAGGAGAATTAAAATTTGATGATCCCCAGAACTTGAGCTTGAACATCTTACCACCTGATGAACAAGGAGTGTTAAGTAATTTGGATCACTCACCCATAGCCTCTGGGTCTCAGTTCTTAAAAAACCAGAAAGAGGACTTGAATATCGTGGTGATATCTAAGGAGAAGGGCACGGAGGGGGTTCGGGGGGAAGAAATGGCTGGGATACCTGTTACATTTAAAAAATTTTCATTATAAGAGATAGGGAACATGATTATTTCCATGCAGAAATCAATTAGTGACTTAGCTATAATGGTACAAGAGGGATTGAGTACTAATAAAACTCTGCAAACAAAAGTAGAGAAGGTAGAAAATTCGGTGAATAGTCTGAGTATAAAAACTGAAGAGATGGAGAAAATACAATTAAATTTGATTAAATCAGAGAAGATCCATATAGAAAAATTGGAACAAATTGAAAATCAGATTAGAAGAACTAATTTAAGAGTTCTAAATTTTCCTATAACACATTTACTCTCGCCCCGAGAATTGTTTAAGAGTTATTTAATTAATATTTTGAAATACACTGAAATAACTTTGCCAGTGATATCCAGAATATACTATGTCACTCAAGCTAAAGGTAGTTATGGTTCAGGAAAACAGAATCAGGAAGAGGTGAAAGATGATATAAATTTATCAGAACTCTTGGAGAAGTCTTCAGATACTGAAATAAAATCACGAGCTACATTAGTTGTCCAATTTGCAGACATTTCACAAAGAGATATAATTCTTAGATTATATTTCAAATACCAGAGTTTGAATTTTCATGGTTATCCTATTAGGATTTTTCCTGATGTGTCTTTAAATACTCAAGAAGAAAAGAATTTCTAGCATTGAGGGAACAGGTTATACAGCGAGGAGCTAAGTTCATCTTACGCTTTCCTTGTAGATGTATTGTTCTTTATCAAAATAATAGATATATTTTCAATCAGGTTGGCCAGCTACGAACCTTCCTGGACTCCTAGTCCCATAGTATCTCCTAGTACAATATGGGGGATTAAGAAAGATATGGATCAGACACATTATCTTTGAAAAAATGTTTGTTTGGAATAGTCTGCTCAAATTTCTGTCCACCAGTTTCTGTAATTACTAGTGAATTATTTTTCCAGAATGCACAGAATGTAAACTATGTTCTTGTTTAAACTTGAAATGTAACTTTTCTACATATAAGTTAAGTATACAAAGCTGTGTATTTCCTTTGTAAAATGGAAAGACTAATAAAAATTATATATTAAAAAAATGCGTTTTCTTAATCTAATTCCTTCTACTTTCAATGGTCCTGAATTATTCTCCCTGTTCATTGTAACTTTCATTTTCATAATTTATGTTTTTTCCCCTGGTTTTGATGTAAACCGGTATGATAAGACCTCCAATACCATGGGATGTTAACCCAGTGTTAAAACAACTTATGCTACCACCCTTTGAACCAATGGACACTTGCCATCTTAGGTACCTTTCCTGGAAGGTACTATTCTTAGTTGCTCTCACTTCCGCAAGAAGAATCAGCGAACTTCAAGCTCTGGTTCACTACTCACCTTACCTGGAATTCTACCATGACAAAGTTACACTACGTACACACCCTAATTTTCTGCCTAAATTTTCATTTGAACCAAACCATAACACTGCCGATCTTTCATCCTAAACCACAGACAGATGACAGAGAGAAACGTCTTCATTCATTGGACTGTAAACGTGCTCTTGCATTTTACAAACAACGTACTCATTCTCCTACCAGACCCTCACAGCCCTTCTTCTCGTTTAACCCAAATGCGCCAGGTCTTCCAGTTTCAAAGAGAACATTATCTTCCTGGCTTACAAGCTGTATACGTTTCTGTTACCAGAAGCGTTTGGAATCGTTATCTACCACACCCAAAGCACACCAAATTCGTGCCATGGCTGCTTCTGTGGCACATTTTCACGATGTTCCTTTATCAGATATCTGCAAAGCAGCCACATGGTCTTCACATCATACCTTCGCATCCCACTATTGTTTGGTCAAGCAGACGAAGGATGACGAATGGGGCAGACCATTCTCCAAAAGAACACTAATTAGTTTCCATATCTTCAGAACTGTCCGCCTCTTATTGCGTATTGAGCGATAACTTTCATACCAATCAAGACTTAATTACTACGCCCAATACTTCAGCTGAGAACTCCCAGACAGCATGGCTAATTCAGCTGCTTATCTATGGGGAAAAAAGCAAGTTTGCTTAACGTAAAACGGTGTTTTCTGTAGATAGCAGATGAATTAGCCATGCTGACCCTCCCGCCTCCCCGGACAGTTCCATCTTTGCATATCGTCTTGCTTTAACACGGACTGAGGAGCCTCAAGCACAGGCATAAGGATGGGCAGGAGGGAGCCCCCTTATCAAAAGACTTTGCTTGATCTTAGAGAGCTCTGCACCTAGTGGCATGGAGGACGTACCCAGACAGCATGGCTAATTCATCTGCTATCTACGGAAAACATCATTTACGGTAAGCAAACTTGCTTTTTCAGTTGCCGCTTAGCATACTGTTGGCCTAATGGCACCTATACCTAAGTGCCTTTTCCTCTGCACTGCCTGTCATATTCGGGCATCTCAACCTGGAGTGCCCGCTAACTTGTCAGTGCTATTTGGAGGCTCTGTGGCCCATGTTGGGCAGATTGATTCGAAGACTTGAGTGCCACAGAGGGATGGTGCTCTTGGTTGCTCTAGATTGGCCCAGGAGACCATGTTATGTGGATCTGCAGTGGCTCCTGGTGGACTCGCCTTTTCAACTTCCGGCACAAAGGAATCTGTTGCGGCAGGGACCTGTTCTTCACGAAGATCCAACTCTGTTTTGTCTTAAGGTATGGCCCTTGAAAGGGCTCGCTTTCTGAAGCGTGAATACTTGGGAGCAGTGATTTCCACCTTGCTAAGAGCTAGAAAGTTCTCTACTACTTTGGCCTATGTGCGGGTTTGGCGAGTGTTTGAGGCCTGGTGCAAAGACTGAGGTACTCTTCCGTGTTCGGTCAAGATCCCACTCATTTTGGAGTTTTTGTAGGATGGCTTGAATTCAGGCTTGACTCTCAATTCCTTAAAGGTACAAGTATAGTGGCTCTTGCCTATTTCAGGGGTCACGAGAATGGTGGATCCTTGTCTGCTCATCCTAATGTGACCTATTTCCCGAAAGGAGTGAAACATCTTCATCATCCTTTGTATTTTCTGGTAATATTATGGAGTCTTAATTTGGTGTTGGATTTCTTAGCGGGCCATGTGTTTAGGCCAATGCGTAAATTTTCCTTGCGGTTACTGACTTTGAAAATGGTGTTTCTTGTGGCAATTTGTTCTGCGTGTAGAGTTTTCAAGCTGCAGGCCTTGTCTTACCAGGAGCCATTCCTCCAGGTGACTCCAGGGGCTGTACAGCTGCATACTGTTCCTTTTTGTTTACCAAAAATGATCTCTGAGTATTACTTAACTCTATCCATCTCTCTGCTGTCTCTGGAGAGAGAGAGAGATGTAGAGGAGTATCATGTCTTGCGACCCTTGGATGTCAAGAGACATTATCGTCTGGTATCTGAAAGTTACTAAGCCTTTTTCGGAAGACGGATTCCCTGTTTGTCCTTCATGGCGGTACTAGACAGGGAGAACCGGCTTCTCGGGCTACAAATAGCTCACTGGATTAAGGAGATAGTCACGGCTGCGTACATTGCTGGAAAGTCGTTGCCTGGTCAGATTAGGGTTCATTCTGCTAGGGCTCAGGCAGTGTCATAAGCGGAAGTTAGATTGTTGTCTCCGGTCTACATTTGCTGAGCTGCGACAACGTCCTCCTTATACACTTTTTCCAAGTATTGTCATCTGACTGTGCAGGCCCGTGAGGACTCAGCCTTTGCACATACAGTTTTGATAGGGTGGGAGGCTGTCCGCAATCCTATTTGGGAGTAGCTTGGGTACATCTCACTGGTTCTGGATTCATCTGATCAGACGTTAAGAAATGAGAAATTATACTTACCTAATGATTTCCTTTTCTTTAGGATAGTCAGATGAATCCAGCTTCCCGCCCTTGGCTGCTGAAGGGAGAGTATTATGGTCCTCCTGCGGGGCTATGTGTTATAGGGATTACTGGTTAGTGTTAATACATTTTTTGTCTGAGCTCACTGTTTTCATGTTGGTTGAGTATTGAAATGGTTATCTGTTTTTAATCAAGGTTTTTGCTAGTCTGTCTACAGTTGCTTTTGAAGAGAATACTGGCAGGCTGATGTCACTGCAGTATATATTTATCTATTTATTTATTTAAAATCTTTTCTATACCGTCAAGTTATATACCATCACAACAGTTTACAGATAGGCACGTATAGTAATGTAAAAAATTGTATTGGGTAATACTTTCTATCCAAAGTGCCAGTAAAGTTCCGGTTACATAGTTTCAACAATAAAGATTTCCTAGCGTGTAGCCAGATGGACTCAGAACAAGTGGGTATAGTGTGCTCGTGCTAGCAGTGGGAGACGGATCTGACGTCAGCACGGGTACATATACCCCCACAGGAAGTGAAGCAACTCAGTAATTTCCGTCTCCAAAGCAGTTTGGAGCGCCTGCACGCTCGCTGAGCGTGTTTTCCAATACTACTTTCTGCTTTCTATTTTCTACTTTCCAAATTTCTCAGAAGACGAGCCCCGCACACCTGCGGTGATACCCTCGGGTCCCTCCCCCAGTTGAGTTTCCCAAGGTGGTTTCCGCGACCCCTCGGAGGTCTACGCCTCGGTCCGGTGGCCGAACCGCGGCAGGGATCTAGCCCCCGAGCGAGAAGGGCTCGGGCCTGGCTGAGAAGCGCCTCAGTCCCGGCGAGGACTTAGCCCCGAGCGAGACGAGTTCGGCGGCTTAGAGGCAGCGGGTGCACTTCCTCAAGTGCGGCGGTGAAGGTATTTCCCCTCTCCCCCCGCAGCCGGAGACCACCCGGGTTACAGCCGGGAAGCGCCGAGGATCAGGTAAGGCGTACATCTCTTACTTTTGGTCTCCGAGGTACGAGGATCGGCGGTGTTGCCTGCATGCGGCACGCCGTGGAGGTCGCCATTTTGTCTGCCTTGTTCAGGTATTGAGCGCCCATGGATAGGCGCCTGTTGATAGGCGCACAACGCAGCATATAGATTGCTAAGCGTATATTATTGAGCGCATATTGCTGAACGCATATTATTGAGCGCATATTGTTTATTGAACGCATATTGTTTATTATTGAGCGCATATTGCTGTACGCATATTATTGAGCGCATATTGTTTATTATTGAGCGCATATTGCTGAACGCATATTGCTGTGCGCATATTGTTTATTATTTAGCGCATCTTGCTGAATGCACGATGGAACACCTAAACGCCCCAGCGTCTCCAGAGGTGGCACCTCCTGCTTCCGGCGTGAAAGCTCTTGGCCTGTGTTCAGCGTGCCAGCTTAGAGCCACGCAGAGCGAGGAGCCAGACTCCCTTTGTGCCCAATGTGAGGAGGCCGTGGGAGCCTCGGGCCAGGACCAGTTCAACCGAGGTTTACCGACAGTTCCCCAGGGGCCACCCCGGACTTAGCGGGCCGTCTCGAACAGCCAGGAATCCCGGGGGACCTGGTACCACAACGGTTGGAGTACGCTTCCATTTCCTGGGTGGACTTATTTAAGGGGATCCACGCCTTCGTATAGATGCAGTCGGCTTCCCGTCCAGGCCCTGCTGCCCCGGCTGACCCTGTCCCCGGACCCTCTCGCCCTTACCGCAGGCCCCCGCCTCCGGGCAGTCCGGCTCCTGCGGACCCTGAAATCTCGGAGGACGAGTCCGAACCCCCCCGAGGAGGGGGAACTTCCCTCGGGGATAGAGCCATATCGAACTATGAGGCGGTTCTTTCCCAAGGAGGATCTCTCCGACCTGGTTTCTCAGTGCCTGACGGAGTTGGCTATTCCAGGCTCCAGCACCATGGAGGCATCTACGCAGAACCCCCTGCTGGAGGGTCTTCGTCCCACAGCCCGCCATTTCCCCTTCCTGCAAGCGGCGCAACAGCTGATCGATTTAGAGTGGAATTGCACCAGAGGCCTCATTCAAAGGGGGTCGGGTCCTGTCTGGCATGTACCCCCTGGACCCGGCAATCAAGGATATGCTAGTGTGCCCTAAGGTGGACGCCTTGGTTAGCGCTGTGGTCAAGCGCACTACCATTCCAGTGGAGGGGGGGGGCGGCCCTCAAGGAGGCTCATGACTGACGCCTGGACGCCATCCTGAAACAAACCTTTGAGGTGGCAGCTCTGTCTCTGCGAATCGCAACCTGCTGCACAGTGGTAACGCGTTCCTGTTTGTCACAGGTCAGGAACAATGCTCCGGCAGCTGACATCGAGTCAGCTCTCTCGTTCCTTACGGATGCCGCCTCCGACCTAGTCCGTACGACAGCCAAGGGGATCTCATCCTCAGTAACAGCCAGGAGGCAACTCTGGATACGGAACTGGTCAGCCGACGCCCCTTCTAAGACACGTCTCACTAGAATGCCATTCAAGGGGTCGCTTCTGTTCGGCGGCGACCTAGATAAACTGGCCAGCACATGGGGCGCCTCTCCAGTACCTCGACGGCTGGAAGACAGGTCCAAGAGGAACCGGCTCACCTTTCCGAGGCCCTCCAGAGGTAGAAGCTCCCAACGCTTCACTCCCTTTAGGAGTCGCTACCAGGCACCTCGTCCTCAGGCCCGGAACCAGGCCTTTCGGACCAAGCAGCACAAGAGGGGAGCCGGCTCGGGTTCGGGTCCCGGCCGCACCCCACAATGAGAATCAGCCGATCCATCCGGGGGGCAAAGCCATGGGGGCAGATTTAACCCTCTTCTACCCCAGATGGGTCGAGATTAAGTCGGACCAGTGGGTCCTCGCCATCATCCGAGAGGGTATTATCTGGACTTCCATCACATCCCTCCGGACAGATTTGTGGAATCTCCGTGTCCAATCCACAAGACGGCAGCATTGGAAGCTACCCTGGCGAGGCTCCTGTCCTTGAAAGCCATAATCCCAGTACCTGCATGGGAAATGGTTTCTGGGCACTATTCCATTTATTTCATGGTACTCAAGAAAGAGGGCACTTTCCGGCCCGTATTGGACCTCAAGTCAGTCAACCGATACTTAAGGGTCCCGAGGTTTCGCATGGAAACTCTGCGCTCAGTCAAGACCACAGTACAGCCAGGGGAAATCCTCACGGCCTTAGACTTGTCAGAAGCCTACCTGCATATCCCGATCCATCGGGATCATCAGCGCTACCTACGCTTCAAGGTTCTGGGACAACATTTCCAATTCCGGGCTTTGCCCTTCGGGTTAGCCACGGTGCCGCAGACCTTCACCAAGGTGATCGTAGCAGTAGCTGCGGCGCTCAGACAGGAAGGAATCCTTGTCCGTCCCTACCTAGACGATTGGCTGATCAGGGCGAAATCATGAGAGGAGAGCCATCGGGCAACCAACAGAGTGATCGCCCTTCTGGAAAGCCTGGGATGGGTAGTCAACCTAAGCAAGAGTTGCCTACAGCCTTCCCAATCTCTGGAATACCTGGGAGTCCAGTTCGACACCCAGGCAGACAGTCAGCCTCATCACCAAGAGAAGGTTAAAACTCCAGACGCGTCTACGGTCCTTGATGGGAGCCAGCCAGCCCATAGCTTGGGACTAACTGCAGGTTCTCGGTCTCATGGCATCCACCCTGAAAGTGGTACCATGGGCAAGGGCCCATATGAGACCGTTACAACACTCCCTCCTCTCTTGGTGGAGCCCACATTTACAGAACTACACCGTGCATCTACCTCTACCCGCCAGGGTGCGGACCCAGCTACGGTGGTGGTTGCAGTCCGACCACACGAGCAGGGGGTCGAAGATGTCCTCCCCCACGTGGACTCTGCTCACCACAGACGCCAGCCTGAGTGGATGGGGAGCACACTGCGAAGAGCTCACCGCCCAAGGGCGGTGGAACAGAGAAGAGTCGGGGTGGAGCATCAACCGCCTGGAGGCACGGGCAGTCCGATTAGCCTGCCTGCGATTTGCTCACAGACTGAGGAACAGAGCAGTCAGAGTGATGTCCGACAACGCCACCACGTGGCATACATCAACCGACAGGGCGGAACCAGAAGCCAACAGGTGTCCCTAGAGATAGCCCCGCTGATGGCTTGGGCAGAGGCGAATCTCCAGGACATCTCCGCCGTCCACATTGCCAGAAGGGACAACACCGTGGCACACTTCCTCAGCAGGGAAAGCCTAAGTCCGGGAGAATGGCAGCTGTCCCCCACAGCCTTCCAGATGATTGTGGATCAGTGGGGGACTCCGGACATGGACTTACTAGCGGACAGGTCCAATGCTCAAGTACCTAGATACTTCAGCCGCAAGCGAGATCCGTTCTCTCACGGGATCGACGCCCTGGTTCAGCCATGGCCTCCAGGGACTCTGCTATACGCCTTTCCTCCGTGGCCCCTGCTGGGCGCCCTTATACACAAGATTCAGAGGCACAGAGGCCTAGTTCTTCTAGTGGCACCAGACTGGCCAAGAAGCCCCTGGTACGCGGACATGAGAAGACTACTGACAGGGGAACCTCTTCCCCTGCCTCCTCTCAGGGACCTGCTACGTCAAGGTCCCATCCTCCACAAGGATCTGGCTCAATTCTCTCTTACGGTCTGGCCCTTGAGAGGGCTAGACTGAAGAAAAGAGGTTACTCGGAGCCGGTGATAGATACGCTCCTCCGAGCTCGCAAGTTTTCCACATCCCTCACCTACATAAGGATCTGGAGAGTATTTGAAGCCTGGTGCGACACTCATGGCACCAATCCACATGTGGCCACAATTCCTATTGCTCTGGATTTCCTGCAGGATGGGCTTCAGAAGGGTCTCTCCCTAAGCTCCATCAAGGTTCAGGTGGCTGCGTTGTCTTGCTACGGTCCCAGGAGGGATGGCAAGACCATTGCCATGCACCCAGATGTTTCTCGCTTCCTGAAAGGAGTCAAGCACATTCGTCCGCCACTGAAGTGGCCAGTGCCCCTGTGGAACCTCAACATAGTTTTGGATTTCCTCCCGGGATCCACCTTCAGACCCCTTTGGGGCCTGTCTCTCCGTTCGCTAACTTTGAAGATGGTGTTCTTGCTGGCAGTGTGTTCCGCACGCTGCATCTCAGAGCTGCAAGCGCTGTCCTGCCGGGATCCCTTTCTCAGAATCACTCCAGAGGCTATCCATCTTCGCACGGTTCCCTCTTTCTTACCTAAAGTAGTCTCACAATTTCACCTCAACCAAACCATATCTTTGCCAACCACGGCGGGTTTGAAGAAATCAGAAGAAGGGCGTTTGCTACGCCATCTCGACATCGGCCGATTGCTGCCCAGATACCTGGAAAAGACAGAAGCAGTACGAAAGACGGACCATCTTTTCGTCCTTCACAGCGGGAAGAAGCAAGGGGAAGCGGCCTCTCGGCCCACCATCGCCCGCTGGATCAAAGAAGTTATCAGAGCGGCCTACGTAGAGGCCGGGAAGTCACCACCTCTGCAGGTCAAGGCTCATTCCACCAGAGCGCAGGCGGCCTCTTGGGCAGAATCTAGGATGCTGTCGCCCGCGGAGATATGTAAGGCGGCGACATGGTCCTCCCTCCATACCTTTTCCAGATTTTACCGTCTGGATGTTCAGGCCAGGGAGGACACAGCATTTGCGAGGGCAGTCCTACGCGGTCCTCAGGCAGCCTCCCGCCCAGTCCGGGAGTAAAGCTTTTTTACATCCCACTTATTCTGTGTCCATCTGGCTATACGCTAGGAAATGTTGAGATTACTTACCCGATAATCTCCTTTTCCTTAGTGTAGACAGGTGGACTCAGCATCCCGCCCGGCTGCTGGTATACATGGGTTTCACCGATTCCAGGTAAGCCATGTCCTTTCTTACACGAGAGCGTCCACTCTACCAGGTGTCGACGCCTTCCGGTTGGAAGCGCTGACAGTCTCCAGTTACTATCAATCGGTCAGAGGAATCCTGTTTCACTAATTCATTGATTGGTCAGTACACATATATCCATAACAGCTTTTGCAAGGAAGATTACTGAGTTGCTTCACTTCCTGTGGGGGTATATGTACCCGTGCTGACGTCAGATCCGTCTCCAACTGCTAGCACGAGCACACTATACCCACTTGTTCTGAGTCCATCTGTCTACACTAAGGAAAAGGAGATTATCAGGTAAGTAATCTCAACAATATTTTATGAATGTCATAAATCTTGTCCATTTATATGTGTAATAGATTTACTTTACATGTATAATACTTTTGTACTGTATATTTTATCTAAAATTAGCGGTGAGATAATAAAATAACAAAATATGCACATATTTAACTACATGCTGTGAGCTGATGTTCTGCTGCCTGCTTTATTTAATTTCCTATTCTCCGTTCTCTTTATGAAACGCTTGTTTGAAAAGCCAGGTTTTTAAACTTTTTTTTAAAAGTTTGAAATTTTTCTGCAATCTGATCTCAAGGGGCATGGTGTTCCATAGTATTGGTCCTGCTAAGGATAGTGCCCGCTCTCTAACTTGGGTCAGTCTTGCTGTCCTTACTAAAGGAATGGTTAGAAGGGTTTTGTTGGCCAATCTAAGATTTCTCTGTGGGACATGCACACGCAGTGCTATGTTCAGCCACTCAGCTTTTTCGTCATTAATTAATTTGTGTATTGTGCATAGTGTTTTGTATTGTACCCTTTGATCTATGGGTAGCCAGTGTAAATCTGCTAGTGTTTCAGTAATGTGATCTCTTTTTTCCTTTTACCAGTGAGTATTCTTGCGGCAGAGTTTTGTAAAATTTGGAGTGGTCTTTTAGTTGTATATGGTAATCCTAAAAACAGTGTGTTGCAGTAGTCCGTGCTTGTAAAACTGTGTGAACGTTTGTTGGTGTTTAGTAAAAGTTTTAGCCTTCTGAGGACCATAAGTTTGGCGTAACCTTCTTTTACTTTCAGTGATATGTGTTTAAGGCTGATTTCCGTGTCAATTATTACACCGAGGTTCCGTACTTTCTCGGCTAATTCTACTTTCTGATTATTTTTTAGCATAATTGGAGTTTGAATAATCTGTGTGTTTTCATTCTAAATGTAGGAATTCAGTTTTTTCGATATTAATAACTAGCTCCATTTGGTTTAGTAGTTGTTGATTAGGTCTAGGTACATGTTAGCTAGAATTAATGTTTTTTCAGTTGTCAACGTGTAGAATTAGTTGTATGTCATCAGCATATATGTAATGTATGATTCCCAGGCCTGGCACAACGGAAGCAGGTAAATGTTAGAGCGTTGCGGACAGAGCTGATTCCTGTGGTACTCCTGTTTGTAGACTAATTTTCTCTGACATCACGTTTATAATCTGTACTTGAAAACATCTTTTACTTAGATAAGATCTGAACCACTCAAGTGTGTTGTTCTGTAGTCCTATTTCTTCTAGTCTTTTTAATAGTATATCATGATTTACTGTGTCTAAAGCTGATGACAGGTCTAATAACACAAGAATGTAATGTTTTCCATGATCAAATCCTCTGACTATTGTCTGTCAGTGAGAGCAGTAATGTTTCTGTGCTGTAATGTTTACGGAATCCATGTTGCGAAGGGTACAGTATGTTATTGTTATCTAAATGTTCGGCTAGCTGTTTTTGTACAGTTTTTTCTATTAGTTTTGCAATTAATGGTAAATGTGAAACTGGGCTGTAGTTGCTCAGGATAAGAGGGTCACTGTTTGTTTTCTTTAATTGGTTTGATAATTGCCCCTTTAAATATATTTGGCATTGATCCTTCCTCTAAGGATAAGTTTATGATCTTTGCTAGTATTGGGGAAGCTATGTTAGCTAGTTTTTTTTTATGTCCATAGTAGGCAGGGTGTCAATTATATGTGGGGCAGGATTTAACTTTTTTAGCCTTGAGTCCACTTCAAGATTTGATATCTCGTCAAACGTAGACCATTGTGTAACGTCTCTTTTGTGCATTTTAATTTCTTGTTTTGTTGAGTTTGGGATTTTGGTTCTTAAGTTTGTAATTTTGTCACTAAAAAATTGTGCTATTTCATTACACCTATTCTCTGGTAGGTTCTTGGGAGACTGTTTTATCGTTGGTAAGATCTTTTACTATGTTGAATAGTGCTTTTGGGTTGTTTTGCAGATTTTTCTATTGTTGAGCTGAAGTATTGTTTCTTTGCTTCAAGAATTACTTGTTTGTAGTACACTAGATGTTTTCTGAATTTAGTCCAGTTTTCTGTTTTATATTTTTTCCTTTTTTTTTTTTCTAAGATTTCGCTTGCCTTTTTTTATCTTTTTGTTATAACAAGGATTTATTTGTTTAGGTTCTTTAATGCGTATATTTTGTGGGGTTTATTTCATCTGCTGGTTTTAGTCGTTTCCAACCATGCTGCTGTTGCTGAGTCGCAATTTTTATAATCAATATCTGTTAATTTTTCTTCTAATTTGTTTTTTAGTATTTCTGTATTGTAAGAGGGACGATACTGAAATTATTGTTGTTTTTTTTGTTTTTTTTTGTGGTTTTAGATATTTAATAGTAGATTGAATGAGAAAATGATCTGACCATGGAATTTGACTATAGTTTGCGTTTAATTGTTCTAAGAAGCTGTGGTTGATAAATATCAGGTCGAGGGAGTGCCCTGCTTTGTGCGTGGGTTTGTCTGTGATTAGTTTGAATCCTAGTGCAGTCATTACATCAGTTAGTGTCTGGCATGTATTTATTAATGGGTAAACATCCATGTGGAGGTTAAAATCCCTGAGCACGATGGTGGGTTGTGTAGCGTGAGGAATTTGATTAGTGGGGAAATGTTTAGTTCAAGGAGGCTTGGTGGACAGTAAATAAGGCATATTTGTATATTGTCAGTTTCAAAGATTGCAATTTCGTGATTCCTTGGGGGTGTGGCTGGTAAAAGTTTGCACTTGAATTTTTTTTCAGTGATTAGTAGTAGGCTGCCACCTGGCTTATTTGTTCTGGGAATTGAATATACATCATAGTTTCTATGCGCTATTTGGTTTTTTAGAACTGTGTCTGGTTTTTTTTAACCAAGATTCTGTGATTGCAGTGAAGCTTGGTTTGGTGTCATAAAGTAGGTCCGTGATTATTGGGAATTTTTTTTGTAATGGATTGTGCGTTCACTAGTAGGAATGTTATCATTAACAATTTGTTCATATTTATATTTGTACTTTTATCCCTTTTTATTTGAATGAGGTTATTTAAGTTCATTTTCTTTATTTCTTCTGTAATGTATCGGTCTCTAGATTTCCTTATGTATTTATCCCCGTACTTACCTTTGTTTAGAAAGACTTTGATTGTGTGAGATACCTGTTCTTCTCCTTCTTTCTCCATGTTCATATTGGCCAGATTAGGTGTGTAGTTTGTTTGTTTTTGTCCTCAGGGTATACGAAGGGGTGTACAAAGGGGCATGCTCCTTTGTTGCGCTCCTTTGGCGTGCGACACAGGTGCATGGCGCCTCCGTCCCCAGTGCCGCTTTTAAAACCCCCCCCCCCCCCCCCTTTGGCACGCTTTTCTGATGTCAGCAGCGTCAGCCCGAAGGGGGAGAAGCTCGGGGCTCTCTTCCGGGTCCGGCGGCAGAGGTTTCAGCATCTGAAAAAGAAAAGAGAAGGAAAAATGTACGGACAAGGTGTTAGTATAGCCTCGGTGGTTTTGTTGAGGCAGCTGGCAGTCTCGCTTCCATCTCTGTCCCCAGTGCCGCTTTGAAATCCCCCCTTTGATGCACTTTTCTGATGTCAAGGACGTCAGCAACGTCAGTCGAAGGGGAGGGGCTCGGGTCTCTCTTCCGGGTCTGTCGGCGGCGGAGGTTTCAGCGTCAGTAGAACAGACTCCTCGCGATACCTGCTTGCTCCCGCTGGAATCCGCTGCCTGGTTTGCTCCGTCTCGATCTGCTGGTAGAGGTGCATAACCCACTGGTTCTGGATTCATCTGACCATCCTAAAGAAAAGGAAATTCAAGTCAGTAGTAATTTCTCATTTTGTTTCCACCACTTCCAGTGGAAAGCTGTTCCATGTATCCATCACCCTCTCTGTAAAGAAATATTTCCTAAGATTATTCCTGAGTCTACTCCCTTTCAACCTCATCACATGTCCCCTTGTTCTAGAGCCTCCTTTCCATTGAAAATGGCTTACCTCCTATGCATGGAAACCTTTGAGATATTTGAATGTCTCTATCATTTCCCCCCTATCTCACCTTTTCTCCAAGATATACATGTTTAGATCTTTAAGTCTATCCTCATTTGCTTTAGAACAAAGACCACTGACCATTGTAGTAGCCACCCTCTGGACGACTCCATCCTATTTATATCCTTTTGAAGGTGCAGTCTCCAAAATTGTACACAATATTGCAAGTGAGGTCTCACCAGGCACCTATACAGGGGCAATATCACCTACCTTTTTCTGTTTGACCATTCCTCTCTCTAGGCAGCCAGGCATCTTTCTGGCTTTTACCGTTGCTTTCTCCACCTGTTTGGCCACCTTAAGATCATCACATACAACTACCCCCAGACCCCGCTCTTCCTTTGTGCTTAGAAGACTTTTATCTTGAATACTGTACATTTCCATTGCTTTTTTTTGCAACCTAACTTCATTAATCTGCATTTTTTTAGCATTAAATCTTATCTGCCAGACCTTAAGACCATTCCTCGAGCTTCGCTAGATCCCTCTCCATGTTTTCGACACCTTCCTGGCTCTCCACCCTGTTACAGACTTGTATCAGCAAAATAGAAACCTTTCCCCACAATCCTTCAGTTATGTTACTCACAAAAATATTGAAAAGGACTGATCCTGGAAGCACACTTGTTAGTAACACCTCCTTCTCAGAGAAAACACCATTTACCACTACCCTTTTTTGCCATCCACTCAGCCAATTTCTCACCTAGTCAGTCACTCTAGGATCCATATCAAGGGTGCACAATTTATAATTCTTCTGTGTGGTACTTTGTTAAAGGCATTGCTGAAATCCAAGTACACTGCACCTAGCGCTCTCCCTTAATCCAGTTCTCTGGTCACCCAATCAAAGAAATTAATCAGATTTGTTTGGCAAGATTTACCTTTGGCAAAACCATGCTGCCTTGAATCTTGCAGTCCATTGGGTACCAAAAATTGTGCTATCCTCTATTTTAGAAGAGGTTTCGTTAGTTTGCTCACCACAAAGGTCAGACTGTCTGGTGTGTAGTTCTGCCAGGGCATCTTAATATCCTCAAAATTGATGTGAGGGAGCCATATCTTTAATGCAATTACTATTTCAAGTTCAAATTTTTTTTTTAACGGGTACCTCAGAAGCAGTCAAGTTTTATTACCCTGTTTGAAGTAATTGTGATAACTGATTATAATAAAAATTCCCAACACTGGTAGCATATTGACTCTTCTATTGCCATAAAATTCTGTTTTTGCACTTGTTACATTTTTACTGCTTTGTAAAACTATACTCAGATGCTAAATTTTACTCTTATTGTTAATTTAAGCTGTCGAAGAAGTGGTTGATCTTACCTGTGAATCTTCAGATCCAGTAGTGGTTGATCTAACTCATAATGATTCTGTTGTGGTAAGTACCAGTCTGATGTAAGTATACAATTCGTAGCATGTAATGTTTGTGTGCATGTACATACATACATACACACAAATGAGAATCTGTGTCCAGCAATCTGCAGTGCATTGAGTTTGCCTGCCCTTGAGTTTATTTTTTGAAACTTTATTTTTTCTCAAACAGTAGTTGTGGTGTAGGATATGTGATTGGAAAAACCTTTTCATTTGTAGAACAACTTTATTGAAAGACTGTCCTGAAACATGTTATATGCCAAAAAAAAAAAAAACCCCTGAAAGGACAACTTTGGGTATGGGGTCCGATGTTTTAAAATAAATAAATAATAATAATTGGTACAGGCTTTAGTCAATAAGATAGACCTGAGGGAATTCTGTGCTACTTCGGAGTGCAGAATTGGCATTTTTCCTCACAGAACTGCCAAAGATGGAGGAGGCTCCGGCATGCTGCAAGCAGAGTCCGTTCCGCTCGCGGCAAAGATGAAGGCCCTGGCGAAGATGGAGCAGGCCCCTGGTGTGTGTGTGTGTGTGTGTGTGTGTGCGAGACTGCAAGCTGGGAGGGTGAGAGCGCATGTGTGAAGGGTGCCTGAGTGTGGGTGCCAGAGAGATGGAACATATGTTTGTTTATAGTAGATCTAAGCAGTTTACAGTTTAAAACTTACATAGATTGTATAAAGCAAAATAAAAGGTGTAAAACAAATACAATTTCCTGGCGTGTAGCCAGATGGACTCAGAACGAATGGGATAGTATCCGCGTGCTAGCAGTTGGAGACGGATCTGACGTCAGCACGGGGGTATATATATCCCCCCAGGAAGCGTAGCAACTCAGTAATTTCCGTCTCCAAACTGAGCGTGCTTTCCAAAGCTACTTTAATTTTCTTTCTTCTTATATTTCTAGGTTCTACTTTCTAATTTCTACAAAACCATTGAGCCCCACACTCCTGCAGTGATACCCTAAGGTCCCTCCCCCAGTAGAGTTGCCCGGGGTGATTTCCGTGATCCCCCGGTGAGTTAAGTCCTCGGTCCGGCCAAACCGCGGCAGGGACATAGCCCCCAGGCGAGGTTCGGGTGAGGCATACGAGGCGCCTCGATCCCGGCATGGACGAGGTAGTAGGTGCATATCCTCAATCGCGGTGGTGAAGGTACTTACCCGCTCTCCCCGCAGCCGGAGACTGCCCGGGTTCCAGCCGGGAAGCGCCGAGGATCAGGTGAGGCGTACATCTTCTTTTTGGTCTCCGAAGGAATCGAGGATCGGCGGCGTGGCATGCCAAGGAGGGCGCCATTTTGTGGGCCTTGTTCAGGTAGGGCGCCCGTAACGGGCGCAGCTCTATTCCTCCTTGTGCGTATATTGACCTGATTATGGTTCGCAGGTTACACTGATGTTGCCAACCGCCTATTGCTGAGTGCATATTGCATGCCATTAAGCGTGTATTACTAACCGCATATTGCTGAGAGCGTATTGAAGGCCATTCAGCAGGTATTGCTAACTGCATATTGCTAAGCGCAAATTGAATGCCATTGCGGCTGTATTGCTGCCTGTATATTACTGAGCGCATATTAAATGCCATTGAGCGTGTATTGCTAACCGCTTATTGCTGAGAGCCTGTTGGACACTATTGGGCGTGTATTCATGACCGCCTATTACGGAGAGCGTATGATATATCACTTAGCGTTCTTAAGCGCCTGTTGTATTAAGTGCATATTGCTGCCGCATATTATTGAGCGCTTGTTGTATTCAGCACATATTGCTGCCGCATATTATTGAGCGCTTGTTGTATTAAGCGCATATTGCTGCCGCATATTATTGAGCGCCTGTTGTATTAAGCATATATTGTGGCCGCTTTCATCCAGCGCATACTTTCAATGGAACAGAACGCCTCAGCGTCTTCAGCGGGGGTGCCGCCTGCCTCCGGCATTAAAGCCCTCGGCCTCTGCTCTGCATGCCAGCTGCGAGCCACGCACAGTGAAGAGCCAGACTCCCTATGTGCCCAATGTGAGGAGGCCGTGGGACCCTCGGGCCAGGACCAGTCTCAGCCGCGATTTGCTGACAGTTCCCCAGCGGCTACCCCGGATTTAATGGGCAGTCTCGACCAATCAGGAATCCCGGGGGATCTTGCACCCCGGCGATTAGAGGCTGCTTCAATTTCCTGGGTGGATCTCTTTAAGGGGATTCATGCTTTTGTCCAGATGCAAACGGCTTCCCGTTTAGGCCCTGCTGTTCCAGCTGTTCCTGCGGTTTCTGCAGTGCCTGCGGTGGCCGCGACTGCGGCGGCTGCTGCGGTGGCGGCTCCTGCGGATCCTGTTCCTGGACCCTCACGCCCTTATCGTGAGCGGGACCTCCTGCCGCTGGACAGCCCCGATCAGTCAGACCAGGAGTTTTCACCGGACGAGTCCGAACTCCGGGACAAAGGTGAACTTCCCCCAGGGATTGAACCATGAGGCAGTTCTTCCCTAAAGAGGATCTCTCCGACCTGGTGTCGCAGTGTTTGGCGGAGTTGGATATTACGGGTCCCAGCGCTACGGTACCCTCTGCGCAGAACCCTCTGCTGGAAGGTCTTCGTCCTATAGCCCGCCATTTTCCATTCTTGCAAGCAGCACAACAACTGATAGATTTAGAATGGGCGGCACCAGCGGCTTCCTTCAAAGGGGGCCGGGCCCTGACGGGCATGTACCCATTGGCACCGGCTATCCAGGACCTGCTGGCATGTCCTCAGGTGGACGCCTTGATTAGCGCTGTGGTCAAGCGCACTACTATTCCAGTTGAAGGGGGGACGGCCCTCAAGGAGCCTCACGACCGGCGACTGGACGCCATTCTGAAACAGACCTTTGAGGTGGCAGCTCTCTCTTTGCGGATTGCAACCTGCTGCACAGTGGTGACGCGTGCCTGTTCATCACAGGTCAGGAACAACACTCCAGCAGCTGACATGGAGTCCGCTCTTTCGTTCCTCACGGATGCTGCTTCAGACCTGGTCCGGATAACTGCTAAGGGGATCTCATCCTCCGTAGCCGCCAGGAGGCAGCTCTGGATCCGGAGATGGTCAGCTGATGCGCCTTCAAAGACACGCCTCACCAGATTGCCCTTTAAGGGCTCTTTCCTCTTTGGCAGCGACCTGGATAAACTGGCCAGTACATGGGGCGCCTCTCCAGTACCTAGACTGCCGGAAGATCGGTTCCGAAGGAGTCAGCGCGCCTTTCCAAGGCCCTCCAGGGGCAGGGGTTCACAGCGCTTCATTCCTTACAGGAGTCGCTATCAGGCGCCGCGTCCTCAGGCCAGGAATCGGTCCTTTCGGACCAAGCAGCGCAAGAGGGGAGCAGGCCAGGGCTCGGGTCCCGGCCGCGCCTCCCAATGAAGTTCCGCCGATTCATCTGGGGGACGGAGCCATAGGGGGCAGGTTAACCCTCTTCTACCCCAGATGGGTCGAGATTACGTCGGACCAGTGGGTCCTCGCCATCATCCGAGAGGGGTATTATCTGGACTTTCATCATCTCCCTCCGGACAAGTTTGTGGAATCTTCATGTCACATACACAAGAAGGCAGCATTGGAAGCTACCCTGGCGAGGCTCCTGTCCTTGAAAGCCATCATCCCAGTACCTGCCTGGGAAGTGAATTCTGGACACTATTCTATTTATTTCATGGTGCCCAAGAAAGGGGGCACCTTTCGGCCTGTCCTGGACCTCAAGTCCGTCAATCAATACTTACGGGTCCCGAGGTTTCGCATGGAGACTCTGCGCTCCGTCAAGGCCGCAGTACAGCCAGGAGAATTCCTCATGGCATTAGACCTGTCAGAGGCATACCTGCACATCCCGATCCATCCGGATCATCAGCGCTACCTACGCTTCAAGGTTTTAGGACGCCACTTCCAATTCCGGGCTCTGCCTTTCGGGTTGGCCACGTCACCGCGGACCTTCACCAAGGTGGTCGTCGTGGTAGCAGCAGCGCTCAGGCGGGAAGGAATTCTGGTCCATCCCTACCTAGACGATTGGCTGATCAGGGCGAAATCACGAGAGGAGAGCTATCGGACAACCGACAGAGTGATCGCCCTCCTGGAAAGCTTGGGCTGAGTAATCAACCTCAGCAAGAGTTGCCTACAGCCTTCCCAGTCACTGGAATACCTGGGAGTACAGTTCGACACGCAGGCAGACACAGTCAGTCTCACTACCAAGAGAAGGTTGAAACTTCAGACGCGTATTCAGTACTTGATGGGAACCAGTCGGCCCATGGCTTGGGATTACCTGCAGGTTCTTGGTCTCATGGCATCCACCCTGGAAGTGGTACCTTGGGCACGGGCCCATATGAGACCTCTACAACACTCCCTGCTCTCTCGCTAGAGTCCCCGTCTACGGAACTATTCCACGCACCTGCCTCTGCCTGCCAGAGTACGGACCCAGTTACGGTGGTGGTTGCAGCCCAGCCACATGAGCAGAGGGTCGAAGATGTCCTCTCCCACGTGGACTCTGCTCACCACGGATGCCAGCCTGAGCGGCTGGGGTGCCCACTGCTCACAGACTGCAGAACAGAGCAGTCAGAGTGATGTCCGACAACGTCACCACAGTGGCATACATCAACCGTCAAGGCGGAACCAGAAGTCGACAGGTATCTCTGGAGATCGCCTCACTGATATGGCCTGGGCAGAAGCGAATCTGCAGGACATCTCCGCCGTCCACATTGCCGGGAAGGACAACACCACGGCAGACTTCCTCAGCAGAGAAAGTCTAAACCCGGGAGAGTGGCAGCTGTCACCCACAGCCTTCCAGATGATTGTGGATCACTGGGGGATTCCGGACATGGATTTACTGGCGGACAAGTCCAATGCTCAAGTACCCAGATACTTCAGCCGCAAGCGCGACCCGTTCTCACACGGAATCGATGCCCTGGTCCAGCCGTGGCCTCCAGGGACTCTGCTATACGCCTTTCCTCCGTGGCCTCTGCTGGGTGCCATCATCCACAAGATTCAGAAACACCGGGGCCTAGTTCTTCTAGTGGCACCAGACTGGCCAAGAAGACCCTGGTACGCAGACATGAGAAGACTACTGGCAGGGGAGCCTCTTCCCCTGCCTCCTCTCCGGGACCTTCTACGTCAAGGTCCCATCCTCCACGAGGATCCAGCTCAATTCTCTCTTACGGTCTGGCCATTGAGAGGGCTAGACTGAAGAAAAGAGGTTACTCTGAGCCCGTGATAGATACACTACTCCGAGCTCGTAAGTTTTCCCCGTCCCTCACCTACGTAAGGATCTGGAGAGTATTTGAGGCATGGTGCGACACACGGCGCCAATCCACATGCGACCACAATCCCTATTGTGTTGGATTTCCTGCAGGATGGACTTCAGAAGGGTCTCTCCCTCAGCTCCATCAAAGTTCAGGTGGCTGCGCTGTCTTGCTATGGTCCCAGGAGGGATGGCAAGACCATCGCCAAGCACCCGAATGTTTCTCGCTTCCTGCAAGGAGTCAAGCATATTCGTCCGCCACTGAAGTGGCCTGGGCCCTTATGGAACCTCAACCTTGTTTTGGATTTCCTTGCGGGATCTACCTTCAGACCCCTTCGGGGCCTGTCTCTCCGGTCTCTCACCTTGAAGATGGTGTTCTTGCTGGCTGTCTGTTCAGCACGCCGCATCTCAGAGCCACAAGCACTGTCCTGCCGTGATCCCTTTCTGCGAATCACTCCAGAGGCTATCCATCTTCGCACGGTTCCCTCCTTTTTACCTAAAGTGGTTTCACAGTTTCACCTTAATCAGACTATATCCTTGCCTACCACGGCAGGTTTGAAGAAATCCAAAGATGGGCGTTTATTGCGCCATCTCGACATTGGCAGATTACTGCCCAGATATCTGGAAGTGACACAACAACTACGAAAGACGGACCATCTGTTCGTCCTGCACAGCGGGAAGAAGCAAGGTGAAGCGGCCTCGCGGCCCACCATCACCCGCTGGATTAAAGAAGTTTTCAGAGCAGCTTACGTAGGGGCTGGGAAGTCTCCACCTCTACAGGTCAAGGCTCATTCTACCAGAGCGCAAGCGGCATCCTGGGCGGAATCCAGGATGCTGTCACCTGCAGAAATATGTAAAGCGGCGACATGGTCCTCCATCCATACCTTCTCCAGGTTCTACCGTCTGGATGTCCAGGCTAGGGAGGACTCAGCATTTGTGAGGGCGGTACTACGTGGTCCTCAGGCAGCCTCCCGCCCAGGCTGGGAGTAAAGCTTTTGTACATCCCATTCGTTCTGAGTCCATCTGGCTACACGCCAGGAAATGTTGAGATTACTACCTGATAATCTCCTTTTCTTTAGTGTAGATAGATGGACTCAGCATCCCACCCAGCTGCCTGTGTACATGGGTTTCACCGATTCAAGGTAAGCCATGTCATCTATTTCCATAAGAGAGTACACTCTACCAGGTGTCAACGCCTTCCGGTTGTGAATGCTGGCGGTCTCCAGCTCCTATCAATCTGTCAGGGGAATCCTGTTTTCACTTTTCACTGAGCGTCAGTACACATATCCATAACAGCTTTTGCAAGGAAGATTACTGAGTTGCTATGCTTCCTGTGGGGATATATATACCCCCGTGCTGACGTCAGATCTGTCTCCAACTGCTAGCACGCGGATACTATCCCATTCGTTCTGAGTCCATCTGTCTACACTAAGGAAAAGGAGATTATCAGGTAGTAATCTCAACATTAAGACAAAGGTTCGTAGCTATGAAGGGAATGGGAAGCGATGGTAAGTCACCAGGGAGTTGGGGAGGGGGGTTATGTTTGTAAATCTGGAAAAGCTAATGTGTTTGGTGTATTGACGGATGAAGTTGGGTAGTGAGTTTTAACAGTTAGAATTTGGATATAGTTTTCATAAGTTGAGCATAGGTGACGAGGAGGTTGGTAGAGATGTAATGAGGGACATAACCAGATTGAGGAAGCACTGTGGATTAGAGAGTGAATGATCATTAGAATTTTATATTGAATGCGTTGACAAATGGGCAGCCAATGTAGTTGTTTTAGAATTAGGGTAATATGCGCTTTGCGAGGAGTGTTGGTGAGAAGTCGAGCTGTACAATTTTGGATTGATGGAAAGGGTTGTAGAGGGTAATCAGGTAAACCTAAGTAAAGCGAATTACAATAGATGAGGCAAGTTAGGATTAGGGCTTAGAGAACAGATCGAAAATTGTTAGCGAAAAGGAGGGGTTTGAGTTTTTTGAGAAGTGAATTTTATAGAATGAAGTTTTTGTAACAGCTGAGATATTGGCAGACATGAGTATGTGAGGAGATTTTGAAGGAGTGTCTATATGTGTGAGAGATTGGGAGCTGGTAGATGTGAGAAAGGGATTGTGTGTATGTGAGGGTGCTTGCTTGTTTGTGTGAGAGAGCCTGTGTGAAGGAATGTGTGAGAGAGAGAGACATAGCCTATGTGAGGGTGTTTGCGTAAGAGAGAAGGGGACCCTGTGTAGTTGTGTATGCATGAGAGGGAGCTTGTAAGAGGGGGTGTGTTATGTGCACTAGAAAGAGGGGAGCCTGTGTGAGAGAGAGAGGACAGATGGAGCATGTGTGAGTGGCAGTACTGAGAGATGTGTCAAACTCTGAGAGTGGTGTTAGAATGGAAGGGGTTGAACCTGGAGGTGGAGAGGAGAGATACTGGCAGGTGGAGGAGTTGGGGCCTGAGAGGACAAAGTGGCCAAGGGGAGTAGGGAGAGAGAGTGGAAGGGACACTCTTTAGTGAGCTTCTAGGAAACATCTTTAAGTAATAACTTTTTTCTGTATTACATTTTAAATTAATTACTTAGTCATGAATATTGTGTTATTTTGACCAATATAAACTATGCAGAATTTTACATTTTTATGTGCAGAATCCCCCCAGGAGTAAATAAGACACATGCCTGATATGAATTATCATTTATGTGCTCCTCATCTATTTTTCATTAGACAATTTGAGGTGTTTCTTAGGTATTGCTGGACTTATTAAGCTATCATACATTTACACATACATAAACACAATGAAGTTGATATTCAGCACAAGTTAGCTGGACAAATCCAAGGTTTTGAATTACCCAACTCTTGCAGCAGATAACTTTTAGCCAGGTAAGTTGTCATCCAGCTAAATCTTACCTATATTAAAAAAAAAAAAAAAAAAAGAGAGAGAGAAAAGTTGGAAAAGATATGTCTGTGTATCCTGAGGTGATACTGTTCACTCCCTCCCTCAGTAGCGTTCCTTCAGTCCGGTAACCTTGACTGGCATGGACCTAAATTCCAGTTAGCAGTTGCAGGACGAGAGAGGATCAGCAGTGAAGACTTTAACCCTCTCCATCCCCCAGGGTGGGCTGAGCTCATGTTAAAGTTTTTAAGTTTAAAAAAAAAAGCCAGTGACAGGAAGACACCAGGAGAAGGGTCTGTTTCACGGCATTCAGCTGTCCTGCTCACAACTTTGGGGGGAGTTCTGTGAGGGGAGGAGAGAGTGCTGGCACAGCAGGTTGAGCAGCTGTTTGGCTAGTCTCTGCTCCCAGGCTTTTCTCATTTTGGCACACAGTAGGCATTGGGGTACTCTTGTGCACTTTTTTTGCTGCAGACTACCAGCGTGCGCTTGCGCGACTGTGAGCACCCATTCTCGTCTGTGCATGCATTTTGGGCATTCTTCCTTCTGGACGCACATCTTGTACGCCCAGTTGAGGTGTCTGTTCTGGGCATCCATTTTAGGTCACTTCTACGCACAGAGAAAGCTAGGCGCAAGCCTTCATCGGCCTGTGCACTTACAGCATAGCGCCCACTGTGAAGAAACCTAAGCACCTATCTGTTCTGCCTGCCACATCAGGGCCGTTCTGCTGGAGCTTTCTTTAAGCTAGTGTCAGTGCTGCCTGGATGCTTGGAGATTTGCCTCCTTCCAGTTTTGCTGACAAGGTCCATCTCTTCGATCTAAGGGGAGTTGGACCCAGGGAGACACTGCAGGGGTGGCCCCTCCCCTGATTGGTCTGCGGGTCAAATCCTCAGGGGATACTAGCTCACAGGACGTCAGGTTTGGGTCTATGGGGCCTGCAATGGTCTCAGCCTCCTTTTCCTGGGTGGAATTCTTCCAGGGATTGCAGACATTTATACAGGGCCAGTCTGCTGAAATGGCAGTTCCTACTAAGGTAGGTCCAGGTGCTCTGAATGCTCCTCCGCCTTTTTCCATGATCAAGTGCTATAGCACAATGTGGTCTGACAAAGCTCGAATGAAGTTGGACCAGGATGATACCGGTGATGACTCAGATGAATTGAACCAAATCATGGTGTACCTGGAATATGTGGTAGGCCAAATTGACAAACTGAAGAGTAGTAAATCACCTGGACTCACGGCTTACTCCCCAGGGTTCTGAAAGAACTAAAAAATGAAATTTCAGATCTATTTTAGTTAATTTGTAACCTATCATTAAAATCATCTGTTGTACCTGAAGATTGGAAGATGGTCAATGTAACCCTATTTAAAAAGGGCTCTGGGGTGATCTGGGAAACGATAGACCAGTGAGCCTGACTTCAGTGCCGGGAAAAATCGTGGAAACTTATCTAAATGTTTTGTGATTTTTATTTTTATAAGATATGGTTTAACGGGTCATAGCTAGCATGGATTTACCCAAGGGAAATCTTGCCTCATAACTCTACATTTTTTTTGAAGGGGTGAATAAATATGTGGACAAAGATGAACTGGTAGATATTGTGTATTTAGATTTTCAGAAGGCGTTTGACAAAGTCCCACATGAGAGGCTTCTAAGGAAACTAAAAAGTCATGGGTTAGGTGGCGATGTCCTTTAGTGGATTGCAAGCTGGTTAAAAGACAGGAAACAGAGTAGGATTAAATGGTCTGTTTTCACAGTGGAAAAGGGTAAACAGTGGAGTGCCTCAGGGATATATACTTGGACTGGTGCTTTTTTTATTATATTTATAAATGATCTGGAAAGAGGTACGATGAGTGAGGTGATCAAATTTGCGGATGACACATAATTATGCAGAGTAGTTAAATCTCAAGCGGATTGTGATGAATTGCAGGAGGACCAAATGGCAGACGAAATTTAACGTGGACATGCAAAGTGATGCATATAGGGAAAAATAACCCTTGCTGTAGTTACACAATGTTAGGTTCTATCTTAGGAGTTACCACCCAGGAAAGAGATCTAGATGTCATAGTGGATAATACATTGAAATGGTCGGCTTGGTGTGCTGTAGAGAACAAAAAAGCAAACAATGTTGGGAATTAAGAAGTGAATTCAAATAAAACAATGGATGTCATAATGCTTCTGTATTGCTCCATGATGAGACCGCCATGGAGCAATACCTCAAAAAGGTCGCCATATCTCAAAAAGGATATAGTTGCACTGGAGAAAGTGCAGAGAAGGGCGACCAAAATAAGTGTCATGGAATGGCTGCCCTATGTGGTAAGGCTAAGAAAGTTAGAGCTGTTCAGTTTGGAGAAGAGACGACTGAGGGGGGGTATGATAGAGGTCTACAAAATCAAGAAAGGACTCGAACAAGTTAATGTAAATCAGTTATTTACTCTCTGATAGTAAAAGGACTAGGGAGCATTAGAAGTTAGCAAGAGCTCATTTAAAACAAATTGAAGTAAATTTTATTTCTCTCTATGCATAGTTAAGCTCTGAAATTCATTGCCAGAGGAATTGGTTACAGCAGTTAGTGTAGCTGGGTTTAAAAAAGGTTTGGATAAATAAAACTAATCTATAAACACTTGTCAATAGTAAGATCTGAACTGTTCACACAGAACTGCAGTCCCCTTCTTCACAGGTGATGATCTCTGCCACTAAATATTTTTTCTGCTGCTAAAATCCTAATTCCCCCAAGAAGCCTAGTTCTTGAGCCACACACTGAGAGTCTTGATGTGGCTGTTTTTCCCACTTTCGTCGTATACAGTTTTATACTTCAGAAGGCCACTGATCTGATCAATGATGCAAGACTCTGCCATATTTCCTGCAACTTCCCTTGTATACGAATCTTGGTTTCTTGTGGCAGATTTTTCAAAATTATACAAGCATTAGAAAATTCTGTGGCAGATTTTCATAATTCTGAAGTAGTTATGCGGCAGACTTGAATAATTTTACATAAATATTCACATCTAAGCAAAAAGTCAATTTTTATTGAAAACCATTTGCATCTTTTTAAACAGTTTTAAAACTATACAAATTGATTTTTTTTTATCAAATTAAAGCATAAGTTTCTAACATGTCTTAACTTGAAAAATTAAGTGTGGAATGTCACTTTTTGTTTTGAATTAAAATAGTGCAAATATCCAATGTGCTTACTGGAAGTTTTTCATACTGTTAATTTCACAGAAAGAAATGTGCACATATATTGGACACATGGTAGTGCACACAAAAAAGGGCTGAATTAGAGCAAGTGTGAAACTTTCATCAGTAGTGCAGTCATCAAGGCTTTTATGAATTGAAATTAATGCCTTCTCTGCCTGCTGTGAAACACCAGCAGTTGCAGACATCTGGGTCTTTATCACTGTAACTGGTGTATGATTGGCCACATATGCAGGCACAAGAACCTTTAGAAGAATTTCATCTTTATGCAAGGAACATCACTTAATTCATGAATTATATCAAAATAATCTTTGGTTTGATCTTTGAAGGATAAAACATACTAACTACTTTCTCTGTCTACTCCAGCTTTGCCTCTCCCTCCTGTTCCCTTCAAGTCAGGAAAAAGAGGTGGGGGGAGCAGAGTGCCATCTCTTTGATCTGTACACTCTCTGCTTCAAAACACCCCAGCCCCCTCATGTTTCTTGCAGGCTGTTTATGAGGGGAGGAGCTGAGAAGGAAGGAAGGCACATTGTAGCTTTTTTCCAAAAGACTGAATTAGGAGGTTGGAAAGCTTCAGGAATATTGATTCTGTGGCAGATTGTCAAATATGCTACAACAATCTAATTATGCAGTTTCTCCTGTACACAATCTCAGGAGGCTAGGAGCACTGTCCTTGTTCTACCGTGACTATCGGCTACATTTTTTTTCAGCAAGTGGACATTGATATCAAGCTTTCCTTTTCTTTTGTTCCAGCAAACCTAGGAATATGCTTTGTAGTCCTTTTAATTGTGGATCTCAATAGGCCCTTAACCATTTTGGCTTGCTTTATCCTACCCCAAAATCTATTCATCTAATAATGAATTCCTCTACCAGAAAGCATTATTTGCTCTTTTGGGATCTTCTGACAGCCATTTTGTTTTCTCCTTTAAAGTGATGGCCCTCTGTCCTCTGTTTCTACTACCAGTATCTGTACATAAGAAATTGCCATGCTGGGTCAGACCAAGGGTCCATCAAGCCCAGTATTCTGTTTCCAACAGAGGCCAAACCAGGCTACAAGAACCTGGCAAGTACCCAAACACCAAGAAGATCCCATGCTACTGATGCAATTAATAGCAGTGGCTATTCCCTAAGTCAACTTGATTAACAGCAGTTAATGGACTTCTCCAAGAACTTATCCAAACCTTTTTTGAACCCAGCTACACTAACTGCACTAACAACATCCTCTGGCAGTAAATTCCAGAGCTTAATTGTGCGTTGAGTGAAATAATTTTCTCCGATTAGTCTTAAATGTGCTATTTGCTAACTTCATGGAATGCCCCCTAGTCCTTCTATTATCCGAAAGTGTAAATATCTGATTCACATCTACTCGTTCAAGACTTCTCATGATCTTAGACCTCTATCATATCCCCCCCCCCCCCTCAGCCGTCTCTTCTCCAAGCTGAACAGCCCTAACCTCTTCAGCCTTTCCTCATAGGGGAGCTGTTCCAACCCCTTTATTATTTTGGTTGCCCTTCTCTGTACCTTCTCCATCGCAAATATATCTTTTTTGAGATGCGGCAACCAGAATTGTACACAGTATTCAAGGTGCAGTCTCACCATGGAGCAATTCAGAGGCATTATGACATTTTCTGTTTTATTAACCATTCCCTTCCTAATAATTCCTAACATTGTTTGCTTTTTTGACTGCTGCAACACAATGAGCCAACGATTTCAAAGTATTATCCACTATAATGCCTAGATCTTCTTTTTCCTGGGTGGTAGCTCCTAATATGGAACCTAACATCGTGTAACTACAGCAAGGGTTATTTTTCCCTATATGCAACACCTTGCACTTGTCCACATTCAATTTCATCTGCCATTTGGATGCCCAATCTTCCAGTCTTGCAAGGTCCTCCTGTAATATATCACAATCCCTTTGTGATTTAACTACTCTGAATAATTTTGTATCATCTATAAATTTGATAACCACACTTGTCTTATTCCTTTGCAGATTATTTATATGTATATTGAAAAGTGCCGGTCCAAGTACAGATCCCTGAGGCACTCCACTGTTTACCCTTTTCCACTGAGAAAATTGACCATTTAATCCTACTCTTTGTTTCCTGTCTTTTAACCAGTTTGTAATCCACGAAAGAACATCGCCTCTTATCCCATGACTTTTTAGTTTTCTTAGAAGCCTCTCATGAGGGACTTTGTCAAACGCCTTCTGAAAATCTAAATACACTACTGGTTCACCTTTATCCACATGTTTATTAACCCCTTCAAAAAAATGAAGCAGATTTGTTAGGCAAGACTTCCTTTGGGTAAATCCATGTTGACTGTTCCATTAAACCATGTCTTTCTACCCCTGTTGAGGAAACCGCTGTGAAAGTGCATGCGGAGCGGGCTGCACCCCACCTGGTTGAGGAGATCTCTTTAAGTCCAGGGGCGCCGGCAACACCACCTCCACCTGGGATAACTGGGGATCCTCCAGTAGATGAACCAGGTGTTTCCCAGGAGATCTCGGGTGGTTCGGCCCAGAGGCTAATAAAAGAAACTACATCCAATGAGTTTAATAAGGAAATACCCCCGGAAATATCTGGATTAGAAGACTCTGGTAGTTCATCTTTGATCCCCAAAGATGAAAGTACACCTAAAGCAGAAAAGTTGAATAAGATTAAACAAAGGGATACTGATAAAGCTGTTAAACCTAAAGTTATATAACATCTGTAATTATGAAGCCTCCAAATATTACCCTTGAGACATTGTGGAATTATATAGCAAAGTTGGATACTTCAATTACGAATTTGACAGTGGCAGTAATGGAAGCTAATAATACTCTGAAAGGTAATTCAGAAAAGATAGAAAGTCAGCAAAAGGAAATCTGTAAGATTGAAGATCGTATTACAAAGATTGAAAAAGTTCAATGTAATCAAATTAAGGTTGAAGATCAGTTTCATAAAAAATTTGAAAATTTAGATAATATGCGGGCTTTGAACTTAAGAGTAGTTAATTTCCCAGTTGTTAATCAGATAAACCCTGTTGATTTATTTAAAGCATATATTACATAGATATTAAAGGTTCCTGAACAGGCTATGCCGGTAATTGAAAAAGCCTTTTATTTAGGAAAAAAGAAGGAACAAGATCCAATACAGAGTGATGATCTGGGTAGTAAACAACAAAAGATTTCTGATGAAAGTGTAATTAATATTTCAGATTTCCTTCAAAAATCTCAAGAAGAAATTGAGGTAAAAAGGCGAAGTACATTGTTAGTGAAATTTGCTTTCATTACTGACAAAGAAAATGTTTTAAGATTTTTCTTCCGTAACAAATCGAATTTATTTAATGGGCAACAAATTTGGGTATATCCTGACTTAATCAGATGTACCCAAATATGTCGGAGGAAATTTCTGGCTTTGAGGAAGCGAGTGGTAGAAAAGGGTGGTTACTTCTTATTAAAGTATCCCTGTAACTGTTCAGTTAAAGTTTGAAGGGAAGGCTTATTTGTTTTTGGTTCCTGTCCACCTTGAGAATCTTCTTGAGAATATTGTAACTCCGGCAATAGATAAATAGGGGGTTGTTTTGCATGTATACCTAAATGAGAATGGGGTAGATTTTCAAAAAATGCGCGTTCGCGTACTTTTGTTGGCGCACCAGTCGCAAACAAAAGTACGCTGGATTTTAGTAGATACGCGCGTAGCCGCTAAAATCCAGGATCGGCGCGCGCAAGGCTGCCGATTTTGGGCAGCCAGCGCGCGCCAAGCCACGCAGCCTGCCTCTGTTCCCTCCAAGGCCGCTCCGAAATCGGAGCGGCCTCGGAGGGAACTCGCTTTCGCCTTCCCCTCACCTTCCCCTCCCTTCCTCTATCTAACCCACCCCCCGGCCCTATCTAAACCCCCCCCCTACCTTTGTCCGGGGATTTACGCCTCCCGGAGGGAGAAGTAAATCCCCGCACGCCAGAGGGCCGAGACGCGACCCTGGGGCGGTTCCGGAGTGCGCGGCCACGCCCCCGGGCCGAAACCACGCCGCGTCCCGCCCCCGAAACGCCGCGTCCCGCCCCCAAAACAGTGCGTCGATCGGCCCCGCCCCCAACACGCCCCCGACAAAAAACCCCGGGACTTACGCGAGGCCCGGGGCTCTGCGCGCGCCGGCAGGCCTATGGAAAATAGGCGCGCAAGGCCCTGTTCGCGTAAATCCGGGCGGATTTACGCGAGAAGGGCTTTTAAAATCCGCCCCAATATTTCTAGAAATGTAAAAATCGCTCTTAAAATAATCTTTTCTATATTTTCCTTAGCTTGAAGCTGGATGTAATATATACAATGTTTCTTTAAGTAATTAATAGAAATGGAAGTATTGCATACTGTATAGTATGTTCAGCATTTGCCAATAGCAAGTTTATCGTTTGTTATTAATTAAAAAATTAAATAAATAAAAAATTAAAAAAAACAAACAAACCATGTCTTTCTATATGCTTTACGATTTTGATCTTTAGAATAGTTTCCACTATTTTTCCTGGCACTGAAGTCAGGCTCACTGGTCTATAGTTTCCTGGATTGCCCCTGGAGCCCTTTTTAAATATTGGGGTTACACTGGCCACCCTCCAGACTTCAGGTACAATGGATGATTTTAATGACAGGTTACAAATTTTAACTAATAGATCAGAAATTCATTTTTTAGTTCCTTCAGTACCCTGGGATGCATACCATCCGGTCCAGGTGATTTGCTACTCTTTAGTTTGTCAATCTGGCCTACTACATCTTCCAGGTTCACAGTGATTTGGTTCAGTTCGTATGACTCATCACCCCTGAAAACCATTTTCGGAATTGGTATCTCCCCAACATCCTCATTAGTAAACACAGAAGCAAAGAATTCATTTAGTCATTCAGCAATGGCTTTATCTTCCCTAAGAGCCCCTTTAACCCCTCGGTCATCTAACGGTCCAACTGACTCCCTCACAGGTTTCTTGCTTCAGATATATTTTTAAAAAGTTTTTATGAGTTTTTGCCTCTATGGCCAACTTCATTTCAAATTCTCTCTTCGCCTGTCTTATCAATGTTTTACACTTAACTTGACAATGCTTATGTTGTATCCTATTTTCTTCAGATGGGTCCTTCCAATTTTTGAAGGATGTTTTTTTGCCTAAAATAACCTCTTTCACCTCACCTTTTAACCATGCCGATAATCGTTTTGCCTTCCTTCCACCTTTCTTAATGCGTGGAATACATCTGGACTGTGCGTCTAGGATTGTATTTTTAAACAATGTTCATGCCTGTTGAACACTTTTAACCTTTGCAGCTGCACCTTTCAGTTTTTTCCTAACTATTTTCCTCATTTTATCAAAGTTTCCCTTTTGAAAGTTTAGTGTTAGAGCTGTAGATTTACTTATTGTCCCCCTTCCAGTTATTAGTTTAAAGTTGATCATGTTTTGATCACTATTGCCAAGTGGCCCCACCACAGTTACCTTTCTTACCAAATCCTGCATTCCATTGAGAATTAAATCTAAAATAGCTCACTCTCTTGTTGGTTCCTGAACCAATTGCTCCATAAAGCAGTCATTTATTACATCTAGGAACTTTGTCTCTAGCAAGTCCTGCTATTACATTTACCCAGTCAATATTGGGGTAATTGAAATCTCCCATTATTATTGCACTGCCAAATTGGTTAGTTTCCTTGATTTCTCTTAGCATTTCATCATCTGTCTGACCATTTTGTCCAGGTGAATGGTAGTATACTCATCACTATACTCTTACCCAACACACATGGGATTTCTACCCATATAGATTCTACTGAGCATTTAGTCTCTTGTATGATCTTTATCCTGTTGGACTCTATAGCCTCCCGGACATAAAGTGCCACACCCCCCCAAGTTGATCCTTCCTATCATTGCGATATAATTTGTACCCTGATATAGCACTTTCCCATTTGTTATCCTCCTTCCTCCAAGTCTCTGTGATGCCAGTTATGTCAATCTCATCATTTACTGCTATGCACTCTAACTCTCCCATCTTACTTCTTAGACTTCTGGCATTGGCATACAGACATTTTAAAGTGTGTTTTTTGTTAGTATTAACAACCTGCTTTTCAGTTGTTAGGGATAATTTGGAAATCTTTAGCTTCGGTGATTTTTTACATATAGGCACATGGACTACGTTGGCTTTTATTGGAACATCTCTGTTGGGACGCCCTAACTCTCCTGTTTAATTTGTATCTTTCAAGGATACATTTCTCCGAACCATGCACTGCTGAGTGACTTTCTGCTTTCCCCCTTGTTCTCGTTTAAAAGCTGCTCTATCTGCTTTTTGAAAATTAGTGCCAGCAGCTTTGTTCCACTCTGGTTAAGTTGGAGCCCATCCTTTTGGAATAGTCTCCCAGTTCCTTACAAAACTGAATCCCTCTTCCCTGCCCCATCGTTTCATCCATGCATTGAAACTCTGGAGCTCTGCCTGCCTCTGAGGACCTGCACATGGAATAGGAAGCATTTCAAAGAATGCAGCCCTGGAGGTTCTGGATTTCAGCTTTCTACCTAAAATCCTAAATTTGGCTTCCAGAACCCCTCTCCCACATTTTCCTATGTTGTTGGTGCCCACATGTACCATGACAGCCGGCTCCTCCCCAGTACAGTCTATAATCCCTATCTAGGTGACACATGAGGTCTGCCACCTTCGCACCAGGCAGGCAAGTTACCAGACGGTCCTCAAGTCCACCAGTCACCCTGCTATCTACATTTCTAATAATTGAATCACCAACTGTGATGGCCGGCCTAACCCTTCCCTCCTGGGCAGTAGCCCTGGGAGACTTGTCCTCTGTGCTAGAGGACAATACATCTCCTGGAGAGCAGGTTCTTGCTATAGGATCACTTCCTGCTACACCAGAGTGATGTTCTCCTACTGGGAGACCTTTCTGATCCAAGGCAGCACTGGGGCTGCCAGACTGGATTTGAGACTTGGCTACTATGCCCCTGAAGGTCTCATCAATGTATCTCTCTGTCTGTCTCAGCTCCTCCAAGTCTGCTACTCTAGCCTCCAGAGATCAGACTTGTTCCCTGACAGCCAGGAGCTCTTTGCACTAAGTGCATAAATACAGTCTCTCACCGGCGGGTAAAAAAATCATACATGTGACACTCAATACAAAAGACTGTAAAGCCCCTCTTGCTGCTGGACTGCTGCTTTCATCTTAGTTTTATTGAGTTCCTAATTAAGTTTAGGATACTAAGGGAGTTGGAATTAGAGTACTTTAAATTTACAGGTGGGGGGGGGGGAAGGTATTGTGTGTTTGTGAGGGTGCTTGTTTGGGAGAGAGGGAGCCTATGTGAAGGGATGTATGTGAGAGAGGGAGCCTATGTGTAGGGATGAGTGAGAGAAGGGAGCCAGTGTGCAGATGTGTGAGAGACATAGGTAGCCCCTGTGAGGGTACGTGCGCAAAAGAGAGGGAGCCTTTGGGGGTGTGTGTGCAAGAGAGAGGGAGCCTGTGGGTGTGTGTGTGAGAGAGGGAGCCTGTGGGGGGGGGGGGTGCAAGAGAGAGGGAGCCTTTGGGGGGGGGGGTGCAAGAGAGAGGGAGCCTTTGGGGGGGGGGTGCAAGAGAGAGGGAGCCTGTGTGGGGGTGTGTGCAAGAGAGAGGGAGCCTGTATGAGTTGGGTGGGTGTGTGCGAGAGAGAGGAGGAATCTATAGGAGGGGGTGTGTGTGTGAGAGAGAGGGAGCCTGTATGAGGGGATGTGTGTACGTGAGAGAGAGAAAGGAGCCTGTATGAAGGGGGAGGGGGTGTGCACTAGAGAGAAGGGAGCCTGCGTGTGAGAGAGGAACAGAGGGGAACCTGTGTGAGGGGCAGTACTGAGAGAGGGGTCAAACTCTGGGAGTGGAAAAAAAAAGTGGAAGGGATTGAACCTAGATGGGGAGTGGGAGACACAGTGGCAGATGGAGGAGTTGGGGCCTGAGAGGGCAAAGTGAAAGGAGACTGGCCAGGGGAATAGGGAGAGAGGGTGGAAGGGGACACACATACAGTGAACTTCTAGGGAAATTCTTCTCAAAATAATTCTGCATCTTTAAGTAATAACTTTTTTCTGTATTAAATTTGAAATTAATTGCTTATAGATTGTCATGTATATTGTTATTTTGACCAAAATAAAGTATGCAGAATTTTGTAGAATTTAAAGTTTTTGTCTGCAGAATTCCCCACCCCCCAAGGAGTAAAATTAACCCTAATCAGTGTGCATTCTGCTTCTGTTTTGTAAGACAGGGTTGCACAATAATTCTGAATACAAATGTTTTCCGATGGTTCATACAAAACTGCTCAACATTTAGTTGGGCTTTGCTGGCAGTCATTCCCAGATGTGTTGCTCTTGACATTAAGAAAAGCTCTTCAGTTTCCTGTGTCAGCACTGGAGGAAAACAGGAAGATAACTTGCAGAGCTGCCATTCTGGAGCTGTGATTTACAGCCAATGGCGAGCGTTAGCTGTTTTGCACCACCCTTTTGAATTCCTTGTCTTTCTGTAAACATAAACAAGTTTAATTGCTGTATTTTAGATTACCGTAGTACAATTAAATGTTTGCGTTTTTTAAATTATTGGCTGTATAAGCAGTGCATCTGATTCATTTTAGTATTTCTCTAGAGAAAAAATAATTACTTGTGTTTAATTGTCCTTACACAGTGTTTTAATGATCTCACATTATTCAGGCTGTGTGCCCAGTTTATGCAACTGTAGAAAACCCTTTGGCTAGTTGAGCATGGAGAATGCATTTTTGAATGTGTCATGTTACCAAGTAGCACACTCATTTAAAGTAGACATTTAAAAATTGGAAAAAAAAGAAGAAAAAAACGCTGAAAGCGGGCGCTGAGTATTCAGCGCCCGCTTTCCTAGCGCACCCCCAGGCATCTCTCCAGGGATGCCATGCAATATTTAAATTAAGGGTTGCATCGTCAAGGAAGCGCTAGGGTTGATTGTGTGACCCAAGCACCTCCTTGACAGCAGGTGCCCGAGAGCAGTCGGCTGTCAGCAGCCGTCCACTGATTAAGAAAACAGATGCTGAATTTATCGGCATCCCTTTTCCTAATCTGCGCTCAGTCATGGGTTCAGGAAACAGACACTTGTTAACTGAGCATCAGTTTCCCGAACCTGACCTCTGGCACTTTTATAAAACTTTTTTTTTTTTTAAACGTTTGTTCCTCTTGCTTAATATTGCAATGATGTTAAGTAGGAGGATGTACAGAAAAGCAGTATTTTCTGCGTAACTTTTGGGAGTGCTCAGAAATTAATGCCTGCTCTAGGCAGACATTAATTTCTGAGCGCAAATCTGTGCGTTTTGGATGCACTTTTTTTTTTTTGCATTTTGGGTGAGTAACTAATAGCCTCATCAACATGCATTTGCATAAAGGGATTAGGTTGCGCCTATACAACCCGCATCCAACTGAGGGTTAAACAGTGCGCTCGGCTAAGCATACTGAATTGCATCGGCCCTAAAATTCTCTAATCATTCTTTCTCCTTCCATCTTTCATTCTTTCCTTGTATTCTCTATTTTCCTATACTACTATCTTACAATTTTTATTCAGTTATTGCTTTTTCACTATTCATTCACCTCCATTAAGCAGGCACATAGGTCATTAGAGTATGAATATATTAAGCATGCTCACTTATAGCATTTGATAATCCTCCTTTTCCTATATAAGTCCAAGGCAGAATGCTCATGGTTTCCTTGACTCTTCCCTTACATTTTTTGTTTAGAAAGATGTGTATACGTTTTGGAGGCAGGGGCAAACAGCAGCAGGGGAGTGGGAGCATTTGCTCATGGTCCCAGTGCAAACATACTACCAGTTGTGCCTGCTGTGACCTGAGAACAGAGTATAGTAGTGGCTCTGAAGCCAGAGCTCTTTGGTCAATTAGAGTACCAGAGGTTACTGTCCCATTTCAAGCTCTGGTAACACTTACATTTTTATGTGTAGCACTTTTTTCAAATCACTTGACAGAAAACCAGCTACGTAAAGTGCCGCTTATATTCTCCTAGTACAAGCAGGATGGCAGTCCTCACACATGGGGTGACATCAGATGGAGCCCGGCATGGAAAACTTCTGTCAGTTTCTAGAACTTTGACTGGCGTACTGAGCATGCTTAGCATGCCCTAATCCATGCGGGGTCCCTCTTCAGTCTTTTTTTTTTTTTTCTGCAGAGCTATTGTCTCGCGGTCTTGGAGCTCTTGCTCTTCTTCTCTGGAAAACTTCAGTTTTCAGCTAAGTTATTGCCTTGTTCCTGCGCCCTCTTGGTTCTTCCTGCCCTTAGTCAGTCCTGCGATGTGGTGAGTCTTTGCGCAGTCATTTTCCCTTCGGGAGCCACAATCCATTGACCGTTTGCCGCCTTGTTTTTCATTATGGCATTGGGTTTTCATTGGTGTCCCCAGTGCCCTTGGACTATGTCCATCATGGATCCACACATTGTGTGCATCCTCTGCCTGGGGGCATCCCACAATGTTCGGGGGGTGACAGTTTTGTGATCAGATGACCCTCAAGGGCCAGAGGTCCTGTCTTGATAAGATGGAGAAGCTTTTCGACTCTAAGAGGTCCGAGCCTTCGACGTCAGTGCCCATGTCTTTGAACCTGAAGGATCGTGGGGAACCGATAGGTATTGATCCCTCACCATCAGACCTTCCACCGGCAACACTGGAGGAGCAGGGGGCTGGGGATCGAACTTTTTCAGTCTTTAGGTCAAGGGCGTCGGGATCCTCACCTTCCACCTCAGCACTGAGAAAAGACCAGGCCGAGCATTGTAGGAAATCAAGAAAGAATAGACATCGGTCGTCGTTGGCGCATGGAGCTGGGTTCAGGCTGGCACCAGCTCTTCCTGCAATGCTCCGAGGCAAGGAGAGTATACCCTCCATTGATGCTAGGACTTCAAGGCGGTCCCCACCAATTCTGGTGCCGGGTACCGATATTCCTTGAGGCTCAGAGGAAGATCATGCCACTCCTCCTCCCATGTCACTCCTCCTCCCGTTCAGCCGGCCTTGATGTCAGCAACCTTCGAGGAGGAGCTGGAGCGTGGTTGCAGTTGGCGGTGGATCGAGCCTTGCAGGGCATTGAACCAGTGCCTGCACCGGTGGCCGCTGCTTTCCTGCTGGAGCTGCTGTTAAAGCGCCTCTATGTTCTCTGTGTCCTCCCCACTCAGCTGGCTCCGGTGCCCCAGGGGACATTGATGCCCTGTGGGACACCATTGCTTCCTCAGCCTGATGCCTTCCTCCTTCTCCTCAGATGAGGAAGGCCCTTCGAGGCTGGCAGCACTGCTGCGTCTTCCTGTTCCCTGGCCGTCCCTACCGAGTCTGCCTGCAGGTCCGTCGGAATCGTTTGTGCCCGCAGCGCTTAGGCCTCAGGGCATTCCCAGGCCTTTGTCCCTGGCTGATTTCAGTGAGGATGATGCCCCTTATGACCCCTGGGGAGATTACACCTCTGATTCCTCCTCGGAGGATTTTGAGGGCCTTTCCTCGGACCCATCTTCCCCGAAGGAATGACAGAGATCCCCCGCCCGAAGACTTAACCTTTGCAGGGTTTGTGCTGGTCATGGTGGAAGCCATTCCTTAACAGTTAGTGATGGAGGCGGATGCTAGACACAAGATGCTGGAGGTGCACCAATTTGTGGATGCTTCAAAGGAAATTGTTGTTGTTCCAGTCCGTTAAATGTTCAAGGAGCTGCTCTTGAGAATTTGGGAACACCCCCTCACAGTGCTGCTTGTAAATAGGAAGGCAGATGGGTTGTACCTGGTTCAGCGTGCCACTGACTTCAAGAAACGTCAGCTCCCCCACCAGTCGGTGGTTGAGTTCATGCTTAAAAAGGCCAAGTGCTCCTGGACCCATGCCTCTGCTCCCCTGGGGAGGGAACATAGGGTGCTGAATGCGCTGAGTAGGAAGGTCTTTCAGGGTGCCATTCTGATAGCCGAAATCACCTCCTACCAGCTTTATGACTCAGTACTCCCATAACCTTTGGAAGCAGGTTCAGGAGGTGGCTGACAGACTGCCCCAGCAGTAGCAGGAGGCTTTATTGGTGGTTGTGCATCAAGGCCTTGAGAGCGGGAAGCATGAGGTACGCTTCATCTATGATGCATTTGAGATGTTGGCAAGAGTTGTGGCTGCCGGGATTGGCGCTTGCAGGATGGCTTGACTTTGGGCCTCGGACCGCCGGCTGATAGTGCAGGAGAGATTCACCAACTTGCCATGTACTGACGCAAATCTATTTGGCAATAAAGTGAGGGATGCGGTAGCTCAGTTGCAAGCCCACCGTGAAACCCTCCAGCACTTTTCGCCAGTATATCTGACCTGCTGAGGTTGGCACGGCAAGGGCCGATGCACTCCTTCTGTCGTCAGTTGAAGTATTACCCGCCTGCATCTCATTCCCGCTAGCAGAGGGTGAGCTCTCGGGGCTGTTCTAGGGAGTGGCAAGCCCCCAAGCCACAACCAGCACCCCAACCAATCCCAACTGGGGTTTTGACTGGAGGGAAGGGAGAGAAAGCCAGCTGCCCATCCCTGTGTAGTAGGACCCCCCCAGTTGGAGGTTGGCTACGATTCTTTATAGATCGATGGACCAGGGTCACCCTGGACCAGTGGGTTCTATCCATTGTATAGCGGAGATACAGGCTGAATCTGAGTGTTCCACTGGATTATCCTCCAAACCCCTTTTAGGGGTCAACAGCATGTCAAGAGATCCTCTTGACGTAGCTCTCTGCCATAATAACGACCAGGGCAGTCAAACCTGTTCCTCCAGGACAATGGAGATGGGTTTCTACTCCCGGTATTTTCTGATTCAAAACAAAACAGGGGGTCTCCGTCCCATCCTGGATCGGAGGACCTTGAACAGATTTAAAAAAAAAAAAAAAAAGAAAAGGTTCAAGATGGTGTCTCTGGGCACTCTGATTCCTCGCTTACAAAAAGGGGACCAACTATGCTCCCTCGATTTAAGATGCCTATGCCCACATCAAGATCTTCCGAGGTCACAGGAAGTTTCTCCAGTTTGTGGTGGTGAATGCCACTTTTAGTTCAGGGTGTTACAGTTTGGTGTGGCCTCCCCATCATGGGTCTTTACCATGTGTCTGGCCGTGATGGGGGGCACACCTGCACAGGTTGGGAGTACAGATTTTCCCCTACCTGGACGAGTGGCTGGTCAAAAGCACTACCCAGTTGGGGGAGACACGTTCCCTGCGCTTAATCATCCGGGTGCTGAAGTCATTGGGGTTCATTATCAACTTCACGAAGTTTCATCTGTGCCTGTCAACTCAGCTGGACTTCATCGGGACCCTACTAAACACGAGTCAAGCGAAGACCTTTCTAGCCCACAGCAGGGCACTTATCTTGGCATCCTTTGCGGGAGTGGTGCAGCGGAGCCAGTGGGTCTCCGTGAGGCAAATATTAAGGCTGTTAAGGCACATGGCTGCTGCCGTTCATGTTACTCCCTTTGCGCACTTGCGCATGCGCAGGGCCCAGTGGCCCCTGAGGTCCCAGTGGCGTCGGGCCCCCCAGAGCCTCCAGGTTTGCATCCGGGTTATGCCATCTCTTCGGGACTCTTTGTCCTGGTGGGGGAACCTCCACAATCTGAAGCGAGGGGTATTGTTTCAATCTCCCCTTGTTCAGGTTGACCTCACCCCTGATGCCTCCATTCTAGGGTGGGGAACCCATGTGGAAGGACTCCACACCCAAAGCCTGTGGTCTGCCCAAGAAGCACAATGCCAAATCAACTTCCTGGAGCCCCAGGCGATCAGGTATGCTCTCTGGGCTTTCAGAAAACAGCAGGGCGACAAGGTGATCCTAATCCAGACCGACAACCTGATTGCTATGTGGTATGTCAACGAGCAGGGGGCTACGAGATAGTTCCTTCTGTGTCAAGAAGCGGTCCAGATTTGGTCCTGGGCCTCGTCCCAGGGGTTGGTGCTTCAAGCCATGTACCTGGCTGGAACGGACAGCGTGATAGTGGACTGGTTGAGTTGAGCTTTCAAGCCTCACAAGTGGTCCCTGAACCAGATTGTGGCGGATCGGATCTTTTGTCTCAGGGGAACCCCAGACATGGATCTGTTCGTGTCCCCTTGCAACAGCGAGGTGGCTCAGTTCTGCTCCCTGTACTGAGCAGATTGGCACCCTGGCCTCACACACCTTTTCTTGCAACTGGGGCCAGGGCCTTCTGTACGCGTATCCTTCGATCCCTCTAGTGTTGAAGACTCTCTTGAAACTTCACCAGGACCAGGGGACCATGATCCTCATAGCCCTGCATTGGCCTAGGCAGGTCTGGTTCCCGCTTCTTCAGGATCCCTCCTTCTGGGAACCAATCAGCCTGGGGCCTTTCCCGGACCTCATCACTCAGGACCAGGCAGGCTGCGGCATCCCAACATCCGGGCCTTGTCTCTCATGGCTCCTTGACCTCTCAGATGTTTCTCTGGTCCTGGTGGCTTCCAGAAAGCCTTCCTCTAGGAAGTCTTATGTGCTGAAGCGGAGGAGGTTTTCGGTGCGGTGTGAGCAATGTGGCCTGGATCCCTTTTCTTGCTCCAGTCACAAACTGCTCAATTACCTCTTCCACATCTCGGAAGCTGGTTTCAAAACAAACTCTCTAAGGGTGCACTTGATCACAATCTGAGCTTACCACTAGGGTATGGATGGTTCGCCCATCTCCGTGTAGCCTTTAGTGGGGCAGTTTATGAGAGGCCTGCTTCAGTTGAAACCTCCCCTGAAGGCTCCCGCTGTGTCTCGGGACATCAACGTGGTATTGGCTCAGCTGATGAAGGCTTCTTTTGAGCCACTGAGCTCCTGTGATCTGAAATTGCTGACCTGAAAGATAATCTTTTTGGTGGCAGTCACTTCAGTGTACAGAGTCAGTGAGCTTCAGGCGTTTGGTGACTTACCCTCCTTACACAAAGTTCTTTCATGACCAGGTGGTTCTCTGCATGCACCCTAAGTTCCTGCCCAAAGTGGTAACGAGTTCCATCTTAGCCAGTCAGTCGTCTTGCCTACCTTCTTTTTCAAGCCTCACTTGTGCCAAGGCGAGCAGCCTTGCGCAGTCTAGATTGTAAGAGGGCTTTAGCCTTCTATCTGGAGCAGGCAGAAGATCATAGGCAGTCCATTCAACTCTTTGTCTCCTTTGACAGGAATAGATTGGGAGTTGCTGTTGGTAAGCAGACACTGTCCAATTGGATAGCAGATTGCATCTCTTTCTGTTATACGCATGCGGGACTGCAACTTGGGGGTCATGTCAAGGCTCATTCTGTCATAGCCATGGCGACTTTGGTGGCCCACTTGTGGGCAGTTCCTATGGAGGAGATTTGCAAGGCTGCAATGTGAAGTTTCTCTCCACATGTTCACCTCTCATTATTGTCTGGATAGGGATGGCCTACGTGACAGTAGATTCACCAGTCTGTCCTCGGGAATCTTTCAGCTGTAAACCCAGCTCTTCCTGCCTTGGGCACTTTTTTGGGTTCAGGCTTTCTCCTCTGTTACCAACAGCACCAGTGTTGTGCCTGTTGGCACTTGGTTAGTTGTCTGTCCTTTTTGTTTTCAGGGGCAGCCTGTACCTAGGATTCACCCATGTGTGAAAACTACCACTTGTCCTAGGAGAAAGCAGAGTTGCTTACCTGTAACAGGTGTTCTAGGACAGCAGGATGTTGGTCCTCACGAAATCTACCGGCCACCCCACAGATTTGGGTTTCGTCTGTTTTATTTTTTTGTAATTCTTTGTTGCGAGACTGAAGAGGGACCCAGCATGGATGCATGGATTAAAGCATGCTCAGTGTGCCAGACAGAGTTCTAGAAACTTTTACAAAAGTTTTCTGTGCTGGGCTCCATCTGATTTCACCCATGTGTGAGGACTAATATCCTGCTGTCCTAGGAAAACACCTGTAATAGGTAAGCAGCTCTGCTTTACATCTTCTTTTGTGCTGGTTTTTGCTTTTTGATTCCTTGCTTCATTCCTGCTCTTTATGCTTGCACTGGTTGAGTGTTGCTTGCTTTGGTGAAGTTTTCCTTCTGAGCACCACAGGCACATGAGAGATGAGGTGTTAGTGATTAAATCTTACAAAAGTTCTCCCACAGAGTGATAACTGTGAAGACAATTTTGTTTTTAAATTGTGTAATGGCTTGCCCTGGTAGCTCAGTGTCGGTGCATAGCACTATCTTGCAAGGTCCCCAGTTTGATTTGTTGGTCGAACCTTCCATGCCCTTTGTTAGCTAGGTTTGAGGATACAGCAGAGGTAGTGTTCACAGCCCTCTGGGGGAGTTGGTCCTTGTTAAGGGTCCTTGTTAAGATTTAGAGTCCATGATTCGGGGTCCTGGAAGGAGGTCTGGAGCATGGCTCCCAGCCTTGGGATAGTTGCCTTAATAACTAAACTAGGAATAGTGGGAGGGAGAGCCTATTAAAATAAGGGTAAACAGGTAACAGTTCTTAACTACTTCAAATAACATTTACCCTTCGTATAGGTATGAGGATATTCCATGAAGCTAATGGAGAGAGCATTTTTTCACCCTGCACACAATTAAACTATGGATTTTGCTAGAGGATGTGGTGAAATCAGTTAGCATAACTGGATTTAAAAAGGGTCTAGACAAGTTCCTAGAGGAAAATCGATAAACCATTATTAGCCATATAGACTTGGGGAAGCCACTGATTAAGAGCAAGGAGGATAGGGCCTGTTCTTTGCAATTCTGCTGGGTATCTGTGACCTGGATTGGCCACTGTTGGGGACAGGATGTTGGGCTTGATGGACCTTTGGTCTGACCGAGTCTTGATATTTGTTAGCTTTTGAATACTGTTAATTTTTAAAAGAAACATTCTCTATATACATGAATCACTAATCTACACTGTGGTGATGCTGAAATTTGGGGAGTCTTTTCTTATGTGAAAATGCATTTCTGATTTTGTTTATATATTTTGTCAGAGTGATAAATTTTGAGTCCATTTTCAATACAACTATTGCACAGCTATGTTACAATTTATTGTTCAAAGTCCAGTTAATCTAGGATGGCCTTTATTGCAACTATGAATGCTTTTGAATTAGTAGTTGGCTTCCTTTTGCTTTTTTTTCTCCCTCCCCATTTATACCCCTTATTTTGTATTGGCATTGCATTCTGTTTTCCTTGCCTACTTCAATGGGTTTATTTCCACTTTCTCTGTAATTTTCATGGTAAATTAAAGGTGTCCTGCTGCTCTCTAAACCCCTACTGCGCATATTGAGGAGCATCATGAGTTCCTTGACTGGGATCCACCACCAGTAGTTAGCATTTACTAAGTTCCTGGCTTTTGCTGGTTCCCTCGCTACATAATTATATTCCTTTTTTCAGCATCACATACCCACAGAGGAACATTTTGATCTAGCTGAGTAAGGATAGACTAGGCTGAAGTATATATATATTTTATTTTTTTTAAATATGGTTTTCAAATGTGTCTATAAATTGGGTTTTATAACTTAAAATGGATATTCTTGGGACTATAACAAGTTCAAGTGAAGAATAAATTGAAAGAGCAAATGACCCTTTTGGATTACTTACCTTTTCCTTCAAATTTTAGCGGATATCAAGCAAATATGTATAATGTCTATGCTTAAAAATGTTATATATAAAAGCTCTTGTCTAACTCTTGTTTTGTTGATTCTCTCCCTGATCATCACAAGATTGTTGATGGTGAGTAGTCTTATTTTGCATGCCCTAGCTGATAATTTACAAATGTTTGTAAATCGCTACAAGCCTGTTTTCGATATAGTGATATGTAATTTTTAAAAAAATTTGTTACAACATGTTTTGGTTTTTAAAACTGTATATAGGGCATAATTAATCAGTTATTTGACATTACTGGTTGCATGCTTGGGTACATAAAGAAGTATCACTACTAGAAAGAGGGAAGTGATGCCTCTACAAGTGATCTTCAGTATTTTAACGTTTTGGAGACCACATCTACGAAAGGACATTTAACAGGTGAAAGGCAGTCTAAAGGAGGGCCACCAAAATGGTATATGACCTGCTAAAGGTGTACATTCTAGAAAAAAGAAGGGATGAAGGAAATATAAGTATTCAAATATCTATCTGGCATCAATAAAGCAGCATTTTCCATAGAAGAAAAAAGCTGAAGGTCAAGGAAAGGGAGGGAAGCTCAAAAGGAATGCAAGAAATAATTTTTCATGTGGGATGGTGATTGTTTCAAGGTATTTATCTTCCAGGAGAGGTTATAGGAGCCAAAACAGTAGCATGATTGAAGCATACATGGGATAGACACAAAGGGTCTTAAAGACAGAGGTGGGTGAAGTCCACAGCTAGAGCAGCACCCGTGACAGTATAGTAGGCACAGGTACAAATGGTCAGACTAACAGAACCAAATGTCCTTTTCTGCCGGTCATATTCTGTTTTTGGGGGGGGGGGGGGGTTTGTACACACATCCTTTAAAAAGTTCAATAAAACTGAATATGCATAATGTATGGGTAACCTTTGGGGTTTTTTTGTTTTGTTTTTAATAAAAACAAATTTAGGCGATAGACCAGACAAGGCCTTTGCTTTAGTGGCAGCAGCAATAAAGCTGTTCCTTTGCATATCCTAGTTCAGGTGATTTATTTAAGAAAATATACTGCTGATTTTAAAGCAGCTGCATGTCATGCCAGTCCCATGTCTTACAGGAGTCTTTTTAGTACTTAACTGCAGAGGTCAGATCTCTCCGATGAGATTAGGCACAAGGAGAACTCCTGCTTGAAGCTAAGAGCACTGAAGAGTTCAAACTCTGGGATGACATAACTTTAAGCCTTCTACCAGCATAGGCTGTTGAACTTCCCAGTGCTTTAATTGAGGGGAAGCAAGTGGAAAAACATGGGATAACACAGTCTACTATACTCTACGCCAAAAATCCCACACAGATAACTAAGTCCTAAGTGTACAGTATTACATGATTATAACTTTTTCGGAGGAGAAAATAATTTAAAAGTTCATTCCCCTGGCATGAGTTGTGGAATCCCAGGTGCCTTGCACAGCTTGCTTTGCAAGCTTTCCATTAGAACAAAGGTGGTATTGGAGGTGGGGATGTTAAGTTGCAGGTCATGAGCAAGGAGTCAGAAAAGTTGTTTATTTGATGAGAAAAACCTTCTATGTAATGTTTTAATATATTACCTTCCTTTCTCCCTCCTACACACAAAGTGCCACTTTTAAATAGTCTTGAAACATCACAAAGTGTGGTAATTTCATGAGCAACCATAATATTGAAAGTGTCAGTGAGTTAATGCACAGCCATAACATTTAAATAAATAAAATAATTCACATGGAGCATTAACATACTGCTTCAGAACAAAATCCAATACTGCTGCTGCTACTACCACTATTTATCAATTCTATAGATCTCACGCTGACTAGATCTAGTATCTGAGGTGCAGATTATAAGAAATAAATTCTATAGCACTACTCAATATACTCGTATGTAGCAATGTACATAAACATGTAAGTCAATTCCTTCTCTGTAAAGCTTACAATCTAATGAAAACAAACATGGAGAGTAAAAGACTTTGGGAATTTTATGTGTTAAGAAAATGGCTAAAATCAATAAGAGATTAAGATGAATCAATTGTTTTGGGTTTTTTTTGGGGGGGGGGCGGCGGGCAGTTAAGATAAGTTTTTAGACCGGATTTGAACAAGGCCAGAGAGAGAGCATGATGCACCAACTCAGGAAGCTTTCAGGCATATGGTCAGAAAGGTGGAAAGTATGGAGTTGGCCAAGGCAGGTGGCAGTGGAACATCCAGGCAGCAATGTATGACAAGCAGGCTGAGACTTGAGTCTGGCTTCCTGGTGAAATTTCTGATATAGAGAGTTAATACTGAAAAACATGGAAGGAGCACCAAGGGAATTAGAGAGAAAAGAGAAGGGGGTCCAGAACAGAGTCCTTCTGAGATTTGGTGTTCTTTACAGACTAAGTAAGGGGAGGGACCAGTATTTAAAGTAGAGGAAACTGTAAGCGAGAACTGCCTCATCAACTTCCCCAGACAATGTAGTGGAGAGGATACAAGTGTCAATGGCTTGGAAATTCCTGAAGGTGTGGGATGACTGGACAAGGCTGTGGGGGAGAGGGTGATGTCATGTGAAAGCTGTCAGATGATGTCAGAGAGGAAGAACTGAGATGGAAAAGTCATGAGAGATCTAAGTGAAGGTAGTGGCCATGCTGATTGAGTAGGGGCAGTAGAGCAGAGGTGGAAGTCAGATGAGGTTAAGGCAAGAAGTTTTGAGGCATAAGAGTCAGGGGTCATCATCATGGAGGTTAAAGTCCCCAATAATACAAGAAAGGGAAGATAGTTCAAGGAAAGGAAGCCAGGAGTCAGTTGATGAAAAAGGAGGGGACTTAGCAGGGGGATCGATAAATTACAGCTGCAGAGATATAGTGGGGTGACTAGGCAAATGGATAGGGCCTAAAAGGAATGGATTGGAGTTGAAACTTACAAGAGGGGGAGAGAAGCAGTTCATCACCACCATCATGGCCTGCTATGCGAAGTGTATGGGAGAAATGAGAATCTCCATAACAGAGCAGAAAGTTAATTTGAGTCTTTAGGGGAAAGCCAAGTCTCAAGTCAAGGCAAGATAACTAGTTTGATAGAGGTTGTGAATGTAGACAAGCTTGTTAGAAATTCCACAGGAACATGAGAGAGAGAGAGATAAAGAAAAGATTAGAGGGGTAAAAGTTTGATGTGCACAGATGGGGTGAATGTTGCCCTGGAGAGCCTGGATTGGGATTGATATCCCAGCTGAGAAGAGGTGATAGTGAAGAGCGTAACATGCTGTCAGGGAAAGTGGAGATGACTGGGAAGAAGAAAACTTTGAAACAATGGACAGGGCAGAAGACAGAATGGCTGGGGATGTAGAGAATGGAGACAATAGACTTTATCTTTAGATATAGTGGATCCATATGAAATAGAGGGAATAATCTATTGACCTGAGGAAATGCTGTAGTGTGCACCTCCTTTCTAGCCAGTGGAAGCCCAAGTAGGATTGGAGTATCCTCTGGTCTCCACCAAGGCAGCTAGGAGAGGTGTGCAGATGTACTGCAACCTCCCCAGTACCTGACTGGCTGCTCGAAGGGCACAGGGTGGCAGCAGCCTAGGCCTGAGAAGAGTTGTATCTTTCCAAAGTCAACCAAATGCATTTCTGGGCTTCCCAGCTGCAACTACTGGACTTTATGCATTGGAAAAGTGATGTGCTGAGGCAGGGTAAGAAGTTGGTCTTAATGCTGCATAGTAATGCCTTTAGCCTTTGTTATAATCACCATTTTATTTAAGCTTTTAACAAAACAAAAAATGGAGCTTTTGGGGCCCCCCTACTTAATTTTTCTATAGTATATTTTTTGTAGCAGAATGAAGCTCCTATAGTAAATAGTCAGCATGTTCATTATAAATTAGCAACTCTGTTTTATGACACCTATACCAAAAGCAGAAGGCCACAAGTGATGTTATGAGAAGCCATTCCTTGCTGTCAATGCCCTTGGAGGACAACAGAAATGGTGGTGAAAAATGATTTGAGAAAAAATTAAAACTGACTTGCAAATAGGGAGCAAATGTCAGTGAAATTGGTAGTTATCTGTAATGGATGCTATTCAAAGTACATAAACTAAGTGAGAGTGTTATGAGGTCCTCATGTCGCTCAGTCAGACAAAATATCTGTTTGGTAGTATATGAAAGGACAGAATTTGATTGTACATGAAAAGGAAATTTTAAAGACAAACTAGTACAAAATCTTTAGCTTAGCAAGGTTCAGGGGTTATGTATGTGTGTGTTTGATCATTTGACATTTTGTAGGAGCAAATTGAATAATTGATGACCATAAAAATTATTGAAACATATGGTGGGAAAGTAGTATCCATGTGATGAAGTAAAAAGATGTTTTTAAAGTATACCAATTTCAAAGTGTGCAATTTCGGTGTAAAAATGTAAGCAGTATAGCAGATATATGTAATGGTATAAACGCTGTCAGCAATTTTGCAAAGCTAGGTAAGACATTCTAATTTTAATCAAAACATTTTATTTTAAAGATAACCACAGACAAAGAAGAAATGCAACAAGTTCACACACGGACAACTCTGTGCTAAGTAGTGACGAGGAAGATTTAAGTGATATTGCTGTATATATAACAAATAACACATCCAGAGCATTAATAGCTGTGGAAGATGGAGCAATGAGTTCACGGTAAGTATATTTAGTTATTCAGTACACATACAATACTGCATAACACGATATATTAAAAGGCATACCATTTATAAAATAAATTGAAATCTACTTAAGTCAGTGGCAAGGAACTTCAATTCCTAAAACATTTAAATTGTTTTTCTCACAGGACAAGCAGGGTGGTAGTCCTCACATATGGGTGACGTCAGTGGACGGAGCCCTGTTACGGAAAACTTTTCTGTCAGAGTTTCTATAAAGCTTTGACTGACACTGAGTGCACTGAGCATGCTCAGCCTGCAGTTATCCCTGTGACCACAGGTATCTCCTCTCAGTCTTCTTTTTTCCGCTCTGCAGTAAGCATAGCGGTTAGGAGCTCTGTGAGAAATTCTCACAATTTTTCCTCATGAAAACACTTAAACTTTTACTTCATAAACGCTTTTTCCCTGCACGGGTCTCCCTTCGCGTACATTTAATCGACACTCTGTGAGTATTGTGCCCTGTTTTTCGGTCTGTTCCTGTCACCTCACTACGGTTCCCCGGCCTACCAACCGAATTGCGGCCTTCCCTCTCCCTATGTTTTCAAAGTTAGCCCCATATAGCCTGCGAGGGTCCTCCTGTGACCCTCTGCCTGGTTATTAGCACTAGTGGGATAGGGACTTCCACGGTTACCTTTGCTGCCAGGGTCTCTGTCAAATTCATACCTCTGTACCTTCGTGCAGTCGATGCCCCCATTGCTACCGTCTGTACCCCCATTCAAGCCGTCCTGCCTTTTTCGATACCATCAACACCCCTCCCTCCGCGGTCCATCGATACCATTGATCCCCCGCATCGATTCTTTCAGTGCCATCAATGTTTTCATCCATGGCGCTGATTTTTCCATCAGTGTCATTGATACGGGTGGATGCCATCGATGCACACCTTGGTGTCGTCTGTGTCATCGATGCACGGGTGGATGCCATCGATGCACACCTTGGTGTCGGTGCCATTGATGCCTGGGTGGATGCCATCGATGCACACCTTGGTGCCGTCGGCACCCGTCTCCATCCGTCAATGCCCACGTCGTTTCCATCGGTGTCCTCGTCGTTCCTATCAATGCGGCCATCGATTCCGTTGATGCCGATATCAATTTCCCGATTCCATCGATGTCTATTCGATTCTTTGATGCCACATCATTTCCATCGATACCTACGCCGATGCCGTCGGTGCCTCCGTCACTGTTATCGTTGCTCTGCCCGGGCCATCGATGTTTTTTCATCTGTATTTTTGATGATACCCTCGAGGCTGCTTCTATGCTGCCATCGATACCATCAATACTAACATAGCACCTACACGCAATGCCCTCGCCTAAACTCAGTGCTCCATGCTTTGGGTTCTTAACTAAAGCCCTGTATCAGCCTAAGACTCTACATAGTTACAGGAGCAGTGCAGGCATGCTGACAGTCCTTCATCATTCGCCATCCAAGACAGCGAGGGCATCTACCTTGGCACTGGGGAAAGACCGGGCCGAGCACCGTGGCACTCATTGTCACCGGCACGGTGACCGTCCGCCACAGACACCATCCAAGACATCAGTGCTATCCTACTCGGTGCTGGAGAATACCCGGGCCGAGCAACATCGCCACTGCCACTGTTCCACACAGTGCTGGCAGTCTTCGGTGCTCCAGAATGACCGGACCGAGTTCCGAGGAATTCTGCACTGGCGTCACGATACATCGAGCCACTGCAAAGAGGGCCGGGTTCAAGAGTCATAATGGCTCCCCTGTACCCGAGGCGATCCCCACCGACACCGGTGCGGGGTTCTGACCCTCCACAAATTACTGTGGTAGCGCCAGATATGCTCAGCCTGTCTCCTCTGTACCTGTGCTACCATACCAGGTTACAGAGTTGAGTCAGACGTTTACGTCCTTCAGGCTGTCCCTCGATGCCTCTTGAAATCCACAGAGCCATCGATCTTCACCGGCTCATCCTTCTGCAATCCACGACGGATGGTAAGTATTCTAATCCCTTTTCAGCGACAATCCCATTGAGACCTGCTCTCTAAATCGGGCCATATGGTTCGAAAGGTTCTAGGTTGTCTTGTCTTCCAAGAACCGTATTAGTGTCACATATCGCTATTGCCAGCTATGTCGGACACAATAACAAGGGAACCTCTCTACCAATCATTTGGGATTGCATCAAGACATCCTCCCGTTGTCAGCAACTGGACTCTGTACTGATTATTACTCTGGCTTCTGGTTCCTAATTAGGGACCGAAATCCCAGATGCATTCGCTGATTCTAAGCACAAGATCAGCAAACACTGCCTCAATTGCAAATCCACCTCTAGGCCTGGCGACAGGTCTCGACGCTTTCTTGTACAGCACACAGAAATGCGGGTAAGACTTTTACCGCTCACGCTCCCTTGGGAGATTACGTGATATCCAGATTACATTAGCCCCGCCAGTTGGACACCACCTGGTCTCTCAACTTGCCGGATATCAGAGCGGCCACCCCACTTGGTACCAAGATTCAGGGTACAGTCCCCCGGACGCTACAAAGTGCGGGGGTGGGGGAGAGTTTTAATCTCACTATTCTTTCTTTCAACAGAAAGTAGTTACTCTCCGCCCATCCTGGACCTCAGAAATATCAACTTTCTTCAGAAGGGACAGGAAAAATGGTGTCTCTCGTCACCATACTTCCATACTGCAGTAAGTAGGTTGCCTCTCTCCTCTAATCTTTCTATGTGCTTCATGGTGAGTCAACAATATTACAATCCCAGGCTCTGCCGGTTGCTCCAGCTTCGGCAACTTGGGTATTTCATTAAATCACTAGCAGTGACTGCTGTTTCTCTATGGAGTAAAACATCATTCACGCTTTTCCTTGCATGGACAGCTGCATAACAGCAGTTAATCCAAGTAAGGAGCTCTATCTATCTTCTTCACGACTCACTATAAATCTACTACCTAGGATTGCTGTTAACTACCATAAATCCCATATAGAACACTTCTGGACACCACAGTCACAACGAACTTCCTGTCCAACAACCGCGCAGACATTCTGACAAATCTACCTTATAAATGGCCTGTGACCGACGGCCCGCAAATGCGCAGTAGAGACCAGCTCTACCGCGCATGTGCGGGCGAGCACGTCGCTCTGAGGCAGCTTCAGAAAGAAAAAAAAATGGTGGCGACGGCGGTAGCGGCGACGGCGGCGGCGACGGCGGTAGCGGGCGGTAGCGAGGGAGGGAGAAGAGAGAGAGAGGGAGGGACGGACTGAGTGGAAGGGAGGGACGGAGAGAGAGAGTGGGAGGGAGTGACTGAGTGAGGGGGAGGGATTGAGTGAGGGGGAGGGATTGAGTGAGGGGGAGGGATTGAGTGAGGGGGAGGGACTGAGTGAGGGGGAGGGAGTGGGACTGAGTGAGAGGGAGAGGGGGGACTGAGGGAGGGAGTGGGACTGGGAGAGAGAGGGAGGGAGTGGGACTGAGGGAGAGTGAGTGGGACTGAGGGAGAGTGAGTGGGACTGAGTGAGTGAGAGGGGGGGAGGGAGTGAGTGAGAGGGAGGGGGGAGGGAGTGACTGAGTGGGAGGGAGGGATTGAGTGAGGGGGAGGGACTGAGGGAGAGGACAGAGGGAGTGGGGACTGAGTGAGAGTGAGTGGGACTGAGTGAGTGAGAGGGAGGGGGGAGGGAGTGAGTGAGACTGAGTGGGAGGGAGGGACTGAGTGATAGGAGAGGGAGGGTGGGGAGGAGTGGGTGAGGGAGGGGGTGGTGAAGAGTGAGGGGAGAGAGAAAGAGGGGGAGGTGAGAGACAGAGGGATGTAGCCCGTTTTAACGGGCTTAACGGCTTGTTTCTATATATGTCTGCGCGCATAGAACATAACATCAGCCCCTCAATTCTTTCATTGCTGGGCCACGGGATTTTTTCATCATGCACTTTACTCATAGGTCCAGATTTGCTATGAATAAGATTCAGTGAAATTTCAATTATCAGTGGATCTAAGCTTTCGTCCCTGAACCATATTGCAGACCTAGAACAAAAACCTAGGCTGGTCCTGCTCATGCTCGCATTTACTCAGGGTTGCAGAGTTCGAACTAACATCTTCTCAACCCAATATGCATCTGTTCTGCTCCATGCAGAGTTTCACATCAACTTCCTGGAGCTTCGAGCCATGAGTTATGCCTTTATGCCTTACAATACTGCCTCTGCAGCAAACCTTTGTGCATACAGACAGACAGCATAGTGACAATATGGTATTTCCAACACACAAGCACGCACAACCTCTTAGCTGCTCTGCTAGGAAGCTGCGCAGCTCTACCCTTGGCCCTTGCTCACTCCATGCATCCCTGGGCCACTTATCTAATAGATTTGCTGAACGCACTAGCAGACCTTCTCCATATAGTTTTCCATCCTCTCGGATGGACTTGGACTACATGTGTAGCGCGAAAAATTTTCTAGTGCTGAGGGCAACCGACCTTGCCCTCTGCGTCTGAATCGAACCATAGGGTGGACAGATTCTACTCCCTACACATGTCTCGAATGCGTTCCCATGGACGGCTTTGCTGCAACAAAGGCCTCTTATATGTGTCTCTTTCAATTCCTCTCATAGCCAGCACTCTTATTATGCTGCACCGGGATGGGGTTCACTGTTTCTCAGACCCACGTCCTGGCCGAGACCAGTATGCTTTCCCATACTTCTCAATCTATCACACCAGTAACCAATTCGCCTTCTCACAGGTCAGTCTCATATCATGGACTCACTGATGTTCTCAGGTACTGGTAGCGTCACAAAAACCTTCCACACATAAATCTTACCATTCAAAATGGCATGATTTACCACATGGTGCATACAAAAGGGTATTACCCCTTTTTTTCTACACCACTCTTTTCTCTTCCTCCCTCGGATTCTGCTCCCCAGACATCCTCCACATGGGTACACCTCGGTTTTTGGCGTACCACTTGGGAGTGGGGATACCCGATTAACGGTTCAACCCCTTCTGAGTCAGCTTACCATGGGTTATCCACTGATTAAGCCGCCTCTATTTTTACTGGTTACGGAATGGGACCTATATTTAGTGCTTACAAGACTCATACGTTCCCTGTTCGATCCTTTCTATTCCTCTCACTTAACAGTCTGGCATGGGAAATTCTTTCCCTTGTAGTCATCACTTCTGCCAACAGGGTCAGTGAGTTCAACACCTTGTACATACTCACCTGACCCTGCGTTCCTCCGTGACAGAGTGGTCTTACGTATTCAACTTCATATCCTTCTTAAGGAAGACTCAGCATCTCACCTTACTCAGAATATACTCTGCCCACTTTTTTCCCACACCTCTCTCTCACCAGGACGAGAGGGTTTTCCACTCCTTGGACTGTAAAAGTGCACTTGCATTCTATCTAGACCGCACTCACTCCATAGGAATTACACCCAACTCTTTCCTTCTGTGGCAAAAGCCAAGCTGTGAGTTCCAGTGGGCAAACAGACCTTTCCATCCTAATTGACGGTCTGTATCTCTTTTTCCTACCAACAAGTAGGCATTTCACTACAACACCGTGTGTAACCACATTCCGTTAGGGCTGTACCAGCCTCAATAGCTCACCTTCGGCCGGTGCCACTTGTACATATTTGTAAGGCTGCGACCTGGAGCTCTCTCCATACCTTTGCAGCCCATTATTGCTTAGATAAGACTGGCCGGCATGCTTCCATGTTTGGCCAGTTTGTCTACTCATCTTCTTTTCTGTTTAACTACCCAACATCCTTCCACCAACCCGTTAAGGGTTTCAGGATGCCCTCCTTACCAAATTTCACCCCTGTTGGCGCCTTTTGCATGTCTTTGGGTGCATTTGCTGCACTCTTGGGCATCCTTAGCTCGGTACTCACCCATATGTGAGGACTACCATCCTGCTTGACCTGTGAGAAAGCAAATGTTGCTTACCCGTAACAGATGTTCTCACAGGACAGCAGGATGTTAGTCCTCACAAAACCAACCCACCACCCCGCGGAGTTGGGCCTACATACGTTTTATTATTTTAGTTTCATTTGCGCTTTTTGCTATAAGACTAGACTGAGGGAGAGACACCTGAGGTCACAGAGATAATTGCAGGCTGAGCATGCTCAGTGCACTCAGTGTGCCAGTGTCAGTCAAAGCTTTATAGAAACTTTGACAGAAATGTTTTCTGTAACAGGGCTCCGTCCACTGATGTCACCCATATGTGAGGACTAACATCCTGCTGTCCTGTGAGAATACATGTTACAGGTAAGCAACATTTGCTATATGCTAGTATCTGGCTAGCAAACAGGTTGTTGGAGTAATTGCCTGGGTTTTTTTTCAGCTTCTTAGGGCCAGATTCATTAAGGCTTTTCTCCCATTTTGTGTCTATGGAAAAAAACCCTTAGTGAATCAGGTACTTAGTAGTTTATTTTCTCCCAGGAAAAGCAGGATGGTAGTCCTCACATGTGGGTGACGTCACTGGACGGAGCCCTATCACGGAAAACTTTTCTGTCAAAGTTTCTAGAACTTTTGACTGGCACACTGAGCATGCCCAGCATGCCATGGTCCCTCGAGCCACAGGGGGTCTCCCTTCAGTTTCTTTTTTTCCACGCTGCAGTTTGCCTCGCGGTTAGGAGCTCTGTGAGAATTCTCACATAAATTTCCTCATGGAAAATCCTGAAATTTACTTCAGAAAAACATTCCCTTATAGGGGTCTCCCATCGGGAAATATTTTTCTATCGTTTGATGAGTAAAATCACTATTCCCAGTCGGTACTACTTCCACCGTTTTTTCGGTGTCCGCAGGCCGTCGATGGTTTTTGGGCCTCAACCTCTGCCATTATGGCAACAGATTTCAGAAAGTGTCCGGAATGCCCCCGAACAATGTCGATTACCGACCCACATGACGTCTGTGTGTTGTGCCTGGCTCATCACACGACATGTCTACTTGCCCAAGTTGTGCCCAGATGACTCCGAAGGGTAGGCGGGCTTGCCTCGACAAGATGGAAATCCTGTTTAAAATTAAACTGACTCCATCAACGTCCACCCAATCATCACCAGCAGGAGCATGGAAAAAAATTGGTCATAAAACCTCGCCAGCAGTGGTGACCGTCCATCACCAACTCCTTCAAAGACATCAACATCATCTACCTCTGTGCTGGGGAAAGACCAGGCCGAGCACAAAGGGAAGCACCGGCACCGATGCAAGTCTACCCCCGGTGCCAGTTCAGACACCGCATCGGCTTCGATGGCTATCAAGCCGCTTGCGAAGAGGACACTGGTAGAGGAGCTGTTACCACCTTCACCCGAGCAACCAAGGCGATCCCCACTGACATCGGTGCCGGGTACTGAGCCCCCACAGGTTCCTGCGGTGGTGCCAGTAACGACTAGCCTGCCACCCCTTACAGCTGCGATGTCTACACCAGCTTTCAGGGAGGAACTGGATGGTTTCATCCGCCAGGCAGTGCTCGATACTCTCCGAGACCTACATCCACCGGTGCGAGCCCCCATACCGGCACAGACACCAGAGCCATCGATATCTGTACCGTTGCTAACCAGATTCGATACTCATCGGTGCCCTTCCAACGCAACCCGTGCCACAGATGCCAAAGCAACCCATGCAGCCTCTGAAGGCCTCTATTCCCATTCCCGGCTCTTCAGACGAGGAGGACTTAGATTCCAGTCCCATCTCACCGATGCCTGGTCTATCAGGGCTCTCAGGACCCAGAGGCCCACGTCTTCCATCGATGCCTTCAGTGCCGCTGAAACCTCCATTGGTGCCATCCATCGAGGCCATCGAAAGATCCATCAGTGCCAATACATCCTACAACATCAGCCTTCTTCCATCTTTCAGGATCTCGATCTGACACATGGAAAGATGTAGACACCGACACATCCATGGAGGATATTTTGTCAGAACCATCTCCTCCGGAGGAAAGGAGAAAATCTCCCCTAGAGGACCTCTCCTTTGCCAATTTTATTAGGGAAATGTCAGAGATAATTCCATTTGATCTTATTACAGAGGCGGACACAAGGCACAAAACCTTGGAAGTTCTCCAATTTGTTGTTGCTCCAAAGGAAGTCGTGGCAATCCCAGCACACGATGTACTGGGATTTCTACAGCATCGTCTCTGGGAACATCCTTGTACTGTTCAACCAGTGAATAAAAGGATTGATGCAACTTAACTGGTCCAACACATCGCTGGATTCCAAAAACGACAACTGCCCCGTCAGTCAGTGGTAGTTGAATCTCCACGAAAGAAATCCAGAAAATTTCGACCACACTCTTCCACACCTCCTGGTAAAGATAAAAAAAATTCCTGGACATATTAGGCCGCAAAATGTTTCACGGTTCTATGCTACTGTCATATATAGCTGCATACCAACTGTACATTCACAATACCAAAGGAATCTATGGAAGTAGGTTCAAGAAGTAGCTGACATTCTTCCTCAACAGCAGCAAGACAGCCTCAATGCCATATTACATAAAGGCCTAGAGGTGAGTAAACATGAAGTTCGTGCTGCTTATGACTCCTTTGAGACAGCTTCTCAAATGTTAGCAACTGGTATCAGCGCCAGGTGGTGAGCCTGGCTTAAAGCATCTGACTTGCGACCTGGAATCCAAGACAGACTTGCTGATTTACCATGCACCGGTGACAATCTATTCGGTGACAAGATACAAGACGTAGTGGCTCAATTGAAAGACCACAATGAAACCCTGCGTCAGTTATCAACAGTGACTACCAAGGTCCCTTCTTCTGCGAGAAGATCCACCAGGAGGGACCCAAAAAAACCATTTTATCACCCACGCAGATATTACCCACCTACTCGTGTGCGGACAGCTAAGCCGTCTCAGAGAGCACATCCTCAACAGCCCAAAACACCCAGGTCTCAGCCACCTCCACAAACAGGCCAAGCATCTGGGTTTTGAAATCTTTCCAGAGAACAGTAGCCACTCCATAAATCTAGAACCAGATTTACCAGTAGGAGGTCGAATTCATCATTTCATAACCAATTGGCTCAACGTTACCACAGACCGATGGGTTATATCCATCATAATCCAGTGATACCGTCTAAACTTCCTCACGTTACCCCTGGATTTACAGCCCAATCCACTGTGGATGCAAAAAGATCACACAACTCTTCTAGAGTCAGAACTGTCCACTCTTCTGGGCACCAGGGCCGTGGAACCTGTTCCCTGGGCACAGCAGGGCAGAGGGTTCTACTCCTGCTACTTTCTCATTCCAAAGAAATCAGGCAGCTTCCGCCCCATCTTAGACCTCCACAATGTCAACAAATTTCTACGAAGAGAAAAATTCAAGATGGTGTCCTTCGGCACCATGCTTCCATTTCTGCAAAATGGAGATTGGCTCTGTTCTCTGGATCTTCAAGAAGCTTATGCTCACATTCCCATATCCCCACACCACTGCAAATACCTGCGCTTCCTAGTGGGACATCGACATTTTCAATACCGGATCCTGCCTTTCGGACTTGCCTTGCCTTGCCTTGCCTCCCCGTGTTTTTACAAAGTGCCTGGCAGTGGCTGCGGCCCACCTACGCAAGAAACACATTACACGTCTTTCCTTACCTGGATGACTGCTTCATCAAGAGCCAATCCAAGCAAGGAGCTCTCGACTCTCTTAAGCTCACTATCACTCTACTGCACTCGTTGGGATTTCTCATCAACCTCCAAAACTCCCACCCGACTCCATCTCACCTCCTGACGTTCATCAGAGTAGATTTGGACACCACAGTGGCGAAGGCCTTCCTGCCCAACGACCACGCAGACACACTCTCCAGACTAGCTGTATGTCTGTGCACAAAGAAAACAGCCTCAGCCCATCAATTTCTAGCGTTGCTGGGCCACATGGCTTCCACGGTCCATGTCACTCCTGTGGCCAGGCTGGCCATGAGAATTAACTCAATGGACTTTGAAAACTCAGTGGCTCCAAGCCACTCAACCACTCTCATCCCATATCCAAGTAACCCACCAGTTACATTTATCGCTTCTCTGGTGAACGAACAAAGACAACTTGCTAACATGTCTACCTTTTCAGCAACCACTTCCACAGATAACGTTGACCACAGATGCATCCACCTTGGGTTGGGGAGCTCATGTGAACAATCCGCAAACTCAAGGTACTTGGACACAACTCGAAGCAACAATTCAGATCAACTTCCTAGAGCTTCGAGCTATACGTTATGCTCTCTATGCGTTCAAGGACTGCCTTTCACACAAGACTGCCCTCATACAAACAGACAACACAGTTGCAATGTGGTACTTGAACAAGCAGGGCCGCTTCCTCTGCCAGGAAGCCATGCAGATCTAGGACTGGGCCCTTGCACACTCCATTTATCTACGGGCCACTTTCCTGGCAGGCATGAAGAACGTAGTAACAGATCACCTCAGCCGACAGTTCCATCCCCACGAGTGGTATCTGGATCCTGTTGTAACGACCAGAATCTTCCAACGCTGGGGTCAACCAACAATAGAACTCTTTTCATCCGAACTGAATCACAAAGTGGACAGATTCTGCTCCCTGCACGGACAACCAAACAAGTTAGCCATGGATGCCTTTGCTCACCCCTGGAACACAGGCCTCCTATACGCGTATCCCCCCGATACCGCTGATAGCCAAAACTCTAGTGAAGCTACAACAGGACAAGAGGTCAATGATACTCATAGCCCCGTACTGGCCTTGACAAGTATGGTTTCCCATGCTTTTCGACCTCTCAATCAGAGAACCCATTCGCCTGGGCACAGCACCCACTCTCATAACTCAGAACCAAGGCATGTTACACCATTCGAACCTTCAGACCCTATCCCTCACAGCCTGGATGTTGAAAGCTTGATCTTCCAACTGCTCATCCTTTCAGCTGATGTCTCTCAAGTGCTTTGTAGCCTCACGAAAGCCTTCCACACAAAAATCCTAAGTGGAAAAGGTTCACCACGTGATGCACGCAACAAGGTATTGACCCCTTTGCCTGCCCCACGCCATCTCTATTAGACTATCTCTGGCACCTTTCAGAATCTGGTCTGCAGATTTCTTCAGTGAGGGTACACCTGAGTGCTATCTCAGCGTATCACAAAGGAGTTGGGGATGCCCCGATAACAACGCAACCCCTTGTGAGTAGGTTTATGAGGGGCTATTACAACTTAAGCCCCCTCTACGCCCACCAGTCATTGAGAGGGACCTGAATGTAGTACTTACAAGGCTCATGCGCTCTCCGTTTGAGCCTTTGCACTCCTGCAATGTTAAATTTCTTACATGGAAAGTGCTCTTCCTAGTAGCCATTACATCTGCACGAAGGGTTAGTGAGTTACAAGCACTTGTCACATACTCACCCTATACCAGGTTCCTACATGACAGAGTGGTCCTCCTTACTCACCCTAAATTCCTTCCCTAGGTGGTTACTGACTTCCACTTGAATCAGTCTATAGTCTTGCCCACCTTTTTCCCAAGGCCTCACTCTCACCAGGCGAGAGAGTTTTACACACCTTGGACTATAAATGTACACTTGCATTTTACCTAGACCTCACTGCCGTCCATAGGAAATCCATCCAACTCTGTTTCTTTTGACAAAACAGACTAGGAGTTGCTGTGGGCAAACAAATTCTCTCCAGCTGGCTAGCAGACTGTATCGAATTCTGCTATGACAAAGCAGGCCTTCCTCTCCAGGGACGAGTGAAGGCGCACTCAGTAAAAGCCATGGCAACCTCAGTAGCACACTATTGTTCAGTCCCGATTGCTGACATCTGTAAAGCTGCAACATGGAGCGCTCTTCACACATTTGCAGCACATTACTGCCTGGACAAGGAAGGACGCCAAGACTCTGCCTTTGGTCAATCCGTCTTGAAGAACTTATTTCCAGTATAATCCCAACTCCTTCCACATCCATCTGCTGTGATTTTCAGGCTGCCTCATTTTTCCCAACAGTACGCCAGTTGTTGTGCCTGTTGCACAAGTTGTACGCGGTTGGTCCAAACAAATATGAGTCAGCCTGTAGCTTGCTAATCACCCACATGTGAGGACTACCATCCTGCTTGTCCTGGGAGAAAGCAGAGTTGCTTACCTGTAACAGATGTTCTCCCAGGACAGCAGGATGCAGTCCACATGAAACCCACCCGCCACCCTGCGGAATTGGGTCCGAAACGTTTTTTATTTTATTTTTCACGCGCACCTTTTGCTACAAACAAGACTGAAGGGAGACCCCTGTGGCTCGAGGGATTATGGCATGCTGGGCATGCTCAGTGTGCCAGTCAAAAGTTCTAGAAACTTTGACAGAAATGTTTTCTGTGATAGGGCTCCATCCAGTGACATCACCCACATGTGAGGACTACATCCTGCTGTCCTGGGAGAGCACCTGTTACAGGTAAGCAACTCTGCTTTCTGTTGCAAGAGCTGGATAAAAGTGATGTCAGGGCTCTGGGGAGTCTGTTTCAAGAAAAAGGAACTGAAGTTGGCAAGCAGCAGGTACCAGTTGGGGCCAATCTGACCATTACATTACAACTAATTCCCTAACATGTTCACCCATCCCTTGGTCTGACCATTACATCATAAGAACCTCCAACACCCTGGAAAGGCCCTCCCCCCCTCCCGATATATCTACAACCATACAATTCCGCAAATCTTGCAACAAAGATGAGCTTACCACAGCGCTGTCAGATTCTCTTAACAACCTTAATCTTATCAATGCTGATACTGCCCTAGCATCATGGAATGAACACACACTATCAGTCGCTGATAAAATCTGCCCCGTTATTACCAAACAACTATCCTCTCAAAAAAACACAAAAAAACCCTGGTACAACACCACACTAAAAGAACGAAAACAAGCCCTTAGAAACTCTGAAAAAAACTGGCGCAAAAACCCCTCCCCAACCCTTCTTGCACGCTACAAAACCTCCTTATACAACTACAATAATGAAATAAACTTGGCTAAAAAAAATTTCTATGCTACCAAAATACACCAGTACCAATTCAACCCCAAAACCCTATTTGATTATGTTACCTCTCTCACCAACCTCACTCCAAATATCATCCCTGAAGAAGAGGCAAAAAATAAATGTGAGCAACTGGCTGAACACTTCCACAATAAAGTTAACAAAATCATGACATGCTTCCCCACTATTACCCACTCTCCTCAAAATAGATATTCTTTGCAAACTAGTAAAATCTCTACAAAACTTACAATGTTTGAATATACGTCTGCAAAGGAAATAGAATCATTACTCAAAAAAGCTAGACCATCATCCCACCCTTCCGATACCATCCCCACAATACTCCTCCTCACTATACCAGACCTAATAGCCCCGCCTATCTCAAAGATAATCAATGCCTCCATTGAATCTGGTATTGTACCTTTCCCACTAAAACAAGCTATCCTTAAACCCACCCTAAAAAAACCTAAGCTCGACCCCGCTGATTTGACCAATTACCGCCCTATCTCTAATCTTCCTTTTATTGCAAAAATTCTAGAAAAAACTATTAACTGTCAACTTAGTAACCACTTAGATGAGCAGGAAATCCTCTCTCCATCCCAATTTGGTTTCCGTAAATTACACAGTACAGAAACACTTCTTCTCTCACTCTCTGATTACCTTTTGCAAAGTCTAGATAAAGGAGTTTCCCATCTACTAGTTATACTTGATATATCGGCTGCATTTGATACTGTAAGTCATCAGATCCTCCTCCAGCGTCTCTCTGATATAGGTATAACCGACTGTGCCCACAAATGGTTCAAGTCCTACCTCAGCGACAGACATTACAGAGTTAAATTTGGCAACCATGAATCTAAGGAAATTCCCCTCGGGCAGGGAGTCCCCCAAGGCTCCTCGCTTTCATCTACACTATTCAATGTCTACCTCCTACCCCTCTGCCAACTCCTCTCTAACCTCAAGCTACCACACTATTTGTATGCTGATGACGTACAAATTCTTATTCCCATCACCGAATCTATTCCAAAAACCCTGGATATCTGGCACACTACTCTCACCTCAATTAACAACCTCTTAAATTCTATTCAGCTTGCCCTTAACCCTACAAAAACTGAACTCATGGTTATCTCACCACCTACACCCCTACAGGCTATACCTACATCACTCACTATCCCATCACACACACATTTCTCCCAACAAGTCCGTGATCTTGGAGTTGTATTAGATGATCAAATGTCTCTCAAAAAATTTATCAATGCTACCCTCAAGGAGTGTTTTTTCAAGATCCATACACTCAAAAAACTCAAACCACTATTACACTTTTCCGATTTTCGTACTGTTACAAGCCATGGTTTTTTCTAAAATTGACTATTGTAATGCTTTGCTAGTGGGCCTGCCTAAAAATGCCATACACCCACTACAAATCTTGCAAAATACTGCAGCTCGTATCCTCACAAATACGCCCACTAAAGAACACATCACTCCCATACTTAAGGAGCTACACTGGCTCCCAATCCACTATCGTATACAATACAAGATTTTATCACTTATCCACAAATCCCTCCACAACCCAGAAATGAACTGGCCCTCCAATTCCTTTCAATTCAAGAACTCTAACAGGCCTACTAGAAAACCATACATAGCCACCCTGCAAACCCCCTCACCAAAACTCTTCAAATACACATCTACCAAAGCTCGCGCCATATCCCTAGCTGGCCCTATGCTATGGAATTCCATGCCTACTGATTTACATCTGGAACTGTCCTCAAAAACCTTTAAGCAAAAGCTTAAGACATGGCTCTTCACTAAAGCCTATACATGATCTTCATATTTTCTTTCTCAACCCCTTTTACCTTCCACTCTCTGCCTCCTCTTTCTCTTATTCATTAAGTCTAGACACTTAAGACAGCACCCCACTTTTCCCTCTAACCCCTCTTCCACCTCCTTTTTACAGCAGTCAACTCTAGTCTCATCCTACCTATCTCATCCTTAGCTCCCTCCTTGCAACTTATAAACCTGAAGAATTTGCTGTTTTCAGCCCTACATGTATATAATCCCTTCCTCTTACACCATTCTCTCTTCTTCCCCACTTAAACTCAAACCCTCCCCTTCCTTTGCCCACGCCACTATCCTCCCCTGACTCTTTTATAAATTGTATATAAACTGTAATATTAAGCTCTCCCCTTTTAACATTATCCCTATATATCTCTTTATATTTTATAAATTGTTTTTTGTTAATGCATTTAACCGTTTTATAATGTAAAGTTGTTTCTCAGTTGTTTTCTTACTGTTTTATGTAAAACGCAATTGCGGATTTTGTTCTATGTACACCGACGTGATATCTCTGATGAGCGGCGGTATATAAAAACAAATAAATAAATTACACTTGAGGCAGCAATGGGTGTCCTTGTCCTGCTAGGCAAGAATCTGCTTGAGGCATGTAGCAGAGAGCAGGCAGGGGATAATGATGATGGGGAAAGTTAAACAGCAGCAACTGAGAGAGGCTGTTTAGTGCTGCCTCCTCCTTTTTTTGCAGGAAGGGAGGAGGGGCTCAAGGAGTGGTACTAGCATGGCCATGAGTGGGGGATGCAGGGAGGAATGGTAATAGCTGGAGAGAAACCAGAACTATGGCAGTAGCAGTGGCATGAGGTAGTGGAGAGCCGAGGAATTCCAGCTGGAGATGAGACAGAAGAGGCGAGAGGGCTGAAAGAATAGTTGAAATATCTGTAGCAGCTGATGGAAGGGAGGGGGTGATGGGTGTGCACAGGAACTGGAAGTGTAGAAGGGAAGCAGAGGAGAATTGGCTTGGGGCAAACAGCAGTGGGAGGTTTGAAGGTGGGGTTGGTGGTGGAAAGACAAACTAACTGGAGAAGGTAGCCAGCACAGTTGTGCTTTTAGAAAAACGCAGCACTTCTGACTGAAGTATGCTGTCACCATAAGGTGCAGGTTGGTATATGTCCTGGCACCAACAGGATAAGACAAGAGGTCTGTGTGCAGGTTTAAAAACAAACTGGGCTTAAAAAAAATTATCTCAGAAAAATACCATGCAATTTTTGCTGAGGTAGGAGCACAATATACAGGATGGTACCTCTGTAAAAGGACAATTTTCAAAGTGATTTATGTGGGTAAAAAGTGTTTTACAGCATTAATGGTCTGTCAAACAATTGTTTACCCTCACTGTGGCTAAAGGTCTGTGTACCGCCAGCTCTCTTCCCCCCCAATGCTGAGAGGAGGGGTTCCTAGCGGCATAATCAGGTCAGGGGAAGAAAAGGATATGTTATAGAGAGGACATTTTCAAATGTTTGCATGTACTTTTCTGGCAAAAATCTACCCATCGAAATAGGTGCAAGTGACTGTGCACCCTTGGCACCCACACTAAATATGAAAGTGAAAATATGCTTTGAAAACAGATGCAAAGCCCACAGATGAAGTGTGCAAGGCATTTGTCTCAATGTGAACAGTTTGAAAATTGCCCCTAAATCTACTTTTTGTAAGTTCACGTGAATTTCAACCTCTATAAATAAAATTATCATGGGTACATCACCCTCAACGTGAGGCCCAGTATTTCTGTGAATCATTTTGACTGTATTTAACTAACTTCTCATGAAGGGTCATGCTTACACTTGTAAAACAAGGTATATAAGTTAAGGCTGAAACTTAGTTTTCATGTAGTACGTTGCATTAAGGACACTATGCTCCTGTAATTTAATACTTTATTTCACTACCTTTGTACTGGACGTATCTGGGGTTCCTAACTTTGATTTTTCATGATGCCAATCACTATTACCATCAACACATGAATTGTTTCCCTCACAGTGGCACATATGGCGTGGATTAAATATGTTGAACTGAATTCAGTATTCTCCATCGGAGTTAAAATCTCTGTAGAGAAAGATGTAGTAAAAAGTAGATTATAGTTGATCATTTTCTAATTTAATATGCAGATCCTGTTAAATCAGATCTTTGACTATAAAGGCAATTCTCTGTACAGCTGCTGGCTTTTCAAGAGAGAAGCTTGCAAGCAGAAAAAGGCTTTGGAGAATAAAGTTCTGAATGGAAATTTCAGGACTTCATTGTGACCCAGTATGCCATTATGTTACTGAGGTTTATCCTTTGGGAGAATTAATTGCCGTCTTGAACAAAGGAAACTCACATTGAAGTGTCTGCAGATTGCTTTTACCTAAAAACAAGTCTTATTTTAAAAAGAAAAAAAGGCTTATGAAATTACCTCCCTTTACTTTGCCATGTATATAATTCTTTTTACCTTTATCTTTCACTTATTTTTCAGCTAACCATTCTTTTTTTCCCCTCTGAAAACCTTCTTATGATTTCTGTGCTATTTTTAATTACCTGCTTCTCCCTTCCATTTATTTCTTTTGAAAATAAAACTGTCTGAGCCAGTTTTTAGCGTGTTTTTTTCCTCACCATGATCTTTGGTCCATGTTTGTAATCTGAGTTTAAATCCATTCATTGTATTGAAACCAGTCTTCTCTAGTCATAATTTTATTATTTCCATTTATGCCCCTTTACTATCATCCTCATATTTGACTTCCCTGCTTTCAACAGTGTTTATTCTGGTGTCTATACTTTAAAGTTCAAGAGTTGATGGGTTTTACCTGGTGTGCATTCTCTTGTTGCATCCCAATCAGTCTTTGTTTCACCTTCTGACAGTCTTTTGAGATTTGTTCTTTGTTTCATGAGCCGTTATCAAATGTTGTAAAAGTTAAGTGGAAAATGTTCACCACGTGATGCCCCCTTTGCCTGCCCTACACCATTTCTATTAGACTATCTCTGGCACCTTTCAGAATCTGGTCTGCAGACTTCTTCGGTGAGGGTACACCTGAGTGCTATCTCAGCGTACCACAAAGGAGTCGGGGATGCCCCAATAACAGCGCAACCCCTTGTGAGTAGGTTTGAGGGGCCTATTACAACTTAAGCCCCCTCTATGCCTACCAGTCACTGAGAGGGACCTGAATATAGTACTTAAAAGGCTCATGCGATCTCCATTTGAGCCTTTGCACTCCTGCGATGTTAAATTTCTTACATGGAAAGTTCTCTTCCTAGTAGCCATTACATCTGCACGAAGGGTTAGTGAGTTACAAGCACTTGTCACATACTCACCCTATACAAGGTTCCTACATGACCGAGTGGTCCTCCTTACTCACCCTAAATTCCTTCCCAAGGTGGTTACTGACTTCCACTTGAATCAGTCTATAGTCTTGCCCACATTTTTCCCAACAAAACACTTCCAATCCACAAAAAGTGGGGGTAATTTCAATGAACCTGCTTCAACAGAACCCACACTGCAAACATAATTGATTACCTAACACTTAATCAATTTTTACTACTTTTTTATATATTTTTAAATACTTTTGAAACACTCAACAATTTACTAATTTAAAAAACTTTTCTTTAATCGCGCTCATCACATTCACTTGTTAGTCTCCCTGAGACTTCAAAAATGTTTGTGAAAAAATGTTTATGAAAAAAATATTTGAGTGTAAAGTGATGCTTCATAAATTTTCAAGGCACCATCCCGGTGTACCATACTTGTTCTCTGTTTAATCATAAGCACCACCATCCACCCAATAGACCTTTTATTATTTATTTCAAAAAAACATTTTTTAATTTGTATGTACTTTTTGCACTTGTTAAACAAGTAGTCCTCGCGTGCTAATGTGAAAAGCGCTACGACAAGGAAATGCGGTTCATCAAGCCCACGTCAAACATGGAGCATGGTTAGAAAATATCACTTAGCTTTGAATATAAATCCTGAATATCCAGTGTACCCATTGGCAAAACTATCCCCCGACAAGGCCCAGTTTCGAAGTTCATCTTCGTCAGGGGGAGCCACTTAGATACTGCTTGTCCCAACTCACGATGTTTCCCCGATTCAAGTTTGTAATAAAGTTTGCAAAGCGCTGCTCAGTGCTCCTTTCAAAAAATGTCGAACCAAAACATTAACTTGTTCAAGTCCTTTCATGATTTTGCAGATTTCTATCATATCCCCCCTCAGTCGTCTCTTCTTCAAATTGAGCAGCCCTAACTTTAACCTTTCCTCCTAGGGCAGCTGATCCATGCCCCTTATTTTGGTCGCCCTTCTCTTCACTTTCTCTGTGCAACTATATCTTTTTTTGAGATTTGGCATCCAGAATTGCACACAGTATTCTGGATGCGGTCTCACCATGGAGCGACACAGATGCATTATGACATCCATGGTTTTATTTCCCATTCCCTTCCTAATAATTCCTAACATTATTTCTTTTTTGATTGCCACAGCACACTGAGCTGATGATTTCAATGTATTATCGACACTGATGCCTAGATCTCTTTCCTGAGTGGTAACACCTAAGATAGAACCTAACATTGTGTAACTACAGCAAGGGTTATTTTTCCCTATATGCATCACTTTGCTCTTGTCCATGTTTAATTTCATCTGCCATTTGGAATCCTAATCTTCCAGTCTCGCAGGGTCCTCTTGAAATTCATCACACTCCACTTGAGATTTAACTACTCTGCAAATGTGAAGGATGTGAAGATTCTCTTCAAGGCACTCTTAACCATTCAAGAGGAAAAAGAGCTTTGACTTTCTCAAAAGTGCCTCTGGGAGTTTCAGTAGGACACATGATCAGAGGAAGACTCCTCCCTCCAACTCCTGCATCCTTAGAGGGGGCTTCACCCCCCCTTCCTGCATCTTTGGAAGAGATTACCCCTTCTACACCTATGGGCACTTGTGTGGCTAATATGGCCCTGGATTTCCAGATTAAAATTAGTCAAAAGAAAATCTGCCGTCTAAGGAGCTATTTTTGCAAAAAATGTTCTCCTGTATATGATCAATACAAACTTTGGCTTGGAATCTTCTGCTCGGTGTACAACAATAGTCAGAAAAACAAAAAATGTTAGGAGTTATTTGGAAAGGAAACAAAACATTGAAATCACCAACTCAGAGTGCTGTGGTGGTCAAAAAAGCAAACAATGTTAGGAATTAGGAAGGGAATGGCAAATAAAATGGTGGATGTCATAATGCTTCTATATCACTCCATGGTGAGAGCGCACCTTGAATACTGTGTGCAATTCTGGTCACCAACTCTCAAAAAAGATATAGTTGCACTGGAGAGAGTGCAGAGAAGGGCAAACAAAAATAAAGGGCATGGAACGGTTTCCCTATGAAGAAAGGCTAAAGAGGTTATGGCTGTTAAGTTTGGAGAAGAGTTGACTGAGTGGGTATATGATAGAGGTCTACAAAATCATGAAAGGATTTGAACAGATTATTGTAAACTTACTCTCAGTTAACAGAACTAGGACACTCCATGAAGTTAGCAAGTAGCTCATTTAAAACAAATTGAAGAAAATTATTTTTCACTCAGTGCATAGTTACGCTCTGGAATTCATTACCAGAGGATGTGGTTACAGAAGTTAGTGTAACTGGGTTTAAAAAAAAGTTTGGTTAAGTTCCTAGAGGAAAAATCCATAAACTATTAATCAATAAGGAATAGTAGCTTGAGATCTGCCATGAGCTTGTGACTTGGATTGGCCATTGTTGGAAACGGGATGCTGGGCTTGATGGACCCTTGGTCTGACACAGTATGGCATATCTTATGTTCTTATGTTAATATCAAAATTCCTTTTTATAAATCCATGATGCTACCACACCAAATATTGTGTGCAGGTGTAGTCACTCTGTCTAAAGGAAGAACATAGCAGATCTAAGAAAGGTAAAGAGGCAACAAAAAAATGATAAAGGAGATGAACAGCTCCCTTGTGAAGAAAGACTTAGCAGTTTAGGCTCTTCAGCTTGGAGAAGAAACAACTGAGAGGGAATATGATAGAGAGTAATCAAGTAATGTAAGATGTGGAACAAGTTGATAGGGAATGATTTATACTTTTAAATGGTACCAGGACATAGGAATAAGAGATGAAGCTAACTGGTAGCAGGTTTAAAATACATTTTAAGAAAGTAGTCTATTTCAGTGAACGCACAATTAATGTGTGGAATTTGTTGCCAGAGGATGTGGGCAAGGCTGCTATTCTAACTGGGTTTAAAAAAAAGTTTGAAGGGCAGATCTTTTAGAAATTAATAACCAAGTATACCTAGGGATTGCCACTTCTGGGAATGGATCTCCCCATTGAGGTCTGCTGGACTCTTGCAAGTGACCCAGATTGGTCATTCTCGAAGACGTAATGCTCAGCTTGATAGACTATTGCCTGTTTTTATATTCTTAAGAGTTTTGCTAATGATAGTTAAATCAAACAAGTAGAGTACTGCTGAGGCACATTCTCCTCCATGGTATATGCTGGCAAGATATGTAACAGAAGAATTTTCTGACCTATTCTTTAATGTCTTGCCAGTCTGGACCAAACACATTTGAAATTACATTCTGTTTTGTGGTAGGGGCAAATAGGGGTGTGTGTAGGGGTTTTTTTTTTGTTTGTTTCCTCAGTATTCACATACCTAGAGTATTGCTCAGGGAGTAGTCCAAGGGAGGAGGGGCAATAAAATGCCGTATGAGATTCTTTCCTAATACATACATTGGTCTGCTGAACCAGTAAGTGACACTACCCTGCATAGTCCAGACTGGCAAGACAATAGCAGGTAAGCATTATTTTTGCCTCCAAATTCTTAAAATTATACTGCATTACCCTTTTCTCATTCCTCTGGCTCTCAATACTCTTATCTGTTTTCTAGCATGGTCTTTACTCTTTTAGTTCTCGTGATTGATCTTCCTCTCACATCTCCTTCCTTTACCTCTGATTATTTCCTTGCCTGTCTTTCATCTGTATCTCACTTGCTTTTGGTATTCTTCTTCTCCTTTTGCCTTAACTTCCTATTTCATGTGCACCTCTTCTCTGTTCTTTCTCACATCTTAGTTCTTCCTCTCCTTGTCTCAGTAGCCAGAACTGCACCTGTCTCCCTGTTTGCTCTTCTGACTAGATTCAAATTCTTGATGCTTAAACACTTGTGTTGCATATCCTTGATAGCATGTCACTTGTGCCATATCTGTATTTTAGAATACTAACTTGTGCCTTGACTTGTTATGCTAGCATTTTATGTGTAATTTTATAATTGTGCTTTAACGAGTAATATATGTGAGTAAACTAAAGATTTTAAAGCTCAGACTTGAAGCAAAATACCTCAACTTTAAAAATATTGTATTTTAGGTCTTCAGGTACAGTTAGTTGTCCAATTTGCATGGATGGCTACACAGAGGTAAGAAGAATCTGAATTCTCACTGATTTCATAGAAATGTAAGACCTTTCTGATCTATCCCCAGTACTTTCCCTTAAAAAAAAAATGCTTTAGACATCCACTTTTTACTCCCAGCTGTAAAATTGGAAGAAGCACACACAACTCCATTACGCACAAACTTTCAGATGCACTCGCAAGAAGCAGTGCAGTGTAGAGAGAGGATTTACAGGTATAATTTCATGCACATATGTCTGGACACCTTTTGAATTTTCAAAGCAGATTTATGAGCATAAGTCTGCTTTGGAAATTTGGGCTATTTGATAAGTACCCTTTCTAGGTCAAGCCAAAAAATGTTTTCTTGTTTATGGACTGTTTTTTGGTTTGTTTGTTTTTTTTTTTCTTCCTCACCCAAATACAGTTTTGGGGTGACACTGAATTCATTCTTCAGTCAATTCAGCCAAACTTGTTTGACTTTGACTGTAGAACTTTAAAATAGATGATCTTCAGACTGTTCCGTTTTGCATGGAAAGTTTGAAGTAAATTAACTTCAGAAGTAACCACACACAGTAGTTTTCTGTGTAAAATGGCACAATAACATTTTTTCTAACCTACAATATTAGGTGTGAAAATTTGATGGACATAACTCGGTATATAAAATATGCTAAATAAATACAAATAAATCTGCTTGGTCAGTAGCACAATCTGGCAGATACATGCATATACCTTGAAATGTGAGTGCCATTAAGCTTGTATAAAGTATTTATCCCAAGAATAAAATTTACTTTAAATCCTGTTTTGGTTGAAACCCAGTAGGTCCTGTGCACAAGTTATAGCATTTATTTTATAATTTACATTGATTCACTCTTCCATAGTAGTCTAGAGCAATGTATAACACCTGATATTGAAAATGTAAGTTACAATATAATCATCTCAAATGCATTTAAATTAGCAAAAACTAGTTGCACAGTGAAATAAGCATCCAAAATAATAATATTCACATTTAAATAAATGCAGTATGCAACAGTTATGTTAATAGGTAACCTAAGTTTAAATGAAGACAATAGAAAGTCAAACTAGTGCTTTTCGATCTGTTTCACTGGCGAGCAGCTTTATGAAAGCAAGTTGTATATTCATTCAGTATGAGGCACATGGTTGCCTGTAAGAAAGTAGGCCATATTTAATATAGTAATAAAAAATGTTAGCAGTTAATCCTGCTCAGGTTAGTCTATAGTGAGTTATGCTAAGAATTCAGAAGGTACAGTCCAATTGTGATCCATGGTTAGGCTTTGCATACATGTTCTTGGTTAGCAATACTTGCACAGTGTTTCAAAACTCTACAGGATCTGTGTTTTGGCTATAAATTCAGAGTACAAGCAGGTGATTACCAGAATGAAATGAATAATAATGTATAGATTCCAAAGATAGTAAGTTAAAAGAAAGTATGTCCAAGTCACATGGTTGCTCTCTGTGAAGGTCCATAAAACATTTGAGTGAGACACATGATTCTCATAGGACATTTCAAATTGCTGAGTGGGCTGGGGATGGAGGTTGCCTCCGCAGAGTTTGCGGAACTGGGATAGGGGTAGAGAGTCCCTAGGAGTTGTTCATGGAAAAGGGTTTGAGGACAGGGGGGCCATGTCTGGTTCTTTGGTTTGAAAAGTTGGGTGAGGCAGGGGGCAGAGTTCCCAGGGATGTGGCAAATAGCATCAGTAATAATATTTCTAGATTTTTCCAAAGTTGGCAACCCCAGCATCCTTGTCCCCAGCCTCCCTTCCCTTTTCCCCAATATTTGCCTGCCTAGGGAAGTAGGGGGAGAGTGGATGGATGGCAGGATTGGTGTTTGTGGTACCCTCACTTACATACCCCAGTGCATTTTTGCTTCCTCTTTCTCATCCCTCTCCACTTTTCTCGCTCCCAATATACCAGACCATGTTGTGAGCAAAACAACCAAACCCCATCTGGAGACACTAATTCAGAGAGAGGCACTCAAGAATTAGTTTCTGAGTTGTTATGAAGATTTCTGCACTCTGTGCCTCCAAAACCTACATTCTTGGAAGACAATGATCGTGTCCCTCCCATCAAAGAGATGGTGTGATTGGGAACTTCAGGAAGTACCATCTTTATCTGTCTTTTCCTGGCAGCGCCGCAGAACCTATGGCTTTATATAACTAGTGCCTCCATCCACAGCTGCCTAAAACATCTTACTGTGCTGCAGCCTCTTTTCCTGCCTTCAGCCTCTGTCTCCACCTGCACATGCAGCACTGATATCAGCAATTCATAATGCCCAACTCTCATTGCTCTGTGCTGCTTCTTGCACATTGACTTCAAATATCTGAACTGGTAGTAATGGCAGAATGTGCTTCCGCTGCCACAATGCAGGTCAGATCAAGCTCTCTTTGTTGTTGTTTTTTTATTTTATATTTATGCAATTTACAATAAATTCAAGAACAAATCTTGATAAGAAAAAAGAAGAGAATACGTTCAGTCAGTGTACAGATACTGTAAATATACACAATACCATCAAATTTTGAACAAAGGAAAAAGAAAACTTATAGTATCTCTTCATATTTGAGATCCACAATAATGGGGGTGGATCTTTCCAAACCTAGAGGAAAACAATTAATCTATTCAAGGAAATAAACCAAATAATTACAGCGACATTCTTTTTAGTTATGAGGGACTAGGAGCCTCCAAACAGGGTGCTTCGGCTGTTAAAGGAGTCTGTTAAAGGAGTCTTTCCCACTAAGAACTGAGTTAACTGGGTTGGATCAAAAAACACGTAAGTGTTCTGTAAATATTTAACCACACATTTACATGGAAATTTGAGGAAATATCTTGCCCCAATTAGTAAAACCTGTGGTCTCAAGAGGAGGAAAGATTTTCTCCTCCTCTGTGTCTCACGAGAGACATCAGGGAAGGCTCTAACTAAATTTCCCAGGAATCTTTCATTCCTATGTTTTATACTTAATTTCACAAACAATAGGCCCAGCTCTACTCCGAAGGATTTAAAAGACTTGACCCCTGAAGCAGGACCTTGGTGGTCCGAAACGTGATCACGTCGGGATTTCATCTTTGATCCCGGTTTGAAGCTAAGTACTGCAATTTCTGCGTATGATTTTTTCATCTAGACAAAAGCTTTTTGTGGCTTTGTTTTGAACTTATAGGTTTATCTTCCCGTGGCAATATAATTTTTGAAAGACTTCAATATTATTAATAAGGTAATGTGACCTCTCCTATGCCGGGTCTGATTGTTATACAGATCCCGTTGGCAGTGGTCCTACATAATTTGTTCTTATAGTAACTGTATTTCTATACATGGCGTGTTGAAATTTGAAAAATTGACCCGAAACCTTGTTATATTGTTTTATACTTAATTTCAACAGCCATTCCCTATCAGCCTCTCGTGCAAAAGTCACAATCAAAGTTGCAGGAATAGCCAGTTCCGTGTCAGATGTTTCCAGAATTGTTGTTATATTGAGAGGCTGGTCACTTGCTGGTCTCAAAATTTCTAAATCACCTTCTTGGTTTACTGCTTCTGCTCTAGACTTTGATATATAAAATATCTTCGTAATCGATGGAATCAATTCTTCTGAGATTTTAAGTATATCAGACATATATACTTGTTAAAAACCTCTCTCGGAGATCTCATAGGTAGTTGAGGGAAGTTTATATATCTTAAATTTCGTTTTTTTGCAATGTTCAAGATTTTCTATTTTTTGAGCAGTGCACTTTTTATCTTTCATCAACACCAATTGCGATTGTTGTAACGCCTTTATCTCAGTCCGAATAGAAGCAGTCTGTTGTTCCAATTCTAAATTCAGATCCCCTTACGTTTCCATTTTCTTTTCATGCAGTCTTACTTGTTCTGTTACCGGTGTTAACTGCTGCAATATATTCGTTCTCATCTCATTTATGGCTTCCCACAATGTTTCAAAGGAAAAGACTTGTGGTCTTACCATTGATGGTATTTCTATCACGGGGAGAAACCCAACAGCTCCAGAAGCTTCTCCTCCTGAGGCTCCTCTTTAATCACCGCCTTGCCCCTGCGCTCCCAGGGGGCTGGAAGCTGACGTCTGCACTGCTCTGGGCCCTGCTGAAAAGAAGTCCTGGACTCTTTGGTCTCGGGTTTCCTCCCCCGGTGTAAGTGCAACTCTTTTGGCAGCTGGATTGAGCGGTGGAGTCTTCTCAGCGGGACTCAAAGGTGATATTGAGCCTGGTAGAGAGGGGAGCTCAAATTCCCCTCCCCCTCTCTGCAGCGGCTGGTCTCCCGCTCCTTTGTTGCTGCGCGTGACATGGGCGTCCATCGGGCCAGTCGGAGTGCTCGCTGAAGCTACTGCAGGGTAAGGAGTCCTCGGCTTGCGCTTCCTTCCCATCATAAAGGTAAAGTTTTCGCAGGAAAAGTAAAACTTTTAGAGATTACACAAGGACATCAGAACACAGCAGCTCATCCGGTGGCCATCTTGGATCCGCCCCTCTAAGCTCTCTTTGTTATTACCGCAGACCGGATCAAGTTGCTTCTGCTTTTGGTGCTGGGGATGGATGAAATTTAGCCAATAGACACTATTTATTTATTTATTAAAATTTGTGCCGCATTATCCACAATCCTAAGTGGCTGACAGATTTATAAAGTCATGCGTTTTTAAAACATTTACTAAACTCTAAAAACCTAAGACAAACTGTCGCAATAGATGATGTGCAGTGTCTATAGTACTGCAAAACGCATAAGAGATGGTGAATTCATAATATCTGCTACCCAGAGGGCAGACTGAAAGCTTTCCTTATGAAGTGCCAGTGTGAGCTGATTCCACCAAGTTGGGCCCATTTAAAAAAAGAAACCTTTCTCTAGATTCCTTAAGCCAGATTGCTCGACATACCCTAGTCATCATTTAAACACTGACCTGCTGATCTTAAATCTCTAAAAGGTTGGTGGATCTTAAACAAGGCACTAATGCATACAGCTGCATCATAGCTTATGACTTTAAATATCGTTGTTAGAATTTTAAATTGTATCCTCCGACCAGCAGCCAATGCAGGGAATATAGAATAGGGGAAATACGTTCAAATCCAGATGAACCAGTGAATATCCTAGCTACCAAATTCTGGATGACTTGTAATGCCTTTAATATACAGGAGGTCTTTCGGGCCTCAGGCTATAGTTTGAGGACCCCTTTCATAGGACCAGGAATTCTGCCTGCCAGCTAATTAGGCTTCATGTTACCTGTCAGTTCAAATGTTCTTTTTTTTTTTTTTTCTAATCATGTCGGTGTTGCTGAACCATTTTTAAAAATGCAACAATAATATAGCAGAAGTATATAATATAGCAGAAGTATATAATAAAGAACAGGAATTCACTTGTGATTTTGAACTAATTGGATCAGTAGGATAGTCAGTTTTCAAGTGATAACTTTTAATGCTGAATAAAGATCACACTATGGAGCAATTTTAGTTGCAAACTATTTTTTTCCCTAAAAATGAGAGAGAGTGGAAGGTAGGCACTACATTGCTTGATAACTGAAATGGTGCTACAAAAGTTCTGTCAGCACCAACATGTGCCTTAAAATTTCTACTTTTCTTTTGAAATACTGAAGGAGTACATTTAACAAGAGGGATTTTATTTTCTCTCCATCTGTCTGTGCCACCATTCCCTTCCCAAACTACACACCTAAGTGTCTCAAGTCCCTGGTCTAAGGGTCACATCTTCCAAAATGCACACTTGGTGCCTTTTTTTTTTTTTTTTTTAATAGCAGCAGCAGTCTTCTCAGACGTAAATGCACCACTTCAGGGTGTATTCCAGGTCCAGTAGTACCAGAATACAAACCCAGATCTACAGCCTGACCCATCTCCATCCAGTAAAACCATACTACCTTGGATTCAAAATACTTCACTAGCCTATCTTTTAGTAGATGTTATTAATTTGTCTGGCCCCATACTTTTTGTCCACTTTTAATTTTGCTAGTTATATAGAAATCATTTTCTTCTGTAAATGGCATGGCACCTACCAAATGTATTTCTGCCAGCTGCTGGCAGTCTCTCCAGGCCTCCTTTGGTGAACACTGAACAGAAGTATTTTAGTGTTTCTGCTTTATCCTTGTTAAATCTTACTTTGTCTTAAAATCTTTTCTTTTCACTGATATACCTGAAAATCGTCACATTGCTTTATTGGCTTGGCAATCTTTTCTACCTTCCTTCCTTTGCTTTCAGCTCTTTCCCTTCTTAAGATCCCTTGTACATTTTGAACCATTCTGGTCTTTTATCATATTTTTTATTTACTTTCCTAATATTAAAAATAGTTATCTTTACTATAGCTTATTTTAGTTAATCCACTGTTCTACTTTACAAGAATCTTCCCATCCTATCGGTGACTCTATAATTTAAACAAATTGGTACTGCTGAAGTCCCAGGATCCTGACATTTGTGCTGACTTGTGTGCTTTTTGTTTTTATATTAAACTGCACCATCTGATCACTAGAGATAAAGTGACCACCTGCTTAGGCATTAGAAATATCTTCCCTGTTTCTAAGTACCAAGTCCTGTGTTGCCCCCCCCCCCGGCCATCACCACCCTCCTGGGTTCCATTACCATTTGCCTGAGGAGAATCCCTTGAGTGCAGTCCAGAATCTCTGTATATCTTAGTGTGCAGATGGAAATGGTCTAGACTACAATCTCCCACCTGCATTTCCTCCCCCCCTTCATTGAAGTCTTATGGATATTTAATATATACATATATATAGAGAGAGAGAGAGAGAGATTTTTGTTACTATATAGAGTGCTGAATGTAGGGGGCAAAGAAACTTAACTTCTGTCCCGATGTGATCTTGCAGCTAGCACATCTGACCCAATGAATTCACATGTATTCAAAATACAAAGTTCTGTCTTTCACATCTCCATCTCTGGTTCAAATCTGTGTCGAGTCCCTCCCTCTTGGAGTATTTTTTGTTTTGCTTTTGGAAATTACAGCCCTTGTTATACCAGGACCTGCTCAGGCCAGTAGAGCAGGCTGGTTGGACCTGTCCCATCCCAGGAGAGGGGATAAGAATTTTACCTCATGTACTTCCTGATTCTTCTTCCCCCCTCTCCCCTTAGGTGTTTCTCCAGGAGAGGGTTGGGAAACTGCCTTAGGGTTTGTTTTCAATTTTCCCCTCTAGATTTGCATTCACAGAGGCTCTGCTAGACATGATGCAGACTAAAGCCTATCCCCTGAAGTCAGGACAAGTGATCTTGTGGCATCAGTCAGAGAGATTGAATTTTTGTGATGCCACTTGTAAAACATGACATGGGAAATAGAAACTCCAAAGGTAGATTTAGTGTGTTGGGTTTTTGTTTTGGTTTTTTTTTAAATGAAATTTAACTTTGCTTCGTGCAAGAATACACATTATTTGCTATTTGGTAATCTACATGTGATATGTAAGAAGAGTAATGTAATATAACCTTCTGATATATTGGTGCATAACTTTCATATATCCTTTTTTTGCAGATTGTACAGAGTGGCCGCCTTATTGTGTCTACAAAGTGTGGTCATGTCTTTTGTAGCCAGTGCCTTCGTGATGCACTTAGGAATGTTAGCTCTTGCCCAACTTGCAGAAAGAAACTGAATCACAAACAATATCATCCAATATATATCTGATTAGAATATTTAGCACTTATTTATCAAGACATGAATTGGGATTTTGGTGAAAATTTTGTGTTTGAGCTGTCTGCCAGATTGAAAGAAACAGCTGGTCATGATCCTGACCAAATGTATATATGGATTTTTTTGAAAAATTTAAAGATACTTATGATTCACTAGAATGTCATTTTGTTTATATTTCATCATTTACTTGAAGTTTGTTCAGGTTTTATAGACAGCTGAAGACGTCCATATAAAATGAAAGCAAATTGTGTATTTAACATTGCTTTTTTAATTGAGTGCTGCTATACTGAATGCGTACATTATTTAGCATTACTTTAGATTTTGAATAAAAACATTTCAATCATAAACAGATCATTTTGGCCAATTATATATGTAAATTGTAAGTGCTAATGTCTTTTATTATGGCTTTTTGTTCTTTTTTTGTGAACTTTGAATAGACTCAAATGGAATAAGTTTTTTAATGAGAAAAGCAGGCTCCATGGGAAAAAAAGATAAAAGCAGATGGACTTGTGTTTATCTGTATACATCTTTATTTTTTTAATCTGGGGGGGGGAACAATATAGATAAGTGCAATTGAGAGAGTAGGTCTGCCTGGGTGCAAAACTTCAATAATAATAATTTAAAAAGGCACGTTTTATCTTAATGCCAGTATAAATTGGCTTGGATTGGTTATCCTTTAAATGGTTGTGGAGCTCAGTGAGCAGCAGCAAGTTTTTGAATATCAAAATAAAACATGAATTGGGAAAAAGCATGTTTTTCTTATTTTTAGATAATCTATACATTGATTCTTATGTTCAGGTATCCATGTTCAGACAGGCAAAAGCTTTGAAATAAATATGGAAAATATAGAATTGTTAATGAGAAATTACACGCAGAACTAATATGGATCCAACTTTTCAGAATGAATGCATGTGTGCATGCTTATATGTAGATCCAAATACATCTGTCAGGATCCTCTTCCACTGGCCCCCAGACATGTCCTTTAATGGTCTAGGTTATGAAGGGGAGGAACACAGACCTGATGAGCTCATAAGTCATAAGTAGGCTAAAAATGAAATGAGGAAATACATAAATGCCATGAAGCATGGAGCCTAACTTTACGGAGCAGCTGGATAGTAGTTATTCAACCGAAACATAAGATGATGATGGGCTAAACTATCCACTGTGGATTTAATTTCCTCTTGAGTCCTCAACATAGGTTTGTGATTCCAGATGGCACACAAATGCAGTGGTAGATGACACACAAATGCAGTGGTAGAAGTCAAGGCCTGGATTGGCCACTGTTGGAAGCAGGATGCTGGGCTTGATGGACCCTTGGTCTGACCCAGTATGACATTTTCTTATGTTCTTAAGTTAAATCTATAGTAAGTCTTTCAGTGGTGGGAAGTGGTGGTCTGTTTTGTTTTTGTTTAATTTGTAACAAATTAAGTTCCACCAATTGTATTTGCAATGCACACTGATTGGTACTTTTTTCACAGGACAAGCAGGATGGTAGTCCTCACATATGGGTGACATCATCAGGATGGAGCCCAATCACGGAACACTTTTGTCAAAGTTTCTAGAACGTTGACTGGCACCTACTGGGCATGCCCAGCATGGCACTAACCCTGCATCCAGCAGTAGTCCCCCTTCAGTCTCTGTTTTTCCACGCAGCAGTAGCCACACGGGTTAAGGAGCTCTCTAGAGATTCCTGACAGGAATTTTCCTCACGGAACTTCTTTCAAAAAAATTCTACCCCTTAGGAGTCCCCCTATCGATTCTGTACTCCGCGGTCGAAAGGTAAGGCTTTACCCTCGTTTGCGGTTTATTCCTGTCGAGTTTTTCCTTCGGGGTCTACTGGCCATTGACCACACCGCGGCTAAATTTTTGTCGAAGCCATGGATTTGGGTTTTTGTCGGTGCCCTGACTGTCCTCGGACAGTGTCCATCACAGACCCGCATAGGGTTTGTGTATTCTGTTTGGGGTCCAACCATGATATCCTAGCTTGCACCAAATGTGCCCAAATGACACCGAAGGGCCGTAAGGCCCGCTCAGGGAAGATGGAGTTTCTTTTTCAGTCAAAACCTCCGATTCCATCGACTGCTTCAACATCATCTGAGCCGGTGCCATTGACCTCTCGCCAGCAGCGGGATACCGGTGCTGCCCGACCGGCATCGACGACTTCGAAGGTGTTGACTTCTTCCTCATCGGCTCGAGAAGGACCGAGAACATCGTGAAAAGCATCGACACAGTCATCGGAAGGCTCAGTCCGCTGATCCAGGCAAGCCCTCGGCATTGGCGTCGACAGAGCCACCGACAAAGAAATTCCATCCAGAGAAGGTCCCATCCTCCTCTGCAACCGGGTCACCGAGGCATTCCCCACCTTCATCGGTGCAAGGAGCCGCAACTCCACTTTCACCGGTGGACCCTTCGGCTACACCAGTATTGCCTCCCACTCTGGAGCTAGGCTTTACATGCCCCAGGCTTCCACGAGGAATTGCATCAAATGATCCAAGAGGCCATCGGTAAAGCTCTGCAGGGTTTCCAATCTCCATTGGCACAGATACCAATGCCAGCCCCAGTTACCGACCCGATACCCACGGTGCTTGCACCGCTACTAGGCAGACTGGATGTGCTGATTGGTGCCCTTCCACTGGTGGAACCGAGGATACCGGTATGCCCACCGCCTTCCATGCTGATACCTTTGTCATCGGAAGATGAGGAAACACCGATACCGCCATCTGGGATCTTGCCACCGACTCACCCGATGTCACCAGTTCCATCGGTGCCTATTCTGCCATCGGTACCGCATCGTCCTCAATCGGTGCCTCCATCGATTCCGTCAGTGCCACCACCAATGCCGTCTATGCCTAGGCCTGATCCTTCAGGAATTTTACTCCCCTCTGGAGATCCTATGGGAGCTGGTGATCAACCTTACGATCCTTAGACTGATGATGATCTACCGTCAGAGCCGTCTCCCCTTGAGGAAAGAAGACGTTCTCCTCCAGAGGACTTGTCCTTTATTAATTTTATAAAAGAAATGTCTGAAGCCCCATACCATTCCAACTTCAGACAGAAGAGGATTCCAGACATAAAATGCTGGAAGTACTCCAGTTCATAATTGCACTCAAAGGGATCATGTCCATACCTGTTCATGAAGTTCTCCAGGACTTACTAAAAAGGAATTGGGAGCATCCAGGTTCTGTACCACCAGTAAATCGGAAAACAGATGCCACCTACCTGGTACAGACAGCCCCTGGTTTCCAAAAACCACTGTTGGATCACTATTCTGTGGTTGTGGAGTCAGCCCAGAAAAAAGCACGACGTTCTAAACCTCATTCTTTCATTCCTCCAGGGAAAGATCAGAGGTCCCTCTATGCATTTGGCCGTCGTGTTTTCCAAGGATCTATGCTTATTTCTCGCGTTGCTTCCTGTCAATTATATATAACCCAGTATAACAGAGACCTGTTCAAGAAGATCCAGGATTTCTCTGAAACTTTACCCGACCAGCTTCAGGATCAGCTACATGCACTGGCTCAGAAGGGTCTAGATGCTGGCAAGCGCGAGGTCCATGCTGCCTATGATATTTTTGACACTGCCTCTACGGTGTCTGCAGCGGGAATTAGTGCACAAAGATGGGCCTGGCTAAAGTCCTCTGACTTGAGACCAGAGGAACAGGACCGATTGGCTGACCTGCCCTGTGCTGGAGATAATCTCTTCAGGGATAAAATTCAGGAGACTGTAGCACAGCTCAAAGACCACCACGAGACGTTACTCCAGCTTTCATCAGTGCCTACTGATTTCCCGTCTACCTCTAAAAAGACATTCTGAAGGGACTCTAAGCGGCCATCCTTCAAGCCACGAAGATGATATCCTCCTGCTACTCGAGGTCGCCCCTCCAGACCTTACCAGAAAGGTCAAGCCAGACAATCCCGGTCTCAGAAGACTCAGCCAGCCCCTCCACCAAGCCCAGCTGCTGGATTTTGATTCCTCGCTGGAGAGCATAAGCCAACCTCCTCTACCGTCCATACCCGTCTGCGGTCGGTTGTGCCACTTCACCAACATATGGCACATGATCACTTCGGATCAATGGGTACTTGCTGTAGTGACCCAAGGCTACCAGCTCAACTTCCTGTCTATACCAACAGACTCCCCACCTCGGCCGACGTGGGGATCATCCGACCACTCCTCTCTTCTGGAATCCCGGGCAATAGAACCAGGAGGAGGGCAATCCCTCCTGAAATCCTGGGCAATAGAACCAGTGCCCCTCTCCCAGCAGGGGCAGGGGTTCTATTCCAGGTATTTTCTCATCCCAAAAAAGTCAGGGGGCATTTGTCCAGTACTGGACCTGCATGCCTTAAATATCTGCAGAGGGAAAAGTTCAGGATGGTGACCTTGGGTTCTCTACTGCCTCTTCTACAAAGAGGAGATTGGCTTTGCTCTCTAGATCTTCAGGACACGTATACACACATCTTAATCACTCCATCTCACCGTAAATTCCTTCGATTCCTGGTCGGCCCCCAACACTTTCAGTACCCCGGGTACTGCTGTTCAGCCTAACATCCACTCCTCTTGTCTTTACCAAGTGCCTCGTAGTGGTCGTGGCCTACCTGAGATGTCAAGGATTCCATGTCTACCCTTATCTCGACGACTGGCTGATAAGGGCTCCAACTCAAATGGATGCATTAGCCTTCTTACGTCTAACTATCCAATACTTGTTGTCTCTCTGGTTTCTGATCAACTACGCCAAGTCCAGCCTAGTTCCTTCTCAAACCTTATCCTTCATAGGAACCGACCTGAACACCATGCAGATGAAAGCATTTCTCCCTCAGAATCGAGCTCGTACTCTCATATCCCTCACACAATGCCTCCAGAATCTGCGTTGCTCCACAGCTCGTCATTTCCTCATTTTGCTGGGTCACATGGCATTCTCTGTACATGTCATTCCAATGGCATACCTCACCATGAGTCATGCAGTGGACTCTGAAATCCCAGTGGACTCAGGCTTACCATCCAATGTCCAGCATTATCCACGTCACCAAGCAGCTCTGCCTGTCGCTGGCCTGGTGGATGCAGCTCTCCATCCTTCTTCAAGGCCTTCCCTTTCAGGTTCCAGAGCCTCATATTATCCTGACGACAGACACGTGCAGTCTAGGTTGGGGTGCTCATGTCAACTGCCTACAGACTCTCAAGGTCCCTAGTCTCCAGAGGAAGCCAAACAGCAGATAAATTTCCTGGAACTTCAAGGAATCAGATATGCCCTCAGTTTTTCAGGATTGCCTCTCAAACAAGACCATCCTGATTCAAACTGACAACCAGGTAGCGATGTGGTACATCAACAAGCAAGGGGGAATGGACTCCTACCTTCTGTGTCAGGAAGCTGCACAGATAATGGGTGTGGGCTCTTTCCCATTCGATGTACCTCAGAGCGACCTACTTGGCGGGCATGGACAATGTTCTAGCAGACCAGTTGAGTCGAACTTTCCATCTGCACAAATGGTCTCTCAACCCCACAGTAGTGGACACAATCTTCCAACGTTGGGGGTATCCACACACAGACCTCTTTGCATCCATCCACAACCGCAAAGTAGAGAACCTCTGCTCCTTTACTCACAGCCAAGGGACGCTTTCGCCCTCTCGTGGTCCAGCGGTCTCCTCTAAGCGTACCCTCCACTTCCACTCATATTGAAGACTGTCGTGAAGTTATGAAGGGACAATGGCTTAATGATTCTGATAGCCCCTCACTGGCCACGCCATCCATGTCTGGTTCCCAATCCTCCGGGACCTGTCAGTTCGCCAACGCATTGCACTAGGGAAGGATCCACTTCTGATAACTCAGAACAACGGGTGCCTCCGCCACCCCAACCTCCAGGCCCTGTCGCTGACTGCCTGGATGTTGAAAGGTTAATACTTCAACCCCTTAACCTTTCAGAGTCTGTATCCAGAGTCCTGGTAGCTTCACGAAAGCCTTCCAGGAGACCGTCTTATCGTTCTAAGTGGAAAAGGTTTACGGTCTGGTGCACGTCCATGTCCGTAGACCCCTTTACTTGTTCCACCATGAAGTTTCTGGACTATCTCTGGCACCTGTTCGAGACAGGCCTAAAAACTTCCTCTATAAAAGTGCATGTCAGTGCAGTAGCCGCTTTCCACAACGGCATGGGAGATGTCTCTATTTCGACACAACCCTTAGTCATATGCTTCATGAGAGATTTGCTCCACCTGAAACCTCCATTGTGTCCTCCAGCCCCTGCTTGGGACCTTAACGTGGTCTTAGGATGGCTCATGAAACCTCCGTTTGAGCTTTCTCCACTCCTGCGATCTCCGGTATCTCACTTGGAAAGTGATATTCCTTCTCGCTATCACATCCGCTCGCAGTGTTAGTGAATTATAGGCATTAGTCACCTACCCGCCTTACACTAAAATTCTTCATGACAGAGTGGTCCTCCGTACACACCCTAAGTTTTTACCAAAGGTAGTGTCGGAATTTCATCTTAATCAATCCATCTTACCTACTTTCTTTCCAAGGCCCCATTCAAACCCAGGAGAAAAGGCTCTACATTCCCTGGACTGCAAACGTGCCCTAGCCTTTTATCTAAAGCACATGTCAGCTCACAGGAAATCCACTCAATTATTTTTTCTTTTGATACCATCAAATTGGGAAATCCAGTAGGAAAACAGACCCTTTCCTCCTGGTTGGCGGACTGTATCTTTTTGCTACCAGCAAGCAGGCATTCCGCTACAACACCGTGTGAAAGCACACTCTGTTAGGGTCTTGGCAACCTCAGGGGCACACCTTCGTTCAGTGCCACTTATTGATATTTGTAAGGCTGCGACCTGGAGCTCACTCCATACCTTCGCAGCCCATTATTGTTCAGATAAGGCTGGCAGGCAAGATTCTATTTTTGGCCAGTCTGTTCTACGCAACTTATTCTCAGCTTAACTACCCAACATCCTACCAGCGACCCGTTCAGGGTTTTCAGGATGCCCTCCTACCCAAATCCACCCCTGTTGTGCCTATTGCAAGTCTTTGGGTGCATTGCTCAGGCATCCTCAGCTCGCTACTCACCCATATGTGAGAACTACCATCCTGCTTGTCCTGTGAGAAATCAGAGTTGCTTATCTGTAGCTGGTGTTCTCACAGGGTAGCAGGATGTTAGTCCTCATGAAACCCGCCCGCCACCCCGCGGAGTTGGGTTCGCTTGCGATTTATTGTATTTTTTGCACGTACTTCTTGCTATACATGAGACTGAAGGGGGACCTCTGCTGGATGCAGGGTTAGTGCCATGCTGGGCATGCCCAGTAGGTGCCAGGCAAAGTTCTAGAAACTTTGACAAACGTGTTCCGTGATTGGGCTCCATCCTGTGATGTCACCCATATGTGAGGACTACTTCCTGCTGTCCTGTGAGAACATCTGTTACACGTAAGCAACTCTGCTTTGTTTGAATATTATCCATCATGGTGTTGTTTAAGACAGACTTTAATAGTAAAGCCCTTTAGCATGTGAATATGTGGGATAAATCTCATATTGTTCTAAAAACTTCAGTACCCCAATCTCACTCTTTTTAGTTTTTTAAATCTTATGTTTTAGCCAAACAATAAGTTTGCATTTTTTTTTCTTTTCATGTTGGCTCTGTTTCAGGTTACATTTTTAAAAAGAACCACCACCACCAGAAAAACCCACGGCAGGCTCTCCACTAAAAATAAATAAATAAATAAATGTTCCAATTCTACAGCAGAGCTACTGTTTATTCTTTCAGGAAAGAGGCTAGATCTTCTACTATGGTAACTTTTCATTTTTGCTTAGACCATTGTGTATACTGCTGTACAAGCATGTAGCTTTTTAACAATATGGTATGAAAGTCTAAAACTTGTCAGATCTCTTTGGCTTATGTTAGACACCTATGGCCTCCAATAGCAATAAATATCAAGTCCTGTGGGGTGTCTGGCATGTACTTGTAAGGCACTCTGCTGGCCAGTATTTTAGCAGTGGGTTTGATCTTTTTAAATATTTAGAATGTTGCTCCATTTCTTAGTGTCCTTGCTTTAAAAATCTGTTAAATATTACAATTCATATTTGTCAACATTTTTTGTTTGTGCGACGGAGTAATATCTTGTCTTAGACTGGACTATTCAAGTGGAATGAAACATTTACCAATCTACTTTAAAAGTATACAGACGAGGCTCTTCATCTTTATTCTTTAGTTTCTGCAGCAGCTTCTATTTCTGCTCAGTTCAATAAAATTCTGGTTTCAAGCATCTGTCCATGTTAGCTGCTCAACTGTTTTAATTACTGTGACTTATACTGCTGGCTAGTAGCCCTTTACTTTAAAAAATGTTGAATAGTAAACCAGTACCCACAAAGAATGCAAAATACATTTTTTTTCTCTATATTGGGCAATACTGACTAACCAGTTGTACATACCACCTTTTTGATTGATGGCCCAGGGTTACAACTGAGCTTTGAGCTGATTTTATAATTGTCTGTATCTGACATATGAGAATTTTTTCAATAAGTTTGACTGTTGCAAAAATTCTTGGGATCCTACCCCCACTACTTGAAAATGTTAAACCTGGCAAATAATCTCCAATAACACATTCAGCTGTGGGCTGTCATTTAAAATGATGAAAACTGTTTCTTAACTTGCTGCAGCTATGACTTATGGGTGACATTTTAGATTTTCCAGAATTGATCTACAGTTTTGCCTGCAACATAGATGGTTTTTCTGACACATGATAGTTTGGGGTTTAATCTTGGCTCTCAAGAAATTGTTTAGAAAATTATGATGCTGAAAAAGGCAAAACAAGCCATGAAATACTTTGTGCAAAAAAGCCTAAAACCTTCTCTATATTGACAGGATTCCTGGTAAAGATGACAGCATTTACAATGCACTATGGTCATTTATTTGTTTTTTTAGTTCCAGTTTTACCATTATAAGTAAACTAAAGTACATTTGAAAAGGGGCCCCACATTTTTAAATGTCTTAATATCTGCTGCTGTCCTCTTATCAGTTCATCTGTTAATGTGCCTATGCATAACAAAACGTGCACATATATATGATACTTGCAGTGAAATGTAGATAGCAATGAGAGGGAGGTGGTGCGCTCTAAAAAAGAAAAAAAAATCCTGAATTGAATTCCTCATTTAAATAGTAGGGGCCACACTGTATAAGACACCAGCCCTCACTTGGTATATTTATGTTGTAGGTAAGACCCTCTTTAAACACTAGGATGTTTATTGAGCAGGATAGTTTTGGGGGGGGTTTAACTATTGACCACTTTCTTTTGTTACTGTAAGTAGCATAGCATGCCTTTGACCAATTTGATACACCTGTGATGTAGTTAAAGATACAAATTAAATGACACAATACAAGTGTTGGCACTTTAATTCGCACTTGAATTGTAATTTGTCCTGCTAGAATACCACCTAGAATACTATCAAATATTTTGTTCCTTACCTATAAATGGTGTTCAAGAAGCAGCACTGTGGATAGATCATTTATAAAATAGTTTTTGAAGAATTATCAAATGACATGCAGGACTCGCTGTTTAGAGTATCCAGAAAATACAGGAAAGAGTCCAGCACAGCAATAGAATGAACTGTGTGTTTAAAAAAAACAAAAATCTGAAAATTGCTGTTTTGGTTTCAATGCTTGGGTTGTCAGTGTCAATCAACCTTTTGAAAAGTACCTGTGCGTGAAATGAATGGCAGGAAAGAAGGACAGCTGGGACCTATCTTGCTTTCATCTGTTAAGCTTCCTAATTATGAACGTATCTTCTCACTGTCTGACTTTAACCAGGACATTCAGAGAGACAGCTTTAAGCTAAGGGAACTAGATGGGTTGAATAGTTAGAATTCCAATATTGTTCTGGGCACATGACAACAAAATGCATAGAGACCCCATGCAGATAAAATTTGAGCTAAGTGAGGTGCTATAGTCACTTCTAAAGTTGGAGTATGCCAAAAATATTAGTCAAAACTAATGTACCCTAGTCTGTATTTTTATGTAGTTTGGATATGTCATGTATATCAATTGGGGAAAAATCCATCCATAAATAGCAGATTTGATGTAGCATTTTATTATGCATGGTGAATATAAAGGGAATTTTGGTACTAATAAGCTTCCCTGCATTATTCCCTTTTGCATGTGTGATACATGCCTAAATAAAGTTTGAATCGTTTAGTTCCATGAGTATTGCCTGACAACTGATTACTCTGTCATGAATTCACAGAAGCCTGTATGGAATTTTCACATATACCTGGGCACCAAAGTGATAAAATTAATAAGTGGTTTTTTTTTGTAATCCTTCAGGTTGAACACTGCTGTATGTTTATGTTGCCTTCTCTGTAAACTAGTGGCTCTATATATGTAACTTTGTCAATACTAGTAGATGAAAAACACCTTTGTAATTAATATGTATTTTCTTTTACATGTATAAAAATGCAGAGTTTAAATTTTTCTGATGTATTTAAGTAGTTATATGTCTTGGTATGTTTTTTTTAACTACATTTGTTTAATAAAAGTAATAATTTTATCAGCCAGAACAAATACTTAATATATAGTCATGTGACATGTTTAACACTCCAGTTTTTTGTAAACAATTTTTTTTTAATTCTAAGAGCAAATGTATTTTTAGCAATATCTTTAGAAGGCCTGTGCATCACCTGTTATGATGGCAAGCCAAGGGAGAGGCTACGAAGGGAAGATTGAACTTTTTACAGGATTTATGCCCTGTTGCCTATTAATTCACTGTATCTGCCCATAAAATGATCTGAAATATAGAACTGGACCTGCTTGTGTGGAGTATAAGTAATTCCACTGATCAAATGGCAACTCAGACGGAATTGGCTCTACAGAAGGGCTCAGGCAAACAGCACCCAGAACATTAAGAAAGAACATAAGACTTACCATATTGTCAGATGAAAGCTCCATCAAACCCAATATCCTGTTTCCAACAGTGGCTAATCCAGGTCACAATTACTTGCCAAAATCCCAAGGGGTAGATAGATTCCAGGCTGTTTATCCCAAGAATAAGCAGTGGATTTTTGCAACTCTACTTAAATGGTTAATGGACTTTTCCTCCAGGAGTTTGTCCAAACCTTTTTTTTTAAACACAACTACCTTAATAGCTTTCACCACATCCTCTGCTGTTTTTGTCTCCACTGCACTGGACTGGAGATGGTAGCAGTTGAATTAGTTGATTCCATTAAGAACATAGATCCCATTGGAGGTAGCTGATGTGAAGATATGGGAAATAAGAGATTCAAATATCTCAAAGGTTTCCATGCACAGGAAGCTCTAGAATGAGGGGTCATGAGATGAGGGTGAAAGAGGATAGATTCAGGAGTAACCTTAGGAAATATTTCTTTACTGAGGGTGATGGATGCATGGAATAGCCTCCTAGTGCAGGGTTGTGTGCACAAATCTACACCCGCTGTAGGTATTAAAATCCAGCCCTTTGAGTCTAGAGTAGTTCTGGAGGACTGAAAAAGGGCATATGTGGTTCCTTTTCATAAAAGTGAAAGTAAGGAGGAGGCTGTAAACTGCAGGCCAGTTAGTATGATCTCTGTTTTGAGCAAACTAATGGAATCGCTGTTAAAACAGGATAATGCAATTTTTGGAATCCAAGGGATTGCAAGATCAGAAGCAGCATGGTTTTACCAGTTGTAAATCTTGTCAGATGAATCTGATCAATTTTTTTTTATTAGGTGACCAGAGCATTGTATCAAGGGAGAGCACTAGACATAGTGTACTTGGATTTCAGCAATGCCTTTGCCATGGTTCCACACAGAAGAATATAAATAAATTGTGTGCCCTTGGTATGGATCTAAGAATGACTGGGTTAGAAACTGGTTGAGTGGGAGGCAATAAAATGTAGTGGTAAGTGGAGTTTTCTCTGAGGAGCAAGTTATTATTAGCAGTGTACCTCAGGGATCAGTCCTTGGACTGGTTCTTTTCAACATTTTTGCGAGTGCTATAACAGAAGGGTTGATGGGAAAAGTTTGTCTCTGCCATTGATACAAAATCTGCAACCGGGTGGAAAGGCAGGAAGGAGTGAAAACATGAGGGATCTAGCAAAGCTCAAGGAATGCTCTAAGGGCTGGCAGCTAATATTTAATGCTAAAAAAAAGGCAGAGTAGTGCATTTAGGATGCAGAAACCCAAGGGAAATGTACAATATTGGAGGTGAAATTCTAAGCACAAAGGAAGCAGGGAATCTGGAGGTAATTGTATCAGAAGCGATAAAGTGATGGTAAAAGCCAGAAAGATGCTTGGTTGCATCGGGAGAGGAATGGTCAGCAGAAAAAGAGAAGTGATATTGCCCCTGTATAGGTCCCTGGTGCGACCTCATTTGGAATACTCTGTACAATGCTGGAGACTGCACCTTCAAAAGGATAAAAACAAGATGGTCTGGGCAGAGAGTGACTATTACAATGGTCAGTGGTCTTCATTCTAAAGCATATGAAGATAAACTTAAAGATCTAAACATGTATACTCGAGGAAAGGGGAAATATGATAGAGACGTTCAAATATCTCAAAGGTTTTTGTGCACAGGATGTGAGCCTTTGTCAATAAAAAGGAGGATCTAGAATGAGGATTCAGGAGATGAAGGTGAAAGGAAGTAAATTCAGAAGTAATCTTAGGAAATATTTCTTTACAGAGCTGGTGCTGGATATATGGAACAGTCTCCTTGTGGAGGTGTAGAGACAAAAACAGTATCTGAATTCAAGAAAGAATGGGAGAAATACAAGGCGAGCTCTAAAGAAGTGATGGGAGTTATAGTGCTGGATGGGCCATATAGTCATTGTCTGCAGTCATGTTTCTATGTTTATACATGTCCCCAGTCAAGGAGAGAGAGTCTTGAAGCAACCTGTGATTGCTTGGTGTAGACATGAACAAAATTGATTTATTTTTGTGTTCTGCTGTGATGTGAATAGTCCACTGACTGTAACCCTCATAAGCTGAATAGTTCATTGGCCATTGACTGTTGAGACCATTCATGTGGTTGAAACACTCTGTTGAAAAGAAGATGATGTGCAAAGGATGATAGAGCAAATCATAAACTCTGTGAAGACTCATCTAGTAAGAGCCATTGGTGCTTCTGTTGCACATTTTCAAGAAGTAACTATTGAAGATATCTGCAGAGCTGCAATGGTCTTCTGTTCATACCTTTGTCACACTACTGTTTTGATAACATCTCCAAGACTGACAGTAAATGTGGACAAGCAGTTTTGCAAAGTCTGGTCATGCAGTAGTCCACTCTACAGGGTGTGGGCTGGGTTGCATTCTAAGTAACCACTGTGCTGCAACCCTCATCTTGGGACACCCCATATCTAATGGCTAATTCAGCCTGGTTATTGACAGAAAAATCAGGTTTTCTTACTGTAAACTGTTTTTTCTAAAGATAGAATGAATAGATTCAAGGCAAAACCCACATGAGAACTGCAGCACAAGCTCAGTAGAGTTCAAAGTTGTTCTAGCTTGGAGACACTAATCTGTTCGGTTGTGCCGGATGACAGTCATTCATGTGTAATGGCTAATTCATCCTGCTATCTATGGAAAACACAGTTTACGATAAGCAAGCTTACTTTCTGCTGGTCTCAGTTTGGTTTCATGTTCACCATGTCTAACTCTAATGCAACCACAGTGAATATACATGAGAGATTTGCATATACTGGGTTTCTGATGTATGCAAATATAGTTCTTAGCTTCTCTTCAGGAGAACAGTTCCATCAACTGATACCAGATGGGGGTGATACTAGACCTGGTGCTTACGAGTGAGGGACAGTGTTTCTGATATTGTGTACAATCAACTGGGCTCCATTGATTATCGAATGGTATAGTTCAGAATTGGAGCATAGGAGCTGAAGATTTATTCAAAGGCGAAGGTCCTAGATTTCAGGAAAACTGTTTGTTAAAAAGGAGCACTTCAAGCGGGCAACTTGATGGGAAAATCTAGGAGAAGTAAAAAAGGGCAAAATTAAAAGAAGAAATAATATGGTAACTAACCTTTTTATTAGGAAAGTAAATAAAGGAAAGAGGAAAAAGAGGCCACTATAGTTTTCCAGAGAAGGAGCTGAAAAAGTAAGGGAGAAAAATGTTAGCATTCATAAACTGCAGGAGATCGCAAAAAGGAAGAGGGGCAACGCTATCTGGAAACATATGGGGTAACCTGCATGGCACGGCACAAACTACCATAAGCTTACTGGGCAAACTGGATAGACTTTTTGGTCCTAGTCTGCTGTCGTTTCTATGAGAAGCTGGGAAAGTAGTCAGAAATACAAAGATGTAAATGAGAAAAAAGTAGCAAATATGGTAAAATAGGGATGGAGAATGACTTATTTGTACATGTGTTGGGGATAGGAAAAAGTACAAAAGTGGCATTATGAGAGTCTGAGGTGAAGGGGAGGAATATACAGTAGGGATGTGCACACACATTTTTTCCGTTAGTGTTTCATTTTTGGGTCCGGGGTGGCCCATTTCGGTCCACTCCCCGAACACTTTTCCGTTTCTATTTCGGGAAAAACCTGAAAAAACAAAAAAAACCCACCCCAACCCTTCAAATTTAATTAATAACAGTCCCCCACTGCCCCCGTGCCCTTTCTTCCCCCCCCCCCAAAAAACCGATAGTAAAACCACGTAAAATTTTGTGGGTTTTCCTTTTGTTTTGTCAGCCCCCCCGAAATGCAACAAAATAGGAAATATCATCTTTATTTCCTATTTCATTGCAAACAAATGCACATCCCTAATATACAGTGGCTGAGGAAAAAGCAAAATTGCTTAACAAATATTTCTGTTCAATGAACCACAGAGCAGTTGACAAGAACAGTTCTACAGAAAATTAACACACATAGGGTTGGAAGTGAGGCAAATCTCAATCAGTTTTCAGAAAAGGGTGTTTGTGAGAGGCTGAATAAACCTAAGAGGACAATGTTCACTAAGCAGGTGAGTGGTCAAGTTATCTGGCTGAAATTAGCCAGATAACTTGTCCTGGATATTCAGCGGGATAAAAATCCTGCTAAATATACTTGCTCAAAGTTATCCTGCTACATATAGCTAGATATCTGTAAAACCTAATCGGCTAAGTTTGAATATAACGTGAGTTTTTTTTCGTTATCCAGCCTCATATGGCTAGATAACTAGCTATTTAATCAGATATCTTCAAAAGCTATCCGGTTCAGTAATACTGTCAAAATTTTAAAAAATGAAAAGGAGCCTGTGGTCTGATTATCTCAGCCCACCCAATTTTTTTCAAATATAGCCTTGTTGGGCCATGTACACCCCACCCCCAAAAGCCCTCCTAAATGACGTGGAGGGTCCACAAGTTGAACGCCATCCCCCAGCCCTTCTTGATTTATATTTGATTTAATTGAGCTGCCCTGTGGACCATCTCACCCCCTATAGTTTCAGTATCCAACCAAGAACGAGGTACAAACTTACCCATTCTAGCACTGTAGGTAGTTTATGATTCCAGTATGGCTTCTGACAGAAGTGGTGCTAGAGCGAGTAACTTAATTTCTCTCACCCAGCAGGGATTTTATTTTTTAAATAGCTATTGGAAGGGGGGGGGGGGCAGGGTTGTGGCCAGGGATATTGAAAATGTGGGTAGGTGGGTGCATTCATGGGCCAGCCTGATTAAATAGAAACCAGGAAGGGGTGGGGAAAGGGGGCCCATCCTTTGACCCTGCCACACTTTTATCTTATTTAAGAGGGATTTTGGGGGTGGAGGGTGCATGATCCAACACGGCCATATATGAAATATGAGTGGAGGTGAGAGAGAATCTGCCTCTAGCCCATTTTGCCAGTGTTACTTAATCGAATATCTTCCAAAAGATCCTGTTAAGTAGCTACTGATCTGGCCATGAGGACAGATAACTTGAGACCAACTCTGAAGCAGGTCTAAACTTGTCTGGCTAATTAAGCAGATTATGGGTAAAACCTGACTGTTAGGGGCATTTTGGTGAAGAATTGCTATTATGCCTCTTCTTTATCGGGCTAGAATGTAGCTGGATAATGTAACTGGATAAGTCAATCTAGACAGACAAGTGCCTCAATTTTCAGAAACTTGCCATTTAGACAGAATTTGAGTTGCCTGTCTAAATGGCTTTGAATATTAACTTCAAAGCAGATAAAACTATGGGGCTGGATGGGATATATCCCAAGTACTAAGGGACCTTTAGATAAGTTCTGGCAGCTGAGCTAGTTCTTTTCAATGCTTCTTTAGAGTTGGGATTAGTTCTGGAGGACTTATGTCCAAAAGTGGATATAAGGAAAAAGCTGGGACCTGCAGGGCAGTTAGGCTGATCGCTGTGGTGAGCAAATTAATTAAATCACTGCTAAAGCTGAGGATAGTACAGTTTCTGGAATCCAATGGATTACACAATTGACGGCAGATGGTTTTTTCAGATGAATCTAATCGATTGCCTTGATTGGGTGACCAGATAATTGGATCAGTGGAGAATTCTAGATCTAGTTTACTTGGATTTCTGTAAGGCCTTTGACATGCAAGGTGACTTTTAAATTGAGTGCCCTTGGAATGGGCTTTGTTGTAAATGACTGAGGGGATCATTTATCAAAGTGCTATATGGCGTTTCTGCATGCGTTAAGGTGTTTTTGCATGCAAAAAATGCCTTTAATGCATGCGAAAATGCCATTAACGCATGCAAAAGCACCATAACATTTGGTGCGATGCAAATGAGAAAAAGGGGAGGATATTGGGGTGTGAATTTTGGCCAAGTGGGCTGGGCTCATAGTTTTGTGCACAGCTTTAATGTGAATTTTAACTACACCTTTTTCATTTGCATAAAGCCATGTGATAGGGTTTTATTGCTGTTGTGATGTTTTTTGCACATGCTGTTTTGAGTGGTTTTAAGCTCCTGGAGAACCAGCCATGCTATCCAGACCCTCTAAGGGGGGGGAGAGAGAGCATGAGAGCCTCACCATAATGCCCTCACATTAAATTGGTATTTATATCTCTATGGGAGACCCACCTAGTCACTCGAGGTAAGGTTTAGGTATTAGTGTTGGGGTTAGGGGCCACTTTGACATTCAAAGTGAGATGTACGAACAGAACAGTGCTCTCTTGTGAAGATTTGATGACCTTCGGAGTGAGGACTCACCCAAAGATGAGATTTGTGCAATGTTCTCTCAACCTAGCTTGATGGACTCTCTACCTGGGTAACATCAAGCTAGGTTGAGAGAACATAGTGGCCCCTAACCCCTACACTAATACCTAAACCTCACCTTGCGTGCCTAGGTGGGCCTCCTATAGAGATATAAATACCTACCTAGGATGAGGGCATTATGACTAGTGTGTGTGTGTCTCTCTCTCTCATAGCACTTCACATAGGTATTAGGGCAAATTGCGATAAACTGCCTATTACCATAAAACACACCCCTTTTCCTATCGCATGCGATATTTAGTGCATTTTGATAAATCCAGGCCTCAGTTAGAAGCTGAGGGACTGGGAAGCAACAAAGAGTAGTAGTAAATAGATTTCACTTCAAAGAGCTGGGTGTTACTAGTAGTCTGCTGCAAGGATTAGTCCTTAACTGGTTCTTTTCAACATTTTCTTGAGCTATGTTGCAAAAGGATTATCGAGAAGGATCTGTCTTTTTGCCAATCATACCTAAATCTGCAACAGGGTAGAAAGCCAGGAAGGTGTGGAAAATATGAGAGGATTTAACAAAGCATGTGACATGGTTTAAGGCAGTGGTTCCCCAACCTGTCCTGCAGGCCGATACAGTACAGTGCGCACCGACGGAGCACACTGTTAGCCTGTCGTTGGCAGCGCGTTTTCCCTTACCCCTTATTCAGTAAGGGGCGGAAAACACGTGTCCAACCCGCCGAACCTAATAGCGCCCTCGACATGCAAATGCATGTTGATGGCCCTATTAGGTATGCGCTCGCGATTCAGAAAGTAAAATGTGCAGCCAAGCCTCACATTTTACTTTCAGAAATTAGCGCCTACCCAAAGGTAGGCGCTAATTTCTTCCGGCACCGGGAAAGTGCACAGAAAAGCAGTAAAAACTGCTTTTCTGTGCACCCTCCGACTTAATATCATGGCGATATTAAGTCGGAAGTCCCGAAGAATAAAAAAAGTTAAAAAAAAAAAAAATTTGAATTCGGCCCGCAGTTGTCGGGCCGAAAACCGCACGCTCAATTTTGCCATCGTCCGATTTCCAAGCCCGTGGCTGTCAGCGGGCTCGAGAACCGACGCCGGCAAAATTGAGCGTCTGCTGTCAAACCTGCTGACAGCCGCCGCTCCTTTTGCCCGTTTTTACCGCCGGGCCTAATTTAAATACTGTATCGTGCGCACTGGCGAGTGGCCGGTGTGCGCGCCGGGAGAGTGGGCGCTCTCCCGCGGACTTTACTGCATCGGCCTGCTGGAGAGCTCCCAGCCAGTCAGGTTTTTAGGATGTGTATATCCTGAAAACCCGACTGCCTGGGAGTCACCCAGGACAGGTTTGGGAATCTCTGGTCTAAGGTATAGCACTAAGACTTAATCCTAAACTATGCAGAGTTCTGTAGTGAAGCTGCCAAAACCCCAGGGAGAAGTACAAGATAGGGTGTGAAACTATTTTTAAGCATGAAAGAAGAATGCTATTTGGAGGTGGTTGTATCTTAAGGTGGCTAAACAAGTGGATAAGTTGACAGCAACAGTCAGAAAGATGCTTTGATGCAAAGAGAGGAAAAAAGGAAATGATACCACCCCTGTATAAGTCCTTGGGGGTGACCTTATTTGGAATACTGTACACAGTGCTGGAGCCTGCATGCTCAAAAAGGATATAAACAGGACAGAATTGGGCCAGAGGGTGGCTACTAAAATGATCAGGGCTTAGCATATGGGGACAAAGTCTAAACGTATACCTTAGAGGAAAGTTAGGATAGGGATAATCTGATAGATGCATTTAAATACTTCCAAGGTTTTCATGCAGAGGATGCTGGCCTCTTTAAAGGAAAGGAAATTCTAAAAGAGGGAGTCATGGGATGAGGATGAAAGGGAGTAGGCTGTGGAATTACCTAAGGAAACATTTGTTTAGAGCTGCATGGAACAGCTTCCTCCTGGAGATGGTGGAGACCAGGACAGTATTTGAATTGAAAGCATGGGATAAAAACAGAGGATCTCCAAGGGAATGGTAGGCATTACAAAGTTTAGTTAGTTGGTGTGGATGGGCAGACTAGATAGACTGTATGCTCTCTGCCATTATATTTTTATATTCCTATGAAAAATAGATGAAAGGTTTTTGAGATATGAAAGTTTTATTCAGATATATTTAGCTTCACATAATAAAGGGAAGAAAACAGTAGGAATGATACCCTAATTAAAGCCGATGTGGATGTATCGATGAAAGGTGTTTATTTAAAAATATGTATTACATGCTTCAATTCAAAAGCTGTGATTGAGGAACAAATCCTAAAAAGAAAAGCATATACAAACCGCAGTACACAACACATACACAGTAAAGGGAGTCTTTGTTTATTTACCAGCATGTACACTCAGACAAAAATGGGGATATGTTCTTTAAAGATTCTTTCATGAAACTGATTTAATTTGCCAAATTACATATTACCTGTGGAGGAGATTTTAACAGTACGCTTAGCCAGGATTAGATAACTCTTTACAGGAGAGATGTTCTTACCAAATACAGTAAAGAGAGAGAGAGCTTATTGTCTAGAGCAGCCCATCAGGCTAAGAACCTTTTGATGAATATATAATTAATAGATCACTGTTTCGGTGGTGTTGATATAAGAACCAGGTAAGCCAGGGTTCAAATCCCATTTCTCTCACTGATGCATCTTGTGACTATCAGCAAGTCACATCACCTTCCATCACCATAGGTAAAAAGTTAGATTGTAAGCCTTCGTCTGCAGGGACCTACCACTAGCACCTAAATTTGTAGCTCACCTTGAGCTCAGATTTCGAAAGGCAAGTGATTAAATCTAAAACATCCAAAACACAGGTGAAAGTTGAAGCAAGTGTTTGCTGATTAAGCCTTCATCTATGTATGAAGAGATTATGGAAACAAAGGAAAGGGATTATTCATGTTTGTATCCCCACAGAATATATTCTAGATTGCCAATTTGTTGAGGCTAGAATCAGAGGAGAAATTCATGGTTAGGCTATAGAAAGTATTGGTTGGTCGCACCACCCTCCAGTATGGATAGGCTTAAAGGGAATAATGCAAGAAAAAAAAGACCAAAATAGGCATTAAATGGAAGTATTTTGACAGATGTCAAGAGAAGAGTTTTTCTTTATTAAATTTTCCATTATATTAACCTGATAGAAAAAAACAAGAAAATGAGATGCTGAGTTACAAATCAAAAGATATATTACGCCAGGAAAAATAACAATTCTCAGCATACAAAACCCATAATCATGGGGGGAGAAAGGAAAATACATGCACACTTACACATAGTATACAACTATGAAAATATGCAAGATCCAAATAATAATAAAATAGCTGAGAGGAGTTACAATTGTCTACTGGTCATCATTTTCATTTATCCCACCTGGGTTCTTATCTAATAAGAATGTCTCCAAATGAAGAGGGTCAGAAATCTAAACTTTTTCCCCTGAAAGGTAATACAACAAGAACAAGGAAATTTAAAAAAAAAAGGTTGCTCCTGTAGCCAATATCTTACCCTTCAGGGACAAGAAATGCCTCCTCCGGGCTTGTGTCACTCAGGAGACGTCAGGAAAAATTTGGATTTTCTGCTCACAAAATAATGCATCTTTGTTCCTAAAGAAAATTTTAAACATTTTGGGGTAGATTTTAAAACCCCTGCGTGCGTAAATCCTCCTGGATTTACGTGTGCAGGGCACTCGTGCGCCGGCGCGTGCAAAGCCCCGGGACGCGCATAAGTCCTGGGGCTTCGTAAAAGGGGCGGGAGGGGGCGTGCCCAAGGGGCGTGTCCGGGGGCAGGGGGCGGTCCGGGGTGGGTCTGGGGACGTGGCGACAGTTCAGAGGCGGGCCGGGAGGGCGGTCCCGAGTCCCCCGGCACTGCAGCCTGTGCTGGGGGATGCCGGGGTGGCGCGCGCAAGTTACGCCTGCTTCAAGCAGGCGTAACTTGCCCAACAAAGGTAGGGGGGGATTTAGGTAGGGCTGGGGGGTGGGGTAGATAGGGGAAGGGAGGGGAAGGTGGGGGTCGCCCACCTTCCCCTTCCCTCGGAGGGAACGGAGGCAGGCTGCGCGGCTTGGCGCATGCAGGCTGCTGATTTTGTGCAGCCTTGCACGCGCCGACCCCAGATTTTATAAAATACGTGCGGCTACGTGCATATCTTATAAAATCTGGTGTACTTTTGTTCGCACGCGCGTATGTTTTGAAGATCTACCTCTTTATCTTTATCTTGTTCAAGCAAGAATAATAATATCAGTTGATTCCGCCAGAAAGGTGGATACCCCTAAACTGGGGGATTCAACCACCTCATCATTTTGAATCCTATCTTTTCTCACCAATCTATTAGGAAAGTAAATGATTTTTTATATCATCTGTATATTATCCTCATCATATAATAATATTTCTCTTAAGAATTTTTTAAACATTTCGTATGGTGATAACGACCGCGTCTGTGGGAAATTGACCAAACGCAAATTTTTAGAGTACATCATATTTTCTATATTCTCAATTTCATTATGTATAACCAAGTTATCCTTGAAATGCATACATTCTGAATTTTGCAATAAATGAACTTTAGACGATAATGCACCAAGATCGTTCTCAAAGTTAGAAATTTTTTTATCCTGTTCATCAATTTGTAACCTATTTGAATTAACTATAGTGCTCAAAGATGCATTCACGTGAGATACATTCAAATCCAGCTTGGATATCATCCTCCATAAATCAGTAAGGGTGACATTGTTAGGAACATTGACAGGCTGCGAAAGCCTTTCTGTTTCCTCAAATGTAGCAACATTATCAGCAGCCAATAACTGATTAGATGTTAAGTATCCAGCTTGCAGGTATCTATTAGGCTCTCCAGAGTCTACGCCACCAACAGGGATTATATTGTATACCTTATTGATATCAAATGGTGGTATTATCGATGGCTGAGGAGGAGAAAATGGACCCCTGCCAGGACTTAGGGAAGCTGAAAAAGAAGCCCCCTCACCATCCTCATTTGGCGACTCGATCACTAACGACGTGAATGTCCATTGGGCATCTTAGAAATAGGAGAGGAAGATGTAGGTTGTGCCTTCCTTTTTTCCCCCATCTAAAAAAGGGGAAAAGGTAAGCAATTGGGCCCAGTCTTAGCCGGACAAAGCCGCACGTGGCTTAGACGTCGCGCCGCACTGCTGCAAGTCTTAAAGCGGCAGTCGCCTCCTCATGATGTCACCTGCCACACCTCCTGATGGCAAATACCAGCTCCAGCTCGGTCAGCATCAAGGCAGGTCCCGCAGGGTGGTAACTTCACCCAGCCAACACTGGGAGGCAGGAAGACTAGGCAGCCCGACTCCTCTCATCTCCAGTCTCCCCGGGAATGTCTCCACACTGCCGCAAGTCTTAAAGCAGCAGTCGCCTCCTTGTGACATCACCTGCCGTGCCTCCTGATGGCAATGACCAGCTCCAGCTTGGTCAGCATCAAGGCAGGTCCCGCAGGGTGGTAACTTCACCCAGCAAACACTGGGAGGCAGGAAGACTAGGCAGCCCAACTCCTCTCATCTCCACTCTCCCCCAGCCAGTGCCATTTCTATGTAATTTTTATTGTTCCCGGGCTCAAACTAATCCCCCTTTAAGTGGCTTAAGCAGCAGACAGTATCTGCAATCTGGTGGCCGCAACAGCAGAGCAAATGGCTGGGCACACAAAAAAAAAAACAGAGCTGACAAAATCTGCAGCGGTGAAGATAAAATGGCGCAGGAGGTAGGCCTGATGGCCAGTGGGTTTTCCGACATGGTGCTGCGGGAACTCTCTCGCGCTGTTTCCACTGCTCTAACAGGACAGCTACAGAAAATTCAAACCTTGGTCAATGAGCTGTGTGACAAGGTAGATACTTTTAATTTTACCATTAGCAGCATGCAAGGCAAGCTTTCTGAGCAGAATGACCCTGTGCTCTCGCTGGAGACAGCAGCTGTGGAGCTGCAGGAGAACAACAAAGCATTGGAGCTTAAATTGCATGAGCTCGAGAACAGAAGCAGGCGCAACAATCTACGGATCCTGGGAGTTCCAGTGTCCATTCAAGGAGAGGCTTTGCTTAATTTTTCTGAGAAATGACTTCCTGAAGGGCTTCAAATCAGCATGGAGGACTGGGCGATGCTGGCGGAAAGAGCTCATAGGTTGGGAGCTGGTGGTCCAGATCAGACATGGCCAAGGCCGGTGATTGCTAAGTTTTTTTTAATTTCACCGATAGAGAGAAAATTCTGTCAGCATACTGCAGAACAAAGGATCTTTCCTATGAGAATGGCAAGTTGCTTCTGTTTCCAGACTTCTCGGCTAGGGTCCAGGCTGCCCACAAAGAGTTCACTCTGTACTGCACCCAGCTGTTTCACAAATGAGTGCATTTTTCCTTGCAATTTCCAGCCCTGCTCAAAGTCTTCCATAATGGAGAGTCATGAATAAATTTTAAAAGCAAGCATATTAGTAAAAAAGAAATAAGCAGATTAACTAGCTTTTATGCATTTTAAATTAACGTTAACTAGAGATCATTCTAAAATTTTAAAAAATTGCAAAAGGCAGCTACTTTCATGTGATAAGGATATTCCAGAGAGTTTTTCAAATTGTTTGTACTCATATATAAAAGATAACTTCATATCTAATTGTTTTCTGGTGATATCTATTATCAAGTAATTTAGTCTGTATGGATCCAACAGATCTAGAAAAAAAAAGTCACTGAAGTAATTAATATAATAAAGTAACTTAAAGCACCAGCTCTTGATGGAATATCAAGTGAATTTTATAAATGTTTAAAACATCTAGTATTACCTATGTCAAAAGCATTTAATCATGTTCTGTCAGCGCATGACTTATCACTATCAATGATGGAAGCATAGATCATGGTAATACTGAAGAAGGGAAAAGATGTCTGAGTGCAGTCAATGTAGGCCGCCTGTCTTGTCCAACATTGGTCTGCTGGAAATAGAAACGGCCAGTTGAATACTATCTATCTGCTGCTGACACCATGCTTTTTTTAAATTTGTGAACCAGTTGTCATATAATCTTGTGCATCACAAGGTTAACAAATCCAACCTGTGAATTTTTTAAATGTTTGCATAGTGCCTGTCTACTGATAACAATCTCTCTGTGAAAAAGTCCGAGGAGCTTCTCCCATTGCTCTATGCTCATACCAACAGGACGAGGAGAGGGTTAATTGCGGTGCTTCCTTTGCCATTGACCCAAGGGACAGGAAGAGAATGGGATGATCAGATCTCAGAGAGAGATGGTACTTTGTTTTCCACCAGCCCAGAAGGCAGGAGGCGAACAGGCCGATAACTGCTACGTGGAGCCAGGCTTCTTTTGCCACTGACCCAGGGTGAAGGAGGAGAGAGGACCGGTTTTTGTGGATCTGAAGAGATTCACTGACTGATCTGACCAAGCGAGGAGGAGGAAAGCTGCAGGAGAATGTGAGGTAAGTGTGTGTTGGAGGGGGGGGGGGGGGGGGGGGGGGTGGGGAGCTGCAGGAGTGGCCAATAACAGCTCAGGGGTGGGCAAACTTTTTTGAGATGGGGCCACATTACAAACTATCGATCACAATGAGGGCCAGAAGGTGAGACAGGGGCAGGGTGGGTCCTCCACACACCAATCAAATCTCTGCCACTTGCTGTAGGCATTTCAGTATCCTGCAGGCTTAAACATCATCATTTTTAGCACCCAAGGAGCCCCTTCAATCATGGATCCCAGCCTCTACCAAAATCAGAAAAAACTTCATCTTAAGAGGTACAAAGCATTTTCTCAGCAGACTACCTAACTTCAGTCACAAATGCAAGCCATAAAATATAAATAGTAAGGTGCAGACAAAAAACTGGATTGGAAACCACTAAAAGCCAAACTCCTATGCAGTGCAATAAATCAAAACCAGAAATATCACCATTCATCATAAAAATGAAGAAATATAAATAAACCATAATGAGGAAATCATACTAATAAGCATATTTCAAAATATAACAGAATGCCACCTAATAATTAAGAATAAGGATAAAAATGTTAAGCATTTCCCCAAAATTCAATCATATTTCAAAACAGGAGGCATATCAAACCCCCAATAATTAAAATTAATAAGGATAACAAAAAAATCATCCCCCCCTTCCCACCCCATACCTGGAAACGTTTCATTTCCAGTCACCTTGAAATTGTAGAGATTGGGAGCCTGCTTTGCAAACACAAAAAGCAGGCTCCCAATCTCTCTCTTTCACAGGCAAACACACAAAGCAGGCTCCCAATCTCTAAAGCACACTCGCAAGCAGGCTCCCAAACACACAATTATACCTCTGCTCATTCTTCAGCCCCGCTGGCCTGGGTTGAAACGGTAGCCCACCACCTGGTTTCTCTTCTCCTGCAGACACTGGTGCTGCCTTTCCCTCCTCCACCTTTGACCCCAGCTCCAGCAGCAGCCGCTGCCACATCTTTTTTTTTTCTTCTTTTTCGGCCCCGCTGGCCAGAGCTATGGTGGGCACCGTTGCCACGTCTCTATTTCTTCTGGCTGGCGCGAACCCCACCAGCGCTGTTGAATGGGGTCTCTCCTCGCTGGGGGGAATGGGAACCCTGTTTGCGCACCGACGAACAGGGACTCTCCTTGCCACCCGCTGATGTTCAGACCTCCCTCCTTAAGTGCCAAGAGCGATAACTTGGCCTTTGATGACGTTGAGCATCGGCGGGCCGCACATCATGGAGAGTGTCCAAATGATAGGTGGCCCGATTAAAAAGCTTTAATGGCTATAGTTTGTTTACCACTGGTGTAGCTGATGCTTTTTTTTTGGAGGGCTAGCATGAGTGAGTGGCTGGCTGGTGGGGGCATGTTGAAAAAGAGCAGGCAGGATTAGAAAGGAAGATGAGAATATGAGGGAAAGCGAGACTGGAGTAGGGGTAGGGGCACCGCTCCCTCCTTTGTGATTCCCCTTCTTTTATCTTGGAGCAAAATCCAGGTCTGGGAATCAAATCTGGATCTTTCAGGCAACAGTGGGCAGCACTGTGGCTGAACCACCATCGTGGCCTGCTAAGTATGCCTTTTTAATTAAACATACTTCACAATCTATTCAAAACAAGACCATCAGCGGAGTAAAAACTACAACTTTTATATACTCCCCATCCATGGTGAAAACGATCACACTCTAACATCCCCAAAGAGAAAAGTGCTCAACTAAAATGAAATAACCTCATAAGTAATGCAAACAAATTTCTGTGCCAAGTCTGAAGCATATTCACTCATACCACTCAATTAAAAGTGACTATTATAATTGTAACCCCCTCATGGGGCACATAAAATAGAAGAGAGTCTTTGATGCTGGGTTTTTATGATCCTTTGATCAGCCTCTGTGGGTTCAAAAGCACAAATTTGATGGACTGAAGGTGGTCTCGAGGCAAAGGAAATTTTTTTTTTTTTGGCTGGAAAAGGTAAAAATACTGAAATCCTTTTTAACCATCTCCATGCACCCCTATAGCAGTGTTTCCCAGCCCTCTCCTGGAGCCACCTCTAACCAGTCAGGTTTTCAGGATATCCCTAATGAATATGCATGAGACAGATTTGCATACATTGGAGACCCAGGGTATGCAAATCTATTTCATTTATATTCATTGTAGCAGACCTAAAAACCTGACTAGATAGGTATGCCTCCAAGGAGAGGGTAGGGAAACACTGCTGGACAGAAAACAGTCTTCAATCTTCTCATCCCTTAATGGGCAAACTCTCTCACCTCAAACCCACAACCTTGGAATTAAGGAAGCAGTCTTACTTACTGGAATTTAGGGCAAATTTATGAAATTTGTATTCTTCTGGTATTACCAGCAGTCCTTGTACAATAAAAATCACCAAACAGATGAGTCGCAGGATTCGCAGCAGAGCAAAATAAAAACATTTCAAACTTCTTCACTTAGCAGGGCATTAAGCTGTTAATCAGGTTCTGAAACATCCCAGTTTGTTTTAGTCATTCTGCATCCACAATCTCATTCATATTCTTCTAAGCAGTAATTCTCAGAAAATCCTCAGAATTTCCCCAAGCTAATTGTAGTCCATAGGTGATCCTAGGTGCCTCTGAATGCCACCTAGTAGTCTAGTGTGGTGATGGGAGACGCACGGAAGCAGACATGTCAGGCAGGAGTTTTCAGGAAGGCACCCTGAACTAAAATGGTCGCACTTCTTTTATTGTCCTGGGTTACATCTCATCAGAGTAAACATCATACCATTGGTTACAACACTGCAGGATATACAGCTGCAAGGCTTATTATGCTATGCGCGTGATTAACTCATGTTATTATCTTTGTCAAAGCAAGCAAGCATTCTGTGTTTAGGGCAAAGGTTGTTTGTGAAGCCGAGAAGCTGAGATAAGAAAGTACAGAGAGCTGAGGAATGCTAACGCAGACAAGCTCAGCGTGGTATGCCAGCTACTGAGCAAGAGCCTTTATTCCCCACATCTCATCCTTTCTTTTACATTTTACAGGAAATCTTTACGTTGTGTTTTAGGTATAAGTATGTTAGCCAGGTTGGGCAAGCATCGAATACAGCAGCAGCAACATATTAGAATGAAGATACAAAGTAATACAATGGGAATTATCTTTCTGTGACCAGCCATATCGGGGAGCCAGGACCATAGCCAGTCCCAAGGGGACTGGGGTTCGTTATTGGATAGAGGGTGATTGGCTATTAGAATCTCCATCTGCTCAATGGTGTGTGTGAGGTTAGCTTTATAATCAGATATTTATGCACAGCAATGTGAACCAATCAATGCACATACGCCTCCCTTTGAGGCTAAGATCATGTCCAAAGCATAGCGATTCTGCAATACTACTTCTCTCATTTGTGAGACCTCTTCTGTGAGGAGTTTTATGGATTTAATCGTTCGGTTGAATAGGGCTGTGGTCCAGTTGGCAAGGGTGCATAAATCTCGTAGTTTAGTGCTGCCCCTAATGGGGGAAGCAGGCCCCTGTAGACCATTGTGCCTGTGCCTCACTCAATTGGGTTTTGAACTGACTCTCTCCTGTTTCTGATTCTACCCTTGGGCAATTTGGTAGTAGTATAAAAGGATGGCATTATGTAGCCTAGAGTACATCTACCTGTCCATCTTGCAGGGATTCTCATATATGCCCTGCGTCCACACAACATCCAGATGTTTCCCAACAAATTGGTGGATGTGTTTTGCTTGTTTTGGGTTTGTTTTACCATTTCTGCTATAGTGTTACACAGATCGAATCCTCCTGTGGCTGTGGATGTGGGGCAACCCTGTCCAACTGGTCACCCTGTGAGCTGGTAATTACACATATATTTTGTGAAATTGTGCATGTGTTCAGTAATGGTCTCATTAAGGAAGGGGTTTTTTCTAGACATGTTGTGTTGCAGGATGAATGTTTGATTGCAATATGAGTATTTCCCTACCCTGGGCCCTGTGCTACTATCATTATTATATTCCCAACAAAAAGCAGCGTTCTCTTGTACCCTACTACCCAAATGCATCACCGTGTAATTGACTGGTGAGTTTATAAAGACCCCATTGTCCCACGGGTATGTAGTCCATCCTGATAGGTTAAAGGGAACTGCATGCATCAATAGTCCTCCTCTGGTATGGGTTGGCATGTGCATGCAAACCCAGCAATCTGTTTGGTTTAATAGTTGTGATAAGTTCTGTGCATCGGTAATGTACATATTGGTTTGCCATAGTCCTTGTTCAGAGATCGCCATGGCGGGAGGGAGAATGCAAGATAAGAAGATGCACATCACAATTGTCAATGAATTGGCATTCAAGCAAGAAAATGCGGCAAGCAAAAAGTTCTCTGGAGTTTTTTCAAGTCCCTGCTGTTCCAAGAGCTGCATGGATTGGCTGGATAATGCCTTAATTTGTCCCCAAGTCATTTGATGGTGCTGGCGAGGAGCCCGATCCCGGTCCTTCTGAGGGTTGTGAAGACTCAGGGAGATGTTTGGAATCGGATTTTTCAGGCCTTGGTGTCACGCCATCTCTCCACAGCTTAACACAATGATTTGGAACCCAGACTGGACCCGAGGAAGCAAGCACAGCAGCATATCCTCGTCCCCATGTTAACAAGGAGACGGGGCCATGCCAAACAGGGTTAGCTAACATTCTATACAAAACTGATGGTTGTGGATTGCTAATCCTGTTCCCAAAATGATTGTCCACATCTGTGGCCTGATTGGAATGTGATATATTTAAATGATTTAAGGTAAACAGTACTTTGTTCAGCCATTCCTGTTTGGAGGGGAGTCCAGGGGCATTTCCTGCTTTTTGTTTGTGTTTATCAAGAGCTGTCTTAAGAGTGAGGTTGGCTCACTCCACAATAGCCTGTCCAGTGGAGTTGTAAGGGATGCCAAATATGTGTTTGATGTTCCATTGTTGACAAAAGTCAGCAAAGGAATGGCTGCTGTAAGCGGGGCCATTATCAGTTTTTAAAACAGAGAGCATCCCCATGACCGAAAAGGTTCTTATACAGTGATTGATAACATGCTTGGTAGCTTCCCCTTTTTGGGGGGTGGCCCATAGAAAATGTGAAAAGGTGTCAATGGTTACATGTAAAAATTTCCAGGGGGCGAAAGGAGGATATTGAGTAACATCCATCTGCCAGATTTCGTTAGCACGTAAGCCACGTGGGTTCATGCCCATAGAAGGGGCAGATGCAACTTGGGAACACTGGGGGCAATGCTGCACAATGGCTCGGGCTTGGTCTAGTGGAATATTAAATTGTTTAGCGATTGACTTAGCATTCTGATGAAACATGGAGCGGCTATTCCAGGGAGTGACGCTGAGCACTGCCTTTTTAGTGGCTGCATCGGCGATAGCATTGCCTTCTGATATCCACTGAGGGAAAGGCTGGTGGCTTCTGATGTGGGCAATGTAAAGCTGGTGTGTGCGACCTTGGAGGGCTGATTGTAGTGTCAGAAAGAGGGATAATAGGTTATCATCTAAAGAAGGGGTTACATAGGCTCCGGGAAGAATGGAGTAAGTTCCATAAATGTCATAGTCAAGCGTTCAGTAAGTGTATCAATTTTTCATTCATCGAGGCCTAATTGTGATATGTGTTCCTTATGGTTTCGGCTACCTAATATAGTAAAATAGCATAAATTCAAATTAATCATTTAAAAGAAAAGTCATTTGCAGTAGGCTGAACCACAAACAACAAGTATTTCAGACACTACATTAATCATATGTTACGCAAGACTGACACATATTCATCCATCCTACAAATATTCATTCATCGTCTTCTTGACATCAAGACAGACAACGGATAACACATAATTTGAGCTCAAAATTCATATCAAAAAAGTATCAAAAATAAAATTAGATCAAAGATCAAAAATCAAAAGGTGTTTGAAAAATAGAAGTTCAGAATTCTGTATAAAAATTAGAAAAAGAAAATAAAACTGAAGTTTCCTTAAGACAGGAGGGCCGTAGACCTGAAAGGTAAAAACTAGTATACAACAGAATTATTAAAATAACAAATATTGTACAACTGGTAGAATAGCATAGTGCCTCCTAGTGGATGCACTATCATCACTTTATAGATTTCAACCTGGAACAATAAATTCAATCAATAATACTCTGAGTTTAAATTCAATGTGCAATACTAATACTAAATAATCAGAATAATTAGAACTTAAATATGCTCCGTTTAAACAAAAGTAACTCTTTTCTCCTTTTTTTATTTTTCTTTTCCATTCGCCACACAGCACTGACAGAAGTACTCCTCTATAAGCAGTGCTCTGCCTTTTACCAGACGCTAAGGCAACCCTTACTTCCCCTTTTTTCCTTCTAAGATACAGTTTAACTCTTTGGTTAAAATGTCCTTTCAGATTCAGATTTCAGTAGCTCAGATTCTAAATTTTAACACTAGTAAATGTCCTTGTCAGTAACCTCAATTCAGTATTAAAGAAATTTGAAAGTATTAATGTAATAAAAGTTCAGCATTGAAGCTTGAGGGTAAAAGAGGCTTGGATTGGCGGGAGATCTGTCCCCCCCCCCCCCCCCCTTGACTCCTCTTTTACCACAGTAAAATCTGCAGATAATTCAGGAAAGAAAAGTATAAAGTATGTGTTGTAAGAAAGAGAGATCGCATGCGCTTGGTGATCACCTTAATAGGAATGTATCAGAGATATAACAGATATAGAGATTAGGGAAAGAAACTTAAAAGCGGTACCGTATAACATTATCTTACTTAAACTAAAAATCCTTATACTAAAAATGTACCAGCACATCCTTGCCAGTCTTATGTAAGGGGACCATTTCACATTGAGTTTACACAGTGCCCTGTCCCAGTTTCACTACAGTTACAACGTAAGGTCCTACATACACTGGATCTTTCTCTGACGTGTGGGGGAACACTTCCTGTGGGGAAATGCGCTCTAAGTATGCAGGCTTCCTGTAACGGAATATCAAGGCCCATGATAAACATTCCTTCCAGGTTTACTTTGTCTGCTCCATCACTTGGTTTAGTCTGGTTTGCAACAGGCCATTGTATTGTCTCATTAGATCATGTCTCTCAAGTCGGCACTGTTTTTGTTTGTAACGTCACTGCGATATCAGAAGTGCGACTACCTGGCCCAAGGTCATATATGCTAATTTCTTTGATGACCTGGAGGCATGGCTAGGTTACTGCTTATGGCACTCTGGGTGGTATTCAATTCAATTGCGGTTGGGGATCCCTCTAGAGGACAGACTCTCATTTGTGGGCTGAAGGCAAGTGTCCTTCCATGAATTGAATCAACCCAAATGGTGACATAAAAAAATGAACAGTCTAATTTGGCAACTTTGGCTGCTGGAGGACCGGCAGCAGCTGAAGCTACAGTGACTACGTCAACTTCCTCACTACTCTCCGTGTCTTCCTCACTACTCTCAATCAAAATAGCCATGGATTGGAGACAAGGGTTGGGTGACAGGTCAGGAGGTTCAAAGTGACAATTTAGGAAGCTCAGGAGGCAGTGACAGCTCAGGATACAGGGAGTTTGTGGGTGGTGAAGGGGTTTGAGGGTAAGCCGGAGGGAGGTTAGTTTCTTTGATTTCAGTTTCTTTGGTTTTCTGGGGTTCTTCCTCTGAGGTAGACTTGGAGGATGCCACGGGAGCCTTGGTTGGGACGATGCCTTGTGATTGTGTGTCCCCAGATTTTCTATCGCTTCGTGCATTTTTGCCAAAGCAATAGATGTTTTATTGAGGCACACGGGGGTGCATGCAAGGCATTCCCTAAGTTGATCCAGTCCTGGATATTCAAAGTACTAGCCTCTGGATACCACGGGCACTGGCGTTCTGTTTCTTTCAACATATTTTCTATATCTCCTAGTCTGACGTGAATTGCCTCTCCTTTTGTAATAAAGAAATTATTTCTTACTATTTTCTGCAACTCTTTTGCATGAACCTTCTGCTGAGCTGACAGTCCCCCCCCCCCCCCCCCCAATACTCACGAATGTGGGAGCGACGTTCGCTGCGGTGCACCTGGGCTCATCCGGCTGGATGAGTAGGGGGATTCTCGTCTGGAGGGGTCACCAGATGTGGAGATGTGAGACGCACGGAAGCAGACACGTCAGGCAGGAGTTTTCGGGAAGGCACCCTGAACTAAAACGGGCGCACTTCTTTTATTGTCCTGGGTTACATCTCATCAGAGTAAACATCATACCATTGATTACAACACTGCAGGATATACAGCTGCAAGGCTTATTATGCTATGCGCGTGATTAACTCATGTTATTATCTTTGTCAAAGCAAGCAAGCATTCTGTGTTTAGGGCAAAGGTTGTTTGTGAAGCCGAGAAGCTGAGATAAGAAAGTACAGAGAGCTGAGGAATGCTAACGCAGACAAGCTCAGCGTGGTATGCCAGCTACTGAGCAAGAGCCTTTATTCCCCACAGTCTAGTGCTAGTATTCTGGCTTCCATGGCCCTTCTGTGCTGGGTAAACCAGCAGACCCACCAGGAATCACTGCTGAATAGCAGGAGCCTCTTTAAATCCTAACTTAAACCAAATCAACACACTCCCACTCCAAGCACAGACATATTGGACATAGGGTTAGTCCCCTAGCAGTCCTTTTTAACACCTTTCCTTAAATAGATACCCAGGAACTATGCCAAATTCTTTTATAACACGAACATTCCAAATTAAGCAGAAGTAGAGGTTAAGTGACAACATTGGATTTTGGTAAAATGAGGCATTACCAACGGCACAGGGCCAGGACTTAGGGCCTGGCCCACACAATTATGCTGGAAAATCCTGGAAAGCAAGGAGCAGAGTGACAGAAGCATCCTGAATAACTATTGTGCCTGCTCCATAGATACATCATAACCCATCTGGTTCCCATCTGGTTCTTCTGCTGGTCATAAACTCTTTACAATAATGAATATAAGACGTTGCCTGAAACCAATTCAAAGCAGCGCTAGTCCAGAAAATGAGTGGCTCCCTAGCACACAACAAAGGTTACGTGCACAATTTTTTCCCTTGCTGAAGTTGCAGGAAATGAAGTCCCTTTGGGTGAAAGATGGTGAGAATTATGGGTTGATTGTACAATAACTCGGCCAAACTAAATAATGGTAATGGGCAACCCCCACCCCCCAAAACACATGACTTTAAATCAATAGGTCAGTTTGGTATGTTGCTATTTCAAAATCATAGATTTGTTGAAATATCCAAGGAACACTTCTAATTAACAGGCTCAGTTACTTCACCTTTACTTTATAGTACCTAGCCTCAGATAAAAGATTTTTAGGAGTTGTTTTAAGGTAATGTTTCTCACCACTTGTAAGGAGAGGGTCCTGTGCCTCTGCACACAAAGCGGCCCTTATCATGTGAAGAGTGGGCTTGGCAGTCCCTACCTACCGCACAAGCATCTCCACGTCCTCTCCACCCCTTTCCATTCCCTACCGCACAAGCATCTCCACGTCCTCTCCACCCCTTTCCATTCCCTACCGCACAAGCATCTCCACGTCCTCCCCACCCCTTTCCATTCTCTACCTACCACACAAGCATCTCCACGTCCTCACCATCCCTTTCCATTCCCTACCACACAAGCATCTCCACGTCCTCCCCACCCCTTTCCATTCCCTACCGGACAAGCATCTCCACGTCCTCCCCACCCCTTTCCATTCCCTACCTACCACACAACCATCTCCACGTCCTCACCATCCCTTTCCATTCTCTACCTACCGCACAAGCATCTCCACGTCCTCCCCACCCCTTTCCATTCTCTACCTACCACACAAGCATCTCCACGTCCTCACCATCCCTTTCCATTCCCTACCACACAAGCATCTCCACGTCCTCCCCACCCCTTTCCATTCCCTACCGGACAAGCATCTCCACGTCCTCTCCACCCCTTTCCATTCCCTACCTACCACACAAGCATCTCCACGTCCTCACCATCCCTTTCCATTCCCTACCACACAAGCATCTCCACGTCCTCACCACCCCTTTCCATTCCCTACCGCATAAGCATCTCCACGTCCTCACCACCCCTTTCCATTCCCTACCGCACAAGCATCTCCACGTCCTCACCACCCCTTTCCATTCCCTACCTACCGCACAAGCATCTCCATGTCCTTCTACCCCTTTCCATTCCCTACCTCACAAGCATCTATACGTCCTCACCACCCCTTTCCATTCCCTACCTACCGCACAAGCATCTCCATGTCCTTCTACCCCTTTCCATTCCCTACCGCACAAGCATCTCCACGTCCTCACCACCCCTTTTCATTCCCTACCTACCGCACAAGCATCTCCATGTCCTTCTACCCCTTTCCATTCCCTACCGTACAAGCATCTCCACGTCCTCACCACCCCTTTCCATTCCCTACCGCACAAGCATCTCCACGTCCTCTTCACCCCTTTCCATTCCCTACCTACCACACAAGCATCTCCACGTCCTCTCCACCCATTTCCATTCCCTACCTACCACACAAGCATCTCCACGTCCTCTCCACCCCTTTCCATTCCCTACTGCACAAGTATCTCCACGTCCTCTCCACCCCTTTCCATTCCCTACCTACCACACAAGCATCTCCATGTCTTCACCATCCCTTTCCATTCCCTACTGCACAAGCATCTCCATGTCCTCCCCACCCCTTTCCATTCCCTACCTACTGCACAAGCATCTCCACGTCCTCACCATCCCTTTCCATTCCCTACCGCACAAGCATCTCCATGTCCTCCCCACCCCTTTCCATTTCCTACCTCCACACAAGCATCTCCACGTCCTCCCCACCCCTTTCCATTCCCTACCTACAGCACAAGCATCTCCACGTCCTCTCCACCCCTTTCCATTCCCTACCTACCACACAAGCATCTCCACGTCCCCTCCACCCCTTTCCATTCCCTACCGCACAAGCATCTCCATGTCCTCCCCACCCCTTTCCATTCCCTACCTACCGCATAAGCATCTCCACGTCCTCACCACCCCTTTTCATTCCCTCATCCCCATTCATATCTTTTTCTCAAAAATCACATATATAAGTACACCCTATCAGGGCCTACCTTGTACACAACCACTCACAACCAGCATACTTTTGCACACACCTAATAGACATACAAATGCTTCATTCTGTGCTCCTTTAAGTCAGGTATCCTGAACAGCCCCTATTTTGGCTTTGAATAGCAAATATTTGTATTTGCTGGCCTGCCCAAATGGGTACTTCCCACTAATTTTCTTTTTCAGCCTTTAAATGGGTGACTCAATCCCAATCAGCTGTAAAACTCCTGTTCAAACTTATTTATTCTTACTGCAGCTCCAGAACACTGTGACATCTGCAAAGAAATGATAAAGCTCCAGTTCTTTCAAAGGTAGGCCTGCTCCAAAGCCATGTGCATGTCAGACTGAAGCAGAAGCATTCACAAGCAGTAGCGCAACGTGCACAATCCGGCATCTAAGAAAGACATATCATCATCATCATCACTATTGCTATTGTTATTTGTATACTGCTACATGGTTTTTTCATTATTTACCAGCCCCATAACACCGTCCCATCCCTCCCTAAACCCCAACCTCCTGCCCCCCCCCCCCCACTCATCCCGTACAGAGAATCTCAGGTGGATTTAAGTTAATCCTATGGAAACCAGTTAAAGTTATAGAAAAGTGTTGTTCAGTTGAACCCTAGAGCAATATGACATCACCACAGCATAACATTATACCAGGCCTTCATCGACTCATACCACACAGTAGAGAAGGAACATAACCCTAACAATCACGAGTCATTTTGGCTCAAAGTAAGCGGTGAAAGTGCTTGAATATCAGATGGGAGGATATCATAATAAGCCTGCCAAATGTCTCTGAAAAATCTCTGTTTGCCAGGAGGAAATTGAACATATAAGGATTAGAGGTGTGAATCGTGTGATCGATCGTCTTAACGATCGATTTTGGTTGGGGGGGAGGGAAATCGGATCGTCGTGTTTTGTTTTGTTTTGAAATCATTAAAAATCGTAAATCGGGGGAGGGCGGGAAAACCTGCACACCAAAAAAACCCTAACACCCACCCCGAACCTTTAAAACAAACCCCCACCCTCCCGAACCCCCCCAAAATGTTTTAAATGACCTGGGGTCCAGTGGGAGGGTCCCGGCGCGATCCCGGCGCGATGTCCCGCTCTCTGGCCACACCAAAAAAACCCTAACACCCACCTGAACCTTTAAAACAAACCCCCAACCCCCCCCCAACCCCCCCAAAATGTTTTAAATGACCTGGGGTCCAGTGGGAGGGTCCCAGCGCAATGTCCCACTCTCTGGCCACAACAAAAAAAAACCCTAACACCCACCCCGAACCTTTAAAACAAACCTCCACCCTCCCGAACCCCCCCAAATGTTTTAAATGACCTGGGGTCCCGGCGCGATGATCCCGGTGAGATGTCCCTCTCTCTGGCCACGACTGCTGTGAAGAGAAATGGCGCCGGTGGCCCTTTGCCCTTATCATGTGACAGGGCAAAGGTAGCGCCGGCGCCATTTTGATTCCTAGCTCCCGACGTCACGCGTCCAGGAGATCGCTCCCGGACCCCCGCTGGACCCCCAGGGACTTTTGGCCAGCTCGGGGGGGCCTCCTGACCCCCACAAGACTTGCCAAAAGTCCAGCGGGGGTCCGGGAACGACCTCTTGCACTCGAGCCGTATTGCAAAATGGCGCCAGCCATACTGCCGGCGCCATACGGCCGGCGCCATTTTGCAATACGGCTCGAGTGCAAGAGGTCGTTCCCGGACCCCCGCTGGACTTTTGGCAAGTCTTGTGGGGGTCAGGAGGCCCCCCCGAGCTGGCCAAAAGTCCCTGGGGGTCCAGCGGGGGTCCGGGAACGATCTCCTGGACGCGTGACGTCAAGAGCTAGGAATCAAAATGGCGCCGGCGCTACCTTTGCCCTGTCACATGATAAGGGCAAAGGGCCACCGGCGCCATTTCTCTTCACAGCAGTCGTGGCCAGAGAGCGGGACATCGCGCCGGGATCATCGCGCCGGGACCCCAGGTCATTTAAAACATTTTGGGGGGGTTCGGGAGGGTGGGGGTTTGTTTTAAAGGTTCGGGGTGGGTGTTAGGGTTTTTTTGGTGTGCCGGTTTTCCCGCCCCCTGTTTAACAATACAATACAAATGCCCCTGACGATAAATCGTGGGCATTTGTATTGTATCGTGCACTCTAACGATTTTGGACAATTTTAAAATTATCTGACGATAATTTTAATCGTTCAAAAACGATTCACATCCTTAATAAGGATCCATATTCCAATTGAAACATTTCAGTCATGAAAATAGACTACTGCCGACGTGTTGGAGGGGTGGGCTCTATCCAACTTAGCAGAATGCATTTTTTAGCAATAAGACATGCCTTGGACATGAGAAGGACATTGTCTACCGAGATACTGGTATCTCTTACTTCATTGTTCAGGAGACAAAAAGAGCATGACCAAGAAATGTCAGTTCCCAGTATGGAAGATAGGTATTTGCGAATGTCTTCCCAGAATGCTTGGATGGCAGTACAGGACCAGAGACAGTGTATTAAAGATGCCTGCAGTTGATCACATTTGAGGCAAGTATCCACCGGTAGAAGGCCCATTGTCTTTGCTCTGGCCGGAGAGATAATTGTTCTATGGAATATCCGCTGTTGAAGTTCCCGAAGAGTAACATTAATAGACATCTTGGAGATAGATGCATAGGCATTATGAAGCATTCGGATAGTCAAGTCCTCCCCACAATCCCGTGTCCATTTAGGAAGTAGAGAAGGGAAGATGGAATAAACCTGTACAAAACAATAGTAAGAGTACATACATGACAAGGAGGCTGTTTTGGCAACAAAGGAAGGAGCAACTTTAATTGAGTAAAGCAAAAACGATTGATGCCTCTTAGGATTCTATAAGGAAGAGAACAGCGGGGTGGGTGGGGGTTCTAAGTCTTCACAAAAATGTGAGCAATATCTTACTCTGTCCCCTTAACTGGACACCGAAACTCAGCATTTCAAGCTCGATTATTGCAATTCTCTGTAATTCTAAACAGCTCCACCAGAAATGCAATATTGGGGGGGGGGGGGGGGGGGGGGGGAATCCTATACCTGCAGTTTTTTGTTTCTCCACTTGTCCCTCACTCAATCCCCTTCTCTCTGTTTTGTCTCTGGCCTTATCTCTTTTCTGCTGGTCTCGTATCATAGCCAGAGCAACCAGCGCACCCCTGCACCCGCCCTCTTCTTCTTCCTGCAGAAGAACGGTTTTAGCTAACAGTAGTTCCACCTTGGGACGCACCTCGGTTTCCCCTTGACAGAAGTCTGTCTGGAAGGAATATATTCTAAAAGCACGGTGACTATTTTTAATCCATGCTGCCTTATTCTGTATGTTTATATTAAGTTGTGTCCTCCCCCCCCTCCAATATGAGAGGGCGAGGCAGGATAAAAACGTAATGGGAAAAGAAGTCATTAGCCGGCTCTGTCCTCTCCAGGGAAGGCAAGTCACGGCGAAGGCTGGCTACCGCAACGGCTTCTAATTGATCAGCCTTGTCATCCTCGGCAAGGAGGCGCACACGGGACCTGCTCTGCATGGTTAACACATACAGTTCCCAAAAGGGATTAAAAGAAAAAGAAAAAAAAAAGAGCCAGGTGCTTTGGATGCATTGTTCTGGCACAACACCATTTGCCTAAAAGCAGTACGATCAGTGTAATCGCCGCTTTCCTGTAGATTCTATTTGTGCCTAACTGCAAATCAAAAGCACATTGTTTTAGCTCAAGTCACCCAGGGTGAATTTTTGAATACTTTACAACATTCTGTTATTTCTCATGAAAAATAAATAAATAAATAAATAAAGACGACTCAAAAAACAACTACAGGCAAAAAGGGCTCGGTAAACTTTGCAGATGTGATAAAAAATCACAGCTTCCATTATTCTGTCTGGATGTCTTCTGTTTTCTTCAATCCTTTTTTTTTTTTTTTTTAATTGTGTGTATTACTGCTGCAGCAAGCCATCTGCCCCATCTGTGCTGAAGCAGCACTTCAGAAAGCAAATAGCTCCCCTTCCCATCAACCAGCGCCTGCCAGCTCCAAACACTCCAAGGAGGTGCAGCTCCTCCAAGGGACAATGCTGTGAAGCTTATGACAGGTTAATTAAAACTGCAAATGGAAAAGGAGGAGGCACGACACCAGAAAAGGAATACAAAAGTGGAAAGCGAAGAGGGGGGACAGGGAAAAAAAAGAGGCAAAAGAAATAGAAAAAGAGAACACTGAAATGGAGTAGTGGAGGAGAAGGAATGAGATAAATATATTTAAGAGTACAAGATGTACTGACGGCTCTTATTTTCTTTTTATCCTGTCTCCTCAGCTGCCTTCCTAGAGAGTTGAGGTGCAGTTTTAAGATGAGCTCGCTGGTCTTCAAAATTCTTCATGGCCAGGCACGTAGGGATTGACCCTCCTAAACAACTTTGATATTTGGATGGAATCTTGTTGTGTATTTCTTCAACTTCTGCCATTCAATTAGTGTCCACAAGCAACAGAGCTTTCTCCTTTCTAGCCCTGAAATTATGGAACTCCCTTCACTATGCGATCAGGGAAGTCCATGATATAGTGTACTTTCTTTTTAAATTAGCAGAGTATCTTTTTTTTTTTTTTCTTTTTTTTGACCACATATTCCTGTGCTAAATGTTTCATTGAGGAAAAACAAAGGAGATAGATGCCAAAAGTCTTTTTCAAATATTTATTGCGGTGGAGACGTATATATAAAAACAGACATATAAAAGAAAACTTAAAAATGGTGACATGGCTCTGAAGATATAACCGAGCAATCATGCAACATCAACTAGATGCAGATTCAATTGAGGTTAAAATGTACTTATATGTATAAAAGTCGACCATATAACCGGGATGAATAACCACTATATTTTATATCAAAATATTTTATGTGTAATTGTCAAAAATAAAAAGTAAAATTTTATTACCTCAAATGCTTGTTTGGACTGAAAGCCATTCAAAAAAATCCAAGCTCAATGGCGCGGGCCATCCATTGCTCCTTCCATGTGACAGGGGCCGGCCAATGGCACCAATAGCCCCTGTCACATGGCAAGGGCAAAGGGCCATCGGCGCCATTTTGATTAGTGGCAGCCGACGGCCTGAGAGCGGGAGATCACTCTCTGGACCCCCTGCTGGACCACCAGGTACTTTAGGAAAGTTTTGGGGGGGTCAGAGGGTGGGGGATTGTAAATAGTTAGATCTAAAGGGTCAGGGTGGGTTTGGAGGGGGGGGGGGTTTCTGTGTGCCCTTTCTTCCCTCCCCCTAAAACTATAAGAAAACCACATGAAAATTTCGTGGAGTTTTCCTATCGTTTTCGGGGACCCTCGATACTTGACGTATTAGAAAATATTGTACGATATTTCCATCCGTCAAAAAAACGATGCTCATCCCTAGAAACTAATGCTTTTCTGTACTTCCTCCAACTTAATACTGTGGCTGTGCACAGGTAGGGAAAATGGCCGCTCTAAAATTGAACGTCCGTTTTCCTAACTGGCTGACAGCCACCTCTCCTGGGCGCCCGTTGCCGAGGAGATGCTAGGGGCGTGCAATTTCCTCTAGCTCTTCCTTTTTTTTTTTTTTCAATTTATAATTTTTATTGAATGAAAGATAGTACATATACAGAATATAACGCAATAATAAATCCAGGATATAACATGAAAAACAACCACAAGTACATGGGGTATAGAGGGAATACAGTGCAAAACAACAGAGGCCATGTACTCCCACGTAGCAAAAGACATATCAAAAACCAATCATATGTACTATCAGAATGCCAACCCTATACCCCCTCCCCTCCCCCTCCCCATACCCAGGTGTCCACATGATATAAAGTACACTGTAAGTTGCCTGTCTTGACTGAAATAAAACCTATCAAGGTATAATCGAGTCCCTGTGTCATCATTCAACCATTACGCTGCATAGCAAGATCAAAAGGTGTATATAGGTGGGTATGTTTGCGCATCTGGCCCTCCCCACCCCGAGATGGACAGCCCCTAGGCCGGAGTAGTCTGAGCCCGCAGCCATAGCATCAGAGGGCGCCATATCACCTGAAAAGGTTTCAGTTTGTCATGCTTCACCGCAGTCAGGTAGGATAAATGATACTGGCTATGTAGCCTGTGAAGTACTGCCGCTCTCGATGGCGGATCAGGCAGCTTCCATGCTTTAGCCAATTCTGCCCTGGCCGCAATGTAAACTTGACTAAGAAATTTATTAGTACATGTAGAATAATCCTCAGATGGTACGTGCAACAAAACATGTTGAACACTCGGGGCTTTAAAGCCCTGTATTACAGTGCCTAGCCAGTCAAAAAGCTCCTGCCAAAAGGATGTGACCTTTGGGCACTGCCACCACACATGAATATAATTAGCAGTGTGGCCGCATCCCCGCCAGCATAGGTGGGAAATCGTAGGTATCATGCGATGCAGTTTCTCTGGAGTCAAATGCCATCTATACAACACTTTATAACACTGTTCTTGAATAGAGGCGGCAACGGACACTGTGGAAAACTGAAGGAAAATTAGATCCCAATCCTCATTAGATAGTTCTTCCCCCAAATCCCTATGCCACGCCTGAATATGCGTGGCTGAGTAGGGAGAGTGATTATTCAAGAGCTTGTAGATTTTAGAAAGAATGCCCTTAATTTTGTCAGAGTATGCACAATAAGATTCAAAGAGCGTTTTAGACAAACGGACCTGATTAGCAGAAAGCAATGAGTGGAGGAAATGGCGCACTTGCGCATAAGCAAGCACCTGCCCGGAGTCAAGGAGCCCCGAAACAGGTAAAGCCTCAACAACCCGGACAGTACCTCCCAACAGGACTTGCCCAAATGTGGAAAGCCCATTTTGTTCCCATACCGCTAGGCGAATGTTATCCATGCACCCCTTAAATAGGGTATTATGAAAGAGGTGAGAAGATTGGAAATAATCCGAAGTTCCCACTAGCTTAGATTTCCAAGCCTTCCATACCCTGAGGGTGGTATGCAAAGCCGGGGGTACATGAGTCAACGTATGCCAGGTGGATCTAGGCTGCCAAGCCAAGGCCTGAATTGGCATGGACCCTATCTGTCTCTGCTCCAATTGAACCCACTGTTTAATATCAGCTTTATTATAAAATCTACCAAAAAGTGGAGCTGCGCTGCTGCATAATACCAGATGAGGTTCGGAGCCCCCAGTCCCCCTGCCCTCTTGGGTAGAAACAAGACTGTACGCGCCACTCGAGGAGGACGTTTACGCCAAATGTAACCATATATTTTAGCTTGCCACTTTTTCAATAACATGGAAGGTATAAAAATGGGGATGGTGGAGAAAAAATACAGAAGGCGTGGGAGAATAACCATTTTGACGATAGCCAATCTACCCAGCCAGGAGTATGAATCTCTGTACCACGTCAACATATCTCTATCAATTTTCTTCCACAGGGAGTTATAATTAAGAGAGTGTAATTGTGTCGTGTGGGGTCCAATGTGTACACCTAAATATTTGAGTGAAGTGCTAGCCCAGCGAAAGGGAAATTTGTGTTTGATGTCCACTACTTCCTGAGGTGACAGAGTGATATTCAGAAGTTCTGACTTGTCGAAATTGACAGTGAAGCCTGACACCCTATGGAACTGTTCCAAAGCTTCCGAGACTCCCTGTAGGGATGTAGCCGGATTAGTTAAAGTAAAAAGAATGTCATCCGCAAAAAGGGACAGCTTGAAATGTAAGTCAGCTAACTGAACACCCGTAATTGATGCTGTCCTACGGACTGTCATGGCCAAAGGTTCCAAAAAAAGGGCAAATAGCATAGGTGATAACGGGCATCCTTGCCGGGTCCCCCGCTGTATATTAAGCACCGGGCCGTACCCCCCATTAACTTTGACCCGTGCTTGGGGCTTGTCATAAAGCTTCTGAATCCAGGTTTGAAAAAACTCTCCAAAATTCATAGAGCCCAACACCCGAAACAGGAAAGGCCAATGGACCAAGTCAAAGGCCTTTTCTGCGTCGATAGCTAATAAAACGGCCGATAACTTATGTTGATGAACATAGTCTATAAGGTCAACTACCTTCCGAATATTATCGCTGGCCATACGTGATGGAATGAAACCCACTTGGTCATTGTGCACCAGTAAGGGAATAATGCCTTTTAACCTTTCAGCCAGTATTCGGGCCAAAATCTTCAAATCTATATTGATGAGTGAGATGGGGCGATAGGACCCACAATGAATAGGGTCCCTTCCCGGTTTAGCTAAGACTGTGATACCAGCTACATTAGCGTTAGTCGCCAACGTGGCAGGGCTGCGCAATGAATTAAACATCTCGAGGAGGGGTTCCGCTACTACAGAGGAAAGTTTTTTATAGTAGCTGCCGGTTAAGCCATCCAAACCCGGGGCTTTTCCCGGCTTTAAGGCCTTTATCGCCTGATGGACCTCCTCGAGCCAGATGGGAGCGTCTAGATACTGCTGTTGGGCGTCTGTGAGATGAGGCAGAGGCAAGTCCCGTAAGTACATATCTATGTCTGTATCCTCTATAGTGGTATCTGCGCTATATAATTGCCCATAAAAATCAGTAAAGCATTGTCTAATCCCCTCCGAAGACATAACTAATTGTCCCCCTGTATCCTTGATCTTAGTGATATGATTCTGGAGTAGGACCGCCTTCAAGCGACGAGCGAGAAGACGTCCCGCCTTGTTACCTTCCTCAAAATATTGTTGCTTCACAATATCCAATTGAAAAGCTAATTTGTCAGCATCAAGGGCCTTAAGAGAATCCCGAGTGCCAGTCATTTGTTTGAGAATCCTAGGGCATTGAGTACGCATATGACACTGGGATAGATGGGCTAGCTCCGTCAACAGGACCTGCCGCTGCTTCTCCTTCTCCCGTTTACAAAAGGACGCACGTGAGATAATTATGCCCCGTGCCACAGCTTTGGAACATTCACAAATGGTGGGCGGAGATGTACTGTCAGACAGATTAGTTTGAAAAAATGTAATGAGCTGGTCACTTAACTGTGTCACAAAGGTGGGCTCTTTGAGAAGACCCTCGTTTAAACGCCAGAATTTCTGCCCCGTGTCCCTGTTATGGAGGTGCAACCGAAGCCAGACCGGGGCATGGTCTGACCAAACTATAGGCTCAATACCTGCGTCTGTTACCCAGTTTTGCGTCTGCTTATCCACTAGAAAATAGTCCAGCCTAGAGTAAAGTTGGTGCGTGTGAGAGAAATAGCTATAACATCGAGAATGGGGATATCTCAGACGCCAAGCATCACCCAGCTGCCAATGAGAGATGAAGGAGGAAAGCTGTTTCCGCACCTTTTTGGGAACTGCAGAAGCCTGAGAGGAGTTGTCTAGAGAAGGGCTATGGGTCACATGAAAATCCCCCCCTAAAATGAGCGCCCCTTCAGCATGGTTAGTCAGCACTTCATCAAGTTGAATAAAGAAGGCGTCCTGACCCGTGTTGGGAGCATAAAGGCTAACCAGGGTAATTACTTGGTGGCCCACCCTGATTTTCAGTAGCACATAGCGCCCCCCAGGATCCCGAACAACCTGCAGAACATCATGTACAAAGCCACGAGCAAGTAATATACCCACCCCTGCATATTTAAAATCTTTCGTACTGGCGGCCAAATATTGAGTTGGGTACAAGGAAGAGGACAAGACCCTTTCATGCCTTTTCCTTAAATGTGTCTCCTGGAGCAATGCGATAGAGACATGATGTGTTTGCAATTCTTGATACAGTAAAAATCTTTTGCGGTAGTGATTAAGGCCTTTTACGTTGAGGGACAAGATACACTCCCCAGTACCCACACCTTTATATGGTGTAGCCATAATGGGCATGACAGTGAGACCTCCGCTGTACGACAGGAATCCAAGCACACAAGACAGTACAAACCAGTATACACCCTGGTAAGAACAAACCCCGTTCCCACCCCAAAAACATCACCCAACACTTCTCAAGGGTGACTAGACTCCTCTCCCGGGAGTCACTCCCTGCCCGCATGAACCGCATGTTCCCGCCCCCCTCCCCACACAAAAGAATAACCAGTGAAAAACAATGAACCCCGTACTGCTCCCCCATCTAGGAAAAGAACAACAAACAGTCTCACAACAAGATGGGGTCGCAGGAAATGTCAGTAAGCGACCCAAAACACACGCTAGGATCCTCAGCCTCCAGTAAGCTGGTAAGCGGGCACAGATGAAAAGCATATGCCAGCGTGCCTCCAGCATGAGATAATGAGCAGGCAAAGCCGGGCAAGAAAAAATCAGCCCTGATCGGATAATGCCGCAGTGGAGTCCTCAGAGTGGCGGCGCAACCGACTGCCCCCTTTACCGGCTCTGCGCCATTTTGGATGGTCATCCATCTTGGAGAGCCGCGTGGATTTCCTCGGTGCCACAATGCTGGGGTGGTAGCCAGCCTTATTAAGTGCCCCAATAGCATCCACCGGGGTTTTGACTCGAGAGGTCACCCCGTTGATCGTAAATTGTAGCCCAAATGGGAAAGTCCAGCGATTCCGGATGTTCTCAGCTCGTAAGTAGGCCGTGATTTCCTTCAACTCAAAGCGCTTACGCAAAGTGGAGGGGGCCAGATCCTGATAAAGAGAGATGGAATGTCCGTCCCAGGTCCAGGAAGTTCGCTTGCCAGCTGCATCCATAATTTTCGATTTTTGCACAAAACTGTGACAGCAGATAATGATATCTCTGGGCCGGGCATCGGACCTAGGACCCAGGGCTCGGTGCGCCCTCTCGATGTTGATAGTTTCAGTCAGGGATCCTGCGGCTGAATCTCCTGCGTCCTGAGGCTGAGCTAGAATATAGGTGCATAGAGAGGCGGCAGTTTTCATGGCATCACTATAGTCGGGTGTCTCCGGTACCCCCCGAATGCGTATGTTGCACCGCCGAGATCGGTTTTCAAGATCCTCTAATTTTTCCTGTATAGTGCCAATATCCTCTTCTAGGGCACCCTGATGTTTAGCAACTTTATTTAAGGATATCCCATGGGTGTCCACCCTGTTCTCCAGCTCATCCACTCTACGTCCCAGGCCTGCAATGTCTTCGCGGATGTCCGCCATTGAGGCCATGAGCTCCTGCTTATGGGTCTTTAAGTCGGCCCGGAAGTCTATAAACCAGCCACGAATTTCATTTTTAAGCTGAGAGGTGGCTGCAGCCCAATCTGAATTTCTCCCCGTGGGGGAAACAGGTACCTGCATCAGCGCCGCGGGCGCGGTGTCTGCGGCCTGCTCCGGCCCTGCCTCATGGTCCTCACCGAGATCCGGCGGCAGCTTACTGAATTGGAAGTGCTTCAAATCGACGGCTTTTTTTTTCGCCGCCATCGCAAAAAGGTGCCTGGTAGCTTAAGGCAGCCGATACGCCGACTTTTGAGAGGCACAGCATGGTTAACACGGGGTTTCGCTGCGGTTTTTGTCGCGTCGGGAGCGGAGCGAGGGTGTTATGCGGCCATCTTGTTTGCCGGCAGAAGAGCGCCCCCTAGCTCTTCCTTTTTATTGCGGCATCTGCTTTAAATATTAAATTGGGCACCCAGGAAAGGTAGATCAGTGCATGTTAAGGGAGCGGGTGCTTAATCATGAGCGCCCATTGAACCCGTGCCGATATTGCATCGGCCTGCTTGTTTAAAAGAAACAATAGCATGAAATAAAAATCAGGTTGAAAACTGGAGCTAAATGGACAAAGCATGGCAAAATAGTGTAAGCTGCCAGGCACAGGCACATGGAGAGCAATATATGATACCAAGAATGGCAACAAGATTTAAAAGAAGTGAGAGATGAGGGGTTTTTAGGCAATGATATAAGTCTCTGCATAACTCAAGAAGGTCATGAAAGATCAAATTATTATGCCCTAGATGGGACATGATCAAGGCTTGATTTGAAGACAAAAGGAAGTGAAGCAGGAGAGAGCAAGGCTGGAGCTGTGTAGGGGGAGGGGCTGAGCATACACACACAAAAACAATGAGAAACGGAAGGGAATACATCTAAACTGGTGCTGGAAGGGGTGGGACATTCATAGGGGCACATACATTTAATTCATGTGGTTAAATGCAATATAATTTATAATAGCATAATTAGAAATGAGTGTAAGTACAACATAGGTGATTTTTTATGAATGTTTTAGGATATATGTGTTATGCCACCAGCTGCGAGAAATTGGAATAGATAGAAATGTTAACAAATGGTTTTCTTCCTTCCTAAAAGATAGGACATTCCAAGTCAAACTGGGCAATCACATTTCTGATACCTTCCCAATCAATACTGGTCTCTCCCAAGGTTCAGCATTCTCGGACACATTATTCAACATTTATTTACTGCCTATATGCGCATTTCTAGCAAATGTAGGAATCAACTTCTTCCTATATGCAGATGATATACAGTTCTACCTCCCTTTTGATAAAAGTTTGAAAAACTGCATCGGATCTGTCAACAAACATGAAGGCTATACAACAAAACCTTTCTCAACCGAAACTAACTCTAAACCCCTAAAAAATTGAAATAGTGTGGTTAAGGAGAGATAACACGATAATCAAACCACCAACCCTACACCTAGAAATTATAAATATCACTCCCTCAGATCAAGTATGAGACCTAGGATTACAGATCGATGAGAATTTCACTATGAAAAAACACATTAGGAAATTAATCAAAACGGGATACTCCAAGCTGAGAATATTTCATCGGCTGAAATCACTGCTAACAATACAAGACTTCAGCACTGTCCTTCAAACACTAATATTCTCAAACGTACAGGGTCATTTATCAAATAGCGTTATGGTGTTTTCACATGCAATAGCACCATAACCTATGGTGCGATGCAAATCAGAAAAAGAGGAGTGGGTTCATGGTTTTGCGAAGCACTATTAGCTACACCTTTTCAATAGTGTTAAGCCATGTGATAGTGCTTTATTGTAATGTGTTCTCAAAATGTTGGTTTTGAGAGAGTGTGCGTGCCTAGCTGTAATGCCCTTACACTAGATAGGTTTTTATATCTCTATGGGAGGCCCACCTAGTAACTTGAGGTGAGGTTTAGGTATTAGTGTAGGGGTTAGGGGCCACTTTGACATTCAAAGTGAGACATACGAACAGAACAGTGCTCTCTTGTGAAGATTTGATGACCTTCAGAGTGAGGAAACTCACCCAAAGATGAGATTTGTGCAATGTTCTCTCAACCTAGCTTGATGGACTCTCTACCTGGGTAACATCAAGCTAGGTTGAGAGAACATAGTGGCCCCTAACCCCTACACTAATACCTAAACCTCACCTTGAGTTACTAGGTGGGCCTCCCATAGAGATATTAATATCTATCTAGCGTGAGGGCATTATGGTTAGGTTCTCTCTCTCTCTCTCGCCCTGATAGGCTGGCTCTCCAGGACCTTAAAACTACTAATAGAAATAATGCTGGCACTTATCTCAAAGTATGAAAAAGTTATTGCAATTTGCAGTAACTTAGTGCTTCAGATAGGTATTAGCACAAATTGTGATAAACTGCCTATTACCATAAAACATGCCCCTTTTTCTATCGTATGCGATATTTAGTGAATTTTGATAAATCCAGGCCTTAGACTACTGCAACTCCCTATTACTAGGCCTTCCCTCAGGTCTACTAAAAATGCCTCTGCTAGACTCTTACTAGGGACAAGGAAATTTGAACACATCACCCCCCTCACTGATAGCACTGCACTGGCTTCCTGTACAATCCAGAATTCACTATAAAGTATTAACTCTAATGTTCAATATCATCAGTTTTAATCCATGCTTACTAGGAGTGACACTACAACATTACATACCACAGAGAGCCCTAAGATCACAAAATAAAGGATTTCTAATGGTTCTTTCCACTCGGAACACACACCTAACGCAAATAAGAGACCATATGTTTTCCATAGCGGGCCCCAAGATGTGGAACTCCCTTCCAGAGACATTACGCCAAGTAACAGAAAGAAAGAGTTTCAAGCCTGAACTGAAAACATGGCTCTTTAGAAATGCATTTGGTATTTTATGTTAACTTCAACATCAGTACCAGAGATAATGTTAGTGGAGCTAGCTATAAACCATGAATGATGTAAAGCATATTGTTAGTAGAATTAGAATTTATATTTTAAAGTATGTTGACCTACAAAATGTATGAATATGAACTTGATTATATATAAGCTGTTGTGTTGACCTAAAATATGAACCAGAATATGTATTTACTATTATGTTGACCTAGAATATGAACGTTGACATAGTGCATGAATGTTGACCAAGAATATGAATGCTGAGTTTGTAAACAGTTGTGATCTTCTTTTGGAATAATGATATATAAAATGACTAAAATAAATAAATAATATGTAGTGATGTTTGGCTATTGTATAATAAAGAGTTTATTAATTGTAATCTTAATGGTTAAGATATCAATGGTGTTACTCATCAATATATTTGTATATATATCTATATAGATATGTATGAACACATCCAGTAGCAGCAGCAGAAGCAGTGGGGCTGTCTCTTCACCCTTTCTCATCCTCTCTCATGTAGGGTTGCTAACTGGCTCCAGATTTTCAGGACAGGTTGACCCAGTCCTGTTTTTACTCCTCGGCATGCAAGTACTTTTAGTCTTGCTTTTGTTAGGGAATACAATAGAGAAATCAGTGTCCCAGCATGCACTGGAGCAAAACCAGGACTGGATCAACCTGTCCTGAAAATCTGGAACCAATTGGCAACCCTACACTCATGGTCTGCCTTTCAGTTGGGCCTGGAAACTGCAGAAAAATCAAGGTCATATGGCTGCTCTCATCTTCAGCAAGCAGCTTCAACACTCTGATCTGCTTTTGCTGGGGCCTGGGGTGGTCAAAAATGATCCTGCCATCACCGGCTCTGCTCCATTTCTGCAGGAAGCTGGAACTGCTGTACTGTCGTCTTGTGTCCTGGAAAGACGGTGGCAGAATGCCGTTCTCACCCTCTTTTCTTCCCTGCAGGCTGCCTGAAGGGGATGGGCTGAAGCAAACACCCCTACTGCAAGTCTGAAAAGAAGTGGTGGAACTGTGTTCCAGGCCCTTTCCCCCACCAATTAAGCTCTGGGCATAATACTCATATTAAATTAACACGTAAATTAGTGTTCATTTGGTCAGGATAATTAGTAGGATCCTGAATTTTGAAATTCAGATTGTGATCACCAACTTTTTCTTTTGTTTTTCCCAGAGCAGTTTCTCCAAATGAGTTTGTTTTGTGCGTACTTTGACAGGAATGAACCTCATTCCTAAACTATGACATGTTACGGATGATCTCAATCTCAAATTTATTGCTAATGCCCTCCTTAGTGCTTGGATTGTGCCAAAGGGAGCCTCAAGAGTTCATAGGGCATCATTTTTATAGGCAACATCTCAAGGTGGGCTCCCCATGGTTTCCTTACATAGAGAATTAGCATAATCCAGATACATGAGAGGGATTTTCACTATTTTATAAACAGAATCTCTAGGATATGTCCACCAAGACCTGTGGATGAAAAGTGTAAAGAAGACAAGCTACTTGAGACTGAGCTGCTCTCTGGAAGAAGAGGGGAGCGAGTTTGAAGAGAAGTTTGTTTAACCTTCCCGCTCCAGGAGGAAAGGAAAGGGTCTAATAGTTTAGTGACCCAGGAGAAAGATCTGTTATCTAATTCACAGAAGGGCAGATTTTCAAAGGGGTACGGGCGTAAGATATGCGCATACCCCCCGAAAACCTGCCCCAAGCTCCCCCTGCGCGCACCGAGCCTATGTTGAATAGGCTCGGCGGCGCGCATAAACCCCGGGATGCGCATAAGTCCCGGGGCTTTCCTGGGGGGGCGTGGCGAGGGGGGCAGGTTACGGCGGCGCGTTATGCGGGGCCGCGGGCGTGGTTCTGGCCTGGAGGCATTTCGGGGGCGTGGCCGAGGCCTCCGAAACTGCTCCCGGGCCAGGGAATCGCGTGCCGGCGGCCGGCCCGGCGCGCGCAAGTTACGCCTGCCTCAGGCAGGCGTAGCTTTGTCAACAAAGGTAGGGGGAGGGTTTAGATAGGGCTGGGAAGGGGGTGGGTTAGGTAGAGGAAGGGAGGGGAAGGTGCGGGGGGGGTGCAGGGAACGGAGGCAGGCTGCGCGGCTTGATGCTTGCAGGCTGCCGATTTTGCGCATCCTTGCGTGCGCCGACCCTGGATTTTAAAAGATACACGTGGCTACGTGCGTATCTATTAAAATCCAGTGTACTTTTGTTTGCACCGGTCGCGCGATCAAAAGTACGCGTGGGCGCAGTTTTTTTAAATCTACCCCAGAGAGTATTGCATTTGCAACCTTTGGAATTCTTTCATTGCATACAGGGCCGGTGCTAGCTGTTTTGCTGTCCTGTGCGAACAATTATTGTGCTGCCCTCCCTCCCCACACACACACACACACACACACACTGCATTCAGTCTCGGGCCTGCAAAATAAAGCCCAGCTCCTTCCAGCGACCTAAACTTTAAAACTGTCACCCCTCTACCCCCTGGGTCTTTACCCCCTTCCCTGGAGCCCATTTCTTGTGCAAAAGTATTAGGTGCCCTAGCTAAATCAAAAAGCCATGAGTAAATTACAATCAAAATATAATAAACCTACCACATCAAAACAGCACTAATTGCCAGCACTTAAAAAAAAAATAGCAACCCTTCTTATAAAAAGGCAACACTGCTTCTATTACAGCAGGCCCTAAAACACCAATACACCTCCTATTAAGAAAACAGAAGAAACCAAGCTGCTATAGATTCCTGCACACTAGCAGAATACCTCACCTCGGTCACACATGCAGAACAGACCCTCGCCAAATACAGAATAAAGAGACTATAAAGTATAAATAGAAACATGCAGGCAAAAACTGAATAGGAAAACCGCAACAAGTCAGACTCTATTCAGTGCAACAATGGAAAAACAGAAACTACCCCCAATCCTCAGATATTAAACAATAAAATTAAGAAATATAATAAATACATTAATCATAATAGTATAAATATACTAATAAAAAGAATATTTCAAAACAGCTGGTGAATGGAAGATGCAGTAATTAAAAACTCATAAACAATTTGTTTTTAAATTTCAAAACAGCAAACACATCAAACAGCATCCAAAAATTAAAACTAATAAGGATAAAATAATTCACGCTCTCCATACGTGGAAACTTTTGATTTCCAGTCACTCTGAGAGTGTAGCGGATTAGTGAGAGAGGGATACATAAACTTTCTCCTCTCTCTCTCTCATAGATATATATCTATACATACGCATACATACATATGCTCTCTTCCTCATGCATGTACAAGCTCTCTCTTGCTTAAACATGCTCACATGCATATGCTCCCTCTCTCTCACACACATTCTCAGTCTCGCACACATGCTTACATATGCTCCCTCCTACATATAAATGTTCACACATGTTCCCTCTTACATACACATACTCGCTCACATACATACAAGATCCCTCTCTTTCTCACATATACATGCTCAGACACATACACACATTCAGAAACACTCGTACACGAAGAGAACACCCTATGCTTCAATACCTCAAACTTTCCTAATATAAACTGAAGAATTTACTGCTCACAAAAAAATGTACTACTATTCAGACCTTATTCCATCATCCCCAGAGATTGTATCTGTCTCAGTGCTCCCTCACACACACACACACACACACACATGCCTCCTCTCATTCACACATGTTCAGACATCCCTACACACACCTCTTTCACACACATGCCTCCTCTCATTCACACATGTTCAGACATCCCTACACACTCTGCTTCTGCTCAGACACACAGATACACAAACACATACACACATGCTCAGATACCCACTCGCTTACACCAAGGCCTCTCCCTGCAGCTGTGGTCCTCCACTTCTGCAGGGAGAGCCACGAGGCAGGTTAGGAACTGCCTTGTGGCTTTTTTCCTTCTGGTCACCTGAGGATGACGTGGTACTGCAAGTTGCAGCTCCTCATCTTGGCCGTGTGGCTCTCCAACTCATCTGGCCACGTGGCCCTGCAGTTTCTCCTCCTCTTTGCCGCACGGCATGTTAGGAACCACCACGTGGCCGGCGGACCTGCAACTCTCTTATCTTTGTCGTGTGGTGGGTTACAAACTACTACATGGCCCTATGGAAGTTCCTCTTTTTCACTACATGGCAGGTTGGAAACTGTCACGTGGCCCTGCAACTCTCCAATCTTTGCCGCTTGGTGGGTTGCAAATCGCTGCGCAGCCTTACGGCTTCTCTTCTTCGCTGCGTGGCCCTGCAGATCTTATTTATTTATTTAAAAGGTTTTTTTTAATACCGTGGTATAGCTAGCTGCCTTCACCCCAGTTTACATATACAACAACCACTTACATTTAATAGTAACAGCAATTAATAGTAACATTTAACATGGTATTTCTGTTAGCAAACCAAGTGAGAGGAGATTAACTCGGGATAAAGATCAATAGGTTTTTTTGTTTTTGGGTTTTTTGTTTTTTTTCGAAACTTCTAACTTAAAACGTTCAGTGTTAAGTCTTAGGAGTCTTCATCTTCATAACGTGGCGGTTTGGGAACTGCTGCCCGGCCCTGCAACTCCCTTCTCTTTGTTGCAGGGCCTTGCGGATCCTCCTCAATGTGGTGGTGGCCCTCAGGCCGCTGCCCCCTCCAGGCCGCCGCCCTGTACAAGTGCACGGCTTGCATAGTGGGTTGCGCCAGCCCTGATTCCATACCGAGGCGAGGAGAGCCATCCTGAGGGGCTGCAAACATTACATTTTCAAAGGCAGTGTGTAAGAGCAACAGAAAAACTCATGTCTGTCCTAAGGTAGTTTAGAGGATCCCAGGAAGGGGATTTGTGATCGTTTTTGTGTTGCACTGGACTGCAATTTAGAAAAGTCATTTTTGTTAACACTATTTTGCATTCTGCATTTGTAAACTTTTGTTGGGAACCACATGGTGTGTGAAAACTGTTATTTGCTGGAGTATTGTCCTGATTCTCAAAGATTCTGAAGCACTGGCTTCCCTTTCTGAGCCAGTGCTGTGTTGAGCTTTGTCAGTCCTCAGCAGCAATCCTTTCTTAAATGAGGATCAGGTTCCAGGAGATCACTGGTCCCCCAATTTTTCAACAGAGCATTACAAATTGCCAAGAGGACTGGGTTTGGGAAGGTCCTCCTCACAGTTTGCTGGACTGGGTGGCAGGGGTACCTAGGGTGGAAGAGAACCCCTCGCAATTGTTTGCTGATAAGGGTTTGGGGGGGGGGCATGTTTAGTCTTTTGGGAGATTTGAAATACTGAAGAAGAGGGGAGGCAGGGAAGAAGGTCCTCAGGGATGTGGCGGAAAGAGCATCTGTACTAATATTTCTAAATTTCTCCAGAGTCACCAACCCTGCCATACCCTCAGCAATCCTGTCCCCCTGCCTCCCTCCTTCCCCAATATCTGCCCACCTAAGGAAGCAGGGAACAGGAAGGGAAGACGGATGGCAGAATGAGGTGCTTGTGTATGTGCGAGTTGCACTCTTACTTTCTCTCTGCTTTCTTATCCCTTTCCCCTACCCTTTCTCCATTTTCTCCCAGCTTCCTATGGAGATCATAATTCAGGGAGACACACTTGGATTTGGCACAGCGGGGTTATAATAATAATAATGAGGATTTCTGCACTGCACTGCTCCAAAGCCTGCGTCCTTTAGGGGATGATATCCAGGCCCGTTCCCTTACATCTCTGAAACAGATTGTTGGCATAGCTGGGAGCTCCAGGAACCAACATCCTTAACCTGGCTTTCCCTGGCAACCCTGCAAAACCCAGAGCCTTCTTCCTCCTGCCTGCGTCTATCGGCACCGCCCCCCACCGTGGCTGAAGACTCCTTAGGGCTATGCTGCAGCCTCTCTCTCTGCGTCTTCAGTCCAGGAGGCTTCCCTTTTCACAAGCAGCACGAATGCCAGCAATGCATAACCTAGCCATGCCCGGGCACTCCCTGCCCATACTGCTGTGATCTGCTGCCACTTGCACTTCCACCTTCAAGCATCTGAGCTGGCACTAGCGGCAGAAAGCACGCCCACCGTCACCACCGCAGGATCGATCGAGCTGCTTCTGTCGTCACTGCTGTGGGCCGCATCAAGCTCTTGCTGCTGTTACTACCAACAGGGCCGGGTGAAATTCAGACAAAGGCAGTGTCCGACCCTCAGACCATAGGTTGGGGACCCCTGCACTAGATTACGATTATCTTGATTTATTTAATCATCAGTTTTAACTTTGATCCCATGCATTTCACAACCTGCCTCTGAAAATGAAGAAGAGTGTATCGCAGATCCTTGGTAGCTTATAGTAGGTCGATCCTGGCCATGAATGTTACATTCAGCTGTGGCGTTAATGATTGACTTTGTCATAAAAATAAATACTGTATTATAGAAAGCAGAACAATTGGTACATGTTTTTCCTCAATATACAGAAAAAGGTTATACATTTTTTGGTTGTAAGATGAGAACAGACATGATCAGTAAGGTGAAGTATTGTGGTTAATTTTTTAATCCACTAGAAATAAGGGTCTATAGATAAGTTGTAGGTGATACTTTTATATTAGACTGACTCAATACATATGTGATTAGCTTTCAAGAGTTATCCTTCCTTCATCAGCTCAGTGAAAAGCAGATAAACTGGGTTTAAATAGTATTAAATAGTCTGTGTCACTGTCACCTCTGTCAAACTTCCTTTTCTCCCACCCCTATCAATTTACAGAGCCATAGTGGGATTTGCAAACAGCCTTGTACCCAGATGACTCTATACTATTTAAACCCAGCGTAACCATGATTTATTCATTGACCCCCAAGAAGGACACACAGCTCTTACTAGTCACAGATGCAATGAGTCACCTACAACTTCTTATGTTGTCTCTTATTTCTAACTATCACTCAGTACTACTGGATTTCAAACCAGATTTAACATGAAAAGAACAAACAATGCAAATAGTTTGATATGTAAGTTCTGAGAGAATGTGTACTAAAGAAAACTTCACTAACCTAACTATTATGAAAAACAATTGCTGTGGAGATTTTTTGAACTAGAAAGCTTCTTGTTCAAGGCAGCTTCTTCAGTGCCAGACACCCGTAAACCTATGCACTTGGATGTGCTAAACCTCAGGTGTGCATGGGGTCTAGGAGCTACTTACCAAAGTTTGGGAATTGGCTCAGAGTGTTTGTAAGCCTTCCTGTAAGTGTGGCATCTTGAGAACACAGCTTCAGCAAGCTTAAATTAGTCTAGATTGACTTAATGTCATCTATGGACCAAAACCAAACGCCCAATTTATTTACATTGTCAATTAAGAACATAAGAACACAAGTTTTGCCATCCTGGCAGCAGGGCTGGCGAAACCAGTGGGCAAACTAGGCCTGGGCCTAGGGCGCCAAGCATTAGGAGGCTCAAGCAAGGGCGGCTCTATAATGAGGCAGGGTGAGGTGACCGCTTCTTGCGGCAGAATTTTGAAGCGGCAAAAAGTGCCCTTTCAAAATTCTGCCCAGCCCCTGTCTCACCCTGCCTCTACCCCCATTGCGCCACTCTCCCAACTCCCCCCCCCCCCAGACTCACGAAAACTCCTGGTGGTCCAGCGGAAGGAGGGCCTGGGCTGTCGGCTGCCACTAACCAAAATAGTGCCTGTGGCCTTTAGCCCCTACTATGTGACAGAGGCTACTGGTGCCATTGGCTGGCCCCTGTCACATCGTTGGGACTGAAGGATACAGGTGCCATTTTGGTTAGTGGCAGCTGACTGCCCAGGATCGCTCCCGGGCCCCACCCACTGGACCACCATGGGTCTTTGTGAGTCTTGATGAGTTATTTTATTTAAATTTGGGGGGTGGCATGTGGTCCCCGCCTCAGGCAGCACACTGCCTTGAGCCGCCCCTGGACACGAGCCATGTGGGGCGGCACCAAAGAGTAGTGAGGATTCGGCAATCTCCACTCCTCTTTGCCGCCGTGGTGCTGCCACGTGGCTCGTGCCCCCTAATGGGGGTAGTGGCGCAACCGGGGGGGGGGGGGGGGCAGGCGCAAGGCAGAAGGTGCCTAGGGTGCCCAATCCTCTTGCACCGGCCCTGACTGGCAGGATCCCAAAGGGTAGACAGATTCCATGCTGCTTATCCCAGGGATAAGCAGTGGATTTACCCAAGTCCACCTTAATAATGGTTTATGGACTTTTCCTTCAAGAACTTGTCCAAACCTTTTTTAAATGCAGCTACACTAACAGCTTTCACCACATCCTCTGGCAACAAATTCCAGAGCTTCATAATGCATTAAGGAAAAAAAATATTTTCTCTTAATAATTTTAATTGTACAGCTTAGTAACTTCAATGTGTGTCCCCTAGTCTTTGAACTTTTTGAAAGAGTAAACAACTGATTCAAATTTACTCATTCCACTCCATTCAATATTTTATAGACCTCTATCATATCTCCCTTTAGCTGTCTCTTCTCCAAGCTCAAGAGTCCTAACCTCTTTAGAATTTCCTTATAGGGGAATTGTTCCATCCCCTTTATCATTTTGGTTGCCCTTCTTTGCATCTTTTCTAATTCTGCTATATCTTTTCTGAGATGTGGTGACCCAAACTGCACACAATACTCAAGATGAGGTCATATCATGTAGCAATACAAAGGCATTATAATATTCTCTGTTTCATTCTCCATTCCTTTACTAATAATTCTTAGCATTCTTGGCTGCTGCTGCACACTGAGCAGACGATTTCAATGATTTATCAATGATGATGCCTAGATCCTTTTCCTGGATGTTGACTCCTAATGTGGAAACTTTCATTGTGTAACTATAATTTGGGTTACTCTTCCTTAAATGCATCACTTTGCACTTGTTCACATTAAATTTCATTTGCTGTTTTCATGCCCATTCTCCCAGTTTTGCAAGGTCCTCCTGCAATTTCTCACAATCCTCTTGTGATTTAACAATTCTGAATAATTTTGTGTCATCAGCAAATTTGATCACCTCACTTGCTGTTCCCATTTCCAGGTCATTTATAAATATGTTAAAAAGCAGTGATCCTAGAACAGATCCCTGGGAAACTCCACTATTCACCTTTCTCCATTGAGAAAATTTACTATTTAACCCTACTCTTGTTTTCTATCTTTTAACCAGTTCCCCATCCACAAAAGGACATTACCCCCTATCCTGTAACTTTTTATTTTCCTAAGAAGTCTCTCATGAGGGACTTTGTAAAACGCTTTCTGTAAATCCAGACATACTATCTCAAAAGACTCACCTTTATCCACATGTTTATTTATGCCCTCAAAAAATGTAACAGATTGGCTAAATCCATGTTGGCTTGGTCCCATTAAACTATATATATCTATATATTAATTAATTTTGGTCTTTATGATAGTTTCTACCATTTTACCTGGTACAGATGTCAGATTCACTGATCTGTAGTTTCCTGGATCACCCCGGATCCCTTTTTAAATACTGGCGTTACATTGGCTGCTCTTCAGTCTTCAAGTACCATAGGTGATTTTAATGATAGTTTACAAATTACCAATAGCAGGTCTGCAATTTAATTTTTTCATTCTTTTAGCACACTGGAATGTATGCCATCTGGTCCAGATAATTTGCATTTACCCTTTTACATTCTCCAGGTATACTGAGATTTATTTTGGTTCCTCTGAATCATCATTTTTGAATATCATTTCTAGTATGGTATCCCTGAAAAAAGCAAAATTGGGTTAAATATACATTAATAATTCATACATTAAGCACAGAAAATGATGTATAACAATTATCACACAGTATGATTACAGATATGTATTACATTATTATACAAAATTACTAAATAAATATCAAATACATCTTCTTCAAAAAATCTTTGTCAGAACATTTATAAATTATATTCAAAACCCTTGAAACCTATAATACTTCTTATGACTACTTATAAAAACATGTAATATTCCTCCTAATTATAACAAAATATTGTATAGGGCCCCTTCCATCACAACTCACCACTAAAACCATCATACAAACATTCACACTCCTACTGTTGCACTGGAGGTAGACCCTTGGCCTGGTGCAGGATTGGTACGGCCCTCTGGTCAGACCCAGAGAGCGCCTGCCACCAGGAGGCGGAGCACACAAGAAGACAGAGGCTAACTGGAGCTTCACCAATAACAGTCTGGAGTTTCCGCAGGTTGAGCCCTTGGGTACCCAGACCGCCTGGACTTAGGTGGGCCTCTGGTGGTCTCCTGGAGAGGTAGCGAAGGGGTGTGCCCACCACTAGCAAGAGTGCGTGGCTGATGCAGAGTGGATGGACTAGCCCAGAACTGGAAGCTCTGGAGACCTCAGAGAGGTAACAGTTCAGGAAGGTTCTCTGGGCGAGGCAGGCAGCACCTGCGGATCTAGTCAAGTGGAAGCCGTGGTTAGTTTCCAAGCAGGTTGGTCTGGTAGTCACAGTAGGCCAGAAGAGAATGTCCGAGTGAAGCGCAAGGGTCAAAGCCAGAGTATCAGTCCAGGAATAGTCAGCCAAAGCATGGGTCAATACCAGAGTCAGTCCGAGCATAATCAAGGCAAGCGAGGGTCGGTTCCAGGCGGCAGACAAGAGAATGGTCAGGCAGGCAGTGATCAGTTCCAGGTGGCAGACAAGAGAATGGTCAGGCAGGCAGAGGTCAGTACCAGAGGTCAGTCCGAAGAGGTACTACCTGAGAAGGATACAGGAATACACGGAGATACAGGGAATGAAGAGACGCTGGAACGAGGAGATGCTGGAACAAGGAGACAGTGGAACAAAAGAACACTGGAACACAAGGAGGCAAACTAGTACACCAACAGTGTCGACCCGATTGCCAAGACGAGGTCCTGGGGACAGGACCTCACTACTTACAGTGCAGCTACATGATGTCATCACTCTGTGACCACTTAGGTTTTCCCGTGCTTGGCCCTTTAAATTCTAGCATGTCAGCCGCGCGAGCACCTAGGGGCGAGGCCGAGACGGCAGAGGACATGGAGTCCTGGCAGGAGCTCCGCTGTGAGGCCTGGAGCAAGGAGGAAGACGAGGCAGGCCACGGTGAGCGTTGGGGATGCCGGGAGCTAGCAGCAATGGCGAGGCCAGCACTAGTTGAAGGCAGGGCGAGGTGAGCAGGCCCGGTCCTGGCACCCATGTGACTGGGATGTGCAACACCTACCAATTGTAGGAATATCTCAGGTGGATAGACTATAGTAGATTACTAGATTTAACTGATATTCTGATGATACAAATTCATTAGTTTTAAGGGAGCAGTTGCTTACACTTTTGCAAGGTAATCAATCAGTTTTAGAGCAGTTGCTTACACTTTTGCAAGGTAATCAATCAGTTTTATTGTAGCAACATATGTATATAGATATTACTTTTCTTTTTTTTTAGTTGTTACAGTTTATAGAGCAAAGCACTGTTATAAAAGATAAACAGAACGTATGTGTTATCGCCAAGCTAACTTTGCACTTGTTAATTATGCAATTGCTAAACTAATTAACCCAGCTGAAAAGTAATTAATCCAATTTTATCTCACCCTTAACAGTTGTGGGTCAGACTTCTACAGCAGTTCAGAACCTGTCTCACCGCCACGGAGTAGTCCAGCAAAGTCCATCTGATAGGTGACAGTTAGAACCCAAAGTCTCACAGACAACTCCATCAAATATGTTGGCAGGAACTGGATAAATAAGTTCTTAGCTTTAGCTCTTTCAAGGGATAACTGGCAATACTCCTGCTTCTCAGAGCAGGCTGCCGAGCATGAAACTTAATCTTACTTGCAGGTCTAATAACATACTGCAGCAATCAAAGTTCTAGAAGTAAAGTTCTTAGCAGAGGTTCTGTGGGAAAATCCCACTCTGTAAATTCTGGGGCATAGCATTTCCCTTTGGAAAATGTTCTGGAATAATCTACAGTCTGTATAATTCAGAATCCTTTTCTCTCTTCATAACCTGATTGCATATTCAGTTCCATAGGATACAACATTGATCTTGATTGGATGTTACTACCATCTATAGTCACAGGATTGGCAGAATGCAAATAATGTCATCTGAGTCCAGATGCATATGAATATTCTCACTGTGGGTTAATGAAATGGAATGCAAATAATGTCATCTGAGTCCAGATGCATATGAATATTCTCACTGTGGGTTAATGAAATGGAATGCAAATAATGTCATCTGAGTTCAGATGCATATGAATATTCTCACTGTGGGTTAATGAAGTTCATCAGCTTTCATGTGTTCGAACAATACCCATTCATATGCATCCAGTCATAGCTGGTTTCATGGCTAGATACAAAGTTTTCACTAAGGACATGTGCACAGTTCTTGTCCAAGATTCTCCTCTCACATCATGAGGTGCTGATAAATGTCTGATACAGAAGAACAATCACAGTTTATTCTCCTCTGTGTGAATCACAGTCTCACATGAAGTGGCTGAAGACTTCATCTTTGTGTTGTAATGGCCTGCACATTTTGGTTCAGTCTGTGTGCATGCCTGCAGGCCTCAATTCAATGATGCACATGCTTGTTTAAGGTCACTAAATACCAAATTATAAATTCTGCTATAACAAAGAGCTTATATCCAATAATCAAAGGATGTATATAGCGACCGTCATATAGCGCCACTGGCTGCTTGCGGCTTATAAGTGAAGCCCTTGAAGCACTCGGGCTTCAAGGGCTTCGCATATACCAGAGTACATATTTTCTCCATGTAGGAGCTATCAGTATCAGAGCAATGCACCACATATAGGAGCTGTAATGTGCACTTATCTCTGAGCAATAATCCACGAATGTAGCAATGTCTTTTGCAGTCCTGAAGTATTTAGTTCTGTCTTTCTTGCTAATTTTTGGGTAGTGATTTGTTTTATTTAAGGTCACAACATACAAACCCACTAAAATCGAACAACCCCATCCTCCAAAACGTTGTAGGGCAATACCAGCTTTTAGTTCCCCAATAGACTCTGGTTAATTTCCAAAAGACTTTCAAAAATTGTTCATGTATAATAACATGATTGGTGGAGGACAACAGAGAAATGTTGTCCTCCACCAATAAATCAAACGTTCCAATAAAGATTTCATCAAAAAGTTACGAAGGTCACCAAAGATTAGCAAAGGTTCCAAAAATACTTAAAGTAGGACAAACAATATGTGGCATCCTGATAAATCCAAAATGAAATAGGGCTGTTTTCAATGATGAAAAAAGGTGAAAAAGGTTGTAACAGAGTTTATCTCGTAAACAATTACTATTGTTGTCACAGTAGCAACGACATATATTAAAAAGCAAAATGTCAATTTTTTACTCTTCCAGCTTCTTCAGGGGCACAACATATCAAGAGCCCTGTGCAGTATTATCATCGCATTTATGAAGCAGCACACTCATCATGAAAGGCTCCAAGCTAACCTTGCATTATAATTTGGTGTAATAAAATTTGATACATATGTCTGTTAATCATACTGTGTGATAATTGTTATACGTAATTTTCTGTGCTTAATACATGGGTATGTCACTTACATCTTCCTCAGTGAAGACCAAAGCAAAGCATTCATTTAGTCTCGCTGCGATGGCCTTCTCATGTCATCCCTAAGTGCCTCTTTTACTTCTTGCTCATCTAATGGCCCAACTGACTCCCTCACAAACTTTTTACTTTGAAGGTACCTGAAAAAGTTTTTATTATGAGTTTTTGCTTCCACAGCAAGCTTCTTTTCAAATTCTCCCTTTGCCTTCCTTATCAGTGCTTTTCATCTTACTTGCCAGTGTTTATGCTGTTTCCTGTTTTCCTCATTCAGATCCCTTTTCCATTTCTTAAAGATGTTCTTTTAGCTATTACGGCTTCTCTCATCTCATCTTTACACCATGCAGGTAGTTGTTTAGCCTTCCTTCTGCCTTTTCTAATGTGTGGAATACATCTGTTCTGTGCTTCCCAGATGGTATTTTTAAACAAGGTCCATGCCTGATGTAAATTCTTAACCTTTGCAGCTGTTCCTTTCAGTTTTTTCCAAACCATTTTCCTCATTTTATCAGTCACTCTTTAAAAAGTTAAATGCTGTCATGGCAGATTTCTTTGGTGACCTCCCTCCACTTATTAAATTAAATTTGATAATATCGTGATCACTATTGCCAAGTGGCTCCAAAACTGTTACCTCTTGCTCCAAATCCTGAGTTCCACTAAGGACTAGGTCTAAAATAGTTTCCCTTCTTGTTTAATCTTGTACCAGCTGCTCCATGAAGCAGTCATTTATTTCACCTAGGAACTTTACCTCTCTAGCATGTCCTGATGTGACATTCACCCAGTCAGTACTGGGCTAATTAAATCACACATTATTACTGTGCTGCTGATTTTGTTAGCTTCCCTTATTTCTTTTAGTATTTCATTGTCTCTCTGTTCATTCTGACCAGGTGGTGTTATGTTTTGTAAAGTGTGAGCCCTTAGGCCGAGGTGAGAGATGTCTTCCCCCACAGGGAGGAGCCCTGTGAGCCTCAAGATCGGTAGGCGCGGCCTCAGCGACATCAGACACAGCTGTAAATAGAGTCTTTATTGAGGAAGAGAAAGGTAAACCCGCGGAGCGGGAAATGCAGTAAAGTGCAGTCTTGAGCAGAGGGGTATAGCCACAGGCAATACCTCAGATGTGAAGATCCGGTAGTGGCCCGTGGAGAGGGTACGCCAGTCTTGCTGTATTGGAGTAATACCTCAGATGTGCAGATCTGGTAGTGGCCCGTGGAGCGGGGTACGCCAGAGATGTGTCCCAGTGATGGTAATGAGAAGGTTGTCCGAGGTGCAGGAACCCCGATGAGGTTCCTGTAGCGGTTGAGCGGTAATGTATACTGGAGTGGTTCCTTTTGGGATGAAGCGGTAGTGGCCCGAGGCATGGGGTACACCGTAGATGATCCCACAACGAGGTTAGGAAGTTGAAGTCTGTAGAATAGGTACTCACAACATGTAGTTCCAGGAGAGGTCCCGGGGAGTGGGACAGAAAGCAGTCCAAGGCAGAAGGTCGTCCGAGGAGTGGATGGCCAGAGACGAAGGAGGGCCCTTGAGGAGCGGGTACCCAGAATGTCTCACGCCAATGTAGAATCTGGAACCGGAAATCCAAGGAGTGGAATTCAGCAAGAGGGAAATCCTTGCTAACTTGTCTAAGCGAAGGGCCAGCCAGCTTAAGTACGATGGATTGGTGACGTAATCTGGAGAGGATGCCCCCGAGGTTCCCGTCATGACGTGTACAAAGGTGGCCCATGCGCGCGCACCTAAGTAATTCCTGGAGCAAGATGGCGGTCGGCAGCGCCCACGCCAATCCAGGAACACCAGGCTGGTTGGCGGTTGTTGGCGGAGGGCCACCATTCTCCCCAGGGATGATAATGCATCAAAAAATGAGGTGAGTATTAGTGGTCTGTGACCGACGGGTGTAACAGGTGGATGATAATATACCCTCACTGCTGTTTTATTCCTCTTTACACCTGGAATTTCTATCCATAAAGATTCAACATTGCATTTTGTTTCCTGCGGAACTTTTATCCTGTTTGACTCAATGCCCTCTTTAATATACAGTGCTACCCCATCCACTGGAGTAAATATTGTATTTTACTAGAAGGAAGAAGAAGGAGGTTGTGGTGGCATGTGCTGTCATGGACTGAAAATCTCTCTTAAAAATTGCTCCACCTTGGCAACTACAATACTGATGAGGGGCTGTAGTCAAGGCTTGACAAAAATAAAGAAAATAATCATTCCCCTATTACAACCCACAGGAAGCAGCAATTATCTCTGGGTTTTCTAAGCAGAGAGTGGGAAGCACTACATGCAGCTATGGCCCTAGAACTGGGGAGATGCTGACTGCTGAGCTGCTAGGACTGAGGGTATGCAGGTGCTGGAGTGTCTTTTATACAGACTTTGTAGGCCTAGGACCAGCTCTGATCTGGAATCTGTGAGTTACAGGAGAAGTGCTGCAAGGGAAGGGAAGGCAGGAGCATTTTCATACAAAAGGGCAGCACTGGGGCTCCAGAAGGGCAGAGCAAGAAAGTGATCCAAGCCTGAGGAGCAGGCACAATCATAAATTAATAGGTTAGCTGAGCCTGTCAATAAAAGGAAGCCTAACGTACTGAGGAAGGGTGCAGGGTGGAGATCAGTGAAGAGGTAAGTGAAATAAACCTGCAGAGGAAGGGATCTGGCTAAGGAGGGTTGAGGAGGAGCCTGTTCGGAGTGGAAGGCTAGTAAGAGGAACTGTGAGGGGAACAGAAGAATGGATCAAGGGGAAATGGGGAGCAGATCAAAATAAGTGGGTGTAGAGAGTGGAGTAAGCAGAAGGGTTAAACCTTCTGACTCCCAAATATAATTCAAAGTATGTCCATGCAGGAGAAGGAGAATTTAAAAAGTGCATAGAGAATAAGAGAGGGAGAATGTTAGAAAAAAATGGGGAGAGGGGAACTTGTGAGAGAGTGGTTGGGACAAGCTTGGACAGAAGGGAGAGACTGTGGTGTGGATTGGCTGCAGAGATGGGGAAGGGAAGGAGACTAGGGTGGATGAACTGGAGTTTGAGAGAAGAATGACCAGTGGGACTCTTGTTTTGACCACATGAGTCTTTCTCATGTCTATATTACCTGTCCTCTCTGGACGTTTAAAGACTGGCTGGTCAGTCACACTTACAACCTACTGTTTATTTGTTTTTTTCTTTTTCTGCTGGGGCTGCTGTAATTTTTGATGAATTCAGCAACCCTAATGATCTTCAAAAGTTGGCTTTTATGTCTATCACTAGGCTGAAGAGTGCCTCCTGGCTCTCAGTCACCCTGCTACTGCTCGTCCTTGTAGAGATTTCCTCCAGAGCAACAGGTACAATTCAGGCAGCTTCTTATCTATTTAAAATTCTTGTATTCTGTTTAACTCAAAACTATCATCCTAAATAAAACCACTGGATGGCATCTCTTTTGGGCTCGTATCAGTTTAGTTTTTAATTCTGGGACACAGATATGTATATTTCTGCAGACCAACAGTAAACATTATACCATATTGGTCTGAATATGAGGGAATTGTCTTATATTTGAGGTCAACACATGTATGCCTTGGAAGAAAGGTGAGATAGGGAGATATGACAGAGACATTTAAATATCTCAAAGGTTTCCAAGCGTAAGAGGTGAGTTTCTTTTAACAGAAAGGAGGCTCTAGAATGAGGGGTTATGGGATGAGGGTGAAAGGGGGTAGACTCAGGAGTAATCTTACAAAATATTTCTTTACAGAGAGGGTAATGGATGTATGGAACAGCCTTCCAGTGGAGGTGAAAGATTAAAAAATGGCCTCTGAATTCAAGAAATAATGGGATAAACACAGGGGATCTCTTAGGCAATGATGGGAATTGTAAGGCTAGATAAATTGAATGGATAGGCAGACTAGATAGGCCATATGATTGTTTTCTGCTGCCATGATTCTTTCTTATAATAAGGCCAATACAATAATCCAATCTTTGTATTGAAATGCTTTTCTTAATACAGGAACACTGACAGTTTGATACAAGTGATAATCCAGTGCCCCTAGGCCAGGAGTGGCCGACTCTGATCCTCGAAATTCACAAACAGGGGTGGCTAACTCCAGTTGTCAAGAGCCATAAACAAGCCAGGTTATCAGGATATTCACAATTAATATATATGAGATAGATTTGCGTGCACTGCTTCAATTGTATGCAAATCTATCTCATGCATATTCATTGTGGATATGAAAACTTGGCCTGTTTTTGGATCTCAAGGACCAGAGTTAGCCACTAATGCCCTAGGTTCCCATGCAGGCGGGAGGAACTGCATAATTAGCTTGTTGCTATATAATTGACAATCTGCCACAGAATCAACATTCCTGAAAGCTTTCCTAACTTTTTTCAATCTTTTGAAGAAAGCTAGAGCATGACCATCTGCCTTGACTCTCTCTTTGCTCCTACTCCAGCACCTCCCCTCACAAATAGCCTGTGTGGAACCCTTTCCTTTTGTTGTTCCCCCCATCCCTTCCTCCTGTCCTGAAGTGAACAGGAGGTGGGATGAAGTTGAAATGGACAGAGAAAGCACTTAGAATGTTTGATCACTCTAAGATCTCTTATATCCCTATCAAATCAAAGATTATCTTGATATACTTCCTGGATGGAGTGATGTCTCTTTAGAAGAATTCCATTTGTATACAAAAGGTACTTGCACTTGATTATGTAGTCAGCCATAAACCTGCTACAAAGACCTGGATGTGATTTTTGGAAATCTGCAACTTCTGGTTTCCTACCGCTGGCAGAGAGGGCAATAATTTCAATCCATAGAAGCCTTGATAACTGCTTCTTCTGCTGATAAGTTTGAAACTTGTGTTAATTCAACCCCTTTTTGTGTCTGTTTCTATTTACCCAATATGAGGCAGATTTTAAAAGCCTTACACGTGCAAAAATGGCCATATACACATGTAAGTGGCTGCGCAGGAGCTACGCGAATTTTAAATAGCCGGGAAGGACGCATATAAATGAATGTGTGCGCTTCCAGAAAAAGTAGGCAGGAAAGGGCCAGGGCCAGCAGTGACATGTGTAACCCTTAATTTTCCTCAATTAGCATGCGTATGTTACACACGTAACTTTATTACAGCTCCTTGGTAGGAGTCCGGGGGAGGGAGGGGGAGAGAGAAGAGAGAGAGAGAGACTCCTTATAGGGCTCACCCTGACACGCAATATATGCACCATTGTAAGGGGGCACTTTGATTCGGGGTGAGTTTTCAGGAGGTGGATTGGGGTTTGGGGGATGGGGGGTGGTGTTACAGAAACATTCAGGGGTATCCATTGAAAAATTGACATCATTAAAGAAATTTACACCTTGTAAGTGATGAATATTCTAGCAAGAGGAATTGATTTGTACGCTGCAGTCTCTGCTAGCTGCATTGTACAAATCAACTCCTTTACATCACTTATAAGGACTAAAATTCCTTAAAGATGTCAATTTTGTTGCACTTGGAGGTGGACCCTTGTTCTGGAGCAGTGTAGGGCGGCTTCCTGGTCGGACCCAGAAAGCATCTGCCACCAGGAGGAGGAGCACAGGAGGAGACAGAGGCTAGCTGGAGCTTCACCACTGGAAGCTTGCATCCCCCCAGGTGGAGCCCTTGGGGATCCGGGCCGCTTGGACTTAGGTGGGCCTCGCAGGGTCTCCCAGAAAGGAAGTTCAAAGGTGTGCCCACCAGGATCAAGGGTGCGCGGTCGATGTCTAGACTGGAGGCCTGAGGGATCAAGGAAGGCCAGTACAGTGTCTGTGATGACAAGGCTAGGAGCAGGGCCAGAATCCAGGAGGCACGGTCAGTAGTCTCAGAGGTCAGGTTCCAAAGATCAGTTCGAGAGTAGTCAGCCAAAGCAGGGGTCAAGTTCCAAGGATCTGTCCGAGAGTAGTCAGTTAAAGCAGGGGTCAGGTTCCAGAGATCAGAAGTGGTCAAAGAGGCAGGCAGAGGTCAGTATCCGGGCAGCGATCAGCATGGTCAAGAGCAGGCAGAGGTCAGTTCCAGAGAGTTAGACCAAGAGGTACTACCTGAGGGAACGCAGGAACAAACAGACGCTGGAACAGAAGGACGCTGGAACAGAAGGACGCTGGAACAGGACTGGAACAAGACTGGAACAGGCGATGAGACACAGAGGCAAACTAGTACACACACGGTGTCGATCCGATTGCCAAGGCAAGGAAGTGCAGGCAGGCACTTCCTCTTGTACTGAGTTCAATCAGGGTGCACCGCGGGGCTTGGACCCGCCCCTGGCCCTATAAGGGAGCGGGCAATCCGCATGCACACGCACCTAGGGGCGGGGCCAACGCCACGGAAGACGCTGTGCCCCGCCATGAGGCCTGGTGCGCTGAGGAAGGCCCGGTGACCGTCGCCGCAGGACACCGAAGCCTGGAGGAGCTTGTGGCTGCTGCTGGAGAGGCCGACCCGGGACCTGCAGAGGAGTTGGAGAGGTGAGCAGGCCCGTGCGCGGGCCGAGTGCGGATGGGACGCGCAACAATTTTACAATGGATGCCCCTGAATGTTTTTGTAACACCACCCCCCAAACCCCAACCCACATCCCGAAAACTCACCCTGAATCAATGTGCCCTCCTTACAATGATCCATATATTGAGTGTCGGGGTGAGCTCTATAAAGAGTCTCTCTCTGTGTGTGTGTGTGTGTGTAAAGGCTGCAGACATAAGCGTGCAAAGAGTGTTTTAAAACCTATGTGCATACTTTATAAAATAGCTTGTATTTTTGCACGCAGTGAGATACACGCATTTATGGGCGCACGTGTGGCTCTTTTAAAATCAACCCGTAAATGTGCACATATTTTTTCTGTGTAATTAAGAGCATGAAAAAATGCTGTTCTGAGGTATTTTCAGCATCGATAAGCTCATATACTTGGAAAGACAAGCACTTTCTCAAGAAAATATAAAAAGGATGGTTACACTATTCCAATTTAAAACAAAAGTGACATTTCACATTAAAAGTTTGTAACTTGTAGGTCTTTTCTTGATAACTGATTTTTATACCTGGTAAGTTTTGTATTTGTGTATAGACGAAGTACAAATTTTACTCCCAATAGAAGGCTCTTTTGATTCTACCCTAAAACTCTGGAATATGTATTTTAAGTCTATTCAGCAATTACTTAATCAGATGTTTTTATCACTAAATCATTCAAAAATTGAAATTCTACTGATCTGTAACAAAATAAGAGAGGGTTATAACAGAAACCAAAGCTTTAAATAATCCCCAAATCATTACTTATGAAGTAAGAGACTTAGGGGCGGATTTTAAAAGGGTTACGCGTGTGATATACGCGCGTAATAGAGATGTGAATCGTGTCCTCGATCGTCTTAACGATCAATTTTGGCTGGGAGGGGGAGGGAATCGTATTGTTGCCGTTTGGGTGTGTAAAGTATCGTGAAAATCGTTAAAATCGTGAGCCGGCACACTAAAACCCCCTAAAACCCACCCCCGACCCTTTAAATTAAATCCCCCACCCTCCCGAACCCCCCCCCCAAATGCCTTAAATTACCTGGGGGTCCGTAGCGGCGGTCCGTAGCTTAAATTACCTCCGTAGCCTTAAATTACCTCCGTAGCGGCGGTCCGTAGCTAAATCGGGGGAAGGGGGAGAGCAGGAAAACCGGCACACTAAATCGTGGTAGTCTTCAGCCGGCGCCATTTTGCAAAATGGCCGCCGCAAAATGGCGGCGGCCATAGACCAAAACAATTCGACGCAGGAGGTCGTTCCGGACCCCCACTGGACTTTTGGCAAGTCTTGTGGGGGTCAGGAGGCCCCCCCAAGCTGGCCAAAAGTTCCTGGGGGTCCGGGAGCGATCTCCTGCCGCGAATCGTTTTCCGTACGGAAAATGGCGCCGGCAGGAGATCAACTGCAGGAGGTCGTTCAGCGAGGCGCCGGCGCCATTTTCCGTACGGAAAACGATTCGCGGCAGGAGATCGCTCCCGGACCCCCGCTGGACCCCCAGGAACTGTTGGCCAGCTCAAGGCGTGATGTCACGTCATGTGACTGCCTTGAGCGCCGAAATCGCACGGGCATTCATTCACTGCCGGCGGGGGCCGCTGGATGAATGCACGGCCCCCGCCGGCAGTGAATGAATGCCCGTGCGATTTCGGCGCTCATGCCTTGAGCGCCGAAATCGCACGGGCATTCATTCACTGCCGGCGGGGGCCGTGCATTCATCCAGGCAGAGGGAGCCGGTGGCAAAAGCGGCCTCCGGCTCCCTCTGCCTGGATGAATGCCCGGCCCCTGCCGGCCGCGAATGAATGCCCGAGCGATTTCGGCGCTCAAGGCGTGACGTCACGTCATGTGACTGCCTTGAGCGCCGAAAATCGCACGGGCATTCATTCACTGCCGGCGGGGGGCCGAGCATTCATCCAGCGGCTCCCGCCGGCAGTGAATGAATGCCCGTGCGATTTCGGCGCTCATGAGCGCCGAAATCGCATGGGCATTCATTCGCGGCCGGCGGGGGCCGGGCATTCATCCAGGCAGAGGGAGCCGGAGGCCGCTTTCGCCACCGGCTCCCTCTGCCTGGATGAATGCACGCCCACCTGGCTGCCTTGAGCGCCGAAATCGGGAGGAGAGGAGAAGGGAGAAGGGACTACCGTAGCAGGCCCGAGCCTTGCTACTTTTTCGGGTTTTTTTTTTTGCTTCGGGAGGAGGGGACAGGACTGGGGCTGCACCGGAGACCGGACGGGGCCAGGGCAGGTAAGCAATGTTTTTACACTTTTTTTACACCATTTTTTACACTTTATTCCCGTTTTAATTTTCGAACACCACACTAACACCAAGTAGAGGGTGGTGGTAAACTAACAGGTTAAGGACGCGGCAAAATAGCGGGTTACAAAGGAGATAATCTGAGCGCGCGTCACAGTATCGGAGGGGAATAGCTAATTCCTTCATTATACAGCTAATTCGTTCATTTACATAGCATATACATGCTGCGTGCGGAAAGGGTTATGTGTCTGTTTTAAAAAGCGCTAAGGACGCGTGAAACTGGAGACTGTATCGCTGAATCGCCTTACGCGTCCGAATTGTGCGCTCCCAGCACATTACAGACGGGAAATCTTCAACCACACGTTACAGTATCGACCTGACAGTTGGTTAGAAACACACGAAAGGGCTTTTTTTTGTTGCTGCCCCTGGACTGTGGAACATTTTACCAGAAAGCATTCCCATGATGACATGTACCAAAGCTTTTAAAACTATGCTGAAGGAGTTCTTTTATAGGCAGGCCTTTGAATAAGCCTCTTCTGTTTTAATGGCTGGATTTTATTTTTATTTTTATGTGGTCTTAATTTAGTCTATTTTCATTGTCAATGCTGATTCTGTTCTTAGTGATTTTATTGTCATGATCTTTTAGCTATGTCTGTTATGTTTGTGCTAAATGTTTTGCATTATGAACGTTTATTTGCAAATCGCTCAGGGTCCTGGTATGGGCAACTCATAAATTCGTAATAAACAATAAAGTTCTCTAAAACCCTTTGAATAATTTTTACAAGAACAAAAGAAGAGGATGAAAGGGTTAGGTAGACCTCCAATGAAACCTTAGGTCACTATCAGATATAACCATTGCAAATAAACTGGTATCTATAGAAAAGCTAGCAAACTGTAAACAACAATCATTCATTTAATCCCCATTAAACTCAGTCCTCACAGGTATTCATTATGTAGCAGTACTTAATCTCCAGCTGCTGTGACTCTGAGTGTGGTTTAGCACCACTGGCTTCTTTCACAATGCATCTATTCATTTAGCTTTTTTTTCTACTAATCTTTTAATCATCGGTTTACCAACACTGGAATTATATTGCACAAATTAATATTTTCACTATTTACAGTTAGAAGAACAATTTTAACTTTGCAAGTGCACTTTAGCAGCAGCTTTAATGAAGAAATTAAAAATGCTATGACAGAATATAATTTAGGAAGAAAACCATTATCAACTTTATGCATATTGTTGCATCAGTCTAATTTATAGAGATAAAATATGAAAACATAAATCAAATGAGTGGATTGACTGCCACGTCCCTATAATTTTGGGTAGTGCTGTGTTACTTCAGGTAGTAGAATGAGAACTGAACCAATCTACAATATATTCAGGTGACGTTTTAAAGGGTTAACTACTTTTCAAGTGTGATGGCTCAGCAGGATCAAAAATAATACATGTGGATTGTGTTTTTCAAATCTATGTGCTTAATTTTACCCACACACACAGCAAGTACAAAGTCTATGGGTACTTTGTACCCATGGCAGTTTTCAAAGAGAGTGTACACACATATTTACCTTTATAAATTAGGTACAAGATCCACAGACTTTGCACTTAGGCAGGCTGTTTTAAGATCTTCCCCTATATGCTTAGATAGAAAACCAGAGAGGAAACATGTAGGCAGATTGGATGGTCACTTAGTTCTTGTGTGCCATCATCTACTATGTTAATATCTCCGAAATATATTTACTACTACTATTTAACGCTTCTATACCATTACTCAATGTACACAGCTCAGTACAAAAATAAATAAGAGACCTTCAAATCTAATTGAGACAAATATACAGGGCAAAAGAGACTTTGGGGATTTCATTTATTAAGACAATGGTTAAAAATGAATGAGGCTGTAAGCAGGATGATCAGGGGTCAAGATGTAAAAGCAGCCTCACAAAGGTGGGGTTTTAGATGGGATTTAAATAAGTTAAAAGGGGGAGCAAGATGCACCAGCTCAGGAAGTCTATTACAAGCATATGGTACAGCCAGGTGGAAAGCATGGAATCGAAATTGGCAGCAGAGAAGAAGGCCATAGATAGAAATGATTTGCCTGATGAGTGGCGTGCATGAGGAGAGGTGTAGAGAGAGATGAGAGAGGAGAGAGGAGAGGTAGTGAAGCCCTGTAGAATGAAGGCTCTTGTAGGTGAATAAGAGGAGCATGAACTGTATGTGGAAACAGATAGGGAGCCAATGTAGTGACTTGAGAAGAGAGGTTTTATGGGTGTAGCAACTTTGGAGAAAGATAAGTCACACAGCTGAATTTATAATAGATTGTAGTGGAGAGAGATGGCTCAATGAGAGACCTGTGAGGAGCAGGTTGCAGTAGTCTAAGTGAGAGGTTATGAAGAGAACCAAGACAGGATAGAGTTCCAAAATCCAAGTGAGGACAGAGTATCAAGGAGTAACTGGTGATCAACAGTGTAGCAACAGATAGGACAAGGATGATAGGGACTGAGTAGAGGCCTTTGGTTTTAGCCATAAACAGGTCATTGTAGACTTTGGCATGACCAGTTTATGTAGCATGTAGAGGACAAAAACCAGACTGGAGTGGTTCCAGAATGGTTTGAAATGAAAGAAAGCAAGACAGCAGGGGTGAACATCACATTCAAGTAGCTTGGAAGTAAAAGGGAGGAGGGAAATGGGACAATAGTTGGCAGGACAAGTAGGGTTTTTTGAGGAATGGTATGATCACAGCATGTTTGAAGGCTTCAGGAACGGTAGCATTGGAAAGTGATAGATTGAGGATGTGACAGATGGAAGGGATGAATGCAGAGGAGATAGAGCTGAGGAATTGGGTCAGAATGGGATCAGAGGAAAAAGTAGTGAGTTTGGAGGAGGAGAAAAGATGAGTAGTTTCCTCCATTGTGACTTCAGCAAAGGAGACCGTGGCGGAGGCCAGGGGAAAGGTAGAGGAAAGAAGTGGGGGAGATAGACGTAGAGGTGACCTGGTTGAAAACTCAAGACTAGTTTTGTGAATCTTGTTGTAACCCTTTTCTTTGAAGGAGCATTATCCTCAGAGACCACAAAAATAATTTATTTTGCTGGGGCTGTCTTCCTCTGATTTCCCCTTGATCTTGCGACCCCAGAGGTGAGTCCTTTCTATGGGGGGAAAGCTGTTGCTTATGGCCCAAGTGGTGGTGGTGGTGGTGGCAATTTCTTTAACAATGTAAATCATTTGAAATGCAGTAATGAGGCTGACTGGGGATAGATGAATCAGGACACTGAGCTGGGTGTTCAAAAGATAGTTTATTGATTTTTCAAAATGGAATCAAGGTCCAAATCACAGATAAACTAATATTACAACTGGATGTTTCTCCTCTCTGTGTGTATGGTGTTGACTTAAGTTCCTGGGGTGATTCCTAACACTCCTGAAGTAAATTTGTAAGAGGCCCAATCTCTGAGGGAAATCCTGTTCTGCTTGGGGATCCCCTTAAAACATGAACTAGTCCCACCTGAGTTCCAAGTTGTTCTCTTCTATCCAGCCTTTGCCTGTGTCCCAGGGAGGAGATCCATTGGTAGGTCTCCAATGTTGGTCCACTTCCTTCTTCTTCTAAACTCCACTCTTGTGACTCTGAAGAGGGAAAGGTCCATTGTTGGTAGAGATCAGGACTCTGCCCAGTCTCCAAGTGACAAGGGGTGACAAAATCTCCTCTCAACAAAAAGAGAAAATATTACTTGACTCAACTGTACTAAAACACTTCTGAGATTGCTACTGTCAATGCAGTCCTTCTCTGACCTAGAAGGGAACTGGAAGGTCTTCAGAACCCTGGCATCAGGATCCGGGGAATGACTATCTCCAGGAGTAATCCAGCCTGCACTCCAGAAAAGAAATTCACAATTAGAAAGTTTCCTTGAAAAAAGTCTCTGCTCTAACTCTGAGGTAGCTCCTTAACAAGCAGATAGTGCGTCCCAAAAATATCCTCAGTGAGTGAGTAGGCCTCACTATAAAGGAAAATACACAAAGAGCTTCTCTCTCTCTAAAACCTAAACTCAAATGCCACACTTTCTTTTATACTAGCCTCTACTTATACTATAAGGCCCACCCTCTCAGGCAGCCTCTGGAGGAGGTGCTGAACTATGATATCTCTTCTCGCTGGCTTGTGGGATATTAGACCCCCAACCAGGGGGTCACCACTTTGTCATGGAAGTAGTCAGTAGTGGGAGAAATGGGGGAGGGAGACAAAAGAAGTTTGATGGACTTGAGTGTGGCAAAGAGACAGTGAGGGTTGGATGCAAGAGAGTTTGTTAGATGGACATAATCTTGCATGGCAAATGTAATAGCAGACTGGAAGGAGGTCAGCATCAATTTGAAATCTATGAAGTTTGCATGGATATGTATTATAGCCAGAGACATTCTGCAGAGCAGGCACAGGAACATAGGGTGAGCCAAGGTTGGGATTTAGATTGTCTTACAGGACAGGTAAGGAGAGGGGCATGAGAGGGGCATGAGTGTCTAAAGCAGAGGAGCGTATAGTGTTCTAAGAAGAAACAGCTTCATCAACTGACTCAGACCTTGTAGTGGAGGAAAGGAGAAAGAGTGGAGAAGATACACGCATTTAGGTTCCATATTAGGAGCTACCACCCAGGAAAAAGATCTAGGCATCATAGTGGATAATACTTTAAAATCGTCAGGGAGATGCCGCTGAACCGACGCGCCTGGCCAAGGGTCCATGACCGTAACAATTTGCAAGGCCATGGACCCGGCGGATCTCGTGGGCTTGAAAGCCATCCCGGGTATTGAGGCTGCAACAGCAGCAAACTTGCCTCGACTCACTGATGGCAACAGTACAGAGGTTAGCTGATCACGTTGACGGAGCCGCTGCTTCCAGTTCCCCGGTACCTGGAGCTGTGACCAATACTGGTCCAGCCGCTCCCATACAGATGCCAGCACCCTCGCGGTATTCAGGGGACGCGAGATTATGTCGAGGATTCTTGAAACAATGCTATATTCGCTTCAGCCTCCTACCAGCTCAGTTTCCCATGGACCGGATCAAGACAAGCTACATTATCTCTCTGTTGGATGGGAGACCCTAAGCATGGGCCTCTTCGCTGTGGGAGCGTCAGGACCCCCGCCTAGCCAACCTGGTACAATTCGTCACCTCCTTTTGACGGATTTTCCACGAGTCCTCTCGCAGACCTACAGCCGCTTCCGAACTGCTCCAGCTGCTTCAGGGTAACCGGCCTTTGGCTGAACACGCTGTGGAGTTTCAGACTCTTGCTGTTGAATTGAACTGGGGAAGCGATAGCCTGCACTGCATCTTTTTGGAAAGTCTCTCCCCAAGGCTTCAGGATGAGCTGGCAGCCAGGGATCTCCCAGACCACTTGAATGATCTCGTCGATCTGGCAGGCCGCGTGGACCATCGGATCCAACACCGGTTCCGGGAGAGGAAGCCTGCTCAGATGCCTGGGAGCCTTGGAACCATACCTTCCCAAAACGGGCACTCCCCTTCCGCCTCTCCGTGGGCTCAAGATGCAGAAGGCATGCAGGTGGGCCGGGGCCCCATTTCTCAAGAGGAGGAGGAGAAGACGTCGGTCTCAGGGCCTGTGTTTGTATTGCAGTGGTAAGGAATACTTCCTTGCCCACTGTAGCGAGCATCCGGGAAATGCTCGGACCTAGGGGCAGTCGGGGAGCTAACCCTAGGTCACACCACTTCTGCCTCCCTGTGTACCGTTCTGGTGACCTTACTCCTTCCCGAAGGGGAGTTCGATACGCTAGCCCTGATTGACTCCGGAACCAGAGGAAACTTCATCCTCAAGGACTTAGTCCAGCAACTCCAGATTGGGGTTCAACACCAAAGACCCCCCCTCCGTGTGTCTTCTATTCAGGGGAGATCCCTTCCAGGCACCATCTCTACTCATACCAAGCCTCTCACGCTATGCACCGGCATCCTGCATATGGAGGAAATTTCCTTCCTCATCTTGGAAAGGTCCATGCATCCAGTCATCTTGGGGTTACCTTGGCTGCGGAAGCATTCTCCTGTAATCTCTTGGGATACCCTCCAGGTGGCGTCCTGGGGGCTCTCATGCTTTGACTCCTGTTTGGTTGCTGTCCCTCGACCACTGGTGCCTCTCCTAAAGTCTTCGTTGGCACTGCCGCCCCACTACCAAGACTACCTCGATGTCTTCTCTAAGGAGAAAGCCGAGATCCTCCCGGAACACTGCCCTTTCGACTGCACGATCAACTTGCTTCCGGGTACCATGCCGCCACGAGGACGGGTATACCCGTTGTCACTTCCAGAGATGCAGGCCATGTCCGCATACATCCAGGAGAACCTGAACCGTGGGTTCATTTGACCATCTACATCCCTGGCTGGAGCGGGGTTCGTAGCTAAGAAGGACGGATCCCTCCGACCCTGCATAGACTACCATGGCCTAAACAGCATTACCCGGCGTGACCGGTACCCATTGCCCTTGATTCCGGAACTTCTGGACAGACTTCAGGGGGCCAAGGTGTTCACAAAATTGGATCTCCGTGGGGCGTATAACCTAGTGAGGATTCGGCCAGGCGACGAATGGAAAACCGCATTTAACACAAGGGATGGCCACTACGAATACCTGGTCATGCCCTTCGGTGTCTGCAATGCCCCGGCAGTTTTTCAGAACCTCATGAACGAGGTTCTGAGGGAGATGCTACATACCTCGGTAATTGTTTACCTTGACGATGTGCTAATATATTCCAAGGATCTAGAGACGCACCGCCACGATGTCCATCGTGTCCTACAGAAACTGCGAGATAACCGACTTTATGCAAAATTTGAGAAATGCCAATTTGAGCAAGATTCACTGCCCTTCCTTGGGTATATGTTTCCGCCACGGGGTTCCATATGGACCCAGAGAAGGTCGCTGCCATCAAGAATTGGCCTCAGCCTGTGGGAGTCAAAGCACTTCAGCGGTTCCTCGGTTTTGCCAATTTCTACCGGCAATTTATCCCACACTATTCCCAGAAGGTGGCCCCGCTGACGGCCCTCACCAGAAAGGGGGCCGATGCTAGGAACTGGCTGGCAACGGCCCTATGAGCCTTTCAGCAACTGAAGAATGTTTTCCTCCGGGACACATGCCTCCGGCACCCAGACCCTCAACGCCAGTTCATCATGGAGGTCGATGCCTCTGACATGGCCGTCGGGGCCGTCCTAAGCCAATTATCCAATGGAGATAAATCCCTGCCGTTCTCCTACTTTTCACATAAATTCTCGCCCGCAGAGAGGAACTACGGCATAGGGGATAAAGAGTTGCTGGCCATCAAACTAGCATTTGAAGAATGGCGCCAGTGGCTGGAAGGGGCCTCGCACCCAGTGATTGTATATATGGACCACAAGAACTTAGAATACCTATGCCGCTCCCAGCGCCTTAACCCCCGGCAAACCCGGTGGTCTTTAGCCGCTTCGACTTCCTTCTCCGCTACCGGCCCGCAGACAAGAACATCCAGGCGGACGCCCTTTCCCACACAACTGAGACAGAGGACACCCCTAATCCACCACAGTACATCCTTGACCCAGCCAAAGTACTCCTCACGGCCTCCAATGTAATCCCGATGGGGAAGACAGTGGTGCCACTCCGACTTCGAAAAAAGGTCCTCTCTTGGGCCCACAACTCCCTAACTGCTGGTCACCCGGGAGTAGCTAGAACCCAGGAGTTACTCTCTGAGTTCTACTGTTGGCCTCAGTTTAAGAAGGACGTTTGACTCTAAGTCAGCTCCTGCCCGACCTGTGCCCAAGAGAAGACTCCCACCGGCCATCCCTGGGGTCTTCTTCAGCCTCTGCCTGTCCCCACTGAACCGTGGACCCACTTATCCACAAATGTTATCATAGATTTACCCGCTTCAGAAGGGAAAACAGTGATCTGGGAGACGATAGACAGGTTCTCTAAGATGGCTCACTTTGTGCCCCTCGCTAAACTGCCCTCAGCACCTGAACCTACTCCCATGGGTGGAGTTCTCTTACAACCACCACAAGCATTCTGCCACCGGTAAATCTCCCTTTTACACAGTATATGGGAGATGTCTTCGGCCTCCTTTGCCATTGCCGTTGGAAGTGCCATCTCCTGCCGTACAGATCACGGCCCGACAGTTGCGCCAGGTCTGGAAATCCACTCAAAAGAGACTTCTGTGCACTGCGGTCATTGCGAAAAAATTTGCGGACCACCTGCGACGGCCAGCTCCGGTGTTTCTCCCCGGGGAGAAGGTGTGGCTAAGCACCAAACACCTGCGCTTGCGGCTTCCTTCGATGCGTCTGGCTCCAAAGTACATTGGCCCGTTCGCTATCAAGGAAAGGGTAGGGGCAGTTTCCTACTGCCTCCGTCTCCTGCCTACGCTCAGGGAACACAACGTCTTCCACGTTTCCCTGTTGAAGCCATTGGTTCTCTCTCCCTTCCATAGGAAGTCGCCTGCACCGGCCACTCCTGAGGCACAAGAAGATGCTGTCTATCAGGTCAAAGAGGTACTGGATGTGCGGTTTCGCCTCAGACGCTGGGAGTACCTCCTCTCGTGGGAAGGCTACGGTCCCGAAGAGAATTCCTGGGAGCCAGCCGCCAACATCTTGGACAAGGGCCTTCTTCATCAGTTCCATGTGGAACATCCTGCTAAGCCCAGAGCCCCAGGAAAGGGGTGTAGGAGGGGGGGTACTGTTACGGGACCAGGCTGTGCCCCGGTCCCTCCTACCTCAGGGCCGGCCCGGCCCGGCCCGGCCCGCACGAACGTCCCCGCGGCCATGTAGGCCCGATCAGCCTCCTGCTGCGGCTCTCCCGGTGTGAGGGAGACGCCGCCGAACCGACGCGCCTGGCCCCGCCACCTAGGCGCGCGCACGCCAGGGGGCTGGAGCTTTAAAGGGGCCAGCATGGGAAATCTCGATGGACGCCCTCGGATGATGTCAGACGCTGCAGGGTATTTAAACCCTGCAGCTGGGCCTAAACCTCGCCTTGCAACGAGGTTCACTCAGTCCCCTGAGTTGATAGTTGCTGTGTTGGATCTTGGATCATCTCTTCTACTTCTGGCTTCCAACCCGGCTTTGTCCTTTGACTTCATCTTCGCTTCCGCCCCTGGTTTTGGTTTGGACTTCTGACTTCTGGCTTTTGACCCGGCTTCGTCCAACGACTCTGTTTCCAGCTTCCGCCCCTGGCTTTGGCTTCAGACCTCTGACTTCTGGCTTCTGACCCGGCTTCGTTCCTGGACTCCGACTTCTGCTTCCTCCGCCTCCTCAGGTATCCAGTTCTTGCTGACCCAGGGGATTCTCCTAAGTCCCAGCAGCTCGGGCTCTCACAGGCTCCTCCCGGGGGAGCCGCGGGCTTCCGAGGCTGAAGACTCTTCCAGCCTCCTGGGTTCTGCCATCCTCATTGACCATCTCTTCGGCCACTTCCTGGATCCTTGGTCGCATAGGTCCCACCTAAGTCCAAGAGGTCCGGGTCCCTGCGGGCTCCTTCTGGGGGAACCTTGGACTTCCAGTGGTGAAGTCTTCTCCGGAGTCTCTCTTCAGCACCGCCTCCTGGCTGTGACGCTCGCTGTGGGTCCCCACAGTACAACATCTGCAGTCTCAGCCAGCCCAAGGGTCCACGACCGTAACAATAACCTCAATGACAGAGAGCAGCAACTGAAGCAAAGTCCTCAGTCAAGGCAAGGAGGTAAAGAGTATGAGAGAAAGAATGAATGAATATAGGCAAGCTTCTTAGAAATACAGTGGCATTCCACTGGGAGCACGATAAAGGAAGAGAAGAAGGAGGGAGAAGGGAAATAGTGATATAGTTGGAGGGGTATTGGTTTGATATGCACTGATGGGTTGAAAGTTGCCTTGGTGGGTCAGGATGGGGATTAATATCCACAACTGAGAATAGGAGGAGGAGCAGGAGAATACATAGACGAGAGGTAAAGGTATGATGACAGTGACAAGAATGAAAAGCTGTCAGGGAAAATGGAGATGGCTGGATGAAAGAAAGAAAACTTTGAAGTTCAAGAGCAGTGGATAGTGCAGTTGACAGAATGGCATGTGAGATTAAAAAAATGTAGGGAATGGGGAAGGTGGATTTAATATCAGTAGTCGTTTGCAGCAGAAAATAAGCCTGGGGAGGATTGCCATCAGGAAGAGAAAATCTAGTTGGAACCACAGGAAATAAAGAGGCCTGTAACTTCCCCCGTACCTGGCCAGTTGTTCGAAGAATGTCAGGTCGGAGGAGTTCAGGCTCAAAGTGGGTTGTGGTAATTTCCAGTTGACTACTGAGGCAGTTGGGAGAAGTATGCAGATGGACTGCAACCTCCCCAGTACCTGGCCAGCTGCTCAAGGAGTGCAGTATGGAAGCAGCTCGGGCCTAAGGTGGGCTGTGTGACTTCCGGAGAAGACCACCGAGGCAGCTGGGAGAAGCTGCAAGCTTCCCAGTGCCAATTATGTTAACGAGTGTAGTTAGTCAATAGGCATGTTAATCTCAATCAGGCCTATCGAATAACAGTGCATGTTAATGTGTTTTAATGCACATTAGCACAGTTTTGGTACGTAGGTCCCATGAAGGCAATTTTCAAAGCAATTTGCTCAGGTATATTATCATAGCTGAAAATTACACCTTCTATGTCCAGTTAAAAGTATACATGGGTTTCCTAGGAAACAGATGCTCAGATGGGTTATAAAGAGTCATTATTTGGGGTGCTTTAAGCTCAGGGGAGTAAAAGAGTGAACATGCATGAAATTTCCAAATATATATATATATATATATATATATATATATATATATATATATATATATATATATTTATTTGTTTGTTTGTTTGTTTGTTTATTTGTTGAATTCCCATATATTACAATAGTATTACTATTCAGAAAAATCAGACTTCGAGTACAAACAGAAATAATTCAAGTATTCTTATTATAGTTTTGGACTGTTTTTCATTTAAAATGGAATTTATTTTTTTTACATGCCCTCCCTCCCCATCCACCTTAGTTGCCCTCGCACATAGCAGCTGGAAAGTATGTGGGTGCTTTTCGCACGTGTACTTTATGATAGCGAATTTATAACGAGAAGTAATGTGAGTAGTTTCTCTTTGAAAAATCAGCTGCAATGTTCCTGCCTACTTTGCAACTATTTGGGCTATTGGAAAATAATTGCAGGTATTGCTTATTCTTGCTGATTGATTTTCTAGAGCCTCGTTTAATTTTGATTTGATAACTTCAACAGCTGTTTTCCAGGTTTTGCTGCTCCTGTCTGCAAATAGGATATTTTAAAGAATATGTGAGCATAAATGTACAATCCGTGCCAGAAACTGGGTGGGAGGGTTGAATCACTGAAGTAGAGTTACTCAAGTTCCAACTTGCAAAAGTTTTATAAACGCAGGGAGAGAAGTTTAAGAACTGTCTCAAGACAAAGATCCTAGGTTGCAATTAGAATTGAGGGGCTTGTTGGGGCTGGTTGGTGGCTCAGTGGCAGTAATGTCTAGGCAGAGGAATCTCTATTTAATTCTCAGATCTTCTGCTCCCTGAGTCAACTAGGTCTGGGGATGCTACAAAGGGGAGACAAGTCGTAGTCCTTGCTAACAGCTGGTAACCAGATTTAGGGCTCAAGTGTGCAGGGCTCTAAATGGAGCGCAGGAGCATAGCCTCTGGTTGAGGACCACTACTATGGTGATTGGACTAAAATAAGTTGAGAGAGTGTATAAAATGGGGGGAAAATTCTGAGAATTCAGAATTTTATAAAATGTAGAATTAAACCCATCTGGTCCTGGAGATTTTAAATATTGGAGAGAGTGAATCCCTTTAGAAATTTCCTGAGGTGAAATAGGTTTGTTTTAATGTTTCCAAATCTTGCATGGATAATTGTGGTAATTTCTACTTTTCCATAAATTGCTCTCTTTCTTTTTTTTCTTTTTCCTGCTTGCCTGAATATAGTTAGCCATAATAGTTCCTAAATTGATCACATATTTGAAGTGATTCTTTGACCATGTCCCCTTATTGTTTTTGATATAAGGAATACATTTTTAACCATCCTGAGTCTTTATTAATTGTGCCAGCAGTTTGTGAGATTTGCTCCCATCTAAAAAAAAAAAAATATGTTTCATATATTGTAGGGAGACAGATGCTTTTTGATGAATTAAATAATTTAAAATGGCTTGCTTATTAAGGAATCTCTCTTTTTATCAGAGTCAAATTGGAAACTATCCATTGTTGTTTACTCTCATTTTTTTTCAAATTCTAAAATCCCCATATTATTTCTCTTGTGCTGCACTTACTAATATGCTCCCCCCTTATAACTACTTTGGCCATTTCCCAAACCAAATTCTTTTTCTGTTGAATTATTTAATTCATAATTCTTCTAATTTTTTATTCAAATAAAACTTAAACTCCTCATCTTGAAATAATATAAAGGGAATCTGAGCCCCCGAAAATCTCCCTCCCAACTCCATTTCACAATTTATTGGACAATGATCTAATGTAACCAGTGGAGGTATAGAAACTGGTGCAATCTTAGAAAAAAGGGCTTCTGAGATTAGGAGATAGCCAATTCATGAGCAAGCACCATAGGCTTGACCTATGTGCGAATTATTTCACTGTGGGATTTAATATTAACCACAAATCCTAAATTTTGAGGCATTTACAGAGAAAGGGAACCCCCTAGTATCCTTCATTGGTTTCTACCACAAGGCTGGTTACTTAACCATCTGAGGATCTACCTCTAAATCCCTCCCAGGATAAGAGGAAATGGCTGGCATGGTTAAAAGGTGAGATGAGAGAGGCTATAATAGCTAAAAGAACATCTTTCAAGAAATGGAAAAGGGATTTAAATGAAGAAAACAGGAAACAGCATAAGCACTGGCAAGTTGGATGCAAAGCATCAATAAGGAAGCTGTGAGGGAGTCCATAAGAAACTCCCTCAAAGCACCTTAAAGGACGGGTCACAGGCGGCTGGCCTGGTCCTCCTTAAGGATCAACACTGCAAGGGATTCTGGTCCATGTGAGTTCCCTTTAGCCAGGGGTTAAGTTGGCACGGCAGAGAGAGCTTGGAGAGGCCCCAGGAAGTAGAGAGAGAGCTACCAATTGCGAGGACCTCTGTGTATACCTGAAATAAGGTGAGCTACATTGTGTTGTTGTAACTTATGAAGTGAAGATGTGCTGCTGATTTGTTTGACTTAAATCCACTGTAAATAAAGTGCACTGAAGTCACAGCCAGAGTCTACTTGGTGTTTCCTTAGCTGTTATCAAGCCATTCGCTGCTTGAGCTACGACATATGGTGTAAGCAGTGGGATTATTTTCTCTAAGCCTGGCAAAGAGAGAAAACTCAATGCCTCCAGAGGAAACTGAAAAGCTGATTGTGTGTACCCTGCCTATAGAAACAGGTTGGGAAAGAAGAAGGTGCAGTTTAAAGTACAGGCAGAGGTCTGCAGCCACAAGAAGAAAAAGGAAAAAAAAACCTTTCTAGAGGAGTTCTTTCCTGGGGCTCAGTTGCAACCCACATTTTCTCACAGGCCAAGGGAGCTATCCCCGCCTGACTAGTCAGGGGTCAAGGAGTGAATAAGGGCCAGACAGGCCAGCAGATTTTCTTTGTTTTGTTTTCTGCTCTCCTATCCCCAGAGAGGAACGTAACTTGGGCCGGCACAAGGGCAATGGAATGGAGCAGGTGATCCAGCTCCTTACTACTGGCCAGCAGCAATTACAGAATGCCCTGCAAACACAAATTAACCAACAGCAGCTGGTACAACAGAAGGTGATGCAGCAGCACACAGTATTACTTCAGATAGTGGAGGCTCGTGCCGAAAACTCTGAACAGGATACCACAGAACCTCAATGCCTCACATCCTATTTAAAATGAAGGCTGGCAAAGACCTGAAGGTCTTCCTGAAAAACTTTGAAAGAATGGCCCGGCTGTCGGCTTGGCCTGAAACAAGTTTGACAACCTACCTGGTGAACTTGCTCACAGGCAGAAGTCAAGTGGTTTTCTAAGCAGCCACCCTGGATGGGAGGGCCACCTATTCAGATGTCAAGGCCACTAACCTGGAGAGAGCTAGGTAAACCTCAGAAACATACCAGCAGCAGTTCCGGTGGGGTGCCCTGCAGCTAGGGGAGAGCCCCCAAAATCTTTCACCGCCTAAAAGAATCCAACTGGAAATGGCAAGCAAAGACCAGACTAGAAGTAACCCAACAGGTGCTTCTAGAGCAGTTCCCGGATGGGCTTGAGCGCCCCATGTGGAACTGGGTCTGCTGCCACACAGGCCTCACATTGGAAAGAGATCTAGAAGTGGCAAAAGCCTTCCATCAGATGCAATAATGCCTGACAGTCTAAGGAGGCTAGAAATGCTAGCGGTACAAATCCTCTGGGGAAGCGCAGAGATTGATGCTTCCCAGCAGCTTTCTTCCGAGATGACTAATTCTTCTCCCAGGCCCAGAACCCAAGCCACAGTCTGCCTGGGTTCTGGGCCTGGGTTCACTGTGGTCAGAAAGGGCTTTCTCTGTGGTCAGAGAGGTCACTTGGCAAGGGACTGTGGATATGAGGGAAGCGGAATTATGGACATTGGCCTAGTGACCCAGCCAACATTAGAAGGTGAAATATACAGCGGGAAAAAGCATATTCCTAAACAGGAGCAATCCTCAAGTCAAAGGAAAAAGGGAACTGTGGAGAGGCTGGAGCAGCCCAGGAATGGGAGGATGAATGCCTTTACCTCCTGTGCCCTTTGCACAGAGAACATTCATGATGAAAAGCATTGCCCATATTGTTGGGCTGACGAGGGGGAGCCCTTGGAAGGAAGGGGCAGTGCAGGAGAGCGACCTGCTCCACAGACTTGCTTGTTCTGTTTAGCGGAGGACCATATGGAGAAGGGATGTCCCTGGCATAAAGACATGGAGCATGAACGCATAGTGGCAGAGCAACATGGAAGACAACCAGATGTGGGGCTAGGGTCCCAGAATGAAAATGTCGACTGTAAGCATGAATGTTGCCGCACTTGGTCATAGCTCCAAAGCTGCAACTTCATAGACACTCCTCATGCAAAACTCAAGGACTTTTTAATCCAAGTCAAACTGGATGGAGTGGCAACCCTGGTCGATTCAGGGTGTGGCAATACTCTTGTTCGTGAGGACTTGATTCAGGAGGAGCATATCAACCACAAGAGGAAAGAGAAACTGGCTTGTATTCAAGAGGACAAATAGAAATGTCCAACCAGTCAGATCTTATTAATAACTCCAGCAGGACATGCCATGAAGGAAGCGGGTGTCTTTCCTGAACTCCACTATCCAATAATCCTGGGACGAGATTGTCCCCAGTTTTCAACCCTGTGGGGGAAGCTCATGGATAACTGGGGTCGTCTGCCTGGAAGGGGGCTGCACTTCAGACCAAGTCAGGAGTTAGCTTAGACATGGCTGGACACTTGACCAGACAAGGCCAAGCTGAGGGAGTCCATAAGAAACTCCTTCAAACCACCTTAAAGGGCTGGTCACAGATATCTGGCCCAGTCCTCCTTAAAGATCAATATTGAAAGGGATTCTTGTCCAGGGGACTTCCCTTTAGCCAGGGTTTAAGTTAGCAGGGCAGAAAGAGCTTGGAGAGGCCCCAGGAAGTAGAGAGAGAGCTACCAATTGCAAGGGCCTCCCCTAACTAAAGGTTTGTGCATACCTGAAATAAGGTGAGCTATATTGTTTAGTTGTAACTTATGAAGTGAAGGCATGCTGCCTATTTATTTTAGTTAAATCCACTGTAAATAAAGTGCACTGACGTCACAGCCAGTCTACTTGGTGTTTCCTCTGGTTGTTATCAAGCCATTCACTGCTTAAGCTACCACAGAAGGCAAAGAAAGAATTTAAAAAGAAGCTTACTGTGGAAGCAAAAACTCATATTAAAACATTTTTCGGATATATTTGAGGTAAAAAGCCTGCAAGCGAGTCTGTTGGACTATTAGATGATCAAGGGATTAAAGGGGCACTTAGAGATGACAAAGCCATAGCAGAAAGACTAAATGAATTCTTTGCTTCCATAATCACTAAGGAAGATGTAAGAGAGATACTCATGCCAGAAAAGTCATGGGATAGGAGGCGATGTCCTTTCATGGATTACAAACTGGTTAAAAGACAGGAAACAGAGAGTAGGATTAAATGGTCAATTTTCTCAGTGGAAAAAGGTAAACAGTGGAGTGCCTAAGGGATCTGTACTTGGACTGGTGCTTTTCAATTTATTTATAAATGATCTGGAAAGGAATACGACGAGTGAGATTATCAAATTTGCGGATGACACAAAATTATTCAGAGTATTAATAAATAAATTAATAAAAATACTGTGTACAATTCTGGTCACCGCATCTCAAAAAAGATATAGTTGCGATGGAGAAGGTACAGAGAAGGGCAACCAAAATGATAAAGGGGATGGAACAGCTCCCCTATGAGGAAAGGCTGAAGAGGTTAGGGCTGTTCAGCTTGGAGAAGAGACGGCTGAGGGGGGATATGATAGAGGATTTTAAGATCATGAGAGGTCTTGAATGAGTAGATGTGACTCGGTTATTTACACTTTCGAATAATAGAAGGACTAGGGGGCATTCCATGAAGTTAGCAAGTAGCACATTTAAGGCTAATTGGAGAAAATTCTTTTTCACTCAACGCACAATAAAGCTTTGGAATTTGTTGCCAGAGGATGTGGTTAGTGTAGCTGGGTTCAAAAAAGGTTCGGATAAGTTCTTGGAGGAGAAGTCCATTAACGGCTATTAATCAAGTTTTCTTAGGGAATAGCCACTGCTATTATTTGCATCAGTAGCATGGGATCTTCTTAGTGTTTGGGTAATTGCCAGGTTCTTGTGGACTGGTTTGGCCTCTGTTGGAAACAGGATGCTGGGCCTGATGGACCCTTGGTCTGACCCAGCATGGCAATTTCTTATGTTCTTATGTTCTAATCCTAACAGATTGCCATATCATGGACCTGGCACAGGTCTCAGCAATTCAGGCCATTCCTGGCCTGTTTCAGTGAATCACAGAGCAACAGAGGATTCTAGAGACTTTGGCTAACGCCGTCAATCAACTGTAGCCAGCTGGATTCCATATCTACGCCTGCCAAGCCTGATCTGGCTATGCAAGCACCACCCTTCTGGCCTCCAGTACCTTTGCTGGCTCTGCCTCATTTTACAGGTGACCCTTCATCGTGCAGGGGCTTCTTGAACCAGTGCATCATGCACTTTGCCCTACAACCTGCATATTTTCCAGATGTAGTCTCCAAAACTACATATATTTTATCCCTTCTGGGCAGCAAAGCATTGGCAAGGGCATTGCCTCTTTGGAAATGTACAGATCTCATCCTGAACGATGTACCAGGCCTCCTTGCTCTCTTCCGAACTGTGTTTGATGACCCAGGATGAAGGACCATCTCCGGTTCCACCCTTTTGCCTTTGCAGCAAGGTTCCCAACCATTGACAGATTACATCATCGAGTTTCGGACTCTCTCATCAGAATTACACTGGGCTGTCTGCGAGCCATTTTTCTTGAGGGCCTTAGCCCACGTATTAAAGACGAGTTGGCAGCACCCGAGCTCCATGAGACCCTAGACTCGCGTATTGATCTCATCGGCCGCATAGACCGTCGTCTACGCGAACGTTCCCAGGAGATCAGAGGAACCAAGAGAATGGCTGCTAGTGCTCCACGGGTTCACACCTCATCCTCTACTCAGGGCATCTCAGCATCTAATACAGAAGAAGAGGAACCAATGCAGATGGGCCGTAGTCATCTATCCGCAAAGGAAAAGCAGCGGCACCAGAAAGCAGACCTCTGCATGTATTGTGGACAATAGGGATGTGAATCGTGTCCTCGATCGTCTTAACGATCGATTTCGGCTGGGAGGGGGAGGGAATCGTATTGTTGCCGTTTGGGGGGGTAAAATATCGTGAAAAATCGTTAAAAATCGTTAAAAATCGAAAAATCGAAAAACCGGCACATTAAAACCCCCTAAAACCCACCCCCGACCCTTTAAATTAAATCCCCCACCCTCCCGAACCCCCCCCCCCCAAATAACTTAAATAACCTGCGGGTCCAGCGGCGGTCCGGAACGGCAGTGGTCCGGAACGGGCTCCTGCTCTGAATCTTGTCGTCTTCAGCCGGCGCCATTTTCCAAAATGGCGCCGAAAAATGGCGGCGGCCATAGACGAAAAAGATTGGACGGCAGGAGGTCCTTCCGGACCCCCGCTGGACTTTTGGCAAGTCTTGTGGGGGTCAGGAGGCCCCCCACAAGCTGGCCAAAAGTTCCTGGAGGTCCAGCGGGGGTCAGGGAGCGATTTCCCGCCGCGAATCGTTTTCGTACGGAAAATGGCGCCGGCAGGAGATCGACTGCAGGAGGTCGTTCAGCGAGGGTTCCGGCGCCTCGCTGAACGACCTCCTGCAGTCGATCTCCTGCCGGCGCCATTTTCCGTACGAAAACGATTCGCGGCGGGAAATCGCTCCCTGACCCCCGCTGGACCTCCAGGAACTTTTGGCCAGCTTGTGGGGGGCCTCCTGACCCCCACGAGACTTGCCAAAAGTCCAGCGGGGGTCCGGAAGGACCTCCTGCCGTCCAATCTTTTTCGTCTATGGCCGCCGCCATTTTTCGGCGCCATTTTGGAAAATGGCGCCGGCTGAAGACGACAAGATTCAGAGCAGGAGCCCGTTCCGGACCACTGCCGTTCCGGACCGCCGCTGGACCCGCAGGTTATTTAAGTTATTTGGGGGGGGGGTTCGGGAGGGTGGGGGATTTAATTTAAAGGGTCGGGGGTGGGTTTTAGGGGGTTTTAGTGTGCCGGCTCACGATTCTAACGATTTATAACGATAAATCGTTAGAATCTGTATTGTATTGTGTTCCATAACGGTTTAAGACGATATTAAAATTATCGGACGATAATTTTAATCGTCCTAAAACGATTCACATCCCTAGTGGACAATCGGGTCACGCTGTACCTTCCTGCCCTCTCCATCCGGGAAACTCCCAGGCCTAGAATCCACTGGAGGACTCCTCCTAGGCCTAACTGCACCTTCTCCTCCACTAACCCTACCTGTCACCATAAACTTGGACAACCAGGAGTTTCACACCCTGGCACTAGTAGACTCCAGAGCCGGGGCAACTTTATTCTCCAGCAACTTGTAGAACATTTACCCATCTACCAGCACCTTTGTTACTTTCATCCATTCATGGCAAACCCTTGCCTGGTGAAGTCGCCTTCTCCACGATCCTTATTCGCCTTCACACCAGATCTCTGCATTCTTTTTTGATTTTGGACAAGGCTATACATTAGGGATGTGAATCGTTTTTTGACGATTTAAAATATCGTCCGATATATTTTAAATCGTCAAAAATCGTTAGGGCCACGATACAATACCAATTCCCCTGATTTATCGTTAAAAAATCGTAAATCGGGGGAAGGGGGAGGGCAGGAAAACCGGCACACTAAAACCCCCTAAAACCCACCCCCGACACTTTAAATTAAATCCCCCACCCTCCCGAACCCCCCCCCCCAAATGCTTTAAATTACCTGGGGATCCAGCGGTGGTCCAGAACGGCGGCAGTCTGGAACGGCCCCCTCAATTGAATCCTGTTGTCTTCAGCCGGCGCCATTTTGCAAAATGGCCGCCGCAAAATGGCGGCCATAGACAAAAACGATTTGACGCAGGAGGTCGTTCCGGACCCCCGCTGGACTTTTGGCAAGTCTTGTGGGGGTCAGGAGGCCCCCCCAAGCTAGCCAAAAGTTCCTGGGAGTCCCGTTCAGCGGGGGTTCCGGACCGCCGCTGAACGACCTCCTGCAGTCGATCTCCTGCCGGCGCCATTTTCCGTACAGAAAACGATTCGCGGCAAGAAATCGCTTCCTGAACCCCGCTGGACTCCCAGAAACTTTTGGCCAGCTTGGGGGGGCCTCTTGATCCCCACAAGACTTGCCAAAAGTCCAGCGGGGGTCCAGAACGACCTCCTGCGTCGAATCGTTTTTGTCTATGGCCGCCGCCATTTTGCGGCGGCCATTTTGCAAAATGGCGCCGGCTGAAGACAACAGGATTCAATTGAGGGGGCCGTTCCGGACCGCCGCCGTTCTGGACCACCGCTGGATCCCCAGGTAATTTAAAGCATTTGGGGGGGGTTCGGGAGGGGGGGGATTTAATTTAAAGGGTCGGGGGTGGGTTTTAGGGGGTTTTAGTGTGTCGGCTCACGATTTTAATGATTTTCACGATAGTTTACACACCCAAACGGCAACAATACGATTCCCTCCCCCTCCCAGCCGAAATCGATCGTTAAGACGATCGAGGACACGATTCACATCTCTACTATACATCCAGTGGTCCTGGGATTACCCTGGCTAAAAATACATACTCCTCAATTTGACTGGACCACCCTCCGACTCTCTCACTGGGAAGATTCCTGCCATAAAAAATGTTTAAGAACAATATCACCGATGCCTTGCCTGACCACGCAGCTATCAATCTCAGGGCTTCCACCACAATATTCCTCCTTCCAGGATGTATTTTCAAAGAAAGCTGCAGACGTCTTACCTCCACATCGCTCCTTTGATTGCACAATCAATCTGCTGCCCAATACTGAGCCTCCTCGAGGATGAGTCTATCCACTTTCCTTAACCGAAATTCAAGCCATGTCCGAATACATAAAGGAGAACCTGGCCAAAGGTTTTATTCGCCGCTCCAAGTCTCCTGTTGGAGCAGGGTTCTTTTTTGTAGGAAAGAAATATGGCTCTCTCCGGCCGTGTATAGATTACCACGGATTAAATGAAATTACACAGAAGGATCGCTACCCTTTACCACTAATTTCCGAACTGTTTGACAGGCTCCAGGGGCTAAGATATTCTCCAAATTGGACCTTAGGGGCGCTTATAATTTGATCAGAATACGTCAAGGAGATGAATGGAAAACCGCTTTTAACACCCGCGACGGCCATTTTGAATATCTGGTCATGCCATTCGGCCTATGCAATGCGCATGTGGTGATCCAGAATATGATGAACAAAATCTTCAGAGACATGCTCTATAGTTGTGTCGTGGTTTATTTGGACGACATTCTGTTTTTTTCACAAGACCTTCAAAGCCATCGTCAGGACGTCATCAACATCTTACAACATTTAAGGGAAAACCAGTTGTATGCCAAGCTGCCACCTGCCCTGAATTCAGCCTGCTCTACGACGCTCCACTAGTCTTCATTCCGGCTTGGCTTTTCAGGCTTCGGCCTGTTATTACTTGGGTGCCCTCTGCCTATCTCCTATACTCCTTGGCGCCCGGGTCAGACTACCAACTCCTACCACAGCTGCTGGCCCCTGGCTGACTTCCTCGTCATCCCAGAGAAGACCTCGGACGGAGGTCCACCTAAGTCCAGTCGGCCCCGGTACCCAAGGGCTCAACCTGCGGGGAACGAGGGCTGGTATTGGCGAAGCTCTAGCTAGCCTCCGTCAGTCAGTCAGCTCCGTCTGCCAACGGTGGGGATCCGTAGGGCTTGCCCTGCAGGTAGTGCCAACCCCACCTCACCCAAGGGTCCTGCCCAACATTTCATTGATATTTAGGTGGAAGAAGGTCTTGAAGACCTGGTTAATTCTCTCTGTTTGGCCATTTCCTTGTGGATGGTAGGCTGTGGTGAGATCCAGAGTAATGCCAAAATTTTACAAAGACCTTTCCAATATCAGGCCATGAACTGAACACCTCTGCTGGATAGGATATGAGAAGGCAGTCCATGCAGTCAAAAGACATGTTGGACAAAGAGACAAGCTAACTCAGGGGAGGAAGGCAAGCTGGGAAAGGAACAAAATATGCCATCTTGGAGAATCTGTTCACCTTGACCCATATCATCGTGTAGCCATGAAAGAGAGGGAGATCCATGATAAAATCAAAGGATAAGTGGGTCCAGGATATCTTGGGGGCTTGCAACGGCTGTAACATCCCCCAAGGTCAGGCATAAGCAAGTTTATGCTGCACACAGACAGGGTAAGATTCCACAAAGCTCTTCACATTCGTCTTTACTTTTGGCCACCAGTAGTGGCGCTGAAGGAGCACAAGGATATGGGCTACTCCAGGATGCCCGGCTAGACACGAGTCATGAGCCCATTTTAACACCTTTTCACAAAGACACTTGCATACAACCATCTTCCTCAGGGGTATGGTGTATCAACGGCAACAATGATCTTTTCACAGTCCATGATGTGTTGAGTCATCTCCATTACATTTTCCATTTGAAAGGCCCAGGAGAGGGCATCCACTCTCTGATTCTTAGCTGCTGGTTGGTAGCATAGCTCAAAATCGAACAGCCTGTCTGGGATTAAGCTGTTGCGCCTGTTGAAAGTACTCCAGGTTCTTGTGGTAAGCGTAGCCTGTGGTCCAGTGTTTGGCCTCCTCTAGGAGATGCCGCCATTCTTCCAGCACCAGTTTCACTTCAAGGAGCTTGCAATCCCCAATTGTGTAATTCATCTCTCCCGGGGAGAATGTTCTGGAGAAAAAGGAACATGGCAGGAGGCTCCTTTGGTTACTGTGTTGAATGAGGACAGCCCCTACCCCAAGGGGTAGGACAAAGGGATGATTAGGATTTGGGTGCCGTAGATATGGACCCTGGAAAAAGGCTTTCCTGAGAGCCTGATGACATCAAAGGCTTCAGTGGACCAACAGCAGATATCCACTCCTTTTCTGGTTAAGGTAGTGAGAGACACTGTGAGGGCTGAATACCCTGGAATAAATTGGCAGTAGTAGTTAGCGAATCCTAGAAAGCGCTGTAGCGCCCAAAGGCTGACTGGCTGGGGCCAGCCTAGGATAGTATTTTGCTTTGCAGGATCAATATGGAAGCCAGTTTGAAAAATTATGGTTAAATCTGTTTTATTAGATTTTCAAAAACAAACAGAATAACATTCAATGAAATAGAACTCGGGAACACTGGGGAGCTCTGACCAGTGCCCCAATAATACAAAAATCCACAACATCCTAAAAAGATCCCCACTCCTTCCCCCCAGAAGGCCGCAGAGTTAATCCTCAAGAGGGTTCTGAAGAAGTTCCAGAAAAGCCATTCTAGAATGCATTGTGGGGGAGTGACTGGATGTAGGGGGTTCCATATCCGAAGAAAGGGTCTAGTCTTCCTTGTAATTTCCACTTGTTCAACATATTTCTCAAAAAGACACATAACATGCACTAAGTTTTGCCATTGGGTAAAAGTGGGAGGGTCCACTTTCACCCAATTTTGCAAGATAGCTTTTTTACCCAACAAAAGCACTTTACGTATCCATAATTTTACAAAAAGCTTTCCCACAGCCACACCAGTCAGGGAATCAAACAAAAGCACTTTTAGGCAAGAAGGCAGTTTAAGTCTCATCACACTATAAATGTAATGCAACATGTCTTCCCAAAAGGTGGCGATATAGGGACAATGCCAAAAGTGGTTGCCTAATGTGTTCTTGATCTTGTTACGTTTAATGCATATGGCCATATCAGCAAGAGATAATACCGCATTAGAAACTTATATTGTGTTTCCCAAAGGTCCATCCTACTGGTGATGGAACGAATTCTGCGGAAGCATTGTATATATTGTTCTTCCATAAAAGATACATCTAGCTCCCTCTCCCAGCCCCAAATCAATTGCCCAAAGGTGACACGAGGCTTGCGCCCTTGCAGCTATCTACATAAGAAGGAAATTTTGAGGCAAGTTGAGTCTTCAAAGTCAAATAAATCAGATAAAAATTCTTGGTGTTTGTGGGACCAATCATTAACCCCCAAGGAATGCACATAATGACGGACCTGCAAATAATGAAAATAATGTTTGTTATCCAATGGAAACTCCATTTGCAGGTCAGAAAAAGATTTCAGCTGTACACCTTGAGAGGCTCAGGAAAGAAATTCCCAGGACTATAAGCCCAGAAGAAAGTGCACATTCCCAACAAGGAGCAAAAATTGAGAGATTGAGTATCAGAACTGAAGGAGGGAACACACATGATGCCAAGCATGTATGAGTGGAGTGACTAAGACGCTATTGCATACAAAATCAGGAATGGCCGACCATGATGAATATAGCACGGTGCCTGGGCTAAGGGAGCCTAAAAAGCCCTGTTCCAAGGACAAGGGGACATAATAATTAGTTATAAATAACCAATCCACCACCAAATGTAGATTGGAGGCTATGTTATAGGATTTAATGTTAGCCAGCCCCATATCACCAGCGTCCCATTTACCCAGAAGTTTGGATAATGCGATTCAAGGTTCCACCCCCCCCCCCCCCCCGCCAAAGAAAGGTCCTAAGCACTCTGTAAAAGGTCCAAATATATCCCGTCCCATTAGAGTTCAGGAAAAAGTTTGGAAAAAATAAAGCCATTTAGGTAGAATGAAAATTTGAAAAAGAGCAATTCTACCTGCTAGAGATAAGGGAAAATCTTGCCAAATGTGCAAGAGAGACTGTGTAGAATGTATTAACTTGTTGAAATGAATCTGATAAATGCGGCTAGGATCGGCATGTAAAAGGATCCCCAAATACTTCAAGGAACCCTCCACCCAATGCATGGGAAAATCCGCTCCCCAAAGATGCCGAGTAGCCCAGGAGAGCGGTAGTGCTTCTGATTTATTGAGATTTAGCTTCAGCCCTGCCAGAGAACCATATTGAGAAATTTCTGCAAGCAACTTTGTCAAGGAACCCACTGGATTAGTTAAATGTAAAAGAATATCATCTGCGAAGACTACTATTTTGAATTCAAAGGAAGGCCCCATTCCCATGGAGACACCCTGAATATCACCACTGACCCGCAGATGACAGAGTAAAGGCTCTAAAGCCAGTATAAAAAGTAAAGGGGATAGTGAGCACCCTTGGGTACCATGGGCCAGTAAAATATCATCAGAAAGATAACCATTAACATAAAGAACAGCCCAGGGTTCAGTATAAAGGGTACGAATAGCACGTACAAAGAAACCCTCTATACCGTACCCTGTAAGGTCTGAAACATAAAATTCCACTCCAGCCTATCAAAGGCCTTTTCTGCATCTAAACTCAATAAGAGAGACATCATCTGATGACGACAACTCCATTCCACAGATGAAAGAAGCTTACGAACATTAGTTACATTGTAATGTCCAGGGACAAACACCACTTGATCGTCCCCACTAAGGGCAGGGATAATCATCGCCACACAAGTGGCCATAATTTTGGTCAAAAGCTTGACATCAAAATTTAACAAAGATATTGGCAATAAGATGCTGGAGATTGAAAATCCCTGCTCCTCTTGGGTAGAACCATAATCATCTCCCGATTCGGTGCTAGCGGGAATAACTCCAAATCAACCACTGTCTTGAACATCTCTCCCAGAGAAAATGTCACTTGTGGGGCTAGAATTTTATAAAATTCCAAAGAAAATCCAATGGGCCCTTGTGTCTTCAACAATGTAGTGGACTTAATGGTATCCAGGATTTCCTGTAACTGTATAGGTTGGTTTAATTGAGCCAAGCACTCAGTGGGCACTTTGGGAAGAGATACAGTCTGCAGATAAATTTGAATCTGCTGCAAGTCTCCTGTTTGTGCAGTATACAGAGCCTGATAGTACTCCCTAAATACATGACAAATTGCTTTGCCTGAGGTGACCAATGCCCCCTTAGAGTCCTTAATTGCTGGTATGAATTTAGAGCCCATCCAGCATTTAACCAAGTTCACCAAGGGCTTCCCTACATTATTGCCAAATTGATATAACTTAAATTTATAGTACAGGGTCCCCTTTTTTGCCCACTGATGTAAGAGCGTATTTAGCAAATCCTGTACAGACAAAAAGGCAGCTCTATGTGCTGGAGTAGGGTTCATTTCCATAGTGCTTTTAGCGCTATGGAGTTGTTTTTCTAAGGCGAGTATGGGCCTGGTTAATGCTTTCCTACTAGCAGCAACAAAAGAAATAATGTCCCCACGTTACACGACTTTGGCAGTCTCCCAGAATAAAATTGGAGAACCTGATGACAAGCATTAGTTTCCAGAAATAGCTCCCATTTCTTTTGAATATAATCACGAAATCCCAAATCTGAGTATAAATACTTGGGAAACCGCCAAAGCCTGTCCCCTTCCATTGGACTAAACCCTACTTTTTCCACTCACATGGTACGAAATAATGAGGAGCCAATTTGAGCATTCTGGGTCTGGGGAAAGAGACTCGTGCTAAGCAAGAGATAGTCAATACGGGAATATGAGTGATGTGCGTGGGATATTTATTTATTTATTGATTGATTTTTTTTTTATATACCATCATTCAGAAAGCCATCATAACAGTTCACAAATATCATAGAAACAAGAATACAAACATTTAAACTCTGGAATTTGTTGCCAGAGGATATGGTTAGTGCAGTTAGTATAGCTGTGTTTAAAAAAGGATTGGACAAGTTCTTGGAAGAGAAGTCCATTACCTGCTATTAAGTTCACTTAGAGAATAGCCACTGCCATTAGCAATGGTAACATGGAATAGACTTAGTTTTTGGGTACTTGCCAGGTTCTTATGGCCTGGATTGGCCACTGTTGGAAACAAGATGCTGGGCTTGATGGATCCTTGGTCTGACCCAGTATGGCATTTTCTTATGTTCTTATGTTCTTATTTGCGTAAAGGATTATAAATAAAACAAATCATATGAGAAACAATAAATAAGAAACATATTACAAAATAGAACAAGATATATTACTTGTTTAAAGTAAAAATAAAAGAAGATAAGATTATGATTAAAAGGTTCATACTGGGCGGTGTATGGGGGTGTATTCCTGGACTCCCGGGTGTAGCACTCTCCAGGCATCAAGAACCTCCAGATTACAACATAAATAATCAATACCTCGACCAAATTTCAGCGCTGGGCCACCACTGACTGAGGAGCTGTCGAGATATCTATCATGAACATAACACCAGTGGTGTATCAGCGTAGGGAAACAAGACATTAGCTATATGAACAAAAGAAGCATAGTCATACGTATTTGGAGCATAGATGTTACAAAACATTATAGGGTGGCCAAATACAGGGCTCTCCACTAGTAAATAACGCCCCACCTTGGATTCGTGGAATGGAACTTGTTTCCTAATTAACAAAGCAACCCCTGCTTTATGAGTACCTGACTGGGAAGAGTACATAGTGCCCACCCATTGTTTCTTCAGTTTCCTGTAACATAGCGACATGTGCACCCCATCGCCACAGGGCTTGAAGACATTTGTAACGTTTTGTAACACAACTTAATCCCCCAGCATTCCAAGTAATGCAACGAATGGCAGAGTGCGTCATAACAGACAGACATTAGAGGGGATCAGGACCAATAAACCAACATGGTAACATTACTCATACCTGCCCACTTCAGAACAGTATTGCAAACACTTATCTTTTCTAGCACTGACTACTGCAACGCACTCTTACTAGGACTCCCAAGCACATCGATAAGACCACTCCAGATACTTCAAAATACTGCAGCCAGAATACTAATGGGAAAAAAGAGGAGGGACCATATAACCGAAACTCTAGCAAACTTACATTGGTTACCCATCGAATACAAAGCCTTATGCACCATACACAAACTAATATATGATAAAGAAGCAGACTGGCTAAACACAGCCTTACGAGTACACGTTCCACAAAGAAACCTCCGCTCAGCAAACAAAGCACTACTAACGATCCCTTCAGTAAAGTCAGCAAAATTAACCCAAGTGAGAGAAAGGGCTTTATCATTGGCTGGGCCCATACTATGGAACAAGATGCCACCCGAACTCAGATTACAGAATAATCTCAAAACTTTTAAGAAAAATCTAAAAACATGGCTCTTTAAAAAAGCCTTCACTAAAGAGTATGGAGGGTAGAGAATGAAAGTACAAGGTAATGCAGATGAGAATGAATTTAATCAATCCTACTTTTAAGAAGTAATATTTCAAAGCCATAGTAACTCAATAATATACCTGGACTTGACCAACATTACTCAAATAATGATTTTATTTATGAAATTGTAACCGAACTTTATTGGCACCTGTTAGAATGTAAGATATCCTACATTTACTTATCTTAGTCTATGTGCCTATTTGTAAACCGTTGCGATGGTATATAACTTAGCGACGGTATAGAAAAGTTTTTAAATAAAATAAATAAATAAATATCGGGTCTAAGCCCCCAGCCTAGGCTCAAGCCCACCCAAAAAAGAAATATAAAATAAAAATTGGAACCCAGGATGTTCCCTAAGGCCTTCCCCTTTCCTAGCCTTTTGCCCCCTAAACCCCCCTTCCCTCCCTACTCTCCCTAACTCCCCAACTCTCCATCCCCAAACTCACTTACAAACAATAAAAGAAAGAACAAAGCCACTGTTTCCTCCATCAGACTCATGCTAGCTAACAGCTAGGGAGGTCATGTGTAATATGTTTTGGGGCCCCACCCCCCATCTAAGGCAATAAGAACACACTAAGCAACAGGTCACTTATGGAAAAAGAAAATGTGAAAATATCCCTGTTAAGAGAAAATAATGTAAGGCCACAAGAAAATTTCAATGAAGTTTACAAAGATGTCCCCCAATGAAGCTGGCTCCAGTGGCATCAGCACAACGGAGTCAGGCAATCACTTCCGTGGGTGGAGTAGAAGCTTGCAGACGAGGATTAAAGAAAGCTTGAGCTTCTGTGGCAGAATTAAAAGTATGAGAAGTATTGTGAAGTATCACCCATAGCTTCGCGGGAAACCTGTAAGGTGAACCGAACATGGTGTTTAACCAGCAGCGAGCACACTGAGGCAAACTCCAGGCAGCTCAAGCCAGGTGTCCGGTTTCCCAGCCAGTTCACTCACTCGATTTGTCACAGGCCCCAAAGCTTCGGGCAAGTCCAGGGCTCGGGAAAACCATAATTCTAACACCTTACAAAGTTCCTGGTCTGCAATAGATTCGGCAGACTGACAAAGCGCAGATTGCTTCGTCTGGCTCGATTCTTTAAGTCCTCAAGCCATTCGGTAGCATTCCCCAGTGATGCGGTCGCAGCATCAAGAACACACTCGAGTGTTCGCACCCGCTCATCCACATCATTCAAGTGAGTTTCAGCTTCCCCCCATCGAGTAGTGTTAACAGCTAGGAGTGATTGAAGGGTATCCAAATGTTCGTGAAGTGCTCCCATTTTTTCATTGAGGGCCTGAAGAATCATGCTAGCCACATCGTTGAGATCGCCATTACCAGCTGCCAGGGAAGGAGGGTTACTGGTGCCGGGCCAGTTTAGCAGCCATCGAGTGCTCAAAATGCTACCAAAAGGCGCTGAGAAGGCAGTGGTTAAGTAGTAGAAAGGATATCTCGCCCAAAAGGTAAAAAATACTATGATGGAGCATGTGATTGAGGTCGATGAAGGGGAGTGGGGCCCCGGAGCGAGACAAGGCATGTCTTGTCACTCACATCACATCAAGTGACCTCCCCAATTTGAAAAATTATATACCCCAAGAAGGGAAGTAGCTCTTACTGGAAAAGACATTTTCCAGGTTTTGCATACAGTGGATGGTCTTGTAACCGTTGTAGCACTTGTTTAACATGCTCCTGGTGCTGAGTAGATGAGTATGTCATTGAGATACACCACTACATGGGAATACAGGAAGTTTTGGAAAATTTTATTTAACATATTTTGAAATACAGCTGGGGTGTTGCAGAGTCCGAATGGCATGACTAAGTACTCATAATGCCCCTCTCAAGTACTGAATGCAGTTTACCACTCATCTCCTTCCCAAATATGAATAAGGTTGTATGCTCCCTGTAGATCTAGTTTAGTGAAGATCTTAGCTCTTCCCAGGAGATCAAAAAGCTCAGAGATGAGCGGTAGATTATATTTGTTCATTTTTGGGATGGCGTTAAGGCCCTTGTAATCATTACAGAGCCTGAGGGTGCCATCTTTCTTGCCCACGAAGAATAAACCTGCACCAGCAGGGAAAGAAGATGGCTAAATAAAGCTCCTTGCCAAGTTTTCCCTGATGTTCAAAAAGCATGATGATGTTCAAAAAGCATGATGATGATGATGTTCAAAAGCATGATGATGTTCAAAAGCATGATGATGTTCAAAAAGCATGATGATGATGATGTTCAAAAGCAGCATGATGATGCATAAGGCACTTCACAGCTTATCCCCACTCAACTTAACCTTCAAACTGCAACTACATACTTCAGATAAGCCGACTAGAAGAGCATATCAAAATAGAATGATTACCCAGCCCGCAAAATCCTCCCTAAGAAAACGCGCTCTATCAACTGCGGGCCCGTCCCTCTGGAATTCCCTACCACCAGACCTCCGCCTTGAGCCGTGCCACACTACTTTTAAGGCGAAACTAAAGACTTGGCTCTTCCTGCAAGCTTTCCCAGAGAGCTAAGAACTAGAAGATATAACAACCCCTGCCCTTTGGTTCTAATGTACTGCCTTATTTATCCAAGATTATAAATTGCCTTATTTATATGTTTAAAGTTGAGACTAATTAGTTCCTGTCTTCTTATTACTTAGATCGAGTATTCTGATTTGTTCCATGTAAATGGCCATGTTAACTGTTCCTTGTAAACTGTTCCTTGTAAACTGTTCCATGTAAACTGCCACCCGGCAGTAATTATTACTGTTCTCTGTGAACCGGAGCGATATGTATTGTATACAGGAGCTCCGGTATATAAAAACCATAAATAAATAAATAAAATGTACTGCCTCATGGCCTCGGTTTCTGAAATAGATAAGTGGTAGACCCTTCCCATGGGAGCACCTTGTCTGGGAGAGGGTCTATGACAGAGTCAAATGAGCAAAGAGGGAGCAGGGCTTCAACCCATTGCTTATAGAAGACAATGGAGAAGTTAGTGTACTGTAGCGGGAGCCCTAGTATGGTGGCAGCCAGTGTCAAGTGGGTCGGTGATACAAGTGGTGAGACAGGTGGAACCCCAATCTGCCAACTCCAAAGAATCCCACTCGATAACTGGCTGGTACTGATAACTGAATTCACAGCTTAGGGAATCACTTGAAAAGACATGGTCTCCTTGTGGAGACGACTGGTCTGAAGAGTGAGTGAGTCACTATTATCTCTGTTAGGCGGCCTGGGAGAGGATCCCCATATACAGAGGAGATGGTTACAGGATATTCCAGGATGATAGTAGGAATCTGGTACTGACAGACCAGGACTTGGTCAATGAAATTCCTGCCTGCTCCTGAATCTAGGAACACCTCTGTATCAAGTTGGCCATGTTCTGAGAAAATGGAGATGGGAACCAGTAGTTGCAGGGAGTAGAGTCTCCAGCCTAGTATTGTCTCCACAATCAACCCTAGGCATGGGAATTTCCTGGTTTCTCAGGGCACTGTGATACCAGGTGTCTATGGCCTGCACAGTACTTATGACTTGGATTGGCCACCATTGGAGACAGGATACTGGGCTTGATGGACCCTTAGTCTGATCCAGTATGGCATATCTTATATTCTTATGTTCAGTGTAGGCACAAGCCCAACTGCTTTCTCTGAAGTTTTTCCTGGGGGGAGAGCTTTGCTCGGTCCAGCTGTATGGGCTCCTCCAGAACCTTTGATTCTAGAGACAGTACCTGGACAGGAAGAGACTGGAAATGAGGAGCCAATACTACAGGATATCAGATAGCCTTATTCTCCTGAGCCCTTTCTTAAAAGCAGTGATCGATGCGACCAGCCAATGAGATCAAAGCATCCAATGATGTGTGAATGTCTCGGCCAGCCAATTCATCTTTTATTCTGCATGAAAGGCCTTGCCAAAATATGGCAGTGAGATTGTCCTCTCCCCAGTGCAGTTCAGATGCAAAGATGCAGAACTGTATGATATCTTCTCAAAGAGTTTGTGAATCCTGCCGGAAGCAGCTCAGTGGTCAAGGAAAATGTTCGATCTGGTTCTTCAAAAACAAGCTGAAACTATTAAAGAAAATCTGGGAGACTCAGGAGCAGAGGGTCATCACGCTCCAATAGGAGAGATACCCAAGCCAGTGTGGAGTCGCCCAGCAGTGATAAGATGTAGGTCACCTTGTAATGATCGTTGGGAAGAGCGTGGACTGAAACTCAAAATGCATGCAGCATAAGCAGCATTCTTTGGGATCCCCATGGTAGTATGGTGATGACGGAAGCTGTGGAACCAGTCTGTAGGAAGAAGCAGGGCTAGAAGGAAGCAGAGCCACTGGAAGAAGAGCCAGTGTAGGGGTCAGGGCATACATGTGGAGTGCGAGTCTTTCCAGCAGAGCAGTCACCTGGTTAAGAACCCCCATAGGCCCTCACCAATAGCTGACAGAGCTACACAGTAAAGAGTAGGGATGTGCAGCAGGGACGGATTTGTCCCATTCGGTATTTGTATTCGTGAGGAGCCAAATCCATTGCATCCATTCTAGGGGGACCCTGATCTGTTCATTAGTTATGTATGTATTCGTTTCCCAAAAAAAAACCCATCCCAACCCTTTAAATTTAATTACCTACAACCCCCCACCCTCCTGATTCCTCCCAAGACTTACCAAAGGTCCCTGGTAGTCCAGTGGGGGTCCTGGCGCAATCTCCTGCACTCGGGCTGTCAGCTGCCAGTATTCAAAATGGCACCGATAGCCTTTGCCCTCACTATGTCACAGGTGACATTGGTCGGCCCCAGTCACATGGTAGGAGCAATGGACGGCCGGCGCCATCTTGTGCTCCTACCATGTGACAGGGGCCGACCAATGGCACCGGTAGCCCCTGTGACATAGTATGGGCAAAAGCTATCGGCGCCATTTTGAATACTGGCAGCAGACGGCCCAAGTGCAGGAGATTGCTCCAGGACCCCTGCTGGACCACCAGGGACTTTTGGTAAGTCTTGGGGGGCATCAGGAGGGTGGGGGGGTTTATTTGTTAGATACGTTGTATTAGTGGGGGTTCGCCATACGTTTCGTGACCCCACGAAAACAACAAATAGGGACATATAGGTTGCGGATTGCCAATACGTCGAAAACGAATGCACACCCCTAGTAAAGAGACTGGATTGGAGCTTCACCTATATCAACCTCTTTCCCCTTGGGTTGAACCCTTGGGTTCTGGGGGCTGACAGGTCTTAGACCAGAGTCTAAGGCTAGGCTAGGGTCAAAGTCATGCGGAAAACAGGAATGGTCATTTTCCAGGCACAGGTCAGGGCCAGAAGTCGATTGAGGGAAGGCTGGATGACGAAGAGCAGGACTGACACAGCAGGGCAGGCAAGCAGGCAGAAGGAACTGGATAAGATGAAGGACAGGCTGGAGAGACAAGGCAGGAAACAGGAACGCAAGAAGCAGCAAGACAAGCTACACAACATTGCAGGAGACCCATTGCTGAGGCAAAGTAGGGACGTCTAAGAAGTCCTTTTATAGGGCAACGCCTGGTGATGTCATCCAAGTGCGCTGTGGCCCTTTCCCGCCACAGGCCTTTAAATCCTGGATTGCTGGGCATGCGTGCTCCTATGGGGGATGCTGGAGGTAGCAGTTCATGTGGTGGCCTGCTGCACAAGCGAAAGATGGCAGCATCTGCCACGAGACAGGGGCCTGGGTTCCAATGGCGTTGGGGTGAGTGCGGCAGCTTGCAAGGACATCCTGCAAGCCGCCAAACATAACACTCATACCATTTAACTGGCACATAGCAAAAATGCACACTGGAACTAGAATGATACCATTTCTAATTTAAAGTATGTATTTCTATATAAATTTTGGTCGGACCCAGCAAGGCAATTCTTATGTTCTTAATATAGCTGCAGAATTACTCATTAAATGGCAGAGAAATGTAGAATGCACGACTGTATATTGAAATAATGGAAAACAAAGGATTGTTCATTATACTGGTTTAATATTTATTTCATTTTATTTAAATAAAGCATAAAAAAATGGCAGAGAAATATTCTCACAAATGCGTTCTGGTGTCATCACAAACCAATGCTGAGACTTTATATGGATCTAAATCAGTGAGAAGAGATGATGTTTGGTTTCTTTTGTGCTGCCAGAATAAGTCCAGGAATACTGTGCAGCTGGTTAGCCACTCCAGCCTTTCTTTTAGCTAGGAATATCTAGATTTTGTAGGGAGGAAATGGGATATCACCATAATCCACAAATCCATTCATAACCAACTACCTCTAGACCTTCAGTTCCCATTCAAACTATACTCATCCGCAAGACCAATTAGAGAAGCATATTATAAAGGAACCCTTCAAGTCCCCCCAACTAAAACCACACGTCTATCCTCCACGAAAGAACGGGCATTCTCCACAGCAGGCCCAATCATCTGGAACAACCTGCCGACTGACCTAAGATTGGAAACCTGCCTGCTAACCTTCCGAAAAAAACTCAAGACCTGGCTTTTCCTCCAAGCCTTCCCTTAAGTTCTAACATTTTAACATAACTCTACCAGAATTGTCCCAATTCTCTAGATGCTCATTACAGCCACAGTATAGACATATGTTCTCAACCTCTAGTTTTTTTGCTGTCCTTTTATTTCCAGGCTACTCTTGCCCCCATCTCCCTGTTATATGTAACTGCGCTTCGGCCTTCCTGTTATTTGGTTATGTTTAGTTAGTCCCTTAGTTCTATGTAAACCGGTCTGATATGAATCTTGTCATGAAGTTCGGTATAGAAAAATGTTAAATAAATAAATAAAATAAATATTTTTTTTAACTTGTAAAATGATAGTCAAGGATTCTCTTCCCACCTAGACTCTAATGCAGTGTTTCCCAGCATTCTCCTGGAGGCACACCTATCCAGTCAGGTTTTCAGGATTACCACAACGAATATGCATGAGATAAATTTGCATACACCAAGTGTCCAGTATATGGGAAACACTGCGCCAATGTATTGAAGCCTTTGTAAAAGGTGAAAGGCTGGTGCACATCATGGGAATATTATTAATATAATCCCATCAGATGTAGTGACTGAATTGCTTACCAGCAAAAAAACAACCAAATAAATTCTGCACCTAACTGTAAAGTCATGCAGTGAGTACCAGCTGGTAATTTACTGGTGTGATGATATAGCTGTCACTTAGGAAGGCAAGAAAGAGAGAGGTGTTGATGGCTGTAAACAAGGGAAGGAGCAGCCATCGCTCTCTCCTCTTGATGCTTTTCACTGTGTGGGTTTCTGATCTGATGGTTCTCCCCTTCTCTGGGCTTTTTCCAAGATAAAATTGAAAATGGACTGGGTACATGGTTTCACTCATATTTATACAACTGCCATTTTATTTTATTTTATTTTTTTTAATGGAAGTGGTTAAATTTGAAGAATTTTTATGCTTCGCCTGTTTGTCCCTCTTCCCTTGGTGCAGTGTGGAGAGCTCTTTACATAACTTGTGGATGTTATGTTTATGATACATCCAGCACTGAGTGGAGGAAAGAATAAACAAGACTTCATTCTGAGGGCTACAGCAGTAAAAATGTAAACTAAGGATATAGGAACTACAGTCTTTTTAATTCTCTAGGGAATGTTAGATGTGAAAATTGCTTTTACAGTTTGATAAACACTGACGTGATTCCTTTTTTTTTTTTTGGTAATGAATAGAATAAGCTTGATGGCCGCTTTAAGTCAGTGATCTTTTTACTTTCTGTACCTTTTTAGATGGCGTTGAAAGCCAAACAGCGTATGCTAAAAGAAGACTGGGAGCTCTTTAAGCAGAGACGTTTTATTGAAGAACAAGTAAGATCTAAGCCCTGGGAATGTTTTGTAACTGACTTTTGAATAAGTTTTCTATGTCAGTAGGAATTCACACTGTTGGAGATGATATAACTAAAAGATGTCATATGAGTGCTGCAGCTTTTTCCAAGGGAAAACAAGCTAGTGTTACCAGGCATCCCTTCATTTCATTAATGACAAATTTGTGGCTTTATTCTGGCAGCTGGAATGAGAGAGTTTTGGTGTGGAGGAAATAATCCATTATCACTGCAGTGTTTATTAACAGATTTCTTAAATATTTATCACTCATTTTCTGAGGTTTTGGGATGAACAGCACCTTGATTGGCTTGTTCACGTCAAACTTGGAAGGGGGCATGGGTAGTGGTCCCATTTTCTTTTCAAAAGAAAGGGAGGAGGTCCCCAGTGGCATGTGTTGTAATTCCCCATTTCTCCTCCCTCTCCTTATTTTGGTTTTAAACTGTTTACTAGTTTATTACTGACAAAGTAATGACCCACACGCACTGATGCAGGAAGCTGAATCTGCCTGGATGCACTGATAGATTCTGTCCCGGGAGTTCAGATCCTACCAGTAGTTTTTAAACAAGAGAATACAAAACACCTCTCTGCTACCTTCACAATCTCTCATCAAAAAAAGACAGAAATTAAATTGGTGAATGGATCTCATAAAAGATTTGATGTAAAATACCAGTGCCTCTCAATAGTCATAAGCATTGATCCAAATTCCTATTTTTATGAACTTTTAAACGAGTTGCTAGTGTCCAAAATGAAATATGACAAAAACTACAAATTTATATTTAGATACATAATCATGTGTATATATCTAACTACAACAAAGAAGAAAGTTGCTTCAGACCTGCATTGCCGGTATGCAAATTGAGCTCTGCCCCTATTTCTCCCTGCACTCTCCAGCTCCACCCCTCTCTCTCTCTCTCTCTCAATCTCACTCTCTCTCACTGAATAGTCTAATCTCCTCTCTACTACTGCACAATACTATTGCATCCTCTACTATTACCCATCTCAGTTATGCACTTCTGCACCTCACAGTATTTCCCCATCCTTGGACAGGCTTTTATTACTTGTATATGTGCATAGATATCATTTTGCAGTAGTTGTCATATTTCATTTTGGATACTAGCAACACTTTTGATAGCTCATAAACATAGTAATTTGGACCAAGGATTATAGTTATTGAGAGGTACTGGTATTTTACATCAAACTTTTTACGAGGTCCATTCACAAATGTATTTTCTATTTTTGTTTGCTAAGAGACTGTGAAGGTAGCAGAGAGGTGTTTTGCATTCTCTTATATATTGTCACTTGCAGCATAAGAAGGGAAGTATTATTTGTAAATATTTCCCTTCACATGGTGCAATCTAGTAATGGCCAAATTTGTCCAGGGAGTCAAAGTTCAACATAGGCCCCATTTCATGGAAACTGTACCAGAAACTTGAAACACTTTTCACTCAAAGATAAAGGATCATCATTTAAAAAACTTGATTTTCACAGAGCATTAGCTTCTGTCAGAGCTCAGCAACACCAAGGCAATAATAAACCTTACCCAATTTAGAAATTCAAGTTCAGTACACTCCAGTGGATAAGTACCATGTCATGCTCCCAAATGTTCACCTTGTTTAAACTGTGCCAGTCGTTACTCAAGAGAATATTCCTGTTGGTATCTAGGAGCATGTCATTATAAACCAATCTGCCTGTATTCCCCATATCCACTCACCAAATAAAGTATCTTAAAACATCAAAATCTTATCTATGATTTAATCACAAAATTCTCTGGGTGAACTAAAAGTTTCTGTGATCACATGACTATTCTGGTTAATAGTAGGGGTGTCTTATTTTATTTTTTATTTTTCCCAATTCATTTGTTTGTTTTCATTTACTTTAAATACAAAAAATGAACAGAGAAACAGAGATGACAGCAGAAAGGGGCCAAAATGGTCCATTCAGTCTGCCCAGCAAGCTTCCCATGGTAGTATTCACAGAACCATGCAGGTTACTCCATATTTCTGTTAAGGGTAGCAACTGCTGCTTTCTGCAGTTATCCCTGAGCCTTATGATAAACCATAAAAATTTACTGCTAGCAGCGTTTTTACTGGATGATGAGCCTTCCTGAACATTCAGACAGTGCTGTTTCATGTGCTTTGCTTATAGACTTGGCCGTAGAAGCAGTCCTGTGTTTTTTTTCCCCCCATGTCTGCACATCAGTTCCCCAGATGGCAAAAGTCGAGGCCTTCGTTGGTTGCTGTCTAAATCCAATTCCCCTTTTCCCCCTACCATAGAAGCAGAGAGCAATGATAGAGGTGCAGCAACTGTATCAAGGCTTATTGGTTAAGGGTAGTAATTGCAGCACCAACAAGTTACCCTAGTGCTTATCAATTCCCCAGACCATAAAAGTCAGGGGCCCACATTGGTTGCTGTCTGAATTCAATTCCCATTTCCCCACTGCCATTGAAGCAGAGAGCAATGATGGAGTTGCATCAATAGTATCAAGGCTTAATGGTTAAGGGTAATAACTGCCACACCAGCAAGTTACCCCCATGCACTCTTTTATTCATGTTCATCCTTTAGCTTTAGGGATTCACAGTATTTATCCCATTCCCCTTTGAATTCTTTTTCTGTTTTGGTCTTCACACCTCCTCTGGAAGGGCATTCCAGGCATCCACCACCCTCTCCATGAAGAAGTATTTTCTGACGTTGGTTCTGAGATGTCTTCCCTAGAGTTTCATTTTGTGACCCCTAGGTCTACTGATTTTATTTTCAAAATGGAAAAGGTTTGATGTTTGTACATCATTAAAACCTTCATGTATCTGAAGGTCTGTATCATATCTCCCCTGCACCCCCTCTCTTCCAGGGTATACATATTCAGATCCTTCAGCCTTGCCTCATAGGTTTTCTGATACTGACTCAATACCATTTTGGTAGCCCTTTGGACCACCTCCATCCTGTCTCCATCCCTTTTGAGATAAGGGATCCAAAACTGAACACAGTATTTGAGGTAAAGCCTCACCAAGGACCTGTATAAGTGCATCACCACTTCCTTTTTCTTTCTGGTTATGCTTCTCTCTATGCAGCCCAACAGTCTTCTGGCTTTAGCTATCGCCTTTGTACATTGCTTAGCCATCTTCAGATTGCTAGACACTATCACCCCAAGATCCCACTCTTGATCTGTGCACATCAGTCTTTCACCCCCCATCACACACAGCTCTTTTGGAATACCACATCCCAGATGCATGACTCTGCACTTCTTGGCATTGAATCCCAGCTGCCAAATCTTTGATCACTCTTCAAATTTTCGTAAATCACTTTTCATTCTCTGAACTCTTTCAGGCATGTCCACTCTGTTTCAGATCTTGCTATCATCCACAAATAGACAAACTTTACCTTCTATTCCTTCCGCAATATTGCTCACAAAGATATTGAACAGAATCGGTCTCAATACCAAACACGGCTCTCTCTTTAGAGTAGGTTCTATTTACCATTACATGCTGTCTCCTATCAGTCAACCAGTTTGTAAACCACGCCACCACCTTGGCACTTACTCCCAAGCTTCTCATTTTGTTCACAAGCCTCCTATGTGGGACTGTATCAAAAGCTTTGCTGAAATCCAAGCAGATAAGATTGAGCGCTCTTCCTTGCTCCATTTCTCTAGTCACGCAATCAAAAAATCAGATTTGTCTGACAGGACCTTCCCCTGGTGAATCCATGCTGCCTCAGGTCCAGCAACTTGCCGGATTGTAGATAGTTCAGTATCCTTTCTTTCAGCAGCATTTCTATTAACTTTTCTACCACCGAGGTGAGGCTAACTGGCCTATAGTTTCCAGCCTCCTCTCTGCTACCACTCTTATGAAGTGGAATCACAACCGCTCTTCTCCAATCTTACAGCACCACTCCCATTTCCGGCCATCTATTGAACAGGTCATTTAACAGACCCACCAGGACATCTCTGAGTTCTCGTAGTATCCTGGGATGTACCTCATCCGGTCCCATGGACTTGTCCACATTCAGTTTTCCTAGTTCTTCCCATACATTCTCTTCTGTAAAAGGAGTTGTATCTAGCCCATTCCCTTCTATAGACTTGTCAACCAGTGACAGTCCTTCTCCAGGATCTTCTTTAGTGAACACTGATTGAAGTATTTGTTTAATATTTCTGCCATTTCTTTGTCTGTCTCTACACATTGCTCCTTGTCACCTTTCAATTTCACTATACCACTTTGGGCTTTCTTTCTTTCTCTTATATATCTGAAAAATGTTTTCTCACCTCTCTTTATCTCTTTCGCAATCCTTTTTTCTGTTTGACCTTTTGCTTTTCTGATTTCTTTCTTTGTCTCCCTCAGTTTCACCAAGTTTTGTTCCCTCTGTTCCTCTTTTTGGGATCTTTTATACTTCCTGAACACTGATCTTTTTGCCTTTATTTTTGCAGCCATCTCTTTTGAGAACCAAATTGGTTTCTTTTTCCTTGTAATTTTGTTTACTTGTCTAACATATATATTGTTGCCTTTATTATAGCTCCTTTTAATTTCGCCCACTGTTGTTCCACCTCACCCATTTTCTTCCAGTCTTTTAGTTCTTCCTCCAGGTACATCCCCATTTTGTGAAAGTCCGTATTTTTTAAATTCAACACTCAGGTCTTCATGTGACTTCTTAGTATCTTATTTGCGATATTAAACCATACTGTCTGATAATCACTTGTTCTCAGATGGGCACCTGTCCGGACATTAGAGCTATTATCCCCATTTGTGAACACTAGGACAAGTATCACACCATCCCTTATGGATTCTATTACCATTTGTTTTAGAATAGTCCCTTGGGGGGTATCCCCTATCTCTCTACTTCTCATAGATTTTGCAGAAGAGATACTCCAGTCTACATCCAGCAGAATAAAATCTCCAATGAGAAACACTTCTCCCTCCTTCCCCATCTTTTTCATGTCTTTGATCAGATCTCTGTCCAGCTCTTCTGTCTGAATTGGAGGCCTGTAGACCACACCAATGTAAATGGAAGCATCATCATAATTTTTTAGGATACCCCATAATGCTTCTTCCCTGTCCCAAGTCCCTTGCATTTCAATTGCTTGGATATTGCTTCTGACATAAAGTACTACTCCACCCCCTTTTCTGTCCTCTCTATTCTTCCATAATAAGTTATAGCCTGAGATGGCCATATCCCAGTCATATGACTCTGTGAACCATGTTTCTGTAATAGCAATGATGTACAGGTCTGCCTCCACCATTAGAACCTACAGATCTGGGATTTTATTGCCCAGACTACGAGCTCTTAGCTTTCCAGCTTCTTTCCTTCAGGTTACTAGTCTTCTTGGACTTCTTTTCTGCCTTATTCAACTGATTTTTGTTAATTTCTTCACCCATTTCTTGGAGATGTTGGGGATGACATTCCAATATCCTTCTGTCACCCCCATCCTCTACTTTAAACATAAACAAGAAAAAGTCAGCCTTATCTAGGTTTTAGGCTATACTATTTAAATCCAGTGTAACTGCACTGTTTCTTCACTGATCTGATGAAGAGAGGATAACTCTCGAAAGTTCATCACAGATGTATTGTTAATCCATTAAAAAGATATCACCTTCATCTTGTTTGTTGACCCTTAATTCCAAATTACAATAGAAAAGTTAGAAAAATGTCAAATATAGGCTTATTTAAATTTATTTAAACAATTTTTATATACCATTTTTTTACTAAGAAGTAGTCAAAACGGTTCACCTCATATACATACATAATAAAGTAAAAATATATAAACAAAAAATGAAAGTTATATATCAAATCAAGGTAACACATTAGATAGTTGGACGTAGGTTAAATGAGAAAAAACAATATGATGTAGAGTACCCAGGGAAACTGTTCAGAGAGTGAGCGTTAGACTGGAGTCCACTAGTTATTTCAGGTAAATGCAGTTTCAAAGAGAAAGGTTTTTAAGTTCTTTTTGAATTCTTTCTTGCTTATAGAATTTCTTAGGCTATCTGGGATCGAGTTCCAGAGTTGGGGGTCCCGCAACAGAAAAAGCACACTTTCTGGTGATATCTAGTCAAGTGGTATTTGAAGTAGGTTTTTATGGACAGCACGGAGGCTTCTGGTTGGTCTATAAATATGAAGCTGCGAGCTGAGTCAAGAAGAGATATCATCATTCAATAGGTTGTAGATGATGGTAAGTATTTTATATTTTATTTTAAATTCTACAGGTAGCCAATGTAGGGAATAGAGAATGGGGAGATATGGTCTCTATGAGAGCTTCCTGAGAGAATATGGGCTGCAGCATTCTGGATCAATTGTAATGGATGGAGTACATTTTGTTGAAGACCAATAAATAGCGCATTACAGTAGTCTATGCCGCTGAATATAAAGGATTGTAATATTGTTCGAAAGTCATTGTGATGTGAAAACGAACAAAGTCTTTTCAACATGTGTAATTTAAAAAAGGAATTTTTCACCAGTAATGATATGTGATTGTTCATGGAGAGGCTGGAATCAATTATGTCACCAAGGTTCCGAGCTTTCTTGATGATAGGTAGGGAGGTGCCATTGAGATCAAAAGTGGTGGGTGGGCCACAGTCAGAGTTTAGGATGGAAAATAGATAAATTATTTCAGTTTTGGAAGTATTAAGTTTTAAACGGTTATGTGAAAGCCATACTTTTATTGTGTTCATGTATAATGAAACTAGTGAAAGAGTATATGACCAAGATGTTGAATAAGGGATATAAAACTGTATATCATCTGCAAACATTTTGAATTGAATGTTTAAACTGTCCAATAGGTAACACAATGGTAAAGATAAATATTGAAAAGAAAGGGGGAGAGGGATGAACCTTGTGCGACACCGGAAGGGATGTAGAAAAAAGTGGAAGAGAAAGCTCCCAAATGAATGTATTTATTATGTATTTAATTCTTTTTCTATACCGATATTCATGACACATGTCATATCACATCAGTTCACATCAAACATGGGAGTTTAACTTAACAATAATCATAGCTAGAGAGCTACTGATAGAGTTAAGGGAAGTGGTAAGTAGTAAGTTACCAAGAGCAAGGGTTACAGGAACTTGGAGGTTGGAAGAGAGTAAGGAGAGAGGAACAGTTGAGTTACAGTAAATATATGGAACAACAATAACAGTAAATATATGGAATAACAATGGTAAGAAAAACAGTTAAATGATATATGTTATGACAATAATATATATAAAATAAATATGTAGAACAATATATACAATATAGAATAAAGGATACAGAATGTAACGTTACCGCTTATATGGCTATTGATAGGCTTGTTTGAACAGCCATGCCTTTAGTTTTTTTTTTAAAGGTCAGTGGGCAGTGTTCCTGGCGTAGGTCTGGGGGCAGGGTGTTCCATAGGGATGGCCCAGCTGCGGAGAAGGCACTTCCCTAGTGGAGGTGTGAAGAATGGATTGGGGGCGGGGGGGGGGGGGGAACGTGTAGGGTTCCTTTATAAGCAGTTCTAACTGGTCTTTTTGAAGTGTGGAGTCGTAGCGGGATTTTAGCTCGAGCGAGTGCTGATTGTGGATGGTTTTGTGAATGATAGTGAGAGACTTATGAAGGATTCTAAAGCTGATAGGGAGCCAATGGAGATTCCTGAGGATGGGTGTGATGTGGTCTCCTCGGCTGGAATTGGTTAGGATTCTGGCAGTGGCATTCTGGAGCATCTGCAAGGGTTTTTATGGTAGTTGCGGAGAGTCCTAGAAGGAGGGAGTTGCAACAATTTGACATTGTTGGTTTGTAAGAAAAGAATTGAACCAGCTGTGAACTGAATCTGAGATACCAATTGATTGTAATCTAGATAATAGTGTAATCAGGGTTGTCAAAAGCTGCAGAGATATCTAATAGTCCCAGGATGTAATCTTGGTTAGAATCAAAGCCTCCTAATATGGTGTCAAAGGAGGACAGTAGAAAGTCTCAGTACTGTGATTTTTTTCTAAAACCATGTTGGTTGGAATGTAGAAATTCATTATCATAAAGGTAATCATTTAATTGATGTAAAACGACAGATTCAGTTACTTTAGCAAAAGTGACAAGTGAAGTATTCAGATGCAAGTTGTTTAAATTAGAAAAATCGTCATTATTGGTAAAATAAAGGTCAATTTGAAATAATCTGGGTAAATATCAGAGCTCAGTGATTGGTTGATTAAATTAATTAAAAATTCTTGTGTGGATGTAGTAAGTGTTTTTAATAATTGTCCATGACATGGATTGAAAGGGGAGAATGAAATTTTTGTTTTAAGAACTCGGGATAGGGTTTCTGTATCTATAGGAGAAAAAGAGGACCAAGTGCTAGCCCTTTTTTGTGGTAGATCATTTGGGTATGGTAAGTGTATGAAATCCAAAGATATGTCGGTTATTTTCTGTTTGAAGTGTACTGCAGTTTGATTACAGAGATCGTTACTGAGGTTTGGAAAACTAGAACTTGGTGATGTAGTTAATATTTTCCCAATAGAAAATAGAATGGAGTTGTTACCATTGGCAGCTTTGATTTTTTACAGAATAGAAGTTCTTTTTTGCTAGGGTCACATCTTTTCTGTATTTTCGGAGGCAGCAATGGTAATGGTTTTTAAGATTAGAGGTTTTATCTTTGCTGCATAAGCATTCAGCTTGCCATATTTGGTTTTTATGCTTTCAGCTCAGGTGAATACCAGGGCTGTGTGTTTCGTTTTATGATAGGAATTAGAAATAGGAGCTATGGAATCTAAAATTGTTGACATAGTTTTATTCCAAGATTCTGCTGTAGAATTAACATCATGTGAGATGGAACTAGGAAGATTATCAGCGAGAAGTGTAAATTGATCAGGTATAATTTTTTGCGTTTCAGAGGCAAATGAGGGTAGGGTTTTGAGTTTGTAGTGGAATTAGTTTTAGGTGAATATGGAGTTCAATTAGACTGTGATCAGACTAGGGGATAGATGATACAGATAATTTGGTATCAGCTGATTTTATAAACTCTTCGTTGTAAAATATTTGTAAAATATTTGGTCTAAAAGTATGGCCAAATTTATGAGAGTTACACTCTCTGGTTCCTGTTCCTTTGTTCTTCTTAGTGTTTGGGTAATTGCCAGGTTTCTTGTGGCCTGGTTTTGGCCTCTGTTGGAAACAGGATGCTGGGCTTGATGGACCCTTGGTCTGACCCAGCATGGCAATTTCTTATGTTCTTATGTTCTCTTTTGTAATAACAGCTCTTTATTAACAAATAAAGCTTGTTTGTTTGCAGACTTGATACACCAAAAAGTGTAAGCCCTTTGTAAAAAGTGAATCCCCATTTCTTTAGCCTTATTTTTAACGTCTAGAACAGTGGTAGGCCACCATTGGTCCTAGAGTGCTGCAAGTGTTAGGTTGTGGACCCTTATGTTAGAGTGAGGTTGGCACAACTTACACGGAAGGCCCTGGAGGGTCCTTACTGCCAACTGGCGGAGCAGAAGGTGCAGAGACTGAGCTGCAGCTTCGCCTGTACCTGCCCCTTTCCCCTTGGTTTGAGCCTTTGGATTCCAGGGCCTGGGAGGTCTTAGTTGTTCAGTCTCTGAGGTGTATGCTGAAGGGTAGCTCTGATGTCAGGCTGTGGTTCAGGCAGGTAACAAGCAAGGATGGTCATTGGCTGGGCTAAAGTCGAGGTAGGTGGCAAGCAAGGATGGTCAGGTCACAGGCTATAGTCATGCCAGGAATCAGTCTAAGGGCAGGCAGGCTGAGAGAAGAGAGAAGATGAGGCAGTAAATCCAGGCAAGGCTAGGTGAGACTGAAGAGCAAGGGCAAGGTGAAGATTGAAGGCTGGGCAGAAGACGAAGAAAGCAGCAATTCATACTTTCTCGAGAGTCGACCCATTCCTCTGGCATCATCGTGTTGCACGGCTGAGGTTTAAATTCCCAGCCATGTGATGTTATCAGGAGGTGCCAGCCACCATAAATTGCACTGCAGGGCCATTAAGAACTGGCACTTGCCTAGAGAGGGATCCAGCGGTTGACAGTGCAGCATCTCTGGCCATATGGCATGGTGGCGTTTGGCCCATGGGGGTGAGTGAGCCAGCAAACATAACAGTACCCCTGCTTCTAAGCTCCCTCCTCAGGATCTGAGGCTTGGGTTTGCAAGGAAATAGAATATGGAATTCTTTTATTAACTGCAGTGATTTGAAATTGGTGGCAGGCTCCCACAAGTTATCTTCTGGGCCAAAATACTTCCAGGTGATGAAGTACTCTAAGTTATTAAATCTCCCATGGAAATCCAAGATTTCCTCAACTTTGAACTGTGTGTTTTCTTCCATTGTCACATCTGAGAGTGTGGGATGCTTCTTAGAGAGCCAGGAAAGGATCAACGGTTTCAGTAATGAGACATGGAAAACGTTGTGGATCCTTAGTGAACTGGGAAGTTTCAGTTGGTACGAAATGGGGCCTAGCTGTCGTTGGACTAGATAGAGTCCAATGAATTGTGGCGCCAGGCAAAGATAAGAGACCCAAAGACAAATACCAGACAGCCATACCAGATAGCCCTCCTTGAATTGTGGTGCTGGTCGACGTTTTCTGTCTGCAAATATCTTGGCTCGAGAGGCTGCCTATGATATCAATTGGTTTGTCTGAGTCCAGAGATTATGGAGTTCCTTGGCCATGAGGCAAGTCATGGGGGGGGGGGAGTCCACAGTGAGAGGTAGCAAAGTGGTATCCTCGTGTGTTTCCCATACACAATCTGAAATAGGGAGGAACCTGACACACTGCTCACATGGTTGTTGTGGGAAAATTCTGCCCAAGGAAGAAGAAGGGCCCAATCATCTTGCCTTCGATTAACATATAACTTGAGAAAGGTCTTGAGGACCTGATTGATCTCGGTTTGCCCATTGTCCTGGGGATGATAGGCCATAGTGAACTGCAGTGAGATGCCAGACTTGTGTCAGAGGGCCTTCCAATAATGGGTGGTAAATTGAACACCTCTGTCGGACAGAATATGGGATAGCAAGTCATACAAATGAAATACATGTTGAACAAAGAGGCAAACTAGTTCAGGAGAGGGGAGCCCAGCGAGTGGCACAAAGTGAGCCATCTTAGAAAACCTATCTACAATAACCCATATCACAATAGAGCTGCATGATCCACAATAAAATCCATGGATATGTGGCTCCAGGGTTCCCTGGGGGCTGGCAACAACTGTAACAGCCCTCAGGGTCTGGCACAATCAGCTTTTTTTGTGCACAGGTTGAACAGGACCTCATGTAGTCCTTCATATCCTCCTTGAAGTGAGGCCACCAATAGTGGCACGGAAGGAGCTCATGAGTTCTGGTCATTCCAGGGTTCCTTGCTACCAAGAGTCGTGTGCCACATCAACACTTTCTCCTGGAGCCTCTTGGGGATGACTGTCTTCCCTGCAGGAATGGTAGTAGCAGAAGCAATGATGATCCTTGCCTGGTCAATGATATGTCGCGGGGTTTCTATGGTATCTTCAGTCAAATAGGATCAGGATAATGCATCTGCTCGGAGGTTCTTCTCTGCCAGTCGGTAGCAGAGCTTGAAGTCAAATTGAGAAAAGAAGAGGGACCAGCGAGCCTACCTGGGATTAAGGCATTGGGCCTGTGGATCCATATAGATCATATAGATGGCGATCTTGTGTTGAGAGACTTCTAAGAGATGCCTCCACACTCCTCAAGGATGAGTTTAACTACTAGAAGTTCTCAGTGTCCAAGTATATAATTCTTCTCTGCTGGTGAGATCTTTCTGGAGAAGAATGAGCATGGAAGAAGTTTTCATTCTGTGCTGTGTTGACTGAGAACAGCTCAAACCCAAGGGAAGAGGCATCTACCTCGAGCACAAAAGGACAAGAGGTGTCCAGATGCTGGAGACAGGGTCCTTGGGTAATAGCTTAGGCTTCAACTGATTCTGAAGTCCTGTTTCTGGTATGTGCACCTTTTTGAGTTAAGGTCGTGAGTGGTGTGGAGGGGAGTATCCATGGAACAATTGCCGATAGTAATTGGTGAAACTGAGAAACTTTTGTAGTGCTCACAGGCTGACCGTCTGGGGCCATTATAGAATGGCCTTCTGTTTTGTGGGGTTCATGCCTAGACCTGTACTGGAGATGATGTAGCCCAGGAAAAGTAGTTGTTCTTGCTTGAAGAGACATTTCTCCAACTTGGCATACAGATGGTGTTTGCATAGGTGCTGGAGTACTTGTTTCACATGGAATCTATGAGCAGACAGAGATTGGGAAAAAATAAGGATGTTATCTAGGCATACTACTACAGAGAAGTATAAGCGGTCCCGAAAGATGTTGTTCATCATTTTTTGGAAGACTGTTAAGGTGCTGCACAAGCCAAAAGGCATTACTAAATATTCATATTGTCCATCTCTCGTATTGAAAACAGTCTTCCATTCATCTCTTGGCTTAATTCGGATGAGGTTGTATACACCGGAGATTTAATTTGTTAAAGACATCATCTCCCTGTAGTCAATCAAACAGCTCGGATATCAACAGTAGGGTTAGCGATCCATTTTAGTAATAGCATTAAGTGCTCTGTAGTCTATTCCAGGGTTGGAGTACTCCGTCCCTTTTTGCTGTGAAGAAGAAACCTGCTCAAGCAAGTGAGGAGGATGTATGGATGAAGCCTCTAGCAAGATTCTCTTGAATGTATGCACTCATAGCCTTGGTTTCAGGCGCTGAGAGGGGGTAATTCTACCTCATGGAGGGTCCTTGGAAGGAGCTTGATCTTGCAGACATAGGAGCAATGGGGAGGCAGCATCTCAACCTGTTTTTTTGAGAATACATCTAAATATTCTGCATATTGTGGTGGTAGCCTCGTCTGAGTAGCAGCTATGGTGATGTGGGCTGAAGAAATGACTGAGGCAAGGCAAGTAGAACAACAAGATAGCCCCCATCAAGCCAATTCTAGTGAAGATCAGTCAATGATGGGTTGATGCTTTTGAAGCCAAGGAAGACCCAAGATAATTGGATTTAACACTCAGGGTAGGACATAGAGTGTGACGGTCTCAGAATGAAGCAGAGTGGAACAGTGCTCTCTGTGAGTTCCGGGAGGGTACTATAGATGGAGGAAATAGTAAGCAGTTGAGCCAAGGAGACTGTGTGCATCACCAGGGCCTGATCAATGAAATTTCCTTCAGCCATGGAGTCCAGGAATGCCTGTGAGATGGGGTTTTGCCTCTGGTGACGGATACAGGGACAAGAAGTTGGGGAGCAGAAGACGTCCGGCCAAGGGCTATCTCCCCAGTTAACCCTAGGCATGGAAGTTTCCTGGTTTCTCAGGGCATTTAACTACCAGGTGTCCATGGCCTTCGTAGTATAGTCATAGGCCCAGTTGTCTACAGTGTGATTTTTCCTGAGTGGTCAACTGGCTATGTCCCATCTGCATGGGCTCCTCCTGGGTTTTAGGTTTGGAGTAGCAAGTCATGGATGGAGAGAGGGGGTGCTGGAATTAGGTGCTAAGGGGATGGAGCATCATCCTTTATGCTCATGAGATCTCTCTTGGAGCCTTTGGTCGAAGTGCTTGGCTAAAGCAATAAGGTTATCCAAGGAGGTGGAAGTTCTTGAGCTGCCAGCCCTTGAAGTAAGATGGCTGAGAGACTGTCTTCTCTCCAGTTCAATTTGGAGGCGAGAATTTGGAATTCTATCGCATATTCCAAGAGGGTCTGGGAACCATGGCGAATCTGCAACATGTCAGTTGCTCTAGCGGTGTCCCTTCCTGGTTTGTCAAACACAAGGCAGAATTTGTGGAGAAAACTTGCAAGGTTCCGGAGCATGGGGTCTTCTTGCTCCCAGAGGGGAGAGGTCCAGGCTAATGCGGTACCACCCAAGAGGGAGAAGACGTAGGTGACCTTAGTACAATCATCAGGGAACATTGTGGCCTGTGGTTGGAAATGCAGCACTGATTAATGAAACTGTGGCATTGTTTGGGAACCCTCATAAATCACGGGAGTGGTGGTAGCTGCGGTAAAGGTCTGGGGGAGGAAGACAGCAACTGAGGGGAGGAATCATTGGTGTTGGTGCGGGGTTCTGCCTCAGCGCATCCGCTGTGATAGCTAATTTTTCCAGGGCCACAGTACTTAATTGAGTAACTGCTGCCTTTCCTATAGGTGCTGTGCCAAGCCTGGTATTGCTTGGAGTGAAGAATGAACCACAGAGTCCATAGCCTCAGAAAACTATTAGATTTGTGGACCTTTGTGTTGGGGTGAGGTTGGCACAACCTACATGGAAGGCCTTGTAGGTCCTCACTGCCAACTGGAGGAGCAGACAGTGCAGAGACTGAGCTGGAGCTTCGCCTGTACCAGCCCCTTTCCCCTTGAGTTCAGCCTTTGGGTTCTGGAGGCTGGCAGGTCTTAGGTGGCAGTCTCTGAGGTCTACGTTGAAGGATGGCTCCGATATCAGGCTGTGGTTGAGGCAGGCGGCAAGCGAGTATGATTGGTGGTTGGACTGAGGTCAAGACAGGTGGCAAGCAAGGATGGTCAGATCACAGGCTATGGTCAGTTACTGGAATCAGTCTGAGGGCAGGAAGGCTGAGAGATGAAGATGAGGCAGGAAATCCAGGCAAGGCTAGGTGAGGCTGAAGACAAGGGCAAGGTGAAGACAAAGGCTGGGCTGAAGATGAAGGCAAGGCTGAAAATGAAGGCTGGGATGAAGATGAAGGAAGCAGCAACTCAGACTCTCCAGAGTGTTGACCCGTTGCTGAGTCACCATTGTGTTCCATAGCCAGGGTTTAAATACCCAGCCATGTGACACATCTGCAGGTGCCAGCCAGTGTAATTCCCACTGCAGGTCAGTGCCAGTGTCATGCCCCTGGATCTCCACTCTAGCAATGTGATCCTTTGTGCAGTGAGCACAGGAACTAAACCTCCATTCACAGGCCCCATCCCTCAACCAAAGAGTTCAACTGGGACAGGGTCTTTGAGCAGAGACTTACTTCCTATGCTGACTGCACTGGGAGGATCAAGTCGCTGGAGCCAATGTCTGGGAAGGGAGGTAAGTGGAAGGGGCACCTTTAGAGGTTCAGAGCAGAATTGCAGGGCAGCAGGAAGTTTGCCACTCCCCAAATTTTGCCACCCTAAGCACAGGCATAGTAAGCCTGTATATGTAAATCTAGGCCTGAATATTGGCCTGCAACCATAGACATTTTTCTTTAATGCAACAGTGGTCAAAATGTGTATGAAGTATGTCAGAATCTTGTGTGGCCTGCAGTGTGTATCCAAAACATTGTTTAATAATTTCAAGGGCAGCATCTTGTGAGTTGACAATATATAGGGAAGCCATATTAAAAGTCATTAGAATCTATGCTGAAAAATCTAAGATGCTATTCTAAAATAGTAGTGAGTGCACTTTTCAAAGCCATGTCTGCGGAAATGGGGTCTTTGAAAATCGCTCACCCTATATGTGGGTAAAATTATGAGCATAATGCCAATATGTGCATAATTTTACTTATGGTGAAAGGAGGCATTCCTGGTGTCAGGGTTTGACAGTGGCTTGCAAGTAACACATACTTTTAGATTTTCAAAATTATGCATGCAACTTTATCCAGAGAAAGTATCTCTGCAAAAAAGGAGATGCAAAATTGTGTAGGTACTTTCTCCTTGGCAATTTTCAAAGGTAAAGTTTCTCCTTTGAAGATCTAATGCAAAATCCATGAGTAAAAATTACCCACCAATTTTGCACTTCTGTGGACAGTTTGAAAATCCCCATCCAGGAGGGTAAATTTATAGCTGTGGGGCTAGGGCTAACATCTGCATGTAACCTGTACAAGCAGACTTTAGCCAACATTTTCAAAGCAAACTTATGTGCATAAATTTGCTTTCGAAATGCTCAGGTGATTGGCATGCGCACAGATTAACTTGCACAAAGTTACACCTCATCTTTGGAAGGCATAAATTTGGGAGTGAACTTGAATGCATACTTTTTAAAATCAAAAACCATGCAACTCAGTTCCAACTCTGCCCTTCAACTCCATCCCCCCCAGAATGCCTCTCTCCAGTTTGCATAAAACAAGAACATGTGTAACCAGCTTATGTGCAAATTCTTACATGCACTCTGCTCCAGGCTATTTTCTAAAAGATATTTATGCACATACGACATGAGGTTATGCCTGTAAATGGCTTTGAAAATTCAGCCCAATATGTGTAAATCCCAGACATAGAATGGAGTAAGATTTACCAGGAACTTAAAAAATGCATTGATTGATAACAACTGGAATAAGGAAAACTTTGCTGAAATTACAGGACATAGCAATGGATTTCCTTAACTTCTTTTGTCCTGCACTAGAGTTTATAATCCCTCTCCTAAGAGCTGCTTTAAAAGCATCCCATTTAATAGCAGGTGACTGATCACAGGAATCATTACATGAGAAATATTTCACAATTGTTTTGTTAATTTTATTTGCTACCAAATCCGGATTCTCCGGAAACAGTGTTAAAGCAGCAATTCAGACTGAGAGGCTTTACACCCCCTCCCAGTTTAAAAAGATGTCAACATGATCAGATACTCTAATTCTATAGATCTCTGCCTGAACTACTGAAGGCACAGGCATTTTGGATTTCAATAGTCTAATGTATGGTTGACAAGGTGGAGGGGGGGGGGGATGCACACCAGCATTTAGGGGTTCATTTTCAAAAGGTCTCAGCACATAAAACTGGAAGTCATGCGTGTAAGTAGCATGTAAACTTGTAAATATATTTTGCCAAAGTGCTTGCAGTAACAGCGTCGCTCGTAAATGCTAAAGGAGGGGTTAGGGGATGGGGGGAAGGGGGTCATTCCGGAACAGGGTTTGCAAGTTCACACACCTTAGTATTTTGTAAGTGGTATATGTGCAGCCATTACCAAACTTGTACGCACACTTTTACACCTGCTAATTGAGTCGGGGAATTGAATTCACACTGGTCTTTTGTTTGTAGTCTTTGGGTGGGAGATCTGGGTTACGTGGTGGTGGTGGTGAGTGGTGGGATCAGAGTGAAATGCTGGAGGATCTGGGTTTACTAGTGGAGGTGTGGGTGATCTGGTGTTGAAAACCGCAGGCTGAAGTATTTTCCTAAGTGAAATATGCGCATATTTATAAAATACCGGCCTCCATTTGTAATCTGTGGCAATTACTCGCACGTTCTAATTTATTCTACATGTAAACATATGCATGCACTTTTGTAAAAACACATATTGAAAGTAAGGTACCTCCATGCTTGACACCCTAGCTTTCTGGTTTTTCTCCAGATATTGGACGAAAAAACATAGGTTTCGCTGAAGATCTGGCCAGGGTTTCATGAAAGCACTACACGTACACAGAGCCCTGGCAGAGTGTGGATGAGGGTGAAGCAAGGCAGGTGAAAAGTGCTGGGATGCCGGTGTGAGCAGATCAGGAAGAGCAGCGAAGATTCACTCAGATTTATTCTAGTTGTGTCGGGTCATGTCTAGGAATTCAATGAAATGTTCAGGGATACTGAACCCGACTCCCAGAAACATTGTGACAAACCTGACAACTGCTGTGAGCTGTTCCTGGTGACTGACATCAGGTGTGCAATCTAAAATTAGTGAATAATGTTTTCCAGTGAGTATTCTCTTGATAATTCCTTGAAAGATTGCAGCCCTAAGCATCTCAATTAAATCTTTCTGCAGGTGTTTTGGGGTTTTTTTTTTTTTGCCTAAGTAATAATCAGTTATTTGCATGCTCTGCCTTCCATTCATTCTGGGGACAATTTTCACACTGTGCATTTTAGTGCAAAGCCTGCATTAGCTTTTTACCTAGGGGACTTTGCATCAGTGTTTAAAGAGAAAGAATTAATTTACTTTCCCTTTGAAAACTGCCATAGGTACAAAGTAGCTACTGGCACTCGCATCAGCCTTTTGTGCAAGGTGACAGCCTTTTGTGCAAGGTGACAGGCATGTGTCTACATTTGAAAATGCAAGCCACACATGTACTTTTCCCAATTCTGCCCAAAGCACGGCCCCTGGATTGCCTGCCCAAAATACAACAAAAAAATTTTAAGCGTTCTGAGACCACTGCAAGTACTTTTAGCCACATTCGGGGTGGGCAATTTGCAGACAAAGCCAGATAAACTGGTAAGCCCCTGCACAAATGGCTTTGAAGATTGCCCTCCCTATGTTTTCGTCTCGTAACTGGATCACGTTTAGACATTTAGCTCAAGCTGGCCTAAAAAATGTCATTGTGGGGTTCATGCAAACTGCCAGCAATTTCCTGAGATGCCAACTCTCGTGAAGCCCAGGTGCTTTAGAATTTACACAACTCTTTTCAGGATTGCATCAAGTACATTTTATTTTCTCTCCAAATCACAGCCTGTTTCTCGTCATTTGCAGTTTTATTGTATTTTTCTGTGTCCAACTATTTCCACCGCCGCAGAGAGTCGGCGAGCGACACCCTGACTCTTCGTGTGCGCGCAGGGCATCTTGCCAATGACAGCATGGGGTTGGAGCCATGCCGTCAGCAACTGAACATCTGCCGTGGTATAAAACTCAAAGGGGAAAGTCTCAGCAGCAGCTCAGGAAATATTTCTTCACAGAACGGCGGTGAATGCTCCCGGAAGAGATGGTGAAGGCAAGGACGGCAATGGAATTCAAAAGGGCATGGGACGAGCACAGAGGATCCCTGTTGGCTAGAGAATGGAAATGAAGAAATGGGGTAACTTTACTATTACACCTAAAGTTTACATTTCTGCTTGGGGTTAGCCCGCATGGAGTGAGAGTTGCCACTAACCTAAAAAAACTTGCTGGGCAACTAGAAGGACCATTATGGTCTTTATCTGCCATCGTTCACTCCGGGGCCGATGCAATGAATGAGCGCAGAAAACGGGCGCTCAGTGTTGAGCGCTCCACTTTCCTAACACACACCCAGGCACCTCTCTTGGGTGCACGATTCAATATTTAAAAGAGGGGTTGCACTGCCAAGGAGGCGCTAGGGACAAAGGTGCGTCCCTAGCGCCTCCTTGGCAGCGGGCGCCCAGGATAGGTGGCTGTCAATGGGTTAGGAAAATGGACGCTCAATTTTATGAGCCTCTGTTTTCCGATCCTGTGCACAGCCAGGGTAGGAAAACGGACACTTGTTAATTGAGCGTCCGTTTCCCTAACCTGACCACTGGCACTTTCTTTTTTTTAATTTTTTTTCTGCAGCACGGTTATTTGAAATATTAAAAATACTTTCCAGGGTTATACTTTCACTTAATAGGGAAACCCGTTAGCTCGCTCGCTTTTATACGCGGATTATCGGCGGCGGGTTTTGGGCACGGATGCGGCCGCATATTACATAGGCCTTTACTGTGCGTAGGTACGCGCATTTTTCTGTATGTGTGTGGATTTCTGTGCGCAAATCATTTGCATAATTTATGTTTTTTTACATCCTGCGGAAACAGCAGCTTCAACCGCATGTGCTGATCAAAACCCGCGCTCATAACTAGCGCCTGTTTTGCCGTGGGTCTTATTACATCTGTTGCGTGCCCCATCCACGCTCGGCCCGCGCACGGGCCTGCTCACCTTTCCAACTCCTCTGCAGGTTCCGGGTCGGCCTCCCCAGCAGCAGCCACAAGCTCCTCCAGGCCTCGGTGTCCCGCGGTGGCAGTCACCGGGCCTTCCTCAGCGCACCAGGCCTCATGGCGGGGCTCGGCATCCTCTGTGGCATCGGCCCCGCCGCTAGGCGGGCGCGCGCGGACCGCCCAGTCCCTTAAAGGGCCAGGGGTGGGTCCTAGCTCCTTGGCGTGCCCTGATTGAACGCAGTACTAAAGGAAGTGCCTGCCTGCATTTCCTTGCCTTGGCAATCGGGTCAACACCCTGTGTGAACTAGTTGCCTCCATGTCTCATCGCTTGTTCCAGTCTCATTCCAGTCCTGTTCCAGCGTCCTTCTGTTCCATTGTCCTCCTGTTCCAGCGTCCATCTGTTCCTATGTTCCCCCAGGTAGTACCTCTTGGACTGACTCTCTGGTACTGACCTCTGCCTGTTCTTGACTATGTTGATCACTGCCCGGATGCTGACCTCTGCCTGCCTGTGACTATGCTGACCGCTGCCCGGATACTGACCTCTGCCTGTCTACTCGACCACGTCTGACCTCTGGAACCTGACCTCTGCTTTGGCTGACTACTCTCAGACTGACCTTTGGAACTTGACCTCTGCTTTGGCTGACTACTCTCGGACTGACCTTTGGAACTTGACCTCTGCTACTACTGACTGTGCCTCCTTGATTCTGGCCTTGCTCCTAGCCTTGTCATCTCAGACACTGTTCTGGCCTTTTCTGGTCCTCCAGACCTCCAGCCTAGACGTCGACCGCGCACCCTTGATCCTGGTGGGCACACCATTGAACTTCCTTTCTGTGAGACCCTGCAAGACCCACCTAAGTCCAAGCGGTCCGGGCCCCCAAGGGCTCCATCCGGGGGGACCGCGGGCTTCCAGTGGTGACGCTCCAGCTAGCCTCTGTCTCCTCCTGTGCTCCACCTCCTGGTGGCAGGTGCTCCTGGGTCCGACCAGGGAGCCTACCAACACTGCTCCAGAACAAGGGTCCACCTCCAGGCGCAACACATCAGTCCCCGGAGTATTGCATTCAGTACTAGTGCTCATATCTCAAAAAGAATAAAGACAGAATAGAGGCAGTCCAAAGAACAGTGACCAAAATGCTGAGGGGTCAGCATTGGAAGACTTATGAGAAGAGGCTGAAGGATCTGAATATGTATACCCTAGAAGAGAGGAGGTGATATGATACAGACCTTCAGATACCTGAAAGGTTTTATTGATGCACAATCATCAAACCTTTTCCTTTGGAAAGAAATCAAAGGAACTAGGGGTCAGGAAATGAAATTCCAGGGAGGAAGACTCGGAACCAATATCAGAAAATATTTCTTCACACAGAGAGTGGTAGATGCCTGGAATGCCCTTCCAGAGGAGGTGGTGAAGATGAAAACAGTGAAAGAATTCAAAGGGGCATGAGATAAAACACTTGGATCCCTAAAAGCTAGAGGATGGAAATAAAAAAAAAGAGTGCTTGGGGATAACTGGCAGGTGTGGCAGTTGCTACCCCTACAAATAAGCCTTGATACTGTTAATGCAATTCCATTATTGCTCTCTACTTCAACGGCAGTGTGAAAAGGAGAATTGGATTCAGAGAGCAACTGACTTTTATGGTTTGGGGAACAAACATGGGGGTAGACCTGTATTTATCCAGCCTAGCTATCAGTGCCCTTCTAAAGCCACTGGGGGGGGGGGGGGGGGAGAAGGGAGGGAGAGAGAGAACCTAGCCATAATACCCTCATACTAGGTAGGTATTTATACCTCTATATGAGGCCTACCTAGTCACTTGAGGTGAGGTTTAGGGATTAGTGTAGGAGGTTAGGGGCACTTTGACATTCAAAGTGAGACGTACGAACAGAACAGTGCTCTTTTGTGAAGATTTGATAATCCCTGGAGTGAGGAAATTCACACAAAGATGAGATTTGTGCAATGTTCGCTCAACCTAGCTTGATGTTACCCAGGTAGAGAGTCCATCAAGCTAGGTTGAGAGAACATTGCACAAATCTCATTATATAGCACTTTGATAAATTGCCCCCTAAGCCTGATAATTTTGCTGCCACTCCAACACTGATCTCTGCTTCCTCGGGAAGGATGAAAGGAAATTGGATTCAAACAGCATCCAAGGGCCCTGACATTTATGGTCTGGAAAACTAATAAGCAAGGGGGTAACCTGATCAGTGCAGCAGATACTGGCATAAGCTTGCTGGGCAGACTGATGGATCATTTGGTCCTTTTCTGCCGTCATTTTATGTTAATATGTTTCTGGGTTTATGCACTTTTTAAATTCTCCTTGTCCTGTATGGATATACTTTGACTTATATTTGGGGTCAGAGGGTTTAACCCTCTCTACTTACTGCAGTCCCTACTATCTCTTAGCTTTCTCTGCTCCCCATTTCCCTTTGACCCATCCTTCTGTTCCCTTCTCAACAGATCCCTTCCTCTACAGACTTAATTCAGTTATCTCTTCACTGCTTTCCACCCAGCACCCTTTCTCAGCACTTTAAGCTTCCCTTCATTGACAGACTCAGCTCACCTATCAATTTGTGATTTCTCTCCTCCTCAGGCTTGGATCACTTTCTTGCTCTGCCCTCCCTGAGCCCGGGTACTGCTCTTTTTTTTTTTTTTTTTATGGAACTGCTCCTGCCTCATCATCCCTTGCAGCACTTCTCCTGGTACTCACAGATTCCAGCCAGAGCCAGTCCCATGCTGCACAGTCCACATAAGACACTCTGGCACCTGCATATCCTCGGCCCTTACAGCTCAAGAGTCAGCATCTCCCCAGTTCTAGAGTCATAGCTGCATGTGATGCTTCCCACTCTTTGCTTGGAAAACCCAAACATAACTACTCTATCCTGTGAGGTTTTTTTTTTTAACTTTAATTTTATGACATACATATGGTGTCTATAATCTGAATGGCAGTTCAGATTATAGACACTTCCACTTCACACGGTCCTCAGCTTTTAACTTCCAAAGTCCATAGTGTCTAAGATAGTAAAATATTAGCACTTTTTCCACATTCAGGGTTTTGTACCCACACTTGCAGTTCAGTTAATATCACTGCCTGCTTCTGCAGGGTTTAAATCTGAAAGTACACAGTACTCATAGTAACACTGTACCGTAGGAGGGCTCCTGCCTCCATAGGGTCACCTTACACTTCCTGGTTCCTCTTAGGTACCACCAGCTCCTCCACTTCCACTGGCTACGGCTCCTCCGAGAGTCTGTAATTGGACCCTCCCTCTTTTAGCTCTGGCCCCTTCCCAATCTATGTCATCCACCCACTTATCCAGTGGCTTCCTTGGGACCCAGCCCCTCTCAGCTCCACTCCTCCCTGCTTCCCACAAGCCTGTGCTAGACAAGGGGAACATGAGAAATGTGCGGTAGTTTGGGGCAAGTTTTTCCCTATTCCAGGTTTCCTATCCTTAGGTCTGGCTCTGTGGGTTTCCTTTGCTGTTTGATCTGTTTGAGTAGGGACAGGGGCATTCACCCAATTTCCACCACACTCTCATTCCTTTATCATTTCTCTTATTTTTCTTCCATATGTATATGTTTTGTCTAAGTATATCTGTCCCTCCACAGCTCATTATTTTCTCTTATCTCCTCCTCCTCCTAGTCTCCTCCTCTCCCGCCACTTCCATCCCTCTTCTCACCCCTACCATGAAGCCCTCTCTTCTCACAACCTTTCTCTTGGTTTACCTCCCCTGTTAGACCCCCCTCATCTCTGTCCCACATAGTTCCTTTCCCAGTCTTCTTCACCTCTCTCACCCTCTTAAGTTCCCTTTGTATACCCTTCTCTCAGCTCCTCTCATCCTCACAGCCTGTCTATTCTTCTGCCTCTCCTACAGCCAGGGGCAGCTCCAGGCAATCTGCTGCATGAGGCGAAGGATGAAATGGCGCCCCCCCCCCCCCCAAATGGCCCGTGCAGGCGAAATCACCGAGGGCCAGGTCAGGGGGAAGACAATGGAGGGTGAAGTGACTTGCCCAAGGTCACAAGAAATTGCAATAGGATTTGAATCCTGGCTTCCCTTGTTTTTCATTCTTCTTCCTCCTGTCCTTTGGTTATGGGGGTTGCCTCACAACAGGAACAGGATTACACAACCTTGCACAACCAAATTTGGAAAACAATTCTTACTAAAGTCCTTTTTATCTCTCAGAAAAGGATAGCCCCTACCAAGCAAGGGGTGCACTGGAAAAAGAGCAGTCTCCCAATCCAAAACCAGAATAGGAGTAAACAGCTCCTAACTCAAGAAAACCCATACTCAACTGACTACACTCACTTTGTCTCTGATTCTCTTCCCCCCCCCCCCCCCCCTTTCTGGACAAAGGACTGAACCATTGCCGACATCCTCGGGGAGGTGCTGCTGGAAATGGTCTGTCCCCTTCGCTATCACCTGCAAGGATCTAGGGACAGCCTAGTGGGAGAGCAAGGTTCCCCCACACAAATGATACGCTGAAATAACAATGTAGACTTATTTTCATTAAAGCAATTACTTAACGCTTTCAGAATCCCAATATTTGCATTATACTTGTACAGGCACTTTGCTTGTGGTGCACAAATCTGAACTCAACTTATATAAAGAGCTGCACAAAAAGATAATTTTTGCACACATAGCCTGTCAAAGTTTATAGAGAACATTGATCACAGGTACCTCGTACAAACCCTGCAGGTGTCCGGGCTCAGCTCCCACCTTGTGGGGCTTCTTGAACTCCTGTAAAGGTCTGCAAAATGCTTTGTAAGGGTCAATTGATCTCTGACAATGCCTCTGCATTCAGTTGAGGAGTACGTCAAGGGTGCCCCTTGTCAGGGCAACTGTATGCACTGGCCATCAAGCCTTTCCTGCACCTACTTTGCAGAAGGCTCATTAGGCTGGTGCTTCAGGAACTCATTTTGCAGGAAACTCAGCTTATACCAATGGCATGCTCCTTGTGGCTTGAGTCCCAGCTGATCTGGAGAGGGCATAGGCTTGCCAGCAAGTCTACTCTGCTGCGTACTCAGTGAAAATCAACTGGACCAAATGTTCTGAGTTTCTAGTAGGATGACAGGTGGGCGCACTCCCTGACACTTTCTATAATCTAGCATGGAGTGAAAAGATACTGAAATACTTTGGAGTTCACCTGTGAACTACAGAGACCATGACCTTTGTCACCTGGAGTGAGTTGGAAGATAAAGTAGTTGCTCACCTGAGGTTGTGTATACATCTGCTGGAGCTAATGACCTTCAGGGGAAGGGCCTTGGTAATTAATCAACTTGTGGCAAGCATGTTCTAGCATTAGTTGATTGTCCTGAGCCCAACCCTTGAGTTCTTAGCCCAGACCCAGAGAAAGTTGCTAGAATTTGTTGGGAGCTAGGAAGCATTGGTTCTCTGCAGGTGTTTTTGCACGTCCCTCTGCATGAGGGAGGACAGTCTGATGTGTGTCCAAAGCCAGATGTGCATTTTCCACCTTCAGACCCTGCAGTGGCTTCTGTATGCAGACTGGTCCCTACAGTGGTACAGAATGGCCTGTTACTTCCTTCAGCAGTTGTGCAACCTATAGTATGACTGGCAACTTTTTTGTATAAATAAAATTAAACAAATTATAGTTTGCAAATTACAAAACTAAACTAAATACAAAGAAAGTCACATATTCCCAAACCAAATAAAGGGCCTGCGATACTTTAGGGAATGAGGGGCGGGGGGCTGAAACGGGGGGCGGTCCTGCACTAGCCGGCAGTGATCGCATCGCCGTGGTGCGATCGCTGCCGGTTTCGCACCCAATAGCGCCACCATAGAAGGTGTAGCTATTGGGCGCGAACTAGGACGCGAAAAGGGCCTTACCTTTTCGTCATCCGCAGCGTCTTCGCGGAGTCGGCCCCGGTGACGCCCCAATTCCTCCTCTTCCGGGACTGACTCCGCCCCCATTTTGGTATCGCACGTGATAAGGGACTTTTCGTGTGCAATCCGTCTGGAAAATGAGGCCCAAAATTAAGTAAATACAAATATAGAATAGATATTAAATATTTAAACAATTACATTATTTATGTATGTACAATTGTATGCCTAGGAATACTGATAGGCAAGTTATAAATATTATAAGTAAATAAAATAAATAAATATTAAGGGGTAGATTTTAAAAGAAGCGCGATCAGCCTACTTTTGCTTGCGCATCAGACTCAAGCAAAGTACGCTGGATTTTAGTAGATACGCGCGGAGCCGCGCGTATCCACTAAAATCCTGGATCGGCGCGCGCAAGGCTATCGATTTTGTATAGCCTGCGCGCGCCGAGCCGCGCTGCCTCCCCCCGTTCCCTCCAAGGCCGCTCCGAAATCGGAGCGGCCTTGGAGGGAACTTTCCTTTGCCCTCCCCTCACCTTCCCCTCCCTTTCCCCTACCTAACCCACCCGCCCGGCCCTGTCTACACCCCCCGCTTACCTTTGTCGGGGGATTTACGCCTCCCGGAGGGAGACGTAAATCCCCGCGCGCCAGCGGGCCTGCTGCGCCGGGCCGCGACCTGGGGCGGGTACGGAGGGCGCGGCCACGCCCCGGGCCGTAGCCACGCCCCGTACCCGCCCCCAAAACGCTGCCGACACGCCCCCGGAAAGCCGCGACGACCGGGCCGCCCCCGACACGCCCCCGACACGCCCCCCTCCGAGAACCCCGGGACTTATGCGAGTCCCGGGGCTCTGCGCGCACCGGAGGCCTATGTAAAATAGGCTTCCCGGCGCGCAGGGCCCTGCTCGCCTAAATCCGCCGGTTTTGGGCGGATTTAGGCGAGCAGGGCTCTGAAAATCTACCCCTAAGGCAATAAGATTAAGCATAAAATGAGACAATACATAAAATATCTTTTAAAATTACCAGTGGGGCCATGTTTTTCAAATTGCCTCCATCAGGGGAATTACATTTTGTAAAGTAAAAAAAATATTTACAAAAGAAAAAACAATGCACTGACAAGCTAACAGAATGCAAGATAGACAGACACCTAATCTAAATGTCCATAGAAGTCTATGCGAAGAAAATGTCTAGAATGTTGTGTCCCGCGGCCGTGGGAGGCCACAACCGCGGTCCCCTACCTCTTCCGCGGCAGCGACCCGCCGCGACAGCTTCGGGGGAAACCCCTGACCGGGTGCTCGTTGCCTCGGCGTGGGTCCCCGGCCTGACCGTAGCGTGGAGAGCCGTCCTGCGCTGCCCCCACACGCCGTTCTTGCAGCCTTTCCTCCACGGAGGAAATCCAAGATGGCCGCCACCATCTTTAGGCACGAGGCCGC